>NC_140589.1:865640189-868140189 GCF_964204655.1 Triturus cristatus
CATGTCGTGCATTGCAATGTGCAACGTGACAGGCACTGCGCGGTGCCTGCCACCTTGTGTATTGCAATGAAGGAGGGTATCATAGGTACCCCCAGTGCAGCCACCCACCCCCCCCCAGAGGCCCCTCAAAGTCATTCTCCGCATGCCTTTCCATGGCGGAGTCTCTGCCATGGAAAGGCATGCCCACCGCACTCATCATAATATGGATGGGCCTTTTCCGCCTGGCAGACAATCTTGACGATTGCCTGCCGGCAGAAAAGCAGCGGACGCTCTTTCCGTCTGCCGCGGTACCCCCGCCATGCTAATATGATGGGGGGTAAATGGTGGTTGGACGGAGAGTTATGGTGGGCGGATCGCCACCGCCAGTCGGTCGGTGGCGATCCGCCAGCCATCATAATAGGCCCCTTAATTTTTTTTATAATAAACTTAATATTACCCAATCAAGTTTAGTTAAAAATGTATGTGGTTTTCTATTTGCAAGATAACCGGGGGACACACATAGAGGTAATGACAGTTTACCTTGAAAAGGTGACTCTCCATCATGCTTCAATGATCATCAAGGGCCTATTTTGACAGCCACCCTTACACTCCTGGAAACTTGGAACATTTTTAAATTAGTTTACTATTTTGCTTATTTATCTGTTGTCATGTCGTCAAATACCTTATGATGCCATGAGTACCAAATTTGAACATATTAAATTGAAAATAATCCTGAATCATTTTGCATAACAAATGGTTCCACCTGTTTCAGCCATAAATGACCCAGAATGCCTATCTATAGTTGTTATTCATATTGCTGGTTATGTTTTAGTGAGGGGCAATATTGCTTCCTACCAGTGACATACCTCCTGTAAGTGATTTAAATATTTTTGTAGTACTTTCAGCACCTCTCTTAACGACTTGTAGTTCTCCAGGCTCTACGAAGCCCGGTCCCACCAAATCTCCTATTCCTTGTCTGAAATGTCTACCGTGTGTGATCTGTCTTTGCTCTACTGCCCCATCTTCCCCTTTGATTGTAATTAGTTTGCAAAAGAAATTGGTGGTTTCAATAAAGTACATAACGAAAAAAATCTTTATATATTACATACTCGGTGTTGCCTTTTTATACTCTTTTGAGGTTGGATTATTCACAAGGGCGTGACTTTTAGGTATATGTCTGTAGTCTTCTGTTTGTAATTAGTTAGTTAATAAATATTTTTTGAAAAAAGTAAAGGCGACAAAGTTTGCTTAAAAATGTAACATGATCGAAAAGCACGTGTTATAAAAACACACGTTGAATTAAGTGTAACAAAGAAATGTAATCAAATGTTTCTAGCACCAACTCCCCTTAACTGATTCAAATTATATTTTGAAACAGTGCCCAGTGAGAAAAAATAATACTTTTCTTTGCGAACAAAGACTATGTTTAATAGTGGAATTTCTACGTAGGATTTTAAGTATACAGGAAGAATGGCGCTTGAAACTGGTAGCGGTGAGTTAGGTAAAATACAAGAAATTAGTACAGTGCTACAAGGTCAGAGGAAACCCAAAATAACCCCTGAAATGAAGTGGCAAGGGCCCACTTGGTAACTGAAACAAAAGTCCTGTGCACACGTTGGAAAAGTATTAATAAATGTCTATGAAAAGCATGGTAATGTTCAAGCAAGAATGGAGGCAGGGTCAAAGATCAGTGAGCGTTTAATAGTGCATTGCAAAAGTGCACTAAAGATAGTACTTATGTTTTGTTTAATTCTTTCATAGCAAAATGAATATATAATGTACATTTTAGAAACCTACGTAGCAGGGTCTGTCACCTGACAGGATTATGGTTAAGGCAAAGCAAACATTTCTCTAACGTCATTTCAAGTTGGCTTTTGGCAATGTGGGCTGAAAATGTAATCTTCGTCAGAGGAAGTGTCCTGGGTATGCAAGGATGTAACAAAATAAACAACACTGCAGTTTATAAACAAAACAATTAAATAACCATACCAATTGACTGACAGACACACAGTTGAGGAAACAGGGTGGATAATACTCTTTAGCGCTATCTTGTAGCAAATAGGTGAAAAATAATAGTATAATGTTCAAAAACAACCATAAAATGAGCCTCTTTGGTCTATACATTCATATTTACTTAGTAGCTTTACATGGGAAGGATCAGGAGTGTCATTATAGTGTTTGCAAAGACTGGCTGCAATTTGCGTTCAGTTTTTTTGTGACCACTGATTAATTTAGTAAACTGGCCACAATACTAATAGGTCAGTTTGTCAAATTCAATTTAGAGTGGGTCATAATCTGACCTCCTACCTAATTAATATTCATTACACCTCACTATGATTGGATACAGTCACAGGGATGGTGGTCTGCAGGGGTCAGCAGATCACCCTGTCTGTGATTGGATTTCAAATAAAGAAACATTTCTTCAGTGAAACCACCTGATATCCTTAAAGAAAACGAGTTTTCTTTTTTAAGGTTTCTTTGAAGGTTGGTGGTGGTGCTGGAACATTTTTCAGAGTGGGAGTGCTGCTATAAATCTTACCTCACCAAAGCTGCAGGGTTTGGGAAAAATCAAAGCACTGCATAAAGCCGAAGTGTAGCACGCGAGCCACTTCCATTCAGCAGGAATTTTGGGGGGGGAGGCTTGTAGTATATGTTTAGTGATGCATTTTGCAGCACAGTGTTCCAAATATATGAGTAACTTTACTGCACTTTTCTGTTATCCACAAAATACTGTGGGCTTGATTGATCAAGCCCACAGTATTGTGTGGTTAACAGAAAAGTGCAGGCATGGTACTGGTGCGTATTGCGGAACCAGTTTGAGGGTGAATGTACCCTCTGTCTCTTTTGTTGGACAAATCAGGAACTGATCTTACCTTATGCTCTATTGACTAGGATCACAATTTAAAGTAATCTCTTCCGTATAGTCTTCGGTTATTCATACGCGACTAGATTTACGAGTAACTCCTATAATTGGATGGCCAATTGGTGGCATCATCATTATTTACTTGGTTAATTGCTTGCCCTGAAGAAGTCCAATGTTTTGGACGAAACACATTGGCTGTTGTTTGCTAAATATACATCTGAACTAATTTAAATAAAGAGAAGATTTGAAAAACATCCTTTGGAAACTGAATCATACTTCATGTACAATTACTGTGTGTTGCACCGGTTGGACTTTGTTTTGATTTGGATAGTCCTGTGAAGGACCGCACCCTGGCAGTGGGTGCTTGAACTGTGTGCACAGTGCCAGACACATGGCTATTGTTTCCGATGCTAATAAATTGGGAAATATTAGGTTAGGTGCGATCTCTGGTAAGGGTTCCACTGACGTGCTTAGGTTTTGATGAAGCTTTATAGCTAAACATATTACGGTACACACAGGGTAACCTGTGGAAATTTGGTTTCAGTGCACATTTATCACACAAGTAAAGTGTATTTGTTTGTTTTGATCCTATACATATCGTAGCTGTCACAGTTCAGAATTAGAAAAACAATGTGCCTTATTTTACCAGCTGCTGATTTATTTTTTTATATTTTTAAAGTTCATTTACAAATACTTAAAAATTGTTGTATGTTAGAAAAAACAATTCTCTTTGCAGTAAAAGAAGGGAAGAGTAAACACCAATGTCCCAGGTTAAAAAAGTGTGAGATGCAATTCGCCAAAATACATTATATAGCATTTGGCACCTGTCTTTGAATGCACAGCAAATGATTCATGATAAAAATGAAATTGAAAGGCATCTTTTTTTTATCATTTTCTGTTTGAACTGATGAAAGGTTGTTTTGGAGGTGCTGCAGCACTTACTTCACGCTGGTTCTAGTGCAGCAGGGCATTGGTCCCCTGCCACCGTCCTACTCCCCCAGAACCTTTTGCCCCAGCGAAATAGGTCCAAAGGGGCCCTCTTCCCATTTGCGAAAAGGTTAACACCCCAACTTTTAAATGGTTTGCAACAAGAATTCCAGTAGCTCACCATTGATATATAGGATCATGATTTGCAATTTGGAAAGAGCCCACAATAAGCACCTTTTAAATTGTGAACTGGTAACCATTCTGAAACCCATATTAGGAGTTACTAAAACTTTCCCATCTCCTAAAATGTGTTTCATACACAGTAAATACTTATTGTTCTGTTGAAAACACTCCAATGTTGAGAACGGCAACAACGATTAGTACATCTGGCCCTAAAAACATATAATATGAAAACATTGAAATGCAATTTATGAGATTTTATGAAAATTGAATATACCTTAAAATATCTATAAGAATGAGAAATTATTAATTCAAGCATTTAACTCAAAACGGTTACGTTTTACCCTGGCATAATGAAGGCATCCAATGTAGAACAGTGCTGTGCAGGAGATCATGGCAGGAACCTACCATTCTGCATGTGTGCAGACACACAAACATGAAGTACTTATGTATATGGCATTATGCTTAACCTGAGGTTTGTCATTCTCATGTTAACACTGTCTTCTGCACATGAAAATAGGTTTTATCAGCAGCGGCCCGTGCAGGTAGGACCGGTGGGGCTGGGTGAACGGGATTTCGACAGACGACCACGAGGCAAAAAAACTTATTATTTATTTAAATATCCCTCGTGGTCGTCTGTTGAATCCCGCTCCATCCGAACCCACCGCTCTTCCTGGCACGGGCCACAGCTGGGTTTTATGCTTGAAACAGAATAAATATGAGGGTTGAGGTCATTATGTAGACCTCAAAGCACACTGGATTTCACATACTATGTACTTAAAAGGCAAAATGTTTGGGCGTTGACAAGAAGATACATGGTTTCCTTACTAGTGCCTCCCCAGCCTGATCGCAGTGGAGAATCTATCCATTATTTGCTCCTGTCTCCATTGACTGAAAAATGCTGAGAGTCTATTTGCATTGCGATGCTCTCTCTCAGGTGTGTCGGACTATAGCATATAATCCCTGAATAAATAAGCTGTCTAAATGTCTGTGGTCAATCTGCAAAATGAAATAATTGCAAAGCAGATAGGGTCTAATATTCATTGATGCCCAGATAGCAGAAAATGATTTTCTTTGAAGTCTTTTCCAGATTAAAACTACTAGTTTGCCTTCCCGCCTGTCATTTAGTTGAGCTGAGGCTCCCCTGGATTGTGTGGGATGTGTGCTTCAAAACTGATTCCTTATCTCTATTGTTCACTCAGCGGCCCAATATCCCCAAAATTGCTTGTTTCGGTTTACTCATCTTTGGTATGTGTTTGACTGCTAACCTCAATGAGTTCATTCATCGCTGTAGTAGTAAATCACCCTTAAGGATACAAGCTGGGTTATTTGGATATGTTCCTCAAAATGACACTCCGATTCCAGACCAGGGCCAATCAATTGTTATAATGGGTGACTTTAAGTAATGAGTTGTGATAATGGAGCCTACCAGCAGTGTGCTTCATTCAATGCTAGTGGTCAAGGTCTTCACTCAAGCAGTGATTAACTCAACTCTCACACGCTTTGTCTTACTTGTCACACACAAGCTGGAGACATGCAATACATTAGTCCAACCACAGATTTGGTTGGCCAATCCTTCATCTCTTTCTACCTCTCTAACCTGAAATACAGCAGTACCTCCACCAGCAAAACATGGCAATGTGCATCCCAGTCAGGTACTAGAGAGATATCAGCTATGAACAGTTTTGTGCAACATTTAGTGCTGTAAGACACAACCTATCAGGCCCTGCAGACCCCTCTAGACAACATCCTCCACCCTTGACATGCTAATCCTAGCTAAAATGTATAAACCTAAGGAGGGCTTAGAATTCTGTGATAGGAAACTAGTTGAACCTGAAACAGATTAGCCATAAACCAGAGGACAGATGGCATACATCTTTAAGTTCAGAAGATCCCTCCTATGTGAAGGACACAGACAAAGCAATTATAAAGAAGCTATAAAGAACCAAAAATAGGTGCCTGGCTAAAAAATGATTGAGGCCTCCCACCACAAGAGGAAGATCTTCTGTATCTAATTAGAACTGTGTAATCCAGATGTTTTGAAGTACCGTCCATGCACGAGGAAACAACATCAATAAACACTTGATAGGCTTTTCTATCTCTCTACAACAGGGGTGTGAACATGTGCTCAGAAGTCACAGATTCATTTTCATGATAAGCACTGTATTTAAGCACAACAGGTGCAGTGTGTGCTGTATGCAGTAAATAAACGCTATCCTGAGTTTTGGCCCCGGAAATAACACATAACATATGGATTCTGTATTTTCGCACTGGCACGATCTATCAGGGGGAAAAGGCGAGTTAGATGATTATCACACAAGTTGGGCTTGCAAACTTATTTTTGTGCAGGGATCAGAATGTAATGCCCTTATAATAACCCATGCCTCAGATTCCCTGTTTGTCTGGTGTAGACATCCTAATAATGTGCATGAATCTGTTCCTCAGGGCCAACGTTGATATCCTTGATTTACAAGGAGTGACTCAGTCTTGCGGATAACACTACTAAACACCTTACATAGCGGTAGGGTTCTTTTTCATTGCTCCTCTCAAAACATGGAGTCACAATCACTAAATAATTTAATTTGCTGTATTTGACATTAATCTACATACACTTTGTAGAAGGAATGAAAATGTCATCTTGGGTACTTGCATTTTACTGCTCCCCATTTTCAGTCCAAGTCTTTTATTGGGAATCGTTTTAAGCAACATAAAATTCTAGCATTTTGTGCTCTATGTATCAGTTCAATTTACAGAGGATAACTAAGCTTTTTGATGTCATGTGCTTTCAAGTTTCTTTTTGGAAAGTAAACCATTTCAAAAGATTGAGCTCAATACTTATATTGCACATTGATGTGTGACAAGAGTTTGTTTCAGTGTTGACATCAGGTATTTATGAATCTGGGAGATGCAGAAATGCCATACTTGGGTAGATGAGGCTTGGTGCTGGACCACTGCTGGCATGTTACTCCATTTGCAGTTTTGGCTTGTGTTCCTCTGTACTCAACTCCTGTGCCCCGCTTACACTCTGCAAGATAAACTGGAAGAGTAACATTCTGTTAGTCATGTATTTTGATGATTTTAGAAGCAATAACCTCATCATTCAGGTCGCAAAACAAAAAAACTCTAGATTTCCAATTAATAGTGTTCACTGCTTCTCGAACATTCTTCTATGTAACTACCGTGTGTGCTGCCATCGCTGAATTGGTTGTCCCGGCAACTCTGGGACTGTAAGGAAGGGCGACGACTGATCAAAATCAACAAAACCCCATACCCACCTCACTCCAGCATGGACCCTAACTATTCATGAGCAATGTGGCAGCTGTCCAGGGCCTCGTACCAGTCCACCACCATGATGACCACACAGAAGTGTGTACAAGGATGGGTGCATGGCCCTACCACAGGCCTCATAGCCAAGGGTCCAGGGCTGCGAAACCCAGCAGAGGGGAGTCGCCTGACAGATCCTCGAGCCCTGGCCCAATTCAGTGAGGCCCAGGGAACAGGGCCTCCTACCCTAGACCTCACAGCCATGTCCAGCACCGTGAGACCCATGGAAGAGAGGTAAAAGTAGCCAACTGCGCCATTTTGTGAGGGCTTGTTCTGCTTTTGGGGTGTTTCTCCTGTGTTCTACACGTAGGTGCGCAGAATGGGGAATGTTCCACTTTTTGTAGCTGAGGTGACCAGCGGCGATGCGTCCATTAGTGCGCTGGGGCATTGCCCCACCAGCCGCCCGCAGCACCCTCGGCGTCTCTGAACTTAAGTAAACTCTCAGTTTACTTACGTTCAGAGACGCCGAGGGTGAACTGACAATGCATGCCAGTCAGCATGACGGTTGACCTCCCACCCCCTTCAGAGTCTGAAGGGGTGGGCGGTCCGGCGTCATGTTGACTGACAGGCATTGTCAGGGACAGGCAGTTGCACAAGTGCGCAGGAGTGGGTCAGGTCTGCGAATTTTTTCACCCATGCCCAGTCATGCGCACTGGTGTCTGCTCAGGCTGGTCCATGCCCATTAGGAGAGTGAGTATGTGAACCTAGTGCTTATGGGGTGGCACTGCTTTCAGAACAAGGTGAATGGGATGAAAGCGCGGCAGCAGAGTGTATCCTGCAAAATAAATGCTTCTTAAGCACGTTTAACTGTAGAAATATGTATGAGGAGGAATGTGAAACTGCAGTAAAAAAGGGCCTGAACTCGAGGAGGAGCACTGCAAATCTTTTCGTGGAATATTGGATTTTTATACTGTAATTTTAAAATGTAAAACATTGAACAAAAATGTGCTTCAGTGGGATTAACTATTTTTCACGCGTGTATTCTTTTAGGCAGGTGTGCAGGATTATTGTTTCAAATAGGGAAATCTAGTTTGACTTTCTTTGGAACTGCTTTATCATTTTAACATTTTGTATAAACTAAATATAAATTACTACTGCCCGTTTACAGTATGGGGTCTGATGTACTTTTTTTCCTTCAGACCGGCCAGGAAAAACCTGGCGGTCCAAAATAGAAAATAAATAATAAATAAATAAACAGGAAGGGCAGTAGTTCTCAGGGTGGCGGAGGTAATGTTCTCTGCTCTCCGGGTGGATGACAGGCTGCACGCCAAGCTATAACCAAACTCCATGATGTCTTTATGTGTTGTACCTAAAAAACCTACTGTAAGTTTCATATTGTTAAAGGTTGAGTTAATGACGGCTTGTCATCCTGCTGTCTTCACACGCAATCAGACAATAGCCATGCATTATTCAGATTACTTTTGTCCCTAAAGAGGGGACCATGATATGTCTTTAGAACCTAGACAGTATCCCGCCTGCCCTGTAGAGGCCCAATAGACTCTAAGGGGCTGATTCCGATTTCGGCCGGAAGGGCTCCGAACGATGGTCGGAGCCCTTCCGACCGAATCGGAACGTTTCGGACGGATTACTTTCCGACCGAGCCATTCCGATGGGCTCGGTCGGGAAGGAATCCGACTCGGATTTCCGGATGGCTGACGACAGGCTCGGAAAGCCCGTCCGCCGTCCGGAAATCCCTCAGTACTCCCCCGGCCGCCTCTTTACGACCGAGGGAGTACGATGGCAGTTTGTCACTGCCTTTTCGGGCCGGTCTTTCCAGCATTAAAAGGCAGTCGGAAACTGTCTTTAGGGGCCCCCAGTAGGGCCCCCATGGGTGCGAGGCTGCCGAAAGGTGGCTTGGGGCCACCTAGGGTGCCCCTCTGTGGATCCCTGCACACGGTGGCAGGCACTTTGGGGTGCCGGCCACAGGGTGCAGGGATGAACTGCACCCCTGCTTTTCACAATGCAAGCATGCATTCCGCTCGGAATGCATGCTTGCATTGTGAAGTATACGTACTTGCAGGGCCGTAACCGACGACAGCAGGTCGGTCGGTTACGGCTCCTGACCGATGTCGGACGGACCTGAGTCCGCCCGACATCGGAATCGGCCCCTTAATAGGATGGCTGGAATATCTGAGGGCTTTTGGGAGAATTGCTGTGTTTGGCAAACTCTAATTAAGGGTCCATGTCTCTGAACTGAATGGCATGGACAGTTTACCTTTAGATTAAAATTATGCTGGAATTTTATGAAGAAATGGAAAGTGAGCCATTCACCTACATGAGTGTGGTGTGGTTGGATAACAAAGAGCTACCAGCAAGTTCACACCTGCACCTTATTGTAACGTTATTCAGCGGTCTTAATATGTATTCATGTCTCAGGCCTAGAATAGATACTTTTGGGCACAGGTAACAAGCACCCATGAGATCCCACATTCTCTGTCGGTGTCATTACCCATGTTGATGATGATGGTACACCCATTTGTTCTATACTTCTAGGAAGCAGTTTTTGAGGATTAGGAACTTTTGAGGATTTTAAGTATAGACAGTAACTGAGGGCAAAAGAGACTTGAAACCAGAGGCCATATTACACATAGTGCCCCAGAAGTGCAACAGGTGTGTGAACCCACTTTTAAGCCCCTGTGGCACTTTGGTATTACAGTAGGGACCACAGATACTTGAGTAGTCCCTTCTTTAATACTGATTGTGCTGGTGCACGTGTTGCATCAGCTCTACCTTCAGAGGGAGTTCCCTCATTTGATTGGCACACAAAGGTGGTGCACTGTCAGGGCGCCTCTTTAAACCCAGCCATCTGGAGGAGGTTAGCAGGTGCCATGGAACCTCCAGACACCCCCTGAAGACCAGTTTCAAGCTAGCCTGGCTAATGATGGGTGATGCCCCGGAACCAGTCCTAGGATACTTGTTTTTCCGGTTCAGGGAGGACCTGGCCTGGCAATTCGGGCTTGACTGTTCCCATGGGGCACAGTGTCAAGACTGATTTGCATACGGCTGGCTCCAACTGGAATGGCATGGGGAGCAAAAAGAGGTGGATTAAGCCCAGATCTGTGAATGGGGTGAATGTTTGACAATGTTCAACATTCTGTCCGTCATCTTTTTGTGTTGCAGTCACTCACTGCACCTGCCTGCTATGGGATCTCTTTTCAACATCTGAGGGCAGAGCAGTCATTGAAAATAGTGAGCACTGTCCCTGATTGCGCCTGGCTCACCTGTTTAATGGTAGACTGTGGCTCATACAAGGAAAATACATTAACGGCAATATGGGCCCAGGTAAGCATTTTCCTAGGCCTGCGGTGCCACCTTTATGAATTTTGAGACAAATAATATTTTTGAATGAAAAATAAAAAAACATAATAAGAAATCAAGTTAATGGAGGGGGTCTATTGATTCAATAATGTTTCAAAGAGGATCATGCCGCATGGATATCGAGTCTGCAAACAATATCTTTTTGCAGGCCTTGATGCCAAAACACATAATCTCAAAAGGATAACCTTGGCTAAGCAGTCTGAATTTGTTTAGCTGATGGCCATGGAGATTTGGTCTTCAGAGTCAATAGTGTGACAGAGGGGTCAGGTGCTCTTGGCTCGTCGCTCCGGCCATCCCGAGGCTGTTTGTCTGTTTTCTTCCTTTTCACGCTGGCTAATGGGTGGGCCCTTTGTACAAGGATAACTGCTCACTAACCAACATTGCAAAATTGTGCAACGCCCACGTTGACAAAAGCCATATGTAGTTACACTGCCACAACTTTATTGACCCTGTCTGTTCTGCATTTGTGTGCGAAGAAGTAAGATTCGAGTGTGGCCTGGTGTAGAGGGAGTGTATGCCTACCCTGGATGAGATGTACCTACACACCACCGTGGCTAAGATTCATTAGAGCAATCTTAACCAAGCACAAGCACACTCACATGCACATACGGGTTACTAGTGAATCCTGTATTGCTACCATTACCCTCAAAGAGAAGCTTTAACATCTGCCATCAGGCAGCTCAGTTGAATGAATTTCATCCTTTTTAAAAGTGAAAAAACATAAATGTTCTGGAATATCAGGAAATCTTTGGGATCTGTCATTTGAAGGCATTAGCTATTCAGTCTCATCCTGCTTTCCAACCTGAGGCCTGTTTTTTAGGCTTGTAAGAAGTGCTGGGGAGCCAGTTAATACATTTCATACGGGGCCACACATGTTTGTAAGTAAAACAAGCACTGGCAATGCCAACAGATCTAACCTTTAACGGCTGTCTCCGATACATTAGCTTTGCCAAAGCAGGGATCTCACTAGGGGTTTTAGATCTTTTTATTTGGATTGAAATAATAAAAACTGTCAAAGGCGGCAGTCCTTTCATACATATGCACGGTCGGAGCTGTTACTGTTTGAATGTTTTTTTAATACTTTATCATTCTTTACCAATCCTAGATGACTGACAGATTGAAAGAGAAAACACATCGGCTCTATCGTTTTGTGTTTAGCTATGTTAGCTACCAAGATAATAATACCTGGGGCAGGCTTGCTTTTAAGTTTATGAATAAATGTTACAGTGTAAGCAGAGGGCATTAAAGTCAATTCATCAAAATGCCTGGGGTAACGGAAGTGACATCACATGTCATTTAACCTTTACTTTCACTCACACACGCCTGCTTACACACACAAAAACATTCACACATACACACACTCGCTCTCACATAAAAACACTCTCACCTGCAAGTGCGCATACAGCATACATTTAAAAGCATTTTTGACTTACCTCTGCTGCCAGGGACGGTCATATTTCAGTTAATTGTAATCAATTCTGTATGACAGTAATAATAAATAATAAAATATTATTCACTATTAGTGTAATAAAAAATTGACAGAAAACAAGGAAAGTGGAGCCCCAAACGGGTCCAAAAGGACGAGCTGCCACTGTGTGGAACAGATTTTGCCACCTCTGAGGGCAGGGGTCCCAAAGCCAGTGCCAGGCGTCACAAGGGTCAAGCCAGGGGTCGCATCTGCGACCGCTGGTGACCTCTAAATGACGTCCATGTCCCGGGCCCTAATAAAGTATGGAGCTAGTAAATAATGCCCAGCCTCCTGACGGTGAGCAGTTGTTACAAACAGGACACCGTACAAGGGTCACAATACTTACATATATTTTAGGCGTTCTTGCCTCCCCACACAATGCATACGTCATATGCAGATCTATGCCACCAATTTTGCTCTGAACAAATCTGTGGAAAATGTTACCAATCAGACCTTGTTTTTCTACCAAGGAATTATCCAAGAAAGTCCACTCCTTAGTCCTAATTCCACAGCTAGTACAAATTGTTGCACAGTTTATAGGTACATGTTGTCTGAGGCTGGGTTGCATGTAACTTGTTTGATGTAGTCCAATTGTTCTACCAACTTCTAATATAAACAAATATTATTCTATTTCTGCGCTAAAATGTGTGCTATCATTTCAAATGAATTGCCAAACTCAGATAAATACATTTTAAACTGAGGGGTTTCAACAATAATGTAATTATAGGGATTTGCTTCGGTGTGGGCTGCATCATCGGAAGGATCGAGGAAAGTGGAGCAATTTTTCCTAGGCTGCGCTCCTTGAAGAGGCATGCACCATGCACTGTGGACTAACCTGTCAGCATGCCCTAGCATGTTTCACATCACAGGTCACTGTGATCATAGCCCACTCTGGGCCCAAGGTGACAGGCCATGCTCACAGCTTATTGGGTGTAGGCAAAGGGTGCACACAAGGTGTGAGATCATGTACCGCCTACCCAACACCCAAGGATGCCTTGCTTCTCTACCAGAACCAAAAAAGTAGTGGTAGTAAGGCTGTGATTGCCAGGTCCCATAATCTAATGGGGTGCCGGGCATCTCAAAAATGTGAAAGGCTGTCCTTACACATCACCAGGTGTCATGCTTCATCACTGGCAGTCCTCACTCTCTAGAAACTGCATTTGGTAGAGAGCGGGCCTACACCTGGTGACAGGGAGGCACTTCTAAAAGCTAAGTTGGGTCCCGTGATAAAGTGAAGGTTTAAAAAAACAATGTAAACACCAAAATACATTTATTTGTTAGCTATTTACTTGATATTAAAAATCAATGTGGAGATTTGGAGAGCTAGTACCCCATCACCACCAGTGTCGTCAACATGTTTCTGACACATTGGCCCAAAGGGTCCCCACTAAATTAGTGCATAGTGCTTGCCAATTTGAGTGAAATCAGAGATTTATTCAGGGTAGCTTTTTTTTGTGTGTATTAGGTTTGGAGTCCAGCTCACCCTGAACACCCCCTAGCCTCTAATTCTCCCCACTAGAAAGTTCTAGGGTTCTGTGTGTGGATTTCGGGTCCTATAATCCTCTCGGCCCCAACTCCGTTGCATCCTCTCTGGTAGAGCAGTACTGCAAAGGCTGAGGCAACTAGCTCTTAGCTCAGCCTGGACCTCCCATCCTGTTGCTGACTGACAGATTATTTATAGCTGAAGTAAAAACTGTTATATAATTTAGTTAGTTTCACTTAAGCTAATACCACTGCACTGAGTGGCATTTATTAGAATGAGTGAACCACACCTTTCTGTCCTGACAATTGCATAAATATCTCAAGAATCAAACCACTTGTCTTGTGCTTCCTATATATAATCATTTGTTGTTTTATAGATGGAATAATATTATTGTCTATTAAACCATGCGCAAGACAGATTTTTGTGCAACGCTTCCTAAACTGAACTATCTCAAGGTGCTCTCATATATGATGATCACAGGTAAGAAGGCACAGAGAAGAAAATCAATTGCCTATAGTTACATAGTTTGGTCAAGCTGGGAAACTGGGATTGAAACCAGGGTCCTTGGGTCAGGGCTCCACACCTATATTTTGCCCCGAGCCCCACAATGGCCTCTGATTGGCCCAAGTGTTGGCATGAAGCGAATCATGATATCAGCATTGGGAACTAGTTTGGAAAACGTTGTAGGTCTCACCATTTCACTTTTGTCTTTTAATACCTGCTTTAGCGTTTACAAAGAGAACCTTGAACTGAAATGTGTGTATGGTAGAGCCACGACTGCCTTCTGTTTTTAATGTGCAAATATTATGTCAGAAATAATGATATCTGGAGGCATTTTAAGGTAAAATATGATTTTAAACAATAGATTTATGCAGTTTATTGAGATTAACACTTCCAATAGAAGTATATATTCTGGATTTATCTCTGATGTCCCTAGATTGAAGACGTTCATGCAACTCGTATGACTGTTCTCTCTTTTCGGACTCAGTGAATGGCTCGCCCGCTTGCCAGGCAGAAAGGAGCCTTGCCCTCTATCTGCAGGCTGAGGCCGCCCGTTGCACTTAGAGATCCCCGCATGCCTGCTGGAGAGCTCCTTGTAGAAAGTGCCTCTACCAAAGTGGCTGATGCATTTCCATAAACGGTGAATGTCTAGCTGCCTGCCCTGTTGTTTCACCTCACTCAGAATATTATTTTTACTTTTTTACAAAATAAATCGATAGAAGTGAAATAAAATGGCCCAGACGTGTGAGGAACTTCCTACCTGCACATGGATCCAAATGTTCTTTTCCCAGCCTGGGTCTTCCATCCCTCACTGGGTAGAGCCAGGGACGTCCTGCCCGAAACTGCCCATGACTACCACCACTGCAACAAAATGACCCTGTCGCACACGGGTCACCATGTCAAGAGGTTCTAATGGCAGAGCAGCTGAGGCTTGGCCAATTGGAAACCTGGATGTTCAACAAGTTATGAATGAGGTGGGGTACCACAGGTTTGCCTGGGTGTGTCTGTAACAAATTTATGGCAGAGGTTCCAGTCCATCAAACTGTAAATGATGCCTTTAGTTCTTTAAATACGCTGTTTGCAGCAATTTCAAACAGGCCACGGTGTCTTTAGAATGGAGAATATTTGCTTACATTCAAGGCATCTGTATTTATTCATTTGGACAACTGATGCATTTTTTCAGGGAACTACAGATTTGCTGAATTTGCAAAATAAACCACAGCCTGCTGTATGATTTGCAGAACTGAAAGTGAATACTGTGTTTTGTAAAAATGGATGAAAGGTAATTAAAATTCTACACAAGGCATGCAATGCAGTTTGTGATGTTGTATAGTTAATCAGTCGTCTGACACCTGTCGATTTCTTTATTACGTGTAAAAATACATGCTAATTTCACTCATATTGTGCTAAATGGTAAACTGTGGGAAGGGTCTTTGTCTACAGCATAAAAATATCCATATTTAAATACAATTCAAACATGATATAAATACAAAGGGCTTTATTTACAAGGAATTAACTCAGTGTGGTGCTGCAAGCCATTTGGCTGCGCTACGTTAATGCCAAAGCAAAGGGATGCGTCATTTCTACAACGATATGACGGATCCTTCTGCTCTCCCCTGCGCTGGCACACAGTTAGCTGCCATGCGCCAACGCAGGCACCCTTGCACCATGGCACAAGCGTGACTGCGTCTCGGGGATGATTGTTTTTGTGCAGGAAGGGACACCTTCCTACACAATAACAATCACAAGAGGTGATATCCTCTTCCATAGAAAGAAGGAAAAAACGAGGAGAAATGAAAACATTTCTCCTCGTTTCGCCCCTCTATGCCTCACCTGGGAAGGCGTAGCTTTCTGACGCATTTTCATATTTACAATTGCTCGTAAATCTGGAAATGATGCAGAAGCCATGGGTGTTGCATGGGAACAGCCACAGCAACACCCACAACACGCCCCTTTCACGCAAAGTGTTGCGTGTAAAGGAGCCATATTTACAAGGACACATAAAAGCCACTCAGGGTGGCTTCGAGTGTCCTTGTTAATATGGGGCAGCAAGTTGCGCCACCGGTTCATCCCAAAAAAGTGACGTACCGGTGGCGCAAGGGCCTTGTAAATAAGCCCCATATTTCTTCTTTTCACGATTTTATTTATTGGTTTATGCCAAATCAGTTGTACATTTAATTATCTTTAAACCAGCAGAAATTCAAAAAGTTATTGAGAGTTTAGAAGAATCCCAAGCATTTTGCATCTCTTTCTTTGGTCTGGTGAGGGAGTATAAAGAAAAGCTGCTGGTAATTTGAACACGGTACCCACCTTTCTTTTCATAAAGAACTGCATCTGTTCTTCTGTAGACAGTCGCAGTCTTTTGATTATCTGCTGATGTAACACACTGTTGATCTTTACTGCTGTACACAAATGACCTGGATAAAAAATGGTAGAGCATTTTATTTTTGCTTTGTTTTGAATTTTCTGTATTATTTTGTTTCATTTGCTTGATATAATTACTGAAGTCATTATATCAAAAGTTGTCACTTTTATTGTAAGCGAATCTTGTCGATAAGTACATAAGAGTATATGAAAGAGTAAATACAACGCAAACAATGAAGTTTAATATAAAAGACACAGAAAAAAAAATCCAATCTAATCCAGCTAATTTTCTGACAGCATTGTTCATGTAGGTGGGTAACAGAGTAACCACCAAATATTAGGTCATTTCAAACGTCAAGTAAAATTTCAAAAGCTGTTTTTGTTTTCTTGGATAGCTGTAGCAAATTTCACAGTTTTTGTCTCCGCCATGAATATGCTCAGTCTCATATAGAAAGCTTTTTACACAAAGGCTTTTCCTGCTCCTTTCTTCCTGTGAGATTACCACATTTTTTGGGAAGGATTCAGACTCTTGTCGAAATTTATTTCTGCACTGTCTTGTGTATTAGCCATTGTTCCTTGAATGAAATATGTATCTTCAACAACAGATAGTCCAGATATCATAGCTTGATTGAAACACAAAGGCCCATATTTACTATAAAAAATATGATATAAATACAAAGGGCCTTATTTACAAGGAATTAACTCAGTGCGGTGCTGCAAGCCATTTGGTTTATTTGTTCCTTTGTTGGTTGTTTGTATGCCAAAGTATCAATAAAACTCAATAAAAAAATAAATAAATAAATAAATAAAATAAAAAATATGCAGCTCAGTGCAACAAGTAAAGTTGCTGAACTGCTTTGAGTAAAAGGTAGAGAGCAGAATGGCAATATATCTTAGTAAGATAGTGCACACTTTTGGCTGCCATGCGGCAATGCAGATACCCTTGTGCCACAATGCAAAGGTTTCTGTGTGTGGTAAGCTTCGTTGTTTGCACAGGAAGGCATCCCTTCCAGTGCAAAAACTATGCTTCAAGGCGCTTCCCACTGTGTGTGCTGCAGAATGCTGCACACATGCAAATAGAGAAAGAGAAGGAGAAATTAAAACATTTTAATGCAAATCCCTATCTACAATGCTTTGTAGATAGGTGTTTTGTGTCTGTGTCAAAAACTCATGGGTAGTTACATGGGAATGCCCCTTCACTGCCCATGGAGCACACCCCTTGACGCAAATTAAAGCAAGGGAGAGCGCTAGGAAGCATTGCATTACTTTCACAATTGCGTTGGATTGTAAATACAACCACTAAACTTTGCGTCTGGTTTGCGTTCAAAAATAACGCAAACCTGGTAAATTTGGACCACAATCTTTTGGACTTATAGCACTACTTTACATAGCTACATGTTCAAAGATAGGTGTATCATTTTATTGAGGCCTTGTAAAAATGCAATGTCACTGTACCACTCTAAGAAAATCAAGTCCCAGGGGTGGGGCTGAAACGTAGGAGGGGGACAGGATTCTCTATTTGAATTTTCTTTTCTTGGATAGTTGTGATAAGACAAAGTATATACTTAGGACAAGCAGTACATCACATTAGCTGAAATATTTGGAGTGGGAAGTCTAAGAATATTAGAAGGATTCACCAACACATCACCAATCCTTTACCCTT
Source organism: Triturus cristatus (assembly GCF_964204655.1). NCBI lineage: Eukaryota > Metazoa > Chordata > Amphibia > Caudata > Salamandridae > Triturus > Triturus cristatus. The sequence continues at coordinate 865,658,260 of NC_140589.1, forward strand.
TAAAACACCCATCTTAAACACCATTCTTGTTCCAATCCAACGAGAAAATCTGCCTGGATTTGAGGATGAGAGAACCCCTATCAGCCTGTGTCACTGAGGAATTTCTGAATGCATACTATATATAAACAAGAGAGTGGTCTTCTGAGGACTGCTGGCACAAGTTTCCTGTAGACTCAAATGGCTAAAAGGGGTAGCAGCCATGCCTATGAAGTGTTTTTGCCCATGTGAAACATTTCTTCTGAGGTTGGAAAGCCCATTTACATGCCTGGTAAAAATCCAACTGACCAGTTAGTAACGGACATTTACTATGAATATGGAAGCTTCATTGTGGGAACAATCCTGAAACAGAATGAAGCGAACTGGAATCTGGGTAGCCTGTCTTGAAGATTTAAGTGATTGTGTGTAATATACCAGAACTTGTGGAAAAACATGTGACTTTGTTAAAGATCTTTCCCAAAGGTGGAGGTGGGAAGTTTGGGGTTGAGGTACAACATAACACAATTGTTACAGTGACAAAAAGGATGGGAATGTTCAGTTAGAGTTTGTATTTTGCTTATTATTATTATTATTATTATTATTATTATTATTAGAACTTGTATTGCGCAACAAATCATCCCCAGAGGGATCTCTAGGCGCCTTGGCTGCACACTCCCTGTCACTTAAGACATCATGGCCATTAAAACATCCATGTTTTAAGCTGTTTCTTAAACTGCCCCAACGTTGTGCAGGCTCGGATCTCATCAGGTAGTATGTTCCAGTCGAAGGGAGCAAGATGAGAGAAAGCACGCCCACCCATTTTGATTTTACTGATTTTACAAGGGCATAGCAGTTTCCGATTGCTCGATCTAAGCTGGCGAACCGGAACATAGGGAATTAACTTCTTCCTTAGGTAAACAGGGCCTGTCCCTTGCACTGCTTCAAATACTAAAGTCAGGAGCTTAAACACTGCTCTCTTCCTGATGGGTAGCCAGTGCAATTTTTGCAGAAGAGGTAGAGACAGGGTACGAACCGGTTTGTTGAGAGCCAGCCGCGCTGCAGTGTTTTGCACAACTTGCAACCTAGATGATAGGTCCTCCCTCACACCTACTAGTAGTACATTACCGTAATCTAGTCTACTGACTAGTAGTGCCTGTATTAAGGTCTTTCTGGCCTCAAGGGGGATCCACGGGAAGATCTTCCTCAACATCTGCATAATTCCAAAGCATATACCCGAGAGTGTCTTCACGTGATCTTCCAAAGAAAGTTTATTGGACTGGGTGCCTCCCTGAGTTCCTTAGGCCACCAGTCCGCCGACCATAGTTCCTCAGCCTTCCCAAACAGAAGAATCTCAGTTTTATTGGAGTTTAGCTGAAGGAAATTGTGGCTCATGCAAGTGGCTATTTTCAACATACAGAACTTAAACTTAGCTCTGGTTGCAGCGGGATCCGACTGGATGGGGATTATCACCTGCGTGTCACCCGCATACGAGATCGTCTCAAAACCGCAAGATCTAATAATGGCAGCCAGAGGGGCCACATAGATGCCACATCCTCTTGGTTGCCCTTCCTCCCCTGGTAGTTGGAGTTTTGAAATAGTTTTCCCTTAAACTTTTTTTCCACAAATGTAATCCACAATAAATTTGCATCCTTTTTTGTAGCACCCTAGGAATTTGAAAGGTACACAGGTTTGGTAAATTCCCCTGGAGAGAACCATGAACATAACCAAAAAATTGCAAATTTTGTATTTTTGGGGAAAAACGTGCTGTGCAAGAAAGCAAATGCTTCTTTTTTCTAAAACCGGTGTAAATTAAAAGTTTGCTATGCTCTTATCAACATCTCTCAGTTTTATGAACAAGCAGAGATGTATAAAAAAATAGTTTTTATCACTGTTTTTTTACTTTCGTAAGAGTTAGTCAATTTTACGCAATGTTTGTGGTTTCAACATACTTGCAGCTTGTGGTGGAAACAGGGGCGAAACCTATGGGTAATCCAAGAAATATATACATTTCTGAAAAGTAGATACAATTCAGAATTCAGGAAGAGGTCCTTTGTGTAGATCCCACAAAGTTTCCCTGATTAAACTAGTCATTGAAATAAAAAAATAATGAAAATGAGTAGGTAAAAAACACAATTTGTGAGATATTTGATTTACAAAAGCATTGAGGGGCCGATTCACGGAACTAATTTAAGACAAAATCCTAAACTTACTACTTTTGGTATTCACAAAAGTTAGGATTTTGTCTTAAGACAAAATCCTAACTTAAGTCTGTCTTAAGTCTGTCTTAAGTTTGGCTTAAGTTTGTCTTAAGTCTGTCTTAAGTCTGTCTTAAGTCTGTCTTAAGTTTGTCATAAGACAAACTTAAGACAAAATCCTAACTTCTGTGAATACCAAAAGTAGTAAGTTTAGGATTTTGTCTTAAGTTAGTTCTGTGAATCGGGCCCTATATTGTTATATCTGATAGACACTTCTGGTCATAAGGATATAAAAAGTTTGTAGCTTCTCCAAAAACATGCTATACCAAGAGCCAACAACAGAGCTGTGCCTTATTTTTTTCAAACCATCTTGTTATTAGTTTTTAACACAAATAAATATGAATCAAACAGTAGGGATAATGAGTTCAATTGCACCCTAGGACGTATAGTTAAAGCGTCCCCCAATGCCATATAGAATTTGTAGGGAGAGGCCGGGGCTAAGACAAAGTGGTGGTAGGGGATAACGGTGTGGGCCCCTAATCATTTTGTATGTCAACTAGTAGTAGTTGGGGACAGGCGATGGGATAAGGGTGTTAATGACTTGGACTCTGGAGAGGAATTAGCGGAACTGGGAAAGATAGGCAGCCAAGGACAGGAGGGCAGGGGGGTTGCAGAAGAAACAGGGAAGGAGATGGGGAGGGGCCTAAGGAGGAGGGGGTTCCCGTATCACAAGTAGTCTACGAGTTCAAGGGGGCCAGTGCGGGTTGGGACTGCCGGGTGGCTGTGAGGACCCACGAGAATTAGTGGGATCAGTCAATCTGGAAAATAGGTGTTTCCAGGTGTGGGCCACACGTAAATGGCATAGGCCTTGTGCCTCCCCCTGACCGCCACAGTCTTCACTCCCACACAATGAATGAAAGTGGACTCCCAGGCTACAACAGTGGGGGGTAATGGAAGCTTTCACTTCATTCCAAGCCTGTCTGTGCCCGTCCGCGACCCGACCGGGACCAGCGCCAGGGACCCTGTGTCTCTGACCCTCCACCGCTACAACCCAGCTGCCCTCCTCGCACTCAACCCCTGTAGAAACAGTAACTGACAGCTGTCGACGCCGAACACCACCCACGGCCAATTCTCCTGCTAACACTGCCAACATTCCTTCACCATTCCAAGTACCCCTTCAACCTCCGCACCCACACCTGATGCCCGCACCAAAGAAGCCCTGAAACGCATTCCCCTCAACGTGCACTCCCTGCACAGACATGCTGTAGAGATCTGGGACCTGCTCGACACCCTCTCGCCAGACATCGCTTTCTTCATGGAAACCTGGGCAAACTCCGCCTCTGCAATGACATCGCCACTGCCATCCTTGACGGCTACAAGATCCATAGGAAAGACCACCCCCACCGCCTAGGAGGAGGACTCGCCATTGCACACAAGAGCTCCCTCTGACTTTCCACCTCCAGCACGAGGGACCCCCTCTCCAACAGCGAACACCTCCACTTCCAGATCCAGAGCAGCCCCAGAAACACACTCTGTGGCACCCTCACATATAGACCCCCCAGGCCCCACACTCCTTTCACCACCGCCATTGCCTCCCTCATTGCACCCCACACCATTGCCTCCATGGACTACATACTCATCGGGGACCTGAACTTCCACCTTGACAACTGCACTGACCCAGACACCACCCCCCTCCTGGATAACCTCACCAACCTCGGACTGAAGCACCTCGTCACCACCCCCACCCACCAGGCCAGACACATCCTCGACCCCATCTTCACAGGAGGGACTAACATTCACTTTAGCCAAACCTTACAGCCCCTCTGGACAGACCACCACTGTGTACACTTCTCTTTCAGCACCACCACCGCACACAAGCCCGCTCCACGCCCGCCACAAAGGACCTGGAGCAAGGTCACAGAAGAGGATCTCAACTCTGCCCTCGCCCACGACCCCCCTCCGCCATGACCAACGCTAACTCTGCAGCCACAGAACTACAACGCTGGATCTCCAGCTGCGCAGACAAGCTCGCTCCCCTTCACCACCCCGACAGACAATGCCCTTTGAAGGCCGCTTGGTTCACCACCAACCTCCAAGAAGCTAGATGCTCCTGCAGATGGCTCGAGAAATGATGGAGAAACAGCAAAACAATTGAAGACCAGTCCACCTACAAGAACATCATGACAGAAAACCACCAACTCATAAGAACCACCAAGAGGACCTTCATCAGGAACAAAATCCTCACCAACGCAAGCAACTCAAAGGAACTGTTCAACATCATCCAGTAGTTCACCAAACCCCCCAGCGACACCACGGACATCACACCGTCCCAAGACCTGTGCAACAAACTCAGCTCCTACTTCCACCTAAAGATCAAGGCCCTCTACGACAACTTTAGCAAACAGACTACAGAAACCACCCTCCCCTCCAGCAATGACAGCCAGCCCACCATCACCACATGGACACCGGTCACCACCGAAGACACCACCACAACCATGAAAAGCACCCACTCTGGCGCCCCCACAGACCCCTGCCTACCTCCCATCTTCCACAGAGCTGCCACCGCCATTGCATCCAAGCTACGCTGCACCATCAACGCCATATTCAAATCCGGCATCTTCCCCGATGACTGGAAGCAGGCTGAGGTCAAGCCCCTCCTCAAGAAACCCTCAGCTGACCCGATAAACCTGAAAAACCTTTCTCTCTCCTTCCCTTCGCAGCCAAAGTCACTGAATAATTTGTCAGCACACAACTGACCACCTTCATCGAAGAGAACGCCATACTCGACTCCTCCCAGTCCGGATTCTGCAGCAACCATAGAACCGAGACCGCCCTCCTCGCCGCCATTGACGTCATCCACATGCTACTCGACCAGGGACACACCAAGGCCCTCATCCTGCCAGACCTCTCCGCTGCCTTCGACACCGTCTCCAACAGCACTCTCGCAGCCAGACTCCCCGACGCTGACATACGAGGACTCGCCCACGACTGGATCTGCTTCATTTTTCACCGGAAGAACCCAACGGATCAGACTCCCACCCTTCCTCTCCGAACCCACAGAGATCAACTGCGGATTACCCCAAGGATCATCACTCAGCCCCACGCTCTTCAACATGTTATGTTAGGTTTATATAGCGCCAACTCACCTGCAGGTCTCTAGGCGCTTTGAACCACTGGGCAACAGCTATAATTCAGACCACAGAAGCGAAAAAGATACCCTGTAAGAAGCTATTTTAGATGACCAAAAGCCTCTTTAAAGAGGCGCGTCTTTAGCTGCTTCCTAAAACATAGAAGGTTTCCCTCTCTCCGGAGTGATTCCGGTAGTCTGTTCCATAGTTGTGGGACCAGCACTGAGAAGGATCTGCCACCTTTTGTTGACAGCCTATATCGAGGGCAAACCAACAACTGAGCATTCCCAGATCTGAGAGCTCGTGTAGGCTTATAGAGCTCCACACGTTCCTAAATATATACAGGAGCCTGTCCATAAATTGCCTTGTGGGCCGTGCAAAGGTTCTTAAACTCCACTCTCTGCACAATAGGAAGCCAATGTAGTTTGTGCATTAAGGGTGAGGCCTGGGTTCTTCTAGGGAGTCTGAAGATCAGTCGCGCAGCATCATTTAGCACAACCTGCAGCCTATTAGTCAAGGCCTTTGGTAGGCCTAAATAAAGCGAATTTCCATAATCCAGCCTTGATATTATTGTAGCAGAGACAACTCTACATAGCATGGAAAAGGAAAAAAAAGGGACAAGCTTACGCAGTTGTCTAATCATAGCAGTACAGGTCCCTACAACAGCAGAGATCTGACTAGTCATTGACAGCTCATTATCAATCTTGATCCCAAGGCTTTTTACTTGATTGCTTGGGATCGGCATAGGACCCAGGTCCTGAGGCCAATAAAGATCACACCAAGGTGAAGCTGTGGTTGAAACCACCAGTATCTCGGTTTTATCTGGGTTTATTTTCAGCAAATTTGCCGTCATCCAACTGACCGTATGTCTGAGAATATTTTGGACATTGGATTGTGCTGACGTCGTATTCTCAATACTTAATAGTAACTGGGTGTCATCGGCGTAGTTAAACACATGACAACCCATTTTAACTAAGGAATTAATCAGGGGTTGCAAATAAAGATTAAATAATAATGGAGAGAGAGCGGAGCCCTGCGGAACGCCGCACTCTAACACTCCAACCTCCGATACACAATCCCCCAATTGAATCCTCTGTGTCCTTCCGTTTAAGAAAGATTGTAACCATTTAAGAGCCAGGTCCTTTATCCCAAAACAAGCTAGTCTGTCCAATAACAAGGAATGGCTGACAGTATCGAACGCCGCTGATAGATCTAACAGTATCAGGGCGCTTGGCTTCTCACTGTCAGCCATACCTCTAAGCTCATCCAGCACTGCAAGCATCACCAGCTCAGTGCTGTGATGTGCACGAAAGCCTGCCTGACGCTCCTGGAGTATATGATGTGACTCCAGGAAACCGGAAAGAGACTTCAGTACATGTTGTTCCAAAACCTTGGACAAAAAAGGCAGCTGAGAGATCGGTCTATAATTTTTCAAGATAGTCGCATCAGCTCCCGGCTTCTTCAAAAGAGGTCTAACTCGAGCTTCCTTAAAACTAGATGGTAGAGAGCCGGTCTCCAGCGAGCTATTGAGGAGAGGGATGATGCAGTCTCCTAAAATGGGGCACGCCAAACGGAAGACCCTAGGGGGACATGGGTCCGCCGGGGAACCAGACTTAATTCTATTGATAAGCTGTTCAAGGATTTGATAATCTATCTCTGGAAACCTTGAAAGAGAAACTTCCAGAGGAGTTAGAGCTTCCTGTAATGGGGGTGGGCCATTCAAAGTACCGTTCTTAATCTCTAAGAGAATGGTCTCCACCTTCTCCAGGAAGAAGCATTGAAACGTATCCACATTTATTGTAGTTTCCAATGTTTCAGGTTTTTTGCTCAGCTCTGTCAAAATGTTAAATGTTTCCTTCTGGATATTTTCAGCCTGGCTAATGCGAGTTTCATAAAAGGCTACTTTTGCAGCCATAATCAACTTTTTATATCTATTAAGAGAGGTTTTATATCTTTCCCTATCTGTACCATCCTTTGTTCTCCTCCAATTTCTTTCCAAAGAGCGAAGCTTTTTTTTATGATCCCTCAAGGCCAAGGTAAACCACGGAGCACCCTTATCTGCTCTTTTTACTTTATATGTTTTCTCAGGTGCTATTTGATCTATAGCCAAACTCAGATTCTGCGTTAGTTTCTTATAGTCTTTATCTAGATCTTCACTCGGTGCCAGTAATTGAACATACCCAGGAAGGGTATTGGTCAAAGATTGTAAATCAACTCTTTTCCACTGCCGAACTACTTTCATTTTTGAAGGTTTTTGAGCTGGGTATCCTGTAATAGGGATCTCACAGTTCACCATATAATGATCGGACCAAATACATGGAAGGATGTCCACGACAAGTACCTCGGGGTCTGAGCTCCATATAAGATCAAGGATATTCCCTTTAATATGCGTGGGGGCATTTACAAGCTGTCTAATTCCAAAAGATGACATAATGCTCTCTAGGTGACGAGATGCCGAGTCATTGTGACTTTTATCCCAGTGCATATTAAAGTCCCCGGTTATCACGATTTTTTGGTACCGGGTACAGAGGTCAGACATCAAAGAGGCAAATAAGTCATTGAACACTGCCGTCGAATTTGGCGGGCGATAGACAGTAAAGATCACGAGACATGAATTATCCAACGTGATCTTCACTCCCAGAACGTCAGATATATCCAGTGTTTCTGTCACTATTTTGACCAACTTTAGATGTTTTTTATAGAGAATTGCTACTCCCCGCCCCCTAGCATTATGGGCTCGGTTGTGCCAAACCACATCATATCCAAGGGGGAGGGCCGCTATAATGTCAGGTAAGGAGTCGTCACCCAACCATGTCTCTGTAAGGGCTAGGACGTCGATGTCCTCATCCTGCAGGAGTGTAAAGATTTCTAGATGGTGTTTATGGAGTGATCTAGTATTCAGGCACGTTAATTGTAACGTAAGAGAATTAGCCCCCGACCTCCCGCTGGGGACACACAGTAAATTCATGTCCCCAAGCCTCTCCATAGTCGTGGCATCTGGTCTCAGCAAGCCGCTGTCCAAGTGGCGTAAAACACTACTAGAGTATACATGGCGGAAGAAGATAGTCTCCTGACCTGAGCTCGGTCGAGCGCGGACGGGCGCAGACGGGCTGAACTCAGGCGTAACTCCGGCGGAAAACCGGCGACCCCGCTGCGCGTGCCCGCTGTGCGTTAACATGACCGCCTTAAATGTTGTCCTAGCGTTCTTGCGTCGACTAGAGCGTAAACAAAGATGGCGCCGCCCGGCGTCCTACTCACCAATCCAAGATGTCCCCCAAGTAGTGGAGTGTGTTCAAGGACCCGCTAAAAGAGCGGTGGAAATACCAATTAGAGTGCGAGTACGAGGCCAGTAAGATTAAAACCAGGGGAAAAACAAAATAACACAAATGAGATAAGAAACCAGGGAGTTCGTTAAAATAGATTCTCACAGGCGCACTAACGCCGCTTCCAGCAGAATGCGCGATGCGCTGCTAGTGTTTAATTCAAAGGTCCAGAGCCACCAGCGAGATTTCCCGCCTTAAATGCAGCACTAGCGTCCTTGCGTCGACTAGAGCGTAAACAAAGATGGCGCCGCCCGGCGTCCTACTCACCAATCCAAGATGTCCCCCAAGTAGTGGAGTGTGTTTAAGGACCCGCTAAAAGAGCGGTGGAAATACCAATTAGAGTGCGAGTACGAGGCCAGTAAGATTAAAACCAGGGGAAAAACAAAATAACACAAATGAGATAAGAAACCAGGGAGTTCGTTAAAATAGATTCTCACAGGCGCACTAACGCCGCTTCCAGCAGAATGCGCGATGCACTGCTAGTGTTTAATTCAAAGGTCCATCTACATCGTCATGACCCCCTCACCGCCATCGTCAGACAGCATGTGCTCAGCATAGTACCCTACGTCGACGACACCCTGCTCATCCACTCGCTCATAAAGAACCCCGAAGACACCAGACTCAGCTTCCAAGAAGGAATGAAAGACGTTGCAGCGTGGATGAGCGACAGCTGCCTAAAACTGAGCTTGGAGAGGACAGAGGTCCTCGTCCTTGGACCCTCCTCCACTGCATTGGACAGCTCCTGTTGGATCTCTGCCCTCAGAAACCCACCCACGCCGATGGACCACGCCTGGAACCTCAGCATTATTCCAGACTCCTCCCTCACCATGACTCGCCAAATCAACGCCGTCGCCTCCACCTGTTTCAACTCCCTTCGCATCCTTTGCAAGACCTTGAAGTGGATCCCACCCGTAGCCAGAAAAACCGTCACTCACACACTCATTACCAGCAGACTGGACTATGGAAACGCCCTCTATGCGGGAATCAACAAATCCCTGCTACAGAAACTCCAGACCATCCAAAACACTGCATCTAGACTCGTCCTCGGCCCCCATGACATGACCCAACATCTGTGAGACCCCGAATTGCTCCCTGTCATGAAGAGAGTAACCTTCAAGCTACTCACCCACGCCTACACATCCCTCCACAACATCGGACCCAAATACCTCAACAAAAGAATCTCTTTTCATGCACCCAAAAGAAACCTCCGCTCCTCCGACCTCGCCCTAGCAACAACCACCCACATCCGCAGAACCAGAGCTGGGGGTAGAGCCTTCTCCTATATCGCAGCCGAAGCCTGGAACAAACTCACAGTCAACATCAGACGCTCCCCCACCCTGCACACCTTCAGGAAAAGCCTCAAGACCTGGCTTTTTGGCTGACCCAGAGCTGCACCGCCCCCACCAGCATCTTGAGACCCTCACGGGTGAGTAGCGCGCTTAATAAAGCCCTGATTGTTTGATTGATTGATTGATTGATTGTGATGGAGCGTTTGGCCAGAAGAAGGGCCATGTCTAAAAAGTGAGTTGTTGTCTTATGAGTTTTAGGATGAGAGATGATGCCTGAGGCACAAACTTCAGAGAAATTGATCCCGCCTATCCCCGTGACCCTCACAAGGTGGAGGAGAGCCTCATCCCAGAAAGACCGGATATGGGGGCAGTCCCAGAGGATATATTTCAAACTGGCATCTGGAGCAGAAAATCTGGCACTCCCATCCGATGCTCTCAGGAAAATCCTGGAAATGCGCTGGGCGGAGAGATAGGCCTGGTGAAACATGTGAAAGTACACAGACGTTCCTGGAGATTGGTATTCCTGTAGACCCTCCTCGGATAGGCCAGAGCTCAGGCCCATTCCTTCTCATGGAGGGCCCTTCTGAACTCCTCCCATGTCTCTCTGAGTGCCTGGAGGATGACCAGGAAAGAATCTGTAAAGGAGAGGGCCAGCTGGTTGATCACACAGCGACTACCTCCCATAGTGTAAATGGCATGGAGTAGGGATGATTGAGGAAGCTCCTCACCCAGAATCCCCCAGAGGTCATGGAGGGCACTGAATACTGCGGCATAAATCAGAAACTGGCCTTCGTGAAGGCAAAATTGGTCCTGTAGTACTGCAAAGGACAGGAGCTGGCCATTCTCTTACAGGTCCTCCAGTTTACCCAGGCCACCCTGAGTCCAAGCGTGTAGCTGACGATCAGTCATATACCCACCTAGGGCCCCTAGGCCCTGAATAGGGATGGCTGCTTCGAACAGGGCCATTGGACAGGTGAGCTTCTGAGCCCTGCAAAAGCAAGCAAGGGCCACTTAAAACTGTTGTGAAGAACATGGAGCAACCGGGTTCCAGGCAGCATGCCCCGAAGCAAGGATGCTATGGACTAGGGGAGGCCAGAGAAGCATGTATTCACTTGACTATCTGCTGGCCAGACTACACATGGGCAGTGGTGCTGGACTGCTAGGAATAGGGTTCAAAATTGGGGGTGCAGAGTCCTCCTTTGTTAGGGGGCAGCTGAAGCTTCAACAGTGCTACTGGCCGTTTTGGGGTTTGCACAATAGCATACGAGACAGGAAAGCATCACCATCTCAGAAACGGTGATCCTGCCATCTTTGAATAATGAGAGAGATGGCCAGAACGTCACCTGATAGCGGAGGATTGTACAGCCACTGTCAAGTTGGCATCCAGCGGGTCTACAGTAGTGTGAAAGACACGGTTGCCCAGGTAATGAAAAGAATGGCTTTCCAATGGACAGGGTCTTCCCCAAGGTCAAGGTGCATCGGAGAAAATGCCACGGACAGGAGAAAAATGCATGATTTGTGCCAACTGACCTGGAGGCCCGAAAGATCACAAAACTGGGGCAGGAGCCGGGCAATCAGATAACAAGTGACACTGACCTCCCTAAGGTAGATTGGACATCGTTAGCATACAATGAGATCGCATGTTGCAAGGCCGTAGCTCTAGCTGCCAAGGTCTCTATCGCAATGGCGAAGAGAAGAGGGGACATTGGGCAGCCCTGTCTCATACCTCTGCCTACTGACACAGACTCAAACAATTTGTTTGCCATAACATACCGAATACTGGGGAACCAGTAGAGTAGATGGATTAGATGAGTGGGATGGCATCTGATTGCAAACCTTTCCGGTACCCCGAACAGGAAGTCCCTGCACAGTGTGTCAAAGGCCCTGTGAAAGTCCAGGAAAAAAACTGCTGCTCCAGGTCAGGAACTCCACGTCGCCTCCATAACCCTAAATAGTCGTTGGAGGTTCAGGGAGGTGTTACTTCCAGGGGTACATCCATTCTAGTCAGTATGAATTAAACAAGGGAAAATTTGATGAAGGAGGTCAGCTGAGACCTTGCTAAGGATTTTGTAATCCATGTTAAGCATGGTGACAATCAGACGGTATGAGGCCAAATTGGCTGGGTCCTTCCCAGTTTTTGGCAGAGACACTAGGGACGCCTCACACAGGGTGGCTGGAAGAGAGCACTCCCTATAGATTGTGTCACCAAGGTTGGATAACTTGGGGATGAGGATGGCAGTAAACGTTATATAAAACTCCACAGGGAGACTTTGAATCCTGGGAATGGGAATCTTCGCCATTGCCAGTCCTGCTATTGCTGCACACATCTCTTGTTCTGTAATGGGGTATCCAGGTCTCCACACTCTCTAGGGTAAAGTGAGAGAGAGGAGTCACTACTAGATAATCCCATATGGATGCCTTTGAGAGCTCCTCAGGATGGACATGGAGGGTGGAATAATAGGCAATAAAGGCACTGTGGATCTCGAATTGGGTGTGGAGAAGGGTGCCCAAGGGGCCGCAGGCCAAGACTATCTCAAGGAGGTGAGAGTCATTGTTAACCAAAATGCTAAAAGATGGCTAGATTTGTTGACTTCTGCATGCATCCGAGCCATATACGCTCTATAGTCTAGACAACATAGGCACTCCAGGAGCTGTGCCTCCCATTCCCCAAGTTGTATACTCGAGGGACAATAGGTAGGGTCCTCAACTGCATTGCGCCCCCTATCTATATATTCTTTTTCTGCGGCAACGAGGTCTCTGAACAGCACCCTCAGGACCCCCGTAACCACCTCAGAGCAGAAGCCCCTTACCACCACCTTAAAAGCCTTCCACTCAACAGAGGGAGATGAGGCTGAGCCCTCATTATGGTCAAAGTAGTCAGCTGCTATACTATCTGAGACTGCATTCCGGAGTGCAGGGTCCTCAAGAGCAGAAGGTTGCAAGGGCTATGTGGGGATTGGAGAAGGAAGCCTCCCCCATCGCATTTCTACTGTCAAAGGACTATGAGCAGATGATTCTTTACCCTAATAATCATGGGAGAAAACAGAGGGGCACAGGGTCTGGGAACCAAAAAGCCAGTCTAGGCAGGGCCGGCTTTAGGGCGGTGCGACCGGTGCCACCACACCGGGAGCTGGCTTCCTAGGGGTGCCCTGTTTGAAAGTTTATTATGCTTTTGAAGCACCTGCTGCAGCGTTTCTTTCCCCACAGCAATTACCAGGCCTCACATATATGTCAAGATAACTTGTGTAATTAATTATCTTCCTGGAGAGAGATCAGCATTTTGTATAGTTGAGGTTTTGACTTAGGTGAAGCTACTGCAGAGGGTTAATATGCCTGCTGCAAAGAACGTGTGCCAAGTAGATTACAGAGTGTGTATGATGTAAACAGATCAGCAGGTTACTGCTTTCAAAAGAGGCATCCTTTTGTTACTTGCAATTTATAACTTAAAGTCCTAATATAGAATAGTGAGCTATTAACTTTCATCCTAGAACTGCATACACACTGTAAAGTATACATTATTAGAACATTGATTAATGTTGCAAAAAGAGTTAATTTGGCTAGAAATCTATTATTATTAAAGAAAACTCCCAACTATGCTGTTTCTTTTTCGGCTCTGAGTTTGTGCTTCTCCACATCAGGCACTCTTAAACTATACTGCCTACCAGTATGACATGTGAGTCCTACACTTTTAGTCCTTTGGCTTATGTAACGTTTCCTATACACTGATTTACACACGTATGATTGTAAACGTTTACCTGTGCTCACCCTCTGGAAGCTTAACACGGAGCAGTTAGGCTAAACTAAACAAAACAACAAAAATCCAACATAAACAAGTCAAGATATGAAATTTTCAGGTTTGCAAGATGTTTGGGGGTTCTGCTCTATGTTGGGAGGGCTGTGGTGAGAGGGGAACCTTTTTCCATACTTGGTGGGTATATCCTGTCATTCAGTCTTTCTGGGTATGGATACAGAGTATAATGCAGGCCATCACCAATGTCTACTTTCCCCTCGAGCCCCAGACGTTTTTATTGGGAGATCCAGAGGCCATTCACATTTTTCCCTCAACGACCCCTCAAGGCCGCCTGATGTCCCAACTATTCCTTGCAGAATGGATTTGTGCGGCAGAACTGTGGAAGCAATCACTTTCTGCTTCTGTAAATACATGGTGGGAGAAGGTTTGGGCGGGTAAATTTGATGCAACCTGGTGCCCCTTCACCACCTACGCTAAGCGATTACAACGAACAGGAGGTCTCCATATGTCGATGTCACAAACATTACGTGCATCTGATATTCATAATATGACTTCTTCAGATGACAGCTCTGCTGAACTGTAAAACACTTTGTGGGGGATTGAGGTGGTAATTGTTTTAGCTAATTCCTCCCTTTGTACACGGATGTATGTGATTTGCTATTTCCATTAGGTGTGAGTCTAATATATATTATCTTGTGTGACTATGTGCAATGTGTCTTGTTAACTGTTTTCATTTGAAAATGCAAAACATTTGTTTAAAAAAAGTCTATGGCTCCAACTTGGTCTATCTGGTCACCCTTGACTTGGACAAATCCAAAAGTTCAGTCTGACCATGATGGAGCACGGGAAGGATACAGGAGTCACACAGACCCCCTTACAGTATACCTTGGATGCACACTCTGCAGGTGGTGACCACAGCTTTGGTGGAGGCAGCAGTGATTATTCTGCAAAGTTGTGGCTGCATTGAACGTCAAGGTCGGTGCGTCGCACACTCAGTGAGCGGTGACCACGGCTTCAGTGCAGGTAGCAGCAATACGTTGATTATACAGGGATGCATCAGTTCCAAACTGACACTCAGGAGTCAATGCATTGGTTTCTTGGTTGCAGCACCAAATTCACCTCCAGGGCCCAAGACTGGATTTAGCACCACTTGGCAGGGCAGGGCTCACAGCAGAGGAGCCCAGGCACTGGTAGCAAGAGGCAGGTGAAGTTGTTGATGTGCCGAAACTTCAGCAACATTATGCAAGCTCAGTCAAGCCCTTTAGAAAGCAAGATTCCGAGTAAGAAAATGTATTAGAATCCAAGTACCTCACACCACCATGGACTAAAATGTCTGGGTATAGTAGGTATCCCTGGGTGACAACCGAGTTTGGGCCTAAATACCGCAGTTACCCACATCGCCAAAATAGGTTAGTGGTGAAAATAAGGGGTGTATGACGGTAGAGCGAAAGCCATTAGGCTGCAAGCTCTAGTAACTAAAGCGTTTGTTCAAAGCTGGAATTATCACACCAGTTTCTCAAACTAAGTATATCAGCACAATGGCACATGGTGCACTACCTAACTTAGAATAACAATGAATGCTCTGATCTCACTAGTGTTTGCGGGTGTTGCCGACAGGTCTGGTCGCGGTGCCGACTCCTGGACACTCCGTGGTCCTTGACTCAGCTGCTGACTGAGGCAGGGAAGGTGCTAGCCGCTTCTGCTCCATGTGTGCCACTGCGCCCCAGGAATTGCGCCGGGTGTTTTTGGCAATCGTGCTACACCCTTACCCTTAAACCCCCTCATACCCTTACCTCTAAACCCCTCCACATCCTTTCCCCTAAAACTGCCCCTTCCCTTAGCCCTAAAACCACCCCTCCCCTTAACGTAAAACTGTCCCTACACCCTTTGCCCTAAAACAGCCCCTTCCCTTAGCCATAAGAACCACTCCTCCGCTTAACCTAAAGCGGACCCTTTCCTTAACCCAAATCAGCTCCTTCCCTTAACCTAAACCCTCCCCTTACCTTAATCTAAAACCACTTCTCCCCTTAAACTAAAACCGCCCCTTCCCTTGGCCAAAATCCACCGCTTCCCTTAACCTAAATCCGACCCTTCCCTTAACCTAAATCCGCCCGTCCCTTAACCTAAACCCGCCCCTTCCATTAACCTAAACCAGCCCCTTACCTTAGCCTAAAACCGCAAGCTTTGTGCTAGTTACTGATTCGGCATAAAGTCAGGCGTACTAATGAAACCGTTGTGATGCTGCTTTCATTCTAAAAGCTTTCATAATAAAGCCTTAGCTAAAAAGGATGTTTCCCAAAACTAAGATGTCTCCTTATTGCATTTTGGGTTCTGTTGTGTTATTTGCTCTAGATCAAGCCACTCAATTGGAGTACAATTTTTATCGAGAGAGGTCTGGTAATACAGAATACTAGAATATTTGTTATTATCAATTGAATTTCTTTCCATTTTTAACTTCCAAATGCAATCCATTGTGCAAGAAAGATATAAATGCTCTCGGAATCCCATGACAGTGTTGGTGACCCCATATTTAGATGTGTACACATAACCACTCTTCCTAAAATCAGTATCTATGGGGAAAAAAAACCTAGGTTTCCTTCAATACCCATTTTTCATTCATTATATTTTACCATATGAATTGCTGCATGGTTGGTACACAAGGAAATATCATTATAAACTACAGCTTAGTTGTTGGCTCTGGGTAACACCTGTTTTTGAACAATCAACAAACACTATATATTACTGCACCCAGAATGATGTGCTGGGCATAACAATATATTATTTTAGCAAATTGGCCATTGGGGAAAACAATTACAGAGTACCACATTGTTACCAATTGCTAGTTTTTCTTACATGTTTTCATGATTTTTTATTTCAACTATTAGTTTATTGGAGAAAACCATGACCAATCTATATGAATCACCCCTTTTTGAATTCAGAATGGTGTCCCTTTTTCATGGATGGGTTTTATACCGGTGTCCACTACAAACTGCAAAAGATAGAAACCACAATAAAGTAGGACAAATTTGACTATCTTTTAAACAAATGCAAAAACAGTGGAGGGGGGGGGGTGGTTATAGCTGTTTGCACCTAAAAGTTGGGAAAATGGTAATAATAGCACAGAAAACCTTTTGTTGGTGCTATTAAAAAAGACTAGAAATAAACATGATTTCTTGCACAGCACTCTTTTTTAAAAAATGCTATATTTTAGCTAATTTCTCGGTTCCCTTCAGAGGAATCCACAGGTGCTGTGTGCCTTTAGAATGCCCAGCATATGGAGAAAAAAGTAAACAAATCTGGCCTGGTCACCTTTTGTGAAAAGTGTCCCTAACAATCGAAAAAATTATCTCAGTCCTGGGTAAAAGCCTCAGCAGAAAGGTGGGTTAAAATAGTTAAAACTTCATGGGCGCATTGGATGAAATATGATAGTGAACTCCACCTACATACATTATGATAAAAGATGTCAGCAGGAACAAAATTTGCGTAAAAAATAAAGTTTCTCAATGGTTGTAGGCAGGGCACAAGGCGAGGGTACATGCGGGTAGATGGCATCTACCCACTTTTTTCACAGGGTGGACACCTTCTCCGTTGCCAAAAAGTTGGGCCCCACAGAAATATGCTGAACTCATCCCAATATAATTTCCAGGCACCAGGCCATATTCACCAGTGCCTGGACATTGTCTGCTTTCATTGCCGGTGAGGGGGCTTTGTTGTTCTAAATCCCAGCTGAGCCCAAAACAAAGGCTGAACGTGAGGGGCCATCAGGCCTCCTTTTCATTGAGTATCCTGGCCAGGCCTCCTTTTCATTGAGTATCCTGGCTGGGAGCTGTATGGAACCTAGCTGAAAATGAACTGGGGGGAAACAAAGGTGTTACTTCACTGGTACCTAAGAGAGGCATGGTTTTGACCTTGTTCAGTCCCTGAGTGTAAAATAGATGCATGCTATATAACAATGTCAGGTGTGTTGGTCTGTCCCAGTATTTGAACAAATAACAATTTAAATACTACAATTCTGTCGTTTTTTTGTTTTTTTTACAGCGCTACTCATGCCAATCCATAGTGAATCAGAGCTATATCACAGGTACATATGTGTGTAAATCAATGTACAGGATATTTTGCCTAAGGCAATGAGGGTTACAAAGTGTAGGAGTCACATGTCCTTCATAGCTTACTGTGTTATATTAGAAGGATTATAATGTATGAACTGATGTCTGTGTTAAAAGCAGTAACCCACTTACTCATCTACATAAAATAAAAATCTGTTATCCGTCTCATGATGTGCTTTGCAAAGACATATTAACCCTCTATTTTGCTTTGATTCAAAATTGGGACTACACAGAACACAAATATTTCCAGTAAGTGCATTAACCTTCATATTACTATAATTCCCCGAAATTTACCGAACACACAAAGACTGTTCAGCAGGTGCTTCAACCCAAAAAGATACTTTAAAAGGCAGACTTTGAAACCAATTGAGCAGAACAGATTTACTACCTCATTGCTCATTGTTACCAACTTCTTTGTGGCAAAGTTTAGAAAAATAAATGTATATGTTGGGACCCAGATGTTGCATTGTGGTTTCGTTGGCAGAACTTCCACACAAAATCGAATTTGTTAAATATTGTAACGCGCTCAAATGTACTCATGATAGACTTGCTAAAGATACGTGTCAGGTCTTCTTGTGAGGCCACTGCCTTTGAGGCCATGGGTTGTGGTGCCACCAGCGAAGTCACGCTCCGTGATATCACGCGCATACTGCCTAACTTGGCTAGTTCCCCCACTTCTCCTTTTCAGGGCCTGTGCCCTGGTTGAAGGTGTGTCCTATTTTGGGTTTTCAGTAGCAATACAGTATTGTGTGTGTGACTTCAACGAGTTAAGTATGTTAATAGCGAGCAACAAATTCCTTAAAGCGGTGTTTGGCGCCCTCTACTGTAATTTAAATGTTGCACGCCTGAAGAAAACGTGAGTTTACAATCAGGAGTAAAAAAAACTCTCGGTTTATTAGTCTGTATATCCTGAAAATAACTTTGACTAATATCGTAACAATAGTTCCGTTGGCCCTGGTGCAAGGAAAAAAAACGGACTACCCGTTCGTTGGTTGGGTAATAAAATAAAGCGATAATTGGACTGTGCTGGGCCCCTAACACAGCTGAGCCCCGGTACCACTGTACCTGGATAACTCCTTAGTTACGCGGCTTACGCCCCTGTTATATAAATTATTCCAATTAACACTCATGTGATCAAGAAGGACAGGGCACTGAACAAGATATTCTGGTCAGGTAATGCGTAAGAATAAGGAGTACTTTATAAGGAGAACACAAAAACAGAACAGCAAGAAGCCTGGGATGCAATGTTTTCTTTTTAGCTGGCTTGGACAATGCTGGTGCTCAACAAGCCTCATTACAAGGCACACATTTTTTGTTGTTGTTGTTCTACCAAACCTGGTAAAATCACTGTGGCAATCATTACAGCCTTTGCCGGCCTATGTGGTAATGCAGCATGTAGGGTGCATAATTCACTCAATTGGTATTCCAGAGCGTCGCCCCACTGCTAATTCAGCTAATCCATCTACAGACACCAGCACCTGCTCCCACGACGAAACTGGACCAGAATCACCGACAACCAGCTCAACTCCTCTCTCAGCAACTCCACCCCAACCATCGCGGAAAACGACAACCCCAACACTGCAGCCCGAACCCTGCACAGATGAATCTCCGACAGCGCCAACACCATAGCCCCCCTCGAGAAAAACAACAACACCCACGCCAAGAAAGCCAGATGGTTTACCACCGAACTTCGAGAATCCAGATGCACTTGCCGCCACCTCGAAAAGGCCTGGAGGAACACCAAATCCACAGAAGCGCACAACAACTTCAGAGTCGCTACCCAAAACTAACTCATCAGAAAAATGAGGAAAAAAGTGATTGAAGACAGAATTTCCACACACGCAGACAACAGCAAAGAACTCTTCAACATCATCAAGGATTTAGCCCAACCCACCAGTGAGTCGACTAACATCCCTCCCTCACAAGACCTCTGCAACAAACTCAGCACCTTCTTTCACCACAAAATCAAGAGCATCCACGACAACTTCAATGAAGACAACCAACACATGGAACCCCCACCAACCACCCCCGACACCCCGAAGCCAGCTTTTGACAACTGGACAGCCATCACCACCGAAGACACACTGAAGACGATGAAGTCAATCCACTCCGGGGCCCCCATGGACCCCTGCCCCCACCACATCTTCAACAGAGCCGCCGACTCCATCGCACCCATGCTCTGCCACACCATCAACCGCTCCCTGACGACCGCCTCGTTCCCCGACGACTGGAAACACGCCACGGTCAACCCCCTCCTGAAGAAATCCTCGGCGGAACCCACTGACCTAAAAAACTACAGACCCATCTCCCTCCGCAAGTTCCCTGTGAAAGTCATTGAGAAAGCCATCAACAGCCAACTCACCACATTCATCGAAGAGCACAACATCCTCGACTCCTCCCAATCCGGCTTCAGAAAAATACACAGCACGGAAACCGCCCTCCTCGCCGCAACAGACGACATCCGCACCCTACTGGACAAAGAAGAAACAGTAGCCCTCATCCTCATCGACCTCTCAGCGGCGTTCGACACAGTCTCCCATCGCACCCTAATACGCAGACTCCACGACACAGGAATCCAGGACAAGGCCCTCGACTGGATCTGCTCCTTCCTCTCTGGCAAACGCAGTGGGTCAGACTCCCCCTTTCCTCTCGGACCCTACATTAACCACCTGCGGAGTCCCTCAGTGGTCCTCCATCAGCCCTATGCTCTTCAACGTCTACATGACTCCGCTCGCCCCCATCGTCAAAACATACGGACTCAACATCGTGTCATACACAGACGATCCCAACTCATCCTCTCCCTATCCAACGAACTCAACACCCCCAGACACAACTTTCAAGAAGGCATGGAAGCCATCGCCAAATGGATGAAAAACAGCTGCCTACAACTACAACTAAACACCAATAAGACAGAAGTACTCATCATGGGCCCAAACCCTGACGCCTGGAACGACACCTGGTGGCCACCTGCCCTCGGAAACCCGCCCACGCCCACGGACCGCGCAGGCAACCTGGGAATCATCCTGGACTCCGAGCTCAAAATGGACCGCCAGATCAACTCCATCTCGTCCTCCTGCTTCCACACCCTCTGCCTCCTACATAAGACCTTCAAATGGATCCCCCTTGAACACAGAAAGACCATCACTCAAGCCCTGGTCACCAGCAGACTCGACTACGGCAATGCACTCTACGCCGGAATAAACAAAAACCTCACCCCCAAGCTACAAAACATACAGAACGCGGCCGCAAGACTGGTCCTCAACCTGCCAAGTCACTGCCACATCTCCCAGGACCTGCGCACACTCCACTGGATCCCCATCGAGGCAAGAGTCACCTTCAAGATGCTCACCTACGCACACAAGGCCCTCCACGACTCCGGACCAGCATACCTAAACAGCCGACTCAAATTCCACGCACCCCAAAGGACCCTACGATCAGGCCAGCTCTCCTACACCGTGGTTCCACACACCAGAAAAACCAGATCGGGAGGCCACTCCTTCGCCTTCCTCGCGGCCAAAGCCTGGAACGCCCTTCTGCTCCACCTCAGACAGACAACAGCGCTTCCCATGTTTGCAAGAAACCTCAAAACCTGGCTCTTCGACGGACCCCCTCATTGATAGACTGGAACCTGCACCCTCCACCCCCAGCGCCTTGAGACCTTCACAGGTGAGTAGTTGAGCTTAAGAAATACCTGGTTGATTGATGGAAAAAGAAAATGAATATAACATAATGTTATTATCATTTTATTTTTCTGTGCGGAGCTCAGCGCCAGGTCGGGGCGAGCTGGTATCCGTGATGCCAAGCAAAGTGAGGATTGGTTTGCACTCCTCTAGGTGAGCATGAACCTTTGGTCGGCCCTCTTGGGCCGTCCAAACCGTCATGCGCACTTGGCATCTTCTCCATTGAGCTGGGTTGCAAAGCCCTGTTGAGAACATGCCCAGCCTCCCCAGGCACTGCCTGAGCATCCAAACAGGACTCTCAGACCAATCACAACGCTGGGAGAGTCCAGAAGCCTTGAGTGCTTCAGGTGCTTCTTGCTGATTGTGAGGAAGAGGAGAGACGTGCGTCGGCGAAGGAAAAGGCAAGTTAATGTTTAAATAATTTTGGGGGGTAATCCACCCCCCCGCCTCACCACCCCCGTTCCAAGGCAGCTGCCACTGTAATTCCCTATCACGAGATTGTCTCTGAGAAATGGATAATTACAGCTAGAAAACAGTTTTTTTCCATGTTAGATTCTCATGTATTTCCCACATTATGGGCCACTTCCGATGAACTTATTCTCCCTGTGTTTATCTTCCAAACTGCGTCTTCAGAAATCTGCTTTAATGCAGAATTACAGCGTGTTTTTACCACCCAAGATTCTTCATCTCTACATCAAGATTGAGTTACTGCTGTTGCACCAGTCTGGCCCAATCCGGAAACAGGAATTTATCTGCATTCTCATATTGCAAAGGGCCACAGTTTTGGCCGTGTGCCAGGTTGCATGCATTCTCTATAAGTCAACAATATTGTCTGAGCCCCTGATCTCTGAGGAACGAGACCAGGGTTATGACTGTCCTTATGAAAGAGAACAAGAAGGTGTGGCTGCTTGGCTTCTGGCACTTTAGTATCCAGTCCATCACAAATAGTTCCACAGAATGAACCTTCACTTTTGCCAGCAGACCCATCATCCACACGTTCTTTTGACTTGACCTGCCCTCAGTATCTTCAATTTGGAACTCCATTGGCCGGGATTTTTCTTGTGGGGCCAACACCCTAAGCTATGTTACCAGCCTCCATCAATGTTGTGGTCTCCACTTCTGCAGCCTCGTCTGATATTTCACATAGGTTCACCCAAACCAGATTCAAGTTCATTGGTTCATGACTCCAGTGGCAAATGAGGGTCTTTGATTGTTACGAGGACATCAAATATGGTTAGATCAGGAATCTTTTTGGCAATGCCAGACTCCAAGTAATTCCCACCCAGCACTCCAGCATCTGCCTCACCACCCTGCCAACTAGATGTGCCTATCCACTTTGTTTGTTTATGGATGTCAACCCTGTTTTCCTCTATGATTAAATGCTTTGATGCTTTCTGCACTTGATTTCTGCCCTGTCATATATGCAAGTCATCGGCAGAATCCTCATGTGGGTGGTCAGGCCACCGCACCAACAGCAAAGTAGATTCTACTGTACAAGGGATCCCACATGTGCATCACGGAGTGCCAGGTGCCCACTGGAGACAGAACATCACACAGCACTGGTTCCATCATGGGAATTATCCCATGCGGTTGCTCTGTGATTCAACCAGAGTTTAAAATCCCATCAGTGGAGAGGTGTGGGTTAGTTTCCCTCAATAAGTGTGCGAATCTGTGGATCTTTGTGACAGGATAGTCACTTCTTGGCCATCTCGTGTTTGTCAGCCCCATCTTTTTATGTGCGGAATAATCAGCCCAGAGTGGGGACTCTCCGCAGCTGTAAACTTACCAATAAATTGTAGTTTGTGAATACCAAAACAGAGTAAGCTTACACAAAAGTGTAAATTGACCTTTGTGAATCAGGCTTTTCATTAGTAGGTCCCTGCGATCTCAGCTACATGCCAAAAAACTACCAATAACTTAATTGTTGTGACAATTCAACATGATTCAATATTAATGGTAGATTATGCTCCATACAAATGCTGATTAACAATAACTCACAGAGCTCTAAAAAGTGAAAAACGATCTCTAATTTTGGCAGGACATTCTGTAGTTCTGTCTAGGAGAATGTCAATAATTCAGTCACAACATGCTATCAATAGCTTAGTGACAATGCTACAAATGGCAGCTCTTTTTGACAAAGCAATTGAAAAGACAAAAATACAGGTGCCAAACATGTTGGATTTGATTTCATATTATAAACAGTGACTTTTTGCCCTACAGATGCCCATTCTCCATGTGGATAAAGCTAGTGGCACACTGGACATAGGAAATATACTTTTTAAAGCAATACCACCTTCAAGAAGCAGCAATTGTCTGAGTATACCGTCCATTCATTGCTCTGATTGCCATCGAAGTCCACATCTAGGTACAGGTGGAGTAGTTCACTGTTGAAAAGAAGTTCAACTAAACAATTTCCACATATCTATTTACTTCACATTCCTAACCCCCTAACAAGAAACGTGGAAAACACCCTCTAGGGGCTTGAACAATTAAATGAAATATGGTCTAACTCCACTAAAAGAGATTGTATTCATCCATTCGGAGAACTTTTAACAATACATCTGTAGATGTTAAAGTATCAAGAGTCTGCTTGAATTATAGTGAATTCCTCACAGTGGAATTAAATGGTCTGTACAAATGAAATGAATTGTGTCATTTGTTAAACTAACTGAAGAAATTTAGATGATATATCTCTCATACTTAAAAGGAAAAGGCTTCAGGTGTACCAGAACAAGTATTATTAATAGGTAATAGAATATCAAATAAGAGAGGATTAGAACTAGACACCATCTTTAAAAGTCACAGTGTAAGTGTATCTAAATGAACATGACCTAGTGGTCAACCAATATATTCTACCTTTAGTAAGAGCCACTCCACCACTTTAATAGATTATATGGTCATTATTGCCCAACATTCCTTACTGGTTGTAGACATGAGTGTAGGAAGCTTATGGAGGAAACAATCCCAGATCTTCTAAGACCCTCATCAAAAATTGGTAAAACTAGGGCCATTGGCATGGTAGGGGAATGAAGGCGGGGCATGGCCAGACAGGAACAGGCACGGTGTAGCAGGCTCCTCATTGTGCTGCAATTGTGTATAGTTTACTAGATTTTATACTACCTGTTTTCAGTAGTGCATTTTAGATTCCTAAAATATTGAATGTTTAATTTGACTGCTTTCTGGTCCGTCGTGGTCTTTTTTAGGACCGATTGTCCCAGAGAAAGCAGTCAGCTGCCACACTTCCTGGTTTGAGTTTGCTCAGCATGGCTCCCGCCCGTCATTTTCTAATAGTCAGTGGTCTAGTGCTGACTCAGCGGCATACATAAGGAGGATGTCGACGGTCAGCAGGCACCCCGCCGGCGCACCAAAGGCAAGCACCGTCTATTCCCATCTCATTCGATCATCGCCAGGTGCCTGGACCCCTGTCCCTCCTGCTATCAAGGTTAATGACTGCCAGAATCAGCTACTCAGCTCATACTCTCCATAACCTCCATAAGGTCCGGTAACTTGTCATACATGCAGGTTTACCTGCTTGGAGTACTCCTCAAATAACTTGGGTGATTACAATGATAATGATATGTATTCTGACAGCCCTGTCGACACATCAGAAACCCTTGCTATCACTAGGGCTCATATATTACCCTGAGGCCGCGCCGGCTCAAACAGGTTTCTTTGCAACATTAGATCCCTACCTAAGCATGCTATTGAACAATGGGACCTAATTTCCTCCCTGTTCGCAGAGGTATGCTTTTTTTGACAGAAACATGGATGCGCTCGGCCACCCTTCCATCAGTTACATTTGCACTAACAGGTAACTACCGCATGATTAGATCTGACCAAGATTTCAAGTTGGGGGTTGGCATTGCGATTGTCTTTCAAGACACGATAAAGTATTATTTGTCGATACACTAATGGCTGAGAGGAGTGCATTTGGTATTTTCAAACAAGAGTTTCCTTCTGGAGACTTTTGGAAAGGAGCGCTTGTTTATTGTCCTTAGTAATATTTTCGTCACTGCCTAACTGGGCCTATTGTCACTTATTGTCACTAATGTATTTTCGGAAAAACATTTCCTCTTATTGGGGGGCTTCAATTGTCAAGGAGAAGATCTCTCTAATACCGTGATAGGCAATTAATCTCTGACATGGGCTTCTTGGGACTACATCAAAAAATTCAAGGCACACCCACGCAGCATCTCACAGCTTAGACTTAATCTTTACTAATGCCAGTGATCTATGCTGTGACCCCCCCTTATCTCTCACCAGGACAGATCATTAACTACTCCACTTTCAGATGCTGACATCAGTGGGTACAGTCAAATCCAAGTCTGGAGGTCATAAAACTTTGCGCCAATGGTATCAGGTGACTTCTGGTTCTTTTACTAAGGCCTTTGACCAACCAAAGCCCTTCCCAGATCTTAATATCAACAAAGCCCTAGCCCAGTTTAATAAATCCTTAAATCAGGCTTTCAATAGTATTGCTCATTTACAACATGAAGTAAATTTACCTTTTAGGCCCTATACCTCCTGGTACACAAAGGAGCTGAGTCAGGAGAATTCCTCCTGCAAAAACTAGAAAGGCCCGTGGGAAAACGAAATCTCAAATGTATAAAGATGCCTTCAGACTAGCTCTGTCTTTCTATCAGAGGCATATCTAAGCCCCAAAAGGGCAAATTATCGCTCCAATAGAGCCAGCGGGTATTCATCTAAAGAACTTTTCAAAATCCCTGCCTCGCAAGATCTGTGTAGTGAATTTTTCTGCCTCTGAACCTTTATTGAGATCATTACATTGGCTACCCATTAAGAAAAGGTCAATTTTAAAAATCTGTTGTCTGACCTATACATCTCTAATGAGCAACTGTCCTGCATACGTAGGCCAGAAGCCTAAACCCTATTGCCCTACCAGTAACTAAAGCCTTACTGTCAGTCTCCCAATTCCCTTGACGAGATGTGGGGGAAGGTCGTTCTACTACTTGTTGCCATTTTATTGGAACAATCTGCCACTCCATATCCAAAATTGTTCTGACTTTGTCAGTTTCAGGAAATCTCTTAAGACTGCGCTATTTTAAGGATGGTGTTCTGTGTTTTGACTTTACCTTTCTTTAGCACTGAGATATGCCTTCGATTTGCTATATAAGTTATATTAACATAACAACATGGCCATGACCGTGGCTTAAGAGATGTTGTTACTTTGGGGCTGTGCTGCTGACTGCTCCAATTCATCCAAAATCCAGACCCATCCAACATGGTACCTTCCATACTAGTAGTGAAAATGATGAGGTAGAGCTGGAACAACAAGTGAACATTTAGTGAGGAATTTTTTAGTGCCAGAAAGTGGAAAAACACCTAAGTCCACTAGAGTGCATCTAAGTTATATGAGGAAAATGGTGCAAAGCAGGACCCAGCTGCCTAACTTCTCTGAGATGGTGGCGGGGATCACTTTTCAGCTTCATACCATCCTTGGGACTGATAATGTCTTCCTGGAGCTGGTAAAATGGAGGAGTAGTGTCCGGTGGCTGTGTGGACTGATTTCTGACAAGAAAATAGGAGTGAGATGGGCCTGAGAGATTTACTCTAGAACAAAATAGCCCCAACCCAACAAGGCAATAAATGTACGACACAAGAGGAAAGATGACTATGGCAGCTGTGCTGAAGATTGGGAGACAGCCACACACAAGGTGGTTAGCACTGCTGAAACTGAGGGTTGAAATAAATATGGTGAGGTGGTGCAAGGAGCACATGACTCACCTACCATTGAAGCCTAACACACCAACAGCAAACAAGACAGAAGTTGAGATGCTCTCAGACTCCTGGATGTGTTGAACAACATGCCAATCTAGTTGGGTGAGCACCTATACATATAGGAATAGGCCATGAAGAAATGAGGGACCCAATTCACAAAGGAAAGAGGTCTAAGAATCCAAGGCTTCTCTAACAGCATACAACTTTGAACTCAACCAAGACTGAAAGGGAAGCAGTGTTCACCTGGATACCTGAGACAAAGCCTCCTCACTAACACTGCTCTAAAGTAACTGCAGTGTCCGAGCCAGCTTTCTGGTGCAATACTTTGGCACAGGACTAGCTAACTTGGGGTGAAACCTAACTGCCTACTTCTTTTGGGGTTTAGAGACCCTCAGGAGTCTGACTCTAACATTTTGAGGGATTAAGATCTCAGGGGCTTTTGTTGACGTTCAATCTCCTGAAGCAAAGGAAATCAGTTTACACGCCATTCTTGTATGTGAAGTTATGTACAGGAAATTAGCTGCAGGACCCCTCATTTAATTAAGACCCGTCATAAGACGCTGCAACCAACAAAGGATTGCCCAAAGAAAGAGACATACAACATGCTACACAAATTCCAAGTATTCCATGCTAAAAGGGAAATACCAACTCTTTAAACAGGGGGGGGCGCTTCTTAATTGAAGTGACCTTAAACAATGCAACTGACTAATTCTGCCATTGAAACAAAACTGTTTTTTCACCACCTCCAGTCACCACCCAGAAGATCCCACTTCCTCCTAGGTCAGGCGTATGGGAAACACCACAAAACGCACCAATAGAAACATGGAAGACATTGTCAGTAGCCTCCAGGTTTACAAGACAGAACTGAGAGAGGAATTAAAACTGCTTTAGCACATTAGCTGATTTTGCAACAGGAATTCTAATTATAGTGAGAGGATTTAACTATGTTTGGGTGCGGCCGCAGACAGTTTGGGCGTAAATGTGACCCACTCAGATTCCTTCTTGAGAAGCCTTAGAAAGATGCTACAAACCTTAGATAGTGGGATCCCTGGAAACAACACTAAAATATTACATGTTTTTTCACATGTCTTTAGTATATACTCAAAAGTTGACTACACACTGGCAAGTAAAATCCAAATGCCCTAGTAAATGACACTAAAATATACCCAATAGTTTTCTTAGATCACACACACCAATTGAACTATTCCCTAATTGGAACCATCAGCCCACTCCAACGGGACAATGGTTGTTACATCATCACTTATTACTGAGAGATCAGGTATTTAAAGCGAACTTTCAATCACATCACAGAGTACTTTCAATTGAACATTTCTGATGAACTGTGCCATGTGTGCACCTGATACACCTTTAAAACACCTTATGTAGCAAAGGCATCAGAACAAGAATCAGCTTAAAGAAGCTGGGGACCTCTGAGAAGATGAACTCATATCAGCCGAATGAGAATACAAAGCAGCTCTCAGGCGTTGTCTTCTATGACAAGTCATGTCACTAAGGGGCAAATTGAATGCTACTGCTGCCAAGAAGGAAGAATTAACTCTTCTCTGCTTCAAGAAAGTACCTTATGTTCGGAAAGAGTTGAGACAGAAATTGGAAAGTGGGTATATTGGGAAAGTGCAATGCCCCACAGGGTGGTGCTTCACCTCTGAGGAGAAAAAGCAGGAGGTTTTCAAGAGTATTATGTGGCTCTGTACCCACCAGATCGGACCATGGGCAATTTAAATACTTAATATCCATATCCCTCCCATGCAAGTCTCACAAGCTAAGAGATACCTTTGATACACTCATCACACATTTTGACGTACTGGCAGCTCTCAAATCCATTAAAATGCATGAAACACTTGATCCAGAGGGCTACATGGGGTAAATAGTTTGCAAACACCCTGGTTTCACATCTGACAAATCTCTTTAATAAGTTTATAGTGGAGAAGAAAGTCACCCAACAGATGGTCAAGACCAACAATATCTCAATACCAAAACCAATGCCCTCATTTATGGGGAGTTGGCGTAGGGCGCCGCAGTGGGTTATCTCCTCGTTACGCCTCACCTCTGTAGGCATATGGATTTGGGGTTTCTTCAGTTATACATTATCTTGTAAATCTGAGGCAGTGTCATAATCCATGAGTGTTGCATGTGAAAGCTCAACGCATTGCCCATGGAACACCTCCTGAGTGTTGAGTAAGGCAACGCAGCGATTTGCACTGCCTTTCCGTACTCCCTATCTATGAGGACAATCGAAGCCATGCATGGTGTATTCGCCCAGCTGCATAGATATGAACGCCGAAGCGTCACAAAAAGTGACGGTCTGGCACCACAGGGGGCTCGTAAATAACCCCCCAAGTTGTGTGCCTCATTAAGTCTCATACCATTGTTTAATGTCGATGCCAAATTATGCAGAAAGTTCTAGCTACAATACTAGAAACACTCCTGATAATATTTGCCACATAGACCACCTGGTTGTAAAGGGTAACAAGAAAATGGTAAAGACCATATCTGTCTCAGTAGATGCATTAGAATTCATTTGACTGGTAGGACTGGAAGATTCTGGAGTACAATGCTGCTAAGGGTTTGTTGGACTTGGCCCTTTCTGCAGGGTCATCCCCATAATGTTCCTTCACCTTGCCTACACAAGTTAAAGTGTTTCTGCTCTCTCTTTTAAACATGGTAGAATTGACTTACACCCAACTGTCATATTTAATTTACTTATAAGTCCCTAGTAAAGTGGTACTATATCTACTCAGGGCCTGTAAATTAATTTCATTTAGTAGGCCTTCAACACTGATTGTGCCACCTACTTAAGTAGCCATTTAAACATGGCTCAGACCTGCCATTGCAGCCTATAAGTGCAGTTTTAAACTGCCATTTCGACCTGGCAAAACAAACCTTTTTCCTGGCCAAAGCTTTCCTTTTCAATACATAGAAGTCACCACTAGGGTAGACCCTGAAGAGCCCAGAGAGCTGTGTATCTAAAACGTTAGACATGTACTATTAGGTTTTACATGTCCTGGTAGTGAAAAACCCCTACATTCGTTTTTTGGTACTGCAAGGCCTAACTCCCCCATAGGATAGCATTGCATTTAATAAGTGATAACCTTCAATTGCGAGCAAGTAGGGATGTCTAGTTTTGTGTCTATGAAATTGCAATTGAAAGCACTCTTTAATGGAAAAGCCAATTTTTTTATCACAATTCTGAAAATGCCACTTTTAGAAAGTTGGCATTTTCTTGCCCTTCCCATTTAGCGCCTGCAGCCTAATCTTAGGTCACATGACTAGATGTAGCTGGTAGTTGGTCTTTGTGTATTGCTCCCAGACAGTAAGACAAAGGGAAGCTTGGTGTTGGCAGGATGGGCCAATCTGAGGTAACAAGGGGGAGGAGCTATCTCCTACCACACTTGAACATTACAAAGGCTCTGCCTGGGCACTCTTACAAAGGGTTTGACACGGGTCTGTTATGCCCCCCCCCCCCCCGACAAGCTTTGGCCAGGGCAGGGAGGAAGGGGATGTCTGACACCTTAGGGGGTGGACATCTCTAGAATCTTGCTCCTCTGCACTGTAGGTACCAGGTATAAATATTGGACCCTGAGACCCAACTCTTCAGTACACTTCTAGACCTGTGAACTCTCGTCCTCCTGCTCCACACCCTCCGCCTCCTACGTAAGACCTTCAAATGGATCCCCCTTGAACACAGAAAGACCGTCAAGCACGCCCTGGTCACCAGCAGACTCGACTATGGCAACGCACTCTATGCCGGAATAAACAAAAACCTCACCCACAAGCTACAGAACATCCAGAACGCCGCCACAAGACTGGCCCTCAACTTGCCAAGACACTGTCACATCTCCCAGCACCTGCGCATGCTCCACTGGCTCCCCATCGAGGCTAGAGTCAATTTCATGATGCTCACTCAAGCACACAAGGCCTTCCATGACAGCGTACCAGCATACCTGAAGAGCCGACTCAAATTCCAAGCACCCCATAGGACCCTACGCTCAGCCCAGCTATCCTATGCCGTGGTCCCCTGCACCAGAAAGACCAGTTTGGGAGTCCGCTCCTTCTCATTCCTCGCGGCCAGAGCCTGGAACGCCCTTCCGCTCCACCTCAGACAGACAACATCGCTCCCCATCTTCGCAAGAAACCTCAAAACCTGGCTCTTCGACAGACCCCCTCCTTGATGGACTGGAGCCTGCATCCCCCCCACCCCAACTCCTTGAGACCCTTACGGGTGAGTATTCGCGCTTAACAAACGCCTGATTGATTGATTGTCAGGAGAAAGGAGTGCTTTGCTGCTGGAAGGCCTGCCACTCTGCTGGACTGCGGTTCTGAAGGACTGGAGCCCTGCTGTACTGACCTTCTGCCTTGCGGCCCTCTTGCCTGGATGAGAAAGGCTAGACCTGCATCTCTAACATAGGACCCCAACTTGACACCAAGGGCTAGTCGGCTTGCCTCCTGATCCGAGGCCTCACAGACATAGCCTTAGGGACAACTGTGGATTCAGCAGAACCAACGCATCACCTCGGCTGCGCTGCACAATCCAGAGCAGAACCGACGCATCACCTCTGCTGCATGGACTTTTCTGGCAATATGATTTTGCTTCGCCTTCGCAGCCCACATCCTTATGGAACTGCTGCTGAACGACACGTCCCCAACACAGGAAAAAAATCGCAAGCATCTCGTCAACAGCTGCCTGAGCAACAAAACTGGACTCCACATCGCAAACACCACAGCTTGTTTGTAACCATGCAGTGTGAGTCACATCCGACGATGCATGATTTCGCATCGGAGCTTCTCAGCTCCTCCAAACCGAAGCTGCATGAGGCATCTCCAAGAAAGACCTTGCATTGCCCTAGCTGCACTCGCATCCTCAATACAGGACTCTGCAACTCTTTGCAACCAGGCTTAAGGTACTCTTGTTCAGCGGGCCTAAGTGGGTCCCTCTGGCCTGCCCATACTCCATACTACAGTCTGAAGTTGTGACTTTGTCCCATTCTAGCATGACCAGATGTCCATAGTTGGCACTTTGTGCTTTTGGCGCTATTTTCACTGAAATATTTAAATTTGCATATCTCCTGTTTTACTGATTGGATTTTTGTCGTTTTGATCTTGATTTATTTATTACATGTTGCTCTATTTCTTAAATTGATATAGGAGTTTCCTTGGGTTGTGCTTTTACTTTATTACTGCTTGAAGTGCTGCATAAATACTTTGCACATTGCCTCTAAGTTAAGCTTGGGTGCTCTGTAACAATCTATCAGAGGGTTGAGCATAGGTTAATTTGGGGTTTGCTTGTGCCTCTCCCTGACAACAATTGTGTTTGCTCCTTGGGTAGGGGTTTTCACCCCTCAACCAGTAATCCAATTTCTCACCGAGTTATTCCAATACCTTTATTATGATTAATAACCAAATTCCACGCTTACTTTTGGGTATAATTACCATCTAGGGAGAATACGGCACTATTACAAAAGGTAAAGATACCTAGTAGTTTAAGGCAGGGATTCATTTTGGAGCCTCTCTTACTTAAAATGTATATCTCCGGTGCACCCAAAGCCCCAGCATGGGCAAGATGCTTCCCACCTGACAGCACAGGGAGGTGATTCACAATTTCATGCTGATGACACAATTCTGTTTGACCATTGGCTTTCAACATGCTTTAGATAAATGTACTAATATTGCAAATTAAGTTATCTAAACAAAATAATATATTAAACACCTAAGTAAATGTGTTCAGGAAAAAAGAAAATCAAATCCATAGTTGTTTGCATGGAGTTTTGATCGATCCTTGTTAGAAACAGTATTAATCTTGGGGCATATCATCAATGACCGGTGATAATTATCGCTAAGCGCACTTAGAGCTAGGATAATTATCGCCGGGTAACGTGTAATTTTATCTCTGAGATAGTTTGCTATTAGCAACGCTTATCTCAAAAGCGATAAAATTCCAAGCGCTAACTGCCAAATGTGAGATTATCGCTGGAAATCCAGCGATAATCTCACAAAGTTTAGCGATAGCTTGATGATAGGGCAAGGCATACTTAGCCATGATATCCACCTTACATAGGATATCATGGCTAAGTCAGTCTTGAAGCAGGCGTAAGGAAAATAGCAATAACAGAGGTTATCGCTACTTTGCTTGTCGCTCTGCAGGTTAGCGTGCCCATTGATAATTGGAGGAATGTTGCTTAGCGACATTTCTCCAAGTAATGTCAGTGCAGGAACGCCCACTTTGCATCTCATTAGAGATGCAAAGCTGGGTGTTCAGTAAACAAGCGCTAATGCAAGGATTCACGAGATAGCGTAACCTTACTGATAAGGCGATAAAATTATCGCCGCTTTTCGTCCGAAAACAGACACAAAAGAGGCGATAATTTTATATCGCCTCCTTGATGATATGCCCCCTTGTCTTTTATACATCATGTCAAGGTGGCTATAGGTCACACCATAGGGTAGCTGGGAAGCTAAGTAATGTAGGCTCATGGATGGGAAATAAATCAACTAAAAGAAAATTTGAAGGAAACATCTGAGCTGCAACTAGTTAGCCTGCTCGTCTATGGGAATAAAGTGTTAGTTTATAAAGAGCTGCATAAAATAAAATAAGGAGAGATGTCGATGTGGAAGAACTGGTTGAGATTAGCTCAAACCACACCCTGATTTGCTCTCCAGTCAGACACAAAATGTGTTTAAATACCATGCAATACTATTAACATGCTGGCACAGAATTTACGTAGCAAGGAAAGACACTGTGTGGTATATCATAAAAGAATATTTGGTCACTCAATGTAATGTAATGGTATTCAACTTGAAAATTACGTTTTGGAGCTAATTCTCAAGGATCAGCTGGTCTGACTCATCTTACTGGGAAGAGCAAATTGAAGCACAAAGCAAAGCAGAAATGCTTTGAAGGAGACTGACTTGAAAGCAGATGATGTCTAAAATATGAGCATCTTATCATGGTAAAGTGTCAAGACAACGTCAGCAATACTTGGGGCCTGATTTAGATAATGGCCATTTTTAGGTCTCGCCAGACCCAGCGCATGCGCTGGTCTGGCGAGACATTTAGTAGGTGGGTTTTGAAAGTACTATCAACAATTGTGTGTTGGCTACAAGCTTCAGTGCACGATGGCGTGCACACGCACAGCTGCTCCCCGCATTCCCCCCTCCCTTTTTCCGCCAGCCTTCAGCACCATACCCCTCCCCCCGCTGCTGCGTGCACATCCCAAGCGTGCTTTAGCTCGTCATCGCGATCAATTTCGCTTTCAGAGTGATCGCGATGATTTTCGCTTTTACGGCCGCGCGGCGTTACTTTTACTACCGCGCGGCCAATGCTTGTTTTTGTTGTCTTTTGTAGCTGGTTTCATGCCAAATGTTGCCAGATTTGTGTGCCAATCACCATATATTGTGGGAGGCGGGCATGCGTTGTGTTGGGTAATGCATTCTGATGGACGAGTTTCTTTGTGTGTTGTTGCACTATCTTTACATGGACTTTATCATGCGTTTGTGATCTTTGCTTGTACGGCGCATAAACGGTCCCATCTATCTGTTTGTTCGACTGATGATCTGTGTGTGTTTTTTACCCCGGCGAGTATGTGGTGAAGGTTATCTTTACTTCTTTGCTTTTTCATCTCAGTTTTAACAGACTACTTCCCGGCAATCACCATAACTTCCTCTTCTTGAATAAATGTTTTCCTCCAGTTCATAGACCTTTCTCCCCCTGCCAACCTACGCCCCTCCCCCCTCCCACTCCTTTGGGCAGAAGTGCATTGTGCTCCCTACACTGTTTCTGAAGTGTTTCAGTGTTTTTTGCTGCACGGCCAAAGAACGTCTCACAAACACTGAACTGGTTAAAAATAAATCCAGATGTTGTTGAAGGGGCAGCACGCAACGAGAACCAGGAAGGCTAATTGTTGCTGCTGCTTTTCTCTAAGCATCAGATAGAGCCTCAGGCTGTGGAAAGACAGCTGTACACCTACGCTCCCTCATAGAGGGCGTCCCCCGAGGCAAAGAGCAGCGTACTGCGGCCAGAGAAAACGTATTGGGAGGAGCCAGAACAACTGATATGCATCTGTGTTTGCCTCTTCAAAGAATATAAATAAAAAAAAAATAAAAAAAATGTATGTCAGAGAAACACGAATCTGTGATGTTCAGTGTGGAGAGCAGCGATCGTGCGAGCTCCTGTCATGTAATCGTTCCTTTATTGCACGTGGGAAACGGCAGGCAGTGTTCTAGTCTTCTTCTTTACAGTTCTGGGATATTATGTTGTCACCCACCCACTCTCCCTCTGCCGCAGTTTCTTCCCAGTACTTTTTTTTGTTGCTGACCCTCAAAATCTGGATTCTTTTCTCACGCCCCCCAGTTCACTTGCATATTGTCACCATTGGTTACAGCGCATCACAATTGTGTCCAAGGAGGGGTGCTGTTCCAATAGACTCGTCCAAACAGACATTTTAACTTTGTAATGCTTGCAGAAGTTGCTCCGATTATTTAGCAAGGGATTTCCATTTCACATTGGATGCTGTTAATAACAGTGCTGGCAGCGTAAGCAGTGATCCTGTTATAAAGAGCCGTTTGCAGTGTATTTTAAGGGTGAATAGAATTCTTGTGGAGGGGAATTACGTAATGTGCCACGGTTAACTACATTATGCAAGTCAACATTTGCGACATAAGGCAGCACATTCTGTGGCAGTAATATTTTGATATTTTATGACAATAATGTAAAATGATACTGTCTAGGCAAAGGTTTCACCTCAGTAGCACTATTGCAATGTACTTGCCGATGAGCAGCACTGCGTGTTGAGCTTTTTTCGGTAACTTTTGATCCCTTTGAGCTAGGATTCTTGTTTGTTTAAATCCAGAAATTATGCAGCAACATGTGGATTTTGCGCAAGTGTGGTAGATTCACGGTTCTGAAGAAAACATTGCAGCTGCAGAACCCCATAACTACAGTGGCCCCGGTTATTTGAAATGTGAACGTTGCTGCTTAAGCTGCCTCCAGGCATAGTCAGGTGGTACTTGCAAAGAGGAGGAAAGAAAGCTGAACGTTCTACTCGACGCACTCCTCTAATGCTGTCCTAAATGCCAAGGGGAAGACTCTATCAGTGACGCAGGTGTAGTACAAAATGAAGAGCTGCTTCCGAGGAAGAGTATTGTGCGAGGACAACTGTCCTCTTCAAACTCCAGATTTTCTCAGAGATTTTTTATTTTTTCACATAAGACACTTCATGAGCCCATGCCATCAAGGGCACTATATTTCACAACCACTATTTGGCATTTATGTGAATTTACAAAACTATTACATTTTACATATGAGTATATGTACGTGTAAATGTTTAAGCATTTTTTTTTAGATTGGACACGGCAGACTACATCCCCTTTAACAACAAGCATTGGCATAGCCAATAGGTCTCGCCTTTGGGACCTTATAAGTTTTTAGCCATGCAACAGTTGATGGTATTGCACCAAGGATATTGTGCTGCATAACTAAATACTTATAAGGTCCCAAAAGCGAGACCTATTGGATATGCCAATGCTTCTTTACTCTTGCAATCAGGGTTGTGGACGACATTACATCCACCACCCTGACACACTGAAGACAGACATATTTAGAGGTCACAGCTGGCCCAGCGGTGATCTCTGTACCGCAAGAGGAAATGCGGTCATGGTGGCTCCTCAGAAAGTTCCAGAATTCTGGTGTACGACCGTTGCCGGTTTTGATGGGCATGCATTAAATGTTTTGGAATTCAAAAACAAACTTCCAAGGAGGGAGTTTGTTTTTGAAAAACAAATAACTAATGACCCCACACCCAGAGAGTTTTTCCTTTGATTTTGGCGGGGGGGAGGGGGGGAGAGGGTGCACATTTTTATTTTTTTAATCATTGCTTAACCCCTTGTGTGCCACGCCCTTTCCCCGCCCTGTGCCGGGCGTTGCATTAGCGGGCGGGGTTCATGACGAGCTGGACTGGTCATGGGCACAGCGCAACCACGGCCCATGACGAGTCCAGCTCGTCATGGGCACAGAAGGGGTTAAATGATTTTACCAGACCCTGATGGACATGTAAAGAGGACAACAGACCGTCAGCCCCCGAATGGCAGGTGATATAATACCTTTACTCTGAAGGCCAGCTCTCCGTCATGGCATTTGAGTACGCTGTCTTTCAGCAGAGACAACGAGGGCACCACCAAAGATGACTGTCTGCCCAACTCTAGATCGGTGGGCGGACCGAGAGTTTAGCAGACAAGGCACTCCGTCACATTTGTGATGGAGTGCCCAGTCCACTAAACCCTAAATAGGCCATTAATAATTATTTAATCTCAAGAAATCATGAAAGGGATGAGGAAACAAAGGCTAGGCCGTCTGCCATTAAATAAAATAAAGAGTACATAGAAGAAATGGTCATAGTCCTCACAAATATGTATGTTATTCCAAGCCATGGTCCCGTCTCTGACTTGTGATGTTATGTGATGTTCATATCAGGGATCGTAGAACGTTATTGCTCCCTTAAGATAATTACAGGTTGCGAAGAACACCAGAAGTCATATTTTATCTTATGAAATGATCACATACCTGCCTATGTTGCAAAATATGGATGCAAAACAGGGTACGTTGATAAAGTGAGGTTTTTTTTCTTTCTTTTTCTCTCATTTTAATAATTCTCCTGTATAGATTTATACAGCTGACCATTTTATGTAATGTTATCAAGCTTAATTTGGTAAAGGAAGACTAAAAATAAACTTTAAACTTAAATCTGTGATCTTTTGGTAAGAAGTAGAAAGTAACAACAAATATGCTAATGAGCTGCTTTTAAGAGTGTAAAAGTCAAGCAAACCTAATCTAAGTGTGGAGCTTGGCAGAGGAGACACGTCTGTACAGCTTTGAGACTCTGCCAGTATTATAATTGCACTTCAGCAGAAACAAACATTGAGTGCCAGCCTCATTACCGGTTGGTAGCATTCCAAAGCGCATGCTCATTCTGAAAAGAGTCCATTACTGAATCTTCTGCCTATTTTGATATCTCATACATGAAAATGTACCTAGGTCACACTGGGAAATACTGAGTTAGGGGCGGCTAACTAGGTTTAGAGCTTGCTAATGCACTGCAAAATAGAACTTAGTCGATTTTTCAGAATGAAAAACAAATAGATAAATAAACTTGAACAAAATATGCTTTACGTAAATTCTCATCGGGCATATTCTTCGTGATTGTCCTGTGAACTCAACTTAGATGGGCGACCAGCTCACCATTATGGGAAACTGATATCAATGCGAAAACATTGTAGCATGGTGGTTGCCACTGCTTTATTTCCCAATAGACTAGTGCAGAAGGGGATCACAGTACCTGCAAATGAACCGTGCTTCTCCATCACATTTCTGAGCGCAATCTTCATCATTGGTTGTCGTGTAGAAGTACTTCTTCAGACTGAATAGCCACGCCCCTTCTGTTTTTACGTAGTCGTCTATTAAGGCGCATGTGACTGTGGCAAAGTACAAACAAAAAGTTACACCTCAACAGTTACTTTGTCATTCGACCTTCTGCAATGCATTACAAACCTTCATTTGATGCTAAATGAGAAATTAACAAAAAAGCATCCCGTAGGGGTAACCACTGTTCACAAAATGACATCCCAGTTCCCCAAGGATCACAGAACACATTTCTTATGAGCACACACATTTTCTTTGAGAGATATTTTACAGATGGACAGGGTGATTTCTTGCAATGTATGTAGTACCAGCTTTTTTTAAGTATTGGCTAGACAGTGCATGCGCTGTCTCTTCGAGACATGTTGCTTCCATTAAGCGGGCTTACAGCCTGCTTATAGCTTACTATTTGTTTGCTTCAGCATAGTTCTCATATCCTCTACTCCCCTTTGTAATCGCATGCATGCATCATACCTGTTCTTATGTTGGGCCTCCCCTAGAGCAAGGACCAAGTACTAGTGTCCATCCATGCTCCCATGTTTGTAGCTACTTTTTGTTAGTCTTTAGGCACTCCATATGAGTACTCGTGTTTTTACTCTCTACTTTCCACTTCCACTCACAACCATGCCTGTTGCTTCTTTTCCTTCTTTTGCTTCTCCCACCCTCCCCATCCCTGTTGATTCTTTTACATCTCACCCCCAGGCCTGTCCATTTCTCCTGTACCTACCTTCCCCCTTCCTTCCCGCCCCTGCTAGTGTTTCCCCATCCCTTTTCTATTACTCTCATTCTTTTTTGCAGTTTTCTATAGTGAAAACTCGACTAGTCTGGTGTCTTTTTGAAAGTTTCTTTGAGAGAGGAAGGCTAGTCTTTGTGTTCATCCAGTCTGGTTCTTCCAGTGCATCATCAAGCAGCATGATTTAAAGCGTGACTTTTACATGGCTGTTAAATGTCAAGGCATATACTTAGATTCCTAAAGCACGTGGGCGTTGAAATCTTAATGCATGTTAAAGTTCAGCTTCTCATGTCATAACAGCAATGGGGTACGTTAGTAAGCCCCATTGCATTCTGATTTGTTGTGCCAGAGTGCTCCCTGCCAAGTGAAAGGAGTTATCAGTTCTGTGCTTTTGCTGTGCATTCTGGTACTTGGAGTCCTGTTTCGTTAAAGGGGGGCACTGCTAGGAAAGCCAGAATGCAAGGAAAGAAATCGAGAGCTATCTGGTTCTCTGGAGGACTCATCTCTCCTGTTAGTCCTAAATTTAGTCATAACGTGCATTAGCCTTAGCGACCTGTGAAAGCATATTCTTTGCCATAAACATTTTATATGTGTTTCACAGCTCTGACTTTCATATGACTGAATCAGATTTCAGAGCAAAGGAGATTCAGGGGACAACTGGCGGTTCTCACCAGTTTCCCGGCACCCTATGCAACTGGTGCATTTTGCTTCTAAACACTGTGAAATAGGACAGCAGCACTTGATGTACACTCCTTAATTTAAGTCCTGTGTACCAGTCTCTGCATGCGCTGTCCCTTGCAAGACATTATCAGCTGGCAGTGTTGTTTTCTGCCCGTGTACTTCTCCACACCCTCTGTGATGACTCGCCCTGGGCGCTTCTCCCCTCATCCTGAATGCTGTGCTTCCTCTCATCCATTTATTCCCCCCTCCAAGTTCCTGTTTCTCCATTTGCTTCTCTCCCTGTGCCCTACTTATTGCTTTCCTTCATCCGTTCTCCCATGTTGCTTCTGCCTACCCCCTTATTGACCCCCTGCCTTTCTGTTTTTTGCACCATGTAACTTCCCCCAACCCAAATTGCTTTCCTGACGCGCTCACGTTTTCATTTATCAATCCAACTTGGATCGGTAAACAAAAAGAAAAACAAGAAATAGTGTCATTTTGGGGATGTGTGAAATTGGATGCTGTACATCATGGCTAAAATCATTAGCAAAGCCAATAGGTCCCAAAGGCAAGACCTACTGGTTTGCCAATGCTTTTTTAGTATCTAGCCACTTTGACTTTCCTCAGTCCGCCCTAGTGGACGTCGAGTTACTTTTCATTGAGAAGATTGGATGCTCTGCCCAATGTACAATTGTGTAAGCAAAGCTTTCTGAAATGCTCTCATTTAATTGATTCTTTGGAAAATCACACCTAGAGTGCAGTTATAGTCAGGAAATAAAATGTAAAAATCCTGAAATGTTACAGTTAGGGTTAGCTCTGGAAATCATAGCTAATACACCTGCCATCATAACATAACTGGCACACCAAATGCCTCACCCTTATGGTTACAGATGACTTCACAAACAACTTAATGACCTGACATGTTACTTTACCATTAATGTTGTGAATGAAACATCTATGGATGGAGTATGCTAGACCTGGCATCCTTGACATGGTTTCCCGATATCTTTTTGCCTTCAGGCCTCCTGTTTTTGCTGACTACATTTTTGCTGATCTTACGACTCTTTGCACTTTACCACTGCTAACCAGTGCTAAAGTGCTTGTGCTCTTTCCCTAAAATCTGTTAGCATTGGCTTATACCCAATTGGCATATTTAATTTACTTGTAAATCCTTAGTAAAATGGAACTACATGTGCCCAGGGCCTGTAAATTAAATGCTACTAGTGGGCCCGGAGCACTGGTTGTGCCACGCTCTTAAGTAGCATTCTAAACATGTCTCAGGTCAGTCATTGCAGCCTGTGTGTGCAGTTGCAAACTGCCATTTCAACATGGCAAAGTAAACTTTTTTCCAGTCCCAAACCTTCCTTTTTAATACATATAAGTCACTCCTAGGGTAGGCGTTGGACAGCACAGAGGGCAGGGAACACTGTGTTTAAAAAGCAGGACATGTACATTTACGTTTTATTTTCCTGGTAGTGAAAAACTCTTATATTCTTTTTTCACTACTGCATGCCTACCAAACCCATAGGATAATATTGGAGTTACCTTATTCCAATTTTCAAGTGAAATTTCCAAATGGGAATAGGTAACAAGTTCATGTTTGGTGTCTCTAGAATCACAATTTAAAATCATATACTATGGTGAGTTGGATTTTAAATTGCAGTTCTGAAAATGGCATTTCTAGAAAGTTGGTATTTTCTTTCCTTAGCCATTTGGTGCCTGCAGCATGTCTCAGGGTCACATGGCTGGGTGTAGTAGACAGTTGAACTTTGTGTATTCCTCCTACACAGCAACTTACAATGGGAAACTTAGGTGTGACTGGTTGGGCCATCTCTGGCAGGATGGGTGGGAGGAGCTGGGTTTTGCCCCACTTACACTTGAATAGGATGTGTCCTGTCTTCACACAAAAGCTGCATGCTCCATATAGTTAGTCTGAAACCAGTGTCAGGATGGCAGACCATCCCTGCACTTCAAAGGCCTGCATCTAGAAACTTCTCCTCACTTCAAAGGCACAACTGTGTATAAATACTGGACCTCAGACATCAACTTCTCAGTACACTCCTGGGCCGGTGGATATTCTGCCAAGATGAAAAACTGCTGTGCTGTCACAAGGACTGCCACTGTGCTGGACTGCTGCTCTAAAGGAACTGCTCGCCTGCTGTGTTGACCTGCTGCCCTCTTTCTGGGAAGGAAGAACTGGACCTGTAACTTCACCTTGAACACAGGACCCCAAAATGACTCGAAAGACTTGTCTTCTGACCACCTGATCTGAGCCTTAGGACCATAAAAGGCTGCCCAATCAGCTCCTGGGCCCAGCTGCAGCAACTTCCTGACCCCAAAGTGGTGCCCATCAGGTCCTTGACCCTTGGTGTTGTCGTACTTTAATATTCGGGACCGCGTAGGGGACAGGGCCCTACCCCTGTCTATCTTGGTATTAGCAAACCGCAAATGGTAAATGCGGCATGTACGAGTGTTTTATATATCGTTCTAGCTATGAATGCACTGTGTACACGTTATTCTGCTTCACTACGCGGGTTCCATTTTGGAAGCAGTGGCCATCTTGTCATTGCCCTCACATAGGCTATAATGGAGTAAATACGGGCCTCACAGTACATGGGCTTTCCCTCTGACTTCTCTGTGACCTGGGCAGCTGGCTCTGCTGCCCCAGGTCAAACCGGTCTCACGAGCTCCCCTTCCTCCGTCCACCTGTGATTAGCATCAGGGCTTGACCCGTCATAAAACCCTTTCATCCTACACAATCCTCCGGCTAATCTCTTCCACACCTGCTTGTTCCTGCTTTATGACTTGTTTCCCAAAACAGGAGATGCTCATGTTTATTGGGGGGTCTATTGACATCCGATGTGGGATCTGAACCTTACTGTGTAAATCATTGTGGGCTGGCCAAACTGGAATGTGGGATGGTCATCATGACTCTGCTTTTTCGTTTGTAATGTATACCTTTATATGGCCATATCGTAAACCAAGGAATGTGTGCCTGGAGCATGATATTTTGTACTTAAGGAGAAGTCCGTTCCTATGATTTTCAGCAGTCTCCTGAGAACATACACGCTGTTGTACTTCTAGGATACCTGTCATTGGTCTGCAGCCAATAAACGAATCTTTGATTTCACCCAGAAGACTCTGTGTTTCTGTAGGTCTGGAACAGGGTGAACCCAGAAGTCATAGGGTGTGTGCCCCTGCACCGCTGGGTCTAAAATACCCAGTACTTCAGTTTGGCGCCCAACTCGGGACGATTTCAGCGGTACCAGTCCAAGCCAGAGGTTCGTGAGGAGCTTCGTGTGGAAATTCCGGAGGAAGGCCGCCACTTCATCGACCCCTGCATGTCGACGTGGTCCGAAAGTCTTTTCTGCGAGGTTCTCCGCGTCCCGACGGCTACGAAGGACTGCTGCCCTGATTAATCGACCTGTTTTGGACCCTTGACGAGTTTTGAGAGAGCGAAACAATCGAGAGAGTCTTCTGGTGACGCCATCGATCAGCAATATTCAGTTAAGTATAAGTGGAGCGTCTCCCATTTGTTTTTGGTATCCTTCGGGATCGTTTGATTTGGTAATTTGGTACTTTGGAGTTTGCAAACGCCAAAACCAGAGGACTCGTGTATTCACGAGAATATCGTAATCGATAATCCTTTGACGTTTGGATCTAGACTAGTGAGCAAAGATGCCTGGTTCTGGACTATTTGGTAGATTATTCTGTTTGGGTTGTGGAAAAGATTTCCAGCTAGAGGAATCATGTCCAGTTCCTCCGGTTGGAACTCCAACTTATGAGCTCTATGTAAAACATGGCGTAGGCCCCATTACATATAACGAAGTGTGGATCCACTACACCAGGAAAGATGGTGTTTTAAAATGGCCCCAAAATGGTAGTTTTGATACCGATATTTTAGATAATTTAGAAATTAAATTGTTTAAGAAGAAAGCCCGGCCGGCGATGTTTGACTCTTTCCGCTTATGGCGAAAGGAAGCCAAACAAAAGGAAATTAAGTTAGCGAAAAAGAATAAGAGAGAGAAAGGTATGACAGTAATGCAAGCAGCTGTACAATTTAAAGACAATGAAGAGGAGCAGATGAGTGAGCAATTGCATAGGCAGCGCAAGTTAGGGATTGACAAATGTTACCCAGCTTTACCACATTCTAAGCAGAATGGGTTAGAAGAAAAGGAGAAAGATCCCCTGATGTCACATTTGTTGAGTTCGCCACCCCCGTATGCTCAAACTGCCACGGCGCCTCCCCAGCTTGTAAATATGCCGCCTCCAGTGCATATACTGCAAGCCTTGCCGCAACCGCCAGTTGCTTTGCAGCCGGCTCCTATCCCTGTAGCGCAGCCCTCTCAAGCGCCGCCAGTTGTGCTTCCAACTGCCCCCGCACTTCCTGCGATTTTGCCTAATTCAGCAACTACCTCCCCTCACACTCTTCCTTCCACCACTCCAGTACCTGTCTCTACATCCTCTTTTCTTCCCTCTGTTTTTCCCCCTGTTCTCGCCTCAGCTTCTCCTTCAGCGCGACAGCGCTTAGCTAATGTGGTTACTACATTAATGTCTCCTCTCTTTGAGTCATCTGGTGCGACTCCTGGTTTACAGCGTAAGCAGTTGCGCAGCCAATTGCCTAACCCCGATGAGAAAAAGGTAATAGATAATATGGCGCGTAGATGGATCGTTTTTCCTTCACTGTATAATGTGGAATCAGTTGTCAACGTTTTCCATCAATGGGATGCCCCAAAACAGAGATATGTGTTTGAGAAAATGTGCGAAATTCTCTGTGAAGAATTGGAGGATAGTGGTAAAAATCCGAACCCGCAGGAGTTGTGTAGAGTGAGGTTCGATTTTGGAACTGGTATAATTGTGGACCGCAAAGTAGATAAAGCAGTTGCGGTTGTATTGTCCTTCAGGAATGATGATTGCCAACAATCATTG
Organism: Triturus cristatus; assembly: GCF_964204655.1. Lineage (NCBI taxonomy): Eukaryota > Metazoa > Chordata > Amphibia > Caudata > Salamandridae > Triturus > Triturus cristatus. The sequence goes on from NC_140589.1 coordinate 865,703,194, forward strand.
TTTGAACAAGATGTCCTTGTGGGGAAAAAAGCAAAAGCGCGACAATACCCTATGAGAGAAGTTCCCCCAGTATGGAAGGAAGCGGTTGCAGCTGCCGGTGGTAACCCCGCTGTGGCAGCGCATTTCCAGCGTGTTTGGGTGCATGTTCCATGGAAGCGCTCTGAGGTGTTAGCGCTTAAGCAGTCCTTGCCTGATCCCCGTAAAAACCCAGCAGGTTATTATAAAGAGTTGTCACAGACGGCAGGGTCATGCATTATGAATCTGGCCGACATAGACATGTTGTTTGGTAATGTTGTTCCACAGCCTCTATGGGGATCAATTCGTAATGTAGATCACAATGCAGAACTAGGGGATACATGGGCTAACATTGTTGCTGCTGATGCTAGACAAACTGGTGGTGCGAAACCAGAACCTTTGGTAGCTGAATTGCCTGGTAGAATCATCACGTATATGAAGACAATAATGCCTGCGATGCGCGTAAATTGGGACAAGTTATCTGCATGCAAGCAGAAGAAAGATGAGACAGTGTCAGACTTCTTTACTAGGTTTGAAGAAACATTTATTGACCACAGTGGGCAGGATATGAGTACTGAGGGTGGCCAACGGTTATTTGTGGATAAGTTTGTGCAGAATTTACTTCCTGACCTGTGTAAAAAGTTAAAAGATTCAGAAAGTTCTTGGGCTGTTTCTTCTTCAGCGCAAATACTGGCTACTGCACAGTATTATGAAAACAGAGATAAGGACGAGAAAGATAGAACAGAGAAGAAAACGAAGGAACTGAAGACAAAGGTCCTTTTACAGCAGGCCTATCCGCCACGTGGAGGTCAGAATAATTATAGGCAACCCCAAGGTGTCTATCACCAACCCCAACAGTTTCAGAACAATCAGCAAATGAATGGGTATTACCAACCACGTATCCCTGTAGGTCCTAACCAATGTTCATACTGCAAAGAGGAAGGTCATTTTAAATATAGTTGCCCTAAATTAATGCAGCGGAACGGTAATATGTATGGCGCAAGAGGTAGGGGTGGTCAGCAAGCTCCTAGAGGCAGAGGGCGTGGAAATGCTCCCCAGAATGCGCGTCCTCTGCCGCCTCAAAATACCATCAATAGCTTTGATCAGCAAGCTAACGCGATTAGTAATACGGCCCAGTATTATAATAATGATTATTATGCAGAGGACGGTGATGCAGAGAATAATGATTACTAGGACAGCCGTAGACAGAGAGAGGGAGTTGTTTCAGTGCCAGTGGATCAGAGTGGACCGTATGTTGAGGTGACTACAGCAAATGTAACGGAGCCTTTTCTGCTAGACACTGGTGCTGCAAAGAGTTCAATCATGCATTCAAAACTCCCTGGCGCACCTTTGTCTGGCGATATCAATGTTTCAGTAGGTTTTTCTGGCGCCCCAGTTAGGAACCCGATTTCTAGTCCCATGTCACTTTCTGTTGGACCTTGCGAGCTGAAAGCACCCCTGATTCTGACAACAGGTTGTGGTGAGAATTTGCTGGGATTAGATTTGTTGAAAAGATTGCACGCTACACTGTATTGTTCTCCTTCAGGAGTACAACTTACATTAAACAAGAAAGTGATTTCCCCAATGTACTTGTCTAAAAACACAATGCCACCTGAATTGTCATCCCTTCCGGATGCCCTTTGGGCTACTGGTCCCAATGATGTGGGCCTCTTGGAGATACCGCCATATGTGGTGACTTTAAAGGCTAATGTCAGACTGCCACGTATTCCCCAGTACAAGATCTCTAATGAAGGGCAGAAAGCATTGTTAGACATTGTCAGCGACTTAATTAATAAGGGTGTGATAGAAGAGACAAGAGGCAACGTTTGCAATAGCCCGATTTTACCTGTCTTAAAACGAACGGACCCTTCACAGCCACCTGTTTACAGGTTTGTGATTGATCTTAGAGAGGTTAATAAGATTGTTGTGCCACAGTTTCCGGTTGTCCCCGATATAACTGCCTTGTTAACGATGATTCCAGCCTCTGCTGCATGGTTTTCAGTGATCGATTTAAAGAATGCTTTCTTTAGTATCCCAATTGCAGAAGAGAGCAGGGACATTTTTGGTTTTAGTCTGGGAGGCCGAAGCTTCCGCTTCAAACGCGCTCCCCAGGGCTACTGTGAGAGTCCATCCATATACAGTCAGGCTTTGAAAGCGCAGCTTGATGCACTTGTTTTACCTAGTGGCGCTATCCTGATTCAGTACGTGGACGATTTACTGATCGCCGCGGATACTGAGAAGATTTGTAAAGAAGCCACATTGTCACTGTTGCGCCATTTATCCACTTTAAATCACAAAGTGTCTCTCTCTAAGCTGCAATATTGTCGACAAGAAGTGACCTACTTAGGTCATCTCTTATCGAAGGAGGGAAGGAAACTGACCCCAGAAAGAATTCAAGCCATTGCACAGTTGAGTGTGCCAAAGACACAGAGAGAAGTGCGTGCTTTCTTGGGCATTACCTCATACTGTAGGCACTGGATCCCTAGTTTTTCTTTATTGGCAAAACCTTTGTTAGCCTTAACATGCAAAGACACACCGAATCCTATCCCATGGTCTGAAGAGTGCCAGAAGAGTTTTGTGGAATTGCGTAATGCATTATGCTCAGCACCTGTGTTGGGTACCCCCGACTACAGTAAGCCTTTTACATTGTATGTTCACGAGAAAGATGGATGTGCGTTGTCAGTGTTAACACAGCCTTTTGGCGACAGACCGCGCCCATGCGCATATTTTTCATCAACCTTGGACCCCGTAGCGAGGGCATTGCCAAGCTGTCTGAGAGCGACAGCGGCTGCAGCGATGTCTATCCGACAATCTGCTGGTTTGGTAATGGACAACACATTGATTGTTATGGTTCCACACGCTGTAGACACATTACTAAATAGAACCAAGACACAACACTTGACTAGTGTGCGGCTATCAGGTTATGAACTTACACTGCTAGCTAATCACATACACATAAAGAGATGCAATACGCTGAATCCAGCTACATTGTTGCCAATTCCAGCAGACTCAGATGAGATTGAGCAACATGACTGTCTGTTCAGAACAGAAGAAGAGACGAAAGGGAGAGTAGATCTAAAAGATACTCCCCTGACTGAGTGTGATGGCACTTTATGGGTAGATGGGTCATGTTTCAAGCTCCCTAATGGTGACACGACTGCTGCATATGCTATCACGACTTTGCACACGGTCGTGGAAACTGCACAAGTGCCACATAATTCGGCCCAAGCAGCAGAATTAATCGCCCTCACGAGAGCATGTGTGTTGTCTGAAGGAATGAGAGTGAATATATACACAGATAGCCAGTACGCCTTTGGCGTGGCTCATAATTTTGGGCGACTGTGGAAGGAGCGTGGGTTCCTGACGTCGCATGGAGCTAAAATTCAGAATGGCAAGTTGGTGAATGATCTCCTTGAGTCACTGACCCTACCGTTGCAAGTTGCGATCATGAAATGCAGTGCGCACAGGAAAGTCACAGATGATGTTGGACGTGGGAATGCGTTTGCTGATGAGACCGCGAAAGAAACAGCACAGAATGTGAAGACTAGAATGTATGTTGCAGGCCCCGCAAGATGGGTTAATGATGTGGGAATGTGTGAGAACACAATGGAGAGTGTGAAGTCGCTTCAAGCTGAAGCCACAGAGGAAGAGTTAAGCAAGTGGAGAGAAAGTATGGGTAAGTTGGATGAGAATGGTTGTTGGATTGATCTGACAGAACATAGGCGATGGTTATTGCCTGATGCATATGTGCTTCCGGTGGTTACCATGGCACATGGAATGGCACATATCAGTACGAAAGGTATATGCAAGTTGTTGGCTCCAGTATGGCAGAATGCTGGGATTCCCAAGTGTGCAGAGAATGTGGTCAAGAATTGCATAGTATGCTTGAAGTACAACCCTGGTAGGGGAACCCCAACTCCAGCTGGTCACTTTGCACCCCCATCATGTCCATTTGAAGTTTTGCAGCTGGACTTTATTCACATGGAAAGATGCAACAACCTGAAATATGTACTGGTGGTTGTTTGTGCTTTCTCAAAATGGATAGAGGCTTATCCTCTGAAAGATAACACTGCCCTATCCACAGCCAAAGCCCTTGTAAAAGAGTTCTTCCCTAGGTTTGGGATGCCAAGAATGGTGTGGTGTGATAACGGAAGTGAGTTTGTGGGTAAAGTGATGAAGAATGTATGTGAAGGGCTAGGGATAAAGCAGAAGTTCCATGCTGCAAATCACCCCCAATCAGCTGGATTAGTAGAACGCTACAATGGAGCCTTAAAGCTCAAGCTGGCCAAGATCCAGGCGAGCACCGGTCTTAAATGGCCTGACGCTCTGCCTCTAGCACTCCTGTCCACCAGAATGACCATACACTCACGAGTGGGGCTTAGCCCTTATGAGGTCGTCTTTGGCCGCCCGGCTAATGTATGGGGCGTGCCAAGACCGGCGAAATTTAGTGAGATAGAACATCCAGTACTGCTCGATTACCTGTATGATTTGACTGTTAAACTGCGTGTTTTGCACCAACAGGTACATGATACTCTTCCCCAAGCCTCTGAACCTCCTGGACACCCTATCAACCCTGGTACGTGGGTGCTAGTCCGAAATTTCCAGCGCAAGGGCAACGACGAGCCTCGCTGGATCGGCCCTCATCTTGTTCTTCTTTCGACAAGATCAGCAGTGCGAGTGAAAGGGAAGAAGCACTGGATTCATGGTACCCACTGCAAAGTAGTCCCCTTGCCTTTGCCATATGACCAGTGGGTCAAGAAGGGTATCGCCGACTCAGAGACAGACATTGTACCTCGTTTTGTACCATTCAGTGACGCACGTTTAAGAGACACAGTTTCAGACCAAGAGAGTGACAATATTCTGCAGGAAGCTGTGCCACCATCAAGTCGACTGGACACCACTGAGCCTGAACTTTTGTTTCAAGACCAAACAGCACCTGGCCGTCTCCGCTATAATTTGAGACCTAGGCCCATGGACAAATAAAGATTTCCTCACTATTTCTTTTTTTACATTTTTTGCTCTCCCATCTGAAGGACTTTCTTGATTTTTGTTTTTCGAACCACCATCCGGGTTCTGCCGCAGGGTCGCGGTGCCAAGACTTTGGGGTACAGGCCGAAGACGCTAGGTCAACGGTTCTGGTTGGTCTAGGGCGTTTCCCTGGACTGACAGGCGTACTCCTTAGCAGAAGAAACTCATCCGCCGCGAGCGGCCCGAGTAGAGGATGGAGTTTTTTAAGATGGAGAGACCAATTGAGGAAATGAACTTTAACGCAAGGATGTGTAGAATTGTAAAAAGTAAATGTTTTGTCTTTTTGTGCCTTTTTACACTGTGTAGTATCATAATGTTTATTGTAGGGTTTGTGTTTTTCTCCGCTCAAAAGCCCATTGAACCCACTGAACAGCCTATACCTCTTTCTACTGCCTCCTCTCACTCTTTTCACCCTTTGCCTGAGCACGAACAGACCAGACGATCGGAGTTCGTAAATAACTCGTTTATCCAGCTCTTGCACCAGCACCAACTAGTAATGAATACGACCAATTGCTGGGTGTGTGGGTTAATGCCACATACCATTAACAAGGGTATTCCCTACCTGGTGCTGCCGTACAGTTACAATGGATCGTCATGGGCATTCCAAACCATGTTTCTCTATGCTCTAGATACATACTCCCCTCGCCAACCGCGTTCCATCAGACCTATCACCAATAATAAGGCTTTGATGAAAGGAGTTGCCGATATGAGTAGGGATATCGATGCATACTCATCCATTCCCAAAGAAGAGTTGAGACCTTATGTAGGATGGAACGCGACGGGGTATAGTATTAGTCTGGGTGAAAGACAGCGGAAAATCTCATCTCCAATCTGGGTCGTACCCCACATGGGTCGGTTCTGCTTACAGGGTAATGGTCAGAATCCTAGAGCTCAACTGGGAAGAAGTGACTGTACTGAAACGTACACCTTCCCGTCACAGTTTTCCCCTGCGTTTTTGGCTGCCAAAGGCACATATTTCATCTGTCATGACCGAGCATATACATGGCTGCCCCCTGATTTCTCGGGCACATGTTATATTGCGAACTTGCTACCGCCGACATTTACTGCCGCCTCTGACTATCACAAGACCAGAGTTGTGAGAGGCGTGATTAGTAAGGAGGATACTGCCGGTCAGGAAGCGGGAGACTTCTTCTTGGGTTTCCTGCCGTTTTGGGGACCTATGGTCAATAGTAGGAACCTGAGACAGCTGACACGTGTGGTTGAATCCACTGTCAATGTAACGGCTGGTGCCCTTAGTAATCTGACAGCTGAGCTCCAAGCGGATCGCCTTATGACTTTACAGAACCGCATGGTTCTAGACGTTATTCTTGCAGACCGCGGTGGGGTATGCAAGGTCATCCAATCCAGTTGCTGCATTTTCATACCAGATAATGCTCCAACAGTGTATCAAGCCATCTCCAAGCTCCATAAAATATCTGAAGCCATACACGTGGATAAGGGAGATTGGTCACTGGTGGGGTGGTTCTGGGAATTGATATCTGCCTGGGGTTGGAAAGTTCTGATGGTCATTGGAATGATCTTAGCCATTCTTTTCCTGTTCTGTCTGTGCATACAGTGTGCTCCCGCGATATGTGGCCTCTGTGCTACCTTATGTATAAGGAAACCTGTATCGAGGGACGAACTAAGTAATAGGATGATGCTACAGCAACATCTCCATGACTTTGCGGACATTGACCTAGACTCGGATTAAGATGAGTATAGTGATTGCCTATGTAAGGGCAAAAGGAGGGTCTGTCGTACTTTAATATTCGGGACCGCGTAGGGGACAGGGCCCTACCCCTGTCTATCTTGGTATTAGCGAACCGCAAATGGTAAATGCGGCATGTACGAGTGTTTTATATATCGTTCTAGCTATGAATGCACTGTGTACACGTTATTCTGCTTCACTACGCGGGTTCCATTTTGGAAGCAGTGGCCATCTTGTCATTGCCCTCACATAGGCTATAATGGAGTAAATACGGGCCTCACAGTACATGGGCTTTCCCTCTGACTTCTCTGTGACCTGGGCAGCTGGCTCTGCTGCCCCAGGTCAAACCGGTCTCACGAGCTCCCCTTCCTCCGTCCACCTGTGATTAGCATCAGGGCTTGACCCGTCATAAAACCCTTTCATCCTACACAATCCTCCGGCTAATCTCTTCCACACCTGCTTGTTCCTGCTTTATGACTTGTTTCCCAAAACAGGAGATGCTCATGTTTATTGGGGGGTCTATTGACATCCGATGTGGGATCTGAACCTTACTGTGTAAATCATTGTGGGCTGGCCGAACTGGAATGTGGGATGGTCATCATGACTCTGCTTTTTCGTTTGTAATGTATACCTTTATATGGCCATATCGTAAACCAAGGAATGTGTGCCTGGAGCATGATATTTTGTACTTAAGGAGAAGTCCGTTCCTATGATTTTCAGCAGTCTCCTGAGAACATACACGCTGTTGTACTTCTAGGATACCTGTCATTGGTCTGCAGCCAATAAACGAATCTTTGACTTCACCCAGAAGACTCTGTGTTTCTGTAGGTCTGGAACAGGGTGAACCCAGAAGTCATAGGGTGTGTGCCCCTGCACCGCTGGGTCTAAAATACCCAGTACTTCAGTGTGGCTCAGCGAGCTTAAATCAATCTTTCAGGCTCTTTCCTAAAGCGAACGGGTGCGTTCGCATCGAAACCACGCCGGTCACACAGAAAATCAGGGCGGAGCACTGCCAGCCCATCTCTACGCACTGCAGCATCGACCACTCGCAGGGGACTGCCAACGTAAAGCTCAGCCCGCCCATCCATGACCACCAGCCTTCTCTTTGCACCACGCCTAAAAACTCCCAATATGCTCTCCATTGTAAGCAGGGCTCTTGGCACAAAAGTTGAGAAGGTAAAACTTCAGCGGGACTAATCTGGGACCTTGTCGGATCTGCACTCCATCGCGGTCAGCCTGTACTTTTGATGTTGACCCGGTCCAGCCCGACCAGATAGTCGCATCTGGCGCTTTGTTCTTTTAGTGCTAGTGTAGAGTATATTCTTTAAAAAGTCATACCTCCGGTTCTACTGATTGCGAGTTTGTCATTTTTATATTGTTTTATTCATATAATTCACCTCTATGTTTTTAACCTGGTGTGGGATCTTTTTTGTGTGGTGTTTTCACTGTTGTGACATAAGCCTTCTGTGGTGCACAACGAGGGTTGACTGCACAGCTTGGTCTTTGACTAGGCTCTGAATCCAATCCTCTGCAGCTGGTCCAACTATACAGCACACAGCCTTCACTGTGCACAGAGGAGACTGATTTAAGAGCCCTCAGCAGCCTATCCAACCCCTATTGCACTTTCTCCACATGGATCTGGCTTTTGGTTTGGTGTATCATCCGCCTTCAGTTACAGCGTAAATCTCTACAGTAATTTTTAAGAAATTACTTTCCCAAAAAGGAGTTAGGTTTGATAAAGTTAAAGAGATCGCTTGACTGGTAATTTGTGAATCCTCATTGGAGAATCCTCAAATCACAGCAGGGGTTTACAAAGTGACGCATCTACCTAGACGAGTCACTTTGTAAATATGACGCAACATGGCACATTTTCTGCCCTGCTGGTGCCTCACAAAAAGTGAGGCACCGGCGGCGCAAAAGTGACGCAAGAGCTCATAAATAAGCCACTAAATATGGCATAAGGGTTATGGATGAGTGGAACTTGACTCCAAGGCTCATTTGGGCAGGCCCAAAAGGAACCCTCTTGGCATTAAAAAAAGTTACATTTTATCCTAGGATTTGTGTTTTATGGATCTTCAATGTATCACCAAAACCCTAATTCCTCCTGAGTGTCTAAGGGTTTACAAAACCAGCTCAGGATCCACAGATCCTGATCAAATGTTTCAAAATACTCAATTTATCTATCCTCAGTTGCACACAGCTGAAGGCCATAGACAAAGGGCGTTGAATCCTGGTGGAAGGTTGAACAGACAAACCCACAATGGACGGAGGGCCTTAAGCTCTGTGTAGTGAAGGTTGGCCACCATGAGAAGATTGAGTCACAGGCCACGCTGTGCATCCAGCACTAGTGTGCATGACCTATACTAGAATTGGGTTTAACACAGCAACATAAATCCATTTGTGGCATCTCAATGTTCATGCAAATCCACTAGATGGTGCCCAACCTATTAGCAAAGTAAAGCTTTATTGACCCTACCCCTTTAACTTTCCTCTCTACCCTTTTATCAGATGTGCATGAAACCTGGGATGAAACCAAACATGTAAATTCCTGATAAGTTTTTATCACATTTGTCAAAAGTTGTGTAACATATTTGCAAATGAACACATTTTGCTCCCTCTGAACCATGCCACTTTGATTGATTTGCTAGTAAATCGACATATAAAAGATGTAAGTTAAACATGCCAAGCGTTGGCCAAATTTTATGCATATCTATTAAGTGGTAAAAACGTTATCAGCAAACCAAAGATTCTTTTAAACCATGTAAGAAATTGGGTTATTGGTTGAGGGAGGTGAGAACTCTTCTCAAGCAACAACCACAATACTTGTCAGGGTGAACCACAAAATTCACTAAATTAACATATGCTTAATCCTCTGGTAGCTTGGAATGAAAGCAGTCAGGCTTAACATAGAGGCAATGTGTAAAGTATTCATGCAGCACACAAACAGTAATAAAGTGAAAACACAACACAAAAAAAATCCCAAACCAATTTAGAAAAATTTAGCAAATTTGAATAAATAAAGTGCTACCAGAACAACAAAAATCCAATCAGTGGAACCAGAGATATGCATTTTCAAAGTTTTAGTTAAGTATAGTGCCTGAAAGCACAAAGCACCACTCACAGTAATCTAGTTGAGCTAGACCAGAGGAAAGTCACAAGTTCAAGCCGACCACAATGGACTATGGGCAAGATACATGGACCAGGTTAGTACAGCTGAAAGAGTTATCCTATCAAAGTCTTGTGTGAAGGGTCCAGTTCATGATGGAGGAGCTTGTGCAGATCCGGAAAAGCTTTGCGGATGGTTGTCGCTGTAGCGCAAAGAGCAGGCTTAGACTCATAGATGCTCATCGCTGTAGCGTGAAGATCTGGTCAGACGTCGCATATGGGCATTCCTGGAGCTCCGTGTTGATGATTAATGCTTGCTGTCATTGCTTTAGCGCGAAGTGCAGATCTCCCGTTGACGATTGTTGCTGGCAGTCGCTGTAGCGAGAAGAGTCGCCTTCACCAGAGCTTCATGTTGACAGTCATCATTGACGGCAAAGTCTTGGCGCAAACGGGCCCGTTCACAGTCACAGAGAGCCCAATGCTTCAGGATTTCATCCTGCATCGCAGAGGAGTGCACTCTGATGCAGCTCAGGGTGCAAGACTTGGGGAGGCACCTCTTGTGGACTAGCAGAGCTCTGGCAGATCCAGCTGCAGGCCCAGGCAGGTCTAGTTGCGGCTTTTCAGCAGACTAGTTGCAGGGAGGCCTCTGGAGCTTGTTTTGTCACTATAGCTCAGAACAGGAGGTCAGCCAACCGATACTTGGAGTCACTCAGGTTATCCTAGGATGAAGTGAGTAGGTCAAGTCTTCCTTCTTAGAGAATAGGGCATTTCTCAAGCAGCAGGGAGTTGTCTGGGCAACAAGAAGGTCCTTTTTTCTGTAGTTTACAGGTCCAGGAGTGCACTGAAGAGTGGCTTTGGAGGGCCAACTTATATCTGGTGCCAGCCTTTGAAGTGGGGGAATCTTCTAGGCTACCCTTCATCTGGATCTGGAAAGGCCTTCCATTCCCCTGCCAAGGACTGGTGTCAGTTCCCTTTATGTAAGTGCTGGAGTGCCGGAGGCAGCCCTTTGAAATTTAAGTTTGGCAGGGAACAGCTCCGCCCACATATCCTGGCAGGATTGCACATCCTGCCAACACCTAGGCCCCTTCACTTTGTCTCACAGTCTGAGAGGAATACAGAAAGGCCAACTGCCAAGCCATTCACAGTCATTTGACCCAGGCAGCGGCACCAAATGGTTAGGACAGGAAAATACCAATTGGCATTTTCAGAATTGTGACTTAAAATCCAACTTTACCATTAAAAAGGATTTTAAATTGTAATTCATTTGGGTCAAAACTTGTGATTCCTACCAAACGCTAGCACTAACTAAATGAAATACATTAGCCCATTGTTATCCAATGAGAGAGATAGTCTTATAGCAGTGAAGAACAAATTTAGGAGTTTTTCACTACCAGAACATGCAAAAGTTAAAAACACATGCCCCGTCTTTTTACCTACCCTATGGGCTTTTTAAGGTCCACATAAGTAGTAACTTATATCTATTAAAAAGGAACGTCAAATTGGCAGTTTAACACTGCTCGAAGGTTGCAATGGCAAGCCTGAGACATGTTATAAAGGGCTACTTAAATGGGTGGCCCAATCAGTGCTGCAGGCCATGTGTAGCATTTAATTTACAGGCAGTGCATACCGGCAGAACCATAAACTAGGGACTTATAAGTAAATTAAATATGCCAATCAGCTGGAAGCTGATTGCACCATGTTTTAGGGGGAGAGCACAATCACTTTAGCACAGGTTAGCAGTGTCAAAGTGCACAGTCCTAATGGCAAAAAAAACGAAATTCAGAAAACAGGCCGGATGATGGCAAAAGGTTCGGGGGGACCTTTCAGAGAAAACCAAGTCCATCTGCTGAATTTCACGCAAATTCATTAAATGACATTAAAGATATGGGCAAACCAGAAAACCCATTTTCAGCTGTTAAGATGCCTCTATAATTTAACCATGTGAAGCCCGCTCAGCACATTTTTGTAACACTGATTTCTCAAAACCCCGAATAGATTTACATAAAACTAAGCAAAGGCATGCCCCTGAGTACAATTCTAATTTCATGCAAGTTTGCTGTAATTCTGTTTAGCATTTATTGTAGCAGAGAGCAGTTTCTCAACACTCTTTTTGCACACTCATGTATTCCTCCTCCCCAAACGGATCTGCAATTAAACTTGATATAGAACATAAACCAGACTTGTTTTGTGGAAAAGTGTGTTCCGATTTATCAAACAGTGCTAAAGTTATAAAGAAATATAAAATTGCCTTTTCACTTGAAACTAAGATTTAACTACAACTAGTGTTGCTAGCCATGATATGTAATATATTAGATATTGGTGGTCACCAGTGTGCAGTTATAGTTCAGGACAACTTAGAATTGAAAAGTCATTTATTTTTACAACTATGCTTCACATGGACAAAATGTGGCATTCAGCAATAATGTGTAGCGAATATCCAGCATGCCAATTTTTGTGCAGTTTGGTACAGAGAAAAACAAGTTATGTGGAAGTCAAAAAAGATATCTTTAATATTTTTGCTACCATAAGAAATTTTGCTCACAGCTACAGCAAAAACCACTGAATGGAGTTATGCCACATTTTCAAGAATGCCTACATTTGTGCAGAAAGCATACTTTTCGTGGTTTGTCGTAAGTCGATTGAGTAGTTTTTGAGATATTTGCATTACAAAAAGATGCTGAATGGCCTTGAAAGGGTTACAACATTTGAATATCTTGAAAATTGAAGGTGTTTTTGTTTTTCTTACAACTTTAGCAACCTTGACAAATATGCATGAAGTTTGCAGACCCATAATAGCATGCTTAGCTTCATCTTGGTATCTTCCCATTCATGTTGAGCCATTAAAAAAAATGCAGGGAGCAAAAAGTGTTAATTTACTAAAAACTGTCTGAAGAATCTGCACAAAGATTGGCAGAAATTTAAAAGGATAATTTTTATAATGGTATTTAAAATTTTTAGCCAATCCATGTGGGGGGGGGCAAAGAAATAGGCGGAACAATACATTATTCATTTACTTATCACTTTGGCGCTGTTTGATGAATCTGCATGAAATGATGCAGGCAGTTGGGAGGGTTTTCACCCAGTGCATGTATTTAGAGTTTTGTGTAGATCCAATAAAGCAAGCAAAGCTAAAAGGAGGTGAGAGGATTAAAACTTTCTTGCAAACTTTGAAACATTTTGATGGATCTACACGAAATCTGGCAAATGCTTAGCATGTTTAAGATACTCTTGCTATTTTACATTATTATGTAGTTCCGTCAGGGGCATTTAGAAGAGTTTTAAAAGTGTTCATTTGCTAACATATCTGGCACCATTTGATAGATCGGTACAAAATGTGGTACATATTTAGTAGATTCAGCTTTCTGTTGGTATGTCAAGTTATGAGAATGTCCGTCAAGGAGGGTCAAAAGTAAATGGGGGCAACAAAGTTTTATTCCCTAACAATTTTTATGCGTATTTTTATGGTCGTCTGCCCAGTCTGCTGCTGGTGGACAAACATCACTTTGCCTAATCACAGGCCTTGCCTAGCATGGTTACAGACCCTATTGTAGGGTTTGTGAAGCAGCGGCATGGTTCATGGCCATTGACCATGAAGCTTCATACGTCTGTGTTAGGCCTCCTCTGTGGTCTGCAGACCCAGTATCAGATTTGCAGATCAAGAGAAAGGACCAACATATTTCCATGAAGCTTGAGGGGGTCCACAGTCCCGCATTTACTTGGGACTTATAAGTAAATTAAATATCCCAATAAGGTGTAGGCAAACTTTGCCATGTTTTAGGGAGAGCAAACGCACTTTAGCTCTAGTTAGCAGTGAAAAAGTGCACAGAGTTCTAATGCCAACAAAAACAAATTCAGAAAACAGGAGGGTGAAGGCAAAAGGTTTGCATGCCCAGATATACTCCACCCTCATTGCTAACATCCCCCAGGCACACTTTCTCTATAGGATTAACTGGGAGAAGTACCAAGGATTCACATTAGACAATAAACAATGGGACACAATTCATACACGCAGGACCAACTTCGCAAGGCACGCTCAAGGGAGGAAGACACTCTATAAGATTGTGTACAGGTGGCATTAGATGCCAGCATAACTCCATATAATGGATGACAGCAGACTCAGGGGTGGATGTGGAGGGACAGGGACCTTATATAATATTTTGTGGTCTTGTTTGAGTTGGTTTTGGGAGGAAGTCCTGGTAATTATAGAGGGCATTGAGGGGAAGTCCATGACTAATGACCCTACTCAATCCTGCTGGGGCTGTCCCAGAAGAAGTCCTATCCTTTTCACTCCCCTAAAGGGAAAATACTCTCTTATTTTCTTTTAGCAGTGAAGCGGACTGTACTGGAGCTCTGGGGGAAAATCCTTATCCCAAATGCCACAGTGTGGCTGCAGAAGATTTGGCAACTTTTAGCTTATGAAAGACTGCATAAGACCTGCAGGATGCTTCGGATAACTTCACTAAAATGTGCGGCCTAATTTTGAGTATCTTAACCAAGACAATAGAGACCTCAGAAGTTCTAATCGGCTAGGAGTACTAGGCCTGCTACTCCATGGCAGACCACAACCCAAAGAAGACACATGACAACATTTCAGCTACTTGTTCATTAGCTTATTTTTTTATACAAATCAAGTTGATGTCGGAGAAGGAGTGGGTGGGTGATGGGGCGGGGTTGAATGTTTCCCTTGTGAGTGGAACCTTCAGTTATTCAAGTGGGTATGCCCGCCTTATTGTTGTAGGTGAAAACAATTTTAAAAAAGCTTGAAACAAAAAAGTTTGTCAGAAGTCAACACCAAGAATGTCAAGTCTAACAATTGTCACTCCACATTCTATACCAACACTGTCAATGTTTTAGAAAGAATGAAATGCATTCATACATAGAAGGTTCATACTGTTAGACTGTTGGGTTACATTTATTGATTTAGTGCATCACGTATAAAGCTGCATCTCTAATGCACCTTGGTTTGCCACAACAATTTGATATAATGTATGTCACACTCACTCACATTACTGTCTTGCAATGCAAATGCACCAGATACTTTTTGCAGACATTTGTTGCACAATAACAACAATAAATACATTTCCCTAATCTGCTGAGAATGTATTTTCATTTCATTTCATTTCATTTATTAAAATTTTTGCTTATTGTTTTTACTAAAACCCCTTTTAAAACTATAAAACAATTCGATGCATGTATAGCTACATATTGATTTAACTAACAATCATTTGAAGTCCTAATAAGCTCCTTATAGGTTGATTACATTTAAAAGCACTCAATCACTCTCAAGTACCCAATCGCTCACCCACATATAAAATATCTCTGGCCTATAAAAAAAAGAATCTAAGAAAATTAGAAGCACCTTAAAAAAACGTCACTAGTAGTAATGTCATGAGCTAATCCCTCTATCAATGATGTCAAGGATTGCTAATTATCTTAAACATCTAGAAAGAAGATTAACAAAATAATAATATGTAACATGATTTCCAGGACAATGCCCCAAAACGTAAAAACTGGGTTGTAAAAGCACACTTTCCTCACACCACAAATATGCCACAATGACTAAAGAGGGAAATATTGAAATCAAAATCTTAAAAATGCCAAGAAATGCTAAAAAAGGCAATCACTTTAGGTTTCCATTCACCAAGTGCAAAGGGAAATATCCCAGACAGATATCTGTGTACAGGAAGCTGAATGAAAAACCATCCTATGTTGAAGCCTATCCGTTCGGAGGCTGCCCAGGCTCCCGCAGTGCTCCCTGCTTTGGGTATGTTTGTATCTGGTGGTGCTATTAGCCTTATTGCCTCACCTGCTGGGCAAAAACGCATGTTCATTAACCCCTCATTATGCATCCTTGTCTGTGGCTTGTGCCCCAAACTACAGGAAGGGTAATTAGCAGCTGTGATAGCCTGCAAGTCACTTACATTACTTACCCGATGCAATACAAACAGTTTGTTGCACGTTTTTCAACACTGAGGCATTAAAGTTAGCATTCTAAACTCTGTTACTTAAAATGAGCATGTCCTAATCGAATAAATGAAGGTTTTCAAATGCATTATGACATGGGAATTCCTTTGGTATGCAGCTTTTGGTGTTGGAAAAATGATTTCATGATAATTTGATAATGAGAACTTTCATTATTCCTATAATACATTTCTATTCATTTGGCAGTGTGGGAGCGGGCTGCCACGCCACTGGCCCACTCACAGAACGCCAAAGTCGACCGCCGCCCACCAACCAGATTATGAGTATCCTTGTGGTCTGACAGGTGGTACTTTGACCGTAGCACGGCAGTGCAGTTCTGAGGATCATATGTGAGCTTTAGAACTGCAGTGCTGATGAAGCGCCAAAGCCCGTTCTTGCATGGCAGGGGCATGCTGTGTAGGAACTGGGGTGCACACAGGCTGGGGGGCACAACATGTGCCCCCCTGCATGAATCCCCTGGCCCTCAGGCAACAGGGGGCCCTGTAGGGCCCCTTAGTTTCCTCACCGCCACCCTTTTCATGGCCATGAAAAGGGTGGATGTGAGGAACTCGTAATATGATTGGCGATGAATCAGCAGCACCGCCAGCATATTGCGACCTCACACTGCTGCAACAACCACCGTGGGTCTCTCAAACTCATAGTCAGGCTCTAAGAATGTTCCAGATGGATTCACACTGGTTACTTTCCCAGACCTGAACATCAGTTAGGTATATAGAAGGTAGCCATCAGGTAGCAGCATTGCTTTTCAATGTCCAGTGAGGGAAGCTGAGTCAGCCTAACCACTACTGAGCATTATGGCTTTGAGGCCAAAACTCACATAAAATAGTTAATAGGGTGTTTTGTTTGCATCAAGAGAACTAAAAAATAACATTTTTGATTAAGGTGCTCCTTATGTTGCTATTTAGAGTCAATACACGATTGCAGGATAATAGCAGGTGCCAATTTACTACTGGAATATTGAGGGTTTAATATTGGCCAGCCAAAATATTGTGGCAAAAATATTGGCTACCAGAATATTGTGAAGATTTGATCTTAATGTAACTGATTAATGTGAAAACTGGTACATTAATAAAACGTCACCTCCTTTACTGATTTGTAGCCCACTTGAACTTTATCTTCCATATTCGTGTAACATTGTGGAATTGAATGTGTCTTCCATATCTATGTACACTTTTTCAAACCCTTTTCTGGGGGTATATATAGTTTGAAACAAAGAAGGTGTTCTTTTCTGACCAAGGCTTTTTGAGCGGAAATGCGTCAACGTGGCCTCCAGACACAGGGTTAAATTAAAGACACTTACACATGCATTTTGAGTGCCCCTGCTTCATTCACTGAAGTGAACCTGTATTCTGTTAATATCCTGGGATGGGTGTTCCCAAAATATTGTGCACCGGTTACAATTTGGAAGCTCACCAGTAGCATAAAGTGTCAATTTTCAATGCTTATGTGAAATTTGGAACTGAAACAGGGTTAAACCTAAAAACATTTATCCACCAGAAATGTGGTCTATGAAATAATCTATCAGTAAAAAAAAAATAAGCATGTTTAAATTAAAGTGGAAATTGAACGCAACGCCCTCTTAATTCTCTCTATTGTATAAAAAGCAAGTGCTTCGATTAATGAGTTTCAGCTGTTTCTTTTCTTGGTAATTGAATTCCACGGACTAGTGATAAATCATCTTGATCTAGATGTAATTCGTCAGCTATGAGTCACTGATCCTATGGATTATGACTATGATGAATAGAAGATTTGTAGATTAGTGCAAACCATTGGCAACTTTATTGTAATATATATATTTTTGACAGATTTTATATATTTGATTAGTGAAGCGCAACGTTGCTTGCAGGTGCTGGTGTAATTTTGCATTGGCAATTTCAGCAGCTGACAAGTGTAAAATGTCCAACTACTAGTGCTGTCTATTTAATCCTGCTACTATTGCTTATGATTCTAGCTATCTCTCTTTTTGCAAACTTTGAGCCAACAAAATCAAAATGTGATCTCTAAGTGCATTTTCGATTCTTTTTGAAGTTGTAAACATATAACTCACCTGAATGCACGAAGAGAAGAAGAAGAAATGTTGCTCTCTTTCGAGGACCCATGTTGCACAGCCTTATTCCTCTGCTGAGGAGTGGTGATGAAAAGTGCAAATGGTTATGGACAGGTATCCGAGCTTGGGTCCATCAAGCAAACAAGATGGGGGGAAAAGTCAATCATTCTCCAGGTAACCTTTTGCCCAGCAGGGGTCAAGCCATTCAAACATTGCTTTGTGTCAATACCTTACGACATCTCATTTGAGTTAGCTGACGGGAAATGTGTGCTGAAAGAGTTCTCCCACGCAAAATGAACGGGAACATCAAAAATTGCTTTGCTATGGGAATCATTTGGGGTTCGGCTTCACACAAGGTCAGGATGTGGCGCACTGCTATTATATTCAAACATCTGTTTGTGCCAAAGTTATTAAAATATCACCAAACGTATGGTTAGTGCTACTCTGTGGCAAGTGGGTTGAAAAAAAGGCTGGTCAGTATTTTTCCTATAGTTCCATGTCCATGTCTCATCAGGGAGCAAATCATTCAGAAATTCAATGGAAGCCCAGGCACGTGCCTGGCCTTAAATTCAAGCCCCTGACACATGGTTAACTTAGAAACTCGCAAGCCTAAGTTGGAAATATAGTAAAAGATAATATTTTATTTTTTTGTAATTGATTGTGGGTTTTAGAGGAGAGCTAACCTAGCTCAAAGAAGAAAGTGAGCACTGTACATAAGAAGGTACATATGTGTTTGGGTTTTGACTCAGGGCGTGGTAAATACTTTAGTGGACAGTTTGAAAGGGTAGTGTGTAGTAGGGACTGATATGTAGTCAGGAGATGAAACTTGCCGCCCAACTCGGGTTCATGAACAGTTTTCATGGACTTTTATACACACATTGGGGATGGTGGCATTTGCGCCAGATGGACACGTCAAAGCACCACACAAACATGATGTACATTTTAGACTGTACATGTGGCTGCAGTTACCAGAAGAAGCAACCAGAAAAGTATGACATTCAATTTGTTCTTATATCCTAAGAAAAAGGAAGTTTCGGAGTCTTGGAGAATAGGCGGTACAGGCCTGCTTCAGCATTCTTACTTTTTTGCGATAGGGAGATCCAAGTCTAGCCAATAACTGGCTGTAGGATAAGCATGCCTATATTGCTTGTATATTGTTTTTCAGGTTGGTGAGGAATTTTTAGTTCATCAGGGTCACACAAAACATTTGAAAGAGTGTGAATTTTGTTAGGCACTTCTATTGACCTTTTATGGGTGGAGCTAGAGCATTGGATCCTATTTAGGGTCAAGACGGATGTTTCCAGGACTGCCAGAAGGTCATTTCTTCCATCTGTAAGATGATTATGAGTTGTGGCTATATCTCACACGAGGATCTTTTGCCCCGCATGCCACTGATGTACTAAAGGTTTGCATGGAGCCCAAATGATGCAAAGCGCCACCAACAACAGTGAGAGGTCAACTTTCACTTAAAATCCCCAACCCTTGATGTCATCCCACTTTTACTGTATGCAGTAGTCGGTGCCTCTGGTGAGCCAGTGCAAAAATAAATCTACTTTAGTGTGGTGGACCCAAACCCTAACACCGGACAAAAGAAGGAGCAAGCAAGAAGTGAAGTCTGATAGACATACATGTAAGATGTGTGAATAGACATATGTGTAAGAAATGTGCATTACTCTAAAACATTGTCTAACCTCTGTGCTATTGTTTGCACATATGAATTGGTATTGTTGGGTGTATCTTGAGTACAAATCCTAGATTAGACTCTATTCACTTACTTTTGAATCACAGTGCAGGTTTGAATGCAATGCAGAACTGCCATATTTAGTTTGAGTTCTGCTGATGATGTAATTGGCAGGCGAGTCTAGTTAAATCTGATGCTTGTTATATTCTGCCCCCTCAAGCAATGAAGGAGTGACGTTTTTCACACGGTGCTCCGTTGTGTGAAGGACAGTAAATCTAGGCCCGAGTCACTTTAGAAATGTGTGGTTTGGAGATGAGTTAGGCATTAATGGGTAATATTAAGGCTTTTCTGGTTAATGGTTGAGGAGAAACTTTCAAGCAGAATGTTCTCAAACTCTGACCTTATGTGAGGGTGTGGATGGTCCTTACTGATGAGGAAGTATTATTTTTGTGAGCTTGAGTTTGTGGTAGATGACAGACATTCAAGATTAATTGATTCCTAAGAAGAGGCGGTCGGAAACATGCCTCTTTGCAGTGAGACTTGTGCGGCGGCCCGAAAAAGGGCTGCAGGACAAGCCGCAATGCCAAAACGCATGTTTTAAAACATTGTTGTACCATGTGCCAGGCACCTAACGGTGCCAGCCACATGTGGCATGGGTGTTTGTGGGGGCACCACAGATGACCCCCTGTCTTCATACCAGAGGCCACGGAGTGGCACTGGCCCTGCTAGGAGCCCACAAAATCCATTTCAGACAGCCTTTCCATGGTGGTCGGACCTCCTTGGAAAGTCCGTCAGGAAAGGCCATCGTAATCCTTATGGCGGTGCCTTAGCAGGCACCACCCTCATTGTAGGATTACATTCTAACTGCTGGGCCAACAGGCTTTTGAGCCCATCGGAACTGCAGCGGCCAGTCCCTCACCCATGCGGTCGGATCGCCCTCATCGTAATGCTGCGCTCTGACTGCTGCTTCAAATGTCAGTGGGACTGACACCGACGTGCCGTTAGTGTCGATCCCACCGGCATGATAATGAGGCCTATAATGTATAAGGCAACCTCACACAGATTTATATAGACTTGTACCACTTAAACATGCATACAGCATTCAGAAAGTGGAGTTCCAGTGAGTCTCAATCTCTTGTATGAGGTTTATGTGTACAAGGACCCCCAACTTCTTCTGGGTTTAAGCAAATGACTAGAGTAGTAGGGCCATGAGCTCCTGCTAGGCTTCATATCAATGATTAAAGTACGAAGTACTTTAACTCCTTTTTGGCTTCTTTTTAACAAATAGAGGGTCATTTGTACATGGAAGTGACGCAGTGCTGCGTTAGCCTTCTTGGCTTAATGCCGTGCTCCGCCACTTCTGAAACGCTGGGCTGCGCTGTATTCATATCAATACGGTGCAACCCTGCATTTCACCCTGCGCTGGTGCTAAATTTAGCTGCCTCGTACCAACACAGGCACACGTGCACCATTGTGCAAGGGTGCAGGCGTTGCAGGGTAAGATTGTTTATGTGCAGAAAGGTGTTCCTTCCGGAACATAAACAATCAGTAATGGTGTTTTGTAACTTCTATGTATGCTTCAGAATGCAGCACACATAGAAGTTGCAACTTGTCATTTTTTTAAATGATTGTTTATGTGCAGGAAGGGTGAGTGCACTCTCTTCAGGCGCTTGTGAGTCTGGATCCTGTTTGGTGAAGTCGAGCCGCTTGTGAAGCACTCTGCAGCATCGATTGGTGCGGTCTCTCCCTCTTGAGCAGCACCGCCTGTCCATTCCAGTGATCTGAGTGGCACCTGCTCGTGAACACAAAGGTAAGTGGCTCCTCCCCCTAGTTGAAAGGGATGGTAGTGATAGTTGTGTGGTCCTCCGGCTCCCGTCCGGAGCTTAAACAAAGTTACGATGTTCTCAGCGGCATCCTGGTGATCCTAGAGGAATCTGCCAGGTTCAGATCACCAGTGTGCGGGCTCGACCAGCTTTTCACAGCTGTATTCCTTTGGTCCGGGTGATGGTCCAAAGCCAAAGTGACACTGGCAGTCCCCCCTGGCATATGGGGTTGCTGAGGTACAATCCGGGCGCACTCTCCTTATGTGCTCACCCTCACTACAGTGGCCCCTCCTGGCATCCAGGGTTGCTGATTTCAGGAGTCATGAATACCATACTCCTGGTCCGAAATCAGTTCACTGGTGACCCCCGCTGGCATACGGGATCCCCGTGGCGCGGTGGTGTGGGCAATGTGCTTCCCGCACCGCGCTTCTGGCATTACTCATAGCAAGGCAGCTCTGTAATTGCATACGATGGAACGGCCGGACCAGTGCACAGCCTCCCACCTCGCTTGTGGAATGCTCATCCAGGGCTCCCCAACTGACCATGCTCCCGCCAACAAGCCCCTCGCTCGCACAAGGCACACTGCTTTAGGCAAGCAGGCAGGCGATGGTGTTCCAGGCTCCAGCCCAAGGGTTTTTGGTATTCTGGGTGATATACCCCCATCCAGCGGGGAGACTAGCAGGACTTTGATCCCAGTTCTGGTCAGAGGCAGAAGTCTTGCAGAACTTCCCCTTCACATACAGTCTGTCCCAATACTTGATGGATGACACATTTTTCAGGACTCAACCTCCCCTTCCTGCAATCCTTTTCGGTTCTCTGACAAAATATCACCTATGAAAATATCGCCATCCCAAAATACCATGACCCAAATATTATTGTACAAAATATTGTCAGCCCATAATTATAATAGTAAGTACAAAATTATCGAAAAAATAATATTGTTGTCATTAATATCGTATTAAATATAGTTGTTTAAATTTATATACATTTAAATATTAAATGTATTAAATAGTAACATTCATTTAATAAAAATAAATTTATATTTCAACAAATATAACAAACTTATTTTTTTTTAAAACACATATATATGAATATATATCTACATATATCTACTTAAAAAACGTATTAAACTAATAATTGTAAGTTATATTATAATTTCAGAAATGTTAAAATAATGTAATATTATAACTAATAAATATATATATCTACCTCGAGTTGGCTCAATTTCCGAGAAGTTGGCGCTCTATGGCGGTGCAATTTTGGATACGGCAGAGTCAAGCCGTTTACACTTAAACAATTTTCCCAATTGGAAGGATTCCAAAAGCAGCACGGACGTAGTTAGTATCCAATCTTGTTCATTTTTCTGGCAACAACATAGCTGGGGCAATACAGCTCAGCCCAACGAGTTTCAGTCTTACAAAGACCTTGTTCACGGGTAAACAAAGCGTTGCATTTTCACATTGAAAAAATATGATCTCAACGTGATTACATCACTTCCTTTTTGTCGCACGCTTTGCATTGTGGTTGATGTATTGTGAATGTGTGAAATGCTCATTTTTTTTGTTCCACCACCATTTGTGTAAAATAAAGAGCATTAAAAACATTTATGTGTTACACGAGTAACATTTCTAGTTAAGTAATCCTCTTCTGCATATTGATTCAGTACTTATTCAGTCAACATTATTTATCTATTTCAGAGACAACTTGACGCCAACAAAATGCTAAATTCGATTGGATTTAAAAAGAGATGACAGTATCGAAATAAAAATGGCCGATAAAGGTGGAAACATCATTGTCATGGACAAAGATTTCTCTTTGAGAGAAGCTTGCACTCAATTGAAAAACATTGAATATTATGAAAAGTTAAAAGATTACCCCACACCTAAGTATAAAAAAGAATTGGATAACAAACTACTGGGTTGGATGAACAACAATCTACTCAATGATGACGAAATCAAATACCTTACGACAGAACACCCAATAACAGCAACAATATACTTCCTACCCAAAATCCACAAGCATCCAACTAGACCACCAGGGAGACCAACAATCTCCACCAAAGGAGCTTTATTAGAACCAATTGCTAATTCTGTGGATGGGTATCTGCTACCATATGTCAAAAACCTAACATCATATCTACGTGACACGAGTGACCTTTTGCGATACCTGCAAGAAATTAATTGGGTAGAAACATACAAACTAGTCACAATGGATGTAAGATCGTTGTCCACTAATATTGAGAATGACATCGGAATGCAAGCATGCACATTTTTTGTACGTGAACGCAACATCCATTATGCACACCACAATCGCATGGTCTTGGAAATGATCCGATTATGCTTGGCCCAAAACATCTTTTTATTTGGTGAAGAACTTTTTCGTCAAGTCAAAGGAACCGCTATGGGTTTTTCATTCAGCTCAAGTTACGCATGTTTCACTATGGGTTGGTGGGAACAAAAACTGGCCTGGCATCCCAATAACAATAAATTTGTGAACAAAATAATAATGTGGCTAAGATACATCGATGATCTTTTCATTATTTGGGATGGGTCGAACAAAGAATTTGAAGAATATTTCAAAATCCTAAACAACACAAAAGCTAATCTCACTTGTACCTATACCATCAGTAACACCAAGGTAATCATTTTGGATACAGAAATGTATATTCATGACAACAAAGTACACACAACGCTGCTTAGGAAAGCAACAGCCACAAACGCAACTCTCCACGCAGGGACTTTTAACCAACCAACACTAATTAACAACCTCCCATATGGGGAGTTCTTGAGAATAAGAAGGATATGCTCCGAAGAAGAGGAATGGCAGAAACACAGTAAACAAACTACAAACAGGTTTAAAAAGGGAAACTATAACAGCAATTTGGTTGAATCTTGTCTACAGAAAACCTTCAAACAACAAAGTTTAGAACTAATCAAAGATAAAGGAATGAACAAGACAAAGCAAAATCTGAGGATAAAATTTGTTTGATAACCACATATTCAACTGAATCCAAACAAATCATAAGAATTTTATGAAAAAATTGGACTTTTTACACTTAGATCCCACAGTTTCCGAGTTCATAGGCAATCAACCGAGTATTAATTATCGCAGAGCAAGGAACCTCAAAGACCAACTGGTCCATGGCCATTTTGCACCGAAAAAGAAATAAGAAAAAAAATGTTTGCTTATGCAAAGAATGTAAAGGTTGTCGCAGTTCACCATGATAAATAATGTTGATTGCATAAGTACTGAATCAATATGCGGAAGGGGATCACTTAACAAGAAATGTCATTCGTGTAACACATAAATGTTTTTGATGCACTTTATTTTACACAAATTGTGGTGGAACAAACAAAATGAGGATTTCACACATTCACACTACATCATCCACAATGCAAAGCGTGCGACAAAAAGGAAGTGATGTAATCATGTTGAGATCATATTTTTTCAATGCGAAAATGCAGCGCTTTTTTTACCCATGAGCAAGGTCTTTGTAAGACTGAAACGCGTAGGTCTGTGCTGTATTGCCCCAGCTATGTTGTTGACAAGATTGGATACTAACTACATCCTTGAGTGCTTTTGGAATCCTTCCCGTTGGGAAAATTGTTTATATAGATTTTCACTGTAACAACCTTAGGTTTCAGGCACGTTAAAGTTAGAAATTAGCATTTAAAAAACCTTAGAAATTCACTGAAAAAACCATAGGTTTCAGGGGCGTTATAGTTAGCTGGACTTTTCACTCGTACAAAACCATTGATATTCCCCCGTTATAGTTAGTTCAGCTAACTATAACTCACGCGCCCGCAATGCACTGCTGATGACGTCACATATTACATCACTTATGACATGGTCAGTGACATCACTCATGACATCACTGATGACATCTCCAATGACATAACTGATGACATCATCCAGTGAATGTGTGTTTTCCTGAAAATTAAATATGTTTTATATATGTATATCTCAAGGTTGATGGAAGGAAAAATGGGTATATAAGTGTCTAAATGGATGTTTTAAACTAGTATATGTGACTATTGGTGTATATAAGTGAGTATATGTGAGAGGGAGAGATTGGAAGAGTTCCTGTATGAATAAGTACGTTTCTGTAGAAGTAAGTGTGGTGGTGTGTGTATAACTGTATATGCAAGTAAATGGATGTTTGATTCTTTTTTAGCATGAGTGACTATGTGTGTGAGTAACTATGGATGAGTGGCGTTGTGTAACAGGATGTATAGGTGTATGAGTACATATGATGAGTGAGTACATGTATGAGTGACTGTATAGGACTGTTGGTGAATGAGTGGATGTGTATGTGGATCTTAGAATTACTGAATAGGATGTTGTAACTGGTATTGGTATGTCCATTGTTTTGAAAATTTTAGTTTCTATTTTTGAATGTATCAAAGGTTATATTAGGGTGAGAGGAGGTCTGCCACTCTATCACAAGGATGATGTCATCAGTGATGTCATTTGAGATGTCATGAGTGATGTCATGAGTGATGTCACTGACCATGCCATGAGTGATGTAATATGTGACGTCATCAGCAGTGTACTGCGGGCGCACGAGTTATAGTTAGCTGAACTAACTATAACGGGGGAATTTCAATAGTTTTGTACGAGTGAAAAGTCCAGCTTACTATAACGCCTATGTGTTTTTTCAGTGAATTTCTAAGGTTTTTTAAATGCTAATTCCTAACTATAACGTCCCTAG
Organism: Triturus cristatus; assembly: GCF_964204655.1. Lineage (NCBI taxonomy): Eukaryota > Metazoa > Chordata > Amphibia > Caudata > Salamandridae > Triturus > Triturus cristatus. The sequence goes on from NC_140589.1 coordinate 865,729,294, forward strand.
GATCCAACTAGCCCACTAGGTACGTCCAGTAAGCGCCACAGAGCTGCGTTGCAGAGAGGTGTAAAAAGTGGCACGGCCTGGACCACCTCTCTGCAACGCAGTGGCGCTTACTGGAAGCACCTGGTGGACTAGTTAGCCCCCAGGGGCCCTCAGGATTGAAGGGGAATTATTTCCCCAACTTAAAACACGCCATAGGGTGTGTTTGCACACGTCACCTCAGGCCCCGTCCCCTCACTTCCCTACTGTGCAAACACGCCCTGTGGCCGTTTTAAGTTGGGAGATTAAGTCCCCTTGAATCCTGAGGATCCTTATGGTCAAACTAGCCCACTAGGTACCTCCAGTAAGCGCCACAGAGCTGCGTTGCAGAGAGGTGTGAAAAGGGGCATGGCCTCAGAATACCCGTCTGCAACGCAGCTCCTTGGCGCATACTGGAGATACCTGTTAGGCTAGTTGGCCCTCAGGGACCCTCAGTATTGAAGGGGAATTGATTCCCCAACTTGCAACTCACCAGGGGGCGTGTTTGCAGAGTGCTGCAAGGAGGGGGCGTGGTCTCCGGCGCGATGCCGGTCTTTTATTTATTTATTTATTTTAAAAAGAGGGGCTGTGTGGCCCCCCTTCTTTTTCTAACCTATTGGCCCTGGGGACCCCATCTCCCAGGGCCTGCCCCCTAATTTCTTTTAAAAAAAAAAATAAATTTGGAAGGGGGCCATGTGGCCCCCCTCCCGAGGCCTTAATCGGCCCGGGGAACCCAACCCCCGGGGCATGGCCTTTTTAAAACAAAAATCTTTAGGAGGGGGGCTGCGTTGCCCCCCTCCTCAGGTCACTTATGGCCCCGGGGACCCCATCCCCTGGGGCCAGCCTTTGTTTTTTTTATATATATATGTACAGAAAAACCTAGGACATGCTGGACAAACCGTACGTACCTATCACCTTGACGATTTGCGTGATGTTCATTAAAAGGCGACTATGCATACAATGAATCCACGTGGAATGTATTTACACCGCTAGTGAAGCTCTGACGTGTCTGACGCCCTACCGTGCCTAATCCCGGCGCCCCCGCCAGTGGGTTCTCTCCAAGTAGACACCCTTGTCGTTTATTTATACAAACATGGGTAGCTATTGACGGGAACATTTAGTACACACGCACACCAAGCCATTCATAGGGGATTCGACAAAAATTAGACCAAAACTATGCAAAAAAAAAACCTCACGGTTAATAAAACACACATCCACCGCCAGATGCGTAATACTTTTTATTTTACTCTCTGGCTGAAGATGAACCTCACTTGAGAGTCACAGCGCGCTCCTGGCTGAGCCCAATGCTGTGTTTCATCCACCAGTGCCCGCCGAGTGCCACACACCTCTGTGTTGTATTCCACCAGCTAGTGCTTATGCTATGACACTCACTAGCCCATGTGCACTGTAACACCACCCCATGAATATGTCATGCCACACTTTCCTTCGCACGGGTTATATTGCCCCATCTAACGAGCCTTCCTGGATGCCTATGTTATAACGCACAGCGCTATGTCATACATATTACAATCTGGGATCCATATCTTTGTCACAGTGCATATGCAACGTTACACTCCCCAGCACATATTTTATATTACAACTTTAGAGACTAGTTAGGTTACACAACACTGCCCTGTGCATATTACACTCCAAGGTGCATATCGCATAGCACGCGCTAGTGCCTGTGCTATCTCGCGCTCTCCAATGAATCTGTTATTGCGCACAATGTATTGCATATTATATTTCACACCCCAGTTCATCTTATATCACACTTTTTGGTGCATAGTTTATACCATACACTATATCTAGTTTTCATTTTCAATCGTGCTCTCAGGACTTTATTCTATATAACACTGCGTTCACCTACCCTTTTCACGGGCATTACATTTTGCTATGGGGGGTGGAGGGTCAGGGGGTGTTTCTGCCAAGTGAGCCCAGAGTCACAGTCACAAACGTCCTCTTCTTGCTGAATAAAAGTGAGATTATGCTGCATACTTGTTCATATTTTAAGTAGTTCGCACAGACACACATTTTAAAAACAATGAAGTTCCTAATACTCACCTTCTCTGAACAGTTAGCTTACTGCCCCATCCACCTCCTCCCTATCCTCTGTTGTCTGAATCCATGGACTAGCCTCCTTCCTCCTGCCATGCATGGTCTGATGTGCTGCCACTGCCCTCCATTTAGCATGATGTACCAGACCACTCCTCCTGCCCTCCATTGCCCAATTCTATGCTCCATCATTGACCTCCTGCTTAGCCTCTGTGCTTAGCTTGCTGACCCTATTCTCCTTCCCCCTGCCCTCCGATGTCTTTGTGCATGCCCCTGCTCCATCCATTTTGCCCACCATGTTCCATGGACCTGCCACTCCTATCTACTCTGGGTGTTCTGTTGAGCTGCCACTCCCCTCCCACCTGCTAGCATTGTCAGATGACTGTAACCTGTCCCTGCCACCTCCACCTTGCCTGTCCACATTCCATGCCCCTATTCCCTTCCTCCTGTCCTCTATGGTCCATTTTACTGCCACACCCTTCTGCCCTCCCTGGTCTGTTGTGCTGCAACTGCTCCTCCTGCCTGACCCGCTTGGTCTGTTGTGAGGCCCCTTCCCCTGAACTCTCTTGTCTGTGCCCAGGTCCTGACCCTCCCTTCTATCCTCCATGCTCCTTTGTGCATGCCCCTGCACCCTCCTTCTTGCCCATCATAGCCATTGTGCTGCCACTAACCCTCCCGCTTGCCATGCATGGTCTTCTGTGCTGCCACGGCCCCTCCCACCTTCCCTGTGTGGTCAGCCAGCTGCCCCTGACCCCCTCCCACCTTCCCTCCATGGTCTGTGTGTATACCATCATAGTCTCACTGTTGCTCTCCATGGTGTGTCTTGCTTCTAGTACCCATCCTGCCTGACCTCCGTGGTCATCTTGTTGCTCCTGCCCTGCCCCCTTGCCCCCAGCCCTCTGTTTCCATGTGCAGACCCCTATTCCCTCCCTTCTGGCTTGTCTGTTCCATTGTAATGCCCCTGATCCGTCCCTCCTGCCCGTTATGGTCTGTTATGCTGCAGCTTTCTCTCCTGCCTTTCCATTATGGTCAGCTAGCTACCATTGCCTCTTTCCCCTCTGTTCTCTGTTGTCCATATGCATGGTCCTGTCCCCTCCCTATTGCTTTCTATGGATTGTTGTGCTGCACTCCCATCCTGCATGCCCTGTGTGGTGTATTGTGCTGCTGCAAACCCTGATGCCTGCCCTGTAGGGTCAGTTTGGTGCACCTCTCCATGTCCCTCCTGTCCTCAGTTATCCGAGTCCATGTCCCTACCCCAATTCCTCCTGCCTTCCATGATCCAATGTACCATACTTGCGAACATTTTGAACTTGGTAAGAGGGAGATTTTGAAAAAAAAATGGGGTATTGATTTTCCCCTTTGAGTTACATTGAAAAAGAGGAGATTGTAGACAGGAGACAGATCAAATAAAGCCCATTTGAGCTTAAAAACATTGGACGTTTACTGGCTGAATCGGGTCTGTTGGCATGTATGGTTGTACTACCACTGCCTCTTCCTTCTGCCCACAATGGTCCATTATATTGCCACAGCCTCTCTTGCCAGTCCTGTATTTTTTGGTTTGTTGCCCCTGCCCCCCTTTCCACTGCCCTCCATAGTCTGTTGTGCTGCCACTGCCCTTCCTGCCTGCCCAGTGTGGTCAAATTGTTGCCTCTGCACTCTCCTACCTGCCTTCAATTTTCAGAGTCCGTGCCCCTGGCCTCTGCCTCTCAACAGTATCCTAATGAACAACTAGATTGCTAACATTCTATAATTACTACAAAAGTGTGGAACGCCTGACGTCATCTTGATGTCATTAAAACTGTAATACCTAGAGCATTTCCTTTAGAAATTACATATATGAGAGGGTCTTGTTTGCATCAAAATTATGGTTAGTGCTCTAAAAAACTGAAATGAGACATATTTTCTGAGTTTTCACATAGCGACAAAGCACTTTTAATTATTTGTTTTCTCTATGTTTTTTAATCCAGTTGATCACTTGATTAAATGTTGCACTTAGGGGAGAGGATGTGGTGTTACTTCCAGAGCTGCAGACTTTACAACTGGGGAACCAGGTTGGAGTTCCTGCTTCAGCTCGACATTCTGTGATTCTGGTCAAATCACTTAATCTCCCCATGTCTACAACCAAAATGAATTTGTTCTTGTGTGATGTAACCATTGCTCATGTAAAGCACTCCAATACCTGATAATTCTGCACTATATAAAACTGCAAAAACACAAAAAATAAAAAGTGTTTTGCACACTTCTGTCATTGGGCTACATGTGGGCTACATCTGGGTGATATTTGTGCTGCATTTGGGCTCTTTTGTCTCTGGTGGCCATTTTGGGAGATTTATTTGTTATGAAGTTTCCTAATTTCCTCATTTACTGCAGTCTCCTCAGTAGGAAATGCTTTCAGTTTGTTACTTTGATTCCATCAAGAAGGTATTCAGATATGTCACACATTTGCCATAAATTCTGAATGTTAGCACTCTAGTTGCTCATTAGATCACTGTAGTAAAGCTACTGCTCACCACGGAAGTCTGCTGCTGGTATTAAAAGTGCATGTTTCAGTCTGCATGTCAGAATTTTTTAATGAAATAGAAGAGGATTTGAGAAGTCAAAATGTGCCCTAATTGTTCTTTCTGCATCACTAATCATAATTTCTATGGCAAAATGAACCCTCTCATTTTGTTCTCTTTGCAAATTAAATATTTTAAGTGTTACCACTTTATTCCAATCAAGATGGCTTCAGGTGTGCCATACTTTTATCATAAGTAAGACTGTTAGCGCTCTAGTTGTTCTTTAGCACACTCTGGGACATTCAGTCATTGGGCTATACTTGGGCTACATCTGGGTGATTTTTGTGCTACATTTGGGCTCTTTTGTCTCTGGTGGCCATCTTAGGAAACTTATTTGTTATGAAGTTTCCTAATTTCCTCATTTACTACAGTCTCCTTAGTAGGAAATACTTTCAGGTTTTTTACTTTGATTCCATCAAGAAGGCATTCAGATGTGTCACACATTTACCATAAATTCAGAATGTTAGCACTCTAGTTGCTCATTACATCACTGTAGTAAAACTACTGCTCACCAGGGAAGTCTGCTGCTGGTATTGAAAGTGCATGTTTCAGTCTGCATGTCAGAATTTTTTAATGAAATAGAAGAGGATTTGAGAAGTCACTCAAAATGTGCCCTAGTTTTTATTTCTGCAGCACTAATCATACTTTCTATGGCAAAATGAACCCTCTCATTTTGCTCCTTTTTAAATTAAATGTTTTAAGAGTTACCACTTTATTCCAATCAAGATGGCTTCAGGCGTGCAATACGTTTGTCATAAGTAGGACTGTTAGCGCTCTAGTTGTTCTTTAGAACACTCTGGGAAGCTGAAGTAGAACACAAAGGAATCAACTGACAGTCTCTGCCCTTGTTGAATGTACATGTTTTACTGAGAATGTCAGACTTCATTCTCACATGACTGAGAAAGAAAATGTGAATTTACAGAAAATATGCTCTCAGTTTAGCTTATAGATCACATTCCAAACCTCTGTGGGAAAAGCATGAGAAAACATGATTCATGATATCCCAGCAGAAGGCTTTTTCACATGGTAAAATCACCTTAGAACACACCACAATTCCTAAAATGAGTATGGTACCATCAACAAACGATTTATACTAAAGTCTTAAAACCTTCTATTAACTGCAATGCTTTTTAATGAGGTGCTATCATGTATATTGGTCCCAAGATGGCTGCCAACACTTCTTGGAAGAAGTGCTGACAGCGAATCAGATCTCACGATGAGATGTGTGGTTAGGCTCCGCCCAGATATATATGTGATTTTACTTTTGATTTTCTCAGGAACTACTGAACGGATTTACACCCTTTAACCAAAAGGCACGACTCTGATCCAAGGGCTACCTTTTTGCCAAATTTGGTGTAATTCCGTTCAGCAGTTCGGGCTGTAGCTGCGATTAAAGGTTCCTATGGAAAATTGCATGGGGAAAACACGTTTTGGGATCCCCTTTTTGCTCAGCCCCCGCTTGACGAATCACCCCAAGACTTTCAGGATAGGAGCGGACCGGAGCACCTCACCAGTTTTGAACATTTTGCAGAGATTCGTCATCTTGCGCCAAAGTTATTCCAAAGCAGTCCAAGCCGTGGAGACGCACCGCTGCTGACAATTGGAAGGCGGTTCTGGGGCCCTTTGAATAAGGAGCCTGGCAGAGCACCAGATTGCGATATTTAGCGCATCTTAAACATCGTGCCATTCCAAACTTATCAAGGTTATTAACATTGTATTTGGGAAATCAGCCACATTTGAGAACTATTGCAAAGTGACTACCAATCCCACAATGCATGGCATCTTATTTTACTCACCTGAGGAGAATACATTTTTCGGGTGGTTATTTATGGTGAGTCCCTTGATATGAACTTGAATTCAAATGCTGCTGACCCGTGAACAAGGATGTAAGATTTGAAACGCGTTGGGCACAGATATTAAAAGGAACTGACACGCTGGTTTTTGGTGCGCTGCAAGTTATTATTCCTGGTGCGAGTGAGTCTCGTCTGTGGGCACTTGTGGAAAGGTAATATATATATATACATTCAAAAAGGGTGCCTCCAAGAAAGAGCCACATCGGGTAAGTGGGTTACCATGCATTTATCCGTGAATGCTGCAGGCAATATTTGGCAGTAACACCGGCATCAGTCTATTCCTGCAAGACGCGTTTCGGGTTGTTTCCACCCTTCTTCATTGGCAAACAGTACAAACAGGTGGAAAAGTGCAATCCTTATTTTCATTTCTGACCGCTCCAATGGGCGTGGCTAACCCCATAGCCTCTTGGTCTTTGTAGTTGCACTCTGTATTAGTCCGTCTGCAACTACAAAGACCAAGAGGCTACGGGGTTAGCCACGCCCATTGGGGCGGTCGGAAATGAAAATAAGGATTGCAATTTTCCACCTGTTTGTACTGTTTGCCAATGAAGAAGGGTGGAAACAACCCGAAACGCGTCTGGCAGGAATAGACTGATGCCGGTGTTACTGCCAAATGTTGCCTGCAGCATTCACAAATAAATGCATGATAACCCACTTACCTGATGTGGCTCTTCCTTGGGGGCACCCTTTTTGGATGGATAAATAATATATATATATATATATATATATATATATATATATATATATATATATATATATATATATATATATATATATATTACCTACTGGCGGTCGCCAGTAGGTAGTTATAGTTAGGACCACGTTTCCATAGGAAATCCGCAACATTCTATTTTGAATAACTTTGGCGCCGGTCGACGAATCCTCGCGAATTTTTCAAAATAGGTGGGGCGCTATGCTCCGCTCCTACCCTGAAAGTCTCGGGGGGATTCGTCAAGCGGGGGCTGAGATAAAAGGGGGGTCCCAAAACGCGTTTTTCCCATGCATTTTTCCATAGGACCTTTAGACAGGGCTACAGCCCGAACGGCTGAACAGAATTTAATGAAATTTGGCAGAGAGGTAGTCCCCAGGTCAAGGAAGTGCCTTTTGTAGGTTTGGTGTAAATCTGTTCAGTAGATTCTGAGAAAATAGCCTTTAAATCAATATATATATATCTGTGGCAGCATACGGTGCGCTTACCGTGCGCTTACCGTAAGCTTACCGTACGCGTACGGTGGCGTGCGCGAGCACGATTCTGATTGGCTCTTAGATCTTAGTAAACATTCGAGTCGGTCGAAACCAGGAAGCGGCGGCCGCCATTTTCTCTCTCGCTTCCTGAGTTGGGCAGCAAAAACGTACCCCAAATATATGTAAAGAGGCAGTTTCATGAGATCCTAACCACCCAGCATTGATACAGGGGTCCCCAAACCACCCCCAAGCCCCAAAAAAGATTTTTTCGGAAAATCGCCGATTACGCTTACCGTACGCGCACGGTAAAAAATTATAAAAAAAAAAAACTATCCACATTCTCCCCACCCCGTGTGCAAATGGTGCCCGAAGAATACATTTGACAAAGATGCGCAAATATGTCCCCCATGTGCGCACGGTGCGCGAAGCGCATCGTGCGTACATGGCCCATCCCGCTTAACGTGGGCACGCGGTGCGCGCAGCGCACCGCGTGACCACTGTGCGTGCACGGCACTAACTGCGTAAAGTGGGCGCGCGGTGCGCGAAGCGCACCGCGTGCTCACTGTGCGCGCACGGTGCGCGAAGCGCACCGTGCGCGCACGGAACGAACTGCGTTAACTGGGCGCGCACGCCACGAATGGCGTAAAGTAACTTAGCATTTAAAAAACCTTGCAAATTCACTGAGAAAACCATAGGTTTCACACATGTTATAGTTAGCTGGACATTTTACTGATAAAAAACCAATGAAATTCCCCCGTTATAGTTACTGCAGGCAACTATAACTCACGCGACCGCAATCTTCTGCTGATGACATATGTGTCTTTATGAAAAAAAAATATTTGTAATATATGTAAAGCTAAAATTTAATGGAAGAAGACATGGGCAAATAAGTGTCTAAATACAGTATTAGCATCAGCAGAGGATTGCGGTCGCGTGAGTTATAGTTGCCTGCAGTAACTATAACGGGGGAATTTCATTGGTTTTTTATCAGTAAAATGTCCAGCTAACTATAACATGTGTGAAACCTATGGTTTTTTCAGTGAATATATATATATATATATATATATATATATATATACACACACACATATGTATATATATGTATATAGATATAGATAGAGAGATATATAAGCACACATATACATACACCAGTAACATAAAATAGTTAAAAAACAAACCATTTTAATTAAAATAAAAAAGAAACAACATACATTTCTTACAATTTAATAAAAATATTTTACACATTAATAATTATAAATATTATAATTTTAGATAAGGAAAAACGTAATATAAACTGTAACAATATAAAAATAATTATGCAATTTTATATTTAATACATATACTATTACCACTACAAATTATACAAAAGTAAGCAACGGATGTATTACTTAGTGCAGTACGAAGGATGTATAACACTTAGAACTCCCACTTCACACAACATAACTGTCGGAAAATTGTTAGATCACACAGGGGTAAAATTTACAATTCCCTCTCCAGTCAGTGCAACAGTATGGAAAGTGTTGGATTGCGGAGGGGTAACATTTACTATTCCCAATCCAGTCAGTGGAACAGTAGGGAAACTGTTTGATTGCAGACAGGTTAAATTTGCTATTACCACTCCAGTCTGAGCAACAGTAGGGAAAGTGCCAGATTGCAGAGGGGTAACATTTACTATGACAACTCCACTCAAGGCAAAAGTAGGGAAAGCGTTGGATTGCGGAGGAGTAACATTTACTAGTCCCAATCCAGTCAGTGCACCAGTAGGAAAAGTGTTGGATTGCGGTGGGATAACATTTTATATTCCCACTCCAATGAGTGCAACAGTAGAGAATGTTTTGTATTGCGGAGGGGTAAAAGTTACTATTCTCACTCCAGTTAGTGCAACACTAGGGAAAGTGTTGGATTGTGCAGGAGTAAAATGCACTGTTCCCAGAGGCGGAAAAGAGGTGAGGAATAAGGAGACAGAGAGTTGGTTTGGTACTGGGAAAATGGAAGAGAGATGCATAAAAAGCGAGAGAGGGCACAGAAGGGGGTAAATGACATGTCACCTACAGACTGAATCCCCCCACACTCCCACTGTACTACATCTCCTGAAAGACAAAGAACTTGCTAACCCAATGTTTTCCATGATGCTGGTACTGGCTGCACGGTAACTCAGGGTCTGTTCTGTGGTATCAGCCCAATGTATGGCGAGAAACAAGGAAGGGTTATCTCAGCCCCAACCATAATGAGGGTCAATGAAGAGTCACTCCCGAGGCCACCGCATGGTGTAAAACAAAAAGGTAGGAAAAAGAGATCACTGGAGGCCAAGAGTACTGCAGGGAATCGCAGGTGGAGTGGGGCGCAGGACCAGCCGTAAATCGTGGGGAACGGGACAAGGGAGTGCATACAGGGTGGCAAGTTAGGAGGGAGAGAGACCGTACCCATGGAAGCTCGGGTAACACGAGTCATAGGTAGCGAATGCAAAAATTGCGGGCAAGTGAGGTGGGGGGTGGTTGGGGCCGCCAATTAGACTGTCACGCCCGACCCCCAAGGCTGTCAATATATTGCAAACCTAGTTGCTGGAGAGGCAGCACAACAGCATGAGGACGAAACGCAAGAATGGCATAAACAACAGACCAGACTGAGGTTAATGCTGTTTTAGCAAGAGAACTGTGCGCACATCACTGCAAAACACTACAGCTGGCAGAGAACAGGCTGGCATACATGCGCTACAGCAGCGCCTAGCACCAGGTGCCAATTACTTTCTGCACAAAATGACTCACCATTGCCAGGATCTCTGCAACCCCATCTTCTGCAATCTTACGATTGGTAAGCGTACAAAGATTAGATTGGTCTGACCATGTGCGGCGAGTTGCAAAAAGTCATTTTCCTCAATATTTATAGTCTTCATAATTCTGTTGGCAATTTATGAGCCACTCAGATGGACTGTATGCCATTTCTGTCTGTCTTCTGTCTGCTTAATCTAGTAGATGACTTGGGGTTGGCGGTGATACTTTACTGGGAGCAGTATGTTCTTGCAGTATAGAAATTGTCTCCTTCTCTAAACTCTTGTATGAGAAAGTCCCCTCTTTTTGCATGGTCACCCCAACTTTTTGCCAAACTGTTGATGTACTTTGAGTGTGCCCTGGGTTCCTGCCAACCAGGTACCCAGGGCCTATGTTCTTTCCCTAAACTGCATCAAAACAAAACACAATTGGCACACTTTGGCAACATGTCAGTCCCTTGAAGTTGGTACCCAGGGCACTGTGGCCAGGGAAGGCCTCTAAGGGCTGCAGCACTCATTGTGCCACCCTTAGAGGCCCTGTACCTTTACACTCACACACACACACACAAACACCACCCTTGCAGGCTGCATGTTTTGGTGCATCCCTGTGTGCCATGCCTACAACCCACTGCTCTGGCATAGGTGAGCCACCCCTTGAGCTAGGTGCACTATACCGGTGGTGGGGTACAGGTGCATCAGCCCTGTACCCCTACAGTATCTAAGCCCATTCTTAGACATTGTATGTCCAGTAATGCCATTAAGAGTATATGGTACTGGGAAATGGCAATAAACTCCACTGCACCATAATGGCTTTACTGAAGACTTACAAGAGTGGTATCAAACTTCTCAGCACATTAAACCCACACTGATGACAGTGTGGGATTTAATGAAAAATGCACGAAGAGGGCATCTTAGAGATGCCCCCTGAAAAACGACCTAAGTCTAGTGTCCTGGCTGAGTGACCGCTCACCAGCTGCCACCACCAGACATTTTTCTGGACCCCTGGGTCGAGAGCCTCCTGCTCTAGGGGGGTCTGGAACAATGCACATTCTAGGATGAGGTGCCAAGCCTCCTACCCCAAGATGGGCAGGGTCCATGAAGGAGAAGCTTCAAAGGCTTGCCGCCTTTGTAAGCTACCACGGCCATTTGCTGCTTCCAGCAACAGGCCCCCACCAGTTCTGACCCCCACTTTGGGCCGGAGAATCGGTGAGAAAACCAAGTGAGGAAGGGAGGTGTGCGCACCTGTGTGTCTCCCGTGAGCACCGGATTTGCTCAACAACAGACTCTGACCAAATCTGCAAGTCTGCACCCGATGCCCACGGCCCGAGTTCAAGTGGCCCAACACCACTAGGAGGTCTCCCCGGTACTCCAGATCGGAGTTCTGGTGATCTATGACCTGCATCGACTCTCCAATCACACCTGCAGCCCCTTTCTGGAAGATCCCCCTGACAGCGACAAGAGCTGGTAAGAAAACCCGATGCCTAAAGACACCCCTGCACCTGACATATCACGGCCTTGGGTGGTCCAACCAACGGTGTCCCAGCATCCCCAGGCATCCCAACTTACCTCTCCATCCAGTGGTCACCTCTAGAAGATCTTTGTCTCCGAGCCTGCAGTCTTTGTTGCATCCAGAGAAACCCTATTAAAAACAACAGGGCACTCGATGCCAAAACAGCACCCTGCACCCAGCCACCCCTGCGGGTGTACTTCAGGTGCTATCTTGAATCCCCTTTGCCCTGATCCTAACACCAGGAACTTTGCTCCCACAACCTTGTGGCGTGCTCGTAAGCAGCCATCAACCGGAGGCCCCTTATCCCCTATTAGATAACATTGGGCCTCAGCACTCTGCACCCAGCCGCCGCTGATGGTGCTTTGAGAGTGAATCATTGAACCTGGGGGAACTCTGTTTCTAACCCCAGAAAACTAACTCCAAAACCCAAGTACTTACCTTGAAACCGATAACCTCATTTCCTCCCATAGAACTGCATTGACTACTTTCTTGTGAAAATTGTTTTGTGTGGAGTTGTTTTTGTATGAGGACTTGAAAAACTGCAAATAACTAAAAACTATTTTACTTACATTTCTCTAGGAAATGTCTCGGTGTGATATCTAGGCATATCACACTGAGTAGAGTGCCTTGTAGTGCATCGGTCAGACCGTAGCAGCAGATGGCGGTTGGACCACATGCAATGAGCTGTCGAATGTGGTCCAACAGCCACCAGAATGACCCTCTAAATATTAATTACTAATAATTAATTTACTTCCCACCATGTACCCCTATAAACCCCACAACCCACGCCTAAAATAAAAAATAAAATAAAAATAATTGCACAATTAACATAATTAATTATCAATTAAATATTTAATATTAATTAACAACTAATTATTAATTAATTGAAAAAATTCACTCCCCACTCTACACCACTACAAACCCGACAACACAGTCCTAAAATAAAAATAAAATAAACGTAATTACACAATTAACATAATTAATTATCAATTAAATAATGAATATTAATAAAGAACTAATTACTAATTAATTACAAATAATGTACTTCCCACCCTGCACCTCTATAAACCTCACAACCCACACCTAAAATTAAAAAAAATATATTTACACATTTAACAATTCCTTATCAATTAAATAAATAATATTAATTAACAACTAATTATTAATTAACATAAAATTACTTCCACCTTGTGCCCCTGTAAACCCCACAACCCACAGCTAAAATGTAAATTAAAAGATGTTTAATTGCACAATAAAAACAAAGAATTATCAATTAAATAAATAATATTCATTAAAAACGAATTATTAATGTATTATACTTAAATTACTTTCCACCCTATTCCCCTATAAACTCAAAACCTGCTACAGTACTAAATATTACAAAAATTAATTACATTAAATGCAATAACGATTAAAAATGTAACAACAATATTAAAAAGCATGAACTATGATTATACAAAAAATGTACCTCATTTACATTTGAAATATTTACTATGTGCATCAAAAGGTTAACCCCAGGCCACCATCCATACGCTTTATGAATGGGGACAGCCCCTTCCTGAGATATGTCCATGCCCCTTCCTTGTGATCTATCACTGAATCAAAGAGCAGACTTTTGAAGTGTAAAGGGATTCTCTTCCTTTTCCCTCTAGTGAGTCTCACTCAGCTCACAGGAATGCAGCAATACATAAATCTGCCTGGGGAGATTCTTCTCCTAATGTTTTCACCAGGCAGGGCTGGGCTTCCCAAAATGGAACCTGGGGTCCTCTCCATATGCTGTATAATTGCAGACACACTTGCTTAGAGTGCTTCCACGACTTTGGTGGTGCAGCAACAGGTCCACTCATTCGCCACACCGCCAAAGCTGTGGTCAGCCACCCGCCAGATTAGGAGTTTCCTCCTGTCTGGCTGGCCTTTTTTTGGTTTTGCCTCTAAAAACAGGCAACGCAATGAGAAGGCCAACAAATGTTCCTGCATGGAATGGACTGAAAATTTCACTCAATGCAGGAACTGGTGTGCATGCACACAGGGGGGCACATGTTGTGCCCCCCGTGTGCATCCACAGGGTGCAGACAGGGCCCCCTTTGTTTCCTCTCCACCAGGGTTTTCAGATGATGCTTAAGATGAAGTAACACATTATCCTGAGTTGATTCTACCTTCTGTGTGTCAGACCCTTGTCCCTCTCTATTTGCTAAGGCAATTCCGCCTCCCTTTCAGCCATAATACCTAGCACCACAGCACCAAGAGTAATGAGTTTTTCTCTCTGGGCCAAACATTTTGGTTGAGTTACATTGGATCCAGAATTACTTCCAACCTCGTCCTGCCCAAAAACAAGTTGCCCAAACAGACCATATTCCACACCTTGGTGAAAGAAGGCACATACTTTGATGCATGATTGTGAAACCCTAGTGCACTTCCTGGAAGTACCAGACTTTATTCAGGACACTTTCTAGGCAGGAACTGACGTCTTGTTTGTCACCTCGGCTTCGACTTGTTGAGCAGGGAAATCAATAAATTGAGATGAAAGAAGGACTAGACTTTCTCTGAGCTCTATCACATCTACCCGCAGGTAAAAAAAAAGGCAGCCTGTCAAACTTGTCCATTGCAGTGAATCAAATACATGACATAATAACTTGTAACAATAATATCATGTGAAGTAGGTTGACATACTTTCAGAAAAAAAACTTGAAATTTCAGAAGTGAACAAAGCTTTTCTCAATGATAAAAACTGCATTCAACTGTTTGTAAACAATGTGTCTAACCTGGCCATAAGGGCCAGCCAGAATCACAAGGATCCCTAGCAGACTATCAAGGCAACCAGCAAAAATTGATTAAAGTTAAAAGTTAAATCTATGACATGCCAACTACCACCATCTCCAACCACAAAAGCAGATAAATACTCTGAAAATAAAGGGGCTGATTTCATGGTGGACGGACTTCAGTCTACAAGACAGCAGTCCCCCAGTACGCATTACAATGCGACTGCCACCGAGGCGGTCACATTGCCTATGTTTTGTATTGTGGCGGGGATGCAGTCAGCAGCCCCCACTACAACACGAAAAACAGGGTGTTTACATATCCATGCACTACATGGCAGGCACCATGTGTTGAATGGTACAGGGATATGTAGGGGGCCCCATTGGGTATGGGTGGCCCCCTACGGGCCCCCAAATCCATTTCTGCCAGCCATTTCACAGCAGGCTGACCACAGCAGAACGACCAGCGGAAAGGCATGCAGGGCAGTCCGCCAGGTGGTCAGAATGCTTCAGACCGTCGAGACTTTGTCGGTCAGTCATTCGGACAGTAAACACACCGCTGCCATTGTAATGTGGCGAGCGGTGATTCAGGGTCTGATGGCAGGGAGACTACCACCAAGGTGATGGTCTCTCCGCCATCATACTCAGGCCCCAAAATTACTAAAATCCAAAATATCATTTGGGGACCAGTCAGGGTTGCTAGGGCTGAATCAGGAAGATTGGCAAAACTGAATAAAATTAAACTGCAGGCCAGGACTACCCTGGCCCTAAGCAGAATATCAGGATGACTGGGCGACAGGCATATATATATATATATATTTTTTTTAATGGTTAATAACATATGTGGCCTACAGCCCACCATGGGACACCAAACACAATAGTAGAAAATGTAGACAAAAAAATTTGTGAAATTGGCAATAATGTCAATGACCATCTAGGGCTCCTTGGAGATTCCTAACACCCCTAAGATCCTCAGCAAAAGGCTTCAAAACGTGGCAGAAAAATAAGCATTTACCAACTATCAAACATACAAACATATACATAAGTTTGACAAAATGGTGGATGAGCACATGGCAAGGAAGTGAACAATATTTATATTGCCTCAAAAGTACCATTAGACTCAGATATTGTCCAAAAATATTTTGGTGGCAAGAATATTGTGGTACAGAATAGTACAAATAAAAACATTGGGCACGATTACGATGTCGGGCGGGCTGCAACTAAACTGACTTGGTTGCAGTCCACCTGACATTTGACACTGCGGTTCACCAGCCGCATTTCGATGTGGTGGGCTGAGGCGTTGGGCGGAGGGCCATCCACAGCACTACCAACGGGCTCAAGGCACCAGTCAGTATGTCATCCATACATCCACTTCCACAGTCATTAACCCGTACAGCTATTCACATACCAACTCACTCACCAACTTACTCACACATCCACTCCATCTTGTCATCTCCTGGTGACAGCAGGGTCCATGCTTTTCCCTTCAAATAAGTGCAGGTATGTAAATGTACAAAATCACCTGGAGGCATTGCCCTTTTGGCTCCGCCCCACCCATCTTAGTAGTATACAAACATCTTCCTGCGTTTTGCCTGGATAATGCACAACTTATAAAGAGTACCCAGGCACATTTCCAGGAGATATTAGTGACATGTTCCTGATGGTAAACAATATCACGACATCTCTACCAATGAAAGAAATGTATATTTTATATAGTCAAGGGTAATTGCCCTTGTTTCATAGACATTCATATAGTCTAGTTGTCTTCTCTGTAGGAGGATTCATGTTATCAAGGAATTTTGAACAAAGATGTAGGTTGAGTAATCACATTGCCAAAGCATAAACAAGGTCACTGAGATATTTTGGCAGGGTCAATCACACACCTATACTGAAGAATATGCACTAGACATGAGGTAGAACTGGCTTCTTAACCACTATAAAGTACTATAGTTGGATATTCATTTTTTACAGAACTGTGGATTGCTAAAGATGCAGGTGATGTTCTCTTCAGGTCCAGTCACTCACGCACCTACTGACACACCCAAACACACACACTCAGACACCCACTCACACACCTAATCAGCCACTCTTACATACACCCATAGGCCAACACAGCCACTCACTCACACACCCACTCATCCTTAAAGCCACTGATACATGCACTCACTCACATGTACAGTCTTGTACACACCCACAAAACCACTCACACTCACTCACAGATCTATACAACACCCACACACCCAATCACAGACCCATACAGCCAGTCACACATCACTCACTGACCTATACAGTCACTCACAGACCCACTCTGAAAGAATACATATTAAAGTTAAGAAATACAATTAATACAACCTTTGAAATTCACTGAAAACATCAAAGGTTACAGGGACGTTATAGTAAGAAATAATATTAAAAAACATTGAAAGTCATTGAAAAAGCCAAAGGTTACCAGAACGTTATAGTTAGGAAATAGAATTAAAAAACATAGAAATTCACTGATGAAACCAAAGGTTACTGAGACATTATAGTTACACTCAGATTTCACTCATACAAAACCATTGAAATTCTGCAGTTATAATTACCAGATCTAATTATAGTATACACCCACACAATGCACTGCTTATGACCTCACATATTACATCACTGATGACGTGGTCAGTGACATTACTGATGACATCGAAATCGACATCACTGATGACATCACTGTGACATCATTCAGTGAGTTTAAGTGTTTCATAAACATTTCTAACACTTAAAGATATATACTAAGCTACTGCATAAGTTAAATTACTATTCTTTCTGTACTACTAATGAGTGATATTATTTCTAACATATGTCATCTGAGTTAAAAATTAAGGAGGGGAAACACAGTGCTCCCCTCCTGGGTCATATGCAGACCCTGGGACCACCACCTCCCTGGGGCCAGCCTGTGCACAAGAAAGGAGGGGGGCCATGTGGCCCCCCTCTCCTGGAGTCAATTATGGCCTGCGGACTGCCACCCCCATGGCCAGTTCCTGCTATGTCCAGGGGCACCCGTCCCTGGGAAGTAGCTGCTTGTTTTGCTTGGCGGGGCTGACAGCTCCCGCCAAGCAAATACAAACACTCAGTTTCCAGCAAGCAGGAGCTGTCAAACTGCTCCCAAACCGCTCCTACTTGCTGGAAGTGCAGACATGCAGGGCACGGACAGAGATGAATATATTGCTCTTGCTTGCAGGGAGCTGCATTTTCAGTAGCTCCCTGCATGCAAGAGCAATGCTGACTCCCGCAGGAAGCAGGGAGCCAGCTGGGATTGCAGGGTCCTTGAGGCTCCCCCCACAATCCCCAAAATGCAGACTGGGTACCCTCGGTGGGACCAGGGCATGCAATGAGATGTGTCCCCCCCTATTGATTTGTGGCTGAGCCCTGGGGGATGGAGTCCCCTCGGCCGTGCTGGCCCTGATGCTCATCTCACTGAAATGAAACCTCAATGGGAGGCAGTTACTAATATATACATAAGAAGTGCTCTTGCTGCAGCTCCACTTCTTTAAAGGACAAATGATTCTAACTCCTGGGCTTGGTGAAGGCAAGGCAAGGCTATTTTCTTGGCAATTCCATATTGAAAAACTATCTGAAATCCTTGGTGAAGGTGACTGCATCATTGATCTATTGGAGTGCAATCTGTATGTAACTGTGACATGTGGAATCTTTGTTGTTCTGTCCTGGTGAGATTAGAGGCAATGGTTCTCCCTTTAAATTGCTAGGAGTATGCAAATGTGGAAAACACTTGTATGCTTCCCCATTTCTTCCCACCCATGTTAGTAGTATCCAAAGTTCTTACTGCCTTTTGCCAGGATGATGGACAGCTTAACATGTGGCCACCCCCAGCGCGTTTCCCGCCTATTTTGGTGGTGTGTTCTTGATGTCGTAGAATATGAGGACATCTCCACCAAACAAAGAAGCAGTTACTTCATTTATTTAAGACAAAGGATCCTTGTTTGGTGGAAATGTACCTTTTTGCAGACTAGTGGTCTTCTCTAAAGAATGATTCATGTTATCACACATTTCTGGATAAAGGTGCACCATGAACAATCACCTTACAAGGTCACTGGTGAGATTTCATCATGTTCTATGATGCAGCTGTAGTGTAGAACATGTACTGGACATATACCCAAGGAGGGAGCTTTTCGTATTTAACCAGTAGAAAGAACTACACTTTGGTAGATATTTATGTGCAAAACTGTGGATGCTTGTTGGATAAAAGGGCAGGTGTGGTTCCTTTGTGGCAGAGTCACTCAAACAGCTACTGGCATATCCACACAGACATTTAGATATCCACTCACACACTCGGGCACTCACACACCCACTGATAGACCCACTCAGATACTCACAGACACACTCAGACACTCATGCACCCACTCATAGACCCATACAGCCACTCACAGACCTATTCAGACACCCATTAAGTCATGCACCTACTCAGACACATACACCCACTCACAGACCCACTCTGACGCTCATGAACCTACGTACAGACACATAGAGCCACTCACAGACCCACTCAGACTCACAGACCCACTCAGAAACTAACATACCCACTCACAGACCCACTCAGACACTCATACACTCACTCACAGACTGACTCACACATTCAAAGAAGCACTTGTAAACCCACTCAGACACTCTCACACCTATTCACAGACCCACTCAGACAGTCAGACACCCAGGCACCCACTTAGACACTGGCTCAGACTCTCACGCTCCCACTCACAGACCCACTCAGATACTCACACACCATCTCATACACTTAGTAAGATGCTTATGCAGTTACTTCCAGACCCATACAGAGACTCACACACCCATTGAGACACGCATGTACTCGCTCACACACTCACTGAGACACTCACTCACACACTCACTCTCAAAGGTTACAGGCAGAAAATACAATTTAAAAAACATCAAAATTCATTTAAGAACCAAAGGTTACAGGGATGTTATAGTTAGGAAACAGCATTAAAAAAACTTAGAAAATCACTGAAAAAAACAAAGGTTATAGGGATATTATAGTTAGGAAATAAAACAAAAAGAAACCTTAGAAATTTAATGTAAAAACAGAAGGTTACCAGGATGTCATAGTTAGGCTCAGATATCACTCATACAAAACCAGTGAAATTCAGCAGTTATAGTTAGCAGAGCTAACTCTAACTTACGCCCCCACAGCGCACTACATATCCCATCACGTATTACATTACTCATTACATGGTCAGTGACATCACTGTTGACATCACTAACGACATCTCAAATAACATCACTCATGGCATCATCAGAGGAACCACTTACACATCTACTCATACTCCACACAACCTCTCATACACCCACTGACCTACCCATACAACAACTCACATACCCACTTACTCATTCACAGATCCACTCCCATACCCACTCACTCTCACACACACAGCCATTGATACAGCTACTTATCTACCCATATACCTACTCACACAGCCACCCACTCACCCATACACTTACTCATAAAGCCAATCACTCACCTATACTCCTAATCCCACTCCCACTTATTCACCCATGCAGCCACTCATATACCCAGTTACTTACCTATAGAGCCTCTCAACATAGCCACTTATACACCCACACAACCACTGACATACCCAATTCACATATCCATTCAAGCACTCACACGTCTACTCATTAACCCATGTAGCCACTCATATAGTCACGCTCCAATACAGCCACTCCCGCACCCACTTAGATAGCCAAACACCCACTCAAACAACCACTCACTCACCCATACTGCTACTTACACACCCAGTCACTCACCCATAAAGTCACTCACATAGCCACTCAGACACCCAAACAACCACTCACACACCCACAAACCCACCCATACAGCAACTCACAGAGCAATTCACTCACCAATACAGCTACTCACACACCCACTTATTCACCTATTCAGCTACTCAAACACACACTTATTCACTCATACAGCCACTCACACAATCATTCACACACCCAGTCACTCACACACCAATTCACACATGGATACACACAGTCACACAGCCACTCACATAATATATGTTAGAAATCATATCACTCATCAGCAGCGCACAAGGTATACAAATGTAACTTTCTTAGTAGCTTAGCATATATGTTTAACACTCAAACTTTAAGAATACAGTTACACTCATTGAATGATGCCATGAGTTATATAATTAGAGATGTCATCAGTGATGTCACTGACAATGTCATGAGTGATGTAATATGTGAGGTCATAAGCAGTGCATTGCGGGGGAGTAAGTTATAGTTAGCTTAGCTAAATATAACTACTGAATTTTGCTGGTTTTGTGCGAGTGATATTTGATCCTAACTATAACCTTCCTGTAACCTTTGTTTTTTTCCAGTGAATATATGTATCACAGAAAGACCTCAATCTGTATTTTACACATAAAATTCACGAAAGTGAGATGGATTATCTTGACGTCTCTGTTAATGCAAACCACGACAACAGCCACCATCCAAACAGGTTAAAATGGAGTATCCCGTATGGGGAACTTCTACGAGCTAAACGAGCATGCAGTACCACACAAGGTTTTTGTGAGGAAGAAGGCAGGATGATCCAGAGGTTCACAGCAAGGGGTTACCCATAGAAAGTGTTGAGAGACTAGCAAAAAAGCAGGTCAGACACAAAGGGAATACCTTTTAACCCAGAAAGAAAAGAGAAAACAGGATCCACACACAGTGAGATAGATCACTACATATACCAACGAATCAGGTGCTCTAAGAAAGCTCTATAATAATACATAACAAAAATGTTGACCTCTTTTCCTTTTTTGGTGTTGACAGGATCCTTCCCAGTGTTCATGGAGGAGATAGGGAGGGAAAGCTCAGAATACTGGAATATGAATGCATTGGGGGTCTTAATGAGGATGAGGAGCTACATGTGCATATCGGCTGATATCTCCATTTGGCTTCCCCCTATATCACTCTCTCTATTCTCTTTCTCTTACATTAGATCTTCTCCAGTGTTTTGTTACATGGTTATATACAAAAGACTTGTCAAGTTACAGTTCTTGGAAGTCTCTTGTGTACTACTTTGAATATGTATCCCCTCTCTCATAATCATGTTTGTTTCAGATAAGATGTTCTACCAAGTTCTGTGATAGTTCATATAATTTATACACTGGGTGCTGATAATTTCAGATTTGTGTTTTATGACGGGCTTGTAATATTTTTTAGCTAGGTTTGCTTGCATCCAGCTTTCTGACCACAACTTTTTTATAGTATTTAATTAATTGTCAATATGATTGGTATTATCTTTTTGCGATAATTGGCTCTTTGTTGGATGCATATGGTTATTTGAACAATTTGAATGCCTCTAAATTTATATTTTGCCTAGCTAAGGTGTTTTCCTTGCTGTAGAATATGATGATCACTTGCCCGGGACCTTTTGCCCCTGCCGTGGGGTGGAACTTCATCAATTCACAAGCTGTTAACAATAGGCCCAGTTACCTTTGAGATGCAGGGTTTGGGTGTTTTTTTTACAAAACTGATGAATATGTTTTTATTTTAAATATGTATTCATTTTTTCTATATAATTACTGATTCTCTATGAAATTATTGATTTAATCAATGGGTTGTAGTAATTTGTAACAATCATGTGAAAGGAAAGAAGTTTGTGAATTCTTTCAGATATCTTTTTCTATATCCACAGCAATACTGGCGGAGCCCTTCCTTGTTTGTCTCTAAGTGTTTTCTTTAAAGGTGGTTGGGCACAATGTGTATACTGTGTTGGGCGTGAAGATGCCCGGGATCGGGTGAAACGCGTTGCCGTTAATACATTTTTCATGCTCTTATCCTCACTGTGGAGTGCGAGGTCTCTTTGGGGTTTACTGTTTCCCTGGATCTTATGCGTATATGCGTATATATATGTATTCACTGAAAAAGTCAAAGGTTAAAGTAACATTATAGTTAGGTGAAAATTTCCGAGATAACATAACGCTTATAACTCATACACTAAAGCAACTATATCTTTTGCCCCCTTTCCTTTTTATTATTGTCCAGTTCCAGGGAATGAGGTCCCCAGGACCTGTAGAAGCGCGGGTGGGAGCACACACACCCTCCTGATCCCCAATTTGGGATATAGGCATACGAGCATTACTTGAGAACAAGATCAATTCGCTTAATTGAGCATAATAAAGTGGTACCAGTATGATACGATATTGCTTGAAAGACAACATCTTTCTGCATGATGGGGTGTGCTTCTGACAAAAGATTGGAACCACTATGGACGACTGCTTCGCCCCCAGCTTCGCGAACCTCTTGATCGGCTGGTTGCAGGAGCAGCTGGCCTGGTTGGAAGAGAACCAAGAGTACATGCACCATGCATTGATATAGACTTGATATATCAATGATGTATTCCTAGTGTGGGATGGTCCCAGAGAAGAAGCATGGTTGATTTTGGATAAATTAATGACAATCCTTTCAACTTGAGGATTACCACCATCATGAGTACATACAAATGAACTTCCTTGATGTTAGAATATAGGTAGAGAATGATAAAGTGAAAACCACCATACATCACAGCAAAACCGCTGTTAATAGTGTTTTACACTTTAACAGTCATCACGCCCAGAATTTGATCAATAGTATCACCAACGGGCAATGTTAAGACTTAAAAGGGTCTGTAGAACAAACACTGAGTATAGAAGAAAATCATTTGACATGAAGCAAAATATTTCAGAATAGAGGATATGCGCCTCATGTATTCAGTGCAGCCGAGAAGAAAGCTGCCCCTTTGACTAGGAACTAGCTCCTGCATCCAAATAAGAACAAAACCATTGAAAATCAAAATATACGTTTTATCACCAACTATAATTCTTGCTCACAAAGGATTAGAAATCTCATAGATAAGCATTGGGTGATCCTGAGGTAAGATGCAGTGATAGGCACAGATTTGACACCTAAAGTCTCCATTATATACAGAAGAGGAAGGACCTTGGGGAATCATCTCATCCAGAGTTATCATACTGCGACTCTTACTTCCACTACATGGTTAGCGAGAGGAAAGAGATTTTTTAAATTTGACCATTGTAAAGGCTGCTAGTGTGTACCGAATACTGCAGAATTCACAGCTTCTGGGGACCATAAGAGAGAAATAAATAAGTTTTTAAATTGTGCCACTGACTTCTGTGTTTATATTCTGCATTGCCCATGTTTCCTCGTGTATGTGGGCAGCACCATTCTTCCTCTTAGGAAATGCATTTTAGAATACCAACGAGCAATCAAAAACTTGGATTTCACATATTCTGTAGCAAGACACTTCTCACAACAGAATGATAGTGATGTATCCAAACGTTGCTTTTCGCTCTCGAAAGAGTAGAGAAGAATATACGGGGTGGTAATAGAGTAGAACGTTTAAGACATCTTGAATCAAGATATATTTTGGATTTGCTGACATGTCCTTATGGATTAAATAAGGACAAGGAATTGGAGGTACATGAAGGATAGCTATTGTACAAATGTGCTCATGTGCTATAAAGGATGCACACATGTACCCCCTTTTGACTCCCTCATTTTACAAATTGCTGTGTGTACTGGTCTGTCAATGTGGGAGCTACCCGATGGTGTGTCCTGGGACCTTTTAATCTTGTGGAATTTTCTACATTTCTGGATTATTTATCATGCATTATCTTTTCATATTGCATCATATTGATGTATTTTGAATACATGTTTTTATCTCTCTCATGGGTAACACATAGAGGTATGCAACTGTGAAAACTAAAATTAAAATTGTCATGTTGAGAATAAAAAATATGTTTCCAGCAGCAGTTATTATTATAATGATTAGATCTCCGCAATGTACAAGGTGGGGGCCTTTCCAACAATAATATGCATGTACCCACCAATAGAATAAGGCTGCAGATTATGTATATATGCATGCAAAGAGAGGATAGGACCCCTGGCCCGAGATTTTGAATGGGTGGCGTGTAATCAAATGTGTAATAGGAATTTATTATGACAGGTTTTCAATATTATGATTGTTAGAAATGGGGTTTCTGGTTGGCTAGGGTACGCACCTCAACCAGACAGAACCCAGCACTCTAGTAAGGGTAAGGGAGTTACACACCCAAGATAACCCCTGCTCACCCCCTTGGTAGCTTGGCAGAGCAGTCAGGCTTATATCAGAAGCAATATGTGAAGCGTTTGTGCAACACACACATACACCAGCGACACACTAGGCACACCGCAAAAAGAGACTCCGCACAAGATTATAAGAAAAATATCCTTTGAATTGTACGTAAAACACTTTAGACCATAATCACATAATTCACCTTGCCATTTAGGCCATTGTCATGGCGTCACATAGATCATATATTAGATTATTTGATTTAGTTCTCTATTGAGAACAACAAATAAGATAATTAAAAACGATAAGATTACATTTATAATTAGAAGAATTGTGAACGTTCATCCTAATACAAGTTTATTAAAAAAATTAAAAGTTTAAACAGATAATAGCATACAAATTCATTGGGAGGTAATTTAAGAATAGAAATCAAACTCTGTACACTTGTAGAATTACACTTTGTTTGAATTGGTTTTAAAAACCGCTTTCTAGTAGCAACTACTGTGGAGTTAGGACAGACAAACAAAATGTGCATCAGGTCTTGAACTCCTCCTTTACAGAGGTCACATAAGCTACTGGCATTATTGTTATTTGTCCACTTACAAGTAAAAGATTTAAAAGGGAGGATCCCAAACCGAAGTAAAATCATGCATCACCGGGCGCCGTGTCTTAAAGTAAAAGTAAGATATTGTTGCCTTTGTTTAAATTCAATTGACTCAGCATATACCTTATAACATTGCAATTTTGTACAGTGCTGGAAATCAAGATCGTAACTTATCCTTGGAGTCAAGTGTTTTAAAAAAGTTTCAAATGTGTCGTGGTCTAGGTTTTCAGCAGATCAACTATACATTCTGACAACTTCAGTGCAAACACTAAGTTTCGATGAAAGACATATTTTGAGGATCCTTGATCAAAGATTTCCGATTTTAGTAGAGCTCTTAAAGTACCTTGTTGAGCATGTAAGATGTTATACGTCCATCGAATAATGCTAGTAATTCCTATAGCATATGTACTAGTTAGAGAAAACCCGAGGCGCAGGGCTTGCACGGGTACAGCTTGGGGCACTTTGGTTAATTTCCGAAGAATCTGGCTTTCTTTGAGATATATTGGTTGCCATTGACTTATAGGAATATGCTCAAGAGCGTATGAAAGAACAGGTGGAATCTTGGTACTAAAAACCTGTGCCTCTGCCCGGTAGAAGAGTATAATCGTTGAAGCGCCCCAGCATGAACATCAGCTTTGTAGACCAAGTGCTGCAGATGGGAATAATTTTGTAAAGTTTGAGAAAAAATACGACCTAAATAGGTGTATTCCTTCACTATTTCTAGCGGTTGTCCTCCTAAGGTCCAGTTATAATTTACGTGTCTTTGTCTTCCTCGAAAAGGAACTATTTTTGCTTTTGTTACGTTGGGGACTAAAATATTTTGTGCTGTATATAACGTAAGTGCATGCAGGTTCCTTTGGAGGTCGAACGGAGTAAGATCAAGGATAATCACATTGTCTGCATACATCAAGGTGAGAATTTTATGTAATGATATTTTCGGAGGGAAATTAATTATCTGCATAAAACAACCTGGGAGATCACTAAGGTTAAGGGAAAATAGTATAGGCTTGTACATTGCACACATAAAAAAAACTCACTGCACATATAAGACAAATCCTGGAATAATGCTTGTCACCCTGACATGTTAAGGCATAAAACGACCTATACTTGGGAACATTAAATGCAGCATGTAAGCAACACGAATCACCAATGCTGTCCATGTAAAACCCCACAACAATATGCAACATTACATCAGGGCATACATTTCAGTTTAGGGAATGAAACAATACATAAACCAGAAATGCTTATTACCACAACCTCCTCATCAGGAGGTAGGGCTCTTCACTCCTGTGCCTCTATTAGGTACCATGCGGTAATTAAAGCCAGTGTATGCAGACAGACCACTTCTTGGAGGTGAACAGGGCTTTATGGCGGGTACTAACCCACCACGGAGTAGCACCCCATATTAAGGCCCCCAGACATGGCGGGAGTAACCGTGCCCCAATAATGCCAATGCAAAATACAATGTCCCCCGAAGCTCCGCAACGTGATCGTGGCTGCAAACACCGACTCAGCCTCTGACCCAGATTTGGTGGCAGGAGGCCCAGCCACGCCACTCAAGTGGATAAGGGGCAACCATGCCCTCCTCTGTAGGCCCCAACTCATCAGGACCTCTCAGCAGCAATCTTCCTGGAACCGTTCTTGGCGCTCTCCTCTGGCCTCTCCAGGCAGGAGGTCACAGATGGAAGCCCGCGAGGCTCTGGGCCCTTCCAGGTTGGGCTGGTGGGAGCCCGCAAGGCTCAGGCTTCCTCTCATGGTTGGCCCAGCCCCCCTCTGTCGTCGGCATTGCCCCAGCGACCCAGAGGCACTCCCGGACCGGGATTCCTTACTGCCTGTGCCTCATAGGGCCTGGCAGTCTGGGGCCATTTAGCAGAGCCCTGGCTGCCAATAAACAGACACGTATGCGGTACCACCACATGGAGAGGGAGAGTGCATCCACTTAAGCTCTCCTCTCCCATTGCTCAGGCACCCAGAGGAAAGTGCAGCGCTGCACATACAGCACAGCAACAAAAAGTGCTCTTTTCTTCTTTGTTGCGCAATGAGCCCACGCCTCGGGCTCGAGCAACAGGACTTAAAGTGCACAGGGCTTCCAGGGAATAAAACACAAAGTAAATGCACACTGGAGACTTCCCCTCAGAAACAAAAATGTACAGGGGTTTCTCCAGAAATGAAGCACAGGGAGGCTCTCAACAACCAAAGATGAAGCGCTTCACCATGCGTTTAAAATTTGAAAGGAAAGGGGCATAACAGCACTCCTTGAAGATCACTGGGGGCACCAAAACAGGAGTGCAGGCAGAAGCCCAGCACACAGGGTCCTTTTGGGCAGGTCAGTACAATAAGAACCGTCCCATAGTGGTTCCTCCTGGCAGCATAACAGCTTCTCCCTGCAATGTGCTGTTTGTAGAGCCAGCAGCGTCTGGTTACAAGTCCACGCAGTGTCTAAAATCATGGGGTCACAGCCCCTGTACTTATAGTCCAAAAGTCTTTGTTCTGGGGGCACTTCAAACAGCTTGCTGAAGTGCACAACACCCCCATTCAATCCCAAGCACTAGCGCCAGACACACTACATGGGGGCGGAGACAGCATTGTGAAAGTCAGGCACAGCCCCATTCAGGTGCAGGTGCAACTCCTCCCACTACTCTAAATGCCGACCAGGCCTATTCAGGTGCAAGTGAAACTCCTCCAACCACTCTAAATGCAGCCAAGTCACATTCAGCCGAGCGCTAAGTCACCCAGTAGAGGTAGGACACACCTCAACCCCCTTGTGACTGTCTAGAGGGAATGCACATCCTCTTCTCCTGTCATTCTAAACCAGACAGTGAATACACAACCAGGCAGGGCACAAAGAGTCATGAGCACATAGAAATGCCCACTTCTAAAAGTGGCATTTCTAAAATAGTAATAACAAATCTGCTTTCATCAATCAGCAGGGTTAAACACTACTGTTCCAAACATACCAAACATGGCCACGCTACCCCTTTCATATCAGAAATTACTACTGAAGCACCTATCAGGGAATTCCCAATGCAAATCTATGAGAGGGCAGCCTTACAGCAGTAGAAGCTCTGGGTGGGGGCCCGACACCGCCGCCCCTTTAATTGTATATCAGCCGTGCAGACGCCTCCTCCCTAATTTATTGATTTGTTCCCTGGGGATGTGGTCAGGGAAGGGCCCTCCCCTTTGCATTAAATAATGAACCCCTGGGAATCGGGCCCCAGGGGCTCAAATCAGCTCATAGTGTGGGGCCCACACACATTCCTACCTCAAATCATAACAAATATTGACCCCCCCGGCCCTGGTGCACCCCGAGGGATATATTTATTTCATTTTAGAAGGCGACTGCAGAGTTCTGCAGACTGGTGGCAAAAATCCCAATTTTGTTTACATTTTGGCCCCAAAGGGGTCACTCTGGGATACCCCCACAAGGGCTAGGGGGGCAGGCAGGGTACTAAGTCCTCGAGTCCTGTAATGGCTGGCGCAACATTCTTGTTCTTGTTGCGCCAATCATATCAGAGCGCTCACTCCCACAGGAGCCTCACTCCTGCGCGACTGAGATGGATTAAGGAGAAAAAAGCCCTTTTGGCCAATCAGAATGCTCTCTGTTTTTTAAGTTGTGCTCGCTGGACTCTTGCCAGAGTCCCTTGAACCCAACCATCCAGATATACAAATATTTTTTTAGCTAGGTTTCTGAAAAACTACTGAACTTATTCCTACCAAATTACAAAACTGCATGCATTCTGGACCAAGATCTAGCTTTCTGCTCGAAACTAGAAAACATGTGGGGTAGATTTACCCTAAAAATCGGGGTTTACACAAGATTATGCTTGCATGATCAAAATTTATTTTGTAGGGGCTCCGTTTGTATTGTAATTTCTTCGCATATATTTAAAACAGCCTTTCTTTCCTATCATTTGTGGTTTGGTGGGTGTCTTTATGACTATATTAAACACGTTTTTCAATTATGAAAAAACTTCAAAATAAAATTAATATGAGTTTCTAATGCAGACATCCCGCAAAAATCGTGCCACCCCTTCAAATGAATCAAAGTATTCGCCTGCTGACTGCAATAGACTTTAGCTGTACTTAAGTAACTTTTCTTTTTAGTAAAACTAAGTTGCACATCTTTTCTAAGAGAGGGTTCTGAAATTAAAGGTTTAATCGAGTTTTGACAAATATTGTGTATACGGCATACTATTTTGATGACAGATCTGTCAATGTATGATTGTACTTTGAAACATCAAATACTATATAACTTCAAAACTTGAAAATGAATAGTGTTGAGCTGCCTTTGGTTAATAATATTCCCTAACCCTAAAACCCTGTTTAATGGATAGTCATCAAGCCATTGTGCATTTCACAGTGAGATTCCTCGAAATTATCTTCTGCAATGAAACAATGTAAACAATATACAATAACGAATAACTATGTTTTGTATGTATTCATATTATAGCTATGTTTCCACAAAACAAGAGTAGTTGTTGTGCCACCTTTGGCACAGCAAACTGTTCGTTATCATATATCATTGTTTCGATTATTGAGGCAAATCTCTCAACCTGATTTTCAGTTTATATTAATATTTAAGTTAAGGTTAAATTAGTGCATGTCAAGAAGTATTTTAAAATGTGGCCCTTTTATTTCACACATTTCAAGATATGTGTGCAATTAATGCATTCTCCATCACTACCAACTATGTTAAAAGCTATAATATTAACTGGTTTATTCTTTTTCGATGTTGGTAAGCTATACAATAAAAATAATACAAGCATAGAGAATAGAAAAGAGGAAACAGACTTAGGAGACCCACTAAGATACAGGTAGCACACAGACAAAACCCAAATAGTTAGTGCACATTTCTGCATGCCTGTGTTTGTATCATTACAGGCACAATAAAGGCGGCCTATTTGCTTTGTCTGTGGATTCCATCAAAGTCGTTGAAGTCTCTGGATGTTACCATTTGTATCTCTTGTCTAGCTTGTGGTGGGCCCACGAAGGTTCAGAGTTTGAAATAAATTAAAAAGTGGTCCGATTAAGCTAGTTTTAGAGTGTTATAGAATCGGATAGATTTTTATGTGATGTTTGAGCATGAAAACCAGGCCCAGGGTAAAGACCTTGATGTGGGTAAGGAAAATGCAATAATATAGTAGATTGTCCAATAGAACTAACTTGTTAGTAATTTGTAATTTGTAATTTGTAGGGGTATTTGTAGAGCGCAACGGTCGCTCCGGAAGGAGCATCTTGGCGCTGAATTTCCAGGTAGACGATCAAGCAACTGCCTAAAAGGTAAAAAAGTTAGATGGCTGCCATGGTGTAGTCGTCGGGAAGATTAAAAATCCAAGTTTTTAGTGCTTTCCTGAAGAGTTTTTCTTGGGTTAAGGACCTCAGGAATTTAGGCATGCTATTCCAAGCTTTAGAGGCAAGATGATTTAAGGTTTTGCCACCTTTGGTTTTCAAAGAGAACCTAGTAGGAAGGATTAGATTGTCCTTAGAGGAACGCAGGGATCTGCTAGGGTTGTAGTGAGGGAAACGCTTGATAAGATATTTAGGGCCGGAGTGATTAAAAGCCCTAAATGCTACCATAAGAATCTTGAAAAATATTCTTTTGTGCAGTGGTAGCCAATGTAAAGATTTTAAAGCAGCGGATATTGAAGATTTTCTGGGTAACTTCAGGACTAATCTGGCTGCAGAGTGAAGTACACTTTGGAGTTTTTTAAGTGTAGCTTTCTTGGCGCCAGCCAGAAGACCGTTGCAGTAGTCCAAGCGAGCAAGAACTAGGGCCACTGCGACGGTTTTTCTAGAGTCTATTGGTAAAAAGTCAAAAAACTTTTTTAGAGATTTGATAATTCCGAAACACTGGCCGGCCACAGTCTTCACGTGTTGGGCGAAAGATAGATCGGTGTCAAACAGGACACCAAGGTTCCTTGCAGTTGTTACAGTCTGGGGGGGGACAGCTGAGTCTTCAGGCCACCATAGGCTGGGACAAAAATTTACATTTTTTCCTATAGGGAGAATCTCGGACTTGCTGGAATTACATTTTAGATGGTTTAGATCCATCCAATGAAAGACAGCTTTCAGACAGCATTTGAGGTTCTGCTCCGCCTCAGTCGAGTGTTCCTCTAGGGGCACAATGAGTTGCGTATCATCGGCATACGAAGTTACGAGTATGCCAAATGACTCAATCAGAGAAATGAGTGGGATTAGGTAAATGTTGAAGACGAGAGGGCTCAAGATGGAGCCCTGAGGGACTCCAGATGAGACCCTCTTCTCTTTGGAGAGAAAAGGACCTAGGGCGATCGTTTGCGATCTATCCGTTAGAAAATACGTTATCCAAGCCAGAGCCATCGCTGAGATACCAATATCTTCAAGTCTGCTAATCAGAATGGAGTGCGAGATGGTATCGAATGCCGCTGTGAGGTCTAGAAGAATGAGGACGGCATTCTTCTTCTGATCCTGCAGTAGCTTTATAGAGTCAGTTAACTCAATCAGTGCAGTTTCTGTAGAGTGATGGGGACGAAAGCCAGATTGTTGGGGATGGAGTACATTGTGTGCTTCAAGGTACTTTTTAAGTTCATTATAAACTGTTTGTTCGGTGATCTTTCCAAGTGCAGGGAGGAGAGATATTGGACGGAGGTTAGAAAATTCAGAGGGGGATTTGTTAGATTTCTTCATCAGGGGTTTGACTATTCCCTGTTTCCACATGCGAGGTACAATTCCAGTGCTGAGAGAGGAATTAACAATCTTGTTAATGATTGGGTTCACCACGTCAATGAGTTGATGGAGTATTCTAGGGGGACAGGGGTCAGAGGGTGAACCAGATTTGCATGCCGTGATAATTTCTCTAGTTTGATCTAAATTAACTGGAGTGAAGTTTTTAAGACTTCCAACAGGGCTATCATTCTGAGTTTAGTGTCTGAGTTATTAGAGGAGGAGGAACATTTTTTTGAATGGCATCTATTTTCTCCACAAAGAAGTCGGCAATTTGGTTGCAAAACTCTTGGGATGGAGGGATTTCAGGTTGTAATGCTCTGGGATGGGTGAACGTCTTCACAATTGAAAACAATGTTTTTTGTTTATGTTTGGACTGTTTAATGGCATTTGTATAAAAAATTTTTTTAGCTGTTTTAATGTTGAAAAGGTAAGTTTTCCTCAGCTGGATATATGAAAGTTTATCTGCCATGCAGTACATTCTACGCCATTTGCGTTCAGCTTTCCTGCAAGCTAAATGGGCTATTGCTAGCTCTGGGGTGAACCAGGGGGCACTGGTCTTAGATTTTTTATCTGTTCTTCGGGGACGATTGGGAGGTTCACGAGCTTTAATTTCCTGATGAATCCAACTATGGAAAAGGTTAGCGTCATGTTCGACTTTACCTGTGAAGTTAGGAATCTGAGAATTGGTGATGGGATTAAGGTCGAAATTTTCCTGTACCTTTTTCCAGTTAACAAGGTTATCCGGGTGCGAACTGAGTTTACTGGTAGTCGGCGCGCGTGAAGTTTTAATTAGGAACGGGATCAGGCTATGATCAGTCCATATTTGAGGGACAGGAGGTAGGGTTATTAGAGGGGAGAGGTTAGTGCAAACCCCATCAAGTGTATGCCCTAGTACATGAGTAGGCTGATTAACTCTTTGATGGAGATTAAAGATTTCAAGGGTCTGAAGAAAGTTGTTGACTTGTACATCAGTATTGGACTCCAGGTGTAGGTTAAAGTCCCCAATGAGAGTGAAATGTGGATATCTGAGGAGGAGGTGAGCCAAGGAGTCACTCAAAGAATCTAGGAATCTGGTGGCATTGCCAGGGGGGCGATATATCAATCCTCCGGAGAAGGACGACGAATCGTTAAGTTTAATAGAAAAGCCAAGACCTTCCATGTCTATTAGGGGGTCTAAGTTAAATGTATGGCAGTTGAAGCTGCTTCTAAGTACTATAGCGACACCACCGCCTCTTCCCTTCAGTCTGTCTTGCCTAAAGATGGAAAAACCCTGGGGAAGGGCTATGGCTAAATCAGGGTTACTATCATCGGTTAGCCAAGTCTCAGTAATCAGGAGGCAGTCAAGGTCTACATTTTGGATAAGGTCCCTTATGTCTTGGCTGTGCCGACACATGGAGCGAGCGTTGATGAGCCCTCCTTTAAAGTGAGGTGAGTTATCCATGGAGTAGGTTACGGAGGTAGGTGATTTAACTGGGTCACTATCAGAGGACCAATGGCAGAGTTTACAGCTGAAGGGACCACATAGGTTCTTCATGTCAGATTTGCTATTGCAATTGTGCATCCCGCGTAAGCGGTATAATTCGTTAGGCAGATACTTTAGTAAGGGGGGAGTTAGGACAGAATTTCCTGCGCCTGTCGCGGACTTGGCGCGGACGGGCGCAGACGGGCTTGCCTTAGGCGCGCCTTCGGCGCGCAAAAGGCGCGCCCGCTGCGCTCGTCCGCTGCGCTTCCTGTGCATGCACATATCCAATTGAGGGGGGTGTGGCCTCAAGGGAGCGTGTTCAGCGAGCACGCCTATGGGAATGGCGGCCGCTCGAGGAAATAAACAAACGCTACAGCGTTCAAATCGGCTGTGCGTGTGAAGAGGGAACGAATGGTTGCTACCACGACCAGAGTAATGAGGGCGGTAAGCTTATATTTTCAGTGCGCAGTTTAAAACATAGCAAAATTATGTGACACCAATACAATTTTAAAAATCAGGAAGAACAAGAAATCGTACCGCCTCCTCCCGGCTTCCGCCTCAGGAGTGGGTTAGGAAATCGACGAGAACGCTAGTAATCAGCGTATTTATTGGCTGTGTAGGGGGGTGTGGCCTCAAGGGGGCGTGTTCAGCGAGCACGCCTATGGGAATGGCGGCCGCTCGAGGAAATAAACAAACGCTACAGCGTTCAAATCGGCTGTGCGTGTGAAGAGGGAGCGAATGGTTGCTACCACGACCAGAGTAATGAGGGCGGTAAGCTTATATTTTCAGTGCGCAGTTTAAAACATAGCAAAATTATGTGACACCAATACAATTTTAAAAATCAGGAAGAACAAGAAATCGTACCGCCTCCTCCCGGCTTCCGCCTCAGGAGTGGGTTAGGAAATCGACGAGAACGCTAGTAATCAGCGTATTTATTGGCTGTGTAGGGGGGTGTGGCCTCAAGGGGGCGTGTTCAGCGAGCACGCCTATGGGAATGGCGACCGCTCGAGGAAATAAACAAACGCTACAGCGTTCAAATCGGCTGTGTGTGTGAAGAGGGAGCGAATGGTTGCTACCACGACCAGAGTAATGAGGGCGGTAAGCTTATATTTTCAGTGCGCAGTTTAAAACATAGCAAAATTATGTGACACCAATACAATTTTAAAAATCAGGAAGAACAAGAAATCGTACCGCCTCCTCCCGGCTTCCGCCTCAGGAGTGGGTTAGTAATGTGTGGGTGCTGTTCAATTGTTTTTCTTTCAGGCAGAGGATGCTGTATTCTATTTTAAGATAATTGCATTGAATGGACAGAAGTCATTTACAGCGAGTGCATAAGCTTCAAGATCACAATCTTCTTGGACGAGGCTAGATTGGAAAATGCTGTAGGGGACATAGACCTACAGTTCAGGAGAGTTTCTTTGATGTCATGTGTAGGAGAAGATTGTATGTTGGAACAACGTGTTCCACAACAATGACTTCCCAACAACGAGGGCGTTACAATGACCTCGTCGAAACCGCGATTTTTTTTACCACGCATTCTTTTACCACGATTTTTCGCGGAAAAGGAATGAGTGGTATCGTGGTAAAGGAATGTGTGATAAAAAAAATGCTTACCAACTACTCCCCTGATCCCGCCAAGCCCCCACCCCTAAAAACGAATTCCCCCATCCCTAAAAATAAACACGATCACCCACACCCCTTAAAAATTAACTAAACTCTCTAAAAACTAATCCCCAACCCCTGAATACTAACCCCAAACCCCCACACCCTAAAAACTAACCCCAAACCCCTCCCACCCCCTTAAAACTAACCCCAAACCCTGCAACCCCTAAAAACTAACCCCAACCCCTCCCACCCCTTTAAAACTAGCCCCTTCCCCACCCCCTGAAAATTAACCCCACACTCCCTTAAAACTAACCATGAACCCCTCTTACCTGTTCCTGTGAGACACTCCTCCAAACTCCAACCTGCCCAAACACTAGACCGAATCAGCCTTATGGTTAAGGCTTAGTCGTTGTTTGGGCAAGCCGTTGTTCGGCTTGCGTGACTCTAGAACTCGTTGTTCCGGAGTCGCGGCAAACGTCGTTTCCCGTAGGAGAAGGGTCGCTGTGTTACGAGGATGTGTATTTATTTAGGTTGCTTGATTAGACTAATCTTTGATTTTGCTTAGGGCTTTAAACAGTTACACAATATATTGTGGATCTGTGATTATGGAGTGTTCAAGTGTATAAGGTGTGTGTGGTGTGCGTGTTGGCCACTTCAGCAACAGGTGTGTTGAGTGAAATGTACCAGGAAGCTTAGGAGCACAGTCCCTAGGAGCTGGGGTATGGTGAGGGAGAGAGAGAGAGAAAGACAGATACTGTGGTTGGTTTGCACATTTGCTATCATGCCTAGCAGGTGTTGCAACTTCATTTTAATGTGAAGCAGTTCATTTTTGGGAATAAATAAATATTTGATTCTGTTCATTAGTAAGTGGCTTTAATGAAATAAGAGCTCAGTATTTGGACTTTTTATGTGAACTACATTTATGGGTGGTTGATTCCTTCTGTGGAGAGTGTGTTTGTGTGCTCCTGTTATGAGGTAAAGGTCGGTTGGTTAACAGTTGGGCGGTGATGCCTACTGGAAGGTGTTAGATCTGACACCCTAGGTGTGGTATTTCCCTAAGCTTTTTGCCCACATTCCTCTTGCTTTGCTGAAATTGGGATTCTGTGCACTTTACCACTGCTAATTTGTGCTCTCTCCTTCAAAAACTGTAAAACTGGACTACACTTAATTGGCACTTTTGTACCCAGGTACTGCAAATTAAATGCTACTAGTGGGCTTGCAGCACAAATTGTTCCACCCATAAAAGTATCCTTTTAAAAGATGTCTCAGGCCTGCCACGGCAAACTGTCAGTCAGTCAGTCAGTCAAAAAACACTTTATTCGATTAATAAAAATCATAAAAGCACAGAAGATCATAAAAAAGGCATGTACCATAACATATCCAATACACAATAAGGTTACAATAAATCCATGTAGTAAAAACAACATACAAACATAATAAAGATTTCATTAAAAATCACTCATATATTGCACAAGCTAAAAGGGTTTTTTCGCCTTGCAGCGCATAGCAGCCACCAGGAAATTTGCCACACTAAAGATAATGCGAGTACTGCTCAGCTGTTGAAGAAACAACAGAGCAGGTCTGACTTGTAAGAAGCCGGCTTCCTTTAAAATAGGAAGTAAATATTTTTTGCGGCTTGCAGAATAAAACTCGCAAAACATAATAAAGTGCAATGTGTCCTGGTATGAGAAGTCATCACAGTGGCAAGGTGTGCTACATTCGGGCTTAGCCCACGACAAATAAGAGCCAAGTGAATAGTGGATCATGTTAAATCTAAAACGAAGTAATAAAAATCTATGGAACGGGTTTGAAACAATATTTAGATAGGGTTCCAGCGAGGGAGACGAGAGAAGCAGAAAATGCGCTCTCACGCTTGGTTTTCGAATTTCCCTCTCCTCGCGGTCCATAGTGAGCCTATCTAGAAAAAACTGCCTGGTCCAGGCAATATCAGCTTTAACTATAAGTGAGGGGGATGAAAAAATCTCAGGACGCCCCAAGCTAGAGAACGCCACTCTGATATATTCTAACCAGGGGATTCTGTTAGCATGGTCTAAGGCTAAAACGTCCTTCAGAATCTGATGGTTAAGAGAAATTTCCTGGTTTAACCAAGTTTTCACCCAGAATAACAATGGGGCCAGCTTCAATTTATCAGAGACATAGCCCAACCCAACCTCCGCATGAATGGAAAAAAGAGGGGTTGATTGGGGAACTGAAAGCAATGAACGCAGGAATCTGTTTTCTGCGACTTGAATCAAATCCTGCGTAACATAGCCCCACAGAGCCGCGCCGTAAGTGGTGATAGCCAGGCTTTTTGCAGTATAGACTTTCAGCAGGGCCTCCATAGGCCTTGCCCCCAGCTTCTTGGCAAAACTCATCACAGCTGAGGTAGACCTGGCTACAGAGTTACGTTTCAATTTTATTTGCGGGCCCCAAGAGCCATTTTCATCAAAAAGAACACCCAAATAGCAGAAAGCCTTAACCCTAGAAATCTCTTCCCCGTTGCAAAACAGGGGTCTAGACTTGGCCTTTTTGCACTGTTTCCCCGCAACCATAAAATGGGATTTTTTAATGTTCACTCTAAGATCCAGAGCAGCCATGAAGGCGCCAAAGGCATCCAGCAGTCTCTGGAGCCCCACCGCAGTGCGAGCCAACAAAACTGCGTCATCCGCGTAAAGAAGAACCGGAACAACCAGTTCCCCTACACGCGGCGCATATGCTCTCGGAACCCCCAGAGACCCCTCCAGACCGTTAATATAGATAGTAAAGAGGAGGGGGGCAAGGATACACCCCTGCCTCACCCCTCTCTCTGACTTAAAGTGCTTCGTGCATTTCCCATCCTGTGTGACCCTCACAGATGCGGATAGATCCTGGTGCAAGGCTGCGAGAAAACTTACTGATGGCGGATCAATACCTAAATCCATCATGATACACCAGAGTTTTGACCGGTTGACTAAATCGAAGGCGGAGGACAGGTCCATGAAAGCCATAAACAGGGACCCATCCTTCGCCACCGTATATTTCGGCAAACTGTCATTTCAACCTGGTACAATAAACCTTTTTCCAGACATAAACCTACTTAGAAGCCACATCTAAGGTAGGCTCTAAAAGCCCATAGGGCAGGTTGTATGGTAATTAAAAAGTAGGACATGTGTAATTAGGTTTTACATGCCCTGGTAGTGAAAAACTCCTAAAGTCATTTTCACTACTGTAAGGCCTATCTCTCCCATTGGCTAACACTGGATTTCTTACTTATATTAAATAAGTACTAACTTTGGATTTGGAGGAAGGTAGAGATATGTTATTTGGATTCATATGAAGTTGTAATTCAAAATCATCTTTATTGGTAAAGTCAAATTTTAAGTCTCAATTCTGAAAATGCCATTTACTGGCCCTAAACATTTGTGCCTTCTGCCAGTGTCCTCAGTCACATGGCTGTGAATGGCTCTGCTGTTGAGCTTAGTGTATTGCTTCCAGACTCAAAGTGGACTAGATGTGGTCAGGATGGGCCATCCTGCCAGGATTGCTGGGGTGGAGCTGATCCCTGCCCCACTGATACTACAAAGGGCTTTGCCTTCAGCACACACAAAGAAATCTGGTACCCTGCCAGACTTCTTGGAGCCTGGACAGGGGAAGGGAAGAACCTTCTAGAGCCCGATGTGGGGATAGACAGGGTGTTACGCCCCGACACAAAGGCTGGCACAAGGTACACATATTGGACCATTTGTACAACTCATCAGAACATTCCTGGACCTGTGGACATTACAGAAGAAGGACTGCGTGCTGCCTGAGGACTGCCTTGCTGTCTGAGAGGGAAGACTGGACCTGCCTACCTTCATCCCAGGCTCACCTGAGTGATTCCAAGGGTCAGTGGGCTGACCTCCTGTTTGAACTACAGGGACACAGCAAGCTCCAGAGGCCTTCCCCGCATCTGTCCAGCTGACCTGAAGCAACTGCGCCTGCCTGAGCCCTGTTGGCATCTGCTGGAGTGATTCGCTGATCCCAAAGAAGTATCTGCCCATTTGCTGGACCCTTGATTGGCATCAGAGTGCACTCCTCCTGAGATGAGGAAGTGAAATCCTGAAATTTGGGCTCTTCGTGACTGTGAGCCAGTCCATTCGTGCCCAGTCTCTACTGTCTATGGCTACCACCAATGCGAAGCTCTGGTGAGACCTGCTCTTTGTGCTACAGTGACCGCCAGTGACGACTGGCAACATGAGATGCGCACTTCGTGCTAGACCCGCAGTGACCATTTACATGAAACTTCAGCAGCGACAATCTGCCAGCCCGATCATCTACTTGCACTACTGTCAGAAGCCCTTTTTTCTTGCGCAGGAACAGAGATGCCTTTTCCCAACACCACCTCCAAGAACCACCAACGCAGCACTATGAAAAGATGCGTTAATGCCTTCTCCGGAGGGGGTAGGGGGATTGGATAAAATAACAAAAGAGAAGAGAAGAGACTGCCACTGGTTGACCGCTTCCTGTTGGGTCTTCTTTCTGTTTAACTGGCTTCTGGTTGGATCATTCAGGAGGCTGAATAAACATTAGACTATTAGTTTTATTTAATCTCCTTCCTCTAAATAACCTTAGTCTTATATTATTAGCCCCTTCTACATACCAGCTTGTAAACCCAGTGTTGCTTCTCTTCTATTGGACAGCTATCTTTTCTGCTCCGTATCTCTCTTCTAATTGTTCCTAATGTTAACACAAAAATTAGTGGTCTTTTCTTATACCTCACAACAATCTATTAGATTCCCTGAAACTAAGTCATACCTATCTTCTACACAGGAAAATATCATTTATAATATTCTTTTTCTTTTTTCACAGGAACTGTTCGTAGAAAGATGAACTTGAGTTGTACCACAACACTATTCCTTATTTACATCATAAATTTACACGGTGTGACTTTAGACTCAAAACTTAGCTCTGGTTCTTCTCATGGAACTTCGAACTCTTCACTGACTCTCCAGTCAAATGTCTCTCAGCAATTGGAACAGGCGCGCCTCACCGACGCGTGACTCTCTGACGAAGGTTCTCCTCCTACAACAGCTGCCGGGTTTACTGTTGCGAAACTCCAGACTCTTTTGAACTGCGCATGAGCTCCAGCTGAACACTACCTCAGGAGCGGAAGGGCTGAGGTGGAACTACACACGCAGACACGAAATCCAAAACTGCCACGGTTCAAGACAAGGTATTTAGGAATCTTTTCCTGTCAGGAAACTACGGGAAATGCCCTCACTAAAACTAACTCGGACTCAAGGATGCTGCTAGGGTGACGGGTTCAGGTGAAGTGCGCCAACGTTCTAAGTTGCGCGCTTCTCATAGAGTTCTGGAGCAACGAGAAAGACTAGAACGCTAACTCCTCCGGAGCGTCGGCCATCTTAAGATTCCATACTTCCCAGGCCTTACTCCACGTCAGAGCTCTTAGGGTCTTTGTGTTTCTCATTGGTTGATGGGCACTGATAGTGCAGATCGAAGGCTTCTTGTCGGTAATGGTTCTGACAACTACAGCGATAGCCTGCAAGGCCTGAGCTGCTGTTTGCACACCAGCGACGACCATCTGAGATTCTCTCCCTGCTCTTGCAGCCAACTCCACAGCACACGTAACTCTATGCAATGGACTCAGAGTAACTCTTCTGTGGGACTAACCTAAACCGTGTATCTGACCCATGCTCCATCGTAATCGGCCTGAACTTGTGACTTTCCCTTGGTCTAGTGTGGCTAGATGACAGCAAGTGGCGCATTGTGCTATTAGGTGCTATTTTCACAATAAATAAATAAATCTATGGTTCTACTGATATGATAATTGTCATTCTGGTACCATTTCATTTATTAAAATATACTCTATTTTTCTAATTTGTTTTAGGATTTTATTTGCGTTGTGTTTTCACGTTATTACTATGCAAACCAGTACCGACTCTGCTCCTCATTTGAAGAACTTGTCCTGCACAGGAGGTCCCCTCCAGAAGGGACAAGAAAGGATACCATCAGGACCATAACTAATTTGCATAAGGTAGGTCTCTGTCTAGAATGGCACAGTAGGCAAAAAAATGGTCTGGAATGCAACCCAGAGTTCTTGCCTCTGAATTAAATTAATTCAAGCATTCCTCCCATCACATTGCTGTTTTTTCAGTAGATGCCCTAAGCGCGACAGGCATGCCTAAAATTAGTTCCTGTGCTCACTGTGCCATAGGACTCAAACTATACCTCATTGGTGAGACATAAGTAGGCCACAACTGGTTTGGGGTTGCTTGCATTCCCATCTGGAGGGGACCCTGTCTGGCAGCTAGGCTGGACAGTTCCTATTGGAACAGGAACAAGACTGATTTGCCTAAGGTGTGTCTTTATCTAGAATGGCACAGTGGGCGAAATACGTTGATCTGGAATGCCCCCAAAGCAATCACCAGTGGCTGCAATTAATTGAAACATTTCTTCCATTTCCTTGTTGATTTTGCATTACTTTAACTTAGTCATCAATTCAATATGACTGCTGTGTCCTAATTGGCTAGAACTGGAATTAGGATCAGAAACCTAGTCACTCAAAATAATGAAAAGCTAAAGTAGTGAAAGCCAACATATTGACACACATCCCGACCAATTTATTTAATGTGTGGTGTTGCAAACCTTGCATGTATGTCTAAGCTTATCATAAGAATGAGAGACTACGGCAATAGCAATTTAATTGCATCAAAAGTTGGTCATTGTGTGCAGCACACATCTGAGTTGGTGTTACCTTGCTGTAGACTGGATTTCTTATCTTCCACTGGTTTTACTAAATAAAGTTGCCTGTTTATCACAGCAGCCTTTAAACGATTCTCTTATGTTGCAAAATATGTTTATATTTTGAACTTATTTCTTCTAGTATACACTGTTGTCATGCTTACTGTAAGCAATGCAATGCATACCTTTACTTTGCACATTCGTCAGGCAAACCACCGAACTATTTCCGGTACACATGATGACAATTTGCTCTACATAGGCACTTGATATCTGCCAACATCTCTCAGTCCTTGTTCTAAGTGTCACTAGTGATAGGCTCAACTTCTCCCGGTTAGCACATTTTCTGCCTGATGAAATCCTTTTTTTACATTTTGAATGGGGAATAACAAGCAAATATTGCCTTTGCCACTATTTTTACGCATTCTTGCCCAGTGTTTTATCCCTAATGCCGCATTTTGCCATGCAAGACATGAAGAATATATCCCACATGAAATTCGGCGGTGAGCACCAGTCGTTCTAATCCTGCAATGGGTGCTGTGTGTAAAAGAGTGTACAAATTGGATTTGCAGCCAATTTAGCATTTTGCTCACCACTCAGATACCAATAACAGTTCTGAGCTCCATATTCAAATTCCAAGGAGACTGAAGGCTCACTGCCACAGCACCACAACTTAGGGGACAACCTCATCTGAAAATATAAACTTGTTGATCCAATCAAAGATCACCTTCAGAAAAGTTGCCTTCAACTAGGGCCCATGTCACGAGGCTGGTTGTCCAGTCTTGGGGTTTTCCCCCAGCTTCACTTAACCTGTTGGGTGGTTTGGTTCCACCCTTC
This sequence comes from Triturus cristatus, assembly GCF_964204655.1. Lineage (NCBI taxonomy): Eukaryota > Metazoa > Chordata > Amphibia > Caudata > Salamandridae > Triturus > Triturus cristatus. The sequence continues at coordinate 865,772,037 of NC_140589.1, forward strand.
CCATCAGTAACTCTCACATCTTGTCTTGTCATAGCAATAAAAGTCTTGATGTCAAAGGATGGAGGACGGCATGTTCTACACATGTTTACAGTTACTTGTTTGACATATCGCAAGGCCTGGCTAGGCGTTATCAAAGTGTAAATCAGGATTTGTGGACATTTTGGTCACTTAGTTATCACAATGGTTAATGGATAATCAGCTGTCGAGCACTTTTTAAGAGAAAAAAACTGCTTTAACCTCTTTTGAAACTCACAATGGTTCGTACGAAATGGTAACATTTTCTTTTTCAGAGCCTTTAGCATTTTTTAAATTATTATAAACATATAGAGAGTGTACAGGTAATTCATTAAATTGGTGTTATGTACGTCATTATGCCTATCGCAATATGTTACAAAATGGGGAAGAAATGTACTAAAAAAGGCGTCCAAGAAGACGTTCTGCTCTTTCGTGACACGGAGGGCCTCTTGTATGAAAAGTTTAGCATCTCTGCGTGAAAACAGCAATGCAACACTTTTCAGTGCACCTTCCTTTCGGCACCATGGATGCGCCATATTTACTGTACGGTGCTCCATGTCGCAAGGATTGACAGATAAATCAGTAATCCTGACATATCTGTCAGCGCAAAATCCACCCATTGCTGAACTTGTATCGTAAGCATGCCGCAACTCCAGCAATGCATGGGAGAGGCCTATACCTAATGCAGTGAGTCACCCTTACGCCTGTGAGAGGCAAGCATGAAGTTTTGACGCAGTGGCGTCCTAGAAGTGGCGCAGCGTAATCTGATAGATTTGACTGCGCCACTTCTACTAGGCTTTTTTGCGAGGGAACGCCCACTCTGTATACATTATACCTGACGCAGATCTAATGTAGCGCAGGGGTTTACAAAGTGACAGATCTGCTTAAATGCATCACTTTGTAAACATGACATAACATGGAGCATTATTTACGACGCTAGTGCCTCAACAGATTGACTCACCGGCATTGTAAAAGTGCCGTAAGTGGCTCATAAATAAGCCCCTTCCTTTTTCTGTTGTACAGTTCTTGTCTACTTTGTAATATTTTTTAAGGGCAGCATGGATGTTGATTTTCTTCCTTGGTTGATTACATACTACTGTTCTGCTTATTACATTTAATTAGCAATTCGTTTGTCACATAAAAGAATCAGCCCTTGGATTTGTCCACCACAGCGAGACCCGTGTTATCATGATTGCTTTTGCTGATGTCCAGGGTCACAGAAAAGGGCCATGAGTCTGTTTTTAAAGAAAGTTGCAATGTTCACAGCACTCAAACGAACTAGATACTTCAATGAGGTGGCGGGTGATCTGCAGACAGCATAACTCAGAAACATGAAGCAAGGGCTTCCTGTTGTTGCTGATAGCGTGTCTGTTGTGAGAGGACAGAAGCAACATTCTGATCCATAATTAATCACAGACACAGGTACAAAGATAAGTTAAGAGGCAGAAAAATGTCAGCAAAAAAAATGTCAACAAAAAAGACAGGAAGGTTCCAGTTAGATCTACTGTTTAAACTTGTAACAGAGAGCTACATATACACGTACAGCTAACCATCCCTTACACAGTTTTATGAGCTTGTTCCTACAATAGACCATTTCATTAGGAGAGCTTGTACAACTCAAGCACTCTAATATTGCAGTAGGGCTAACACACTCGGCTTCCATGCGAGCTCACCATGGACCTTTGCATCCGACTATGGTGAGGTGCAGACCCCGTGTTGAAGTGCCCCTCTAAGTGGCCTTCAACATTACACTTTCCATACCTACAAAAGGTATGATTTTCATAAAGAAACACTACAGGCAAATCTGCAAGCCACTCAGGACAGAAATGGTAAAAGGTAGAGACCTCAAACACAGTGGCAAGTATTGACAAAACTAACAGGTTTAGTCCTAATGCGCTAATGGATGAAAGCACAGTCATGCACACTTCTCCACAGACTATTAGTGCGGTGTGTCTCTATAACCAGTCTCTGCCTATGCCTTGTATGTCTCTGCTCAGTTTGTACTCCCCAAACTTGTGGCGCTGCTGTATTCATTCCCTAAGCGTATGGTCTTGGTGTCATGCTGCACCGCAAGTTAAAGTAATACAAATAGAGCACAGACAAAGAGGACACAGCACACATTGTCTGTAAACTTGTGCATGCATGTGTTTGAATACTTGAGCACATTAAAAGCAGACCTATCAGCTTTGTAAATTGTTGTTCAATGAAGGAATGTGGCTTTTTCAGAGTCCTGTGAAAAAAAAATCCATGACCCATGCCTGTGGCTTTGAGTGTGCAAATCATTTCCTTTCTATGTACTTTCAATCATATATTCTGAATTAGACAACCCCCCAAAAATTAAACTCATATATTTTCTCAAATTCACTAAAATTATACTTTTTTTGTCTGTTAGGAGAACATTATGCATTTACTTTTTTGTGAACATATAGTTAAATAATTCGTTATCCACTGATTGTCTAACATTTTTACACCTGTCTATGTAAACAAATGTGGGTTAAATAATCGGCATAGATTAACAGGAGAAGTTCCATGGCCACATGCAGGGAATTGCCTCAGATGGCATCAAGCTGGGTAATACTGTGAAACAGACTGAAAGTAAAAATAAAGCAAAAATAAGCCTTGTCTATGCCCTGTTCATTTCTTTTTATAATCCCTCGGATGATTCATTGAAGACACACAGACAATTCCTGTAGAGAATTCTCATTTCTAATTAGAGAAGTCCAGATGGTAACCTAATTCCACCATATTGCCCAGAGATGAAAGAAATACTTTACCATTAATTGTTGTGTGTGTTTTTTTTGCCTATTCAGCATTATTGTTTTTCACAACTTCCAAAGCAAGGAAAACAAAAGAATCAATGACCATAACAGGCAAGGAGTTTTATCCGTTGTTCGTTTTCCCAATTTGTCAAAATATGCAAAGGGACAATCACCTTAAAAAGGGCTAACCTCCCAATGCATGAAAGCACTATGCAGGCAGAAAAAAGCCTACGGCCCCTTGGTTTTCAGAGAGGCTAAGGAAGCTTAGACAATCCTGCATATCTCGACCCGACTGAAAGAACCTTCATAAACAGAAATTAGTGGAATACAAAACTGCTATTAAAGAGGAAAAATTATCTTTCTATTCGCGGATGAAAGAATTTCTCAGATCCTCTAGGGAACTTTTCACTTTAATTAAAGTCTCTCTCTCCTCTCCTTTGGTTTCTGCCTATACGGATAGCTCTCAGGATCTTTGCGACAAAATGGATAAATATTTTGATTAGAAGATTTCAGAAATATATTCCTCCCTGGCCAATCAAAATTCAGAGTTGTCCAATACAATTCCTACTACTAGTCCTGCTCTCCTTAATTCTCCTACACTCCACGAGGGGATGGCTAATTTATCTGCCCTAATCTCCTTGCTTCAGGAGCACACGGATTGCCTTCTAGGGGAATCACCTCCGGACCCCCTCTGGAATCCTGCCCCCTGAAGATCATGAAATTAGGAAGGGAGATGATTGTCCCTCACCTTACCTCCATACTCAATGTAGCTGTTTCATCTGGACAGTACCCTCTCACTTGGAAAACTGCAGTGGTCAAATCATTATTAAAAAAGGCTACTTTAGATCCCTCTGAGTTAAAAATTATCGGCCTATCTCTCTGTTGACAGGCCCTGCAAAAATATTGGAGAAGCATCTAAATTTTCATCTTAGCTCCTACTTGGACCAACATCATTTACTTGATGGCTCTCAGCATGCCTTTAGGATTGGCCATAGCCCGGAGACTGCTTTAACTTCTGCAATAAACAACAACTGCATTCAAGTTGATGCTGGGTACACCTCTCTACTAATTCTCCTTGACTTAACCGCAGCCTTTGCTACCATCTCACCCTCGAGGTTGGTTGGCCATCTCAAAGAAATTGGGGTCACAGGCTCTGCTCTGATGCTTCTGTCCTCTTTCTCACTGATCGGTCACATAAAGTAAAATTGGATCAATTCTATTCTGATGCCACTCACACCTTCTGCGAAGTCCCACACGGTTCTTCATTGAGCCCAGCCTAGTTCAACATCTATGTCACCCCTTTGGCCAAAGTCTCTAGATCTTTTGGGCTGGAGGTTCTGTCCTATGAGGATGACACACAAATTATTGTGTCAATCACCTATAGCATACTGGTGTCCGCAGCAAATTTTAAAAACTGCATGCGGGCTGTGGCCTCCTGGATGGTAGATAACTACCTTTGACTCAATGGTGACAAAACAGAAGTCTTAAATTTTGGTAGTCAACAATCTATATGGTCCCACTCTTGGGGGCCTGAAATTCTCGGCTCATGCCCCTGTCCAGCTCCAACAGCAAAGAATCTTGGTGTCATAGTTGTCAGCTCTCTTTCTTTTTACCCCCATATCAACAGAACAGTCTCCACCTGTTTTGGCATCAACAGGTTCTTGAGGAAGATCTTTCCATTTCTTTCCTTTTCCTCTCGAAAGCAGAGAGTTGTTGCTCTGGTCCTTTCTAGATCGGATTATTGTAATGCCCTCTATCTGGACATCAATAAGGGATCCATTCACAAACTGCAGCTGGTACAGAATGCAGCGGCCAGACATTTGATAGATCGTCCCTGCTTTGGCATCTATTCGCAAGTTGCACTGGCTTCCTCTAGGCCAGATAATTTTGTTGAAGGCCCTTTGCCTCATCCACAAAGCTCTACATAATGCAGGCTCCGAAGGTATCAAAAGGCTTTTTCAATGGCATGTTCTTTCCAAACAACTATGATCTGCCAGTAAAAACTGGCTGGTAGTTCCCAGGTTCAGGAGTGCCAGGTGGGGGTGAAGAGCTTTTTCTGTTGCTGCCTGTAAGCTTTGAAATACTCTTCCGCTGTCCATTTCTTTCTTGCTTAGCCATCCAGTGTGCCTCTGCTGGCTTTGTGGATTGACTGTCTGGCTTTGGGATGCCAGGGGCTGGGGAGGAGCAGTGACTCCAGAGAGTCTAGATGGGTCAGGGATGGGCTGAATAGACCTGGGCTGCACTTAGAGTAGGGGGAGGAGATTTCCTTTCACCTGAATGGGCCTGGTCTGCCTCTGACAATGCTGTCTCCACCTCTTGCTAGGAAGCTGCATTAGAGAGGACAGAACCTTCTTCTGTCTGGGCACAGACACTCTCTGCCGCCAGAGAACAAAGAATTTGGGCTATATAATGTGGGGCCCAAACTTCTAAACTTTAGAACTCTTTTACAACCAAGACAACTGCCAAGAAGAAGAGCTGGAGAAGCTTTGAGGAGAGACTACCACTTTGCTCTGTGCTTTGCTATGTTGGCCTGCAGTAGCTGCTTCTGTCTTGAGCAGTGAAAGAACTGGACTGAACTTTTTACTACTTCTTTATTAAGTTTCTCCAAGGGCTTGAGGTAGAGCTTGCCCCCTGTTCACGAATTGTCAGGAACAGCAAAGACTTCAAGTTCTTCTGCCATCAGCGCTGGGGACTGTGTGCTTTGTGCTGCAACAGACGAAAAGCAACTCAACGCTGTCTACGACGCCGCTGCTGTGTCCTGAAGGCACTGCAGAGGGCATCACCGCACCACCGCACCGCAACCCTTGTCTCACCGACGACAGCATCTGCCGCTGAGCTGCTGCTTGCACTGTGACCTGTAGGCACCGCACTACGCACCGCCACGCTTCATGGTGCCGCCTTGGTATCCCCAACAACGACGCTCCACGCTGACATCTACGCCCCGGGTTGCACCCTGGTTCGAGGGCACTGCTCATAAGTTACACAACGCACCGCCCTCATCCCGCACCGCAGCCTTGGCCAACTGATGCTGGCGCTGTCGACTTCAGCTCATCAGCCAATGACAGCGCATCAGCAACGACGACAAGCTGCCTGCACCATGACCTGCCAGCACCACGACGAGCACTGCATCACTTCGCACCGCAGCCCTGATCTCCCTGATGCCGCTGGATGACCGTCACCGAGCCGCTGCCTGCACCACAACCTAAGGGCACCGCACACAGCACCGCTGCACTTCGCTACTGACTTCAACCGCGAGGAGTGCGATCTGCAACGCGTGTGAATTCAAGTGCCGGACGATTCCTGCACCGACCCCTGGAACCAAATCCTGCGATGCCATGCTTTCAGAGCTCAATGAGAGGTCGCCGACACCCAGCAATTTTACAGGTACAGTTTTGCGGTCTTCCTGACACCGTATCTGGCCCGCGATGGATTTGTTGTTCATGATGCCGTGATAGCCCCAGACGGAGCTATCGACTTCAAGGAACTTTATTTCAAGTATATTTTGATTACTGAAGATTTCTAAGTACTGTATTGTGGATTTTTATCGTTTTTGGTCTTGTCTAAAATATATTAAAATATTGGATATTTGTCTAAACTGGTGTGGTATCCTTTTGTAGAGCTTACACTGTATTACTCTTGGTTATGCGCAAATGCTTTACACACTGCCTCTAAGATAAGCCAAGCTACCAAGGGGGTGAGCAGGGTTTTTTTTTTAGGAGTGTAACTTCCTTATCCTGACTAGAAGGAAGGGTCCCTACTTGGACAACGGTGCAAACCCTTTCCAGCTAGAGACCCCTATTTCTAACACATATGCAGTACAGAAATAAGGGGTGCATCTGTTCTGTGTGCTTAGAGATGGGCAAGTCATGTAAGGCTAGAGCCTGGCTCGAACTGGATGTCTGGCTCTAACTTGGATATTGCGCCATTGGGACTGGCAAGCTGAAACAGAGAAGGGCCAAGAAACCCCAAGGGATTGATTTTCCTTTCCCAGCACAGTTTTGAAAGACAAAACCTGATAAATGCACATGGATTAACTGATATCTAAAACGTTTTATTTTTGTGTGTGCATGTCTGTCAGCAGCTGAGCTGCAGTTTGCATGTTTCTCTCTGAAGACCTGTAACTGCAAGGCAGCCTCAATCAACCTCCTGTTTGTTGTGCTAATCCATGTAATTGCAGTGATTAAGTTGCTGGCATTCTCCCTCCTTCGGCTAATTTGGGAGAAGACAGCGATATTAACATAAAAACAGTCATCTACCTTCCCTTAAGCTTAACCGATGACTTTTTTTTCTTTCAAAAAGACCTTGACATATATTTGTTTTGAATTAGGATGTGATACTTGTATTTATTGATCATAATATACTTATTTTGGATTGTCATGTGTTGGGGTCCTGAATGCTAATAATGCTTGTTCATCGCAAAACAGTTCAGAATGTATAAATCATGACTATATTTAACATTAGAGGATGTGCTAATAGGCATTGGGCCTAGAAAAACAGGATGTTTGCATGGTAATTCTAATACATGTGTACTTGTCCCTGTGTTCCCTGTGTTTTAAGTTTAGAAACTGTACAAACAAACAAGGCAGAGAAGAAAAACGTTCAACTTCATGGCTGTAGGGAAAGATGACCTTGAAGAGGTCAGCCTTGGAAGGAAGAAGGAAAAGTAGTAGTAGCTCCTATAACTTCCCTATGCTTCAGCAAAGAGCCATTTTTTGCACCTTTATAGCAAAGCAAGAGGCCAGCAGCAATGAACTATTACAGCCATTATGTTGGCAATTATCGATACATTGGGTAGGGAAAAGATTAATAACTTAGGGATGTATGATGAAATATGATTGAGGCCTTTTTTAACCTTCACCCTTATTTGCATGCTATCAGGTTAGTTGTTTATATTAATCGTAATTCTGATACACTTGTAATGTGGACAAGTTACTGCATGATAAATGGCCATATTATGGTACAACACCAATACTTTCGTGTGCATTGATTTGGGATAAGGGGGAAATAAAGCTGTGGACAATTATCACCTGCAGATAATAGATTGTCTGACAGGTTTGACTGACCCCTAACACTTCCCGTACAGCAGAGCATATCTCATCGGAGGGAGATAAGACCCAGTTCTTCTTTTCTCAGAAAAGGACACTTTACCTTTTGGGGCAAAGGGGGTCTCCGGGTACCCCCTAATAATATTGGGGTCAGCATAACTGGTTCATGAAACAATTAAACACACATTTTTATACTTTGATGATAAAGGGATGGAGCAGGAGAAGTGGATGAAATGCAAGATGTGTTAGCAGGAAACCTGAGTTAAAATCCCAGCGTTTCCTCTTGACCAAACTGGTGTGATGCCAGGTAAATCAATTTACTGTACCATAACTAATTTCAATTGAGTGTCAACTCTGAGAGCACCGCGAAGGTATGCATTTCAGGATGTGCACTATATAAAGACTTCACTGTGTCTGTTTTAATAGGAATAATATTGCTCCAGATACGACAACAATATTGGCCATACAGCCATAAACGTACTCTTTTTGATAGGAAAGGAGTTGGCCTAACTGTTAGGGTGCTCGACTTCGGACCTGGGGAACTGGGTTCGAGTCTTGGTAATGACGCGAAACATCCTGTGATTCTGGGCAAATCACTTAATCTCCCCTTGCCTAACAAAAAAAATATGAACGTGTGTCCTCATGTAACGTAACTGGTGCTATGTAAAGTGCTCTGATACCTGATTGGATTTGGGTCAAGTTCGCGCTATATAAAACTCTGCAAAAAAATAAAAAAGGTTTAGTAATATGAAAAGTCCAGGGTGCAATCTTAAAAGGTGTCAACAATGTGGGCCTAATAGATCCAGTGATCCTTACAAAACAATTTTAAAATTCCTCAGCACTCCTCTCTTAGGCAGTCCTCCCTACCCCTATATGAGATTCACTCTATAGTTTTACATTCATTCCACAGCTTTTAAATTAGTTTGTATCTGTGTCTACATTTGATCACATATTGCAAGCAAACTAGCATATTCAAGGTCTTTCTCTAACATGAATTCAATTTTCTCGGCGCGTTTGACCCCAGGATGAAGGATTGCTGGTTGTGAATCTGTGACTCCTTCAACTCAGGGCAAAGTCACTAATAAATGCTGAAAACACAAATACCCTCATGGCTTTTAATTCCGATGCAGCCAAAAACAGAAGTTACCAGCCCATTGGAATTGCAACATTCGGGATAACCGTGGATTTCTTGTCTTTCACTGGGAAACTCTATCTGCAAAAAGCAGACGGAGCCTCTGAGTGAAATACCAGGAAGAAATGAAGGCTAACCAGGATAGTCAAGACAGGAATCACCTATATTCACTCTAATGTCTAACAAGACCCTCAAGGTCTCACTTGTAATCGGCTAGTAATTCCATCTCCCCCTGAATTTCCACTTTTCCTGGTATCAGTAGCGTTGGAGGGAGGTATTTCCAACTTTATTATCAGGTCACTCATAATGAGGTTCTTAATCGTGCTGGAAATTGTTCTGATCATGTGGCCAATTTGTGACGAATTACTTATGCTGTGGGGCCTATACAATCACTTCAGGTGTTCATTTTATCACTATATTTTTACATACTGTCAAAGTCTCATCCTATATTTTCCATTTGTGCGGATTACTAGCCAGGGGATTACATCAGTGGGATTTATGTTCACTACAGATTTTGGTTTTAAAATAAGTAAACACAAGAAGTAAACAATCGATGATTTCCAATTTTATATTATAAACTTAAGGAATGTAGCTAGTGAACTTACTATTTCAGAAGCAATATTTTATTAACAACATTGACCTCTGGAATAAACCGAAAATAGACATGCTCTTTGTCAGTCATATTGGTGGAAATTATGATTGACATTCTGGCATTCAAATCACCAACTATGATTACATCAGCATGACCATTAAAAATGACTGAGGGCCTAAATAAATTAATGCCCCCAATTAACAACTGGTCTTCACGGTGTTCTAGATATATATATAGACATTAAATAGCAAATGTGCTTCTTTCTACTATTTGAGATGTGTGGCAATGCTAATACCTTTACACTAGGGTGGTGCAATTTTAAGTTATCAGATTGTCATTCAGTCTCTGAATTAAGTAAAATGACAAGACCATCCTTACTGAGAATCTCTTCTTTTTTTGCAGCATTTATTTATTGAAATTCAAAGGCTACATTATATACGAATATATACGTAAAAGAAAAATCATGTAAAAAATGTCTGAGATCTGAGAGAATATAACAAGAAAAAAAAACAGGTCTGTCACAGTTTAAATGACAGGCTAGAAGATGGGGAATGGCTGGGAGGGGGGCATGTCATATGGGGGAGGGGGAAACACCTAAGAGGAATGAGGATAGCATACACGTGTTCAGTATTTTCAATATATCCAGATTATAATGCTGCAGTATTTCAGTATATCAATATAGAGATGTATGAATACAGTGATCTAACGGATATACATATGGACATACAATCCTTATTGCAATCACTATAGTCATTACAGTCAAACCTTGTCCCGATCATACAGCTCCTCCGTCCATTGTGCAGATGTCTGTAAACGTTTCTAACAGGTTCTATGAGGGTAAAAAGAAGGAAGAAACAATCCTGTAGTCCAGCTAGGGCAGGTGTTAGATCATTTTCACTGTATAATTACTTTAGGTCCACTAGAGTCAATTACCTTTTAACCTCTACCACTCCTCGCTCATTACACACTCCATTCCCTAGTGCTAGCCTGAATATGATATAATAAATTAGCTGGGGGGGGGGGGTGAGGCTTAGAGGCAAAGTAATATCTCTTAGGCTTCTGGAGCCAAATGCAGTAGTTAGTGACACCATATACACGCATATAGAGAAAACTGGGACGGTGCACGACCATAGGAAGTTTTTGTTCACTGGAAACAGGAGTTATCACTAGTTTTAGTAGGTGTCGAATAGGAATTGAAATTCAAAATGATATGATGCTAGATTAGGATGGGAAAACATCGAGTGCATTGAAGTGCATGAGTTGTGTCCTATATGTCTGGGTGAGAGGCCCCAGTGTGCGGGGTGAAAAGGATTAGAGGCAAATTTCATGTGGCACTCCTTTCTGCAGGAATAAAGGTACCCTAAACCCTGACGAACACCTCCAGTGTATCATTATTCTTGTGGGCGGTCCATTCATGAAGGCCTACTTTGAGTAATTTAATGAGACGCTCATGCACTGTAGGGTAAGTAGAATGACACCAATGGTGAAGAATAAATAACTTGGCCACCGCCAACAAGGTGGCTAACCATCTGTGTGTGTGCATGTCCAGCTCTTGAATATCTGTCCTGTCATGCAGCAAAGATAGCTGTCCAGAGGGAGTCACAGTAACGAAGCTATGGAGATGTAGGCATGACCAAATTGCCAACCAGTATGACTGGAAGACTGATCAGGACCAGAGCACATGATACAGGTTACAAATATCCTCCTTAAAGGCAGGTCATGGTTAAAAACTGCATGGTAAAAGCATGCATTGTAAAGACACATGCGCTGTTAAACGTTCATTGTAGTAGCATGCATGGTTCAGACTATGTTCCAATTGCTGATTCCCCGATGGAGTCATTGTTCAGCAGCTGATTTGTATGTTTCACCCCATCATGAACCAAGATTTCCAATAGAATGTCTTACCGGATACGTGTATAGCAATATTGTGCCCCTGAGAAGCCCTTTTATGAATAGGTGGTGCAACTCCTAATAGCTTATGCTTAGAGTGACACTCTCAGCAGAAGGGGTGGGCAGTAAACTCCGCTCCGCCGGTGGAGTTCCCAGAGTTTGCCCACTCCGCAGCCGCAATGAAATTAATCTTTGCTGATCCTACAGAGATGCAAAAGTTAGTCATGCATGAACCACAAGTCACTAAACACAGGCTGCACGCAGCTAAGAAATAGTTAGCAACGTGGTCAGCAAACTCATGTGACTGGCCGGCTGAGTCGTTGCATTAGATACAAAGAATCAATGCAGGCTGAAGACTTTCTCTGCGTCGCAGGTCAACAATTGTTTTGTCAGCATTCAACAATTTCATATGGCATATCATCGGTCTTCCAACTACTCCAGAGTGTGCTTGCAGTCAGTGCTTCAAGGCGGTAAGATTGGAGACATTAAGGGCCAGATGTACGACCCTGACATTGTGCGACTTGCAAACTGCGTAACTTTGTCTGTGACTGCTTTTGTAATAAAGCAGTTTTCTTTTTTTTTTTTAAATGCAGCTCGTTTTCCTTAAAGGAAAAAGGTATGCATTTAAAAAAGAAAAATGAAATGTTTCTGTTCCATTTTTTAAGAGTAGGCAGTGGTCCCTGGGACCACAGCCTGTTCATAAAAATAATTTCGCACACACTCACAAAGCGGACCCCTTCCCATATGCGAGTGGTTTACTACCTACTTGAAGTAGGTGGTAAACTGCTAGTGTTTTGCGGCCACAAATGTATTTGCAAAACAATGGTACATTACATTGTGACTTGCTATTAGGAAGGGACGCCCCTTCCTAATAGTGTTTGTACATGCCAGGACCCTTTTTTGCAGTCGCAAAGGGGCCGATATCCCATTTGCGACCGCAAGAAACGGTCGTACATCTGGCCCCAATTGCCTTATTATGACAACTGTAGTCCATAGGACTGGCGTAGTTGCAGTGGCGGTTTGGACCGCCAGACTGGCAATCTGCTCGCCCTATTACGATTTGGGCAGTTGGACTGCCACAGGCCTGCTGCAACCACCAGGGATCGGTGATCCCACGGCGGTCTTGCAGCAGTCTGATGTCGCAATATGCTGGGGGTGCGGGATGGGAGAGAAACTTAGGTCGAAATGTTTTAGTTTCAAACTTTTACTGGTTGCATGGTTACGGCAGCATGCATACCATTAGGATATGTAAGAGACTTGTACAATAGTCAGGGTTCAGGTCTGTCTTTAGTGTACAGCACAATTTTTGGCACCGGCAGTCCCCACTTCTAGGCTATGGTTGAACTTTAGCCCATAACTAGACTCATTAATCTACTTTCATAGCTTTAAAGTGCTTGTCATTTGGTACGATCAACAATTATTACAGTAATCTCTGGTCCATAAAGATCATTGTTTAATTTTGATTGCATGTGACGATTCATCCCTAGGGTGTGGAGCTAGGGTGATGCCTGGGTTGTCTCATCTAGAAATCAGAACAAAAATATTTTTGGCATTGTTACTGTTTCTTTTCTTTACCTATCCCTTTGCAAGCCATTCCCTTTTTGGAGTACACAGGTTTCTGCCCAGAACAAACACACACACACACTGTTGAACTTGGCTACAGCAGTAGAAAACAAAATAGTCAGCGCTGCTTTGGAACTCATAATAGGAAAATGTGAATGCATTATAATTGTGCAATTCCATAGGAGTGCCAGCCATCTTATATGCTGATCTTGAGGGGAGAGGATGTGGCACAAGGGCTAGAGCGAGCGACCTTGCCACTAGGGCTAGAGCGGTTTGAGTCTCAAAGGGAACCTCAACATCCTGTGTTTCTGGGTAAATCACTTAATCTATCCATGCCTGTTAATTCTTCATGCTTGTGACTGTGTCCCTGTGTCTAGTGCAGCTGGGGCACATGTAAAGCACTCAGATACCTTTGGGTGGTGTTTGTGCTATGTAAAATAGCAAAAATAAAGCACATAAATTACAAAAATACTGTCAACACGGGAATACTTGCTAAACAAATAAAGCACACTTAATTTTAAAAAAAGCTTAGAACGCATCTCCTAACAAGCTTTAGCAACAACACGGCATAAGAAAACAGAACCTTACTAAAACACCGTCACTCTGCAACAAAAAAGAGTGCGCATACACAAAGAAAAATACACTAAAGTGAAAGGATACAAGTCCTAGGCAAATTGTCCCTGGGAGGGAGCAAAACGCGAGAAGGGGGGACATAGAACAACGATTATCCACTTGGAGCAAGTTTTGCGAATAACCGTCTAATTAACAAATCAAAAGTGATGGGTCGGCTGTAAGCCCACAGAGTGAGTATAGCATGTCTTGAAGTGCATGAGCTGCCTAGGCGAGTCCTAAAAAAGGACATCCATAATCTATATTCCTATGTAGACACCGAGTAGATCACAAAACATAACCAGCACGATCTAGCTGGGTCATTATATATGGATGATTGAACAACATTTAAACTATTACTCACCATCCCTACACATCTCGTCCCATGGTTGGAAGAGATAGTCATGTACTTTGCTACTTTGACCAACTCATCCATTTAATATAATTGATGTCAGGGCACAGTGAAACAATACTATTTACTGCAATATGGACTTTCCCATGTGTGTCTGTCTCTGGAATTCTAATGAAGCATAAGGAATGTCAATTCAGAGTTTTTGTTGAACAAAGTGATCATCATATATGCAAAATTGATGGTTAATTCATCCTATTAACATTTATAGTGAAGAGATTTTATTAGAGGTGCTAGATGTAAAATGTGTCTCTGATCAGATACCAAACCCTCAAGTAGAAACTAATAAGAACTAATATTGTGTTGGAGTGACAACAAGTGACTTCCACCAGCCACATTTACAAACTTCAAGAAATAGATCTTTCCTTTATCCTGAACGATTCCTGTTAGAAATGGGGTCTCTAGTTGGCAGTGGTTTGAACCCTGTCCAAGTAGAGACCCTCACTCAAGTCAAGGTAACAGAGTCACACAGCTAAGAAAACCCCTGCTCGCCCCCTTGGTAGCTTGGAACAAGCTGTCAGACTTATCTCAGAGGCAATTTGTAAAGCATTTGTACATACACACCCACACCCACACAGTAACACAGTGAAAATACTACAAAAGGAGTCCACACCAGTTTAGAAAAATAGCCACTATGTATCTCAATACACCATGATCAAAATGACAAAAATTCAACATGCACAAGCAAAGTTATCACTTTTCAAAGGGTAAGCAAATGTAGTCCATAGGAGTCTATGGGTGCATTACTTTAACACAAAGTACCTTGAATGTGTTAAAATTCAAAGACAATGCTAGGCGCAGGGGAGGTGAGGCACCTGGAAAGCAAAGAGATTCATTGGTTCCTCACTCCCAGGGGAGGTGATGCACCAGTTCCTTACTGCCAGGGGAGGTGATGCGTTGGTTCCTAACTGCTACGCAGGGGAGGTGATGCGTCGGTTCCTTACTGGAAGGGGAGGTGATGTGTCAATCTCTGGACATGCGGCCTCTGTTCCTTAATACTGGCAATGTTGATGAAGAAATCGGTGCCCAGGGACAATGCGTCGAAAATCCAGATGAGCTGTGTTGGTTCCACAGCGATGAAGCAGGCACTGCGTTGGAGTTGGAGCAATGCATTACGGACTTCGGTGATGCGGTGTTCGAAACTCACACTCTGGCAGTTCTTCTGACGTGCTGGAATGAAAAGCTGGAGCCTACGATGAAAGCCATGGTCAGTAAGTAATTTATCAAATTTTGAGATTGGCGAGGAAGGCCCTAAAATAAGCTCCATTAAAGGAACTTTATGCCCCGTAATTGCTTTTTTAGATAGATAATCCCTCACTTGTAAAAATTTGAAGAAGTAGTTATTGCCAAATCCATATTTCTCTTTAATTATGTCGAACGAACACATAGCATTCTCCATCATAAGATCACCTATGTGCCTAATGCCCCTAGAGATCCATACCTTCATATAACCATCCTGAAAAATTTCTGGCAATAAATCGTTACTTGCAATAGGAGTATATCTATGAATCCTATTCATCTTAAGTTTCTTCCTAACAGCCGTCCAGATCTTAAATGCACCTATCATAATTTTAAATTTTACTCGTTTAAAGTAGGCGTAATCGATATGGCGCAAAAGACAGCCATTGGCCTCTGCCCCCATTGCCAAGCTAAATATTGAGGTGTACGAATTTTTCTCTAATACTACTTCCTCCTTTCCCAGCAATACCGACATATGTTGTATAGCGACAGCCCAATAATAAATCTGAAGATTGGGAACTGACCACCCCCCCCTATCTTTAGGCAGCGTCATATACTTAAGCGCTCTACGAGGGTGTTTCCCTGCCCACAGAAATTTAGAGATTAAATGATTAAAAGCGGAGAACCAGGTCTTATTTATTTTTACAGGAATGGCTCTAAAAAAATACAATATTCTGGGCAAAAACAGCATCTTTATAATATTGCATCTCCATAGAAGCGTAAGATGCAAGCCATTCATTCTGTTAAAATCGCCCCTAGTCTTTTGTAGCAGTGATTCCAAGTTAATTTGTACTATCTCATCCACATTAGAGGAGATCTCAACCCCTAGATATCTGGCATTTCCCACAATGCGTGTATCCTCCAGGCACACCTTATCATTTTTAATGATCATTGTCTTGTTTTTATTAAGAAAATACCCTGAAATTTTACCAAACTCTTCAGCCTCTCTTTCCACTTCCTTCATTGCCTCTTGTGGATTAGTTGTTATTACCGCAAGGTCATCTGCGTAGGCCAATATCTTTGTATCCCCACCGATACATCGAACAGCCAAAATCCTATTGTTCTCTACTATTTTATTAATTAGCGGATCTATGTAAAGCGCGAAAAGCAGTGGGGAGCATGGGCACCCCTGCCGCGTACCACGAGTAATCTTAATTATATCGGATAAAGTATTCATCAAACTTATCCTGGCAACAGGTGCTAAATACATAGATTTAATTGCCCTAATCAAACCTTTACCAAGGCCTTTCCTCTCCATTTTATGGCAAGACCGGAGGCTCCTATTATGCTTTTCTTTTCTAGCTTTATTCAATAGCAGCCAGAAAAGTTAAAAACACTACAGTTCCCAGAGGGCCAAGCGAGAAGAACTGGCCAATGGGAACGCAAAGAAAACGGAACAAATAACCGATCAGATAGTAGCTAACAATAAAACGTCACAACTGACTGCGGAGCTTCCTCTTTTCTTGCAGCTCGCAGTCAGTTAAGTGACCTTATCTTTTGCTCCGCTATTGCATGTTTAAATTTACTGTCAATACTGGTTAAATTGCTCATTGTTTCGTTTTTCGGCGTTTTGACGTCATTACATGTGGTACCTCTAGCGTCACCTGCCTTTTGCAGCCTTGCGCAACGTTTTCTTCCCCCCGCCTTCGGGCGCTAATGGGCTGCTCTCTCTCCGCGCGACTTCCCGCTTTCTGTCTTCGCATTATTCTGCCGTTTTGGACTCGCGCGCAGCGTGCTTTCACTCGGACTTTGAATTTCCTCTCACGGAACTTGTCCTCTCAGCCTTCCGTTTTTTCCCCTGTGTGGCACGCCCCTGCGAGGTCTCTGCTTCTCACGCTCCTCCCCCTCAGGAGAAGGTTTCTCCTCATTAACCCTTTCCTTCCTTTCAGTTCTCACACTGTATTGTTATGGAGGTTGTCAGCTCTCCCGAATCACTGCATAATAATGAGGAAGGTGAAGCCTTCAAGAAGGACTTGAATAAATTCATTAATTCCTCTGTGGAAAATGCAGTTGAGGTGTCAATGAGACGTATGTCCAAGGGTATGGAATCGTCCATGTTAAATATTTTGTCCAAAGCTCTGGCCCATTCTGCGGGGGATAGCAGAAAAAGAAAGGTGGTTTCTTCTGTCTCTGGTCATGCTTCTCATTCTGCGTCAACTTTGACTAGCGGGGTCTCCTCGCGCCTGACTGAGGACTTAGTTCCTCCAAGGCCTCCTACTCAGGAGGGGTTTTTTGGTTCCGAGGGCAAGCGCAAACAAAAATTAAAGCATGCAGAGTCTCCAAAAAAGTTAATAATTTCCACCATTTTGGACACGGACGATGACCAAGACGACGCAGATGACCTGTTTGACCTTTTTGATGTCTCTGACCCTCATTCTCCTCCCGCTAAAAAAGCCAAATTTTGATTCCTTTTCATTTGAACCATTTTATGACTCAGAGGGGGTGCCCATGTTTTACCCGTCCTCCATTCGCCATCCTAACTCGTCAGAATGGTTGCCTTCCCCTCATGTTGCAGATTATATTTCTGCTAGACTACGTCTCCCTCTGGAGGTAGCGGTTCGCGCTCTTTTAAAATCAGATTGTCCCAAGCCCTCTTTGCCTGATAAAATTACCTTAGTCCCTTCCATAGACCAACCCTTACTCACTTTCTTTTCAAAGTTCGGCAAGGACCCCCGCAAGGGTGTTGATAAGGCCTGGTCCTCCTGCCAGGATAAGTTGCTGGACGTGGTCGGTCCTTTGGCACGCATCTTTGACATGGCTGAGACTGCTCGTCTCGATGGGTCTGATCTTTTGGCTGAAGAAGTGTCGTTGTGGGTCCAACGGGCCTTTTGCTGACTTGGCAACGCTAATGCGGCCATTACCCATGAGCGGCGTAAGGGTCTTCTCATTAAGTTAGACCCTAAACTAGCTAACTTAGCTCCCCAGGATCCCGGTGCCAAGGCTAACGGTTTACTTTTCGGAGACTTTCTGGTCAAAGACCTTAGTAGGTTTGTGTCTACTTTTGCATCCTTGGACAAAGCCCAATTGTCTATAAAAAAGGTTTTCACACCTCGGGTTTTTGGATGGGCCGGCAGAGGCAGGAGTCGCTCTTCCGGCCGCGCCTACTCCAACCAAGGCTCCAGAGGCTCCTACAACAACAATTCCTCTCAGGAATACAAACCACAGTTCTACCCTCAGCGGGGTATCGGTTCCAAAGGTCGCAGACACAGATGTTTCCGCTCCAACAACTTTAACCAACAGGGTCAGTCCATCTCCTCTTCCACCTGTGGGAGGACGTTTAAAACTGTTTCTTCAAAAATGGCAAACAATTACCTCGGACCCCTGGGTCCTAAACACTGTTCAGGGCTATCTTATAGAGCTCTATTCTCCGCCTTTCCAAACTGTGTTCCCCCCTCCTTTGGTCTTCTCAAACGAGATGTCCACTCTAATTTCTCTAGAAATCCAGTCCCTTCTTCAAAACCAGGCCATTGTCATCTCCCCTTTCGATCCATCAGGTTTCTTAAGTTCTATTTTTCTCGTCCAGAAAAAGAACAAAAAATTACGCCCAGTTATCAATCTCAAATGGTTCAACCACTTTGTGGTCTACCGCCATTTCAAAATGGAAACCATCCTCCATTTACGGGACACCCTTCGTCCGGATGTATGTCGTTACAACGCACACTTTTACAATGCATGCACTTACAACGCATTTTTTACAACGCAACATCCACTACAACGCATTCCATTACATAGCATGACACTACAACGCATGTTTAAAAACTACCTTTACAACGCATTCCATTACATCGCATACTACCTTTACAACGCATACCATTACAACGCATAGTATAGGGTTAAAAATTACTATTCTAACTCCAGGGGGTGCAACAGTAGGGTAAGTGTTGGATTGCGTTGTAATGGTATGCGTTTTAAAGGTAGTATGCGATGTAATGGAATGCGTTGTAAAGGTAGTTTTTAAACATGCGTTGTAGTGTCATGCTGTATAATGGAATGCGTTGTAGTGGATGTTGCATTGTAAAAATTTTGTTGTAAGTGTAGTGCGTTGTAACAGTTGTGTTGTAAAGGTTGTTCACCCCTTCGTCCTCACGATTGGTTGGTTCGTTTGGACCTTCAAGATGCTTATCTCACAGTTCCCATTCATCCTTCTCATTCAAAGTTCCTCCAATTTCAGTGGTTAGGCGAGACTTTCCGTTTCACTTCCCTTCCCTTCGGTCTTTCTTCTGCACCTTGGTGTTTCACAAAACTCTTGAAACCAGTCATAGCTTTCCTGCGTTCCCTGGGAATCAGAATGATCATCTATCTAGACGATATTTTGCTCATGGACACGGACAAGCAGCTGCTTCTTTCCCATCTTCACGTCACTCAGTCTCTGCTCAAGGATCTAGGATTCTTAATCAATCTCGAAAAATCCATGCTTCTGCCCTCCCAGAGCATCGAATTTTTAGGCTTCAGAGTAGATTCAGTCGCAGCTTCTCTGTTTCTTCCTCAAGCGAAGGTATCTTCAATCAAAGCAGAAATTTCTCACGTCCTTCGGTCTTCTTTCCTCTCTCTCAGGGCTCTGGCAAGAATAGTCGGTCTTCTTTCCGCTTCCATCCAGGCCATCTTTCCGGGTCCCCTTCACTATCGCGCCCTTCAACGTCTAAAGATCAGGCACCTGCGCCTAGGACTAGCCTACGACGATCTTATCGCCTTGGACCCAGAGTCTCGCGTCGAACTACAATGGTGGATAGACCATTTAGACGCGTGGAACGGGCGAACGATTTTCGCCGCGGCCCCAGATCTTGTGTTAGAATACGATGCCAGCCTGGCGGGATGGGGCGCCCGCTGTGGTCCAATATCGACTGGCGGTACATGGTCTTTAGAGGAGTCCAAATTGCACATCAACTGTTTAGAGATGCTTTCAGGCTCCTTTGCAATCCAAAGCCTTTCAAAAAACAGGGTTCGCTGTTCTATTCTTCTCCGCATGGACAATGTTTCTGTGGTTCGTTACATAAACCATCTCGGTGCCACAAAGTCCAGACCTCTCGCGGAACTGGCGAAGAGTCTTTGGGAATTTTGGCTGTCAAATCAACTTTCCCTGACGGTGGAGTATCTTCCAGGAGAGCTCAACTCTGTAGCGGATTGGCACTCTCGCTTTCTTCAGGACTCCAGCGACTGGAGGCTTCTTCCATCCATCTTCCAATCCCTCTCTCACAAATGGGGCCCTTTCTACATAGACCTGTTTGCTTCTCGTCTCAATAGTCAGCTACCCAGTTTCTTCAGTTGGCGACCAGATCCTTTGGCCCTGGCCACGGACGCCTTCCTTCAGGATTGGTCTCGACAACTCAATTATGCCTTTCCTCATGATCAACAGAGTTCTTTCCCAAGTACGGCGTCAATCGACCTCCCTAGTCCTGGTGGCTCCCTTTTGGCAGTCCCAAGTTTGGTTTCCGTCCCTTTTGGAGTTGGCAACAGACTTTCCTGTCCTCCTTCCGAGTCGCACGCATTTGTTGGTGAATCCTCAGGGTATGCCACACGATCTTATTCTGGACAACTCCCTGGTTCTGTCTGCCTGGAAAGTTTCCGGCCTGTCCCTCCTGACGACTTTATTTCACAAGAGGCTTCTATCTTTATCAGCAAAGCCTGGGCTCCCGGGACCTCCAAAGCCTACAAATCCGCCTGGTCTCTTTGGGCAAGCTGGTGTCTGGAACGGCACGCCGATCCCTTTTCAGCCCCTCTAAACTTTGTGGTCAATTTCCTACCCTCTGAAGCTAGTGCAGGTAAGTCCTACAGAACAGTTAACCTGTATAGATCCGCCATTTCCCTCAATCATTCCCCCGTTGATGGCAAACCAGTTGGCTTTCATCCTCTGATATGTCGACTGTTGAAAGGAGTTCGTTGTTCTAAACCTCCGTTGGCTAAGTATTCTAGTTTATGGGATGTTTCTGTTGTGCTTAAACTGTTTTCTGATTGGCCAGATAATAATGCTCTTTCTCTCAAAATGTTATCAGCCAAACTTACCATGCTTTTGTGCCTGGTCTCTATTAAACAGGTTTCTGATGTTAAAGCGCTGGACATATCAGCTCGTCAGTTTTCCCCTACTGGGGTTCTTTTTCAGATTCATAGACGTACTAAGACTAATTTGAATTCAGTATTTTATCCCTACTTTCCCTCGCATCCAAAACTATGTGTTGGGCAATGTTTAAAAGTGTATGAACAAAGGACGTCTGATCTCAGAGCGCCCTCTCATTCACAGCTCCTCATTTCCTTTCGCAAACCCCATCTCCCTGTCTCTTCTGCTACCCTGGCCCGGTGGGTTCGTTGGGTCATGTCCCTGGCGGGTATTGACGTCTTCGGAGCCCACTCCACGAGAGGTGCCATGGCGCCCAAAGCCTTTTGGGCAGGTTCTCGCCTGGAGGACATTCTGAGATCAGCGGACTGGACCAATGATTCTGTCTTTCGCATGTTTTATTGTAAACCTATTGATACTGTAGCTTCTCTAGTTATAAATATGCTTTAAACAAGCATAATAGGAGCCTCCGGTCTTGCCATAAAATGTAGATTTTCCTAGTTTCTTATGACGGAAAGTCTTAATTTTATTAAAGACACGGAGGCGAGTATTATCCCGCCTCATCACTACTAACGTTTGTTCTCTCCCTCCCTTCAGCGAATCCAGCTCTGCCGCCGGCATCTTTGTGAGCGTCTTCTTCAACAGAGACGGCCTTCTCCAGCTCCATTGGCTCCTTCTTCTGAACGTCTTCCACCTCTAGGATTTCCTGCTTCTTTTACCTCATGGCTGCATCTGGTTCAAGACTTTTGCTCCTGGATTTTGGCTATTTTTATTGTTTTTTCCATTGCTCCTTTATTTGCTGACTTTTCCTGATCTGCTCACCTGCGAAAAGAGGAAGCTCCGCAGTCAGTTGTGACGTTTTATTGTTAGCTACTATCTGATTGGTTATTTGTTCCATTTTCTTTGCGTTCCCATTAGCCAGTTCTTCTCGCTTGGCCCTCTGGGAACTGTAGTGTTTTTCACTTTTCTGGCTGTAAAGCTAGAAAAGAAAAGCATAATACTCGCCTCCGTGTCTTTAATAAAATTAAGACTTTCTGTCATAAGAAACTAGGAAATCTACATTATCAGCCATAAAAAGGGCCAGGAGACCCTATCAAACGCTTTTTCAGCGTCCAAAAATATTGCAGACATCGGATCTCCTGTCACCTTTGAATAATCAAAAAGAGTAATTATGCGCCGGATATGCTCCCAGGTACAAAACCGTGCTGAAAGGGAGAGACCAATTTTAAAATAACCGAGGCTAACCTTTTCACTAGTATTTTAGAATAAATTTTAACATCACTATTAACCAAGGTAATTGGTCGATACGACCCCAATTCCATGGCAGGTTTCCCTTTTTTCTGAAAAACTATAATATTAGCACTTTTCCAAGAATCTGGGACAGCTAGTTGAAATTGTGCTCCATGAAATACCTCCATCATAAGCCCCAAAAGTTGAGTCCTAAATTTCTTATAAAATTCCCCTGGTATCAAATCACATCCAGTGGCTTTACCCGTCGGAAGGGTATCTATAGCCTCGGCTATTTCATCTATTGTAATTGGCGCATCCAGACCAGCTCTCTCCTCAGTAGAGAGTTGATCAAAGATTTGCCCCCTCAAATAATATTCCATTACCTGGTGGTCAACCAGCACATCCTCCGTATATAGTCCCTGATAAAAGCTTTGAAATGAGGCAAGAATAGCATCTGGTTCGCTTATCAAACCAACCTCTCGGATCTCTAATTTCCCTAATCCGTGTTTGGGCCATTTTCTCCCTTGTGCGAAAAGCCAGCATATGGCCCACTCTCTCATTGTTCTCATAGACCCTACTTCTCCAAGCAATATATTTACCAGACGCCTTTTTTAGTGAAATCTCTGTGATAGCGGATCTTGCAATAGTAATCTTTAATTGTGCCGCCACAGCATCCCACCCTATATTTAATATCTCGATCAGATCACTTTCTACCTTACCCAGATTCTCATATAATGATTGTAGCAGAGTTCTATCCTTTTTCTGCACCTCCCAGCCATACCTAGAAGTTTCTCCTCTAATTCCTGCCTTTAGTGTATCCCATACTATACCCAAACTAGTGCTCCCTAGATTCTCCTCAATAAACTTCGGAATCCATTCCTTCAATTGCCGTTCATACCCCTCATCACTTAGTAAGGTCCTGTTAAATGTCCAGCGTGTCTGTAAGGGTTGTCCACCCGTTTCTAACTCAATCACCAGGGGATTATGGTGTGACATGACTTTCGGAAATTTACTTATCAAACACCTACCTAAAAGTTCAAATGATACAAAAAAATAATCCAATCTAGCATGCATTAAATGTGGTGCAGAAAAATATGTAAAACCTGGATCAGACCCCTTTGTCTCTGCCCAAACATCCACTAGCCCGTGCAATAACTCAAGTTGTTGAAATGATTTAAAAACTCTGGGTTTCCGCCCTTGATACATACACCTGTGGGTAGTAACCTCACAGCTCATATTAATATTTAAATCCCCGCATAATATCAGGGGAAGAGGCCAACCCACCAGTTCCACTTTCAGCCAATCATACAGTGTAGGATCATCCAACACAGACCCATACACTGCACAAACAGTGTACATTTTATTATCCAGGTCCATTTGTACAATGGCCCATCTTCCCATTTTATCAGTGAGAACACGTGGATACCTTCCCATCCCTTTCTTAGCCAAAATTGCGACTCCCCTCGTCCGAGTTTCTTGAGTCGTGTACGCAACAAGTTGATACCCTTCCATCTCTAAAGCCCCTTTCCTACTGCCTTCAATATGGGTTTCTTGGAGGCATAGGATATCTGCTTTCAAAAATCGGACATCCAGGCTAATTCGCCTTCTTTTTTGGGGATTATTTAATCCACATATATTGACTGATGCAATTCTAATTTTCCTCATTAAGCCAGAAAAAACAAATTTCCATCTATTTCCAAGACAAACCAAGAGCACCAAAAATTACCAGACATTAAACCATGTGCATATCCCATACAAAAAAAAACTCCATCCCCCCTTGAGCCCCCCTCCCCCCACCGCAATCAAAAAGGCAAAATAGGTCAAAGACCCTTGTGATGCCTCCTGCATGGTATTGTGTGTGCCCCCTAACCGCCTCCTACCAGCAGAAAAACCAAAAGAAAAAAAAAAATGTCCAAAAGAAGAGAAGAGAGAACAAAAAAAAAAGGAGAAGGCAGTTCAATTCCTGAAGGAACACCTTACACCAGTTCTTCAAGGTATTCCTGTGCCTTAATCTCTGATGTAAATGCCCTAGTCGAATCTTCATGCACGACTTTGAGCTTGGCCGGATTCATTAAAAACACTTCACATCCAGATTTCTGAAATGGAGTGATTAATTGACGAAGCCGCCATCTTCTCTCCACAGTTGAGTGGCAGAAATCGGGCCGTACGAAGAATGAATGTTCAGCTACTGTCCTCCTTGCATCAGGTCTGGCCTTTTCAAAAATAGATTGCCGTAAGAGAAAATTGCCAAAAAAAATAAGAATAGCTCTAGGTTTATCATCTTGACCATTAGGGGAAACCGATGTACCCTTTGGACCTCTGAGTCCCAGTTCCAGTGTGCTAACTCAGGGAATGCTTCCCTAAGAAGCCTCAAAGTAAATCCACGGCTATCGTCCCCCTCTGCTTTTTCTGCAATACCCAGAAGTCGCAAATTATTCCGGCGCTGCTTGTTTTCAAAATCCTCAAGCTTCCAAAGAACATCAGTCATCCTGCTCTCATGCGAGGTCGTCCGTTGTTCCGAGTTTTCCACAGTGGCCTCTAATTGCACAATACGCTCTTCCAGTGCGTTGGTGCGCTCCGCAATCTCTGAGCAAGTTTTATTCACTTTTCGCACCACACCCTGCAACTTTTTAGTTGCCAAGTGGGCCCTCTTATGCTCATGACGTGCCTCCATTTGAATTTGTTTTAATGTAGTGTATATTAGTTCCATCGAAGGTGCGGATGCCTGGCCCACTATATCGTTACGAGCATTTACGTTAGTTTCTGGGTTCAGCGTAGGAGTATTTTGGTCATCCTCCATTCTTCTATTGAAGTGGGACGCATAATAATCCCATTTCATCAAACTTGACTGGCTATTATCAGATGTAATACCATTATCCTTATCCTTGTCATATCCCTTCACACTCTTCTTCTTTGTACGGCATGATTTACGTTTCTGGGTGTCCGGCTTCACTGAGGGGCTACTGCTATCTTCTGTAAGATCATCCTCCATCTTATCTTTACTGCTGTTAGAAGATACATCAGAGTCATCGGTCAGCGAAAAGAACTTGTCACCTTCCGGTGTCCCTAGAATTGTGCCTTCATCCGGAGCGGGGCCTCCATGTGTCTTTTTAGAGACTGGGGTCTTAATAAGCGTGAAAGGGGCCTGCATTGTAATATTAGCCCCCCCCTGCTGGGATATATCCGTCTCTTGAGGCAGCTCTTCTATGGCTCCCTGTGTGGCTGCATCCAAAATATCTGGGCCCCCAAAATCACATCCAATGGTAATAGACTCCTCACCCCCAGGGGAGCCCTCACCAAAAGGCCCATAGTTTAATGATGTTCCTGCTGGAGCCTTTGTACTACCGCTGCCATTATTCTTTAAGGCATTGATACTTTTACCTTTGGGCGACTCCGCTCCCACAAAAGCAGACAATGGACCTCGCCCCGCAACCATCCCTGGAACTGTTGTTGTCTGAGTCGGGTAGTCTTTTCAGGCCTCTTTTCCCTTGGCTCGGTATCACACAGTATTTTCTTGGACGCTCCGCTCTTACAGAGTCCTGCCTGTAGAGTGCTATTTGCAGCCTGACTCGAAATCGGATTCAGGCTTCTCCCCTCTGCAGCTGCACGCAGAGTCATCGATTCTCCTCTGGCTCCTCCAGACGCGCTTGACTCCTTCTGCAGATTTCTTCCTTTCGGCTGCATCACAGCAATAGCAACAGCAGAGTTTCTCTGTTCCGTGGGAATACCAAGCAAAACACTTTTAGGTACAATGAATCGGCGTGTAGTCACGAACGCCGCCGCTGTCAAAAGGCGTCTTAAAGCCTGCACCGCGTCTGTCAGCAGCCTCATCGATTTCCCCCAGTCAAAGACAGCTGTGAGTAGATATTTGAAGTTTAAATTGTCAGATTTCTCTTCACTTCATAGCCTTATAAGTACTGGTAGAGAGACGGCCACCCGCAACACTCAAACAGCCGCCATCTTGCCTCCCCAACTTTTATAAATTACTTACTAATGAGATGGAGGATGATCTTATAAAACACACTGATCGTTGGCAGGAACTGTTGCAAGCAGGGGCCGGGGAGTGTGAGGATTCTTTATTAATGAGCCAGACTGTGGTTGTCTCAGCCAATTTGCAAGTACAATGCTTTAAAACGTGGCTGAATTTATATATCACTCCAGCGAGAATTTTTAAATGGGGAGGTTCCTCTGGGATAAATTGTCCCCGCTGTCATTGTTTTGTTTTGCTGCAGATATTTTGCATATGTTTGCTACATGCCCTAGTTTGTCAATCATGCTGTGTGAAGTGGGTAAATATATTGAGAATATGTTTGGCTTTGAGGTAGCCCTTACCCTGCAAGTTATTATACTGGGAGTAAGTAATCAGGAGATGTTAGCTTCTAAACGGGCTTTGCTTTTTGCTGCAATGGCAGTTTATAGGATCTGTATAGCTACCGTATGGTTAGACAAAGAACCCTCCTCAGTTCATTGTTGGCTGGGTAAGCTTTTAGCCACCTATCGCTGGGAGAGAGCAGTTTTTTTACGTTCTGGTGTTAAAAGCAAAGAAAAGGGGGCTTGAAATGTAGGGACCAATAACAAATTGGATTAATGATGCCTCAGTTTGATATAATTTAAGTTAAATTGGTACAGCCAAACCACTCAGTGAAACCTTAATGATTACGAATTAAGTATTGCTGTGTACGCATCAAATTAAGCGGATTTATTCTCTCTTGGGTCCATGAGAGGGGTGGGGTGGGAGGGTTTTAAAATTTAAAATTGACACGTTACGTAGTTTATGCACTTTAGGCATATTTGTTTAATATGCACATTACAGTGATGGTGTCTGAGTAAAGATAATAAAATTTTAAAAAAAAGAAAGCCGTGGTCAATGCGCCGATTGGGAACCATGCTCTGGTGCTGCCAGAGATAATGTGTCCAAGTTTGGAGCGATGTGTCAATAAAACAGACGCTGGGAGTCGATGCATATATTTTCTCCTTCAGTTCACCAGAATCAAATTCCAGGAGCCAAGGGACTGGGTTTGGAACCACCGGGCAACTCAGGACTCTCAGCAGAAGGGCCAAGGCACTGGTAGATTAAGTCCATGGCCCTGAGACTTCTTAACAGGAGGCAGGCACACACAAGCCCGTGGAGAACCTTGAAAGCAGTATACAGAAAGCAAAGTCCAGTCCTTTCACTTCCAGGACAGAAACAGCAAGCAGCCTGCCTGCACGACAAAGCAACATGCCTCCTACAGCATCCAGCTCTTCTCCCTGGCAGAATATCCTTTAGCCAGAAGTGTTCTGATTTGAGAGTGTGAGACCTCCAATACTTTTACCCCTTTCTACCTTTGAAGTAGGCACACCTCAAAGGAAAATCTTTGTAGTGAACAAGACCCTGCCTTTCCCAGACCTGGCTCAAGACACACTCCAGGAGGGTGGAGACAGCTTTGTGTGGAGACAGGCACAGCCCTATTCAGGTGTCGGTGACAACTCTTCCCACCACTCTAGCTCAGGAAGGACCATCAGACTGGTGATGGTTCATCTGGATGTGCAAGGCACACTTCAGCTTCCTTTGTGTGACTGTCTAGAGTAAATGCACAAGAGCCCATCTGTCATCCTAACCCAGACATGGATTCTAGAGAAAGGATCAGGCACAGAATTGTAATCAAGAAAATGCCCACTTTCTAAAAGTGGCATTTTCAAACATGCAATTTAAAAACCATCTTCACCAACAGATGTATTTTGAAATTGTGAGGTGAGAGGCCCCAAATTCCTATCAGCTCCCAATGGGAAATTACACTTAAAAGATATTTCAAGACAATCTCCATGCCATGTTACCCTATGGAAAAGATGATCCTTGCAATAGTGAAATAGGAAATTAGCAATATTTCACTATTAAGACATGTAAAACAAACTAGCATTTGCTCTACCTTTTAATACACTGAATCCTGCCCATGGGGCTGCCTTGGGCCTGCATGAGGGGTGACTTACATGTAGTAAAAGGGAAGGTTTTGGCCTAGCAAGTGGGTACACTTGCCAGGTCGAAATGGCGGATTAAAACTGCACACATAGACACTGCAGTGGAAGGTTCAAGACATGTTTGCAAGACTACTCCTGTGGGTAGCATAATCAATACTGCAGGCCCACTAGTAGCATTTGATTTACAGGCCTTGGGCACATCTGGTGCGCTTTACTACGGACTTACTAGTAAATCTAATATGCCAATCATGGATAAACCAATCACTAATACATTTTAGACAGAGAGCAAATATGCACTTCAGCACTGGTTAGCAGTGGTAAAGTGCCCAGAGTCCTTAAGCCAAGAAAAATAGGTCACAAAAATAGGAGGAAGAAGGCAAAATGTTTGGGGATAACACTTTGAAAAGAGCCATTCCAACAACTTTTGTGATGTCTATGTATCCATATTGTAATCAGAATTATTGGTGTTCGAGATTAAGAATTAATCCTTAATTAAATAAAATTCTCCTTTGCACGGGTTGTTACTTAAATAGTTTTACAACATGTTTGCCCCAAGAAAAAAGTAGAGTAAACAATTTGTGACACAACTGCAAAAATAGTATCATACATCTTTTGGTAGAAATCCTTTCCTATGTGTAGAAAAGTATTGATCCATGAACAGGTTCTGTTAAAAAATAATCAAGCTAATTCTGCCCAAAAGTATTTTCAGCTGTTACATTTTTAAAGTGTAGAGAAGTATATCTGTTCCATTCCTTATTGCGTAGATACAGTAAACAAAGCAGGGGAAAAACAGATAGATCTCACCTTTACTAGGCAAGTGGCAACCTATTGAGTGTGCCATTGCTTGTTTACACTGGCGCTTCACATATTTCCTATATGTGTATTTCTTTAGAGGTTAACCATGTAGGAACATTAATGTAAAAAAGCCTAAATGGCCCCCAGTGGTTTATGACACATACATGCCCATGCATCTTGACAAGATGTGTACATGGTGTACTTTACCTTTCCAACATAGCTGCCAACATTATCAGAATGGTAAACTAAAAATAAAAAATAAAGCGCTCAGGAGAACATATAAATGAAGTGGGAAGCCTGGTAGCACTCTGAATCATCCGGACACCGAAAAACAAAATGGGATAAAAACATGGAGTGGGACAGGTCAGATGGGGGAGCACCGGAGTGGAGCAGTGGGAGAACCAAGAGTGTCGGGCCAATACTGAATAATAAACTAAATAATACTAAAGAGTTAATGCCACTGTGTTTGTGGAATATTTTTTAAATATGTTCATATCTGTGAAATGCTGTGGACAGAAACCAATGCTGGTGGACAACCTACTTCGCCACTGACTACAAATATGACCTGCCCATAGAGGAGGTAAATACTAAGCCCTGGAACTAAAAGAAAAAGCAGGACAGTGGGTGAAACTTTCAGTTTAAATTCCTGAGCCCAGTTCTGTGGAATGCGCCTTTCCCTCTGTGAGCATGCAGAATACCTGGATAGCCTACCAATACACCAGAGGTCACTCCAGACCTCTGCCGATTATTAAACTCTATGTTAGATATGGGTGTCTTAGAAATACATTGGGGCATGCATAGAAAGAGGAAAAACACCATCAATGATTGTTTTTGTGCTGTAAGGAGTCCCATCCTGCACAACAACAATCTTCCCCACAACGCAGGCACCCTTGCACCATGGTGCAAGGGTACCTGCGTTGGCACATGGCAGGCAATTGTGCGCCAGCACAGGAATGCTTTGTATTGTTGAAAATACGATGCATTCTTGTGCTTTTAAATGACGCAGCTTGGTGCAGCAAAATAGATTTTGGCGACGCGCTGCGTCTTTTGTTGTTAATAAGCCCATTGTATCTATTGTCTAGATGCACAGGAGTTAAAGAGACACTTGATATTCGGCCTTGAGTACTGATGAAATTGCCTTAGGAAACTTGTCGACCTGCCCTAATCAAATTGGTCTCGAATGCTAACTGGTTTTAATTTGTTCAGAGAGTGTATATAATAAATGAATACACACTCACCGCATACATTTTATTAAGTACATCTCTTGAGTTAGATTACACTCAAACTACAGAGGACCGTGAACATCTTCACTTAGAAGGTACACCTACCCCATACTTACATTTGCTTTAGGGTGAAGTACCTGCAGGAGTTTCCTGTACCATGCCCCATACACTTGTGGTTGTCCACAAGAGCAGCCTTTTTCCCACAATTTTTTCAAACCTGCCCAACACTCGGGAGCCAGACACCAATGATGAGAAGCCCGGGTCACAGTGAATGCTTAACCTGTGCTCCCACAAGGAAGCAACCCTGAAGTGTCAATCTGTTTTGAGTGTTAACTATTATAGGAGTTGTTTGTATCACTCCTTTCAGGTGTACATATGGATTTACTACAGCTTCCTGGTTGAGCCATTGCCTAAAACCAAATGAACCACACTAGTAAATGGCTGAAAGGGGCTATAGTAAAAGGCTCTTTCTCTATCTGTGTTTATGTGTATGTGTGTTGTGTGTTGCGTGGGTGTATGTTGTGTAATGACATGATCTCTTGCTATAAAGCTGTCTATAGGTAACACCTCAAAAGGGCAATCTTATACATATGACTACTATAACATTGCATCTGCACTTACATGGTGCAACACATCTGCACCACACAGACATTAGCGTGAACTCTAAAGGCGATGAAGAGCATTGGCATAAATATCACAGTATTGCATCTATCATTGGTGTTGTGTTGTTTAGTAACAAGAACACAATCAAGCATAAAAGTGGTTAGGACCTGGTTGCAACCATGCAAAAGCTACTTTATTTAATGCAAAAGGGAACCTACTAATGTAGCACAATTTTAGCACAAAGTAGCGCAAGCATAGATAGCCTAAAGAAGCACAAGCACAGATAGCATAAAGTCTGATGCACCAAAGTTAAACTGCCATGCTAAAGTGAAACAGATGAAAATAATAAACACCATAAAAGAAACCACTGGATGCACAAAAAGCTCCCTGCAAAGGCAGAGCAGTAAGCAACTTTGGAGGCAAGACAAGAAAAAACAGAGAGAAAACACATGGTAAGAGTTAGGATACCCAGCGGATCTCATCGAGCAAAATTTCGGGTAAAGTGGTTTCATCATATACTGCAGATAAAATGCTGGGGAAGCTGTTGATTGTCCATAGTCATTATTGGTCCATACCTTTTTGCAGGCCAAAGGGCCCCGAAGCAAGTGACAGCTGACCAGTGCCATATTTGCGATTGCAAACACAGCACCAAAGCAGCTCTGAGCTGTCCCGGCACTTTTTGTTTTTATTTCCTTTAGCAATGATCCCCATACTTCAGTAAGGCACATAGGTGGAAAAACATCCCCTGCCTTTAAGCAATGTGGGGGACTATGATAGACCCCATAATCTTTGAAAAGATGGAGTGCTCCCAAATGCTCAACCTTTAGGTAAGGTACAGGGACATGAAATACACTCTGCACACACTTGGGAATGGTGAGTGCACAACCAACCAACCCACAGCCATGGGCAAGGTGGAGGACTACCAAAGCTTCCCCTTACCATTGGGCCAAGCATGACAACTACCAAATACACCATGTCCATGGACAAAGGTGTCTTACAGACAAAATGCTCCTTTGAGCATGGCGGGGGGCCTAACAAAGATGCTGTTCCACCATGGGGCAGGGTGGTGGAGCTAATACGATACTCCAATTTTGGGCCCAATCCTGGCATGACAATCCACTCTCCTAGGGCAAGGTGGGTTATGCTAAAAGTCCTTCACCTCCCACCCCTTATTTTATTTTTTATTTTATTTGTAGAGTTTTATATAGCGGTAACATGAAGGCATCAGAGGACTTCACTGTGTGTACACGGTAGCAAATGTGTAGTTTAAATAAAACACACTAGGGTAGACATAGAGGCAGGTAGTACATAGCCGATATATAAGAAGGTATAGGATCAGCAGCAAAACATTTCTGAGGTAGACACAGCTTACGACTATATAAATTGTTTAAGAAGTGCATAGTAGCTGTACCTAGTGGGGTACACATCAAAACATCATGGCAGTACCTAGTTGGAACGTTTAGGCATTTTTGAGGTAGAGACAGTTATTTCATAGCATGTAGTATCAGTAGTAATTTAGTTAGACTTATCGACTTAGTGGCAGTACTTAAGCGTAATAAATGAATGTATCAAGGACGGTGGCTGATATATTAATGAGGTAGCAACAGTGTACGTGGATAACTACTTGCTTCTTTCTGTAACCCTCTTGCCTCTTTACGCACCTCTGTTGCTTCTTTCAGCAATTCTCTTTCCTTTTTCTGCACTTCTCTTGCTTGTTTCTGCACCTCTCTTGCATCTTTCTGCACCCCTGTTGCCTCTTTCTGCAACTCACTTGCTTCTTTCTGCACCCCTCTTGCCTCTTTCTGCACCCCTCTTTCCTCTTTCTGCACCTCTTTTGCCTCTTTCTGTACCCCTGTTCCTTCTTTCTTCACTTTTCCTGCCTATTTCTGCACCTCTCTTGCCTCTTTCTGTACCTCTGTTGCTTCTTTCTGCACTTCTCTTGCTTCTTTCAGCAACCTTCGCACCTCTTTCAGCACCTCTGTTGCTTCTTTCTGCACTTCTCTTCCTTCTTTCTGAACTCCTCCTGCCTCTTTCTGTTCCCCTCTTGCCTTTTGTGCACCTCTCCTACCTCTTTCTGTACCCCCCTTGCCTCTTTTTGCACCTCTGTTGGTTCTTTCTGCACTGCTCTTGCTTCTTCCTGCATCTCTTTTGCACATTTCTGCATCCCTCTTGCCTCTTTCTGCACCACTCCTCCCTATTTCTCCACTTTTCTTGCTTCTTTCTGCTCTTCTCTTGCTTCTTTCTGCACTGTTCATGCTTCTTTCGGCACCTCTCTTGCAAATGTATGTATCCCTCTTAACTCTTTATGCACCCTGTTCCCTCTATCTGTACCTTTCTTGCCTGTTTCTGCACCTCTCTTGCCTCTTTCGGCACCTCTGTTGCTTCTTTCTGCACTCCTGTTTCCTTTTTCTGCACCCCTCTTGCCTCTGTCTGCACACCTGTTCCTTCTTTCTGCACCCCTTTTGCCTGTTTCTGCAACCCTCTTGCCTCTCTCTGCACATCGCTTGCCTCTTCCTGCACTTCTCTTGCTTCTTTCTGCACCTCTCTTTCCTCTTTCTGCACCCCTCCTGCCTCTTTCTGTACCTCTTTTGCTTCTTTCTGCACTTCTCTCTCATCTTTTGCACCCCTCTTGCCTCTTTCTGCACCGCTATTGCTTCTTTCTGCACTGCTCCTTCATCTTTCTGCATTTCCCTTGCCTCTTTCTGCACCCCTCTTCCCTCTTTCAGCAATGCTCTTAACTCTGTCTGCACCCCTGTTCCCTCTTTCTGCACCTCTGTTGTCAGTTTCTGCAACTCTCTTGCCTCTTTGTGCAGTTCTCATGCATCCTTCTGCACCTATGTTGGCTCTTTCTGCACCTCTTCTACCTCTTTCAGTACTCCTCTTGCCTTTTTTGCACCTCTGTTGGTTCTTTCTGCACTCACTGCTCTTGCTTCTTTCTGCACCTCTTGTGCAAACTTCTGCACCCCTCTTCCCTATTTCTCCACCTCTCTTGCTTCTTTCTGCACTTCTCTTGTTTCTTTATGCACTGCTCTTGCTTCTTTCTGCACCTCTTTTGCAAATTTCTGCACCCCTCGGGCCTCTTTCTGTATCCCACGCCCACTCTCTGTACCTCTCTTGCCTCTGTCTGCACCCCTGTTCCCTCTTTCTGCATCTCTTTTGGCTGTTTCTGTAACTTTCTTGCCTCTTTATGCAGTTCTCTTGCCTCCTTCTGCACAACTGTTGCTTCTTTCTGCACCCTTCTTCCCTTTTTTGCAGCCCTCTTGCCTCTTCTGCAGTTCTCTTGCTATTTTCTGAACCTCGCTTGCCTTTTTCTGCACCTCAATTGCCTCTTTCTGCACTTTTCTTGCTTCTTTCTACACCTCTGTTGCTTCTTTCAGCAATTCTCTTTCCTCTTTCTATACTTCTCTTACGTCTTTCTGCACCTCTGGTGTCTCTTTCTGCACCTCACTTGCTTCTTTCTACACCCTCTTGCCTCTTTCTGCACCCCTCTTTCCTCTTTATGCACCTCTCTTGCCTCTTTCTGCACCCCTGTTCCCTCTCTTCACCATTCCTGCCTGTTTCTGCACCTCTCTTGCCTCTTTCTGTATCCCACCTGCCTCTTTCTGTACCCCTCTTGCCTGTTTCTGGACCACTCATACCTCTTTCTGCACCTCTCTTGGCTCTTTTTGCACCTCTGTTACTTCTTTCTGCACTCCTCTTGCTTCTTTCTGTACCTCTTTTGCAAATGTCTGCATCCCTCTTGCCTCCTTCTGCACCCTTCTTCCCTATTTCTCCACCTCTGTTGCTTCTTTTGGCACTTTTCTTGCTTCCTTCTGCACCTCTCTTGCAAATGTATGTATCCCTCTTTCTGCACCCCTGTTCAATCTTTCTGCACCTTTCTTGCCTATTTCTGCATCTCTCTTGCTTCTTTCGGCACCTCTGTTGCTTCTTTCTGTACGTCTCTTGCCTCTTTCTACACCCCTCTTGCCTCGTTTAGCAGCTCTGTTGCTTCTTTCTTTACTTCTGTTGCTTCTTTCTGCACATCTATTGCTTCTTTCTGTGCCCCTTTTGCCTCTTTGTGCATCTCTCCTGCCTCTTTCTGCACCTCTCTTACCTTTTTCAGCAGTTCTCTTGCCTCTTTCTGCACCTCTTTTGCTTCTTACTGCATTTTTATGCCTCTTTCTGTACCCCTCTTGCCTCTTTCTGTACCTATGTTGGTTATTTCTGCACTGCTCTTGATTCGTTCTGCACCTCTGTTGCAAATTTCTGCATCACTCTTGACTCTTTTTGTACCCCTCTTCCTTCTTTCTGTACCTCTCTTGCCTCTGTCTGCACACCTGTTCCCTCTTCTTTCTGCACCCCTATTGCCTGTTTCTGCAACTCTCTTGCCTCTTTCTGCAGTTCCCTTGCCTCCTTCAGCACCTCACTTGCCTCTTTCTGTACTTCTCTTGCTTTTTCCTGCACCCTTCTTCCCTTTTTCTACATATCTCTTGCCTCTTTCTGCACCTCTCTTGACTTTTTCTGCACATCCCTTGGTTCTGTCTGCATTGCTCTTGCCTCTTTCTGAACCTCTCTTGCCTCTGTCTGCACCTCTTTTGCTTCTTTCTACACTTCTCTCTCCTCCTTCTGTACCCCTCCTGCCTCTTTCTACACCTCTGTATAAGTTATTGATTGGTTGTCTGAGTATCTGTATGGGTGCCTGAGTGTTTGTGTGGGTAGGATGTGTGTGACTCTGTGCATAGATGTATCAGTGGGTGATTCACTGGGTGCATGGTTTCAACACTAGGTCTGTAATGGACTGTATGGGTGGGTGAATATGTATATGGTTGTGTTAGTGAGTGAATATATATTTCATTAGTACATGTGTAATTTACTACATATGTGAACGGCAGTATATATGTATGTTGGAGTACAGAAATGACTATAACTGAGAGTGTGTGATAGTGTGAGTGGCTGTATGGATGAGTGTGTGCTTGTATCATTGATTGTATAAGACCATAAGAATGTGCTAGTATTTGTATGAGTAATTGAGCTTGTGTGTGTATAACTGTATAGGTGAGTAAATGGCAGCGTGATTAATTATTTGCATGACTGAGTATGTGTGTGAGTACCTCTATAGATGAGTAGCGGTGTGTGAGTGTCTATATAAGTGTATGAATGCATATGATAGTCCTCTACTGAGTGACCATAAGTATGAGTGACTGTACGGGTGAGTGAGTGGATGGGTGTTTAGACCTAAGACTCTGTGATGGGGTAAGTACTTATTGGTGTTGGAGTGTCTATGGTTTTGAGAGTGGCAGTATGTAATTTAGAGTGGGTGTATCAAAGGTTATATTAGATTGTGAGAAGATGCATCAAATGATCACATGAATGATGTCATCAGTGATGTCATTTGAGATGTCATCAGTGATGTCATCAGTGATGTCACTGACCATGTCATGAGTGATGTAATATGTGACGTCATCAGCAGTGCATTGCGGGGGCGCGAGTTATAGTTAGCTGAACTAACTATAACAGGGGAATTTCAATGGTTTTGTACGAGGGAAATGTCCAGCTAACTATAACGCCCCTGAAACCTATGTTTTTTTCAGTGAATTTCTAAGGTTTTTAAAATGGTAATTCCTAACTATAACGCCCCTGAAACCTATGGTTTTTTCAGTGAATTTCAAAGGTTTTTTAAATGCTAATTCCTAACTATAACATACCTGAAACCTATGGTATCTTAAGTGAATTTCAAAGGTTTTTTAAGTATATCAATTCCTTTAATTATGTTTTTTTATATTGTTTTTCAAGTTTTTTTTAACTTATTTCTTTTAATGAATTTAAAAAAAAATATTTGTAAATTTTTGTAAACTATTTTTTATATTTTTTAAACTATATTTTTAATACTTTAATATTATTTTTTTCCAAGTTTTTTTTGGATTCGCGCACCCTAAGCGCACCTTTCTCGATCCCTGCGTGGAACATAGTCGCCATTTTACGATTGTAGTGCAGGATCCGCGTACGGTGTGCGTTGGGTATGTATTTTCATGCGCGATTGCTATGCGACCGGTACGCGATTCCAAAATCATACGCGACACGTACGAAGTACGTTACGCGATGCTCGCGCGCTTCCACAAAACATCATGTGCGTGGTTGACGTGGTGGGTGTGCGAATCCCGCGAAATATTTTAAATGTCAAAAAACATATATATATGTGTTTCATGTAAATATTAAGGGAAGACATAATCTAAGCTACTCATAAAATTAATACATTTTTACTTTTAATCATCCTATATTGCTTTTAAATGCAATTTTGTGAATTCGTGCTCGTTGTGTGCTGCCTATGCGCACGGTGCGCGGATCCCATGTGACCTGAAAAAAAGAGATTTGATTGGTTCATTAGACTTCCTATTCTAACTATTGAAAGACCCCACCCATTTCAATCATTCTTCTTTGAGCTTCTTTGGAGGAACATCTCACACCTCAGAAGAACTTTTTTGGGGAGATTTTCACAGCTGCCATCCATTTCAATCTGAAGAAAATGGCTTCTGGACAGCAGCCACCATCTGATTCAGAACATTCTTCAGATGATGGGTTTCTTCCTGAACCTCCATGACCTGAACGATACTCTTCAGTGGTTTGGAATTTTTTTTCCTTTCCTGAAGGACAAACTAAAACCAATGCAACTAAGGTCACGGGCACAATTTGCTAGAGGGTCCTGTCGAGAGGAGGTCCAACAAAAAAATACTCTTGCGGGACCTCAAGTATGATGAAGCACCTCAGGACTCTCCACCCCGTCAACCTGGCAAGGGAAGAGTGCAGAAGAATGCGTCACAACCCTCCGCCAGCAGTGGCAAGTACATCTGCGGCATCGCCATCTGTCGTTCACCCGGACATACGAATTTGGACAACTTAAAATTAGTTGCATTAAATGCAACAAACTGCTCTGTTATGGTGAGCAGTCCATTGACCTTCCAGCTTCCTGCACAAAAACAATCAGTAAAGGCATTTTTCTCCTTCAATGTATGCTGAGTATTTTAGCATGCATTGAAGGTTAAAAAATTAGGAGAAATGAAAACAATTCTCCTTGTTGTGCTTTGCTACACCAATTGGAGAATGGTGCAGCATTCACACACATGTCCAGATTTATTATTTTTAATAAATCTGGAGATGTGTCTTCTTTTATGAGTATTCTGTGCAATCACACACAAATAACACTTATAGAACATCCTTTCAACGCAGAGTGGTGTGTATGATGAGGTCGTATTTACATTGAGAAAAAAAGGTACACAGAGTGCCTTTTCCTGTATTTGTAAATATAAAAGAGTGTCTTGCGCTATAACTATGTTACAAAAAGTAACATATTTCTGTTTGGAAAATTGCTTGTGAATGATAGGAGGTAAACACTGATGTTTGTCTGCAAAGATGCTCAAAGAAGAATGATTGAAATGATTGCAGTCCTTCAATACGTAGAATGGGAAATATTATGAACCACTCAAATCTGTTTTTTTGGAGGTCATATGATATCCTATGACAGAGAGATTCCAAAACTACATAGGTATAAACAGGTTGTTTTGAAAAACGGATTAAAATGTTGTACCTTCTTGCAGATGTGCCCGTTGTCCATATTAATACTTAGTTAAACTTACCTTCACAGTATTAGAAATAAAAAATGGTACACATTTTTTTCTGTTTTTTTGTAATGTAAATTGTGGTAAATTGCTTATTTTAGAATTAGGATCGGTGAAATAAAAGAAAAAACTAGTTATAACATGTAATAATACATTTTTAACAACACAGCATAATTTAAACAAAATAATTTGTTTGCCTTTTTTGCTGTTCTCAGAATATATTGAATTTCACTACAAATAGTGATTTCAATCGTACTCATCACATAACAGCGGGCAAAAAAAAACAATCAAAAAGATTGTATAAAAAAAAAAAACATGTTATTCTCAGTAAAATACCAGAAAATACAAATCACACATATATAAAATGCTTATTGCTAACAAAATTTTATAACTTTAATTTATAAAAACTGTAAATGTTGTCGCTTTAAAATATTCACCGAGTCAATGAGTAAGAAAAAGTCCATAATTCAAACATATACCTTTCCTTGAGGCCAAATGGTATTTTTGCACTGTTTTTTATGTAAATTGTCCAATGGTAATCCTAATAAATTATAATAATAAACTCCTCAGAGAGTGAATTATCTTCCTAAAACTTTGGCTTTAAAAATATTAGGTAGGAATTTGGCAATTCACTAGGCAAACATTGTTTGAAAACCAACTGGGCATCATTACAAAGTGTCCAGCCTTTGTCACATTTTAGATAGGCAGTGTAATGTCCAGATGTTGTGGAAGGACCATCATGAAAAATTATTGCAATTGCTACAAAAGTCCTTCCTGATATTGATAGTTGTGTTGCTACAAATTGCTTTATTAACCCCTTCCCCGCTCATGACGGAACCACTCCATCATGAGCCACGGGTGCGCTGTGCTCATGACGGAGTGGTTCCGTCTTGCTGCGGCCGTTGGCGGCCGCTCCTCCCACGCGGCGCTAATTCCCCGCCTGTGCGGGCGATTAGCGCAGTGGGTGGAGTCATGACGGAACCACGCCGTCATGAGCACAGCTCACCCGTGACTCATGACGGCGTGGTTCCGTCATGAGCACAGCGGCGCCGTCAACCCCCCCAAACCCCCCCAGCGCTGCGGCGGAATTAGCGCCGCAGCGAAGGGGTTAAAGTATCCAATTTTCTTCCATCAGCTGTACAACGTCGCATCATTAAAATTATATATTGTCCATATTTTTTTTGAAATAATGTGGATAACATTTCTGATTTACATTGGCTACACTCCATGTTTTGATTTGCACCTTTAACTAATTTATTGAAAGACACTGATTTACAGTCCGGTAATGGTAAATATAGAAATCTTTCAGTGTCTACATTAGTGCTAGATGTATACATGCAATTTTCACAGTGATGTTCCCATTTGTAAGAAAGGCCAAAGATATTTTCGATTTCTACACCTTCATTTTTAAAAATGGTAAGCATATACATTAAAAATTCCTGAGCATCTTGTTGGATATTTTGCGTAAATTGTGTAGAACCAGAACACACATCCAAAAGATTACGAACATCTGAAACAGTTTGTATTTTACTTTCATCTGTTGTCAATTTTTCATAAACAGAATGCAACAAGGAACAAAATCTTTTTTCCCGATTCTGCATAATTTGTTCTTGCAAACCTTCAAGATAAAAAACAACATTGACCACTACATTAGCATAGCAGTTAACACCTGAACTATTTTCAAAATGATAACCAACAATCTCTTCAATAGTGCCTTTTTCTTTTTACTTGCTATCAAAACATTATCTTGTTCTTTTCCCTTCTCTACATCTTCAGTACAGATATTCTCAAACCTTCTTTTTTGACCAACCACACGCTTTTCAAATACAGGATATTGACCTAAATTGAGAGCATACGCCCTTCTTAACCTATTATACTCTTTTACACAGTTTGCATCTGCAGTAACCTTTGTGTCATCAAAATCAATCAAAAAGAAACCAGATAATGTTCTCACTCGCGACAAAGCAACATATGCCATACCCTCTTTAAACACAGTAGATCCAATGTTCACCAATGCACTGTCTACACTTAATCCTTGAGATTTATGAATAGTCACTGCGTATGCCAGAGAAAATGGAAATTGT
The DNA here is from genome assembly GCF_964204655.1 of Triturus cristatus. Taxonomy (NCBI): domain Eukaryota; kingdom Metazoa; phylum Chordata; class Amphibia; order Caudata; family Salamandridae; genus Triturus; species Triturus cristatus. Next base: position 865,812,824 of record NC_140589.1, read on the forward strand.
TTCCTACGGACATATAAATCTTTAACAAGCAAAAAACGAACTGAACAACGACCAATTTCTTTAACTTCTTCAATCTGATCAAATTAAATTTTTAAAAATTCACTTCCTTCTTTTTTCTGATAATTAACAAAATCCACCACTTTACCCATTGCTCCATTAACTAAACCTTTTTCTACATCCAAATTACGCCTTAAAATTACCCGACAGTTTACTCATGCATATAGAGTCTTTTCTAAACCCGCCATTTTAGATATCTTTTTTTCTAAAGAATCCAGTTTTGTTGTCAATTTTCCCGTCAAAATAATAGTGATTCCTTCATGCTCTATTTTATCGATAGCTTCCATTTTTATAATTTCTTCATTTTCCAGTTTCAATAGTTCTTCGCTGAATATAGAACACTCGCGCAGTGTTGGCATTAAGCAGATCACTGATTTATTTTCTGCAATTTTCATGTATACTTTCTCAGGAACTACATTTTCATTTGGAAACAAATTGGAAAGTAATCGACTCTGCAAAGCTTGTTCGCCATGTTCTATCAGAAGTCCAAGTCTTATATCTTGAAGAATACTTCCATATTCAGCATCATTTGCCTGTCGCATATTTTTCATCAGTTCTTTGTATTCAAAATATGTCCAAATGTTCATGTTTCCAACACTTCCCAGAGACTTTCTGGTATCTTCATGCGCAAGTGTTTTAAATACTGGTTGTCCTTTTACCGGAGCAAAAACCAAAGGAAATGATGGACGGAGTGTTGAACATTGCAAGCACTCACCCCCAGTCAACTGATCTGGGTTTAATCCATCACCGTTATTTAGCCCACTCTGCCACCCCAGTTCAGACATGGCCATATGCAAATCAGTCTGACCCTGTGCCTCATGGGAACAGTCCAGCCCAAACTGCTAAGCCATGTCTTCCCTGGACCGGAAACTAGCTTCCTAGGACCGGTTTCTGGCATTTCAGCCGTCTTCAGCCAGGCTTGCTTGAATCCAGTGGCAAAGTGAGCAAGGGACTCACGTCTGAGCATACCCTGCCAACTTATGGCGAACAAAGCAAAAACCAAAGGAAATGATGGACGGAGTGTTGAACATTGCAAGCACTCACCCCCAGTCAACTGATCTGGGTTTAATCCATCACCGTTATTTAGCCCACTCTGCCACCCCAGTTCAGACATGGCCATATGCAAATCAGTCTGACCCTGTGCCTCATGGGAACAGTCCAGTCCAAACTGCTAAGCCATGTCTTCCCTGGACCGGAAACTAGCTTCCTAGGACCGGTTTCTGGCATTTCAGCCGTCTTCAGCCAGGCTTGCTTGAATCCAGTGGCAAAGTGAGCAAGGGACTCACGTCTGAGCATACCCTGCCAACTTATGGCGAACAAAGCAAAAACCAAAGGAAATGATGGACGGAGTGTTGAACATTGCAAGCACTCACCCCCAGTCAACTGATCTGGGTTTAATCTGTGGTAAATAATTTAATTACCGGGACTTAATTTGGTACAGAAACATAATAAAACAGCTCAGTAAATAAGAGGCAGAATCCGTGGTATTAGAGGTTCGGAATGGGCTTTATTCCAATGAACGATTATAATCGGTTGCTCCAAGTTCCGTCACCACGAAGGTTCAGGAAGTGAAGTACATACATGATTGACAAGAAATGACTTTTATAGAACATACAATACAATGAAGCGAATGCGGTAGGCGTAACAATTGATAAGGAAGATGACGATTCACCTGCGTAACCGAAAATGGGCGTAATGAGGAGTAAAAAGGAACATAATTGGTTATGATGTCATATATAGGTGGATCTATAAGATTATACTTGGCATAGATGCGTGCGCAGCAGCATGACGTGTGATTGACGTGCAACTAGGGGGTGAAGGGGGCTTGACATTTAGCTCTACATGTGGAGACAAGAAGTCTGGAGGGTCAAGTCAACCTAATCCCAAATCATATCTAACATCCCATGTTTAAAGAACTATGTTATCCACAAAGGGAAGTCTCTTGGACAAAATCTATTCTATACTGACTGTGTGTGCGTGCACAAGCGTCTAAGTGTCTAAGTGTCTATATGAGATGCAAGGGGCAGAAACCTTCCATGGTAACAGGGCTATGAATTACTTGCATGAGGACAGAGAAGCCGAGCCTTTGCTCGGTAGCTGGAAGAATGTTTACTTAAACTACTAGACAGGAATGCATCGGGCAGGGAACGGAGCAGATAATTTCGAAGGTGAAATACAGTTCTTGGCAGGCAGCAAGCTGATGTCAGGCTTCGTGAGCCGCGCAGAGAATGAGGCAAAGTTCATGGTCACGATTGCAGGCTCAGACTGGAGCTTTCAGAGGCAGAAGGCAAGAAGAGTTCGATGACAGAATCAGGGCCTACTTGCCTGGACTGTAAAATGGCATAAGTGAACCATATAAAGCCGGTGGCCTTTCATACTTAAGAATGGAATATCCGGCCTATTCATGGCGGATCTGACAAAGGACATGTTGGCGGTGGACGCACATGTGTTTGCGTCTTCATAACTAGAACTGGAGGGAACATACATGTACTTGTGATTCATACATGGAACCGTTGGGGTCCAAGATAGGGGACATAACTGATCAGAAAAATCCATATTTCCACATTCCCTCCTTGTCCCCTACTTGCCCGTTAAGAGATATCAATCTTCATCAATCCATTGATCTGTTCATATAACATCATTTGTTCTTCTTTCTTCTTCCGTGACGAATGAATTCTTGGTGGTGGAATACACGATGTGGCACACAGACCACAGATCGCTGGTCCACATTGTAGACATAGACAGCAACTGAATAGTATGAGGAGGCCAATACCTAGGAAAGATAGGACCTTCCATCCAAAGGTAGATAATATACTCCAAAACCAACCGGACCAAGTCCAGGTGCCTGGGTTCTGGTGTATCTGGCTTACAATCTTATGAAGGCGAGTTATGGCCTTATATACAGATGGCGAATTTTCTGGTATGAAAATGCAACAGCTTGATCCGATGACCCTACAAGCTCCGCCCCTATCAGCCAGGATGACGTCAAGGACAAGACGATTTTGAAGCACAACAATCCGCATAGCAGACTGTTCTTCTGTTAAATTGCCTAAAGCGGAAATAGTTTCATTCACTACTGCTTCAAGGGTTCTAGTTAATCTACGTATCAGCTTACTATTAGTAACAGTACCTATATAGGGAAAGAGACCTTTATTGAAATCTGTGTATTTTTCCCATGCTGTTTCAGTGTAATCGACTATTGGGAGATCTCTCCTTACTCTACTATTTACTAAATGAATATTTCTGTGATAATCAGGAGGAGCTAAAAAAACAGGTGGCAAAAGGAATCCAATATAGCAAGTACCATCCCAGTCTAGAGGCAAACGTACATATGCCGTCTGACCACATATGTAATAGGAATGGCGGGAAGCTCTAAATGTGGACTTGCCTTGATCACTAAACTCTACTACAGTCGTGCATTCACTATGGCCCATATGTATGGAACCATTTTTCCTTACACATAGTTCACCCTTTACTGGAAATATTGACATAGCGGGCAAAATTGGAGTAGTTTCGGATTCGACATTTAGGATCATAAGATTAAGCGTGAAATTACCTAATCCATACACTTCGTTTTCTAGATCAGTTCCTGTTCTCTGGGGAAGTCCCTCCTTGTTGGGGTAGCAGACCTTAAGTAAAATTAAGTTCAAATTTCCCCATACCCAGTTATCTTGATAAACTGCAGAATTCGAATCTAGAGAATTAATTAAACTAAACCATGCTCCACAGGAGCCGTTGTGTGTGAACGGGTATGGAAAGAGAGGTAAAATTCCTTTATAATTCTGATAGGGAGGGAGTCGGCCACATATCCAACAATTTGTAGCATTGCTAACCTGATGGGAGTGATGTAACATACTAATAAAAGTGTTATTGCGCAGCGCAAATCTATAAGACAACTCAAGCGGAGATAATTCACTAAAAGAATGTTCAGCAGTAACATTGTAAACAGGTCTAGAAATAGGATAATATATGTGCAACAATATACTTGCAGTAATTATTAAAAGACTCAAGAAAAACAAAATTAATAACGTCATTATGCAATGGCTACGCAATGATTTACAATACGCATGTCGCTTCAACATTTTTCGCGATTTTCCATGATTCAGGTCTAAGGGATACATGTCGGAGACAGATTCAACCGCTTCACCTTGGAGAGGACTTAAACAATCAAATCGTCCGACGGTTTAGGCCTGAGTTTCAGTTTATAAAGTTCCTGACTGTTGGCCTCAGCCAAAGGTAGTTTTGAGTCAATGGGTGAAGACACACGAGGTGGGCTATTCACATCCGAAGGAAGTCCATGAAATTTCTTGATATGACTTGAATGCACCCATCCTTTTCTGCCTTCGATCTTCACGGCTGTCCTTGTGGTGAGCAGAACCAATTTGGGTGATCTCCACCTGGGCTCCAGCTGAGTCTTTCGGTCGAAATTCCTCACAAGAACGAGGTCCCCCGGAACTACGTCAAGGGGTTTCACCTCAGTGTTGTCGGGAAAGGTTGCAGCTACCTGTGAACGACAAGATTGTAGTGCAGACATCAAGGAAGCTAAGTAATCTGTCAGCATATTACAGTCAATATCAGTTATTTTTCGTGGCATAGGCGTCCCCCACATATTTGGTGGTCTGCCGAAGATCACTTCATACGGGGATAGCCCTGTTCGAGAGTGTGCTACCATTCTTGTGTAAAAGAGTGCAACTGGTAGTGCTACTACCCAGTCGACACCTTTCTCCCTGCATATTTTAGACAATCTAATTTTCAGGGTTTGATTATGTCTTTCTACGAGACCTGCTGCCTCAGGGTGTCGGACACAGTGGAATTTCCACTGATAACCTAACAAAAGTGAAACATGTTTCATTAATTCGGATGAGAACGGCTGGCCATTATCTGAGTGAACAACACGTGGTAAACCGTATCGTGGGAAGAATTCTCGAACCAACTGTTTGGCAGTAGTCGGGGCAGTGTAATCTGAAACCGGGTATGCCTCCGTCCAACGGGAAAGAGCACAAACAACTACGAGAACGTATTTGAATCCTCGACATCGTTCCATCTGGATATAATCCATCTGGAGGACTTCAAAAGGGTGATCAGGAGGATGAAATCCACCCTGTTCTACGGGAACGCTTTTTCCTGGGTTGAACTGGCAACAGATCATACAGGTACGGACCTTTTGTTTGGCTGCTGCTCGTAAATGTTTATTGAACCAAATGTGTTGAATGCTATCTAGCATAGCTTTTTCTCCTAGATGTGCTGGACTATGTATAGTGTTAATTATAACTTGGACCATTGAATCAGGAAGGAACCACACAGACTTTTCCTTCATAATCCATCCTTGATCCGTTTGGATCCCTCCTAATTCGGTCCATTTCTTTATTTCATCTGGTGTAGCATGTGTCTGGATGTCAATTACGTCAAAAGTAGGATCTTTAACTGTCATACAATGTGTCGGCGTCGGGACTATTATCTTTGTCATGTCGGATGTTTGTGTTTGAGCAGTCTGTTTAGCTGTTCTGTCGGCTAGATCATTGCCTTGAGAAATGATATCAGTGACTTTCGTATGAGCTTTACATTTCATAATTGATATTGCAGTCGGTAGATGTATCGCATCTAATAAAGCATGAATGAGGGGTCCGTGTTGAATGTGGGCACCGTGGGAAGTTAAATAACCTCTCTCTCGCCACAGCACGCCGAAGTCATGTACAACTCCGAATGCATAACGTGAATCAGTGTATATGTTGACTTTTTTACTTGTGGCTTGAATACAGGCTTGTGTCAGAGCGATGAGCTCTGCGGCTTGAGCTGACAAAGTATTTATATGATTTGTTTCAATGACTTCAGTATCTGTTGTGACTGCGTAAGCAGCCACTAACTCTCCTGTATTTGTTCTCATACATGAACCATCTACATACAATGTCAGGTCTGGATCTGACAATGGGACATCGGTTAAGTCTTGTCTGGGTTTCGTCGTTATAGTAATAACTTCAATACAGTCATGGGCTAGTGGGTCTGTTCCGATTACTGGCAAAAGTGTGGCAGGATTCAATGTGTTACAGCGTCTGATTTCTATATGTGGCTGGAACAATGTAAGTTCGTACCCTGTAAGTCGCGCTATAGTCAAGTGTTGGGTTTGCGTTCTATTTACAAGAACCTCTACCGCATGTGGTACTTGAACTGTCAATGGATGTCCTAACACTATGGCATCGCTTTGTCGTATTGCTAAAGCTGTCGCTGCCACTGATTTCAGGCACGCAGGAAGAGCCTGAGCTACTGGATCTAATGTACTAGAAAAATAAGCACATGGTTTGTGTGCTCCTGCTTGTTCCTGTGTGAGTACTGACAAGGCAGTACCTTCGCGCTCTGTAACAAAGAGTGTAAACTGTTTTCTGTAACATGGCGTTGCTAAAACAGGTGCTTGACATAAAGCTTTCTTTAGGCTTTCAAAAGCTTGTGTATGTTCCTGAGTCCAAGGGAGAACAGTCGATGTGGCTGCCTCCTGTGTTGTCAACTGAATGAGCGATTTTGCTAGAAATGCATATTGAGGGATCCACTGTCTACAGTATGAAGTGAGGCCTATGAAAGCCCGCACCTCCTTTTGTGTCTTGGGTATTTGCATGTTAGCTATTAACTGAATGCGGTCGGGTGTAAGCTGCCTTCCCTCCTTGGACAGCGAGTGTCCAAGATAAATAACTCGCTGGACACAGAATTGCAGCTTAGAAGGGGACACCTTGTGTCCCTTTTCAGCTAGAAATTGTAAAACTGTCAGTGATGCTTTCTCACATTCGGGTTCGCTTCTAGCGGTGATCAACAGATCATCGACATATTGAAGCAAGGCAGTGTTAACTGGCATGTGGATACTGTCAAGTTCTCGTTTCAGTGCTTGGCTATAGATGCTAGGGCTTTCTGTAAATCCTTGAGGTGCGCGTGAGAATTTAAAGCTACGTCCATTTAAACTAAATCCGAACAAATATTGGCTTTCCGGATCTATTGGGACGCTGAAAAAGGCGTTTTTAAGATCAATTACAGTAAAGAATGTTGCTTCGGAATCAATGGCTGTCAATAATGACGAGATATCAGGGACCACAGGGAATTGTGGCACAATGCACTTGTTTAATTCGCGCAGATCAATAACCAATCGATATACTGGCAGGGCCTTTGGATCTGTTCGTTTAAGAATCGGAATTATTGGTGAATTACATACATTGGAGTCTGTTTCCACAACCACTCCTTGGGCAATGAGCTCGTCAATGATTTGCAGCAAAGCCACTACAGCATCTGGGGGTAACTTGTATTGTCGCATTCGTGGTAGTACCACTCCTGCCTTTAATGTGACTCGATATGGTGTAATATTCATGCAACCAACATCAGTAGGGCCTTGTGCCCATAGATGTGTAGGTAAAGTCTGCAGTCGGGGATCCATGTCTCTAGATACATAGTGACCTTTAAAATCACGTAAAAACAATCTTACTCCTTCCGGAGAACAACATATTATGGCTCCTAGAGCTTTCAGTGTTTTTATTCCTAACAGATTTTCTGGACATGATTTAGTAAGCAATAAATCGGTAGTTCGGGTCAAAGGTCCTATCGTAAGTGGAAGAGGTTGTGACACTTCATTAACAATAGGTTTTCCTGAAAAACCAAGGGAGATATTCTGAGAGCCTGAGAGGGGTGCCCCTGGAACTTCACTACGTTTTATGGTCGTTCGACTTGCCCCTGTATCGAGTAAAAATTTTCTGTCTTGGCCTAACAATTCACTATGTACATAAGGTCTTTCTTGATCTACAGGGATCTCGATAAGGGGTAAGTCAACTTCCCTCTCTAGGCTGGTTCATGCGTATCGTTGGTAATCAGGATAGTCGTACTGTGCGGTCTGGTACAGTTGTCGTGTCGTGGTTTGTGTGGCAGCAACGGGCAGCGCTGGTGCAGCTGGCACAAACTGTACAGACTGTGGTGGAGCTGGCATGGACTGTGCGTGCTGCGGAGCTCCTTGTTCATTCTGATCCTGTCTAGGTGGCCGTGGTCTTTCTTTTGTATTACCTATGGCGATATTATGTTTCAAAACTGGACAATCGTGTACGTAATGACCTGGCTTTTTACAATAATTGCATGTCCCTTTTACAGGTCCTGCTGAATCACCGGAATGTGTCATACCCTTTTTATGTCCTTCAGCTGGAACTGTCTGAGAAACTAGCATTTTCATTTTTGTGTCTTTCATGCGTCTGTGTTCATGTTCTTGTTCCTCTCTAATTCTATTGTGATGGTACTGTAACATTTGTAACATTTGTGATGGAGTGTTACCTTGCCAGGTACTCTCGAATTTTAATACTCTATTCTTTACTTGGGGCAGGGCATTTTCTACTAATTTTGTTACAAACAGATGTGGGTATGATTCGCTACTTGCTTTTATGCCACTATTTATACCAAAACATTTTTCAAATCGGGCATAGTAATCACTAGTGTCTTCATCTTGCTTCTGTTTACAGGCTGAAATTGTACCCCAATCTTCCTTTTTCGTAGCTAATAAACGTGGCAGTACCTGTACTAATAAACCTGGTAGTGCTTTAGTTTTATCCCCAAGTCCTGCTCCTGCAGTTCGGGCCTTTTCTTCTGCTTCTAATACTGACCATTCTATTTTTTGGTCTCCTACCTCCCACTCTTTTTCCCTGAGTTTCTCATAAATGCCAGCAGGCATTAATACCTTTAATATTGTCATAATGTCGGGATAGGTATACTCTCCCATGAGTAACATGTCTTTAATTTCTCGGTGAAAACCCGCTGGATCTTTGTCATGACTGGGTACCACTTTCTTCATTTCTAACAATTCTATTTTTGATATGGGCGTGTATACAAATACGCGTTTAAACTCATTGTCCTCGCCCTTTATTGGGTGTACTTCTCGTAGAGGATTCTGTCTGTCCATGTAATACGTGGTTCTTTCCTTAATGGGTAGTGAAACATGTTCTGAACATACAAAAAGAATGTATTGCTTTCTTGATTCTAGTATTTCTTTAATTAATATAGTACCTGAACCTCTCCATCTATTCATGAGTAATTCAGTCAATATATCAGGTAAGGGACCAGGGTCCGAATGCTGACTCTGATATAGTATAAGGAGTTGTTGAATCATATAAATCCCAGCTAAACGCTGTTCATCTGGGGTGAGATTCAAAAATGTGCGTGCTACTGTATCATCACTATATTTTCCGGGACTGTCAACCCAATGGACAGCTGACCTGGCTAATTCTTGTTCATCCATAGAATCGAGAAAATGATAACCCCTTCGTTCTCGGAGTAATTTGTCAGCTGCTTGGAACGAATGCTCGTTAGACCTTATATGGACTATGGGTGTTGGGAAACTCCTGTTATTGTCTGGACATATCGGACGTATCGGGTCAATAAGACATCTATTACTATTACAAGATCTTCCTCTACCTACATAGGCTATAGTGTCTGACTGTCCTGTGGGCAGTCCTGATCCTTCTTCCTCGCTTTGTTCGAACTGGTCTACCGCTAATCTTTCTTCGTGTAGGCGTTCTATTTCTTTTCGGATCTTTCGGCACATGGCTATTATACAATTCTGCTTATCATGTCTTCCTTCTGATATATTCTGACTCCATCTGGTAAGAATTTGCATTGCTTCCGGGTCTACCCCTGGTCGGTCTTGATTTCTGATCACACAATTTATGAGGAAACGTAACAGTTCCCCCTGTATCTTCACTTTCTGATATTCCATAGCTCTGTTAATACATTCAGAATCTCGCCCTGTTTGAACAAAATGATATATATTATCTAGATGTGCAGTCATTCCTGGTAACTTCCCTAGATACACCGCGGCTCGTCTGATACGTAATGATGCCAGGGTCATTTCGTCCTCTTTGCCGGGCACAGGGTCATATCTACAATCTACAAGAAGTTCCTTAAGCGTGCGGGCATTTATGAGTTTGGGTGTACGTGAATGTCCTGACTCTTGAAAAGTAAGTTTATTTATTCTGGGTGGCGTAGAAAAAGTGTTGCTAGTACCTCCCGTAGCCCCATCTGGGGTGTCGGGCGTGAAAGGATTCGTTGAACGCGATACAGCAACTATAGGTGTGGACACAGCTATAGAAGTATCTGCAGGGACAGATGTAGAAACAGATGTGCTTGCCGGAACTCGTTGCTGTAGAGATACGGGTACCGGATCTTGGCGTTGAACCTCCCTGACAGGCGGTCTATGTGGGGCGGAATTAGCATACTCGGGAGCTGCGTCATCTAAATATGAGGAAAGAAAAACATCTTCTGCGGTTCTAGGATGCCCCTTAGGATGTGCCTTTATTGGAAATAATGGGGTTGGCAAGTCTTTCGGTATCTCTGGAGTAGCCTTAGGTAATCCTTCGGCCAGAAGGGGATACATACCATTCATAAGGGCATTTCTTTGTCTGTCTACTTGTTCTGATTTCACTCGTATACCTTCCTCAATTAATAGATTTTCTCGAACTTTATTTGAACTCTCTTTATTCTTCTCTTCCTGTCGGAGTGCTTTTTCTGTACGTCTATGAGATTCTTTACGCCATAACTCAACGGCATCTTTCTGTGACTGTCTGACTTTCCTTTTCCATAACTCTTCCTCGACTTTCATGATGCACTCTGCATCCCAGGTCCCCGCTGCGGGCCACCTCTGACTTTCTGGTAATTCCTTGGTGTAGTCTACCCATAAATCAAGAAATAATATAGCGTCTAAGCCATGTTTATGATACATGAAGTACCCTGGAGTGTCCCTAGGAGGAATAGGAACGGCTTCTTCGAGTACCCCTTTTCTTGTTGTGATCTGTCTTAATTTTGAAAAGAGCGGCATATTGAGAACTAATCTGATACTTGATTTAAAACAAAACTTAATACAGTAACCACGATAATGAACAGTCATTCATACCACAATATGCAGAACGTACTTAAAACATTTAACATTTAACATTTACCTGAACAATCAATAATGATGATGATCTAAGGAAAACTTAAATCACTAAACATAATACTCGACATTAACTGAATTATATACTTGATATACTGCTAAACAGTACAGATACACTGCTGAAACAGTGCAGACCGGATTTGTGTACCCAAACCCGTCTTGACCGGCACAAACTATGTGCACGTCAGAAAGCCTCCCCAGTAATGGTACTCACCGGGTAGCTCGGAAACGGAAGGCCTCGGAAACTGGACTGAACTTGAACCGGACTGGACTCGACTCGAACACTGCGGAGACTGGACTCGACTTGGGACTTCGGAAACTGGTGGGCCTCTGTATACCTCGGATCTTGCTCTCTCAGCTAGGCTCTGGTCGGGATACTTCGCACTTCTCACCGCCTCGTCTGGGTGTTGATCGCAGCCTCAGTCGCCCCCGCTTGACCGGAGGGAGATACAGGAAATCCTGCTGGTACGCGTTATTGTCCGTCCAGCTGTGGCAGGAGACCGGGCCTGCAACTCACCGCCGGCGCGTGAGATGAGAAAGTGTCCCTGTTCGGGCGCCATTCATGTGGTAAATAATTTAATTACCGGGACTTAATTTGGTACAGAAACATAATAAAACAGCTCAGTAAATAAGAGGCAGAATCCGTGGTATTAGAGGTTCGGAATGGGCTTTATTCCAATGAACGATTATAATCGGTTGCTCCAAGTTCCGTCACCACGAAGGTTCAGGAAGTGAAGTACATACATGATTGACAAGAAATGACTTTTATAGAACATACAATACAATGAAGCGAATGCGGTAGGCGTAACAATTGATAAGGAAGATGACGATTCACCTGCGTAACCGAAAATGGGCGTAATGAGGAGTAAAAAGGAACATAATTGGTTATGATGTCATATATAGGTGGATCTATAAGATTATACTTGGCATAGATGCGTGCGCAGCAGCATGACGTGTGATTGACGTGCAACTAGGGGGTGAAGGGGGCTTGACATTTAGCTCTACATGTGGAGACAAGAAGTCTGGAGGGTCAAGTCAACCTAATCCCAAATCATATCTAACATCCCATGTTTAAAGAACTATGTTATCCACAAAGGGAAGTCTCTTGGACAAAATCTATTCTATACTGACTGTGTGTGCGTGCACAAGCGTCTAAGTGTCTAAGTGTCTATATGAGATGCAAGGGGCAGAAACCTTCCATGGTAACAGGGCTATGAATTACTTGCATGAGGACAGAGAAGCCGAGCCTTTGCTCGGTAGCTGGAAGAATGTTTACTTAAACTACTAGACAGGAATGCATCGGGCAGGGAACGGAGCAGATAATTTCGAAGGTGAAATACAGTTCTTGGCAGGCAGCAAGCTGATGTCAGGCTTCGTGAGCCGCGCAGAGAATGAGGCAAAGTTCATGGTCACGATTGCAGGCTCAGACTGGAGCTTTCAGAGGCAGAAGGCAAGAAGAGTTCGATGACAGAATCAGGGCCTACTTGCCTGGACTGTAAAATGGCATAAGTGAACCATATAAAGCCGGTGGCCTTTCATACTTAAGAATGGAATATCCGGCCTATTCATGGCGGATCTGACAAAGGACATGTTGGCGGTGGACGCACATGTGTTTGCGTCTTCATAACTAGAACTGGAGGGAACATACATGTACTTGTGATTCATACATGGAACCGTTGGGGTCCAAGATAGGGGACATAACTGATCAGAAAAATCCATATTTCCACAAATCCATCACCGTTCTTTAGCCCACTCTGCCACCCCAGTTCAGACATGGCCATATGCAAATCAGTCTGACCTTGTGCCTCATGGGAACAGTCCAGCCCGAACTGCCAAGCCATGTCTTCCCTGGACCGGAAACAAGCTTCCTAGGACCGGTTTCTGGCATTTCAGCCGTCTTCAGCCAGGCTTGCTTGAATCCAGTGGCAAAGTGAGCAAGGGACTCACGTCTGAGCATACCCTGCCAACTTATGGCGAACAAAGCAAAAACCAAAGGAAATGATGGACGGAGTGTTGAACATTGCAAGCACTCACCCCCAGTCAACTGATCTGGGTTTAATCCATCACCGTTCTTTAGCCCACTCTGCCACCCCAGTTCAGACATGGCCATATGCAAATCAGTCTGACCCTGTGCCTAATGGGAACAGTCCAGCCCGAACTGCCAAGCCATGTCTTCCCTGGACCGGAAACAAGCTTCCTAGGACCAGTTTCTGGCATTTCAGCCGTCTTCAGCCAGGCTTGCTTGAATCCAGTGGCAAAGTGAGCAAGGGACTCACGTCTGAGCATACCCTGCCAACTTATGGCGAACAAAGCAAAAACCAAAGGAAATGATGGACGGAGTGTTGAACATTGCAAGCACTCACCCCCAGTCAACTGATCTGGGTTTAATCCATCACCGTTCTTTAGCCCACTCTGTCACCCCAGTTCAGACATGGCCATATGCAAATCAGTCTCACCCTGTGCCTCATGGGAACAGTCCAGCCCGAACTGCCAAGCCATGTCTTTCCTGGACCGGAAACAAGCTTCCTAGGACCGGTTTCTGGCATTTCAGCCGTCTTCAGCCAGGCTTGCTTGAATCCAGTGGCAAAGTGAGCAAGGGACTCACGTCTGAGCATACCCTGCCAACTTATGGCGAACAAAGCAAAAACCAAAGGAAATGATGGACGGAGTCAGTTGTAGTAGATCTCCAAAAACTATGGCGTGTTTTCCTCCGAATAACACGTCAGACTCTGTTTTAAGAATTTGCTGCATTCTTAAATGCACAAAGGCAAGCATCAAGTTTGAGACCATGCTTACCTCATCAATAATGAGAAGTTTCATTTTCTTCAGGACTCTTGAAACTTCACAACAAGCTTCTCCAGATAGCTTGTGGTATTACAATTTGTTCTCATGCTCTACTGCTGGCATTAGTAAACAATGTAAAGTAATTCCTTTAATGTTATGAGCTTCCAACCCAGTTGGAGCAGTGACAACACAAGACAAATGCGACTCAGTTGTTTTCTGCAGATAACTTGTAATTACTTTAATTAAAAAACGTTTTCCTGTTCCAGCTTGACCACTCACATACATTCGGGTAGGTTGAAATGATGTACATGAGCACTCTTTCTTTTCATGAAGTAATCCATGGTCAATCTGTTCTTTCACTTGCTGATATATTTGTTTCTGTTCAACATTTAGTTGTTCTTCCAAGTTTCCTAACTGCATTACATCTTCTTGAGCTTGATGCATTGCTGTTTCCACCTCATTCATGGCAATTGCTGCTTCATTTTCAACAATTGGTTGTCCTAGTGGATCTTGACTCAGTGCAGCAGAACGTTGACTGTCTTGAGAACTGTCTCTAGCAATCTCAGCTGCAATTGTAGCTTCTTGACCAATTTCATCATTCAACATTTTCACATAATTTGCAAAAGCACTGCATTGTATGCTATCTTTACAAGCATTAAATGAATCTTCATAGCTCTGAAAATCTCCAAGTAATTCCAGTTCTGAACGCCATGGTTTGAACATTTGCAAAAGGGCTAAATAGTAAAATTCCCTTTTATCATCAGTGTCGCATCTCAGTTTCCTGTGATTAATTAAATTTCCTTTCCTTTGTTTCACCAAACATCCTTCGGAACCAATCACTGCATATTTTCCATCATTGATGTTCTCTGTAGTATTCCGTTTAAAAGTGTAGTTTTGCAGCACTTCATAGAGACACATGTTCTCAAGATGATGACTTCTGTTTGGGTAATATGTGTCCAACATATTCGTTTTCAAAATATCTGTACTTTCTGGTTCTTTTTCTGCTAAATATTCAATTCCTTGAACAGATTTCAGTACCCGATTTTGCATTGCTGCAAGACCTAGACTCACCCAAATGATTCTTCTACTTTTGGAGTATAGACTTGCAGATGATCACCGATCTGAGCATTCATATGCTCCAATTTCAAGATGCGATAACATCTTCAAACTGAAACTGTATAATTTCTTACTTAGAGTCTTCTCGTGAGAAATCTCTTCCCACATTTCTTTCAATTCCGTCTTTTCTGATTTAGTTATGTAGGACGTTACATATCGAGCAACAGCAATGGAATTGTCCGCAACATACTGAATATCCATGTTAGCGTTCCACATGGATAAAATAACTGGATTGTAGTCATTTATGTATTTTGACTCTTTGCTTCTTCTTAAGTTGTAGGTATTTTTCGGAGACTTTCTTGTGATGGTATGTCGCATAGCTTACATAAAACTGTTCACTCTTCCTTTGGATAATACAGGACGTGGAAATCCAAAACGACATTTGGTATAGAACTTATTCTTAGACTTGTACTTTCGTCAACAGTATTTTCCACATCTATGGCTTTAGAATCGTAAGACTTGTTGTTTTAAGTTTTTATCTTCTCTGCTATTGGGTACAGCACATGTGGCATAATCTTCAATGAAAGACAAAACAGTATCATCTAAATCTGTTCCAAATTTGGGGGCATCCTTGATCCATAACAACATATGTATATGAGGAGCACCTCTTGCTTGATACTCCTTTCTCCAAAAGAAATCCACAACTTCTCCAAGAGGAGGATTCTGTTTATTGCAGATGAAAGACATCATAGCTACAAATCTATGATTGAAATATCTGCATACATTAACAGGATCCAAAGAGCACAATCCTCCAGGTGTCTTGTATTCAATATTTTTAATATTGGAATTTGCCTCTCGAAGAAATTCAAGTAAATCATCCCAAGCATACTCAGCACAGCTTAGTGTAACGAACCATGTAGGAGTTCCTAAGTTCCGTAGCATACATTTCAGTTCTCCATGACGACGGTACCAATATTCATTAGTCCCACGCTGACATGCCATCAGATTAATCAACTGAGATTCTAAATGATCATCTCTCTGATGCACTTTATCCATAAAATCCTTTGCAGTTACATTTTGCAGATGCATTCCCGTTTTTAAAATGTGATTTACTGCATATGAAAGTCCAGACAAGTCACTTTCAAACAGAAGATGAAACATATAAGGGATACATTGTCAAAATCTTGGATCTTCTGCATATAATCTTGTTGTCCGATATTCAGATGCAGGAATCTGCACAGGACGTTCATCATATCATCCACCTTTTCCTGTTGGAAACAACTGCGGGAAACAACGAGCTTCCAAGCTCCCTTCCCATACACTCATGGGACTTTCTCTTGCTTTTTTCATTTGGAACAACTCAATCGTATTCCCCATCACCTCTTTGGAATGAAGTGGATGTACACTGTAATGTTCATAGATTTCTTCACATCTGGACATGTCCATTTTTCAATTTGTCCACTTAATGTTTCAGTATCTTCTGCTAAATCTATTTCTTCTTCTCCTACAAACACATTTCTATAGTACTCATTATTTTTTATCAGATACAATGATGCCTTTTGCACTTTTCTAACATCCACTAACTCTTGCCAGATTTTCTTATTCTTAGTAGGAACACCATTAACTAGAATGACTAGTGGTTCATTTTCTGCATGGTCTACACCAATAGTTTCAATGTTTTTCATTACATCTAACGGTAAACACACAACTCTTCCTTTCAATCCTCTTTGTAACTCTGATGGAGGCAATTTACCTGTTTTAGGCTCCATACGAACAATAGCCTGAAACGGGTGCACACATTGAATGAGAATAGACTCATAGGTATTTAAATCTATCAGCTCTGGAGGAATAGCAGCCAACTCTAGATTATTATGAACAGCTCTATCAGGCATGTTATTCTCATCTAATTTGTTATAACAATATTTGCAAATACGCTGCTCAGATCCCAAATCAAAACAATCCTCTACCAACAAATAAGTTGCAAATTCCTTCCATTTATCATTATTTTCAGTTTCACTTTTTAAATACAGATTGACACTCCTAGTCTGATTTTTATAGTGAGTTCGCCGACAACAAATACAAGAAACATTTGGTCTTTCACCTGAAATTACCTTAAACTTTGTGATTTGATCTTCAACATTTTTTGTAATCATGGGTTCTACATTGTCTTCAACATTTTGTTCTACTAATGTGTCAGTTTCTGCACTCTCTTGCTGAGTACCAAAGTAACAAAACTCAATATCATCACAAACCTTCTTCACATCTGATACAGACCCACGCAAAAGAGCACTCTTCAAATCATTTAACTTTAGTGCTGGACTTTTTGCATAATACAATTTTCTCACTAACTTCCGCATTTGAGTATGATGTACTGCCAACATCCTGAAATGGTGAAAAACACTTTGACAAACTTTCCTAGAAAGACAAGCCAGCGAATGACCTTGCAAACCAGTATTTTTTCTCACTCTGGAAGGGTCTAGTCCTTGCAACACCTTAATCTTTTGTTTAATACTTTTTCACTATATGCTCATAAGAAACAACATAATTTTTCAATAGATTCTTGTCGTACACTACAAATACTACTGCAATCCCAAGTGTACACAGGGTGTTTAGAACGTCTCCCTAGAACTTCATCATCTATCATTTCTTCTGCATTTCTTTCAACCATTTTCTCTTTGTCAATTGGACAACCATTTCTAACCTCATAACCTCGACCACTGGTGTCAACTGCATGCAATAAATTATTGCACTGTAAATAACTCTCTTCATTAAAGAAAGGCTCTGAACTTGAACTGTGTTTCCATTCTCCCAAACAAAATCACAAAAATGTGTTCTGTTAATTACTCTTTTCCTCCTACTTTTGGCCTTCATTAAATGGATTAGTTTATCTAGTGATCGAATTCTTTTTAATACTATAATGAATAGTTTCCTTTTTACTTCAAAAGCCTTTTCAACAATGGTTTCAATATGCTTCTTCTTTTAATAAAATAGAGCTGTCTTTTTATATTTCTTCACATCTTTCTGCAAATTGTGTACTACTCTCTTGTAAAATATCTTTTTGCTTATTTCTTTATACTGATTTTGCCTTCTTTTACCATACTTCGTCTCCTTAGACTGTCCATTTGCTTTTTTGCTTTTCCTATTATTTAGTTTTTTATTTCTAGTTGAAGCATTCTCAGAGGTTTCAGCATTCTGTGCATTCTGTCTTGTTCTACAAACATTTTTAATAAATTGCTTTGCGATCTTACCAGAAGATTTTTCTTTGTAGCCACATTATGTTGTTCATTCAATACTTGTGGTTGATTTTTCTTCAAGTAACTGTCCTTTTTCTGTTCTTTTCTGTTTCTTACTTGTTCCGGCATGATTTCTCTATTTTAATGGTGATAAACAGTATCTGTAAAAAATAATCACAAATAAATGTATATTAATATCTTTATAATTTATACTTTCTACTACAATACAAACACATTTTATATAAATACTCACCAAGAAATTATAGCCCTGAAGCACAAGTGTGACGATGGTTAAACCACTACATGCATAGTGCATACTACTTTGAAGCAGTTCATGCCCTAAAGCCTGCCTCACTGAAAGACTACATGCTAACTGATTGAATGATTACAGTACTATTAGGAGAGACACTGGGTGAATTCATAGTTGTTTGAATTTTACTTCATTGAATAGATCACTACATGCTACTGGAACACTCACTATGGGTTTGCAACAGCAGTCACAGTGTGTTTTCTGGAGTGTATGCATAGTGACTGTGGATATGTAGGCCCAATGCACAAGTGTGAAACTGGTTAGACCACTACATACATAGTGGATAGTTATTTCAAACAGTCCTTGTGAAAAGGCATACTTCACTGCATGAGTACCTGGACACTGACCGAAACATTAGAGTAATGCAAGGATAGTACCTGAATGAATCTTTTAAGGGTTTGGGTTTTTGTGTAGTAAAGATTAGTACATGGTGCCGGATGAGTCACTAGAGGAGAGCAAGGGGATTGACAGGGTGTCTGCTGGAAGTGTATGGATACTGACTGGCGAATTGAAGGTGTGAAAGACAAGTGTGTAGGTGGTTAGAGGCCTACATGCATAGTGGATAGGCGTTTGAATCAATCCATGTGCTAAGGCCTGCCTCACTCCATTAGTACTTGGGTACTGACTGAATGTTTAGAGTATTGCAAGGAGAGTGCCTGCATGAATTTATAAGTGTTTGTTTTTTGGAACAATTAATGGATTAATTCATGGAACTGAATAAATCACTGGAGAAGTGGAAAGGGAGTGACAGGGTTTTTGCAAGAACTGTATGGATACTGACTAGAATATTGATGGTGTGAAAGACAAGTGTGTAGGTGGCTAGATGCCTGCATACATAGTGGATAGATGTTTGAAACAGTCCATGGGCTAACGCCTGGGTCACTGCTTAACTACCTGGGTACTGACTGAATCATTAAAGTACTGCAAGGACAGTGCCTGAGTGAATCATTTTAAGTTTTTGGGTTTTGGCGCAGTGAATAGATTAGTAGTCAGTTTGGAACGGAGAAGATGCTGGATGGTTTTTAAACACTCACGACAGATTGGCATTGTGCATTGGGCTTCGTGTGAGAATTTGGTTGGTGCTGCTGGCCATCGGTGGGACTGCCTGGATTTCCACTTCAGCCCTCTGAACTACTACTACCGCGCCTCGCGGCCCCCGCTTCGCGGGAGCCGCTCGAGGGACCGGGACTTTGCTGCTTGACAGTCGGGGCATTGTTGGTGTGCTGACTCCACGCTGTTAGCTCCGCTATATTGTGCTTCAGGCTGGTGAGGGGACGTTGCTGGTTACTGGCATTGCTGCGACGAACCGGCGTATTCAGGACTGCGAGGACCAGGGTGCTGCGCGCTGGCAGAACAGCCGCACCTGGTCCTCTTCCTGACTCCTCCCCCAACACCGTTGCCCCTCACTATATGTACGTCTCCCTGCCTACACGCGCTAGAGGGACGCGCGCGGGTCTCAGCACGGGGCTAAGACCGGGCAAAGAGCGGGCCCTCTGAGGCCCTCAGAGGCACGAGGAGACCGGATCGGACCGGGGGAATCCCTCCTTCCTGCCAGTAAACGTGAGTTTTGATTCAGACGATTGCATTATTCACCATGGCTGAGACTTTGTCCACAAATACGCCCATAATTACTGGTGGTACAAACAAAGGTACATTGGACGATTATTTTATTAAGGCTGCTGCGGCCACTGGAAAGGAGACTATGTTAGCTGAACGAAGGGCTGAGCGACGTCGGTCCATAGAATGTAAAAAAAACAGGATGCTTATGGATAACCTGCTTCCTACTACCCCTTTTGAGCTAAGTCCTCCCACTCTTACTCAGGAGGCACTAGCCACTGACAATGTTCCTATGTTGCTCCGAGACATTGAATCTCCACCTGATAAATCTAATTGTCCGCATGTTCCCACTGATTTACTTCCCTCCAGCACTATTATTAAGGAAACTGATACGATCATTGTCCCTTCTCAATCCAAGGTTAAAGCCACTAACAAGAAGGTGGGGAGGGTTGCAGTGCCTAAAGCTCCAAGGCCCCCTCCCACTAAAAGAAGAAAGAGGCTAGGTGATCTGCCAAGGGATAAGATTAATCACTCAGATTTTGGCAAAGGACCCATTCATACTCTAGAATCTGTATCCTTGCCAAAGGTAACACCTATTTTACCTACAGTACACACCATGGCCACAAGTTCCTCTACTTTATTGGTACCTTCCTCTTCTGACCCGATCTGTCCCCCGCATTGCCTACCTAACGAAGGTCCGATGCCAGCCCCTTTTGAGGGCATCGAACAATTGATAAGGTCATTCGTCCTACCTATAATCGAAAGATTAAAAAACATTGAGCAACGCCTAGGGGATCTAGAATCGGCTATCACTAAACACGCGGGGGCACTTAAAGACCATGTACATCCAGTTCTGCCCCCCCCCCCGTGGTACCAGTGTCATCCCCTATCCACACCAGGAAAGACGATATGGTTGGTCTTGATAGCCAGTCTATGGCCAAATCTTCCAATATAGCCCACTACCACCAAGTACAAAATGATGTGGGTGAATCGATAAAGGAAGTACCAGACCCTATCCTAGGAATGATTCCAAATGTGAGGGGTGGCAATCATCCCCCACTTAGGGCAAGAGACCGACCAAGGCATCAAGTTGACTTACCCCCAGAAGCAGTCCCATATGTGGTAGTGCTCACGAGAGTCCCGCTTCTGGAAAAGGGCAAAAAGGAAGGCTTCCATGAGCTTAAAAATAAAACCATGCATTGGCTCATGCTAAATAGGCCCCTTCCCTTTAATGTCAACGGGGAGATATTACATGTCCGGAGACTCCCTTGGTTGGGTTGTAGAAACAAGGATATCGAGGGGGACATAATTATCATTAATTTTAGAGACCCCAGAGCAGTTACCCACATTCTTGACTATCCTCTGGGTAATACTTGTGGGTCCATTAAACCCCGCGAACTGTTATACTTTTATCCAAGACCTCCAGTCTTTCATAATGCATATCCTAGGGCCCCGGCCCGAATGCCGACACACCCCTTTGCATTCTCTGTACCCTCTGACAACCATTATTATACTTATGCACCCATTTCCGCGGGTCATGAAAACGTACCAGATTGGGTCACAGTGCCGCTCGGGAGCCACCGACATGGCCCTAGGAGGGCGAACTACAGATTACCATTTACCCCCCTGGAAGTCGCAAACAGATTCGATGCCCTATCAGGCGTTGATGATTGCGATTGACAGAGGAGTCTCTCTAACAACGGGCCCAGTACTCTGGAGTACCAGGTTGTGGATACTGATCTGACTCCCCCACTGCAGATTTCTTTCCCGCAACAATCCACTCCCTCTGGGCTAGCTCTATTTTTACCTGATCCCTACGTATTGCCCCACGAACACGTCTCTGTGTTTGCAGAGGGATCAGCTACAAATCCCCCCCGTCCCGCATTCGGGGGGGAGAGGAAAAATGCGGTGGGTGGGCGCTTACTAAGACAGATCCTCCCGACACAGGTTGTCCCAGCCAGGGAACGCTCTGATACCGGGGTTCGGGCCCCTTCAGGGCCAGCACAAAGAATTCCCGACGAGATTGTTATAAGTACAGATAAGGTTTTGAGGTCATTAGAAATCCTATCTTGGAACATTGCTGGGTTGCCCAACAAGTTAGATTGTAGTGAATGGGCAACCTTCATAAAGAAATATGATATATGCATGTTCCAGGAGACGTGGGCTAGAGAGAACTATTGCTTCCCTGGGTTTGCAACCTTCAATGTCTTAGCCAGATGGGGAGGGAAGGGACGTCCGTCCGGTGGTTTGTCAATATGGATTGGCTCCCATCTTGGCTGCAAGGCCGAGATTGTAGAAACCAACTCAGTTGACATCTTGTGTGTGGTCTTACGTTGGCCCACTGGGATGGGCCTAACACTGGTAAACGTATATTCCAGACCGGCCGGAGTCGCGGGCTCTTCAGGGACAATGGAGGACTTGGTGACATTCCTTGATTCTCTCTCTAGTTCAGTAACACTCCTGGTTGGAGGTGACTTCAACATCCAGTACGAACCATTCCCGATTCACCTAGATGGGCTTAGTAGTGAGGAGGATGATCTCTGGGATATTCCAAGTATTGCGGGTCCGCCGGTTAGGTCATCCTCACCACTCCTACTCCAAATAATAACAATGACCCTTGCAAACTCACTTAGAGCTTGCAATGGAAGGTTCAAAGGGGACACACCTCCGCAACCAACTTTCAATAGACTAGGCCAGGAGTCCCGGATAGATTACATAATGATCAAACTTCAGGACTGGAAACTAGTTTTAGATTTTAAAATAGCCCCCAGGCTGGACAGCGACCACAATGGCCTGATCCTCTCCCTGGCTGTTGACGGATTTCTTAATGCTGCTGTCCCAGAAAATAGAGTATGCGCCCCAAGTCTAACCTTATCTAGCAACAGGCGAAGAATAAGGTGGGACAAACTCTCAGAAAAACCAAACTGCATTAGGACCATCTATGAGCTAGTGGCATCAGCCCTTGAAAAGGTGGGAAGACTTCTCCCACTACTGCCCTCGCCTGACGGGTGCCTCTCTCTTGGGGACATTCATCTGACCCTGTGCAATAACCTCGCTGAGGTATTGAACCCTGTGGTCCGGGACAGGAAAGTGAGGAGAGAAAGAGCCTCATGGTTCAATGCCAGCTGTAGGAAAGCCAAGGCAGACCTTCTCCAGGCATTTAAAAGTAAGGAGGCCTCCTCGGTAATTAGGGAAAAGCGGGCTGCTTACAAGCTCCTCCTTGAAAATGCCAAAATAGACTGGGACTGGGAGAATTGGTCAGAAATGACATCTGCACTTAAAATCAGAGACCCAAGGAAATTCTGGCAAATAGTCAAACATGGCTCAGTTGAGCCTGTTATGGCTATAGAGGGAAACATCGCGCCTGAAGTGTGGGAGGAACATTTTTCATCGCTCTACAGTGTAGCTGGGCTGGACCACCTAGGAACTCAGGTTGGGGCAATAGCCGCCCTAACCATTGATAACTCTTCCGTGATGGGAGACTTTAATTTGGAGGAATTGGAAATGGCAATTACTCGCCTTTCCTCGGGAAAAGCACCAGGTCTTGACAAGCTTCCAGGCGACCTTCTAAAGCACGAGGTTAGAATCTGGGCCCCCTACCTCTTGGTATTGTTTAATGCCATCGCCCACGGTATGGCGGTCCCCCCCACTTGGCTTGGGGCGGAGATCATGCCTATTTTTAAAAGGGGCTCACCTCTACTCCCGGCCAATTACAGACCGATCAGTCTGATAGACGTCCCTCAGAAGCTTTTTGCGAGGCTTCTGTTGGATCGTCTCTTGGACTGGATCGAAGATAGGGACATCTTGAGCCCCCTCCAGGCTGGGTTTCGGCAAAAGACTTCTACCATAGACCAGGTCTTCAGGCTGTCCCTTTTATACTGGAAAACAATACAGTTGGAGGGTGGCAGCCTCTATACTGTATTTGTGGACCTAAGGGCGGCCTTCGACCTGGTTCCACGTGGTAAGCTGTGGGAAGTGCTGGCTAGAGCCGGGGTGCCAGGTGATCTTTTGTCAATGATCATCCGCCTCCATACCAATACCTATGCTCAAGTGAGGTGTGGTAGGCATGGCGCCCTATCAAACAAGTTTCCCGTTGACAGAGGGGTAAGACAGGGGTGTGTACTTGCACCGACCCTGTTCTGCCTCTTCGTCAACGGGGTTATTGATCACCTTAACGAGGTCCCCAATTCCGACGTCCCAAAGCTGGCGGGAAGGAGGGTTCCGGCAATTATGTTTGCGGACGATACCCTCCTTCTCTCCAAGTCGTCGATGGGAATACAGCGTGTGTTAGATGGCTTTGGGGACTTCTGTAGAGAGCACGGATTGGAGATTAACACTCTAAAGACCAAATTTATGGCCTTCAATCCGCCACCCAGGTTTCACCGTATCCCACGCATAGGGAATAATACGCTAGAACGAGTCAACACCTTTGAATATCTTGGTGTAACCCTTAATGAGAAAATGGGGTGGGGTCCGCACCAGGAGAAAGCAAGGCTGAAACTAGCGCAACATGTGGGTGGGATACTAAGGATGGTGGGGAAGAATAGGTCGACCCTCAAACCCATAGGCCCTCCGCTCCACATCTACAGGGTGCAAGCCAGAGGAGCCGTTATCTATGGCAGCGAATTATGGGGTCATAAAGTCTTGTCTAGTCTGACAAAAGAGGAGAATAGGTTTCTTAGGTGTCTAGTAGCCCTTCCTCCAAGCACACCCCTAGTGCCATTAAGACTTGACCTAGGCATTAGACCCCTGGAAGAAGAATTGGCGCTCCGCCCTCTGATCTATTGGCGTAGATTGTGGGCCGTGCCCGAATTGATTCATTACAGACAGGGCTTGCAGGAAGTCCTTAGTCTTCCAAATTCGGGGAACATTGCCTGGTTTAAATTTGTAAGGAACAGTCTGGTGGGCTTAGGCCTTGATGCACTTTGGAACGACCCCCTGGATGCTTGCCCCAGGCTTCCAAAAAAGGTTCTAACCAAATTGTATTATAATTCCAAGGCTCCCACATTCCGACCTTCTATAACCCTAGGGACTCTAACGCATCAATTCCTCTGTATTAAAAATGCCTACAGTTTGGAACTAATCCTGGACAATATTTACCCTGTACTAATTAGGAAGCTTTATCTACAATGGAGGCACGGGTCTTTGCCAATACGTGCACTCACTAGTCATTGGTCTGTGTCTGCACCCAGTACTTGCCCGGCATGCAGAGTAAGCGACGAAACCGAGCTGCACATTATATTTTTTTGTCCGGGCCACAGTGAGGCGCGCAGAAAATGGATCATTCCCGTTTGTAGGAATTTGGGTTTTACTAGGTGTCATGAAGCCTTCAGAATTCTCAAGAGTGAAATGGCTGCTCACATTGTGTTTGCTGTGGCCAAATTTCTGGGGGCTTTCTGGCATACGAGAAAACGGTACCTGAAAATGCTAACCTGATTAAACTTGCACTGGGTTAAATTGTACACGATTTTATGTAATTAGCAGACATATAGCTGTCCTGGTGTTTTAATGTTGCAACCATTTTTAACTACTTTTTAACTACCCAATGTATGGTTTTAAACGTTTTTATATTCTTATTTTATGTACCTTTTATGGAGATTTTCTCCGAAATAAAGTTCTTTTGACTTGACTTGATTAGTACAAAGTGCCGAATGAGTCAGTGGAGGTGTGCAAGTGGAG
This sequence comes from Triturus cristatus, assembly GCF_964204655.1. Taxonomy (NCBI): domain Eukaryota; kingdom Metazoa; phylum Chordata; class Amphibia; order Caudata; family Salamandridae; genus Triturus; species Triturus cristatus. Next base: position 865,838,436 of record NC_140589.1, read on the forward strand.
TGACAGGGTGTTTATTGGAATTTATAGACACTGACTGGGAAATTGAAGGTCTGAAAGACAATTGTGTAGGTGGTTAGAGACCTCCATGCATAGTGGATATGCATTTGAATCAACCCATGAGCTAAGGCCTGCCTCACTCCATTAGTACTTGGATACTAACTGAGGGCCCAATTCACAGAACAAACTTAAGACAAAATCCTAAACTTAGTACCATTTTGGTATTCACAGAATGCACTTACTACTTCTGGTATTCACAGAATGAACTTACTACTTTTGCGATTCACAGAATAAACTTACTACTTTTGCTATTCACAGAATGGATTTAAGACTACTAACTTTACGTCCGCACTCGGGCCGGAAATTCCGGCCCGGAGGCGGAGCTTCCGACCCGGAGGCGGAGCTTCCGGCCCGGAGGTGGGGCTTCCGGGCCGGAGGCGGAGCTTCCGGCCCAGAGGTGGAGATTTTAAATCTCCACCACTGGCCGGAATCCCCGCCTCCGGGCCGGAAGCTCCGCCTCCGGCCCGGAAGCTCCGCCTCCGGGCCGGAATTTCCGGCCCGAGTGCGGACGTAAAGTTAGTAGTCTTAAATCCATTCTGTGAATAGCAAAAGTAGTAAGTTTATTCTATGAATCGCAAAAGTAGTAAGTTCATTCTGTGAATACCAGAAGTAGTAAGTGCATTCTGTGAATACCAAAATGGTACTAAGTTTAGGATTTTGTCTTAAGTTTGTTCTGTGAATCGGGCCCTGAATGTTTACAGTATCGCAAGAAGAGTGCCTGAGTGAATTTATAAGTGTTTGGGTTTTGGCGCAGTAAATGGATTACTACATGGTGCTGAATGAGTCACTGAAAGAGTGTATGGGGAGTGACAGGGTGTTTGCAGGAACTCTATGAATAATGTCTGGGGTATTGAAGGTGTGAAAGACAAGTGTGTAGGTGATTAGAGGCCTGCATACATAGTGTGTAGACGTTTGATGCAGTGCATGTACTAAACCTGGGTTCAGTACATAAGTACCTCAATACTGACTCAATTATTAGAGTACTTCAAAGAGAGTGCATGGGTACATTTATTACTGGTTGGGCTTTGGCACAGTGAATGCATTAGTACACACTGGAGAAGTGTAAGGGGAGTGACAAGGTGTTTGCGGGAACTGTATGAATACTAACTGAGGTATTGAAGGTGTGAAAGACAAGTGTGTAGATGGTTAGAGGCCTGCATGCATAGTGGATAGGCGTTTGAATCAATCCATGTGCTAAGGCCTGCCTCACTCCATTACTACTTAGATATTAACTGAATGTTTACAGTATTGCAAGGAGAATGCCTGGATGAATTTATAACTGTTTGGGTTTTGGCGCAGTAAATTGATTATTTCATGGTGCTGAATGAGTCACTGGAGGAGTGTAAGAGGAGTGACAGGGTGTTTGAAGGAACTGCATGAATACCGACTGGGGTATTGAAGGTGTGAAAGACAAATGTGTAGGTGGTTAGAGGACTACATGCATAGTGGATAGGGGTTTGTAGCAGTCTATGTGTTAAGGCCTGCCTCACTCCATTAGTACTTGTGTACTGACTGAATCATTAGAGTACTCCAAGGAGAGTGCCTGGATGAATCTTTTAAACTTTTTAAGTTTTGACGCAGTGAATAGATTAGTACATAGTGCCAGATGAGTCACTAGAGATGTGCAAGTTGACTGAAAGAGTGTTTATTGGAGTTTATAGATACTGACTGGGAAATTGAAGGCCTGAAAGACAATTGTGTAGGTGGTTAGAGGCCTCCATTCATAGTGGATAGGCTTTGGAATCAATCCATGTGCTAAGACCTGCCTCACTCCATTAGTACTTGGGTACTGACTGAATGTTTAGACTATTGCAAGGAGAGTGCCTGCATGAATTTATATAAGTGTTTGTTTTTTGGCACAGTTAATGGATTACTTCATGGAACTGAATAAATCACTGGAGAAGTGGAAAGGGAGTGACAGGGTGTTTGCAAGAACTGTATGGATACTGACTAGGATATTGATGGTGTGAAAGACAAGTGTGTAGGTGGCTAGAGGCCTGCATGCATAGTGGATAGACGTTTGAAACAGTCCATGAGCTAAGGCCTGGGTCACTGCATAACTACCTGGGTACTGACTGAATCATTAAAGTACTGCAAGGAGAGTGCCTGGGTGAATATTTTTAGGTTTTTGGGTTTTGGCACAGTGAATAGATTAGCACATAGTGCCGAATGAGTCAGTGGAGGTGTGCAAGTGGAGTGACAGGGTGTTTATTGGAGTATATAGATACTGACTGGGAAATTGAAAGTTTGAAAGACAATTGTGTAGGTGGCTAGAGGCCTCCATGCATAGTGGATACGCATTTGAATCAATCCATGTGCTAAGGCCTGCCTCACTCCATTAGTACTTCGATATTAACTGAATGTTTACAGTATTGCAAGAAGAGTGCCTGGGAGAATTTATAACTGTTTGGGTTTTGGCGCAGTAAATGGATTACTACTTGGTGCTGAATGAGTCACTGAAAGAGTATATGGGGAGTCACAGGGTGTTTGCAGGAACTCTATGAATACTGTCTGAGGTATTGAAGGTGTGAAAGACAAGTGTGTGGGTGATTAGAGTCCTGCATACATAGTGCATAGACGTTTGATGCATTACATGTACTAAACCTGGGTTCACTACATAAGTACCTTAATACTGACTCAATCATTAGAGTACTTCAAAGAAAATGCCTGGGTAAATGTATTACTGGTTGGGCTTTGGCGCAGTGAATGCATTAGTACATAGTGCTGAATGTGTCACTAGAGAAGTGTAACTAAATGTTTAGAGTTTTGCCAGGAGAGTGCCTGGGTGAATTTATAAGTGTTTGGGTTTTGGCGCAGTAAATGGATTACTTCATGGTGCTGAATGAGTCACTGAAGGAGTGTAAGGGGAGTGACAGGGTGTTTGCAAGAACTGTATGAATACTTTCTGGGGTATTCAAGGTGTGAAAGACAAGTGTGTAGGTGGTTAGAGGCCTGCATGCATACTGGATAGGCATTTGAATCAATCCATATGCTAAGGCCTGCCTCACTCCATTAGTACTTAGATAGTAACTAAATGTTTAGAGTTTCGCCAGGAGAGTGCCTGGGTGAATTAATAAGTGTTTGGGTTTTGGTGCAGTAAATGGATTACTACATGGTGCTGAATGAGTCACTGAAGGAGTGTATGAGGAGTGACAGGGTGTTTGCAGGAACTGTATGAATACTGTCTGGGGTATTGAAGGTGTGAAAGACAAGTGTGTAGGTGACTAGAGGCCTGCATGCATAGTGGATAGACATTTAAACAGTCCATGAGCTAAGGCCTCGGTCACTGCATGATTACCTGGGTACTGACTGAATCATTACAGTACTGCAAGGAGAGTGCCTGGGTTAATCTTTTTAGGTTTGGGGTTTTGGCGCAGGGAATAGATTAGTACATAGTGCCAGATGAGTCACTAGAGGTGTGCAAGTGGACTGAAAGAGTGTTTACTGGGATTTATAGATACTGATTGGGAAATTGAAGGTCTGAAAGACAATTGTGTAGGTGGTTAGAGGCCTCCATTCATAGTGGATAGGCGTTTGAATCAATCCATGTGCTAAGGCTTGCCTAACTCCATTACTACTTGGATATTTACTGAATGTTTACAGTATTGCAAGGAGAGTGCCTGGGTGAATTTATAAGTGTTTAGGTTTTGGCGCAGAAAATGGATTACTACATGGTGCTGAATGAGTCACTGAAGGAGTGTAAGAGGAGTGACAGGGTGTTTGAAGGAACTATATGAATACCGACTGGGGTATTGAAGGTGTGAAAGACAAATGTGTAGGTGGTTAGAGGACTGCATGCATAGTGGATAGGCCTGCCTCACTCCATTACTACTTGGATATTAACTGAATGTGATTGTAGACAAGCAACACTATCCCTTGGAGTTTACCAAAACTCATTCATTACTCTGGAAAGGGTAAGGGGACTGCACACAATCTACATATTTCAGTACTGCACTTTAGTGTCAAAGCCTGACTCATTTTATGAATGCATAAGCAATGACTGGCTTCTAATGCTACTAAAACTTGACAACATGACAGGTTTTAAAACAGTTATCTGCCAGCAAATACACGATGTTACCAAATGCTTCTCTTACAATGGTTACCCGAATGCACACAGACTCACAGTGTGATTCTAGACAAGCAACACTATCCCTTGGACTTTACCAAAACATATTCACTACTCTGGAAGGAGTAAGGGGACTGCACACAATCTACATATATTACAGTACTGCACTTTAGTGTCAAAGCCTGACTCATTTTGTGAATGCATAAGCAATCACTAGCTTCTAATACTACTAAAACTTGACAACATGGCAGGTTTTTAACCCTTTCGCCGCGGCGGGAATTCCGCCGCGGCGCGGGGGGGTGCGGGGGGGCAGCGCGGTGGCGCTGTGCTCATGACGGAGCCGCTCCGTCATGAGCCACGGTTGAGCTGTGCTCATGACGGAACGGTTCCGTCATAACTCCGCCCATTTGCGTTGTCCCCCCGCACAGGCGGGGAAACAGCGCCGCGTAGGCGGAGCGGCCGCCAACGGCCGTGACATGACGGAACCGTTCCGTCATGAGCACACGGCAACCGTGGCTCATGACGGAGCGGCTCCGTCATGAGCGGGGAAGGGGTTAAGCCATTATCTATCAGCAAATACATGATGTAACCAAATGCTTCTCTCACACTGATTGCCCAAATGCACACAGACTAACAGTGTGATTCTAGACAAGCAACACTATCCCTTGGACTTTACCAAAGCACATTCACTACTCTGGAAGGATTAAGGGGACTGCACACAATCTACATATTTCAGTACTGCACTTTAGTGTCAAAGCCTGACTCATTTTGTGAATGCATAAGCAATCACTGGCTTCTAATACTACTAAAACTTGACAACAAAACAGGTTTTAAAGCAGTTATCTGCCAGCAAATACATGATATTACCATATGCTTTTCTCACAATAGCTGCCCAAATGCATATAGACTCACAGTGTAATTGTAGACAACCAACTATCCCTTGTAAAAAATACATGTACTAGTCTACAAGATGTAAGGTGACTGTACACATTGCAGAACATTTTCTACTACACATTAGTACCAAAATGTTTCTCTCAAAATGATTCCTAAATGCACACAGACTCACTGTGTGATTCTAGACAAACAACACTATCCCTTGCACTGTACCAAAACACATTTCTTAATCTAGAAGTAGTACTACATTTTAGTGTAGAAACATGACTCATTTTGCAAATACATAAACAATGACTGGTTTCTAATTCTACAAAAACATAAAGACAGCACAGTTATCTGTCTGCAAACACATGAAAAACACAAATGCTTATCACAGAATGGTTTGTACATGCACACACAATGTCAATAAGATTGTAGACAAAAAAAAGTACTCCCTGCACTTTAGCAGGTGAAATACATTAGTCTCATTAAAATCAAAATAGACCACATACATCCCCTCACAATTAAATAACTCACCTTTCAAGTTGTTTTGTAGATTAACAAGTATGTCACTCACACACCAGATTTTCTTATACAGAATCTCTGCACTGTGCATCTGTCAGCAAACCCAAAGAATGGCAATGTTTCCCTCTCATTTTGCACACATATACATGTAAACATCAAATCACTTTCCTTTCCACATTAATTCAAAAGCTAACACACATTTCTATTGGTTAAACATTTCAACCCTTTCCAAATGACATAAATTTGAACCCTACCCCCAATCTGCCTTCTGCCTCTTACCATAGAAACAGGTCATGGAACACTTAACTGAGCACACAGGTCACAAGTTCAGCACACAATGTTGTTAATCAAAACAGCAAGTCTGCTTGACTTTTCAACATATCAGCTTATCATAGATAATGTTCCTCTCAATCAGTTTTTGTTAACCAATAAGAATCATACGTTTAAAAAACAGAAACATGCACCCTAGTTTTCAGTGTAGAAGGTTGTCAAACAACCAATCATTTCTTTTCTTTTTTTCAAAACTGCATCTTATCCACCATTTTAGAAAAATCTTACTTTTCAAACTGCCATTTCATTTACAGAGACCATCTGAGTGCATCCAGACCTCCCTTCAAGATGCTTAGAGTGTGGATTGTAGGACACAGCTATATTTTCTGGAGCCAAAGGTATGCAGAAAACAAAGGCATTCACATAGACCTAGGTTTGCCAAATGTAGACATTAAATGGATTGGACAGAGAGGGTTAAAGTGGCACCAATTGATGCCATTGGTAAAATCCTTTATGCATCTCCAACACCCTGACCTCATAATAGTGCACTGTGGTGGCAATGACCTAGGCACTTTGACTGGGGTAGGTCTGGAAATGCTTATGAAGGACACCTTTGCAGAATTTATTTCACTTTTTCCCAAAACTGCCTTTGTGTATTCTAACATATGCCAAAGGCAGAAATGGAACTGTTCCAATCATTTTTGTCCACAGATTGAGAAAGCTAGGAAACATGTGAATAAATCTGTTTCTGCTTTTCTCCGAGACTATAGAATGGGGTCCATTTACAATAACAATCTGCGTTTTCATATGCAAGAGATGTATAGGAGAGATGGAGTACACTTTACTGATGAAGGAAACAGAGTCTTCCTCAACAACTTTAGACTCTGTATAGGTACTTACTTATAAGTACCAAAAACTCTCAATGAACACAACGGCTCTTTTTAGAGCCACTCAAGAACGTAACACATAAGCTTGATGTTTATGTCTAAAACATTTCAGTTTTTTTTGCTTGGAGTCGCGCACCCAACGCGTTAGGAAGCGCGCACCCTACGCGAGAGAAATCGTGCACCCAACGCAATAGGATGCGCGACTCCTAATTTTACCATTAAAAAAAAATAGCCCCTATCACTAATTTTTATTATCCCAGACGACCCCATCCCCCGGGGCTTATGAAAAACATTGGGGACCGTGGGGGTAGCCCCAACGCCCCCACGGTCCCAGCCGGCTCCCCGCGTCCTTCAGGAGCCGGCATTGCTTTTCCACATGGGGAGCTGCTGACATGCAGCTCCCCGAGTGGAAAAGCAATATGGTTTGGATTTTGAAAGAGAGAGCAGGTTTCCCTGCTCTCTCTTTCAAAATCCAAACAAAGTTTGCTATGGGAGGGCGGGAGACTCCCGCCCTCTCATAGAAAACAACAGTGTCCTGGGGATGGGCACCCCAGGACACTGTAGGAGCTGGCCCTGGGGGGTGGCGGTCCCCAGGGCCCTTGAGGGCTTCAGGAAGGGGGCCACGCAACCCCCCTTCCTCAATAAATAAAACCCCGGGGGTGGTGGTCTCCAGGGCTTGGGTGGGCCGTTCAGCCCCCCCACCCTATTTATTTTCTAGCCCCGGGGGGTAGCAGTCCCCGGGGCTGGAGGGCCCCCCTGGCCCCCCATTAATTTATTATTATTAATTAATTTTTTCTGCATTTTGCCCCCGGAATTTGGCCCCCCCGGGGACAAATTATTAAGGAAGCGCGGAAGCCCGCGCTTCGGTTTTTGGTTTTTTTTACGGCCGGATCCGCGCACCCTGCGCGCATTTTTCCGTTTAAAAAAATAAATAAAGGGGCCCTGGGAGTCCTTCTGGGACCCCCTAAGCAACTCTAGAGGGTCAGAGTATTTCTACACTTATTTCCCTTACTTCTTCAGCCTCGCTTCTACCGAGCCACAAAATGGCTGCCAACAGTTCCTGGTTTCGAATGTTCACAGACACTTGACAGCCAATTAGCATTCAGCGTGTGATCAGGTTGGTGCACGCACAGTGCGCAGAGGGTGCGCTCAGGGTGTGCATAGGGTGCGCGGATTCTCCAAGGCCATAGATATATATGTACTTTTAACTCTAATTTTCTCAGGAACTACTGAACGGATTTACACCATTTATGCAAAAGGCACGGGTCTGAACTGAGGACTACCTTTTTGCCAAATGTGGTGTAATTCCGTTCAGCAGTTCGGATTGTAGCTGCGGCTAAAGGTCCTATTGGAAAATGCATGAGGAAAACGCGTTTTGGCACCCCCCCCCCTTTGTCTCGGCCCCTGCTTGACGAATCACCCAGAAACTTTCAAGATAGGAGCGGACCGGAGCTGGCCAAAAGTTTTGAAAAATTCGCGAAGATTCGTCACCCGGAGCCAGACTTACTGGGAATAGAAGGTTGCGGATTTAGGTCATGGTAAAAAACTGCATGGTAAAAGCATGCATGGTAAAGACGCATGCACTGTTAAGCTGTGATTGTAGAGGCATGCATGGTTCAAACCATGTTGTAATTGCTTTTTCACCAAAGGAGTCATTGTTCAGCAGCTGATCTGAATGTTACACCCCATCATGAACCAAGATTTCCAATAGACTGTCTTACCGGCTATGAGTATTGCCATATTGTGCCCCTGAGGAGCCCTTTTATGAATAAGTGGTGCAACTCCTAGTAGCTTATGCTTAGAGTGTCACTCTCAGCAGTAGGGGTGGGTAGTAAACTCTGCTCCACCGGTGGAGTTCACAGAGTCTTGGCCACTATGCGGCCGCAATGAAATAAATCATTGTAGTTTCTACAGAGATGCGAAAGTTAGTCATGCATGAACCACAAGTCACTAAACACAGGCTGCATGCAGCTAAGAAATAGTTAGCAACTAGGTCAGAAAACTGCATATGACCGGCCGGCTGAGTCGTTGCATTAGATACACAGAATCATTGCTGGCTGAAGACTTTCTCTGTGTTGTAGGGCAACAATTGTTTTGTCAGCATTCCACAATTTCATTTGGCATATCATCGGTCTTCCAACTACTTCAGAGTGTGCTTGCAGTCAGTGCTTCAAGGTGATAAGATTGGAGACATTAATTGCCTTTTTACGACAACAGTGGTCCATAGGACTGGCGTAGTCACAGTGGAGATCTGTGGACCACCAGACTGGCAGTCCACTCGCCCTATTACGATTTGGGCAGTTGGACCACCACAGGCTTTCTGCAACCACCAGTAATCTGTGATCCCACGGCAGTCTTGCAGCAGTCTGAGGTGGCAATATGCTGTTGGTGCCGCTGCAGGATGGTAGACACACTTGGATCAAAAAGTTTTAGTTTAAAAATTTTAGTGGTTGCTATGGTTACAGCAGCATGCATACAATCAGGATACGTGAGAAACGAGTGCAACAGCCAGGGATCAGGTCTGTCTTTATTGCACAGCGCAGTTTATGGCACCAGCAGTCCACACTTCTAGGCTCTGGTTGAACTTTAGCCCATAACTAGAATCATTAATCTACTTTTATAGCTTTAAAGAGCTTGTCATGTGGTAAGATCTACCATTATTCCAGCAATCTCTGGTCCATAAAGACCATTGTTGAATTTCGATTGCATGTGACAATTCATCACTAGGGTGCGGATCTAGGGAGATGCCTGGGTTGCCTCATTTAGAAATCAGAACAAAAATATTTTTGGCATTGTTACTGTTTAATTTCTTTACCTATCCCATTGCAAGCCATTCCTCCTTTGGAGTACACATGTTTCTGCCCAGAACAATCACACACACACTGTTGAACTCAACTGCAGCAGTAGAAAACAAAAAGGTCGGCCCTGCTTTTGACCTTCTGATAGGAAAATGGGAATGCACTATAATTGTGCATTCCAAAGGAGTGCCAGCCATCTAATATGCCGATCTTGAAAGAAGAGGATGTGGCGCAAGCGCTAGAGCGACCAACATTGCTTAGGTGGTTAGAGTCTCCGAAGGGAACCAAAAACATCCTGTGTTTCTGGGTAAATCACTTAATATCTCCATGCCTGTTAATTCCCCTTGCTTGTGAATGTGTCCCTGTGTCTAGTGCAGCTGGTGCTCATGTAAAGCACTCAGTTGCCTTTGGGTGGAGGTCGAGCTATGTAAAATAGCAAAAATAAAGCACATAAATTACAAAAATACTGTCAAAGTGGGAAATACTTGCGAAACAAGTAAAGCACACTTAATAAAAAAAAGCTTAGAATGCATCTCCCACAAGCTTTAGCAACAACACTACATAAGAAAACGGAGCCTTCCTAAAACACCGTCACTCTGCAACAAAACAAATAGTACGTATAAACAAAGCTAAATAAACTGAAGTGTAAGGATACAAGTAACAGGCAAATACTCCCTGGGAGGGAGCAAAACATGAAAAGGAGGGACACATAACAAAGATTAACCACCTGTAAGCAAGCTTTGCGAACAACAGTCTAATTAACAAATCAAAAGCGATGGGCAGGCTGTGAGCCCACAGAGTGAATACAGCATGTCTTGAAGAGATAGAACATGCGCTGCCTAGGCAAGAACTAAAAAAGGACATCTTTCATCTATATTCCTATGTAGACACTCGAGTAGATCACAAAACATAACCAGCAACATCTAGCGGGTCATCATATATGGATGATTGAACAACATTTAAACTATTATTTACTATCACTACACATCTCACCTCTTGGTTGGAAGAAATAGTCATCTACTTTGCTACTTTGAACATCTCATCCATTTAATAAAACTGATGTCAGGGACATTGAAACATTACTATTTACTGCAATATGGACTTTCCCATGTGTGTCTGTCTCTGGAATTCTAATGAAGCATGAGGAATGTCACTTTAGAGTTTTTGTTAAACAAGTGATCATCATATGTGCAAAATTGAAGGTTTATTCATCCTATTAACATTTACAGTGAAGAGCTTTTATTTGAGGTGCTAGATGTAAAGTGTGTCTCTGATCAGACCCCAAACAGTCTAGTAGAAACTAATAAGAACAAATGTTGGATTAGAGTGACAACAAGTGACTACAACAAGTCATATTTACAAACTTCAAGAAAAAGACCTTTCCATTATTCCGAATGATTCCTGTTAGAATTGGGGTCTCTAGTGAGCAGTGGTTTGCACTCTGTCCAAGTAGAGACCCTCACTCTAGTCAAGGTAAGGGAGTCACACAATAACGAAAACCCCTGCTCCCCCCTTGGTAGCTTGGAACAATTTGTCAGGCTTATCTCAGAGGCAATGTGTAAAGCCTTTGTACGTACAAACGCAGTAACACAGTGAAAACTCTACAGAAGGAGTCCACACCAGTTTAGAAAAATAGCCAATATTTATCTCAATAAAACAAGACCAAAATGACAGAAATTCAACATGCTCAAGAAAAGCTATCACTTTTCAACGGTTAAGCAAATGTAGTCCATAGAAATCTGTGGGTGCGTCACTTTTAACACAAAGTACTTTGGATGTGTTAAAATTTAAAGATGATGCAAGGCGCAGAGGTGGTGAGGCACCGGGAAAGCAAAGCAGGTGCATTGGTTCCTTACTCCCAGAGGAGGTGATGCGCCGGTTCCTTACTGCCAGGGGAGGTGATGCATTGATTCCTAACTGCTATGAAAGGGAGGTGATGCGTTGGTTCCTTACTGTCAGGCGAGGTGATGCATCAGTTCCTTACTGGAAGGGGAGGTGATGTGTTGATCTCTGGACATGTGGCCTCGGTTCCTAAATACTGGGCAATGTTGATGAAGGAAACCAGTATCCAGGGACAATTCATCGAAAATCCAGATGTGCTGCATTGGTTCCAGGGCTATGAAGCAGGTACTGCGTTGGAATTGGAGCAGTGCATCACGGACTTCGGTGATGCGGTGCTCGAAACTCAATCTGTGGCAGGATCGGGAACCATGCTCTGGTGTTGCCAGTGATGATTTGTCAAAGTGTGTAGCGATGCATCGATAAAAATAGATGCTGGAAGTCTTTGCATAAATTTTCTCCTTCAGTTCACCAGATTCCACTTCCAAGAGCCCAGTGACTGTATTTGGCACACAAGGCATGTCAGGATTCTCAGCAGAAGGGCCAAGGAACTGGTAGTTGAAGTCTTTCATGGCCCTGAGACTTCTTAGCAGGAGGCAAGCACACCCAAGCCTGTGGAGAACCTTGAAAGAAGTATACAGGAAGCAAAGTCCAGTTCGTTCACTCCCAAGACTGAAGCAGTAAGCAGCAGGCCTGCACAACAAAGCAACAGGCCTCCTAGAGCATCCAGCTCTTCTCCCTGGGAGAATATCTTTTAGTCAGAAGTGTTCCTTTATGAGAGTGTCAGAGGTCCAATATTTATCCCCTTCCTGCCTTTGAAGTAGGCACACCTCAAAGAAAAATCGTTGTAGTGAACAAGACCCTGCCTTACCCTGAGCTGGCTCCAGACACACTCCAAGGGGGTGGATATAGCTTTGGGTGAGGACAGGCACAGGCCTATTCAGGTGTCAGTGACAATTCTTCACTCCAGTCTATCTCAGGAAGGCCTCTCAGCCTGGTGATGGCTCATCAGGATATGCTAGGCACACCTCAGATCCCTTTGTGTGACTGTCTAGAGTGAATGCACAAGAGCCTAACTGTCATCCTAACCCAGATGTGGATTCTACAGACAGGCAAAGGCACAGAATTGTTAATCAAGACAATGCTCACTTTCTAAAAGTGGCATTTTCAAACATGCAATTTAAAAGCCAGCTTCACCAACAGATGTATTTTTAAATTGTGAGTTCAGAGATCTCAAACTCCAAATGTCTATCAGCTCCCAATGGGAAATTACACTTAAAAGATATTTCAAGACAATGTCAATGATACTCTATGGAAGAGATAGTCCTTGCAATAGTGAAAAAGGAAATTGGCAATATTTCACTATTAGCATATGTAAAACACACTAGCACATGTTCTACCTTTTACATACACTGCATCCTGCCGATGGGGTTGCCTTGGGCCTACCTTAGGGGTGACTTACATGTAGTAAAAGGGAAGATTTGGACCTAGCAAGTGGTTACACTTGCAAGGTCGAAATGGCAGTTTAAAACTGCACCAACAGACACTGCAGTGGCAGGTCCGAGACATGTTTACAGGGCTACTCATGTGGGTATCACAATCAGTATTGCAGGCCCACCAGTAGCATTTGATTTACAGACCCTGGGCACACCTGGTGTGCTTTACTACTGACTTACTATTACATCTAATATGCCAACCATGGATAAACCAATCACCAATACATTTTAGACAGAGAGCAAATATGAACCTCAGCACTGGTTAGCAGTGGTAGAGTACCCAGAGTCCTTAAGCCAACAAAAAGAGGTCCAGAAAATAGGAGGAAGAAGGCAAAAGGTTTTGGGATAACCCTGCAAAAAGGGCCAGTTCCAAACATTCACATTCTAGTTCTTTTGTGATGTCTATGTATCCATATTGTAGGCAGAATTATTGGTGTTCCAGATACAAAAATAATCCTTAATTAGATCAAAAGCTCCTTTGCTCCAATTGTGTTACTTAAATCGTTTCACAACATGTTTGCCCCAAGAACAAAGTGGAAAAAACAATTTGTGAAACAACTGCAAAAATAGTTTCACACATCTTTTGGTAGAAATCATTTCCTATGTGTAAAGAAAAGTATTGATCCATGAAGAGGTTCAGTTAAAAAAATATCAAGCTCATTCTGCCCAAAAGTATTTTCGGCTGTTACATTTCTAAAGTAGAGAGAATGATATCTGTTCCATTACTTATTGCGTAGAGACAGTAAACCAAGCATGGGAGAAACAGATATGTCTACCTTTACAAGGCATGTGGCAAACTATTAAGTGTGAAACTCCAGTTGGATTGTGGATCATCGCACTCCGTGTGTAGATGATGTTGTGTTTATTTAGGGTGCCTGGTAAATACCCTCCTGAGCCTGGAGGTGAAAGTAACAAAAATGAATGCGTTGTCTCCCGTGGGAGTAACGTCCTCTACTCAGCACTCCGAAGTTGTCAAGATTCAAATAATGGTGATCCAGGGGGTGATAGATTGTTTCACGATAATTTCTTTAATTAACAAATTTATTCATTTCCAATTCATACTATTTCTCACATAGTATTGTATGTTTCTTTTCAACAATTTCAAAATATTTAAGCCCTATGCATTTCGGGCGAACCCTTCTTCAGGGGTCTTGCATTCTGAAAGCAAAAAACGTTTTATTCGGATAACAAGATACAACACAACATTTCATAAAATGTTCAAAGAATTGCATACTAGCGAATCTATTAATAGATTGTGAAAGTCAGGGTTGGCCGTGAGCGGAAGAGTACCGGATTATCAGGGTGTCAGGTTCATGCACTGGATGATGGCAAACACGCTTAATTGATGTGTCTACTGTGTGTTAGTACAAAGACCGTTACAAAATGTCTAGGAGTTTGACAACGGAGGCGTGACGGAAGGGTGAAAAACGATAGTTCAAGGTGTATTCATGCAGAATATCGTGAAGAGAAAACCGTGGTAAAAGGTGAACCAAAATGAGGTTGATTTTTTTCTAACCTTTCATGATATAAACGTCAAATTTCTAACAAACAGTCGTGGGAACCCACGGCATGATAAATCGTACACGAAGCTGTCTGGAATAAAAATATGCAAGGTACTTTTCAGTAAACAACAAATACATGAGAAATACTGAGTACTAAGTTTACCGTAAAGAGACGGCAATCTTGTGCATTCTTACCGCGTCGTGAATTCAGTTAGGTTGCGATGTGGAACCGTTCGTAAGTGTTTGAGAAATGGTTACTTCCTCGAATTACAAATCCGGTGACTCATGCATCACGTGATAATAAAAAGTAAAGATAGACTACGTTGTCGTAAATATAACGGGTATAGCGGGTTTGAAAAAATGTGAAATGAAGAACACAAGTTGTGTTTAATATTCTGTGACTGTGAAAGTGCTCACCAGGTCGATGACTTGAAAGGAAAAATAATGGGAATAAAGACTGAGGTTCAAAAATGTCTACGAGGTGTTATCGTGGCGCGTATGTATTTCGGATTCAATGAAGTTCCAAAGTGAAAATCGAATCTTGTGCTGGGGGATGTAGACTACATCTGCAGCACGAAAAACCGATAATAAATGTGATGGATGAGAATAAAGCCAGTTCGTACGAGTGAGTGTCTAGAAATGGAACATTATGCTGTATATCAGTGTAGTATCCGTGTTCAACATGCAAAAAAATTGAGGCTTCACGTTGATGAAAGTGATATGAAAAAATGGTGTGAAATGATACGATGATGTTGTAATGTGGGCTGGAACCCGGTGCAGTGATGTTTGAGATGGTGTCAAGAAAGGGGAAAATACAAAAGTAATCTAGGTAATATGACAGTGACATGAAAAAACTGTGATTACATTTCAATCCATTTAGGTCAATATGATAAGTAGACGTCACAGGTTTATGAACTTGATGGATTGCTTGTTTAACGATTTTACAAGAAAAAATGCAGTTCAAAACGTTCATTTAATCCTTACGGCTGGAGTGTATTCAGGTGGGTAATCCAAAAGATTTCTCTTCTTAATAGGTGTTGAGAATTGTCTCTTCCGGGTAGAATCGGTACTTGTTCCAGTATGCAAAAGCGCAGTTGGCTGGGATTATGGTAATGTTCGTTGAAATGTAAGGCAATCGTAGATTTTGTATTCTTGAGTCTAATGTTACTTTTATGTTCAATGATCCGAGTTTTTAGTTTTCTCTGAGTTTTCCCCACGTAGGGTAGACCACACGGACATTTCAACATATATACCACGTTACTACTGTCGCATGTACCTGATACTCGTAATTTTATGCTTGTGCCTTTGGATGGATGAAGTATTTCACTGCCCTTGATTATGGCCTTACAGTTGCTACAGTTGTGGCAAGGTATGGTTCCTCTGTATTTGACATTAGTGACATCTTCTTTAGATTTGAGCAGTTCCTTTATGTTACGAGTGCGTTTGTACGCAAATCTTGGGATGTTTTGAAAAATTCCTTTGAAATCTTCTTCCTGCGCAAGTAATGGCCAATGTTTCAAAATAGATCTCTTGATGTTAAAACTTCTGGTAGAGTATTTAGAAATAAATACTGGTCTTTGTGTATCATTTTTCTGTTGTACTGTCAGTAGCTGGGTTCTTTCGAATTTCCGGACTCTTTCCTGTGCTTCATTTAAGGTGGTTTCTGGATATCCTCTCTGTCTGAATTTTGAAATGGTAACGGTTTCGGATTGATTGTAGTAGTCCAAATTGGACGAGATTCTCTTAAGACGCAACAGTTGTGAAAATGGTAGATGTTGTTTCAATGAGGGCTGATGAAAACTTGAAAAATGTAAAAAGTTGTTTTTGTCAGTTGGTTTGGTAAACACTTTGGTATCGAGATTGCCTTCGTTGTTAATGACCAAAACATCTAGGAAGGGTATTTCTCTTTTGTTAATGTTGTGCGTGAAACCAATTCTGTCGTCTATTTGATTCATTTCCTCAATGGCTGTGAGCAATGAAGATTCTGTGCCATTCCATAGTATAAAGATGTCGTCAATATATCTTCCATACATGATGATGTAACTGTTCCAATTTGGGTTACTTAGAATGTATTCTTGTTCGAATTTATAGATGAAAAGGTTAGCATATGCCGGTGCGGCACAATTTCCCATGGATGTTCCTGATGTTTGGATGAAAAATTGATCTCCCCATTTAAAATAACTGTGGTACAACGTGAAGTGTAACAGTTCCATTAGGAATACTTTAAACATTTCCTCTTGGTCACTTGTGGTTAAGTAATGTTCTACAGCTTCTAAGCCCAAATCGTGGGGTATAGACGTGTACAGAGATTTGACGTCGATGGTACATAATGTCATATCTGCAGTAAATGATTGTCTATGAGATTCCAATAGATTAAGGAAATGGGTGGTGTCTCTGATGTAGGTACTCATATTTTGGACTAATGGTTGGAGATGTTTGTCTAGGAACTTTCCTACTGGTTCATGAATGGTATTTATGGTGGAAACGATGGGACGAAACGGTGGAAAATTGGCATTTTTATGGACTTTAGGAATCATGTAGATATAAGGGATGGCAGGGTTGATTTTGATCAAATATTCTTTCTCTTTGGTGCCGATAATTCCTTGGATGATGGCTGTATCTATTATTTGATTCAAAATAATCTTGAAATCATTTGTAGGATCCCTGTCATGTCTTGTGTAGATGTTGATGTCATTAACATGTTCATTAACGTTGGTATTGTAGAAATCTGTGTCCATGATGACAAGAGCGCCTCCCTTATCAGCTTGTCGGATGGTTATTTCTTTATTTTTGGACAATTGATCTAAGGCTTGTCTTTCTTTTTGATTGAGGTTGGAATTTTTTGAACGAGGTTGTTTGAATATGTTTTGGACTTCCTTCAGAACAATTTTTTCAAAGACGTCAAGTACTTTATGACTGATGGGTGGAATTAATTTGCTAGGATTTCTTAGACCCAATAGTTTGTTCTGGGGTTGATCTGTTGTAGGTTCTAACACATTGGTGAAAAAATGTCTTAACCTTAATGTGCGTAGAAATTTGTATACGCATACTTGTGCCTCTAATAAATTTGAATGGTAGGTAGGGACATATGAGGTTCCCTTCTGTAATGTTTGTAATTGAAAATCAGAAATTGGTTGTTTTGATATATTCATAACTGAGGTTTCTGACTTCTTGTGTTCTTGGCTATGGTGTCCATCATAAGTTTTCTTTTTAGACATGCTCCTCCTGGTTCTTGTTGTTGGGCGGTTCCTCCTAAAAAAGAAGTTTCCCGAGTTGTTGGAAGGTCCTGTTCTTGGGGTGCAGAATCAGGCGTTCTGTCTGATCTTTGAGTACTCGGGGGTGGAGGCTGCTTTCTGTGTTGAGATTCGTCCGAGGACGAAGTTTCTTCCGAAGATCTTCCGGTGTTAGATCTTTGTTGTCTGCGTCTTGCATATATGTCCGCCCATGTGTAAACTTCTCCGAGTCGATAGTCTGTGGTGTCGCGTTTGAATTTCCTGATCTTACGGTCGTTGATTTCTTTGGAATAAGTTTCTAGTTGATTGTTGATATCTTTCAGAACGTTATCCCATTCATCCGCATTTAAGGACTTACTTAGTTCTTCTTTAAGGACGTCAGCTTCCTTGTTCAATTCTTCGATAAGTTTTGCCAATTCCTCAATTATGAGTAGTATTAGGTCTAAGGAGCATTTATTTAAGATGGCAAACCATTTTTCTGTAAAGCGTGCGTTGTTTTTACATAGTGTTGACTTGAGGGATATCCGTAGGCCACGTGGTATTCTTTGAGCTTTGTGATATTTTATCAATGTGCTGGCGTGCAAGCGTTGGTTCAAAATTCGTTTGGACATGTACATCAGTTGTTTAATGTTCGATTGTGTGGATCCTGTTGATGTTGTGATGCTTTCAGGGTCGTCAATTAGAGAATAAATTCGTTGAGTGTCCTCTTCGGTAAAGACAAACGTGTCTGCACGTTGATCGGAGGTATGTGCAATGTCATCAAATTGCATGTTGTATGTTTGGGTGCGTGTCCACAGTTAGCTCAGTTGTGAAACGTGAAACTCCAGTTGGATTGTGGATCGTCGCACTCCGTGTGTAGATGATGTTGTGTTTATTTAGGGTGCCTGGTAAATACCCTCCTGAGCCTGGAGGTGAAAGTAACAAAAATGAATGCGTTGTCTCCCGTGGGAGTAACGTCCTCTACTCAGCACTCCGAAGTTGTCAAGATTCAAATAATGGTGATCCAGGGGGTGATAGATTGTTTCACGATAATTTCTTTAATTCACAAATGTATTCATTTCCAATTCATACTATTTCTCACATAGTATTGTATGTTTCTTTTCAACAATTTCAAAATATTTAAGCCCTATGCATTTCGGGCGAACCCTTCTTCAGGGGTCTTGCATTCTGAAAGCAAAAAACGTTTTATTCGGATAACAAGATACAACACAACATTTCATAAAATGTTCAAAGAATTGCATACTAGCGAATCTATTAATAGATTGTGAAAGTCAGGGTTGGCCGTGAGCGGAAGAGTACCGGATTATCGGGGTGTCAGGTTCATGCACTGGATGATGGCAAACACGCTTAATTGATGTGTCTACTGTGTGTTAGTACAAAGACCGTTACAAAATGTCTAGGAGTTTGACAACGTAGGCGTGACGGAAAGGTGAAAAACGATAGTTCAAGGTGTATTCATGCAGAATATCGTGAAGAGAAAACCGTGGTAAAAGGTGAACCAAAATGAGGTTGATTTTTTTCTAACCTTTCATGATATAAACGTCAAATTTCTAACAAACAGTCGTGGGAACCCACGGCATGATAAATTGTACACGAAGCTGTCTGGAATAAAAATATGCAAGGTACTTTTCAGTAAACAACAAATACATGAGAAATACTGAGTACTAAGTTTACCGTAAAGAGACGGCAATCTTGTGCATTCTTACCGCGTCGTGAATTCAGTTAGGTTGTGATGTGGAACCGTTCGTAAGTGTTTGAGAAATGGTTACTTCCTCGAATTACAAATCCGGTGACTCATGCATCACGTGATAATAAAAAGTAAAGATAGACTACGTTGTCGTAAATATAACGGGTATAGCGGGTTTGAAAAAATGCGAAATGAAGAACACAAGTTGTGCTTAATATTCTGTGACTGTGAAAGTGCTCACCAGGTCGATGACTTGAAAGGAAAAATAATGGGAATAAAGACTGAGGTTCAAAAATGTCTACGAGGTGTTATCGTGGCGCGTATGTATTTCGGATTCAATGAAGTTCCAAAGTGAAATCGAATCTTGTGCTGGGGGATGTAGACTACATCTGCAGCACGAAAAACCGATAATAAATGTGATGGATGAGAATAAAGCCAGTTCGTACGAGTGAGTGTCTAGAAATGGAACATTATGCTGTATATCAGTGTAGTATTCGTGTTCAACATGCAAAAAAATTGAGGCTTCACGTTGATGAAAGTGATATGAAAAAATGGTGTGAAATGATACGATGATGTTGTAATGTGGGCTGGAACCCGGTGCAGTGATGTTTGAGATGGTGTCAAGAAAGGGGAAAATACAAAAGTAATCTAGGTAATATGACAGTGACATGAAAAAACTGTGATTACATTTCAATCCATTTAGGTCAATATGATAAGTAGACGTCACAGGTTTATGAACTTGATGGATTGCTTGTTTAACGATTTTACAAGAAACAATGTAGTTCAAAACGTTCATTTAATCCTTTCGGCTGGAGTGTATTCAGGTGGGTAATCCAAAAGATTTCTCTTCTTAATAGGTGTTGAGAATTGTCTCTTCCGGGTAGAATCGGTACTTGTTCCAGTATGCAAAAGCGCAGTTGGCTGGGATTATGGTAATGTTCGTTGAAATGTAAGGCAATCGTAGATTTTGTATTCTTGAGTCTAATGTTACTTTTATGTTCAATGATCCGAGTTTTTAGTTTTCTCTGAGTTTTCCCCACGTAGGGTAGACCACACGGACATTTCAACATATATACCACGTTACTACTGTCGCATGTACCTGATACTCGTAATTTTATGCTTGTGCCTTTGGATGGATGAAGTATTTCACTGCCCTTGATTATGGCATTACAGTTGCTACAGTTGTGGCAAGGTATGGTTCCTCTGTATTTGACATTAGTGACATCTTCTTTAGATTTGAGCAGTTCCTTTATGTTACGAGTGCGTTTGTACGCAAATCTTGGGATGTTTTGAAAAATTCCTTTGAAATCTTCTTCCTGCGCAAGTAATGGCCAATGTTTCAAAATAGATCTCTTGATGTTAAAACTTCTGGTAGAGTATTTAGAAATAAATACTGGTCTTTGTGTATCATTTTTCTGTTGTACTGTCAGTAGCTGGGTTCTTTCGAATTTCCGGACTCTTTCCTGTGCTTCATTTAAGGTGGTTTCTGGATATCCTCTCTGTCTGAATTTTGAAATGGTAACGGTTTCGGATTGATTGTAGTAGTCCAAATTGGACGAGATTCTCTTAAGACGCAACAGTTGTGAAATGGTAGATGTTGTTTCAATGAGGGCTGATGAAAACTTGAAAAATGTAAAAAGTTGTTTTTGTCAGTTGGTTTGGTAAACACTTTGGTATCGAGATTGCCTTCGTTGTTAATTACCAAAACATCTAGGAAGGGTATTTCTATTTTGTTAATGTTGTGCGTGAAACCAATTCTGTCATCAATTTGATTCAGTTCCTCAATGGCTGTGAGCAATGAAGATTCTGTGCCATTCCATAGTATAAAGATGTCGTCAATATATCTCCCATACATGATGATGTAACTGTTCCAATTTGGGTTACCTTAATCTATTGGAATCTCATAGACAATCATTTACTGCAGATATGACATTATGTACCATCGACGTCAAATCTCTGTACACGTCTATACCCCACGATTTGGGCTTAGAAGCTGTAGAACATTACTTAACCACAAGTGACCAAGAGGAAATGTTTAAAGTATTCCTAATGGAACTGTTACACTTCACGTTGTACCACAGTTATTTTAAATGGGGAGATCAATTTTTCATCCAAACATCAGGAACATCCATGGGAAATTGTGCCGCACCGGCATAAACCTTTTCATGTATAAATTCGAACAAGAATACATTCTAAGTAACCCAAATTGGAACAGTTACATCATCATGTATGGAAGATATATTGACGACATCTTTATACTATGGAATGGCACAGAATCTTCATTGCTCACAGCCATTGAGGAACTGAATCAAATAGACGACAGAATTGGTTTCACGCACAACATTAACAAAAGAGAAATACCCTTCCTAGATGTTTTGGTCATTAACAACGAAGGCAATCTCGATACCAAAGTGTTTACCAAACCAACTGACAAAAACAACTTTTTACATTTTTCAAGTTTTCATCAGCCCTCATTGAAACAACATCTACCATTTTCACAACTGTTGCGTCTTAAGAGAATCTCGTCCAATTTGGACTACTACAATCAATCCGAAACCGTTACCATTTCAAAATTCAGACAGAGAGGATATCCAGAAACCACCTTAAATGAAGCACAGGAAAGAGTCCGGAAATTCGAAAGAACCCAGCTACTGACAGTACAACAGAAAAATGATACACAAAGACCAGTATTTATTACTAAATACTCTACCAGAAGTTTTAACATCAAGAGATCTATTTTGAAACATTGGCCATTACTTGCGCAGGAAGAAGATTTCAAAGGAATTTTTCAAAACATCCCAAGATTTGTGCACAAACGCACTCGTAACATAAAGGAACTGCTCAAATCTAAAGAAGATGTCACTAATGTCAAATACAGAGGAACCATACCTTGCCACAACTGTAGCAACTGTAATGCCATAATCAAGGGCAGTGAAATACTTCATCCATCCAAAGGCACAAGCATAAAATTACGCGTATCAGGTACATGCGACAGTAGTAACGTGGTATATATGTTGAAATGTCCGTGTGGTCTACCCTACGTGGGGAAAACTCAGAGAAAACTAAAAACTCGGATCATTGAACATAAAAGTAACATTAGACTAAAGAATACAAAATCTACGATTGCTTTACATTTCAACGAACATTACCATAATCCCAGCCAACTGCGCTTTTGCATACTGGAACAAGTACCGATTCTACCCGGAAGAGACAATTCTCAACACCTATTAAGAAGAGAAATCTTTTGGATTACCCACCTGAATACACTCCAGCCGAAAGGATTAAATGAACGTTTTGAACTACATTGTTTCTTGTAAAATCGTTAAACAAGCAATCCATCAAGTTCATAAACCTGTGACGTCTACTTATCATATTGACCTAAATGGATTGAAATGTAATCACAGTTTTTTCATGTCACTGTCATATTACCTAGATTACTTTTGTATTTTCCCCTTTCTTGACACCATCTCAAACATCACTGCACCGGGTTCCAGCCCACATTACAACATCATCGTATCATTTCACACCATTTTTTCATATCACTTTCATCAACGTGAAGCCTCAATTTTTTTGCATGTTGAACACGGATACTACACTGATATACAGCATAATGTTCCATTTCTAGACACTCACTCGTACGAACTGGCTTTATTCTCATCCATCACATTTATTATCGGTTTTTCGTGCTGCAGTTGTAGTCTACATCCCCCAGCACAAGATTCGATTTTCACTTTGGAACTTCATTGAATCCGAAATACATACGAGCCACGATAACACCTCGTAGACATTTTTGAACCTCAGTCTTTATTCCCATTATTTTTCCTTTCAAGTCATCGACCTGGTGAGCACTTTCACAGTCACAGAATATTAAGCACAACTTGTGTTCTTCATTTCACATTTTTTCAAACCCGCTATACCCGTTATATTTACGACAACGTAGTCTATCTTTACTTTTTATTATCACGTGATGCATGAGTCACCGGATTTGTAATTCGAGGAAGTAACCATTTCTCAAACACTTACGAACGGTTCCACATCGCAACCTAACTGAATTCACGACGCGGTAAGAATGCACAAGATTGCCGTCTCTTTACGGTAAACTTAGTACTCAGTATTTCTCATGTATTTGTTGTTTACTGAAAAGTACCTTGCATATTTTTATTCCAGACAGCTTCGTGTACGATTTATCATGCCGTGGGTTCTCACGACTGTTTGTTAGAAATTTGACGTTTATATCATGAAAGGTTAGAAAAAAATCAACCTCATTTTGGTTCACCTTTTACCACGGTTTTCTCTTCACGATATTCTGCATGAATACACCTTGAACTATCGTTTTTCACCCTTCCGTCACGCCTCCATTGTCAAACTCCTAGACATTTTGTAACGGTCTTTGTACTAACACACAGTAGACACATCAATTAAGCGTGTTTGCCATCATCCAGTGCATGAACCTGACACCCCGATAATCCGGTACTCTTCCGCTCACGGCCAACCCTGACTTTCACAATCTATTAATAGATTTGCTAGTATGCAATTCTTTGAACATTTTATGAAATGTTGTGTTGTATCCTGTTATCCGAATAAAACGTTTTTTGCTTTCAGAATGCAAGACCCCTGAAGAAGGGTTCGCCCGAAATGCATAGGGCTTAAATATTTTGAAATTGTTGAAAAGAAACATACAATACTATGTGAGAAATAGTATGAATTGGAAATGAATACATTTGTGAATTAAAGAAATTATCGTGAAACAATCTATCACCCCCTGGATCACCATTATTTGAATCTTGACAACTTCGGAGTGCTGAGTAGAGGACGTTACTCCCACGGGAGACAACGCATTCATTTTTGTTACTTTCACCTCCAGGCTCAGGAGGGTATTTACCAGGCACCCTAAATAAACACAACATCATCTACACACGGAGTGCGACGATCCACAATCCAACTGGAGTTTCACGTTTCTCAACTGAGCTAACTGTGGACACGCACCCAAACATACAACATGCAATTTGATGACATTGCACATACCTCCGATCAACGTGCAGACACGTTTGTCTTTACCGAAGAGGCCACTCAACGAATTTATTCTCTAATTGACGACCCTGAAAGCATCACAACATCAACAGGATCCACACAATCGAACATTAAACAACTGATGTACATGTCCAAACGAATTTTGAACCAACGCTTGCACGCCAGCACATTGATAAAATATCACAAAGCTCAAAGAATACCACGTGGCCTACGCATATCCCTCAAGTCAACACTATGTAAAAACAACGCACGCTTTACAGAAAAATGGTTTGCCATCTTAAATAAATGCTCCTTAGACCTAATACTACTCATAATTGAGGAATTGGCAAAACTTATCGAAGAATTGAACAAGGAAGCTAACGTCCTTAAAGAAGAACTAAGTAAGTCCTTAAATGCGGATGAATGGGATAACGTTCTGAAAGATATCAACAATCAACTAGAAACTTATTCCAAAGAAATCAACGACCGTAAGATCAGGAAATTAAAACTTGACACCACAGACTATCGACTCGGAGAAGTTTACACATGGGCGGACATATATGCAAGACGCAGACAACAAAGATCTAACACTGGAAGATCTTCGGAAGAAACTTCGTCCTCGGACGAATCTCAACACAGAAAGCAGCCTCCACCCCCGAGTACTCAAAGATCAGACAGAACGCCTGCTTCTGCACCCCAAGAACAGGACCTTCCAACAACTCGGGAAACTTCTTTTTTAGGAGGAACCGCCCAACAAGAAGAACCAGGAGGAGCAAGTCTAAAAAGAAAACTTATGACGGACACCATAGCCAAGAACACAAGAAGTCAGAAACCTTAGTTATGAATATATCAAAACAACCAATTTCTGATTTTCAATTACAAACATTACAGAAGGGAACCTCATATGTCCCTACCTACCATTCAAATTTATTAGAGGCACCAGTATGCGTATACAAATTTCTACGCACATTAAGGTTAAGACATTTTTTCACCAACGTGTTAGAACCTACAACAGATCAACCCCAGAACAAACTATTGGGTCTAAGAAATCCTAGCAAATTAATTCCACCCCATCAGTCATAAAGTACTTGACGTCTTTGAAAAAATTGTTCTGAAGGAAGTCCAAAACATATTCAAACAACCTCGTTCAAAAAATTCCAACCTCAATCAAAAAGAAAGACAAGCCTTAGATCAATTGTCCAAAAATAAAGAAATAACCATCCGACAAGCTGATAAGGGAGGCGCTCTTGTCATCATGGACACAGATTTCTACAATACCAACGTTAATGAACATGTTAATGACATCAACATCTACACAAGACATGACAGGGATCCTACAAATGATTTCAAGATTATTTTGAATCAAATAATAGATACAGCCATCATCCAAGGAATTATCGGCACCAAAGAGAAAGAATATTTGATCAAAATCAACCCTGCCATCCCTTATATCTACATGATTCCTAAAGTCCATAAAAATGCCAATTTTCCACCGTTTCGTCCCATCGTTTCCACCATAAATTCCATTCATGAACCAGTAGGAAAGTACCTAGACAAACATCTCCAACCATTAGTCCAAAATATGAGTACCTACATCAGAGACACCACCCATTTCCTTAATCTATTGGAATCTCATAGACAATCATTTACTGCAGATATGACATTATGTACCATCGACGTCAAATCTCTGTACACGTCTATACCCCACGATTTGGGCTTAGAAGCTGTAGAACATTACTTAACCACAAGTGACCAAGAGGAAATGTTTAAAGTATTCCTAATGGAACTGTTACACTTCACGTTGTACCACAGTTATTTTAAATGGGGAAATCAATTTGTCATCCAAACATCAGGAACATCCATGGGAAATTGTGCCGCACCGACATATGCTAACCTTTTCATGTATAAATTCGAACAAGAATACATTCTAAGTAACCCAAATTGGAACAGTTACATCATCATGTATGGAAGATATATTGACGACATCTTTATACTATGGAATGGCACAGAATCTTCATTGCTCACAGCCATTGAGGAACTGAATCAAATAGACGACAGAATTGGTTTCACGCACAACATTAACAAAAGAGAAATACCCTTCCTAGATGTTTTGGTCATTAACATCGAAGGCAATCTCGATACCAAAGTGTTTACCAAACCAACTGACAAAAACAACTTTTTACATTTTTCAAGTTTTCATCAGCCCTCATTGAAACAACATCTACCATTTTCACAACTGTTGCGTCTTAAGAGAATCTCGTCCAATTTGGACTGCTACAATCAATCCGAAACCGTTACCATTTCAAAATTCAGACAGAGAGGATATCCAGAAACCACCTTAAATGAAGCACAGGAAAGAGTCCGGAAATTCGAAAGAACCCAGCTACTGACAGTACAACAGAAAAATGATACACAAAGACCAGTATTTATTTCTAAATACTCTACCAAAAGTTTTAACATCAAGAGATCTATTTTGAAACATTGGCCATTACTTGCGCAGGAAGAAGATTTCAAAGGAATTTTTCAAAACATCCCAAGATTTGCGTACAAACGCACTCGTAACATAAAGGAACTGCTCAAATCTAAAGAAGATGTCACTAATGTCAAATACAGAGGAACCATACCTTGCCACAACTGTAGCAACTGTAATGCCATAATCAAGAGCAGTGAAATACTTCATCCATCCAAAGGCACAAGCATAAAATTACGAGTATCAGGTACATGCGACAGTAGTAACGTGGTATATATGTTGAAATGTCCGTGTGGTCTACCCTACGTGGGGAAAACTCAGAGAAAACTAAAAACTCGGATCATTGAACATAAAAGTAACATTAGACTCAAGAATACAAAATCTACGATTGCCTTACATTTCAACGAACATTACCATAATCCCAGCCAACTGCGCTTTTGCATACTGGAACAAGTACCGATTCTACCCGGAAGAGACAATTCTCAACACCTATTAAGAAGAGAAATCTTTTGGATTACCCACCTGAATACACTCCAGCCGAAAGGATTAAATGAACGTTTTGAACTACATTGTTTCTTGTAAAATCGTTAAACAAGCAATCCATCAAGTTCATAAACCTGTGACGTCTACTTATCATATTGACCTAAATGGATTGAAATGTAATCACATTTTTTTCATGTCACTGTCATATTACCTAGATTACTTTAGTATTTTCCCCTTTCTTGACACCATCTCAAACATCACTGCACCGGGTTCCAGCCCACATTACAACATCATCGTATCATTTCACACCATTTTTTCATATCACTTTCATTAACGTGAAGCCTCAATTCTTTTGCATGTTGAACACGGATACTACACTGATATACAGCATAATGTTCCATTTCTAGACACTCACTCGTACGAACTGGCTTTATTCTCATCCATCACATTTATTATCGGTTTTTCGTGCTGCAGATGTAGTCTACATCCCCCAGCACAAGATTCGATTTTCACTTTGGAACTTCATTGAATCTGAAATACATACGCGCCACGATAATACCTCGTAGACATTTTTGAACCTCAGTCTTTATTCCCATTATTTTTCCTTTCAAGTCATCGACCTGGTGAGCACTTTCACAGTCACAGAATATTAAGCACAACTTGTGTTCTTCATTTCGCATTTTTTCAAACCCGCTATACCCGTTATATTTACGACAACGTAGTCTATCTTTACTTTTTATTATCACGTGATGCATGAGTCACCGGATTTGTAATTCGAGGAAGTAACCATTTCTCAAACACTTACGAACGGTTTCACATCGCAACCTAACTGAATTCACGACGCGGTAAGAATGCACAAGATTGCCGTCTCTTTACGGTAAACTTAGTACTCAGTATTTCTCATGTATTTGTT
This sequence comes from Triturus cristatus, assembly GCF_964204655.1. Taxonomy (NCBI): domain Eukaryota; kingdom Metazoa; phylum Chordata; class Amphibia; order Caudata; family Salamandridae; genus Triturus; species Triturus cristatus. Next base: position 865,866,545 of record NC_140589.1, read on the forward strand.
GTTTACTGAAAAGTACCTTGCATATTTTTATTCCAGACAGCTTCGTGTACGATTTATCATGCCGTGGGTTCCCACGACTGTTTGTTAGAAATTTGACGTTTATATCATGAAAGGTTAGAAAAAAATCAACCTCATTTTGGTTCACCTTTTACCACGGTTTTCTCTTCACGATATTCTGCATGAATACACCTTGAACTATCGTTTTTCACCCTTCCGTCACGCCTCCGTTGTCAAACTCCTAGACATTTTGTAATGGTCTTTGTACTAACACACAGTAGACACATCAATTAAGCGTGTTTGCCATCATCCAGTGCATGAACCTGACACCCCGATAATCCGGTACTCTTCCGCTCACGGCCAACCCTGACTTTCACAATCTATTAATAGATTCGCTAGTATGCAATTCTTTGAACATTTTATGAAATGTTGTGTTGTATCCTGTTATCCGAATAAAACGTTTTTTGCTTTCAGAATGCAAGACCCCTGAAGAAGGGTTCGCCCGAAATGCATAGGGCTTAAATATTTTGAAATTGTTGAAAAGAAACATACAATACTATGTGAGAAATAGTATGAATTGGAAATGAATACATTTGTGAATTAAAGAAATTATCGTGAAACAATCTATCACCCCCTGGATCACCATTATTTGAATCTTGACAACTTCGGAGTGCTGAGTAAAACCATTAAGTGTGCCATTGCTTGTTTGCACTGGCGCTTCACGTGTTTCCTTTATGTTTTTTTCTTTAGATGTTAACCATGTACGAACAGTAATGTAAAAAAAGAAACTAAATGGCCACCAGTGGATTATGACACATACACACCCATGTATATTGACAAGATGTGTACATGATTTACTTTACCTTTCCAACATGGCTTACAACAATACCAGAATGGCAAATTAAATATAAAAAATAAAGCGCACAGGAGCACATATAAATGAAGTGGGATGTCTGGTAGCACTCTGAATCAGCTGGATCCCTGAAAAACATGGAGTGGGACAGGACAGATGGGGGAGCAACGGAGTGGAATGGTGGGAGAAGCTAGAGTGTCAATACTGATTACAAAATAAATAATACTAAAGAGTTAATGCCACTGTGTATGTGGACTACTTTTTAAATATGTTCATATCTGTGAAATGTTGTGGACAGATACCAGTGCTGTTGGACAGCCTACTTAGCCACTGCCAAATATTACCTGACCATAGAGGAGGGAATTGAAACTCAAAGCCCTTGAACTAAAAGAAAAAGCAGGATAGTGGGTGAAACTTTAAGTTTAAATTCTGAAGCCCAGTTCTGTGGAATGCTCCTTCCCTTCTGTGAGCATGCCGAATAGCTGGATAGCCCAGGAATCCGGACCTCTGCCGATTATTAAACTCTATGTTAGATATGGGTGTCTTAGAAATACATCAGGACTTTTTTACAAGCTCCTTGCACCGCTGGTGCATCACTTTTTTAGACGCATGCATAGAAAGAGGAAAACACCATCAATGATTGTTTTTGTGCAGTAAGGAATCCCGTCCTGCACAACAACCATCATCCCCACAAGGCAGGCAGCCTTGCATCATGGTGCAAGGGTGCCTGCATTGGCCCATGACAACCAATTGTGCCCCAGCACAGTTGAAAGCACAGGGATGCTTTGTATTGTTGTAAATATGATGCATCCTTGTGCTTTTAAAATGACGCAGCTCGGTGTAGCAAAATGGCTTGTGGCGACGCGCTGAATCTTTTTGTTGTAAATAAGGCCCATTGTATCTATTTTCTAGATGCACAGGAGTTAAGGAGACACTTGATATTCGGCCTTGAGTACTAATGAAATTGCCCTAGGAAACTTGTCGACCTGCCCTAATCAAATTGGTCTCAAAATGCTCAGGGGCCTACACAGAGCCTATTTAACGCCGCGCAGATTGCACACTATGTATCCAGGAGCGAGTGATACCTGCCCGCGCTGTTCTGCACCCAATGCGGGATTGATACACATGGTGTGGGATTGCCCCCAACTACGGTACTACTGGGTGACAGTATGCAAACTAATAGTGGGTGTAACTTCGGTGTGCCATACAGGCACCTTGGAATATTGCATACTGGGATTAGGGCCTCGGGGTAAGAAGGGTAACCCTGCCTCCCGTTTTGCTAACCTTGCGCTACTGCTGGCTAAAAGAGCCATAACCCGCGCGGTGGAAGGCTACTAGGGCCCCGTCCCTACAGGACTGGCATGCAGAAATGGTGAAGTGGGGAAGGGCTGAAGGGGCTGAACTGCATAGAGAGGAGTTTAGGGGGCTCAGGAAAACACCTATCTCGTTGAGCTGGAATGCAATGCTGGAGGACTATGCTGCTATAGATATATTCTCCTGTTAGGGTGTATTGTTGTGGTTGGTTTGAGAGACTGGACCACGATTGTATGCCACAGGGGCTCCTCACATTATCCATGGGTAGCCACCCTGTATGATTCACAAGACGGCGCAATGTGATTAAGTCAGCCGTGGGACTGGACTGCGCATGAGTCCAATTGCGGGAGTGTGTACAGGCTACTATCGCTACTGGTGCCGGACATGCGGAGAGAGGAGGGCGGGGGGGTACAGTTTTTTCTTTATATTTTACTTGGGTTATTGGCATTGTATTGTGTGTTGATAGCTTCGAGTACTTAGGGTAGGCTGTAGTTGGACACGGGATGAGGGACCGAAAGCTGGAAGCACTCGCATTGGTTTGCAACAGGAGATTTAATTACAAAGGTTAAATTGCTCACATGATGCTTCGACACCGTAACTGTGTATTCTACTATGCTGTCTGAGACTGTATGTCATTATGCCACGTATGATTATGATATCGTATCATGTTTTGTTGTTTATTTAATTGGTTGTGTAAAATCAATAAAAAACAGATCTAAAAAAAAAAAGAATGCTCAGGGGCAGATTTACAAGGAAGTGCTGCAGCACGGAAACGCAAGTCCTTTGGCTGTGCCACTCTGCAGCACTTCTAATGCACAGGAATGCGACATATTTACAATAATATGTCGCATTCCTGTGCTCTCCCCTGCGCTGGTGCACAAACTGCTGCCATGCACCGGCGCAGGCATCCTTGCACCATGGCGCAAGGAGGCCTGAGTCATGGGGAGATGGTGTTTGTGCAGGAAGGGGCACCTTCCTGCACAAAAACAATCACCACAGGCATTTTCCTCTCTCAATGCGTGCTTTAGAATGCAGCACACATTGAAAGAGGAAAAAACGAGGAGAAATTAAAACATTTCTCCTCGCTGCGCCTCGCTACACCACCCCTAGGGTGGTGTAGCATTCAGACGCATTTCCAGATAGCATTTCCAGATTTACAATTCCTCGTGAATCTGGAAATGTGTCTTGTTCCATGGGTGTTGTGTGGGAACACCCACAGCAACAGCCATGGAATGCCCCTTTCACGCAAAGTGCTGCGTGTAAAGGGGCCATATTTACAAGGACAGGAAAAGCCACTCAGGGTGGCTTTTCCTGTCCTTGTAAATATGAAGCAGTAACATGCACCATTAGTACGTCACAAAAAGTGACGTACTGGTGGCGCAGGTGGCTTGCAAATCTGCCCCTCAGTGCTTTTAATATGTGCATAGAGTGTATATAATAAATGAATACACACTCACCTCATACATTTATATTAAGTACATCTCTTGAGTTAGATTACACTCAAACTACAGAGGACCGTGAACATCTTCACTTAGAAGGTACACCTACCCCTTACTTACATTTTCTTTAGGGTGAAGTACCTGCAGGAATTTCCTGTACCATTCCCTATACACTTGTGGGTGTCCACAAGAGCAGCCTTTTTCCCACAATTTTTTTCAAACCTGCCCAACACTCGGGAGCCAGACATCAATGATAAGAAGCCCGGGTCACAGTGAATGGTTAACCTGTGCTCCCACAAGGAAGCAACCGTGAGGAGTCAATCTGTTTTGAGTGTTAACTATTATAGGAGTTGTTTGTATCACTCCTTTCAGGTGTACATATGGATTTACTACAGCTTCCTGGTTGAGCCATTGCCTAAAACCAAATGAACCACAGTAGTCAATGGCTGAAAGGGGCTATAGTAAAAGGCTCTTTCTCTATCTGTGTTTATGTGTATGTGTGTTGTGTGTTGTGTGGGTGTATGTTGTGTAATGACATGATCTCTCGCTATAAAGCTGTCTATAGGCAACACCTCAAAAGGGCAATCTTATACATATGACTACTATAACATTGCATCTGCACTTACATGGTGCAACACATCTGCACCACACAGACATTAGCGTGAACTCTAAAGGCGATGAAGAGCATTGGCATAAATATCACAGTATTGCATCTATCATTGGTGTTGTGTTGTTTAGTAACAAGAACACAATCAAGCATAAAAGTGGTTAGGACCTGGTTGCAACCATGCAAAAGCTACTTGATTTCACGCAAAAGGGAACCTACTAATGTAGCACAATTTTAGCACAAAGTAGCGCAAGCATAGATAGCCTAAAGAAGCACAAGCACAGATAGCATAAAACTGATGCACCAAAGTGAAACTGCCACGCTAAAGTGAAACAGATGCAAATAATACACACCATAAAAGAAACCACTGGATGCACAAATAGCTCCCTGCAAAGACAGAACAGTAAGCAACTTTGAAGGCAAGACAAGAAAGCACAGAGAGAAAACACATGGTAAGAGTTAGGATACCCAGCGGATCTCATCGAGCAAAATTTCGGGTAAAGTGGCTTTATCATATTTACCAGCTGCCCTGGTTTCCTGTTGACAACTGCAGATAAAATGCTGGGGAAGCTGTTGATTGTCCATAGTCATTCTTGGTCCATACCTTTTTGCAGGCCAAAGAGCCCCAGAGTAAGTGACAGCTGACCAGTGCCATATTTGCAATTGCAAACACACCACCAAAGCAGTTCTGAGCTTCCCTGGCAGTTTTTGTTTTTATTTTCTTTAGCAATGATCCCCCATACTTCAGTAAGGCACATAGGTGGAAAAACATCCCCTGCCTTTAAGCAATGTGGGGGACTATGATAGACCCCATAATCTTTGAAAAGATGGAGTGCTCCCAAATGCTCAACCTTTAGGTAAGGTACAGGGACATGAAATACACTCTGCACACACTTGGGAATGGTGAGTGCACAACCAACCAACCCACAGCCATGGGCAAGGTGGAGGACTACCAAAGCTTCCCCTTGCCATTGGGCCAAGCATGACAACTACCAAATACACCATGTCCATGGACAAAGGTGTCTTACAGACAAAATGCTCCTTTGAGCATGGCGGGGGGCCTAACAAAGATGCTGTTCCACCATGGGGCAAGGTGGTGGAGCTAATATGATACTCCAATTTTGGGCCCAAACCCAATCCTGGCATGACAATCCACTCTCCTAGGGCAAGGTGGGTTATGCTGAAAGTCCTTCACCTCCCACCCCTTATTTTATTTTTTATTTTTTATTTTATTTGTAGAGTCTTATATAGTGATAACACGAAGGCATCAGAGGACTTCACTGTGTGTACACGGTAGCAAATGTGTAGTTTAAATAAAACACACTAGGGTAGACATAGAGGCAGGTAGTACATAGCCGATATATAAGAAGTTATAGGATCAGCAGCAAAACATTTCTGAGGTAGACACAGCTTACGACTATATAAATTGTTTAAGAAGTGCATAGTAGCTGTACCTAGTGGGGTAGACATAAAAACATCATGGCAGTACCTAGGTGGAAAGTTTAGGCATTTTTGAAGTAGAGACAGTTTATTAAGTTATTTTCATAGCGTGTAGTATCAGTAGTAATTTAGTTAGACTTATCGACTTAGTGGCAGTACTTAAGCGTAATACATGAATGTATCAAGGACAGTGGCTGATACATTAATGAGGTAGCGACAGTGTACGTGGATATATAACGATTTAACAATACTTAAGTGCAATTGCATTGGATTACATACGGAGTAAGTAAACAAACATAGAGCCCAAAAATTAGCCATGGACTGCGGTGCGCGAAAGCAAGATATAGGAAGGCATTAGGAACAGTATCTAAAATGTTGTTGAGTTAGAGCACAATATATATATACCACTGCTCCTGAAAAAATATCTCAGAGATAGCACTACCGTGATGCAGAAAATGTATTCAAAATATAAATAACGCAAATTGCAGACAAACGTCTACGCCTTTCAGCTACACTAGCCTTGTACGCCCTCACTATCCAACACACATATATATAATTAATGTAATATAAATATATTTATATATATAAATATATATATATATATATATATATATACATTTGCACAGGTTACACAGGGAATAAGTAGCCATAGCTAAGACCAATAATTGACAGTAAGCTGCGACGTGCAATATGATTGTATGGATGCAATAGTACACAGCCTCTAATGCTTATTAAGGCTCGTTTTTTCTTTTTATTATCATTTTCAATAATACAACAAACAGTACGGATGCAATCATGTATCAATGGCAATACACATTTTCCTGAGTGTGGTGTTACTGCTCAATATCTTGGGTAAGGTTTTTGCTCATGAAGGGTGAAATCAGGTCAAGTCCCTAAGAGGTAGGTGAGTAGGCACCTGGTTGCTGTCCCTAGATGTTTATTAATGAATTCATGGGTATGTTAATGTTCATCCCTACCAAGGAACATTACTATAACCTTATAGCCTGCCGTAGCGGGCTATAACGGCTATTAAAGTCCCGCTACAGTGTTAAAGGCCCGAGCCGAAGGCGAGGGACTTTAACAAGGCAGCGGGGCTTTAATAGCCGGTATAGCCCATCTACGAAGGGCTATAAGTCTATTAGAACATTCTATCACTAGAGGGCAGAATGTTCTAACAAATTAAACAAAGGCTTCAGGGAGCAGGAGGGGATTGAAATCCCCTCAGGCTCCCTGAAGCCTTTGTTCACAGCCACAAAGAAGCATTGGAATGTTGGAGCTCCGGGCGTATACCAGCCATTATAAGCCCGGAGCACTCCATTGTTTTCAATGAAGCTTCCAACGTTCCAATGTTCTAATTGTCATTAAAGTCAGAGTTCGTTGCCTCCACAGGAATGGGTTCAGAACCTCCAAAAAATAGCGAAATTTGCTAGAATTGTTTTTGCTAAGCTTTAGCTAAGGTTGATGAGGGTAAATCGTGCCTACCACACACAGCCTCAAAAAATATTTGTTGTAGTGAATAGGTAGACAACACCCTTGTCAGTTTTATGATACCTGCCGCATAGCGCCTGGCTACTGTCAGAGAATGTATTTTCTTTCTGAACACTAGAGGCTCAGAAATCCACACATTGCTAAAAAGTATAGCAAAGTATGGAGCCCGTTCTACCGTAATATGATATAATCCTGTGCTGCCTCTTAGTGACTTAAAATATGTTATCGGATGTGATCTGGAGAAATACAGGAACTTGCAAACCTGGTAAACGCTCCTAAAATCCCATTTGGGTACATAATTTGCCATAGTTTGTAAAGCTTTTCTAGGGAAAGAAAAAAGTGACTTTGTACCCTGATGGAATTGGGAAACCATTTGAAATCTTTCCAGAATTGAGTGTTTTGCCCTGTACCCTTCTTTCTGCCCTATTGGTGTCTATGCTGACTCCAAAGGTTTGTCAGACGGTTTGTCCTGTGTCTCAGATATTGTTTGCTCTGTCATGAAAAAACAGATTGTGGTTTACAAGTGGAGGCTAGCGGGGGCGACCATGTCCAGCTTGCGGAGCCCTCTTTGGAGGCGTGCATTCCACTGGTCAATGATTACACAGATTAAGGGGTAAATGATTGACAGCCCTGGATAGTTTACCTTGCAGCCAAGAGAAAGAAGGTAGCTGAGCCAAGCTTTAATGGGATAAAAATGCCATATTTAATCACACTGAGAATCAACAAACTTCAAGCAGTAAAGAGAAAGCAGGGCCAGAAAAACAGGTGTTTTTGGTGTCACTTCCATTGACATGGAAAAGCATGATTTATCGGGAGGGAGATCAGACAGAAGAAGCCATCATTGGTGAACCTGTAAAAAATCAGACTAAATATGTCCCTGGAAAAAAGATAACAAAAGGGTTGCAAGATGAGCGAATTTAGCTCAGTCCATGGTTTGGGTGGTTTTCCATCTGTGGTGCCCATTACCAAAGATGCTAAGAGGCAGCAAGTGCAAGACAACTGCTGAGAATCTGGGCCCACATTTTACTAACATTCTACGCTGCATTTGTGTTACTCTTGTAACGCAAACATGACACAAAGTGTTATGCAGGGATTTGCTATACAGTGCAAATCAGGATTTGCGTTGAATAGTTTCTCAAAGTGCAGCAAAGTTGCAACGTGCACCACTTTGCGTAACTATGCGTCAAGAGGGCATTCTATGGGTGGTACATGGGCATTCCCATGCAACCACCCATGAGTTGTGATGCAAATATCAAGTTACAAACAGCTGGTCTAGCTGTTTATGTTAATGTATGATTTGCACTACTGAAAACTCGAACTCTGGCTAACTTAGAGAAGTTAGGACTCAGACTTCATTTTGGCTGTGACGTTTCGCTATACCACGTGAATTGACTCGTATTTTCATGTCTCCCTTAAATAAATATTTTATGTGTTGCACAAAGATGGGCAGTTCTGACTAAAAGTAACTAATTCAGGGAAAATCACATACGATGTACTTTGTTCCATGTACACGTGGTGGTTGTGAGAATCTCTACGTTGTAGAATTATGAGAAGTTTGTTGAATCTATTCAGTGTAAACATTTTCTCTTTGCTTAGTTTTGATTGGTTTAGGCATTTTGAATTATGCACAACTGCAGTAAATATATGAAACCCATTGTTCAGAACCCTATAAAAGACTGGTCTTTTGAGATGCAGCAGGAAACCCATCCACACTTACCCTAGGAGGTAATCCATGCTGGATTGCTTACCTATTTTTTACTCTGTATTTTGATGGTCAGAACTTTACTGAGTTCTTAATTGATTCTGTACTTTAACTGAGCTTTGCACTCTGTTTGGTTTACAAATTGATTTGAGCATGCTAAATTGATTCCTGTATTACAAAAATTCCTAAAAACTGAACCTTTAAGGTTAAGACTTTAAGGTTAAGTCTTTCCTGTCTGTTACTTTTTTAGGCCCACATGGGTTCTACCTCTCTGTAAATTGAAATTGTCAATTAGAATAGTTAACTGAGACAGGTCCAACGGGGAGCACCACAATCCGTTTTGGGATTACAACACTCCCAATCTATCACACTCGCACAGTGCAAAATCAGAGGTTTGAGCGCAGTCACAGTCAAAGATGGGGATTTGCACCAAAATCTTATACCTCCTTAAGGCAGGAGTAAAGTGTATAAATGCTTTGATTTCTCCTCATGTTTCTTACTTTGCATGTGTGCTGTACTGCACACATACAAATCAAGAAATGGAAGGCTCCCCTTCAATTGCAAAATATATTCTTGAAAAACATACACACCATTGCACTACGGCCTTTCTGACATGGAACTGTCTGAAAGAGTCGTTGGGGGGCCCTAGCAGTGCCCCCTTCCCCCCAGGCCCTCCGGTTGTGGCACTGGGAGGCACCATCCCCTGAAAATCCCAGAAAATCCCTGCACCGTGTGACAGGTACCTCATGGTACAGGGATTCACACAAACTCTCATTTCACAATGAGAGCCTGTGCTTCGGGCGGTTGCGCCATTCTCAAAAAATGTGTGGGGGGGGGGGGCAGACCTCCCAATGGTCGGCTGCTCCCCAAGTCCCTCTTATCATTAGTGGGTCGAGGTGGTATTGTAAACACACATTCCTCTCGTCTCCAGACCACCACAGATCAATTTTTCTTCCATTTAGCAGACCAAGCCGCTTTGTACCTGCATGGGCTCTACCGCATTTTCCAGTGTTCATATTCGAATCTGAATCATGCTCAAAGCTGAACGTGACTCCACAAAAGAGCAGACGAGAGAAGCCATTTCGTGCCTAAACTTCTGCTCGCTGTAAACAAACCCATTTGTCAGCCTTCGGACAGCAATCACAGACTCGCGGAACCCATTTCAGTTCTCCACACAACAAACAGCCCCTACCTTCACAAGCTGGTAGGCGGCAGCGGCCCAATCCTGCATAATATATAAGATATCATTTTCCTGAACTCTTGTTCTTTCAACTGCGTCCAGCAGAGGGCAGCAAATAACGTGCAAACATGGCCAGTTTCCTTGTGTAATCTCAAGGAGGCCGGGAACCCGGGCTAAAACGGGCTGTTTTCGATGCCTTACGATCCCAGACTGGGAGAGAGGAGCAAAATGCTGTTAAATGAATGGTTTTACTTTCCAGTCCAATTAAAGTACACAAGGCCACATGTGTTTTTACTGACAGACTCGTGTTTGAGGAATACAGAAAATGGGAGGATCGTGTGCATGAAAGTATCAAATTTTGATTCATAGAAAGGTGCCCCAACAATAGTTTGTGTGTTTGTGTGTGTCTGAAGTGCAACCATTCGCCAAGTTGTTACAAATTAAACAAAGTAAGTATCAGTAATCATGGACAATGTATAGGAAAAGGGCCTTTTATTCCCTAAATGAGGTTAAGACAAATACTCCCTGTTTTAATTGTCATACATTATAAGGCTATTGTATTATTTATTTTTGGAGTTTTATATAGCGCTGACCTGACCCGAGGGCATCGGAGCGCTTTACAACAGTTTTCCAGGATAGTTAACATAGTAGAGCAGTCTTAAACATAAAGTTCAGCAGTCCAAGAGTGCTGAGGCTTCTTGAGGTAGTGGTTGAGTCCTGAGGTAGCCTCGTTGAATGCTTTATTGAGGTAGTCCGAAAACGTGAGGAAGCTTAATTTTATTGCACATTTGTCTTGAAGCCGGCTGAGGAGGATCTGAGCAGTGTATAGTCAGAAAGCACCGGAGTCAGGGATAGCGTGAGGGCGGTGGCTATCCATTCAGGAGGGAGCGGTTAAGGAGGAGGGCTTTTAGGTGTTTTTTGAATTTTGTGAAGGACGGGATAGTTCTGATATCTGCTGGGATGGAGATCCAGATTTTTGGTGCGTTTCCAGCAAATGGCCTTGTGGCTGTTTTATGTTTGCGTGTTCTCAAGGGGATGAGAAGGAGAGAGTTCGAGCTCCTGAGGTTTCTTATCTGCCCAGCCCTCTTGAGTTTGGCGGCCAGATAGTCCGCTTTTCCAGTGTGGAGGGCTTTGTGCATGAGGCATGCCGTTCTGAAATTAGCTCGCTGTTCAACTGGGAGCCATTTTAGTTCTCTTAGTGCTGGTGAAATGTGGTCGTATTTCTTGATTCCAGTGACCATTCTGGCTGCTGCGTTGAGGGTTGTTTTGAGGGGAGCCAGGTGGGATTTTGTGGCGCCGGTTAAGGTTGCGTTGCCATAGTCGAGTCTGGATAGCACCAGTGATTGGGTGGCTTGTTTGAGGTCTTTAGTAGGGATGAATGATTTAATTTTGTAGAGAAGCTTTAGGTTGAGGAAGGCAGTCTTTGCAGAGTTTTTGATGTGGTTGGTCATGTCCAGTTTGGGGTCTAGGGTGATTCCTAAGGATTTTACGGAGTTAGCCAGGGTGAGATTACCGTTTAGGGCATCCATAGCTTTAAGCCATTCTGCGATTTGTGGGTTATCTTCTTTGTTGGAGATGAGGAGGATCTCCGTTTTGTCCTGATTGAGTTTAAGGTGATTTTGGGACAGTCAGCGTTGAATTTCTTTTAGTGTTGTTAAGTCTGAGGATGTCATTTGGGGAGGAGGTTTCTAGATAGATCTGGGTGTCATCGGCGTATAGGTGGAAGGGGATATTCACCTTTTTAAGTATGGTGGTGAGGGGTTCCATGTATATGTTGAACAGTTGTGGTGAGAACACTGAGCCTTGGGGCACACCTCTGCTGACGGGGTGGAAATCGGAGTTAAAGTTTTTGATTTTTATCTTTTACGAGCGGTTCTGGAGGAAAGAGGTGAACATGCGGAGGACCTTCTCATCAGCACTAACCCTTTCTTGTATAGCCTGGATGAGAAGTTGGTGATCTACCGTGTCAAAAGCTGCCGATGGTTCGAGGAGAATGAGAAGGCAGCATTGACCGGAGTCCATTGACTTGTGGATGTCGTCTGTGATATTGAGGATCGCCGTCTCAGTGCTGAAACCTTTTCTGAATCCCGATTGGTGGGGGTCAAGAAGGTTGATGTTGTCCATGTGTTGAGTCAGTTGTGAAAGGACGCATTTCTCGAGGATTTTGGATAGGAAGAGGAGATTGGAGACTGGTCTGAAGTTATTCAGGTCCATGCAGTCAAGGCCTGTTTCTTTTTAGTAGTGGCGGTACTTGCCCGACTTTAAGGCATTCAGGTATGATGCCGGATCTCAGGGAGCTGTTGATGATTCTGCACCAGAAAGGGGCTATGAAGAGTTTAGGTTTTTTGGTCAATTGAGTCGGTATAGGGTCCAGGAGGTGAGAAGCGGGTCTGGAGGTGGATATTAGCTTGATAATCTCGATTTCCATGATGGGATTGAAGGACTTCCATGTATTTGTGTGGTGTAGGCATGTGCTTTCTATTGGAGCTGGGGAAGGCTTTCGCAGGCAGGATCGGTGCTTGTATCTAGCGAGTGTTCAATCTTAAAGATTTTTTCTTCGAAGAAGATGGCGAAGTTTTTGCACAGTTCCTTGGAGGCCTGGGTGGAGGGTACGGGGGGTTTAGTGGTTTGTTGCTTGATGATTTTAAATAGTTTGTTGGGCCTGTTTTTAGCATTGTCCAGGGCGGAGCAGAAGAAGTTGTTTTTTTCATTACGGATGTGTTTTTTGTATTTTCTACAAGCTGCTTTGAGTGGTTCGAGAAGGCTAGCGGAGGAGTTGTTTCTCCAGAGTCTTTCTATGGCTCTAAGTTGTCTCCTTTCGTCGTTGATGTCTGTATTGAACCAGGATCTGGATGGGATGTTCCTGGTTTGTTTTAGTCTCAGAGGGGCTATCTGATCTAGAATGGATGCCAGGGATGTTTGTAGTGGTCAGTGAGTTCTGTCGTGGATAGATCATCCGAGGAGGTAGTGAGGAGAGAGTTGACTTTTTCCTCCAGGTCAGTCATGTTGATCTGAGTGAGATTTCTGGTCCATTTGGGCTGTTCTTGGGTGGGGGGTTGTATAGTGGCTGGCTGAGTGAGGTGGAAGAGAATTAGGTGGTGGTCGGACCAGTCTACGGGCAGGGTGTGGTTTATCGTCACTGTGTCACGATTGGCTATGATGGCATCTAGGGTTGCTCCTTTGTTGTGAGTTGTTTCTGTGCAGTGTTGCGTGAGGTTGTTATTGCATAGTAACTCGCTCAGGTTTTGGATTTGCGGATTATTATCTTCGTTCCAGTGTAGGTTGAGGTCGCCCAGGATAAGGTTGTTCGCATCCCGTAGTAAGCAGTGGGCAATTAGGTCAGACAGGTGTTCAGTGAAAGTGGTGGAGTGCCTGGGGGGTGGTAGATAAGGTGGCAGGTTAGTGTTTTTTTTGTTGCAAGTGTTGAAGTCGACAGTTAGGCAGTGGCGGCTCCCCCATTCGGGCGTGGGGGCGTCGCCCCACTGCTTTCTCGCAGTGCGAGAAGGCAGAAACATAAATGGTAATAACTACCATTTTATGTGTCTGCTTCTCGCACTTCGAGGAAGAAGAAGTAACTGGTTGGGTTGGGCGGTCCTGCTCGAGGGCAGGGGGGAGTGGCTTGCCCACTGTTGTGGATACTGACTGTTTGGTCAGCCCTGAGGCCGACCAAACAGTCAGTATGCACAACAGTGGGCAAGCCACTCCCCCCCTGCCCTCGAGCAGGACCGCGCACTCTCCCTTTTTCTCTATGTAGGCTGCTGTGCAGCAGCTTACATAGAGAAAATGGCCCAGCAGGGGCGCTCTCCGATGCGCCTCAGTAATCACAACGCTGCCATTGCAGCGTTGTGATTCGCGGAGGGGAGGGAGGAAGGCTGCCTTTCTGTGATGACGATGAGAGCAGGAATTGGAAAATGCTGGACGGCGGGAGTCGGGACCCATCCAGAAGCGGCGCAGAACGGTAAGTTTTATTTTATATATTTTTTTAATTAAACCCCTCCTGCCTGCCCCCAATCCCCCCGGCGACGAGCCCATTTTAACCCCCACCCCACCTGCCCGTCATGCCGGCCGCAACTGGGAATGTCTGCCATCTCAGTAACAGGTACTCCCCTGCCCCCTTGGGAACTGGCCCCCTCTAATCGTCGCATGGCACAATCTACTAGGAAACTGTCTGTATCCCCAAAACGATATCGTCCCACTCCCCCGCCTGCTGTGGGACCGCTGTCTCAATGGTCAAGTGAGCCCTCCTACGGACAGCCGTTTACTCCCCCAGAAGTTCCGGCCTGTCTCAGGGAAGACTGCTCAAACTACACTGCGCCAACACCTGCAGGATCAGAACACCAGAGCGGGCAGGGGTGCGCTGCCGGTTCAGCGGGCCCAAGTATAGGTTCAGACAGACACCTTACAGGTCTATATTCTGTCCTGCCTTTAATTATACTGCCCCACAGAGTGTTCCACCCCACCGGAAAGAGTCTGAAGAGTGCGTGTCAGCCGCGCTCCCTGGCTCCAAGGAGGCAGGCAGTCACCGGGTTTTAATCGATACCAGATACGATAAACCTCTGCCATGGGGCTCTGACGTCGCGCCCTGCAGGGTTAAGCCCTCCTGGGAGCTCTGGCTGGAATCACACGAAGTGACTGCAGAGAGCGGGCCGGGTGTCCTCTGCTGGGCGCTGTGTAATCTTATCTCCGGTGCAGCCCAGGGCACAGACTGCATTCCCACAGGTGTGCGCTGCTCAGGTTATGTTTTCTGTGCAGATGAGGTATTTTTAACCACAAGTCTCGGACTGTGACATAGCTTTTTTTTATTTTATTTTGCAGAGTTTTATATAGCGTGTCTGTCTCACAGCGCGCTATCTCTGTTGCTGACTGCCCCTGCGTCAAACCTCTTGTCCCTCTTTTGCAGGCTGTCCCAGTCACTGTGCCTGATATCACGTTCTTCTTTTGGGGGCTACCCCGTGTCTCATCTCAGAGAGAGAGACCTGTGTTGGTCTGGTCATGCAGTGGCACCGAGGTGGCTATACACAGAGGCCTGTGCAGGTCTGGCAATGCAGTGGCACCGAGGTGGCTATACACAGAGGCCTGTGCAGGTCTGGCAATGCAGTGGCACCGAGGTGGCTATACACAGAGGCCTGTGCAGGTCTGGCCATGCAGTGGCACCAAGGTGGCTATACACAGAGGCCTGTGCAGATCTGTCCATGCAGTGGCACCAAGGTGGCTATACACAGAGGCCTGTGCAGGTCTGGCCATGCAGTGGCACCGAGGTGGCTATACACAGAGGCCTGTGCAGGTCTGGCCATGCAGTGGCACCGAGGTGGCTATACACAGAGGCCTGTGCAGGTCTGGCCATGCAGTGGCACCGAGGTGGCTATACACAGAGGCCTGTGCAGGTCTGGCCATGCAGTGGCACCGAGGTGGCTATACACAGAGGCCTGTGCAGGTCTGGCAATGCAGTGGCACCGAGGTGGCTATACACAGAGGCCTGTGCAGGTCTGGCAATGCAGTGGCACCAAGGTGGCTATACACAGAGGCCTGTGCAGGTCTGGCCATGCAGTGGCACCGAGGTGGCTATACACAGAGGCCTGTGCAGGTCTGGCAATGCAGTGGCACCGAGGTGGCTATACACAGAGGCCTGTGCAGGTCTGGCAATGCAGTGGCACCAAGGTGGCTATACACAGAGGCCTGTGCAGGTCTGGCCATGCAGTGGCACCGAGGTGGATATACACAGAGGCCTGTGCAGATCTGGTCATGCAGTGGCACCAAGGTGGCTATACACAGAGACCTGTGCAGATCTAGCCATGCAGTGGCACCAAGGTGGCTATACACAGAGGGCTGTGCAGGTCTGGCCATGCAGTGGCACCAAGGTGGCTATACACAGAGGCCTGTGCAGATCTGGCCATGCAGTGGCACCAAGGTGGCTATACACAGAGGGCTGTGCAGGTCTGGCCATGCAGTGGCACCAAGGTGGCTATACACAGAGGCCTATGCAGGTCTGGCCATGCAGTGGCACCTAGGTGGCTATACATAGAGGCCTGTGCAGGTCTGGAATGCAGTGGCACCAAGGTGGCTGTACACAGAGGCCTGTGCAGGTCTGGACACACAATGATACCAGGGCCAGTTCAGTCTTTTATCCTTGCAATGCCAGTAAAATAAGAATCATTGCAAGTTTGGACAAAGTCTCCAGTTATATGATTTAGAGGTGGATGATACGTATAAAGCCATTGTTATTAATAGACATTGTATTTGTAGGTTTGGTCGAGAGACAGCTTTAGCTCTTCTGCCAGTCCAATGTATCTAAAAAATTCATAAATGTAAAAGCTTGCAGTCCCGGCTGTCTCATCTGTAGAGCTGTGCCACAGAAACACAACTGATATTCTGTCTGCAAGAGAGATAAGTAGAGGCTCAATTATATATTTGTTTTTGTGTGAGTCAGGCTAGGCTGACTAGGATGAGATGGATGTTTTTGAGCATCAACATAACCACATGCACTTTACTCTTCACAGTCAAAAAGGAGGTGAGCGTTAGTCTAGACTAATTATTAATTAGTTTAGGTTAACCCTCACCTGGTTTATGACTGTGAAGAGTATAGTGCATGTGTTCTCAAGTTTTTCTTGAAAATGCACCATTTGCCAACTCATTTTTCAAAGTTTTCTCGAGGGGAGAAACCCCCCCGAACCCCTCGGTTGGGCTTGCTCGTTCGCCGCGGTGTGCTCCACCACTAATTTTTTGCCTCACCACTTTTAAATGTCACCAGCCACCACTGCAGTTAGGCACTCAAAGGTGTTGTAGTTGGAGGAGTCTGTTTCCGTCACTGAAATATTGTCTCTGTGGATATTTGCTAAGCCTCCTCCTCTTTGGTCTTTCATGTCTGTGATGGTGATTGTAAAGCCTGGGGGGACGAGGGTGTCCAGGAGTGGAAGGGAGGAATCATTAAGCCAGGTTTCGGTGATGAATGCTATGTCAATGTCACGAGTGAGGATGGATTCTGCTAGTTCAGTGGCATGTTTGGTGGCTGATCTGCAGTTTATGAGCATGCAGTTTGTGGGGGTCGTTTCTGTTTTGGGTTTCTTCATTAGGGGGGCCGTGGGGATGTTAGTGCGGGTGGTCAGTGGCCTAGGTGAGTGAGGGGGGGCTTGGTCTCTTCCTAGACTGGAGATCACCTGGATTTTGGATTGGGGGGTGAGAGCAATAGGATTGAGCGTACGAAGAGGTGAGATTCGCCGCATCGCTCTCAGACATAGCGTCTCTGGTTCTTTTCAGTCTCTGTGTCAAATTGGGGAGGGGGTTAGCTACCCATCTCTGGGGGGATAGTGAACGGTCTTTGTTGTGTCTGAGTGATGGGGGAGTGAGTGTGGTGCAGTTGCTGGGGTGCTGCGAGGTTGGCTAGGATTTCACTAAGACCCCGGATTATAGTAGCTATCTGGGTTTCCAGCATGTAAACTCGCTGCTCAGTCTCTGATTCGTTGAGGTAACGGGACTGGACCTGTGCGGGTGTGTTGGGCCTAGGGGGAGAGAGTCTCGGGGTGTTGGGTAGCTTAGTGGAGGCTGTGTTGTCTGTGTGGGGTCTGGGCGGGGCCATGAGTGCAGGGTGGTGGGGGTCTTGTTGGGGTGTGGGTGCTATATTGCCTGTGGGTTCGGGGGAATGGGTGTTCAGGTTGTTCGGAGTGAGGTGGAGAGAGTGGAGGGCAGGTTGCGGGTGAGGGTGAGAGCCGGCAAGTGACAGATGGGGATGAAAGCCAACGATGGGCATAAGGGGGGTCCTGTTCTCTATGGGGGAGGTGAGGGGGATGTTGTGTGGTGTGCTGGCAGGTGATGGATGGGGATGAGCGCCAACGGTGGGCAGCAGGGTGGTCCTGTTCTCTCTGGGGGTCGTGAGGGGGATGTCGTGTGGTGAGGGGCCTAGTTGGGGTGTAGCTGCTTTGTTGCCTGTGGGTATGGGGAGGTGGGTGCTTAGGTTGTTCACAGTGAGTTGGGGTGGGTGGGGGGCAGGTGGTGTGAGGGGGTGAGAGCTGGCAAGTGGCGGGTGGGAGTGAGAGCCGAGGGTGAGAAGTAGGGGGGTCATGTTCTTTATGGGGATGGTGAGGGGGATGTTGTGTGGTGGGGGCGTGTGGGGTTGCTAGGTAGTATCGGAGCGGTAGGTGGCGGGTGGCAGTGAGAGCTGATGGGTGAGTAGATGGTTCCTGTTCTCCCTGTGGGAGGAGCGTGGGGTGTTGCGAGGAGGCGGGCGTGCGGGGTAGCTAGGGGGTATCAGAGATGTGGGTGACAGGTGGGGGTGAGAACCGGACAGGGGAAGTGGAGGGGACGTGCTCTCCCAAGGGGTGGTGGGGGGATGCCGCATACTGAGGGGCGAGTGCTGTTGTTAGTGAGTTCCGAAGCGGTAGGTGAGTTCAAATGGCTGGTCCGGTTCCTCTGGGGGGGAGTAGGGGTGGGAGACGAGGAGCGTGAAAGGGTGTATTCCGGAGAGAGGGGAAGAGGGTGTCAAAGGACTCTAGATTGTCGCTGTTGGCTTGTATCAGGACTGTGCTGTTGGAGTAGATGGTCACCGTGGTATTTCCAGTACGCCTTGAGCGGTAAGGGAGTGATATTGTTAGTTTGCAGTTATGTGAGGTGTTAGTGGTTTTTGAAATGTTGAGGTGCGATGTGAAGATAGATTTCCATGCTTCATGTCTCTCAGTGTGGAAGATAAGGTCCGTTTTTACATTTCCTTTGGAGGGGCAGTGGTAGGTGTCTGCGAAAAGTGACTCGGGATGCTGTTTGATCAGTTTCTGTTTAAAGTTCTTCTTCGCTTTGGGTGAGAGGTCAGGTGGGAAGCTGATCACGAAGGAGTTTGGGCCGTGCGGAATTAGGGGGTTCGTAGAAGAGGGGGCGGTGTGGGCTGTCGTTTCGGTAGGCATAGTGTGTGTATGGGACGGGGGCAGGCTCCGTACTGGAGGGCGGGAAACTGTATCTGGCGAGACTTCGGAAAGTAGTAGTGAGGGAAGGAGAGATTTAAGTTTGGAGAGATTTGGGTGGTTATTACGTGGGCTATTAGAGGAGGGCAAACTCAGTGGTGCGGTGGATTGACTGTATCCGGCGAGTCTTCGGAAAGTAGTAGGTGAGAGAAGGAGAGATTCAAGTTTGGAGAGATTCGGGTGGTTATTACGTGGGCTATTAGAGGAGGGCAAACTCAGGGGTGCGGTGGATTGGGGTGCTGGTGGTGTGGATTGCAGGGTCACCTCAGTTGAGAGTTATGTTCCTGGGCAACCCTCTAGAAGTTAAGGGTGAATTGATGGAGGTCGCGGGTGCGTTTGGTCTCTCGACCTTCCTGTTGGTGGTGGGTTTGGAGCATCATAGAGCTTAGTCTGTGGTGTTTTCCACTCAAAGGTGGTCATAATTGACCAGAAGAGATAAGGGAGGTATCAGACCAGGTACAAACAGTGAGCGGTGTGTAGCTCCTGTCCGAGGTGGAAAACTGCCATTCAGTGGTGGTGGTTGTCAGGTCTGGTAGGTGTTTTAGGCGGCCATCTTGTGGTTGGCACCAGAGAGCTCTGCACTTCGGGAGGATTCGGTCACAGGTTGCGGCAGTGGGGGGTGGGGGGCTCACGCTGCACTAGGGACAGGTCAACTATCCTAAAATCTATAGGTGTAGATCAGTTCTAGGTGGTGCATTAGTTTTCAATTTCCTGCCGATTTGCAGGCATGGCAGCCATTTTGAGGACAGACACAGGCAAGTGGTGGGGCTCAGGTCTTGATTTGCAGGGGGGGGTCGCACCTCACTGGGGACGGGTGGAAGACTGTCCCGCAGGGGTTCCAGGTGCCTCTCTATTTGTACTCACTTATTGGCACAGCGGTATCGTGAATCCGGCTTGTGGAGTCTGGCCGGGGCGGCCTTTTTGATGTCAGGCATCCGAGGGCTGCAAGTTCCGGTGCTGTCCCGGAGTCTCTGCGTAGAATCTATCCTTTGCTGCTCCTGTCTTGAAAGCGGGGCCCACGAGGGATTCACCCAGAGGTGGGTGCCTTGGTGCTTTTATTTTTCTTCCCCCCCCAAAAGAGCATCGGTAGGGGTCAGGAGCACGTTTCTTCTATTCTTGGTTTGCGATCCTTCTTCTGCGGGGCAGTGGGGGTGAGAGCACTTTTCTGGTCCCTCTGGCTTTATTTCTTCTTTCTTTCAGTGTTCTTTGAGCCGCCAGGGTGTCCATGGCCGATTTGCAGGGCGGTGGGAGCCTGCGAGCCCCAGGAACATTCTGTTTCGTTCCGGAGCTTCGCTTCTTAGTCCAGTTTCCCAATGGCTTTTTGCGGATTGGAGCAGCAGTGAGTGATGCTTCCTTCCCTTTTTGCGTGATCGGGTGCTGGGGGAGCGGCAGACGTGGTGTGGAGGGGGGGCAAGCAGGGATTTCCTCCGAGTGTCGGTGAACCTAGTGTCCTGGCCCCAGGGACTTTCAGTTTCGGTTTCTGAACTTCGGTCTTTCGTCCGGTTATTATGTCGATCCTTGCGGATGGCAGCAGCGTTGAATCCAGCTTCAGACCTCTTTTTGCCTGGTCCGGTGAGGGAACGGCAACAAGGAGCGTGAAGGGGGCAAGCAGGGATTTACACCTTGTTGGTGATCCTAGTGCCCGGGAGCTTTGTTGAGGAGCTTCTTCCCAGCGGCCATCTTGGATTTCAACATATTACATTTCACTTATTAACTTGAGGCCGTATAACCTTCAAAGGTCATACCATTTCTAAAATATAATGCATCTGCAAAGCTCCAAAAGGCATAAGAGAAATAGATTATTTCCTCACTTGATGTTGCCTTTTGAATAGAAACAAGTGTCATAGACATAGATATAAACACATAATGGTGACCAAATAGCACTGTTCTACAAAGACTTCATCAAGGAAAATGCACCTTGTTTCGTAGCCAGGCCCCCAGCATTGTTTCCAATCCTCGTGTTATCAGAGGTCAGAGCTTGGTCCTTCATGTACCCTCGGTGGGCCTTCAGTCTTTATTTAACAGAAAAATAACAGAACTGCGCAAAACATAAAGCGCAGTTCTATTTACACTGCCTTTATATTGCATCTACGCCTTGAATTACCTATGCTGCAGTTGTTGACACCTCAATGTCTGACCTGTTGGCTTTGCCAATGCTTGTTTCCTTTTGAATGAAACACTTCATGGGAGTACATGTGCATCCTTACTCCCTCCCGTCTGGTTCCTGTGCCCAACCTATTGTGCTTTCTTTGTACTCCCCTACTCGATCTCCAATGTGACCCATCCTGATCCCCATCTTGCTGTCCTCTTTAAATTATTTAGTTTTTATTTATTTAATCACTGGTTATTATGAGGGCTCGGGAGCTGCAAAGAGCTGCCAGACTGCACTCTCATTTTATGCCCTAACGCATACTACTTTTTTCTTTTTTTCTTATACACTTAATTTACCATTCTAACATAGCTGCTCGCCATTTTGGACTACTGAAAAACAGCCACCATTTGTGACGACTCTGCTTTTTAGAGTTGAGCCCTTTTTCTTTTGCCAGTGCTTGCTCTTCAGAATTTATATAATCCAGTCTCAAAAATCACACGTGACAACTATTAGATACCATTTGAATGTAGCTGACTTGACTTCTTACCATGGGCACGTAAACTCTTTAGCTTTCCACAAGATCATATTCCAAAAACATCAACACTAAGAAGGAGTGAGCAGCTTGTAATAGGGAAGACACTCGACCTCACAGACCATAATGCAAAAACTACACAAAGAAGGGTCAACCCATCTCTCTTACATCCTGTCTTTTGACAAGGCTAGATGAGTGGCCCTTTTTATATCTCTGGGCAGTGTGCGATCTACACTCAGGTTAATTAGTGCTATCTCCACATTTCTTGTATATATTTGTTGGGTCCTCACCCACCGGTCCCATCTGTGGCCTGCTTCTTCATTGGACCCACATCACCTAGTGTGAGTGGGTGGGCTCTACGTGTTTGTAAGTGGAGCACTTTAAATATGCAAAGCTAGGGATTATGAGTGGGTTACAATTGTCTCAAAGATCCTAAAATTGTATTTAAGGAGCAAGTTCTTGGGCAAGGTCCATCATATCCTTGTGACATCCCACTGTATTTAGACCTTGCCCAAGACCTTGCTCATTAAATAGGTGATGTGAATGTGGCTCCCATGGTGAGACCTGTGGATGAGGACCCAACAAATATATCCAAGAAATGTGGTGGTACCACTAATTTACCTGGGTGTCGATCGCACACTCACTTGAGATATAACAAGAGCCACGCGTCTAGACTTGTGAAAAGACCGGATTTAAGAGAGATGGGTCAACCCTACTTTGTGTCGTTTTTAGATATTCTAAAGACAATATTATCTTCAGTTCAATTCTTACTTTCTCTCCAAACAATGTCTGCAGCTTTTGTTTGTTTGCACACACCAAATACTGTTAACAAACTATATAAATGCTTCTAGGGCTTTCATTCATTTCTCCGGGACTGGTAACAAATACTGCATTGATAGATGTGTTACTTCTTATTTCAGAACAGTGTTGTGGGCTGCATTCCTGCCACAGTGGTTGCTAACAGACAATATGAAGAAGCCCATTGTTTTCTCATACAAAAATGACTCCTACCACCAGTCTCTTGACAAATCGCCATGAAAGTGCTGTTCAGAGGGAAATGATTCATAAATTGTCTAGGTCCACCACGTCAAACCTCAGCTTTCGTCACACAGCTGTAATCATAACTATTTCCTGCACTCGGAACTTGTGTAATTCAAATCTCTTTCATGAAGTTGAACTTTAAAATAAAAAAAATTGGGCCACACAAATAATTTACATTTTCATTATTTACACTGATAATACACACATAAGATACCCAATTCATTCATCAATGTCAGCCATACATTTCCTGACTATTAAAGCCATTAAAAGTGCACCACATTCACACACATTTTACAAAATAGGGCATTTACATTCATTTACATTATAAGAAATTCCATTTGAGTCCAGTGACATTCGGCAAAAACCCTATCCTCTAAAGTATTTTTTTTAATTTTCACTATATGGGTAATAAGCCAATGTTGTTGAAGATCCTCAGCACTATAAAACCCCTTCTACTTCGGAATGGCATAACACACCCAATCACCCTTGATGTCTTTAAAGAAGAATGTTACACAGCCTGAAGAGCAGAGAGCTAACTTGTTCAAATAATTGCATTACTTTTAACAAGTGACTCTCTCTCTCTAGGGCATGGGAACTCGCAATCATTTTCCCAGGGGCCAAAAAGTTTGGTCTGTGATGTGACCGAAGGCCACATTGATGCCAGCATGGTGGCGGCCAGGGGTTTGCGTGGGGGGGTTGGAAGTACGGTAGGTGTAGGATAAGTGAATCGCATTCATCTAGTGGCTGAATTGTACAATGTGGAAACAGAACACCTGAGTTTAATCCCGGCTTCCCCACTTTAACAAATTGTCTGATCCTTGGCAATTGTTATACTTCACTTTACCTCCTTTTTTTCATTATCACATAATAGAAGACCTCATTGAGTCATTCAGTGACTGCCTTTATAAGATCATGGATCTCTGAGATGTTTTGAAAAATCGTTTAGGCGGTCATTACGATGTCGGTCGGACCAGCTTCCGCGGTCCTGTCGGAGGCAGTTGGACCGCTGGGGTCATGTTCGGAACCAGAGGGTCCTACCACCGGATCATGATGCAAGCAATCGCACAGAAATCCGAACGCCATGGTCCTTCCGATTCCAACAGAAATTTCTGACCGCTGTGGTGTCTAAACGGACCAATTTAGGCTGTCAGAGAGCAGACCACTCTATGGACCGCCCGCCATATTACGATGCATCATTCAGATGAGCTCACCATAGCGGTCTAACCACCTCATCAGAGCTGGCGGAAAGGGAGGGATATAAGCCCGACACCCACCTCTACACAGCTTCCCACTTCCAGCACCAACATGGAGCCTATTCTACATGTCCTGCCGCTACTGTACCTGCTCTCTCATGGCCGAAATCCGAACCGTCATGGGCGCCACCGCCTGTAAGTGACACATCAACCCACACACATTTGATCCCCACCAAATTGAGGCACCACCATGGAAGAGCAGGCCCATACCATTGTCATTTATAAATGGAGGTGTGCGAGCAACACATCCCCAAATGAACACACCTGCCAATACCAAATATATTAGAAGCCAGAAATTAGTGGGCCTGAAGGGACCTTGGAAAGAGCAAGTTGTGAGAGTGTTTGAAGTGTCCTGGCGCTGTCGTGGTCATGACCCGCAGATGTCAAAAGCTGGAGCAGAGAAGTGTCCCAACGGAGTCTCCATATCATCCCATTACCCAGGGTGTGATCTATTATTAACTCTACAGCAGTACCACCTACCACTGTCGCACTTGGAACAGCCAAGAGACCCTTAAAAGTCCATTCCCAGTATTGATAGGTCATATCTGAAGCATCACCATAAATATCATGCTATAAAGTCTGAGTAGACACTCCTAGAACTAATTCAAGTAACAGCCATTGGCAAATCCAACTGCACTGAATTCCTGTAGATGCAATGTAAATAGTGTCAACAGATACCCTGATGGTGTGCTATGTCACAATAACAAATATTGTGTCTGAGTGGGACAATTTAGCTATTACATATGTACAGCTTACATGCTTGTCAACCACGCTCTAATGTACGTCACCGTCACCCATGCACCTGAGAGAGACAATTCCAGGACTCTCATCACACTCAAAGTACTGTTGTGAAGGACACCAAAGACACATACAAACACACATTTCACAAAACCATAAACGTCTACCATAACAGAGGAGACAGAGATGGTGTGCATGTGTCAGTGTGTGTAGGTCAAACATCCACAGAAAATAAATAGACACTGCACATCACCTGACTGAAAACACTACTAGCAACTTTGACCCATACCATACATCAGTAATGGGTTTCACACACTACATACCCCCCTCCCCCAAGGCACCACACTCTGGATAAGGCTAGGGGTGTTGAGTCCCTAGCCAAACATATCTAGTGGATCCCTGTTATGTAACATCACTGAATGCATGTTCCCATCACATCTGCATGGCTACGCCTATGTCCATATCAGGGACAATGTACAGGCACACATTCACAAAATCTACAAGTGTGGACAGCTAAGAAACAGGTGTAAACAAAAGTGCAATAAACAGTGGCACAAACCAAAACCTCCTCACGAAGGACTTAGCTCTCATGAGCTGTGACACCCTCATATCGTACATAAGCTAGCTCATGTTGAGATATTGATAATACAACTGTATGGCAGTTCAGGCTGGACTGTTCCCATGAGACAGAGGGTCAAGACTGATTTGCATATAGCTGGGTCTGAACTGAGGTGGCCAAGTGAGCTAAAGAACGATGATGGATTCAACCCAGATTTGTGACTGGGAGTGAGTGTCTGAAAAGTTTTAGTGCTCTATTCATCATCTCCTTGTGTTTGAAAATCCACTGTAGTGCCCCTTCCCACATCACATACATTAATACGATAAGTCACGTAAGTGGGATTGTCAAAAACTCTAATCTCATATATGTAAAGGCCACACTGTAAAGGCACCCTCCAGCTGTGGGTATCCAATCCAGGGGGACTCCTGAAGGCAACAGGCCAAATACACCATCCAGGTTGCACCTGCATCAATCTCACCACGGGCATAGGCCCTGTGGCCTGCCGTACAATTGGGACAACCAATATTGTCATATCTTGGCATGGTCATGTGGCTGATGTGTAAGGGAAAGTCCTTAAAATAACCCTACAGCAATAGCACTAGTCAGACATCCATGATAAGAATGTGGAACTAACACACATGAGAAGGCTTTCATGTGCCTCCAAAGTAACAAATGCTTATCAAAATACTGCACTCCCCATATGTGGTGTAACAAATACCTACCTAGTACATATGTAACACATATCCACCATACATCTCACCTAGTACAGCAAGCCTGAAGACTAGCACATTGGGCAAAGCAAGACACAATACTTACCATAGCAGATGACACACAAATCAATGTATGCCATAACTGGAATTTATCTCACTCATGAAACCATAGAACATTGATATACATCCTCTGTCACTCCATAACTTGTTCCAAGGTTTGACTATACTTACCACTGGAAAAGGATCAGCTATCATGATGAAACAAACCCAACTGTTGTCACACATCCCAAAAATTCCAAGAACAACAAATAGCATCAGTAGCAAATTCATGACAAAGGTCATCAGGAACTATTCAGTCTTTATTCAGACAAATTCCTCAATGTGATGAAAACAAAGGCCAATGGCCGGTCCACAATTGTCCATGTGGTCCAGCACACTGCTGTGCCACAACACTTGCCAACAAGATCACTGCCAGGGAAACCTACCCAGGAAAGGGGCATCCAATGGGCAGTCCAGGCACAGCTGGTAAATTATTGGAGTGGGCTGGGATTTGGATTGGGGGGCTGGGTTGGGCTTCGGGAGAATTTAGCTTGGGATCGGGAGGGTTGGGTATGTCGGTGGAAGTGATGGGCTCGGGACTTGGAGGTCTGGATTCTGGTGTGGGATGGCTGGCCTCAGGTTTTGGAGGACTGGGACGTATCATCCTTGGGATTTTGTACCCTTTTAGGGCAGTGAGGGGAATAGGGAATGTGGGAACAGGTGAACAAGTCTTTCTGTTTAGAAGCTTTGGGCTGGGCAGGGGAGGAGAACCTTTTGGGTTCTGGAGGGGGCAGAGGAGTGGGTTGGCGTTTTTATCCCCTTGGGTGATAGGAGGTTGTTTTGTAGTGGAGGGCCAGGTTTTTTGGGGGTTGACATAGGGTAGGGGTAGGAAACAGATTTGCCTTAGAAAGTCAATAGCCTCCACACTCAGGGCAGCAGTGGAGACAGAGGCAGGGGTGAGGTGCCTAGGGGAAGTAGACTCTCCCCTGCTTAGAGGAGTGGGCCTGGACAATTGGTTTGAGTGCAGCAGGGAGTGTGGAGTCAGTAGGGGGGTGGTGGACATGGATGTAGGTCCCCTGGACTGAAGTCCAGGGGAGTCCACCACCACTACCTGGGAGCATACACTGGAGCTTGACGAAGATGTTACTGTAGAGTCATCATGCTGCTCCTCCGTGACACTCCCACCACCCTCTGGGGCAATGGGTCCCTCTGTTTCACTGGGTTGCAGGGAACCACTGTGGCAAGCTGAGTCCCCACTTATCTCAGCCCCGTCTCCTTCACCGTCTTGGGTAGATGCCAAATCAAGAAGATGAATATGTTAGTTGCGATTGCCTGAACACACTAGGCAAGCATATCATATCCCTAACTTAGCCTCATTGTGTATCAAATGATGTCATCATCCTGTCTACCTGGGTCCTTGGCTTATACCAAAGTTAACTGATATCATCAAATGGGATGTCCACATGAAATGCATACTCACCTATCGACACAAGGCCCTGCAATCCACTATTGCTCATGTTTCCCAGACACACTACATATAGGACAGCTGGGCCCCTGATACAGAGAAGTTGCTGTAACTTGTGAATAACACCAATGACATGACATGGAAGGGCCCATCCCACAATGTTCACACTTCACAATTGACACTTACACATCTGTCCACTGCCAGATGAAGCAGTTCAATCAATCAGTATTCTTCTAAAGCACGACTACTCACCCGTGAGGGTCTCAAGGTGGTCGGGGGAAGGGAGATTGGTCTGCAGTTCAGTAGAAGATCCAGGTCTTGAGGTCCTTCCTAAATTGTGGCAGCAATGGTGATTGCCTGAGGTGCAGAGGCTGGGAGTTCCAGGACTTCGCAGTGAGGTAGGAGAAGGATCTTCCTCCAGCCGTGTTCTTGTGGATCCATGGGATGGTGGCCAGGGCCAGTTGGGGGGCAGAGATGTCTGATGGGAGTGTAGAAGGAAGGACGGTGGTTAAGATATGTAGGTCAGGCGTTGTGTAGGGATTTGTAGGCATGCATGAGAAGCTTGAAGGTGATTTTCTTGTTGACAGGTAGCCAGTGAAGGTCTCTCAGTTGGGAAGTGATGTGGTTGCAGCGTGGAATGTTCAGGATGAGTCATGTGGAGGTGTTCTGGATGCTCTGCTATTTTTTCTGGAGTTTCTGGGTGATGCCAGCATAGAGTGTGTTGCCTTAGTTGAGTCTGCTGCTGAAGAGCACCTGGGTGACTCTTTTCCTGGACACATTAGGGATCCACTTGAAGATCTTCCAAAGGAGGTGGAGCATGTGGAAACAGGACAAAATGGCATTGATTTGGTGGTTCATTGAGAGCGAAGAGTCCAGGATGATGCTGAGGTTTTGTGCATGGTCCATGGGTGTGGGAGGAGTTCCGAGCACTACGGGCCACCAAGAGTCGTCCTAGGTGGAGGGGGAGGATCCCAGACCCAAGACTTCGGTCTTGTCTGAGTTAAGCTTCAGGCAGCTGTCCTTCATTAAGGTAGCGATTGTCTTCATCCCGTCGTGGAAGTTGCACTTAGTGCCTGTGGGTTCGTCTGTGAGGTAGAGAACCAGCTGGCCTGTGGGTTCGTCTGTGAGGTAGAGAACCAGCTGGGTGTCGTCGACGTAGGAGACGATCTTCACTCTGTAGCTTCTGAAGATGGCTGCAATTGGGGCCATGTAGGTTTTGAAGAGGGTGGGGCTCAGGGAGGATATCTTAGGCACTCCGCAGCTGATCACTGTGGGTTTTGAGTTGAACGGTGGAAGTCTGACTCAGCTTTCGGTCATGGAGGAAGGAGCGGATCCATTCTTTGTCGCGCATGCCGGCGTTGTGGAGTCTTGCACAGAGGCTGTGGTGGGAGACAGGGTAGAAGGCGGCTGAGAGGTCCAGGAGGATGAGGGCTGCAGTTTCACCTCGGTCAAGGAGGGTGCAGTTGATAGATTCGCAAGAGTAGCCTAGCTAGGTGTCACATGTAGTACAGAAGAGTAGAATGGAGACATAGTGGCTCCATTTGGTTTTAGTTAGCAGGACAAATGTCCATTGTACATGAGTCTGCCTAGAAACATCCCCTGTCTAGATTGTCTCATGTGAGCCCACCTTCTTAAAAAAATTATCTCAATGACATCAGAACATTTGTAGTACATGAGGTATAGGAAATTAATAGTACTTAAAGAGGTCTTACTCGTGTCCACAAGGGAAGTGGATTCACTGTACATTTCATGTTTTGCTATCACAAATACCAATGTAGCACTGAGTGGTAACACACATATGACCCCAACATGTCAGCATTCGACTCCCTGAGGAACATCACCAGCCACAGAATGAGCCTACCTCCTGACAGCATACCCACTTCACAATGTCATGCAATGGAACATTGCCCAAAAGACTTGGAAGTTTTACAATCATGCGTGTCGTTGCCTCCACATTTGACATGGGTAATGATGTCCTTCACTGGGTATGTGTGACTCACCAACCCATGTCTAAACACTACGGTATGTAGTAACACATACTCAGTATACCCATCACTTAATTACATTATCATGTACACATTGTCCAACATATACACTAATGTGGGATAATGTCAGAACAACTTGTAAGACCCTCTTTGTCATGCATGGAGTAGTTTTACATGGGGCAGTACAACACATAAATGTACACCTGCCAGCATGTAGGCAACATAATATATGTCACCAGTGATGTTTGTCAACTCATGTTACTTTACATTCCCTTATTACCAAGGGGATTTAGTGCTCAGTGTTTGCATCTAGAGTGCAGTGTGTCACATGCCATAAGTGAGTGGTCCACCATCAAAAGAGAAACAGTAGTGCAGGAGCATCACTCCAGACATAAAAGTGGCCTGTTTGTTATCACTGCCGGACATTACTTCCAAAGATGAGGTAATTTATCTTAGCAAATAGGCAGGCAGGTGGCTGCTCAACAATGGACACACGTGTGACTTCAGAATGCTTAGTTCATGGTTACATGTACATTAGTCAAAGAAGAACAGCATGCTCCTACTACCAGACCTAGTCAGGCAATAAATCACACATTGTGTGGGAAATGAGTCATCTTCCGCCTAAAATGGTCAATATCTGCCTGTACGAAAAATAGATGGTCATGCATAACGTAAATACTGAGGGAAATACTCACCCCCTCCTAGCTGCTGTTGGGCTCTCCACTGCCCATCAAGGTCTGGGTATGCCACCTCCATATTGGGGCCTCTAGGGGGGTCAGGGTTCGATTAGCTCCCCTTCTGCGTGGTGAGGACAGCCCCAGCCGGACCTCAAACATCTTCCTGGTCCAGCGTCTCAGGTCCTCCCATCTTTTCTTGTAATGAGCACTGCGCCGAAGAGCGACCCCAGGGGTCTGCACCCTCCAGGCGATGGCTTTCCACATCAACACCTTATGATGGGCCTTGACCTGTATGGATGCAAAATATGAAGAGATTGAGGGGACATCAGCTAGGGTGACAGGCAGCTACAACACAGATAGCATAGACATCTCACAACATTGCATACATGACATGGTTGAAGTGTACATGCTGACCTACAGAAAATCAATTACTGCTCAATTTACATTTCCTCTGCATACTACCCTTGGTCCTGATCATGGCTATATTCACTACGCAACACCCCTGACATCACATACCCATGGCCCTCACCACATGTGCTGTGAAAGATGTTACAACGTAACACAGCACACCAATGTGTCCTCCAGAAGGCTTGGACAGACATCTGTACAGTTAGGACAAATTACTTCAGTCTCACTGGCTAAAACATCACTACTGCCATTGCACTGAGTACATGCAAAAGTTTGTGCTCTCAAAACACAAAACAACTGCCATGTAAAACAGTGCATCTTAATCACCTTGCTGACTCCAGTAAATATATGTCATATGTGTATGTGATACTTTTGGCTGTCTTCCACATGGAATGGGCTCTCCCACAGCAGTGGCCACTGGTGGAAATGTAGCGTCCAGCTATGTGTAATATATCTCATTCAGTTTCAGCATACAAGAACTATCCATGTATGAAAGTATGAAAAAAGTTTGAAGGAACATAAAGTGAAGTAAACTGCTGTGGACATGCTCACCTATACAGCAATGTCTTTTCGCATCACTTTTGGGTGTGTCTTGGTAAATGTTCATGTGGACACTGTGACCAGTATTCATATGTGTCTCTATTCCACACATAGGTTCCATGGCAGTGGGAAGAGATAACAGCCTCCAGTATACTGGCCATTCCCAGACCTCCCAAATATGGAAGAAAGAGACGTAATCCAGAAGCTTTGTCTTAATAGGCAGGCAAATCTAAGATTTATGTGCCGAGTTGGAACCCGATTTACGTCCTCAGAGACATTATCCCATGGCTCTGATACCAATGGTGAAAGTCATGGCAACACTACATTTCTTTGCCACAGGTTCCTTTCAGAACACTGTGGCCATATCTGAAGGAATGTCACAACATATGTTTAGTGGCGTACTGCGTGATGTACTTGCAGCGATGATGAGACACATGGACAACTATATTCAGTTCCGCAGGTTTGAAGATTAGGCCAATATGAAGGGAGACTTTTATGGATTAGGTCGCATCATACATGTAATAGGATCTATGGATGGTACTCATATCGCCATGGTGGGACCACAGGCCAATGAACAGGTCTATTGGAATAGGAAGCACTTCCATTCTGTCAACATGCAAGTGGTTTGTTTAGCAGATTTATATATCTCACACGTCTGTGCCAGATTCCCCGGTTCTGCGCATGACTCCTTCGTACTGCGGAACAGCAGCGTACACCAGCTAATGTCACAAGTACTACTGGGGAGGGCCTGGCTTGTTGGTGAGTATGATATGTCCAACCTTTGTGTGTAGGATGTCAGGTCGCACGATTAGAAAGTGTGTTAAAATTGTTATCACTTCTGTCTGTCTTCAATCAAGGAGACTCAGTATATCTCCCCCCCCCCTTGGTTGTTGACACCACTAAGGATCCCAATAAAGCCAGGGGAAGTCAGCTTCAATGAGGCCCATGGAAGAACAAGGTGGCCAGTGGAGTGGGCTTTTGGGCTCCTGAAGGCCAGATTCAGATGCCTGGACTGGACTGGGGGCCCTCATCTACTCACCCAGGAAGGTGTGTCAGTTCACCATTGCATGCTGTATACTCCCCAACCTTGCACTGCGACAGAGCATCCCTCTCATAGCAGAGAATGGAGACCAGCAGGTGCCACCAGATGAGGATCCTGAAATGCCAAATGATGATGAAAGTGGTGAAGAGGGAGTTGGCGTTCATCAAGCAGTCATCAACATCTTCTTCTCATCAACATAAGTATGATGTACGTTGTCATTACTTAGCCTGTTACAGTGACTGCAGTTATGATGATGGGAGGAGTTTGCTGATGGCTATCTGTTTGGTATGTACAGCTGTGGAACAATCTGTGCACAGTATGTTTGTGGAGGGAGATCTTGACAAATGTTGACATAATAGTTGTTTATTGGTGTTGGTGACATTTGGAAATGTACTGTGTATTCCAGAAGTGGAGTTTGTTTGGTGTCAAAAGTATGGCTTCAATGCTAATCTTGTTGTTTTGGTCTGTTGTACCTTCACCATGTCATCCTCAATAGGGCATTTCGGAGCTGTGACATTAGCAAGTATGTGATGCTGTTACAAAGTTCGAAGTGAACATGGATTGTTCCTGGAGATGTCTGACACTGTTTTTGGGTGTAAAACTGTGGTACCAAGCATGCTTGCACTGTAATAGCATGGAAGTTGCAATTAATCCATTGGGCTGGTTCCCTGTCGTGTCGTGGTCCTATAACCATATGTGAGCCATCATGTGCACCAACAGAATGTTTTTGTTGGGCCAAATCATGTTAGCCTCCCTTCACGCTGGTTAAGTCCTCAATGTGTATGGACTGGATGTAACTGCTGATGTGTTTCATGATTGTGAGCCACAGTGCATGTGGCACACCACTGGCATATGTGTGTGACATTTCACCAGCGGGAGCTACACAGAATTGGAAAGGACCTGTGTGACAAAACCTGTTTTTCGGCTATATATTGTTTTATTTTTTCTCACTGGTGTGGTAACTATGGCACCAGCTGATGACATGAGCTAATTGGCATATGGGAAAAGGTTTTGGCATTGTGATATGTATCCACTCCTAGCATTTTGTTCTGTTCTGGACATGACCTTTGTGGTGCATGAGACTGATCATTTCACTGTTGTACAATTTTGGTTCTGTTAGTGACATTATGCCAGCCTAAAGTAGGTACTCTGTAATAAACTTGGGATGAGACTAGACACTTGTTTGTCTGTGTTGGTGTGAAATGTTTGTGATACTCGTGTGCACATAGTATACAGTCCACATGTTGATTCTTACACACTTTTGTCATAGTTAGAATTGGGTTTTCACTTGGGAAGTACATGATACCTTGCTAGAGCTCAATGATGCTACAGGAGCCTGAGAAACTTTGAGCATTTAATTTATTGCAGTGCACATGGAGATATAACAAAAAATAGGATGTAACATTAAAATAGTGAAGGAAAGAGAGTGTAATAGTCAGTGTTGGTGGATGAAACCATTATAATAGTAGCCACATTGTCTCTAGTCCAAAGTCCATCAGACCCCTCCAATCAGAAATGGGAATGTGTACTTGGAGAGTCAACAAAGTGAAGGTACAGCACACAAAGGGGAACATCATGTGCAACGCCTCTTACTCGCAGTGGTTGGTGCCTTGCCTCCCGAACCTCCTGGAATTTTCATAGGACGTCCCGGCCCATGATGGGAGGGGCGATCCGCTGCTACAGGGTCAGGGGTGTCAGAGGGTCCATTTCCTGTTAGGGCCTACCTTTGTGTGGCAGCCGCAGATGTTGGACGGTGAGATGTCGTAGTACCAAGGGAAAGGGTAGTTGTTAAGGAAAAGCCCTGAAAAGTGTGGTACTTATCTCCCTCATCACCCCGATCAGCTCAGCAGTATTTTCATTGTATATTTCGAGCAGCTGAATTATGGACCTCTGTTGCTGCTTTGTTTCCCAGAGGTCCTCTACTATCTGGCCTTATAGACACCCAGGAGTCTCTATAGGTTGGCCTGTTCTTAATTCGCAGCAGAGGCCTCACTTAGCCGGCCCACTGTTACCTTCCCACTACCCCTGCCACCACTGGCATGTGCCCGTAACAGAGCCTACACCCTTCCACTGTTTCCTACCTCCTCAGTGGGAGGCTTGTTAATCGTCAACTCTTGAGGTTGGATTGAGAGGCAGGAAATGTTGCCAGCTGTGCTAGGAACACTGGCTGTTGGGGCAGAGGTCAGCACAGATAATGCAGCTGGGGTGGGATATGTGTTTGTGGGTGTGGTGTGACTCACTGTAGCTGTCTGCCCAGGCCCACCAAATGGGCCAGGTCGGTCCTCCACATCCACTTCTCCAGGAGAGTTAGCATCACTAAAGGCCTGATGATGGGTTGGAGATGGAGTCTGGGGGGTGTCTTGACTCTGGGCAGATGTTGTGCCAGATCCACCTGTTCAGAGAAAGAGTAAATTGTCATTGTTGTAAGTGTTATTTGTACAGCCACGTCATCATTGGCACAGTGGGTTTGAACCTGTGAAGAACATTAGAGGTGTAGGTTAACATTGCGAGTTGTCCCCTGTGGAAAAATTAAGACATAGCTAATAAGTGAATCTGGGCAACCAGAGGTAGTACATCTTGTTTAGTGGTCAAACAGGTACATGTAGTGAATTCAGGCTCCCATCCTCCAGACTTGAGCAATGGCTACCTGGATGTGAGCTACACTTCAGCTGCAAAATGATTGACAAGTGGGTATGGAGGAAGGACACTGGGGCCTCCTGTTTGGTGTTGAAACAGCAGGGCCTCATGGGAGATGTAGTGACTTCAGACTCCCATCCCCTAGACTTGAACAATAGCTACCTGGATGTGAGCTGCACTTCAGCTGCAAGATGGCTGACAAGTGGGTATGGAGGAAGGACACTGGGGCATGTTTATTGGTGTTGAAACAACAGGGCCTCTTGGGAGATGTAGTGACTTCAGGCTTCCATCCCGCAGACTTGAGCAATGGCTACCTGCATGTGAGCTACCCTTCAGCTGCAAGGTAGCTGACAAGTAGGTATGGATAAACAGCACTGGTACATCTTGTTTAGTGGTAAAACAACAGGGCCTAATGGTAGATGTAGTAACACCAGGCTCTCTTCCCCCAGAACTTGAGCAATGGTGACCTGGATGTTAGCTACACTTCAGCTGCAAGATAGCTGACACGTGGGTATGGACAAACAGTATTAGTACATCTTGTTTAGTGGGCAAACAACATGGCCTCATGGTAGATGTAGTGACTTCAGTCTCCCATCCCCCAGACTTGAGAAATAGCTACCTGGATGTGAGCTACACTTCAGCTGCAAGATGGCTGATAAGTGGGTATGGAGGAAGGACACTTGGGCATCTTGTTTGGTGTTGAAACAACAGAGCCTCATGGTAGATGTAGTGACTTCAGGCATCCATCCCCCAGATTTGAGAAATGGCTACACGATGGCTGACAAGTGGGTATGGACAAACAGTACTAGTATATCTTGTTTAGTGTACATACAACAAGACATAATGCATGTCTGTACAGCAGATGGACATTACTATGGCAAGAGCTTCTAAGCATAGATATGTTGTGACAGTTGTTGAGGTGTTGCTTACCAGTCTCCAATCCCCCAGGTATTCCGGTCAAGCCCTCTGAATGCAGGATGGCGTTCACCTTGTCGTCCCAGGGTGTGAGTTCCAATGGTGATCCGCGAGGACCACTGCCAGTCTTGAGTGCAGCAAGGTGGTGCTAGGAGGCCAGTCTCTTGACCCTGATCTTCTGGTCATACCACATCTTCCTGATGTTCTCCTTTGTGCCAACGATGGTACCAACATTCACCTTGTTGATTATTTGGTCTCACATTTCATTTCTTTGATTGAGAGAAGTTTGTTGGACTTGGGATCCAAAGATTTGTGACTCTACTCTATTAATTTCATCCACCAGCACTGTCAACACATGTGTAGTGGCAAAGGATCATTGTCTGGAATATGGTGTGCTTTGTACTTTGAATTGCAGGTGAGTCCACTTTGGAAATAGCCTTCAGATGTGTTTTTTTTCAAATCGTCCAATGGACATGCTTTACGACCATCGTGGTCCATGGGCTGGGCATAGAGACCACCGCACTCCATGCCAGGTGTTCAGCAACCGTAGTGCACAATGCCGAGAAATTTGAGAGCTCTACAATCCATGCCCAAATGTTTCCAAATGCCGCCATACATGCTCTGTACTTTCCAACCGCGGTCATCCATATCGATGGCTTTCCGACCGCCATGCGCGATGCCGATGGCTTTCTGACACTGTGGGCGGAGATTAAGCCTGAATGCATCGTAATGCTTCGGAGAAGAGTTCATAGCCTCGGCGGTCGAAATTGGACCGCAGCCATGGCAGGCGGATGGTCGGCCTATCCACTATCGTAATGAGGCCCTTCGTTTTTATTTTGTTTGAGTATTACTAAGTAATATTGAGTTTAAAATATTGTTGTACATAATATCGTATCACTATCTTTTGCATAATTTTTTATTTTTTCATGTTTTTATTTTTATAATCTGTATGATTCATGTTATTTTGTTTGATAATATTTTAGGATTGAGCAATAGGGTTTGTAGCTGTTTAGAGGGGAAATGTTTTAAAATGTTTGATTATTTAACTTTTATTGTTGTAAAATGTATTTTTACTTAAAAATGTTTTTTTAAGTTTATGGTTTTATTAATTTTATTTTTAATGTATATATTTTACATTTAAAAAATGTTTTTAATTGTTAGGGTGAAAGATTTGATTTTACTTTTGTATATGTAAATTCATTTATTTTTAGTTTAGAAAAATATAATTTTACAATATTTTGACATTTTCAGGTATCTACAAAATCTGTTTCATATATTTGTTATGGTGCAATTTTAATTTTACTAATCATTTGATTGGCGAGGTTGTTCCTTGTTATTATAATTGTTTTTTGTTTTATTTTGTAAAATGTTCCTAATTTTTAATTATTTCAAAATAACTGTTTATATTGGTATTATTTTGTTTTTATACATAGTTATATTTATTTAATATTATTATATATTTGTTTAAATAATACATTTATATAGTTAACATTTTTGTTCATATCTATCTTTAAACATATTTTTTTTATTAAATGTATTTTTTATGCTTAGCTTAGTTATTTTGGGAGTTTTATTATATCTATTTTAATGCTTCATTTAAATTTTTTTAATGTTTTTAATTTAAAAATTATTATTGAAATATCATAATTTTTGCTTATATTAAATTATTTTAATTTACATTAAACCATTACATGTATGATATTGTATGTTTTAAAATGTATTTGTTTAATATTTTATTTTTGATTAATACATGTAGGGGCTGATTACAAAGCCGGTCCGACGCGCGTCCGACCAGCATCGTAGCAGACGTGGGACCGCCCAGCAAGGAGTCGAAGGTCCTGTTTTCCAGATTATGATCTGACTGATGTGTTTGCAGTTGGATCTTGTATTTTTTCTATTGCGGATTGTGCTGTTGCTCGCAGCACAAGATGCAATTGAAAAAAATGTAAATATAAAGTAATATTGTATTACCATACCTAATGTCAACCCATGTGCCATGTGAGGCCAGGCCCTGTGTCCAACCCACTGTGGGCAACGGGAGCCAGCAATTATTCATTTTGTTTTTTTTACATTGAGATGGGATGGCCCCTCCCAGAGCTTTTAGGGCCCTGGACCCGATGCCCCCGGATGTTTTATTTAATTAAGGTATTTAATTAAGGGGAGGGGGTGTACAGCCCCCTTCACTGAGCCTCTTTGGGCCCGAGGACTCAATCCTCTGAGGCCTAAACCTATATTTAAAGGGAAGGTGGATGTGTAGCCCCTCTCCCCCACCTAATAGTGGATCTAGGGACCATCCCTGAGGCCTTCTAAACATATATTTAAAGGGAAGGGGGTGCATGGCCCATTTCCCTAAATAATGTATTGAACCACTCCCTGGGCCCTGGGTTTTTAGTAGTGCTTTTTAAAAACTTTACAGGAGATTCTTCATGAACTTGAAGCAAAAAAAAAATAAGACATTTAAGGTTAAAGCCATTTTATAGTTAGGTGTGATAAAAAAAGATCTGTTTTTGCCTTAAAAACGACCTGGAAAAACCAAAGGTTAAAGTTATTTTACAGTTAGGTGAATTTGTGAACTACAAAAACACAGAAATTCACCAGTTATAGTTAGTAGAGTTAATTATAACTTGCACCCCAGCGATACACTGCTTCTGATCTTACATGTTACATCACTCATTACATGTTCTATGACATCAATTATGACATCACTCATGACATCTCAAATGACATCATTGATGTCATCACTGATGGCATCACTGATAACATCATCCAATGAGAGGGCAAGTTTGTTTTATAGTTTATCTCCTAGGGCCTGCATTTTGTTAAAAGTGGGTGCCCTGGCGCCCACCCATGGCACCCAACATATACTTTGCTGGGGGCTGGAGGGGGGTTCCAAGGCATCTGCAGCCCAAGCTGGCTCCCCGCATGGCTTCTGCCTCACGGAAGCAGCTAAATAATGCTGCTCCCTCCAGGCGGAAACAATATTTTGATCTGTTTCCCTACATATCAAAAGTCTATTCCCAGGAGAGGGACCATTTTCAAAGCTCCCACCCACTGGGAGCAGACTTTTTGATTGCTCACGCCATGGCACGTGTTTTGAAAATGCTCCCGACAAGCAAGACCAAACACAGGTTTCCCTGCCTGCGCGGGTGTAGGATGGGAAACCACTATGTCACAGGGCTGGGCTCCCAGGGGAATAGCATGTGAGCCGGCCCCAGGGAATGGGGTCTCTGGGGTCATTAATGGCTCAGTAGGAATTTTCTCTGGTGGGGGCTTCCGGGTGCATTTTGAGACTAATGGAGGAGGCAGCGAGGCCCCCTCCCCATTTTGTAAAATGTTGGCCCCGGGAGGGCGCTCCCAGGGGCCATTAAAGGTCTAGGGAGGGGGACCATATGACCCCCTCCCCATATAAACTAATTTTAGCTCCAGAGGAAGACTTCCCAGGGCCTCTGGGGGCTCGGGAAGGTGGAATGTGCAGCCCCCTTCCATTTTTCATGATTACAGCCCCAGGTGTGGGCTCCCCAGGGTCCTTAGTGGCTTGGGGAGGAGGGGGCACAAAGCCCCCTCCCTGTTGTGAATAAAGCCCCGGGGTGGGCTTCCAGGGGTATAAACTTCATAAATGCAGCCCAGCCATCATTTTATTTTTGAGGTTTGTCGATCCTGCATGGTCGCAGCATTTTTTGCAGATTTGTTTTTAGTTTTGGGCAAGGGGCAGTCCCTCTGGGTCTCTCCATGGAGACTAGGTGGTCAGGGTATTGCAATATTTTCACCAGCCGTATTCTGTCATAGAAGCAAAATCATATAGCCTCACTAGTGTCCACAGACTCTGCTCTTCTCCACATTGAATTGGTACATCATTTCCATACTAGGATAGGTCTCTGCCAGCTGTCCAAGTTCCAATCATAAAATGGTGGGATTAGTCCAAGAAAGAAAAAACGACAGTTTAGTTGATGATATTGGAGAGGCAAGAGAAAGGGACATTCATCTGCAACCCTAGGGCTACATAGAAAACCACAGCAAGTGATATAGAGATAGAATGATTTGGTAGTACTCAAACAGGAGCAGGAATCAATACATTCTGCAATAAGCCCAAGGCAAAAAGAAAGGCATGTAATTAAGAGGTAAAATCCATACAGACAGAGGGGTACTTTTGCCAAGAGTCAAAACAAAACTTGCAGTGTTGCATCGCGAGAACAGCAAATAATTACGTGTCATGGCCAGCCCAGACCAAGAGAATATGATCTCTGCCGAAATATGGAAATCAAAAAACTCAGCAACACATCCACCAGAATTGTTGAGCCACAATCCGGCACCTCAGGCTTGGACAACAATTCTCCAGTGACAATAACATTTACACATTTGAAAAGACATACCTGAATCAATTGCTGCTGGTGCACTAGAGTTCATAGCACTCTTATGAGTCACCACTTGCATATATCTGGGAGTTGTTGTAGTCAGAGTATACATATGGTTTCCCTAAAAGACTCAATCAAGAAATCAACATACACATATTCATCTGCTCTAAAAAGGTGTGTGGTGACTGGACTGGCTGAGTGATTGGAATAAATTCACCCCTGTTTGCTAACGTGGTCCGCACATGCCGAATCTCACAAGAGAAAGTTGCTTCTACAGTTTGAAAAGTCACTCTCTGAGCACAAAGACTCATTTCTTACAAACACCTAAGACAGAGCTGTGCCACTTAGATTGATGTAGAGTAAATACTCCTTTCAGGGAAACAGAGCAACTATCAAGCAGGAACATACCTTAGTATAATTCAGGGGTGTAAGTCTAAGATCTCAATCATTGCTACGTTCCGATGTAAAAGAGATCGTGCAAAGAGAGGAAGAAGGGATTTCAAAAGAGTAATTGGGTGGGGAGACTTCAGGGGTAGCAGTATTAAGGTGGACAATATTGTGAAAAGTAAGCAGCCTTCTTCAAGCTATTCAGTGGTCTGTTTTCTTAAAAATAACTTGAAAAAAACTTTCTATAAATAGATCAAAGGATAGGAAACACACCATAGAAACTGACATATGCAAGTTATGAGCACCAGTCAAAAAGAGATAGAACAGGATGTTGAGTAAGATAGCCCATTGAGTCAAAATACCTTCTATACTGTATGTGTGTCTGCACCTGCTTATGCCAACCTTAGGGAGTACCAGAATACTTTTTAGAGAATATTTCTGTTTCCCTAAGAACATCTTAAGTTTATGGTGCTCTCTATGATATAGTATTTTGGGCACTTAACACTTACGTCCTCTTGTTCATGTACCCATCAGAGGTAGAAGGCCAAAGGTCACCAAGATTATGCCCTGTGAGTGCATGGAGAGATGATTTCCAAAACAGAAGATTAGAGTTTGCTGTCTAAGATTCTCTCTTAACGTCATTGTTCTTCGACTGCGCTGGTTCCAGGTCCACCAGCCTGAGACCACATGTTCCAGTCTCATCACTAATTACTCCACTGATTCCTGGTTCCTCTCCTGACTCCACCGATTCCTGACTTCATTCCTCTGATCCTGGGCTCCTCTCATCTTACTCCTCTGGTCTTCAAGTCTTCTTATTTCTGACTCAGTTGACAACTGACCCCACTAATTACTGGCCCACTCTCTCAACTACTCTTTTCTGACTCCTCTATCCAGATGTACTCCACTGTCTATACTTCCTCCTAACTCCACTTTTCACATATTCAGAGATTCACAACGGCGGACCCTGGGTACTGCACCTCACACCAGTTCCAATATATTATATTCTCTACTTTCTTTGCTCCTTTAAGTACACAGGACACCGATTTCCAACTGAAACCTTGTGTCTCTAGTGGTTCCTGACTCTACTTTGCTACCTGCATTGACTCCTAACTACACTCACCTGCCGTCTCTACACTGCCTCCTGACTTTCTGCACTTACTCCTTCCCACACTCTTTTATCTCCACTTTCGAGGCTCGTGTCTTCTGGTTACTCTCTCCTGACTAAACTGAGTCACACTCTCGAACCCACCGTTTTCTGTCTCCTCCTTAGTTCCAGTCTCCTGGCTCCTCTGGCCCCAGGCTGCTTTTCCATGACTTCAATGGTCCATCGCTCCATCATTCTTATTTCACTCGCTAGACTTCTCTGCCCTAACCCCACCTTTAATTCTCCTGTGCTCAATCTGCTGTCTGAACACTCTCATGATTATACAGACCCTTCTCCCGTCTCCAGCCCATATATTTCACCTATCATAATGTAACCCAGGGACTTGTGCCATGTGAGAACTGTTATGAGTTCTACTAGCTGTCATCAAAAATATATAATAGCAAAGTTGAAGATCAAGACCTTGGAAGGATGAGATCCATGTGAGACTCGACATGTGTCTCAGAGTGTGTGTTTTGGAGTTCACAACAACCACTCTCGTCCTCAAATATTAAAAAATCAAACTCCAGTTCTATCAACGTCCAGTACTAATGTTTCAGCCCTTAACAAACTAACACCTTTCTGTGCTGGTGTTTGACCCCCTCCCATGGGACCCATTTTCATTAGGGTACCATCAATGTGAATTGCCCTGCTCTGGAATTCATTATGAAAGACTCCCACCCAAATATGTTAATGGCCACCCTGGGACCACAGACAGAGGCGGGAGCAGACCTATTTGTGTACTGTTGCGGTGGTTTTGCTACCTCCAAGAACCTCTTTTCTATGAAGTCTCGGGCCACACAGCAGTAGAGGCTCCTCTGCTAAGGCGGAGGAGCGCTGCCCTACTGCGCAAAAAGGAAAAACAAAATGGCAATAACGTACCGTTATCAACATTTTATTTTTCCTATTGCATGCAGTCAGCAGCCTGTGTGCAGTGTGGGGCAGAGCTGGCCAGAGCAGACGAGGAGTGGTTTGCACTCCCAAAGTGTGCATGAACTGTTTGGCCAGCCCTCTTGGGCCAACCACACAGTTCATGTGCACTTTGCATGTTCCTACCAGGCTGCATTACACAGCCTGGTGAGGCCTACCAGGCTGCACTACACAGCCTGGTGAGGTACATGCACAGGCTCCCTGTTCAAGTCTGAGCACCGATCCATGACGCTCAGACCAATCACGCTTCATTGCAGTGTTGTTATTGGCTCAGGGAAGCCTGTGTGCCGGGTGCTTCCTGCTCCCGCCGGACTACAGAAAGGAAGGCAGAGGAGGAGGCAGCCGGCTGGCCGTTAAAGGTAAGTGGGTTTTTTTGTACATTGAATGCCCCCCCCACAACCCCCGTCCCGTAGCAGCCACTACTGCCACACAGTGTCCTCCCCTATAGTGCTCTTCCACTACTCTCTCTTTAGTATATACATTGATTTACAGTATAAACAGATTCTATATGCACCATAAATAACAAGCCAGACCTTCAGCCTTTGCTTGTTTTTATTTGTGTATAAGTGCAATTTTCATGTTCCTGTTTGTAGCGTCTGTTCAACCTAGTCATTATGTTGCCCGCGAGACAACCCTAGCAAACCACCAAAAAACAGCAGCGTTTTTGATCTGTGTTTTAAAATATGCGTTAACGATTTCCGCCTAAGACGAGACACAGACTTTCCTTTGATAAAAATGTAGATTTGTTACCAAGGGCAGTCAATTAGTTTGCCCTTCAATTATGTTTTGCTCTCGGCCCTGCTCGCACGATGACGGAGAAAGGCATTTTAGTTAGGCGATATTTTTGTAACGAGGGCAGGAGTAGGACATTTCGTGAATGAAACAGCATGACTGTTATTTTGCCATTTTTTGTTGACAGAGATTCCTGCCCACAGACGTACATGAAGTGGGAGAGCTCTGACGTATTCACAGAGAAAGGATTCCTTATGAGTGCTGAACAACTAACCGACCAAGCCAAAGACTGTTGCTATGGGCACGATTTTTTA
This sequence comes from Triturus cristatus, assembly GCF_964204655.1. Classification (NCBI taxonomy): domain Eukaryota; kingdom Metazoa; phylum Chordata; class Amphibia; order Caudata; family Salamandridae; genus Triturus; species Triturus cristatus. Next base: position 865,909,999 of record NC_140589.1, read on the forward strand.
AGTCGTTATCTTGTAAAGTGACGTTTAAGTGTTATGTAACACTTTTGAAGACTGATAACAGTCACAGAGCACTCTGAAATGAAGAGGTGGACGAGCCACTGAAGGGTCGACCCTGGCTCGAGCCAGATGCCTGGGCCTACTTCCGCCTGAGGTCCCCATGGCTCCTGGAGCCTACCACTAGAGGGGGGTGACATGCTAATGCTTTTTCAACCAGCATGTGGGGAGCAGTAACAATTAAAAAAATAATTAGCATTTTATCCTCGTATATATCTTCAAGTTATGTGAAAGTGGAGTTAGGGGAGTAAGACTATACGTACTTCACAGTATGGCAGTAGTGGAGATTTTGGAGTCGATGTTTTGTCAGGACAATATTTAAAACCGATTTTGTGACATAATACCCCAACATGATGTCATGTTGTCAGAATAATCATTGAGCAGAAGGACCCAAGGAATGACAAACCTCTCTGTCTTGGATATCACTTCCTGTTGAGTAAGTACAGAATGCCACTGCTTAATTTGTAAATGGAAGAGCTGGTGCCCGAAGCTCCGGCTCTGAAGCAAGGCCGGACTGAGAGCCAAAAGCAGCTCTGGCAAATTTTGTTGGACCAGCCCCCTCACTGCATTGTCAGTCTCCGGCAGCGCCGTTCGGCTGCTCTGAGGCCTGTATTTTCATTGCACTTCGCTGCTGTTGTTACTGTGACCCACATAAACCTTTAGCAAGAGCTGTCCTGATGGGTTAAAAGTAGCTAGCCCCCTTAGGTGAAAATCAGCCCCCTGGCCTCTGCCCACCGGGGAAACGCCCGATGCCCAGTATGGCCAGTCTGGCCCTGCTCTGAAGTCCTTGGCCAGTGCAATTAACAGTCGACCTCTTTAATTCACTTCTTGATAATATCTGCAATTTTATCTGACTCTTGCATGTTCGTGCTTTCTCTCTCTGTGCTGGGTTTTCCATCTTTCTCTGTCTTTCTGATTTTAGTTTTCCTCTCTCTTGCTCTGGGGAAATATCTGATGCGGAGAAATAAGTGTTGTGCCCAAAAATAAGGGCCAGTGGCCCCCACTGGCAACCACTGGCTCAAATTAAGCACTGCAGCATGTCAGGAGTCAAGGGAACACTTTGGGGTAAAGCAGCGTAGGAGCAGTATTAGTGTGGATACGCTGCCACCGATTTAAAGTACTAGCACTGCAAATACAAATGTAGAATACCACATCTCTGGGGATCCGTGTCTGCTATGGTATCTCACAGACAGGATTTGATCACAAACTGTTTTTTTGTAGTATGATTATTAATGCTATAGTAGTACTACTCATGCACTACAAAATGCTGTTTCCAACTCTATATAAGGAGACTTCTGCCTCAGCGTCTCCTATCTTTTCTGTGTGGAGATGTCCACCCCAATGGCCAAACACAAGTCCTGCAACACCCTCCCGTGGGAAACAAGCATTGGCATAGCCAATAGGTCTCGCTTTTGGGAACTTATAAGTATTTAGTTTTGCAACACAATATCCTTGGTGCAACAACATCAGCTGTTGCATGGCTAAACCTTGTACCTTATAAGTGTTTAGCCATGCAACAGTTGATGTTGTTGCACCAAGGATATTGTTCTGGATAACTAAACACTTAATGTCCCAAAGGCGAGACCTATTGGCTATGCCAATGCTTGTTTAGCGATGTTGTGCAGCATGGTTAAAGAGGAACCCCCCATTTAAAAAGAAAAGATGCTATTATGCAGTCACAGCAGCTGTGTCATTTTGTAGGTAAAAGCACAACACATGAACGCACCTACAGCATGCGTGTGAAGTTTTCTTTTTTCTTTATTTACTGATCCAAGTTGTACTGGCAAATAAAGAAAAATAAAGCAGTGCCAAAGCTTTTTTTTTTTAAGGCGGGTGGAAGGAAATAACGAAAGCAGGGCTCAGAAGCAGCACGGAGAGTACTGGTGCGGGAAAGATTACAGAGGATGGAGTATGCGTGTGTGTGTGTGCGAGAGAGCGTGCATGTGTGCCTGTTGTGTGAGAAAGAGAGAGAAAGCATGCATGTGTGCGTTTCTGTGTGTGTGTGAGAGAGAGGGGGAGAGTGAGAGAGAGAGAGCGTGCATGCGTGTGTGCATGCGTGTGTGAGAGAGGGAGAGTGAGAGCTTGTGTGCGTGAAAGAGAGAGAGAGTTGTAGGGAGAGCGGGTATATCCAATCAATGAGAGGAAAGGCGCCCCGCGGCACCGGTTCTCATGCAATCTTTTTGTGTTTTTAGGTATTTCAAATGCTGTGTTTTTCAGACCTCTGTAAAATACACACGAGGGACAAGCGGGGAGCGTGGAGTAGAGCAGGAAAAGGTCTGAGGGAACAGACACACACCACCCTAGCCTTTCACAACCGCATCCACTGCTGACTCCGCAGCTGAATGAGAATCAGTAACAGGCACCAGCCCTGAGCAGCTGAAATGAATGTTGCACCACCACTGCTGGAGACTTGACAGGGAGCAGAGGCCTGCCTGCTGTCAAGCCATGGCCCTATTGAAAGCAGGGAGCACCAATGAATGCCTTACCGTGCATAGCAGAAGTCAAAAGTGCTTCGGCACTGCACACTGCCACCACCACGCCACCAGTGCTGGAGGCCTGAAAGGGAGCAAAGGGGTCCTTGTATCATACCACAGTCAAGCTAAAAGCACCAGTGAAGGTCTTACTGTAACTACCCCTACTACGCCACCAGTGCTGGAGGCCTGGCAGGGAGCAAGGGGTCCTTGTATCATAATAAAAGCACCAATGAATGACTTTCCGTGCGTAGCAGGAATCAATGGTGCTTCGGCACTACACACCAAAGAAAGAGAGAGAATACATGTGTGCATGAGTGCCTGTGTGTGTGCACGAGAGAGAGGGAGAGAGAGAAAGAGCGTGCTCGTGTGCGTGGGTGTGTGTATGTGTGTGTGTGAGAGAGGGAGAGGGCGTGCATGTGTGCGTGCATGCGTGTGAGAGAGCGAGAGCGCGCATGTGTCCGTGCATGGGTGTGTGTGAGAAAGAGAGAGAGTGCATGTGTTTGTGTGTGTGTGTGAGTGAGAGAACATGCATGTGTGCGTGCATGTGTTCATGCATTTGTGTGAGAGAGGGGGAGAGAGAAAGAGAGCAGAGAGCCTGCATGTGTGAGTATGCGTGTGTGTGTGATTGCAAGAGAGCGTGCATGTGTACCTGTGTGTGTATGAGAAAGAGAGAGAGAGCGTGCATGTGTGCATGATGGAGCGGGTAAAATGTTTTCTTTTTATATACCCAATCCATTTATATACGTTTATATTAAAATGATTAATAATTAATTATAATAATTAATAGTTTGATGTGAAGGTACTAAATCAACCTTATTAACAGAAAGAATACACGTGGGAATGCATTTGCATGGCTAAAATAATAAGTGAACTAAGTTTGTATGCATATTAAAACGATAAATGTTGCTTGAGTAATGTTATTGTGATTTGCGCTTAAATAAACCAGCATTAACGGCTTTGGATGTTGCATATGGCTAGATAGATGCATACACATAAGGGTATTAGCAAGGGTTTAACACTGTTTTAATCATTTCTATGTATTAATTACGATTTTTGTGTTTCTTTGCTTAAGTTGACTATTTGGCCTACCAAAAGATGGCCGCCAACTGAAACCTAACTAAAAGTACATCACTTCATCATTTGAACAATGGAAAAAGGCGCCTGCACTGACTTCGTCCGTGTCCCTTGTGTGACCTGTCAGTCCATGCCCAAGAAGACTACCCTGGGCGAGGTGCCAATGTCCCTGAACGTGAAGCAAATGTTGCTAATGGAAAAATGAACTGTCGAACTCAACCTGTTACCAACGAACTGATACATTTGGGACTATGACTTAGTCTTTCCCATACATTTACTGTGAAACTTCGTCCACATGGGAAAATTTGAAAATGTTTCTTAATGTATTGAGATGTATTTGAATTCAGCCAATCGTTGGCTTGGGAAATGAGAAATTGTAACTTTAATATGTAAATTTTAGTATAAACATTAGTAGACTAGAGAGGGAATAGGCCACTCTACGCTAGACGCCACTTTATGCAGAAGCTATTGACGGAGAATCGATGATCAGAGATCTTTATGCTGACGGAGAGGACGGAGACTTTATAACTCTGGAGAATTTACTGAGGACCAGTTCTGACTTAGAGAACGACATTTAGCCAGAATAGGTAAATATGACAAAAGATAATATTGCATTATTAGGATTTAACCTGCATTTAAATTAGATAAGGAAAATCATTATTTGAATTACTGTGTCGGGTGATTATTTCATTGAAATGTTATTTGATCTGGTTTGAGAGTTAAAGTGTCATTAAACTAAATAACAACTAAATGATTCGACCGACCTCTTGATGGAGGAATGGTTAGGGTGATTCAGTAGTAGTGGTTTCCTCTATCAAAGCGAACAGCTGTGGTTGGGATTTGATGTCCCTTTGTAGGCACGGATAGTTTGAGAGAATGAATATTGGTGTTATGGGCCCCACCAGCATGTGATGTGTGTATGTGCGTGTGACTGAGAAATCATTCTGTCCGTGGAAGCAGGGGGAAATTTAGTAATCCAAACTGCACCAGTATTTCTGGTAGTAGAGGATGGTTTTTATTGTTTTGGTTTGATGATTTTGGCATGTATATAGCTTATCGATTATTGATTGGTATTGCTATATGTACTAACACTATATGTTGAAGTCGTATTGAGTTTTATGTTGTCTGTACGGCTTCTGGGAGGTAGGAAGTCGGGAATTGATGACAGTTCCGTAGTAGAGCAGAGGTAAGTGCTGCTCTCGGGAAAAACGGGATTGTGGTTGCCCGTAGGTACACGGGAGAAACGTGTGACAATAGAAGTTGCACGGCGCATTGTCTGGGTTCGATTCTGTAGCATTGCCGAGTGTAACCATTAGTGAAATCCTCTGTGTGAGAAGTGTGAATGATAGCAAAGGGTTACCTGTGAAATTTTGGTCTTAGGTACCAGGAAACCAATTGGCATACCGATAACGCTTATCACTGAAAAGGTAGCAGGTGTTCTCTGTGCTTGCTAGAAGGACAAAGTAGAGGTAAGCGCTGCTTTGTTAACGTATGTTAAAATTCTGTAGTAGGACAGACTGTTCGCTGTTCTCGGAGAAGACAGGATTCTGTGTGAATGAACTACATTTTCTTGTGTGAAAGTGCATGAATGAAATAGCATTCGGGTTAATTGTGGAACTCTGGATTTATTTCTCAGGAGCATTGCGTTTCAAACTATGTGTCTTAAGTCTGGAGAAAACAGTTAATTGATGCTTGGTAGAAGGGTAAAGTAGAGGGATGTGCTACTTTGCCAACGGACGTAACAATTCTGTAGTAGGGCAGAGGTAAGCGCTGCTCTCGGGAAAACAGGATTCTCGTGAGAAAGGTCTTTTACTATTCTGTGGTTAGCGAAGCAGACAATGGAGATGTTTGTATGTTGTAACTGACAAGTATTGTAAAATTGGAACAAAGTCTACCGAGTAGTTTTGTAAAGGAGGGGTAGACTGGAGACAGGAGTGAGGAGCAGGAGCTGCTGCAGCGACTGCTGACGTCAGGAAGACCGCGCAGGGATTGGACGGCTAGTCAGAGGGGTAAAACACTCTGGATTGGTGCGTTAGTGTGAGTCGCGCAGGGATTGGAGATTGTGACAGTGACGTAGATGCGCTGGGATTGGTGCGTGAGTGAGAGTCGCGTTGCTATTGGACTAAAGATTGAACAGTCAAAGACAAGACTAAAGGGTTTACGAGAGAAAGGAAAATGTATTATCATTCACCTGAGAAAAAGAAAAAATCCTTGTTTAGTAAAATAAAAAATTGGTTCGTGAAGGACAAAGAGATTGTGACTAGGGAAGGACAGTTACTTCCTCCGACGAAAACCCCCGCATCCTTCATGGTTGCGAAATATGGGTATCAAACTTGCATCTGGTTAGACAATTTGGCGAAGTATACAAAGGAAGACGGAGTATTAGCATTTCCAGAAAATGGTTCCTTTAATCTGGCAATATTAAGGAATTTACGGGAGAGGATGATGAGCTTAGATCCGCGACCTAGGCCTACGCAGTTTGAGGCGTTGACAGAGTGGGAAGACGAGATGCATGAGCAAGAGAAATGGCAGTAGATACAGATATATGTTCGGACGGCCGAACGATCGGGAAACTCATTGTGATTGAATGAGAAGGTGGCGAGACGCAAGTATGACTGAAGGATTGTTTCCAGTAAGAACTGCAGGGGAAAGTGAGGGAAGAAAATGCATAGAAAAGAAAAACAATGTAGAAACCAGAAGGTACGGAGCAAATGAAACAGAAGACGATGTCTTAGATGATATGTTTTACAAAAGTCCACCTCCCTTCAGGCAGGAATCAGAAACGCCAACCGCAGGTACACCAGTGAGGGAAACTCTGAGAATCATTAAGACAGAAGTTGTGACTCCAGAGGTAAAGAGAAGGAATTCTCTTAGGGAACGGGGAATGGAAAATAAGGTAGAGAGTGAAAATTCGAGGGAACTAGCGAAACCCACGTTAGAACTGACAGAGAAAATAAGAGAATTGATGAAAAATCTGGAAGCAGTTACAGTCCCTGTGACCATAGGTCTCGTTATGCCTATTTTCGAGAAGCAGAAAGAAAGTGAGCATGGTCTAACAGTCCCGTATGTGAACAATAAACAGACAGAACAGCCCTTGAGGAGAGCAAAAGAGAATCCCTGGAGACACACCATGAGTGAAGGTGAATTACATGTGTCAAATAACCCATTTTATAGTCCTGATGCTGTAGAGAGAAGCAGAGTGGTAGGAGGACCAATATTAGAACCACAGAGACTAACGGAACCAGGGAATGTAGAAAAATCAGTGGGTATAACTACAGACGAATTGAGTGAATGGCTGAAGGGCTTGCAAGGTGAAGCGAAAGAATCCCATACCATTGATGTGGCAAAATTACGGATGGTGTTAGAAGAATTAATAGTAGGGACCATCCCCACAGAAAAGCTGAAAAATTACCAAGATGAGGAATTATTGTTTTTATGTAATAGTGTCACTTGGAGAGCAAAGAATTTACATGACAGGCTAGCAGAAATAGAAAGTGAAATGGGAATTGACATGGACAAGGTAAAAGCTTTACAGAAGCCTTACCGAGGGGATTTCACGGAAAAGGACATTGAGAATCTGAACACTGCAGGACGAATAAGGCAGATTAAGGACATAATCACAGTGTTGAGGAAATGGGGAGATGTGGACAAATGGAAAAGTAGGTGGTATAGGGAGCGGGATGATACCTTAGACAGAACTTTTCCAGCGTTTCCTGTGAGAGAAAAGGAAAAGGTAGTGACAGAGTTCCCCATGAGAGAGATTCCAGGGGGGGGATATGTGCATGTCCCATGGACAAGACAGGACATTTTGTCATTTACAAATGACTTCCCTTGATTACGAGAAAAGCCGGTCGAGTGGTACAGACAGGTAGACAGATTTGTTAAATTGTCAAAAATGCTGTGGATTGATCTGAATAGCCTATTTGATATAATAGTGCCAGCAGACTTATGGGCAGAATGCAAGATAGTCATAGATTGGCCAACTAAAGAATACCCGAGTGATCCCAAAACAGGAGCACCAGATCCAGAGGTAATGAAGAAATATGAACAGGTCATGGTGTTTTTGAAAAACAAAGTGCCTCCCAAAGAAACAGACTGGGTTAAGATATATCGAACACATCAAGAAGCAAAAGAGTCAGTTCACGCTTACTATGAAAGGCTAATATTAGCTTTCAAACAGTTCAGTGGAGATGACAATCTGGGAGAAAAGGACCCGAGTCATTTTGTGTACAGATTTGTGTATGGTCTGCGTCCCGAAATTTGGGAAATGATTAAGCAGCATACAGTGGACTGGCAGAGTAAGAAAATAGTTGAGATCCTAAGGCATGCTAAATACTTTAGTGATGAGATTGAGGCAAAGCAGCGAAAACTAAAAGAAAAGGCAATGTGGGCTCAAGTGAAAGTCGCAGAGAGACAGGAAGCTCAGCTGGTTGAACAAGCTAATAACCCAGGCATTAAACCAAGATTTGGCTCAGGAAAAAGGAAGGGTAATATAGAAGAAGCTAAAAAGAAGTTTCCATGCCACAATTGCGGACGGTTAGGGCACTGGAAATCCGAGTGTAAATATCCACCAAGTATTAATAATGAAAATCCATCATTGAATCCACAGGTTCAGTGTGAGGGGAGTGGCCCACCGCCGCAACAGCAGAAGGCTGTTAATCCACAGAATCAGGTGCCAAAACCGCCATTACCGCAAAGCAGGAACACCCAAAGATATAGCAAAGAAACGGGATTCTACAATGAAGAACAGGTAAACAAATCGCAACGCGCGAGCGCTGTGACACAATATTGGCTGCAAAATGACGAGAGTGAGTCGGAGGAGATTTATTGACGGTGACGAAAAGAGGAAGAAGGGTGCGTACTTGGCGCAACTCTAGAAATAGATCAGACAGACCCATTTGTGGATGGGAAAGTTAATGATGAAAACATTACTTTTCTAGTAGACACTGGAGCTACGCGATCTACTGTCAGATCAGCAGACGTGAAAAATCTTCCTCTTACGGATGAAACAATCCAAGGAGTTGCTGTGTCAAATACCCAGATTAGGACCTACCTTACCGAACCGGTAAAGGTTACAATAGGGAAATTCACAGATATGCACCGATTCGTGGTGTGTGATACTAGTCCTGTGAATCTATTAGGAAGGGACCTTCTGTGCAAAATGAATTGCACCATATTCTGTACTCCAGACGGAATAGCATTTGAGACACCAGATGAGGATGTACTGTACAAGATGACAATAGCTAATCAAGAAAATGGAATTACAGGAACTGATGCAGTATTTAACCCAGATGAATTACCCAAATAATTGAAGCAGTCAGTGAAGGCAGGAGTCTGGGATTTTACTGGAGAAGATGTAGGCCTTATGAGAAATATAGATCCAGTAAAGATTACACTAAAAGAAGGAGTAGTTTATCCAAACATTCCCCAATATAGACTGAAACCGGAAATAATTGAAGGGTGACACCTTTAATTGAGAAAATGATTCAACAAGGAGTGTTGAGAGAAATAATGAGCAGTCCATGTAACTCACCTATAATGGGACTGAAAAAGCCCAATGGGAAGTTCAGGATTGTGCAAGATTTGAAAAAGATTAACAAGATTGTTGTGTCATGTTGTCCCATTGTTCCTAATCCATCAGTGCTTTTATATCAGATTCCCCATGATGCAGAATGGTACACAGTAATTGATTTAAGTCATGCTTTCTTTTCCATTCCGTTGCATCATGACAGCCAGCCGATTTTTGCATTTCGGTTTGGAGAGCGTATTTTGGCATGGTGCCGGTTCCCACATGGGTACACAGAGAGCCCCTCCATTTTCAATCAGTTGCTAAAGAAATCTCTGGAAAGTCTTACCATGCCCGAAAATTCAGTTTTGGTTCAATATATTGACGACCTATTGGTGGCGTCAAAGACACGTGAGGCTTGTGAAACGGACACAATAGCTTTGCTGAATCATTTGGCAGATGGAGGACTAAAGGTATCTCCGACAAAATTGCAATACTGTAAAAAAGAAGTACAATATTTGGGTCATACCATTGAAAAAAGGCTGAGAAAAGTAACCATAGACAGGATCAGAATTATTAGAGTAATGAGAGCTCCAATGACCCAAAGAGAGGTGAGAATGTTCCTAGGGATCGTTGGTTACTGTCGTCAGTGGATAAGTAACGTTTCCCTGATTGCCAAACCATTGGTAAAATTGACAAAAAGTGAGGTTAAAGACCCCTTTGAACTAGACAAAGAAGAATTGGCAGCATCCAGACAACTAAAGAACAGTCTTTGTGAAGCCCCAGCTCTGGGAATGCCAGACTATGAGAAAGAATTTGAGTTATACTGCAGTGAGAGAAACGAATGTGCACTCTCAGTGTTAATACAGAAACATGGAAGGCAAAGGAGACCAGTGGCATATTTTTCATCAATGTTAGATCCAGTGGCGGTAGGTCTGCCAGGATGTCTGAAAGCCGTAGCTGCTACATGCCGAAGCCTAGAGCAGAGTGAGGGAATCGTGATGGGGTATCCAGTAAGAGTGTTTCTACCTCATAATGTGGCGATCCTCTTAACGAGGAGCCGAACACAGTTCATGTCACATAGTCGGCTGACTAAGTATGAGAAGGTCATTCTAGGTGCAACCAATGTGAGTCTGGAAAGATGTGTGAATGTGAATCCAGCTACACTTTTGCCTGATGCAGAGAGAGTGGAGGTAAGAGATGATGTTGATCATTTTTGCCTGGATGTGCTTGACTATTGAACGAAACCTCGACCTGACATAAAAGATTTACCCTTGCCAGAAAGTGATTATGTGTTGTTTGTGGATGGGTCTTGCTTGAGAACAGATGAAGGATTGTTGAGTGCGGCCTTGGCTATATGCACAGTTGCTGCAGTCATAGAAGCATCACACTTGAAAGGAGTTAAATCCGCTCAAGTAGCAGAACTAGTGGCATTGACAAGGGCATGCAAAATTGGGAAGAATGTGAGAGTGACTGTGATAACAGACAGCCAGTACGGCTTTGGAGTTGTCCACGATTTCGGCCAACTTTGGCTGCAGAGAGGTTTCCTGACCTCAAGTGGAACTCCTATAAAGAATGCAGAAGTGGTGGGAAAATTGCTGGAGGCAATACAGTTGCCAAAGGAACTGTCAGTGGTGAAATGTGCTGCACATAGTCAGGGTAGTGATTATATCACTACTGGGAATCGCTATGCCAATGACATGGCTCAGTACTGTGCCCGAAATCTGTATTCAATTAATAGGGCAAAGGAAAAGGAAATGTTTTCTTGCTCCATAATGTTTACTAACGTTGTGGACACATGGGAAGAAGTAAGGCAGTTGCAGGATGAAGCAGGAGATGAAGAAATGAAGCAGTGGGTAAAAGCAGGTTGTGCACCAAGAGAGAAAGATCATGTGTGGGTCTATCGGGATGGAAGACCAGTAATGCCTGATAGCATGATGTCAACCATGGCACGGATGTATCATGGCCAAGGACATCTGGGAAGGGATGCCATGATAAGGGCTTTTAAGCAGACCTGGTACAATGCAGAATTCAGGTTGATAGCCGAGAGTCTCTGTCAAAGATGCCTGATATGTCAGCAGTACAATCCTGGAAGGAAAACAGTGGTGAGCCTAGGCACAATTGGCCGAGAGGGAGGACCCTTCACTAGAATGCAAATAGATTTCATTGAAATGCCCCCTTATAACAAGTTGAGGTATGTTCTGGTGGTAGTTTGTCTGTTTTCCAGGTGGGTGGAGGCATATCCAACAAGAAGAAATGATGGAATCACAGTGGCCAAGCTCTTGTTGAGGGAATTCATCCCAAGATACGGGTTCCCAATAACCATAGAATCAGACAGAGGAGGAAACTTTTACAATGAGATCATGAAATTGATTTGTGAAGCATTGGGTGTACAGCAAAAACTGCATTGTGCTTATCGACCAGAGGCTTCTGGTGTGGTTGAGCAAATAGATGGTACAATCAAAAACAGAATAGGGAAAATGTGTTTAGCCACAGGAATGAAATGGCCTGATGTCTTGCCTCTAGTCTTGATGACAATTAGATCTACTCCAGACAGAACTACAGGTTTGAGTCCCTACGAAATTATCATGGGACGAGCCATGAGACACGAATTTGTTCCAGTCAACAAGTTGATGACAATAACTGATGACATGATTTTGGATTACTGTAAAGGCCTGGCTGACGCAGTCCATTCTGTGTTTCACCAGGTTGGAGCGGACGCCACCACCCTTGAGAGAAAACCAGCCCATGACCTAAGCCCAGGTGACTGGGTGAGAATAAAAGTCCACAGAAGAAGGAATTGCTTGGTTCCAAGGTGGGGAAGGCCAAGGCAAGTGATATTGACTACAACAACAGCTGTGAAGTGTGCTGGACTGAAAAATTGGATACATGCGAGTCACACCTTGAGAGTTCCAAATCCAGCAGATAGCATTGGAAAAGAATATTTCGATAAATCAGAATCAAGTGATGAGTCAGGCAATGAGATTGCAAAATCAAAAGAGAATCCTGAAAGGGGGGAAAAGGAGCCAAGATTAGTCCCAACTCCCAGAGAAGAGATTCTGAGAAAGAGATTACAGATTTCAGATGGTTCAGATTCTGGAGACGGGCAAAACGTCAGTGGTGAGCACAGAAAAAAGAAGAGAAAAGAAAAGAATGTCCCGTCAGAAGTAACATTTACACCAGAGGAGAGAGTAGAAGAAGTTCCACCTGAGAAAATTCTAGAAGGAGAAGTCACAGAGAGAGAGGGACAGATTGCGGAAGACCCCCGAGGAGTTGTAGGGAACTGCAACACACAGCTAGGTGAAGGGACAAGTCGTCAGCAGGAAGATTGCGTGCCGGAGACCCGACGAGGGACAGAAGTAGGGCCAACACCAGAGGTGGAAAAAGAAACTGTTGAAAAAGAAAAAACAAACGAGACAGAATCTGAAGACAGTGAAACTGAAATACCAGAGGGTCGAGTTCTAAGAAAGAGAGCTTGGATTGAGGAAAGAAACAGTAAAGACGGCAAAACAAGAAGGAATGCTAAAGGAGATCTTTGGCCAAACAAAATAAAGAGATTGAGATATCGATTGACACGAGTCAAACCCTCAGAGGCTGAACAAGTGAATGAAGTAACCAGTCAGCACAAAGAAAAGGAGGGAGAGACAGAAGTGTCTGAAGCAAACAAACGATCGAGAAAACCAAACCAGAAGTATAAGTCGCCTGAATGGACGTACGTGGCACTGCCTGAACAAGGAGAAGAGGTAGATAGTCAAGGAAATCCAGAGGAGGCTTTACTGAGAGTATTGAAGGAAGAAGAAACAGCGGAAATCCTGAGAGTTATCCTATCCGATATCGGAGAAGAAGCGGAAGATCAGGAAATTATGTATGTGGATGACGAGAAGGAAGTGAAAAACGACGAGAGGCCAAGCTGAGTGATTTCAAACAGGTCCTTGTAGAAAATATAAAGGATTGAATAAGAAATTGAAGTATTTGGATCATCTGATAAGGGCTTAGCTCTTGCAGGAAAAACTACCAGAAGCGGAGTAGAAGAGGCTAAGTCAAAAGACACAGTCAATTTTAACAAGATGGCTAACATAGATGATAACAAGAGTAGATGTACCTTTATGAGAACATGTTGTTGTTGTACAGGACTATTAATGCTTCTTTGGAGCGTACTCGCTCTTTTGATCTCTTTCAAAGTAACTTTAGATACACTAGAGGGACATACAGAGAATATGACTAACATAGTGAAGAGTTCACAAAAGGTAGTTCCATTTAAAACAAGTACTGAGCATATGCACAAGGATAGGTCTATAACTGATTTTTCTAGCAATGTTTTTTCAAAATTATTGTATGAATATGTAAGAACAATGGACGTAAGGGATTGCTACGTATGTATGCAATTACCTGCCTCTGTCTCAGAAGGGGTGACTTATCATCACCTTCCAGCAACTTATGGAATAACATGTAGCGTTTTAACTAGTATATTTTATCGAATAGGGAAATTAGAATATAATCTGTCTAGTATAGATAACATTCTTGGACAATTGCCCATGAATAATTAATTGAATCCAGCTAAAACTGCTAATGTACTAGGTGAAATTTTTATAGAGACTAAAGAACTAACTTTAGAATATATTTTTAGAAACAATTTAAATTGCAGTTTGAAGACAGAAGAGAAAACCTTTCTAGATATGGTCGAAGACAGGAGATTGAAAATACATAAAAATGCAGAAGGACATAAAGAAGGGGAAAACATTTGGGAAATAGATGGGAAAAAGGAGACAAAGGGTGATGCCAGACCAACAACAGCTATAGATTCACCACAGAAAGGCAAATTATGCATTATGAGGGAAAGATCCCAATATGATTATTATTATATAGGGACAAGTGAGTGTCATGATACATATTTTATTGCATCTGGATGGGGATTTAGAGGCGGAGAAGATCCAGTTTTCCCTGGACTGTATTATATTTGTGGGAACAAGGCTTATTACAGGTTGCCCGACCATTGGTATGGCACATGTTATGTTGGCCTGGTCTTTCCAAAAATCTTTCACATGGATAGAGTAGAAAATAGTGGACCACATAACCTACTAATGCGTAGTAGAAGAGAAACTTGGTTAGAAATTGTAGGTGATATTTTTGGAGCCTTGATACCAGCAGTGGGAATATCTTTGAATGCAAATAATATTCGGAAATTGTCAACCAGAGTGGATCGCTTGTCAACAAGCACCGCTGGAGGATTTCTTTTGGTAAATACTGAAATGGTTGCCATGCGTGCTATGATTATGCAAAATCGACTTGCCCTTGATATCTTATTGGCAAAAGAGGGTGGAGTCTGTGGAATGCTGAAAGTTCAACATTGTTGCACTTACATTCCTGATGAAAGCAAAGATCTAAAAGTATATATTAAAAATATTACAGAACTGCATGATGAAATAAAACCACTGGAGGTTGAAAGTATCTGGACTAGAATTAGTAATAAGATGGCTGCTATTAAGACTTTCTTAGGTAAATTAGGTAGTACAATAGTAGGGAAAATATTATTTCCATTAACGTGTGTGATTTTCATATTATCAATACTTAGATTAGGATGTATGTGTTGCAGACATAGAAGAAATAAAAAGAAAGTTAGACGAGAAATTATCAAAAAGAAGTAAAAGAAACAAGAAAGAGATTTTAACGAGATAGAATTGGAAGAATGGAAGGAGAGTATGTATGACAAAACAAAAAGAGAAGATGAAGGAGAAACAGAATTGTATTTGAGCAAGAAAACATTTAGAATTTCCATAAAAGGGGAAAAATAAATAGATTTTTGTGGGTTTTGTTTTGTGGTGATAAAATCACCAAAGGGGGGATTGATGGAGCGGGTAAAATGTTTTCTTTTTATATACCCAATCCATTTATATAAGTTTATATTAAAATGATTAATAATTAATTATAATAATTAATAGTTTGATATGAAGGTACTAAATCAACCTTATTAACAGAAAGAATACACGTGGGAATGCATTTGCATGGCTAAAATAATAAGTGAACTAAGTTTGTATGCATATTAAAACGATAAATGTTGCTTGAGTAATGTAATTGTGATTTGCGCTTAAATAAACCAGCATTAACGGCTTTGGATGTTGCATATGGCTAGATAGATGCATACACATAAGGGTATTAGCAAGGGTTTAACACTGTTTTAATCATTTCTATGTATTAATTACGATTTTTGTGTTTCTTTGCTTAAGTTGACTATTCTGGCCTACCAAAAGATGGCCACCGACTGAAACCTAACTAAAAGTACATTACTTCATCATTTGAACAATGGAAAAAGGCGCCTGCACTGACTTCGTCCGTGTCCCTTGTGTGACCTGTCAGACCATGCCCATGAAGACTACCCTGGGTGAGGTGCCAATGTCCCTGAACGTGAAGCAAATGTTGCTGATGGAAAAATGAACTGTCGAACTCAACCTGTTACCAACGAACTGATACATTTGGGACTATGACTTAGTCTTTCCCATACATTTACTGTGAAACTTCGTCCACATGGGAAAATTTGAAAATGTTTCTTAATGTATTGAGATGTATTTGAATTCAGCCAATCGTTGGCTTGGGAAATGAGAAATTGTAACTTTAATATGTAAATTTTAGTATAAATATTAGTAGACTAGAGAGGGAATAGGCCACTCTACGTTAGACGCCACTTTATGCAGAAGCTATTGACGGAGAATCGATGATCAGAGATCTTTATGCTGACGGAGAGGACGGAGACTTTATAACTCTGATGAATTTACTGAGGACCAGTTCTGACTTAGAGAACGACATTTAGCCAGAATAGGTAAATATGACAAAAGATAATATTGCATTATTAGGATTTAACCTGCATTTAAATTAGATAAAGAAAATCATTATTTGAATTACTGTGTCGGGTGATTATTTCATTGAAATGTTATTTGATCTGGTTTGAGAGTTAAAGTGTCATTAAACTAAATAACAACTAAATGATTCGACCGACCACTTGATGGATGAATGGTTAGGGTGATTCAGTAGAAGTGGTTTCCTCTATCAAAGCGAACAGCTGTGGTTGGGATTTGATGTCCCTTTGTAGGCACGGATAGTTTGAGAGAATGAATGTTGGTGTTATGGGCCCCACCAGCGTGTGATGTGTGTATGTGCGTGTGACTGAGAAATCATTCTGTCCGTGGAAGCAGGGGGAAATTTAGTAATCCGAACTGCACCATGCGTGCCTGTGTGTGTGTGAGCGAGAGGGAGAGAGGGAGAGGGAGAGAGAGAGAGAGCGTGCATGTGTGTGCATGCGTGTGTGAGGGAGAGAGAGAGATAGTGTGCGTGAAAGAGAGAGAGAGTTGATGCTGCATGTCAGAGCATGTTGGGGATCCCACAGCAACCCTCGAACCCCTGTAGACATGTGTTTTGTGGAAAACATGAATATGACTCCAACTCGAGGTTTGTAGGTGTGTGTAGGGCACCCTGCCATCCCAGAACAGTAGACTGGGTGTTAACTCTGCTATTACAAACACAATTATTACAATGCAGCACGGAGGTTTCGAATCGGATGAAGGTCTACCTTAGTTTTGATTGGATGAATCGGGTGGCTCTGTATCATAGGTTATTAGACTTGTATCCTGTACTGGCTTGATGTATTGAACTTTTATGAAGCTGTCTTGTTACGCATGATTTAATTACAAGATGTAAATATGCACACTAGTTAATTACAATCTTAACTTTGGTAATATTAAACTGTTTAGCACATTGGGGGTTTTCATGGCTTGACAAAGGGATTGGTTTCCGAGAAGAATCTGATCTGCACATAGTTATTGTAAAATGTTTATTATTGCATAATATCAATGTTTATTATTGCATTATATCACTGAATTACACAACCGGTACCTGCAAGCCTTTAAATACAGGAGATGCCGTTGCTATTTTAGGCCATGGGGTGGCAGTGGTAGTCTCTCGAGTGGTGCACACGCGGCCGTCGCGTGACGCGAAAGTGAAAGTAATCGCGATCAAGCGCGCGGCGAGCGATGCGCTTAATGAGCATGAGGAATGCCATATGGTGCCTCTGCTCAAGCGTGCGCCCGCGCACATGCACTGCAAGCTGTAGCCGGCGGTAGCATTTTCTGAAGCCCTTACTTAAAGTTTCGCCATGGAGTTAAAATAGAACTTCTTAGGAAATGATGAAAATTAATTTATTTTGATTTATTTTAAACCATCTTTTAATTTAATGTAATGCTAAATGTTATATATAAATACAAAAATGTATTATTTTATTAGAAAGTATTTGAATAACCTTTAATTTAAAAACAAATAAACATAACCTTTTTCATAACTTAAATAGTTACAATTAATTCTAAACATAATGCTTAGTAATGTTAAGGCATAATATATCAATATAAACATTTTAATTTAAGTGGGATTTTTTTTAATAACACTACAAAAATAATTTAAATTTGATACATTTAAATTAAAAAAAAAAATAATTCAAAAGTAAGGTATTAGTGCTGTGGCATTTTTTTTATTTTTTAAACTTAATGTACATGCATATTTAATATAAAACTATGTTTACTAAGTTTTTTTAAATTGTAATAAATGCTTTAAGTTTTAGCTATAATTTACCACAGGGAGATCTTGCCCCACTCCCACCCCCGTAGAGGAGATCTCTACCTTTCTGTGAAATATTACTAGTATTAGCCTTACACTCTTAAATTTGGCTCCATCCCCTGTGCCAGGTAAGTCTACACTTTGTAGTAAATGTACTTGCGGAAATGGATTTACTTCAAAGTGCAAGAGTATATTTACACGTTCAGATTTATTCAACTGCGAATTTACCTTTGTGAATAGGCCCCTTGAGGTTCTGCACAGTGCATTTGACCTCATAGTTGGGGCTGGTTTCTACCCTTCATGATTACTGTTAAGATGAATCCTTGCAAGGGACAAAGGAACCAGAGAGACAATATTCCTCCAGTGGATTTCACAGAAGTAAGAAAACACTTTTGCTGAATACCAAGGTTTTTCTCAAAAGACAACATCATAAAGTTAAAGTCAATCAATCAATCAATCAAAGACATTTATAGAGCGCACTACCTACCCGTAGGGTCTCAAGGCGCTTAGAGGGGGGGGGGGGTGCCGTTACTGCTTGAACAGCCAGGTCTTGAGCTTCTTCCTGAAGGAGAGGTGGTCTTGGGTCAGGCGCAGGTCGGCCGGGAGGGAGTTCCAGGTCTTGGCGGCCAGGTAGGAGAAGGACCTTCCTCCTGTTGTGGCTCTACGGATGCGTGGGACGGCGGCGAGGGTGTGGCTGGCAGATCGGAGGTGGCGTTTGGGAGCGTAGAAGTTGATTCGGTTGTTAAGGTAGCTCGGGCCTTGATCATGAAGGGCTTTGTGTGCGTGGGTGAGGAGCCGGAAGGTGATTCTTTTGTTGACGGGGAGCCAGTGCAGGTCTCTCAGGTGTCCGGAGATGTGGCTGTTCCGTGGGATGTCGAGGATGAGTCTGGCTGAGGCGTTCTGGATCCGCTGGAGTCTCTTCTGGAGCTTGTCGGTGGTTCCGGCGTAGAGGGCGTTGCCGTAGTCCAGTCGGCTGGTGACGAGGGCCTGGGTGACGGTCTTCCTGGTCTCCGTGGGGATCCACCAGAAGATCTTCCGAAGCATGCGCAGGATGTTGAAGCACGACGAGGACACGGCGTTGACTTGCCTGGTCATGGAGAGGGAGGAGTCCAGGATGAAGCCCAGGTTGCGTGCGTGGTTCGTCGGTTTGGGTGCGGTGCCCAGGGCGGGGGGCCACCAGGAGTCGTCCCAGGCGGAGGGCGAGGAGCCCAGGATGAGGACCTCCGTCTTGTCTGAGTTCAGTTTCAGGCGGCTCGTCGTCATTCACTCGGCTACCTCTTTCATCCCTTCGTGCAGGTTGGCTCTGGCGGCGGCGGGGTCGTTGGTCAGGGAGAGGATCAGCTGGGTGTCGTCGGCGTAGGAGATTATGTTGAGGTTGTGTTGGCGTGCGATGGCCGCGAGGGGGCTCATGTAGACGTTGAAGAGTGTAGGGCTCAGCGAGGATCCTTGAGGGACGCCGCAGATGACTTCGGTGGCCTCTGACTTGTACGGTGGTAGGCGGACTCTCTGTGTTCTTCCGTCGAGGAAGGAGATGATCCACTCCAGTGCCTTCTCCTGGATTCCGACGCTGCAGAGGCGCTGCACTAGGGTGCGGTGGCAGACCGTGTCGAAAGCCGCGGAGAGGTCTAGGAGGATGAGAGCCTATGATTGCTAAAACAAGTATGAAAGAGCACGAGAACAAGAGCCTTTTCAACAGATTAGACAATTCCAGAAACACTCCATGGCATTGTGTTTCCCAAGCATTATTTAGTATCATGTCAACCATATTTACAGGATCTAACAAATACCATCACATGTAAGTTATTCATCAAAGCCATGCAAAATCTACTTCTGCACAGAGCAAACCGGGAGACCAATAAAGAACTCACAAGTTTGCAATAGCATGGCCCTATGTCCCATCAGTCACTGAACATTTGATCACATTCTAGTTAGCTGCCCACTTTATGTCCAGCAAAGAAGGAACAGGCCCTATACATTTCTGTGATCTCCGAACTGAGGAAATATGATCTCTTTTCAGATCATAGCAAACCCCTTTCCTCTAGAGCAGCTATCTTTTTCTGAGTAGCAAGAAAGGCCAGGATAAAGTCAGAGAACTGCTCTCGCTCTGAAAACCAAGGACAATTCATACTAGCCTGGTCCTATGAATCGCTGTGCCATACAAGTGTAGCCTCACTTCGGTGATGAAGTCCCACAAAGCAGAATTGTGTCTGCGTTTTCTCGTGTTCCCTTTCAGAACAAATGTGACCCAGTAGTTCAGAAGGATATGCCCACGCTGGAAAGCTGCCACGGTGGATTTGCAAGAGGATTTTGTTCAAGCATTTTCATGCCACACTTTTGTGCTGCTGTTTCTGTGTCAATTACTACTAACAACTTCCTTAAATGCCTCCAACGTAACCCCTGAGGATACTGTAGCTTTCTTTTCCTTTCTCCCCCCACTGTAGTTGACTGGTACTCACTGCTCCCGAGGTATTGATCAATTAAGCTATTTTCTGTCTTGTGTTGTCTTGTGTTATTGCCTCCAAACGGGCCGCATTTCAAAAATATTAAAACGAAGGTGACTGCTTGTCATGGTCATGTAGGAATGATGTCACATAGGATCTGAAATCCCAAGACGTGGATTAGATAAAGGTGTGAATGGATGGATAAAATTAGGCCTGGGCTAAAAGGTCGTTCCGTTCGCGGAAATTGCGATAATTTGACATTTTCGCGTTCCGCGGAAAGCGCGAAAATGTCAAAATTTCCGCATTCCGCAGCTTGGCGATAATTTGTCTCTTGCTCGCTAAAATAATACATTCTCGCGCGCACGCGATCGCCTTACCTGAATCCCTGCGTTCGCGGACAAGTTTTCTTGATCCGGTCGCGTTCTCCATGAGATGTTGTATTGTTTTTAGCCATTTGCGCTGTCTCGCGACAGTTCGCGCCCGCAGTGACGTCATGCGTCGCGCGATCACGTCTTTCTTCTCGCGATCATGCACCGCGAGACAACTGAAAACAAGATGGCCGCGCCCGCGAGCAACCACATGGGTAAGTTGGCGAGCCGCAACCATGCAGAAAATCTCGCGAACATGCGGGAAAAAAACTTTTGCATCCTCGCGATATTTCCACGTGTTTGCGATAATTTTTAACATTTTCGCGATAATTTGCGAAAGTGGATTTCGCAAATTCCGCCCACCCCTAGATAAAATGTCGAAAACTGGTTTGTAATTTTGTTTAGAGATTCAATTTCCCAGGGGTCAAACTTTCTCTTGACGTTGACACATTTGGTCTGTCTTTGGTTCTGTTCTGGAAACTTCACATTTTATCCTTGATGGTGAAGCTTGCCTTTTGGGAGGAGAGGTGGTTTGGAAACGATGTGCCCTTTCCTGTTTTTTCCTGCACTGAATGGATCTGGGTGCTTTTTAGGTCTCGCCTGACCCAGCGCATGCGCTGGTCTGGCGAGACTTTTTGTGAGGGCTCAAAAAAGTGCTACCACTGTGGCCTAGAGCTACAGTGCATGTGTTTGGGCGCGCGCGCCTCACTTTCGCGACGGCGCGGCCGCTTTGGTGTTCTCCGTGAGCCCGTTTTTTTTTTCCTGTTTATTAATTCTATGTAGTAATGGTGGCACCCGTGCGCCGCCATTACTACAGAGCAGTAATAAACAGAAACAAGCATTGGCATAGCCAATAGGTCTTGCTTTTGGGACCTTATAAGTATTTAGCTATGCAACTGTTGCATGGCTAAACACTTATAAGGTCCCAAAAGCGAGACCTATTGGCTATGCCAATGCTTGTTCTCTATGTTTTACCTCGTTCACTTGGTCCTGTTTTATCTTTTTACAGAAGGTGGGCACGAGGAAAGTGCAGCTCCAGCCCACAAATCTTTGGTGAGATGGGACTGCCAAGCTCACTGGTCAGGTAAGACTTGGCTGCTTCTGTAAATGTGGCATGGAAGAAGGTCTTCTGTTTCCTCTCCAGCAAGCCTTAGCGAGGTGACATTCATGGTTTAGTACGATCACAAAGGATGCTACAACTTGGACACTGATAACTGGAGTGCATTTCTTCCTCTGTTCCTCACACGTTCCGGGACATAGTATTAATGGACTTTGGGACAGTGTGGTTTGACCCTTTGGTGTCTGGCCATATTGAATAGCCTAGATCTTCATGGTTTAACGTATTTTTTCCTTTTTTTAAGAGATACATTGTAGTCACCTATTTGACCCGGTTATGTTCTGCAGTGTGACCAGGTGGCGCACTCTCTTTCTGTACATTAATTCTATATGCTTGACTTCAAAAACATTCTTGTTCTTCAGGCGAACAATAGCTCATGACCTTAAGACAGCAAAATAATTTCTCAAGGATCAAAGCACCATTGACACTAGGGCTTTCGATCATTAATTATTCCAAAAACAGGCTTATTGCGATTGGCCTATGCTGATTCTCTTCCTTCACAAACTTGATTTTCTAATCAAGGGCCTCGTCAATGAATATGCACTACTTCCACTTGTATTTTCACTGTCTGGTCAGCTGAGCATTGAGCAATACTAACCGATCTTTAAGTGTATTTTTAATGATTAACTATAAAGTCTGATACTCTTATGGCACTGTTGTTACCTTTCTTTTCAACATTAATTTGTACCTATACTGTCTATTAGTCTATTTGTTGCATTTTATTTGAAAATGCTAATCCTGTGAGCTTTCGTTGTTGTTATATTCTCTGTTTTGGGGTAGTCCAACAGGGTCTGATACACTAGCCATATTTTTAGGTTAGAGTTAGGGTACCAATTTTCTCATTCAGGGCTTAGGAAATTAAGGATGCTCAGGAACAGTGGCATGGATAATTATTGCTTTCCCACTTTAATCTCCCTAGTTCCTTATTTCTGTCTAGACTGGTATCCACAGTCGGGATTCTCACCCTCACTCCTGGGAGCACATCCCTGGCTCATGCAAAAGGCTATTGGTTCTCCCACCATGAGTCGCTATTCCCTCTCTTACCTACAGGGTGGCGCCACCCAACATTAGAAGGGACATAGTGGAAGAAACATATCATCTAGTCCAAAGCTCTTAGCTATCTGCTAGTGATCACAAAACTGGCATCTTTGTTAAAGCCTTCTAAATAATTCCTCAGCCTTCAGCTGCACAATGCAAAGAAATAGAGTAGGGCAGTGTCCTACTTCACAACACTGAGATCCCGCTTCTCTTACATCCAGAGGTGAGCAGAAATACCATGGATTTATATTTTCAGCCTAGTGCGGGGAATCTTTGTTTGCAAGCTACGGGGACCGATTCTCTGTGTTTTCTTGATTTTTGGGTTTTCTGTGGGGGTTTCCCATGCATACACAAACCTAACTTTATAATATTATAACAAATAAACTTTTATTGTTGGTAGAGCACATACCTTACATAAAATTTCCTTTCAGCACACTGGCACAGGGTCAAAAGCGACGTAGTCCTTGCCAGACTTTGGTGCTCTCCGCTGGACCTGTCTCAGTTATTAAGCTAGGTAAGTAACATATAGAAGGCAAGAATAAGGAATTTCTGGTAAAGAAGGACAGATAATGATAATTGCTCAGGTAGTTGCGAGAAACTATTTTCTCAGCTTGTTGTAAGGAGCCCCCCTCCCCTTTTTTTACCCCATTTGGACAATTAGCTGCTGGTTTTTCCTGCTAACCAAATCTCAGTGCCAGTGTTCTGACCCATTACCAAAAGTATGTTGAATTAGCTATACCCAATTGGCAAGTACTGACTTACTTATAAGTCCTTAGTACATGGTACCAAGGGCATGTAAGATAAGGTACCCCCTGTACGTACTTCTAGGTCTGGGAGAAGGGGAAAACCATCAAAATTACAACAAAATACTCCCACACGACCTATAGTGATTTCATTGCGTCTGTCACAAGCGCCAGTGTACTTCCTATTGTATGCAGATCAAATCCTACTACAAGATTTCATTTAAATATTTTATTCAAAACATATTTTTTCATTTGAATATTTTATTCAGAACATATTTTTCTTTTTTGATCAATTTAATATTTGTACTCTATAGTGCACTTTTTTTAAAATATGAAACATGATAAAGCATAATTTTTGTAAATAAAGTGAAAAGCAATATTTTTACATATATACAATTTAAAACAAGACAGACATATGAACAGCACATATCATAGTTCGAATATCAGTACACATGATTATACTTTCAATGATATGGTAATTATCTATCTTATACCCATCAAGAGAAACAAAAAAGGAATTTTATAAAGAGAAATCAAATCATACCGCACCTCTCCATTCTACCGCCACTCAAACCAGACATACATGCACACTTTCAACCTATCTTTCGCCGCCAGGCTTAAAAAGACGTGCTACTTCACTGCATGGTAGAAATCCTATTTATCCATCCATGGTGTGGCCGTCAGCCGGGAGTACATCTAGCCAACGTACGTTTCAGTGGATTCAATTAATTGGTATCCACCTTCCTCAGGGCCATCCAATTTCTATTCTTAATCTCACTAGTAGAGGTGCGATGAGAGAATCCTGATCGAGTAATTAAGAAATTTTCTTTTCCTACGATCTGCTATTGCCTTGCCAGCCAGGAATAGAATCCTAGTGTAGATGCTTCTTACTGCATAAGAAGTTGATTTGTAAGCATGGCATAGTTTTGCCTGTATCTCAGCACTGTGGGGTTCAAGCATCCAGGTTTTTAAAAAAGCAGATCTTTTGAGATGGTATCTTCCAATGTGTTGTGAGTTAGCTCTTTAGGGCAAGCTCATAATTCGATCAATTAGGATGGGAAAAGCAGAATTAAGGGATCCGACATATAAGGACTTTTATGCCAAACACAAATGAATGCAGCCTAATTTATCTAACTCACAACACACTGGAAGACACCATCTCAAAAGATCTCCTTTGTAAAAAACCTGGACGCTTGAACCCCACAGTGCTGAGATACAGGCAAAACTATGCCATGGCTAAATCTCCGCCACCAGCCGGAATCTCCACCACCGGGCCAGAAGCTCCACCTCTGGGCCAGAAGCTCCGCCTCCGGGCCAGAAGCTCCGCCTCCGGGCCAGAAGCTCCGGCTCCGGGCCGGAATCTCCGGCCCGAGTGCGGATGTAAAGTTACTAGTCATAAATCCATTCTGTGAATACCAAAAGTAGTAAGTGCATTCTGTGAATACCAAAAGTAGTAAGTGCGTTCTGTGAATACCAAAAGTAGTAAGTTTAGGATTTTGTCTTAAGTTAATTCTGTGAATCGGGCCCAAAGTGTCCATCTAGGACTGCAGCACTGTTTGTGTCACTCTGAGACAAAGTACAAAATGGTAATCAGCCTGCTGCTGCAGACTGGAGGAGCAGTGTGTACACTGCTAGTT
This sequence comes from Triturus cristatus, assembly GCF_964204655.1. NCBI lineage: Eukaryota > Metazoa > Chordata > Amphibia > Caudata > Salamandridae > Triturus > Triturus cristatus. Next base: position 865,935,049 of record NC_140589.1, read on the forward strand.
CAACTTTTCCATTAAAACGAATGGCAAAATCACCTTTCCCTTAATAATATATGTAAGTCTCCCCTAAGGAAGGCCTTTCGAGCCCTATGGCAGAGAGCTGTATATTATTAAGCAAGACATATAGGTTTAGATCTGTCTTAACAGCAAAACCACTAAAGTAGTTTTTGCTGAGGAAATGTATTTGCTCCATTGGCTAACACAGAGTTACAGACTGGCATCCCAGGCTGGCTAACTCCTGAATGGGACTGTAGTGTAGTTCTTTGGAATCCCCAGGACCTGCACATTTTGGATGACCTAAACTGAGGGCTCAGTGTCCAAATCGATTCTGGACACACCCACAAGATATGTCAGACGTTAGACCAGCTAGCTCTACAATAAAATCACCAACAAAGCATCAAAAATACAAGCCTGGTCACTCGATAAAGCTGAAATGGCAGAGGAAAAAAATGGATGGATGGTTTTGTATTCATATGAGAGCTGGGGCCCACAACCCTACCTCATTAGTCATTTATCCCCATTAATACAGCATTCTCCTCTCCTTATTCATCTGGGAGCATTTTCATCAAAAGACCAGGATCCATTGTGGAAGCAAACCTGGCCGAACCTCCAATGCAGGTCATGCGGCATTTCCAAAGAAACCCTATTGCATCTCCTGTGCATCTGCCCCACGGTTGGCCCACTGCAACTGCAACTATAACTACCAGCCCTCCGCTCTCTTCAGATACGATCCTGTCAATCAGCTTTGATGACACTCTTGAATAGCCAGTCACTGCAGCTTTCTTGCAGGGCAGCAAAGTTTCTTTAATCAGTCAACAAACAGCTACAAACACAGCAGGAGGAGAGCGAGAGGTCTGATAGAGTCTACAACAGCACATCAGCAACAACTGGGAATCTGCATCCCCTTGAGTCGTTCATAAGTGCACAAGGTTCCATCAGAGCAGGGGCCACACTTGGAGCAGAGTCATTGGGGTGCCTAACCCAGCCATATGATACCACACAGCTCAGAAAAGGCCATCGGCAAGAGCAACGTGGCAATTGAGCTTTCTGTGAATTCACTCTATGCAAGGTACATTTAATTCGATGGGACAGCTTCACTTATACCGAACTATAATCTAACTTCATAAAGCGCAGCAGCTCGCAATATTAATCGTTCTTGCCCAAGCCCCCTGATGGCGATTTAAGTAGGCCCTTGCTCTTCACTTGAGCAAAAACATAATTACGGCCAATTTCAATCCTATTACTTCTAAATGTTAACCCTTGTTATTTGACCCAGGGACCACCACCTCCACAGGCCTTAAATTAAATGCGGGGTCTATGCATTCCCCTACCACCTCACAGGGGCTTTAATCTTTAAAAAAATGTGTGGGGGATCCTATACCCCCCCCCACGAATCCCTGGGGACCGCCACCACCCGAGGCTAATTATCTGAAATGCGGAGGGGTCACACAGCCCCCCCGCAGCCCTTGGGACCACCGCCACCCTGGGGCTCTGTTTGTGAAATGGGGGGGGGCACGCGGAACTGCCACCTACCCGGGGCTATGTTGAAAATAATGTGTGCCCCGGGGAACACCACCTCCCCGGGGCTACTTTGCGAATTGGAGGGAGGGCCGCGCTGCCCCCTCCTGGAGCCGTAAATGGCCCTGGGGACCGCCACCCCTCTAGTGCTGGCTCCAGCAATGTCCCAGGGTGCCCATCCCCGGGACATTGCAGTTTACTATGGCTTGGCGGGAGCACTGCTGGAGTAAAATTTACTATTTCTACTCCAGTCTGTGCAACAGCAGGGAAAGCCTGGAGTTTGATGGGGAGAAATTTACTATTACCTCTCCAAACAGCAGAATAGTAGGGAAAGTGTTGAAACTGAGAAGAGGTTAATTTTACTCTTCCTACTGCAGTATAAAGAAGAGTAGGGAAAGTACTTCACTTCAAACAAATTACATATATGAGTAACCTCATGTATGTTAGAAAATATTAAACTATTAATATGAAAAATATTAATTAACAGGAAAATAATGAAATGTGTATATATATTTATTAGGAAAACTTAAAACAATTAATCAATTTAAATAATTACTATTAGTAAATTTATTCATTAATTATCAATTAATAAATAACTGTCATTCACCTATTAATTAACTTTTCACACTGTATACCCAGTAATCCTAGCAAACCACAACTAAAATATAAGTAAAATAATAAGCATTTACATAGTTAAAATCAATTATATAGTGAATTATCAATTAATAATTAATTGTTAGTTAATACTTAATTAACTTCCCACCCGAGACCCCCACATACATAAGAACATGCAACTAAAATGTGAGCAAAATAATTATGCATTCCTTAATTTACATATTTAAGTTAAATTAAATAATTAATTTACAAATACAAATTAATAGTTAATTAAATATTAGTTAATTAACTTCCCACCCTATACCCCTACAAACCTAGCAACCCACAACTAAAATATAAGTGAAAAAAATCCATATTCCAAAGTTACATAATTAAAAATCAATTACATTATGAATTCCCAATTAAGAATAATTGTTCACTGATTATTTATTAATTATCTTCACACCCCTTCAAACCTAGCATCCCGCTACTAAAGTAAAATAAGTCAGTATTACATTCCATATTTTACATGAATAAAAATCATTTAGATAAATAATCAACAAATATAAAAAATTATAAATTGTTAATCAATTATTTCCTGATTAACTTCCCACCCTAGACCCCTACAAACTCAGCAACCCACATCTAAAATACAAGTAAAATAAATAATTAGTTCATAATTCATTGTTAGTTAAGTATTACTTAATTAACTTCCCACCCTATACCTCTACATACTCCACAACCCGCTACAACGCTATAAATTACTAATAATTTTTTCTAAAGTTCTGAATCACTTGAAATTGCAAGCTATTTTTAAAAAAAATTACATTTATATAAACAAAAGTAACATAAAATTAATATATCGACTGACATATCAAATAATTTAAAAATGATATTTTTAACAACTGTATCACTAAAAAGAATATTAAAAACATCAATATTCTTTAGAACAATATTACCTCAGAAAACATTATTCTTGCCAAAGATATTAGTGCATCAAAATATTTGTGTGTCAAACAATATTTAATTTCTGATCTTTATGCCTCTCGATATTTTAAAATCAATATTTTGTCTAAACACCATGCTGGCCTATACTGGTGCATATGATAGTTTACCTCTCAAATGTGACAAGTATATTTACAATATTAAAATGTCTCAGCACTCTTATGACATACATTTACCTCACTACCCAAAGGCGTAGCTTTAATTGGTGCAGCAGGTGCAGTGGGACCATGGTCCAAAGGCATGAGGGACCCACTGAGGCCTGATTATTGCTGTATGATATCATTCAAATAGCAGCCATGGGGCCCTCTACCTTGTTTGCACTGCAGCCCATGACAACCTGGCTACAAAATACATATGAGACACAAATGACGTGAAAAATGCCCCTCCACTGTCTATATGAGGTTTATGAAAGCACTGGAGTATAGGGTAGGCTCATCAGAAGTCAAGGAGTTAAGAATTATATGGAACCTCTGAAGGTGCTGCTTGATAAATCTCCCTGCACCAATAAACCGGTGGCAAATGACTTTGCAACAAAATGGTGGTATCCAATGACATCCATAATCTAAAATGTGGCCTCAGCATTAGACACTCATGGATGTCGGTCCAGTATTTAAAAAAATAGATTTTATCCTCATTTACTGTAGCTCACTGTTATATTCCATATAGGTACCATAATATAGGCCCCGGTCATCTAATTGCCCTTCACCTATATTCTCCCTACATTACACTTTTCACGGTTTAAAGGGTCTGACCTTTTACCTAGATATTACACTGCATTCAGAACCCAGGTTTTTCCCTAGTTGGGAATCTTATACATTATGCATGAGGATTCTTGGAAGCACAGCAGGACTACCATTTCCTGTATAAAATCTATGTACAAAGTTCATGCCCAACGTCATCCTTAGGCCGACACAGTAATACAGCAAGGTAGGAACCCTGGTGAGACCTATGGGTATATATACATCACATCTTGCTAAGGTAAGACAGAGGAGACCAGGACTTCCTGTCCGACACACTGACCAGAGACGCTGAGGTTCCTGCATACAGACACTCCAACTCGCAGTGGTCTAACATCCCTCGCGGGGTGTCCAATTCAAGACCAGGACGGGGTCCCATAGTCTCTCACTTCAGGTAATGGGTTTGACTAAATCCTAAAGGGATTCTTGGCTTAACACCTACATACATGCTAGGTACGCTTAGGTACATCTAGTTAGGGAAGCACCATAGGAGTACGCATCTTTTATCATGTGTTTTATATATTCGTATGTATTCTTGATTATAGTAAGATAGTAGAACTCTACCATCCATTTACCTTTATCGTACTGCTAATCATTTATATTGTATACTGCCTAGTGGTTATTGCAGCTCATCTATTTTATATCAGAATAACAAATAAATAAATTCTTCTTGAAAACGCCCAGCCTGTTTATTCTGTGTATTTCTCTGAGACAGACTAAGTAAGCCAGGTGACTGAGCAAAAGGGAGTATATTGTTTCCACAGTCCTGAGGGATTAGGGTTGTCATGTTCGATGGTTGCCAGGAGCTATTCTCTCCTTGGTAAGAGGAGATTTTAGTGGCACTGTGAGCTAATTGGTACAAAAGGCCAACATACCCGGTTGGAGTGCTTCTGACGTCAATCCTACAGTGTATGTTGTCAGATCCTGTATACTTTTTATAGGAACTACACAACATCACATAACCTCCAGATCCAAATGAGATTGCAAACATGGGCCTGCATTTACAAAGCAGGAAGAATCTCCAACCTTCTACGTCAATTCTAACCTTTCATTTAAGGGTAGATTGGCAAAATGTCCCATACTTATGTTTTAAGCACCTGCAACAGCCACCAATGTTCACTCTACTGTCAAAATGTGTGTTGTGTCACACGGTGACAGGGCAACCCCTGCTAACTGGTTTACTGAAACCACACTGGCTTCTTTAAAGGTTTGATCATTTCCTGGACAATAAAAGAGGGAAAACTTGATCACCCTACAAGAATTCAGCTGGCTATGCCATGCAAACTGCGTTCAACTCAAGAGGCACTGCATTCTCTTCAGTGCTACCAGTGTCAAGGGGCCTACCCACCCAGAAGAGAACATATCTTTGTCAGTCCAACTCCATACCTTATTTAGCAGCACTTTGCACGAACAATAGACCCATAAAACAGATACAGAATAGGCATGAAACAAAGCATTCTCTACAAATGCCCCCAACATCAGAAGCAATTATCTCCCCAATCTGGTAGATAAAATGCCTGACGGTATGTTTGTCCTGAGGAGACACTTATGAATTACCAAGAGGGTTGAAAAGTTAACAATTGTAATTTGATTGTCTGTTGCCCTAATTAAATTAGGAACTTGTGAATGTACTTTGAACTGTTCCTTACTTACCAGGAATTTTAATGCCATCCCAATGTGTATATGCATCACTGTAAATACTGCACTTCACTGTACTTTTGGAGCACTGCACTGTTCACGCTTTCAGTGATTTTACTGACATTTTCAGGTATATTTGAGAATGAATAGAGCCAAATGATTTGAAAACATAGAGAGTGAGTTGGGTTGTGTGTGTATTTACAAAAATGAGTCCCACAGAACCAGTGTTGTTTATTTATATATGGTCCCTATCACCAGCAGTTAAAAGAAAAGAGTAAAAAAGGGCCAGACAGTGAAAAGTACCAATATGACATCACTAACAATCTTCATCATCATCTGAGATATCCCATTATTTGATAGTGTATAGTTAGGTTATGAAGTCTGCTATGACATCAAGTTTGCACACATGTCACCTCAGGCCCCACCCCCTCCCTTCGCCACTGTGCAAACGCACCCCGTGGCGCGTTTTGAGTTGGGGGATAAAGTCCCCTTGAATCCTGAGAGTCCCTGGAGTCCAACTATCCCACGAGGTACCTCCAGTAAGCGCCACAGAGCTGCGTTGCAGAAAGGTGTAAAAAGGGGCATGGCCTCTGAACAACTCTCTGCAAGGCAGCTCCCTGGTGCATACTGGAGGTACCTGGTGGGCTAGTTGGTCCCCAGGGACCCTCAGTATTCAAGAGGAATTAATTCCCCAACTTACAACTTGCCAGGGGACGCGTTTGCACAGTGGTAAAGGAAGGGGGGCGGGCCTGAGATGACATGTGTGCAAACACGCCCTGTGGTGCGTTTTAAGTTGGGGAATTAATTAATCTTCAATCCTGAGGGTCCCTAGGGGCCAACTAGCCCACCAGTTACCCCCAGTAGGCGCCAGGGAGCTGCGTTGCAGAGAGGTTATCAGAGGCCATGCCCCTTTTTACACCACACTGCAACGCAGCACTGTGGTGCTTACTGGAGGTACCTGGTGGGCTAGTTGGCCCCCAGGGACCCTTAGGATTGAAGAGGAGTTAATTTCCCAACTTAAAACGCGCCACAGGGCGTGTTTGCACACATGTCACCTCAGGCTCCGCCCTCTTCCTTCACCACTGTGCAAATGCGCCCCGTGGCCCGTTTTAAGTTGGAGATTAAGTCCGCTTGAATCCTGAGGGTCCCTGGGGTCCAAGTGGCCCACCAGGTACCTCCAGTAAGCGCCACAGAGCTGCGCTGCAGAGGTGTAAAAAGGGGAATGGCCTCTGAACACCTCTCTGCAACGCAGCTCCCTGGCTCATACTGGAGGTTCCTGGTGGGCTAGTTGGCCCCAGGGACCCCCAGTATTCAATGGAAATTAGTTCCCCATCTTACAACGGGCCAGGGGGCGCGTTTGAAGAGTGCAGCAGGGAGGGGGCGGGGCCTCCGGCGCGATGCCGGTCTTTTTTTTTTCTTTTTAAGAAGGGGGTCTGTGTGGCCCCCCTTCCTTTCCTTTTTAATTGGCCCTGGGGACCCCATCCCCCAGGGCCTGACCCCTATTTTTATTTTTTATTTTTATAAATTAGAAGAGGGCTGCGTGGCCCCCCTCCCGAGGCCATATTCGGCCCGAGGACCCCATCCCCGGGGCATGGCAGGTTTTTTTTTGTTTAAATTATTGGAGGGGGGCTGTGTGGCCCCCCTCCTCTGGCCCCGGGGACCCCATCCCCCAGGGTCAGCCTTTCCATTTTTTATTTTATTTATTTTTTTATAATGGGGAGGAGGGCCGCGTGGCCCCTCTCCCGGGCCATTAATGGCCCCAGGGACCCCATCCCCCGGGACCTGGCCTTTCATTGGGGACCGCGGGGGTCCCCAATTCCCCCACGGTCCCACCGGCTCCCCGCCTCCTGCGGGAGCCGGCATTGCTTTTCCACATGGGGAGCTACTAAGATGCAACTCCCCATATGGAAAAGCAATGTGGTTTGGATTTTGAAAGCGAGAGCAGGTTTCCTGCTCTCGCTTTCAAAACCCAAACCAGAGTTTGCAATGACAGGGCGGGAGCCGCGAGGTTCCCGCCCTGTCATTGCAAACAGCAGCAAATAGCACCCTGGGACACTGCAGGAGCTGGCCCTGGGGGGTTGCGGTCCCGGGCCATCACTGGCTCCATGAGGGGGGCCGCGCGGCCCTCCTCCCAACATTAGCAAAGCCCCGGGGAGGTGGTGGTCCCCAGGACTCGGAGGTCTGTAACGGACCCCCCCAATTTGCATACTTAGTGCCCCGGGGAGGTGGGGGTCCCCGGGGCGTGTGTGGGACCCCCTAAGCAGGCCTAGGGGGTCAGGGTGTTTCTACCCTGCCCCCTTTTCTTTTTTTTTGCATTTGTTTTACTGATTTCTTGTGCCTCGGTTCTACCGAGGCACAAGATGGCTGGCAACACTTCCTGGTTTGAACTGTTGACAGCCATTTATAATGCAGCTCGTGATCGGGAGGGTGCGCGGATCCTCCGTGCCTCTAAATATCGAAACTTTTATTTTTGATGTTCTCAAAAACTACTAAACGGATTTAGACCATTTTTAAAAAGGTCGCTTTCTGAGCCAAGCAGTACCTTTTTGACAAATTTGGGGTAAATCCGTTCAGCAGTTTCAGCTGTATCCTTGCATAAATTTTCCTATGGGAAATGGTTTTGAACCAAGGGCTACCTTTTTGCAAAATTTGGTGTAATTCCATTTGGCAGTTTGGGCTGTAGTTGTGTCTGAAGTTTCCTATGGGAAATAACATGGAGAAAACGTGTTTTGGGACCCCCTTTTTTCTCGGCCCCTGCTTGGCGAATCACCCTGAAACTTTCAGGATAGGAGCGCACCGGAGTGAGACCAACGTTTCGAAAGTTTTGCGAAGATTCGTCATTCGGCGCCAAAGTTATTGGGAAAAGAAGAAACGCTTTTTGAATAGAAACAAGGTCCTAACTATAACTACCTACTGGCGACTGCCAGTAGGTAATATATATATATGTGTGCACGCCAAGCCAGCGGCTACTGCCAGGTGCAGCTCGTGACTGTATGAGGAGCCTAGTTCATTGTAGCTTCGACTCATGGCCCGGCGGACACTTGTATAAGGGGCTTGAACGTCAAAGGGGACCCAAGGAAGCCCTAAGACACATTCGAAAACCGGACGCTTTCAATCGGACATTCCACGCCTTTCCTGTTACCAGCAGAACCCATTAGGGTAGAACTTGCCTGTTTTTTCCCCACGTATTACTTACCTGGTTATGTTGCCTTCTGGGAACTGCAGTTTTCACTGAAACTGCAGTTAGTATGCGAACACGAGATCTGGGGCCAAAGTCACAACCACCAATGGGAGGAAAGCAGGACATTTAAAGGCGGGGGTGGAGCAGCATTCCTGGGTAACAGCGGCATCCGATGAAGGCTAATCAGCCGAAATGCATAATGCTCATGCTGTCAGATTAAAGGTCTTCCATTTGTTTCACCGAGTGGCCTCTAACTGCTTCTTTTACTGGATGAGTTCTGGAGAGGATATCTATATATATATATATATATATATATATATATTCACTTAAAAAACCATAGGTTTCACACAGGTTATAGTTAGGTGGACATTTCACTCGTAAAAAACCAATGAAATTCCCCCGTTATAGTTAGTTCAGATAACTATAACTCGCGCGCCCGCAATCCACTGCTCATGACATCACATATTACATCACTCATGACATGGTCAGTGGCATCACTCATGACATCACTGATGACATCATCCTTGTGATAGAGTGGCGGTCGCGCGAGTTATAGTTATCTGAAATAACTATAACGGGGGAATTTCATTGGTTTTTTACGAGTGAAATGTCCACCTAACTATAACCTGTGTGAAACCTATGGTTTTTTAAGTGAATTTGCAAGGTTTTTTAAATGCTAATTCCTAACTATAACGTGTGTGAAACCTATGGTTTTTTAAGTGAATTTGTACGTTTTTTTTAAATGCTAAGTTATGTATTTATTAATATATATTTTTTTTAAGGTTTTTCACCGTGCGCGCACCGGGCGCGCAAGGTGCGCTTTACGCACCGTGCACCCACGTTGGGCGGACGGTGCACTGCGCGCACCGTGCACCGCGCGCGCGCTGTGCGCGCGCACCGCGATTTTTATAAAAAAAAAAAAATGTTTATTTCACCCATGGGGGTCCTTCTGTGACCCCCTGACAAAGGCTAGGGGTCAGGAACTCTCTTCCCTGCCCCCTTTTCACGTTTTCCACCTTTTTTCCCCCTTTCCTTTTCAGTGCGAGAGACAAAATGGCGGCCGACACTTCCTGATTTCGACCAATTCGAATGTTGACTGACATCTAACAACCAATCAGAATTTCGCTCGCGCACGGCACCGTGCGTGCACGTGCACGCACGTTGCGCGCGTATAGATATTTATATGCTTTTAAATGCTATTTTCTCAGGAAATACTGAACAGATTGACACCAGACCTGCAAAAGGCACTTCCCTGACCTGAGGACTACCTCTCTGCCAAATTTCAAGTAATTCTGTTCAGCCGTTCGGGCTGTACCTTCGACTAAAGGTCCTATGGAAAAATGCATGGGGAAAATGTGTTTTGGGACCCCCCTTTTTTCTCGGCCCCCGCTTGACGAATCACCCCGATACTTTCAGGGTAGGAGCTGAGCGGAGCGCCCCATTAGTTTTGAAAATTTCGTGAAGATTCGTCAACCGGCGCCAAAGTTATTCAAAATAGAATTTTGAGATTTCCTATGGAAACACGGTCCTAACTATAACTATCTACTGGCGACCGCCAGTAGATAATATATATATATATATATATATATATAGATAGATAGATAGATAGATAGATAGATAGATAGATAGATAGATAGATAGATAGATAGATAGATAGATAGATAGATAGATAGATAGATAGATAGATAGATAGATAGATAGATATTACCTACTGGTGGTTGCCAGTAGGTAGTTATAGTTAGGACCTATTTTCCATAGGGAATCCGCAACATTCTATTCCCAATAACTTTGGCGCCGATTGACGAATCTTCACGAAATTTTCTAAACTTTTGGCCAGCTCCGGTCCGCTCCTATCCTGAAAGTCTCGGGATCATTCGTGTAGCAGGGGCCGAGAAAGAAGGGAGGTCCCACAATGTGTTTTCCCCATGCAATTTCCCATAGGACCTTTACCCACAGCTACAACCCGAACTGCTGAACGGAATTACACCAAATTTGTCAGAAAAGTAGACCTTGGTTCAGAGTTGTGCCTTTTGCTTAAATGGTGTAAATCCGTTCAGTAGTTCCTGAGAAAATCAAAAGTAAAATCACATATATATCTGGGCGGAGCCTAACCACACATCTCATCGTGATATCTGATTGGCTGTCAGCACTTCCTCCAAGAAGTGTTGGCAGCCATCTTGGGACCAATATACATGATAGCACCTCATTAAAAAGCATTGCAGTTAATAGAAGGTCTTAAGACGTTAGTTACATTATAAATCATTTGTTGATGGTACCATACTCATTTTAGAAATTGTGGTATGTTCTAAGGTGATTTTACCATGTGAAAAAGCCTTCTGCTGGGATATCATGAATCATGTTCGAGAGAAAACTATTTTCTCATGCTTTTCCCACAGAGGTTTGGAAGGTGATTTATAAGCTAAACTGAGAGCATATTTTCTGTAAATTCACATTATCTTTCTCAGTCATGTGAGAATGAAGTCTGACATTCTCAGTAAAAAATGCACATCTAACAAGGGCAGAGACTGTCAGTTGATTCCTTTGTGTTCTACTGCAGCTTCCCAGAGTGTTCCAAAGACCAACTAGAGCGCTAACAGTCCAACTTATGACAAACGTATGACACACCTGAAGCCATCCTGATTGGAATAAAGTGGTAACTCTTAAAACATTTAATTTAAAAAGGAACAAAATGAGGGGGTTCATTTTGCCATAGAAATTATGATTAGTGCTGCAGAAAGAAAAATTAGGGCACATTTTGACTTCTCAAATCCTCTGCTATTTCATTTAAAAATTCTGACATGCAGACTGAAACATGCACTTTCAATACCAGCAGCAGACTTCCCTGGTGAGCAGTAGCTTTACTACGGTGATCTAATGAGCAACTAGAGTGCTACCATTAAGAATTTATGGCAAATGTGTGACACATCTAAATGCCTTCTTGATGGAACCAAAGTAAACAAGCATTGAAAATGCAATAGGTCTCGCCCTCGTTTAAGTTAAAGCAATTCTGTTTGTAATTAGGTGGCTTTTTAGCTTTGCTTTTATTAGTGTTTTTCAAACTTTCATGTACATAACATGCATAAGCATGCATATATGTATATGTATGCATGCATTTATATTTGTATTTATATAGATATGCAGATTATATATATGTTTTTATATGTATGTATATATATATATACACATACATATATAAATGTATATGCATGTATATATGTGCAAATGTGTGCATGTATAGAGAGAGGTAGAGAGGTAGAGGTAGAGAGGTAGAGGTAGAGAGTAGAGGATGAGTAGTAGAGAGTGAGTACTAGAGCGTAGTAGAGAGTAGTAGAGAGTAGTAGAGAGAATAGCAGAGAGTGAGTAGTAGAGAGTGAGTAGTGCAGAGTGAGTAGTAGAGAGTGAGTAGTAAAGAGTAGTAGAGAGTGAGTAGTAGAGAGAGTAGTAAAGAGAGAGTAGTAGAGAGTGAGTAGTAGAGAGTAGTAGAGTGAGTAGTAGAGTGAGTAGTAGAGAGAGAGTAGTAGAGAGTGAGTAGTAGAGTAGTAGAGAGTGAGTGGTAGAGAGTAGTAGAGTAGTAGAGTGAGTAGTCGAGAATAGTAGAGAGTGAGTAGTAGAGAGAGTAGTAGAGTGTAGTAGAGTAGTAGAGAGAGAGTAGTAGAGAGTGAGTAGTAGAGAATGAGTAGTAGAGAGAGTAGTAGAGAGTAGTAGAGTAGTAGAGGGTGAGTACTAGAGAGTGACTAGTAGAGAGTACTAGAAAGCAAGTAGTAGAGAGTGAGTCGTGAAGAGTGAGTAGTAGAGAGTGAGTAGTAGAGATTAAGTAGTAAAGAGAGAGTAGTAGAGTGAGTAGTAGAGAGTGAGTAGTAGAGAGTGAGTAGTAGAGAGAGAGTAGTAGAGAGTAGGGGAGAGTGAGTAGTAGAGAGTGAGTGGTAGAGAGTGAGTAGTAGAGTGAGTAGTAGAGAGTAGTAGAGAGTGAGTAGTAGAGAGTGAATAGTAGAGAGTAGTAGTAGAGGGTAGTAGAGAGTGAGTAGTAGAGAGTAGTAGAGAGTGAGTAGTAGACAGTAGTAGAGTAGTAGAGAGTGAGTAGTAGAGAGTAGCAGAGAGTGAGTAGTACAGAAGTAGAGAGTGAGTGGTATAGAGTAGTAGAGAGTAGTAGGGTGAGTAGTAGAGAGTAGTAGAGAGTGAGTAGTAGAGAGTGAATAGTAGAGAGTAGTAGAGAGTGAGTAGTAGAGAGAGAGTAGTAGAGTGAGTAGTAGAGAGTGAGTAGTAGAGAGTAGTAGAGTAGTAGAGAGTGAGTAGTAGAGAGTAGTAGAGAGTGAGTAGTAGAGAGAGAGTAGTAGAGAGTCGTAAAGAGTGAGTAGTAGAGTAGTAGAGAGTAGTCAGTCAGTGTCAGTCAGTGTCAGTCAGTCAGTGTCAGTCAGTCAGTGTCAGTGTCAGTCAGTGTCAGTCAGTCAGTGTCAGTCAATCAGTGTCAGTCAGTGTCAGTCAATCAGTGTCAGTCAGTATCAGTCAGTCAGTCAGTGTCAGTCAGTCAGTCAGTGTCAGTCAATCAGTGTCAGTCAGTGTCAATCAGTCAGTGTCAGTCAGCCAGTGTCAGCTAGACCAGCTCTGCTGACCTGGTTCTCTGGCTCTAAATCAGCTCTGCTGACCTGATTCTCTACCTCTAAATCAGCTCTACTGACCTGGTTCTCTGCCTCTAGAGCAGCTCTGCTGACCAGGTTCTATGGCTCTACAGCAGCTCTGCTGACCTGGTTCTATGGCTCTCAAGCAGCTCTGCTGACCTGGTTCTATGGCTCTAAAGCAGCTCTGCTTACTTGGTTCTCTGGCTCTAGAGCAGCTCTGCTGACCTGGTTCTCTGGCTCTAAAGCAGCTCTGCTGACCTGGTTCTTTGGCTCTAAAGCAGCTCTACTGGCCTGGTTCTCTGGCTCTAAAGCAGCTCTGCTGACCTGGTTCTCTCCCTCTAAAGCAGCTCTGTTGAAGATGTACAACTAAAACATATATTCGCTTACCAACACACAAATAAATACACTCAGTCACCCAAACAACTGTTTCTACGTGCACTCTTACACCTATACACCTAGTCAATCAACCATTCACACATCTATGCATAGAGTTACACACACCCCATCCAACCACACACAAACTCGGTGTCCCATACAAATACTCACCCAACTAATCAATAACTAATGGTGACCAACTGATGCAGCATGTTATACAACAACAGAGACAGTGCTGCACACATTCACATAGTTTAGTTACTAATCCATGTATTAAGTGAGACACTTTTAATTACTCACTTAAACAGACAGTCAGAAAGCTACTAAATCCTCCATCCAGACAGTTATATATCCACTCAATCTTCAATACAGATTGGTATATATATATAATACATATTTAAATTTCAAACTAAACCACATTCACTGGATGATGTCATCAGTGATGTCATCAGTGATGTCATTTGAGATGTCATCAGTGATGTCATCAGTGATGTCACTGACCATGTCATGAATGATGCAATATGTGACATCATCAGCAGTGCATTGCGGGCGCGCGAGTCATAGTTAGCAGAACTAACTATAACGGAGGAATTTCTATGGTTTTGTACGAGTGAAATGGCCAGCTAACTATAACACCCCTGAAACCTATGTTTTTTTCTGTGGATTCGGGAAGGAAGATATCCTTTCTGATCGTGCTGGAGATTGCCATTTTTTTTCATGGCGCTTTGGAACAATTGAGCACTAAGCAACAACTCTGAACACACAGGACCAGTTGCAATTTTATTTTCCACACCAACATCGTGCAGGTAAAATGAGAAAAGGATTTCCCTACCTGTATTGAAAACAGAACTTATCCTGCATTATGGGAAATGTATTTTTAACAAACTGGTCATGTGACTCAATGGTTTTTAAGCATGCATGCTTGCACTTTGCATTTGATATTGCTTCCACCTGTGAGCAAGGCGGCATTGATCACCGAAACGCGTAAGGAGACGGAGGCTTTCTTGTGCTGCTGTGCCATGAATAAATGCAACTTTTCCAGTATTGGGCCTCTGTTTGCTGCTTCATGTTTGTGAAATAGATGGGCTGCTCCGTGCCCATTGTTTTAAGAGGCCGCCCTGAAGGGTTGGGGGCTCCTGTACTCGGAGGATTTCTGTGGTGATATATATATATATATATATCATCTACTGGCGGTCGCCAGTAGATAGTTATAGTTAGGACCGAGTTCCCATAGGAAATCTGAAAATTCTATTTTGAATAACTTTGGCGCCGGTTGACGAATCCTCACGAAAGTTTCAAAACTAATGGGGCGCTCCGCACAGCTCCTACCCTGAAAGTCTCGGGGTGATTCGTCAAGCGGGGGCTGGGAAAAAAGGGGGGTCCCAAAACACGTTTTCCCCATGCATTTTCCCATAGGACCTTTAGTCGAAGGTACAGCCCGAACGGCTGAACAGAATTACTTGAAATTTGGCAAAGAGGTAGTCCTCAGGTCAGGGATGTGCCTTTTGCATATATGGTGTCAATCTGTTCAGTAGTTCCTGAGAAAATTGCAGTTAAAAGTACATAAATATCTATATGCGCGCACCGTGCGCGCACCGTTCCGTGCGCGAGGGTAATTCTGATTGGTGGTTAAATGTCAGTCAACATTCGAATCGGTCGAAATCAGGAAGTGTCGGATGCCATTTTGTGTGTGGCAGTGAAAAAGAAAGGTGGAGAACGTGAAAAGGGGGCAGGGTAGAGAGTTCCTGATCCCCTAGCCTTTGTCAGGGGGGTCCCTGAAGGACCCCGAAGGGTGACATTTTTTTTTAATTTTTTTTCAAAAAACCGCGGGGTGCGCGCACCGTGCGCGCACGGTGAAAAACCCTTGAAAAAAATATAATAATAATTTTAAAACGAGCCATTCCATATTACAGGATACAGTCAATCTATAACTATATACATAGGTAGTTTATTGTAAAATAAATATATAAAAAATATAATAATACACACATAAATTAGCATTTAAAAAACGTTACAAATTCACTTAAAAAAACATAGGTTTCACACACGTTATAGTTAGAAATTAGCATTTAAAAAACCTTGCAAATTCACTTAAAAAAACCATAGGTTTCACACACTTTATAGTTAGGAATTAGCATTTAAAAAACCTTGCAAATTCACTGAAAAAACCATAGGTTTCACACATGTTATAGTTAGCTGGACATTCCCCCGGTATATTTAGTTCAGCTAAATATAACTCGCGCGACCGCAATCCACTGCTGATGACGTCACATATTACATCACTCATTACATGGTCAGTGACATCACTCATGACATCACTGATGACATCTCAAATGACATCACTGATGACATCATCCACTGAATATGTGTCTTTGTGAAAAATAAATATTTTTTATATATGTATATCTAATGGTTAATGCAAGAATAAATGGGTAAATAAGTGTCTAAATGGATGGTTTTTAAAAAAAAATTAATTGTATAACTGACTTATTAACAGTATCTTAGTGAATACAGTGATGTAATATGTGACGTCATCAGCAGTGGATTGCGGTCGCGCGAGTTATATTTAGCTGAACTAGCTATAACGGGGGAATTTCAATGGTTTTTTTACGAGTGAAATGTCCAGCTAACTATAACATGTGTGAAACCTATGGTTTTTTCAGGTGAATTTGCAAGGTTTTTTAAATGCTAATTCCTAACTATAACGTGTGTGAAACCTATGGTTTTTTAAGTGAATTTGCAAGTATATATATATATATATATATATATTTATATATATTACCTACTGGCAGTTGCCAGTAGGTAGTTGCAGTCAGGACCAAGTGTCCATAGGAAGAGCATTTTATTTTTGCTTATAACTTTGGCGTCGTTTGATGAATCTTCATGAAATTTTCCAAACTAATTCTTTGTTCCTATGTTGAAAGTTTGGGGGTGATTCGTCAAGGGGGGGCCGAGAAAAAAGGGGGGTCCCAAAACGTGTTTTCTCCATGTTAATTTCCATAGGAAACTTCAGACAAGGCTACAGGTCGAACGGGTGAATGGAATTACCCCAAATTTGGCAGGGAGAAAGGTCTTGGTCTAGAAAGCACGCTTTTGTTTATTTGGTGTAAATCCGTTCAGTAGTTTTGGAGAAGTATCGAAATTTACAGATATCAATATTTGGGAATTCTACCTTCTGATTGGCTGAGGGGTTACGATGCACGAGCGGTGCAAGCGGTTGCAACTAGGAAGTGTTGGCAGCCATTGTGTGATTCCGTTGAAGTGAGTAAGGGGGAAAAAGGGCAAAAAGAGAAGGAAAGAGAAGGGTAGGAGCGCTGTGAGGCTGTGGGGTGGTTAGGGTGTGCTACACAGGGAGTGTGAAGCGATGTATTCACCCCTACCGGTGTGAAAGTGCTGTTTTGCCCAGAGTGAGATGGTGCTGAGGTGAGGTGCTGGTACAATCGGAGATGAAACCGTGAGCTAATTGCTGTAAACTGATGTGCTCTGGGTGCTGTAGCATACTGGCTGCTGTAGCATAGCTGTGTAAGTGGTGTTAGTATGGGTTTAGACTATAGCGCTGTGAGCTCTGTGGGGTGGTTAGGGTGTGCTACACAGGGAGTGTGAAGCAAAGTATTCACCCCTAGCGGTGTGAAAGGGCTGTTTTGCCCAGAGTGAGATGGTGCTGAGGTGAGGTGCCAGTACACTCTGGGATGAAACCGTGAGCTGATCGCTGTAAACTGATGTGCTCTGGGCGCTGTAGCATACTGGCCGCTGTAGCATAGCTGTGCAAGTGGTGTTAGTATGGGTTTAGATTATAGCGCTCTGAGCTCTGTGTGGTGGTTAGGGCGTGCTATAGAGGGAGTGTGAAGCAAAGTATTCACCCCTAGGGGTGTGAAAGTGCTGTTTTGCCCAGAGTGAGATGGTGCTGAGGTGAGGTGCCGGTACACTCGGGGATGAAACTGTGAGCTGATTGCTGTAAATTGATGTGCTCTGGGCGCTGTAGCATACTGGCCGCTGTAGCATAGCTGTGCAAGTGGTGTTAGTATGGGTTTAGACTATAGCAGGAATGGGAAGTAAACTACTCACCCCTACCAGTCTGAAGACTCGAATGGAGTGTTTCAGCAAGCAGGAATAAAGAAATAATCATGAAGAATATAATGCAGAATGTTGCAATGCCACAGAAGACAAATGGTGAAATCAGGTGTGTTTAAGAAAGTGGCTGTGTGGGATAAAGCGATGGAGTCTACAAGTTATATAAAAAGTGTCTTTATTTAAGTGCCATAATTGGAACCACTGGTGCAAGAGCTAAGGCATCCAGCTGAGGCAAACTCCAACCGCTTCTACTGTATTCAAACCTAAGCTCCTGCATCAGTCAATTCCATATTACATGTTACAGTTCCATGTGACATAAACAATACCTATTAGACATGAATGACTGTAAATTGTAGAATTAAAATAAAGGTAGGATATGATTACCACACTGTGCCAACCAGTTCCTAAACAATGCCGTGTTTTTTGATCTTGATCGCCAGCTCGTGAGCAGAGGCCGAGGATGAGCTAATTTGTGTGAAAGGGCTTTGTGGATAACAGGCAGGCAGAGAGACGTGTGTACAAAGAATAGATATGGATTCAAAATGGATGTCGGGTTTAGGCTAATTTAGCAAGTAAATAGCGTATTTTTTCATAGGCCATACATCATCCATCCCTGGTTAGTGTGGAGAGGTAAGGGTCAATAATGAAAACACAGTTAAAATGCCTAAGCATACTTAGAAAGTTATTATATGAAAATAGTTCAATTGAAGTGTATTAAAAAAATGTAATGGGAAAAAGTAAAAAAAAGTTGGAACAAATCAATCCAAGAATAAAGCGAATTTCTTACAAGTCTTGGAGATTGCAGTCCGGCTTGAGATGCGTAATGTTCCGAGAGGCGATTGTTGCCATCGTGTGAGAAAAGCAAAGCGATCCAATTCATATCCTCGTTGGGGCAGTAATGTTCCTCGAATGTTGGAGCGGCAATTTGAATTGGCAGGCAATCTGCGATGTTGTCAAAGGTCGCACGTGGCAGGAGATCTTTCGCGGCTGCCTAGAAATCCCATTCCGCCAGGATACCTTTTTGCGTTGCATCCGCCATTGCTCCACTACCCGAACAATCAAGTTCATAGTTTTCAAGATACTCCATTATCTGCTGGATATCTGGAGCGTTTGCTGGGATGTTGGCAAGGCACAGATCCATTCGCCAGTCGGTTTGGGCAAGTTTTGCAATAAAAAGATGGTTGCATACAGATTGTATATATGTAAATAAATGTCATGTTGTAGCTGGCTCCGATAATAGATATAGGCAGGCAACCGAAAAGTTGTTTCATTTTTTCACGGTATTGATGTAGCTTCGCGTAGAGGTGTATTCTGATGGACATGCTTGTTACCACAGGGAGCGCAGCCATTTTTAACAAGCTAAAATAGTAGTAGGATGGCCGCAAACAGAGCGAGAATTATGGGCACTGTTGCTGTTATTCCAGAGATGATCCAATGAATTAAGTCTGGTATTAGACTAAAAACAGTTTGAAAGCCTGTGAGAAGGCCGGAGGAGACAGTGTTAAAAAAGTGTGCCAGACCTTAAATGTCAGATGTGTTGAAAATTGTGTAATAATTCACAAAGTGTAATGGGAGGTTTGTATTTAAAAGGGAGTGTATTTTACTTGAAGTTCGTGCTATCTGCAGTCGATAAATTACTTTTGGAGAAGTGAGGGACACTTCTGTTTGAAACAAAAGCGCTTTCAGTTTGCTCCGTTTAATAAAATCTGTTTTCAAAGTAGGTATTGAAGGCCAAGTTGAACTTTGGGAGTTACTTTGTGTGGGTGGGAATAGAGATTGCCAGTGGAAGTTATCCGGTTTGAAACAGTAAGGACATACGGTATGCCAGCTCACATTGCATAGCAGTCCATGTTATTAAGAAGCAGATAACTGCCATTAGAAAGCTGTGTGAATGTTGGTCTGATTGTGGGAGTTGCCGTGCTTTTAATAAAGCACGCAAGATTGGGGGCTGTAAGCTTAGAAGCGTCGTGCAGGTGGATATTCTTGCATAGTAATGAATGACTGCTATTGTGGTCCCACTTTTCACCTGTGAGAAAAACTTCGGTATCCTCTTTAAGACAGCGATATGTAAATGGGAGAAACCACTGCTCGTAAATAAACGCGCTACCTTATATAATCACATACAACATGAGGAACAACATGTACACCTAGCAGACACAACAACACTACGTACTGTGGGAACCGTGGCTAGCCATGTACACAAACCAAACATAGCCCCTCTGCCACACAATGCAGAATGCGGGGAGAGATGGGAGCAAAGTATGTGCAAGGTGGCAAGTGATTCTCGATTATAAAAGTATACAATGCAAAGTGTTGAGGGGATGTGCCAGACAGACTTGAGTATGCAGAATACAGACATGTACATGTCAACATACACTGATGGTCTATTGAGTGAAGTGGACAGTGGACGCAACCATGATAGTACAGTCAGTAGAGAAGATTATGAAAACATCGTGCGTACGTGCCCTCTCCCTGTCAGGAACTCGATTGCTTGCACACTTACCACTTGGGCTCCTAGAAAGACTAATGAGTTTCGGCACGTTAAGCGTAGAAGGCTACATCCCCATCTGTGGTTTCTGTTTAACAAATTACTCCTGTTGATCGCGCAAACCAGCTTGAACCCTATCCAAGATGGCGGCTGCCATTCATTCGACATGACCCGCTCTAGTCTTCAGGAGAAAGGCTCGAGCTCAAGCCTATCTGCCGCGCGAGCGCCCAGTGAGCCACGCACTTCAACTGAGGAATCCGGCGAAGACAGCTGTGTCTCTCAGCTGTTCCTGTGAAAGGACTAAATTCTAGTCAGAGTTCCCCCTCTTAGTTTTTTCCGTTAGAATATTTAGGGTGTGCACACCGGGAACTCGTTCCCCAGGATAGAGTTCACTCGTTTTTTGAGTTTTCTTACGCTTTAGTGAGGCATTCGTCTAAAGGTTTCCGTCAGAGTTCCAGAGAGAGAATTATAGCAACGAGTCTTTGTCGAGCACAGAAGGCAGTTTTTCCGTTTCCAGTCAGAGTTCATGGCCGTGAGTCCAGAGAGCATTCAAGCACACAGCGAGACCAAGTAAGGCAGAGACATTGTATTGGTACAGGAGACAGAAGAGATATATGTATTTTAATGTCAGTTCAGAAGGCAAGAGCTTCACCTATCTAGTGACTATTTTGAAGCACTGAAGACTTTTAGAAGAGTGCTGTAGTTCTTTAACTTTCCAGTGAGTTAGACGTAGTACAGCAACTCAGGTATAGAAACCAGTATCCTTTGGGAGGGAATGTTGGGTTGGGGCTTAGATAAGGCTTAGTTCAATGACATAATATTTCCCTTCTTGCTCCAGGTGTAAATAGAAGTCGCAACACTTCAGGAACACTATTTACTCTACCGACAAGAGAGAGGCAAGACTGTGACAACTTCAGGTAGATTATGTTCGAACATGGAAAGAGAGAGGAACCCCAGGTAATAGGGAGGATAGAATTGTAAGGTTGTTCTTCTCCCCCTCTTCTGCAGGTTCGCCAGATCTGTCCAGAATCTAGAAGGAACAAGGAGAAAATTAACATAGAAGATTCTGAATAGAGAAGGTGGCAGCTCCTGAGATCACAGGCAGTCTCGCTTTCTTTTCCCATTCCCCTTTCCCCCCGTGGGTCTCGAGATAGAGCTATTCTGTCTCGGCAACAGCGCTGGGGATTTGGGACTAGTCATCTGCTTCTGTGGAAGAAATTCTGGCACCAAGGTAAGAATCCTGACAGATTGAAGTGCCGTTTATTTCCACCCAAGCAGGATGGCAGAAGGGCTTGATCTTAACGCCTTAGCAAACCTAGTTCAAAACATGCAGGGCCAACTAACGCTTGCTATGGAGGAGAATAAAGAATTAAAAGAGAGTATGAAAAGATCCCAAGTAGAGAACCAACAACTAATACAGAAATTAAACGCTCTGACCTCGAGTTCCTCTTTCCAGGCAAGAGGACCAGAAAGAAAGGAATTTCCTAGTTCAAATTCAGAAATAACTACACAGGTAGTACACTCTATTTCCCCAGTAATTCCTTTGGCACATCCAGAGCGCTTCAATGGGGACCCTCAAAAGGCGCAAATATTTCTGACCCAATGTTCGTTGCATTTTCTTTGTAGGCCGGTTATCTTTGCCGATGACCAGTCAAAAACAGCGTTTGTATTGTCTTGAGTGGTGACGCAGCATCCTGGTCATTGCCTATTGTTTCTCACAATGACCCAGTGTTATATAACTTTGAGGATTTTAAAAAATAATTTCTCCGTATTTTTGACCGTCGAGCTATTTCACAAGCCACGGATAATGAGCTGCTAGACTTGAAACAGGGAAATCGAGATTTAATTTCTTGCCTGGCCCAATTCAATAAACTAATATTTGAAACAGAGTGGCCGGAAGAAAAAAGAGCTGCAATCTTCTACAGGGGTCTAAGAGACGAATTGAAGGACGTACTAACACAAATTCCCGATAGACCTACAGAAGTTTCAAGGTTGATCGCTATAGTATTGCAAATAGATCAAAGGTTTTACGAGAGAAAATCAGAACGGAGGCGAGAGTTCAAACCATTTCCTCCCCGGTTTGATCGGAGTAAATCAGAAACCACCAAGAACCTAGACGTGCGAACTGCAGAAGAACCTATGCAAATAGGTAGTGTACGAGGGCCTCTTTCCAAGGAGGAAAAAGAGAAAAGAAGATCAGGGAATTTATGTTTGTATTGTGGACAATCGGGACATTTTGTAAGGGAATGTCCTAAAAAACCCAAGACAAATTATCCGTTAAAAGAGAAGTCCCATCAGTGAAGGGAGTTGCCCTGATGGTAGACCCACCCAAGTCGACTCTTGAACCCCTACTTTTGGCGAATACCTTACAGTCCGCATCCCCACATCTTACAGTATCATTTAACCTAAAATTTGGAAAAAAGGAGTTTAAGGATGTACAGGTGATGATCGATTCTGGAGCGCTCTTCTAAAAGTCCGGAAATTTCTGTGACATACAATATGCCAAAAGATTAGGAATAAGTTTTGTTCGAAAGAAGTTTGCAGAACCAGTCCGTGCTGTTGATGGTACTAATTTGACCTCCGGACCAATCACAGATGAAACCGAAATTGTAGAGTTAAAACATGGTCAAGGACATCTCGAACATATTTCTTTCAACCTCATAGATGCCCCTCAATTCCAGCTAACTTAGGTTTACCATGGCTCACGGAACACAACCCAGAAATCAATTGGGAATTTAGGATCGTTAAACTTAATTCTAATTACTGCCAAAGACACTGTTATGACTCCCCGACTGAGCGTGGTGAGATTTCCCTGGCAAAGTCTTTAGCCGATAAACCAGTTGTAATTGGGGCAATAGAAACAGTGTCCTTTCCTCAGGAGTATGAAGATTTGAAGGCAGTTTTCGATAAGGCAAGGGCAGAAGAACTTCCTCCACACAGGCCTTACGATTGTAAGATCGAATTGGAGCCGGGAGCAAACCTGCCCTGTCGCAGGATCTACTCGCTTACAGAAAAGGAAAATCAATTCTTGAAGGAATACCTGGACCAATATCTGGCCAATGGATTCATCCGTCCATCCCAATCACCAGTTTCCTCTCCTTTGTTCTTCGTCCCTAAGAAGAAGAAGGAAGAGTTAAGAACGTGTATAGACTATAGGGCATTGAATCAGGTCACGGTCAAGAATAGGTACCCCCTCCCACTCATTTCTGTGCTTCTTGATCAAGTGAAGGAGGCCAGGATATTCACTAAATTGGATCTTCGTGGAGCGTACCACTTGATTCGAGTTGCAGAAGGAGATGAGTGGAAGACTGCCTTCCATACCAGATTTAGATTATTCGAATACCAAGTTATGCCGTACGGCTTATGCAATGCACCAGCCGCGTTTCAACACTTTGTTAATGACGTGTTAAGGGAATTCCTAGATCACACTGCTGTGGTCTACATCGATGACATCTTAATCTTCTCCAAGAACCCTCAAGAACATGTGCAACATGTAAGAGCAATCCTTCAACGACTCTTGGAAAATAACTTATACGTGAAACTTGAGAAATGCGCCTTCCATGTAAACAAGGTTGAATTCTTAGGATTTGTTCTGTCAGAAGAAGGAATTTCTATGGACACCGCTAAGATTCAAGCAATTTTGGACTGGCCATCCCCTAAGAACGTGAAGGAAGTACAAAGCTTCCTTGGCTTTGCCAACTTTTATCGACGCTTCATCAACGAGTTCTCTAAACAAGTGACCCCCATTACCAAACTTTTGAAAAAAGGAGTGATCTTCCAATGGTCCAGTGAAGCTGAGGCAGCCTTCAAATTTCTCAAGGATTCCTTTACTTCTGCACCCATTCTTCTTCACCCTGATACTGGAGAACCTTTCTATGTCGAAGCAGACACCTCGGAAATGGCCATAGGAGGCATATTATCTCAAAGACACAAGGAGACGGGTCAACTTCACCCAGTGGCGTTTAGATCTAGAAAGTTGACTCCACCTGAAATAAATTATTCCATCGCTGATAAGGAGTTGCTTGCTGTGAGGGATGCCTTTTTGGAATGGCGGCATTATCTGCTGGGAGCTCGTCACGTGGTCACCGTGTTCACTGACCATAAAAACCTACAATTTCTTAAGTCAGCCAAGACCCTAACAGCCAGACAATTGAGATGGTCACTCTTTTTCGCTGATTATAATTTCACGATCACATATCGTCCTGGTTCGGCGAATGGGAAGGCAGATGCATTGTCTAGATTGGGAACAATTCCAAAACTCAAGGAGCCCAAGGATGAAGCGATAATACCAGCAGAAAAATTCATATGTGCCTTGCAATTCTCGGAATTCAAAGAAAAGATTCGGAAATCGATGTCTAAGGAAGAAATGCAGAGGTGGGCTCTGGAAGACGATGAGAGAGCAGTTATTGATGATCTCCCTTATGTCAAGGAAACCTTATATCTACCCACTGAGGAAATGCGAGAGTCAGCACTACAAGCCTGCCATGACGATCCTTTAGCGGGGCACAAAGGAGTCTTGAAAACTACAGAATTGTTGAAGAGATATTTTTGGTGGCCAGCTATGGCCCCTCAAGTGAGACAATACATCCGCTCTTGTGAGAAATGCATTAGGGGAAAAAGCAATAGACAGGCCCCAGAGGGAGAATTACAGCCCCTCCCCACAGCACCATACCCATGGCACACAGTCACCATGGACTTAATTGTGGAGTTGCCAAGCAGTCAAGGTTTTGATACCATTTTGGTTTTCATGGATACGTTCTCCAAAATGAGTCACTTTATTCCATTAAAAAGAATCCCCACAGCCCAACAACTGGCACAGTTGTTCACTCAACACATAGTTAGAGCTCATGGGATCCCAATAGTTGTGATTTCCGATCGAGAGCCTCAGTTTCTTTCTCGGTTTTGGAGATCCTTTTTACAGTGGTTGGGAACCGATTCACGACTCTCCACAAGCTATCACCCAGAAACAGATGGCCAGACGGAAAGGGTGAATCAAGAAATTGAACAATACCTCCGTCTGTACCTTCTAGATCAAGATAGGGAATGGCCAGGACTTATCTGAGCAGCGGAATTTGCATACAACAATGCGATTCATGCTTCCACAGGTTTTTCTCCATTCTACCTGAATGCAGGCAGGCATCCAAACATAATCTTAGGACGATCTAATGACAAGGTACCAGCCGTGAAAGATTTCAGTGAGAGAATACTAGAGACATACCAGTCAGCCAGAAAACACTTGGCACAAGCTAAAGATTCTTATAAAAAGTACGCAGATCAAAAGAGAAGGTCAAACCCAAAATATTCAAGAGGAGATTTAGTCTGGCTCTCCACTAAACACTTACATCTTAAAGGAAACAAAAAATTTCAACATAGATTTCTGGGCCCCTTCAAGGTAAATAAAATTGTTAATCCAGTAACTGTGAAACTCACCCTTCCCTCCCAAATGAAGATCCATCCTGTTTTCCATGTGTCATTGCTAAAAAAGGGGCCAGCAAATGTAAGAGTAACCTCTCCACCGAATCCAGTTACCATAGATTCTCAGTCCGAATATGAAGTCAAAAGAATTCTGGACTCGAAGATCAAGAGAGGGAAACTATATTATTTAATTGACTGGAAGGGTTATGGTCCAGAAGAAAGATCTTGGGAGCCCTCTGGAAATGTGCACGCTCCCAGATTAGTGAACCAATTTCATGACACCTTTCCTAACAAACCAAAACTGGTCGGGCGATCATTGGAGGGAGGTACTGTCAGGAACTCGATTGCTTGCACACTTACCACTTGGGCTCCTAGAAAGACTAAGGTGTTTCGGCACGTTAAGCTTAGAAGGCTACATCCCCATCTGTGGTTTCTGTTTAACAAATTACTCCTGTTGATCGCGCAAACCAGCTTGAACCCTATCCAAGATGGCGGCTGCCATTCATTCGACATGACCCGCTCTAGTCTTCAGGAGAAAGGCTCGAGCTCAAGCCTATCTGCCGCGCGAGCGCCCAGTGAGCCGCGCACTTCAACTGAGGAATCCGGCGTCGACAGCTGTGTCTCTCAGCTGTTCCTGTGAAAGGACTAAATTCTAGTCAGAGTTCCCCCTCCTAGTTTTTTCCGTTAGAATATTTAGGGTGTGCACACCGGGAACTCGTTCCCCAGGATAGAGTTCACTAGTTTTTTGAGTTTTCTTACGCTTTAGTGAGGCATTCGTCTAAAGGTTTCCATCAGAGTTCCAGAGAGAGAATTATAGCAACGAGTCTTCGTCGAGCACAGAAGGCAGTTTTTCCGTTTCCAGTCAGAGTTCATGGCCGTGAGTCCAGAGAGCATTCAAGCACACAGCGAGACCAAGTAAGGCAGAGACATTGTATTGGTACAGGAGACAGAAGAGATATATGTATTTTAATGACAGTTCAGAAGGCAAGAGCTTCACCTATCTAGTGACTATTTTGAAGCACTGAAGACTTTTAGAAGAGCGCTGCAGTTCTTTAACTTTCTAGTGAGTTAGACGTAGTACAGCAACTCAGGTATAGAAACCAGTATCCTTTGGGAGGGAGTGTTGGGTTGGGGCTTAGATAAGGCTTAGTTCAATGACATAATATTTCCCTTCTTGCTCCAGGTGTAAATAGAAGTCGCAACACTTCAGGAACACTATTTACTCTACCGACAAGATAGAGGCAAGACTGTGACAACTTCAGGTAGATTATGTTCGAACATGGAAAGAGAGAGGAGCCCCAGGTAATAGGGAGGATAGAATTGTAAGGTTGTTCTTCTCCCCCTCTTCTGCAGGTTCGCCAGATCTGTCCAGAATCTAGAAGGAACAAGGAGAAAATTAACATAGAAGATTCTGAATAGGGAAGGTGGCAGCTCCTGAGATCACAAGCAGTCTCTCTTTCTTTTCCCATTCCCCTTTCCCCCCCGTGGGTGTCGAGATAGAGCTATTCTGTCTCGGCAACAGCGCTGGGGATTTGGGACTAGTCATCTGCTTCTGTGGAAGAAATTCTGGCACCAAGGTAAGAATCCTGACACTCCCCACCCAAAATCTTTAGCGTAGTGGGCTGGCTCGGCGTACGCAAGGCTAGCGTAGGGGTATGAATAAAAGGCACGTTTCTCTGGGTGTGGTTCTCTTCCGGAATGGCGAACATGTCTGTCAGGTCTGCACAGCTTACACCTCCATGAGGCTGACGTCGTGAGTGAAGGTGGCTGGGGGAATAATGCTCTCACCCTGCTGGTACACAGAAACCGTCATGGCCGCTGCGACGCACATATGCCCCACAGTTCACCTTTCAACACCGCCGTATGTGAAAGAGGGCCCACCACGTGCCGGTGGAAGATTTTGGGCCGAGGTCCGTGAGCTCGGAAGGCTCCTGAGATCAGCGCTGGCTACCGCGACACAGGCAGACAGCGCCCAGCCTGTGGCCCAGCACCGTGGAGTGCTATGTATACTATTAACACAGTAGCCAACAGGTACCAACAGTGGAACGGTGTCTTGATCCCACAATGGACGATGTTAGAACTGCATCTGAGAGTGAAGATGAAGGTACTCCTTTCGACCAGCTGTAACCAACTGTAGGTCCCAACAGTGAAACGGTGTCTTGATCCCAAAATGGACAATGTCCAATATTACGTGCTGCTTGGTTTTCACAGAACTCCCTCCGTTGACGTGCATCACACTCTGTGCTTCCATAGCTAACTGCTGCACATGATTATTGGGCTTTTTCAAAAAAGAGCTAACGGCGGACTCCAAATGTCGCACTTCTTTATTGTGTTCCCATGTAAGTAACAATGTATTTCAAATAGGTGTGCATCTAATGCTCCTGCATCCGCCGTTAAAGGATACAAACTGCATAGCAGATAGAAAAATTGTAAAGAAGTTGGAGCAGTGCACCACCAAATAGTCAAATGTAATCACACCAAGTGGTCAATTCTGTTTATAGGAAAAGTCTTTATTGCGGTTTTCCAACCAGAAGAACGGCTCAGCCAACGCGTTTCGTTCAAAGAATTGAACTTCGTCAGGGCTGAAAGGAGTATAGAAACACACAAATAAGAAATATAAACCAACACAGGACCAACTACAAAGAAAAAATGACATAATACATATAGACACAATTATGTAAAACAATAAAGCATCACAATATAGCACATGTTTGGATGAATAAACTCTGAATACAAACACCCTTTGTGTGTATCATTGCACACAGATATAAAAACACCAACACATTTAGACATAACAACACGCAGAAAGAAATCAGGCTGTTAAAATGTGTGTACACAACATAAATACCTACAAAGAATATATATTTCAAAAACTGCAACCTGCATATTTCTTAAGAGAGACTTATCACCCCCTACAATCTCAAGGCATATATACATAGTCTAACATTGGTTCTCCATCGCAATCATATAAATGCTGGCTTTTCAAAGATAGGATAAATCACCGTATGTACTTTATAATACAGTCATGTAAATGCAAAGTTTTCAAAAAGTCCATCACCGTGTATATTTTTCTCATAAGGCCAGAGAAAATAACAAATTAAAAATACACATAGGAGAAATCTCGTAAACCAGTAAAAATTCGTATTAAGTAACTACATGACTACATGACATACGTGGGTGGCCCATCTCAGAATAAAGAGCCTATGGCATGAACATGGAGTTTCCAGTCGCACTCCCAATGTCTGGTATGTCTCGTGTGCGGATACCTCCTTGATAAGGGCACCACAATCAAAGGCTCTATTAATCAAGAAAACACAAGACATAAAATAACAACCCGTAAGTCACGGATCCCAGTACTTGGTGGGATATAAGAAAATTCAGGGGAATACACCACTACTATGCCTCCATGGGAGGGAGATGGCCCAACCCTTACATAAAGGTGCACAGACGATCAAGAATATATACTAGCTGAAATAGACTGAAACTACATAGGCAGAATGTAAGCGTGATTGCGGGCATTTATAACAAATATCCGCCAATATGTAGCGCAGAAAGTTCGCAATTTGACAAGCCCGCCTTTCTTCTAAAATATGAATAAAAATGCCTCAAGTAAGTCAATAATAATTATGAACCGCTATACACGAATGCCCGAAGAAAATCACAAAGAGCAACACCATGTTAATATGCGAGGTATCCAATGCACGCAAATAGGAAAATATAGTATGGCGACAAGCCTAAATGAAACCGTGAAACAAAACAGACCAAATCATTTTAGAGTACCGGCATATGCTATATCTGCAGGGCAGACTAAAACAGAACGAAAATCCCGAAAGTTTGGTTACCGCGAGCCGGCGACCGTCCACGCCTCTTCCCTTACGATCCAACAAGTATGTGATCACGTCCGCCATACGCTCAGAAAGCGCCATTATTTAAATGCAAGGCGGAAGTGAGAGTGCCGGTGTACGTCAATCCCGTCAAAAAGACGTGAATCGGCGTAAAGCACCCGGCCGCGTCTTATGTCTCCATGGGAACCCTAGGGTAAAAAGCTAATGATAGAAAACGGACTCATATATGGAAATAAGAACAGTCAATGAGGAAACAAACCCCCTATCGTCTTTAGATGAATCATGAACAGTGGATGTAATAAATGCCAATGCATACTCTGCAAAATGTACTTTCGTTCAAAATACGATGTTAAGAGTATAGAGTAAGAGGCAAGGCTACATCTTAAATTAACACGCGCACTCATACCAAGAAGATCACAACACAAAAGCAAAGAAGCCTGCGTCTGCCGTCTCCATGGGAACCCAGGGATACAAGTTAATGATCGAAGAAGGACTCATGTGTGAGTGCAGATACAGTCAAAAACGGGGAAGAGGACCCCCGATCGTATATAAGAAATACGTAAAACGTAGATGTAATAATTACCGATGTATACTTTGTAAATATACTTTCTTTCCGGGCATGGTGTTAGGAATGTAAGATACGGAGCAAAGCTACACCTCTACTTGACACGCGTCATCTTTGCCAAGCAGGTCACGGTACAGAACCATTAAAGCACGATGTTGAGGATATATACTACGAGGCAGGGCCAGAGTAATAGTTAACACGAGCAATTTTTTTCAAAAAACAACACAGCACATGGATGTAATCAAAACCCATAAGGGACAACAATAAAACCTGATGTAAGGAGGTGTAAACCCGAAAGGACACATGGCTGCAATGTTAATGTGGGTACAATAAAAATCCTGAGTATTGGAAGGAAAGTTCTAAAGACCATACAACTTAGGAGATGAAAAAACAACGGTATAACAGTCACATAAGTACAATTAGGGCATGTGGGAGAATGGCGTCCATAAAGAAAATAAAATATAAGTACATTATATAATTTCCTTAAGGATGTTTATTGAGCTTGGTTGACTGCAGTCGGTGGAGTACACCGTGGTACAGCAGGTCGGAACAGTGAAACGGGGTCTTGATTCTGTGATTGAGGATGTCAGAAGTTAAAGTCTGTGATGATTTGTGTGTACCCCCTCCAATCAGGTGCAACCAACTCTGTGCTTCCGAATCCAACAACACATGGCTGTGATGCGTTAATGACCACTGCCTCTGGCCTACATTGTGGTCAGCAGGGCTTACAATTCAGATCGGGTGGTGATTGTTTAATTACAGAATACAGTAGGCAACTAACTACAACGTCTATTGAAATATACACAATAGCCTTTTAGTATACTTGCTTGAAGAAGTTTTTTAAGCTAACTTATAGGTCTAGTACGATGACCAAATTCTTCTTGGTAGTGGTAAAGAACGCTGAATAACAGTGTACACAGTGGATAGCAGAGATCGAAATTCGAATTGTTTTGATTTATTTATTGCAGAGTTTTGTGTAATTTATGTTGTTGTATTTTGTGAAGAGGAAGTGAGAAAAAGTATTCATGTTCACTACTGCCAATTTACACTGCAGACAGCAGCGTTCACAATTCAGATCGAGTCGCTATTGTAGATGACGCAGTCCTGTAGGCAAAAGACATTGCTCCAGTGCGCTCTGTCCGCACCACGCATACGCATCATCATCGCAGGGTCCGCACATGGTTTTTCTTGCTTCGCGTATGACAAACTGGGCAGCTCAAGTCAACGCCACGTGAGTGTGGGCCCTTTCTGACCACTCTCTGGCCTACACTGCAGACAGCAGTGTTTACAATTCAGATCGAGTCGCTATTGCAGATGATGTAGTGTTGTAGGCAACAGACATTGCTCCTAGTACGGCCCGCCCGCAGCACGCATCATCGCTGGCTGTGCACATGCTGAATGGTTTTGATGTGGCTATCTGAGTGCACTAGACCTGATGGACCCTTTATGATACAATCTTTTTGTGTATTATTTCAGATCTACTGCCTGTATCTCAGTATACCACAAGTTATGGTTCTTTTACGATAGAATCTTTTCTGTATTATTTCCCATCTATTGTCCCTACCTTACTGCAGCACAAACAATTGACCTTTTATTATTGAATCTCTGTGTGTGATCCAATGATTACTGTTGTAGTTGATGCTAGCAGCAACCATTCCCTGAGGGCTGGTTTACACTCACCCCACATGCATTCAGCACAGACGTCACTGGATATGTGACCTTGGCAATAAAGAGGAGTTGAGCGCACTTGCCCGTACCCACTTCCACTATCTGTCTGTGTCCGTGTGTTCATTATCTATGCATGATACTGCCGTACCACATTACATGCTGTGGACAGCATATGCAACCATGTTACTTCTGGCAGTGAGGAAAAGTTCTGTTGTGTAGCTTTTAGATGCATGGCTATCACAGGTGGAAGGCTACTTTACAGAGCATGAATATTAATGAAGATGATGGTTGCATGTTGTGTGTAGTGTCAGATATGTGGGTATAGCAAAAAGCTTTCAAAAAAGCTCTTTAAGCAGAAGTGGAGTTTCATTAAACGCTGTAGAGAGAATGACTAAAATGGGTGGGGTCCTCCAACTGTTACAATGGGAAATGTTATGAACCAATGAAATGCTTTTTTTTAAGGTCCCATGGCAATCGCGCACCCAGTGCGCAAGGAGACCGCACCCGACGCGATTTTGAGAAAATATATTTACCATAATATAAGTTTATTACAGTTAGAAATATATAAATGTTTAAAACATTTTAGATTATCGCTTGTTCTCATATACACTTTAAACTTATTTAGATATAGTTTTGAGACGTAAAAAAAATGAGGGAATGGCATTCCCGGCGCAACACCATACGTCTATGACGTAACACAGAGCCTGGCAGCGTGCACTAACACATACTTACTGTCCTATACAATCACTGATACAAGCAGACACTCTTTTATACACCCACTCTTCAAATAACTTACTCTCGCGTATAGTCATTTATATACTCCAACACTCACATATACTGCCTTAAAACATATGTAGTTACTCACACATATACCAGTGAGACATTCATTCACTCACCAACACACCCATACACACACTAACTCACCCATACAGCCCTTCCCAGATGTACTTTTGAATCCATACAACCAGTGAATCACCCCCTCAGACATGTATGCACAGAGTCACCCACCCACACAGACACTCAGGCACTCATACAGATACTCAGACAACAAATCAATAACCCATATAGACACTCATGTAGCTACTCACCAACCCATGCAGCCGCTTATACACCAACTGAGACACTAATATAGACTTTCACACAGTTTAGTCACTAACCCATACATACATGTTCAATCCCTCACTTATACAGTCAGTCACGCACCTACTAAATAATCCATTCAGGAAATTGTAAATTCACTCTTTCTTCAATAGACCTTTGCATAGATATATATGAAAAATATTTAAACTTTACAGAAACACACATTCACTGGATGATGACATCAGTGATGTCATCAGTGATGTCATTTGAGAGACTATCAGTGATGTCATCAGTAATGTCACTGACCATGTCATCAGTGATGTAATATGTGACGTCATCAGCAGTGCATTGCAGGCGCGCGAGTTATAGTTAGCTCAACTAACTATAACGGGCGAATTTCTCTGGTTTTATATGAGTCAAATGTCCAACTAACTATAACGTCCCAGAAACCTATGTTTTTTTCAGTGAAGATATATATATATATATGCATCTATATATATATCAATCTAAAAAATGTTTATGAAAGTATTCGTTCTTTTTTTTTAATGGATCCCATTTTCCTATTAGGAAAACGAGTTGCATAAAAAAAAACGATTGCTTTATATAAAAGCAATTACAGAAATAGTGTTCTGCTGACCCCAGCAAGCCACCATGCCTGTGACTCTAACCAATCGTACAGGGTCTCAATTTACAAACTACCTTGTGCAAATTAATGAGGTAGGTCGAATTGCGCCCAACTACGAATCAGTACTTTGTTGACCAAACTAGTAATACATAGGTCGGTCCACAAAATACCAATACATTTTGCAGAAGTCGGTGTGCAAATTGCACCCATTTCTATCAAATCGATGTTAAAAGATTCCTAATAAGAACTCGAAATTGCAAATCGTTATTTGATGGAATTTACGTTTTCTCAGTAGAAATCTTAGTACACCAGAACCATGGTTCCTCATATATTTAATGAATTTGCACTAGCATCAAATACATTCATTAACCCAATTATAATTTTTACTTTTTTTGCATTTTTTTCATCACCCTTAAATCTGCTCTAAAGTTATGGCGGATATTGTTGTAACAATTAAATTTCCTTTCCACTGCTTTTGTGCCAGTTTTTTTCACACGGATTTTTTAGACCGATTTCATCACGTCACGGATTGACCAAGGGGAACATATCAAAAGTCAAAGACAGAAAGAACTAGGATTCTGAAAAATAACAAATACCCTTGTGACCCTGTCCAACTAGAAGCTGTGAGACTATAAAATGGAAAATAAACAAGGGAAAGACGACTGAAGTTACCACGCGGTCTTGAGTTGGGCTTGTGTAGAGCACAGATCTTATCTATCATGCAGGTAAAGCTGTGTAGTCTATTAACAGGCAATGGGTTGATGTCATTTGAGGAAGTAATCGGTTTATATACAGTAAACAGACTTTCACAGGGAACAGGAGGCTCCTGTTTGTACTGCAAATATACAGCTATTCCGTTTTTACTTGATAAGTCATTTTATCGTAAAACTTTCAATTTATAGTCACTTCGTTTCTGAAGTTCTCGTTCTGAGAGGCTCAACTTGGCTTCAGTGTTTTAACAGCATTTATGCAGGTGTCAGTCAATCAATTAATATGATTTCTAAAAATATTACCAGACAGCATGATAGGAAGTTCATCATGCACAATCTCCCTGTTCGTGCGAACCACTGGCAAAGAACAGGTCTGACCAGGACAAGCCTTCAACGGTCTTTTTTTTCAAATCATATACAGGAGGCATTAGAAGTCTAAACCTAATTAAAAGAAACAATACTGCCATCTAAAGGTGACATGCTTTTGACAGAAAAACATTTTTTTTTAAATGGCCTATCGCAAAATTAGATTAAAAACAAAATATGCCATGAAAGTATAAATGAAAGCAGAAATTGACATACCAGCCTGGCCACAGCACTGAACTTCTTTTTAGGTCTCGCCTGAGACAGCGCTTTAGCGCTGCACTGGCGAGACTTATAGTAAGCGAGTTTTGGAAGTGCAAACAGTGGCTTTTCAGGCCTCCAAATACAGTGCATGTGCGTCGGCCGGGCGCGCGCACCATTTGGAGGCCTGAAAGCACTCGTTTGCTTTCACTTTCGCGGGCCGCACGGTCGCTTTGATGTGATCGCGATTACTTTCACACACGCACATCTTATCTGCCCATGGGCGTCCGCAGGGGGGGGCAAGGAGGGGCGCTTGCCCCCCCCCCCTGGAGTGCTCCTCCTTGCCCCCCCCCTGCGGCCACCCATGCTTTTACGGACGCCTTTTGTCCGTAATTATGGGCCCTGCAGGGAGCAGAGCTGTTCCCTGCCACAGGCCTCAACTCCCTGATCGGGCGCCTCGCACTCCTCCTCGCAGCCCCTCCCGCCCATTGTCATTCTGTCTGTGGCTGATTATCACAAACAGAATGACAATGGCCAGTTTGAGCTGCGAAGTTTCTACTCATCCTAAGGTAGCGCAGAGGGTTACTATGCTTGCTGCAAAGAACGTGCAGCTCACAAAGTGCGTATAATGTAATGTAAATAGGTCAGTGGGTCACACTTTTGTCAGAGAGACCATATTGTTGATAACTCTTTATGAGTTAAAATCCTAATGTGGAACAGTGAGCAAGTAACTGTTATGAAAGATGCATGCAAACTGTAGGGTATGGGCTAGAGCGTTATGATTTCCCCCCAGCTTTTCATTATCCTAATGTGGCAAAATGGGTTAATTTGGGTAGAAATCAATTCTTATTAATAAAGGGAACCCCCCATCCATGGTGCTAGGTTTTAAATTCTAAGTTTCTGATTCTCCTGGCCAAGCCCTCTTAAACTATCCTGCCTACCTGTACGGATGACCTGTGACTCCTACACCTTCTTGTCCTCTCTCTTATGTAACATTTCCTATGCACTGATTTACACACTTATGATTGATTGTCTCTATGTAATCTGTGTAATGTAAAGTGTTCTGACACCTTACATGGATAGGAGCGGCGCTATAAAATGAATTAAATGCACCTGAGACTGAATGGTTACGGAGGCTTGAGGGGCGCTGTGAAAGGATGGTTATGAAGAACCTGTAGTGGAGGTGGTCATTGGGGGTGCCAAAAAGCATTGTCGCACTGGGCGCCACGAGCGCTTAAGCCGGCCCTGCCCGCGCTCACTGCCTTATATCCCTCTGTACCCCCCACCTCGCGCTAACTGCCACAACATATCCCTCTGTACCCCACACCTTGCGCTAACTGCCACAACATATCCCTCTGTACCCCGCACCTTGTGCGCACTGCCACAACATATCCCTCTGTACCCCGCACCTTGTGCACACTGCCACAACATATCCCTCTGTACCCCGCACATCACGCTCACTGCCACATATGCCTCTGTATCCCACTCCTCACAATCACTGCCTGATCGCTCATTTTACCCTGCCATTCAGCTTCTACGTGTTCTCTCCCCTTCCACTCGTTCTACCTCTGTTCACCCCCTTACTTCTTTTAGTGCCTTACATCTTTCTCAATATCTCTACTTCTTTTCCTCTTCAGTAACATCTGTGGCACATCTCTGCACTTCCATTATATCAACGCACCCCTCTACCTCACCTGTCTACCTCAGTCTTTATTATTCCCTCTTCCTCAGCTGTCTCTACCTGTCTATGACACACCTCTCCCTCTCTCTACCTGGCCCCCTCATGTTCTACGACTGCGTTATTCTCCCCTCTCCAGCTTTGATTTACCTGTCTCTGCTCCTGAATCTTTTTCTTCTACACCTCACTTCTTTGTCTACCCTTCACCCCTCGCTACCTTTCTGTTTGCCTCACTACAGTCTTTACCCGACCCATCTTTCAGTGCCTCTTCCCATTTCGCCTCCCTCGCAGCGCTCTCCTAGCATGCATCTGTTTCTCCCCTCACCACCATGCCTGCCTCTACCCCTCCTTACCTTTCTAACCAGCCTAACTTTCTACCTTCCTGTTATTCCTGGTAGTGAGCCTTTCATTTCACCCCTCTGGTTGTATTACCTACGCATTCAAATTGAGTAGGTCATTGCTGTGCTCCCAACCAGACATCGAGACCCAGTCCCCTAGCCTCTCAACATGCCCAGATATAACAACAAGCATTGGCATAGCCAATTGGTCTCGCCTTTGGGACCTGCTGCAGAACTAAATACTTATACTGCCGGCATCATACTTACCCAGCGCCAAGACGCCTTGGCAAAAGTGAGCTATATAAGTTCTTCAGTCAGTGAGTCAGTCATAAGGTCCCAAAGGCGAGACCTATTGGCTATGCCAATGCTTGTTTAGTGGGTGTGCACGAGCAAAATAACGTTACTCGTAGTGAAGAGAGTCTGAGGCTGAATTGGGTTGACCCACTCACTGCCTTATAGAAAAATGTGAATGACACCTGAAAAAAACAATGGATGAAGAATGGCCACTGAAGGTCCATGTATGTGTATAGATATAGACGTATCTTGTTAGGATTTTTTGAAAAGCATAAAGCTGGCAAAAAATATAAAGCTGTCTCCATGCCACAACTATAAATAGCTAAACCGCGTTTCTCTTGAAAATGGACATTTTTGAGAGCGTGAATTCAAAGACACTCTTCACTCGGCCTCCACTCTTGTTCGACCGTTAATCCCCATCACATCTTCTACTGTAGCCTCAATTTTAACAACAGGAACATGCAGTAATCGAACTCTAGACATTCCAGAAACAAACGTCACTTTCCCGAAGCTGCTTAGAGGCACAATATTGTGTATGTTACCTTCAGCCACTCAGGATTTTTAAGTAAAAGTACTTTGGTTTAGGGTAGTTTTGTTTTAAGTACAGTAAATATAAACTCACCAAATTCAGCTGGTTGAAGTTATGTGAGATCTCTGCTTTCTACCTTAAAAATATTGTGCAGCATCAAAAATAGGACACCGTTTTTAGTAGGTCGAATTATATTATTTGGGTAGCACAGGTAGCACGCCTGTGACAGATGGACTGCTAAGCATCTAGCCCCAAATCCTTCCTAAATAAGGAAATACAAAATAAATTAATACTGAATTAATACTGAAAACGCATTCTTTGGTGGGCATTGCAGAGTGCTCTCTATGTTATATTTTTAGATCTATACCAAAACAGCGAATGCACTGTCTCTCGTCAATTGTGAGACATTTTGTTATGTGCCTAGGTTAGGCCCATGTAGCGAAGCGGCTCACTTCTTACCTATATTTCACAATAACATTTCTGCTGTGACCTTTTGCACATATTCTTATGCACATCAATGTTGGCTAAGTTTCTCTGAAACTACTTTGTTTATACATCTAGCTTTGCACAACATGATCATGATGCCTCGAACATCATGTACAAGGCTCATCTACGCACTATGGACTAATGTCGTTCTATCTTCACCCATGAGGTGACAGGGCTTTTTACATATCCATGACATCACTAATCTATACGCACATCTCAAGGCTGCTTTCTATTATAAATAATGAGCATCTCAAAAGATTAACTGAGGAGGCACTTCAGCTGACACCGAGGGCCCCTGTATACTGAGACTTCCCCAGGTAGCGGATTGATATCTCGTGAGGGGTGTCCACTTTGTGACCAAGACAGAGTCTTTCATTCTCTCCCACCTGAGTGACTTAGTGAAAGGTTCTGATCTGTTTCCACAATCCCCAAGGGGTCCGGGTTGTCATGTTCAGAGGTTGCCAGAAACCATTCGCTCCCTGGTAAGGTTAGGGGGGTTTATGGTGGCACTGTGAGCTAGCTGGTCTCTAGGCCAACATATAGTGTGGGGTGCCCAGACTCAGTCTAGGCACCTCACCCAAAGTTGATGTTATCCAACAAATGTGCAGGTCCTACAGATTAGTAGGAATTACACGACAATTTTGTTATCCTACGGTGGTTTTACAGCCCTCCTATTGTTTACATCGGTTGGCCTTATTGTCATTCTCATTTGCTTGCTTATATTTGATGGCTTGCATGGTCTTTTTTTACCCTTTGTGAGTTTATCCCTCCACAGGAGCATGGGCTCATTACTGTATTGTTACATTGCTCATATTTTTGGTCTTACTTGTTTCTTTCAGCTAAGCACTCTATGGGGCAGTGTGTGTTTTCCAGCTGTCTCCCTCATGTGCTTCTCTGCCCCTTTCTCCGTGCTGCTCTGTCCCGCTGTGTGCTTCTGTGATCCGCCTCCATCTCCATGTTGCTCTGTATAGCCAAGTGCTTCTGTGCTCCCCATGTCGCGTGTGCTTCTCTGCCCATGCTGTGTTGCTTCTGTCCCCTGTGTTGCTTCCCTCACGCATGTTGCTTTTACACCCATCCCTGGCACTTTTTTTTTACTTACTGATCCAAACTGCATTATTGAATGATGTATTTTTTAATCGCCCATCTCATTTTGTAGTTAGATGCATGTTTTTTTTAAAGTTGCTTAGCCATGCTGCACAGCATCAAGGATGTTGTGCATCATTGGCCAAAGCCCTTTGCCAAAGACAATAGGTCCCAAAAGTGAAACCTAGTGGCTTTCCCAATGCTTGTTTCTTTCTGCACCTAATTCACGTAGTTAACCATTTATGTTTGTGTACTGCTTCCATAATTTTTCTTTCTTGAGACATTTTTCTCCTTCTGTATTTTTGACCTGTTTGAAGTTAGACAATCTCTTAATGTGGTTTAACAAGTTAGACTCCTGCATACAGTAGGTACATTTGTTTTGTTGTTTGTTGCCTTTACAATCTGTTTGCAGTGCAAAGATAAACTGTTGCATGCATACAATTTAGTACATCAAACTAGCAACGATGAGCAACTCTCATAATTCGAGTTTCCATCCACTTTTAATGTCTGAATATAATAATAGGGAGAATCATGCAGAGTGCATCAAATACCCCTTCACAGCAGAAGAAACAGATCACCTCCACTTAGAATCCCTAGATAAGCTGAACGCGGGATTCTGAAGACACTTTCCAAGCATTTTACCACACATTCTTTCCATTTGTGCAGCAACGCGTAAAACAGGTAGCGCAGAGTGGGACAGTGTATCCTATCCATTATTCTGGCTTCTGGCATGCATTTGATACACATTTGAAAGCTATGTGGAAACTGATGCTTTTCATAGTAAAAGCAGTGTAAGTTTATTTTGGGTGAAACACCCCAAAAATCTATCACATACAACAAAACTATAAAGTGCACAGCATTGAAAATGTGCAAGAACTTCTCTGTTGCCTGTGAATCTTCGTGAAACTTTCCCAAAAAAGACCCACCCATCGCATTTCCCTATCCTGTGAAACATGCTGACCCTCTGCTGGGATTTGATGAACCATGTTTGAAAGAAGTGGGACTTCTTGGTCTGTGGATTGTGTAGGGTAATGGCGCTCCTGGGAAATACGCCGTGAGTATGTACTAGTTACAATTATGATTGCGGTGCATAAGTGTGGGGAGAGCCACCCTCCTTCCCAATGTGTGGACAACCACTGATAAAACAAAACAACAGTCCCTTGCACACGCCAACAGTATATATTATGTATCATTGACAATAATAAAAAACACTCTTGTTTCTCCATTGAAACAGTCACTTCAGTTTAATCTTCGATCCTTAGCCAACACGTGTTTCGTCCTGCTTAATTTATGTGTGCAGCGACTTCTTCAGGGCCAAGAAACAAACTAGTGAATAGAAGTTGGGAGTAAAAGCTATCCATCACTAACATCAGATGTCCGTTACCCTTTGTGTCAGTATGTGTATCGTAGAGAGCGGCTCAAGTATAGTCCTCGAGCCTGTGGAAACCCATGCTGTTTTACTAAAACATATCACCATTGCTGCCTCTGGACAGATTTGTGCAGTTAAAAGATGATCGCTATTCCAAACACAAATTGTCAGCAAATGAAAATAAGCCTGTTTCTGGTGACTTATTTAGTAACATCCAATCTCTGAGCATTTAGCAGTGACACTTTTAAAGACTCATAGTACACTCTACTGCATCAATCCCAACCATGTATCCTGCAAGAAAAAATAGTTATTTTCTGTGATATGTGATATCCATGTGGTGCTCTAAGGCCCAAAGAAGAAAAGGGTAGGGGTTCCATCACCTCTATTGCAACGATCCCCAAAACTGGTTTGAGAATCCCTGCCTCCTGTTCCTATGGAAAAAAATAAAATAAAAGAAGTTACATTCTCTATATATAGTTCTCCATGCGAGATCACAGAGCACACTAGCACTGCATGTCCACACCTAATTCCCCCAAAGTAAGGTATACTCCTCCTCAGTACTTAAGCCTGTTGGGTTTCTGCTCTTAAAGTCAATGATGTACATAGATTCGCTTCTTCTCAGTAAGAGGACCCTGTTACCTCCTCTGCTATTCTATTTCCCTTGTTCAGTGGTGTAGTAACTTAGTAAGGACCTATTCCCTAAACTCACTTTCACATCAGGAAACTCAATCTCTGTATTGCTAATGGTAGTAGTACATTTTAAATTGAGGAGACAACCAAATATATAGACAACTCTAAGGAATGTGTTCAGACATTATTTTAGTAAAATAATGCTTTTTTATCGTAACTAAACAGGATATGGGTCACAGTTTGCAAAGTCTTTGTAAAACATGAGTGAGTCTTAGACAGATAAATATTCAATAGAAATTGTTAATTTGCTCATTTATTGTAACTCTTATTTCAAGTCAATAGCAATTTTTTTTAGGTTTCATTACTCTCACGAGACAATCGCAAGACGCTTGCGGTACACTTGCGAGATCGTAAAGTTCTACATTTCATTGACGTCTATTGTATATGGTTCTTTAGCCTGTTTTCAGTTATTATTTAATGCTAATCTATGATAGAGTAGTAAATAAACATGATTACATGTATCATAATCCCCTTTAATGGTCTTTCTAAAGCTTTTATTTTAGCTTAATAATTAACATTCACAATCTCTGCTTTATTTGTGTCGCTTTTTGGTTGTTTTAACCAATTAATAGCACTTGTACTGTAGTAATACACACTCATTTCTCTCCATGTGCAATCGAGCAAAGACAACATGGTAGGGTCACTCGGTAAATTACCATGCGACTGTCACAAGCGTCTTGCGAAATCGTATGAGGCCCCCACATCAAGCTTCACCAGCAGAAGCTTGTTGATTATTCTTGCGAGACTGTCGTGGGATCATGCCAAAATTTGAAAATCAACCAATAGAAAAGCTCATACTATTTCTATAGCAACTGTGAATCATACAAACAGCAGTTGGTCACAACTCAGCCAACGTTTGTAACTGCCAACAATCTACCAATTCCATTAAAAATGTTGTCGCCCTCGTATTTTTCTCTTCTCATATAACTCCATATTGCTGCTTAAGCTTACTTATGCTGCTGAGCACTCCTCTTGTGACAGAGATCTCATTACTGTACCATGGTTCACCTCTAGATTGTGGAACACAGCTTCATTAACTGGGTTAGAGAAATGCCATTAATTGTGGCATTGACAGGAATCTTAGATTTCCAAACTTGGGCATAACTTGGATTGGTGATAGAGGTATGAAGTGGCATCAATTGTTACCAATGGTTGAGAGCATTTTGGATTCTGACCATCTTAACCTGAAGAAAGTGCAGTGTGGTTGGAATGACCTAGGCACAATCACAGGTGTTGCAATTGAAATTCAAATGTAGGAGACCTTTTCACAATTGAGGTCTCTCTTCCCTCACACTGCCTTTCCATTTTCTAATATATGTCAGAGGTGTTTAGAATACTGAAACCTGTGACAGTTTCACAGGAGCACACATATGCCTGCTTTCACTTGTATTTTTGTCCAGCTCTTACGGAAGTCTCGCAAGCTCAAACATTCAAACTATATTTAATGCAAAACAGCTCTGTATCGTAGGGTGTCAGTATTAGACTGTGCAAACACACTCTGTACTGTACCCTTTCCCTTGAGAAAGATTTTCTAAACCTCACTACGTTTCTTTTTTTTTTTAAACGATCCTGCAAGAGTCTAAAGAGATCATAAACTTTTTGGGGGGGAAATTTGCACTTTCTTCATTACAGTACTTAATCCTTATTGTCCCCACTTGTAGTGTGTGGGTAGAAAGTGACCTTCCCAATGAGACCTTTTCTCAGTATGACAAGAGTGCATAGTAGGGTGTGAAGGGAGGCTAAGTTCTTCAGCAACACCTCTACCCCGGCTACAAGTGTATATAGCAGGGTTTATGGCGAAAAGTCTCTCCAGTAACACCTTGCATCAAGATTTTGTATACCCCACTACTTTCTTTATGATCCGCAAGAGTCTCGCGAGATTATAAACTTTTTGGGGAGAAAGAATGTACACTTTCCTTTATTACAGTACTTAAGCCTTATTGTCCCCATTACTAGGGTGTGGGGAGAAAGTAGACTCTCCAATGAGATCTTTTCACAGTATTACAACAGTGCATAGTAGGGTGTAAAGAGACACTCCAATCTCACGGACACCTCTCCACATTGTAAGAACAGTGTACAGTAGAGTATTGGGAGAGTCTGACCTCCCCACAGACACCTTCCTTGAAGGTAACCGGTGTGTAGGGGAGGGTGTAAAGAGACACTGCCTCCCCACTCACACCTTTCCTCAGGCTCAGCTGTATGCATAGTAAGGTGGGGAAGCACACACCTCACATGTAAGACCTTTCTATTCCATAGTAAATATAACAAGTACTGGCCTCTCCACTAAGACCTCACCTCAGGAAAATAACCATATATATTAGGGTGTGGGAATGAATATGACTGTCCACTCACATCTCTCACCAGGATGACAGACAAATATAGTAGTGTGTAGGTAAGCATTCTCCTCTCCACTAATACCTATCACCAGAACAACATAAATGTGTAGTACAGTGTCAGTAGGAGTGGCATCTCTGCTGGCACCTCTCACTAGACCAACTGGGATATGCAGTGGTGTCTGGGTAGGGAGTGACCTGTTCACTAACACATCTTACCAGAGTGAGAGATGTCTGCAGTAGGGTTTGAGAGAAATCAATCTCTCTGCTCATACCTCTACCCTTGCTGACAGATATGCATAGTAGGCCTTAAGGATGAACTGCCC
Organism: Triturus cristatus; assembly: GCF_964204655.1. Lineage (NCBI taxonomy): Eukaryota > Metazoa > Chordata > Amphibia > Caudata > Salamandridae > Triturus > Triturus cristatus. The sequence goes on from NC_140589.1 coordinate 865,978,867, forward strand.
TGTTTTCAGACACATCTTTCTTGCATGATAAGTCTACATAGTAGTGTGTGTAGAGACTTGCCTTTCTCTTGTGACCTGTGTCTTGGTCGACGGGTGTGCAAATTAGGGTGTGAAAAGAGGCTTACCTCTCTGGTCACAGTTCTTCCCAAAATGACAAATGTACAAGTAACGTGTGGGGATGAAATTAACCCTATGCTGAGAAGTCCGTTTTTGCATAGGACTATTGAGACTATGATATGTAAACACCCTGCCCTGTCAGCTGAGACATCTCCCCAGACATCTTCCCAGAATATCATATGTCCAAAGTATGCTGTCGGTAGACTGCTCTCTCTGCACATATCTCTCTTCATAGAGATGAATGTCCATAGTAGAGTATAAAATGGAGTATCATCTCTGTTGAGAACTGCCAGTTTTAGTCAATATTGCAATACTATAATAGAATAAAAATGTATAATAAGTGTTAAACAAAGAAATTAAAAGTAACTTTAAACTTTTTTATTACAGCAAACAATTTAACAATACAAAACTGCAACTATATTAACAAACAACATTAACAACTATATAACAAAAAAACAACATTAGTAATATAAAATATTTTCCTCTGCCAAGCATCAAGAGGTGCTAATGTATCTGCCCTTTTTGCTTCATTTGCCTACTGAATTGTGAAGGAGGTAGCACTTCTTTTCCTGTCTTTTAGCCACTTTAGCCTGCCAAAGAGTCTTCAGTTTCATATTGTTTCCCAGCAGGCTATGTGGCAAGAATTGCAAAACTGTTCAGGCGCTTCCACATCCTTCCACCCTGAATACATTGTGCCTGAAGAGACAGTTATTTCTGAACAGCGCAATAATCATGTTTGTATTAAGGAGGCTCTTTTTTGCTGATAATGTAAGCAGATCATTATTTCCTCAGAGACAAGTTTTCATTTTCTTCCTAAAAAACACAAAATAACAAAAAACACAAAAGTTACATACTGTTCAATATTTCATAAAAGTGACACATCACTATATTGTCTAAGGTGTACTACATTTTTCATCCACAATCACATACTTATATCTAGTGCACCAGTAAGTTGTTATACCTTTCTCCTGAAATCTTTCACACCGTCAATCAGTCTATTTTCATATTTTTGCAATTAAATTATACTATTCCACAAACTCTGCTTTCATAGCAGTTTATAAAGTAATAGATTCATCTTGAGAGACACTTGCTAACACTCACCACAGTGTTTCACTCTAGAAATAGTAATATCACCATTCTAATATCTCATACACCTACCATATATATACAAGGTTCATAAAAACAGTAGAGCTTATATTATTACATTTTTGTTCTATAATTTAAAAAAACATGACTTCTTTTACTTACAAGTGTACACAGTTGAAACACTTCATTTTTTTAACACAATTCGCAAACCTTGCTCACAATTCTCCACATTAAAATGTGTACCTCTCAAAAACTATATCAACACATCTATGCGTCCTCCAATAGATTTTCACTATGTAAACATGATGTTGAATAAATGTACCAACATTAGTTGACTTACTGGCACATCACTACAAAGTTTATAAACTATATTATTAAATGCAACCCCCTCCCCAAGCCTTCATGGGCCCGCAGAAACTCATCCCTAGGCAAAATTTGATAAAAAAGGAGAGGTGGCATGTGGTCCCCCCAGCCTTATTAGGCCCCTGGGGCCCTAGTCCCAGGGACCTAGAAATTAACAAAAAAGGGGGGACATGCAGCTCCCCTCCCCAAGTCTTTATACGCCCAATTGCTCCCACCCTGAGAGAGCAGCGTTCTTTGCATGCTCCCTCAATGCAGGAGCAATATGTTGTTTTGTTTCCTGTCTGCATCAGTGCAGGGAAAGAAACAGAACAAAATATTGCTCCCAGCTGGTAGGAGCATTTTTAAAATCCTGCCAGCTGGGAGAAGACATATTGTTTGCTTCCATTTGATGGGAGATTAAAAAATGCTCCCTCTAGATAGGAGCAAACACATGTTACCCTGCCCGCGGCACTGCACGCAGGGAAACTATTGTGTCTCGGAGGTGGGCTCCACGGGACAAAGTAAGTGAGGCTCAGTGAGCGGGGAGGGCATGCAGCCCTTCCTTTCTTTGAATTACAACCACAGTTCCAAGGGTTTTGGTCCACAGGGCCTTTGAAGGCTCAGGGAGGGTGGGCTTGTGGCCCTCTCCCCTTTACTGCACATTTTTGCCCTGGGGAAAGGACTCCCTGAGCCCATAATGGCTCAGGGAGTGGGTATGTATGCCCTCTCCCCTTAAAAAAACAATGCATCCCAGGGGGGTGGGCTTCCCTGGCCTATAATGGCTTGGGAAGGGGGCTACGCTCCCTCCTTCTCTTAATTAAAAGATTTGGCCCTGTGGATGAGTTCCCCAGGGCCCACAATGGGCTCGGGGAGAAGGAGCCCTACTGTTACATATAGTTAATACGTTGGCTGATGAAAGAGATGTTGAGAATAACCCGTTCATCGATTTGATCAATGAGAATGTCTCCCTTGATTTAAGTGCTAGAAGCAACTTTAAGCCTAAGTCCATTTTTCTTCCACAAATTAAGAATGAGGCAATTGCGGTTTTTGAGAAGGGTGTTACAGAAGGTGTTACGGGATTTTTATGGTTAATGGATAGTCGTTTTTTGGCGTAGACGTTTTTTTCGAAAAACAGTTGTATTTTTCCATTTTATTTGGATTTCTTTTTGATAGCTATGGATTTTGAACTACCTGGATTTATTTGGAAGGAATGTTATTATCCCATTGGAACAACTACACAGGTAAGTTTTTTAAATATTTTAATTGTGGGTGGGCAAATCTTATATATTTAATATTGTTGCTGTGTACTTGGTTTATTTAATTATGTTGTCTAAATATATGTAGATATAAATTATTTATATATTTTAGACCACATAATTAAATATGTGATTTAATAAAGTGGTTTATTTATGTTGTGATAGTTGTTTTAGTAGAATTGTGGGTTAATATTTTGGAAAGGGTTTAGAAGAGAGTTTGAGCTATTATATTTAAGTACTCAAGTCCGCTTGTGGATGGGTATAGCTGTACCTGTTGTTGTAGGTAATTATACATTTGAGTAGTTTGTCTAGATTGTTTTGGTTTTAATTGTAGGACAGATTGTTGCATTCTTAATTCTTGGAAACTTTGTTCCTTTTGTATGGCAATTAGTAGTTTTTGTAGTGTTGGAGTTGTTCTCCCAGTAGAAGTTAGGAATGCATTATGCCAGCCCTCGACGGCGTTGTTAGTTTTGGCTTGTTGGTTGAACGTACTTACATATACATTCCACCAAGGTATTTGGAACTTGGGCTGACGTCTCTGGCCTGATCTGTGTAGTCTCCCCACCCAGGTATCCTCAAAATAATCTAAGAGGGGAGATAACTTTACTTCATTTTGTTTGTAGAATGGACTTTCTAATAAAAGATTGTAATGTTCTGCAACATCTGTGGTTGGTACATAAGCTAGGGCTGTTAGAAGTTTTATTTGATGTGCAAAACTTATGTTTGTGGCATATTCTACACTTAGTGAAGATTTTTGTAAATGTCTCCATATACATTGGTTTAGATGGAAGTAACATCCTTGGATAGCTGTATGGGGGTACAGTTTTAGAATGCAATTTATCATGGCTTGCTCAAAGTCTATGATAATTCTTTGAGGGTAAAAATCATTTGATTCTTGTTTTAGTTTTCCTAGCATTTCATTATATGTTGTGTTTTGTTTGTTAGGTAATAGTGCATAAATTAAAGGTATGGAAGTGTTGTGATATTGACCGTGTATTGTGTAAAGCTGGTAGAATGGTTTTGGGCATATTGTAAAGGTGCCATCCATCATCCATGTTTGGCATTGTTGGAGTTTAGTTATATTGTTTGCAGTAGCAAACATTATGATTCTTTTTTCAGTGCTTTTGTTATCAAAAAAAATAAAAGGTTCATTATTGTGGGTGATAGTTAATTCTGGTGGAATGATGATATCTTGAAAAGTTTTAGGGGATGGTATAGTTGTCGTGGTTGATTTTTTGGTCCTAGCAATTGTTCTTTTTATAGAAGCAATTGATGGTAATTGGCCTCTTGCTTCTTTGGGCACTCTAGGTAATAATTCTTTTAGGATTACACTTGTAGCAGTTTGTGAACCAGCGCTTAATTCTTTTATATTTTCAAGTGTTGATCTGACTTCTATTTCAGAGAGATTGGGTGGATGGTTATGCTCTCTTGTATATAGTACAGTTGTTTCTCTTGTTGTTGCTCGTCCGTAGCATTTGTTAGAATAATATTTAGAACACTTCCAGTTCACTTTTCGGTCTGTCTGCTTTTCTTGGGTGTATGTGTAACCCATGTAACACAATAGGAATTTTCCTTTCTGCGAAGTTATAAATTGGGCTTCTTCTGTCATCTTGATGTGTTAGAAATCTGGAAAAAATGTATATGAAAATATATGCAATTGTACTTTATATATTTCTATAAAAATAGGAAACAAAAAACTATTTTATATATACTTACCAAGTGTTTTTGGTTGTATTTGAATGAAGATGTTCTTTGTAGACAAAATGCTGTTTAGTTGATGTAGTCTCTGAAAGTTAAAGAAGATATATTGTTTTGGTTGGTTTAGTTTTTTAAGTGGGGTGGTATTGCTGTTTGGTATAGACTATTTTTTTTAGAAACTTTTTTTATTGTTTTACAAATCAACAACTCAACAAACATTCCCCTGCCTTCACCCGTCCCGGAAGTACCACACATTTATCATCAAGACCAATTATTCAGGAGAAGGAACAACTTCCCACCCAGTTCTCTACCCCCCTCCCCCACCCCATGTCAATGTACTCCTGTCCTCTACCCCTCTTCCTATGTGCCCCTCCTCCCTAATAAATAAAATGCAGGAGCCCAACCTCTCCCTGAGCAAACGGAGCCTTCCCTAATGCCGAGTGGTATAGATTATAGGTGTTTATTTATACAGGTTTTTAAAAACTTAAAAAAGAGAACATGGATTTGTTTAGGGGTTTAGGATGTTTTGGGGTTTGAGTAGGATTTAATTAATATTTTATTAAGTATTTTGATAGTATACTTACTTTTTCGTGAGTCCTTTCTGGCAATCTTCAATATTTTCTTTAGCTGTTTTGAGTAATATCTGTAGTGGAAACATAAAGAGATGGAATATATAAGTTAGTTATTTATTTGAGTACAGATAAATTAGTGTTTTAGTTTAATTTGGTAGTTTAGTTAGAAAAGATTATTTACTTACGTTTTTAGAATAGTAGTAGGATGTAGGTTTCTTCTGTTTAGCAGAGTTTCTTCTTCGTTCAATGCTTTGGTTTAAGGCACAGTAGAAGACTTGTTTTAATTGGTTTATATAGTGGTTTTAAATTGTTTGTTGAATGTTATTGGTTGTTTTCTGTATGTGGCCTTTCTATTGGATGGTTTGAATTTTTTCTAGTTAATTGGTTTCCTTTTATGGAAAATGCTAAGTAAGAGTATATGTAGTTTTAAAGGAGGAGAGTTTTAAATAATTATATATAAAACTATTGTTTATAATGTGTTGTAATTGTGTAAAATGTGTTCGAAATGTCTATGTGATAATTATTTAAGTGTTTTTTTATTATTTTGTTAAATATTTAGATAGTTATAAATGTAATGTTTATGTTTAAGTAGAATATAATTGGAAAATGTATGTTTTCGCAAAATATTGTATTTATGTTGTTTAAAGTATTGGTTTTATTAGTATTAGAATTGTCGATATATTTAACAAAAACGATATTATTGATGTCTATATTTTGGTTATCGATATTTGTTACATTTGTTATATTTATTTACTTATGTCGATATTTAGTATTGCGATATTGATGTGTGCGATATTTGTGTGATCGATATAATTGTATTACGATATTGTAGTGTCGATATTAGTGCAGTTTTTTAATTAAGTATACAATGTCGATAATTTTGATGTCGATATATTTGATGCGATATTTGTGTAGTTCGATAATGTGTCTTTCGATAATATGTCAGAGATCCATTTTCTGTGTATGGATGGGGGATGAGAGAGAGGCCAATGAATTTGTAGAAACTCTGAATGTGAACAGTTTTAATCTTCAGTTCACAAGTCAGTGGTCTAAAGAGAGTATAGAGTTTCTTGACCTTTCACTTACCATTCATAATGATGGTTTGAAAAGCTCACTGTTTAGAAAGAAGACAGCAGGCAATAGCCTCCTTCACGCCCGCAGTTGTCATCCGAGCCCTCTGCTTAGCAGTATTCCTTTGGGTGAACTTTTACGGGTCAAGCGCAACTGCAGCACACAAGAGAGTTATGATAAAGAGGAAGAAGTGATGACTAAGATTCCTAGAAAGAGGTTACTTGAGATCAGTCATCAACAAAGCAAAAGCTGAAGTAGCCAAAAGACCAAGAGTATCACTATTGATGGAAAAAGGAAACAGTAATCAAGAATCTAATGATAAAATCAGGTTCATTACCACCTACAACAGTCAGGCCCAGGAGGTACGTAAGGGTCTTAAAAAATTCTGGCCAGTGTTACGGACAGTTAAAGACTTAGCAGAAAGTGTCGAAACGTTTCTGCAGATTACATTCAGGAAAGCGAAATCATTGAAAGATACACTCTGTAATGCAGTAGAACCATCTATCCTAAGGATTTCAGGTATACAAGGATTTTACACTTGTCAGAAATGCAAAGCATGCAAACACAGTAAGAACCGCAAATAGTGTATTTTATCTCCCAAGGTTAAGCCCTGTAAAATCATGAAAGACACCACATGCAACACCGAATCTGCAGTCTATGCCCTATTTTGTCCCTGTCAAAAAACCTATATTGGCAGTACTATACACAAGGCCAAGATAAGGGTGTTAGAACATCTACACGCCATCAAACATGGGGACAAACAATACCCTGTTGCAAGACATTTTCAAACCCACCACAGTCAGAACAGTGATCTTTTAAGCTTTTGTGTGTTAGATACAGTCAAAGCAAATGAAAGAGGTGGAAACAGGGTACAAGACCTGCGACGTCTTGAATCTAAGCTAATTATTCAATACAGAACCCTTATACCAATAGGCCATAACTGCGATGAAGAACTTGCAGTTCATTTAGGTTAAAAGTTCATGCACCATTCCTTTTGCTTCAGGGTTTCATATCGAGTCAATTTTGTTTTTAATAGATGTTAGCAACTGCTTCTGTAACAGCGTTTTTTAGCATATGCACTGTGGGGTTAGGTTTAGCGTGAATTTTGATATTTGCACATTTATTAATATACTTTTTACATTTTTTGCATAAGATATGTTCCAGGTCGCAGAGAAGAAATGCCAAAGAACAAAAATATCTCTAATCAGCCCACTTGGGCATTACTGTTTTGTGTTTCTTGTCAGTACATGCGTCAAGAGCCCCCCTTTATTTATACATACAGATTTTAACTGGACTTTCACTATTGACATTCTTGATCAAACGTGTCCAGCCCACTTGGGCATTATTTGAATGGCATGTTCTTATTGAGCTACCTACTGCAAAAGGAGCGCGAGTGACTTTTTCCTTGGTTACACTGAGTGCGAACATTGAATTGCCTAATCATAGGATTAAGTTTTAAATTGATATGACTGATGTCAGATGAACTGTTATAGCGCAGTATTTGCATAAACAATTGTATCGCTTTGGTCTGGTATGCGGTATATTTAAAGCCGGTATATATTTCTCTACAATGCTTTGCGCAAAAATGTATTTTTTCACGGACAGCTACCAATTTTGGTATAAGTTGTTATTATGTGACTGGGACAGGCACCATCATGATTTTGGCAACGTTTATTAATTTTGTATGTTTAGCGGTTCGCGTGAAGTAACGTTAGAACTGCGAAGTCTGTTTTCACTTTCTGTTAATCACATGATCATTTAAATGTCGCTTTGTAAACACCACAGTACTCGTGAACAAGGGATTTACTCCCGAAACGCGTCGAGTTGGTCGGCGTTTGTTAAATAAAACCACCGCCTGAAAGCAATTTTGTGTCCGTCGTTGCTGTCTTTAATGATGATGAACCACAGCGTTTTTTGGATATATATATATATAGTGGCGCCCACATATATGTTTTTGATTTTGGCCTGGGAGGAGCCCTCGGGGTCCCCCCTACAAGGCCTAGTGTGTATGTTATCCCTACTCAGTCCCATTATATTAGAAGACTGTCCCCGAGGGGGAACAACCTTTACAACGCAACTATTACAACGCACTACACTTACAATGCAATTTTTACAACGCAACATCCACTACAACGCATTCCATTACATCGCATGACACTACAACGCATTTTTAAAAACTACCTTTACAACGCATTCCATTACATCGCATACTACCTTTACAACGCATACCATTACAACGCATAATATTACATTAAATCCCCTCCACTATCCAACACTTTTCCTACTGTTGCACCCCCTGGAGTTAGAATAGTAATTTTTACCCCCATACTATCCAACACTTACCTTAAATGCAATGTAATATTATGCGTTGTAATGGTATGCGTTGTAAAGGTAGTATGCGATGTAATGGAATGCATTGTAAAGGTAGTTTTTAAAAATGCGTTGTAGTGTCATGCGATGTAATGGAATGCGTTGTAGTGGATGTTGCGTTGTAAAAAATGCGTTGTAAGTGCATGCGTTGTAAAAGTGTGCGTTGTAACGATATACATCCGTCCTCGAGTCCTGTAATGGCTGCCAGCAATATTTTTCTCATGTTGTTGGCAGCCAATGAAAGCACTTCTTGGGAGCAAATTGGCTCTAGGGAAATAAGCTCCTTGGGCCAATCAAAAGGCTCTATTTTTTTTAATTGGGTCCGAAAGATTTTAGCATGAGTCCCTCAAACCCAACCATCCAGATATGCAAGTATTTCTGACCAAAAATTATTCAAAACCTACTGAACGGATTGACACCAAAACACAAATGGCACAAAGCTGTGTACCAAGATTTAGCTTCTTGACAAATTTGGTGTAATTCCATTCAGCAGTTTTTGCAATAGCGCTGCTTAAAGAGGTCTATGGAAAATGCATGGGGAAATTTTCTTTTGGGACTGCATAAAGAAGAGATCCTTGGTAACCAGCATCCTGCAAAACCTCTCCTTCACCTGCCTCATTTCATCTTGCCAACTGTTTTAGATCCCACATAGAGTGTACCTCCAAACTCAATAATTTCACTCTGTTGCTGACCTCTTGCCTCATGGCCTTCTTCATCGCTCCATAGAGCGTGTGTGGAGGTGAACCTGTAGTAATCCACTACAACGTTTACTAAAATGTCCTGTCTGCCCCTCAGTGAGGTGCATCTTCCTCTTGACTGGGGTTGGCTACATCTTGAGGCTATATCTGATTTCTGGTGTCCACACGTTCCAACCGCCAAGCGGAAGAGGGAAGAACCAAGGGTGTGGGCTGTATTTATGCACTTCCAATGGTCATGTGCGCATGAGCTTTCTCTGGTGATGGCTATTTTTCTATGTTTTTCTGTTCTTAATTTTATGCCTATGGCCATTAAGAGAAAGAGTGTCTGAACTCTCTGACTAAAGACCCACATCAGTAGCCATTTTCATGGGACAGCAGTTTAGGACCACCCACAGAGTTAGTTTCACCTTCTCTCTGCCTCTGCTAGCAATTGGACCTTCAGTCATGCACAGAGTCTCTGATCCAAAGACAAGGTATGGGAAATGCAGAAGCAGGCAGAAGGGCTCTGAGTGCCTTTTTGTGTGCCCTGTCTTGGACTTAGACACTGGGGGCATATTTACAAGCCCCTTTCGCCATCACAATGTCACTTTTTCAGATGTTGTGGTGGCCTTATTTACAAGGCAGCATTAAGCCACTTAACGCTTCCTTGTAAATAAGGCACCCTTTCACGCTAGACTTGCCGTGAAAGGGGAGGGTGTTGCGGTGGGCGTTCTACCACAAAACCCATTGATTTTTACACTGCCACCTATTTACAAGGGTGGAGTAAATAGAAGGTGGCGCCAAAATTAAGACCAGGGAAAACCTGGTCTTAGACAGGCGAAACTGAGGAGAAATGCTTTATTTCTCCTCGTTTTTGCTGTTTCCATGTGTGCTGTGTTGTGCAGCACACATAGAAATGTCATTGATTGTTTATGTGCAGGAAGATGTCTCTTCCTGCTTATAAACAATCATTGGAAAACTTTTACATTTTGAAGCTTCTATGCGTGCTGCATTAAGCAGCACACACAGAACTTACAAAGGCCATTACTGATTGTTTATGTGCAGGAAGGGACACCTTCCTGCACATAAACAATCATTCCCCTGCAACGCAGACACCTTGCACTATGGTGCAAGGGTTCCTGCGTTGGCGCTAGGCAGCTAAATTAGCGCCAGCACAGAGGGAAAAGCAGGGCTGGACCGTATTCTTTTAATACGGTGCAGCCCTGCATTTCAGGAGTGGCAGAACGTGGTGTTAAGCCGAGGAGGCTAACGCCACGCTCCTCCACTTCTCTCGTAAATATTCCCCTGGGAGTCGATCTGCTGTACCAAAAACCCCAACCCAGGACCCCCCAACAGTCCCTCTCTGAAGACCTAAATTATCATTTTTTTTTTTAGAGCTGCCTGCTAATTGTAATATTTGGCTAATTAACTTAAATGACCTTCACAAGTGGGGGCATGAGAGATCACAAATATATATTAATATTCGGTATTGCAGATTACTGTGAATGTTGTATGGAAGCTTTATGTGAACTCTGAGCATATTGTTGGCTAAAAACACGCATATCACAATTATAATCCAATTGCGATGCAAGCATTTATAACTGGAGTTTGGTGTGGCAGTTTAATAGTCATTTTAAGGATGTTTGGCACATTTCAAAGAGTTGTTGACTGTACCAAGAATCTTCTTGTCATATGTGATGTTTTTAGCCAGTCCCAGGTCTCTCAAGTTCCGCAGGGCCATACATAAGAGCTGACCCAGTTCAGGATTTTCTTGACACTCTCGTACTTACAGTTCAGAGTTTGTAATGGACTAAACAAAACTATGGGGCAAATGTACGAAGCATTTTAAAGGCCGTTTGCGACAGGTAAAATGCATTTTGCCATTTACAGAAGGCAAAATGCAACTCAGTAACTTGTTACCGAATCGCATTTTGCGTTTGGGATTCGGTATAAGGAAGGGGCATGTTTAGATCGTCCCTTCCTTATACCAAACAACACTGATATGGATGAATGTTTTTCGAAAGGAAATGCATTGCAAAACATTTGCAGTTACCACCAGCTTGGTGGTAACCCATTCGCAAAAAGGAATTTTGTGAAGGTGAGCACCAACATTTTTTAAGAGCAGGCAGTGGTCCCACGGACAACGACCCACTCAAAAAATGAAAAGGTATCTTTTCATTTTCATTTTTTAAATGCATCCCATTCTCCTTAAAGGAAAACTGGCTGCATTACAAAAATGTGTTTTGCTTTATTTAAAAAGCAGTCACAGACATGGTGGTCTGCTGACCCCAGCAGGCCACCATCCCTGTAGAGGTAGCAATTCACAATGGGTCGCAAATTGCAGCCTGCCTCATAATTATTGATAAGGCAGGTCCATTTGCCAGCCACTGCAAATAGCCAAGTGTCAATTACACTGTTGTACATCACAGTTTGCGGTTTCCCAATAGCTAATCGCTAAAATTCACCATTAGGATATTGCAAACACACGATTTCGTAAATTAGTGCCCAAAAGTTTTAGAACAACAGAAAACCTGGACTAGATTAAATACTCACGCAGGGACCTGGAAAGCTATAGAGTTCTTCAGGCTTACCCTTTATTATGAGTCCTAAATTATTGGTGGGCTATTTATAACACCTAATAAATATTTTGGATATCGTTATTTATCAGATGTGATGCATATTTCCAACTTACAGGTTTTCAGGGTAAACGCGATGTTATGTGCGAATATTGGTGCTTACCGCACCAAAATCTGCTTGTCCAGCCAGGTATTTACCGGATCTATTTATTTATCAAGAAAATCTTGGTATGTGTGACCAGGTAAAATATGATTTTCTAATAGGTCTTAGTCTTTTTAGCCAACATCACTGTGATTTCTTTCGCTAATGTTTTTGTTTTGCCACAACCATGTTCTTACAAATTCCACCTTCTAATGCGCTGTTGGATAAAAATCCAGGAATGACTGAATGTGTCAGAACTATCAAGTTGCTAAAATGTGGGTATCCACATCTGTACTTTCACTGAGTGAGTTCACATTTCAGCTGTTGGCTGCACCGCATCTGCTTTGTGAGAAATGCACTGCCGTACCTGCAATGTGCAAATGTGCACACATGGCTCCTGCCCTCACTGTGTGTGGCAATAACAGAGCTCGGAGGGTAAAGAAAGAAATGAAAGAAAGAAGGGAGAAGGAAAGAATGAGAGAACAAAAATGAGAGGAGAAAATATAGAGCAAATTAAATGGAAGATAAGAGAGATTTCGAAATAAAGAAGGTAGAAACAGGAAAATACGTGAGTAAAAATGAAATAACCAAGAGAGTCTACAAAGGCAATGTAAAACGAAAGGTAGAGAGGATCAGAAAGTATCAGACGGGGAGAAGAGAATCTACTTCCATTACGTCACATTTCACAATGTCCTACGTTTCCAAGTCTGCATTGTGTCACTTCCTTTGCTATCATAAGGGTGAAAGGTCTTAATGCCACGTCCTGTGATGTAATTGTAGCCAAAATGTAAATGATACCACTCCCACTAACGCTGGAGTTTGGGTGAATCCACATTCATGGATGACCGTCAGCGAGCAGGGTTGCTTCTGATTTTCGCTTGTTGATCTGGGAGTGGACGTAGGGAAACAGCGGAAATACGTAAGACGTGATCATGTCTTCCTCTCTGCATTCCTGGTTGGCTGTGCCTCTTTGCTGATACCTCAAGTAAATAACTCCTCTCCATGAGCTCAGGAGCCGTTCAGTGAGAAATGTGTAGTACGTATCAGTTGCAGACAAGGGTCTTTGAAAGAGAAGCCTGGTGAGGATCCTTGGGGGCATATGTACAAGTTCCTATCACCACCACAAAGTCACTTTTACGGACGTTGTGGTGGCGATAGGGGCTGCGTGTTTGCAGCATTAAGCCGGCTTAACGCTGCCTTGTACATAAGGCACCCTTTCACGAAAGGGGCGTGCAGTGGGTGTTGTGGTGGGCGTTCCACCACAGCACCCATTGTATTTGACGCTGCCCCCTATGTACAAGGGTGGTGTACATAGGAGGCAGCGCCAAAATTAAGACCAGAAAACCCTGGTCAGAAATTGGCGAAACAAGGAGAAATGCATTATTTCTCCTCGTTTTTGCTTTTTCCATGTGTGCTGCCTTGTGCTGCACACATGGTAAAAGCAAAATGCCATGGTTTGTTTATGTACAGCAAGGTGTCCCTTCCTGTACATAAACAAACCTTTAAAAAAAATACAATTCTGTCACTTTCATGTGTGCTGTATGAAGCAGCACACATGAAAGTGACAGAATTGTGTTTTAGGATTGTTTATGTGCAGGAAGGGACACCTTCATACACATTAAACAATCCTCCCCTGCACAAAGACACCCTTGCACTCTGGTGCAATGAGTGCAAGGGTGCCTGCGTTGGCACTAAGTTGCTAAATTTAGCGCCATCGCAGGGGGAAACGCAAGGCTGCACCACATTCTTGTAAATATGGTGTAGCCTTGTGTTTCAAAAGTGGCGGAGCGTGTCGTTAAGGCGAGGAGGATAACGACACACACCACCACTTCCTTGTACATATCCCCCTTGGTGTTTTGCTATGAGGTCTTTCCTTAGGGTCCTGGGAGATCAGGTTTCACTGGAAAGTACACTGTGTGCTTCCTGTCTTTCACCTCTGGTATTGGTGGATCACAATTCTACTGCTCTCCAATGGAATTACCATGTTGCTCCCTTTGGCCACTTGACTCTCTGAAGGTAATGGGGCAAAACAGTTGAGGTTTATCCCAGGAGCCGGTAAAGGTTAGAAACTCAGGTACAGTATGACAAATAAATAACAGTCAATAGTGCTACCGTCCACTCACTTCTTTAGCTTTAAACAATAAAAATAACATGAACTAATAAGCACTTAGATAGATCAGTTAAATTAGGACACACAAAGAAGACTAGGGGCCATATGTAGGAAAAACGTGTTTTGCGATTCTCAAATTGCGATTTTTAGGAAATCGCAATTAGAGAATCGCAAAATGCAATGTAGGTAGGATTAGCAAAATATTTTGCGAATCCCACCTATTCCTTATTTGCGAATCGCAAATTGAGATTCGCAAATAAGGAATACCTTGCCATTCATTCCTATGGGCTAGAAGGCCCATAGGAATGAATAGAAAGACATTCTCAATTTGCGATTCTCAATTAGAGAATCGCAAATTGAGAATGCAATTTCAAGGTTGCAAGGGTGTCAATAGGACACCCTTTTGCACCCCTGAAATAAACATGTATGCACATGTGGCGCACATACATGCGCTAAGGGCATGTATGTTTGCCACATGGCACTTTGAAAAATGCAAAAAAGTGAATTTTTTAAAGAAATCGCAAATTACCACCAACCTGAAGTTGGTGGTAATTTACGATTCCATAAGCCAAAATCACACAACTTGGGTGCTTCCTACATTGCATTTAAGGAATCGTAATTTGGCATTCCTTAAATGCATTCGCAAAATAAGGAATAGCAAATTTTGCAATTCCTTGTTTTGCGTGTGGGTTTTTGTGTGCTACATTGCACACTGCCCAAAATGCGATTGCAAACGCTGACATTCTGCGGATTTCAGCATTTGGGATCGCAATTTGGCTTCCTACATCTGGCCCTAGATCACCATCTTTGTCCAAGATATAACTGTAAACAATATTATAGGTACTATATGATAAACTTTCCACAAACCAATGTTAATTTAGGAGGTTGCGCGCTGCCCATCATGGCAAACTTTAGAAATTCTCATTTCTAGAGTCTAGTTTGAGAGCTTTGCTCGCCTGAGGGAGTCCGGTGTGTGCAAGGGTTACAAGGGGAGAGGATGTGGTCTGACAGCTAGACTGACGACTTAAGCTGGGAAACCAAGGTTCGAGCCTCAGGGCCGACTACACATCCTGTGATTCTGGGCAAATCGCTTAATCTCCCCGTGCCTAACAAACAAAAAATAATGATAATGTGTCCTTGTGTAACGTGACTGGTGCTCATGTAAAGTGCTCCAATACCTTTCGGTCGAGTTCGTGCTATATAGATCTTCAAAAAAATTTAAAATGCAGGGACTAATGACACATACAGCCGGTACTGCTGCAACCTTGGGTAGCACACTGGACAACTCAGAGCTGCTAAGGATCCAATGTAAACATAAACATAAAATTCGACAACCTAAGCAATAAAGACCCCATTCCAACGAAGACAATAGTGTACCTCCAAAGATCTGTAATTAAGTTCATGCTGGCCATGGGTCCGGTCACCAGTATGCAATTGGTGACAAAATTAAAAGTTACTGGTGTTCTAACCCAATTCGCGGCTCAACCAGGTCTGATATTGTATAAAAGGACAGATTTACTAGTGGGTCAGCGGCCACTAATTTAGTTGAAGAGAGCGCTCTACATTTCTGACAAGCGTGCTAAAGGCAGTGCTTCCTCGTAATGGAATCGTCCAAAATAGGCATTCGGAATGGGGATTCATTTATCATCTTCAGTCTTGTTTGCTAGACAACAGCTAATTCCTCACAATGGAAAAAGACAAGGCTCTCTGGGCGAGTAACAAACATAAAAAAAAAGATCACCGCAGATCTAGAAAGTTGTTAAAACCCACCCACACAATATTGGTACACTGCACAGTTACAACCAGAACGTGCAGTCTGTGCTGTAAAACATGTTGAATGCATTCCACACATTCTCGTGTGTTGGGAAACACATCCTTGTTCAACTGCATACCAGGCTACCAGAGACAAGCCCTGACATGGTCATATTCAATGTTACACTGATTATAGCCGCCAGTAGGAGCTGCACTGCCAGAAACTATAACATTGGCGTCCCAGCTGTCCACAGAGATGAAACTGAAAGCCTTTTCCAAGCAGTGCTTCGTAACCTTTGCTGACAGTATCTGGGAGCTATTTTAAATGCTACCAGCACATGGATGATGAGCTTCAATGACTAAAGAGCTGGTCTCAGACCAACATCGTGTAATTGTAGCTTCCCACTTTGGTGCAAAATGTGTGATCCTGGGTAAATTGCTTTCTCTTTGTGTGTTGCATTTACTTGGCTTGTGTATAAAGTGCTGCTCTAGCTTTAACAGAAGCAGACTCATCTGCATGCTACACAGGTCTTAAAATAGAATTCACTGTGTTTAGAACAATGGGGACAATCCAGATGTGTGTCCATGATTATTAGAGGATTGGGGAAAAGGTGCTAATAATGTCAGCATTGTAAAAAGAAATGAAGGGCAGGGCAGGATGGTGCTGGGATTGATATTTCGAGGAGACGTGAGTTGAGCTCTATTCTGAATCGTAGGAGGGAGGGGAAGGCTGATTTGGGAACAGAATGAGGTGGCTCCCATCTTTGGACCTCATTGCTAGGACCATGGTAATCCAGATTTGGATGCTATTGGGAGAGTTTGTCCTCTCGGGATTATGAGATCCGAGGTAACTCAGCTGATTCGGTGTGCTTCATCTGGATACTTAAACTGCTGAAAGTAGCCGGAACTTCTGTTTGAAACTTGAGGGGGATAGGGTGGTTAATAGGGAATAACAAAGGGAATAGAGTGCAGAATTAGCATATTCCTGAGTAATTCCACCTTTCTGAGGGTAGACCTAGTGATCCCCATGAAATCTTCGATACCCCTGGTATACTGTGCCAAAATCCAGTTCCAAGGCATTTGTAGTGAGATCCTTTGTTTTTTCACTTTTAACTGTTTGAGGTTCCAGTCTTCTAAGTCATTGTTACTTAACCAGTGGTCCACTTAATTAGGGGGTCAACGACTATTAAAGGTATTAAATAACAGTATCAGCAGATTATTAAAGCATGTAGACATAAAAAGGTAAAATTGAGAATTTTAAGTTTTAAAACAATCTGTAAATGTGAAAACATCTGAAGTTGGAACCTAAAAATTAAGTTGGCATCATTATCTTTATTGGTGGGTAGCACAAGTTAAGTAAACATAATCTAGAATGGACTATTATTGGAGGCCTCAATTGAAGCACCACTGGTAAGCACTGGCAAAAAGAGAGCATAAATGTGAAGCAGAAAATACAGTGATATGCTATAGCATGTTGCTTCATCTGTTAGTAATGAAACTATATTTTCAAAAGCTTCAAGTTTCACAGTAAAATACAAATTTCGATTTTTGAGTATCTTTTGTTTGTGAATCAAATCGAATATTCCACAATTTGTGCCCTTGTTTGATCTAATACCTGTTTTTGTATTTTTTCTATTGTTTTTATTCTCAATTCATAGAAATTGCCTAGGCGGGTGTCCCCAACTTCCAATAGTGATTCTGGGGGGTCCATGTAAGTCAGAAGTATAAGAAGGGTAAGTGATAGGACTGGGTGGGTAAAATCACCTGAGATGTGAATCCAAATTTTCAAAACTGTCACACAACACAGCGCAGCACTCACAGTAGCTGCTCTATGTAGTGTGACAGGGCAAGAACAGGAAAGAGCCATATCTAGGAAGCTGGCTCTGTATATACTATACCAAAGTAAGGTATAGTGTGCACAGGGTCCAGTGGAAGCTCAAAGGTAGGCAGAGGTAAAAGTAGATAATACCTTGGGTGGCTGCTAGGGAACGCCCATGTACCACCTATGGAACACTCCTGTGACACAGAGCAACGCAAAGCAGTGTTTTGTGCTGGTTTGCATTTCTTTTAAGCTTAAAACAAAACATATTTTAGCGACAAGTGAAGTTCAGCTCTAACATTCAACGCTGCGAAGTGCCACGCATTACGAGTTAGCCTAACGCATTTCAATGCTTGGCCCGCGTTACTGCACTAAAAATGAAATGCCACACCAATTAGAGCTCCTATCGGAATGCTCAAGGTGCACTCAGCGTAGCTCTCTGAAAATAAATACACCTGTAATCCTGTTCTGAGCTGTCAAGGAAGAGATTGGTGTAAAGGTGAAGCAAGATTTCCTTGGGAACAAACAGCTCTCCCTTCATTACACTTTTAGTCAGGAAGATCAGATACTCGTGCATGGAGAAGATCTCCGCCCTGTTGCTAAGGAGATGTGCTGTAGGATGTCAGAAAGGAGCCAGGTGGACTTGTCTGAGGGCCAGAGGTGCTGGGGTGCAATTGAGAAGGTGAAGAAGGGAAAGGAGGGGCTGCGGCTTTCCTTTCTACCAAAATATGGCTTAATCTCACCTGGCTTTGAGAGGGTAGAGAACCAGTGAGCTGGCTTAGTCTCTTGCCATTCCTTTTCCATGTTAATCATTATCTTATTTATAACACCCTACATTGTAACCTGGTGAAGTTTATCGCATTGATGATAGACGAGATGTAACTTCTTTGGAAGGTGGTGCAGGGAGTATCAGGTTATCTTAGGTAGTGGGTGTCAGAGATTACTGTGTGCTGTTTTGATTGACTGTTAACAGTCCATTTAATTTAATAGAAATATGTATCTAGCGTAACATAACATAACATAACATGGAAGTTTACTTAACTTAAGTATTGGCCCTAAAACTTATCATATTGGTTATTAACGCGCTGGATATGTCTGCAAGGCTATCCTGGGACCAACGGGAATTAAGTTAGTGATCTTGAATTAACCTTGGGCAGATTTAAGCAAGCTTTTACACCACAACATTGGCTAATTTGTGAAATGTATCTCAATACATGGGCATAGCTGTTGTTTTCTATTCAGTTCTCTATTTGGTGTCTCTCAAAGTGTCACATGTAAGGCAATAAAATGTTACACAGAAGTAGACCGACACTATGAATATAACATAAGCACTCTCAAAACTTAGCAGCTCCGAACTGGAAGGGACATGCGAAGATCCAAGTCTGCCTTCGGATGTGCCATGCAGTCTGTTAAGGCCTGTAGAGGAAGAGTGACAGATGGGCACTTTTGGAGTTAGAAGAGTGATGCAAGAAGAGTATGTACAGCAGAAAACAAAAGCAGTAGTGACTGAACACGCTGACGTGAAAGTCACACAAAGTATCAGCCTATGTAACCTGTTCTTCTATTCAAAAGATGTGTTGCACGTAATGGAATTAGAAAAACTGAGGGTCAGATTTACTGAGGATTTGCCTTGTCCTTGCGTGACGCAAGGCAACGCAAGTCTTAACTGGGATTTAATAAGCCACTTAAAGCCACCTTGAGTGGCGTTGCAAGGTGTAGTAAATACAAAGTAACCCAAATAATACTGCCTGGCGTTACTTTGCATCAGGTAGGTGTTACATAGGTGGAGAATGGGCATTCCCGTGCATCCACCCATTTATTTTGACAAAAACAAAGATATACAAAGACTTGTAAACCTGGATTTGTGCCAAAATGGTGCGACTGCTCAACAGAGGTGTAATGAGGAGAAATATCTTTATTTCCCCTCATTAATTCATCTTTCTACATGTGAGTTTTTTTGCAGTATTCATAGAAAGTGGAATGTTCCTATGATGATTTACTATGTGCAGAAAGGTGTCCCCTCCTTCACAAAAACAGTCCTGCCCGTAATGCAGGCACCCTTGCACCACTGTGTAAGGATGCCTGCATTGGTTCTAAGTAGCTTCAAGTGCGCCAGTAGATATGGTGCTTTTCAGCTCTCTCCCATTCAGAAAGCACAGCAAATTGCCTTGCAGGACTGCGTTGAGTGAATTCTTAATAAGTCGGCCCTAAGTAGTATAAGGTAATACAAATTTGCTGCACATCCCCAGGGAAGCTTGTATGACAGTGGGAAAGAGTTGCAGAGGACTGTTTTCCTCTCCCAGAGCGTAGATATTTCATATATTGAAGGTAGGCTTGGAATATAAAACTACTATATAACTACTGTTATTTGAGAGCGGGAGGAAACTGGTTGAAAGAGGTACTGCTTAATTATCTTTAAAAAGAAAACATCTGAAAGAAGAAAAGTGAAGGAAAGAATTGTTAGATATAGAAAAACATTGTTCTGGCTGATGTATAACAATATAGCGAGAACATAAACAAAGAGGCATTGCTACGAGCAATTATATCCAAGGAATTTCCATATGGGTATGGCGGCATGACAAAGCATTCAACCATCCAATTCACTTTCATCTGACCCTGGTAGACCTACACAAAAATGGAAATACTGGGTCAGAGCACATATTACATCCCTTATGACATGGTCCGTGACATCACTGATGACATCACTGATGACATCCACAGAACCACTTACACACCCACATACACCCCCATATAAAATCTCATACACTCACTCCCATACAACCACTGACATACCCATTCACAGACCCATACAAACACTCACATGCCTACTCACTGATCCATATAGCCACTTACACATCAACTCACCCATACAGCCACTAACGCAACCACTAACTCACATCACTGACCATGTCATGAGTGATGTAATAGGTGGGGTCATAAGAAGTGCATTTATTTTACGGAGTTTTATATAGCGCGAACTTGACCCGAAGGTATCGGGTATCAGAGTGCTTTCCATAGCACCAGTTGCGTTACATGAGGACACATTCATTTTTGTTAGGCAGAGGGAGATTAAGTGATTTGCCCAGAATCACAGGATGTTCAGTGTCATTGCCGAGACTCGAACCTGGTTCCCCTGATTCGAGGTCGACAGCCCTAGCCATTAGGCCAACTCGTAACTTATAGTTAGCTCAGCTAACTATATCGGCTGAATTTCTCTGGTTCTGTATGAGTGAAATGTGAGCCAAACTATAAAGTCCGTGCAACCTTTGTTTTTTTCAGTGGATGTAAATATATATATATATTATATATTAAAAAGGTTACAAATATGCTATAGTTAGGGCACATTTGATGATTAATCCGTCTGAAACCATAATTAAACTATACTCACCACTATACAATGCACTGGCTTTGCTATAATATATTTTTAATGGCATTTCAGCTGTTTTTGGCGCAAATAATGAATATCCTATACAGTATGGGCCTAACTCACAAAGGCAAAACTTAGACCTGAAGTCTATCTTTAGACCTGGGCCCGATTCACAAAGGTAAATGTAGACTTAGGTCTACCTGTACTACGTTTTATGATTCACAAAGGTAAGTTACGACTAGTAACTTTACTACTAGTAATTAGTAGTAACTTTACCAGTAGTATGTTTACTAGCAGTAACTTACCTTTAAGAATACCAAAAAGTAGTAAACTTAGGCTTTAGTAGTTAACTTAGACTTAAGTTTAAGTGTACTACCTTTGGTATTCACAACTGTAAGTTATTACTAATATTTGTACTACTTGTAATTTTACTAGTAGAACTTTAATACTACTAACATTACTACTAGTATATTTACTAGTAGTAAAGTTACTAGTGTAAATGTAAATGTATGGATACTTGTATAGCGCACGACTACCCGGAGGCCTCTCGGCGCTTGTACGAATACCGCTGTGGAACCCATCCTGGCTTTTCCCTGTGAGGCGTCCACTCCTGGGCACCCCCAAGGTGAAGGCCAGGCATCCTTAGCGTTGTGGGGGCCGTTGTGGAGATTAAGCAATCTATTGCCCAGAGTTGCAGAGTGGGACTCCATGATTGGAATGGCACCGAGGCGAGAATTATCAGGTCCGTGGAATTTTTGAGCCCAAGACCCGCCGAGGCGGGGAATTGAACCCTGGTCCCGGGCTAGACCTCTGCATCAGGGTCTGCCGCTCTAACCATTGAGCCACACTTATCCACAGTAATAACGTACCTTCGAGAATACCAAAAAGTAGTAAACTTAGACTTAATTAGTTAACTTAGACTTAAGTTTAAGTTTACTACTTTTGGTATTCACAACTGTTAGTTCCTACTAGTAATTTTACTACCAGTAATTTTACTAGTAGAACTTTACTTTTACTAACTTTACTACTAGTAAATTTGTTAGTAGTAAAGTTACTAGTAATAACTTACCCTTATGAATACAAAAAAGTAATAAACGTAAACTTAAGTCTAAGTTTACCTTTATGCATTGGGCCCTTGAAGTCTATCTTTAGACCTGAAGTCTAAAATTAGACTTCAGGTCTAAACTTAGACTTCAGGTCAAAGTTTGCCTTCGTGAATCGGGCACTAAGTGTTTTTTGTAAGAAACAACAATTGCCTACAGAATGAGTGAGTTATAGTTCATTCACTCTATTGATGATGCTGAGAAAATTGAGGACGCATGTATATGTTTTATAATAATGATAAATGTACTTTTAAGTTATTATTGTAATTGATTACTATCATTTAACATTCACAAATGTTTGTGTGTTTAAGTGTGGTTTCAAATGGACGAATCATCAAATGTGCCCTAACTATAACTTATTTATAACCTTTGTTTTTTTGGTTGGAATTTCTATGGCTTTTCAAATTGGTTGCATATATTAGTGCAGGGTGTAAAGAATATTGTTTTATGGATAACAAGCAATATAATAGAAACCAGTATGGCCGTTTTGTAATTATTTTATAACGATATGTGTGTTGGAAGTTTGGTAAGGATTGAAAATTTTAGAAGTGTATTTTATTAAAATGAATTAAATATGTAGTTATTATTCCAAAAAGCATTTACTAGGTGAAATATGAATGTTTTACATTAACATGCCTAAATATGATGTAGGTGTTAAAAAAGTATGTGAACGATTTTCCTTGTAACAAAATTGATCGTGCTGCATTTTGGTATTATTGGGCTTTGATATTGTAGCTCCATTGGCGATATGATGATGGTAAGAGCTACTATCACTCCTAATAAATGTGTGGTGCTATAGTTGGCTGGCTGTAGAAAAAGTGTTGACTTAGGGTCTTATTACGAGTATGGCAGTCCGGGGACCACCGTACTTGCAGTGGGGGTCCGACCACTACCACCCATTTGTCCTATTACGATCCCGCTGCTGCGGCGATCTCCAAAGGGCCTGAATATGATGGAGTGCCGATGCCGGCACTGCTAAGCATATTACAACCTGCATTTTCACCGTCCATTTCGTGGCAGGGACCCTGCCATGAAAAGGGTGGTAGGAATGCAGGTACGGGGGCCATAACACGACCCCTGGCTGAATCTGACTATGGAGGTGTGCATGGGGGCACATACTGTGCCCCCCTGGAATTGCATCTTCGTTCCTGCACAGTTTGGCATGCATGACATAGTGCATGCCACACCATGTAGGAAAGTGCTGCAGGCTCTCTCACAGAAGGGGTATGCTTGTTAGGCTCTCCTATGAGCCTAACATACTACCTCCGTGAGACCACTACAGCACCACCCGCCTGCCCTGGATTAAACTCGTAATCCGGCGGTCGGGATATTTAGTCCACAAAATTTAAATTTCTCTGAGCTTTCCGGTCAAAACTCAACATCTTCACTGAGACCTCGTCCCGCTGCTATCCAATGGTGTGGATGGCCACATCCTGCTATCTTGCCTCACTGAGGTTTTTGTCATCCATTCCAGAGACTTACTTCAAAGGTAAAACTTCTGACCAGGTTGAACCTGTTTTTTGTGTCTGACCCATGCTTCATCGCAGTTAACCATAACTTGCGTCTAGGTACTGGTCATGCGGAACCAGATACCAGTGGTTGACGCTAAATGTTTTTTTGTTCTATTTTGAACCTTACACTTTGGGATTTTTCTTGTGTTGGATTTTAACTTTATTACTATTTGAGGGCAAACATCCATTACTACGCAGTCTTTACCACGCAATACAATTACGATAAAGTAATTACTGCGCGTAAGTCTTTACCAGGCATTGCATAACCACACATATACCTTTACTATGCATAGAATTACCACGCATGCCTTTACCACACATTATAGCTATATGCATTTACCATGAATGCCTTTAGTATGCATATTAGTGCATGCATTATTGGGTAAGTATATAGGTAAGTATATGGTATATTTATTTATAGATAACTAATATTACAACTTGAGGTTTAGGGATGGGTTGCAAGGGATATAGAGGTATTAGGTGGGAGTTTGTATTGATACTCATGCATACATTTTAATACCTGGGTATTAATGTGTAAACATTATAATATATGATATTTAGTAATCATATTATGTACTTTAAATATGTATAATGCATGCAACACTAACCTCTAGGGACGGGATGCAAGGGATGTAGGGTATTGGGTGGGAAAGTGTATTAATACTCAGTATTAATTTTAATGCCCGAGTATTAATGTTTAAATATTAAAATATTTCATATTAATAAAAATTACATTTATTTAAACTATTTATAAGGAAAGCAACATTAACCTCCAGGGATAGGATGCAAGGGATATAGGGGTTTTGAGTGGGGAAATGTATCAAAATTCAAGAATTATTTTAATACCGAGTATTAATGTTTAAACATTAAAATATAAGATATTTAGTAATTATTTAAAATTATTATGAAGACGTCAGTACAAACTTTTAGAGACGGGATGCAAGGGATACAGGGATATGGGGGGGTGAAGTGTATTAATACTCAGGTATTAACTTTACATGTAATATTAAACATTAATAAACAATATATTTGCTATCGCACTTAATTATAGTGTTGGTAGAATTTAAATTATAAAAGATGTAAAATGTTTTATAACAATAAAACAACCTAAATATTAATTTCACAAATATTAAATCATTTTCTAAAATTTTATTGTCTAAGATAAATAACCACACCATGTTTATTATATTTAAAAAAAATATTTAAATCATTTAAAAAAATCTCAAAAACAGTTTGTTAAGAGTAAAACACATAACTTAATTTATAAAAAATATTCCATATTTTTTACATAGAGCATAACATGTTTCTTTATCATTTATAAAGTATATTCCCACTGTTTCTCATAAACTTAAATGGAGAAAATTGTATTTTTTTATTTTTACTTTCAGGCCCTCTGTGCGTGGTTTTATGTCAGTTTCGACAGTTGGTGGGGCATTGTGGTCTAGATCGGATGCAAGGAAGAGCTGTGGTCAAGTAAGAACAATTTACTTTACTTTATTAAACATATAAGTGACTATGTTTATTGTAATGAGAGCTGGGGAGGTAGATAGATGTTGTACAGTAAAGGATTGTGTTTTATTGTTGCGTTAACCACTTTTACATCCCCATGCAGGTTGTATATGTATGTGCAGGTCGAGACGGTTGTTTTTATTGTAAAATAGGTTTAAAAAAAAATGGAAATGTATTTTTGTCATAACTTTTTTAAACCGATTTGAAATGTAAGCAACATTTTTTGCTCCGTGTTGTTTTTACCATGTCATGACTTTTCAAGACAAAGAACACGTCATTGATGAAGAAACTGATGATTCGTGGATAGATTATTACTGTGTTGTTTCTGGGAATTTCGTTTTGGAGATTGGATTTTTTTTGCAATTTTGTTAAAAAATGTATTTTGGGAAAAAAAATGTTTTTCTTTTTTGTGGATTTCCAATTAATGGAACCGAGGAGATGGGTGTTTTTTGTAAAAAAATATTTTGGGTGTTGGCCTTTTCCGTGGATGTTGGTTTCACTCTTTGAAATATTGGTTTGCTCAAGACTCTTGGTGACAGGTGGTATGAAATATCAGCAAGAGTCAAAGAAAAAAGACAACTACAGGTATAAACACAAACTAGTCTTTTAATTTGTTAAAAATAAATTCAAAAAAGCCAATTGAATTAGTAATTGTTGTTAAAAAAGATGAGTAATTCTTCAGATTGTTAGTATATGTTTGAAAACCTTCCACCAACCGACCAGACACTTACGATCCACCTCCCTCTTCCTTGCAGATACCCCCCAGATCCACCGAAAAAACAGCAGAGGACATTCCTTCTCACACCTGGCGGCCAAAGCTTAGAATGACCTTCCTCTGCACCTCAGGACTGCCCATTCACTCCGGGAATTTAGGAAAGGACTCATAACCTGGATGTTCGAACACCTCGAACCAGTCAGCTACTTCAGCGCCTTAAGACCCTCGTGGATGATTTGCCACGCTCTATAAATCCCTGATTGATTGATTGATTGATTGATTGAGAAGTGTAAGATGTACACAATATTGTCTAGGTAGTCTGAAGCTCCCATCAATGTAAATTGATGGATTTTTTAACCAATAGTCTCTCAGACATTACTTTATTTGGATACACGAAGGTTCAGACTACCTGACAACAATTGTGCCAATCTCATTTCCTGTAAACTTTGTTCTTTCTTCAAAATTTCCAGGAAATTATAAAGGATAGAGTGAGATCTTCTAATTAATTTGTTAAATTAATTGTGCCATCCCTCTATGGCATTGTTTGTTTTTGCGCCTCCCTCCAAGCAGGTCAAGTAACAGTTTCACAAGTCAATGGGAATCCTTGGCTTCCTCCTGTGACCTTACCTGCTTAGATGGCCAATCCAAGAGTCTTCAAAGTAATTTAAGAGTGGAGCCAAATTTTCCACATTTTGTATAAAGTATTTAGATTCTATAAGTGATATGTAGAGCTCAGTTCTACTATACTGAGGTACCCCCTATGTATACTTTAGAGGTCTGGGAGGAGGGGGAAAAACCAACAATTATATACAAGAAAAATCTCCCACACGACCTACAATACTTTAACTGCGGCTATGAACAGCTCTTTTGGGCTTCTCTTCCTATATAGATCAAAACATACTACATAATTTCATTTCATTCTTTTATTCAAAATATGCTTTTTTGTAAGTAAGACAATGTTTTTACTCCATTAATAATTTATAAATATACAACAAACATAACCTTTTTTTTAAATAGTTTTGAAAATCATTTTTTTGGGTGGAAAAATACATATATTATTAAAACATGGCAAACATGAGAGCAATACTCCTTTATTGTGAAATACAATACATGTAGTTAAACTTAGAACAAAATGGTAATGACTTTTCATAACCCCATCAGGAGAAAGAAAGAAAAAAACTTGTCAAATAACACCACACCTCTCATTCCATATAATCCTCACCAGAACCAAGCATACAATGACACATTCATACCCTCATCCACTTCCCAGCTTAGATAGGCGTGCTAATTTGACACATGGTAGGAATCCTTTTCAGCTATCCATGGTGTTACCGCCAGCCGGGAATACATCTAGTCAACGTACGTTTCAGTGGATTTAACTGATTTATGTCCACCTTCCTCAGGGCCATCCAATTTTTAATCTCATACTCTATGGCGGAGGTGTGATGGAGAATCTGCAGATAGAAGGGTTTTCAAATATTGAAAAAAGGCCACAACAATGATTTAAGTCATACTCAGTTATAAAGTACACGGTAAATCTTGTGCTTACTACTTCACCTATAAGAACAAATAGAAACCTGCAGAGATAAGGTGACTAAAGTAGGAAAGGGTTCCCAAAGGGGAATCCCTGAAGTTCAAACTAGGTCACCTTCACCATCCCTAAAGTGTGCAAAGGGTGAAAGAGAGATAAAAAAAATGACATCTGCACTGCGTGCATAGTGTTCATTGTGCACCACCAGTGGTAGCCTTAGTTTGTTTTGTGCCCATGTATGTGTTACGTGGACAAATCATATACTGACCCAGTTTGGTTAATCTGGATTTTCTACTTTCCTATAGTCCGTTTTTCAGTGATAGACCAGGGGTAGTATCTTTGTGCCGCTGCATTCAACAGTCAGTATTTAATTCGAGTGGAAGAAAATAAAATTCCCGTCTCTGTGCTACAATGCGAGAGAAAACTGTTACATATTATCCTATGCTGTCTTATTGGGCATATGATAAAGTATATTGCAAACCCTCACATGGCGATTTACCTGTAGAACTCAGCCGCAGTGCTTTAATACAGGGATTTATTTAGATATATTCCCCGAACATGGCAAAGATTGTACCAATGGAGCAGGCTCTGGACTCTGCCAGGCGTGCTAGTATTATCTGTAATAGTACAATATTATATTTAGAGTGAGTACTGAATTTCAGTTTACTGTGCATAACTGTGCGCCAAAGATACTGATCTTTAAAAAGGGGCATTTACCTGATGTTTGAAACTTTCATATTCCTTCAACTGGTTTTAATCCCGGTTCCTAGTCACGATGTATAGTTCGCAATTCCAGCTAAGGTGTTTAAATGTCACGCGACCACTCTATAAAGAAAAATGTATGCTATTACTGGTCACACTATTACTACTGCACTCAGCTTGAAAAACACTTGGCACTTCAGATATTGTGAATGTCCTTTACCTTTTTTATATTTTTACTCGTGATATGCTTACACGCTAAACAGATTTTCTGATCTGGTGCTATCTAGTCTGATAATTTCCCTTGTGCCGCTATGCAGCAATGAGAAAAGAATAAGACTAACCCAACGTGGTTTGTGATCCTAAGATCAGCCTGTCTGTAGTTACTCGCATGGTGTTTACCAAGGTACCGCCTATCCCCGCTTTATCTCTAGAACCGAGAACCGGCAAGGAACCCGTGTGGGCACTTACTTGCATTTGCCATCGGATGCCCGTATGCTGTGTTTCTGAGTCCTGCTCACCCGGAGAGGCCTGACACTGAATGGTGTGAACTTAAATACACTCGTCGACTCCATATCCGTGGCGTACTCCTGGGATGCATCTCTATGATCAGTCACGTGATGGTTTGCCATGGATACTGAATGCTGAGCCTTAATTCGTTGGTGTTGCGGTCGCAATTTTGGACCGTGGTCTATTCAATTATGTGTTTGCTTATTTGTTTTTAGACCGCGTATCAATCTCGCGGTATTTATTACAAATCCCTCTCAGTATGAGATTTATAAATAGTAAGTTACATGTGGCCCTGCAGGTGCAGTAGTGACCCGTAATCTTTACTTCAGAGCACTATGCTTTTTATTTTGTTTTCTTAATCGGTTTGCTCAACTCTAAATACTTTAGTGTCCTGAAAAATAATATCGGTTTGTACTTCTCTATTTATCTTATTTTAGAGCGCATTCATTATCTTCCAAGATATAACTCCCTCTATACAGTTGGAGATCTAGACCCCAACGGAGTGTGACCTCTTGTATATAATTGTATATGTAGAGCTCATCCACACACCCAGAAAGTACAAAACACAAAGCTATTAGATTTTTCAATTCATACTCTAGTTTACGACTTGATGTACAATCCTTAGCTAAAGATGTTTTTTGTATTTCTCGCCAATATGCCTGGGAAAAGTTTTTTAAAAAACATCCTTGAATTTAAGTGTCAGGGTAAATGTAGGTAATAATATTAATCATTTGTAATACAAATTCAATTATAATTTTCCAAAGACTTTTATTCACAGTTTTGGATTGTATTACTGTTAAAAATTTAGAGCAAGTTGAGGATTGCTTGTCAGGGCTGTGCACTAATGAGACAGTTGTGTTGTTTATGTTAGCATGAATAGTGTAAATTTGGGTGAATAGATGGGGTGTTGATTTAAAAGTCCCATCCATCATCCAAATTTCAGTATTCTCAAGGTTTGCTAAGTTATGGGTGGTGCTAAAGATTTGTATTTGTTTGAGAGAGTTTTCATTGTCATACAAGAGAAAAGGTTTATTAGTAAAATAAACTATTAGCTCAGAGGGGATGTTACTGTCAGAGTAGGATTGTGGTGCTACTCTTTGGGTATTACTCACCTGTTTTTGCCTCTGAACCACTCTACTGAAATTGGGTATTGGGGCATACTACTAGCAATGTGCATGGGGATGTTTTGGGCTACCTCTGCCTAAATTGAGCTACAGGGTTTATTGGAGGTGGATGCTAGCATTTTAAATTGCTGGATGTTCTTCCTCAAGTCAATCTTTATTGTAGAGGCTGAGGGGTTATGTTCTGTGGTCCTTTCAACAGTGTCACCCAGAGTAACTGCTCTGCCTTTGCAATGGGATATAAAATATTGCACACACATCCAATGACTTCTTCTGTTATAGGTTGTAGCCTGTTGGGTGAAACTTGTTAGCTTTGATTATTCATAGCTTTTATTAGAAACTTTACCTGGTGAGTTATTTTTCTGTTCCAATGTGGTCTTCAAATGTTTGTAGACAATTGATTCTGTTTTCCGGTGTGGCTGGATGCTTCTTTCTTGATTTTCTATTTTAATGCAGAAAGGAAAAGCATGTAACATGGCTGATGTTATTGCTTTCTTTGCATTCTGTGTTGTTTTTCGCATAACTAACCAGTCTATTATTGGATTATTTTCCAAAGTTGGAATGTGAATTTGCACTTGTTTTGTTTTCTTTTTACTTCCAATTTCTTCTTAGCTTTTAAGCTCTGTAGAATATAAAATGAGATATGTTGTTGGTGAAGTTACCATAGTAATTTTGTCCCTTAGTCATTGTCCATCACCTCCCATGAGTAAAATACTCAGCAGAGTTAGAATGGTAATTTTGCCCCCCAGTCAGCATTCAGCACTTTTGCTGAGGTAAGTACCCGGCAGAATTAGAATAGTAATTTTGCCCCTGAGTCACTCTCCAGCACCTTCACTGAGGAAAGTATTTGGTGGAGTTAGAACAGTAATATTGCCGCCAGTCACTGTTCAGGACCTTCCCTGATGTAAGTACTCAGCGGAGTTAGAATAGGAATTTTGCCCCCAGTTCCTGTCCAGCCTCTTCTCTGAGTTAAGTACTTAACGGAGGTAGAATAATCATTTTAACCCCCAGTCACTGACCAGCATCTTCCCTGAGTCAAGTACCCGGTAGAGTTGGAATAGTAACTTTGACCCCCTGTCACTGTCTAGCACCTTCCCTGAGGTAAGTACCCGGTGGAGTTAGAATAGTAATTTTGCCTACCAGTCACTATCCAGCACCTTCAGTAAGGTAAGTACCCGGTGGAGTTAGAATAGTAGTTTTGCCCCCCAGTCACTGACAGGACCTTTGCTGAGATAAGTACTTGGGGGAGTTAGAAGAGTAATTTTGACCCCCAGTCACTGTCCAGCACCTTCCCTGAGGTAAGTACCCGTCAGAGTTAGAATAGGAATTTTGCCCGCCAGTCAGTGTCCAGCACCTTGCCTGAGGTAAGCAACCAGGCAACGTTAGACTGGGAATTTCGTACCCTAGTTTCACTAAATAGACGTTTATTTACATACTTTTCATTCAGAAAATGTTTTGTATATTTTCTTAAACTGTTAGGACTCAAACAAATTTACTCAAAATATAGACTACAGATAGTCTTGATAATTTGTGTAAATACCAAAAGAATGTAATTAATAATTGTTTTTGTAGTTTTGCTAGTAAATAATGAGTGTTTCATGTAAAAGTTGTACTTACTTGTTCGGATAGATTGCAGTGTGTGAATAACAATCTCTCTTTCTCTCCTCCTCTCTCTGGTGCCTGTGGTCACAATAGAAGTCAGAGTATCACTGAATACAAAATGGTGGATGGCTGATTTTATATACTTTTTAGGGGTATTCGAAAATTCACTGTAAAATATGTTTTGGAATGTTTTTAATTGAGGTTTACATACTGACTAAAAGTATAAATAATTGTATTTTTTTGCAAAAAACACGTTTTTGACTTTCTTCACATTTTGCAACAGCATCTTGGTTGGGGACAAGAGACATACACAAGGTTGAAATGAAGGAAGGACTAATGCGTACGTGTCAAAACTGTTCAACTGTTTCTTAAACGGTTTGCTCTGTGTTTTTTTAATATTTATTTATTTTAGAAAATGTGTATAAAAAAGTTACAGTGCAGCCTTGTTTTGTGTTGTGATGCATCGTTTTCTGCTAATGTTTTATTGATTTGCTTAGTGTTGCGTTGTGTAGGCATGGAGTGCGTGATTCTTTTTATTTTAAATATTTTGTTTTGCGCACTAACATATTACTAGGGTTTTAGGCATATTGCATGGCATCCTGCTATATTGTTTTGAGATGCGCCTCGCAAAATCTTTTTTATTGTAGAATTATTTTCATATTATAGTATGTAACATAATGGTTTCGCTCACGTCGCTTATATATGTGGCATTTTACAATTTCAATCAAGTACCATATATGTATTTATTTTTCTTGACTACTTAACTAACCTTTTTTATATATATTTAAAAAAATCGCACTGTAAAGGTTAGCTTGGTAGTGGTGTGCGTGGTAATGGTAATTTTCGTGTATCGCTATGTATGTTCGTGGTAGTGAAATGCGTGGCAAAGATGTGGTAGTGGTAGATGCGCTGTAAAAACTGTGTTGTAAAGGCATGAATGGTAATGGCATCCGTTGTTCCGTCCTGCATCCCTGGTTGAGTACTGCATAAATACTTCCCACGGTGTTTCTAAGTCAAGGCTATCTGCACTGTGCCATAGCTTCCAGGGTCCTGTGCTCAGGATAATTTAGTACTACTGTGGTTTACCCTGACAAGGATTGTGGTTATTATATGAGGTGGATACTCTGTGGTGTACCCTGACAAGGATTGTGGTTATTATATGAGGTGGATACTCTGTGGTTTACCCTGACAAGGATTGTGGTTATTATATGAGGTGGATACTCACCCCCTCAACTAATACCCCAATGTAATACAATGATTGTCTACTAAACCAGACATAATTGAACCTTTTAGATAGTGCACATCCTAAACAATTTTTTTAAGACGGCCTCAGAGATAACACTCAAACGAAATGAGGTACAGGGAAGTAAACTGCATTTCTGTAGCCTCACACAATTGGGTCAGATTTCGACACCAGGATTTGAACCCCGGTTTTCTGATTACACATTATGCAATTCAGTCACTGGATGAATATCTTCTTCTTTCCCTCTTTTAACACCAAATGGCAATGTTTTCTGTTCAATAATTTAATGATATAATTAATACATTAGGTTCAGTAACTACAAGTATCTCATGCTAATTCAATCTGAGGCGATATAGGTTTAAAATTCCCAAAAGGTTTATCTTGAAAAAAGTACAACTTTAAGCGTAATAGCAGCACAGGAAGTAATTTTATTAACATCCCTACCTTTCACTCATTAAACAAGTGCTATAAACGGAGAGGGTCAGCACCTTACTATAGAGACTACCTTGACTTGCAACAGCAGAATGTGGCCTAACGGCTAGAGCTGCCGACTTTGAAGCTGGGGAACCAGGTTCAAGTCTGGCGGGAGGCTCAAACATCCTGCTGTTCTGGGCAAATCACTTAATCTCCCCATGCCTACAAAAATGTATTGTCTGTAATGCAACTGGTGCTATGTGAAGCGCTCCGATACCTTCAGTCGAGTTTGCACTGAGTAAAACTGCAAATAAAAAAATGATTTCTACTAACCGGTATTCAGTGAGACACACCTGAGCATCATCTCAGTTAGACCGTAGAAAAGCACATTTATTAATGTTAAGTGTAGGGATTCTTGGATCAGCTCTGTATTGGCTTGCCAGTCCTCTTGGAACATGGGTCGAGCCAGAGCCAGACAATCACCTCAAGCCAGCCTCTTTTTTGCTCACCTCTAATCGGAACAGCCAGGACTGTCACAGCAAAGTTACTTGAAAATCCACCCAAATTGGAGCTTTCG
This sequence comes from Triturus cristatus, assembly GCF_964204655.1. Classification (NCBI taxonomy): domain Eukaryota; kingdom Metazoa; phylum Chordata; class Amphibia; order Caudata; family Salamandridae; genus Triturus; species Triturus cristatus. The sequence continues at coordinate 866,012,357 of NC_140589.1, forward strand.
AACACTTAAGAATTCTGGAGACCTCGAGGACAATTAGGCTGCCACGCCTTGTCTTTCTCTGACAATCTCAGGAACTCTAACAAGCACTACTTAATTTAAGTGCCAGCGCCTTCATCGGGAGGCCACTGCAGCTTGCACCACCCACTGCTCCTGCCAGCGCTGCCAATGACACTACCAACAGAACTACTAAGTATCACACTTCAGCAAGTGTGACAATTCAGAATATTCTAGGCCACCCAAAGGTAAAAATGGTTTGGGTTGCAGGTATTAGTCATTTTGAATGTATATTGAATTAATAAACAACTGTTGTTGTGCTCATCTCTAAATTAGACAAACAGCGCCAACATGTGGCAGATTATCATAAGTGCCAGTGTTGACAATTAAGTGCTGGTGCCGAGCACCGGAAACCACTGGCTCAAATTAAGCACTGCTCAGAAGCATATGTACTACTGCCTGTCTCTCTCATATGTGTGTTTCAGGGCAAAGATGCTACTCTAGGAGTTAATAAACTGCTCTGCTTTTTCTTTGTTCCCTCTCCAGATCACACCATCTCTGTTCTCTATTACAGCGATATGACTGTATGCTTGTTTGTTAGCTAAAACGCCTGCCAGCTTTGTTTGCTCTGTCTAAGTATTTCATCTTTGCCAGGAGATAGTTCGGCCTATTCAACTCTGGGATTTAGACTTGCCTCCTCAACATGATTGCCTTTCTCAACCCCTTTCAACAGTATTGGTTTGTGCTATCCCTCAGCCTCCAGTAGGCCTTCTCTAAGCTTCCTATAGAGTGCCTTTTCCATCGATTTGAAGTAGGCCACATCCACCACAAAATTACCACTTTAAAGGGACAACCAAACATAGCCACGCTTACTTACCTGCTGCCATTTTACTCCAGATATTCTTTGTTGCTGTGGTTGATGGTTTTCAGGAGTATGGGATATTTTACAAAGGCATCATGTGGGGCTCCACCCCTTGCTGATAGTTCTCTGTATCCAAACCATTAACTATGTAGGCAGAACTCAATTTCGCTCTACATCAACCAGACCTGTGTCTTCAACCCACCCTTCCCTAACCCAGACAGTGCACAAGTGCCCACAAAATCACTTTTGTTTTGTCCATATTCTGGAACACGAGTACATTGAATTATCTCCCTGGCTTCAATGGCTCTCTTAGGTGCTTAGCTTTGCTCATTCAAGCAACATCAGCCTTTTTTGGTCAATCTGCACTTCGTAAAGCACGTTGAAAGCACTTTCTTCTTTCCATTCAGAAATAGTAAATGTTCGGTCGTTTCATGGAGACAGAAGGTTCAAACTGAATGAAAGTCTACAATGTCTTTGTATTTTGAGACATGCAGTCCTCTTTGTAACCTTATCAGCAAATCCAGAGGGTTTTTCTCCATTGACCTGTGCATTCTGGAAACCTGAGGACTTCTTTTACCATCATAAACAGAGGTTTAAAACTAGTCTGAGCATGTGAAAATAATGGTGGCTGAAAAGCCATCACTGGAGTAAAGATGTCATGCATGACTTGAGGACTCATGGCAGATACGCATATATTTTCGCTTTCAATAGAAATCTACAAGCCTATATTTCTGTACTTCTCTCTCTCCACCTCACCTGCGTCTCTTTCTCTTCCTTACTTCTCTCTCTTCCTCAGTGATCTCTCCCTCTCACCTATCTGTACCTCACCCCTCCTCTCTTATCTTTTTAATTCTCATGGTCATCGCCCCATACAGGACTAATAAACGATACATAGATGTTACAACAGCTCACCTTTCTCTCTTACCCCTCTTTCTTTACCTCGCTTTTCCTCTCTACTTCTCATCACCTCTCTCTCCAACTCCTACAATCTCTACCCTTCTCCTCTGTCCTCTTTCATTCTCCCTTCTTTTTACTCAGTAAAGATTACTCTCCGACCATAGAGGTTTTACTGACTGACTAACATAGAAGTGAACAGCCAGATAATGGAGAAAATGAACCAAGGACAACATTTTATTTGTTTATTTTAACTGTCGCAGTGTGAGTGCCAGTTGGGTAGGGGGATGTATTTGTTATCACGAAAAACAGGCGGTTATAATGACAATCATAAGCGCTGTGTACATATGTGTCAGATTATAGTATTCTTCCGATCCTCAAAGAACAATCAACAAGTCGCCCCTTCACTGTCTTTACTCGAACAGAACAGAACAGGGAGGTGTGGCACTGGACTCCACCTAAGATATTGTAGCCACAACACACAAAATACTTAGGAGCCAACCATGCCAACGGCTAGCTCTTCCATTTCTTGTTCCTGTAGCACTCTCTGTTTTCAGGACGTGCAGGTATGAAAGCCAGAACAGCGAATACAGCTCTAAAACCTTCCGTATGTACCTGGCACATTTGGTTACTGTTCCACAGCTCAGGGTACAGCAACCACAAGCAATTAGCAGGGGAGCTGTCACCCTGTGATGACAGGCGCCAAGAATGCGTCAAAGCTGCTTAGCACTTATCCACTGGTCTGGTTGCCAATTCCCAGACAAAAAGAGTGTTTGATCAGTGCCCAAAGTACAAATGCGAGTCCTAGTTTGTGCATGGCATAGCGTTCACTCTTACTTCCTATGTCTTGAAGAAATGTAACCTAAAACAAATACTTTTATTAAATACTTCGGAACAAATCTACACCTTTGTCATGCATTCTGATGTTACAATCGGATACCTATCCTAATTCCGAATATTCTTCTTCCTCAATATTGTACCATATCCATGTAAAATCTTTGCACTTGAATGAGCGTTTGTGTAAGACACCCATGGTTGTCAAAACCTAATCCGAGAAGTCTGGCATTGGGTACAGGGAACGTGAGCTGGAGCAAAGAGAGAGTATCTGGATAAAGGGAAATTGTGGTTCCAGACAATGGCGGACACAATGACCGCACTTCCCTGTGTTGTTCCCTTGTTGTAAACAGGTAGTCAAACTAGGTTGAGTGTGCACAAAACTGCTCCAGCACTCGCCATCGTTGAGTGCCAACTGCTGTGCAGATAAGTGAGGAAATAGGATTTGTGGAGTGGTGCACTCCTCGTCATCGCGACAAATGGTAGTCATTTAGTCAATGAATCTTCATGTTAAAAAGTCTTGAGTAATTCTTTATTTTCAAAAAGGAGGTTGCCAGCCAACGCGTTTCGTTCATAAAATGAACTTCTTCAGGGCATATGTTCGCATTTCTGGTTGAGGAGAGCAGTAAAATGAGGAAGTAGTCTGCGCTTAGGGGGCCGCCTTGGTAAGGGCCTGTGTGCGCTTTATCTGGAAGGAGGGCTGGATGTCGAGCTGTCTGCTTCTGTGGTAAGAAACAGACAGCTCGTTGGCTGGCAACCTTCTTTTTGAAAATAAAGAATTACTCAAAACTTTTTTACATCAAGATTCATTGACTAATTGACTACCATTTGTCGCAATAACGAGCAGTGCACCACTCCACAAATCCTATTATCTGGATAAAGGGCAGGGTACTGAGGAAATTAAGACAGAGGAACTCAGGGGTCATTACAATGGCGGACGGACTGACGTCCCGGGGATAGGGACCGTCTGCCTATATGGCAGCGGTCCCACACCGCAAATTATAATGCGCCCTCCACCATGGCGACCGCAAAAGGCAGTTTTAACATTGCGTTGGGTGGTGCTGGCTGCAGCTCCTTCCTCAGTGTTAAAAATGCATGTTTTGTTTTTCCCTGCACTATGTGGCAGGCACCCCGGGGTGCCTGCCACCTGCTGCAGGGAAACCCCAAGTACAAAATGAAAGTGGCCCCACAAATGGGGGGCCCGCAACGGGTCCCCCAAGTCAATCCCCGCCAGCCTCTGAATGGTGGAGGAACCGCCATTAAAAGGTTGGCTTGATGCAGCATCATAATGTGGCGGACGGTGCCTGCGAGACACCGCCACCATTCTAGGTATGCTGGCAGGGTCCGACAGGCAATCGTAACAATTGCCTGTGTCGGACCCGTGGCGGACGGGCGTTCCATCTGCCAGCACTCCATCCGCCATCCTGATCTGACGGGTGGAGAATGGCCGCACGATGGCGGGGAACCCGGCACAGGCAGGCTGCCGGTGGAGAGTTCACCGCCATCATAATAACCTCCTCAGTTTTGAAGGAGTTGCGCATGAAGGAATAGCAGCAATGTAGTCAGCAACTTGAGGCTGGAGAGAAGGGGAGAGCGTATGGAAAGAGAAGAAACTTACAATGTTTTACCATGGACATGCAAGGAGAAGCAAGATGAAAAAATCATGCCACTGAGCTGCATCTCCGGCCGCCCAGCACCATCCAATCTTTTTCGCAGCTAGCTGCGGCATACACATATTCTGTTAGTGCCAAGTCTTTATATAACCTACCTGTGCTGTTTTCCCTCAAGCTTGTAATGCCATGCAGCTGATTACACATTTACAGCGCAAATAATAATGCAGTTTTACATGCCTAATTATGCATGTGTCACAACATTAAAGTCAGACCTGCTGGCTTTGTTAGTATTGTTTACTGAGATGCTATTTAATTCCTACTGTGTTGTGGAATGTGCTAATACGGTAGGCTGCAACATTAATTTACCAGTTCACTTCAGGGCGGGGGCATGTATCAGCGTCCAAGACCATGGGGCTAACAGTGTTTTTGTGCTTACTGATAGCTTTCAAAACCTAGCACACATCAACCAAGGCCCTAGGATGGAAGGGCAAGCTGACCTTAGAAAACTCGCTTTCAGACTCTGAGATCCTGAAGGGACAGCGAGCGATAGAATGCCAAAGAAAAGAACCTGCCGGAATCTCTAAGGTGCGCGATACCTGCGAGGAAAGGCAATTATACCATTTATAGAACTACAGGGGGAGTTCAAGATGTCAGGGGGTCAGTACTTCAGGTACCAGCAGAGGAGATACCTCTGTGAGACCGTGTGAAGGCCTTATAAGAGGCCCCCAGACTAGTCATCCTTGGAGTACAGGGTTTTGGGAGCCCCTCTGGCCAGTCATGCAGTGTCCCGCCTTTATTCCACCCTCCTACACAACAGCCTTCCCCTCCTAGACAGCATCAGGGAAAAATAGAAAAGGGTCCTAGGCATGCTAGAAGTTGATGACGGGGGCTGCCTTTTGGTACCACCATGAGGTGGCTATACTCGTTGGGTTTCCATTGATTCAAATGCAGAAACGCCACAGAGTATACTTCCCAAGGACGAGGTTGCTCAGCATAGGAAGGGTTGAGATAGGCCTCTGTTTGAGGGGATGTAGGCAAAAAGGCACACTCCTGCATATGATCTGGGGATGCCCCAGGATTAAGGAATACTGGGAGGAAAATAGGTTGCATGGGAGTCCAATTTAGATTGTATGAGGTTGAAAACTGCTGTAATAACATGGTACATCATCATGAAAATAAAGGTAATTGTATGTTCCCATATGTAGGAATAGAGTATTAACTGGCCCCATAAAGCATAAGATGGTGATCCCACGACTTTGCCTTTTGCATCCGAACCAGTATGCCTCACTATGCTGTAAGTGGAAGGATGGCAGCTTTACCACCTAGTTATTCAAATACCAATAAATAGAATTTACAAAAAAAAGGGTTATCTGCAAATGTATTTCGGAAGGGCTATTGCTTTGGCAAGTGCTCTTTGCTGAATGTTGAAACAGGTATACCAATCAATTTTGCAAAAGTCCTACTCGATGTACATCATGACCTCATGGGGTAATTACATTCCACAGATAATTTCGCTTTTGATTTGCATACCAAGCAGTCTTTTGCCATGGTTGAGATTGTATAGGTTGGGTTTCCCTTATGAAAATTTGAAAACCTATTTACTTCATTATTATGGGATGAATAGTGCCCTGGAAGTGGTACCTCTTTTGAAGGATATTCCTTTTGCGAATGAAGAGCCTTCAGTGAAGGGGTATTTATTCTAAGCTCCTATTAATTTAATCTACCACAAACACACTAGAGTAAGTGCATGGAATGATTTCCTTTGTGCGCACAAGACTAATCCCAATGACCAACGGCGACCACTAAAATAACACCTAATTTGGGGTCCGGAGTAGCGTACTACCTACCATAAAGTGCTTCAATGCCCTGTCAGGAGTAGTAAGCTCTAGAGAAATGGAATTACAATATAATACATACCCACAAGAACTCTTGCACATGGTACAGATACAATCAGTGGGAAAGAGGAAGCCTAGTCATGACATGCTGTATAGAATTGCACTGGAGAACTAAGATAGCCTCTCAATTGGGGTTCAGGGAAAAAGTTAGCCCAGTGAATGCGATCAACTGTTAGCAGTGTTGCAGACTGGTGATGGAGGTTACAGCCACCAAAGTTAAAAGGAATACCACTTTTGGTGGATTCCAATCATCCAGCAGAGTCTACCACTCTGTTTTTGAGCAGCATGGCATAGCCATGCATGGCATTTCTTCAGCAGGGCCAAAGAGATATGATCTTCACCATGCTGATGGAAAACAATTGGCTCATCAACTTCAAAACCACCTGCATCATTTACAAACCCATCACAAACAGCATCCCCACTTAACTTGCAGACAAGTTCACCATCTCTGGTGGTTCTCGGCACACCCACAGCCCAGGGCACTATCAGAGGGCAGACTAAGAAGTGTAAATAAGAAAATACAAGACACCAGGGCTTTGAGATTTATACACCCAAGATCAGGAACAATATTCCCGTATCCATCAGAACCTATCCAATGCTGCTCCAAATTAGGGAAGAGCTGAAGAACTACCTCTTTAGAGAACACTACATCACAATGCATTAATCATCCAAAACACAGCTTCCGCTCCTATCATTCGTTGACTTTTTGCTTGTCTTTGACCATCTACAGTGCTCTGCGGCTATTTGGCTTAGTTTGTGCTATAGAAATACCATAAAGGTACATACATATATAATTATTAAGAGATTTGTGTCTATGCCCTACTGCACAAGGAAACATATTTGGTCTGCCAGAACATCAAAATGGGAGGAGTCTATCAGAAGGGCCCAGAACTAGGAAATTGTGACCCTACAAGCTAGAAATATTGTCTGCTGCATGTGGGGCACTTAAACTGTCCTAAACTCTTGGGTAGCTGGGTCCCGATCTCTTAGCTAAGTGACTACAGGCGGAAAAGATATGAGCTGTCTCCTTGCTACTTCTCCATGGCAAAACATTCCAAATTTAAATGGCAAACCCATGTAAGTAGATGGTTAAGTGTGTAGTAGAAGTCCTTTATGACTTTTAAATGATGAACCTTCAATCTAGAGACATTCACATATAAATTATTAAGCCAGATATAGTCTATAATAAGAGAAGTCTACCTGAGAGGATAGGGTATGGGACCATTTGAATGTCAGCATAGCTAAATTATCAGACTGATCAGGAATTAAGACTTTATAGAGTTTGCTTACTCTACCCTTGTGTTGGGTGCTATACAAAGGTTCAACATAGGGTATGGCCACCAACATCAGATTGTCCTTGATTATACTAAGAAAGAACGAGTTCATCTGAATATATATATATATTTTTAAACCACCTTAGGAAAGGCATATTGGGTGAATAAATCGGAAAAAAGACCAAACTTGAGGACCCATAAATAGTTGCCATACACTTCCAAGATGAGACGTTGGTTATATAAATCATGTGGGAAAGAGGGAAAATCAGGGTTATCTCATAAAGACGTATAAATTGTCAGCAAGGGTATTGCCATCTTAGTCTTTATATTTTTCCAAACCAAGGCCAGTGCCATCAGAGTCTTGAAGTAAGTGTGTGTGAAATACAAGGGATCATTGAACTTGATCTTGGGACCCAATTCAAAAGATAGTGGCCTCAAATACCCTTCATCGTGAAAAATATTAGCACTGGACAATTGATCTGCAAGTACAGACCAAAAATATAATTTTACATTTGGGAAAGACCAACCCCCTTTATCTCTCAGAGTTGTAATACTTTAATTGAGTGTCGGGTGCTTATATTGCCAGATGAGCTTGCTCCAAGAGCTTTCCACCTTATGAAAGAAAACCATAGACAAGTAAAGTGGTATTGCGCGAAACAAAAGTAGAAATTTAGGAAGAATAAACATTTCTATTAGATTACATTGCCCAATAAGGGGAGTCTATTCCATCGCTCAAATAACTGCTTGGATTTAGCAATAAGTGGTTTGTAATTCAATGATGCGATCCCTGGAGATAGCTGACCAAGATACAAGGCCAAATTAACACAATGATTATCCCCCAATGGTTGGGTTATATATTATTTGGGTTTTAGATATATTGGGCAGAGAATAAACCAAAGTAAGTGACTTCTTTTTCAAATTACAAAATAGATCTCAATGGATCTGATGGGAAGAACATCACATCGTCAGCGACAACAGCAAGATTAAAAGTTACCAAAGTGATCCTGAGTAGTGATACTTGATCAGAATCCCTCAAATTATGCAAATAAGGTTCAAGAGAGAGTGTGAATAGTTACGGCGCAATGGAACTCCCTTGATATGTTTCTCTCATTATCCCAACCTTTTCAGTTACCATGCAGGTGCAAATTATACGGGCCACAAGATTGAAATAAAGTGACCAAACCCTAAACAGCATTTTTTTTCAAAAACCCATAATTGACAAAGTTTCCCACAGAAATGGCCAAGAGACCCAGTTAAACCACTTCTCAGCATCCAACATTATCAGCCCAGCCAGGCCCCAAAGGATTTAGCCACACAAAGATGGAAATTGCAAGATTCATGTGAGCTGTGGTAACCCATTCAGGGACAAACCTGTCCTGCATGATATCTATCAAACCTGCAATTCTAGGAGTAATCTGATTAGCCAAAATGTTGGAATAAATCTTGGAATGGCACTTAATTAAAGCTGTATAGGTCAATAAAAAAACAGATCTGCAAGTCTTTACCTTTCTTTGGTTATATTGTGATAAATGTTTCACACCAAGACAGGGGTGTCTTCCCAGGTCTCTTTTATATATTCTATTACTGAGAAAAACGCTCCAAAAGGTTATTGGAGAAATCTTTATAGAACTCTGATGGAAACGCATTGGGTCCAGTTACCTTAACCGCGGGAAGTAATTTAATAACTTTAAAGATTTCTGGAACAGAGATCGTAGACTCCAATATTTTCAGGTCAGCAATAGAATTTAATTTTGGGGTAACTGCAGTTATATAACTATTAATCTCTTTCAAGGGGGCGTTGTTGTCTCCCCATATAGTAAACCATATTATGCGTGAAAGACCTTCATACATTTATTAGATCCCTTCTGAAGTTTATGGCTGACATCTCTCATTGACTCAATTGTTAACAATCTTATTCCAGATTGCTTGTTGGGGCTTATTTTTTATCACAAGTAACCTCTGTTGTAACACAGTGATTTCTACATCTAAATTCAATTGCTCCTGGTGTAGAAGATCATACTGTCTACGCAACTCCTTTAGTACACTATATCACAGCTTTCATGGCATTCCACACAATAGCTAGAGAAGCTGAGCGTTGATTCTCTCTAAAAAAGTTACTTGAAATATTAAGCATATACTGGCAATAAGAACTATCAAGCAGGAGAGTCCAACCAGAAGTCCATCCACTAAAATAGCCAGAATTACCTTCATAAGAGACTGTGACAGCCAGTGAGGATATGATCTAACAATATCTGAGGAAATAAGCGAGTTGAAATTTGGGATATCAAATCTTGCAAAACAAAAGCCATATAAAACCTAGACCGATGCTGAAAAGGTGCTGAGTAGTAGGTAAAGTCCAGGGAACTGGATCTGGTAAAACATCAAAGATCCACCAGCCCATATGTATGCACTATGTGTTGAATACAGCCTGGATTTGGACTGTACGATAACCAAAGACCTTGTTCGTCTGAGGACACATAGTACCTGTAGTGCCATACATCCCTTAAATCTGAGCCTTGCAATCGCATTCACCCCAAGCTATTTCTTCAAATTTAAGATAGGTCCACTAATTGCCACGTGCTAAGATAGCGAACCCTGTGGTTGATTTATCATGCCCTCATGCACAAATGAACTTACAGTCAAAAGCCCCCAGCTCACTAGATTCTGTTTTGGATAGATGAGTTTTGTGCTCGTATCTACTCTTGAAAACCTTACAGAGAGACCATACCCCATTAACATTCCAACTTATTATGCTCATCTGTATGAGAGGAATTTACTCTTTGCATAACTCCTCAAGTGAAAATAGAAGAAAGACTTTTCATTCTGTGCCCCATCTGAAAACTAGGATATAGAACCCCCTAACCCATCGCCACCCACCTTCCCTCTCTCCATCCAACAAGCATCAAACTCGCCCTCATCCTGTTCCATCCCATTTAGCTTTGTGGGCTGATCTACCATTATAAGCCCACCTAAATCCACTACTTCCTTCCCTACTATCGACACACAAAAGGACATATAGCATCATTTGGAGGGCCAGAACAGCTCCAAAGTCCCCATACCAATCAATGTTTAACCCGTATCAAAATACTAAGTGAAGAATGAACATATGAGAACCCTAGTGACAACCTATAGTTCATCTCAACCAAACTCGCAATGCCAGTATCTCATTCCTTATCTGCTTGAGCATGCTTCGAACATTGCACCAGAAGTTCTTTGGCCTGAGACTCAGTCACTGCGGTGAAAGTCCATCGATTATTGATGATTTTCAGCTTAGCAAGATCCTGAAAGTGTACCTGCCCCCTCCATTCCTTAAACTGAGGTATAATTCAGCAAAGCTGCAGGTACTGAGTTACAGTAGCTAACCAGAAATCAGATCTCATGAAAAACTAATGTTACTATCCCTGCCCGGGTTGATAGGGCTTGCTCACTGATAGAGAAATTGCTGAAATATAAAATTACCTATATAGATTAGAATTGCCTTAGGTTGAAAGCTCACTTCAGTGCGCTTAGATCTGACAAATGGAAAACGATGGGCTTTCTGGATCTGGCAATCAATATCTCACTCAACCAAAGTGGAACAATCCTGCTGCATCAGCTGAACTATAAAACAATGTGGCTCGACCCACTTTCCGCACTCTCTGTAATTCCCAGTATTCTGACGATATTTTGGCACATTCTATTCTCCAAATTCTCCTTTTTTAGGTGAATGTTTCTCAGTGACTACCTTTTGATCTTTAGTCTATTTCGTTTTATTATCGAGATTTGAAATCCTTTGCTCGCCTTTGGTCATTGTAGTGCAAATTGAATTCAGCTGTTTAGACAGTAGACGTATAGCAGCCTGTATTTTCAAATGAGATGTTTTAAGTGCATCAGAGTCATTTCTATAATCCTCCCTGTGTGCGCACAGGAGGTTGCAGATTTTAGAGTTGCTGGGGCTTGTGACAACTGCTGTTGCATGTAACTCTCCTCTGCATCCCCCATTTTTGATGCTCGCAGCCCAGCCCAATGCTTCAAATTTGTATCTCCAGCTACATCATTTGAAAAGAAATCCCAGTGCCCCTTCCCTCCTAGTTCATCATCGTCACTCTCACTGTCAACCCATTGCTTAGAAACCTGAGCAGCTGGATTGATGCTAATCATGTTAGTCTTAGAAGTCTTACAGATGTCAACCCTGAGCATTCCTCCAATAATCATTTCCCTGTATCCAAATGCAGTGTGTCCAGAATAGTCAGAGAGCGAAAAGAACTTCTTGGGATTCTCAACTACAGTAGGATTTGGTGCTACATTTTTTAGGCAACCAGCACCAGTTCAGTATGCCTGTTGCCTCTTACCCTTACTTATACAGGCACTGTCCATTGTGGCCACAGGAAGTTCAGCTGCCTCAACACCTGTCCAACCCCCCTGTTGTCCTTCTGTAATACATTTGGAATCTTGGCTGAATCTTTGGTAACAATAACGTTTGAATGAATCATCCTCATGGATGCCGAGGCTGCCACAGACTGCGAGTAACAGAGGCCTGCATTAAAGGTTGAATCTGGCAACATCTCTCCAACTACAGCCAGAGAGGAGGGAGTAGATGTACAAGTGGTGAAAGTATCAGCTAATCGCATACAGACCAGCCTCACAACATTGTTCTGACAATTTATGACATCACTGCTAGCAGTAGGTTCCCCAGCATGCGCATCAGCCTGTATACAGCTCATCAAATCTGAGTCACTAATCTCATGGTGAAGAGGTGGCTTAGTGGCACCTGTACATATAGATCCTGGACAAGATTATCAATGTAGATTGCCATTGATACTGGCCTGCAATGCTCGTGGCTCACCAGCAGAGGGCCCAGCGTCTGGTTCCGGACCTGTCCCGGAAGATCTCATGACCCAGCGCCACTTGCGGGAAAGATAGAAACCACTAAAGTTGAACTGCCAAAAAATGGTGCTGTCTTTAACCTCAACCCAGATGAGGCCAAATGGGCAGCTGACAGATCCACAGACTTGGATTCGCTGCTGTGTAGGGAGCCCCCTCGGGCATTCCTGACCCTCCATGAGTTGCCAGCTGATGAGGCCATGGCAGCAGCAGCCTTAGCTGAGCACCCACGTCTTTTGGGTGCCATTGTGACAAAAATGCCATAATATGCTAAGTAAACCATCTGAAGGACTGCAGGATTCTGTAGGCAAAACGGCCAGCACACACAAAAAATCCCGGTATAAGTCAGCGCTAAATTTGGTGTCAGACGGTTTACTAACTGACAAGTGGAAGTGGCGCCATATACCATCACTGAGGCAAAACTAGGGTTTAACCATTTGTGATCAGTTGGTATTCATAAGGCAAACCCTGGTGTAGCCAAGCACAATCGGACAGGTCGGAGTGGTGCAGCCACAACCATCAGCCAGCTGCCATCTTGCCAGCCCCACTTTTCTAATTTAGTCATATGTTTATTCAAGTTCTAGTTTCTTTAAAGTTCCCACTGTGCGCCATTCATGCTTTTTTAATATTTAGACTTGGATTCTGAAAACTCTTACAAACCCCAAACAGAGCAATCGAGCCTCAGGTTGAAGTTTGATTTTTGTGTGCTATTTGTTGGCTTGTATGGTTTTAAGGTCTTTGAAAATAGTCAATTTGAAAGCAGAAATATGCTTTTGTGCAACAACAACATATAAATACTATTATATATACATCTTTAGACAACTCTGGCCTGAATCATAACTAGTTACAGCCACATTAATGTTACGACGTATTGAAAGGTAGTATGTGATTTCACAGAAAGACAAACTCATAGAACATAAATTCTGAGAAACCATTTCACCTAAACAGTTTAATAGAAATTATCAAGATGAACGATTTTTACTATTTGGAGGCACCAATTTATAGAATCTCGATATTTTTCTAAAAGGGACTGACACATTTTAAAGGTGTATAGCCCACAATATTCAATATGTATTCTGTTAATCTTACTATCCTTTGTATAAATCCTTTCTAGGTTTAACCCCATTCCCTCCTGCATGCTACCAGTATGTGACCTTTCACTTTTTGTTGAAAGAAATTGCTGTTTGAGGGTTATCTCGTAGGGCCCTTTTCTTTCTTTACACTGTTATTTTTCCTCCCAGATTCCTTATCACTCCCTCTGGTTCAATGTTACAATATTGAGTGACAAAATTCCAATAACTTTCCAGATGCCATAATAAAATTAGAACTTAGGTGTCCTGGGTGATAAGGAATGGGGAGGTGCTCAGGGCCCCTCGGGAACAGGCAATACAGGCAGGTTTTCGGCTTGTCCAGTTGCATATCTTCGATTGGCCTTTCTACTCTAGAACCACACTGAATAGAATGAACAGAACAGACTCAGACAATTGTCTCAGGGTTTGTACCCAGATGGGGACCTTCTTTCATATCCTGTGGGCATCTCCAAATGTTAAGCAGTACTGTAAATAAGTCAATGCATAACGCAGGTGTGTTGGCAATGATTGCAGCTCTCCCCCAAAATGTGCACAATAAATGTTTGTGGAGACAAGGTTATACCCAAATATGTGAAGATATGGATGGCCCATGGTATGATCGCGACTAAACATAATATTGTCAAGCATTGGGAAGTAGGAGTGTCACCAGGCCTAGATTCCTGGAAGGAGGGTATGGACTGGTGTATGCTGGCAGAGAAGCAGGTATATGAAGGCAGAGGATTCCCCACAAAGTGGTAGAGGATTTGGAAGAGTTGGCGAGCTCATAGTGGAATATCTATACATTTTTAATGATACAAGAAGGAATGAAAGGAGGATGAGAGGTGGAGGATGCTGTCCGGACAGGCTCTGACAGGGAGTCCATATGCATAGATCAAATGAGTGCAGCCATGATTTCTGCAGTATTAACTATGCTCTTGATGACAAAGTGAAAAATAAAAAATAAAACAATTTATAAAAAATAAATCATATTGCCAGGATTTCCTGGCTAAAATATTGACTATGATAATATCAGGAAGTTAAGTGTATAAGGGCAAGTGTAGATTTACAATGCCTAACTTTGCTTCTACATACCTTAAATATATATGTATCATCGAGCTACTTATATGTGGTAGTGAGTATAGCAAATCTATGCTTACCTATACATACAATTCTTCTCGATATTTTGGACATGACAGAACTATATTTAAAACGTTATACTTTGAGGAATACCCTCCCTCTGCCTCCTCCTCCTCTTCCTTCATCCTCACCCTTAATTTCACCCTCCCCTATGTTCCAGCTCATTACTTTTCAAAGCCCTTTTCCTACTCTGCCGCTTTTCTTTTGCTTTAGTATTAAAACTAAGCTGGCAAATTAGAGTTTGGAGGGTGTTGGGCAACTTCAAAAATTGGCCGAAATCCCATCACCCTATTTAGAGTGCATACCCATGCAGCCGCATCCCGATGCAGGTAAGAGCGGTGGGGTGGGCAGTGCGGGGGGGGGGGGAGTTGACAGACGACAACGAGGGAAAATAGATTTTTTTAAAAAGAAAACGACTTACCTTGCGCTCGCCGCATCGCCGGGCGCAAGGTAAGTGGTTTTCTTTTCTTAAATTTCATTTTTCCTCGTCATCATCTGTCGACTCCCCCTCACCCCGCCCCACCGCTCTTACCTGCACAAGCTGCAGCTGTTCCCATGTATACATACTAAATAAGGCGATGGGACATCCACCAATTGTTAATAGATGTCCAGCGTTCACCAAACTCTAAGTGACCCCCTATATTGCCTGACTCAATTTCACTATATGTTCCACAGTTTAATAACTGTTTTTTTCACGTAGTAAATAAACACTATTTTTTACCTCTTATTTTCAACCAAAACACTAGCAGTTTCATGCTATACATATGGCGTGGATACAGTTACATAGATGTAAGTACAAATACATTCCAATAGTGTGTACCAGAGGAGTACGATGGACAGCAGAAAACATGAGCAAAGAATTCTGAGGTACCTGAGGTAGGCTGTGTCGACTTAAGGTTGCAGTGTAGGTATATGCAACAGTGATGACGTAACGTATGCGAAGAAAAAGAAAAGCATATAGGCGTATTAACGCGTGATACATAGATATATGGCAACAGTGTCTACCAGAAGTATATGATATACAGAAGGAAATGTGAGTGATATAGGTATGAAGTGATTACCATAAGCATAGCATAACATGATACGTAGATACCTGACATAAAGTGAGCAAAAGAAAGAATATAGGCATAGCATAATTTATAAGCATGTAATAACAATGTAGAACCAGTGTTGGCATGAAATATCACAAGAGCATGGAGTGGAATGGTATGGAAGACCAGTGTAGATTACCAGTATACAGGTGTAGTACCATGCACACCAGACAAACCACAGTACAACAATAATACAGTGTTCTACCAAAATACCAGTGTGGATTATCCGTGAAGCCAAGCCCCACACTGGTGTGGGATCGAGGTAGTCAGCTACTGAACCTGCCAGCGTCTGTGAGCCCCTGCAGCTAGCCCTGGTCCCTCAACTGACCTGCAGACAGGGCTCGCTCTGCGCGGGTGAGGCAAGCCAGGCCGTCATTTGCATGCTCGGGGTATTTCATGCTTAGTTAGTAGACAAATCTTCAATTGTCGGGCAAAGTCTCTAGGACACTAGGATTTACAATGTGGTAACAGCAGCACCTCAATGATTTGCCGGTAATGCTGAGAGAAAGTCTCCACTCACTCTATATATCGTTTTTTTTAATGATAGCACAGACCTGCTAAAAACACTGTTAAACCTTCTCGTTTGTCGCATGGCACTGCACCAATATTGGGAAGTCATAGCAATCAGGGCTTATCAGCAGCGGACTAGTCGAGCGCAGTGGGAGGCTGATAGTAGATGTGAGCGGCGGTGGGCTCTTCCCACAACAACATGGCCGCCCCACTCTCATAGTCCCTGCTCCAGAATGTCGCAGGCATGTAGGAGATCAGTGGCAGCGGCTGTTTGCCCCCACAGTTGACCCCGGCTCAAAATCCCTTTCAACAGATGGTGAGCGAGGTGTGGAGGGACAGCAGGACTGGAGGTCGTCCGCAGGCACCCACCGGACAGCGGAGGAGGGCTGCGGATGGCTCTCCATACAACAACATGGCCGCCCCACTTATTCCATCCCCCCTAATGACAAGATGCAGGGGAGCAAGACATAGGGAGAGGCAGAGCCCGGGAGCACTCGAGATTTGTCCCGGCTCCGGTTCACCTTTTTCTGAGGAGGACCAGAGTGTATCGGGACAGTAGGACTGGCGTCCACCTGGATGCACCCGGCAGGATTTATGCTGAAGGGCAATCCTTAGCCAGTGGAAATCTTCCCATGTTCCTTCCTATTTACTGGTCTTCGCTGCACGTTCTTCGCACAGTCTACTTTGCAGGATCATTACCTTCTGATACTTAAGGGCAGTAACTCAATGGCTGGACTTTTTCTTTGGATTTATGCCATAAGGCGATCCCTAGCCCAGGGAACTCTCAGCGGGAGCGCCTCAACAGTCAGCCATTTTGATATATAAGATTAAAAACTATTTTTATATAGATTCAATGGCATTGGAAAAAATCTTTTGATTTAATTTTATTTTAAGGTTTGAATGAAATAAAGCCCATTCCTCTCACTATGCCTTTGGTCTATCTGTTGACAAGTTCCCAATTTTGTATTCATCTTTTTATTTATGTTCCAAATTTCCTGTTGGGAAGATATGCAAAAGATCATTTTTGAATTTGACACAGCATCCTTGTGCTGTCCAATCAACAATTAAGTGTAGATTTTCAAGAGATTTTCTCCAAAGGTTAGCATTGGATTATTTAAAATGGCATCTTGTGAAATGCAAGTATCTGTTGGTGCGAGTAGCATGATTGCATGGCCTCTGATTACTTTTCATTTTCAGAAGAATGTCAAGATGCAATAGTAATGTCAGATCCGAGTTCATTAAGTTATCTACCGGGAACATTCAATCTGCTCCCACGCGTGCATCTTTGAGTCAAAAATGCATGAACAATGTAAATCTGTATTTGTAAAGTGCGAACTACTCACCCCCACTCACAATGGCCACCAGTGCCTTTCAAGGCACTGGGGGCCATTGTGGAAATTAAGTGAGCTATTTCCCAGAGTCACATGGTGCTGAGCTGAGCTGCGGCCGGGGATCAAACCGTGAGCCCTGTGCTTTGAAGTCAGCTGCCCTGGCCGCTGCACCACACCTCTCCACTAATAAGGCTGGGTTTGTTGTGCCAATGAGTAGTACAATCCAGTCGGAATTTACAAAATAATCAACAAATAAGTAAGCAAGCAAACAAGGGTACGTCATTTACCTGCTCATTTCAAAGTCAGCTTGCTGGAGATATCAGTATTGTGTTTGAGTGGGCAGCCGCAAGCTTTGTAGATCTCTTTCTCCAGGAGCATACCTATATCCATACCTTGTACCCAGTTTTCTACCTTAAGTGCAACAGTATTGCAGCAGTTCTGTGCAATGTCTCTTTGGGTCAGGACTAATCCAAGGTTAAGGAAAGTGTTTATCTTCTGGTGCCTAACTCCTCTAGGATATGTAGCTAAGCAAGCTTACAGGTCAAAATAATCAGCCTACCCTAACTCATTCAATAGGATTTAAATTCTTCATTGTAAACATAAATTGTAATTGTCGTTTTCAATTTCAAGTAAAACGAATACCAAAAGTATATATTACTGTACAAAACATCAACATTTAGAAGATAAATTGCTCAATTTTGATAGGTGCTTTAATCCTTAAAAAGAAATATATTTTTTCTGTCTGACCTTTAAGAAAAGCTCTTGTTGCTCAAACGAATTCAGATAATATATGTATACAGAAGGGATTTTGGTTAGCAGTCTTTACCCACTGATCTGTTAAATTGTGATTCATATTTTCCACCCACCACAGCATACAGCATGGGGCAAAGGGTCAGCCTAGTTTTCCTGTTGGCTCCCATCACTTTGAGTGACTGTACAAAGTCTCTGCACATTGTTCACATCTACCTAAAACCAGTTACATTCTCTCCAGTGACAAAGGTAGTTCAAATTGTGCTTCTTGATTTCAGGTATTTTTTATATTAACTTCAAATACCCACTATTTAGTTTGCTTGCACGTCGGGTGCCCATTTAAACAGTGAATTATTTTCTGTCTCTTTGTTAAAGACACTGTTATAAAGTTTTTAAGTGACATTGTAACATTGTTGCTGTCTGCAATTTGAGTGCTTGTTTAGGTGATGATTTAATTTGAAACAGACAGTTAGTTATAGATTTCTTACCTTGGAATTACCCCCCAGCGTCAGACTGGATGCAGAGAATTTGTTCTTAGCTGTACCCCTGCGCTTCAGTAGATGGCGTTGGTCGACTTTGTGTCTGTCGTCGGCGTCGTGTTTGCCGGGATGATGTTGCAGTGCCTATTTAGACACCGCCCCTGTCCGCTGATGTCAGTTCTTTCTTTTACCGCACCAGCCTAGCGCAGATCCGGAGAGAGTTACCCCTTTAGTCACTTATTGACTAAGCTTTTTTTTACTTCTTTTTTGATTCTTCAACTACTGGTGTGTAAGGGATGTCCCATTGTCAGACCGGCATCAAGCCCTGCGATGCCTGTCACAGACTGTGGTGGACCCGCACCTCGTGTGCCTGTGGTGCTTGGAGCGCGACCACGATCCAAAGTCGTACCCCCGTCTGCCGGGCCATTAATCCAAAGCCTTTGCGGGAGCAGTCCCGAAAGCTCTTGGAGGTCCGGCAGTCAGCTCCACGTCGTTCCCGGTCTCGCTCAAGAGGAAGGTCTCGAAACCAGTCACGGTGCCCCTCACGCTTCATCACACTCCAAGTCCTCCAAGTCTTCGGGTAAGTCAAAGCATAAGAAGAAGGTGAAGAAGCACCGGCGCTCTTCAACTTTTCCCCGTCGGTCGGCTGTTGCAATACGTGACCTGGAGCGTTGTCGCTCAAAGGCTCTGTCTTCCGTGCCTACTTCTGGGATGACTCCGTGCCTCCCTCCGTTTCCGGGAGCCGGAGCGTCCCCTGCCCAGCTTTGTGAATTTTTCGAAGCCCTCCTCTCCATCTGTGGGCAGCCCGACTCCGCCGGTGTGCCTTCGGGCCCCGCGGAGCCGGTTGGGCGTTCTGAGCCTTTGATGCCCGCGGCTACAGCACCCAGCACCAGAGGAACCGCGAGGTTCCAGGCCTGGAACCAGATCGACAAGGGTCGAACTTACTCGACCATCCCCAGTGCAGCCCCCGGCGTCGGCCATGACCCCGACCGACGCCCTCCCCAACCTCACCCCTGTGATGGAACCAGATCGATATTGGCCGACGTTAAAATGGACACTGGAGGGTACTTTTGTTCCCCCTTTAATCCCTGGTGTTCCCTATGGGCCGCAAGGTGGTGATGAGGATTGGGAGGGGTCACCTGACCCTTTAACAGACCAACTTGAAGAGCCGGACTGGAGAGAGGTCCTGGGTGACACCAGTGGTCAGGACACTTCCCAAGACCTTGGCATGCTTTCGCCCCCAAACGTGCCTATGGAAGAGGGAGTGTTTTATGCTGTGATAGTGCGAAGTTTGAAAACAAAGGGAGTGTCCAGGAGAACTGTTCCATATACAATTGACCTGAACCTTAGACCAACAATTCTAAAGTTCTCTGGCTTTATTAAGCGGAATTTATATAATTTAAATACAGAAGAAAGACAAA
This sequence comes from Triturus cristatus, assembly GCF_964204655.1. Classification (NCBI taxonomy): domain Eukaryota; kingdom Metazoa; phylum Chordata; class Amphibia; order Caudata; family Salamandridae; genus Triturus; species Triturus cristatus. The sequence continues at coordinate 866,032,375 of NC_140589.1, forward strand.
TAAGCTTATTTTTGCATGTCTTGAGAAGGAAAACACATATTCAAAAACAACAGTATTAAACAACACACATTATACGTACTGTCATACAAAACTTATATTGACATAAAGCATGACAAATTTGTGAAATGACATACTACAAAACTGTTACATAAAAAATATATACACACATATATAACAATTCAACCAGCCCTAGATTTAACATTGTACACCAGGCGGACACTATCTCATCACAAGGCTGTGCCTGCTGTCCTGCCTGTGGTTTGAAACTCGGGGTTACACTTTCAACAGGTGTTGCCTAGGAGGAGGAAGCAACATTTGTGCAATTCCTCATGGCACACCCCATTGAAAATCCCCCGTATATAACAGTCAATGCGTTTCGAACCCTAATTGTTTGAGGGTTCTCCTTAGGACTCGGACATGGTCGTGGACTCTGCAGAAAATGAAATAAAAAGATATATTTTAAAGTCTGACCCACCTTTGTTTGAAGTGTCAACAAACTATTTCATATGTTTATGTACCTTACAGGCGGCGTGGAAAAAGTCTGCAACTTCCCCAACCATATGTCAAAGTGGTGACAGATGTGTCACTCCTGGAATGGGGCGGATATATGAGAGAGGCGGAGATCAGAGGTGACTAGTCTCTGGCGGAGTCCAGGCTCCATATCAGCCTTCTGGGGCTCCGGGCGATCCACCTGGCACTGAAGGCATTCCTTCCCTCTCTAAAGGGGAAGGTGGTGCAGGTGCTCATGTACAACACCACCGGTATGTGGTACTGCAACAAACAGGGCGGGGTCGTGGACCCTATGTCAAGAGGCTCTTGATCTCTGGACATGGCTGGAACATCAGGGCATCACCCTGTTGGGTCAATACCTGGCAGGTTCTCCGAACGCCAGGGCGGATGAACTCAGCCACCGGTGCCTGGTAGATTGCGAATAGCGCCTTCACTCAGAGATGGTGCAAGGTCTCTTTCAGCGGTGGGGAGAGCCTTGGTTGGATCTGTTTGCCACTGAAGAGAAGGTGCAATGTCAGCAATTCTATGCATTGGAGTTTCCAAGGCAGCACTCGTTCGGCAAAGCTTTTCGTCGCAAGTGGAACTGCGGCCTCCTGTATGCCTTTTCATCTGTACCACTTTTGCCCAGAGTGCTGAAGAAGATCAAGCACGACCGGGCCCAAGTTATTCTTGTGGCTCCGGACTGGGCATAAAGAGTCTGGTACCCAGAGCTTGCATGGAGATTGAGCGGCGACAGTTGACAGCTTTTGACCTTCCACCCAAAGTCTGTAATGTCATTTCGGCAGCCAGGCGTCCCTCCACTAAAAATACATACGCCTGTCGATGAAATACATTTGTGGCATGGAGCACAGCAAAGGCTGTGGACCCCCTTTCTGACCCTCTTTCAGAGGTTCTTTTGTATATACTTTCTTTGTTCCAGCAGGGCTCTGCACTGGGCACTCTTAAAGGCTATCTTGCGGCCATCTTTGCTTTCGTTCAGGGACCAGATCAGCCATCTTTGTTCAAGTCCCCTATTGTAAATAGATTCTTTTAGGGCATTACTCATCTCTTTCCTCCATCTCCTTTCGTAATGCCCCAGTGGGACTTGAACCTTGTCATAACTTATCTTAGGTGCACTCCCTTCAAGCCTCCTCACAACTGTCCTCTCAGGCTCCTCACTCTGAAGACAGCTTCCCTTGTTACCATCATCTCTGCTCGCATGGTGAGTGAGCTTCAAGCTCTTTCTTCTAAGCCCCAGTTCTTCTCAGTGCATCTGGACAAAGTGGTGCTTAGGACGAGACCCTCGTTCTTTCCATAATGGTTACACCTTTTCACATTGGACAAACCATTACATTGCCTACCTTTTTCCCACCTCTACACCCTTCCAAGGAGGAGGTGAGAGTCCATCGTCTGGACCCTAAAAGTGCTTTGTCCTTATACCTTGACCACACAAAAGATTTCCGGATGGATGATCAACTCTTTGTTCGCTACTTAGGTCCCAAGAAAGGTCGGGCTGTTCAGAAATGTACCATCTCAAGATGGGTTGTCCTTGTATTAAAATCTGTTACGCTTTGGCAAAAAAGGAATTTCTAGTAGGGCTCCGAGCTAATTCCACAAGAGGTACGGCTGCCACTACTGCTCTTGCACATGGAGTTCCACTCCTTGACATCTGGCAGGCAGCCACGTGGGCATCCTTGCACACGTTCACCAGACTTTACTGCCTGGACAGCCAAGTCCGGAGGGATGGCTATTTTGCCCGTTCTGTCCTGGTGTGAACTTAGTTCGCAGACCCTTCTCCGGGGTTGGTATTGCTGGGGTATCTATTGTAAGGTAAGGAATCTATAAATAACTGTCTCTTTCAGATGAACAAGTGACTAACCTTTGGTAACAATGTATCTGTAAGACATAGATTAGTTATAGATTCCTTACCGCCCCATCGATCCTCCGCGCTCTGCGAACTGACTTCTAGGGACAGGGACTCCTTTGGAGGGCCCTAGTGTTAGCGCACCAGTGGTTAGTGTCTTGCATGGCTCTGCGCTTCTGCTGTGGAAAGTCATGTCAGAACTGACTTCAGCACACAGGGGCGGCGTCTAACTAGGCACCACAACGTCATCCTGGCAAACATGACGCCAATGCGGAGTTGACCGACTCCACCTACCAACGCGCAGTGGTACTGCTAAGAAAAAAATCTCCGGATTCAGTCTGACGCCTGGGGGTAATTCTAAGGTAAGGAATCTATAACTAACCTATATCTCTTACAAATACATCGTTACCGAAGGTAAGTAACTTGCTCTTCTTGTCTCCTTCACAATTAATAATAGTAAAATGTATGGCACAACTAAAAGGCTTGTTGTTTTAAAAAACATCACTAGGAAAACAGCTGTATCAATTAGTTTTTTTCTGTAAATGTACAATTTTTAATGCAAACATATGGTGGTCACATTTAAGTGGTAATATGGTTTACTTTTTATTTTTGTGGCACATGCAATGAATACAAATATATATAAAAAGAAGTTGCATCAGCTTGTGAAGACCAGACCTATTGGCCTTGTCAATACTTGGTTCTTCTGACTCTATAGCAGGTACGAGTGATTTTCTAAATTTAATTTAAAATAAGTCCATGCAGCAACCCCTAACTCCCCAGGATACCACTACATATTTATGAGAGCAAAAAATAACTTCCTACAGATATCTGCCAAAAATGGGGCTTTCCCACAAACAATAAATGTACCTGCCACTAAGACATCATTTTCCTAGGTCTGCACTAATAAATAATTCAGAAATGTAACCTGCATCAACGTATGAGAAACTCCGGCTTTGTGAGGTGAAATAAAATGATGCTTTTTCTGTTAGCTGACCAAACGTCACACCAGTAAGAAAACTACCTAATAGACCATGAGAAGAAGAGATCTAGGGCCCAGCGAATTAACTAGTGGCAGATTGAAGGAATTGCTATCCACTTGAGGGTCTGGAAGAATAAGGAGTAATGGACAATCAGGTGGCCGATAAGATGCTTAACTTAAAATAAACATAGGAGTCCGACTGCTAAGGTCCCACTAATTACTTTATTAACATTACTTTAGGACTCCTCTTCCTTGTTAACCACCCATAGAGGGACCAAGCAGGACTACAAACAGGATTTCAAGCAACTATGCCACTATGCAACTCACAAATCCCTACACATCTCAAAACCTTTAATTACATAATGATTTACTGTGTTGTTTCGTTCCGTGTGCAAGGCATGTATATATTAGACCTAAATTTGCTCCCCTTGGGGGCTTATTCTGAGGGCACCAGAATAAATAAAAAGCAGTTTGGGGTCTTTGAAGACTAGAATAGGTGGCCCTTGGAAATACCCACTTAGCTGTTCATCTTTATTTGCTAGGCCTTTGAAGATCTATGGAGATTATATCTGGCCACTAAGTCAGTCGGGGAAGTGCTGATTGCGTCAACGAATATGTGAAGGAACATGTAGGTTTTATGTTACTAGATTCTGGCATACTTTATGAGAAACAAGCACAGGCAATACCAATAGATCTGGCGTATTAATGAATGTGCCTCTTGAGTCATTGATGGATTTAGCCACTCAATAAGCCATCATACATGAACTCTCTCATTCATCCTTGCACTCACACATCTATTCATCCACCCACTGGATATTTTTTGCCTTATCCCACTTATGCAATCACAATGAAACACACATGCAAACTTAGCAACATATGCATGGTGGTCATAAGTTTGCAATATCAAATAAAATTAAACACAACAGTAGGTGGCTGTCTTGCAATGGTATTTTACTTGGTGTATTATTTTTGTAAAGTGTCAGCATGGCTGCAACATTTAAAACCAACATATAGGCCAACTTGAAAGGCTAAAACAATGATACACTGTGAAGAATACCATGCAATGATGATCGTCTGGATTAAGGGCAGTAGCCATGTGCTGCAGATTAAATGAGCGGCAAGTAAACTGAGATGAAAAGGGACATGTGAAAGGAGAAAATGGAAAACTATAGGATGGCCCCACCAGTCCTTTAAAAAGCGCCCTCATTTTCAGGCTGGTGTGCACATATGATCACATAAATGCAATCACACACAGGTCCAAAGAGCCAATTTGCTGAAGCGGCTGATCCTTTGCCCCATGCTGTCATGGATGAAAGCAAGTACAGATGACATTCATACAGACCAATGGAAGAAGACGGCTGACCCATAGAAACGTGTGTGTGTGTGTGCGCGTGTGTGTGTGAGTGTGTGTTGCTTAACACACAATTAATAAAACGTGCAATACTAGCACACTGTTTCACTGGAAGCACACAACTTCTGTCCAATCAAATGATGTACTCAAAGACACTAACATATGGGCTGAACCTAAGCTTCTCTTGAAAATACTTTTGAAAGTTAATTTTCTGTTGATTACATAAGGTACAGCACAGCTGCGCTTTCAAGCCAGATCTAAAAAAAACTTTTACAAGGCAGAATTAAAACCTGTTTTGCTTTTATTGCTAATCGGAAATCTTGGATTATAGACATTTTATTTAAGGCACAATAATTAATTATAACAAACATTGGTCCTGAGTGTTGTATTTCCAATGAAAGATTTACAGGTGCCTTTTGTGCCTGAGCCAAGATCCCACATTCACACGTGTTTGCTCTGCACGCGATGTTATCTTTGAAACTACGGGTCCCTAAGTAAAGCCACATGGAGTTTATTGGGTGTCAGGAGGCCGCAGTAAAGTATTGATGGTAACACACATTCATGAAGTGGTCGGGCCTCATCAGTGCTCGGACAGCTGGCGCATTGCCATTTCCCAGTAAAAATATTTCAGTTCTTGGTTTTCAGTGAGCTCACCTATTCAGAATGCCCCAGTGTACATGGTGGTATTATTTAAACAATTTGTGTTAAGTTGGTTATGTGTGATGATTTTAAGCTACTCAATTTGTCATATTTTACAATGCAATAATTAGAGAAGCAATATTTTTACGCTTGTATGTTTCAGTAACTTATTGTATTTGTATTGATTAATTTTGATATTTTTCGTCTTCATTCTCCATTGTTACTTTAAAAAAAAAAAAATAAAAAAAAAAGTACCCTTTTGAAGCCCCAGTATATTTGGTGCAGGGGCGGTTCCTCCGCTAAGGAGGAGGAGCAGCAAAGGAAAAAAAAATGATAATAACACTATGTTATTGTCATTTTATTTTTCCGCTGCGAGGAAGGTTCATAAGGCGGGGTAGGGTTGGGCTGTTGTCACAGCCAGCAGGGGAGGAGTGGTTGGGGCACTTAAGTATGCATGACTGTTTGGTCGGCCGTCTTGGGCTGGCCAAACAGTCATGCACCCTGTGCATGTTCTCCACTGGCTGTATTGTACAGACTGGGTGAAGAATATGCACAGGCTCAAAGTCCCCATCTGAGCGCTGAACCACGGCGCTCAGACCAATCACAACACTGCTGTCATAGTGACAGCAGTGTCATGATTGGCTTAGGGGAGCCTGTGTGTGCTTCCTGGTTCCGGCAGGAACAGAAGAGGACGGAGGTGAGTCGAGGCGACAACCGGCAGCAAAGTAAGTCATTCTAAAAAAAAATTTTATCCCCCGCCCCACCAATACTATTCGGAGGTAGGCGCCACTGATTTAGTGGGTGTGGAGGAAACATCACACTGGCACACTTCTGCATCTTGGGGCTTATATGTCTTTAGTACAGCATCCACAGCTGCACTGAGGCCAAGGAGTCGAAAGGGCTGCTTAATCCTCAGGTCTGGCTGGAGTTTACTACCTAGCCAGGTGCTGGGGTTTCCCTGCATTAGGGCCCATAGCACCCTGTTATGACACAGATCCTATTCACCCTCATTTCTCCACACCTTTCTTCCCTTCCCTAACCCATATAATTATGATTTCACATCAAAGGAGCCAGGGTGTAATTAGCATAAACACCAGACACCTCTGCAGTGTCTTCTGTATTCTCTTCCCCTGCATGTTTGAACTGTTGATTGAAAGGGTGAGTGTGGCTATCAGTATGTTGAGAAGTGATGTTGGTGCAAAATGTGCTGGTGCTTAGTTGGTGGTTTTTTGCAGTTGGAGGGAGGATGGTGTCAAGGTTCTGTCAGGGTGAGTATAGTTCCTCAGGAGCAGTACCCTCAAGAGGCCCACCTTCTGGCACCTCTGACTCTGAGATAAAATTCACCAGAGGATCAAAGTGGCCAGATGAGGGGAAGGGAATTAGGGAGGGTACTGAGGGGAGGGAGATCTGGAAAGACAGCAAGTCACAGTTGAGTTCAAATCAAAGTCTTTTCCTTTTATCTTGCAATAAATTACATATACTAGGGACCTGAAACAAAAGTAGTTAGAAACTCGGTCACAGATACCATATAAAGTAGCCAAGTTCTCAGAAAATGATTTTACCAAAGTCTTTCAGAATTGTCTATATGAGGTGAAGCTTAGCATAAAGAAAATCATGTATCTGTGATAATGCCACACTTATGTTCTCCTTAGACATAAGCATTTCTCATCATGTGCGCACAATTTGAATAAACCTAGATGCTTAGCACTTTGTTATAAAGTTTCTTATACAGCGTTTTTACATTATTCCCTTTTTCTATTCAAAGTCTTAATCTCCATGAAAATTTGTCCGCTCTTATACAAAGGTCCATGAATTATAGCAAACCTTGCTCTAAATCTCCTTTGTTGTGATTAAAAATGTCAAGATTTTAAGCGTTGATAAAGAAATTCCTCTGGCTCCAAGAATCAACTAAAATACCAAGAACTGGTTATCTCCTACCTGTGGTTGTTGCCTCCGAACTCCAAACCAGCAGGATCCCAGCAGGAGCGTTGCAAGAATGAGCAGGATCGGAAGCCGGCAGAACAGCACGAGAGCGCCGCGGCAGGAAGAGAAACTGCCCTAGACCTCACGTGTAGAAGCTGGATAATCCGCAAGGGCGCAATCCAGTGTTGCCAGATTTTTAGACCCGTCCCAAGCCCAAAGCCGCTCAAATATAAACCCAAAATAAGCCCAATCAGACCAGTTCCAGCCCAAAAACCAGCCCAAATTAGCAAGTCTCCAATTATGCACAAATTGTCATCTGAAACAATTTTAACGACAAATATACATTCTATTCAATATACAGATGGTGGGAGGGTGTTAACTGGGCACCTGCCTTAATGCTATTAATTTTTAAGACCAGTTCTCACTGCGACTTCTAAGAGCCCCTGCAGCTCCACTCTGCCTATTGCTTAAAGATTCAGCCCCCCCCCCCCGAAATCAGCTCCAGTTCGAGCGGCAAACAGTGTGCGTCAGTGCGCGCCTTGGCATCAGCAACGTGGTGAAGCACGGAGTGTCAGATCCATGCCAGGACAGTGGTAAACAGACGCACGCGGTGCTGCCAGCAGGTGCGTGCGAGGTTGGGTGGCCCCTGCACGACTGTTTTCGAAGCTGGGCTGGCCTCCGATGTGGTCAGTTTTGTTTTGGGTGTTAAAACACTCTTTACCTACGTCAACTTCCTGGCATCTATTAATATTCATCACTTCCTACAAATAGGGTGACCAACTGGCATGTGTGCAAATTCAGGACGGGGAGTGTAAAAATTCAGGACAAAGGGTCAAAATTCAGGACAAAAATTCAGGACGGGAGGTCAAAATTCAGGACAAAACTTCAGGACAAAAGGTATGTTTTACAGACACATCAAAGGTGGTCGCGTAATAGTGTATAAGTAATTCCATCTATATCCAAACATTAATCCACTTGAAAACATACGTATCTTTCCATCCATCATTTCACTCATCCATTCATCCACCCTTTCACCCTATCCATCTGTACACTCATCCATCCACTCTTCCACCCAACCATCTACTCATCCATCTAGCCATTTATCCACTCACCCATCCAGCCATCCTTTCACTTACTCATCCATCCACCCAGTTACTCATCCTACCACCCAGTCCCCTTTTCAGTCATCCATTCATCCTCCCTTTCTCTCTTCTTTGACCCTTTCACTTAGCCATCCTTCCTTTCTTCGATCCACCCATGCTTCAACTCATCCACTCATGAATCCATCCATTGACCCTATCACTCATCCATCCATTCACTCATCCATCCACCCATTCACTCACCGTTCAGCCACCCTTTCACTCATCCATCCATCCACCTGTCCAGATAAGTCTGCGGGGAGGGCTCAGGGTGCACCGCACTGCTGGGGTTTTACCTGCCAGCGTCGTGATATGCATAAAACGTAGGCATGGGCTGCTCTAATATGTAGTACGGCCTCCTGTAGGTGCACGCACAGAACCCTGGATGTACTTGTAAAAGTACTTATTTACAAGTGACGGCTGATGCCTGGTAGCGCAGGTCTGCCAAAGTCATTCAATGCCATGGCATACATGCCAACCCTCCCGATTCAGGCGGGAGACTACCGATTTCAAGGCTGGTCTCCCGCCTCCCGATTCAAGCATCCAGAAGCCCGATTCCTCGGGGTTTCAGCTGACAGGGCTTGGTATTGTGTAACGTGCTAATTCTTCCAGCAATAGTTAGAGTGGCGATGCAGGGGCTCTAGTAGGGGTGAAAAACCAACAAAGCCTCATTCACATGCAAATGGTCTTTTAAAGACCTGTGAAGTACTGGGGTGCGGTGCGGCTGTGTGGTGCCCGGGAAGCTATTTCAGCCCGGGCTGCCCCACACACGGTCACTGAGGCATGAAAAACATAAGATGAACGATCATGAAAGTTAGCATCACATTATTTAAACATTTTAAAAGGGAGCAGATGCAGATGCGATAGCAGGCATCAGTCAAACAAGCATTGATAGAATGAAGTTAGCATCACATTATTAATAAGGAAGCAGATGCAAATGCGATACAAGGCATCAATCAAAGAGCAATAATAGTCAGCCCCGATCCCCACACTTGACACCGCCGCACAGACACGCAGACTCGACACCGGCTGGCCCTGAACTCGCCAGCATTCACTAGACCCCAGTCTGCCCCACTCCCAAAAGCGAGAGAAAGGAGAGCTAAGTTTGAACGCTGCGCCCCCGCCACTGAACTCTCCGCAGGTGAGCTCCGTGCACTGAGCATGAACATTGCACTCACCGTGCTGGGGAAAGACCAGCTCTCCGCCCCGGGACACAGGGCTTCGTCAGAGGGGGCTCCAGAGGTAGTGTCGTTCCCTCACGGAGGTGAGGAGATCTCGGACCTGCCTGATTCCGGAGGTGAGCGACTCATGTCTGCCTCGTAACGCGAGCAGCAGCCCGGCCGGCTGCCTCACCAGCACCGTGACGCACGCACGCACGCACGCAGGGGCTGGCCAAAAAATGATTCCCAGGGCCGTCAGTGGTAGCATTTACGCGCGCTACTGGATTGACGGCCCTGGGGGACCCCCACATTGGCCCACGCACTCACACGACGGACTCCTCGTGGTTGGCGCCCGCCCAGGCCACAAAATTGGGCACAACCATCCAAAAGTAGCCCAAAAAGTAGCCCCCCGCCAGGCATGATTTTTTCCCGCACAACTGGGAAAAAAGTCGCCCAATTGTGCGGGAAATAGCCCAATCTGGCAACATTGGCGCAGTCAGGCATGGCAACCTTTTATACCAGGAACAACAATGATGGTGGCTGCAAAGCGGCAAATGACGCCCCATGCGTTTTGGACTAACAAAACAAAAGAAAACAAAACGGTTACATAATGAACAGATTACTACGAAGGGTAAAACAGTCTTTGAAATAAAAACGGACATTCCTAATGCTGAGGAAAGGTGCACATGTTTCCTACTGAACACTAAAGGTGCTCTCTTCGTAGCCTAAGGTAACATCAATGTTTATGGGTTCTGCTAACACAAGCATGTCGTCAGAGGATACTTGCCATTGCTATCAGATGCACAGGGCGCAACCTGGTAGCAATGGCACTGTTCCATACAATAAGTAGCAGTCTACATTTAGGTACATAAACTAGAGCACACATGAACTAGAGTGATCTAAAGTTAACACACTCCCTTCAAGCAGGAACGTTGGAGTGACGGCGGTAGAAAAGGCGGATCAAGCGTGGAGCATGAATGGCGTCATTGGGCTCTCAAGAATCTTCCTCCGGTCCATAGCCTTTCCAAGAGACTAAATACCATAATTTTCCGTTTTTACGTTTACAGTCTTTTATTTGTCGTATTTCATATTTCAGATGATCACCAATAACCACTGGAGGTGGTTTTGGACGGATAACTGTTTTGCTGCTTTCAATAATGAGGTATGGAAGACTGGTTCAAGTTCAAGTTCAAAAATAATGTTTATTTAGACCAATTGGTCTTTAAACCACAGCATTTACAATACCATTTAAAAATGTCCACATTGCTAAATTATAAGAGTCATAAAATCCTTAAAAAATCATTCTTAACAATTTTAAAACAGTTTTATAACAGATAATTTCATTTACAATTGGAAGGCACTAGCTACTCTTACGCCTCTAATGGGGCGGGGAGCTTATATATACCTTGCATATATTTCCCAATGGATATTGCTATATCTAAATTTTCCATATCAGCAAGAAGCTCCCATGCTTGTAAGCGCGTCCTTACACCATATTTTAAGAATATCGGATGGAGGAATAATTTACGTAAATTTAAAAATCTTCGACAATCTAATAAAATGTGTAAAATGTTGCATTTCAATCCTATCTTGTACATACACTTGCCATCAGGTTGCATTAAAACTGATTTTATTGCGCAATTTATTATGGCTGGGTTAATGCCAATTCTTATCCTAAGTACTTCCATTCTTAACCAACGGTTCGGTAGTAAATCGAGATAGGGAAAGCTGATATCTTTCTCCCAGCTAGAACGCATGAATTTTACAGAATCTTTCCTAATCAAATACTCGCGATCTGTTACTCTAGAAAATTCTTTACCCTGCATTTTAAGTACTCTCTTTATTACATTTATTTGTAGGGTCAGGGGGTCAATTTTCACATTCAAGTGATCACACATGGCCAAGAGTTTCCTTCTTGTGCCCTTAGCCCACTTTAACTCACTGGACTGGATTTCTTTCATACACCATTGGGACACCTTTATGACCTCCCCAAGACTCAAATGATTTCAAAATCTAAGAAAACTTAATTGCACCTGAATGTTCCATGCAGTTAGGCCTAAGTCCATTCTGATTGCCTGAATCATTGCCGAGCTGGGAAGTGACAATAATGATTTCAGACATTTCCCTTCTTCTTTATCCCAGGAGCTTTTACCATCAATACAAATTACTTCTGAGCCATGTTGGAATTGCGGAGGGATCATGGCTTTATAGGCCGTCAAAAGTGGCTTATGGGACATATCACCATAACTATGATTGAATCTTTTCAGCCCAGATACCGCTTGATGAGCTTTTATTTTCTGTGCCTCCAGATGTATGCCCCACTTCAAGGAATTCGTAAACCATATTCCAAGGTATTTGTATTCATTTACAATCTCTAGTTTAGTTTGGCCCAAATACCAATTAAACTTTGTATTCCTCTTCCCAAAGCACAACATTTTTGTTTTGTCCATGTTTACAGAAGACTGGGTGGACTTTTATTGTACTGGGAAGTTGTAATTTGAAGGACACTGGGTTGATATACTTGAGTATTTTGAAGGGCCCAACAAATTGTGGATGGGAAATATATTTCTGCTTAAAATGTAAATTTTTTGTGGAGAGTCATACTTTATCTCCTGGTTGGTACCCAGGGCCAGGTTGTCGTTTTCTGTCGGCAAATTTCTTGTAGATACTTTTTGCTTTGGTTAAGTTTTGTTGAAGTGTTACCATTAAATTGTTCATGTTTTGTAATTTGGCGGCCACATGCTGAACTTGCGTGTTAGTTTGATTTAGTAAGGGTAGAGATCTTGGGTTCCAACCGTGGGTGGTATAGAATGGTGACATCTTAGTTGATGTATGCATTAGTTTGTTGTATGCAAACTCAGCTTCCCATAATTAATCCACCCAAGAAGCTTTTGTGTGAGCTAAATAACAACGAAGATATTATTTTAGTATTTGATTGACTCGCTCAGTTTGTCCATCTGACTACGGATGGAAACTTGTGGATAAATTACGCTGTATTTTGCAAGGCAGTACACCATTCTTTCCATAATTTAGATGTGAACTGAGACCCTCGGTTGGTCATTATGGAACGTGGTAGACCGTGTAATCTTACGATGTGGTATAAAAGCAAGTCAACTAAAGTTGCTGCTGTTGGTAGAGCATTACAAGCCACAAAGTGAGCCATTTTGGACAATCAATCAACAATCATTAAAATTGTGGTTTTGTCTTGGTCTTTTGGTAAGTTAGTGATGAAATCTAATGAGATATCTTCCCAAACGTGAGTTGGTGTTGCTAAGGGAAGTAAATAGCCTTTCTTGGGTGAATTAATTGATTTTGCCCTTATACAGGAATCACAGGTTTTCTACATACGCGGTGACATCTTTCTTCCACTGAGGCCACCAGAAATTTCGGCTTACCAATTCTAAAGTTTTAATGCACCCTGGATGACCTGTTAAAGGATGGGTATGGCACCAGAGAAGCACTTGCCTTTGTAGTCTTTTTTCTGGGACATAGAGCAAGTGTCCTTGGAAAGGAAGTCCATCAAGCATAGTTCTTTGTTTGTGTTCTTGCTTCCAGGATATTATCTTAGGAATGGGCATTATATGTCTGATATCATTCAGAAATTGTTCTGATATTGTTATTCTGACAATGTGATTGCTCGGAATCAGAGGTCTACTTTCTTGTTGTAACGAGAAAGAGAATCTGCTTTTTTATTAGTACTACCAGGTCTGAAAGTTATGTTGAAATCATATTCTGCAAAAAAAAGAGTCCATTGTAATTGTTTCGGGGTTAATGCCTTTGCACACCATAGAAATTGTAAGTTACGATGGTCGGTGTACACGGTTATGGGATGATGAGAAGATAGCAGATAATTTCGCCATTCTTTAAACGCTAGTCTTATGGCCAATAGCCATTTCTCTGCTATTGTGTAATTCTATTCTGCCAGTAAGTACTTTTTTTGATAGAAATGCCACTGGGTGTAAATGATTGGTTGCCTCTTCTCGTTGTGACAAAATTGCTCCAATAGCAGTATTTGAAGCCTCAGCTTCAACAATGAAGGGTTTTGACAGATCGGGATGTTTGAGTACCGGGGCAGTCATAAAGGCCTTCTTCAGACCTTGAAAGGCGTTCTGTCCAGTGAGGAGCATTGAAAGGAATGGCCTTTTTGCAATAACTGTGTCAGTGGTGATGCTCTGGCAGAAAACTCATGAATAAATTGCAGATAAAAATTGACGAACCCCATAAATCGTTGTATGTCCTTCACAGACTTTGGTTCTAGCCAATCCTGAATTGCTTGCACTTTTCGATCTGCCATTGTGATGCCTTGGGGTGAGATGATAAACCCTAAAAATTCAACATGGTTCACATGGAACTCACATTTCGGTAACTTGCAATAGAGGCCGTGTTTTCTCAAGGTGGTTAGGATGGTTTGCACATGGATTTCATGGTCTTTCTGAGTGTTGTAATAAATAAGTATATTGTCTACATGGACGATCACAAAATGATCCAAATATTCTCTTAACACATCGTTTATGAAGAATTGAAAAGCCGCTGGGGCATTGCACAACCCATATGGCATCACGCAATATTCAAAAAGACCATACCGGGTACGGAAGGCCATTTTCTATTTGTCTCCTGGACGAACTCTTACCAGATGGTACGCTCCCCTTAAGTTTAGCTTGGTGCAAACTTTGGCTGTCCTTACCTGGTCGAGAAGCACTGGGATAAGAGGAAGAGGATATCTGTTTTTCACTGTGATGTTATTTCGTGCTCTTTAGTCAATACAAGAGCGCAGTTCGCCGCTATCCTTTGGTACAAAGAAAAGCGGAGAGGTTGCAGGAGACTTAGATAAGCGGATAAATCAGTTTTTGAGAAATGTGTCTAAATAGTCACGCAAATGCTGGTTTTTGACCTACATAAGGGCATCAATTCTGCCACATGGTATTTTGGACCCAGGTATAAGCTTGATTTCACAATCGAAATCATGATGTGGTGGTAAGGTTTCCGTACTCTTTTCACAAAAGGCATCGCAAAACTAGTCATATTGAGGAGGTAGTTCGATTTCTTGTTCAGCTGCTGTGGCTATACAATGAACTCCAGTCAGGATCTTTGTTTTAAGGCAGTCGACTTGTTCTTGAGATTTCAATGGAGAAAGACACTCTTGATGGCACCACTCAGGTAATGCTTCCTTTGGCCCAATCTATAGTGGAGTTGTGTAGGGTAAGCCAGAGCATCCCTAAAATTACACCAAATTGCGGTGCATCAATTAGATCAAAATAAAGATCCTCAGAATTTTTGTTTTCTGCAGACAAAATAACCATGGTTTGATTGACAGTAGTGTGAGTGATCATACCTGAGGTAAGTACGGAGCCATCAACAGCATATACAGCTTCAGGTTTATCTTTTTTAATAGTTGGTATACCTAATTTGTAACAAAAGGTGACATTGATAAAGTTCCCGGTGGCTCCGGAGTCTATCATAACTACTGTTCCCCTTTCAATAACTTCAGGTATCGAAAATACTACATTCTGGGTTAAATGTGGAGCTGGAACCTGAAGAGTGTTGGCAATTATTTGACCAGAGGAATAATGAGTTCTACCCGAGGAATACCTCTGTTTGTTCCTAGAGCCCACTAGTTTTCTTGCTTTTTAACAACCATATCGGTTGATCTATATCCTTTTGATTTAGTTGGACACTCTTTAACTAAATGCCCTTTCTTTCTGCAGTAGAGACACAAACCAAATTTACGCTGTGTCTCTTTTACATCTTAAGTAAGGGATTTTCTTAATCCCCCAACTTCCATTGGTTCACTTAAATCAATATTTGACTGAGAAACTATCTCTCTTTCACTTGGATGAATTGATTGTCTAAAGTCTGGTCTCTTTCTGTCTCCTTTTCTGTCCGATAAACGATGATCTAATCGTAGAGTTAAAGCTATTAACGCTGCACAATCTCTAGATTGCGGATCAATAGGAGCTATTAGATCTTTGAGCTCATCCTTCAGACCTTGATAAAAAAGGGCGGTTATTTTTTCTTCGGGCCAATTGTTTTCCGCAATCAGTCGACTGAACTAAGTTAGATAACTGATTAGGTCTTTATTTCCTTGCTTGAGTTCAAGGAGTTCACGTCTGCTGACCCAGTAATAGTTCGCCAGTTGAAGACTTTCTCAAATTCTGATTTAAAGGCAGACCAGTTGTACAACAAAGGGTCATCTGAGTTTACCAACGGAACTGCCCACATGGCAGCGTCACCACAAAGATAAGAAATAAGAAAAGCGATTCTTGATTGCGCATCCGGGAATGATGCTGGCTTTACCATGAAATGTAACTGAATTTGGGTCAAAAGGGTTTGAAATTTGGTTGGATCTCCGGAAAATCACTCAGGGGGTGCCAAAGGTACTGTTGATGGTACCATTACTGAAACCGTGGGAGGAGGTCTAGCTGTTACTCCCATAGCAGTAGTAAATGTTGAAGGACCAGCTGGAATTTGAGCTTGTATTTGAGCTACGCGGCTAGCCAGTGTTGCTGTTTCTAATCTTGTTGCGGTTAACTCCTTCTGCATATTTCCTAACATTTTGCAAATATCAAGCAATGTGGCCATCTTGGCGATACTGCTCGGGAGGAACAGAATCCGTGGGCGGATTATTCTGTCAAGGTTCTGTCAATGGGAGTATGGTTCCTCAGGAGCACTACCCTCAAGAGGCCCACCTTCCGGCACCTCTGATTCTGAGATAAAAATCACCAGAGGAAGGGAATTAGGGAGGGTAATGCGGGGAGGGAGATCTGGAAAGACAGCAAGTCACAGTTGAGTTCAAATCGAAGTCTTGTCCTTTTATCTTGCAATAAATTACATATACTAGGAACCACTCTTACCTGAAACAAAAGTAGTTAGAAACTCGGTCACAGATACCATATAAAGTAGCCAAGTTCTCAGAGAATGATTTCACCGAAGTCTTTCAGAATTGTCTATATGAGGTGAAGCGCAGCATGAAGAAAATCATATATCTGCGATTGATTTTAATATGAATCTTTTGAGAAGAATTCACAATGCCACATTAATGTTTTCCTTAGATTTGAGAATTTCTCATCATGTGTGCACTATTTAAATAAACATAAATGCTTAGCACTTTGTTATAAAGTTTCTTATTCAGCGTTTTTACATTATTCCCTTTTTCTATTCAAAGTCTTAATCTCTATGAAAATGTGTCCGCTCTTATACAAAGGTCCATGAATTATAGCAAACCTTGCTTTAAATCTCCTTTGTTGTGATTAAAAATGTCAAGACTTTAAGCTTTGTTATATAAATTCCTCTGGCTCCAAAAATCAACTAAAATATCAAGAACTGGTTATCTCCTACCTGTGGTTGTTGCCTCCGAACTCCAAACTAGCAGGGGATCCCAGCAGGAGCGCTGCAAGAATGAGCACGATCGGAAGCCAGCAGAGCTGCATGAGAGCACCGAGGCAGGAAGAGAAAAGGTCCCAGACCTCCCACGTAGAAGCAGGATAATCCGCAAGGGCGCGGTTGGGCGTGGCAGCCTTTTATACCAGGAGCAACAATGACAGTGACTGCAAAGCGGCAAATTACGTCCCATGCATTTTGGACTAACAAAACAAAAGAAACCAAACTAGTTACATAATGAACAGTACACAAAGATTACTACGAAGAGTAAAACAGGTCTTTGAAATAAAAACGGACATACCTAATGCAAAGGATAGGTGCACATGTTTCCTGCTGAACACTAAAGGTGCTCTCTTTGCAGCCTAAGGTGACATCAATGTTTATGAGTTCTACTAAGGCAAGCATGTCGTCAGAGGACACACAGAGGTGCACACTGCGCAACCTGATAGCAATGGCACTGTTCCATACAAGAAGTAGCAGTCTCCATTTAGGTATATAAACTAGAGCACACATGAACTAGACTGTGACACATGAGTTAGAGCACACATGAACTAGAGTGACACATGAGTTGGAGGACCATGATAGATGGTGACCTGACAGGAGCAACTGGAGCTGAGGAAGAAACAAAAGTCTAATGTAAATGAAGAACTAAATATCACAACTTATGTGGCCTCTGACTCATCTATGTGAAGCACTCCTTCCAACGTCAACACTCACCTTGCCCTTCAATTTACTTTGCCTCTCTGTTGCATAGATGAGGGGATAAGTTTATGAAAAGCACTGTGTGGATTCAGCATATGGCCTCATGCCTTCACAAGTCCAGCAGGAAAGCATCTTATGGTGCTCAAAACTGCTGATAGAACTTATTTCACCAATAGGCTGTACCCTAAATAATATCCTCACAAGGGACTGGGGTAACCAAAAAACAACGTAGTGCATTCATTAGAGCTATTAATAATTTTACATTACACGCTGCATAATTTATGAAAGAAGAAGAAATAAAATTGTATACATGTACCCTCCTATTGTCTCTTGAAGAGTAGAACAATTGACCCCATCACCACTTCTGACTAAAAAACCTACATACAATAGTACAAGGCATATGGGCTCTATATTGTTGCTGGCTTTTGAACTCTGTGCACTTTACCTCTGCTAATCAATAGTAAAGTGCATATGCTCTCCCATTTTACTTAATTGGTATTTAACTTGGTTATACGTCCCTATTATATGGCACAAAATGTACCCATGGCCTGCAAGTTAAATCCCACCTGTGGACCGCAGCCCCTATTATGCCATCCACTACAGTGGCAGTGCAAACATTGTCAAAGTTGGGATAATCTGGACTATGCTTGGAGAGTCTTCTTAGTTCGCAGAAATGGCCAGCACCAGGTGCTAGATTGTACAGGTAGTCTAGCAATGCTCCAGGAAATAATCCTGCAGGAAGGAGAAAAAAACTGGAAGCCAGATAGGTCTGGCGTTGTTCACCAGCGTTCTGCCAATTGTTGTTTTGTTTTGTTATGGTTTTTGCAAAACTTTATTGTTTGGGACTATGCCAGGCCTTTATGAATTAAAAAAATAAAAATAAATTTGCTCTAAAAACACACCTTATCATAGTAGTCCTGAAACTTAAGGGCACTGCTTTGTGTGTGGATGGGGGTGGCATGAAGTCAGCCAATGGCTGAAGTGGGCTGATGAATTGGTCCTTAATGCATATTAGAGTGAGTGGAAGAAAAATGTGAATGACACCAACCACAGACTAATGGATAAAGTCTGTCTGAAACCCCTATAAAGTGCTATAACACACATACTTTTAGTAAAATAAAAAGGCCTTAGCTAACACATACCTAAAAATGCCAGTCAGTCTGGCAAGAAAGAAAGTAGGCAGACAAGATATAGTGCAAGAAAGAAAGCAATAAACAATACAAGAAAGAAGTAAAGCGAAAGAAAGAAGGAAGGAAAAAGAAAGAGAAAGTAAGAGAAAGAAAGAGAAGGTTAGGAAGAAGGAACGAAAGAGTTAGACAGAAAGTAAGAAAAAGAAAGAGACGTTAAAAAGAAAGAAGAATTTGCGCATGCAAAAAAGGAACCATTGGTTGTAAAGGCATGCATGCATAAACTTATTTTAGCATTGATTTTGCAATTAAAGTGAATATAAGGGGTTTAAAACATCAACTCTCTCTGAACTATCTACAGTCCCTAATCTCCTTTGCAACTTCCACTTATCATTTGTGACTACCACAAAACTTTAAGCATTTAAATGTATTGCACAAGTATATTATGTCATGCATTTCTGAAAATGAACCACAGAATAACAATGTTATACTATTATTATTTACATAAAGACATCTACCAATTTCATAGCACCACAGTGTCCTCTCAATCTAAGTGAATTTTGTTGTACTGTTCTGGAATTTCCAATCATTAATTTTGTGTGGTTGTTTGGTTGTGTTTCATCGCATGTGATTAAAAGAGATTTGTTCAATGTCAAGTCTTGTAATGGTTTGTGATGACAAAAAAAAATGATTTGGTCCAGATAAAGGTCTTTGTGGTATGTTTTGCATATGGATGGGTGTGCCAAAGGACCCAGTGGCGTAGCAAGGGATGGTGGAGGGGGCTGCACACACCCTCACCCGCTCTTACCTGAGGCTGTTGTGGAGCAGCGGCTGTTGTAATCGCTAGCACCCCTCTGCGGGGGCTCTTAGATTCGGCCCCCGCAGGAGACAAACGCAAGGGCTGCCCCAGCGGCCTAAGGCCGAGCAACGCCACTGAAAAGACCTTACCATTGTTCATTGAGCTAAGCGGTCAGCTTGTGCAGATTGTTTTCTGGACAAGCATCACTAGCCAGGTAAATAACTATGATGGAATGTTGTCTGCATGAGGGTGAGGTATATATATGCTATATTTTTCTGAATAGGTCCAACTTGTATATTGGTACGATGATATATATATATATATATGCTTCATAAGATCAATGTTTAAAGCAATTATGCCTTTTTAGCTAGGCCTTGTGGTCCCAATAAGAAACATTAATTTAAACTTCTACCATGGTTTGAACGTGACTGCTTTGAATAAAAGTCAGTTCCTTTGCTGGATTTCAAAAGGAAAGTCCATTAGGATGTAAATGCCAATAAATAAAACAAGGGCCTAGGAGAATAGGCAATGACTCTCATAAATTTTAGCAATTAGATTCTAATGCTCCTAGACAGCTCCCAACATAAATGAGTTTTATATTTCAAACAGCGTAAAGAGTTGTCTAAAAGGAGTTGTTGAGGTCATTTAGCCTCAAAAAAAGAGTAGGGCATAATACTTTACTAAAATTCCTGCTGACTTGTATAAATTACATCTGAACCTTTGAAATAGGGCCACTATATTGGGACTTTGTTGAAGCCATTTTGCAAGGCGTCCCAGAGCTCCTCTTTTGGTTGGGTGTGAAGAAATAGAGAGCCAGCTAAATACCGCCCATTAAGTCTTATTGTCTACTCACAAAAAACTTCAGGAGGTTGGTTCTTACACAATTGTAATCCTAGATAAAAGAGTAATCTTCTTACATTGGCAAGCAGACTTCAGAAGAAGACAAGTACTGTGGACCAAGTCTTTAAAGTCTAAAAAGTTGCTGGAAATTAAATCACTATAAAAAAGTAAAACTATTTATGTGCTCTCTGGGGACCTGAAGTCTGCATTTAACAATATCCCAAAGAAACCTCTTTTGGGCCACTCTGATGAATATGGGTCTACCAAGTGTTTTGATAAATCTTTAAAAATGATTATATGAATTCAATTGTGCCAAGGTTCTGTGGGGCCCTCAAAAAATTACAGAATCTTTTCCAGTATGGTAGGGGTTTTGCAAGGGTGTTTGCCCTGCACACAAATCAATTTGTGGTATTCGTAGAATTTTGTATTGATGACGCACCAATTCTGGTTGAAGTGTGAAAAGCTTCAGCCTTTTGTTTGTGGGTGACACTTTATTCGTTTTGTGTGCTCCGATGTGAATGCAAAATCGACTTGATAGATTTGCATTGTTTTGGTGCAAGACAGGGCAGATTTTTAATGGCACTAAAACAAAGTTCATGACATTTAATTTCCAGAGAATATTTAGGTAAATGGCACAAATAGATAAATGAAGAGCAATAATATTGTATCCCATTGTGCTGGTGCCACCACTGGTTTTATTTAAAATATCCGGAGTAAAGCATTCTCTCTCATCCTTAGAGGTAATCAGGATCACAGAGCGATGTGCAGCGAGCTACCGCGCTGAGATCTGGGAGGTTTCTGATGTCTCATCCCTAATCAAAATTAAAAATAATTGTACGAAACGCCTGTATTTACATCTGCACAGCGAATTTACGATGGATGTTATCCTCCAAAGCGGAGTCTCTTGTAAGATGAATACAAAGGGGAATGGCAGGAAGATCGCGGTAAGAATGTTGCCACCTGAGGAACTAACTCGTCAAGTTCTGGTGTGAAATGTGGTGTCTTTATTGTTGGACACAACATAAGATGGCCATTGTTTTCTCATGAGCAATGAGAGAGCTTCAACTTGTTGGGATCCCTGCTGAGACAGGAACTTGAATAACTAAAATTGAACCCCTGATCTGTGCAGGGACTAGGGAATACAGGGTGGAGGGCTTTTCATGCATAAGATAGCACCTAAACCCTTTAAGGTGAAGGAAAGTATAAAATTTGAAGATTGGAGCAGGCTGGAGTGGAGTGGAGGGGCTTTGAAGACTTAACAGAATCTGGGTTATGCCTGCAGAAGACAAAAACATGAATACTACACTTATACAACACAATAACCAATGCAAAAAAGCAACAGTAAAATACAAATTCAAAGCAGAAAGATAGACTCACTATCACAAATGATAGTCTGCATGCTCCATTGAAAAATCTCTGTCTTTAAATAAAAAAGATCCTAATATGACAAAAAGCTGTTATTTTACCCAGAAGAATGGAAGAGCACTAAGTGAAACTCTGTGAGATTTTGAGAAACATAATACAGAAGCATAATGCAGCATAATACAGAAATAATACAGAAGCAGCACTCAAAAAAAGCAGGATCTGAGTCCAATCAACAGGGAACGTTGAAATTATGACAGAATACAGAAATGCACACAGACCATCCTAACTAGCTGGGAAAATGTAGGAAACTAGTAAAGGTTGATACGAGGAGCAAAAATTGCTAGACAAGAAACTATACAACACCGGGTGAGGAAACAGGACTACAAACAAGAACAGGGCTTGAAGTATACAGGTTCAACAAGGAACACTGGATTATCAAACAAGGAATCGGCAAGGAACTCTTGAATGCAAGACAAATGTAACTACATCATCAGAGAACAAGAACAGGGACAGAGGAGCATTAATAGAGGCACTAAGAAATCATGGAATCATAATACTACAAAATCATACAGAAACCAGGAATAAGCCTTTAGCAGAGCAGCCAACCAGACCAAGTTTATCCTTAGTATCAGTTGTAAGATGGCTCTTAAAACACTGCACACTGAGCGCAAAGGGAAAGTATAGTTGGCAGCTCAGGAGAGAAGCAAGATGCAAGGAGAAAATCAGGAGAAAACAATTAGCCATGTGCTGGAAAACAGAGCTCAAGAGCAGAGACTGAACTGAGACTTGGAGAAGGAAAGTCTAGGAAGGCCAGAAGGCACACAAAAATAAAACAGGAAAACCAGGAGCAGAGTGCAGATCAGAGCTGAGACGGAGGAAGGTCCAGAAAGCATGTATGTATGGGCAGTCCACGCCGTAAGAACCAGGAACCGTTATAACAAATTGGGTTCCACCTCCAGAACTTGATCCTGCAAGGTTTAAGGGCAGAAAGAACTACTTTGAGCAAAAAGCATCAGACAGGTAGTGTGGAAAATAGGTCCAGAGAGAGGCGTGGAACAAGGTTTGCAATGTACAACAGTGATCAAGGCCTCTGATGACTCTGAAGACTCTGATGATGCTTAGGCTTACAAGGCCCTGGCCTATCTGCGGAACTCTTGTCTGGTGTAGCAACACTGAAGTGGTTGTTGTGAGTTGCTCTCACCTGCACCCACTGGACTATTGTCTGCTTGTGGTCACTATTCCCTATTGCTTGACAGCAACTTAGATAAGGACCACACAATCTGGTGCTCTGCCTGTCAATCCTAGTGTAACATTCACTGTCTGCCTGAAGGCCACAGTCCACCTAATCCTGATAGTACAGATTTTGCATGACCTGCATAAAACAAACACTGGAACACCAGAAACTTGTCTATCCACAGTCATAGATAAGTAGGTGTCCCCACTTACATCTACCATATCACATTAACAATCTATTTATGTAAGAATGTGAGGGAGTTTACATTTATGACGTAAATTTACCATATGGCAATGTAGATCTCGGGGAAAGCTATCCAAGTTGCAGGAGTTACAAATAATCAAATCCTAAACCCAGTTCCTGAAAAAGTTCCAGTAAAAATAGGCACATTTAAAGAAAAGCACCAATTAGTTTTTTGTGGATCAAGCCCTGTGAGCCTGCTCGGAAGGGATTTGTAATGCAAGTTAAATTGCACTATATAGTGCACGCCGGATGGTGTGGCTTTCCAGACACATAATGAGGTTGTAGATTTTTAAATAATAAAACAACAGGCTGAGACAGGAATATTCCCTTTTCTAACCATTAATGAATTGCCGAAAGACCTGAGAGAAACTGTGAACGCAGGAGTTGGGGATTTTACAGGGAAAGACATCGGACTCATTAAAGGTGCAGAACCAGTCCGAATCACTGTGAAAACAAGTACTGCATATCCCAGAACACCACTATATCATTTGACCCCAGAAAAGATTGCAGGAATACAACCAGTAATTGATGAGATGTTACAAAAAGGAATCCTAAGGAAACTAATTGGAAGTCCATGCAACTCTCCAATTATGGGCTTGCAGAAACCCAACAGTAAATACAGGGTAGTTCATGATATACGAAAGGTAAATGATATAGTAGTGCACCGTTGTCCGGTGGTACCGAATCCAGCTACCATATTGTTTCAAATCCCATATACTGCAGAGTAGTTTACTGTTATCGACATGTGTCAGGCTTTCTTTTCAGTGCCATTGCACAAGGAAAGCCAATTTTTTTCCTCTATATTCCAGCAGAAGGTATTAACATGGGTATGAGAGAGTCCATCTATTTTTAATCAAATCCTGAGAAGAAATCTAGAAAACCCGAAAATACCAGACAAATCAACCCTTGTGCAATACATAGATGACCTGCTTCTGGCATCCGAAATGCATGACACCATTTCTCTCTTGAACCACCTGACTGAGAACAAACACAAAGGGGCTGACTACGATGCAGGATGGACCCGAGTCAGTCAGGCATCATTCTGGAACTGGAACTGAATGACCTCCAGTTGTCTAATCCAGCCCAGGAATTAGGATGCGACCGAACCCTGTTCAGTCGCAATCCTATACTTTGCTATGAGAGCATGCATTCCGAATGGAATGCATCCTCTCATAGCAAAGAGCAGGGGTGCAGTTCATCCCTGCACCCCTTGGCAGGCACCTCAATGTGCCTGCCACGGGGTGCAGGGATCAACACGGGGGCACCATAGGTGCCCCCTAGGGTGCCATTCGGCGGCCTTGCACCCATTGGGGCCCTGCTAGGGACACCCACAGCTGTTTCCCAATGCTTTTTTGTGCCTGAAAGGCCGGCACAAAAAGGCAGTGGGAAACTGCCATCCTAATCCCTCAGCCGGAAAGAGCCGGCAGGGGGATTACTGTGGACCTTCCGAATGGCGGACGGGCTCTCCGAGCCCATCGTAAGTCAGTCGAAAGACTGATTCGGATTCCCTTTGAACTGAGCCCATCGAAATGGCTCAGTCGGAAGGGAATCTGAATCAGGGATTACGATGCAAGCAGGATGGCTCCGACTGACGGTCGGAGCCCTTCCTGCCCGCATTGTAATCGGGCCCAAAGTGTCTCCAGGGAAATTGCAGTATTGTCCAAAAAAAGTTTAATATCTGAGACACAATATCATGAAAGGAGTTAGGAAAGTGTCACCAGAGAGAGTGGAAGCAATCTTTAAAAAAAAAAATCCACCACAAACTCAAAGGAAATCAAGATTTTTTTGGGAATGGTCGGACTAACTGTTTTTGAACTGACTGAAATAAGTGTAAATATATCAGAGTCATAGCATAAAGCAAAGAACTTCACTAACACACCTATTTACAATACTGATGAAGACTCCTTTAGTTACTCCTTTGGAAGCTGTACGAAAAAGGATTTTTCTACTAAGGGTTATTTTAAGTCAGTACAAGAATACACTAACGCCATGGATGCAAAGGATTGTTATGTATGCGCACACTTACCTACTTCAGTTTCAGAAAAAGTTACTTGTTACCACATGCCTTTATCTTATGCTATTTCTTACAGCATCCCATTGTCATTAGTTTATAGGCAAGGACATTTTGAGTATTCCTATTCTAACTATGAGCTAATACTTTCTAGAGTACCATTAATAGAGAACATGAATTTACACTCACAAGCAAAGCACAGTCTGGCAATATTTCTTTCCCCATAGACCTATAGGTAGCGTGAAGGCTTGCAAAAACAATTTAATCTGTTTAATGCGACCAATAGAGAAGGCTTATATAATGGCTATAGAAGAGAGATACACTAACATAACAAGAACTACTAACAAGAAACGTGAAGTCTTAGAAAATGCTAGGAAGAAAATTATTTTTATAAAGAAGATGATTTACCCTAAACTGAGACTTGACAGCCAACACAAAGGAAAACTGTGTGTGTATAGAAGACAGACACACAAAAAGACTAGACATGTAGTGATTAGTAATTGTGAGCACGCACACACACAAATTAACAGTGGGATCTTATAAAATGTTATAGGGTGATGAAAATACTATTCCAGGAGTTTATTACATTTGTGGACAGAATGTTTACCTCCTACTGCCAGCTGACTGGGAGGGAAGCTGCTATTTTGGCATACTACTTCCAAAAATGTATCATGTGAAGAGTTTAGATGCATTACCATGAACACTCACACACAGACAAAAACGCAGTACAAACACTGGAAACTGGACTGGTAGGAGACATATTTGGAGCTGTTATTCCATTTGTAGGCATCATCTTAAATGGTGAAAAGATTAGAAAGCTGTCAACAGTTGTCGACAAAATGGCAACCAGAACATCCCGAGCTTTGCTTGTAATAAATACAGAACTAATTGCAATACGGCCAATGGTTTTACAGGACCAACTTACCCTAGACATCTAGAGTCTACAAAATGCTTAAATTAACTCATTTCTGTAAATACATACCTGGAAAGAGTAGGAAAATAGAAGGCTTCACAAAGAATATTTCAGGGTTAGAACCTGAATTACATGAATTGCAAACACCAAGTTTGTTTCAAAATTTTGGAAAAGGAGTTGTCACAATTAGAAATTGGTTCTCAACAGCACGAAATTGTATGTTGAAGGCTATTCTAATCCAAAAGTGATAGTGGGGCTTTGTCTAATATTTCTTTATGCACTATTTTTTAGCTGTAGATACATATTTCTCAAGAGAAAGGAAAGGTTAGAAAATAAATTGTATGAGAAGGATTTGGGTTTGAGGGGCATTATGAATGACGATTACATGAACTTTTTGAAATGCGGGGGCTTGAAAAGAAAAAACTAGACTTAACTGATGATGAAAGCACACTCTGAAATGGACTCACATGCGAAACCTAGATATGTGATGATTGATAAAATCATCAGATGGGGGATTGGGGAAGTGAAAAAATATTACGTAAATTTACCACATGACAATGTAGAAATGAGTCTTAACATTAACATAGGAAATGCATGTCATTATAAAGGATGAAGAAAATGTGCTTTTATTAAATGTACATAAAGGGAAAAAATCTGCTTATGTATGCAGAAAGCTACTATTTCTGTTGTTTTTTCACTACTAGACCTCAATATTTTCCGTTATTCATTCCTTTCCCTTTAATAAAAAGAAATGCCTTATTGTAAATGCTGATTTAACATTATAATTGAACTGTCGAACCTAACTTCTTCATAAAATGTGATGTTTGTTGCAAAATGTATTTCTTCCCTTCCTCACACCATATGACTTCATTGAATTTTAGATAGTTACCTCTACCACATGCTTATAATGAACAAGTATATTGCTATAGATTTGAGTCTCATGATTTAACCGAGACATACTAGATATTAATGTTTCATTTCATAGAGCAGCCCATTGTTACACAATGGGACACTGAACAGCTTATAGAGTAGACTTGCAAAGATTCTCATGATAACCTTTCCAGATGTATCTTTTTGTAATACGCTGTAGCAACATTTGAATAACAACATGTCGGCATGGACGTTTACCGTGGGAATCAACAGAGAAGACGACTGACCATCAGAAGATCCTTTCCTATTGGCTAGAGATGTTCCAACATTCAGAGTATGCAACATATTTTGTGTTTTTCTATACAGTACGTGTTCCTAGTTAGAGAGGAATGCATTCTATGCACATCTTCTCCATGCCATGCCCTTTAGCACTTGATTGCTACTCTTGCTCGAAGTTGCTGTGAGCTACTGGTAACAATGATTTTGTGATAGTCTGACGTCTTTTTGGAGACGTTATCCTTGCTGATCAAAGATACTGCTGTGATTATTTCCTTCCACCTGTGTTAATGGTTGCTATTGTACCTATTAGGGAACTCGGCTGAGTTTCCTGAACTACTCTTTATGGGGAGCTCAAACTTTTATAGCTATTAGCCTGTCACTCCAAGTTTTCTTGCGCTTTTCCAAAGGAACTCTTTATGGGTTCTGGCTAGGATAAGTTAGATCCTTTTAGATTAAGATAGGGATTTAGTCCTTTATGGAACACGTTGTTATATTGCATGCTAAAGCTAACCAAATTTATTTTGATATTTCTCTAAACATATTTATTTGACTAATCATAATAAGACAAAAATACAGACTAATCTCTTAATGAGAAAATACAACTTTTGAAATATATTTGGGTTGTGCTCCATTCTAACACAGTGGCAAAGATTCATTGACCTGAAGAAGAAATTGGCGTGGAAATAGGAGATTCTCTAATTAGTTTCAAGGTGGAGCTGTTTATAAAACTTTTATGAGATTCCTGCGCTGGCAAGTGTGTTGATGAAAAGAGAGTTTCCTCACAGATGTCTGAAAAGATGTGGCAAGAGAAATACTGGACAAAATGGGACATATAAAAGGTGCCCGGAGGTATTGATGATTGTCAAATTGTTTTCATCTATTGAAATTGTTTTTCTACAGGTTATTATTTTGGTATACATATGCCACCTTTTTTTGGATTGGCGTTATGCCCCATCTTCCTTTGGAGAAACAGAGACAACTTTTATAAAAAAAGAAACAGCTACTGCCCCTTGAAGCATGACTGAAATTTCACAGCCACTGTATTATCTTACATATAATGGTAAAGCAAATTTATTTTATGAACAGATATAATTGTAAAACTGACATCTAGATTTGTCTGTGAGCACCTGTTTGTCTGCTTTAATGCATAAACTGCACTGATATTAAACTCAATATTTTACAGGAACCTGAGAAATATAGAAAATATTTCAAAGTTCCCTGTGAAGTATGTAAAATAGTCGACAGTTCTCTTTGAAATGTTTGTTTTTATCATTACAGTGACAGCTCCAAACCAATCTGCAGAGCTTTATCATTGTATAACCATTATGTTCAAGAAAGGTAAACAAAGCTTGACAATTCAAATTCCAATCATTAATAGCTGTTAACTGCAACTTCCATAGACAGTCTCTTCCTTCTAAAGACAGACTATGTTTTCTAATGTATGTTCTAACAAAGCAGGGAGTTTTTCAAAATGTCTTCATTTTAAATATAGTGTTAGCTGCATAATTAACTATGTTTCCTCTTTTTACTACAGGCAGTCAAACAGCATAGCCTGTATTTAAGTTAACATTTTCAATGAACAGTACCTTGTTTGAACAAAACAATTCTTTCGAGCTAGCTTAAATAAACATGTAGAATAAAAAATACATGGCAGGTAATGTGTAATATGGTCCTATATTGCCATCTAGGGGTTCTGATAACATTTACAAATCACTCAGCCAATAGAACTCCTCAATAGCTATATAAAAGAATATTATATCACTACCTATTATGTATCTGATTTATATATTACAAAAGCATAGTGATGCATCAGAAGTTAAGGTTGATGCCTAAACAGCGCGGGAAATATGATTTTGTAGCTTGAGTAGCTTTGCTCTCTTTTTGACCGATCAGCATAAAGAGCAGGACATTTTTTTGAAGGACATTTAAAGTGTGCCAAATGTGGTGAAGCTCAGTAAATGGTCCAAAAGGTATAGGGGGTCCCGAAATAATATTACAATCACCAATATATTGTGGTTTCCCACACGTAATTTCTATACCCACATAACTACGAAACCCTTCAACTGTTGGTCACCAAATTTTTATTTCACTGGGTCATACTTATTCATTCAATGTCTTTTCTTTGTTTGGTGAAAATCTGTTTAGTGGACCTTAGAGATATAAGGCAAAATGTAAGCGCCCAGTGCACATGTCAATGTGTGTCTGTAGCAAATCGGTTCCACCCATCTAGATTCCTAGGATTTTTTGCTTTTGACAACACAGTTTTTGGACTTTTATTGTGAGTGAGTCTCAATTCCTGGGTCTCACTCATGGTAACTTCGCAGTGATTGGAGTACTAACCGACTGTGTCTGCCTTTTAAGAATGGGTTGCTGTTGTGCAGCTAGGGTAAGAGGCTCTGGGCTGGTTTCAGAATGACGTGTGCACAGGCTTGTGTGGACATTTGCAGGCTGCATGTGTAAGACTAGCGTATTACACAGTTTACTATCTGCAAACAGGTAGCTTGTCACAGAAGGGATTCTTCAAAAATTGTTGCTGACTTGGGGGAGGCCTTATATTGCATGTGGGCATTCATACAGTAGGTCTGCAGTGCTCAAAGAAAGTCTGTGATGCTTACACTGTGTACACATTACAGGAGAAATCTGCCCTAAAGTACAGTTTGGCTCCACTTAGGACTACAGGGTCCAGTGAGGTATACATCTGGGCTAAAACATGCACCTCAAGAATGAATTTCCAGTCCCAAACATCCCACATAAACATCTTATGGCACTTTAAGATTAGTCATGTTTCCCTGGCTCAAGCCATAATGGGATTCCAGGCCTTTGTCTCCCCTACTGAGCCAAGTTAATTACACTGCTCCCAAGAAGGGGGATCAAGGGCCTCCCCACACAATATAGCAATTAACTGTGCTTAACCCTGTTCCTGGGAAAAGATGGGGTGTGCACAAAATCTGCATCTGTTAATTAACTATATCTTGCCACACTGCACCTTTGTGGGAAGGGATGGGGTAGGTGTGTCATCAAGGGGTAAAGCTAAGGGTTTCAGGGGATCCCTTTCCAAAGATATCTTGAAATTTGCCACCTTGGTTTACCCCAGAATGCTGTGCAGGAGGGTTGCAAGAGGGGTGGAGAGATGATATGAGAACCTAGGATTAGCCAGTGGTGCCTGGCTCCTAGAACTTTCCACCCCAATTAAAAGTCCCCACACAAGGGGAGATAGATGAGTATACACTGAACCTTTCAGCAACAATGGCAAAATGGTATTCAGGTGAACGGAGAAGCCACCTAATGCGTTGCAAGGATAGAATTAAGGACTCGGGAGAGTGGAGGGGAAGCTGTTTTGTGGCTTGGCTGCAGAGGGACTGTACAAGATATAAAACTCTGGCGTAGGGAGACAGAAAATCCATCTCCCCACAAATGCACTTAGAGGCAGGAGGCCTGATGAAAGTGCCCATACTGGTAAGGCTGTCCACAAGGAGCAAAACAAACCAAAGATCATCAGAATTGCCTCTGTGAGAACAGATATATGCTTGTTCAAAGATTGAGCTCTTGGTGGAAAAGAAACAAAGTAAACCTTATGTCAACTAAGGGGTTGGCACGACTTAATTTATTTAATTAGCCTGGGGAGGGGGGTGCATTGGGCCCCCTCCTGGAGATCCTTCTTGGCCCTGAGGACCCCATTCCCAGGGCCAGTGCAATTCATGGAGCCCTAGAGGAGCTCATCCCCAGGGACACATAAGAGTAAGGGTTCAGGAAGGGGGGAACCACCACGCCTCCTGAATGGAGTATGATGCCCCTGCTCCTCGTGCCCATGTCTGAGGAGAGGAGGGCAAACTCTGCCCTAGTTGTTTCCTGCTACAAAGATGCTGGAGGGAGAAATCAGCTGATGGCTCCTGCACCAGGACAGGTGTCAGCTGGTCAGGGAGCCACCTGGCCAGTGCGGGAATGGGCTCCCCGTGCTTCCCCACAAACAGCAGTCAGTTTGTGCTCCCTGAGGGACCGGAGCACTCGTAAAAAAGAAAACTTGATAAATGCGATGCAAGGCAGTCTGACCTTAAAAACAAAGGGAACAGCATGGAAGAAGAGCCAATAATAAAATATGCAAGAACCGGGCCACAGTAGCACCCCATAATGTCCTTCGAATGGACTAATTTGCCTATCGACATTGCATTTGGTGTGCCCCAAAATGGGCAGGGGCCAGGAGAAGGTTATCATGTTTCTAATCATTGCCAGAGGTATGGCTTTTGCCCTTGGGCTCTGTAGTGCAGGGGCCCCTTGCGGTTTCTCCTAAAAGTGCAAAAGCAGTCCAATAAAATTGAAGAAAGACACACAGGTTTGTGATTTTCAATGCTTTTTTTTTTTTATAATGTGGATATTCACAATGCAAAGTTTCTCAATTCAACTTTTGACTAATGCTACTGTTTCCATTGACAAGAATCAAATTGAATTATGATATGTTTTTACTCTTATTGATGTAGTGACACTGTGACAAAGTCAGTTGACCTACTCTATTTAAAATGGCACTACCTTATATTATGATGTTGCATCTGGTATAGGTGGGGGTCTTGTGACTATGGGATTTTGGACCTACTAGGGGATATGCAGATGTCACCAAAGGTATTTCCTTCTACCTAATGTACACATTTGTAATTTAATGTGAAATGTTTAGTAGTGTATGTGTGTAATGAAAGTACTTTCCCTTTTTAAGAGAAAAAGCACTGACTGGACAATGAGTTATTATGCATTGTGGTGCATCCATAAAGGTGGGTTACGAGCTCACACCACCTCTCATGTACATTTTTTACATCATTGATACCCCTGACGAAGGTTGTTACCGAAATGCACTGGGTGTGATGTTGTCATGCATAATTTGGAGGACTCGAGATTCGGAAAATGCTCATGTTTAGGCCTGGATTGGCAATCATGAAGTAAATACATGCATAAGTAAAAAGGAATCTCGCTGCTTTGGCGTGACAATGAAACTTGGATAAAATATGGAATAAAATGGATAAAATTTGGAGTAATTATGGTTAAAGCGTATTATTGAAATACCAAAGTTCATGTGACTGTGCAACTCGCTTGATGACCTGAAAGGCGCGGGCCATCTCTTTTCATGCATTCACATATGGTGTGCAAAAGGAACGGAGCACACACGAGTGCTGCACGCTAAATCTGATAAAAAGCAGTTAGGAACTTTAAGCATCAAATATGGGTGTGCGTCAGGATAATGATTGTTGATTCGTACTGAACTGTTCCAACCTGTTCAGCACCCCGAAAAGATAAAATTGAAGACAAACAAACTACCCAAAGGTCACGCCAGAGACTGTTCACCAAATCATCGGCATTGAGGACTCTTGGATTACGTACGAGTCATTTAATCAAATAATTATCGGGACATCAATGCACGAGCTAGAAGTTTCACAATATGTATATACTTTCACCTGGACGTGGGAGCGTTTATTATTATTTTTTGGATTTGACTTATGTAATACATTGTTTTAATGCTTTAAATGTTGTAGATGGAATCGGGCACTGGGTGTCAGAGGGGAGGGTCTATTAAGTCACGTGATGGAGTGCACCAGGGATTCACAGGTGGGTTGAGTAGCTTTAAATAGAGTGGGTTAAAGCAGGTTGGAGATACGGATGTTTGACACAGAGATGAAGGTTGTTATGCAGCAGGTTTACATCGGGCACGAAGGTAAGTTGGATAAGGTTAAACAGCTATCAAAATGGGGGCTTGTAAAAATGGTGTTTGAAATTGAAAGAGGGGGTGACATGGGGAGGCGGTAGAGCTACGAGATTGGGTAGATTACATTGTTTGGGAGGTTTAGTATGATGTAGGTTCACGGTTCAAGGTGCACAAAAGATTTGTCTGAAGACACAATTTGACATGCTGGATTTAATTAAGTTTTGATACTAGGGTATAATTAGCTTAGGTATAGGTATAGGTTTCATGGGGGGACTAGAGATTATCTGTCACTTGGGTGGTCATCCTTTATTAAGAGTGGGTTGTTTATCGGTACTTTTTGAATTATGTCTAGCGCTAATTAATTAAATAAGTGACTGAAACATGTAAATTTTTTACATCATAGATACCCCTGACGAAGGTTGTTACCGAAATGCATTGGGTGTGATGTTGTCATGCCTAATTTGGAGGACTCGAGATTCGGAAAATGCTCATGTTTAGGCCTGGATTGGCAATCATGAAGTAAATACATGCGTAAGTAAAAAGGAATTTTGCTGCTTTCGCGTGACAATGAAACTTGGATAAAATATGGAATAAAATGGATACAATTTGGAGTAATTATGGTTAATGCGTATTATTGAAATACCAAAGTTCATGTGGCTGTGCAACTCGCTTGATGACCTGCAAGGCGCGGGCCATCTCTTTTCATGCATTTACATATGGTGTGCAAAAGGAACGGAGCACACACGAGTGCTGCACGCTAAATCTGATAAAAAGCAGTTAGGAACTTTAAGCATCAAATATGGGAGTGCGCCAGGATAATGATTGTTGATTCGTACTGAACTTTTCCAACCTGTTCAGCACCCCGAAAAGATAAAATTGAAGACAAACAAACTACACAAAGGTCACGCCAGAGACTGTTCACCAAATCATCGGCATCGAGGACTCTTGGATTACGTACGAGTCATTTAATCAAATAATTATCGGGACATCAAAGCACGAGCTAGAAGTTTCACAATATGTATATACTTTCACCTGGACAGGGGAGTGTTTATTATTATTTTTTGGATTTGACTTATGTAATACATTGTTTTAATGCTTTAAATGTTGTAGATGGAATCAGGCACTGGGTGTCAGAGGGGAGGGGCTATTAAGTCACGTGATGGAGTGCACCAGGGATTCACAGGTGGGTTGCGTAGCTTTAAATAGAGTGGGTTTAAGCAGGTTGGAGAAACGGATGTTTGACACTGAGATGAAGGTTGTTATGCAGCAGGTTTACATCGGGCACGAACGTAAGTTTGATAAGGTTAAACAGCGATCAAAATGGGGGCTTGTAAAAATGGTGTTTGAAATTGAAAGAGGGGGTGACATGGGGAGGCGGTAGAGCTACGAGATTGGGTAGATTACATTGTTTGGGAGGTTTAGTATGATGTAGGTTCGCGGTTCAAGGTGCACAAAAGATTTGTCTGAAGACACAAGTTGACATGCTGGATTTAATTAAGTTATGATACTAGGGTATAATTAGCTTAGGTATAGGTTTCATGGGGGGGACTAGAGATTATCTGTCACTTGGGTGGTCTTACTTTATTAAGAGTGGGTTGTTTATCGGTACTTTTTGAATTATGTCTAGCGCTAATTAATTAAATAAGTGACTGAAACATGTACATTTTTTACATCATAGATACCCCTGACGAAGGTTGTTACCGAAATGCATTGGGTGTGATGTTGTCATGCATAATTTGGAGGACTCGAGATTCGGAAAATGCTCATGTTTAGGCCTGGATTGGCAATCATGAAGTAAATACATGCGTAAGTAAAAAGGAATTTTGCTGCTTCCGCGTGACAATGAAACTTGGATAAAATATGGAATAAAATGGATACAATTTGGAGTAATTATGGTTAATGCGTATTATTGAAATACCAAAGTTCATGTGGCTGTGCAACTCGCTTGATGACCTGCAAGGCGCGGGCCATCTCTTTTCATGCATTTACATATGGTGTGCAAAAGGAACGGAGCACACAAGAGTGCTGCACGCTAAATCTGATAAAAAGCAGTTAGGAACTTTAAGCATCAAATATGGGTGTGCGCCAGGATAATGATTGTTGATTCGTACTGAACTGTTCCAACCTGTTCAGCACCCCGAAAAGATAGAATTGAAGACAAACAAACTACACAAAGGTCACGCCAGAGACTGTTCACCAAATCATCGGCATTGAGGACTCTTGGATTACGTACGAGTCATTTAATCAAATAATTATCGGGACATCAATGCACGAGCTAGAAGTTTCACAATATGTATATACTTTCACCTAGACATGGGAGTGTTTATTATTATTTTTTGGATTTGACTTATGTAATACATTGTTTTAATGCTTTAAATGTTGTAGATGGAATCGGGCACTGGGTGTCAGAGGGGAGGAGCTATTAAGTCACGTGATGGAGTGCACCAGGGATTCACAGGTGGGTTGCGTAGCTTTAAATAGAGTGGGTTTAATCAGGTTGGAGAAACGGATGTTTGACACAGAGATGAAGGTTGCTATGCAGCAGGTTTACATCGGGCACAAACGTAAGTTGGATAAGGTTAAACAGCGATGAAAATGGGGGCTTGTAAAAATGGTGTTTGAAATTGAAAGAGGGGGTGACATGGGGAGGCGGTAGAGCTACGAGATTGGGTAGATTACATTGTTTGGGAGGTTTAGTGTGATGTAGGTTCACGGTTCAAGGTGCACAAAAGATTTGTCTGAAGACACAAGTTGACATGCTGGATTTAATTAAGTTATGATACTAGGGTATAATTAGCTTAGGTATAGGTATAGGTTTCATGGGGGGACTAGAGATTATCTGTCACTTGGGTGGTCATCCTTTATTAAGAGTGGGTTGTTTATCGGTACTTTTTGAATTATGTCTAGCGCTAATTAATTAAATAAGTGACTGAAACATGTAGATTTTTTACATCATAGATACCCCTGACGAAGGTTGTTACCGAAATGCATTGGGTGTGATGTTGTCATGCATAATTTGGAGGACTCGAGATTCGGAAAATGCTCATGTTTGGGCCTGGATTGGCAATCATGAAGTAAATACATGCATAAGTAAAAAGGAATTTCGCTGCTTTGGCGTGACAATGAAACTTGGATAAAATATGGAATAAAATGGATAACATTTGTAGTAATTATGGTTAATGCGTATTATTGAAATACCAAAGTTCATGTGGCTGTGCAAATCGCTTGATGACCTGCAAGGCGCGGGCCATCTCTTTTCATGCATTTACATATGGTGTGCAAAAGGAACAGAGCACACACGAGTGCTGCACGCTAAACCTGATAAAAAGCAGTGAGGAACTTTAAGCATCAAATATGGGTGTGCGCCAGGATAATGATTGTTGATTCGTACTGAACTGTTCCACCCTGTTCAGCACCCCGAAAAGATAGAATTGAAGACAAACAAACTACACAAAGGTCACGCCAGAGACTGTTCACCAAATCATCGGCATTGAGGATTCTTGGATTACGTACGAGTCATTTAATCAAATAATTATCGGGACATCAATGCACGAGCTAGAAGTTTCACAATATGTATATACTTTCACCTGGACATGGGAGTGTTTATTATTATTTTTTGGATTTGACTTATGTAATACATTGTTTTAATGCTTTAAATGTTGTAGATGGAATCGGGCACTGGGTGTCAGAGGGGAGGAGCTATTAAGTCACGTGATGGAGTGCACCAGGGATTCACAGGTGGGTTGCGTAGCTTTAAATAGAGTGGGTTTAAGCAGGTTGGAGAAACGGATGATTGACACAGAGATGAAGGTTGCTATGCAGCAGGTTTACATCGGGCACGAACGTAAGTTGGATAAGGTTAAACAGCGATGAAAATGGGGGCTTGTAAAAATGGTGTTTGAAATTGAAAGAGGGGGTGACATGGGGAGGCGGTAGAGCTACGAGATTGGGTAGATTACATTGTTTGGGAGGTTTAGTATGATGTAGGTTCACGGTTCAAGGTGCTCAAAAGATTTGTCTGAAAACACAAGTTGACATGCTGGATTTAATTAAGTTATGATACTAGGGTATAATTAGCTTAGGTATAGGTATAGGTTTCATGGGGGGACTAGAGATTATCTGTCACTTGGGTGGTCTTCCTTTATTAAGAGTGGGTTGTTTATCGGTACTTTTTGAATTATGTCTAGCGCTAATTAATTAAATAAGTGACTGAAACATGTAGATTTTTTACATCATAGATACCCCTGACGAAGGTTGTTACCGAAATGCATTGGGTGTGATGTTGTCATGCATAATTTGGAGGACTCGAGATTCGGAAAATGCTCATGTTTAGGCCTGGATTGGCAATCATGAAGTAAATACATGCATAAGTAAAAAGGAATTTCGCTGCTTTGGCGTGACAATGAAACTTGGATAAAATATGGAATAAAATGGATAAAATTTGGAGTAATTATGGTTAATGCGTATTATTGAAATACCAAAGTTCATGTGGCTGTGCAACTCGCTTGATGACCTGCAAGGCGCGGGCCATCTCTTTTCATGCATTTACATATGGTGTGCAAAAGGAACGGAGCACACAAGAGTGCTGCACGCTAAATCTGATAAAAAGCAGTTAGGAACTTTAAGCATCAAATATGGGTGTGCGCCAGGATAATGATTGTTGATTCGTACTGAACTGTTCCAACCTGTTCAGCACCCCGAAAAGATAAAATTGAAGACAAACAAACTACACAAAGGTCACGCCAGAGACTCTTCACCAAATCATCGGCATTGAGGACTCTTGGATTACGTACGAGTCATTTAATCAAATAATTATCGGGACATCAATGCACGAGCTAGAAGTTTCACAATATGTATATACTTTCACCTGGACGGGGGAGTGTTTATTATTATTTTTTGGATTTGACTTATGTAATACATTGTTTTAATGCTTTAAATGTTGTAGATGGAATCGGGCACTGGGTGTCAGAGGGGAGGGGCTATTAAGTCACGTGATGGAGTGCACCAGGGATTCACAGGTGGGTTGCGTAGCTTTAAATAGAGTGGGTTTAATCAGGTTGGAGAAACGGATGTTTGACACAGAGATGAAGGTTGCTATGCAGCAGGTTTACATCGGGCACGAACGTAAGTTGGATAAGGTTAAACAGCGATGAAAATGGGGGCTTGTAAAAATGGTGTTTGAAATTGAAAGAGGGGGTGACATGGGGAGGCGGTAGAGCTACGAGATTGGGTAGATTACATTGTTTGGGAGGTTTAGTATGATGTAGGTTCACGGTTCAAGGTGCACAAAAGATTTGTCTGAAGACACAAGTTGACATGCTGGATTTAATTAAGTTATGATACTAGGGTATAATTAGCTTAGGTATAGGTATAGGTTTCATGGGGGGGACTAGAGATTATCTGTCACTTGGGTGGTCTTCCTTTATTAAGAGTGGGTTGTTTATCGGTACTTTTTGAATTATGTCTAGCGCTAATTAATTAAATAAATGACTGAAACATGTACATTTTTTACATCATAGATACCCCTGACGAAGGTTGTTACCGAAATGCATTGGGTGTGATGTTGTCATGCATAATTTGGAGGACTCGAGATTCAGAAAATGCTCATGTTTAGGCCTGGATTGGCAATCATGAAGTAAATACATGCGTAAGTAAAAAGGAATTTTGCTGCTTCCGCGTGACAATGAAACTTGGATAAAATATGGAATAAAATGGATACAATTTGGAGTAATTATGGTTAATGCGTATTATTGAAATACCAAAGTTCATGTGGCTGTGCAACTCGCTTGATGACCTGCAAGGCGCGGGCCATCTCTTTTCATGCATTTACATATGGTGTGGAAAAGGAACGGAGCACACACGAGTGCTGCACGCTAAATCTGATAAAAAGCAGTTAGGAACTTTAAGCATCAAATATGGGTGTGCGCCAGGATAATGATTGTTGATTCGTACTGAACTGTTCCAACCTGTTCAGCACCCCGAAAAGATAGAATTGAAGACAAACAAACTACACAAAGGTCACGCCAGAGACTGTTCACCAAATCATCGGCATTGAGGATTCTTGGATTACGTACGAGTCATTTAATCAAATAATTATCGGGACATCAATGCACGAGCTAGAAGTTTCACAATATGTATATACTTTCACCTGGACATGGGAGTGTTTATTATCATTTTTTGGATTTGACTTATGTAATACATTGTTTTAATGCTTTAAATGTTGTAGATGGAATCGGGCACTGGGTGTCAGAGGGGAGGAGCTATTAAGTCACGTGATGGAGTGCACCAGGGATTCACAGGTGGGTTGCGTAGCTTTAAATAGAGTGGGTTTAAGCAGGTTGGAGAAACGGATGTTTGACACAGAGATGAAGGTTGCTATGCAGCAGGTTTACATCGGGCACGAACGTAAGTTGGATAAGGTTAAACAGCGATGAAAATGGGGGCTTGTAAAAATGGTGTTTGAAATTGAAAGAGGGGGTGACATGGGGAGGCGGTAGAGCTACGAGATTGGGTAGATTACATTGTTTGGGAGGTTTAGTATGATGTAGGTTCACGGTTCAAGGTGCACAAAAGATTTGTCTGAAGACACAAGTTGACATACTGGATTTAATTAAGTTATGATACTAGGGTATAATTAGCTTAGGTATAGGTATAGGTTTCATGGGGGGACTAGAGATTATCTGTCACTTGGGTGGTCTTCCTTTATTAAGAGTGGGTTGTTTATCGGTACTTTTTGAATTATGTCTAGCGCTAATTAATTAAATAAGTGACTGAAACATGTAGATTTTTTACATCATAGATACCCCTGACGAAGGTTGTTACCGAAATGCATTGGGTGTGATGTTGTCATGCATAATTTGGAGGACTCGAGATTCGGAAAATGCTCATGTTTAGGCCTGGATTGGCAATCATGAAGTAAATACATGCATAAGTAAAAAGGAATTTCGCTGCTTTGGCGTGACAATGAAACTTGGATAAAATATGGAATAAAATGGATAAAATTTGGAGTAATTATGGTTAATGCGTATTATTGAAATACCAAAGTTCATGTGGCTGTGCAACTCGCTTGATGACCTGCAAGGCGCGGGCCATCTCTTTTCATGCATTTACATATGGTGTGCAAAAGGAACGGAGCACACACGAGTGCTGCACGCTAAATCTGATAAAAAGCAGTTAGGAACTTTAAGCATCAAATATGGGTGTGCGCCAGGATAATGATTGTTTATTCGTACTGAACTGTTCCAACCTGTTCAGCACCCCGAAAAGATAAAATTGAAGACAAACAAACTACACAAAGGTCACGCCAGAGACTCTTCACCAAATCATCGGCATTGAGGACTCTTGGATTACGTACGACTCATTTAATCAAATAATTATCGGGACATCAATGCACGAGATAGAAGTTTCACAATATGTATATACTTTCACCTGGACGGGGGAGTGTTTATAATTATTTTTTGGATTTGACTTATGTAATACATTGTTTTAATGCTTTAAATGTTGTAGATGGAATCGGGCACTGGGTGTCAGAGGGGAGGGGCTATTAAGTCACGTGATGGAGTGCACCAGGGATTCACAGGTGGGTTGCGTAGCTTTAAATAGAGTGGGTTAAAGCAGGTTGGAGAAACGGATGTTTGACACAGAGATGAAGGTTGTTATGCAGCAGGTTTACATCGGGCACGAACGTAAGTTTGATAAGGTTAAACAGCGATCAAAATGGGGGCTTGTAAAAATGGTGTTTGAAATTGAAAGAGGGGGTGACATGGGGAGGCGGTAGAGCTACGAGATTGGGTAGATTACATTGATTGGGAGGTTTAGTATGATGTAGGTTCACGGTTCAAGGTGCACAAAAGATTTGTCTGAAGACACAAGTTGACATGCTGGATTTAATTAAGTTATGATACTAGGGTATAATTAGCTTAGGTATAGGTATAGGTTTCATGGGGGGGACTAGAGATTATCTGTCACTTGGGTGGTCTTCCTTTATTAAGAGTGGGTTGTTTATCGGTACTTTTTGAATTATGTTTAGCGCTAATTAATTAAATAAGTGACTGAAACATGTACATTTTTTACATCATAGATACCCCTGACGAAGGTTTTTACCGAAATGCATTGGGTGTGATGTTGTCATGCATAATTTAGAGGACTCGAGATTCAGAAAATGCTCATGTTTAGGCCTGGATTGGCAATCATGAAGTAAATACATGCATAAGTAAAAAGGAATTTCGCTGCTTTCGCGTGACAATGAAACTTGGATAAAATATGGAATAAAATGGATAAAATTTGGAGTAATTATGGTTAATGCGTATTATTGAAATGCCAAAGTTAATGTGGCTTTGCAACTCGCTTGATGACCTGCAAGGCGCGGGCCATTTCTTTTCATGCATTTACATATGGTGTGCAAAAGGAACGGAGCACACACGAGTGCTGCACGCTAAATCTGATAAAAAGCAGTTAGGAACTTTAAGCATCAAATATGGGTGTGCGCCAGGATAATGATTGTTGAACTACAAAAAGCCACATACTCTTCCTCCATACCTTAGCAGTGCACCAGAGAAGACAGCCCTATTGCAGAAGTTGGCTAATGCAGTCACTGCATTGGGGAAGGATGTCCGGACCATCATTGACATCAAAAAGAAGTGGCAGGATGAGAGGAGGACAAACTGTACCCCGTCTCCATCTCACATCACTTGAGAAGGAAGTTCTCACCACCATGCACCCCCACATGCTGCATGGGCTGCTTGTGAACAAGGACCTTACTGTGGTGCCGGGTAATAGGTGATGATTAAACAATGACCTTGTTTGATAAATGATTATTATGAACTGCAAATGTAACTATGGAAGTCACTTCAAGTTTGTGCAAATATTCATGGTGAATTAGACTCTCATGTGTTTAATTTTGTTTATTACACTACAAGACACATAATCCTAAATACTGCAAAGGTTAACTTACAATTTCTTTTTCACAAAATGTGGCCCATCTCTGCTGGTATTTTCAATGTAGTTTTATAACTGGCACATTAAGTTGTGCATGAAGTAGTAACCATCATAGTTGTATTGTAAATGCAGTTAAGTGACTATCTAAAAAGTTGTATATAATCATGTTTTGTTGTATTTGTGTGTTGACTTCTTCATTTATTTTACACATACAGTGAGAGTAGATCCACCCACTGGAGCAGAGGTTCCTGCACTTGCAGGAAGGCAATGTCATGCAGCAGATTAGCCACTGCCAC
Source organism: Triturus cristatus (assembly GCF_964204655.1). NCBI lineage: Eukaryota > Metazoa > Chordata > Amphibia > Caudata > Salamandridae > Triturus > Triturus cristatus. The sequence goes on from NC_140589.1 coordinate 866,074,598, forward strand.
CGGCACAAACTGGAATGTATATACGGCCAGAAGCGGGTCCCATGTGCTACATTATTATCAGACATCATATAGTTATTTTTCATAACCTCCATTAGTAGTCCCACACTTGTGATCTTAACTAGTATATATTGTTTTTAACATTTGGCTAATAGAATGTAAAATATTTTATACTCATATCTTTTTAGGCTCTGTGACATTGGCCTGGAAAAGACAAACTACTGTCACCTCTGCTCCACGATCGGGCATGACATATGGTCAGGCACCACACACTGGGCGCATGGTAGACCCTAGAAAGAACAGTGATGTTTAACTTTATTGAAAGCTCATAGTCTATTATATAGGATGACATGTTAGCAGTATTGGTGTGTGCCAAAACTTCCTGTTGTCACCCATCTTCATATTCTTAGATACAGTTCATAAGAGTATACTATTTCATAACTGTGAGGGATGGGCGAAAAACAGATCTAGGAGGCCGGATGAGTAACACCTTTGGGGGGGCGGAGCTTGCTCGCGACCAAGATGGTCGCTTGAGCCTTGAGCTCCGTATCGCCGACATATTATTCGTAAGATATCCGATGGCCCTTTGGACATTAACTTAACCCAGGCGGAAAACTACACACCGGAATTCACCCGCGACACGGGGAACTGCTCCCGATCTCTATCACCCCCGCTGATCCGGAGATATCGTTGCTGGCGGCGGACACCTTGCAGGGCCTGAAATCCCCGGCCTTGGGCAGCGCAGAAGGCGGAGCGACAGCAGAGTGCGTGCCGCGAGCTGTGGGATGTTACAGCCGGAATGTGCGAACTCCAACCCCTGACTCCAGCCAATGCGAGCATCGGAACATGCAGGATAGCTGAGGAGGTCTCTGGGCCTCGGGGACTGAAACACGGCGGCTCTGCGGCAGGTCTCACAATCCTGGACCTGGTGGCAGCGCGACGGTCCCAGACCTCCGCACGGACGTTGGTGCGGAGCAGAATGAGATCGTGAGGCAGGAGCTGCACACAGCTTATTATCCGGGGAGCTACCGGTGAGAGGGACCTAGGGAAGTGCGGCGGCAGCTAGTGGGAAGCATGGGGAGCAACTGACCAGTCCGGGGGCATTGTTATATAGCTACATAGGCCAGGCACGGAACTCAAAGAGTCAGCGGAGGCCATATTGTGGACGGCAGCATTTGGAGCCTGCTGCTGAATTGGGCAGAGAGAAAGGTGCAGCATTGATCGGGTGGTCATCCCGTGGAGCCGCTCCCACCCAATGATCCTGAGATACCTGGTATGCCGCAACAGATCGCCGAACAAGCAGCTTTTTGGTCGACTCGAAGCAGGGGCCCACATTTGGACAACACCTTTGGGGGCAGGTAAACTGGTCCTGGCCTGATACACAGTGAAGCACAGACAGAGTAGAGCTCTACGGAGGGTGCAGAGAGCGGCTCAGGAGAGGTAGCGCAGAGAGGAGCAGGAGACGGGTGGTGTAGATGGAGGCTCAATCGCTCGGCTGGGCGAGTACTAGCCCTCCAGTGTCCTAGCAGCCAGTGAAGATCAAAACGGCGACAGAGGTGGTTTCGGTTTGCTAGGCCCATCGAGTCAGCTGATTCTGCGGCTTGTCTTTCCTGCCTGCTGTTGACTGCTGCACTGGGAACGAAAGCAGTGCGCAGCTTCATTCTTACCCACACCAGATGTAATTAGGAAGTGGCGGAAATATAGACCCTCGCAGCACTGCATAACACAGAGGAGATAATGGGCCGCACGGACAGATCGCAACCGAAGCTCACGTTTGAGCAGAAAAGCTCGAAATCACAGGAAGCCACGACTGAAGAAGCCCCCAGGATGCCAACCTCTGCGGAGGGTGACTCGGACATCCGGAGTGTGCTCATGTCGATGGAAAAGAGCTTACAAAGCGGCATCAACTCACTAGGTACGAAAATGGACGCCCTCTCCTACCGGATGGACAGGATGGTGGAACGTCTGGATAAGCATGCGGAGAGGTTGAATATGTCTGAGCGGAGACTCGCGGAGGTGGAAGAAGCGCACACTACGCTGGACTCGGATCATAAACAACTCGAGAAGGTCATACGACTCCTACAAGACAGAGGACTTGGAGGTTCGCTCGCGACGCTGCAACCTAAGAATTACTGGCCTTCTAGAGACTACCCCAACTGTAAATATGGAACACTTTGTGGAGAAGCTACTGGTAAATCTTCTAGGGGAAAACACCTTCTCCAATATGTTTGTAGTAGATAGAGCGCATCGCTCACTGGGTCCTCGCCCGTCTCCGGGTGCCACACCATGTCCAATCAGCAAAACTGCTCAACTACCGGGACAGAGACACCGCTTTGCGAATAGCGAGGGAAAAGTATTGGCATTCAAGGGATCGACGATCTCGCTCTTCCCGGATTTCACCGCTCGTGTGCAGGAAGCGCGCAGACAATTTGTACCCATGAAAAAGCAACTTCGCGATCTGGGCCTAGATTACGCCATGTTGTATCCTGCCAAACTACGGGTGAATAAACAAGGTCGTTCCCATATCTTCACAGATCCGAAGGAACTACAGAAGGCACTCAAAGGTTGGACCAAAGAGCAGCACCGGAGTCCGGAACGTCTTCTGCCAGACGAGGCGACAGGAGGATCGCTGGAGGAACAGGACTGAGACTGCCTCACTCTTTTTTCACTGATAAGTACCATGAGCACTTCAGGAGCAGGAGGGGGGAGGGGGAAGATGAAGGGGGTACCTACATAAAGGTATGTTGACACCACGCCTGGTACACGATGGGTGTTCTGTACTGGAGGCACTTTCAGAGGCGTGTCGTGTCAACATACACCGCATAGGCGGGATAGCTACTTACGGGCTGATATCTGCTCCCGGCTGCTAAACAGTGGAAAGTGATCTGTAGTGCCACTGAAATTGGAGCTACATATAGGGGGGAAATCTAGGGCAAACAAACAGAGGTAAGGGTATCCCTTCCGCATACAGAGTGTAGGCCAGGGGATCAAGATAGACCTTGTAACAAAGCCCCAATCCACTTGGACCAGGAGCATTCTATTGTGGGAGCTGTGTGATCACTAGTCGGTGTGCGGGGGCTGAGATGAAAGCTCATCTACAATTGACAGTTCATTGCACACAGAGCGACCTCCGCCCACAAGTGAATCACACTAGTACTGTAGGCACACAGAAGGGGGGATATAGGGAGGGGTGGAAGGGTTATTTTGGGGGATGCTGCGCGACCGAGTTGTGGGTGGTCTACTGTGGGAGGGGGATGGGGGACGCAGGGTGGAAGTTTTGTTGGTTTTTATGTCAATGAGGTTTGCTGCGGTTCTGTATAGTACGCATAATATACGCAAGCTACATATGTCAGGACGCACTACCAGACTTGTTAAGAAGGAAGGCGACACTTAGAATGGCTACTGCATCGAAGGCTATAGACTCCATCAGAGCACTGTCATGTAACATTAGAGGGCTTAATGATCATCGTAAATTACTTAAAGTATTGAATTATCTCACACGGCATAATATTGATGTGGCTTTACTTCAGGAGACTCATCTTCCTCTACAAAGTGCGATGTTACGCAGCAAGGGGCTGTTGGGTAATGTCAATGCCTCTGGTTTCACCACACATGCCCGTGGGGTAATGACCTGGGTTAACCCTAAATCTGACTACACGATAGAACTGCTGACGGCCGTTTTGTGATTTCCAGATGCAGGGGTAGGGGATTAGACTGCTTGTAGTGAATGTCTATGGACCGAATTATGACTGCCCGGAGATCTTTACTGCATTAGCTAACGTGATCCATGGAAATGTGAGTGCACAAATACTCTGTGGCGGAGACTTAAATCTGATTAGAAACCCCGAATTGGACAGATCCGGAGGCCCGGTGAGAATACCGGTGGCGGCTGCTTGAACACTAGAAAACGTCATGATTAGTAAGGACCTCAGAGATGTATGGAGAGAGCTGCACCCGGCGAAGGAAGGTTTTACACATTATTCTGCATACTATGATTTACACACGCGCATAGACTACTGGTTGGCATTGACGTCACTTATGGGTCAGATACGATCCTGTCAGATACTACCACGTACACTGTCTGATCACTCACCACTTTTGCTGGTACTAGCGACACCCAAGCACACAATTCCACCATTCACATGGCGCTTCCCACCTTATTCATTGCTCGACCCTCTCTTTAAGGAGGAGCTTGCAGACGCAATAGACACATTCTTCGCCACTAATATTGGCTCCGTAGAGAGTTTCCAAACGGTATGGGAGGCTTTTAAGGTATACATCCGAGGGGTAGCCATGTCCTGCGTTCTATACGTCAGAGGTTGGTGGTCCTGGAACAACAGTTGGGGGAACCAGAAGCGCGTAATAGATATACCTACAGTCTCCCCCGGTAGTGGCAGGCGTATTATTTGCTGGAGTCTGTATGTCTGCCTCTGCACCCGCTTTTAGTTTGTCTGCCTGACTTGCCACCTTTTCAACAGTCATACCCTTACCTGAACGCCTGTCCTGCGCTGTCGATAAACCTTTGACCGGACTGCCCCCACATCCATAGACACCAACCACAACATGGGTCTTTCCTCACCTCTACCACTAGCACCAAACTTATTTTGACCAAACTTCTTACCTGTAGGGAAGGAAGGCATTGCCTCCAATCTCTGCACCCGCTTGCTCTTCTCCACTGCTTATTCCTGCTCTCCCTCTATGCCCTTTAAAACACCAGTGCTCCTACTGGCGTTAGCACCGTCCCCTGCATACACCTTCCTTCCCACCTCCTTAGGAACCATGACATTATCATCCACAATTTCATCTTCCTCCAAAGATAAATCATCCTCGTAATCCAATATTTCTTCCCCCCCAGGCACTGTTAACGGCCTTTCCTCAGCACGCGTAAGCATTATGTCAGCTGCTGACAGTGAACTTGCCACTTGCTGCCGGCCGCATGACTCTGTGCCCACACTCAACATTCCCCGCCCTCTACCGCACACCCAAGGGTGTATTAACGCACCTCTACGCCACGAAAGGCACAACACTCCATGAAACAACCTCACCGACGACTCGCGCACCTGCGAATGACCTACCTTCGACAGGTAGGAAACCTGCAGTTCCTTGCCCTTAAAAGGTATGATGTTTGCCTTTCTGCCTCCCACACTCTTTTGCCAGATTTCTTCAGTTTGATCAATATTATGAGTGAAAATAATCCTATCCGTAGGCCTAAGCTAGATAACAGAAAACTATGCCCTGCCCCTGGGTATGTCGATTGCCAAAGAAGTCACCCTCAAACTCCTCACAACATTAAAAAAAAAACACTTACACCCCTCCCACCCACCAGATGTCGAATGGAAAACCACGAATGTTGTTGAAGTGCACCACATGCCCAATAAGTCCGGGGCAAGACCGGGTAAGCCCGCCTCCACCCAAGTCCCCATTGTGAGAGTGAGTGCTGGAAATGCTATTGATGTTTATAAACACACACAAGGTCTAACTATGACCCAGTTCCATTGTCCCCTGCCACTGGTGCATCATCTGAATTCCATTAACTTGGGGCCAATAGAAGAATGGACTTACAGGTCTGTGTTGTCTAAACAATAGTGATGTAATTCATCAGGGCGATTAGAGAGATGAATACTATTTGCAGTCGGTTTATGGCAACGCATGTCAAACTAACACCTTAAAAACTAAAAAAGTTCTTTATTGTTTTTTTCCCCTTTACAAATCACAGACCATAATAACAAACCAGCAATGTCAACACAAAACAATTGTCGGTGTCCTAGCACTGCATTGGTGTGAGTGGGAAAATACTTTGAGCCTGGTTTGAAAACTGCACTTTTGAGTAAGTCTACTACATTTCGGTATTCACCGAGTGTACTTTAGTTGTTGTTTACACATTTGTAGTAACTTGCACTATGTAAGTGCAGCACTACACATGGCCAACCACTCGTACTGCAACAACCCCACCCATAGAAAATGATGGATGTAGGTACTTAACATAAAACCCCATAGGAAATTACATTATTTAAAATAGTTAAAAATATTAGAAATATAAATTAATGTTAAAAAATATAAAAGTAGTCATATTATTTATGTATAGAATATTTAATAACCTGTTATGGCTTAAAAAAACAATGTAAGGGGGGCGTGGCCAAGATGGCGGGGTGAGCGGACGCTTCCTCACGTAGCTCCTCCGGCCCGGCCGAGCTTGAGCCCTTTTCTTACGCTTTTCTCCCCCCGCTGAGGCTCAGCGTGTGAGAGGAGCGTGGCGGAGCACCTGGTGCGCACATTGTTGCCGCTTTGGTTCGGATCGCCTCGGGGAAAGTCCCCCAAAAGGTCCGATCGAGTTCGAAGAGCGACGGAGGCCTGGGAGGCGGAGTGCATCGGAGTGCTGTCCGCGCGCCTCGGCTGGGCCTGGTGCTGAAAGTTGCGATCTGGAGGGAATCTGGCCCGTCGCTCGACGGAGGGTGAAGGAGCCGCGGGAGGGGACCCGACGGTGCGGGAGACTTAGGACGGGCGCTTTGGCACTCAGTCTGGTGTCGGCGACACTTCGCACTGCGGGGCCCCTGTCCCTTGACCGAAGTACGGCGGACTTTCTGATGGGGGCGGCCCGTCTGGGCCCTTGCGTGTGACAGACTGGAACCGGTGGCGGAACCTCTTTGATTGATGTGCGTTTTGGGGGCCCCGGCGGTGTCGCCGGGCCTGGTCGTTCTGCCTTGCCCCGCCCTGCCGCCATCTTGTCCCCGTGAGATCAGTGGTGTTGGCCTTCACTGGAGCCCTTGCTGGTGGATGTATGTGATCGCCGCTGCTGCCGGGCTGACTTTCTGGGGGATGTGCTGAAGAGGAGCCCCCCACTGTAGTTCCCATTGCTGTCTCGGATGGGCACCCGCGGCTGGCGGTGACCGGACTGGACCGCCATTTTGTCACCTGTGACGCAGCGATTCTGCTTGTGGGGGGACACCCACATCGAGCGCTTGCCAGCAGCTGGGCATCCCTAGGGCGGCTGGACCTGTGCCCGACCGCAGTGCTTGCGATGTCTGGAAGAGGCGGCTCGAAGAAGGGGGACCGCACCCTGCCGGACATGCTTGGCAGGGCCCAGCAACTGCGGGACAGAACACAGCCTTCGCCGGGGTCCTCCCGGGCCTCGGCGGATGTGACTGGGGGGGAGCCACCCGTCACGAGGACCTTTATGGAGGAACTGTTCAGCTCCCTCACGGATGACTTCCAGACACTGAAGCGGGAGGTGGCCAGCGAGGTCCGGGAAGTGCGCAGGGAAGTGGAGGGCCTTGGCGAGCGTGTGGAAACGGTGGAGACGGAGGCCCAGCGCCGGGAGGAGGAGATAGTCCATCTTCAACAGGACGTTCTCCGCCTCCGGGAGCAGTGTGTTGAGCTCCAGGCCCACTCTGAGGACCTTGAGAACAGATCACGGAGGAACAACATTCGAGTGCGTGGTGTGCCGACTGCAGACGAGGGGTCCGATCTGGGGGGCTACCTGCGGGACCTGTTCCGAGAGATACTGGGGGAAGCTGCGGACTTCCCCATTAGCATTGATAGGGCACATAGGGTTGGCCGGCAGCGCCAGTCATCGGCACCTCCACCGGACATTTTGGCCTTCCTGCCCGACTTCCCACTGAAGGAACGCATCATGACTGAGGCCCGCAGGAAACAGCCCTTGACTTTCCGGGAGCGGCCGGTGGCGCTTTACCAGGACCTCTCCGCCATCACGCTGCAGAAACGCAGGTCCTTCAGGATTGCCACTGACTTTTTGCGCGAACACGAGACGCCGTACTCTTGGGGACATCCCTTCCGCCTGATCTTCCGGTGGAATGGGGTGCTACACCAGCTACGCTCCTTGCAGGACATTTGTGGAGTCCTGGGGCTTACGGCGGCGGAGGAGGAAGGAGCTACACCGTCGTGGAGGCCCTCGGAGAGACGGAGCCGGCGGAGGTCGACGAGGCGACGATCAGCGGCCAGCGCAGGGCGTCCTGATTCCCCTACCATCAGGGCGGACATGGCCGATGCTTTGAGGGCGGCGGCCAGGGACTCGGCCGGCTCCACCGGCGTGGCCTTGACGGCCTAACATTCACTCCGGGGGGAGATGCCTTTAGCTTCTTTAACTGCTGGGTACGGGGCGGGGGGGTCGGGGGGGAGCAGATGGAGGTGAGTGGCTGGACGTCCACTTCGTTCTTTTCTACGGACTTGCCCGTTTTGGGGCTTGACTGGGACAATGGGGTGCTTGAGTTTGCGTTTGGCTAGTTGCCAGGGTTGTGTTTTGGGTGGGTGTAGGGGTTGTTCTGGGGTTGGGGAGGTCCCGTCCGAGGTTGTCCATGCCCACGCTTGGTCTGTTTTGGCTTGTCCCGCGCGGCTGCCCCGCGTGCCCTACCCGCTGATCCACTGCCCATTGCACGGCGTTCCCGATCCCCGAGAGGAATGTCGGCCCTAAAGGTGGTGACCCTTAATGTTCAGGGTCTGAATAACCCCGTGAAGCGCAGAGCGATCTTATCTTTGCTGGAGGGGACGCAGGCGGACATTTGCCTTTTGCAAGAGACCCACTTATTGTCCCGGGATTGCCATAGGCTGCGCTCTGCTAAGTTCCCTACCCAGTTCTTCTCCTCGGCAGCGAACAAGACGGCGGGGGTAGCCATTCTTCTAGCGAGCTCCTTTAGGGGGGAGGTTTTGTATAAGTGTGCTGAACAGAAGGGGAGGCTTCTGGCGTATCGCATGCGCTTAGGAGGCATAGCGTTTACGGTCGGCTCCGTTTATAGCCCAAACGACCACCAAGAACGTTTCCTAGACTCCGTGTTGGTGGATGTCACTGCTTCTCCCGACCGCCACGTCATTTTGGGGGGAGACCTTAATATTGTCTTCGATTCTGTGATGGACAGATCGGCGCAGCGCTTCCCGCAGACGGGGGAACTGTCCCAGGCTGTGAAGGCCCGGATTGCGGAAATGGATTTACACGACCTTTGGCGCTCCATGCACCCCACGGATAGGGACTACTCTTACTTTTCACACGCACACCGCACCTACTCACGGCTGGACTACCTTCTGGTGAGCGGACCGATGCGTGCCGCTGCCACGGCGGCGGACATCGGGGTCCTGACCCTGTCTGACCATTCACCAGTCACCGGCGTTTTCCAGTGGCCGGCGGCCTCCCCCTCTCGGGGGGTGTGGCGCCTCCGGGATACCCTTTTACACAAAAAGTCTGTAGTGCAGCGCATTGGAGAGGTCATACAGGACTACCTAACTCACAATAGCAACACCGACACTTCGCAGGCGACACAGTGGGCGGCATTGAAGGCAGTCCTCCGGGGGGAATTTATCTCTATCTCCGCAGCCGAAAATAGGGAGCGGCAACGGAAGAGGGACGAGCTGACCGTTCAGGTCCGGGAGCTTGAGCAGGTCCACCGCCGCACGGGGGCGCCCAGGGTGTGGAGGCAGTTGAAGGCTGCGAGGAAGCTCCTGTCGGCACTGGATCTTGATAGGGCGGAGTATGCCGCCCTGCGCTTGAAACATGCCTTCTACACTGGGGGGGACAAATGTGGCAAGCTCTTGGCACACCGGCTCCGGGTCACGCAGCAGCGTGGCGTCGTGAAGGAACTGGTGGGCGCGGATGGGGTGGCCGTCTCCGGGGACGCAGAGGTAGCGGAATCTTTCCGCGGCTTCTACGAGGCGTTGTATGCTGAGGAGCCCTCCTCGCCACGGGATGCCACAGACTACTTGGAGTCGGTGACTCTTCCGGTGCTGGATCCGGTTCAGGCGGACCACCTGGAGCGAGATATCCATGTTGAGGAAGTGATTTACGCTATCGCGCGGCTGAAGCATGGTAAGGCCCCGGGCCTGGACGGATACACGTCGTTGTTTTACAAGACTTTTTGCACGGCGGTGGCCCCTGTCCTTACTCGGCTATTTAATTCCTTTTCCGAACCGGGAGCCATCCCACCGGATCTCCTGAGTGCGACGGTCGCGGTAATCCCGAAACCTGGGAAGGACCGGGCCCTCTGCGGTTCGTATCGACCCATCTCGCTTTTAAATGTCGACCTCAAGTTGTATACAGGGATTCTAGCGTCCCGGCTGGGTCCGCACCTCCCCGGATTGGTGGAGGCGGACCAGGCTGGCTTTGTGCCCGGCAGACAGACGGTTGACAATACCAAGCGGGTGACGCATGTTCTGGAGAAGGCCTCGCGGATCCCGGGGGAGCGGATGTTGCTGTCCGTTGATGCGGAGAAGGCCTTTGACAGAGTTCACTGGCCGTATCTCGAGCTGGTTCTCAAGAAATTGGGAATCGGGGATAGGTTCCGCACCATGGTATTCAACTGTTATAAGCATCCTTCGGCGTCGGTACGGGTCAACGGGTGTAGCTCCGGCGGATTTGCCATCGAACGCGGCACGAGGCAGGGCTGCCCCCTCTCGCCGCTCTTGTTTGCCCTCTACATGGAGCCGTTTGCTCAGAGGATTCGCGATAACCCGGACGCTATTGGGGTCCGGATGGGCCAGTATGTCCACACTGTCAGTCTTTACGCGGACGATGTCCTGTTGACCTTGGACGACCCTAGGAGGTCGCTGCCTGCTTGCCTCCGGGAACTGGACGCCTTTGCCTGTGCGGCCGGCTTCAAAATGAATATGAGCAAGTCAGTGGCGTTAGACGTGTCCCTGGCTGCGGACACCAGGAGGGACCTTCAGCGACTCTTCCCCATGCAGTGGTCCTCGTCCACGGTGCCATACCTTGGGATTCTGCTGGCGCCCACATTGCCGGAGATGGTAACGGCCAATTATGCCTCCCTCAGCAGGAAGATCAAGGAGGAGCTTGGCCGCTGGAGCAAGGGCCTACTGTCCTGGTTGGGGCGAATCGCGGCGGTTAAGATGACGGTGTTGCCCCAGATACTGTATCTTTTCCGGGCCCTCCCTCTCCAGCCCCCGGTGGGCTGGATACGACAAATGCAGGCTGACATCTCCCGCTTTGTGTGGCAGGGCCGCAAGCCACGAATGAAGAGGGTCCTCTCCACGCTTGCTCCGGAGGCGGGGGGTCTCGGTTTTCCGGACCTCCGTAAGTACTTTCAGGCGGCACAGCTGCGTTATCTGGTGGAGTGGAGCAGGTGGGAGTCCGACAAACACTGGCTCTTTCAAGACCAGGCAGTGGCGGGCCGCACCTTACAAGAGGTTCCATTCTTGCGCCGCGCGCATCGCCCCCCTAACCTTTACGCTTCTTTCGTTACGCGGGTCCCCCTGCGGGTGTGGGATGCAGTCTGTGAGGCTCGGGGCCTCACCACCTTCCCTTCGCCGTTCACACCCATAGTGGGCAACCCGGACTTTTCCCCAGGGATGGAGCCGGGAGTTTTCTCCCATTGGGTGCAGGCGGGCTGCAGGGCGCTCTTCCAGGTCTATGGCCTGGAGGGAGTGATTCCTTTTCAGCAGCTCCGCCAGGAGTTCGGCCTGACGGAGCTGGACAGATTGCGCTACATGCAGGTTCGGCATTGGGCCCTCCAGCCCCAAGTGCGTGACACCGCCGCTCGTCAAATTACACCGTATGAGAGGTGGCTGGCCACCCGGACCTCCGACGCTAAGTTAATTACCGATCTGTATAAGTACCTACAACCCCCGCCGTTTCACTATTACAACCCGGGGAGGGAGCGCTGGCACAGGGAATTGGGTAGGACACTCAGCCACAAGGAATGGGACCAAATTGCGTATCGGGCGCGGCACTCTGCGTACCACACGGGCCTTACGGAGACCTTTACCAAGGTGTCCACTTATTGGTACTACACCCCGGAGAGACGGTATGAAATGCATAAACACACTGACAAGGGGTGCTGGCGGGGCTGCGGGCAGGAGGGTACCCTCTCACACATTCTTTGGGGTTGCCCCGTGCTGACCGCTTACTGGAAGGAAGTTTTGGACCAGGTGGATAAGCACTTTGGGATAGAGCTGCCGCGCTTCCCGGCGTATGTCCTGCTGGGCCTCCCCAATGACCTAATGTACCCACTGAAGTCCCGCAGGGGCAGGCAGATCGCGATTGCGCTGGGGTCTGCGGTCCAGAACATCCTTATCCACTGGCGCACCACCACTGTCCCCTCCATCACGGGCTGGTTGCATAGGCTTTGGCATGTGCTGGGAATGGAGAAGCTGTCGCTTACGGTGGCGGGGGAGATAGACCAATTTGAAGAGCTGTGGCAACCCTTTCTAGCGCTGCTGTCCACCGAATTCCGGGAGCTCACCTGCCCGAGGTATCTTAGGCTTCTCAGGTTGATGCCGCCGGTGATCCCGGCGGACTAGATCACATGTGAGACGGGGCCCTCCGGGGGGGGGGGGTGCGGGGCCTTTTGGTGAGGACTAATCTGGAGCGGGACCATAGGACGGGGGGGTGGTATATTGTTTTTTCTTTCTTACTTTCTTTAATGGGGGGCTGGGGGATGGGGGGGTGGATTGTGCCTCGTTGAGTTGATGCTGTCTTTCATTGCTCAGATTTGGGGTGTTGGATATGCACGCAGGGATTCCACAGATTGCATTTTTAGCCTTTCATTTATTGTGCTTTTCCCCTGGCCCATCGAGCTATCCATCGCCAACCCTCTTGAGTTGCCCCCTTTTTCTTTGATTGTATTATATGTACCCTAACCTCCTATCCCCCTCCCCCATGGTTTGTTTTGTTTCAATAAAAACGTTTTAAACATAAAAAAACAATGTAATAGGAAATATTATATGCCTATATTTTTAACTGTTTTCAATAATTTATTTTAATTTAGAATTTCAAGTTCCTTCCTCCATTACTTTCTGTTGAAGATGTTGTAGTATCAGTGGTTGACCATGTGTGGTGCTGAACGTAATATGTTTCTTTTATTGTTGTAACTTATTCTCAAGTTTGTGAATACTGAAAAGTAGTAAACCTGAGTGAGGGAATAACACCAAGATCTGAGAACAGAGGAAACCGGTATATTCCACGTCCTAATCAGAGCTATCGTCCTCCTTTTTTAGGGAGGCGAAACCAAAACAGAGGGAATTGGCGCCCTCAATATCAGCCACAATATCAACCACATTACCAACCTCAACAACAGTATCAACCTCGTGCACAATATCAGACACCATTCCGGAGCCATCAACCAGCAAATCAGAACCAATATCTAGAAACCCGCAATGCTCGGTATTGGAGACAATGAATGATATTCCAATTTTCAACTTAAGTACATCTAGTCTTAGTCAGGCATCATATTCTCTCCTTTCAAAAGGACTATCTTTTGTACCTCATTCAGGTCTAAATAAATTTGAGTTATTTAATGATCTAATGTCTTTCTTTCGAAAGATTCGGCTAAAATGTTTCATTTCGAATATAGAAAGTGTGGCTCCAGATATAAACCACTCTGGGCTAGCGCCAAAATCTATGTTCACTCCTAATTTAGAACAAATTGCACCAGAGGTTAAGATCTTTGAGCAAGTGGTATTTGATAAACTTACAATTGCCACTAAATATGTTCCAAAAACTCCTTTCAATATTTCGACTGAAGAATATGAAGCTCTCAATAAACTCAAATGTTCTCCTGAAATCACAATAAAAAGCTGTGATAAAGAAGGGGGGATAGCTATACTGGATACAGTCAAATATATTAGCAAAATTGAGGAAATGCTGATGGACAGTAGGTTTTATACTAAAATAACTAGAAACCCTACTCAAAAGATCAAAAACAAAATTTACAGGTTAACTGCTAAAGCTCTGCAAAATGGATACATCTGTGAAAAAGAGTTTGACTATATGAATATAGACAATCCTAGATTGGCAAGTATCTACGGTACTCCTAAAGTACATAATGATGAGATCGACCCTCCTTTTCGACCAATCGTAACCACCATTGGATCTATCACTGGGCCAATATCAAAATATCTGGACTCAATGTAACGTCCATTCATACATGAAATTCCTGGATATGTCCAAGATACCCGTCAGATAATAAATTTGATGGAAGGTACCCCCTTTAATTCCAAGAGACAATGGCTTGTCACTTTGGATGTGGAAGGTTTGTACTCCAATATACCAGGTGATGGAGCCATTACAGCTGTGAAATGGTTCATAGATTTCTATGACATTGAGTGTAGTACTAACTTTATCATCGACTGTCTTAAAATTATTCTTGATGAGAATATTTTTGAATTTCGAGGTGAGCTATACAAACAAATAAACGGAGTTAGTATGGGCGCTTCTTGCGCTACTACAGTAGCGAACATCTATATGGCTAACTTCGAACAAAAATTCATTTTCAACGAGGTAGCTCCATTCTTTTAGTCTGTACTACATTGGTCACGGTATATAGACGATATTATCTTTATATGGGATGATAATGAAGACAACTTGACTGAGTTCATCATGTGGTTGAACCTTTGCGATCCAAATCTAAAATTTACATCCCATATAAGCAATATCCAAATTGAGTTCTTGGATATACTCATCAAACATGAATGTGGCCAGTTATTTGTGGATCTTTTCACAAAATCTACTGCTCGCAACACTCTGTTGCACTATGAAAGCTTTCACCCCACTAAACAAAAAAACAGTATTCCCTTTGGTCAGTTTTTGCGCCTTAGGCGGAACTGTACAAAGTTGGAGGACTTTGACACAAGATCCATTGTTATGAAAAAGAAGTTTCTTGATAGAGGTTACCCCCATAGACTCATATGAGAGTCATACAAACGAGCAAAGTTCTATGACCGCCAACATTTATTACAAGGTACCATACAGAAACAGGAAGCAAATTTAGTTTTTGTTACTCGTCATTCACTTATGAATGAACACATTCGCCAGATCATTTGTTCTAATTGGCATCTTCTCAATGTCAACAGAACCAAGACTAATTCTGTACAGAAACCTCTTTTTGCTTATCGCAAAAACAGAAATCTAAAGGACCACATTGTCAGATCCTGCATGCCCATGCAAAAAGAGCCAATACAGCGAAGTATTGAAGGCATGCTCCCCATTGAGGGTAACTACAAGTGCGGAACATGTAAAGTCTGCCCCTTAGCAATTGAAACCAAAGAACTTCTTTTCAATGGACATACAATAGTGTCTAGGGGCATCAGTAACTGTAAAACTAAAAACATGATTTATTTGTTAATATGTCCTTGTAATAAAGGATATTTGGGTGAGACGTCAAGGTCTCTCAACATCAGACTTACTGAACATAGATCCGCAATCAGGGCTAAAAAAATGACTCCTATGGTCTCACATTTTCTGGAAAAGAACCATACTGAGGACAATATACAATGGTATATTCTGGAAAAAATTCTTAACAAAGAAGGCCAATGCCCTGACAAAATAAGAAAGAAACGTGAAGTTTTGGGGATTTTCTGTCTGGATACAGTAAAAAAGGGTCTGAACTTGGAAGTACCCTGGGATCAGGCGATTATCTAAGTCGGGTCCAAGTACAAACCTCCATTACACAGTCTGTTACCTGTTCGTTGATTTAATTCTAAATTTCTATGTTTTCAGATCTAGAATTACCATCATATAGCTGGCTAGCTATATAGACCAATGTATATTTCAATATTCTATTATGACTCATTCATTAGACAAGTTATTTAATCTCATACGGGCTTCAGTATGAATTATATGAGGCACTCTGTATATATTATATATGTTTATTTATAAGTTAGTTTCAAGATGGTGTGCACAGTTTGCGTGTGTTTTTCATCCTTTTATTTTCTGGATTTTTTTGTTTTTTATTTTGTTTATTTAGATTTTTTAACCATTTGTTATCAATGCGCTGTTCCATTAGATCGTGCGCTTTGTATCACTCTTTTGGCTCTGTATTTCGGTACACACATCGAGACCAAAATCTCTTTAGAAACATCCATCTTTCCATTGACTCCTATGCTTTGTTTTATATCATTCCCCGTTCCAAGATGGCGCTGATAGCTGTATGATCTATTCGTCTACTGTTATATTTTCTATTTAGTATTTGCAATTTTAATTTTTCAAACTATATCATTTATAATATTAGCATATACTTAGATTTATGGTATTACACACCATGATACGTGCTGTAGGATGAGTTTCTCTCTATCTGTCTTCGTTATTTAAGATCGGAGGTTTTGTCCGTCCTCTAATCGTCATACGGGTCGCTACGTGATATGCGCCATCTTGAGTTTACAGAATAGACAATCGAGGCTATGGTCCGCTTTTTATTTTCATTGTTAGAGCTTGTTAGTGCCATATGTTCCCTATTAGTTTAATTAACTAGAGTTTGGCGCGCGAAACGGTTGGTATATATATGGTCTAGCGACAGACACTAGTTTACAGCATCGTCTGCAGTTCAGCTCGGACCTCTGTTCATTTATCGGAGCCACCTATACGATTCATCAAAGACAGAACAAGGTATGATATTATTGCCATAATTATAAGAAGAACTTTATCGTTACAACAAATCTAACTTAATGTCTTATTTAGACACTTACTTCTTTCTATTATTTTTACTTTAGGCGCATTTGGGAACATTTTGGTGATTCCTTGTATCCTAGATCACTACATTAGCCATCCTTCTTTCTTTTCAATTCGGTTGGGGAACGATAACGGCTAACTCTTAAGTAAGTAGTCATTGACAGAATGGCGGTCTTCTATTTTTGGCAAATATATGTTTGCGATACGATATAAATACGGTCATCTATTTACACCTTTCTTACATAGTGCCTGCTTTTAATGATATTGGCATTTAACTGTGAAGGTCGGCTCGGGCACAGATATATATATATATACTCGTTGGGTGATCATCATTAGTCATCAAGTCTAAACCATAATAAAGTAAGTATAGTAGGATGTCCATCTCATTCCCATATGTATTTGGGTTTACATATATATGATAACATCTGTACATATTCGTTTACCCATTTATATTTCATATTTTGTTTGCCCAGATAGAATTCTGCAATTTTTTGACTGCCCAACATTTTCCTTCAGTCCTATAACCGGTCCTCAGCCCATCTAAGGACATCTCAGCCTTAGATTGTTGTGATTAAGTAAGTGTAGCTGCCATCCAATCCACATTTGAACTGCAGGAACATTAGACTTATTATTTAGAGATTCAGAAATATGAGGCTATCTGATTAGATTCTATTTACATCTGCTCTGTCATTCTTTTAATTACTTTTTTCTTTATATTTCATTACTTTATAAGTTTCTTATTCTTTATTGGTTCCCTCTGTTTCTTGTTTCCTTTTTCTATCCTATACATTTAAAATTTTGTACAAAATGCTGCTGTGAATACTGTATTATTGTATTATAGTAGTGTTAATAATGATTAATATATGATGAAATGAGTGTAAATATGTATATACTTATGTCAAGGTCCTAGAGATGATGTATGTTCCACTCTGGTTTGGTTTTGCAATAATTCATCAGTTATAAAGCAGAAATGTCGACATTGAGCCCTATATTTGATGCATGATATACCACTATGAATTCTTTTCTCTCTTTTTCTAGTAATTGACATATTATTAGCCGATAGGATTGTATAATGTATAGAGCCTAAATAAGTATTTAAAATCTAGGTGCATATGTATTTAAATCATAAAATGTAACCACAATATTATATGTTGTTTATATCTCATACAGTTTCAGTGCAATAGACGGTCTCCTGATGAAGGCAGTAATGCCGAAACGCGCGTAGCTCACATCTACCACATTGCTTCCATCAACCACATATTTATAAATTATTTTGTGATATAACAGTTATTGTGTCTTTTTCAATGAAATATTCTATTGTATATTCTTTTGCTCACTGATTTGTAAATGCTACCATATATCAAGTTGTTACACATGACATTAAACTAAGATAGAAAATAAAAAATATCAAATGAAGAAATAAAAAACTTTATGTTTTTCTAACTATAATCGTGTATGAAGATTCTATTTATAAGATTGGTATTATTAGTGGTTACATTTATGGTTTATAACTGGAATACGTTGTGATGTATGTTTATTCACTTGCTATAGTTCTTTACCTACATGGTCTTTTTCCCTACGTATAGCAAGTTTACTAGTTATGTAGGGGTCCCCTTTTTTCCAATTAGGAACTAGAAGCGCGTACCAGGAGGCGGCATATAGCGAAGTGAAACACATGGGAAAGTACGCCACGGCGCGGGTCTATGGAGACGGAGATAGGCCAGGATCGGTACTTGCGAATGTTTTGAAAACCATGCGTAGCAAAACCCTGATCTCTGAAATCCGAACTGAAGAGGGTGAAATGCTGACCGAAGAGTCAGATATAGCTAACAGGTTCAAAAAATACTATTCGGAATTATATGTTTCCCGCTCTTCTGACATGGATGATGCATTCCTAGATTATTTGAAACATATTAAATTACCTTTCCTACCCGATAATTATAGAGAATTCCTGATGCAACCCATCGAAAAGGACGATAGAGTGGAGGCACTGACTAGTATGAGGGCAACTAGTGCTCCAGGCACAGACGGCCTTACTGTGGGCTTTTATAAGGCCTTTATTGAACAATTACTTCCCCATATTTCTACGTTATTTGACGATCTATGTGTAACGGGCAAGATGCCACAAACTATGAGGGAAGCATTGATAGTGGCCATCCCCAAACCAGAGAAGCCCCTTCAGGAATGCGGCTCTTATCGGCCGCTCTCGCTGTTGAATGTAGACACCAAGTTGTTTGCCAAAGTTCTAGCCAATCGCTTGACACTGCTGACCCCAGAGCTGGTAGCACCGGAACAGGCAGGGTTTATTCCGGATAGGAATCTTACTTACAACTTACGTACAGTATTCGGAACCATTCAACATGTCAAACAAGATACCAAGGCTGTCGCAGTTTTCTTAGATATAGAGAAGGCCTTCGATTCAGTGGAGTGGCCTTTTCTGAGGCAAGTGCTGACTCGGATGGGACTTGGCCCGGTCTTCCTACAGCTGATTGGTGTGTTGTACAATGCCCCCTCAGCGCGCATATGACTGGGGAATTTAGTAACTGATCCCATAGCCATCTCCAGGGGCACTAGGCAGGGATGCCCCTTGTCGCCAACGTTATACGCTTTAGTTGCCGAACCTCTGGCATGTGCGCTCAGAGAATATCACGGACATCGTGGTTTCCGGTTTCCCACGTGTGAAATTGCGGTGTCTACGTACGCGGATGACACACTGTTGTATGTGAGAGACCCTGAAAACAACCTCTCCCCGGTCCTTAGGGAGGTGGCGCATTTCGGAGCACTCTCTGGCCTAAATGTCAATTGGGCAAAATCTATAGTCCTCCCGCTCACTCCAAGCACGACATGATTGGGGATGGATTATCCCCTGCAATGGTCAGAAGACTCGATTCGGTACCTCGGGATTAGACTACACACTGACTCAGAAATTGTGCTTTTAGAGAATTATGGCACCGCAGTAGCTAAATTGGAAGACGATATCGATACATGGATCAAGCTGCCACTGTCTTTGATGGGCAGGGTCTCCATTATGAAAATGGTGATAATGCCTAGATTCCTGTTCTTGTTCACGAATATTCCCATAGTGCTACCACGTTCATTTTTTGTCCGAGTTAATAAGCTACTGGTTCGATTGGCATGGGCGAGCAAGCAGGCGCGTATACAATGGCGGACACTTACTTTGCCATATCATTTAGGGGGATTGGGTGCACCAGACTTAGAGTTATATTATAGAGCGGCGCAAGGCGCACATGCTCATAATTGGATTCATGGAGCGGCGGATGTACCGTTTCTTCGCATGGAAAGGGTATTTACCATTCCCTCTCTCTCCCAGCCGCAATCTTCGAACCAGTAGACCGTAGAACGGGGTTTCTGGATTCTATCAATTCAACGCGGCACGCCTGGTATTGCCTGTTACAACAACAGGCTGGGGCTCTGCTATACTCCGCTGAGATGCCAATTGAATGGATGGTCTGGCTGGCCCCCTGTCGAGACGAAGGGGTCATACGAGCGTTACACAAGTTCAACATTATTAAAGCAGGGGACCTTTCTTATGGCGGAGCTGCGAAGTCATGGGATGAGGTTGCGGACGCTGCAGAAACGTATACCTTACTGCAACGATTTCAGTTCCACCGTGTATGTAGGGCACTACACCAACAATTGGGGGACGACCTGAATCATCCCCCAGAGGTGAAAGAACTGTAGTACGTCATTAAAACTAAATCACCCCGAAAGATAGTCTCCAATATTTATAAACAGGCGATGTCATACCGATCAAACCAGTATACCAAAGCCAGGCTGGCCTGGCAAAGAGATTTGGAAACGACGATTGCTGACGATATGTGGCGTTACTGTTGTGCCATCACGAGAAGCATCTCATTACACGGCAGGCACAGGCTTATACATTTCAAATATATTAATAGAATATAATATACGCCGGAAAGGTTGCACAGATATGGGTTGAGGGAAGACGCAACCTGCGAAAGATGCCACTCCCCGACAGAAGATTTTATTCATTTAGCGTGGAAGTGCCCGGGGGTATATAACTATTGGGAATAGGTCTTTAGTGAGCTTAGTATCATAGTGGCCACAGTGATCACACCAGATCCAGTAGTGGCGCTGTTGGGTTACTCTAAAACTCTGCCCAAAGCATTACGCAGATTAGTAGACATGGGGCTCCTTCTGGCAAAACACAGAGTGGCAATATGCTGGATGCGGGGCCCCCTCCCTACGATTAAACAATGGTCGCATGATGTACTATATTGCTGCACGCAATCGGAAACCTTCAGCGAACTGCTCCCTCCCCGGAGTAGACCGAATAATTTTTGGGGGCTGTACACAACTTATCTGCTTAATAAGGCAAAAGATCCGCCTAATGAGACAGCGGCAGAGACAGGAGACAATGCTCCCCCTCCGCTATGTAGATGACAGTACAGGGTACACAAAACATGGACACACATATATCTAAAGAAATAGGGGAATTCCCAGACTTATACATTGCTGAGACAGCCCAGGTGGGAGAATTGGTGTTCTTGGAGACATTCAGTAGGAGGGAGAACGTATTTTCTGGTAACGGGTACAGGTCAAATGCTGAATGTAGGCATTCCTGACAGTAGCACATTATGTTGGAAGTTTTTTTATTTGTTTGTTAGTTAATATAAATGTTTACGATTGCTGATACACGAAATCCTAAAGCGCTAAGTGATACGCGCGGTTATCCTGAGAGAGTAACGCTGCCTTCCCACCGGGATGTTGGCTACAAAGCTGCGTAAATATCCTCCTCACATTGTGCTGCCGGCCTCAGGGTTGTAGGTATACGGCTGTGTATTTCAGTGACTACTACTCACAATAAAACTGCTTTAACTGCTGCCCTGCGGACCCTCCCCCCCGGGTAAATCCCCACTCCCGCCTCCCAGCCTCTCCTCCCTCGCACCTCCCCTATTTAATGGCGGCCGCTGCGCGGTCACGCCTAAGGCAAGCCCATTGCACCCGTCCTCAACCCGACTGCGACCAGCGCCAGGAACCCTGGATCTACGACCTCCCATTGCTACGACTCCGCCGTCCTCCTCGCACTTAACCACGGAAGACCCCGGAGACTGCCAACAGGCCATGCCGAACACGACCCACGGCCAGTTCTCCTGCCTCCACTGCCGCCAGACGTTCACGACCATCCTGACCTCCAGCACCACCGACGCATGCACCGACGACATCCTAAGATGCATCCTCCCCAACATGCGCTCCGTACACAAACACGCCATGGAAATCTAAAACCTACTCGACTCTCTCTTGCCCGACATCGCCTTCTTCACGGAAACCTGGACCAACACCTCCTCTGCCCCCGACATCAACACCGCCATCCCGTACAGATACAAGATCCAGAGGAAGGACCACCCCACCACCGAGGAGGGGGCCTCGCCATCGCCCACAAGAACACCCTTTGCCTCACCACCTCCAATGAAACCTTCCCCTCCGCCGAACACCTGCACTTCCAGATCCAGATTAGCCCCAAAGCCATACTCCAAGGAACCCTCACCTACAGACCCCCGGACTCCCTTCGCCACCACCATCACCGACTTCATCGCACCTCACGCCATAGCCTCAATGAACTACATACTGATTGGAGACCTGAACTACCACCTCGACAATCCCAGTGACCCCAACTCCACCGTCCTTCGTGACAACCTCACCAACATCGGATTCAAACAACTCATCACCACACAGACCCACAGAGCAGGACACACCCTCGACCCCATCTTCGCTGCAGGAAACAGCGTTCACTTCAGGCACACAACGCAACCACCATGGACCGACCACCACTGCATACACTTTGCCGTCAAAACCCAAGGCAACCAAACCAGCCCCACGCCCACCACGAAGGAACTGGAGCAAGGTCACTGATGATCAACTTAACTCCACCCTCATCCGAGACAACCACACCTGGTCACCAGACGCAAACATCACAGCCAGAGAACTCCACACCTTGATCTCCAACTGCGCAGACGAGCTTGCTCCGCTATGCAACTCCAACAGACAACGCCCCAGGAAAGCCGCCTGGTTCACCACCGATCTCCAAGAAGCCAGGCGCACCTGAAGATGCCTGGAGAAGAACTGGAGAAACACCAAGACTACCGAAAACTACTCCACCTACAAGGATGCCATGATGGACTGCCACAGCCAAATCAGAACCACCAAGAGGAATTTCATCCATAACAAAATCCTCTCCAACTCCACCAACTCCAAGGAACTCTTCAGTGTCATTCAGGAATTCACCAACCCACGCAGCGAAGCCACAGATATCCCCCCGTCCCAACACTTCTGCGACAAGCTTAGAACTTACTTCCACCTAAAGATTAAAAACCTCTACGCCAACTTCGTCGACCATCCTCCAGAAGCCACAGCTTGCCACCTGCACCCAAGAGACACCAGCCAGCCCACCATCTCCAACTGGACACTGATCTCGATCGAAGATATTGCCTCGACCATGAAAGGCATCCACTCGGGGGCCCCCACTGACCCCTGCCCTCCTCACATCTACCAGAGAGCCACGACCGCCATCGCACCCGAATTACAACCCACCATTAACACCACCTAATTAACAGGCACCTTCCCAGACGACTGGAAGCACGCAGAAATCAGGCCCCTGCAGAACGGCATCTGTGTGACATTGGAATACTTGAAGCTACGGGACTATCATTTTTCTCGTTTACTGGTACTTTTAGTTTGTTTTCTGCATATTGGCTCATTCAGCTGGCTTTTAGAAATGCGTTCACGCATTTTTTCTGTCATTTGATTGTAGAATAGAGTACTAGGATGAAACCATTGTGAGTACCAGTTGCAGCTTTTTTTGCATGAAGGTGGAGGGTTCTTTCTTTTCCACAATTTTATAATTTTCATCATTGGTCACAAAAGAGTACTGATAAAGAGTTATTTGTCTTTCCATGTATGATATGATGCTTTCTTACTTTGTACAGTAATTTACTAAAATCCAAACTTTGTTTACCTTCTAGAATTAAGGCCCCTGAGGAAGGGACAATTTAGGCCCGAAATGCATTGGGCACACTGAAATTGATTGGACTGAGTCCCCGGATTGTCTAAATTTTGTTTATCTTGTTGGAATGTATTGAATTTCTGTTATGTATAATTTCTGTTATGTATTTTTATTACAATGTATAACAGTAAAACACTGAAATGATGTAAACATTCATTAAGTCTTTTGAGCAAAAATGAATGTTTCTTTTGATTAATCAATGACTGAGTTCATAAAAACTTTTTGAAAATATTTTTGGGACGGTAATCCCACCATAGCAATAGTGCACAGAGGTTTTGAGTCCACGTGACTCAAGGTATGTAGGTTTAAGTTCAGGCACACTCTAGACAACACGTGCCACCCACTGTAGCACGCTGTGTTTGTAAATAGGAAAAGCTTATCAAGTTAAATATAAATAAGAAAAAAGTGGAGTGCTTCTCTGTTAGTTTGATCCCTGCTCAAGAAACCCACAGCAGACCCCACCGACCTCAAGAACTACCAGCCCATCTCGGTCCTCCCCTTCGCAGCCAAAGTTGCAGAGAAAACAGTCAATAGGGAACTGACACGGTTCATCGAAGAGAACGCCATCCTCGACCCATCCCAATCCAGACTCAGAAACAACCTCAGCACCGAGACCGCCCTACTCGCCGCCACAGACGACATCCGCACCCTCCTGGACCAAGGCCACTCTGCAGCCCTCATCCTACTCGACCTATCAGCGGCCTTCAACACCGTCTCCCACCGCACACTAGTCACCAGACTACACAACATTGGCATACAAGGAACAGCCCTGGACTGGATCCGAACATTCCTGACCGAAAGAAGCCAGAGGATCAGACTACCAACCTTCCTCTCCGATCCCATGAAAATCACCTGCAGAGTCCCACAGACGTCATCACTGAGCCCAACCCTCTTCAACATCTACATGTCCCCCCTTGCAGCCATCGTCCAACAACATGGCACAACATCATATCCTACTCTGACGACACCCAGCTCATCCTCTCCCTCACCAAGGACCCCACCAAGCTATACTCAACTTCCAGAAAGGAATGCAAGACGTCGCAGTCTGAATGACCAACAGCTGCCTGAAGCTCAATGCCAAGAAGACAGAAGTCCTCATCCTCGGCTCCACCCCTTCAGCATGGGATAGCACCTGGTTGCCGACCGCCCTCGGAAGCCCACCTACTCCCTCAGACCACACCAAAAACCTTGGCATTATACTCGACTCATCACTCACCATGAACCAACAGATCAACGCCATCACCTCCAGCTGCTTCAACACCCTTCGCATCCTCCGTATGACCTTCAAATAGATACCCCATGCACAAATCACCAGCAGACTGGACTATGGAAATGCACTCTACGCCGGCATAAACAAGTCCCTACTCCGCAAACTCCAAACAATACAGAACATCGCCGCCAGACTCGTCCTCGGCACTCCCCGGCACGAACACATCAGCCAACACCTACGAAGACTTCACTGGGTCCCCGTGGAGAGGAGGGTCACCTTCAAAATCCTCACTCACGCCTACAAATGCCTACACAACAATGGACCCAATTACCTCAACGACAGAATCAAATTCCACATACCCAAAAGAAACCTCCGAACTTCCAACCCCTCATTGGCTGAAACCCTGCGCATCCACAGAGCCAGAGCAGGCGGAAGATCCCTCTCGCACATTGCAACCAAGGCCTGGAATGAGCTACCGGCAGACATTAGACGTGCCCCCTCCCTGAACACCTTCAGTAAGATCCTCAATACCTGGCTCTTCGACCCCCCCCCCCCCTCCCAGCACCTTAAGATCTTCATGGGTGAGTATCGTGCTTACAATTCCCTGATTGATTGATGTGCTTCTCAATGTTGGCGTTTTTATTTGGGAGAATAATGCAAGAAGAAATTTACAGGGGGGAGGGGGACAACTTAGTTTGGGGTCGCTGGTTTTGGTCTTTGAGTTCTTCTCCTTTCACTGGTAATCTTCTTTCATTGCTCCCTTTTCTTTTTTTTGGGGTTCTAGGTCCGGGATTCAGTGGTGTGTTGTTCCTGGGTTGTCAGGAGGAAAGACAAGGAGGGCAAGGTAAGTACAAAGGTCTGAGGTATTTGGGTTGAAAGGGATAGAGACCACCACCACACCAAGGGTGTTGGGTCAAGCTCTTCTACTCTTCAGTTACAACCTTCTCTCTTTAGTTGTTAGGTACTACTTTGTTAGACCTCTTGTTGTACTTCTTTGTCTTTGGGGAAGAAGCGGGTGGTGGATGTGTGCAAGGTAAGGAAAAATAAAAGTGAGCAATAATACTCTGTCTATTTCACTGTTCTGTCTATGTGGTTTCTAAGCTGAGTGCACCCCTCTTGCGAGTTTCTCCTTAAATACTCTCCCTATGTCTTTTGGTTTATTGAGCTTTCTCTCAAGCCCAACCTCAGACCTCCTTCTCCTTAGGGTTTCTTTTACTGTAACCTTTCTCCACACATAAAATAAAAAATTAAAGGAACACCAGAAGAAGAAATGGTCCAAAATTATAACTCACTAGGCAGGCTCGTGTCTTTTCGGAACTCTACTGTTCCCTTGGTTGGGATATTGTTTCTCCCTGTCCCCTTAATCCCCGTCTGTCTCAGTTCTTCCCTGTCCTTCTTTCCCTTTCCTCGCACTGCCCCTGAAGCCTCCCTTACCTTCCCAGTCACATACTGGGAAATCCGCAACTCTCCTGAGTTGCAGCAGGGGAGTCACGCTTCCCAGAACCAACACCACTTTTCACTCCAGGTATCTGGAGCCTGGTCGTCTTCACACGCTGTCCTCTGTTTCTCTGCAGCGGGAGACGGACTCCTGACTCCATTTCCCCACTCGGTGCCTTCAACGTCCTCTCCTCTAGGGGGCTGGTCCTCTTCTCTTTCCCTGCAATTTGGGTCCATGCTCTCTTTTCTGGCTTCTTCGGGTCCCGTCGTCTTTTCCTGATTCTCCTCCTCTCTCCGGGATTGGCTGCTAGCGTCTGTAGGCCCGCCTTCCTTTTCTGTCAGAGGTTCTGCGTTGTATGGGTTAACCTCTTCATCCCTTTTGTTACAGGGAATGAGCAGTCGGAGCAGTTCGCCGGGCTGAGATAGAAGAGGTAAGTGAAGGTGGATTACGAGTGTTGGGTTGGGGTCCCATAAGAGTACTACGTTGTTTTCAGGGGCGGGGCCTGTTCTTTCTCACAATAACATGTTGGCTAACGAAAGGATGGCTCTACATTTAAATGTAAATAATAAAGAATGTACCAAATTGTTTATATTGTCCAATCTAAAGAGGAGTAGCGCTAACTGTGTTGAAAGTGTGTTCTAATGACACATACATGTAAAATAATACACATCACCCTTTTTATTGAAATATGGATATGTTTGATTCATTACAACTGCTGTCAGGAGTATCTCAGCCATAAAAACCACATCTTCCAGGGATTTGGGAGACCTTTTGGTGGCAACAGTCAGACTCACTAGCATCCGTCCATGTGGTAAGTGTGCCATTGAGTGTTGTAACTATTATTTTCCAAATAGTTCACAATAACCAAATCGTTGTGAAAGTAAATTAGAAGATATTGCCACTTTTTCTAAGCATCAAATGTTGGTTTGTGATTTGTACCTAACATTATCAGTGATGTCTGTGTCTTATTTGCTTCTTCACTTACAGTTCATGCTGAACATTAATTAAGGTGTCACTTCATGGAAGAGGTGTAGTGCAGCGGCCAGAGTGGCTGACTATGGAACCCGGGGGCTCACGGTTCGATCCCCAGCGCCAGCCGCAGATCAGCCCAGCACCATGTGACTCTGGGCAATAGCTTGCTTAATCTTCCCGACGGCCCCCAGCGCCTTGACATCCTTGGGTAATTGTTCACGCTTTACAAATACTGGACATTTACATTTACTTCCTTCTGAAGTTGCTGGATTGAGGATCTTATCTTCTGCCAAAAAATCAAGGAGCAAGTTTCAGCAGCTGACTTTACGGGGCATTTCAATTTCACATAAATTTGTGGCTGGAGCTGGTGGGTGCACATTTACATTGAACACCTCAATGCTACAGTGTGACTTGTCACATGTAGGTTTACACAAGCCAGATAACACATGGAACTTCAGATAGATGCAAAAATAAATGGTTATAACCTTTGTGTTGTAGCACATGACATACTATTGCAAATAATTATTATGTTGCAACCTCTGTCTTCCAGGTGCTGAGGACAAGGAGTCGCTTGATAAAGCTGAACCACCCATGAGTGGAGGACAGCGTGCAATCTGAAGACAGAACCCAATCCTCCTCCAAGCAGCAATGTCCGCAGCCAGCACTGCTCAACAAGAGGGCAATGAGGACAACGGAGATGAGCAGGTGTTGTTCGCGGAGGAGGACCTGGATGAGGAGGAGTGCATTGTTGTCCCACTGGCCAAAAGACTGAAAACAACATCAAGTCCACCCAGCATTGTACCTCCCACTTCACTTCAGAGGATTGCCCATTCCCAGCAACCAGCCAACGAGTTCACCTCCTCCAACGCAACCTTCACCTCCTCACAGCCCTCACATCCAAGGAGATGTGTTGCCTCTCCTATGCATTCCTCCCATGACCCTTCATCCCAGGCCTCCTCTCAAGCATCTGAAGGACTTACCACCCCTGGTGAGGAGCAGGTATCCCCTAGGCATGAGTCTCCCTCCTCCTCACAGCCTCCCATGTTCCTCCCCTCCCCATGCTGAAGGACCTCACGGTCATCTCAGAAAGCGTCCCTTGTGAAGGGGGCGAGCTGATGCTCATGTGGACAGGCATTTTTTCCAACAACAGTCTGATGTGAGGCAAGACATTTGTTCAATAGGGGCTACTCTGTCTGACATTTCAAACTCACTACAGGAAATCCCTCAGACGACTGACAGGCGTGTGTGTCTTGTACAGTATTGTGAAATCTTTCCAAGACAAGTCAAGGATGCACCAAGACCAAATATCAATCTATAGGGAAGAGAGTGCAAGACACCATGCCTTGGCCATGAAGATGTTGGGGCATGTTAAAAAAAATGTAAAGTCTTCCTTCACAGTCAACACATAGAGGGGACCCAACACATCTACCTGTAACTCACCCCACTCACCCACCTGTACCCCCAGCTGCACAGTGCCCCTCCACGTACACAGGCACCCCCCATGCACATGTCCCCGTGCACATGCCCCACGTGCACAGACACATCCCCCACCTGTACAGGCATGTCTCTCACCTGTACCGGCAACCCCTGTGCACAGGCACATACCCACCTGCAAAGGCACCCTCCAACCCTATACAGGCACCCTTCCCCCCCTTTACAGGCACCCTCTGGCTCTGTACAGGTACACTCCCCCATGTACAGGCATGTCTCCCACCTGCACAGGCACCCTCTTCAACTGTACAGGCACACCCACACACTGTACAGGCATCTCACCCCCTGGACAGGCACGTTTTCCACCTACACAGGCAAATGTTCCACACCCACCCACATTTTGGCACCAACACAGAATACGTGCTTACTCACAGAGATCCTCATCACCACATTTACGAATGAGCACTATGAATATGTAAATACTCAAAAAATCTGTAAATAAAGATAATATTTCACAAATCAATACTTCAATCCTTAGTAGCTTAATAGTTGCTGATGGTCAAATGATTACTCTGGTTGTAAGACATATATGTGACTTTAAATGTGTATGAGTAAGACATTTGGGTTTGTAGGGCCATCTTGTCACAAGGTATCATACTAAAAGCATAGCAAAACCCCAACAGATGTAGACTTTCCTACCTTGAATCCAGCATCTATGATGGAAAACACAAAACAGAGAGATGATTTAAAAAAAATATGTTATATAGTTAAGAAAATTGTTCTTAAAATAAATTGCAAAGAAATACTGTCTATTGTAAAGGGAGGAAGGAAACAAAATAATACTTCTAGCAGAATGGGCAAAGGAACCTGGGGGATTGGGCAATATAAAAAACATCCATTTTTGGCCTGCAGCATTGACATAGATTTACCATTCCCTTACTCTCTTATAACATGCTTATAACTAAAGAACAATGGAAGAGGGGAATGAGAGAACACATGTCTTGGGCTGCTTGGTCCACCCACATCGAGTTTTTATGTGCCCACATTCATGTGCTGTGTTCTGTGATGTATTGGGCATAAGATCGCTTTAGTGAAAAAGGTAACATGTTATAACTTATACAGCAATCATTACTTCACTAACGATCAGCCTACATTTACACAATCAACCTCGGCATTCCATATCTGCTGCTATACCTCCTAAAGAGTCTTGTTCTGCCCTCTCTGTAAAGCACTCTGTACATTAGATACTCAATAGTGCTGTGAACAAAATACAAGCAAAGTTAACCAAGGTCTGTTAAAACTACTATTAAAATAATATTACCAAAATGTTAGACACAAACATTCCCCTATATGATTACAAACGTATGCTGGAAAGTCTGTTTGTTTGCATTAAGGCACACACTGAGATGAAAACTATGAACAATGGAGTGTTAAAATATTTAGAATTAAATGTAATGCTGATCTAAAGGTGCTTTGCCATCATGCCAAGTTCTAAATGTCCCAGAAATGTTTTCAGCCTTCATAAAATTATAATTTATTCTGTTTTTGGCATTTTGTTTTTGCTAATCAACTTTATTGTGTTTTAAACAAAAGCACAATTATAAATTACACATTGGCATGAAGTATGTCCACGGTCTTTCCAGGGTTTTGCTGTACTGTCACTTTACAGTTGCTGTGAACATGTATTGAGCCCCAAGATCACAGTTGCCCGTCCACTGCCCCATTAGTCTGTGAAAACCAACCACTTGGCCCATTACACAGTCTTATTTGGCTGGACACCCTCTCGCTTCATATACTGTTTTTTCCTGCATGGCGCACCAGTCCAGTCCCTTGCGCCAACGGGAGATGATGGGGAGCAGGGCCTTTCCAGGTGGCTGCTATATCTCTTTTGGTCCCCAGGAAGGCGCAGGAACCTCCCAACTCTTCCATGTCTCCCAGGATAAGGGCCAAAGGGTTAAGCGGGACCTCCGATTCCAGTGAGGTACTCATTTTACTTGCTACTGCTGTCCAATATTGAGTGAGAGCAGTACAACACCACACCACATGTTAAAAGTCTGCAGGATCTTCCGCACATGGTGGGCCCTTTAGGAGCCAGGAGAAAGCCAGCGCGGTGCAATTGGACTGGAGTCAGGTAAGCACAGTGAAGATAGTAAATTTGGATTAGACAGAACCTGGCTGAGAGGGTAATCACCCAGGGGGCCACATGGGCATCTCTCCAGTCTTCTTCCTCCAAGGCGCCCAGCCATTGCTCCTAACAGTTTCTCAGATAATCTAAGGTGGTTGTGGAGTTGTTGACCAGAGAGCGGTATATCTGTTATATCCCTTCCTTCCCTAAGATACTATTGAGGAGCTTGGCTTCCAACGGGCTGAATTCAGGAAGTGCAGTGCTCGCGGGGGCATGGAAGGTGATAGCGTGCCAAAGCTGGACTGAGTGGCGTGAAGAGAGTATGTGTTTTTCAAGTCTTGAAAGGGGTGCAGGTGTCTCCCCAACCATACATCTCCAAGGTGTGTGATACCGATAAGGTCCCATCTCCGGAATCCTTCCAATGCCGCCACCTCCCCCAGCCAGGTGGCGTGCCACAGGGATGTCTGTAGTGTGAGCTTAGCGTCCCATTGTGTATACCACAGTGCAGAGCGCCATGCGAGAAGGACTGCTCCAGTCACTGCCGGGAAAGCATGAGGAATTTGAGCGCCTAAGAGCATTGCCTGGATCCAGGAGAACGTCAGGTTTCCCAGCTCTAGTTGGTATGCCGGGTCAGACCATCCCTCGGAGAACCAATTATGTATCACCAGGAGGCAGGTAGCCATACAGTACTGAAAAAGGTTTGTCATTCCCATCCCACCATCGTATGGGGCCCGCTGGCAGTGGGCAAGAGCCATACGTGGTCTAGAGCTTCCCCAAAGAAATGCAGCTGCCATTTTATCTAAGCCGTGGAACCTTCAGTGCGGGAGGTGTAGCCGGAGGTTTTGGAGTATATATAGAAACCAAGGAAGCACCCTCATTTTGAATAGGACGAACTTTCCCAGGGGATTGAGGGGAAAGGATTGAAACCTATGAAGGTCCTCTTTTGTTTTCTTAACTAAGGGGGTGTGAATGAGTGACTAGGTAAGTCCTGGGAGGAGCGCGACCCAGATCCCCAGGTATTTAAAGCTGAGGCATCGTATGGGGATGTCCGATTGCCATTCTACGCACTCCTGTGACACGTGGAGGGTACTAGAGTTGATTTGGCTGGGTTCAAGTGCAAACCGGATGCTTCTCTAAATAATTGCAGGATGTGGAGGCATCGGGCCGAATAGTGTCAGGAAGACAAGCACGTCCTCTACATATAGGGCGATACAGTCTTAATGTGAGTCCCACCATCACCACCCCGGTATCTGTGCATTACATCGGATGAGTCGGGCGAGCAGTTCTATCGCTAGGGAAAAGAGGAGGGGAGATAGGGGGCAGCCCTGCCTCGTTCCCCGGCGAACAGGGGAGACGTTTGGCAAATGACAAAAATGTTAGCTATATATCTGAGCCATTATCGTATGTTGTTGGAAAAGGGATTGTTGGACCAGATGAATTTGTCCTCTAAATGCCCCATGTAGAGACAGGCAATACTAGGGGCAAAAATACTGCCCATGGAAGTCCCATGGACTTGCAGATACAATTAGTCCTCAAATCTGAAGAAGTTCTCAGTGAGGGCAATCCTCATGAGGTCGATGATGAATACCACTGGTGCCTGCCTGGACCACTCTTGTCTTCTCAGTATAGTCTGTATGGCTTGGATGCTCTCCTCTTGTGGTATGCTCGTATACAGAGCTTCCACGTCTAAGCACAGCATTGTTTCATTGGACGGGTCGAATTCGACATCTGTCAATATGTTAAGAAGATGTTTTGTATCCCTGATATAAGACTTGATCTTGGGGACAAGTGGACGTAAAAAGAAGTTGGTGTATTGTGAGAGTGGTTCAAGAACCGACCCTATGCCAGAAACAATAGGTCTTCCAGGAGGTGGTACCCGCCCTTTATGTATTTTTGGGATGGTATAAAATACAGATGCTCTAGGTTCTTCATTGTTAAGGAAGTCTCTCTCGTTCTTATTGATCCATTCCCTTTCTAGTGCTTTGCTAGGTATGTCAGTGATGGTCTTCCTTTTGTATCTTTCTGTAGTTTCTCGCCTCTGACAGAAGGGAGATGCATGCTGACCTATATGTGTTGACCTCTTGTATTACAATAGCTCCCCCTTTGTCAGCGGGTTTTATAATCCGATTTTCCTATTTTGACAAGGAATCCAATGCTTTTCTTTGGACCTGGCTGAGGTTGTTGTAAGTGTTATAATTCGGTTGTACTGACTCAATTTCTTTACTCACTGCTTCCTCAAAAGCCAACACCTCAGGTGGCATAATAGAAGGAGGCGGGCAAAAGGTAGATTTTCCTAGTAAAGTTGTGTATCCTGTGTCTTTCTCTCTGAGTTCACAGCGTGTTTTAAATTTGTCTATGTCTACAGAGAGTGTAATATATACTTGGCTTCCATTTCAGACAGGAAATTATCGATGAAATACACACAAAAAAAAATTCAAACGAGATTCAAGAAATTTGGCAGACAAGGAAACTTTCTTTGCTATGCTTCCGTAGGATAAAAGTATAAGCGAAATAAAATACATTACAAAGAAAACATTCAGAAACTAAATCATGTATCTCTACCCATAAAAACCCAGCTAAAAACAGCAATCGTTGTGCTTTGACAATCCAATTAAAAACCTCCAAACCCATAAAATAGAATTAAACAACAATACTCATTTAAAAGATTTCGTTTGAATTGATGACAAAGTATAATCGGTTCAAACCTTGAACCATAAAGTGCAATCATACAGTCCTGCGAAACATGCCTCTAAGAGGCTGTAGACATACCATGGTATACAAATGTCTTCCCAAAGTACTTCAGAAGTGCAGCAGTGCCAAGACATTGCACTCAACTTTGGGCACAAAGGACGTCCTAAATACAGCTTACAGGGCATTCATTGGGTTTGCGAAACAATTAGACTGAGACTATGGTACCATAAAAATCAGAGGCAATAGGATTATGAGATACCATGCAGGACATTTCACAAAACCCTGGTATATAGTTGACTTACTAATAAAGTGCTTCGAGGGTGTAATAGAACCAAGAAAGTGCACCATAACTTAGACACAGGAATCATTCTTTAAGCAGAATGCAAGACAATTCATGGGGTTTAAAAGCAGTTGCACTGAGCAATCAAGAAGCAAAGCTTACAAAACAAAGTACTAAACATTCCTGAAACCCCATACATGAGAAATACATTTTCTAGAACAAACACTTCTGAACTCTGGTCATGACGGTGCACCTTTTCTTATTTTTAGACATTGCCATATGAAAAGAGCCATAGTATGGCAGACTAAAGGGCAGCCACGTTGTAGCAAATAGTGCATCGCAGGTCTACATTGTCTAATATTATACCATCAATTTTATCCTAGGACATTGTAAAACAAACAAAAGAACACGATGTGTAGGGTGGTTTGGGAAGATGTTCCGTCACATGGGCATGGGTCTAGCTCCTTCAGAGAAAGACACTTTTGGGGATAACACAACATAAGAGGCAAATAGTTAAAACCGAACCTGGTAAGGACAAAGCGATGCTGTTGATTCTGGATGGCGGAAAGATAAGATTGCAAACCTACGTACAAAGAAATTGAATTATAGAGGGGGAGGAGCCTAGCGCGCAACCAAGATGGCCGCGTAGGTGCGAGGCTCCCGAGGACCTCCGCGACCTCCTGAATTAATCCTGGCGATATCCTGTCCTTGTTGAGGGGACTGTGTTGGGGAACCGGAGCTGAGGCGCCACCTGCTTTTTGGGCTCGAATCGGACCCCGAACGCCGGTGGGAGCATCGATTGAAGGTTGCGGCCTTCTCCTCGCCGGCCCCCCGGATTGGAGTAGTGGGGCGATCCGGGGACAAAGTGAATAACAGCGGCGAGCGGGGCTGGGCGACTCGCGTACCCCGCACTTTCACTTTCGCTTTTGCGCCCTCCTAGCTCTCAAGCGGGGTCGGGCTGCGGAGCGGGGTGCGGTGGTGTGGCCTTGTCCAGGAGCCCGGTTGACCCGCCGGCGGTGGGTTGACCCGCGGTTTGGTGGTCGCCCCCGCCCCCCCCTGGCACCCGTGATTTGGTATAGCGGCCCGTTTGGGGAGCTTGGCACGACGGTGGAGAAGCCAGCATGTCCACCAAACAAGATGGCGACCGGGCGAAGGTGAAGACGACCCGCCGTGGCACGGCGCACCAGGCTAACAGTATGGACCGCTACACGCTCCAGAAGGGTTCTCCGGAGACATCGCGTGCATCCCCGGTGGGCCCGACGGAGGCATCTGCTCATCCGGTGGATCTGACCCTCCGGGACGTCATGGGCGCCATCGCAGAGATGAAGGCCTCGGTGGACCAGCGTTTCGATACCTTAGCGCAAAAAATAGACTCGGTCCTGGTGGATGTGAGCCTTGTGAGGGCAGACTTGTCCAAAACAAACGACCGAGTCGACTCCCTGGCCCACACCACAACGAGCCTCACGACAGACGTGGTGGCCCTCCAGAAGGAGGTGCGCCGGCTTGGCCAGGCGAGCGCCCTGATGGACCGGCGACTGGAGGATTCCGAGGGTCGGGCCCGGAGGAATAATGTCCGTATTGTGGGGGTGCCGGAGGGACGAGAGGCGGAGGCGGCGGATCTTTTCGTGGAAGAGTTGATCCAGACCCATCTCCAGCCCCGGGGGCTGAGTAAGTTTTTTGCGGTGGAGCGTGCTCACCGGGTCCCCGGGGGCAGACCTAAGACTGGTGCCCCGCCGCGGCCTCTCATTGCCCGGATTTTTAATTTTCGGGACAGGGATGCTATTCTCCAGACCTCCAGACAACAGGGACCGGTCAAGCTTGACAACATGGAGATACATTTCTACCCAGACTTTACTCCGGCGGTCCAGAAGCAGCGACAGAGCTTTCTTGGTGTTAAACGTCGCCTAAGGGACCTTAACCTCAAGTACTCAATGCTCTTTCCAGCTAAGCTGAGGGTAGAGGTGGATGGTCGCACGCACTTCTTCGACCGGCCTGAGGCGGCTGGGGACTGGCTGGACACTCTGCCTGGAGATCGGGGCCGGGGGGGCGGGGGGGGCGCGGCTGGCGAGGAGGGCCCGCCGGATCAGAATTGAGGGGTGACTGAATAGGCCTTGCTCTGGACGTTGTTCCTTCACCATTTATTGATTGCGTATGTTCCCCTCCCATGGAGGTCGTGTGGGGTCTGTTGGGGGCTTCCCTCCTCCTCTGGGGGACTAGTTAGTATTTAGCTATGGGGCGACAGGCACACTGCACTTTGGGGGGGCTGTCTGGGCTCATGCAGGGGTGCAGGGAGGGGGGAGTTCTGTTGGGATGGGGGGGTGGGGAGGGTGTGTTGTTTGTTTGCACCGCAAGGCAAACCCGCTACTATATTGTTGTTTTTAAGATGCTCTGTGGGGGACGTCCGATTGTTTCGAAGTATGATGGGGGGTAGGGATTTGACTGTGTTGTCATGGAATGTTAACGGCCTGGGGGATAGGATTAAGCGTGGTGTGGTCCTGCAGTACTTAAAACGTATTTCACCAGATGTTGTCTTCCTGCAGGAGACGCACCTTATAGGTAACTCCTTTCATGCAATGAATCGGCGGGGATATCGTTTGGCGGCCCATTCCGGCTTCACTTCGGGCTCGCGGGGGGTGGGTATTATGATCAAGAACTCGCTCCCGTTGGAGATTGATGAGGTGCGCCATGATGAGAGGGGACGCTACACGGTTCTAGTGGGAAGAATGGAGGGCAGAGTGTTTATCTTTGTATCAGTGTACGTCCCGCCTGGGTTACAAGCCACCACATTCGCGGACCTGGGGCGCCTCCTTCTGGACCTTCCGAGTGGCCTGCTGGTGGTTGGAGGGGACTTTAATGCGGTAGCCTCTGGGTCTATGGATCGCCATCCCCCTAGGGACCTCCCCCGGGCACAGGCGTGGCTGCCCGGCCTTCTGGACACGCTGGGCCTGGTGGATTGCTGGCGATTAAAGCATCCCGCATTGCGACAGTACACTTTCCACTCGGGTGCCCATGGTAGCCTCTCGCGGCTTGATTACATCCTTGTCCCGGCGGCCCATGCGGGGAGGGTGGGGGAGGTGCGCCATCTGGCGCGGGGTATCTCAGACCACTCCCCATTGTTGTTGCATTTCGATGTCTTCCCGAGGGGGGATGGCAGGGTGGCCCCAATCAATGCATGGTATTTGCGCGACCCCACCATTCGTGCCGATTTGATCAAATCCTTACAGCGATATTTCGACGAGAATGTGGGGTCGGTCTCTTCGGCCATCTCCCTGTGGGAGGCTTTCAAGGTAGTCCTTAGAGGGGAGGCCCTCTCCTTTATCTCCCATGCCCGGCGGCGCGAGCGGGAGGAGGTGACCCGGGTAGAGGCCGAGATTGCAGAACTGGAGGGTGACCTGGGGAGCGGGGTGACAGACGCCAAGTTGCATGTTCTACACCTAAAGCAGGCGGCCTATCGGGCCCTCGTCACGGAGGCGGCCAGGGGCCTCAGTAGAGAGCAGCAGGGGCGATTGTATGATGTGGGTGATAAGGCTGGCAAATTGATTGCGTGGTTGGATAGGAGGGAGAGAGCGAGCCGCGTGGTGCCTTTGATTGAGAGTGTGGATGGTGCGTGTGTCACTGAGCCGGAAGCCATTGTCTCCTGCTTCGCGGATTATTTCCGCGAAGTCTACTCCCCGGTTTCCCCCTGCTCGGAGGAAGATTCCCATGCCCTGCTTCGGGACATCGCACTGCCCTCCCTTACGGTGGAGGACAGGGATTCGCTGGACGCCCCTCCCACCTCGGACGAAATTGCCTCGGCTATTCGCTCGGTTGCATCCGGCAAGGCCATGGGCCCCAATGGTATTCCCATTGAGCTATACAAGCTACGCCCGGATGTGTTGGCGCCCCACCTGCGCGCGATGTTCCTGGCGGCCCACTCGCAGGGTTCCCTCCCGCCGGACCAGCGTCTGGCCACAATTGTGGTGATCCACAAGGAGGGGAGGCCCCGTGAACGGGTCACATCCTATAGGCCGATTTCGCTCTTGAACGCGGAGCCCAAAATCCTCGCCAAGGTGTTGGCCAACCGGTTGATTGGCGTGGTGGGCGATTTGGTCCACCAAGACCAATCTGGCTTTATACCGCACCGCAACACGGCGCTCAATCTGCGGCGCTTGCACGGGGTGCTCGCGCGTGTCCCATTTGTGCGGGAGCCGGCCATCTTGGCGTCCTTGGACGCCACCATGGCGTTTGATACGCTTGAATGGCCATACATCTGGGCGATGCTGGCGAAATTCGGGTTCGGCCCGGGTTTCATTAGCTGGGTCAAATTGCTATACTCGGGCCCATTGGCGCAGGTGGTAGTGAATGGGCGAGTCTCGGCCCCATTCGCGCTGGGGCGGGGTACGCGACAGGGTTGCCCCCTGTGGCCTCTCCTGTTTGCCCTGGCCCTGGAGCCCCTGGCGGAGTGGCTGCGGTGGCACCCTTCTATCCGTGGTCTCCGCTGGACCCCCGAGCATGAGGACCGTGTGTCCCTCTACGCTGACGATATCCTTCTGTATCTCGCCTCCCCGCGTAAATCACTGATCGTCCTGGTTGATGTTTTGCGTTCATTCGGTCGCAACTCAGGCCTGGTCATCAACTGGGCGAAATCCTGTGTCTACGTGCTTTCCGGGGAGGCTCCGGTCCTACCACGGAACTGTCCGATCCAGATTGCCTCTCAAGGTTTTCGGTACCTGGGTATCTATATCACTCTTGACCCGGAGGCCCGTTACGAACGGAATTTGCTACCCCCCCTCCAGCGCTTGAGGGAGGACGTGGTGCGCTGGCGGCGTCTGCCGCTCTCGCCGCTCGGCCGAGCGGCCTTGTTTAAAATGATGTCCCTGCCGCGCTTCCTCTACGCCCTCCAGAATACTATGGACTTGGTCCCGGCACGCTATTTCCGTGAGGTGGAGGGCCTCCAGCGGCGCCTGTTCTGGGACGGGAGGCCGCGCATTGCTCTGGCTAAATTGACGCTCCCGTGGTACGATGGGGGGGTCGCCCTCCCGGACATTAAACGGTATTACTGGGCCTCCCAACTAGCTGCAATTAATCATGGCCTTTACGGGCCCGCCTTGAACCCGGCATTTGAGATGGATAAGATGCTCCTACCCGGTGGCGATTACAATCGCGCGCTCTACTCTGGCGCGCCCGACTCCCGTTTGACGGGACCGACGCGTGTCATGGTGCGTGTCTGGCACGCGGCTAATGCAGCTATGGGGTGGAAGGACCGTTTGACCCGGGCGTCACCGCTGTATGCGTCTGAGAGGTTGGGCTCCCTGTGGACGTCGAAGGGCTTCGCGAAGTGGGACACGATCGGAATCAGCACGGTGGGAGATCTCTGGACGAGGGGGGGATTCAAAACTTTTGAGACGCTGCAGGCGGAGTTTCAGCTGCAAGGCAGTGAGTACTTTCGATACCTACAAGTCCGCCACGCGCTGGGCTCCGTCTTCCCGGATGTCGCATCCATTCCGGAGTCTTCCCCCCTGGAGGACAGAGTGCTGGATGGCCATGTACCGGACAGCACGATCTCCCTCATATACAAAAAACTGATCAACGATAGATCGTGCCTGCTGACTAGTCTCCGCGAGGCCTGGGTTGCCGACGGGCTGGAGCTGGACGACGAGGATTGGATTTCCGCGGTGGCCTCTCCGAAAGAGGTGGCCATCCCGGTTCGCCTTCGTTTCGTCCAGCTCAAGATCCTTCACCGGGTGTACGTGACGGGGCCAAGGCTTCTGCGTATGGGTTTTGCTGGTGACGGAATGTGTAAGCGTGGCTGTGGTGCGTTGGCGACTTTCATGCATATACTGTGGGAGTGCCCGAAGGTGGAGCGATTCTGGCGTGGTGTGCATGAGGTCCTGCGTGTGGTGACGCGTGTCACGCTGCTGCCTGAAGCGAGGAGATGCTTGCTGAATGTATGGGAACCGAATGACTATTCGGTCCCGCAGACGCGGTGGGTGACTCTGGGATACATGATAGCTAAGCGTGACATTGCGCAATTGTGGGGATCCCAGAGGCCCCCTGCGGTGTCGGCCTGGAAAGAGCATATGGATTGGTGTATGTTTCGTGAAAAGGTGGTGTATGTGGCGAGGGGTAAGCCTGGGGCGTGGGTGAAACTCTGGGGCCCCTGGAACGCCTACCGCGGGGGTATTTGTGAGCCACCACTGCTACCGGCTGCCTCGCCTGCTCCGTCTCCCTAGACTGCCCCTCTCCCTGGGCCGCGGGCGCGCGGTCCCCCAGTCCCTGATCTACTCCCATTCCCCTCCTCAGAGTTCTGCTGCTGGTTTGGATCCCCCACTTATGGAGCACGTGCTGTCATTTTGGATCGCGGGTTGCCTTGCGGGTGTGGTTTTTTGGTGTTGTTTTGTTTTAAGAAAAGGGAACCGTACTGTGGGCTTGGACCTGTGTGGCCTGCACCATTGATTACTCCTGTTTCACTGCTCTGCACTGCCGAGAGACTTTTACTGTATCTATGCAATATGCTTTTGCCATTCTAGCGGCCGGCCGGGTGGTTGTAGGCCCATACCTGTAACTTTTGCAAACTGCAATAAACGGTTTCAAAAAAAAAAAAAAAAAAAAAAAAAAAGAAATTGAATTATAAGAGGGAACTGCAGATTTATTTTTATTAATCACCACTCTTTTTGCCGCAGCGTTCGCCAGAAATGTCTGCTTCAGTTTTGGCTTACTGCAGACCAAACAGGACTGGGGCGAGAAAAATGAATCAGGGAGTCCTATTTCCTCCAAGGTCGGTTTGACATATAGCATCCAAGGTATGTCAAGAGCTGCATTTAATTTCAAGCACTTCTCGATGACTATTTGATTTAAGGTTGTAGTCTTCCTTTTCTAAATTGAGTGGTGCTAGCCTAATTTTATCTGCAATTTTGGGGCCGATTCCAATCCTG
Organism: Triturus cristatus; assembly: GCF_964204655.1. Lineage (NCBI taxonomy): Eukaryota > Metazoa > Chordata > Amphibia > Caudata > Salamandridae > Triturus > Triturus cristatus. Next base: position 866,115,103 of record NC_140589.1, read on the forward strand.
GAAAAAGGCTGTACGAATCGTTATACGGAGCGTTTTCTCCATACGACTCGTACCCGGTAAACTTTCCTTACAACCTAGGAAGTACGATTCGTACAGAAAGCCTTTTACCGTACGAATCGTACAAAAGACCGTACGGGTAAAAAAAAACAACGATTCGGATCCAGAACAGCCTGTACGCGACGTCCGGACGTATTTAAGCAGCGGTTTCCGGCCCAGCAAGTACGATTCGTCCCTATGGCCCTCCGTACGGCTCTTTTCTTATGGGAGCCAAAAACAGCCGTAAAAGCAGAGCCCATGAACCCCCATGCGTTGTGTATGTATGGTACATACCCCAACATTGCGTATGTACGGTGCGTACCTCAACATCGCGTATGTACGGTGCATACGCCAACATCGCGTATGTACGCACCTTACAACAACAGCGCGTATGTACGGTGTGTACCTCAAAATCGCATATATACGCACCTTACAACAACAGCGCGTATGTACAGTGCGTACATACGCGATGTTGGGGTACGCACCGTACATACGTGCTGTTGTTGTAAGGTGCATACATATGCATGGGGGGGCCTGTACGACTCGTATCCCTGTACTACTCGCACCCCGGGAACAACTTTTCCCGGGATACGAGTCGTACAAAGTTCGCTTCGTAGCGGGTAAAGTCATTTCCCGTTTACGGGACGTTTTCCGTACGAATCGTAAATCGGAAAGCCGGTCCGGATCGTACTTGTACGGTCGGACTGTATTTTTACGATTCGTACGGAAAAGTGTCCGGTCCGTCTCGTACAACTTTTCCCGATCCGATTCGTACGGATCGGGCCGATCCGTATGTATTTTTCCCGTACGAATCGTACTTCACGGGTCGGACGGGACTTGTACGATTCGTACGGAAAAAATTACGGATACGAGTCGTACGAAAAAAAGAAATACAGGATCGGAATCGACCCCATAGTGAATACCAAGCTGGTCATGGCAGACAGCATTAGGACAACTGTGTGGGACTGACAAACATTTTTTAATAAAAACATTCCCAGCTAACTGAATCGCATGGGTGGCAACCATACCCCAGATACCTGCACCGTACGTGGCTGTAGCCACCGACTTTGCAGTGTAAATGGTCAGCAGCTCCAGCACTGACTTCAGGCCTAGTTTTTAACAAACCTTTTGCAGAGCTAAAATTGCCTTAACTGGTATGTCAGCTCTATTTGACACCATCTGCTTCCACGAATATTTGGCATCAAAGAAGATACCCAAATAAAAGGACTGGGTGTTAGCCATATTAGAATTGTTTTTTTTTTTTTTTGTTTAATCAGTTTAAAAAAAAAAACAACCAATAAGTTCATCAGTATTGATACACAATTAGAAAGCAGTATTGGGCCCGATTTTACAGTACAACGAGTACACATCCACATTTAGTCCATTACTTACATATTTTTGACAATGGCAATAGATCCTTGACTGATACATACATATAATCTAGCCGGCTGATACACTGAGTGAATAGGAAGTGAACTGGCCCCATATATCTCTTGTTCTAGAAGCACTTGGCAGCTATGCAGCATAGCATGTAAGCTGATCATGGCAATATCCAATTATCATGTTTCAGTGAGGGCCTCCCGCCCCAATGAAGAGAGACTCTTCGCTTTGCCAACAGTAATGCTAGAGCCACTAATTTCCAATTAATAGTTTGAATGTTTTTGATAGTACCTAATAGGCACGTTTGTGGAGTGCATTCCACTACCTCTTCCAACATTTAGGTAGGAGTGCGAGTAACTTGCACCCAATAAGCATATACTTTAGTACAATTCCACGCTAAATGTTTAAATTCTGTGTTTGGTCCTCCACATGTTACGCAGCATTCGCTATCTCTCAATCTATACTTATAGAGCTGTACAGGGGTATAATAGGTTTGGTGCAGATATTTGAAGTGGATTATTCGAAGATTTCCATTCGCGGTCAACTGCCCTGTTAGCATACAGCATTTCTTCCAATCCTTCATACTCAGCAGTGTAGAGAGGATAGCATTCCACCTATCTAGCGGCCCGTCCCCTGATACCCACATGTCTTTTTGTGAAGTGTTATATAGTTGCGCAATAAGTTTTGATCATACGTCTGTCGTGTAAATCAACTGAAGTGCCCCTAAGGCCTGTGGCTCCTCCAGGAATTGCGGATACAACGTGCGCAGGGCTGCACAAAGTCTACTGTTTATAAACAGCAACACTGCCTCAGTATACATGTCAGCGGCTCCAGCACCACCTCAAACAATAATGGCGACAGGGGGCATCCTGGTTGCGTGCCACGCCGTATCGCAAATATCCCAGATGTGTGTTCATTAATACATGCCCGCGCTACAGGGTCAATGTATAGAAGTTTGATCCAATTAGTGTAAACCATCGGCACCCCCATGCGATGCAGCACCGCAAACGTATATTTCCAGGAGATATAATCAAAAGCCTTAGCGGCATCCAACAGCACCGCCACCGCAGGTATCGTTGGTTCTAGTATGTGTAACACCGCAAATGATGTACGTAAGTTATGTGAGGTGGATCAGGCAGGCACAAAACCTGATTGGTCGGGAAGCACCATCATAGGCAATAATAAATTAAGTAGAGTGGCCATGACTTTTGCCAATATTTTCACATCAGTGTTAATAAGCGATAATGGTCTGAAAGACAATTATTGGGCGATTTACCTGGTTTTAACTATGAAATTATTAACGCCTCATGGAGCGTGGCAGGTAGGCGCTGTTTCTCATAAGCTTCCATATACATCTCATAGAGATAGGGGGCTAGTACATCAATATACTTCTTATACAATTCAGCGGGTAGACCATCACCTCCTGTAGCTTTCCCATTGGGCAACGCAGTAATGGCCTCTCTAATCTCAGCTAGCGTTATTTGTTGCTCTAAAAAATCACGTTGTCCTCGTGAAAGCCAAACCAGCGCTATATCTTATAGGTATTCTGCAATTTCCGTCTCTTCTGCTGTCTACTGCCTGCATACATGTTTTCATAGTGCTGTACAAATGTGCTAAGTATGCCTGGCGCATCATAGTGTACAGAGTTTTCACTTGAGATTGCTTCTACTACGTGTGTTTTCGCCCAGTGGCATGGGGAGCACGGGACTCACGTCTGAGCATACCCGTCCCACTCGGGGTGACAAATGCAAAAGGTCATGCCTGGCAGTTCGGGCTGGACTGTTCCCATGGGGCACAGGGTCAAGACTGATTTACATATGGCTGGGTCCAAACTGGAATGGCATGGTGAGCAAAAAAACGACGGATTTAGGCCCAGATGTCTGTACTGGGGTGAATGTATGACATTGTTCTGCATTCTGTCCATCAATAGTTCTTTTTGCATTTGTCACCCCGAGTGGGACGGGTATGCTCAGACGTGAGTCCCGTGCTCTCCATGCCACTGGAATCAAGCTATCCTGGCTGAAGAGGGGTGAAACCCCGAAACCGGTCCTAGGATGCTTGTTTCCAGTCCAGGGAGGACCTGGCCTGGCAGTTTGGGCTGGACTGTTCCCATGGGGCACAGGGTCAAGACTGATTTGCATATGGCTGGGTCCAAACTGGAATGGCATGGTGAGCAAAAAAACGATGGATTTAGGCCCAGATCTCTGTAATGGGGTGAATGTATGACATTGTTCTGCATTCTGTCCATCAATAGTTCTTTTTGCATTTGTCACCCCGAGTGGGATGGGTATGCTCAGACGTGAGTCCTGTGCTCTCCATGCCACTGGAATCAAGCTATACTGGCTGAAGAGGGGTGAAACCGCGAAACCGGTCCTAGGATGCTTGTTTCCAGTCCAGGAAGGACCTGGCCTGGCAGTTTGGGCTGGACTGTTCCCATGGGGCACAGGGTCAAGACTGATTTGCATATGGCTGGGTCCAAACTGGAATGGCATGGTGAGCAAAAAAACGATGGATTTAGGCCCAGATCTCTGTACTGGGGTGAATGTATGACATTGTTCTGCATTCTGTCCATCAATAGTTCTTTTTGCGTACTTCCTGACCCGCTATTTTATTATATTCAGTAATTTTGTCTCGAATTTCTGCTAATTTAGCCTCTTTAGCTGTTGCTTCATACTCCCTTTCAAGGCGCCCTAGGTCCAGCTTGAGTTGTCTCATCCTCCCCCTCAGTGACTTGAGAACCCCAGCCTGAAGACCTATACAAGTACCACATATTGTCACCTTAAATGCTTCCCATATCATTTCCATACTCTGCACTGAACCGATTTTATGTGCAAAGTACTCCGTGATTGCTTTTTTTACTCCTTCACGGAATACCTGGTCTAGCAGCGAGGACGATTGCAAACGCCATTGAAACTGTGGAGGGGTGTGTGTGGGAATTGTCATGGTTAGCAGAGGCAGGGAGTGGTCCGACAAAGTTTTTGGTAAATGTTTGACCATAGTAGTCCACGTAATTACATCATTTATGACCAGCCAATAGTCTAGACGCGACCATGAGTGGTGTACATAGGAGTGGTTTGTGCCATCTTTGAGCCCAGGATGCCTCATCCTCCAGATATCTTTAAGGCCCAGGTCTCGCATGACCCCTACAATGGACATTGATGCCTTTTTAAGTGACCCTTCTGCAGTAGTCATCCGATCCTCACCTGGTACCAGCGCTGCATTAAAATCCCCTACGCAGATAACTGCTGAGGGCGGCAGCTTATGTATCTTAGCCCATAGTGTCTCATAAAAAACAGGGTCATCTGTATTAGGCCCGTATACATTAACAATGACCACCATTGTGCCGCATAATTTACCCTGTGCTATTATATACAGCCCTTGCTCATCTGCCTCAACATGCGTAATACATTCTTTTTTTATTAGAATCATCACTCTCATCGCATAGGAGGAATAGGAGGATGCTAATTTTACTCCAGCCATCTAGTTGCCACTTTTTTACCTGTATGACTGGTGAGGCGATTTGGAAGGCTTTCGGTCCTATTATGTGCGTTTGTACAAGAGTGCACTACTAGCACGGGATGAAGAAGTAGAGGCGTACCTGGACGAGCTGCGCCTACCACGGTTGGACCAGGAGCACGCAGATGCCCTGGGTGGCCAAATAGAATTAGCGGAAATCAAGGGAGCTGTAAAGCGGATGGCCCGCAATAAAACCCCGGGCCTGGACGGCCTCCCCATAGAGTTTTACGGCCAATACCTGGAGCGGCTGGCTCCCCTGCTCCAAATTGTCTACAATGAGGCCAGGGACAGAGGACGGCTCCTGCGCTCCATGCGCGAGGCCAGAATGATCCCCCTACTAAAGCCACGCAGAGAAAGCACTGACCCCGCGTCCTACCGGCCCCTGTCAATGCTCACTACTGATTACAAGATTCTCAGCACCATTCTGGCGACTACTGTTGCGCCACATGCAGGAGTTGATCCACAAGGATCAATCTGGGTTCATACCCACCCGCAACACTACCCACAACATTCGGCGGTTGATCAAGCTGGTAAATGATCCACCGCCCGAAGCGCGGATGCCCCTAGTACTGTCGATCGACATTGAAAAAGTGTTCGATAGTCTGGAATGGGAATACCTGTTCAAAGTGATGCGGAGATTCGGCCTGGGTGATAAATACATACACTGGACAAAAGTGCTATATTCCTCGGCGAAGGCGCGTGTGAAAGTGGGTGCGCTGGTCTCCCAGCAGTTTGAGGTGGGTCGCGGCACCAGGCAGGGTTGTGCATTGTCCCCCCTGCTGTTTGCACTAGCGATAGAGACCCTGGCGGCCATGGCTAGACTGGGCAACCATTACGGCGGGCTGGATTTTAGAGGGCACCGCCACTTTATATCGCTATACGCGGACGACCTCCTCCTCTTCCTGGAGGACTCCGACAGCACGGTGAGGGGTGCGGAGGGGCTCCTGGCACGATTTGGCGGGGTGTCTGGTCTCCGGGTTAACTGGAACAAGACTTGCCTGTTCCCCCTGCGACAAGAGGAAGTGCAGCCCCCCGCCTGCCAATCGATTAGATGGGAGCCTCACTGTCTCGACTACCTGGGGGTGCACATATATCATGACGCCCCGGCCTTGCTGGAGGGCAACATAGGGCGTTGCATCCGTGCCCTACAAGGGTGCATGTCTTTCTGGGCTACCCTGCCACTGTCGGTGGCGGACCGCATATCCCTGCTGAAGATGATCGCCTTGCCCCGCTTACTATATCTCTTCAGGACACTCCCAGTGTGGGTGCCTGGAGCGATCTTTAAGCACCTCAAGTCTTTAATAACATCCTTCTTGTGGGGATCGGGCAGACGCAGAATAGCGCTCACGAAGCTCACCCGTCCAAAAGACGAAGGGGGTCAAGCGGTCCCAAACTTCGAGCTCTATTACTTAGCTGCACAGCTGCAGTCCTTTACGCAGGAAATAGCGAGAGTATACCGTGGCCCGGAGAGTGAGAGGGACGCTGGCACTCCTCGCCATGTATTAGCTTACATCGCCCTCCAGCAGAGGCTGGCACCTGGGGATCTGACCCAAGAGGAGCGTACGTTCCGCCTATGCTGGAACAGTTCGCAGAGGAGAGCAGGAGTCAGACACCCATATGCGCCCGAAATCTCACTGGGCATGGTGACGGCACTCCCTCATGGGGGTGATTGGTCGAGGCTGCAGTTGTGGGAGGAGGCGGGTCTGCAGGTGTTGGGGGACCTGTACGACGACGGCGTGCTGTCCCCGTTTTAGACTCTGCAGGATCGCTACGACCTCCCGAGAGGGGATTACCTCTTGCATGCGGCGGTGGTGAGAGCCATACAGGCGCACTGGGGCGAGGGCCTAGTTGAGCCTGCAGTGACGCAGGTGTGCCAATACACGATGATGTCGGCCGGCACCTTCAAGGCAGTGACGTGCCTTTACTCACGGATGGTGAGGGAGACCCTCCAGCCCCTGACCGCGTTAAAAAACAAGTGGGAGCTGGACCTGCAGGTGGACATCCGTGACACCACTTGGGCGCAGCTGGTGCGCAGAGCCAGAAAAAGCACGAGGAATGCGCGATTCCAATTGATACATTTTTATGTGCTCCACAGGGCATACCTTACCCCAGACAAAATTAGGAAATATTTTGGAGCTGCGGAGGCTGCGTGCCCTAGATGTAACAGAGTGGGAGCGGACCTGGTCCACATGCTGAGGGCCTGCCCGAACCTGCAGGAGTACTGGGAGGGGATCGGCGACACGTTGAATGACGTGGCAGATAGAGACCTACAATACGACGCGGCCGTTTGTATACTCCACTGGTTCCCGCATACGCCCAAGAATAAAATGTCCAGCAAGTTCATAGACATGGGCCTTCTCCTAGCAAAGAGAGAGGTGACAAGGGGGTGGAAGTCGAGGGCGGGGCCTACACACCAGAGATGGCTGAATGAATTCCTCAAATGGGCGGCTAGCGAGAGCACACTCAGATACCAACTAGCTCACCGAAAACCGGACGACCGGGCTCAGGCGGCGGCGATGGAATGGGAGGTGATGGTACAGGCCCTGCGGGATAGCCTAGCCAGTGGGGAGGAAGGTGAGCACCCTGAGGACGCAGCGGACGAAGTTGAGCCACTGGCCCCCCTGCCAAACACACACGATTAGGGATTACTGCATTTTTCCTGCTACCCACCACACATGCAATTTGTGCCTGACTAGGCGCAATGGGGAGGGCACTAGGGAGGGGTGGGTGGAGGGGGAGTTTATACGTTTAAGGTTCTCTGGAAGTAGTTTGTAAGTACTGTGCGTTTCTGGGGGAGCAGAGGGACAGAGATCAAAAGCGGGCAGCGGGGCTCCCCACCGGAAGTTTGCTCCTGACAGTATTGTATCAATGTGCCATATGTCTATGTGACGCCGCCCGGCCTCCGGGATGTGGGCAGTACGGCTGTGTATGCTGCACGGACTAACGGTTAAGGGGAGGACGGGAAACCCGCATCACTGACATGCATCCTGGTTACTGTACGTTGTACTTGGTCCTGCAATAAAAATGGTTTGACAAAATAAAATGACTGGTGAGGCGTGTTTTTTGTAATAGAGCCACCTGGATGTTGTGTCGGTCTAAATAGGTCAAGATGTGTCGCGTTTTCTTAGGAATATTAAGACCTCTAACATTACATGTCACCCAGATATCACATTTTTAGTATTATCTTCCCCCATTGCTTAGTGTGCTAATTTGCATATCTGTAGTAATCGATTTCACATGTATTATCTTCAACAATTGTATCATGCACATCATACTTTTACACATATATAGATCCCCAACTGCTACACCCACCAACCCATTTCAACATACCAATTATGCTAAGGAGCCCCATTTTTAACAGAACAACATAATCATACAACAACATGTCTATCATCATATACTATCACCAGTATTCTGGTGCAAAGTGAGAATTTTTATCCGGTTAGGGGTTTCCCCTCTGGGGGGTCACCAGTAGCCCTCTTCCCCCCATGTTATTCCTGGGGGGTCTGGCGAGTACATTTACCACTGTATCTAGATAGTCCATAATATATCTATATACCCCACTCAGTTAGTCATCGTGCATGCCTAATCGCAAAATTAAAACAAATGATTTAGACTTCATCCAACAGAAAGTATTACACATTCATAATTCACTTGTATAGGCATTAGTTCTCATTACCATCTCTTACATTATCATTAGTATAAGGAGTTCCAAACAAATCATATACTCCACAACATATTCTATATTTCCACCCATCACCATTTTCTCATTTGTTACCAAGTTGTTCTTTTCCTGTGGCCGGCTTCAACTGCTCAGTCCTCCTTGTCTGCTTCATCTCCTGAAGGTCTTGTAACCTCTTGTCTTTCCAACTGTTTGACAAATAGCATGGCATCTTTGGGTGACAAAAATATCTTGGCTTTGCCCTTGTGTTCAATTCTAAGACGTGCTGGATACAACATGGCGTACTTCATTTTCAGAGCTTGCATCTTCTTTTTAACTTGTTGAAATTCATGCCTCGCTTGTTGCACAGTTGTCGTAAAGTCCTGAAATAAAGCAACCTTTATCCCCTAGTATGTTGTGGTGCCTTTTTTCCTGGCTAGTCTGAGCGCTGTATCGCGGTCGCGATAATTTAACAATCTGGCGATAATGGGTCTCGGCGGAGCTCCTGGCACCGGCTTAGGTGCCAGGGATCTGTGTGTATGCTCTACAATAAGCATTGATGAGAAATGTTCTGCTCCTAGCATGGCCTCGATGTATAGCTCCGTTTTGCCTGTGTTGGTGGATTCAGGCACTCCAGTAATGCGTAAATTATTACGCCGTGACCTAGCTTCAAAGTCCTCGTTCTTGGTCAGTATCCCCTCTAATAGCTTTTCCATTTGTGAGCATGATGCACTGACCATCCCCAGTTGATCTACTGTCGTAGAGATGCGTTGCTCCGCTTCAGTTATTAGTGATCTATGTTTATCAAGTTTTGCAGCCATATTGTCCATTCGAAGATTGAGGCTGTCTATCTTGCTGTCGATCGCCTGCAGGTTTTGCTGCATCACCAAAAGTGTGCTTTTTAGTGTACTAGTGCCCCTTGCCTCCAATTCTTGTTCGATATCCGACGTTGCCTATTTCTGAGATTTAGTGAGCCGTTTGGATTCAAATGTAAGCCTGGACTGGTCTTAATCCGTCTTGCCCATGGTGCTTTTTGCTCATGCCTGTATATGCAGATTTTGGCCCCCAACTCTTGTTTCAGTTTATATGCAGCACACACTTCACCTCACACCACAGGTTAATTCTGAGTAGCTATAGCCTTATCCGATACGTGTGCTTCTACAGTATTATGTGCAGCTAAATTAAAATAAAAAGCACTTAGGGCTTTGTCGTGCTTAAAAAAACTGTCAGTTTGATTATGCCCGCATTATATTTCTGGCGCTCTGTAAAGGCAACTCTTATCGTTGAGCTCTTTGAATAAAAGGCAGTGTACGCGCTAATACTATTTCTTGGTACTTCGTTTTTTTCGACCCCAGCAAACGCTATACGTATATCCGTGGCTTTCTATATATTTCTAGTGATTTCACTGAGTCAAATCATAGTCGCTAATCAGGCGCTGATCTACTTCGACTTTAAACTATTCAGACCACCTCTCCTTCAAACATCACCATGCATGACGTGGCGTACCAGCCTGTTTTTTCACGTTTATCAGCCGCGATTTACTTCTAGCTACTACAGGAGAGCAGCACCTGCCAATTTGCCCATACGCTGGGCTTCGGTTCACTTGTATTGGCACAGCGATCGGCCCAGCGCTCCGTGTAGAACTTCGCTCTTAGCCACAGCACAATCGGACTACTTTATCTCTGCAATCTGACGCACAGCAGATACGCTTTCTCCCTCTCAGCTCACACAGTTGGGAATACGATTAACTCCAATCTTTGGTTCCCTCCCCCCTTGTGGAGCACAACAGCTGTCTCAGCAGGTATTCACTTGCTCAGCAGACGTCTCTGGTAGCATCGGTGCATTAACAGCTCGTTCACGCCGCCATTTTGTCCAGGCCCCCTCACTGGCATAATTCACGTTCCAGAGCACTCAAACAGCATCTTTTGGGCCGCCAACTTACATTATTGGGTGTTATTGTTCGATTTAGTCCCTTTTCAAGTTAGATGCCAGCGGCGTTGTAGGATAATTAACGGATTTCAGCCCCAACCACCAGAGCAGCACTAATATGCGGCCATCTTGCTTCGGGCTCTCTAGCGACCCCAACCTTAGAATTGTTGATGTAAACAAAAGGGCTCTTCTTTGGTTTACTTCCACATTTCATTGTATAGGTCCTTTTTTTATTGACCCGCAGATCTTAGTCCTGCATAAAGGTGGTATAGTCCTCTTTAGGGCTTGCCGCACCCTCCCCGTTCTTGCCATTAGCACTGCATCATCTGTATAGGGAAGTATTGAAAAAGGGTGTGCTCCAATGTATGGGATATCTACAGCTCAAACCAGAGGCGCAACTAGAGCCAAATTTCGGGGGGGCTAAGAAAAAAAATCGGGGGGGGGCTGAATCTTTAAGCAATAGGCAGAGTGGAGCTGCAGGGGCTCTTAGAAGGGGTGAAACAACAGCGAGGCCTCATTAACATGCAAATGGTCTTTTAAAGACCTGTGAACTGCTCGGTGCGGCTGTGTGTGCGCCCGGGAAGCTGTCTCATCCCGGGCGGCCACACACGACGGGGGGGGGGGGGGGGGGCTGAAGCCCTTTGAGTCCAATGGGTATTGCGCACCTGGCTCTAACCACCAATGCTGATTCAATTCTGTTTGTGTATAGGGAGAAAAGGAAGGGGGCAAGAACGCACCCTTGCCTAACCCCCCATTTAATCCTAAATAATAGATTGCGCTCACCCTCTCTGCCATAACGGACACAGGCGCAGGCCTCTGAATACAGCTCCCTGATGAAAGTAATAATTGCAACCTTGGTACCCATCTCCAACATAAGTGCCTAGAGCTGGTGGGCGAGACGCAATCGAACACTGCCGAGAGGTCCATAAATGCCAGGTAAATGGAAACATTCTTAGCGATTGCATGCTTTTCTAGAAGCATACTCAAGCTTAGGCATTGTTTAGCAGTCACTAGCCCCTTCATAAAGCCAAACTAGGTATCAGCTTGGATATTATTGGCCACTGCCCAGTCTCCTAATCTACGTAGCAAGATGCAACCCATTACTTTAGCTGATGAATCAAATAGGGCTATGGGTTTATAATTCTTTTGGAGTGACTTATCGCCCTTTTTATAGATTGGCACAATAGTTGACTTTTTCAATGGGGATGAGGGCCCACCCTTGCAATTGCATTAAAAACGTTCACAAGCAAGGGAGCCCATAGAGCCTGGCAGTGAAAAAAAACATCCGCAAGCACCCCATCAGGACTGGGTACTTTGCCACAGCTACATTCACCCAGCACCCTCTGCACCTCCAATAAACAAAACACTAAAGGGGACTCTGCATCACTCGAGTAGATCATTGAAAAAGAATCAACCTACTGTAATTCCTGTATGTGCACGTCTGTAGAGGGGTCTGTAGATTCCTTAAAGTAGGGGGCGATAAGTACCCTCCTAAACCCTGAGCTATCTTTCTTCATACTGGGTTCCCAAAGAGACTCCCAGGCCCTTGCCTTGATCTCCTTTAATCTTGCTGCTTAAGCCTCTTTATAAAGTGCGTATAGACCTATGATGTGTTCCCTATCTCTCAGAATGGTACGTAGAGCCAGTTGTAACTTAGCCCAGGCTCTCGTGCAAGCTAAGTCAAACCATCCCCAAAAATGCGAATTGGCATTACGAGGATTGAGTCAGAGCTTGCTTTATATGGGCCAAGATGTCCAAAACGGCTGGCATAATCTGGAATGGGACCGTATCAGGTACATGGGCCTCTGTCTGCTTGTGATTAAGACCTCCAGGAAGAGACTTCACTTTGTCTACCTTGTCCCATCCTATGGAGAAGTAATTTCTCTTTGCTAGGACAGGTTTAAATCCCATACATGATCACAGAAACCCTGAAAAGTAACCTTGAAATCATCAATTAAAGTAGCTAGTGCCTCAGAAACTAGAACGTAATCAATTGCGGAAAAACACTCTGCACCCCTAAAAGTGTGGGTGAACCCGCCTGGGCGATCAGTCCCCTCATTCACCAGGACAAGATCAAGTTTCATCAAGAAGCTATTAAGCACATTGCCATACTCGTTATGCTCATAGTGTTGAAAATTGTCCTCCTCATCTATTAGACTGCAAACTGGCTTATGAGCCCTTAGTCAGTGATGGGCATTGAAATCACCCTCTCAAATCAGCTTGGGAGCCTGGCGATGATTGTTTCCAATGGTATGTATGGCTGACTCAAGATCAAACCCAACCTGTGAGGCACAACCATCAAAACGATTATTATAGTAGTTAAGAATTAACAAATCCCAGTCCCTGGGCACGTCACAGACTAGGCAATGGGGAGTCATTAATAAACTTTACCACTGCCACATAAAAAGTGTTTGTGATCAGCATGAGAAGATCTCCTTTCGTTCTGCTGACCAGTGAAGGAAGGGCTGATGAGTGGAACGTACTAAGCCCATCCAGGTAACTAGGGTCAATCTCCCATGTTTCTTGTAAGCAAATCACCTGGTACCTGACCACTGACGTAATCCAGTCTGAGTGCCCACATTTTTTTTCTCAACCCTGCAATATTCTAATATATGATCTTAGCAGGCTTAAAACTATTGACACTCTCCTCAGTATCAGTCAGCCCTGTAAACCCTCCTTACTGAAAGATCCCACTCTGGGCCTTCAAATGGAGCATATTTGTTGTGAAGTGCCACCCCAGAAGGACCCCGCAGTCTGAGCCAAACATTATGAACTCTCTCCCGGGAAAGCTCCACCTCCATACAAATTGTGGGGCAGTGGATTATAAGTTTCATAAAAGTATCCCAAGGGTAGAACAGATATGTTAGAGCCTCTTAAAGAAGAGAAGGGGAGAAAAGACATTAGAAGGCTCGATACCAGTCTAGGGTTATTGAAATTTACCACTATGGAGTCGCCTGAGAGAGTTTTGGAAAAAGGACCAACCCACTCCACCCTCCTCACCATAAAGATGTGTTCAGATATGGGATATTCATGCCCGCTAAATTTCATTAGCCAGTGAAGAGCTTTCAAAATCAACTGGGCTGTGAGCGCTAGGTGGCGCCTGACCGGCATGGCCGCCTTTCACTAAGGCTCCCGGCATCGGTCCCCGCAAATCCGGCTTACTCCTCTCCTGGACTGCCCTGGCCGGCTCCCTCGGAGTGCGGGGGTCCGTGAAGCTGCCCTGCCGCCCCGCACCGAATCCTGGGGCGCTGCGGGCTCTGGGAGCCTCCCTAGCCGTCGCGGAGCCAGACCGACGGCGTGCAGTGGCGGCTGTGGAACCGCGGCGCGGCCACGCTGAAGAAATTTAGCCCGCGGCGCCCACGAGGGGTGCAGGCCGGAAACTGCTGGACTGAGGGACGCGGTGGCCGTGGGGCTGCCGCGGGTGCTGCTGGCACTGGCCCGGTGCTGCCCTGCTTTGCTGACGCCGTCCGGAGCCCCGGGGGTGCTGGATCGGACCCCCCCGCGTGACGCAGAGCGGCGAACCAGGCGGTGAGTGGGGCTGGCCGCGACCGCTGCATCGGGGCAACTGCGGGGTTGGCTGTCCGGGGGAGCCCCCCCCCATCGGGCCGTGTGTCGGCGGCCGGGGGGCACGGGCCCCTGGCTCCCCCCCCCTTCTCCCTCCCCTCTCCTCCTGGTGGCGGCGCGGAACCGGCTCCATCGACCCCAGACCGGCTGCGGACTCCGGGTGCGGGGGGGCCCTCGCTGATTCGGGCCGCATACCGGCGGCCGGAGGGGGTGTATGTGCTGTCCCCCCATCCTCTTCCCCCCCCCCCTCCTCCATCGCTTGGACTCCCGGCTGCGGACCCTGACGAGTGACACCTTGCCCCTCCTGGGAACTGAGGGGAGACCCGGCTAATTGTTCCCTTGGAGACCTGGGCTGCGCTGGAGGTTGCGGCCCTGCGACGGCCGGCTGGGGGGCCCCCGGGCGACGGCCAGGAGCCTGGAACTGAGACCTACATTGCTGGACCCCGCTTTGCTGAGATGCCCGGCGGGGCTTGACCGCTGAGGCTGGTGCTCCCAAGCCGTTCCCGGCCGGTGGTCCTCCCGGACGGGCCTCCTGTTGGTCCCGCGGCGGCCCGGCTGCCCGTTGCCGTCCCGCGGGTGTGTCACCGGCTAGTTGCCCTCCTTCGCTGACGGACGGCCCAGAAATGGGTAAGGACAGAGCCGCCAAGCCGGCGTCCGGGGCCACCCAAACCAGGATGGACAAATTCACAACCTCCGACAAAGGGCCCGGCCCCACGGGCGAACAGGCCCCGGCCCCTGCTGCAGACCTGGCTGCCATCCTGCAGGCCATCAACTCGTCCCGCGCTTCGCTCGAGGGCATGGTGGGTGAGGTCAAAGTGGACGTCGCTCTTCTCCGGCAAGATCTGAGGAACGCCACCACCCGCATTTCGGAAGCCGAGTCCCGGATATCCACGGCCGAGGACGACATCCGCCATCTGCAAGACCAGGTTCGGGAGTTGACCACCCACTCTAAGGAGTTGCACCGCCGGGTCGAGGATGCAGAAAATCGCGCCCGACGCAGCAACCTGCGCTTGGTGGGTTTCCCGGAGGGAGTTGAATCGGGCCGGGCGGACGACTTCATGGAGCGCTGGTTCCGATCCTCGATGCCGGCGGACAGCCTGTCGGCTTCGTTCGTGGTGGAGAGAGCCCACCGCTCCCTGGCCCCCAGGCCCCCAGGGGCTCCACCCCGGCCGTTCATCCTAAAGCTCTTGAACTTCCGTGACCGAGATGCCATTCTCCGTGAAGCCCGGCGCTTGGATGCCCTCCACTATCAGAACCACAAAATCATGGTCTTCCCGGACTACACCCGCGAAGTCCAGGAGCTGCGCCGCTCCTACACTGAAGTGAAACAAAAACTGCGCTCCCTGGGACTCCAATACCAGCTCCAATTCCCAGCCCGCCTCCGGGTCATCTTCCAGCAAAAGACTCTCTTCTTCGATACACCGCGGGCGGCCTGGACCTGGTTGGCGGAGGAGCACCCCTTGCAGCATTCTGGGCGCGGATCGCCTCTGGGTCCGCGGGGGAGACGGGGGAGACCCCGGACATCGAAGACCCGTCGGCGGCATCGGACATTGCCCCGGGAGCGCACAACGGGGGAGGCGACCACCGCGCGCTCTGGGGGCCGGCCAAGCCAGAGATCGAGAACCTCATCGGCCTCCTCAGCCGCACACACCAGTCCCGTGGCGGATGGGCAGCGGGCCGCGTCACCTCGGCTTACAGGCCCTGCAACCCACCCGGTTGAGTTGGTGGACACTTCGGACCTCTCTCGCAGCCCTACCATTTGACTTTCTTTGCTTACCTTTGGGGTGGGGGGGGTGGGAGATGCTGGGGCGGGGGTGGAACGTCCCGCTGTCAATGTTGCTCTAGGCCAGGGCAGGTAAATCAGGCTTGACTTTTGATGTATCAGGGGTCCACTAGCGCTCAAGCCCAAGCGTTTTAGTTTGGTGGTTCTTCCATTTGGTTCGGGCGACAGATGCTTCCGTTTTTGAAGTATAGGGCGGGGGGTGGGGGGTTGGGGTTGGTTTGGGGTTGCTTCTTCCTCGTTGGGGAGATTTTGTTGGTGGGGGGTGACTCCCTCTTATCTGTTGTGCTAAGGTATCATGTACTGTCTATCCCGCTCTCTCACCTGACGCTCCGCTGTCCCTCCTCTCTGGGAACCTACTCGGACGCGCCTCCACTGGCCCATTCTTCTGTCCTTGACTATGGCTGACCCACCTGTCCCTAGGGCCGCCATGCGCATACTTTCCTGGAACGTCAATGGCCTCCTGGACCGTTTCAAACGCATGGCGGTCCTCAAATATGCACAACGGGCAGAGATCGATGTACTCCTCCTCCAGGAGACTCACTTGTTGGGTAACAACTGCCCCTTCCTTGGCCGTTACGGTTATGACAGGGTATGGCACTCAGGTTTTGCTCGGGGATCCCGGGGGGTGGCCATATTGCTTCGCAAGTCTTTTCCCTTTGTCCTGACTCGGGTGCTTTTGGACCCCCAGGGTATGCTACTGGTAGTGTGTGGCACTCTGGAGGGCCGACCCCTTACCCTGATGTCCCTCTACGCAGCGCCGTCCCTCCTGCCGTCAGCCCTTTCCCACGCAGCGGATATCCTCCCGACACTTCCTGCAGGGGCCCTGATACTCGGCGGGGACTTTAACGCTGTCTACTCGCCCCATATGGACTCGACGGGTCCGGTCTCTTCGACCCGCGTCGCCCGCGCAAAACAACTCTCCTCTTGGGCGGAATCCCAGGGCCTCTGCGATGTCTGGAGGATCTGGCACCCGCAGGCGCGCCAATACACCCACACGTCGGCGGCCCATCACTCCCACGCCCGGATCGACCTCATCTTCGTGCCCTCTACCGACTGCGCGGGGGTGCGGGACGCACGCATTCTTCCGAGGGGCCTTTCGGACCACTCGCCGGTGCTCCTCGCTCTCGGTCCCCCCCCCCTCTCTGCCCGTCCGATATGGCGTCTGAACGCTTGGTTCCTTCACGACAAGGCTTTTCGGAGGGCGGTCGGGGGCGAGATAGTCGACTACTACTCTCATAATGAGGGCTCTGTCGTCTCCCCCGCCGTCCTCTGGGAAGCTGGCAAGGCGACTGTTCGGGGCGCCGCTAAAGGGCACCTGCAACGTCAACGACGGGCTCAATCCCAGAAGCTCGCGGACTGTGAGGCCCAGGCCTTAGAATTGGAGCGTAGTCTGGGAAACCTAGCCGATGCCACACGGTCTCGTCGCTTGGCCTTCCTGCGGGAAGAGATTCGCCTGCACTCCCTGGAAGCGGCGAAGATCCTATGGCGCTCCTCGGTGGCCCGGGTGTACGGTTGGGGAGACAAAAACGGCACTCTTCTCCACCGCCTGGCGACCTATCCCCGGGCGGGCAGGATCATTCCAGCCATCGCGGACCCTGCGGGTGGAGTCCACACGGTCTCAGTGGCGATAGCCCAGGCATTCGCTGACTACTACTCCCGGCTGTACCGTCTCCGACCGTCCACGCTCTCCCTGAATGAGTTACTGGGAACAAACGGGGCGACACTAGCGCGGCTGCAGCCTGAGATTTCTGAGACCCTGGATTCGCCGATCGAGCTACAGGAGATTGAAGAGGCGATCGGCCGCCTGGCACCCGGGAAGACCCCGGGACCCGACGGGTTCCCCCAGGAATATTACGCTCACTACCGTGAGACACTGGCCCCGAGGCTTCGGGACCTCTTTGCGGCCGTGGTGGAGACGGGCTCGTTCCGGCCCGAAACGGATACAGCAACCATAGTTGCACTCCCCAAGACACAGCCCCCCTCGCGGTCCTGTTCCGACTACCGGCCGATATCCCTTATTAACACAGAACTCAAAATCTATGCCATGGTCCTGGCACAACGGTTACGCCCATCGCTCGCCTCCCTGGTCCATCCGGACCAATGTGGCTTTATGCCGGAGCGGGGGACCAGACACTGTCTACGGCGCCTCCACCTCGCGATGGCGCACCGCGGCCGCCTTTCCCCCTATCTGGCCCTCCTCTTGGTCGACTTTGAAAAAGCCTTTGATTCCGTGGGTTGGGCGTACTTGGGTGAGGTCCTGGAGCGTATGGGCTTCGGTCCCCGGTTCCGAGCCATGGTAATGGTCCTCTATGCGCACCCGCGGGCCCGTGTGTTGGTCAATGGGGCACTTTCTCTCCCATTTCCCATAGGCCGGGGGACGCGCCAGGGTTGTCCGCTCTCGCCCCTCCTTTTCGCTCTGGCGATGGAACCCCTGGCGGTGCTGATTCGCGCGGATCCTGTTCTTCGAGGATGGGAATGGCCAGATGTGGCCCCCGACAAGATCGCCCTATACGCGGACGACGTCCTCCTCTATCTCTCGGACCCAGCGACCTCGGGACCCCGGGTCCGTCGGATCCTCCATCGATTTGGCCAAGCGTCGGGTCTTCACCTGAACCCCAAAAAATCCGTCCTAGTCCCGCTACACCCGTCGCGGGAATGTTTCGACTGGCAGTCGGACATCCCCCTCCGGAGACTCTCCTTTAAATACCTGGGGATTTGGGTCACCCTCCTTCCGGAACTATGCTGGGCCCTTAATGTGGCTCCGGTAGTCAACAAAACCAGGTCAGACATGCTCCGGTGGCAGTCCCTCCCATTGAACCCGCTAGGGAGAGTCGCTCTATACAAGATGATGATCCTCCCCAAATTTCTTTACATACTACAGAATACTCCATGCCCTTTTCCGCGCCCGTGGTTCCGAGACCTGGATAAAATGGTGACCAAATTCCTTTGGGGCGGCGGTAGGCCTCGGCTGGCCTTGGATCGCTGCAGGGTCCCCTCCTACGATGGCGGTCTGAGCATGACCAATCTATATCTTTATTACCTGGCCACCCAGTTACTGGTGATCCATGACTGGTTCTCGGGAGGCTGGGGCGACCCGGCTTATCGTCTCGAGGTGCAAGGCCTTGGGTTCTCCTCCATCCAAAACATGCTCTATGGCACAACGGTCCCCCTATCACTCCCCGACGTCGTGCGGGCTCCTTTCCTCGCGTGGCGCGCGGCACTGCGGCACACTAGATGGTCGGGGACGTCCACACAACTCACTCCGCTTTGGCACGGGACCTGGCTGTGGGAGGTGGTGGGATTGGCGGGCTTTCGGCAGTGGGACCTTCTTGGTATCTCCTGTCTGGGCGATTTATGGCGTGGGAGCCGCATGTGTTCCTTCCAAGAGCTTCAGACCCGCTTCTCGCTGCGGCCCTCCCAATTCTACCGATACCTTCAACTGCGCCACGCGGTCCGGGCTCACGTCCCTCTAGACTCCAGACTGCCTCCACATAGCCCACCTGAAGCTCAGGTGATGCTGGGGTATCTGGGAAAGGGGGGTATATCCCGCATTTACAAATCCCTGATTAACAATTCCCCGGTGGACTGGAGCGGGCTCAAACAGCGATGGGAGGCCTGGGTGGGACCCCTGGACGAGGCGGACTGGAGGGACGCCCTTATGGGCCCTCGGTCGCTTACCACCTCCGCTAGGCTGCGGCTCATCCAAGTCTACTACCTCCACACCGCCTATCTGACTCCAGACCGCCTGTATCGGGCGGGCCTCCGTGTGGACGCCTCCTGCACCCGTTGTGGGGTGGCTCCGGCAGATTTTTTCCACATGGTGTGGTCTTGTTCCCGTCTACACGATTACTGGGCAGCGATTGAAACTGAGCTAGCGGAGGTCTTGGGTTGGGAGGTTCCCCATGAGCCTAGAATGGCCCTGCTGGGCATCATGGACGGGATCGACGGGTCCCGTAACGAAAAGTACTTCCTCACCACTGCCCTTATGGTGGCTAAGAGAGACATAGCGGCAGTATGGTCACAACCGGACCCACCCAGAGTGGCTACCTGGAGTAGAGGGGTGGACTGGTGTGCGGCCCAGGAGCGGTCGTTGTATGCTGCGCGGGGCTGCCCCAAAAAATTCCGCAAGATATGGGGGAAGTGGCTGGGGGGCATGATTTGAAAGGTGGGGACGCAGGGGGTGGGGACGGAGGATGGGGGAGGGTGGGAGGGTCTTTGCAATGGTTTATTGATGCTTATCCAAATGCAGTCACTGATGCCTTGTTTAATGCACTGCTGTATCTCATTCTTGATACTGTTCTTTATGCCGCAAAACACAATAAAAATTTGTTTATCAAAATCAACTGGGCTGTACCAGCTTAAGTCTGGGGGCATTCACAAAAATTACCATGTCTGGACATGCTGCCGGGCGAAGTGTAACAGTTCAGCTTCCCTTACCAGGGTCTCCTCTGGGGTAGAACAAGGCTTAGATATACTAAGTAATTTGACAACTTTTCTTCAACAGACTCCAGGCGGTCATGTAGTGGATTAATACATGCTTTTACCATACATTCTACTCTGCTGCATATATCATAAACATTGGAAGGAGTCAATAGTGCCACAGCGCCATCCTGCTTGGATTTGTCCCCGTTACATGCTTCTGTCGACTTCTTGCGCAAGGGGCCACCCTTATTCTTTTTTTACTGGGGGCTCAGTACAAGGAAAAGTATCAACGTGGGGTATGCAACCTTAAAGGGGAGATGAGTGGACAAGGAACATCTGTAGGACCGTTAGGGCCCCGAGGGGCAGTCAAAAGTCTGAAGAAAGTTAATGTCCCCTTATCTCCCTTATCGAGAGAACTCCTGCTGCTGGCAACAAGAAGGAGTCTATGGTGGTTATCGTATCCCCTCTTGCGGCCTAAGTGTGGCCTTCTTTTTCCATATATTTCAACTAGCAGAGGAGAACATCCCATGGTGGTTAAAATACAAAACCCGAGGGCACAAAATTTAGGGCCAAGAGAGGGGTCCCGGTCCGGCATCCTTTGGCCATGAACCCCCGGGCACGCACCTATTTGTGCTCCTCATGTTGGTGCCCCGCCAGAGTCTGAGGGACGTAACCCCACTACAGAATAGCTCTCTGTATCACAGCGGGCAGGGAAAACTAGACAGGAAAACCAGTTTGCGTACACCCCTTGTTGATATCTGACACAGGAACAATCTAAATTAATTAGTTCAGATTCACATAAATCGCAAATGAGAACTGATTATCTTTTCTTGACCAAAATGCTACTTAACTTCACAACAGAAGCAGATATTGGGCAAATACTCTCCTCCAATCATGCTCCCACCTTTCTGACGCTCAAGATCTGAATACTCAACAGCAGTACTCACAGACAGTACCTCACTGTAAAATTCCTCAACAAGAGACTGTCCCTCAAGAGACTTAATACTGAGTTCTTTAAGACCAATGAGTCCCCAGATATCTCGAAAGTAGTAGTCTTCTAGGCCTGTAGGGCAAAGCTGTGAGGCAAATTTATCATTCTAGTAGCCCAGAAGAAATAAAAGGCACTAAATGAGTCAAAATGGTTAATGAAAGCAATTAGGAAGCTGTAAAAACAGTTTAACAAGGACTGCCTCCTGTCAACTTTCCTGGTCTCCTGAAACTTAGAAATGTAATATAACAAGGGTTATACTAATGCAGCAGATCATTTCCTTATTTGTATTAAATCAAAATATCACACTGATGTAACAGAGGAGGTAGACTCTTTGGCAATTAGTTAAAAGCTAGGAAGAAGAAATCAAAAGTCATTGCAATAACAAAAGCAAGGGATGTTATCAGTCATTTGCACCAAAACATAGACCTCTCACATCTCAAATCCGAAATTACAGAATCAGATATCATCAACAGAATAGAGAATCTCAAATAAGAAGCATGTGGAGTAGAGGGTCATCTGCCCAAATTTTAACCCCACTCTAAGATGTGTTAACACTGAGATGTCTCTCTGTTTGCAATCATTTTATTGATAAATGTAACCCTCACGACACGCATCCGTAAGTAAGGCAAAGATCCCCAGAATAAAAACCCTAATTGCAAAATTCTAGCAAAAATCTTGGCCAGTCGCTTGAACTCTATAATACCATTTCTGGTCCTTCTTTGCCAATCCAGATTCAATTCAATTCAAAAACTTTATTCGATCATGAAATAATGATCATAAAAGTACATACATACATTAATAAAAACATGAGGTTACAGCAAATTTTAAAATTAATCATATGTCATAGACGGTGCTTTTCCTCATACATATCGATTTTAAAATATATACAGCAGTAAAATAGCAAATGTCCTGTGAGTTAAGCCCAAATAAAAGCCCCATGGCTGAAGCAATGTTAAATACTTTATGTTTTTTAAAAAGTGGTTTCAGATATATTTTTCGAAGATGGAGATAAAGAGGGCATAGCAGTAAAAAATGCTCCGTACTTTGTTTAGTAGTCCCATCACACGGACAGGGGGCAGTAGTATATGTCTTCATTACAGGATACGCAACAAGCAAATGAACAGTCCCCATCCGAAGTCTTGTTAACACAAATTGGTGGGAACGAATATTAACCATTTTAAGGTATCCTGGGGGCCCCATTTCTTCCTTGTTATATTTGTCATAGAAAACATGTGTGGAGAACTGGACAGTAGCTGCAATACGCTTCGTCCTGCTAACCCTCAGAAATTCATGTTTAATCTCAGTCTTTGAAATATCTAAAACACAAGAAGGGTTATCACAAACCCTAAAATTAAAAAGGTCATCAAACGTTCGAATGATATAGTTAAGCCACGGGATACGGGAACATTTATCCAAGTTTAGACAATCAAGGATTATCTTTCTAGTAAAACCAGTCTGTTCCTTCGACCAGATAGATCTCCATACTAACAGGGGTCTTAATCTAATCAGGTCTGATAGATGTTCTAGGCCAGACTCTTGATGGATCAACTTTGTTGAAGAAGAAGATGGCAGACAAAGGAGTTTTTTAATAAATTTGTTCTCCTCTACCTGGAGCATCTTATTGTTACAGTGGCCCCACACTCCTGATCCGTATAGAGCCAGAGCAACACATTTATGACGGTATAGATATAACGTGTCGAGTATCCGTCTTGAGCCTAGCTTGGATGCAAACCTAAAAAGGCCAAAGGAGCACTTAGCCATCTTGGCCTTAACATTTGTCATTTCAGAGGTCCACATCCCCCCACTATTAAAAGTGATACCCAAATAACAAAATTTATCCACCACTGTTATGGTTTGATCTAAAACTGTAAAGGGCCTTAAGTTCTTAATTTTCTTCCCACAGGGCATTATAAAAGTTTTTGAATTATTGATTTTTAATTTTCTCCCCTTGATAAAATCTGCAAATTTATTCATTAGTTTTTGCAGCCCTAAAGGGGTTTGAGAGAGCAGAACCGCGTCATCCGCGTAGAGCAGAATTGGGATGGGCAAGCCACCAGCAGTCGGTACATCTGCACTTATGGAGCGAAGTTCCGTCTCAATTGCATTTATAAAAAGGGAGAAAAGAAGAGGTGCAAGAACACATCCCTGCCTAATACCTGATCCTATTTTAACACTAGGGGTACACTCCCCCGATTGCCCATATCGTATTTTTGCTGTCAGATTTCTGTACAATTGGGCCAGGAAGTAAATAATATCTCGAGGTGCCCCCATATCCAACAAGGTTGACCACAGAAAACCATGGTCAACCAAGTCGAAGGCACTGGATAGATCGGCAAAACAAAGAAACAACGAGCCTTGTTTGGCTCGTGTATATTTACATATAATGAGATCTAGATTAATGCACTGTTCTATAGTGCCCAACCCCTTGCGAAATCCATACTGTGAATCCGCAAGGATCCCATTTTCTTCTACCCAATCTTCCAGACGACTTAATAATACTCTACTCATTATTTTTAGGGAAGCAGTAAGAAGGGAGATCGGGCGATAATTTTTTGCCTCGCCCCTGTCCCCTTTTTTATATACCGGAATAATGATTGATTCCCCCCAGGTCTGTGGAGCCGCAGTCGTCGCAGCGGCATTGAAAACCTTTGTTAGCAATGGGCTCCAAATGGAGATCTCAGCTTTATAAAGGTCAACGGGTACCCCGTCCGGGCCCGGTGCCTTTCCTCCCTTGCTAGCCCGAATGGCTGCATCTACCTCTAAGATTGTAATATTGAGAGGTATGGGGGTCAATGCCATGCTTTCATTATCCCCCCCTTCAGCTAGTCCTTCGGGGTTAAAAATACTAGTAAAGTGAGACACCCATTGTTCCTCAGATACCTGGGCTGACATTACCGGGGCATCTTCGTTTTGAAGGAAGGGGCTATTTACGGTGGACCAGAAAAGCTTGGTATCCTTAAGGTCCACTGCTTTAGTCAGATTGTTCCAAGCCTCTTCCCTTAATTCCTGTTTCCTATCCCTCAGATGAATTGTGTATTCCCTTCTGAGGGTATTAACTGCTTCCTTATCTCTAGGTTTTCCCTTGAGAGCAGCTTTAAGTCTTTGTAAAGATCTGGTGCATTCTCTGTTAAACCATCCCCCATTACTCCTAGGGCCCTTTTTTTTTTTTATTCTTCCAGTTAAAATTTCAGCAACATTTTTATTAATAGTGTCGAAACTAACTAGAATGTCAACATTATTCTTTCCAGGTTCAAGACAGCATTCCACCTCTTCTATACAGGCTGTCACGATAGTACAAAGTAGATGTTCCTCGTTTTGCCTACCCCATTTAATTCTAGGGCCGTTGGGTCTGTGTGGGACTATATCTGTCACTACACCATGTACCAACATTTCTTTGTCCCCCCACAAAGAAAGGAACATTGTTAGACAATTATGATCACTAAGTGCCGGATCTACTATTACAGGTAAGGAGCACTTAGCTACAATACTGGTAGAGACAATGAGGTAATCGATAATCGTGGCACAGTTCCTCCCAATAAAGGTTGGTACCGAATTACCCTCGCTGTCACCCCTAGGAATCATAATGCATAAATCCATTTTTAACAAAAACGAATTAAGAGAATCCCCATAAACCGAGTGCATAAAGTGGGTCTGTTCTTCCCCTCCGTCATCCCCATACCCACACACCCTATCGCCAGCAAGTGGGCACATGTAGATGTTAAGATCTCCACCCCACAGAATGTCAAAGTGCACGTCACTACATCCATATAGGCTTTCCATCTCAGCTTCAAGTTCATCAACCGTATCAGTATTTAAGTGGTTAAAGGCATTGTTGTAGTGATTTATAACTAAAACATTTCGCCCATTCCTATTTTGTAACCACAGCAACTGAGAGTGTTGACCGACTATCCGGTGTATTTTTACTCGAACCGGTAGACTCACAGAAAGCAGTATCACCATTCCTCCTCTGGCTCTCCCCATATTGGATGGTTGGGCATGGCAATTATAGGCAACATACCCATCAAGATAAACATCTTCGGTCGCCCAAGTCTCCTGGAGACACAGAATATCAAACTGGGTTATAAATTCTAACCATCCAAGACGTTCTACCTTGTTATTCCATCCCGCTATGTTCCAACTAGCCATCTTATAACCCCGTTCCATTAAACAATTAGCCTCAGTGGATAAAGGGGGCAAGATGTGAACATGGGTTAAATCCCCTGGCACGGGATCTACAGTTGGTGAAATCTGACTAATACTTCCATTAGCCGGGGAAAAAGCCTTGAGGTTGCAGTCAAGCTGGGCAAAATTACTTGTGCACCCCCCATCACTGCATGTAACGTTGTATCCAATGGGTGCATCAATATCTATTAAACCTTTTTTCCCCGTTCGTCCGCCCATAACTCCCCCTCTATCCACACCAAAATCCCTCTCCCCCTTCCCTGTGACTCGATGGCATCAATCGCAATCTTCCAGTCCACTAAACACCTCAAACCTGTTGGTGGTATCTAAGGGTGTAAATGGTTTGAGCTGTTCCATTTTCCTATGAATTAGAGGGTTATATCTTGGGCCTATAGTGTTCCACCCATACAGATCTACTGCTGGTGGTAGTTGCCTCTCACTAACCATTGGTCCATTATTGTAGATGGGTGGGCAATATGGGTTTGGTTGCATTTGCCTCGATAGAGGTGGGGGGGGAGCTCGCTGTAAATAATGATTTGGTGGAAACACCACTGAGCGAGGGTAAAAATAGGTTAAAGGGCGGGGGATAATAGGTTTGCTATCGTGGTCTGTCGGCCAATTGAGTATAAAGTGGACGGCATTCCGATCTCTAAAATTAATGACCACTATGTCTCCCTCAATTTCCTTGGGTCTTCCTCCCAACCAGGGAAGGCGGCGGACATGAATAATTTCTCCATTAATATTATTTGTAATAGGTCTGTGTAAACTTAGCCAGTGTGATATTTTATTTCTCAACTGGGTAAAGCTCTCCCGCTTATCTTTCTCCAGCTCCGGTACCCCAGTAAGAACTACTACTAGGGGTACTGCTTCTGGTGGGAGTTCTGGAAGAGGACCCTTGTTAAGTTTAACTCGGGAAAGTCGCTCGTTACCTCTCTCTCTATTTATATTCCCTACGGCTTGACCAGAGTTATTCCGCTGTCCGTTGGACATTTCAGCCTGTTCTGATATTGGTTCACTATTAGGTCCAACAGGAATATTCCCTGATACACTTCCACTCATACAAATTGAGGGTTGAGGCTGAGTAATAATCTGTTCAGGGGTAGTTAATGTTAATGTAGCGGATGTCCCTGATGAAGAAGGTACCGTTGGGGCTTGTATGGGGAGAATAAACGGTGCTTTGTTGGTTACGAGCATTTTCACCAATTCTTGTTCTATATTCCCAAGTCTGCCTTCTAGTTTATCAAGTCTTTCTATGATAGCCAGGGAATAGGTCCTCATTATGGACTCTATGGTCCCAATCAGAGCCCTGTCTGGAGGTGTCTGTATCTTTCCCATCGTAGGGGGGCTATCGATAATAGAAATAACAGGGTCAGTAAACGGAGTTACACATGTATGCGTTGGAGAAATTCCTTTCCTTCCATCGTCTAGTGCTTTAACCGATCCTCCTTTGGTACTAACACCCTTCTTCGTACCAAAGTCTGCATGATTAAATTTCCTCTTGGAAAGGTTACTTTTACGCCGTTTAGCCGGAGGGGGGCCATGAATTTTAGCTTGTGTGACTTTTCTAACCCTACTGTTGGCTACTTTTGTATGAGTAGGTATTGGGGTAATTTGCGCTTTAGTAATCACAACTGGGTTAATGTTACCGGGAGTAGTAACTATGACTACCTGACTGCTATTAGTGCCCAAGGGTTCGGGTTCCCTTGTAGATGTACCTTCTCTAAATATTAGAGGGATACTATCCTGTGAGGTAGTGCAAATATCACCCTTAGAGCTCATTTGCGCCGGTGACAGCGGCAATGGTCTGTTCTTTAAACTTTCAATCGACCGCCGTCGTTCAGTTCGTAATTCTTCAAGGGTAGGGGTAATTGGAGGATCGAGTAGGGATTTCTTAAAATACCTGTCTAATGTTCCGTCTACCAAACCCACCGGCTTCACATGGCCAGGTAACTCCAATGTTGGGATTTCAATGGACATGATGTTCGTACAATACGCCCCACAAACAAACACTTACACGGTGGGTCTATGTTGAACAATGTTCGGGCAGGGGTTCTGGCCCAGTCCAGTCTCCTCGTGTCTATGAGGGTCTTAGAGGGTCCGCCCTTAGTCCGGGCTTTGTCCCGGGCGATGTCCCGCACACGCGTCCCGCTAACGCGTGAAGACCTCCGGTCTTATATCAGTCAGAAATAGAGGGGGCGGGGTCACGGGAAGAGGCTGCAGGTGTGCTCGATACAGCACGCACAGCCTGCTGGACCTCGCAGTCCCGTCCTCCTCCACCACACTCCCTCTGGCTATTTACTAGGTCCACAGGGGCTCCCCGCTTCCAGTTTCAACAAAATCAATGCCCAGCAGGGCTCCGTGCAACTTCTTGCAAAGGGCTTGGATCAGGCAAGGACTCCTTCGGCGAGTGGCACCCCAGATTCATAAAAGGCAAACGCTCAGCATGTATTAAAGGATTTCTAGCCAATATTATCTCCTAAACAGAGATAGTTTAATAAAGTTAATGGTGTGCTATTGCCTTACATGTGGAGTAGCATTTGGCATAGTACCAATCCCTCACCTCTTCAGAGCACTGAAATGACATAATCTAATCAAGACATGCATAACCTACACCTAACTTCTTTCTTCAATCCGTACAGCATCAGTTATTACCAAGGGGATCCTCTCCTACAGATTCAACCTTCAGAGAGGAACAAGACAAGTTTGTCTATTGTCCCCTTCTCTTCTCATTGGCACTCAAACTGCTTCGACAAAGGATTTGGAACAAGCAAGCCCTCACATGTCTTTGAATATGAGCCCAGAGTTGTTTTTTTCTTCAGCTGGCTGGAGCTTTTTCTGTGGCCGGTGCTGCTGTATCTAGGTGTGCATGGGGTGGGGCCAGAAGCTCCAGGTTTGGTTTATCTAGACCTGAAATAATTGCGTTCATAAGCTGCGGACCAATAACACATAGCCAGATGAATCCAGAAAACTAGTATGAGTGCTCTAGTATTGCCACCTTATTTAATTCAATAGATCCACCAATACCTCTGGCAAATTGGACTTTCTGAAACTGAATGGCCAAATAAAACAATATATTACAATAGTGACCTTCGGACTTATACATCCAGTCTATTCTGGAACACTTGGTTAAAGTTTAGCATTTACACCGCCAATCAGTTGTATGAAGACAACACTATCATTCAGTTTTATCTTCTTTAAGAATGGCATGTTCTACATAATCATACAATATAATACAAGAAGATTACACAGAATATTCTGAAGACAATGATCTCACTTGAATTCACCCCTGACCAAAACTCCTACCTAAACCTACTATCATCTACACAAGAATGCTCTACCATCCACTTAACAGCTAGAGTTCTGGATAAGCTTGCTTACAATCTCCCAAACGGAAGGCAGTTTAGAAAAGAGATCGCAGCTGCTCTAAATCTTCCTCAATTACACAATCAATTTATCTCATTAAAAAGGACATAGTGCACCTCCATCAAACTCCTCAAAGCAAGCCTTTAGAATAATACTTCTGTTTGGCATTGTGATCACGGAAATGGCAATATTGAACATAAGCTGTGTCAAACATGTTGGAACTACTGGAACAAGATCCACAGTGATATTGTTCCGTCATCCTGACAAACAGCAATTTAAGACTCTGAAGTCTCTGTCTCCAAATACTCTAGACTGGCAGACCTCTGACTTCGAACAAAATTGTTTTTAATGATTGATTGACCAGAAAATCATTGCATACCGGAGCAATACAGACCAACCATCCTTCTCGCAATGGTGAAACTCAATTTGTCAACTCTATAGAACTGAAAACAAACTAGCTGAAAATAACCCATTGGATGGACCATTGAAGTCAATATGGTCTCCACGATGGGACTTCCTAAAGATGACTCTGCTAACAAAACTGAGAAGTACACCTCATCATACTGAGACAGCGCCTAAAATGCAATCTTGATATCAAGAAAATGTACCACTGTGAACTCCAACACCAATACCTCTTCTCCTAATACTCTGTTAACCCTAATTATTTCTTTAATCATGTACACCACTCCATTCCAATTTCTAACCTAAAATCTCTCACATATTCCACTCGTTTCTGATCTTAATATGTTTCTCTAGCCATCCGTTGTAATGATTTTCCTTGTACGTATTATTAATGGAATATTAATAAATAATATTCAAATCGGACATGAAATTGATATAGCATTTTTGTTCACATTCATCTTGAGTTTCTATGCAACATTTGAATATGTATACCCATGCGTCGCCAAGCTATCCTCAAAGTTATAAAGCAGCACGGAGAAATCACGGGACACAGAAGAGATGTGCTGTGAAAATGACAGGACTGAAAATGACTTAAAGGATTTTAGCAGAGGGATTCAGTGGAAGAGTGCATGTAGAAAATGAATTTGATGCTATTGGAAAGTCTTTTTCATTGACAACAAGTGACTTCCAAGTTATCTGTGGTCTCTGCATATACACTATGTACTGTGAGGAGCTTGGCCCACATTTCAGAACCGTAAGAACTCAGTCACTGGCAATTGCTCATAATTTTGAGTTTGCAGCCTTTATTGTTGGCAAAGAAGTTGAGGGTGTGGATGCTTTGCATCATATTATTTTCCATTAGTCAGAACGACAAGCCCTGCTCTGTCTCCAACCATGAAAAAGTAGAAGTGTGACTCCTGTCCTTTCACAGTCATTAGGTAGTAATTTGGGGAGAGATGTACAAAACCTTTTTGCAGTCGCCAATGGCCCAATTCACAGAATCGTGCCATTTGCGACGACAAAAATACTTTTTCTGATGTATCAAACCCAAATTGGGATTCTGTAACCCATTACCGAATTGCAATTTGGGTTTGTGACCAAATACAGATTCAAGGGAATGCTTAGGGCGTCTATTCCAAATACAGAATTGAAATGGTATGCATTGTTTTGCTATCGAATTTCGGTTGCAAAACATTAATATTTTACCACCTCCTCAAAGAAGGTGGTAAGTCATTCGCAAATGGGAAAAGTCCAACTGACCACTGCCTACTCTTAAAAAATTAAAAATTAAAATTTTAATTTTTTTGTTCAAATGTATTGCTTTAAGGAACCAAGTGGATTTTTTTTAATGCTCTATTTAGAAGCAGTCACAGCGATGGTGGTCTGCTGACCTCAGCAGGCCACCATTGCTGTTATGGCTGTGAGTCAAAAATGGGTCACAATTTGTGACCTACCTCATTAAAATTCCTGGGATAGGTTGAATTGGTAATTTACAAATTGACCTATTAGTACACAGGTCACTTCACAAATTACCACACTGGTTGCAAAAATACTGGTTGCTAATTTCAACCAGTATTTTCCGACCGGTTTTATGTACATCTGACCCCTTAGTTCACCAATACAGCCATTGCTCATTCTGGGTCTATATTTATGGCATCAGTCAAAACCGGCCATTATTAAGGTTATTTTCGGCATTGATATGAAGTTTGTCGCAAACCATTGTACATTGTGATATCGCAACAGCTAAATGTAAAAAAATACTTGATATCTCATATGAATTGTTTCTTTAAAGAAGGATTCTATGACTTTATGCAGGTTATTCGTTCAAAACGCATTTCTCATGTCATGAATACTTCTCTGTGGTTTCTGTGTCTCTGAAGCACATTAATATATATTTTAGCAGTTGGAAACGCAAGGCATGGGGAGCAGGCATCAGGCAACGATGTATCCGGGCAATGGGCTATCTTCAAAGTACCAGCATGAACTACCATCAAGCTCAGCATGTAGAAATAGTGCACACATATCAACATCCCGATGGAATTCACCATCAAGGTCTTTCAATGACACACAGCAAGGACGTTGTTGGTTTTCTTATGACTGACAAGGGCCATGCCTTTGCAAATGGCAATTCATTCTGCAAGCTGTGTATTTTGTTTTACATTGCCAGAGTTTAATTGTGCAGGACTTCCTAAGAAGGCAAACCACGATTGTCAAAATGAGGACCCTATGCCACAAGGTTTATGGTCATTTGAGTCATTGTAAAGCCCAGAACCTGTCATGGAGGCATCTGAGAGCTAATTGGCTTGCCAGCATTGGCTTGCCAGCATTATCTCCTACAGAAAGTTGAGTCCTCAAGGACTCAACTATTCACGTAGCAAAATACTAGAGGTGGGTTCTGTACGGGACGATGGCGCATGAGACGGTGAAACTCATCTACAACACAGAGCAGTGCCAGTAGCGGAGCAACAGCACCACTGGTGACACTTCATACCCAACACAGAAGTAATTAGTAGTCAGTTCAACCATCTTCAGTGACCACAAGTTTAGGGCAATCCCTGTTGTCAAAGACAGTAAAGGCTCCTGAGTATCTATGCGGTTTAATGCCAGTTTCAACAGCATTAGGTTATCAACAACCTTGTAATGCAAAAATAGTTGAGATAGGAATATCGATTCCTTCTACTCCTCCGCAATGAGATCTAATGAAGTATCTCACCGAGATACTCAATAAAAGTACACTACACATGTAGTTACTCAAAATACGCTACAATGAGCAACTGCGGCCCTTTGTGTGAGTTCATGGTAATAGCCAAGAATTTGGGCTTCTAATCAAAGAAATAATTGGGTGTCTTGTCCCAAATGTCTCAATTCACAAAGGGATTTTAGCCTCCAATGACTACATCCATGAATGTCTTTTGGGCCAATGAGACAGGTCTGCCCCGTCAACTTGTCTGCCACAGTCTGAAAGGATATTTCAAAATATAAAAGTTGGATCTATGATAGAATGGAGGTGCATGGGTTTACTTTTCAATAAAGAGGGGAACCTGGAACAGTGCGCTCATTTTCTCCATCCACACAGAGCACACCACTCCAATCATTCAAGCTTATTTCAAACTTGGTTTTGGAGAGAGCTGCAGCCCCCTTATAAATCCACAGGATCTTCAAAAGAACACAATTAATTTTTAACAACGTTTTTGTAAATTTAAAAATATTACAATATCAAAAGAAGAGGCTACCGTAATGCTTTAATAAAGAAAATTTATAAATCACTCTGATGCAATAGCCACTGCTATAACCATGTTATATTAGAGTAGTGGCGAGTAAAGATCAGATATTCTTGGCCACTAAATCACATTTTACTGTGTGGTATCTAGGATTGTTAGATCAGTAGGAGCAGATGACAATTGCAATTAAAAGAAAGGATCAGACAGCAACAATATACTTGTAGCGTCCTGTTGCCAAATGTATTTTCAGTACACAGCAGTTACATAAAGTTCAGTTTTACAGTTAAAAAATAATAATACTCAATAAGAATTAGTTATACTTGATATGAGGTTACAGAATACACCACAGAAATCTTAGAGGAACCGAAAAAAATCAAAGCTACTGAATAGTCTCCAGCTCCTGACCCAGATGAAGATGCGGGGGAAGGGCCTATCGTCCACTTAAACATTTGCCCATTTGTGATTTCCTATACATCAGAAGTACTTCATTGAAAGGTTGTGCTTAATTACTGTGTTTGATTTCTAAAAACGTAGTTAATTATTCTGTGCTAATGCTGCACCTGGAATTTGTTGAACTTACATTTTTGCCAATCACAAATGAACAAGTATTGGAAAAGCCAGCAGGGCTCGCCTATGCAAGAGCTATTGGCTTTTCCAATATGTTTTAGCCATGTTGTACACCAGCGTGGCTACTGTTCAGCATGGCTAAAAGGTAGTGGGGTAAAGGAGAGTGAAGTTCTGTGAAGTGGATTAGAGTGGAGTGTTATAGAGAAGAGTCGAGAGTTGTGGAGTGGCGTGAAGTGCCTGAAGTGGCTTAGAGTGTTGTAGAGTTGCATGGAGTGGAATGGAGTGTCATGGAGTGGCATAGTGTTGTGGATGTAGTAGAGTGTTGTAGACTGGAAGGGTATAGAGTGGAGTACAGGGAGGTGGCGTAGAGTGGAGTAGTGTGTTGTAGGGTGGAGTGGCATATAGTGTCGTGGAGTGTTGTAGTGCAGAGTGGAGTGGAATAGAGTGGAGTAGTGTAGAAGAGTGGAATGCAACAGAGTGGAGTAGATTGCTATAGAGTCGAGTGAGGTGGCACAAAGTGGAGTGGAGTGGCTTAGAGTGGAGTAGGGTGTTGTGGAACAAAGTGGAGAAATGGGCATGGAGTGGTACAAAAGGAGTTGGGTAGAGCATCATAGAGTGGAGTAGTGTCGAAGAGTGGCAAAGAGTGGAGTAGAAGTAGAGTGGAGTGCCATAGAGCAGAGTAAAGTGTAATGAAGTGGAGTACTGTGGAGTGGAGTGTCATAGAGTGGAGTAGAGCGGATTAGAGGGAAGTGACTTAAATTACAGTGGTGCAGTGTAGATCGGAGTAGAGCAAATTGGTTTTGAGTAAAGTGGCGTAGAGTCCATTGGTGCTGAGTGCAGTAACGTAGAGTAGAGAGATGCAGAATAGATTGCAGTGGTGTAGAGTGGAGTAGAGTGGCGTAGAGTTGGGTGCTGCAGAGTAGAGTGCAGCGGCATAGCGTGCAGTTGTGCATAGTAGAGTGGTGCTTAGTTCGGTGGTGGAGAGTGCAGTCTCGCAGAGTAGAATGGCAAAGAGTGCAGTGTTGTACAGTGCTGTGGCATAGAGTGCATTGTCGTAGCATGCATTGGTGTAGAGTAGAGTGGTACAGAGTTCTGTGGTGCAGAGTACAGTGGTGCAGCAGTGCATAGTAGGGCAGTGTAGAGTGCACTGGCATAGAGTGGAGTGGTGCAGAGTAGAGTAGAGAGGCGTAGAGTAGGGTGACCAACCGTCCGTGAATTTCACGGACAGTCCGTAATTTCAGCCGTCTGTCCGTTGTCCGTGAAGGATTCTTTAACGGACGCCATTTGTCCGTAATTTTAACCGGGCACCGATCCCTCCACCCTAAAGCCGGCACAGCTTCCACCCACCTCCCTTCTTGACTCTGATGCTGTTGAGGTCGGGTGTAACAGACTCCGATGCAGTACCAAAGCTCAGCTACCCAGCAGCATTGGAGAGGCACAGCAGGATGGCGACCCTCACACCTTCAGCCCTTGATGAGCTGTTAAGAGGTGATTGAAGGTGACTGAGAGGGAGGGGCTGCAGCTTCAGGCGCAGGGGCATCTATTCAGATGCAAACAGCCCTGAATGCATCAGGTCTCTACAATTTAGAGGGGCCTCACACATTCCCTTTCTGCCCAGGGCCCCAAAAATCGTAGAACCGGCCCTAATTACACCGAGGCAGCACGTGGTTCTCTTCACAGAGCTTAATTACTGTTACTAAATTGTAAGCAAACCTCGGTTCTTCAAACATGCAGTCTATAATGTAATAAAAAAAAAAAAAATGGCACAATCGCACCCACACTGATTAACAAAGTATGGAGGACAATCGGTTACATCAGTTCTCTTGGGCTATCTCCTTTAAGTACTGTAAATCACAGTGGGGGATGACAAAACTAACATTGTAGAAAGAGAGCCTGTCGTCTCGGTGTCCTGTCCAGGAGGGGGGTGAGGAGCCCTACCCCACCTTGGAAGAGACCAAGATGATACTAGAATACTGCATGCCCCCCCCTGTGCCCACCCTGGTGGATCCTGTTCCCCCTCCTGTGATGGCTCCTGCCCGCCCCCCAGTGATGGCTCCTGTCCCCCATGTGGTGGCTCCTGTCCCTCCCATCCGCCTGTGATGGCTCCTGGTCCCCCTCACCCCCCTCTGGTCAGGGCTGGACTGGGAACCAAAACCGGCCCTGGCAAAGTGCTCGGCTGCCCCCCTTCTCTCACCCCCGCGGGAGGTTGGGAGTGCCGCTGAGCTCTTTCCCATGGCCAGTTTTCGGCCAATTTTGTTACAAGGCCGATTTTGCATCTATGCTTCAAAAACGGCCCTGTAACAAAAACGGCCCCCAATGGCCCAAACCAGCCCTCACCCGTGCGGCGCACCGGGGAATTGCCCGGTGCCCGCTACGGCCAGTCCGGCCCTGCCTGTGGTGATTCCTGTCTCCACCCTGGGTGGCTTCTGTTCCAGTCCTGGAATGGCTCCTGCAGCGAGGGTGAAGTACTTGATGGGCCTCTTCTCAAAAAGGCTCAGCTCAAAATTAATATGAAAAGGTGAGCGAGTGAGTAAGTGAAGGGATGGGTGGATGGCTGGATGAATTAGTGAAAGGGTGAATGAAAGATTGAATAGATGGATAATGATAGAGGATGGATGGATTGATGAGTGAGTGGAAGGATGGATGAGAGAAAAGGTAAATAGCTGGATGTATGGGTGGAAGGGTAGCTGGATGGGTAAAAGGGTGGATGGATGAGTGAAAGGATGGATGAGTGAAAAGGTGGATGATGAGTGAGTGGGTGGATGGATGAGTGAAATGATGGATGGATTGATGAATTGATAAGTGCAAGGGTGAATGGATGGACGGATGAGTGAAAGGGTGGATGTAAGGATGTATGAGTGAGTGAAAGGGAGGGTAGGTGGACAAAAGGATGAATAGATGAGTGAAGGACTGAAAGGATAAAAGGATGAGAGAAAGGATGGATGAGGGATAGGGTCAATGGATGGATTCATGAGGGGATGAGTAGATGGATGGATGGGTGGGTGGATGGATGGATGGAAGGAAGGATGGCTAAGTGAAAGGGTCGATGGAGAGAGAAAGGGAGGATGGATGGATGACTGAAAGGGTGGAAGGATGAGTGACTGGGTGGATGGATGAGTAAGTGAAAGGATGGCTGGATGGGTGAAAGGGTAAATGGCTGGATGGATGAGTGGATGGCTGGGTAGAAGAGTGGATGGATGAGTGTACAGATGGATAGGGTGAAAGGGTAGGTGGATGGATGGATAATGGATGGATGAGTGAAAGGATGGATGAAGGGATAGATGAGTGAAATGATAGATGGAAGGATACATGATGAATAGGTTTGCAAATGGTTGAATATGTTTGGATATAGCTGGGCTTACTTATATACTATTGCACAACCTCCTCTGATGTGTCTGTAAAACTTACCTATTGTCCTGAAGTTTTGTCCTGAATTTTGACCTCCTGTCCTGAATTTGTGTCCTGAATTTTGACCCTTTGTCCTGAATTTTTACACTCACCGTCCTGAATTTGCACCAATGCCAGTTGGTCACCCT
The DNA here is from genome assembly GCF_964204655.1 of Triturus cristatus. NCBI lineage: Eukaryota > Metazoa > Chordata > Amphibia > Caudata > Salamandridae > Triturus > Triturus cristatus. The sequence continues at coordinate 866,151,656 of NC_140589.1, forward strand.
AGTGTAGAGTGAAGTGGAATAGTGTGCAGTGTGATAGAGTGCAGTGGTGCACAGTAGATTAGAATGGCATAGAGTGGATTGGCGTAGAGTGTAGTCTCATAGAGTGTTGTGGCATAGAGTGTAGTGGCATAGAGTGCATTGGCATAGAGTGCAGTAGAGTTGCAGAGAGGTGCAGAGGCTTATGCAGTGGCACTGAGTAGAGTGGTGCAGAGTTGAGTGGCGTAAAGTGCAGTGGTGTATAGTAGAGTGATGTATAGTGCATAAGTGTAGAGTGCAGTGGCAAAGAGTAGTGGAGAGTAAAGTGGCATAGAGTGCAGTGGCGTAGACTGTTGCAGAGTAAAATCTAGTGACATACACTGCAGTAGTGCAGAGTAGATTGGCGTAGAGTGCAGTGAGATAGAATGTACTGATTTTGAGTAAAGTGGTGTAGAGTGCATTGCCGTAGAGTGCAGTGGCATAGAGTGCAGTAGCATGAGTGGAGTGACGCAGGGCAGATTACTGTGGCGTAGAGTGGAGCGGTGTAAAGTGGAATGGCGGAGAGTGAAATAGAGTGGTGTAGAGTGCAGTGGTGTAGAGTAGACTGTTTCAGATTAGAGTGAAGTGGCATAACGTACAGTGGCATCGAGTAAAATGGCATGCAGCGGTGCAGAGTAGATTACAGTGGTTTAGAGTGAATTGGCATAGAGTGCAGTGGCGTAGAATGCAGTTGTGCATAGTAGAGTAGTGTGGGATAGAGTGCATTGGCATAGAGTAGAGAGGTGTTAGAGTAGAGAGGCACTGAGTGAAGTGGCATAGAGTGGAATGGTGCAGAGTAGAGTACAGTGATGCAGTGAGGAATGGCATAGTGTGGAGTGGTGCAGAGTAGAGTGCAGTGGCGTGAAGTGGTGAAGAGTAGAGTGGATAAGGGTAAAGTGGACTATGCATGGTGTGGTAGAACACTGCCATTACAGACAAAATATCTTCAATTGAAAGGACCATTACAGTTGCACAGACGTAAAATGTTACTAATAAAAGCATTCAGTGCAGGTAAATTATTTAGCATTCGGGCAGGGGATCCTAGAAACATTGGATAAAGTGATTTCCCTCACCAATCTCAAATCTCGTCATGGATCATCTGCACCCTGGTATGATGAATCATTAAAAACACTTAGCTTGTAAGAACATTGAAAGGAAATGGCATAGTTGCTACACCAAAGCAGATAAAAAATGTTTAAAGATCTCGTTATGTGATTATAAAAAAGTAGTCGGCAAAGCTAAGGCTGATTATTATGCCATTACCATCCTCTCAGCTACAGATGGGGCTAAAACGGTTTTTGATATCCTTTGGAAAATATCAAACCCAGACTGCATAAAGCAGCCAGTTACACCATTGCAGGAGCTCTGATATGATCTTGCTGACTTCTTTGCTAAGAAGCTCATCAAGATATTGGAGGATATCGGTGTCCCTGCTCAGATATTGCCATCTGGACTAAAAAACTCAGATAATTTGGAAAACACAGCTAGAGTGAGTGATGCCCATAGCTGTACTGAAGTAAAAGTGATAGGTCCCACCATGACTCAAAATGGATGAGACCACTTGGAGAGCCCGGTCTGTAGGTTTTATATCCTTGAACCCATTTCAGAGGAATGTTTTCAAATCATTTCCAGATCTACCGCATCGGGATCTCCACTTGATCCCCTACCTCCTAGGATGTGGAAAGAGCAAGGAGATGAATTCACCACCCCCACATTGCAGGTATGCAATCAATCCTTAGAGATGGATGATGTACAATATATGTAGAAGAAGGCAATAGAGAGCCCCCTCTTAAAGAAATCTTCAGTGGATCCTCTGGTCCTGAGTAATTACAAGCCCATATTGTTTCTACCTTTTCCAGTGAAAATATTGGAGCAATATGTAAGCAGGAGGCTATCCCTGGACACCCACTCTCTCCTTGAGGACAAACAATTTGGTTTCCAACCTGGACATGGCACTGAGTCAGCTTTACTAATTGCCATGGATGAATTACGGATGAGGGTAGACAGGGGCCAGTCGACAGTTTTGATTATGCTTGACTTGTTAGTTGCTTTTGACACAGTCGGCCACAAAATCCTCTTGGCCAGACTATCCTCAATTGGAGTGGGGGTATAGTGCTGAAGTGGAAGGGATCCTACCTGTCGGATCGGTGTCAGGCTGTTACCTTTCCCTCCTCCCGCTCCGAATTCAAAAGCCTGTGACAGGGAGTTCCGCAGAGCTCAGCAGTCAGCCCTCTCCTGGTAAACATCTATGAGGCCAATCATTACTCTCATAAAGGAGCATGACATCAGGCTGGTTAATTTTGTGGATGACACCCAATTGTCTCTTAATAACAACCAGGAGGATATAGTGGCTTCTTTTCAGAAAGGCCTGTCAGATATTGTTAACTGGATTAATATAGAGTCACTAAAGTTAAACTGGGATAAAACTGACTTTTTATGGTGCTCAGCTAGCAGAATCCCCATGATACTTCCCCATAACCTTTCTCCCTTTCATCTTGAGAGGAGTTGCAGCCATTGGGCACAGTCCGCAACCTTGGGGTTGCATTTGATGACAAGCTGTCCCTGGAGAACTCTGTTGCAAAAGTAGCAGGCACTTGTTTCGCACATCCTCACAGTCTTAGGAAGGTGCTACCACTACTGTCCACCCACGCTAAATTTCTCATTGTGCATAGTGCCATACTCAGTAGATTACACTACTGCAATGCCCTGCTACTTGGAGCTACTGTTTGATTAAGAGACTATACAGAGTTCAAGTAGCAGCAGCTAAACTTGCTTTAAACAGACCCCATAGATCCCAGGCACCCAATACCCTAAAGGAGTTGCACTGGCTTCCTTTGAAGCAGAGGATAATTTTTAAAGCCATGTGCATTATGTTTACGGCACTACAGGGCAAGGTCCCTGTGTCTCTACAACACAGACTGAAAGGATATACTCCTGGGAGATATCATCGCTCTGCAAATTTTGTTACATAAACAAATTTCGGAAGTCAAGACAAGGTGGTTGGTCCTTCACAATTAAAGTGACCCAGCTGTAGAATGAGTTACCATTTTAGCTCTTCAACTGAACTGTTGCAATTTAGGAAAATTTGAAGACATGGCCTTTCCCTAAGTAACCAAAACCTGCTCATGTGCATGTTTTCCCGTTTAACCATACGAGCACCCATTTATAAGCTCAGCTCCATGATACCAGTTTGGTGACAGTTGCACTCTACAAATGCTATAAATAAATTTAATAAGTAGAGTGTACAAACGATATGTGTGGAAATGTCATCACTTAGTATTTTGATTTGTTTTCATCATATTAAAATATGTGTTTCCACCACACTTCAGAATTTGCAAAAAATATGCTTAGTGTGTGCTTCCCATATTCTAAAATATCTACAAAGTTCATTTACAGACAATTAAATTTAATTTTGTTTATGCTAAAAAAAATAACATCGTACACCACACCCTGAGTAGTCAGCATGATTATCACATAAATCCTCTCACTTTGAAGTCAGAGAAGGAAAAGTAAACACCAAGGGGCATATGTATCAAGCAAATTTTTAATCGCAAACGCTGCGATTCGCAAAATACAGCGTTTGCGATTAAAAATTCGCAAAACGGGATGTATTAGGCAAAATCCCATCGCAAAATTAAGGAATTGCTAATTTAGCGATTTCTTAATTTTGCGTAAGCATTTAAGAAATCGCAAATTGCGATTTCTTAAATGAAATGTAAAAAGCACCCAAGTTGTGCGAATTATCCTTAAGAAATCGCAAATTACCACCAACTTCCAGTTGGTGGTAATTTGCGATTTCCTTTCAAAATGCACTATTTTTAATTTTGCAAAGTGCCACGTGACGCTCATACATGCCCTTAGGGCATGTATGTGCGCCATATGCACACACATGCTCATTTCAGGGGTGCATCAGGGTGTCATCATGACACCCTTGCACCTTTGAAATTATTCTCAAATAGCGATTAGCAAATTGCGAATTCGCTATTTGAGAATTACTTCCCATTCATTCCTATGGGTCTCCTGGCCCATAGAAATGAATGGGCAGGTATTCCTTAATTGCGATTTCGCAATTTGCTAATCGCAATTAAGGAATTTTAAGAAATCGCAAAAAGTTTGCAATTTTTTAAATACATCCCGTTTTGCAATTCTCAAATAGCGATTCTTTAAAAATCGCTATTTGAGAATCGCAAATGGTGATGTTGATACATATGCCCCCTGGTTCCCTGGAAGACCGGCCCTGGCATCTGACCTCAATCTTTGAATGCACAGAAAATGTAACAAGATAAGAACTAGATTTAAAGGCCTGCTAACAGAAATTTAGCACTGGTGGAAGGATACAGTTTTGGTCACGGGAAGAGATGAACTCAAGCTGAGCATCCTAAATCAAATAAAGCAAGCACATGTGAGTTACAAATCACAAAGCCAATGGTAAGCAATGGGCAAAATGTATTCCCAGGAAAGCTTTTCAAATGTACCCAAGATGTTGTTAGCAAACCAGACAAATGTGCTGTCTGGTAGGCTGCGACCTACAAATAACCCCATATCCAGCTGAAAATTGCCATTTTGTGATTAACCTTTCTTTTTCTACAAAAACACTAGGCTAGTTTGAACTTTGGGAGCATTGATAATGTCGTTTACGATTTAACTGTGTTGAGAATACGTCAGCCTGCATCCAGTGCTGCTCCTTACAAAAGCTGTGAAACTCTTCACAAAGTCCCACAAAACAATCTGTTTTCTCAGAACCTTAATTATGGATATGTTCTTTGAAACACTCACTGCCCTGCAAGGGAATGGAAGTGATCTTTGTGTCTGCTGCTTGCTTAGCAGGACATCCCTGTCTCTGTCTCTGTCTCTGTCCCCTAGTCAGCTAGAACAGATCAACAAAATGGAGTAGATATATATTAGATCTGATTGAAGGTTCTCCTAGTGATACTGGTACAAAGGGAACTTCAACTTGAGAAAATGGAAATATTAACTTAAACCAAGTTTTACAATAATTCTAGTTAACTCATCTGGGAACAGAAAAGTGCTCTGATTGGTTAGAGCCTACAGGCTCACTCACTTTTTCTAAAGTTCCGCTGTTGTGTGCTCATCTCACCAGTGGCCTACATCAGGTAGACGTGGTGGCGTGCTGCACAGGCAGGAGTAGTGACTCTGAGAAGGGTAAAGTACAGGGATAGAGCAGTATTTAGTAGTACTTGTGGAATTAGTGCATGTGCTGAGAGTATGTATGCCAGCGAGGTATACATGACATGAAAGATGTAGTGCTGTGGTGTATGCACAATGAAAGCATGTGCTGGGTGAACGTATGCTTGCGTGAAGTATAATACATCATGGGTGAAGAGCTGGGCAGCGTGCACATGGTAAGTGTGTGTGTTGGTGGAGACAGTGTTTGTAAATAGCACACTCTTTTTTTTTTTTTCCTTTTATTTTTGTCTCAGTATGCGATTTCTTTTTTTTTTTTTTTTTTTTTTTTGAAACCGTTTATTGCAGTTTATAAAAGTTACAGGTATGGGCCTACAACCACACGGCCGGCCGCTAGAGCATCAAAAGCATATTACATACATACAGCAAAAAGTCTCTCAGCGGTGCACAGTAGGAAAACAGGAGTAATCAATGGTGCAGGCCTCACAGCTCCATGCCCACAGTACGGTTCCATTTTCTTAAAGCAAAACAACATCAAAAAACCACAACCGCAAGGCAACCCGCGATCCAAAGTGACAACACGTGCTCCATAAGTGGGGGATCCAAACCAGTAGCAAAACTCTGAAGAGGGGGACGGGAGTAGATCAGGGACTGGGGGACCGCGCGCCCGCGGCCGAGGGAGGGGGGCCATCTAGGGAGACGGAGCAGGCGAGGCAGCCGGTAGTAGTGGCGGCTCACAAATACCCCCGCGGTAGGCGTTCCAGGTGCCCCAGAGTTTCATCCACGCCCCAGGCCTACCCCTCGCCACATACACCACCTTTTCACGAAACATACACCAATCCATATGCTCTTTCCAGGCCGACACCGCAGGGGGCCTCTGGGATCCCCACAATTGAGCAATATCACGCTTAGCTATCATGTATCCCAGAGTCACCCACCGCGTCTGCGGGACCGAATAGTCATTTGGTTCCCAGACATTCAGCAAGCATCTCCTCGCTTCAGGCAGCAGCGCGACACGCGTAACCACTCGTAGAACCTCATGCACACCACGCCAGAATCGCTCCACCTTCGGGCACTCCCACAGTATATGCATGAAAGTCGCCAACGCACCACAGCCACGCTTACACATTCCGTCACCGGCAAAACCCATACGCAGAAGCCTTGGCCCCGTCACGTAGACCCGGTGAAGGATCTTGAGCTGGACGAAACGAAGGCGAGCCGGGATGGCCACCTCTTTCGGAGAGGCCACCGCGGAAATCCAATCCTCGTCGTCCAGCTCCAGCCCGTCGGCAACCCAAGCCTCGCGGAGACTAGTCAGCAGGCACGATCTATCGTTAATCAATTTTTTGTATATGAGGGAGATCGTGCTGTCCGGGACATGGCCATCTAGCACTCTGTCCTCCAGGGGGGAAGACTCCGGAATGGATGCAACATCCGGGAAGACGGAGCCCAGCGCATGGCGGACCTGTAGGTACCGAAAGTACTCACTGCCCTGCAGCTGAAACTCCGCCTGCAGCGTCTCAAAAGTTTTGAATCCCCCCCTCGTCCAGAGATCTCCCACAGTGCTGATTCCGATCGTGTCCCACTTCTCGAAGCCCTTCGACGTCCACAGGGAGCCCAACCTCTCAGATGCATACAGCGGAGACGCCCGGGTCAAACGGTCCTTCCACCCCATAGCTGCATTAGCCGCGTGCCAAACACGCACCATGACACGCGTCGGTCCCGTCAGACGGGAGTCGGGCGCGCCAGAGTAGAGCGCTCGATTGTAATCGCCACCGGGCAGGAGCATCTTGTCCATCTCAAATGCCGGGTTCAAGGCGGGCCCGTAAAGGCCATGATTAATTGCAGCTAGTTGGGAGGCCCAGTAATACCGTTTAATGTCCGGGAGGGCGACCCCTCCATCGTACCACGGGAGCGTCAATTTAGCCAGAGCAATACGCGGCCTCCCGTCCCAGAACAGGCGCCGCTGGAGGCCCTCCACCTCACGAAAGTAGCGTGCCGGGACCAAGTCCATGGTATTCTGGAGGGCGTAGAGGAAGCGCGGCAGGGACATCATTTTAAATAAGGCCGCTCGGCCGAGCGGCGAGAGCGGCAGACGCCGCCAGCGCACCACGTCCTCCTTCAAACGCTGGAGGGGGGGCAGCAAGTTCCGCTCATAGCGGGCCTCCGGGTCAAGAGTGATATATATACCCAGGTACCGGAAACCCTGGGAGGCAATCTGGATCGGACAGTCCCGCGGCAGGACCGGAGCCTCCCCGGAAAGCACATAGACACAGGATTTCGCCCAGTTGATGACCAGGCCTGAGTTGCGACCGAAGGAGCGCAAAACATCAACCAGGACGATCAGTGATTTGCGCGGGGAGGCGAGATACAAAAGGATATCGTCAGCATAGAGGGACACGCGGTCCTCATGCTCGGGGGTCCAGCGGAGACCACGGATAGAAGGGTGCCACCGCAGCCACTCCGCCAGGGGCTCCAGGGCCAGGGCGAACAGGAGAGGCGACAGGGGACAACCCTGTCGCGTGCCCCGCCCCAGCGCGAATGGGGCCGATACTCGCCCATTCACCACCACCTGCGCCAACGGGCCCGAATATAGCAATTTGACCCAGCTGACGAAACCCGGGCCGAACCCAAACTTCGCCAGCATCGCCCAGATATACGGCCATTCAAGCGTATCAAACGCCATGGTGGCGTCCAAGGACGCCAAGATGGCCGGCTCCCGCACAAATGGGACACGCGCGAGCACCCCATGTAAGCGCCGCAGATTAAGCGCCGTGTTGCGGTGTGGTATAAAGCCCGATTGGTCTTGGTGGACCAAATCGCCCACCACGCCAACCAACCGGTTGGCCAACACCTTGGCGAGGATTTTGGGCTCCGCGTTCAAAAGCGAAATCGGCCTATAGGATGTGACCCGTTCACGGGGCTTCCCCTCCTTGTGGATCACCACAATTGTAGCCAGACGCTGGTCCGGCGGGAGGGAGCCCTGCGAGTGGGCCGCAAGGAACATCGCGCGCAGGTGGGGCGCCAACACATCCGGGCGTAGCTTGTATAGCTCAATGGGAATACCATTGGGGCCCATGGCCTTGCCGGATGCAACCGAGCGAATAGCCGAGGCAATTTCGTCCGAGGTGGGAGGGGCGTCCAGCGAATCCCTGTCCTCCACCGTAAGGGAGGGCAGTGCGATGTCCCGAAGCAAGGCATGGGAATCTTCCTCCGAGCAGGGAGAAACCGGGGAGTAGACTTCGCGGAAATAATCCGCGAAGCAGGAGACAATGGCTTCCGGCTCAGTGACACACACACCATCCACGCTCTCAATCAAAGGCACCACGCGGCTCGCTCTCTCCCTCTTATCCAACCACGCAATCAATTTGCCAGCCTTGTCACCCACATCATACAATCGCCCCTGCTGCTCTCTACCGAGGCCCCTGGCCGCCTCCGTGACGAGGGCCCGATAGGCCGCTTGCTTTAAATGCAAAACATGCAACTTGGCGTCTGTTACCCCGCTCCCCAGGTCACCCTCCAGTTCTGCAATCTCGGCCTCAACCCGGGTCACCTCCTCCCGCTCGCGCCGCCGGGCATTGGAAATAAAGGAGAGGGCCTCCCCTCTAAGAACCACCTTGAAAGCCTCCCACAGGGAGATGGCAGACGGGACCGACCCCACATTCTCATCGAAATAGCGCTGTAAGGATTTGATCAAGTCGGCACGAATGGTGGGGTCGCGCAAATACCATGCATTGATCGGGGCCACCCTGCCATCCCCCCTCGGGAAGACATCGAAATGCAACAACAATGGGGAGTGGTCTGAGATACCCCGTGCCAAATGGCGCACCTCCCCCACCCTCCCTGCATGGGCCGCCGGGACAAGGATGTAATCAAGCCGCGAGAGGCTACCATGGGCCCCCGAGTGGAAGGTGTACTGTTGCAATACGGGATGCTTTAAGCGCCAGCAATCCACCAGGCCCAGCGTGTCTAAAAGGCCGGGCAGCCACGCCTGTGCCCGGGGGAGGTCCCTAGGGGGATGGCGATCCATAGACCCAGAGGCAACCGCATTAAAGTCCCCTCCAACCACCAACAGGCCACTCGGAAGGTCCAGAAGGAGGCGCCCCAGGTCCGCAAATGTAGTGGCTTGTAACCCAGGCGGGACGTACACTGATATAAAGATAAACACTCTACCCTCCATTCGTCCCACCAGAACAGTGTAGCGTCCCCTCTCATCATGGCGCACCTCGTCAATCTCCAACGGGAGCGAGTTCTTGACCATAATACCCACCCCCCGCGAGCCCGAAGTGAAGCCGGAGTGGGCCGCCAAACGATATCCCCGCCGATTCATTGCATGAAAGGTGTTACCTATAAGGTGCGTCTCCTGCAGGAAGACAACATCTGGTGAAATACGTTTTAAATACTGCAGGACCACACCACGCTTAATCCTATCCCCCAGGCCGTTAACATTCCATGACAACACAGTCAAATCCCTACCCCCCATCATACGTCGAAACAATCGGTCGTCCCCCACCGAGCATCTTAAAAACAACAAAACAGTTGCGGGTTTGCCTTGCGGTGCTAACAAACAACACACCCCCCCCACCCCCCGGTCCCAACAGAACTCCCCCCTCCCTGCACCCCTGCATGAGCCCAGACAGCCCCCCCAAAGTGCAGTGTGCCTGTCGCCCCATAGCTAAGTACTAACTAGTCCCCCAGAGGAGGAGGGAAGCCCCCAGCAGACCCCACCCGACCTCCATGGGAGGGGAACATACGAAAGCAATATATGGTAAAGGAACAACATCCAGAGCAAGGCCTATACAGTCACCCCTCAATTCTGATCCGGCGGGCCCTCCTCGCCAGCCGCGCCCCCCCCGCCCCGATCTCCAGGCAAAGTGTCCAACCAGTCCCCAGCCGCCTCGGGCCGGTCGAAGAAGTGCGTACGGCCATCCACCTCCACCCTCAGCTTAGCCGGAAAGAGCATTGAGTACTTGAGGTTTAGGTCCCTTAGGCGACGTTTAATACCAAGAAAGCTCTGTCGCTGCTTCTGGACCGCCGGAGTAAAGTCTGGGTAGAAGTGTACATCCATGTTGTCCAGCCTGACCGGTCCCTGTTGCCTGGAGGTCTGGAGGATGGCATCTCTGTCCCGAAAATTAAAAATCCGGGCAATAAGAGGCCGCGGCGGGGCACCGGTCTTAGGGCGGCCCCCGGGGACCCGGTGGGCACGCTCCACCGCAAAAAGCTTACTCAGCCCCCGGGGCTGGAGATGGGTCAGGATCAATTCTTCCACGAAGAGATCCGCCGCCTCCGCCTCTCGGCCCTCCGGCACACCAATAATACGGACATTATTCCTCCGGGCCCGACCCTCGGAATCCTCCAGTCGCCGGTCCATCAGGGCGCTCGCCTGGCCAAGCCGGCGCACCTCCTTCTGGAGGGCCACCACGTCCGTCGTGAGGCTCGTTGTGGTGTGGGCCAGGGAGTCGACTCGGTCGTTTGTTTTTGACAAGTCTGCCCTCACAAGGCCCACATCCACCAGGACCGAGTCAATTTTTTGCGCCAAGGTATCGAAACGCTGGTCCACTGAGGCCTTCATCTCTGCGATGGCGCCCATGACGTCCCGGAGGGTCAGATCCACCGGATGGGCAGATGCCTCCGTCGGGCCCACCGGGGATGACCGCGATGTCTCCGGAGAACCCTTCTGGAGCGTGTAGCGATCCATACTATTGGCCTGGTGCGCCGTGCCACGGCGGGTTGTCTTCATCTTCGCCCGGTCGCCATCTTGTTTGGTGGACATGCTGGCCCTTCCACCGTCGTGCCCAGATCTCCAAACGGGCCGCCACACCAAATCACGGGTGTCAGGGGGGGGGGCGGGGGCGACCACCGGGCCGCGGGTCAACCCACCGCCGGCGGGTCAGCCGGGCACCTGGACAAGGCCACACCACCGCACCCCGCTCCGCAGCCCGACCCCGCTTGAAGCAAGGAGGGCGCAAAAGCGAAAGTGAAAGTGCGGGGTACGCGAGTCGCCCAGCCCCGCTCGCCGCTGTTATTCACTTTGTCCCCGGATCGCCCCACTACTCCAATCCGGGGGGCCGGCGAGGAGAAGGCCGCAACCTTCGATCGATGCTCCCACCGGTGTTCGGGGTCCGATTCGAGCCCAAAAAACGGGTGGCGCCTCAGCTCGGGTTCCCCGACACAGTCCCCTCAACAAGGACAGGATATCGCCAGGATTAATTCAGGAGGTCGCGGAGGTCCTCGGGAGCCTCGCACCTACGCGGCCATCTTGGTTGCGCGCTAGGCTCCTCCCCAAAATAGCACACTCTTAAAGAATACAATACACTAAAGAAAGGCTACAGTACTGAGCAGTGCATGCAGACTGAATGTGTGGGCTAAATGCTTATGTGGCTGTGGTGGCACAGTGCATGAAGGCAACAGCACTGGAGAGCAAGTGTGCTGGGAAAGTACACTGAGTGCAAGTGTGCCTACAATGCTATATTACATGGAGGACCCTAGGTTCCATTTTGGGACTCCCAGGCCACCCTGGTGAAGACATGAGGAGAAGAGGAATCTCCCCAGACAGATTTCTGTATTGCCGCAATCCTGTGAGGTGGGTGGGCACACACTGGAGGAAGAGACCCTTCCTTTACACTTCAAAGGGTTGCTCTTCGATTCATGCATAGATCACAGGGAAAGGCCTGGATACATCTCAGAGAGGAGATGGGGCTGATAAGGTAATCATAAAGAGCCCGGGCTTAACCTTTTCATGCAATATCACTGTGGCTGACATTCAGGTATGAACTCTGGTCCCTTCCATTAATTGTCTAAAAAGGGTTTCAACAGCTCACAATACCAGATTTTTGCAGAAAATAGCACAGAAAAACACATTTTGAAACATACATCAAGATACCTACAATATATTCGTACGAGGCACTCCAATATTTGTTTTTTGTCTTACTGCTGTGATATATAAAATATATATATATATTGTCCCTATTGCTATGGTTTAGCATATGGGAAAGGAGCTGGATGTATTGTACTGTAATTGCATTTATATAGTGCTTACTATCCCTGCCGAGGCAGGGAAGCCCTTTATAGCAAGTAGCATGCTACTTCGGATCCCAAGGTTAGTGGTTATTCCAGTGGTTGTTGGTTATTGTTGGCTACTGGGATTAGCCATGTGCCTTCAAGGAAAAATGTTCTACCTATTTACTCCAATGTCTTTGTGCTAGATTAAATTAATAGAATTTACATGCGCTCATTAGTGAGGGCTAGGTGAGTTCATGCACATGGTTGGTGAGATGAATTGATAGGATGGCGGAGATTGGGTTGCAGGGGTAGGGTTTTAAATAAGGAAAGGTTGTGATTTGTGAAGTGAGATGTGAGCCATTTGCAGAAATACAATAACATAATTTAGGCATGTGACCAAGAGAATGCTATACTCAGAAAGAGGAGGCATGTAGAGGATGGAAGGTAAGAGGAGAGTCACTCTGAAGAAAAAAGGAGAGGATCCAGGGTTGTAATCAAAGGTAAATGTTTCATGCAGGATTATAGGAATACTGCATGAAGAGGCTTTATGGCATAGCATACAATCTTAGGGTGTATAGCTGTAGAAAGAAACAACATTATGAGGTGCTCTACATACAGAAATGATTGTTTATAGATACGAGTCCAAGTGTTCAGATCAGTTAAACATTTCAAGCCTAAGCCTGCTATGTCCCAGGTAGAGGGCAGCCTTTTAAACAAAGTCTGGAGTATGGCAAGGTTGGTACGGGGTCTGTATACTGCACAAGGGGAGGTGGTGCGGTTTCTTTCATTATGATAGGTCATATTTAACATCATTGCATTGAAAGGTTGTTTCGCTCACTAAAAATTATTTAGCACTGGCCGAGAGCATCTCGACAACATGCAGCCAGATTTTCAGTTCATGTTACCTAATCATATTCTCGGTTATTTCTACAGCACATCAGTGTAACCACAGATATATGAAAGGTACCTAACCCTAATATCCCAATGTATGTTGTGCATGTTGTGTATGGGATCTGTATGGTAGATGCAATGTGTGTGTAGGAATGAGCCAGAATAATGGAGGCTTGTGGGATCCATGTTGGATGTATCTGGCCTTTGTGCCCAAGATGAAGGTGAGGTTGTTTCCCAGACAGTAGAAGTGTAATGCTGATATTCCTGAAGCTGAACAGAGGAAATGTGGAGGAAACTTCCCCCTGGATGGTCAACAAGCATGGTGTTAAGCTTCAAATGACTGAAGCACAGAGTCATGATATGAGAGGGCAATAGACCATGACTCTGGAGGTTCAAAAAACAGGTTTACTCACCGGGTGAATGGACGACTGAGGAAGGTGGAATGGGACAGAGAGCTTAGTGCGCTGGTACCAAAAAGTTTGAAGACATAGAGGCTCTGTCTCATCTTGAATCATAATGATACCCCCACCCCCAGGTATGATGAAAGATACTTTTAGTAAGTTGTGCCTTATCTTCGCTGGAACCCTGCTTTGCAAGCATTGTGCAGTAGTGGGGTCCTCCCTGTCCCTGACTGTTGTGTCCCAGATGTTAAACTCTAGCAAGAGCTCTCAGACAACTTTACCTCCTTCTTTAGAGAGGTTAGGTTGTTCTAGGGATATAATAACATGTTAAGTTCCACAGTTCCAGTGCTACCTTTCCCACTTTTAATAAAGACTCCCACAGATAAGATCACCAATTTCCCTCTGATGGCCCTTCATGAAGTAAGTGCTGCCCAAGTCACGGTCACCTAATGATTTCTCGAAAACAGCTATGGTACAAACTTTGGCTCTAGCCATCATTCCACCACTGCATGATTTTATCAGCACTTCATTGGCTGGTGATTTGATGCCAGATCGCTCTAAAAATGTATAGTCATCCCATTTTGAAGGAAGCTGATCTACGCCAGGGGGTCTGAACAATTACAAACAAATCACCCGACTTCGAGACTTTCCCATAATTATGGAACAATATCTAACCAAATACATTTTTACATGAAAACTCGACCTTAAAAAAGACTCTCCATGCCACTGGAGTCAAGCTAGCCTGGCTGATGAGGGGTGATACCACCAAAACCAGTCCCTGCATGCTTGTTTCCGATCCAGAGAGGACCTGGCTTGGCAGTTCGGGTTGGACTGTTCCCTTGCGGAGCAGGGTCAAGACGGATTTGCATATGGCTGGGTTTAAACTGGATTGGCATGGTGAGCAAAAGAACGATGGATCAATTGTTCTTTGTACATTAAAATAGACAAAAGCAGGTTTTTAGTTTATGGCACACAGGAAGTGGTTCTGGTATCTCTCGGTGAACTGTGATTCACCAGAGACCACAGTCTCCGCACTGACCTGCTGCTGGACCTCGCTGCAGCTTTTAACAAAGTCAACCATCCCATCTCGCTTGACCGCCTAGCAGAGATGGACTGATTGGCTCAGCTTTAGAATGGTTGAAGTCCTTTCTTAATGGTGAAGGCACCCCTTTACTGATAGAGACTGTCTGGTGACCTCTAGCAGCTGACACTATCTAGCTGCCTAGAAGCCCTTACCAAAGCACCGGTTCCTTTGTTCACACAGATTTAATGATTTAAACTCAACCACTGCTGTGAAGCCTATTTGTTGGATTATGAGGCCATTTTCGTTCTGATGAACAGTTCCAGGAAACCCAGTCCATTTAAGCATCAGACATGTTGTACGACTATTTCTAGGAAAGTTTGAAATTGATGTTTTTTTGCTTCAGGAGACTTCATCTTACATTACCTGGAACTGCCATTCTTTAAGTTCTTTTGCGGGTGCGTTGTGGAGGAATTATTCGTCTTAATTCAGCTTTCAACATAGAAATATTATGAAGTAAGAACACTTAGGAGAAAAAGAGACGCACAGTGAAGCAGCGTTCACAAGATTGTGCATTTTATGGTGTTCGCACATGACTCAATATGCCGAAAATGTGTATTGTGGGAAGTACAAATTGACACAATTAAATCGAAACGTCATTGCAATTACTTTTGTCTATTCAGGGACTCGTTTACTGTTGCAGTCTCATTGATTTCCCGAAGATCTTTATGCTGAAAATACATGAAGGCTTGAAAGGTTCCTTCCTGTGTGTGACATGGAAGGTATATGGTTTCCATGCTCACAACCTGGTGGTGCCCAGATTCAAAAAGCCAAAAGGGGGAAGGAGATTCATTACCACCACCTCTCATCTTTGGAACTCTCTTCCTCTTGAACTGAAAAAATCCACTGATCTGCTGCAATTCAGGAAGGCCTGGAAGACCTGGCCCTTTCAGCACTAGTCTTCCCATTTCTTACTTTCTCCTCTCTTCTCTCTTCAGGGCGTAGCGTCAATACACCTCAGGGTATTAGAGTGCTTTACAAGTGTCACTTCATTCATTCCATATGTGGCAGATTCAGGGTGATTCTCCACATTTACTCTATCACGCGCCTATAGGTCTCATTAGAAGTGGCTCTGTTTTTCCCCTTTACTACATCTTGGAGTGACAATACCTTGGATAACTCTGGGGAAAGGAAGCAGAGGGGTGGCCCTGAGTATTACGAGGTGTACCCTGAGGACACCCTCAGAAATGATTCATTATTGGGGATAAATAATTCTGCACCTCATTCCCCCAGTAATTCCTCAGTTTACTGCAGAGCTTTACCCAGAACTTCCCCCTGCCTAGAGTAAGTGAAGTCCCTGAATGAAGCAATGGGGACCTGTGGTAGATTTACAAATGTCTTAACTCCTACCAGGCATGTATATCCTCAGAAAAAGGGGAGAGTTGGCTATAATGAAGGGTATACAAAGTTCAGCTCAAGTTGGGATCCTTCTCTGCTACCACACATGGATCTGAAATCCTCTGCCTTTAGCGATGCGCACCTTTCTCTTCATTCTCCTTGAGATCTACAATGCTGTAAAATCAGGGACGCCCACCTCCGCGTCAATAGTGAAGACCTTGCATGGCTGGAGGTGGCAAGCTAAGTGCAAGCACAAACCCCAAAATGACCCTTGTGATGTTGCTTCATTTCAACCACTGCCATCACTAGCCTGCCATCTACCTTTGGTTTAACTGGAAAAACTGAGAATTCACTGGAATGTCAAGATGCACAAATTGCATATTTTCTAATGGTCATTGAATTTAATGCAATTGGCTACGTCGGATTTTGTTGGGTATGATGGCTGTCCCATGCGGTTCTTTTGTCCCTCATGTTGCTTGTCCCAACATTGTATACTGCTCAGCTATCCTACATTGATTAATGGTGAAGTCGTTATAATCGACCAATCAAAATTGTCCTTGAAGAGCTTTGTGCAAACTATGCCGGTCTATGTCATGCAAACGACGTTTTTTTCTCCTCTGCTTAGTTGTGAGTGCATGCAACTGCCCTGAAGATTTTAGGCTGTGATGCTGTGTCTTTGGCGACAAAGGCAAAATATGCGTGCATGTTTGTTTTCTATGTTAAAAAAAACGTTCTGTATCGAGTGACATTTCTTTATCGAGTGACATTTCTTTATTTGGTCACGTTCTGGAAATATTGCACTAGACCTGTTTATTCCCTACCTCACTGACTTGGGTTTGGGGTATATGCGAGAGTCTCATGAAGGCAGCGCGGGCACTTAACAGTGAACCCGACCACCGCCCCCAGGTGGTGATCAAACAGGGTATGGATTTTCACTTATCAGATAGGGTTAACACAAAGAAGGTATCAAAACAAGGTTGTGGCTTGAGCCAATTACATTTGGCCACTACATATCAGACATGGAGCGGGCATTACCTGAAGTCCAATCATTTCTGCCCAAAACAGGACTCTCACTCATCCCACTGCTATAATATGAAAATAATATGGTCGTCTCACATGTAACCAATATATGTTCACACAGAACACTCAGTGCATTATTAAAGTATAATCAAATTAACAAATTGGTCATCAATCTAAAGAAAACTAAGATTGTATGTTGTTCTGGGAAGGGTAAGAAGCAAGGGCGCCGGTGGTCAGATGGATACAAAGAGGGAATTTTCCATCCAGCTGAATTCTTCAGGTATGGTTTGACACCTCCGGTACCACTCAAACTCATCTAACAGGTCTTTCCTCCAAAACTCTACCTTTAAATTTTAGCCTGAAACGTCTGTATCAAAGCATTCCTTCATATTAGCTTGGATCTGATTATAGCGGTGGCCAGGCCCGGTTATCACAGATGGACCAGGCCATCCCAAAGCCCATTTACAAGCATCTTTTGTTCTTTTTCTTTAATGATTCATCCGGGCCTGCAGCCAAGTTTCCAGAGCCTAATTGTTCAACTTTTGTGAAAAAACAGCAATGCCTTGTCTTCACGTGCCTGGGTAGAGGTGTGTAGTCCGTGGGAATGGGGTCTGTTATTATAATACCTATAATACTCTCATTGTATCAAAAGAGATCCGCAAGCACCCATTACACAGAATTTTAGAGGTGACACATTGCCAGACAATGCTAACGTGTAAAAATTACAAAATAATGAATATTATCACAAAAATATGCCACTTTACGCTGCATAAATTGCCATTTCTTGAGGCAATATTTAGTGAAACCAGCCAGATAATTTGCTCCTCCTCTGCCATATAATTCTAAGGGCCCAGAATGTGGCAGACACAATCGGATGGGATTTTGCCATCCCAGAAAAAGTAATTGAAAATGTACATACAATCAATTTACATCTTAGTACTGGTTTGTTTTATCTTCTTCCGGCTGTGATACTATTCTTATTTTGTGTCACTATAAGGGGAAAAAACTGCCAATGCCACACATTTTGATTTTTCTGAAATGAAAAGACTTTTGCTCAAGCTCTTTAACAACATATATACAGCATGGTAGGAACAGTGCAAGTTCCAATATACAAAGAACAGTAGTTACAGCTCTTCTGTTGCAAAGCTGGCAACAAATGCTGCCACTGTCGTGTCTACTCTCCATCTTCAGGAGATGCTAACAGAGACTCCTAAAATAATTAGAAGGAAGATAAGGCTCAGGCACCACACTTCGGGACAAGGGTAACAGTGGATTTATTCTCTCCCAACAAATTTTCTATTTTTGTTACATGAGGAGATAGAAATGGATTATAGCGCAACAGTGACAGTACATTTATTCTCTCCCAACAAATTCACTTCTATGTCACATGATTAGATAGAAATGGATTGTAGCGCTGGTGTAACCCTTACAGTCCTATATTTATAAGATAGAATTGTGGGCTAATTCTCTTGCTGCCAAGCTGCATGTACATACAATATGTGGCTTCCCAAGTCCGGATATGGCTACACAGCCTTTCATCTTTGTCTCAAGAGTAGGACAAGAAGTGCTGTAAAAAAACAACTTGCATGTCCTGCCTTCAAATTAAAAATTCTGAATTGCTAAATGTCCTTAATCTGGATGAACACACTTATTGGAGCTTCAAATAATTGTGCTGTTTTGGTGCATGTTCAAAGTTAGAGCACAGAACTCTCATTGACCACTCATGCTATTAGATATCAATGAACTTGGGTCTGTGAATGGGGTGATGTCCTTCCATTACAAGTCCTAAAAAACCCGGCTCCACTGTTTTCACAACAGACTTGAAAGGGTAGCGGACACAATCAAAAGTTCTAGAATCTTGGCAGAAAGAAATTGTGATGGGTACGAAGATGAGAAATGGAGGATGATTAAAGGCGAACGTGAGGATAAAAAAGATGAGGGTAAGAAAAAGGAAGGATAAGAAAAGATTGGTAAGGAAACAGGTGGATGAAATAGGAGAAAAGTAGTACGTTGAAGGATAGAGAAGAAATATGACTAAAAGGGCTGATTAGAGATGAGGAGGAGAGTAAGGTGTGGTAAAGTAGAGAAGGCAATGAAGATGGTGTTAGAGGTAGATGAAGGAGATGATGGAACAGAATGATGAGCAAAGTGGGTGATTAGATTAGGGTGAGTGTTAGGCCTGTACTGAGAAAAGACCAAGAGGTAAGTATAGTGAGAGGAATAGGAAGGGTGAAGGTGGAGAATGAGGTTGATAAAGGTTTATAAGTAAGGACATCAGAAAGGAGGGTAAAAGGAAAGTGATACATTTTGGTGAGGCAGAGAAGGAGTGTTAAGAGGAGAGTGGTAAAACAGAAAGAAAAAGAGAGTGAAGGTTGGCAGGTGATGGAGTCAGAAGGGGGCATGGGAAAAGGAAAGAGAAGTGGGGGAAAGGAAGAAAACAGGTAAGAGGGATCACGCCAGCAGTAACATAGAAGAGGCAGTTCCATTTTGAGGCACTCACATTAGTTGTACAGTTCCCCCTTTGTTCCCTTTAAAATACATTCTAGTCAAAGAACTCACCGCCATAAATTGGTTGGAAAAAACTAGTCACCAAATTAGAAGTTCAGTCGTCAGTTTCAGAAGTTGCACTCTTGGCACAGTGGCCAACTAAGTGTTGAAAAGGCTCACATTTCATATCTGGCTAGTTGCCAACTTTGATTGCCTTTACAAATGTTATTCTACTTATTTGAAGTAAATGGACAGCAAACGTCACTACCTACAACTACAGAAAGTTGCACAGTTCTTTACTATATCTTTAAAATAATCAGCCCCCAAATGTTTGTAGATTTTCTGAGTGCTGATGAGCACAAACTATATAATCCAGGCCTTAGTGCAGCCGCTATTCAAAATTCTGCGAACTGCCAGTGAAGAACAGGTACACTATAGAAGGACTGCAAAGTCCAATAACATGCACCCTCCAAGCACAACCACTTGTTCAGGTACATTTCAAACTTCTTTTGCATACACAAAATAATTACCATATAGGCAACAGCAGTGAAGGTAAGGCTGACAGAAGAGGGTGAGGTGGAGAGAGCCAAGCTATAGGTGGAAAGAGGGGATGGTGAAGCATGGAGAGGGACAGAGTGTATGGAGAAAAGGAAGGAGTGGGAGACAAAGGGAGGGAGGAAAGTGAGGAAGAGAGAGTGCAGGTGGTGAGGTGGAGAGAAGCAGGTGGGTGAGCAAGAGAGTGAGAGAATGGCACAGCAGAGTGAATGGGGAGACTAGAGAGAAGGTTGAGGGGTAGACAGAAGGACTAGGTAGAGGTGGAGCAAAAGACACACAGATGATGGACAGAATGCAGAGAAAATCAAACATTTACCTCCAGTCAAGAGATCTGGGTTAAATCCATTGTTCTTTTGCTCACCATGCCACCCCAGTTTAGACCCAGCCATATGCAAATCAGTCTTGACCCTGATCCTCATGGGAACCGTCCAGCCAGAACTGCCAAGCCAGGTCCTCCCTGGACCGTAAACAAGCATCCTGGGACTGGTTTCAGGGTTTCACCCCTCATCAGCCAGACTATCTTGAATCCAGTGACAGAGTGAGACTGTAGAAGTTCAGGCAGAGTAAGAGGATGGTGAGGTGACAAGAGAGGAGGCCACAGCAGGGAGAGAGGAGGATGAGATGGAGAAAGAGGAGGGTGGGGCACAAAAAGAGGTGGGTGAGGTGAAGAGAAAAGAGTGTGAGGCAAGAGGATGCAAAGGGTGAGAAGAGCAGGGTGAAGTGAAAAGAAAGGGTGAGGTGGAGAAAGGGGGATGAGGCAGAGGCAAAGGTAGATGACACAAAGAGAAAGGCGGACGAGGCAGATGAAGCAAAAGAAATAAAGCACTTAGGTGCAAAGCCCTGGAAACTGAGTTAAAACGAGTAACACAACCATGCATGAAGTGGAGCATGCAGGTCATCACTCTAAAAACCATCGAGCAGACCCGGCTTTCAGACACCGGGGAAATGCAAGGCAGCTCCATTCATCTTCACAGCCCACCAATGTGAATTCATGGCCGTCCCAAACCCCAACTCGTGAGCCAGGCCTGAAGGTTGCTCGGGTAAAAGTTATGTACACTTTAAATATGGGCTTGACACCTTTGCCAGAATTGCAAGTAAAAGACTAGATATAGTCTAAGTGATATCTATGAACGGTTACTTACCGGTAATATTCATTACTCTGAGTCGTAGACCTCCCCGTTGTTTTCTCTGTGGGGGGAGCTGTTACTTTGATAGGGAGGTCTGACGTGGAGGTAATGGAGCTTTATTTAATTTGCAGAAAAACGCTCTGCAAACAGGTTATCTGGTCGTTTAATACTAGTTAACACGAGGCTGCACAAATCCAGGAGTATCAGATTTAAATTAGAGCCTGCAAAGCTGGAAGCCCCTAGCTTCATAAGAAAATAATGCTTCACTTTTGGAACCTAGCATTAGTAGGTGTAAAGAAGCTGTGCACTGTTGTTCAGTGAGCTCTGGCTGCATCTTGATAGACAGAATTGTCAAATTTATGGATACGGTGCTAAAAGACTCAAACATTGTAACTAAAAGAATTTTAATTCAATATAGCAGAGATTTATACCATGATGTAGAACTGGATCCTACTGTTTTACTGTATTGTTTTATAAGTATTATATGATTTTAAAGAATCAAACAATGACCCAGTGGGTCACCTACTGTTGAGACTGTGAGCTATGCTCCCCACTGCGGTACCAATGGGCTTTGTAGCACTGAGCTCGGGCCACCCATGCCTTAGTATCAATCCTCAGCCTGTGTGTCACCCATTCCTGAGCTTGTGAGAAATTCCTTTCCACGCTGTGCTGTTAAATGGTAGCGGCACCTTCAGTTTGATAACCTTCAAGTATTGCCCGGCGGTAATCGCCTCTTATACCATTCGATAATTAACCAACAAAAGAGGCAGGCGCCGGAGACTGGAAGGCAGGAAACAAAGTTTTATTCCGTCGGAGCAGAACACGTCAGATCGGACAGTAAGGTATCGTCTCGAGGTGCTCTACCCACATCTCTGAGGCCTGGCCTCTTATACACAGGTTTATTGCTTTATTACACGTGATACATTCTTGTTGAGACTTTGATGTACGAAAAGACATCCTTGGAATCCCCACTTCAAGCTTGTTCCCACACATATCTACAGTAGAGGTCCCCACCCCACCCACAGTAGGAGATGGCTATCACACAGCTGGATATTCCACCAATTCCCGGGGGTGTGCGCGACTGGTCGGGTCTCAGGGGGTGGGGGCCTTGATCTACTGTAATCCCTTTGATGTGAGGCGGTTCCCTTACAGTAGGGGCAATAAACTGCATCCGCAGGGCTAGGTGATGGCCTGGGATCGGTTCGGACAATCGGGCGCAGAGGAAGGGGGTTATCAAAGGGATGTGTGACCATGTATGGGATGAAAGGAGGTGTTGGTCAGGCGTGGGATGTGGTTCCATGGCAGGGTCGTGCAGAAGGAGAGGGTTTATGGCCCATGTATGAGAGAGCGGGGGGGTTGGCCGGCGCGCGGGGGATGTTTGCAGCGCCTGAGGGGCACGCTGGCGCTCGGCAATGAGACCATGGTGCCTAAGATGGCCGTCGCGCGTTTTCTGCGTGTGGCGCTTGGGGAGAGACAAGATGGCGCAGATAATGTTCAGATACGAACTAAATTTCCACAGTCCTCCCTTTTAACATATCTCGCCAGCTTGTTTAGTTCGGATCTATCCCCATAATATCACGTACTTCTATGTCGTACAGGGCTTTCATTCGTTCTGCTTCAAAGTTCAGAGTCTTAGGGCAGATGTAGTTCGTGAAAAGTGAACATAAAGGTGGCAAGCACTGAATCCCCAGGCAACATCCACATAGAATCACAATCGGCATTAGGATAAACGTAAACAACCTCCACCCCCAGTTCTTTATTGAGTCCCAAAACCAATTCCCAAGCGACCATCCTTCTTGTTCCTGATGCACCTCTGAGGAAAGTCTGTGGAGGTGTTCGATCGCCTTGTAGACGGAGGGTGAGTTGTCCGGTACGTAGGTACAACAGCTGGACCCAATGATGCGGCATGCTCCTCCACGATCAGCCAGAACCACATCTAGAACGAGGCGGTTCTGGAGAGCCACCAGGCGGACGGCCTGAAGCTCGGCGGTGTTGTTGGTGAGGATGCCAGCCGTAATGTTCATTGTTGTTTCAACTGCCTGGGTTAAGTGCCGGATGGCACGGCTGTTTGCCATTGGACCCCAAAGTGGGACAAGTCCTTTTACTGCATCCATGAACTGTGCTCCGGTGGAGTCGGCTTGCACAATGTCCTTGGCACGTTTCTGCCGGTGGTGGTTTGCTGGACCCACATATGTTGGAGGAAGGATAAAAGCGATGTAACAGGTGCCTCCCCAGCCTTTCGGAAGCCAGGTGTAGGCCTTAGTACCACAGACGAAGTACATATTTGGGGAGGTAACAAAGGAGGGTGGGTTGACTGAGTCCAATGTTCGGGTGATGAGACAGGAACTGCGGCCCACCGGCTGTGTTCCCAGACCTTCGAGGCACACAAGACCTGTGATGTTGATGACGGACAGAGCCACTGTTAGGGTGGCGGCCGTTCGTTTCCGGAGGTAAGAGAAGGTGGGTCTGGCTGGGTTGTTGAACACCTGCATTTCAACTCGTTCTTTGGCAGGGATGTCCATATGAAAGGAAGTGTTTGATCTTAGAGGACAGAAGGGAGCAGAAGTTTTTCCAGTTTTGTTCCGCCAGAACCCATGGTAGAAGTGCGACACAGTTTTGCTGGAAGTGGCATTGTCCTTGTAGCTTTCTTGCAGGAGGATTAGCCAAGCGAGGCAGGAGCCATGGACAGAGAAAGGTGAGGGGATGAAAGGGATAGAGTGTCCAGTGGCATGCGGTAGCAATCCACAGATCCAGCAATTAGTGGCATTGGCGGCAAGATTGTGTTGGTGGAGCAACTGCACGAAAGAGTTATTCCAGAACTCCTTACGCTTTTCTCGCAGCTGGGGAGAAAGCGAGATCAAATGGTGTTCTTTCATGGCGGTAGGTTGAACAGTGGTCAGCAATGTCTTATGAGCGGGTAAGCTCTCTTCCATGATCCAGAAGGTGGCCATGAGGAGAAGGCAAAAGAGAAGGGTAGTAAAAAGCGCGATAGTCTTTGAGCTGTGCATCTTGTCAGTCTTTGGGTTTAGATAGTGGATCTTCGGACGTCCGGTTGCTTCCATCACCTTCATGTCGGGCGCTTCCATCATCTTCAAGGGACTCGGTAGCGGGCAGAACCACTGGCTTTGTTCAGTTTCTCTCCTGGAAGCCTTTTGAGGTGATTAGGCTACCGATCTGGGATCTCAACTTAGTTCGTGGTCTGCTTAGCCGAAGTTCCCTCCTTTCATCGCAGGCTGTACCCTTCTTTGGATGGCACAGTGGGGTCGGGATATTTCGTTAACTCAAGTGTCTCTGTATTCTGGTAGCAGCTCAGGGATGGTCGGTCTTTGTCCGGGGGTCCTCCTTGGCCGGTGATGTTGTCGGTTGTCGTCAGGGTCGGTGATACCTTCTTACAGTGATGTGCGTGCAGCCAGTTGCGCTTCCCCTCCACTCGAAGAGCTGTTCGGGTGGTGATCAAGACTTGCAGGGGGCCCGTCCACCGGGGCTCCAGACTCCTTGCACGCTGGAAATTACGCACTAGGACGTAATCTCCGGGTCGGATATCGTGTCCGGGACCCCTGGAAGCGTCGGGAATGGCTTGCAGCACGCACCTGCTGATGGATAACAGACAATGTTTTAGTTAGGTTGTACAAATAGTCAGACATGAGGACGTCCGGGACGTCGCGAATGGATGTCGGTTTCGGTGCAGTCCAAAGGTTCATGGGCCGCCCGAAGACGACCTCGTAGGGGGTTAAGTGGCGCTTGGTGGGAGTGGAATGCATTGATAGCAATGCTAGCGTGAGGGCGTCTGGCCACTTCAATCCTGTGGTGGCAACTATTTTGGCTATTTTGAGCTTCAATGTGGCGTTATGTCGCTCAACCAAGCCTGCAGATTGGGGGTGGAAAACCGCATGGAACTTTTGTTTTACACCCAACCCTTTTAAGATGAGTTGGATAACTTCGGCTACGAAGTGGGGGCCGTTGTCGCTCCATAAAATTCGACAAAGACCGTAACGGGGGAAGAATTCCTTCAGTAGTACTTTTGCTGTAGTCATAGCAGTGTTGTCGCGGGTTGGGTAGGCTTCCACCCATTTGCTGAAGGCGCACACAACGACAAGTACGTACTTCAGGCTCTGGCACCTTTCTAACTGGATGTAGTCCATCTGTAGGACCTCAAAGGGATGGTTAGGAACCCCAAACCCTCCCCGGGGTACAGCAGTTCCTTTACCAGGGTTGTGTTGGAGGCATACCAGGCATTGTTGGACCAGACGTTTGGCTGAGTCTGGGATCTTATCGTTGTGCCAGACTTTGGAGATGAGTTCGATCATGGGGGCAGACCCTATGTGTGCGGGGGAGTGTGTCATGATCAGTATGGGAATCAGGAATGAGTCAGGTAGCAACCATTTGTTCGTGTGTTTAGTCTGCCAGCAGCCTTCATCGTCTTTCAATCCTACCCGTGCCCATTCAGTCAATTTGTGTGGTGTGCTGGCTAATTGGATGTCCCTAATCGTTTCCCTGGCATCCTTCCATCTCTCAGTTTGTGACCTGGTCACATACATACGTGTCGTGGACCTATTCTCGGCTGTGGTTCGGGCAGTAATGTCAGCCAGAGCATTTCCCTGTCCTATAATGTCTGTCACCTTCTTGTGTGCCTGGCATTTGATCACAGCCAGCCGTGCGGGGAGGAGGACTGCTTCGGTCAGGGCAGAGACTAGATCTCCATGTAGGATGGGTGTGCCATGGGAAGTCAGGAATCCCCTCTCCTTCCATAGGAGTCCAAAGTGGTGAACCACCCCGAAGGCGTACTGACTGTCGGTGTAAATGTTTGTGGTTGTCCCTGCTGCTAGGATGCACGCTCGTGTGAGAGCAATCAGCTCAGCCGCCTGTGCGGATCGCTGTGTGATGCGGGCTGTTTCAACAACTGTTCGGGCCGTGGTGACTGCATAGGCAGCTGAGGTGGTGCCGTCGGGGAGCTTGATGCATGAGCCATCCACCCACAGTTCTCCGTCAGGGTCCGGGAAGGCAGTGTCTCGGAGGTCAACCCTACTTTTGGTCTGTTCATCGGTGAGGGTCACGCAGTCATGTATAGGGGACGCATTGGCGTCAGTGTCGGGGAGAGGTAGCAGAGTGGCTGGATTCAGGGTGGTGCATCGCTTCAGCGTGATATGGGGTGCAAGCAGAGTCAGCTCGTAACCAGTCAGTCGTGCGCTAGTCAGGTGTTGAGTCTTGGTCTGGTTCAGGAGGGTGTCAACTGCATGGGGTACTAGCACGGTGAGGGGGTTTGAAAGCACGATCCCCTCACTTTATCGGATAGAGACAGCAGTGGCGGTTACTGCTCGAAGGCAGGCGAGCAAGGCTCTGGCTACAGGGTCGAGAGTGGCAGAGAAGTAGGCGCAAGGGCGTTGCTTGGGGCCTATGGACTGTGTTAGGACAGACAATGTGCACGCCTCCCTTTCGTGGGTGAAGAGGGAGAAAGGTTTAGTGTAGTCTGGGGTCCCTAGGACTGGTGCTGAACAAAGGGCATCTCGTAATTCCTTGAAGGAGGATTAGCATTCGGGTGTCCAGGGGAGGGGGAAGGGGACGTCTTTGGCCAGCAGGGAAAGCAGAGGTTTTACGATAAGACTGAAGTTTGGCAACCACTGTCGGCAGAAGGAGGTGAGGCCTACCAGGGACCGCACTTGCTTCTGACTTTTGGGAACGGGGGTTTCTAGGATGGTCTGAATTCGATCAGGAGTAAGCTTCCTCCCATCTTTGGATAGGAGGTGGCCTAGGTATGTCACTTGGGGTTGGCAGAATTGCAACTTCTTCCTGGAGACCTTGTGACCGTTCTCCGCGAGGAAGTGGAGGAGGTGGATGGTGGCTGTGACTGCGAGTGGAGTGGTGTCGGCCGCCAAAAGAATATCATCGACGTATTGTATTAACACCACTCCATCTGGTAGTTGGACTGCATCTAGTTGTCTTTTGAGGGCTTGGCTATAAATGCTGGGACTCTCAGTGTAGCCTTGGGGTGCCCTACAAAATCTGTACGAACGGGCTTTTAAGGTGAAGCCAAAAAGGTAGCGGCTGTCTGGGTGGATGGGGATGGAAAAGAATGCGTTCTTGAGATCAATAACAGTGAAGGTAGTGGCAGTGGATGGAATCAGGGTGAGGATGGTGGTGATGTCTGAGACTACGGGGTACTGAGGTATGACTACTTTGTTAACTTCTCGTAAGTCAACAATGAAGCGGTATGCTTTCCCATCTCCTTCGCCTTGTTTCTTTACAATGGGTAGGATAGGGCTGTTGCAAACATTACTGACTACTACTTCTACCACTCCTGCGTCGACTAGGGACTGGATGATTTCCACCAATGCCTTATCGCCTTCGGGCGATATTCGATACTGTGGAAGCTTTGGGAGCACCGCGTCCGGTCGGACAGTTATATGTACAGGGTCGATCACCATGCGTCCTACGTCTGAGTCGGTTTTAGCCCACAGGTGTGAGGGTAACGTGTCGAGTAGGGACAAGTCAGCATCGGTTATAGAGAACATACGTCGCGTGAGGCAAGGCCTGAACAGATCTGGGTTATCGTGTAGTATAACTCGGACTCCGTCTGGGGAACATCTGATGGTAGCTCGGAAATATTTTAGTAAATCAAGACCCATAATAGCGTCGGGGGTGTCGGAGGAGAGCAGAAACGTCGTGTCAGTGGTGTTATTTTCCAAGTCAAAGGAGATTGGTGCGGACAAGGGATTTGTGGAGGGCGTTCCATCGAAACCTATCGAGGTTACGTGTGAGCCAGACAAGGGTGCCCTCGGAATCAGTCGTTTAGATAATGCACTACGTGTCGCCCCGGTATCTACCAAACATGGAGACTTTGTGCCCAGAACCTTAGCAGTGACGTAAGGACCTTGCTGGTCAACACGGAGTTCGACTGGATCCCACCCTTGCCCCTGGCGGTCCTATGCGAAGTCATGGGCGTTTTCATAGTTGGACTGTTGACACTGGTTCTGTCGGGGGCGGTCAAAGGTGTTTGGTCTGCCTGGCCTGTCGCTGGTGGTGTCGTTCGTGTACCCTCGTCCCTGTCCTCTATTTCTGGGACTATTTGCTATGTCTCTTGTGTCCCTATTCTTGTTCATATCCAGAAGGACCGGGCACTGGGATTTCCAGTGTCCAAACCCTTTGCAGAACGCGCACTGATTCTCGTCTAAGTCCCTGCGTCCACCGTAGGGTGTGGGTGCATGGTCTCTAGGGGGTAGTTTTCTAGGAGCAGTCGGTTGGTAATTTCCCTTGGGAGGTTCCCTTCCTATGGTCACCCCTTGCAGCTGTGCGATCATTACCCTTTCCTTCAGTTCCTTTTTCTTTCTCTCGGACGCCCTATCGTTCTCGTTCTTTTGGTGTTCGTAGTACTGGGCCATCTGGAGGATAGCCGCGGGTTTGGAGGCTGCCCAACTACTCTCGCTGGTCTGTAACTTCTGGGAGACGTCCTGTGACAGACCCTTCACATAATTCTGGACAAAGAGGTGATGTCCGGTTCCAGTGGCCATGTCCTGGCCACTATAATCGGAAAACACTGTTTCGAATCGAGAGAAGTATTCGGACACATCCTCCTGGGGTTTCTGGCGGCAAGCCGTCACTATCGACCAGTCTACCTTCCTTTCTGGGATTAGGGTCTTCAATTTCTGTACAATCTTGTCTGGGAGTTCCAATATGGCTTTTAGAGGTTTCTGTCCAGGTCCTCGCTGTTTGTCTATGGTATCGAGTTGTGCCCAGGTATATCCGAACGGCTCAGCGTGGTCGACTTTCCGGATTTGCTTCCACACATCCGCCGGCAGACACAACCCGAAGAACAAATCGATATCTGCCAAGGTCATTATAGTTGAACCTAAGGCCGTACCTAGTTCTGTGTAAAAGGCAGTCGGGTTCTTTCTTAAGTCGGGTAGGGTTTTTCTAAAGGTCAAGATGTCTTGTCGGTCCCATGGCTGATAGACCCAGTTATATACAACCCTTCCCTTCGCATCTTGGTGGTTGATGTCGTCGTGTGTTCCCTGACCTCGTGGGGGGACCCAGTAAGGAGCAGCTTCCTTGATGGGCATCATGGTATCAGCTTTTCCTGCCTGGGGTTCAGTCGCTATGGGGGTCTCTGCCTTGGTTGTCTGTCTGTGTTCTTTAAGATGCCGGAAGACTTCGAGTGTACGAGTGAAGAGGTCCGTTACATCTCTCTCTCCCCCCTCCCCAATATCTACCTTCCTATACAAGGTTGCTAAGCCTTCGGGACCTCGATCTTGGTACCTATCCTCATAGGCATTCAGGGTGTGATAACAAAGTCGTACGACAAAGTGTCGTCTGTGGTGGTCAGCATGCGAGTTATACAGGTCTGTTACATACTCCTCACTTTCCTTCCGTTCTACTAGTGTTCTTACTACCTTATCGATTTTGGCTCGTTCATCCTTTGTTAGTCGATTCACTCTGGCGGAATCCCTCTTTCTCATCTCAGGGTCATCTAACGTTATTGCTAACGTTGTGTTCAGTACAAGTGGCTCGGCCGGCGCGGAGGCCGTGAGGACCGAGGCCTTGGTACTGCTTTCGCTTGCGTTCGGGGGTTGCGGGTGCTGCACTATGGGTTGGGAGGGAGCATATGGAGGGGGCATGTAGATGATCGGGGGACCTAATAGTAATTCGTCATTCACTCGTTGCTTGGAAGGTAACTCAGGGTAGAGCGTAGAGGAGGCCCTAACAGGGCACTGGCCTGATGTTTCAAACTCTTGTTTTAGTTTAGCTTCCTTTCTCTCCTTTATCTCTTCCTCTAACTTTCTAGCGTCCAGGTGAGCTGCCTTACGCAATTCCTTTTCTGCTTTTACTTCTTCCCTCTTTTTCCGTTGTGTTGCTTCTTTGCGCCACATGCCGATACTGTCAAGCATAGTAGGCGTTGTTTTATTGCTACATAGAGCTATTTCTAGCGTTTCTATTTTATGATCATCAAAGGATCCCATCAGTGGCCACTGACTCTCGGAGTCCTTCTTTGTATATTTATGCCATAGTTTGCTATAAGCTACAGCGACTAGTCCATATTTAGTAAACATGTCCTTATTAGGGGTGCCTTCCAGTGGAGCCGGATGGTTCATCTCTAATAAGCGGTCCGGGCATAACCAACTACTAATCAGTGGGGAGAAGATAGGCATGACGGGTTACAACGGGGACAAAAGTCTGCACTACCTATCTTTTCACTGCTTGCAAAGACTAGATAGAATATCTCTATTCTACGTTATTTGCAAGTAGAGAATACCTCCAAAGAACCAATATCGAACAACCAATGTTCGGACAATCAATCAATCAAATAGTGAGAAAGAGATAGGCACGACGGGTTACAACGGGGACAAAAGTCTGCGTTACCTACCCTTCACTATTTGCAAAGACTAGACAGAATATTTCTATTCTTCGTTATTTGCAAACAGAGAATATCTCAAAGAACCAATATTCTTCAAAACAATCAATGTTCGGACAATCAATCAGTGGGGAGAAAAAAATAGGCACGACGGGTTACAACGGGGCCAAAAGTCTGCGTTACCTACCCTTCACTATCTGCAAAGGAAGAGAGAGTATTTCTACTCTTCCCCGTTTGTAGACAGTGAATATCTCAAAAGGAACAATCAAGTAAGCAATACTAGTATTTTCAATCAATCAATCAATCATTTCGCAATTCGCCGTGTTACACGACCTTACCCGGACCGCATGGACAGTTTCTCGTCTTCCGCCTCCAGCGCCCGATCGTCCTCTACTCTCCGTATTTGCCGCGGCACTCCTGACGGTTCCCAGTCAGGACCGTAGATCACTCGAGAGAGGTCTGTTCGGAACCAGTGAAGTTCGGATGATCGGCTGCCAGACGAGGGTCTATCAGGCAGGAGCTCTTCCCGATCGTTGCAGTCGTTCACTTTGTCGTCAGGACCTCTCCCACTGGATCCACGTGTCGCTGATGGGCCCCACGCTTGGGACGCCAATTGTTAAATGGTAGCGGCACCTTCAGTTTGATAACCTTCAAGTATTGCCCGGCGGTAATCGCCTCTTATACCATTCGATAATTAACCAACAAAAGAGGCAGGCGCCGGAGACTGGAAGGCAGGAAACAAAGTTTTATTCCGTCGGAGCAGAACACGTCAGATCGGACAGCAAGGTATCGTCTCGAGGTGCTCTACCCACATCTCTGAGGCCTGGCCTCTTATACACAGGTTTATTGCTTTATTACACGTGATACATTCTTGTTGAGACTTTGATGTACGAAAAGACATCCTTGGAATCCCCACTTCAAGCTTGTTCCCACACATATCTACAGTAGAGGTCCCCACCCCACCAACAGTAGGAGATGGCTATCACACAGCTGGATATTCCACCAATTCCCGGGGGTGTGTGCGACTGGTCGGGTCTCAGGGGGTGGGGGCCTTGATCTACTGTAATCCCTTTGATGTGAGGCGGTTCCCTTACAGTAGGGGCAATAAACTGCATCCGCAGGGCTAGGTGATGGCCTGGGATCGGTTCGGACAATCGGGCGCAGAGGAAGGGGGTTATCAAAGGGATGTGTGACCATGTATGGGATGAAAGGAGGTGTTGGTCAGGCGTGGGATGTGGTTCCATGGCAGGGTCGCGCAGAAGGAGAGGGTTTATGGCCCATGTATGAGAGAGCGGGGGGGGTGGCCGGCGCGCGGGGGACGTTTGCAGCGCCTGAGGGGCACGCTGGCGCTCGGCAATGAGACCATGGTGCCTAAGATGGCCGTCGCGCGTTTTCTGCGTGTGGCGCTTGGGGAGAGACAAGATGGCGCAGATAATGTTCAGATACAAAGTAAATTTCCACAGTGCTCCCCTCATCCCTCAGTCTGTCGCTTAACCTTCTCTTGAGCCTGTGCGTTCTCCATCCTATCCTCAGGAGCCGCCTTCCTCTACACCAGCAAGCTACACACTTGTGAGTCACGTCTGAGCATCTCAGAAATTGAATACAAACACAGTCAGCGCTTATTCAGGATTCTCTGAATTATTCTTTTCTAAGGCTGGAAACTATACAACCCTAAGCTAGTCAGCTACCCACCAAGTGGGCCTTTGAGTGCTACTCAAACTATTTTTCACCCCTTCAAGAGCCCTAACTACTTCAGAGGTTGTAAGCCTCATCTGCGTTGCAAATTTCCCATGCCGGAGCATGTGAGCTCTCTTCACATGTAACCCTGCGAGTCTCAAAGTCTTAAGCATGGGTATGTCTCATCATAAAATCCTTTTACTAGCTTTAAGCTGTTGGCGAAATCCATCATCACCTTGATACCACAAGTCAAATGTACCTCAGCTCAGATCTATCCCCACACACTATAAAACCGTTTGTCTATTTCTTATGAAATGTTATTGACTGTGTGATTTTTGTCCACTTGATTTCCAAAGGTTTTGTAGCGGAGAGAGCAACAAATATAGCGCGCTCACCATTGGTTTAGAGGTGGATGAGGAACATGGCTGGAGGCTGAGCTGGCCTGTTGGGAGGCCATTGAACCACTGGTTTCCATAGACCCCGGGCAGGACTTACTGTAAGCATGGGATAGAGATGCCAGAGGGAAACTGTACCATGAAGTTGATGGATTCCACACTGCACCAGAGCCCTATTCTGGGGCTAAGAAGGGGGCAGAGCGGGAGAAGCGGCTGGCTTGTTGTTGTAGGGTAGGTCTGCAACTGCAGCAGGGTAGGGCAGCTGCACGGAAATTTGTGCTATTGGGAAGCCTGTGTGGTTTGGGCAA
Source organism: Triturus cristatus (assembly GCF_964204655.1). Classification (NCBI taxonomy): domain Eukaryota; kingdom Metazoa; phylum Chordata; class Amphibia; order Caudata; family Salamandridae; genus Triturus; species Triturus cristatus. Next base: position 866,184,441 of record NC_140589.1, read on the forward strand.
TTTCGGCTGTTTGAGCAGAGGCAGCACAAGTGCAGACACAGCTACAGCCAGCGAAAAGAGCTCAAGTAAGAAGCTATAGGAGAGCAACGAGAAGGGGTATAGGAAGGAAGAACTTGCGTGACATTTACCTTAGGGGAGATTGGAAGGCTTAGTCCCAGCAAGAAAGGGACAGACGTTGACACCCTCTACATACTTAATATGAGTGGACTCATTAATGGGGGGGGGGGGTTTTGCCAAGCGCATTCCACGAGGAGGAGGGGTACCTCACCTGGACAGAAAAAACAGGCATAGCCTTTGATCTCAAGGATTCCCTTGTTACGGCAACCAACGGTCAGTGGAGGCTCAACTGATGGTGGATCTGTTATGAGACCCCTCAGAACATAACCTTTATAGCCTCAAAGAAATATTAAGTCTCAGAGTGGGAGCAGGGGTCAACGTTTGAGAAAGAGAGAGGTGAAGGCAGAACAGACAGAGCTTCCAGACCGAAATCTAAAGCTACCTCCACCCTGCGTTCGTACTTTAATATCATGTCAAAGCAATATGAACAAACTAAGAATTCAAATCCACATTCTCTCCACAGTCCCTTCTCAGGCTCAATGGGGCCAGCGGGAAAGGAGTGCAAGGCCAGCTCAGAAGAGGGTATGACTAGGTGGTCCCCATTAAACCATCTGGAAGCAGGTCATAAGTCTACAGTGCAAGAGTCTGAGTCAGAGCCCGAGTATGTAACTGAGAAGCAGTGAGCATTGGAGTAGCTGGCCTTGCCCACGTGGTGGAATCACCTCTAGAAGATTTTCTATTTTGAGATACAGGTCCCTAATTTAGAGAATCGATTGATTGAAAAGCTTTATTTTGATCTCTAGGATCATAAAAGCAACATACATTGTACAAAACAAATATCATGTAAATACAAATACACAGACTTGCATAAAAAGTTGAAATATAATTTTCTCTCCAAGACAGGCAGTTTCTGGGACTAGCATCACCAACAGCTCTTATACTATTGACTTATTTTTTTACAAATAATCTGAAAGTGCAAATACATATGAAACACTGCTTCCAATTAGAAATAAGTCAATTAGGAACATATAAAAGCAGGTTGTCACTATTTTTTTTTAAATTTACAGGGTTTTTAACTAGCCATTATTGTAAAATAAAAAAATGCTAGCCCTAGATATTTCAATTAAAATATTGCAATCAACCACTGCTTCTAAAAAAAAAGTATTCCAGCACCTCTAGATAATATAATAAAAAGATACATAAAAAAGGTATGGAATAAAAATACAATTAAAAAAGTCCTGAATACAATAATAAAAAGCACCCCATATATAACAAGCATTGGCATTGCCAATAGGTCTCGCCTTTGGGACCTTATAAGTGTTTAGCCATGCAACAGTTGATGATCTTGCACCAAGGATATTGTGCTGCATAACTAAATACTTATAAGGTTTCCAAAGCGAGACCTATTGGCTATGCCAATGCTTGTTGAAATAGGGTACATAAATGAATGGGGTAATGCTGCAACTCGGTGCTCTTTTGAACAGGGGTAAAATAACCCACGTAAGTGATGTGTTCAGCCTTCACCACAGCTGTATATTTAACATTAGTCCCGAGGATTCACTGCACAGTCCCCATGTGCGACTTGTGAGGGGCAGGCTCCAGCCTGGATGCTGCAGGACTACTATTGCAAACGTATTTTCTGCCACCGACCGCGCGCTCTGATAACTCGGAAATCTGAAGGATGCAGGCAGCGCTAGCGTTCCCGAGGAGCTAAGGCAGGAAGGAGGGGGCGGGGCCGTTCTAAATGGGATCCTGTCCCGGCATAAAACGTGGGCGGCCGTGGTTTAGATAACACAGGCCCTGCTGCGTTAACCACGGTTCGGTGTGAGTCAATGAAAGGAGTGGAGCTACTCTTCTGACGGAGCGGTGAAAGGACAACTAAAAGAGTCAGGACTGACAGGAAGTGAAGTACTAAACCAAACGTTAGCTAAACCAATAGAAACAAAGAATAAAGAAATAAACTGCAGAGAACGAGAGGGAAAAGAAAAGAGAAGCGACGGATGGAAGCTAAGTTAAGTGTCCAGGAAAAGAGGCGAACTAAAGTGGAAAGTTTGTAATCAGGAAAGGGTGCGTACAAATAATTGAACGCGAGGCTCAGAGAACAGAGGGTGTAAGAAAGATGGCAAAATGAGTGTGATATGAACAAGCAAAAAGACAGACAAAGAAAGATTCGAGGGAGAGAAAGAGGAAAGGAGGAAACGTGTGACAGGGATATGAAGGCAGCGTAAAGAGCAAGCAATAGTTCACTTTAACAAAATATCAAAGGAAATAAATGAGAGATAAACATTAAAAAGAGAAAGAGAGCAAAAGCATCACGAGACAGCAGGAGAGGGATAGTAAGAGCAAAAATATAGACAAGCGCTAGTAATGTTGCCAGTTGTGGGTGTGCTGGCAGAGGAGGCTGGGTCTGCGCAGCAAAGCGGCCGTGCGGCCGCGAAATTGAAAGTGATAGTGATCAAAGCGGCCGTGCGGCCGCGAAAGTGAAAGTAAGCGCGGCGCGCGCGCCCGCGCACATGCACTGTAGCTTTAGGCCACGGCAGCACTTTGTAAAGCCCAGATATAAAATGTCTCTTCGAGCCTTTGGCTCGCGAGACCTAAAAAGGAGGTGCTTAACCATTTGCTCCTATGCACTTTGTGCGCCAGATCCAAACGGACCATAAACATTTTGAGATAGCAAATACTATACCCAATAATCTACAGATGGGCAGTATCCATTTGTTTCTTTGGATAGTGTAAGATGGGCAAATGAAAAATATATGTGTTAGTGACTCTGAAGCTCCTGAACATGCTGGACACAAGTCATCTTTACCTGCTGCATCTGACCATTTAGTGCAGAAAACCTTGGTTGGTAAAGATTTATAGCTAAACTGGATATACAGTTTACGTGCTCTCATCGGCACTATTTCACTTATGGTAGACTCTAAGCAAGAAAGGGGTTTATGGTCCAGAAATTCCCTAGTTAGATTACCTATACTACCGGTGACTCTTAGAACTGCCATGGCTTCCCAGTAGATGCTCTATAAGCTGGCTTTGGAGACTAGAATCAAGTCTTCCGGGCTCAACCAAAATCTTTCCAAGACCCATCAACCCAACACATTTTTCACATATGTGAGCCATTGAATTTTCCTAGTCTTTCATGGAATCATTAACTCACTTAGCGCCACACAATCAGATTCTAATGCAAGGGAGGACCAGAACTCATGCCAGTAGGCCAGGGTTCTACAATAAATATTTTCTCTTACTTTCTTCTGTGCCAGACCAAGATACACTGGAAGCAATGGGGTGCTAGGTGGTAGAGCCAATGGGGATCTTAAGAGCTTGTCGTTGGCTGTTTCCAATAATTTAGTGTTTGCACAACCTCAGATTTCCGAGCCATATAACACATCTCCTAAAGCCTTCACTTTATACATTTCAGGTGCCCGAGCTACCCTCTTCATATGGGACTTTTTTTGTAGTTTCACAATCTTAGCTGCTTGATAGGTTAGAGATACGTACGCTTTTTGAATTTGTTGATTCCAGTTAAGATCAGGCACTAATCTAATACCTAGGTAATCAAAGATAGGCACTTGTTCAATTTGGCTGGAGCCAACATATATCTGCAATCCTCTCAATTTCTTTTGGTGTGTGGAGTTAAAAAACATAAACTTCGTTTTGGTGCTGTATAACTCAAGCTCTTTCCCCACAGAATGCAATAAAATCATCTAGCAGCTGCTGCAGCCCCAGTGGGATTTAGATAACAGGAGCGTATCATCGGAAAAGAGTAGGGCGGGCACCCAGTGACCTCCACTTTAGGCGAATCACGCCTATCCCTAGCCAAGGTGTACCTGAAGCCAGAGAAGGGGGTGGCGTGGTAGCATTTGTGATTTCACTGATCAAAGATGGGTTGTTCAAGGGTGCCTTTGAAATAGACTTTGAACGGGAGATGCAAAGAGTTCATAGGGACACTTTTAGGAGAAATCCCATCTGATAGAAGCCCAGGAGGATACTAATAAACTTCCAGACAAATTTAATGAAGGAGAAGATCCTGACTAAAGCGTTACATTCTAAACAGATGGTTTAGAATAGCTACTCCTTCACGATTAAATCAGATGTAGGTCAGGCAACAAAGAATAGGCAGTGGGCCCTTGAACAGAAGATGGAGGAACTCCGAGGTCTGGGTGCGAGAGTCCAAATGAAATTCCCGGCTACTCTGAGAGCAATGAAAGATAATCAGATGTAAAAATGTAGGTACGTAGGAGAGGTAAAGCAGGCATTAGAGCTATGGAAGAAGTAGTATATATTGTCTGTACCAAGCATATGTTGCTGTCACCTTATCTCTGCTGGGCAGTATAGTATGCCTCAACTCTTCCAGGTAGTAAAGGGAGGGGTCTTGATGGGCATCAAGCGATGCCGATCTGGAAGAACAGGAATGGGTGGGGTCCTCAAGGGAGGGTGGGAAGGATGGGAGGGACCCAGGGTGAGAAGCATTAGAGGAAAAAGCAAAATAGATAAGGTCCTCATTTACTTACCTTTTATTTTTTTTAGATCCGGCAGATACAGAATATGGAGGTGGGGTAAATTAAGTTGGGCATGTCCAAAAGGAACTCCAAAATAAGCTTCATCATGTGGAATGTTAATGGGCTATTAAGGCGAAGGAAGAAGAGGTGGCTCTTCGAGTATCTTAGGGAGTGTGGAACCGAGATAATAGTCTTACAAGAGAAGCACCTCACAAAACCAGAATGTATAGAGTTATTTAAAAAGGTGAGATTGGTCCAGGATATGGTGGTACTGGAACAGGCTAGTATAATCAGGGGGGTAATAATTATCATTAGAAAAGGATGCAATATCAAGTTAGAGGGTGTTGTGCAGGACGGGCAGGGAAGATGTGCTTAGCTAAGATTAAAATTGGTAATCTACACATGGCTTACACTGGGTACTATGGGCCCTTTAAGAAGTCTGCTATAGGAATTGGAGGAATGTAATTCTCTGCTGTTAATGGATGGTAATTTTAACACACTATTCAGTAACAAGTTAGACAGATTCATCAGTAAGATTAAAAATTAATTCTCCAAAACTTTTGAGAGCCTTGAAGAATATAATGTTAGATTTGTGTTAGGACGGTGCAAGCAAGAGAGGGCAGGGGCGCAAAGAGGTTAGACTTTTCATAGCCATAAATACAGTCATTATACACATATAGAATGGTAGACGTGAAACATATTACCGCCCAGCTATCAGGCCATGCAATTAATATTCCACCGGAAAAGACTCACAGGAGGCGGACAGTTGATCACAGCCTTTTGCAGGACCAGGACTTAGCCGTGTGGGTTAAGAAAAAATCAGAGTTCTTCCTTAAGCAAAATATGCTGAGCTTCATCTTAGATATTATATGGGACACTCACAAGGCCTTCTTAAGAGGGATCATAACTAAATGGTCCAGAAGAGCAGCACAGGCAAACTTTCTAGGAATTAATAGATTGCTAAATCAGATAAGGAAAAATGGAAGACGAGGTGTGAAAAGTGCAAGAGAAAGTTAAAAGAAAGGATGAAGAAATGGAACAAGCCAAGACGGATTTTAAGATAACCCTAGAGGCGAAAGAAAGGGCTAGATGGGAATCAAGCAGTCTAATGCATTTTGAGTATGGTGAGAAATGCGGGAAACTGCCTGCTTGCAAATCAAGATATGATTGTGCAAGAAACTATATAAAATCATATACTTTATGTTGAATGGGCGGGGCCTCACTACAGAAATCCTGAAGACCTTCCTGACCTATTTTTAGAACTTGTACACAGAGGAGGAGATGACTACTAGCGAGGTGGTTAAAGAATGGTTGGCAGCCAAGACACTCCAGGTTCTGCACAGAACCCAACAGGAACAATTGGAAGAGGAAATCAGTGAAATGGAGATCAGGAAGGCTATAGAAAATCTCAAAAATTGTAAAGTTGCCGGCACCAATGGCATACCAGCTGAGCTTTATAAGATCGAAATAGAATTTATGGCTCCAGGGTAAAAAAGCTATTTAATTCAAGGGGTGATGAAAAGATTCCAACATCCTGGTTTGAGAGACCCATTTTGTTAATACGAAAAACTGATAAAAACCCGAAGGCTTGTGGCTCATAGAGGCCAATATCATTGCTAAATACAGACTATAAAATATTGACTTCAATTAAGGCTACCAGATTAGCTGCATTACTCGATGGACTCATCCAGGAGGACCAAAAGGGTTTTCTGAGAGGTAGACCTCTGAATGACCTGACACCTGCTCTGATAGGTGCAACAGACCTGGAAGAGATGTTGGAGGCTCCATTGGCAGTTACAACCTTTTATGCAGCTATGACGTTTGACCAGGTTAACTGATCAAGTTTTTGGGAGTGCCTGTATGGCTTTGGTTTTTCGGATGGTGTAGTAATGCTGATACAGGCCTGTTACAGGGCACCAAGAGCAAGAATTTTAGTTAATGAATCCCTGTCTGACAATGTTTTGATTCAGAGAGGCACGCATCAGGGTGCCCGCTCACCCCCCCCTCTTATTTAACTCATATATCGAAAACCTTTGTGCAACTGATCATGGAAGATGCTGGCATCCCGCTGTTCAAATTTTAAAAGTATGAATTGAAAAAAGCCCTTTATGCAACCAATATAGTTATATATACATCAGGCCCGCAGGGAGCTAAACAGCAGGTGGAGGAACTGGCGAGGGATGTTGAGGCCCTTTCAGGCTATCAATTAAATGAGGGAAAAACAGAGGTTATGGAATGGAATATCTTTTTAAAACATTATCTTACCAAGAAAAAGAGAAGGATTAGGTACCAGGTGGTACAGATAATTCAGGACGCGAGAGAATCTGACCAAGGTTACCAGAGAAACTGATGCCATTTTAAGGAAATGAAACAATTTACCACTTACCATATATGGCAGAGTAAACTTGGTCAAGATGACAATCTTCTCCAAGATCATATTCATTTTTTACACCATTCCCTTGGTATTTGATAAGAAGGGGCTATGGAGGTGTATGTTAAAGGAAGAAAACAAGAACAGGACTTTCCTATAACAATTTGGCATCCCCAAGTACTTTAAGAAGTTTGGGATTAAGATTCTGAGATCCAGTGCAAAAATCTGGTATAACATAAGGATGAAATGGGGTATCAAGGATTATAGTGAGAGATCACCAGTGTGGGAATCCCTTGGAATCCTCAAATTTATAGAAGGGCGAATCCGCAGGGTATTCACACAAACTAGTGTTCAGATATGGGGAGACCTTATTGCGGGGAAAGCCTGATCTCTTGGTAACATATGAGCAGGCTAATTGATGGGAAGATTGAGAAATACAATCCTCTCACGGTTTAAAACATATAAATGAACATAAAAAGATCTCTTGAAACTGACTGAGTAAATACACAAGGAGGTAACTGAAAAAAAGAGGCCGCAAGTTAGTACTAAGTGATATGTGTCGAGGGAAGGTGATTGCTGGATCAAGATCGTGGGAAATTATGTCAAGTATCTTTGAACATCATGTACTCTTCAGTAAAGCCTGTTTTCCTCAAAAGGAACCATTTCTGTACACTAAAAAAGTTGTACTGGATTCTCAAGAAGCTGAGCAAGATCCGAGGTGTGCAAGGCGCCGGTTGTACGAAATGCAGCAGCGCATTAGCTGACGGCATGCTTATAGTATTGTATTGTAATTGCATTTATATAGCACTTACTACCCCTGACGAGGCGCCAAATCTCTTTTTCGGCGAGTAGCACGCTACTACGGAACCAAAAAAGGATTAGTGGTGAATTAGTATAGTGAAATATTAAATTAATTTGAGCTGTGGATATATTAGTCTGTTCTTTGGATTAAGAAGGATAGTGGAGGGATAGAAGAGGAAAAGGTCTGCATTTATATAACGCTTGCTACTCCTATGTCTGTTTTTAGGAACCAAGTGCCCCTTTTCTGTTACTATAATATGATTAAGGCTTCCAGATTTCCGTTTTTACTGATTTGTACAGATAAATACAGACAGAAAACAATGTATTTACTGTCTGTATTTATTTTAAAAAGCGGAAAAATACCAAAATTTGGTGCTTCTTTTGAGAGACTTTCCATGCTGTCTTTCATGAATTCCAGACAACAGCTGAGGAGATAGACAAAATTGAGAGTTAGAAAACATAGGATGAAATTTCCTTATATAAAGGTATATGCTAACATATATGTGTAGTATTAGTATAACGCTAATATGTACCTGTCAGTGTAGTCTTTTGTTATACGTGACTGCTTAATTTTCTGAAACATGACAGGCATCCATGTATGAGTGCGCGTCCAAGAGTTAAATAAACGTGAATATCCCGCTTTATCTGCCTGCTTCCTTGTTTCATTCCCTTGAGGGAACATTAGGGATTTTATTTGGAATAACAAGCGGTGCAGGGTGGCATTGACGAAGCTGTATTTTCCACGGTCGCGGGGTGGGCTGGCCTTACCCAACCTAGAGCACTACTATTTGGCGTCCCAGATATTGCGGGTGGTGAATTGGGTGGAGGAACTACACTTGACGGATTCGGCTGAACAAGAGCCCCGTACTCCCTGGATAGGATCCTCTTCTTATTTCATTCCGGATTGCACAGAAATGTTTTCGAAGGTCACTGTGCCTCACTTGGCACATCACACCGTATGCACCCGTTATGCCTTTACTAGGTATGCTGACGGCAAGGGGACGAGTCTGGGCAACGGATCTCACCGACTGGCTGGGGGTAGATAACTACACTGGGAGATCTGTATGGAGACGGCATGCTACGGCCGTTCCTCTCCTTAACGGAGGAGAAAGGAGTCCCCCCGGGTCATTTCTTGAATCATGCCACCTGGACAGTGGGGTAATATTTTGCAGGAACCCCCAACACATCTCCTGATACAATATGTTCATGTAATGGCCATTGGGTGCCAACTGGTGAAATGGTTCGCAGAATCAATCCAGGAACACACCAAGGTGGACTTAACACCGCTGCGCACAAATGGGAAGTGGATCGGGCGAGACCATACTCCGACAAAGAATGGTCCATGGTTTTGGAGAGCCCCAGACTGATCACTAGAAACTTACTTTTCAGGCTAATCCAACTTTACGTTGTTCGTTGGGCATACCTATCTCCAGACAAGATCAATAGGTATTTTAATAAATCAGATGTGTGCTGTCCTCTTTGCACACGATTGATTGCGGATCTGTTACACATGCTCTGGTCTGGCCCTGAATTGCAATTGTACTGGGATGGGGTGATCTGTGCACTGGCTGCTAGCACTGATAGGGAGTTGCCGTGGACATGGGAGGCATGTATAACAGGGATTTTCCCAAGAAGCAAAAAACACAAAGCCTCTCCTAGGTTTCTGGATCTAGGCCTAGTTGTAGCCAAGTGGCTTATTACATGCCGGCGGTAAGCAGAGGAACCCCCACCGTTGAAAGCATGGTTTCACTCTATGTTAAACTGGGTTAAGGCTGAGGGGGTCTCGTTGATAAGGGAAGAAAAATTTGTAAATTCCCCATCTCTACGGCATGGAATGCAATGGTGTGCACGCTACAAGGGTTGTTAACTCCGGATGACCCACCGGACATTCCCACCACTATTTAACATTACTTTATGTATGTATCGTACTGTGGCCTGACTTGTGAACTGAACAATATGATGTACCCCATATACCCCAAATTGTTGTTTATTACTTGCAAGTATCTACACGATGCAAATGCACGATTGTATGAACAGCGTCTTCTGCACTGATTTCTGACAAAGTTTTTCACCCACCTATGTGAGGCTCATGACTTCCTTCCTTACCCCTCCATTTGGTTATGTTCTTGGGTTTATGTTACATTAAGATCATTTGATCGGTTAGCTAATTGGAATGACATGGTGGAGTGAAGCCGTACAAAATGTATATATGTAACCAATATGTGCACGCACAATATGTTCATACTGCATTGCAATCAGGACAAACTGTTTCACAGAAAGTGTCTTAATTGTGTATGTAACCTGGGGTATGATATTTACTGTTACTACTTTAGAACTGATGTCAGCTGTGGTGTCATGTCACTGCAATGTTATGTTGAACACTCTATCTTGTGGACTACCTACTGGTTCTATATGGCAATATATATGTTGTTATATGTTGTTAACTGTACTATTCAATGTAAAAAACTTAATAAACAGATAAAACACAAAAAAAGTTAATTAAACGTGGAAACATACCATTTTACAGCTCCATTTATTTTCAAAACACAAAATAAATATTGATAAACACCAATGAGATGGTCAAAAAATAAATATGGATAAATAAAGATGGATATGTTTTTTAAAAAAATACCATAAAACTGGGAGCCCTGAATATGTACAGCGTGGAAATTGTCGAAATCATCCATTTCTTTTTATTTTTTAACAAACATTTACCCGATAACCCCAACACTACTAACCTATCATAAAAATTATTCATGATATCTTCACAGGCTTTTTTTCTTTTATAAGGGGTAGGCTGCTCCTTTGGTAAAAATGTTCCTTTTTTATCTCTTTATTTTCTAAAGAGTCTACAATATAATTCAAAATCCAAAGGACTGAAAACAGGGCATATTGGATGTAACCAATACATTCATCAGAAATGTAGCTGTTATCACATTTAAAAAAAAATGCTGCAGTGAAAATAACGCGAGGGAAGAAGGCATAATCCTCGCCTCCGTGTCCTTAATAGAATTGAAACTTACCAGCACAATAGCTAGGCAAATTTTCATTATGCTGAACACTTGGTAGACCAGGGTGTTTTCAGACTCTAGTGTTTTTTTATTATGTCCACTACAGCAGTCATGCTTTCCTGTAAAAATCTAAGAATGCAGTAGAGTGTACTTTTTTTAAAATCACTATCAATATGTGATCAAAGATCCTCACATTTCTTGCCTTTGGCATCATCACTCAGCAAAAGTTCTGTAAACAGTTGCCACATGGATAATCTAGCATTCATGGCCTCTAGGACTGAGAACCACTAGCTAAGTAACACAGTTGGGATCACTCTTTCTTTGATGCTACACAAAGCACAAAATGAGAAATATTTGCATTTTAGTTTCAGTGCATAACAAAACAGTGCACCAGAATGGACTAAAAAGTCAGTAGCATTCTTCATTAACTCTGAAGACTGCAAAAATGTTTTCAGCATACCATCTAACAAGTGGCAAGGATCTATTACAGGGAAGCACTTCAGCTCAGGTATCGATTGTGACAGGTCACCACACAACATTTTCATATATGTAGCTGAATCTCTGCAAATACAAACAAAATCACTCCAATCTTTGTTGAACTTGGTAAGATCTTTTTGAAGCAGCATTCCAAGTGGCACTGCGTTCCATGTTTTCCAAAAGTCTGGTGTCATGTTTTCACCAGTATCCCAGATGCTGTGTGACTACATTCTTTTCACATGTACATGTCACTATACCTTGCATTGAATGTTTACAGCCTGGGGCGTTTGGCAATTCACCTACTATCAATACTCACTCACTAGAAAAGGGGGCTGATGTATCAAGGGTTTTTACCCATTCTCTGTGCGTAAATGTGGTGGTATATATTGGTAAAGATTCTTATGAAATCTACATTTTTCTTATCAGTGAAAGACTCAAACGTAGCCAAAAATTCAAAATATGATTTTGGGGAGACGCGCGAGCGCGCGATCCAAGATGGCTGCCAAGTGAGAGTCTACGTGCGTTTTCAGCCCGTTTCTGTCAGAAAAGTGCCCTGGAGGAGGTCGCTGTGTCTATGAAGGTCTCACCTGCACTGTGGAGCAATTTCAGTCGTTTTTGCACGGCGGAAGTGGTTTTTTTCGCTGCCTGGTTCCTGCTCCCTGCACAGCATTCAGGTACAGCCAGGTTTTCAGTCAAGGGGGCGGAGCAAGCTTGTAGGAAAGGGCCTGGCTTGGGCCTAACCACTCCCCCAGCCCATTTTAGCTGCTGCACCAGTCATTCCTTGGTGTTTTCCACAGCTTTCATTTCCTCCTTCGTTATTTTGTGTCTGCAATTATATTTTTGACTCTTTTTCACTTTAAAATGGAAAATAAGAGTTCTGTTAATAAAAGGAGGCAGCAAGTTTCTCCTCCTCCTGCTAAATCAAAAGTAGTGGAGTCTTCTGAACCTTCACTGTCTTTAATATTGGAGGAAATTCAGGCACTTCGAGTCAATACAGATACTATTGCATCTGAAGTAAAAAATGTGCGTAAAGATATGGCCAGCCTGTCAATGAAAATATCAGATAATTTCATCAAAATAAACGATAATAAGGTCAAACTTGACTCATTTACTCCACTGGTGGCAAAAATTTCTCCTATGTGCTCAACATTATTGGATTTGGAGAATCGTAACAGACAATATAATTTACGCATATTTAATCTTCCTGAAAATGTTGAGGGGGATAACTGTAGACTATATTTGAAGAAATTATTATCTGGTCTTCTACGAATTAAATTCTCAGAAAAGTTTGAAATTGATAAAGCCCACAGGACTCCCTCACACAGGAACCCTCAGCACACAAAACCGCGACAAATGATTTTTAAAGTTCTTCGACACCACCATTTGGTTCTAATCAGAAAAGCAGCTAGAGAAATCCCTTCATTGATGGTTAATGGGAATAAAATATTTATTCATCAAGACTATGCCAAAGAAACTGTTGCAATTCGCAAAGAATTCGCAGTTTAGGCTATAAATATGGTCTTTTGATCCATCAACGATGCGCATTTGGAAGGATAATTTTTCGAAATCTTTTCAACGTCCAGAAGATTTGAAGCATTTTTTGGATCAGCAGTCTCTGCACTCTATGGGTACCAATGACTCTGCTACTTGATTTTTGCCGGTTGTGTTTTTCTTTCTGACACAGTTCTGAAATTTCTCTTTATTGGGCTCCAGCGGTTTCGGTCATGCTTGTACAGCGAGTGTGCGTTTCATATTTTACATTTATGTCTTCTGTTTGTCGTTTTTTCCATGTTTTTCATTTTTCCCTTTCCTTCTTCTTTTTATGGAGCTACCTGTTTCTCATTTTCTTGATCCTCTTTTATCTTTCACTTCTTGTACTCTTTTCTCCTTTCTTCTGTTATGGCTAATATCCATGAGGGGGCGTGGCTAGCAGCCGGCGAGGATGGTTGCAGCCTAGGGAGGCTCTTGACCCCCCACCCGCTTATCCGCAAATAACATCCTTCAAACGCCTGGAAACCCCGAGAAAACTCCGGGGGATCCCAGGGGATACCTTGGGCTCTGCTCCGGTCTGAGTTGTGCCCCGGCGATCGCGACGGTGACGGAGAAAATTGACGCTGAAGCGCAAGACACCTGGCGGCCGCCTCGGGGATGGAGTGACGGGGCCCGCGGTCTCCCGGCCGCCCGGGCGCATTGCAGAGTTGCGGGCGAGGTGTAAGTCCACACCGGAGTGTTGGGGCTTCGCTGGTGTACGGGGCTCCGGGCATCTGCCGACGCCGGGACTGGACTGGCGCTCGGCTGACCTGGGACGCGGCTCCTCCCCTCCTCCCCTGTTGCGGTACGGACTGGGGGTCTCTGGCTGCGGGGCTCCGCTGGCTCTGGGTGCCGGAGCGCGGTCCTTCTATCCCTTGCCCGGGCTCAGGGGCCCGGAACACAGGATTTCATCGCCCGGCTGAATTGAGACGTTATCGGCGGGGGCTCTGGACCAGTCGAGAGGGGCCTGGGAAGCGGCCATTTTCTTCCTTCCCCCGAGGGGGACGCTGTATTGCCTGGCGCCCCGGCTGTGGAGCCTGGGGCGGCTGCGCGCCCCCGGCGACCGCCGAAGATTCCAGGACTCTCCTGTTGCCATCAACGCGAGCGACCCCTGTCATCCCGGGCCCTGCCCGGTGGGGTGGGAGTGGAGCGGCCCTGCGGCCCGGCGGCGGGGGGGGCGTTTGGTGCTGTGGCCTCTATCACCTCGGAGTTGGACTCTGCTGCGGTGTGGGAGAGTGCGCGGACTGCGGACCGGCCTTCCCGGCTGAAGCGAACTGGGGGTAAGGCCGAACCCCGTGCTACCTACGGGGATCCCGCGGGCGCCGGCCCGCCGTGCCGCGCGCAGAGGCCGCGCCGCTCGGACCTCCCCTGACCCCCGTGTTGGGCCGGCTGATAAGGGGGTCGCAGTGGGGATTCAAGACGGCACTGGACCCCATCGTGGGAAGCAGCTCGGAGTGGGGCACCGTGGCTGACTGCTGAGCGGTAATAAGTGAGTGGTGGTCCTGACGGGGAGACGGCCCTGAGATCTGGATTGCGGGCAGGGCAAGGAAACGTGACCGGGCGGCCGCCAGCTGGCCGGCCCCCACTGGAAAGCGCACGCAACGTGGTTCGCTTTGGCGGCGGGGGGGCGTACTGCCCGCCGCTGGACCCTGGGGGCGCATGGATCGAGTATAGCGCCTCAGAATGGGAAAACCAAGAGGGGTGAAGGGGGACGGAGGCCCCACCTCAGTGGCGCCTGCGGAGGTGTCGCAGAACCCAACGGACCTGCAGCAGATGCAAGATCGCATCTTGGAGGCCATTGCGGCCACGAAGGACGCTTTGCACCAGGACATAGCACAGGTAGCGACGGGGCTGGGGCTCCTACGGGCCGACCATGGCAAGCTATCGGACAGGGTCAAGATTACAGAGAACACTCTGAAAGACCTCGTACCAGTGCAAAAATCTCTGGAGGGTCGGCTGACGGAGGCGCTAGACCGTATACAAGTGCTGGAAAGGAGGGCTGAGGACGCTGAAAACCGTAGTAGGCGCAATAACGTACGCCTGGTAGGCCTTCCGAAAAAAAAAGAGGGCTCCGATATGGTGGGCTACTTGGACGACTGGCTGAGAACTGTGGTCGCCCCTGAGGGCCTCTCGCCCTTCTTCACGCTGGAACGTGCGCACCGGGTACCTGCCAGACCCCCTAGACCAGGCCAAGCGCCTCATCCCGTGGTCATCAAACTCCTCCACTACAAAGATAGGGACTGGTTATTGCAGAGGGCCAGAGAAGCAGGCCCATTCCAGGTTGATAATAGCAAGGTCACGCTATTCCCGGACTATACGTTTGAGACCCAGAAGCTGCGCGCCTTCTTCCTATCCATCAAAAAGGAACTTCGATCTGAGGGCCTACAGTACTCGCTCCTTTTCCCCGCCAGACTCAGAGTGGTAGTGGATGAAAAAAACGATGTTCTTCCTCACGGCGGCGGAGGCATGGGCCTGGTGGGACACCTACAAAGCAGGCACGGATGGGGCCAGTGCCAGAGGGGACGTGGACCCACAACGGCAGCGACCGGTGGGGAAGGCACAGAGGCTCCGTAGGCGCAGGCAGGGGCCCAGGAGGCCGACTGAATCCCAGACGGAGGATGGCAGACGATCTGCGTTACAAGCGGTGTTGGACTTATTGGGCGCAGCGCTGGCCCAGTCGGGGCGGGCCTCTGGCTCGGAGGACCTGGGTACGGACTCGGAATCAGGACACTCAGTTTCTAGCAGCACTAAAGGCCCAGTGGTCACGCCACAGACGTCGGAGGAAATAATCGAGGGCTGAGCGTCGAACAAGAGTCTCCTGATGTGCAACGGCGGCCGGGGCCCGCCACTACAGGCACCTGAGCAGGACACAGTAAGACCGAACTTTTGTGAGTCACATGTGTATTGGGGGGTGGGGGGGATGGGACGATGGCTGGGACCGTGTGACTAGTTACCACCCCACAGGGCCCATAAGGCCTCCGTAGTGCAGACTGCGGAATAGTAGGATTGTGAGAGCGCGGTTGCTCGAGCACAGTTTGGATGGGAGCAGCTCTTATGAAGTTAGGTCCTATTCTGGGGAGGGAGGGGCCTGGAGTAGTTGGGGGGCTCAAGGCGAAGCTAGGGATGGGAAGTTGGGGGTTGTATTAAGGGGGGGAGGGGATAGTGTCACCATATGCGCCTGGGGACGGATCATCTGTACTATGTGCCGAACAATGTGGGATAATGGCTAATGCAGGGTCGATAAAATGTGTGACTTGGAATGTGAGGGGGCTCAACACCATGGCAAGAAGACACAAGGTGCATGCTTACCTGGTCCGCAGGGGAGTGCAGATCGCGTTTCTGCAGGAGACTCACCTCACCAAGAAGGAGGGCGTAGCCCTACAGCGTAGATGGCGGGGCCAACTGTTTTACACCACGTACTCCGCCTTCGCTAGAGGGGTGTTAATTTGGATACGGGCGGGCACTCCTTTTCAGGTGACCAGACACGTAGTGGACCCAGAGGGGCGGTACGTAGCGGTGGAGGGCAAGCTCAGGGGCAGGCATATAGCTCTAGGAAGCATTTATGCGCCTAATGTGGACCAGGCGTCCTATCTTGCACGGCTCTCTGGTGTGTTGGCTGGCTATCTCGCAGGCCCAGTACTCTTAGGGGGAGACTTCAATTCCATAGCAGACGTCACGCTAGACAGATCTCATCCGCCGCTGCCCGTGTCCCCGGTACACCGGCTAGCGAAAACCAGATCGGAATGGCAGGACAAATGGGCTTTGACTGACGCTTGGCGCGCTCAGCACCCAGCGGAGCGGGACTACTCGTTCTACTCCAGCCTCCATGACCTCCATGTCCGACTGGACACCTTCTTGTGCTCTCCATCAGTCCTTTCAACGGCGGCTCAGTCGGAATATCTGGCGCGTACTATTTCCGACCATAGTCCCCTGCTCCTAACGCTAGGCTGGATGAATGTAATTCCACGAATCCCGATGTGGCGACTGAGGCCGGACACATTAGATGACCCACCATTCCGGGAGTCACTAAGTGAGAGGATTGGGCACTACTTTGCAGAGAATGACAGCACCGCGATCTCTAGGGCCGTGGAATGGGATGCCTTTAATATTGTAGTGAGGGGCCACTGCATAGGGAAATATGCGGGGATACGGAAGACCCTGCTGGACGACTTAGACAGGGCCGAACGCTCGCTGAGAGAGGCTGAGGTGGCACGCCCCAACCGTCCTGAGCTTCAGGACGGGGTCTGCGAGGCGCGGGAGGCAGTAGCGGTGGAGGTGGAGCGTCTTCGTAGCTTCGACTATAGAACGTACCTGACTAAATCGCATGCCGAGGGGGATAAAGCTGGAACACTACTGGCCTGGTTAGCAAACCCTACTAGAAGCAGTCATCCTATCTTAGCCTTACGGGGCGGGGAGGGCCGTATAGGCACCATGCAACCGAACATTCTGGACGGCTTTAGGTCCTACTACGAGCAATTGTACAAAAGCGCGTTATTGGCGCAGGGAGAGGAAATAGAGGCATTCCTAGATGAGCTGCAACTGCCACGGCTGGAACGGGAGCACGCAGATGCCCTAGGTGGCCAAATAGAACTGGTGGAAATTAAAGGAGCAGTGAAACGAATGGCTCGCAATAAAACCCCGGGCTTGGATGGCCTGCCCATAGAGTTTTATGGGCGGTACCTGGAGCAACTGGCTCCCAAGCTCCAAACTGTCTATAATGAAGCCAGGGACAGCGGACGTCTCCCGCGCTCTATGCGTGAGGCCATAATGGTCCCCTTACTAAAGCCTCGTAGAGAAAGCACTGACCCGGCGTCCTATCATCCTCTGTCCATGTTAACGACAGATTACAAGATTCTAAGCACGATACTGGCGACCAGGTTGTTGCACCACATGCAAGAACTGATCCATAAGGATCAATCTGGGTTTATACCCACCCGTAACACCACCCACAATATTCGTTGGTTGATTAGGCTGATGAATGACCCACCGCCCGAGGCGCCCCTAGTCTTGTCGGTTGACATCGAAAAGGCTTTCGATAGCCTGGAATGGGACTATCTGTACAAAGTGATGCGGAGATTCGGCCTGGGTGACAATTACATACACTGGACAAAAGTGCTGTATTCCTCGGCGAGGGCACGAGTGAAAGTGGGCACGCTGGTATCACAGCAGTATGAGGTGTGTCGCGGCACCAGGCAGGGTTGTGCATTGTCCCCCCTGCTGTTTGCATTGGCGGTGGAGCCTCTGGCGGCCATGGCTAGAATGGGCAACCACTACGGCGGTCTGGCTTTCAGAGGGACCCGTCACTTCATCTCGCTGTACGCGGACGACCTCCTCCTCTTTCTGGAGAACTCCGACAGCGCGGTAGAGGGCGCGGACAGACTCCTGGAGCGCTTCGGCAGGGTATCTGGCCTCAGGGTTAATTGGAGTAAGACCTGTCTGTTCCCCTTGCGGCGAGAGGAGGAGCAGCCCCCCACCTACAAATTGATTAGATGGGAGCCTAGGTGTCTGGACTACCTGGGGGTGCTTGTGTACCATGACGCCTCGTCCTTGTTAGAGGGCAACATAGGGCGTTGCATTCGTGCCCTACAAAGTAGCATGTCTTTCTGGGCCACCCTGCCACTGTCAGTAACGGGCCGCATATCTCTTCTGAAGATGATTGCCTTGCCCCGATTATTATATTACTTCAGGACACTTCCAGTTTGGGTGCCTGGAACGATTTTTAAGCAACTCAAGTCGCTGATAACATCCTTCCTGTGGGGCTCGGGCAGACGCAGAATAGCGTTATCGACGCTGACTCGCCCAAAAGACGAAGGGGGCCTGGCGGTCCCGAACTTCGAGCTCTATTATTTAGCAGCACAACTGCAGTCTTTCACGCAGGAGGTAGCGAGAGTATACCGCGGCCCGGAGCGGGAGAGGGACACAGGAACTCCCCGTCATGTGTTGGCTTACATCACCTTCCAACAGAGATTGGCACTTGGGGATCTGACCCAGGAGGAGCGCACGTTCCGCCTGTGCTGGAACAGTTCGCAGAGGCGAGCAGGAGTCAGGCACCCATATGCGCCCGAAATCCCTCTGGGCATGGTGACGGCACTTCCTCACGGGGGTGATTGGTCTAGGCTGCAGCTGTGGGAGGAGGCGGGTCTGCAGATGGTGGGGGACCTGTATGATGACGGCGTGCTGTCCCCGTTCCAGACTCTGCAAGATCGTTACGACCTCCCACGAGGGGATTACTTATTGCACGCGGCAGTAGTGAGGGCCATACAGGCGAATTGGGGGGAAGGTCTGGTTGAGCCCGCGACGACGCAGGCGTGCCAATACACAATGATGTCGGCAGGCACCTTCAAGGCAGTGACGTGTCTTTACTCACGGATGCTAAATTAAACCCTTCAGCCCCTGGCTGCGTTAAAAAACAAGTGGGAGCTGGACCTGCAGGTGGAAATCCCGGACACCACGTGGACGCAACTAGTGCGTAGAGCCATAAAAAGCACGAGGAATGCGCGATTTCAATTGATTCATTTCTATGTGCTCCACAGAGCATACCTTACCCCTGAGAAAATAAGGAAATACTTTGGGGCTGAGGAGGCTGCTTGCCCTAGATGTCACAGGATAGGAGCAGACCTGATCCACATGCTGATGGCTTGCCCACACCTGCAGGAGTACTGGAGGGAGGTTGGCAGCACGTTGAATGAGGTAGCGGATAGGGACTTACAGTACGACGCGGCCGTGAGTATACTCCACTGGTTCCCGCACACGCCCAAGACCAAAATATCCAGCAAATTTATAGACATGGGCCTAATACTGGCAAAGAGGGAGGTAACTAAGGGGTGGAAGTCGAAGGT
Organism: Triturus cristatus; assembly: GCF_964204655.1. NCBI lineage: Eukaryota > Metazoa > Chordata > Amphibia > Caudata > Salamandridae > Triturus > Triturus cristatus. Next base: position 866,204,023 of record NC_140589.1, read on the forward strand.
GGGTCCAACACACCGGAGGTGGCTGAACGAATTCCTAAAGTGGGCGGCTAGCGAGAGCACACTCAGGTACCAGCAAGCTCACCGCAAACCGGATGAGCGAGCTCAGGCAGCGGCCATGGAGTGGGAAATGTTAGTACAGGCCTTGCGAGACAGCCCAACCAGCGGGAAAGAAGGCGTGGACTCTGTGACGCAGCCGCTGTAGTCGTGATACCAGCTCCCCTGCCAATCACTCACGCTTAGGGATGAATGGATCTTTCCTGCTAACCACCACACACATTAACTCTTCTTGACTAGGCGCTATGGGGAGGGCACTGGGGGGGGGCTGAGGGAGGGATTGTAACCTCAAACTTAATGGAAGTAGAATGCGAGATTCATGGGTGTTTGGGGGAGAAGGGGGATAACGTTAAAAGCGGGCAGCGGTTCTCCCCACCAGGCGATCGTACTTGTAAGTACTGTAACGATGTACCATATGATTAAATGGTGCCGCCCGGCCTCCGGGATGTGGGCAGTATGGCTGTGTATACTGCACGGATCAATGGTTAAGGGGGGCGGGAAACCTGCATTACTAACGTTTGTCCTGAGTGTTCTACGATATATTTGGCCCTGCAATAAAAATGGTTTGACAAAAAAAATGGCTAATATCCATGATATTAAAGTAATTTCATTAAATGTTAAAGGATTGCGCCATCCAGTTAAACGTACAAAATTTTTTGATTACCTAGGTAGTTGCAAAGCTGATGTTTGTTTTATACAAGAGACTCATATAGATGATAACATTTTAGATTATATGCAGAAGAAATGGGTAGCTGCTATTGTCTCTTCTCCTGCCAATGGTAAAAAAATGGTGTAGCTATTCTCTTTGCAAAAAAGCTACACTGTCAAATTTTGAGTAAATCTTCTGATAAGGATGGTAGATATATACTCGTTAAAATTAAAGTTCATGACTCAGTTCTATTTTTATTAAATGTTTATGGTCCTACCGCAGATGATCTTATTTTTTGGTCTAATCTTACAACAGAGGTTCTAAAGATTGGTAATGTCCGTTTAATTGTCGGAGGTGATTTTAATGTTATCTTTGACCCTTTATTAGATAGATGATCTCTTACTAAGTTTCGCCCTTCTAAGGTATATTTTGCTTTCAAATCATTTATTCAAGCCACTAAATTAGTTGCATTTTCCTACAGAAAAAGGTTACACATTCTTTTCAAATCCTCATAATTCCCATTCTAGAATTGATTGTTTATTGGTTTCCAGGCACCTAATTAGTTCAATAACTGCTCCTAATATTGGTAACATTGATATTTCAGACCATGCGATGATTTCTTTGGTTTTGAACTTGAAGTCAACTTATACTAAACAATCTAGATGGCAAATGAACACTGGTATAATTCTGAATGAGTATAACAAGTCCAAACTTTTAGCTGCTATTCAAGAATATTTTATACTTAATCCTGAAGGGTCTACTTCTATGATAAATAGATGGGATGCTTTCAAAGCTTATATTTAGGGGCGTAACAATATCTATTATGGCTCATGAAAATAAAACCTTTCATGCTACTGTGAAAAACTTACAAAAACAAATTGCGAAATTTGAACGACTTTTTATTACATCCAACAATCCTCAATATAAATTTAAACTACAAAAATTGCGTTATGAATTTAATTCAATCCTTAGTAAAAGAGCAGGTATTCAAATTTCTAATGCTAAAGCCAGATTTCGTTTTAATGCCAATAGATCCGGTAAACTATTAGCTAATTATTTGCGCATAAAAAAGATAAAACTCAAATCAACTCAATTCTTGGTCCTCATGGTAATATTGCTCTCTCTCACAATGAAATTGTTAATGAACTTATGAATTTCTGTTCGGCATTATATAATAAACCAGATTTTCTGGAGGTTTCCTTAATGGACTCCTTTTTAAAATCATGTAAATTACCCAAGATTTCACAATCTAATAAAATTGGACTTGATGCACCTATTACCAAAGATGAAATCCTATCAGCTATAAAATCTCTTAAAAAGAACAAATCTCCGGGTCCTGATGGGATCCCTGCGGAATTCTACAAAGAATTTCAGTCACACCTTTTACCATTTTTGCACCAACTTTTTACGTTTTTTGGATCCACTGGAACTACTTCTGGTTCTTTTACAGAAGCTTTAATTATAGTACTTCCAAAACCAGATAAAGATCCCACCAGAGTGTCTAATTATCGTCCTATCTCTTTAATTAACCAAGACTGTAAATTATATGCTAAAATACTAGCTACTAGATTGGGCCCCATATTAGATTCTATTATACACCCTGACCAATCTGGTTTTATGAAGAATAGATACTCTGCTAATATGCTACATATTATTGAACAAAGTCCTACTTTATCGGTGCCATCTGGAATTTTATCCTTAGATGCTGAAAAGGCATTCGATAAACTCCATTGGCAATTTTTATTCCATACGTTGTCCTCATTTGATTTTGGAGATACCTTTATTCGCATGATTCCAGCTTTATATTTTGCCCCTACTGCTCGTCTTTTTATTAATGGCCAAGTTTCAACTCAATTTTCGCTTTTTAGAGGTACAAGACAAGGATGTCCTCTTTCTCCTCTCTTATTTTTAATTGGCATTGAACCTTTTCTTAACCTAATCAGAAATTGTGACCATATTAAAGGAATCATTATTAAGGATGTTACTGTTAAAACCCTTGCCTATGCGGATGATGTGCTCTTATTTGTTAGTGACCCTATATCTTCTTTTCCCTCATTAATGGATATTATAACAAAGTATTCTGCAGTTTCTGGATACACTTTAAATACTAACAAAACTGAATTCTTTCCCTTAAATGTTTATTGTACTCCTGATATGCTTCCCATGCAGGAAATTATTTGGCAAAAGAATAAGTTAAAATATCTTGGAATTTTATTTTCCTCTTCCATAAAATCGACAATCAATCTAAATTGTTATTTTATCCTAAACTATATTAAAGACAAAACGTCTAAATGGTCAGCATTACATCTTTCATGGTGGGGTAGGATGGATTCTCTTAAAATGACTATAGCTCCTAAAATATTCTATACCCTTGCCATGGTTCCTACTCAATTTCCATTAAAGTTTTATAAAGATGTTGTTAAACTTTTGTCACAGTTTTTCTGGAACAACAAACCTCCTCATATTACTTATAAAAAATTTAATGTTCCTAAACGTAATGCTGGATTTGGTATCCCGGACTTTTTTCTTTATCATAAAGCTTTTATTTTAAAACAAAGTTCACTATGGTTTAATTGCTCCTTTTTAAACAATTCTCCTACTTGGCTCCGTATTGAGAAATCAATTACGAATCCATTTCCATTACCTACTTTGGTGTCCATGCATAATAATGCTCCATTTATTCAAAAGTCAGTTATTATTAAATCCACTAAAATGTTATTTAATGATCTTGACTTAATTTTTCTTATTCCCATGAACAACACTGTTGAATTATCATTATGGTATAGTAATGTTATTAAATTGAACAGGAATGTTAATTTCTGGTTTTCATGGATTAAGGCTGGCTTTTTTTATCTTAAAGATGTCTATTCCAATAATACGTTTATTTCTTTTGAAACATTGCAAACAAGTTTTGGTTTATTTAAATCTGACTTTATTAAGTATCAATATTTGTGCAATTCAATTTTAGACTCCTTTCCTAATGCCATCCCTTCTAATGTTACAGCTGACGTAGCAATTTATATTCAAACAGTTTCAAAATCATCTCATGGGGTTTCTATTTTATATAAAAAATATCTGATACTCTAGGTAGCAATATAGAGATGATTTCCACTTTTTGGAATAATGAACTTTCACTTTCCGTGTCCACTGACACATGGAAAGATATTTGGCTTAATAGTATATCTGGGTGGTTGCCTGTTTCAATCTACCAAACTAATTCTTATATCCTCTATAATCGTTTATGGACTCCATCACGTTTGTTCCAAGCTAAACTTCTCCCCTCTCCTGATTGTTGGCATTGTAAATCACACCCTGGTTCATTACAACATATGCTTTTTGATTGTCCTTTGGTTTTTAAATTTTGGTCTGAAGTTTGGGATATCATAAAGAAGATTTTTAAATTTCAAATTGATCTTTCCTATCAGTTAATAATTTGTAAATCTGCTATTCTTCCACAAAATATAGATGATTTAGAGAGTAAACTTTTCAATTTTCTTATTTCGGCTGCTTTAAAATCCATTACTTTTTGTTGGAAAGATGTTTCTGTATTATCTGTTAATGCTTGGTGGTCATGGGTTATTTTTTCCAGAAGAGGTGCTCAATTATCTATGAATGGGATCACTCATAATTTTTTCTCTTATCAATCTTTTTGGTTACCTGTTGATGCATATTTATCCATTTAATGCTGTATTGATAATTTCAATTCAGATTTGAACTTAATATGAATAGTCTTATTATGGCATATAGTAGCTCTGTCTGCATCTTCTACGTTAATTGTTATATTTGTTCCTTCCCTCCCCCTCCTTCTATCCACCCTTATTGTATCTTTTGATTATGTATTTTCTCATTACCTAAGATAATTTTTTCTATGATTTTGATTATGATATACAATGTTATCTAGGTATTATTGCTTAATCATAATATTTTATGTGTTATCTATCTTTTAGTTGTATTTGATCAAAAACTCAATAAAATATTCTGAACATAAAAAAAAACAACTAAAAAAAAATATGATTTTGATACTTCCTGATTCTCTACAGTTTATAAAATAAATAAGCAACACCTAAAACATGCTTCTAACCCCTGTATCTTTAGACCAAAGACCACAAAACTGAAGAAAGGAAAAATAAACAATATTTAGTGCCATCCCTAAACAACAAAACTCAAGTAGAATAATGGTAGCCCAGTCTTTCTTAGTGCTACCTTATCTTACAAAGTTACATTGTATTGGCCCCTTCAGGAATAAAAAAATGACTCTGCCACTCTCCTTTTCCTTTCTTTGAATGGCATTTAGTTTGTGATTGTGCAGGGGTTTTTTCAGTGTTTATATGTTTACACTGGTGAGGGCTATTTCCCTTCCGGTGGGGTTTTGTCAGTTATTATAGGTTTAAACCTAAAACCGGACAGCCTGCATAATACAAGTTTCCATTAGACTTAATTAAGACCTTCAGGGAAGACCTGAGTTATTACTGGGGAGTCTGGAAAGATAACCTGAACCTCATTGTCCAGTTTAATATTGACATTAACATAAACCCTGCAGGAGACCACAGGGGCTGCAAGTCATGCACATATTACATTTATACCTAGCTAAGGAGACAAAGCAAGTAATATACAGAGAACAGAAACTGTACAGATAATCAAACATCAAGCTTGGCCAAATAAATTAAAATACATATGAGCAGCCACAGTCAATTTCTGGTTAAAACCTTTGAACAGAAATGTATTTTAACCACCATTAAAATTATAAAGTGGTGGAAACATAGTCAAAACAAAAAGAATTAGCCCTTCCCACACTGGAGATGATGACTACAAGAAAGAAGAAACAGGCCATGTGCAACTACACTTCAGGGTTCTGAAACAACATCCAAGCTTCTATCATTAATGCCTCAACCCTTCTTTAATTCAAGATAAGGCTAAAACACTATCTCATACAATATTTAATAAAATGCCTTTCCATCCACTGAACCCTACAGCCCTCTACCGTAAGCTATTTTGGATTTTATTCCTGGCAGCCACCCCATACATTGCTCCTCTGCTTTGACTAGGAGCGATGGCCACATACAATGAATGCATTTAATCTGATGAGCTACAGTGCATTGAATGCTGCACTACAGATAACGTGGGCCATGGCCTCAATGTTTTTTTTACTGTCTGTATTGGTTTCTATAGCACACGGTAATTCCACTGGCTGGCCTTTCTCTGTATGCCTCGAAAGAGATACAGTCAGTTTGAGCCTATATATTCACCTCACAAAGCTGACAAACGTCACCAAACAGGAAGTATGGGACGAATTCTAGTGTACATTTAATGGGGTGTCCACGTGGAGAGGTGAGGAGTAGACAAGCAATGAAAAGTCACAACTCTGAACATTGGCTTCAGGGCAATCACAGGTACAAGCATTGTATGATGATTTGGCTGAGGCAATGGACAGAAAAACCCCTAATCAATAAGATCAACTTAATGGACCCGCCCTCCATCATGGTGTATGAATTGTTGTTGGTGACAGGTTGGCGAAAGTCAAATCAAATTCTGATTTGATAGCTAGTCAATATTACAAGTACTAAAACCAACAAAGGATTAACTTTGGCCACATCTTGAAGTTCCAAAAGGGGTGCATTTTTAAATACTAAATTAAACATCAGGCTACAGAAAGCAAGAATTTTGCAAAGTTTTAAGGTCCTTTTTTGGTTTCAGGATAGATGCTTGCAACAGACCTTCACCGAATACAAAAGGCTGATGACTCGATTCCCTAAAGACGCACACACCGATTAGAAGCCCTAGTCTTGAAATCATTTATGCTACTGTATGGAGTAGCATGAGAAATGTACATGGATGCCATAGTGTTGAAAATAAAAACGTTCCCTGGATGTCTGAGGAAGGTATGGCGGCTTTCATGACATTTCAAAGGGGCAACATTGCATTATGAGCAGCAATAAACCCAGCAGTGTTCATTTTCGTGACTAAGAGCAGGAGCAAAGGGAATGACCGTCCGGAAAAGAATAATGCTTGTCTGAGGCAGGTATAAAAGTGATCTCTGTTTAATTAGAGGGAATATCAACACAGGTGTTAGAAAGTGTCGTACAGCATATTCACAGGGGTGTTCATCTTTACTGGAACTAAAGTTGTTTGCATGCATGTGTGTCCTCGTTGTTGAAATAGCTTCGAGGGTCAGCAGGGGTACAAGAGAAATAGGAATTATATACTTACGGTTTGGAAGGGTGTAATGGTCAACTACTCATGCTATGTTCTTAGATGCAGGAATTATGCTAATCATATTTTGTACAGCACTATGAATGCAAATAAGTACAGAAGAAAGTAAATATTTGTTACAAAAATATATCACACTGAAGGCAATTCATGCTAAGATTTCTGAGGTAATGTATAAAAATGTGGTGTTTAAATCATACTCTAATGTTGGTACGTTTTTCACCAGGTTATTTACTCCATAATACTGAGCACTGCTGAAAGAGCATGAGAGAAATTGTCATTGTGTGGACCCTGCACTCAAACTCATCTGCATGTCATTGTTCGAGCTCTTCCAGAGGTACTGTGTGGATGGCCTTGGTGTAGAGCCACTGAGGGCACTGAAAGCAAAGAACTACAGGTATGGATGCAGAAGGATTATCATGTTCCAGGCACAAAATGGAGCCACACATGGAGACTGTGCAGAGGCCACTGCCAATTATCGATTTGACAGAGTGTAAATTGCGCGAAGGCGTCTTGGCGCTGTGGTCTGCTAGACGTCATAATATGTTCAACTAGTTGAGCAGCAGAGATGTAAGAAGACAGGTTTTGAGTTGTTTTCTAAAAGGGAGGTAAGTGGTCTGGTCTCTGAGGTGCCTTGGCATTTTGTTCCAGTGTTTATAGGTGTAGAAGGTGAAACTTCAACCACCCAAAGATGCTTTATTGGTATGAGGGTTACAACTATTCTTGATGTAGCAGAACGAAGGACTCAAATTGGGGTGTACCATTTGAATTTTGTTTTAAGGTACTCAGGGCCTGTATTATTGAGCGATTTGTGGGCAGTGCATAATGCCTTCAAGGCATATCGATTCCTAATGGGGAGCCAATGCGGGTTTTATTTTAAAAGATTTTATACCCTCTCCATTTTGCATGTTACTATTAATAAGAATAATTAATTAATCATAATAGTATTAATTGGATTGCTGTGGAATTTAACCAACCTTACTAATAAGAATACACGTGGGAATTGCATTTGCATGGCCTAACTAATTTGTAAACTAATTTCTGTACGCATATTAATGATAGACAATTAGAATTTGCATGAATATATGTTGCTTTCGTGATGTATTCGTGATTTGTGCTTTATTAATGTGAATATAATCCGCATTAAGTGTTGCTTCTGCTAGATAAATACACACACATATGGGTATTAGTAAGGGGATAACATTTTATTAGTCATTTCCATGTATTAATTACGTTTTTGTGTTTCTTTGCTTAAGTTGACCATTTGGTGGCCACAAAATGTCCTACTTCCCTGTTTGACGAACACAACACTATTGTGAAGGTCTCTGGGTGAAGTGCGCATGCGTCACCATCAGCAGCAGTGGCCTCTGGATGACCCTAAACTCGACTGTACCCACCAAGGACACTCTGGGCTAACAGCCAGCTGCCCCGAAAAGAAACAATAAAAGTTACTTCAACATGAAATTATGAACTATATCTAAAGAAACATTTTCCGTGTGAGAACTTGGTGGAACTGATCTCATCAACCAATCGCGAATATTCAAAATGTTATTTGTTACTTTTTGGAATGTAATTTTACTATAAAAGATGGTAGAATAGAGAGGTTGGGAGCGAGACCCTTCAGAAGATTTTCGATTTCCTGACGTTATGCTGACGGAGAGGACTTTGACACTGCAGGACAGCTGTTTCCTAAGGCTCTGACAGTATGAACTGATGACCAAGATTTTGACTTAGAGGATGACTTTTAGACAGAATAGGTAAATATTATGGTCTACTGCTTGATTAAATCAAAGATTCGATTTTCAATTATTTAGATAAAGATTTAAGATTTATTACAAGAATTGTGTTGGGTCGTTATTGTGAAAAGTGTATTTATGTAAATAAAGTTATAGATTTCGTTATCACTCCAACCAGCAGCTAGCTGATTCATGGCCTATCCATGGGAGGAGTACTAAAAGGTGAAGTTTAGGCCTTAATAAATAGGGATATATGAGTATCTCCTTCCATTACAGCGTGTGGAACAATCGCCTCCTTGGAAACAGGGTGATAGAGTATGAATGTTGGTGTTATGGGCCCCACCAGCGAATGTAGTGATTGAGTGTGATCTATGATCTGTGACGAAAGGAGGGATTTTGCATTCCGCGTTGCATCACCAACAGGGTGTCTAAGGCGGATTGAAACTTTGGGATTCTCAATAAAAGATGCGCAGCTGCAATTTGGAGGGGCTGCATTTTATTCAACATTCTTTGATGGGCGCCCATGCGATTTGCTTATCATCTGCATACACAATAATGGAGAATACAAAGGAGCAGCTCAGTCTGGCCAGGGGGGCAACATAAACATTGTAAAGTATGGGGCTCAAAGACAACCCTTGCGGGACGCCGTAAGGTAGAGAGAAAGGTTGTGATGCAAGCTCATTCATGGGTATGGACTGTTCTCTGTTGAGAAGACAGGAACAAAGCAATTCAAGTGCTGGTCCCCCCATGCCTAAGCTAGCTAGATGCTTGATTAGCACTGAGTCACTTACAGAGTCAAAGGCTGTGGATACGTCCAACAGGATAACAGCCTTTCCTCCGTTGTCAACTATAGATCTGATTTCTTTGGTGGCAGATATTAGGGCAGACTCCGTACTGTGATTTTTTCCTAAATCTAAATTGTGCCACGTTTAGATGTTTATTGCCCTCTCGGATGGCGGACAGTTCAGAATAAAGTGTCTTTCAAGTATTTTAGCAGACATGGGCAGGCATGAGATAGGGTGGTAACTACTAGTCTCATGGGGTTGAGGGACGGTTTCTTTAGCAATTGATGGATATATGTCTTTTTCCAGACCTTGGGAAATTGACCCTTGAGAAGAATACTAATCAAAGGTTTAGTATGAGGACCTGCTACAGTAACTGCTATCTCATGGACAGTTTTGGGGGTAGGGGTCGGAGGGAGCTCCCAACTTAGTGATTTCTATTAGTATGATCACTACTTCTTCTTTCAACAGAAAGAACTTGTTAAGCTGACTTTTATTGGTTTCTAGGGGTTCATTTTTAGACTCAACAAGGATAGTGTTGCGGCAAGCATCAAGGGCCTCATGTAGGTAGCCAAATACCGGTCGGTAACGGCCGATTTTCGGTAATTATACCGTTACCGACCGGTATTTTGGCTTTTGGTATGTAGGGGGAGAATTTCTGTATTCGGAATTTACCGAATCGGTAAAATTACCGAATCGGTAAAATTACCGAATCAGTAAAATTACCGATTCGGTAATTTTACCGCTTCGGTAAATTCCGAATACAGAAATCAGATGTAGGGGGACTGTGTGGTGCGTGTGGGGATTCGTTATTTACCACCAACTAATAGTTGGTGGTAAATGACGAATATGTGTGTAAATGCATTATTTTGCCCGTAGATGTGTGCAGTGTGGCAGACACACATGCCCTCAGGGCATGTATGTGTGCCACATGTGCACACATGGCCGAATCAGGGGTGCAACAGGGTGTCAATGTGACACCCTGCCACCCTTGCATGTGCTCCCCCATTACCGAATCGGTATTTACCGATTCGGTAATGAGGCATACCTTCCCATCAATGGGAAGGTATGCCTCATTACCGATTCGGTAAATACCGATTCGGTAATTACCGAATCATTCCGAATCGGTAATATTTACCGACCAATTACCTACATAGCATTCACCATTTCATAAATACCGAATCTGTATGATTCGGTATTTATGAAGTGGTAAATGCAAGCCCACCTACATAAGGCCCCAAATTTGTAATTAACTTCCGCTACCTTAGTGAGAAAACAGTGTGCCAGTTTGTCACATAAAGGTTGCCTAGGAGGTACAGAGTTGGTGATGGTAGGATTGAAAAGGATCTGAACAGTATTAAAGAGTTCCTTGGCTGAATCTTTTTTTGAGGTAATCCTTTCAGTGTTGTGATGGGTTTTTGCAAGGATAATCTGATTTTTGCTATTTAAAATACATTGCTTGTATTTGTGTCTTTCATCTGGAATACAATTTTTCCTCCACTTCTTTTCCTGCCTACAGCATATTTTTTAAAAACAATCTGAAACAGGAAGAGACAATTGAATTCTATGATTTTTAGAAAATGTAGGGGGGCTAGCTTCGTAGCTGCTTGGTTGATCCAGGTGGAGAAACTAACTGAGTCAAGATCAGGGTCTTTACCAAGGTTGGTTGTTAAGCATCAAAAATTGCACTGAGATCATTTTTGTTAATTTTGTTCCAGTCATGACATTTAAAGGCCTTTGTGGTTGTAGCCACTAAAGAGTTTGAAAATGATCCTGATAGTATAGTGATCTGATCAGGTGAGTGGAAGTGTCGCAGTCAGCTGTAAATATTGGTTTCTTTAAAAAATACAGTCTACAACGCGCCCTGCAGAGAGCATGGCAGCATTTATCATTTGATTATAATCGAAACAGCTAAGGATGTAGATACGTTGTCCCATTTCTCTACTGGAAGAATTTTCAAGATGAAAATTAAAATCACCTAAAATGGTGACATTTGAGAATGGCACACAGGATTCAAGTCATTGACTGATTTTAGGATGGGGGCTTGTGAGCCTGGCAGCCTATATAGGATGGGGGCTTGTGAGCCTGGCTGTCTATATATTGGAAGTCCATTAACATAGCTGTTAGTAAGTCTACATATATAAATAAGTGCTTCACATGCTAAACCCAGACTTCAACTATATCTGAAACAGCTCTTCAAGAAAGAAAGAAAGAACATCTCCCTAAAGTATCCAAGGTTAACAGTTTGTTAGTTGGCCTGGTTCCAGCATTAACCTTGCAGAAGACCTCAGGGGCTGCAGGTCATACATTTATTACAATTCAACCTAGCTAAGGAGCCAAAGAACGCAATATACTGAAAACAGAAACTGTACAGATAATCAAATTGTAATATTAAACACCATTCTTGGCAAAATCAAACAAAAATATATATGTCCAGCCAATGTCAATTTCTGGTTAAAATCTTTGAACAGAAATGTATTTTATGCATCCATAAAATTATAAAAAGGAGGAAACACAGCACAAAAAAGCATTAGTCCTTCCCACACTGGGAGTGATGGCCACATATAATAAATTACATGTGATGAGCCACATCGCAATGAATGTTCTACTACTGATATTGTGGGCAATAGCCTCATGTTTTTTGTCCGTATTGATTTCTATAGTACAATCATCCAGCAACCTAGGATAAACCCTCCCTCAGCATTTCACTGCATGTATAGTACTCTCACTAGCAAGGGTCGTGTTATGAGTACCCCAGTCCTGCACCTCCTAAAGCCACCCCCCTCACACACCAGAGTTAATATTACTGAGTGCTCTGGTAACCCCCAGGTGTACAAATAAAGTATTCCGAATGGAACACTCAGGTTTTACCGTGAAATAGGGAATTACTAAGTGAAGCTGTTCTGAAGTTTGGGGTATTTCCAGATACCTCCTAATTTTGATGATCCCACTAAAGTGTTACCAGGCCCTTTGGCATTAGCTGGTCTATCATAATGAGGCATAGGTTCCAGTCTGCATCCACATAACGTTCTGCATAAAGAATAACACATCATTTGGGAATGCACAAGGTAACAGCGTCCTACATTTTCCCCTTATCCAATATTTATATCATGTTTAAAAGTTGAACGTGGTTTCTCCTTTCACAGAGTCCATCATCCGAAGGACGTTCCAATGTATTTAATACTACATCTCATATGGGCAGACCAGGATCTGCTCCAGAAGACTTTTGTTAGTGATCCCTTACTTCACAAGTAGCTGATTCCCATCTCACCATATCTAAAACACATTTTTTTTATTGAAGGGACCAGCGGCTGGTACCAAGACATGGTTTTGTGTCATCCATTCAAAGTCAATCACAATAATATAAGTTTTGTTCTGTTTTCTTTTCCTTGCCTGGGATCACCCCAACTAATTACAACCTTAGAGTGAGAGTGATACTTCATTCACGTTATTCAATCGTTGCACTACCTCATGCAAAAATGTATGGCCCGATACAGAGGTTCTCGGAATCCAGGTGCATTTTATCGCACCAGATAAATAACGATGCCCTGGGGTACGATTTTTATTGGGTGCAGTAAATAGCGCCTATAATGAATTTCTGGGAAATAACATGTAGATTTCGGTGCTTACTGCACCAATTTCAGCATGGTACAGTAAATATCGTACACTTTTCCTCTGTTAAATTCCAGCAGGTTTCACCTAAGGAAATCTAAAGAATGGTTAGACATTTAACAAACCTGGTAAATTGGTAAATAGTGCTGTAAGTACCACCCTGTTCAAACAGGAGGTTTTAGCAGGGCCAGAAAACACGAACTAACTCGTAATCAGGGTCTATGTACTTCATCAAGTCCACCACAAATGAATAGAGGGAGACAATTCCTTCTTATATTTAGAAAATCAAACACCTTACTCTGAATTGATCTTAGGTATAATTTGAGGGGTTATATACAACTTGCAAACATTTAAAATGACTTCAGTCAGTGAGCAAAAGCTTTATACAGTTAATAAAGCTCATCAAAGTAAACATATAAACTAAGACATCAATAAAAATACATATTAAAAAAAAAAAACTATTTAAATACAGTAAAATAAAGTGCAAATTCATATGATATGCGATATCATATAAACATTGTTTTAACGCAATTGACTCTTCCTAATCCTAATGGCTACAGCCAAGAAACTGGCGATTTTAAAGCACCTCAGGGGTCTTGTCAACATTTGTAGGTAGACCAAAGCAGGTCTAGCTTGCTCGAAACATTGCTCTTTCAATAATTGCAGTATAGATCATTGCCATAAGGAGCGACAATGGTCGCAGAACAGAATAAAATGTATAGTATCTTGTAGCGAGACATTATCGCATGAGCAAGGACCATCTCATCTATCTTATGTCTCCTCTGCAGTACAGCTATTGACCAGTGTGGAAGATTTTATCTAAATCTTGTCAACAGAAAACAGTGATGAGGTATTGGGACAGTGACTAAATACAGCTCCAGTGACAGGCATGTTTTTAACACAATATAGGACCGGACAGTGGTCTTGGTGAGTTCCACAGCCTCTCTTTCCGATCCCATATTGTAAAGAAAGTGCTCCTTTACCCAACTCAGGTCCCTCTTTACAATGCCTTGCGGATTCTCAAATAATTCAGGACGTCCCAATTTAAATGTTAAATCCTTTTTTATATTTGAGCCATGTAATGGATGTAATGGATAACGCCTTGACTATGATAGGTCAACAAGCAAGGGAATAAGAGAGCAATAAACCTAGGTGAAGATACTTCACCATATTCGAGGCCAGGTGAGTAGAGTTTGTGGGTTCAAGGTGAGCAATTTGAGTGCCTCGATTAGCTTTGCCCCGTCTTTAAGTAAAATCAAAAATTGCTGCTGCAACTCTCGAAAATGCATTGCTTTTTGCCTTCCTTTGAGGTACCCATGAGCCATGTTCATGGGTACCCCAAGTATGAAAAAATCGGTACTCTGGATAATTCATTGCCCCCTCCAACAACTATAATATCTGATTTCGGATAGCTGGTACTTAGGTCCAGGAGCTAATAATGGCCACAAATATTTAACCAGCTGTTGTAGTCCTACTGCAGTCCAGTCCTAGATATTAGGTCTGCGTCATCCGCATATACGAGCGCTAAAGCTGCAGACCTGCATTCGGAATATCCTTGCTAGCTGCACACAAAGTTGGGCTCCAATTATTTCTGTATAATGTAAATAAAACTGAAGCCAAGATGAATCCTTGTCTGACCCTCCCTAAATAGGTTAACATGTCCAGATAGGCTCCCAGCCTGATTAAACCTAACGAATGTGACAAGGTCCAAATATAGTTCAGGTACGAAATTAAATATATTGCCATCCACGCTAAGGTCAATCAACACACTCCGCAATTTAGTTCTATTTACTCAAATGCGGAGGTTCACTCCATAAATGCCATAAATAGCACGCCTTCCTTAGCAATCATATACTTTCCAATAATCAATTGTAGGTTCGGGCATTGGTCCAGTCTAACGTTGCCCAGCCTAAACCCATATTGTAAACCAGAAAAGTTGTTATTCTGCTTTGTCCAGTCCATTAGCCTTGAAAGGATCGCTCACTGTAAGAACTTAACATTCGTATCTATAAGGGTGACTGGGCAGTAACATCTTGTATCTGGCACTTTTTAAAGGCAGGAACTATTATGTCCTTTGACCAAGAGAACCAAATACTTTTCCTAAACACAGCATTACCTGCCTGCGTTAGGATTTTTGCCCATTTACGAGGATCAACTTTATATAAATCCACAGGCACCCCATCGGGCATAGTTACAATAGCATCCAAGCTATCCCTTGTTGGACTTGGCCCTTATTGTCCAAAAATTGTTCGCTTTTCCCCCTAGCCTTTTTACTGACAGGGTGTGTCTGAACTGAATATAATAAATGCAGTGCAATGGTGTACGCACCTTTATTTCCACCATTGTCGAAATGCACCGTTGTAAAATGTCACTTTTAAAATGGACGCCCTTTCTGTCTGCTTGTGCCGCCTGCCTGAGGTGGGTTGGCGGTCTAGTGTTTGAAGTGTTTGAAGTGACAGAGTGCCCAACACCTCCCCCACAGTGACAGTTGGGGCTGGAACTGCCAGGAGCCTTCTAGAAGGTTCTAGCCCTTTCTGGTAGGTGGGGAGAGGGGTGTATAAATAGCGGAGCTGGGATGCCATGTGCTCAGACTGAGCGTGGAATTGATTGAGAGGAGACACTCTGCCAGGAGGTACCGCCGCAAGGGCCTGTGTGCTGGCCCCTTAGCCCATCTGTACCCCTCTGCTGTCCACAGGGCCAGTGAGAGCCCTTTGCTGGAGTGAAGACTGCGGTGCCAGAAGGAGTGCCACTGGATGGGGGATGACCGTTCTCAGGAACTGCTGTCCTGTCTTGATGAGTGCCCCCTGCCTGCTGAACTTGCCCAGTATTGCCTGCCTGCTCTCCTGCCCTAGCGCCTCCTGAGCGCCATCAGTCGTTGGCCTGCACTCCAAGGAGGTGAGGAGCATGGGCGCTACCTTCTCGTGTGGGACCCTGGAACTGCGAGCCACCTAGCGCCTGGTGAGCGCCATAGTTGAAGTGCCTGCGCTGCTCTGCCTGCACTCTAGCGCCTAGTGGGACTATTTGCTTGATTACCAGAAGAGAAGCGCTATATGGCCCTTTCCAAAGAGAAGAGGAGAGCTGCCTTGTGTCCCTGAAGCTCCTGGTGGGACCTAGTGCCTTGGGAGCACTATATTTGGATTGACGACACCTCCCTGCCTGCACTCTAGTGCTTGGTGAGTGCTGCAACTGGTTGCCAGCCCCCAGGACTTTTATTCCTGCATGCATGGAATCTAGCGCCTAGTGAGCGCTACAACTGTGCCCAGGGGGAAGAGAGAGAAGCGCCTGTCCTCTGCAGCGCTGTACTGCCCAAGCGCTACATGCGGATGGCCTGAAGAGAGGAGCGCCATATTTACCGTGCCAGAAAGGAGAGCTGCCTATTTTTGCCAGCGGGTGCCCACCCCGCGTTAGCGCCGGGTTTATGCTTAATTTTGATTGCGGGTGCCCACCCCGCGCCTGGGCGCTTAGTTGAAACAGCGGGAGCCCACCCCGTGTTCTGCTGCACCTTGCGCTCCTAATGTAAACCAGCGGGAGCCCACCCCGTGGGTTCTTTATGCTAATTTAACGGGAGCCTACCCCAATTTATGCATATTATAGTAGCGGGAGCCCATCCCGCGTGTGTGCACTCTTTCGCGGGTGCCCACCCCTCGTCTATCTTTATTTGTGAGCAGGTGCCTACCCCGCGTGGTGTTTGAACTTAGGAGGAAGCCTACCCCTCATTGTCCCACCAAAGAACTGCCGAGGATCACCGCCGCTGGCCCGGGATTGGTGCTGGCCATTGCCTGACAACTGGGAGGCGGGTTCCGTCCGGAAGAAGTCCAGAGCCTCACGGACAGCAAAGTCCCGGGTCCCGGGAGGGGGCCCGGGTTAAGCAGCGTGAATTGCGGCCGCAGTAGGAGGGCGGGAGCCTACCCCGCCTCCACAAGCTGCAGAACCCGAGGCCCGGGTCCCCCGAGAGGCAGCCCGGGTGAAGAGAGACGAGGTGAACCCGGTGAGTGAAGGGCTTAGTGGGGGACTGGTGGTGGAGGGGGGGCAGCGGGGCACATTATCGGTGCCCACCCCCCCAGTAGTCCTTTAAGAGGACCAGAGTGGTGGTGCTGTTCTACCAGCTGCCCTGCTTGGCAGCGGGCAGCTGCAAAGAGCGGCCGCAGTTGTGTTGGGAGTCCCCGTGGGGCTCCAGTATGGACCGGGCAACAGTGCCCCGGGGGCTACACAGCGGCGCCGCAGTTGCGGGCCGCTGCAACGTTTTTCTTCCTGGCGAGCATAACCCTATTTTAAAGCCCCCGGGAGGTAGGGCCCCAACTTTCCCCCGGACTGGTCAGGGTTATGTCACAGCCGTACCGCAGTGGCGGCAGCTGCAACGAGGGGCCAGGTATATTCCCTTTGGGTCCCCGAGGGGGGCCCCAGCCAGTCCTGATCTTTTTTTGTACAGGTGCCCCTCCCGTAGAACAGTGGGCAGCTGTAGCGGTTGCGCAAATTCGATGACTAGAGACCCAGAGAGGGGGCTCCCTAGGCGCAGTGACGCCAGAGACTACTCTGCAATATAGTGGGCAATGGTTTTTGGGGTTACAGTGGGTGCCCCACTATGCATGATGTAAGTTATGTTTAAAGATGTTGCTCATGCTTCTGGTCTCGTGAATATACCCTATGTTCACCTGTTTATGCCCCTGCTAATATGATTAGGGCCAAGGTTATGCAGAATATGTTTTAATACTTTATGCCTCATGGGTTTATGCCTAACGCTTACCTTGATGGTCCTATGTGCGTCATATACTGGCTACCCCCGTTAACGAGGGTTGCGCCTGTATTTGTGCATAAAGTGTCTGGTGCCCAATCCGAATGTTTTCATGCCTACTGATGCCTAATGCTTATGAAGTTGCCTAATGTCAGGTTTTGAGGTTCTAGGTTATGCCTCATGCTAAAGCGATGCATGCAAATGTACTCTTGCCTAAGGTTATGCCTCCAGGCTCATATATGTTATGCCCGATGTTACGCATAATGGGTTTTCATGCCTAGTGCCTTCATGCTACTGTTGCCTAATGCTCTTTCCTGGTGCTCACAGGGTGAGGCCGAAGGGACTTTAGGCCATCCTGATTTCCACCATGCTAATGTTGTGAGGCCTCATGTTCATGCCTACTTGGTTTATGCAAATATGATGATGCTCAGTGCATGGTCTTGCCCATAGTTGCATTTATTGATTTACTGATTATACCCTGTGATGGTTCTGGCAGCGGCCCGATTGGCCCTGCCTTGGAAATAGTCCCCATGTAAATTGCTACCCGGTGCCAGTTGGCACAGTGTTACATCTGTGATTACCTGATGACGTGTTCTGCATAATACATATGCTGTTTTTTCACCTAGACTGGTGTGGTCTCTTTTTGTAGTGTGCCTAGTGTGTCGCCTATGTGTACTGCGCGGATGCTTTACACATTTCCTCCGGAGTTTGGCCCACCCGCTCTGCACCACGCTACCCGTTTCACCCCTCCATTAAATTCAGAGTATAATCACCACTCCATTCAACCTGGTCTACGGTCAGGGTCTCTTCCAACATGTTATCATATATTCCCTGGAAGTGTGTCACCCAAATATCTGGGGCAATGATACAATCTGTCACACCGTTACCAGACTCCTTAAAAAAATGGTCAATTAATCAATTCCCAGAACTTAGCACTGTTGTTCAAAACACTTCCCTGCTGTAAGTCATTCTAGGCCTTCTCTTTAATTTCTTTTTGTCCGAGCGGCCAGGGCGTTTTTTATGCTCTCCTCCTGATGGCTCTCTCTTTCCTATCCCTGGGAATATGATTCAATTCCCTCATCAAATTCTGAAGAGCCTTTGAACAGGTAGGGTCAAACCACCTCTCCCCGTCTGCGTTCACTTTACCCTGAGGCCGTTTGAGGTCTTTTGCAATCTGTCCACAAATCCTATTCATAGCAGTCAAAACCTCCTCATCATTCATATCCTTTTCTACGCAAATGCTAAAATCAAGTTCACATACCCTAGATAGGTTACAGACAAAGGTCTCAGAAAGATGACTCTATTTAACCTCAAAATGCTTAACATTAGATCCATGGCAGTTGATATTAAAACATGACCAATTATCGAATTACACCCTCTCCCACCTAAAGGTGGGATAGATGCTACTGCCAGTTCATTATTAATATGCTGCAAATTCCCATTGGCAAGGAAATTCCCAAAGCAACTCCCATTGTGGAGTATGCTCGAAGTGGGTCATTTCTAGGCTCTCAAAGAAAGAATCATCCTGTATTAAACAGCCTAACGGGCACAAATGCACATTAAAATTGCCTAAAATAGACATTGAATATGTAAATTCTGACTCTACTCACGGGAGTCAAGAAAACTTTTGAGAGGTAGCAAATGCTCCTTAGCATTAGCCCGCAAAAAGAATTATAAAAATGAATCACCACTAGGCTTGGGGCTTTCTTAAAATCTAACTGAACTACTAGTAAATTGTCTGAACTTGTCTCAATTAGACGTGCGATACATGGACTCTCCAATGATACTAAAGTGAGCAAGACCCCCTTTAGCTCCTCCGCATATCAAAGGTTTACCAGCCTTAAAAAAGGACGAAAATCCATACAAAAAAACGAATTATTATCCATGTCCCAGGATTCCTGTAGCCCTATAATATAATGGCCTACTGGGTTATTAAGCTGCCTCACATCATCTTTTTTGTTAATAATGCCAGCAATATTCTAGCTCACCACTTTTATGGTGACTCCTGGGCTTGAGTCAGCCTTCATCTGGGAACAGACCTTCACAGCCCCTCTGCTATCTGCTACCTGGTTCTTCCCTACAGAAATGGGGTTCAGTCAGTCATTGCAGTCCAGACCACTCAGGGGCTGGGACCTATTTGTAAGGCAAATCGCCCTGATCTGAACTTTTCACCTACCCCCCTGGCCTCCAGATGGTCTAGAAAACCTCCCTTCTAAACGAGAAGACCATCTTGGGGGGTGGGGGGGGGGGGAGAAGAAATCAAGGGACAGTCTTGGGGGGGTAGAAGAAAACAAGGGAATGGACTCTAAGGGTGGAATACCTATGATCACTCACTCTCAAAATCCTGGTGCCCAAAATGTAAAACTATACAATCCTCCTCAAAATCTTTGTTCCTGTTACCCAGCCATCCCACTCTTCTAGCTATTATTAGATGTGCAGATATTTTCTACCATTCTCCCATATAGGTGTCACACCAATGCCTCACCTTACGCATTATGTTGGAGGTAGATTCCTCCACCCACCTTTCAACGGGGTAACACCCCCTAATATGACAACTAGCGGCATAGACTCTGGTGGGAGCTGCAGCCTGATGGTACTACTGACGGTGGCTAACTTTTTGTCAGGACGTCGTCTCCTAGGCTCCCGATGTTCCCTAAGGGCGTGACAGATCACGCCACCTGAGCACTGGGAGCTTTGAGGGGCAGGCCCTTCTTCCCTCACCCGCCTCCCAGCTAGCAGTTTTGAACTGCAACATTCCCTAGTACCATTATCAGAGTCCCTGACATTTTCCCCGCAATCTATAGGAGATTTACCAGGGCGACAGTACCCTACGAGGTTCTTCAAAAGCCCCCCGAACATTCTGCTCGTAGAGAGATGACTCAGCACTCCCAAACCCAATTATCAATGCTTTCAAGTTATCCACGGAAGATTCAATGGCCCCCAGCTTCAACTGCAAACTCTCCAAAGAACTAAATAAGATTTTAACAATTTCGCCATGTAGTGCCTTAAGCACCGAATCCAGAATAGCTAATAGATGCAACTCCAAATCATTTATGGCTATAGAAGTGGCACTAAAATAAGGGGTCACTGAGTCATAGGGTGAGCCCTTTCTGGAATTTGGCAACAAAGGGGTAACAGCGGGACACCTCTTGTCTTAGTGGTTCTTTTGCTCTTCTTTTGTCCTACTGGAATCTGATTACCAGTATGGAAGCCACCATAAAGATGAATCTCCACAGAGGTGGACATCTCTGCTGGGGTATCAGCAGTTGTCACAATGCTATGCACCTCGCTTGGGGGTACTATGGGACCCACCTCTCTTGCCTCGCACAAACAGTAGTGCCCTGTGGGCAATGAGAACAGGAACATTTATTTGTGTCAAATAAAAGTCTTAATTAGGTGTTTTGTATTTCTGTTTTAAAATTAACTTGAATAACTGTAATAAATTTCACCTCATTTTAAAAAAAAAAAATACCTGATTCTCGCAGCATTTCGCACTTCTGAGTCGCTTTCCGTTCCACCGCAGCTGGTGCTGTTGGTGTGGAGAAAGCGTGTGACTCACTTCGGCTTTAATCTACAAACTGAAATGGTATGGAGGAATTAATATATAATTTTCATTTTTGTGTAGAGCACAATTAATTACCCTCTCTCCAACTTTTTAGTTCTTCACAACAATGTTATTAATCAAGACACACATTTACAATGGCACCAAACAATGGACAAAACAAAATAACATGTGAAAAAAAGTGTGTACAAAACGATACAATCAACTAAATGTTGCTACTTTGCTGTTGAAGCGCCCGTGAAGGCACAACAGACAGGGGTCAGTTTTTTAAGCGACCCGTGAAAGAGTTTATTATTGTTCCATTAGCCTTGTCCTGAAGAGGCCAAGAAGATTATCTAAGGCTGAAATGCGTCCGCGTCATCTAATAAGGAGGAGTCTCTATCAATTGTATAAGGAGTGGTTTAACAACTCTTTTGTGACACAATAGAGCTATAGGAAAAGAAGTCCTCCTGCCAACAGTGTTCACTTAGACTACCTCTGAGTGCATCATTCAGAACTTATGTGTGAAAACTTGTATCAATTGTCCTGGGTATTGGCAACATTTAGTGGATTGTTTCGTTTTGTACACCCACCCGGGGCTATCACGGTGTCGTGAGCAAACAAATCCAAACAGTTCTGGCTGACTGCGGCGTCGCGGGCCAGCTACGGTGTCGGGAAGACTCGCAAACAGTTCCTTTTAGAAATGGGGGCGTCGGTGACCTCTTGTTGAGCTTCCAAAAGCACGGCGTCCACAGGGGTCAGCTCCAGAGGTCGGTGCAGGAGTCGTCGGGGCCCTTGAAGTCACACGCGTTGCAAGTCAAACTCACCTCCATTGAAATCAGGAGCGCTGGCGTCGGCAGGCGTCAGGTGCTGCAGTGCAAAGTGCAGCGGTCCAGCGTGCGGTGCCCTCAGGTCGAGTGCGAGCAGCGGTTCGGTGGCGGCGTCAGATGGCATCATTGGTGAGACCAGGGTCGCGGGTCAAGGTGAAGGCGGTGCTCGTCACCGTGCTGTCAGGTTACGGTGCAAGCAGCGTCGTCGTCGTGGCTATAACGCTGTCGTCCGCTGACGAACTGGAGTCGATGGTGCCGGCGCCGGTAGGCCAAGGCTGCAGTGCGGGATGAGGGCGGTGCATCATGTAACTTTACGAGCAGTGCCACCGAACCACGGTGCAAGCAGCGGCATAGATTTCGGTGTGGGGCGTCGTCATCGGGGATACCAAGGCGTCGTCGTGAAGCGAGGCGGTGCAGAGTGCGGTTCCCACAGGTCGCGGTGCGAGCACCAGCTTGGTCATCAGCAGGCGTCGTCGGTGAGATCAGGGTCGCGGTGTAGCGTTGCAGCCGTGCCATCTGCGGTGCCTTCAGGACACGGAGTCGGCAGCGGCGTCATAGACAGCGTCGGTTTGCTTTTTCCTCTGTTGCAGCACAAAACACACAATCCCCACTGCTAAGGGCAGAAGAGTTTGAAGTCATTGCTGTTCCTGAGACTTCTTGAACAGGGGGCAAGCTCTACCTCGTTCCCTTGTAGAAACTCCCAAAAGTAGATTGCAGAAAGTTCAGTCCAGTCCTTTCACTGCCCAAGACAGAAGCAGCCATTGCAGGCCAACACAGCAAAGCACACAGTGGTAGTTCCTCCTCACAGTTTCTTCAGCTCTTCTTCTTGGCAATCTTCTTGATCCAAAAGAGTTCTAAAAGTCAGGGGTCTGGGCCCCAATATTTATATCTCAAAATCCTTTGATCTCTTAGGCAGAGAGTGTCTGTGCCCAGCCAGAACCAGTTCTGCCTTCTCTGGTATAACTTCCTGGCAGGAGTTGAAGACGGCATGGTCAGAGGCAGACCAGGCCCTTTGAGGTGCAAGGAAATCTCCTCCTCCTTCCCCAATTTCAACCCAAGTCTATTCAGCCCTTTCCTGACCCACCTAGACTATCTTGAGCCACCCCTGCTTCTCAGCCTTCTGTCATCCAAAACCCAGACAGGCAATCCACATTCCAGCAGAGGCACACGGAATAACAGCGCAAGAAAATACCTACTTTCTAAAAGTGGTATTTTCAAACAGAGAATGTAAAAATCACCTACACTAAAAGATGCATCTTTAGATTCTGAGTTCAGGCATACTAAACTTTATTTTCCTACCTAATTCCCCGGCCCAGTTATGTTTATAAGATGTTATAAACAAACTCCCCATTCTGTCCTATGGGGAACAGGTAGCCTTGCAATAGCGAAAAACGAAATTGGACGTAGTTCACTATCAGGACATGCCACACATACCAGGGCATGTCCTACCTTTCACATACACTGCACCCAGCCCACAGAGGTACCTTGGGCCTACCTTAGGGGTAGCTGACATGTAAGAAAAGGGAAGGTGAGGGACTGGCAAGTATGAGCACTGGCCAAGTCGACATGGCAGTTACAACCTGCGCGCAGCCTCCGCAATGGCGGGTCTGAGTTCCCTTTTACGGGCTGTTCGTGTGGTGGCACAATCCTGTGCTGCAGCCCACCAATGGCATCTGAATCACAGGCCCTGGCACACGCAGTGCACTTTACTAGGGACTGACACATAAATCAAACAGGCCAATCATGGAAACACAAATCCATAACACATTTTACCACAGGAGCACTTGCACTTTACCACTGATTAGCATGAGAAAAGTGCACAGAAACACTAAGCCAGCACAAACAGAGTCAGAACCGAGAGGTCAGAAAGCAAAAAAAAAACTCAGGGGAAACACGGCAAGTCTAACAAGGCGTATATTCTGTAACTTCTAAGGACCATCCACAATCATTTCCCAAATGTTCTTCTAGTAAACAGGCTTGTGTAATCGGCACTTACGCGTGCTTTTAACAATATTGAAACTTGTTTGCCAACTTCTCTCAGCAATAAATGGGTCTGATTAACTGCTTGTATTATCAACACCTTGGTCGAATTTGGTTGTATCTTGCGTATCCCGGTAACTTTCTGTGCAAGGGTAAGAAAATTTATATTTCTTAGTTCCCATTTGGCACAAAAATGTGCAAAGCTTAGTGATTTGCCATCATTATATTTATTTTTCACCAAATGTGGCCACACACAGCTGGGGAATTAACTTGGGTGTGTTATGGTCATAAAGCTCTAGTTACAGGAGAACCCAAAGCCTACCTTGTAAAAGCCTCACCTACTTTTCATGTAACATAATGGCCACAAAAAGGGCTGGCATCTTCAGGTCTTCTAAAACAATTTTCGTTTTAACTTTCTTTTTACTTTCTTATTGAAAATATATTTTTTTTTACACGTTACAGTACTGGTTGCACATTAGTTTATTGTGAGATATTTGCATAGCCTGAATAAACTTTGAACCCATACAACCGCTTATTTATTTAGAACATTTTATATCGCACAAACTAGACCCTGGAAGGGTATCAGTGCTGACACTGACCATATGCAACTCAGACCGTGAATGAAAGCCCTGGTTGGAGAACTGAGCCATATCAGTATCCACAGAATGAGTCAGTGGGTTCATGGTGGAGATTTGTTCTAGAGTACCAGACACCTGAAATTTGCTATCCCTGTAAAGTTCACAAAAGAGGCAACTTGGATACCCAAATGGAGTACAATGGTATAGAAGGACCAGGGACACATGTGGCAAAAGACAGGCCAGATACTATACATAATTTGTGACTCTTCCAGGATGCACTTGAAAAGGCCTCACCTTTTGCTTTGCATGCATACCTGTGGGGAAACCACCGCCGCACTAAATATTAATAAAATGGTCAAGGAGAAAATATACACATTGTGCACATTAGACTCTTATTTAGAAGGGTAGGCATACAAAAAAATAATTAAATAAGGGATACGTAAATTGTCATCCCATGAAATCATAAATGCAAACAAGACAAGGCCAACTTTAACATCCAAGAGTCGAAAAAGAAAAAGAACTAACCGAAGACTCTCTAAACATAAAATTTGGTAATTAACGTTCCCGCATCACATTTTCCCTACACAAGAAACATTAGGAGAAACAAAAATGGTGGAACCACAAATTCCAGCCTCGTCAGAGCACCTGCAAAATGAGGGCTTTTATCCTCTGTTTGATGGAAAGGAAAATCTGATACAATTGAACCCTCTTGTGCCAAATTTCAAGTGTTTTAATCCAATTAAAGATCATTGACCTAAGACCGATTTAGAAGAAGCAATGTATCCAAATCCAGAAAACACTAGAGGAAAGTGGTCACAGAATCAATATTGCACTTTGGAGAAAACTGACCTATTTCCTACAGGAAACTAATCACTGAATAGAGAAAAGATCCTATATCTACTTCACAAGATCTACTCTCTTCATTCTCTAACTTCAGCAGAAATAAAATTGGTGGTATTCCTGAATAAATCTGATCCCACTAAAGCAAGAGTAGAATTTTGGTCTACTGTGATTCCATCTGTAATCTTAAAAGAGAGTGACTCCCTACACCTAAACGGGTTCGATGTAGTAGGAGTCAATCAAAAAACTTACACAGCCAATTGAACAAAGACAATAGAGCCAAGCAAGAGCAGGAAGCAACAACACAATCAAACTCTCGGCACTAAGGACTCACTGTGCCATCTAGAAGAAAAATTAACCATCTGTGTTAAAGACGGGGAAGAGACGGATCTGGATTTACAACCTAGTCAAACCAGAAATATCACCAAAGGTCAACTCTTGGTCCTGGATCTCTGGTAACCTAAATAGCAACAGGTTACAAAAGGTTAAAAAATTCCCTTATTAGCAGACGTCTGAACATTGCGTCATGGAACATCACCATTAAGGATTCTTAAAAGCTAGCACTAATCCTGAAAAACTCAGATGGCGAATGCAAGCCCTGGTTGGAGAACTGTGTCGTATCAGTATCCAGAGAATGAGTCAGTGGGTTCAGGGTAGAGATTTGTTCAGTAAAAGCAGATTGACTTTTTTTTTAACAAAGTGATTAAAGGGATCAGTCTGATGTCAGAGGGCAGGGAGTTCCAGATTCTAGGGACCAATCCAGAGAAGGCTAGGTTGTAGGTTTTCTTTTTCCGAAATGTTAGAAGTTTCAATAGTGAGGTGCTGGTGCTTCTAGATGATCTGCCACCGCTGGAGAGTTCCAGTTAGTCAGCTAGGTACTTCGTGTGTTGAAGTTTTAATTGCTAAAGCAATGGAAACAAAAACAATCATTAAAAGCCTCTCCTGTATCTTCGCATAGTTGGGAAAAATATCTTCTTGACTTGTATAAAGTAAACAAGATCTCTGACAACTTTGGCAAATCCAGCTATTTGAAGACCGGAAAAAAAACAGGATATCTCAGCACCATCTGAATGACAAATAGCTCAATATATAAAGAATACTAGATCCTCAGCAGATATAGGTCCAGACAAAATCCTGCTCAAAGTCCTTCATAGCAATCCAGAAGAATGGAGCAAATTGCTAGTTCCCCTCTTTCTTCTCCTACTGTTATGAAACTGGCAAAATCCCTAAATCATGGCTGGGGAGCATCATGATACCACTCTTGAAAAAAGGCTCTCGCCTACTACCAAGTAATTACCGCCAAACTGCTCTGCTGAACGCAACTGGGAAGATCTTCGTGGCCAGTGTCCTGGATCAACTGAAACACTTGCCTTATTCCAGAGTGGTCATTCCTATTACCCAGGACGGATTTTGAACAAAACATTCTGTAACGGACAACATTGCAACCCTGCAGATGATTACTGACAAATACGTAATGCTAAAATCACAGGTCATATACAGTGTGTTTGTAGATTTTACAACTGCTTTTGATAGAGTAGACAGACCCACACTATGGAAGAAGTTAGGGATGATGGGAATACCTGAAAACCTCTTAAGGCTAGTCGTCTCACTACATTCATTAACTTGGTGTAGAGTACAAATGGGGGGATAAGGGTCTAACTCGAATGATAGCTACACCAAACGGCCTGAAACAGGGTTGTTTTTTAGCACCTCTATTTTCTCTGTTTATAAGCGACCTCCCTGATTGCTTTTTCAAAATAAATAATTTTCCTCCAAAAAAAGCATCCAGTGATGTGTATATTTTATTGTATGCCGATGATGTGGTCATATTGGCTGACTTGAGACCCGAGCAGAACACTCGTGAACTCAGAGTGGTTCTACCGGTTGCTTTATTTTTTTTAAATGTATCCTGCTGCTATTGAATAGTATGTTTACCAGTTTTTAATCATTTTATACGCTCCTCTATCCTGGGAAAGAGATGTGCTCAATGCTCTGGGGGTAGGAGGGTTTCGCGCTCACATCCGCATCTTTTCACTTTAGACGCCAGTTCAGAGGTCTAGTTGCTCTTACCGGCGCCGGATAAGTCTCATAAAGACACCTGATGACGCGACCGCGCCGAAGGCGCGCCTAAGGCAAGTCCGTCTGTGCCCACCAACGCCCGAAGGGGCCCAGGGGCCAGGACACCTGCATCGTTTCCGCCAGACCGCTACTGTTTCTGCAGTTCCCAGCTACATCAGTTAAACAGCGTCCTGGGAGCAACATGTTATCATCATATTTTGTGTGAAAATTCCCCGGAAATTTGCCCATACTGCTCGCTTAAACTCTCCTCTCAGATTATTATGCCCACTGGCTCCTATAAACTTCTATTGAACTGTAGATCTCTGCCTAAGCATACTACATAGGTCTCGATGCTTTTACAAGACTACGACCCAGAGGTCTTGTTCCTAACAGAAATGTGGCTCAACTCTAACTCAGCACCTGATATTGTTTAAGCACTCTCCCAGGGGTACCAGATACAGACCGTGGACAGAACGACAGGCAAGGGCAGTGGGATTGCTATCATATATAAAGACCACCTCACCTGTCGTCTGCCTGGGAACCCCCTCCTAGACTGCGAGAATGCTCATTTTTCGATAGAATTCACCCCATTCCTCTCCCTCACAGGCATCCTTATTTATCGGCCCCCAGGTGCGACAGGCACTTTCTGTAAAGCTCTGGTAGAAGCAGTAATCAACCTAGGCAGTACTGCAGCGAATTTTACTCTCCTTGGAGATCTTAACCTGCACTTTGACGATTTGGGAGCAGCAACAGCACTTGAATTAGCACGAGACCTCGTGCCCTTTCAGCTGCCACAAAAGGTTTTGCAAGCTACCCATGTCAACGGACATTGCCTTGATCCCGTGTTTTCTAATTTGGAAAACCTTAAAGGGAATTACCCCATCCCTATCCCATGGTCTGACCACGTCCTCATCCCCCTTTCCTGGTGCCCCCGGGTCACCACTTCTTATCTCCAGTCCTCACTGACCCTTAACCGGCCCTGGCCTAAGCTCTCCCTGGACAAGTGGACCTAGGAACTGGAAAGGACCAGACCTAAGTCCGATCCCAGTCCAGTGGTAGCCAATGATGACTTCTGCAGCTGGATAGAGGACTCGCTGAAAGTTGTCCTTACAAAAATATTGATAAAAAGGACCGGTGGTCCCTTTAAAGCTCCCTGGTACTCCTCTGAATTACGTATTTTAAAACAGCGTTGCAAGGTATTGGAAAGAAGCTGGAGGAAATATTTTTCACCAAGCAAGAAGCTGGAATATAGGTGAGCCATCGGCACTTATAGAGCAGAAATTAAAAAGGCCCAGGCCTCCTATTACGAGGAAAAAATCCTGTTAGCGGCCAACTCCCCCAGAGAAACCTTATCATTAAAAATACTCCTCAAAACCCCTGCCCCGCCAGTTGCCCCTGACACTTCGGGTCAACGACGCAATAAACAGGCAGAGTTCTTTACCACTGCAATACAGAATATTCTTAAACTTCTGCCCCAAATAGACGACGAATGAGACACCTTAAATGAGCACGCAGTTCAGGGTCCACTTATAACCGGACACTTGTTGGAGGTTATTCCTTCTCTCCCCCAGGAAACACTTTTGACCCTGCTGTCCTCGGTGAAAAGTGGCTCGCCCAGGGATCCCGCACCACTGAACGTTCTGAAAAGGGAAGCACCCATAATTGCCCCTATCATCACGGACGTGATTAATGCCTCACTTGCTACAGGAATAGTCCCCCCCCCCCCCAATTGGAAAGGGGCCATGGTAAAGACACTACTGAAAAAACCCAATCTAGACCCAGCGGATCTGGGCAACTACCGCCACATTTACCTTCTTCCTGGGATTGCCAAGATCGGTGAGAAATATGTTAACCATACCCTTTCAAATTTTCTAGAATCCCATGATTTGCTTCACCCCTTCCAAACAGGATTCCGACCATGACAAAGTACAGAAACCGCTCTGTTAGCAGTGGTAGAAGAAAGCAGAAAGATCCTGGACTCAGGAGGGTCATCAGCGATTATACTCCTTGACCTGAGTGCAGCATTTGATACAGTGAATCACCGTATCCTGATTCACCGTCTCAGAAGTATCAGAGTAACTGGCACTGCATTGCAATGGTTGTGTTCTTTCCTGGAGGGAAAAAGTTTCCAGATGTTTGAAGGGGAGACAGTTTCTAAACCCTTACCTTTGCTGTGTGGTTTCCCTCAAGGCTCATCACTAAGCCCGACTCTTTTTAATGTGTATATGGCCCCGCTGGTGGCTATCGTGGGCCCGTTCGTAATCCTCATGGTGACCTTCGCCGACGATACCCAATTGGTTATTGCGTTGAATCAAGTAAAGCAGTTGTTAAATTTCCTTTACTCATGTCTTGAGGAAGTGTCTAAGTGGATGGGGGCGTCCTACCGTAAGCTCAATGGTGAAAAGACTGAGATCATGATTCTGGCCAATCCCTCAAGCTTTACATTGAGCACTATGTGGCCAGCATGCATGAGCCCAGTCCCGGTCCCTATGACTGAGATAAAGAGTCTGGGCATCTGGTTAGACAAGAACTTGACATTTAGGGTGCAAGCAAGGAAGACGGTGTACAGTTGTTATGGCCTTCTCAGAATGGCTCGCAAAGTGCTTCCTCTTCTTCCTTCCCAGGCCAAAAAAATATTAGCCCAATCACTGATACTCTCGAGGATCGATTATGGAAATGCACTATACTTGGGGGCCCAAATCGTAGTAATTACGAAACTTCAAACTGTTCAAAACTGCGCAGCCAGACTGTTGTCGGGAATGTCTAATTGCCTCTCTGCAAAACCTGCCCTACGCTCCCTTCATTGGCTACCGGTGAAAGAAAGAATTAGTTTTAAGGCCCTCTGTGTTGTCCATAGGTTCCTGCAAGGGAACGGGCCTCCATTAAAGTCGACCATGATCCGCCCCTACAAGGCCAACAGGAAACTGCGCTTGGACGAACTTCACCTGGTTGAAGTCCCAAGGATTAAAAGGGCCAGAAGTGGCGGCTGACTCTTTTCTCATAATGCGGCCAAACTCCGGAACGCACTGCCACTGTATCTCCGCAGGGAATCTAGCCATCCTGCCTCCCAAAAGCAGCTGAAGACACTACTGTTTCCCTAAGTTTCTCTGCTACTGGTCACTAGTCTCGCCCAGCGCTCGGATGCCCCCGGGTAGCCTTGTGCTATATAAATGTATTTTTCATTTCATTTCCCCAATCAGTCTACAACACAACTTAAATGCATTATTTAGCTATACTGAGGATTTTTTTTTTCAAGCAATCATTCTTAAAACAAAGGTTGTAACGTTTAGAGGGGGAAAACACTACTCATTTTCGATGATCACTCGGTGGGAGGCCAATAGAGGTAGCTAAAGAATACATCAACCTAGGGAGAATCTTCTCTCAGACACTACAAGATTTCTCGAATCTTCAACATAAAGGCCTAAAGGCGGACGCTCACATCGGAGCGCTGAAGCAATTATATTTATTCCTCCTCTGGTCATACGCATTTTCACACCCTAATAGAAGATTATTGTATGAAAATATCTCCCCGTTTTATCTTCTGCTCTAGGATATATCCCACTCCATAAATGGCAGGCTACAAATATGAATGAATGGAACCTGCTTTGAAATATTGTACAGGTTAATTAAGCATTCCCAGTTTAGGCATGGAGTCTCAAGTTGTCCATAGTTAGCTCCTTTGCTAGAGCAAATTTTATAGGATGGGTGTATAATGTATTTCACGCTGAAGTTGGATCCTTAGGGGCTTATTAAAACTTACATTTAAAAATAAATCTGTACAATATTCTTTTAATAACAATCTTAATACAGCACCAGATCTTTTTCAATGAACTATAGCACTTTTAAAGTCTTGGACTCCTGCACTTGTGAAGCTTGTCTTGAAGAACCTGACCCCGAGAAGTTATGAGCGCGATGTAAAGCACGTACCCAACTATCACAATAAAAATAATATTCAGACAGTATAGAGTACAAGATTCAGCAGAGGTACTTCCGATTCACATTAGTACACAGTGATCAATACTGTATTATCCTGCTGCGCTTAGAGATTTTACCATTAAAAGCTTTCACAACAAATTGAAATAATCCTGACAATATTACAGGCTTATGTGATCTTTGCAATGGAGGTGTGCAAGATATATCTCATGTGCTATATGCTTGCCCAAACAAAATTGTGGTATTGGTCAGATGTTTCTTTTTAAAACCTATATGTTTTAGATAAAATATATTTATTGTACAAAGCTTAATAGTGCTTTTACGATCGCCACCTAATTAATGTGTCTGCCATAATCTGTTTGAATTTCTTAAATGTTTTTTTAAAATATTTTTTAAAGTTACATTAGGATTGGTTTAAAAAACAACTAAAAAAGCTATTTTATCTTCTTGGTTGACCCCAGTAGAGGTCTATCAAATAAAAGTTATTAATTGGTTTAAGAGTAAATTAATGCACATTCGTTGCAATTTTCCTATTTACAGAAATGCGCAATTACAGCATTAGACTTTGTAGTGATGCCACGTCAAAGTGTATGACAAACCTGCACATTTGCACCAAGGAAATCCTGGTTTTAACTTCACACCTTTATTTTTACAGTAATATTATTAATACCAGGTGTCTTAAAGAAAACACCAAATTGTGGTATTTATACAAACGTTCCAACGTTTATGAAAGGAGTGCCTAAGAAGCAGAACCTCTCAAGGAGCAGATGTCTCAAAAACAACGCACAAATTTTACCTTCAAAACACAAACAAAAAACATCCTCCATAAATGCATCCTATCCATGCACATACAACTTAAAGTTCAAGTAGGAACTGTGCATGCATGCTTCAACTGCCTGTGTAGAAGTTCCATGAGCAATGTGGCCCCACATAGGTGGAACGGTAAGTTTCTCTCTACTCAACTTCGCAATCTTGAGGTGAACTTTCCTCTAAGAAAAGTTCTTTAGGATTGAAGATTTTAGGGCCGGAAAAAAAAATCTATGTAACTCCAGAGTTTCGCTAGTGTCACCCCCTGCCTCAGGCGCGCCCTCGCTGCTTGGGGTGACCCTCCTTCTGGCCTGTCCCCCGCTCCCCCGGCTTCCAAGATGGCCGCCACCGGCGACGCTGACAGAGGCCGTGACACCCCCGCAAAGGCCCAGAGGAGAGGCAGCACCTGAGCCGCCGCAGCACCTCCTCCCTGCACTCCCCAGGCTCCCCAGGAGGGGCTGCGCGAGGCCGGCCGCCGCAGTGTGCCGCCCCCGCCTCCATGCTGCTGCCTATGCTGCCGCCACCACCAGCGGCGGGAGGCCAGCTGAAGCTGTCCTGCTGAGTGCGGCAGTGCCATGGAGGAGGAGGAGGAGCCGCCGCGGGGCTGCAAAGAGAGGTAAGCTGCAGAGCAGCATGACATTCCCTTCTTAAACACTTTTCATCACCCTCACTCTGTGCGTCCCCTCTGCTCGCAAATCTGCAGAGCAACCCGCGGGCTGCCAGATAGTGAGCCACTTCATTCGACTTTAGGGAGGGCCTAGCGTGGTGAAACACGCATGCGCAACGCTACCCAACAGCCTTCCTGGCAAATAGTGAGCCTGAGGTGGCTGCAACACATCCCGGGCACGCAGAAAACAGAGCACAGCAATATTCAGAATAGCAACAACCGAAACTTCCACCCTTTGCACGGGACGGGGATTTCGGGGGGCGCATGCCCGGGAGCAATGCACCAAGGGACGCGGCCACCCGAAGCGCACAGGGGAATTATCTGCCCTAGCATGCCCTGAAAGGTAGTAGAGCATTTATGTACTTTTTGTGCATGCATTTTTCTTTGTTTTTTCTCTATGCAAAGGTGGCTCGCCCGGATCTCACGCTCCATGTGCAATTAGTCCAAGAGCCCTTCTGCAACACGTCCCGCGGTTGCACGAGGAAAGAGACGCATTCATCTGCAAAGGACTGGCAAAATCTTTGCTAGCTGCAAGGGCGAATGCCGAGATGGGGGGGCTGTGAACTAAATATTGGAGATCGCGGACAATGCATGTCAGTTGCACGCAGTAGATCCCTCCTATATATGAAAAAAGCTGCCAAATTGCAAACGCATTTCTGGATCTCGCAATCTCCGTAGAAGAGAAGGGGCTCATACTGCACAGATGGGCCAGTGCTACCGCAAATCTCCTTGTAATCAGATTTAGCTTCTCATTGCATTGAGACTTTATGCAAGCGCCCCCACATTCAGTTGATTTCATCAGCTGCGAAAGGGCTAAGTCACTCTGAGAAGTGTTGGGCAACAGAAACTCCGCAGCTGCCTGGCATTGGCTCTTTTTGTGGGATTTGCATTGTTTGTTTCCCTGTTGCTCGATAAACAGTGCAGCCTGGACTGGGGTGCTCGGGTGATCTGTTTGTGTGCGGGAAGCTCAGGCTTCGTTAGGGGTTTGCATGCTGGGTTCTGGCTTTGTATCTGAGGAGAAGAGCTACTGTCTGACTTTTTGCCCGGAGGGATCTTCACCCCGGCAGCTGTCCACATGTGACCATTTTTCATTCACACTCTGAACTCTTAACAACCCGTTTTTGTGATGTTTATGGTAAATTTGACCCAGCCCTCGTTCTGACTAAAAATGTGCAGTCTTTACTCTTAACTTTAAACTGTGCGGTGCGTGCAGCACCAGAGTCACGTCGGTGACACAGCCTGGGGGCTGACGCTGCGATAGACCTAGTTGGTAATTGAATGTGACCCATGACGCCAGGGGACATTTCCTGGAAGTCCATGGAAGAGTGGAGGGGATTCGTCACTGCGGAGGGAGGGGAATGTTGAAGTGTGCTTCAAAACAGGTGGGAAAGACTTGCCACAGCACCGCTCCATAACTGTTCAGCTTGGTCGAGGGGATATCGAAAATCATTCACCACAGCAAGGTCACCTGTCGCGTTGTGTTGTAGCCGGTTGCTGGAGACGTAATCACTTATGAATGTGACATTCAACGAGCATGTTATTTCACCTGATGCAAAAATTATCTAGAACACGATTTTCTTTAGAATTAGTATAGAGAATATACCTCTCCTGATTTTCAAATCGTGGCCATCTCTCCCTCAGGGCTATACTCCACTATGTCAGATTACGTGTTCTCTTCTGAGACACTTTCTTGTGTCCGGTTAACCACAGCCTGTGCGTTTCTTCAAATTTGTTGTCAGTTTTCATGTGATATTTAGCCTGAAATCCTTAGGCGTATATTGTATGGTATTGTAATTGCATTTATATAGTGCTTACTACCTCTGATGAGGTGTCAAAGCGTTTTTTCGGCTAGTAGCACGTTACTCCGGAACCCATAAAGGATTAGTGGTGTATTTGTAAAGCGAAAATATGAAAGTAATTTGAGTGGTGATATGTTTGTCAGTTATTTAGATTGAGAAGGATAGTAGAGGGATAGAAGAGGGTAAAAGGTTTGCATTTATATAGCGCTTGCTACCCTTGATGTGTTTTTGAATCGTTATTCGGCAAGTAGCACGCTACTTTGGAACCCATAAAGGATTAGTGGTGAATTTGTATAGTGAAAATAATTTGAGTGGTGATATGTTAGTCAGTTATTTAGATTGAGAAGGATAGTGGCGGGATAGAAGAGGTTAAAAGGTTTGCATTTATATAGCGCTTGCTACCCATGATGGGGTGTTGAAGCGTTTTTCGGCGAGTAGCACGCTACTTCCGAACCCAGAAAGTATTAGTGGTGAATTAGTATAGTGAAAATAGGAAAGTAATTTGAGTTGTGAATGGATTTGTGTAAGATATCTCTTCCTTTGATTTTAATATCTCACGATTTTTTTGTTGTCCAGATTTTATGATTAACATGCGTTCTTAAATATTGAAAAGAAATTAATGTGATTAATTTTCGGTTGTTACCAGGATGTTTTTCTTAACTTCGACCCCTTGAATTTCCACTTCTTAGTTCAGTGGAATATGGAGTGATCACCTGTATTTTCTGTATTTCCAAATCAAAATCTCATTCTTCCTAGGTTGTCCCTACATGATTTCTTTTTTGTTTGAATCTTTTTATTGTTTTTCAGTGTGGGTTACCTACATAACGAATGAGAGAGGATGCAAGTAATGCAGTATGAGCGTGTTAATCTTACGTGTGCAGTGTCGGCTGCGTGTAGACTCAATTAAATTAGCACAAGGTTCAAGATTTATTTACATAAATCAGAAACAATATATTGCAGAAACTTTAACATTAGTAATAACTAGTCAGTGTCCTGAAAAGAAAAACATTTAGAAAAATGGAAAAGAGACAAAAAACAAGGGGGAACGGAGGGTGAAAGGGGGCAATAATGTAGAGCAATGGCTTGCAAAATACCAGTGATGTGATGAGGTGGCGGATGCCGGGGACGTTCGCCTGGCGCTTCTGTTGGGAGCGAGGCGGCCATAGTGCTCGCTGTGGCCATGGCAGTCCCGTCATCTGCAGACGAGTCCCCAGGGGGAGAGGGCAGCAAGGAAATTGGCTAATAAAGTTTCCCAGCAGGATGCGAGGGGGTACTTATGAAGGTCTCTCTTGACCTCCCTGAGCCCAAGCTTGCATGGAGTCTATCTAGTCGTTGACCCCTGGGGGGATAGGTGACTTCTACCTGTGAGTTATAAAGTGCTTGGCCAAGAGAAGCCCCAGGTCAATGAAGTGAGTGGTAGCTCTGTGTTTTTTATCCCTGCGCCTCAGTCCCAAGAGACACACATCCTAGGTTTGTAGTGTGGCTTGCCACATGCCCGTCGATAAGAGTGGGAGTGTGGTCACACCTAACCACTAGTTGCAAAGTGACAGGCAGGCCCAAAGCATGTGAAGAAGATTTGCATCAGGTAGGGCGTAGCAGGGGCAAAAGGCAGAGGTATGAGAATTTGACCTATTTATTTTGTCTGGGGTAAGATAAGCCCTATGTGTTATGTAGAATTGGAGCAGGCAGAAGCGAGCATTTCATGGGATGAGTGATGGATACTCAAGTATAGAAGCCTATTCATCCCTACAGGCTTTCTTGATTTTAACACAAACAAACTTTATCTTGAAAAAGACCATTTTTAGTCCTCCATTTCATAGTACGAGTGTCCATCGACCAGATTCGTATCATATTTTCAGAACTAATATTCAGTAGGTGAAAAAGTTTCATTTATCTCATGTAACTTTATGTGGATGTCCTGAAAATCTGACTGTGATTTGGGCTTTCTCAACCTGTGATGGGCACTCCTGTTTTAGCAGATGCCGACGGTCAATCATTGCAAAAACAACAGTTGATGGACAGAATGCAGAACAATGTCATACATTCACCCCAGTACAGAGATATTGGCCTAAATCCATCGTTTTTTTGCTCACCATGCCATTCCAGTTTGAACCCAGCCATATGCAAATCAGTCTTGACCCTGTGCCTCATGGGAACAGTCCAGCCCGAACTGCCAAGCCAGGTCCTCCCTGGACTGGAAACAAGCATCCTAGGACCGGTTTCGAAGTTTCACACCTCTTCAGCCAGGATAGCTTGATTCCAGTGGCATGGAGAGCACGGGACCCACTTCTGGGCATACCCGTGCCACTCGAGGTGAAAAATGCAAAAGCAGCAGTTGATGGACAGAATGCAGAACAATGTCATACATTCACCCCAGTACAGAGATCTGGGCCTAAAGCCATTGTTTTTTTGCTCACCATGCCATTCCAGTTTGAACCCAGCCATATGCAAATCAGTCTTGACCCTGTGCCTCACGGGAACAGTCCAGCCCGAACTTTCTCGCCCTAAGTGCGCCAGGTATACTCAGACGTGAGTCCTGGGCTCACTGTGCCACTGGAATCAAGCTAGCCTGGCTGAAGAGGGGTGAAACACCGAAACCGGTCCTACGATGCTTGTTTCCGGTCCTGGAAGGCCCGGGCTTGGCAGTTGGGCTGGACTGTTCCCATGAGGCACAGGGTCAAGACTGATTTGCATATAGCCAGGTCTAAACTGGGGTGGCATGGTGAGCAAAATCTGATTTAACCTGGATCTCTTGACTGGGGGTGAATGTTTTGATTTGTTCTGCATTCCGTCCATCAATTGTGTGTCTTTTGCTTTCTCGCCCTAAGTGCGCCAGGTATGCTCAGACGTGAGTAACCCTGGGCGTAGTTCGCGAAGTAGTGCTACGTGAAGCTACGCAAAGTGCACTTCGCACTACGCGTAGCACTTCGCCAACTGCGTAGTACCCTGTTCGCACTGTGCAAGATGCTGTTTTCAATGATTGCACAGTGCGGATAAGCATCCGGCACTGTGCAATCATTGAAAACGGCATCTTGCACAGTGCGAGCTGTAGCTTTCTGCCGCTCGAGTATATTTGTACTCGAGCGCCAGCTTTCTCAACTTGGACTGGTAGTTTCTCATCACGAGCGGTCGCGAGCATACGCGTCCACTCGCAATGAGAAACCTGACCTCCCCGCGTTGAGAATCTCGCCGGGAGGTTTATTTTCCACCCTCGCGATCGGCAACTTGATGTGTCTGATCGCGAACGAGGAAAAAGTCTTGCCGGGATGTCATTTTTGTTTGCTCGTGGTCGCCAACTTGCACTTGAGGACCGCGATCAAGCAAAAAATGACCGCTGCACTACGCTACACGTGTTTGCACTGTGCTACGTGCAATTCGCGTTGTGCAAAGTAGCGCAAACTACGCGAGCGTAGCGTAGTGCTTTGCCCAGGCTTAGACGTGAGTCCTGGGCTTACTGTGCCACTGGACTCAAGCTATCCTGGCTGAAGAGGGGTGAAACACCGAAACCGGTCCTACGATGCTTGTTTCCGGTCCAGGAAGGCCCTGGCTTGGCAGTTGGGCTGGACTGTTCCCATGAGGCACAGGGTCAAGACTGATTTGCATTTAGCCAGGTCTAAACTGGGGTGGCATGGTGAGCAAAATCATGATGGATTTAACCTAGATCTCTTGACTGGGGGTGAATGTTTTGATTTGTTCTGCATTCCGTCCATCAATTGTGTGTCTTTTGCTTTCTCGCCCTAAGTGCGCCAGGTATACTCAGACGTGAGTCCTGGGCTCACTGTGCCACTGGAGTCAAGCTATCCTGGCTGAAGAGGGGTGAAACCCAGAAACCGGTCCTAGGATGCTTGATTCCGGTCCAGGGAGGACCTGGCTTGGCAGTTCGGGCTGGACTGTTCCCATGAGGCACAGGGTCAAGACTGATTTGCATATGGCCATGTCTGAAATGGGGTGGCGTGGTGAGCAAAATAACAATGGATTAAACCCAGATCTCTTGACTGGGGGTGAATGTTTTGATTATTTCTGCATTCCGTCCATCAATTGTGTGTCTTTTGACTGTCAATCATTGGCGCATTTACAGCAGCACAGAGTCTCTGCTTCCATATACGGTACTGGGGTGGCATTGCTGCTCACTGTGTGAAACATTTTGACCCCTGTACCTGGCTGATTTTTTGCACAGACAGCTCTGCACCCACACTCCTTTCTAAACTAGATTGTGTGCTTAATCCACCACCCCCTTTGTGCACAACTGTGTGCTCAACTCTTTGCACAGTATTTAACATGTGATCCAGTGATGGCTGTCTTTCCTACAGTCTTGTGTTTTAGGATTTTTTTTTAAATTTTATTAATGAGCTCATCTTTTATTATTGAGAAAAACCTGAAATTATATGTAGCCTACATGTAACACTCACTACTACTGTCTCAAAATACTTCCACTGTGGTCTGAGCTCTCTGAAAACTGATTGATGGATTATTTATTGAAGTTATGAAATGATTTGTGGCTTTCTTGATTGAATCGTGCGGGGGTAGTTTCGGGCCGTGCATGGTCTTTTTTGTCTGGAATTCGGATAAATTAGTGGGATTTTAAAATTCAATTGAAGCAGAATAATGCATTCATTTATAATTTTGATTATTTTGAATTTGTGGATTGGCCCATTGACCGAATAGTCAGAACGCTGTTGGGATTGAGATAGCCAGGTCAGAGTGCCTCCTCTGAGGATCCTGTGGTACTCTATGTAGAGCTGATTGAAGGAATGTTGTGGTTCTGAATCATTAATTCATTACCCTATGTACTATATAACCCTCATCAAGTCCTGTTTACCAAAAGCGAAGTGGGTCCTTACATCGCAATTCACAGAGGATGTCTTTCTCCCTGACCCGGATGCCCTTAAGTTTACGTCCCTTGTTTGTGTTTTTAAGTGTCTTTTTGGGACACTGATAGGGTTATCTGTAGCGTGTATATATCAGAATTTCTGTGTATATAAATAAAGTGTACTTTTGATTATTTAGCTCATTTTTGGTTTTGATTATGATGCCTGATTCACTCTCTTTTTCCTCCAGGAAAATTTCCAAGTATTTAACTCGTGTATGTAATGTCCAAGGAGCATTCTTTGGTATGCTAATCAGATGTGTGACACTCACAACGTTAGCTAAAGTAGCACCTGGATATAGTTACTAGGGGTACAGTCAGTCCCTCCACACCCAAAGCTACAGTATGCATTGATGAGCGTAATTCTCCTGCAGACAACTAACATGGACCCTAGATGGAGTTTCTAGCATTGTGGTAGCTCAATGGTTGTAACACAGACTGTTTGTACAGACCGTTCAGAAGTAGCCCCCTGCAACCGTCTCCAGGTATGAAGCAGTATGCATACTTCTTAATAGCCTGTCTATTGAGGAGTCCGCTACTATGGTTGATATTGTTGGTCTTATGCACATTTTCATTCTACTCCATCACTCATACTCTCTGATTGATGGTAAATAGAATGTAATAAATGTCCTGATGACGTCAGTGACTGGGTAGGGAAGAGGACACTTTTTTGCACGTGTATTTTTTTAAATTTTTTTAAAAATAAAGTTTCGACATGAATCACATCAAATAGTTACGAGCAAGCGACTTCACCATCCCATATGCCCAAGCACATGTGTATTCTTGTATGCATTGAAAGAAGGAAGATTTCTCTAGGCCGCAAGTAGGACCTTGTTCACTTGCAGCTTTAGATGAGAGGACCAATAGCTCATCTGGAATGAAAACCTAACAAAAAGAGGGTGGGGGCACACTGCCTCACAACACAGCTCTCAGTTTGCCCCAATGCATCATGGTAAATGCAGTGCACGATAGCACTTACTTCAGTCAGCGTCTAGTTTTTCACACTTGTTGATGCAGCCAGTGCTGTGTATCTCTAGACATGTGTTTCAGGATAGTTGCCCTTCTTCAGTGGAGAGCAACACATTCTTTTGTGGATGCTGAAAATGCTTCCCAAAGTCTTCTCAGGTCTCTGTACCACTCACTGGGCTCTGGAGCATCCGCCAGAGCTTATCCGCTCATTAGCTCAAGGGAGCCATTTAAAAAAAAAGAGGGTGGGAGTACACTGCCTCTCATCCCAGCACTCAGCTCACCCCAATGCATCATGGTAAATGCAATGCATAGGAGCATTTATTTCAGTCACAGTCTTTAGTCTTTCCCCCTTGTTGGTGCAGCCAGTGTTGTATATCTCTAGACATGTGTTTCAGGATAGTTGTCCTTCATCAGTAGAAAGCAACAAGTCATTTTGGGAGTGCTGGAAATGGTGCCCAAAGCCTTCTCAGGTCTCTGTACCCCTCACTGGTGCAGGTTCATCAGCCACAGCTCGTAGCTACCATCCTCCTGTTTGAAAAAGCTCCCTTGAACTACAGAGCTGACGAGCTTGTGTTGTTGCACCTGCACTCACTCAGTGGTACAGAGACATCAAAAGACTTTGGGGAAACATTTCCTGCACTCCCAGAATGACTTGTTGCTCTACTGATGAAGGAATTAATCCAGAAACACGTGTCCAGAGTTTTTT
Organism: Triturus cristatus; assembly: GCF_964204655.1. Taxonomy (NCBI): domain Eukaryota; kingdom Metazoa; phylum Chordata; class Amphibia; order Caudata; family Salamandridae; genus Triturus; species Triturus cristatus. The sequence continues at coordinate 866,245,370 of NC_140589.1, forward strand.
TTTTTTTTTTACAGAGTTGTTACGCAGCACAGGCTGCACCAACAATGGTAAAAAATTAAAGACCACTACTGAAGTAAGCTTTATCATGCGCTGCATTTACCCAGATACATTAATGCAAATTGAATGCTGGGATGTGAGGCAGTGTACTTCCGCTCTTCTTCTGGAATGAAAACCTGTAGTATAAATTGGCGAAATTTAAAACAATAATATCAACAAGCTCAAAGAGCTTGTTCCCAGTGTATGTAATGTATTTGATAGATGTTGTAAAGACTTCTAAAATATACAGCTAATGATTATTAGAAACATCTTAATAGGTTGTGAAACACTACATTTGCACCAATACTTCAACAGTTTACAGGAAAACACAACCAAAAACATTTTACGGTAACATTTAGGCCTGTGCTAACGTGCAAATAGCATTTTTACAGCTTTAGTACTTTTTCAATTATGAGCCGGGAGCGTATTGTAATGGCTCTGGTTTTGTCCAGACATTTGGCAGTTGTCCCTGCAAAACTATGTGCAACAATTAATAATATAGGAAACCCCCCTAACTTTTGCATGCATTATTCCCCATTCTTGACCACTGAGGTCATAATCGTGCACAAAGCTACATCTGTTACCTAACACTAATGTTATTTACATCTGGCTGTTTTTAGATCTCATCTACATCAGGTTTTAGCTGTCTGTTGTTGAAAAGACCTGTTGAGGTTAATAGTCCCTTCCCTCATTCATTAATGGTAATATATGGCATTTGCAACCAGCACTAATTCGTAGATATCATAAATGTGTGTGGCTTTTTGTAGAAATATGTGTCATCAACTTCACGAGTGTCTTGAAGCTGTTGTTCATTTGAAACTATTAGGTGCTTAGCGTGTCACTTGCAGTGCAAATATAGCTGCACGTTTTGATGTGCTTTACAGTCGGGGCTTAGAGGTTTTGCTGGTACAGATTTTATGAGTGCGGAAGTCCTCCTTTGTCGCAACAAAAGACAGATTTAATTATGTACAATCTACAAGGTGCTATTGAAACCGAAAGCGCAACTAGATAAATCTTTCAACCGTTGCCTAGCTAAATAATGTGACTTATACAGCTAGCCTGTCATTTAAATTGGGCATAACTATAAGAAGCAGAGAAATGTTCACAGTTGAATTACTGGACACTTTCCTTATTCATAATATTTGTAAATCCATAAGTGACAGGCCTATCTGTAAAACTGGTGCCACTATGAACCACAACCAGTTTTACTAAGGATACCAGAATATGTAATTGATTGGTTATTGAATTTGCCTTTTGGATTCCCCTCCTTTATATCTGCCCTACCTCACGAGCACTTTCCTTTTTCACACTCCCCTTGGAGCAACCTCTTTCTCTATTTGGAGCATTGAATATGGTGATCTGTTATAAAAGTAACTAAATAATAAACAGTCACTATTGGAGCGATATTTTGTGCCTTTGTGTCTTTTGAGGATATACTTGTTTGCATTGTAAAGAAAATGGTGGTACATTAATGATACATTGCTAATTCTATATGTACCGGATGCCCTTTGACTAATGAGTGTTTTTCATAACTGAATTGTAGCTTTAAAGAAGTCTAGGACCGTTGTTTCCTATACCAATCGTTACCCAGGTCCGTGGACAATTCTGGGTTACCCCATTATATCATAATGGATGCTCACCATAGCACCACGGATGCCTGGATTATGCCAGCAATTCCCACCATTATACTAGGGCCACAGTTGTACCAAGGCTGGAAACCAGAAGGATCAGGGATAAGACCACATATCAGTCATGACCATGAATATGCCAGGAATAGGTACATATAGGCCAGTCATGCTCAGAGTAGGTCTATGATGGCTGCCAGCATACCACAACTAGACCAAAAATACTAAAATAGTCAAGGATGACCATAATTATGCCATTGGCACTATTATGCCAGGAATGGACACAATTATGCCAAATATAACATTCTTATGATGGGGCTAGCATATATATTTGGCGGTTCTTGGCACCAGGCATAGTTTCAGGAAGCAATAGTGTTTATTATGGGCACACCCATAAATGTTGATGAATCTCTTAATTTTCTCTAGTCTGGATCATACCCTGTTCTCCTCAGGTCTTGAGCTGATCATGCATCTAACTGACACATTTTCACTCTGACTCCTGCAGTCCCGCACTTTGGTGGGTCAGCACTGATTACAGCTCAGGCTACTGCTGCCATACTTTTTTGATGGTGCACTGTTCACACACATGTTGTGACTGATAAAGGAGGGACTGCAACATGGTCAATCTCCTTGTGGCTTAATTATTTTGAGATTGGATACAGACTGTCATGTAGCAGGTCATATAAGCTGTCACAGTGTGTGTTTAAGTGTTAGTATGGGTTACTGTGATACATTTGGCTGGCACTCTTAGGGTCTTGAGATGATCAGTGCTGCCTTGTTTAATAGGCACCTACTCTGAAATTGATACTGGGCTTGACTTCATCTCAGAAAGCTACTTTGAAGGTACTGGCGAGCTACCAGTAGCTCCCGAGCTACTCGTTGGAGACCCCTGCCTTAGTAAGATTCTAGAGGCCCATGTAGCAAACTGCTTTACCTCATTCATTGAACGCTCTCAGTTCCTTGACCCCCAGCAGGCTGGATTCAGGCCAGCACACTCCACGGAGTTAGTCATCCTAGCAGTCATGGATGAGCTTAGGAGGGGGGCCGATAAAAACATCACTCAGGCCCTGATACTTTTGGATCTGTCAGCCGCTTTTAACACGGTCGATCATGACCTTTTGATTGATCGTGTCAGTAATGCTGGCATCCAGGGACTGGCTCTGAGGTGGATCTCCTCCTTCCTACACAATCGATTCCAGGCAGTCTGTCTCGCCAACTTTTCAGCTGAGAAAGTCAGGTTGACCTGCGGGGTCCATCAGGGGTCCTCTCTATCGCCCCTTCTGTTCAATCTATATATGCTACCCTTGATCTGGTCCTTACGCAATAGTAAAGTTGCCACTTTTAACTATGCCGACGACCTCCAGTTGGTGTTCGAAATTGATTCTTCTAACATCTCAATTTCCAACTTTCAATCCACCATGAGAATTATTAGCGAATGGATGTACGCCAATCAACTAAAGCTCAACCCAGACAAAACTGAGCTGATACTGACTGGTGGCACCTCCAACCCTTGGAACTCTAACTTCTGGCCCCCTCTCCTAGGCAGTCCTCCTCGTCCAGTAGAATCCGTAAAATGCCTAGGGGTCATAATCAGCAACGATCTGTCTATAAAATCTCAGATTGGCGCGGTGGTATCTACCTGCTTCTTCCACCTACGAAGAATCCGGAAGATCTGCAGATTCCTGACCACCGAGGCATTGACCTTAGTTCTTCAGGCCTTGGTCATTTCTCGCATTGATTATGTCAACTCACTTTATGTTGGCATTCCGGCCTATCAACTCCACTGTCTGCAACTGGTTCAAAACCAAGCAGCCAGGCTCATCTTCCATCAACCCAGACACCAACACGTCCGCCCCTTGATGAAGAGCCTCCACTGGCTTCCGGTGGATAAACGCTGTGCATTCAAATTGGACTGTACCATCTTCAAAGCCCTTGCCGTTCACAGCCCTGCATTCATCTCGTCTAGGATCCTTCGCTATGTCCCCTCTCGTGTTCTTCGATCCTCCCATCTGAACCTTCTCACCATCCCCACCTTTAAACGGAAAAAACGCGGTGGCCTTAGATTCTCTCTCCTGGCCCCTCAATTCTGGAACTCCCTCCCCACGGAACTCAGAACAGCAACCTCTTACGCCTAATTCAGAACACTCCTTAAGACCCTTCTGTTTTCTCAGGCATATGAGTAAAGCTCCTGTCATTATACCACTGTTGTTCTCCCACCCATAGCGCCATGAAACCGCCTGGTGTAAGTGCGCTCTACAAATACTTTTAACATAACATAACAAGACCAAGTAGCGGAGTCCCATATAACCGTATTACGACATCGTTTGGCAACCCCTTGAGTGATCCGTCATATGTCTGGGGCTTTTGATGGTTCCTCAAAACTTTTTGCCATTACTGAAGTGGCAGAGATGGATATATCTGGATATCTCCAGAAGATGTTTCTGCTAATATCTCTAGGTTGCCTAGTGCCCCTTGGTCCCTCAGTTTAGTTCACACTGTAACCTCCATTAGGGCAATTTCTTCCTGCTGTTTTCTCATATGGGGGTGGAGGTTCTGCACCTTGGAATGAGGCCACTGGGTCGCTCCACACTTTCCCTTCACACCAAATCTAACTATTAGAATATTCTCCCTTCAAAATCACTCACCAGGCTGTCGTGAAACGTTTCTCCACCAATCTCATTCTGCTGACTCTCCTTTCTTTTCAGGCTTCTGTGCAATTCTCTCTCATTCACACCACCTTTGGCATCTCTTGAAGAGTTCACTCATAGAGTTCATTTACATCTGTGCATCTGCAGAGAGAATAAGGCACTGAGTTGTCCTCGCATGCTTCCCTGTAGGGAAGACGTTTCTTACTTTAGTATATAATATTACAATTGCTATCAACATTAGCCTTTCGAAGAAGCTGATTCGACGCTGCAGAAGGTACCAAACCAGGCAGCCAGATTTTGATTTAGTATTGGTAAGCTTCAGCAGATGACCCTAACCACAGGGCTCTTGACTGGCTCTTAATGAAGGAAATAATTGATTAAAACATTCCCTGGACCATCGACAAAGACACCTAGAGGTACGATTCCAATTACCCCACTACTGTTTCCTGTCAGGATCATAAACCCAGTATCGAACGCATGTATGTGAAGCGGAAGAAACTCAAAGGAATCCCTTAAAAAACACAATAGTAAAAATCCGGATCCTTCTTGCCAGACAGGAGAAGGGCGAGAAGGGGAGATAAAGCAAGGGGGGACATCCAATCTACAAGCACTAATGGAAAAAGCTGAAAATGTTAGCTGTTCAGGCAGTTTCGTACGCCTGTCACAGTCCACAGTTGATTGGATATAACCTGAAGCACACCCTTCGTTTTTCCTTTGTTCAAAATTTGCCTGTGAATAAGCCTGGATTGGCGATCTCAGAGTATAAATATGCATAAAACATAGAAACTTCAAGTCTTTGACGTGATGGTTGAAAAAAACTGACTAACTTTGGAATAAAAAACGCATAAATCTGGACAAACTTGTGTAAATCGTGGTATACTTGTGAATACTAGTTCACTGATGTGCATACTGCTGTGCAACTCCTTAGTGACACGGACTTGCAGTGCCACTCTATGAACTCACAGTCCACAGTTGGCCACCTATATTTGTCCATTCTTATAGAATGAACAATTCAATTCGTCCCATAGCATCCGACATGTAACCACAGCCAATGCTTGCCCAAGAAAGTTGGGCAGACCTCAACATGGAGTGATTCACACAACCTCACCTATTCACCTGGGTCAAATGTTACATTTCTGATTCCCTATTTCTCTTGAATGTCGCAAAACTGCTAGTTTGAACTAAAAGACAAAAAGCCATTGGAAGTGAATGAAGCGTGGATGTGGCACAAGAACCTTATAATTTCTACAACAGGAGCAGGGGTATTTTCTTTTTGTTTTTTAATTTGTGAAAAAAATATTGTTTTGCACTTCGAAATGTTGTTTGCCGAAATCTCCCATTACTTTTTTTCATGCAAAGGCATACTTTGCACAAAAAAAGTCATAAGATGCTGACAACCAACTAGTTTAAGTAGAAAATGTATCTATGTGAGGTATCTGCTTAAACTAGTTCCCCACTGGTGAAAATTTGAGACGTCGCGTTATTGCGTGAAATACGAAATTCGGGATTTTTGCAGCATTTGCTGTGCTAATTAAATTTTTGCCTCGCCTAGACAGGTGTCTTTCTGCAGTTATTACCTGCCAAGAAGCTGGTGTAATGGAAAAACATGCTGAAAAGCCATACACATTTGCAGAGTTAAATCCTGATTTAAAACATTTTGTTGGAAAATGATGCAGCATTCTTTATCGTGCTTAGACGAAGCTGACAATTGCTTTGGTAATGGCTAGGAGACGCACGTCTTGCGTGACTTCTGCCTTTGCTTTGAAAAACGAATAAAAGAAAGATAGCATGGAAGATAACTCCCTGCCTTTGGTCGAACATTTCCACTGCGGAATCGTTTAGCAGAAGTGACCTACTTAAACCTGTATTTGACGCTGAGCTCAGAGGCTGTCTAGTTTCACATATCTAATTAGCGACGGCCTCGCCACGGAGCACACCCATATATTTCCTGTTTGGGGCCATTTCTGACCTTTGGATGTGGGCTGGATACTGCCAGGCTTGTTCAGACAGCTGACGGGAGCCGCGTGTAGGCGTGCACAGATAGCTGTGGAAACTGTTCCTTTCAAATGGAAGTCCATTGTATGAGTTGGTGTGTTTTCCAAAGCAGTGTGGCCCGCTCCAGTGGCACACAGGCTCCATTTGTCCTCCCAAACGCATGTCCACTGCTCGGACTGAGTAACCATTTTGTATTGTCATCTCTTCGCCCATTCTAGTGCTGAGGATAGTTTTTCTGCTTCCATCAGGAAACATACGTTTGTACAAAGAAAAAAAAACTGTCCGGATGAAAACCATTTTCCGTGCTACAGAACAATTGTGGGTTAAATGTAGAGTGAACATGAGCTTTGAATGCAGTAAGAAAATTGGGAGGAAACTTGCATTAGAGATTTACTGCAGTGTGTGGTGCTGAGTGATGAAAAACCCTGAATGCATTCATTTTTACCTAAATTCTGTGACATGAAGCTCTGCTTTAACTTTATGTATGTGGAAGTATAGTTGCACGCAGCAAGGGGGGGAGGAGGTATCAGATAGCTCTTGTTTCCTTGTTCAGGATAATTCTGAACATATCAATTGAAAGATAACGGCATCTAAGGCTCATGAAGATTCCGATAATTGTCCAGGATCACACAGTGTGCCAGTGGCTGAGCTAAGGCTTGAGCCTCTCACCATTTACATCTTTACCACACATAATAGCAGCTTCAGATGGTGCTTCTCGTTATGTCTATGAACTTTCCACGGAAAACATACCAATTAAACAAAACATAACAGTGGGACAAAATACATGAAAAACATGGCTTATGTATATAGAGTTTGATGTGCACTGCAGATTCAGGAATTAGTAGCTTTAAGTGTGTTGGGATGAGCAAGGGTGTATTAGTGGAAAGATTTTTGGGCACATGCATCAAGCAAAGGAATTGCGATTCCTTAATAGTGATTATCAAGGAATCACTATTAAGGACTGTGTCCTACTCTGATGTCACCTTCCTCCCACAGGCGGGAGGAAGATGACACCAGAATAGGGGATTCCTACAGGGCGAGACCTTTGATGAATGTTTGACTACAAGGCTCCCCTCGTCCCATTGCTCCTTGAAGAAATCTTGTCCTAAAATTGGGAACCATACCATATTCTCTGACCAGTCATTAGGAACTGGTACAGTATGATTGAGTGTACACTGAGTGAGTGTTGACACGATTCTTGGGAATCTATAACGGTAAAACAGGATCCTAATCCTGCAGAAAGCCCCGGAGCCTTATGTGGGCCTTGCTGGGCTTAAACATGTCGACCTGAACAGGACACCGGCTACTTAATAGCGCCTTAAGTGTCCAATGCTTGTTTTCTAATCACCCCTACACCACCTACTATTAAATATTACATTTGAAAAGGCGTATGGGGTTTTTAAATAGTAAGATCCCCATCCCTTAGATAATTAAAATGAGGACGACCCGCCACTATAGTATTATCTGGAGAGCGCGGGATGGCCAATGATGAAGCAAGACACCCAGGTAGTGTGTGAGGCCATCCCGACTTTTTGGGAAAAAAACCTCCTCTAGGTTCCTACATCCAGCTATTGGAAAAAGTCATCCCAATATTGAATATAATAGTGAACGTCTGGTTTTCATAATATAAGAGCCAGAGTTTGGATATGTTTGCATTTTTGTGATTGTGTGTATTGAAAGGGGAGAGTACAAACGGGCACCCGCATGTAGTCTCTCTCGTTCCCTTAAGCCTTGCAAAGAAAGCTTAACAGGGTTATTGTGTGTGATTAAAAGGAGGTGGGACGGGCGTTTCATGACAACGAATGGGACAGGGCACTCGAATTTCCCCAAAAAGTGTCTCGGAACGCCCGTTTCAAAAATATACAATATTACATTCTCCACAGGGCCTACTTGACCCCAGCGCGCCTCCAGCGTTTCTATCCCGATACAATTTTCCTCTGCCCCCGCTGTCAGGCGCAGGATGCAGATTTCCTCCATATGTTTTGGTCCTGCCCGGGGATCCAAATCTACTGGTCGACTATCCACGAGACCCTCCGTGAGCTCACGGGGTTGCCCCATCTAGACACCTGGGAGTACTGCGCACTGGGAATAATGGGTCGGAAGCAGCGGCACAAAGTACCTATACGATTTGTCTCATTAGCACACCTCCTGGCTAAGCGATGCATAGCTATGAATTGGCGCTCCCCTACGGGCCCCCCGATGGCGGCATGGAGGGGGGCGGTGCTCAAGTGGTCTGCGGCTGAGGAGGACGCTCTGCGGGAAGAGGAGGCGAAGGGCATACGCAAAACCCCGATCTCCCTGGAGTGGGCGCTGATAATGCATCAGTTTAAACAATCCCAACCCCTAGCTGACCAGAACACGACCGCGCCTACCCATACTGCCACACAGCCACGCGCGACACAAACCCACCCAGGTGACGACCCCCCTTAATACTACACACTCACCTTAGGGGGACCAGGTTCCTCTCCCCGCTGCTACGGGGCCTGCACTCATGCCGTATGTCCACCTGCATAGTCGTACCCCGCCCTGGGGTTCCCAATGCGCTGCTTCACCAGTTGCCCTACAGTCCACCTGAGCTGTAGTCTGGCTGACCCTTCTCTGACGGTCCATGGCTGCCCCTAGTTTCCCCTCCCTTCCCTGGTTTGTATTATATAGTATGGCAAACACCGGTTACACTGCACATGAGTGTGGTGAAGGTTATTGTAAACGTGATGATTGATCTCACCTGATTGGACACTTGTACTCTGCGATATTGTCATCCAACAATGATATGTAATGAAATTACTAACAAAAGCCAATAAAAACATGTTTAAAAAAAAAAAAATTGTGTGTGATTAAATACATAGTCATTGTCACTGAATAAATCACATTTTAATAGCCAGAGTTGTGTGACCAGATTTAGAAGACTCTCTGTGGAATTGTCTGACCCCAATTACTTCTACTACTTGCTTATAGTAAAATAAATGCTTTGATATTATGTATGCTTGTGCTATTTATGTCCTGATTGTTAGGTGAGTGTTTCTCCACGTTGTGTTTATGACCATGGCTTTCCAGAAATATTTACAATACAGTCAAAATGCCGTTGAGTTTTTATACCGTGCCTATTCTGAGTAATGCATTGACTACAAATCAAATTGGTAATGTACTATATATGAAGCAATACAGTTTTTCAGTTCAGGATAGGAGTATGATTTTGTCTCCATGACATACAAATGTAATCTTAGTTCAAAGTCTCAGTGTATTCTGTTTGTGTACGGTCCATGGTTGATTTTGTACTAAATCAGCAGTCACTAAGACTATATTATATTTTATTTATCAAACTGTTTTGTGGGTGATATTTTCCAGAGCTTTGGCACAAACATAAGTATAATCATGTTTTTTTTTCCCAAACTGCTAGTATTTTCTTTGGTATAAATTGTTAGGCTATTGATTCTTTCAGTAAAATAATTCCCTAGTTAATGATCTGTTTGTATGTCAAAATTGGAGACTGCTCATCAAATCCGAGAGTTAATGCTACCATCCCATTGTCCTTTATGAACGAAAGTTGATGACCAGTACAAAGAAGAACAGTGTCCGGCAGTGTGAGGGCCTGCATAGACTATAGGTCCCATTAACGTTTGCCACATTTCTGCTTACTGTTGACAAATACGTTGCTATTTATTATAGCAATTCAAATTCTAAATAGAAATGCTATTTCTATTTTGTTCAATGCAGTATTTCAGTCTTTTTTGCTCTATTCTTCAAATTAATCTACTCTGTTTATCGCCACATCCGCCTCTGGAATTTACTCTTTGCATTCACCGCATATTCTGTGGGAAGAAAAATCAAATGTTATTCAGATATGAGCCTTTTATGTGTAGTACTCTTTTTGGCGCTATTCCACTTTATAATACTTCCCTCTTGGACTGTCCATCATTTAAGAGTTTTGGATGTCTCGGTCAGGCCCTCTCCTCTTTGTCATTTGTACAATATATGAATGGGACCTGCATGATATATATAGCACCATTGATCAAACTTTGCACCGACAAAGCCTTTATGTCAGCATGATCATTACCTCTACCTGCAATAACTTTATGTGATAGATTTATTATTCTAAAGTCAGTGTTTGCAGTTTGGGTTCTAGAGCCATGCCAAGGGCGTGGCATCCAAGGGAATAAACACACCTATGTACTGGTTTTGTTGAGATGCTGTTATAAAGACTGTCTGGGAGGGGATGAATTCCTCTATGTTGATTTTAAGCTGGTGTGAATATATATTTTGATAATGGCAATGCATTATCGCACCTATTTTATCTGGGTCTGTTGTGGATTGATGTGAGACCGGACATTTTAACTCCCGAATTAAATTAGATGCAGCTTGTTCCTTGGCCTGCCAGGCCAAGAATCTCCCAGTGAAATTACTTTCTTCATATATTTTTTGATATTGGGTACGAAAAAATGCCTCACCCTGCTCATATAAAAAAGTAGTGTATTTTTGTTTAGCTTCAATTAATTGTTCTTTAACCAATCGTGAGGGATTTTGTTGCCTTTGGACGCTAAGTGTCTGTATACGAGATTCCAATAGTTTGATTTGAGCCCTGGATACCGTTAACATAGCCGCATCTTTTCCTATGACGATTCCGCGAATAAAAGCCTTTAGGGCATCCCAAATTATACTTATGGGGGCAGTGCCCATATTAAGAGTTATAAAGTCTTTAATCTTGTTTTTTAATTCAGAGACCCATTTATCATCATTGAGATAAGCTCTATTGAAGACCCATCTTTTAGGGGATCTTCTAATATCCCCTAAAACGAACTCCCGAATAAGCATAGCGTGATCAGAAAATACATTGAACACCGTATTACAAAAACCGAGTTTAAGGTTACGTGAAGCTATAAAAAAATCAATGCGGGATGAAGATTTAAATCTACCCGACCAGCAAGTATAATCTCTTTTAGAGGGATTATCAGCCCGCCAGTGATCAGAGAGATCGAATAGTTTAATATAATGTGAAATGGTTTGAAAGACTTTCGGTTTAAGTTGTTTGGATAATTGGGATGATGTATCCAAATGCGGATCCATTAACAAATTAAAGTCCCCACCAATCACGATATCACCTGAGACCATCAATAGAGATTGAAACAAGTCTTCATACAAACTAGCATCGTCAGTTAAAGGTCCGTAACAACATACAAAGATAAAAGGTCTCTGCCTGGTTTTGACTCTGCATAAGACCCAACACCAACGTCCTGCACCTCCCTGTTGTGATTGAATAATATCTGCACATAGGTTCTTATTCAAGAATATTGCCACCCCACGCTGAGATACATCACATGATGCAAAGCACCGAAACGAAGCCCAGGATTTAAGCATAGAGAACCCATCTAGTTTGGAAGAGGGAATATGAGTCTCCTGTAACAAAATAACGGAGGGATTCTCAGCTTTTAACCAAACTTCCATAGCGCGTCTTTTCTTAATATTATTTAGCCATTAACATTCAAAGAAAGCAACTTCAAACTCTCCTTATTAGACATTGAGATCGGAATTGAATTGTCTATAGAGAATTATCTGCTCTTGGCCCCTTGAATACAATGAATACATGTTAACAAATGGACAAAATAAGTAAATATAGTCAGACACCATCAGTTTCCTTTTAGTTTCAACCCAGCCACCACCCACAACCCGAACACCCCCAACAACACCCCCACCACCCCCCCAAACCCCACCCTCCAATGGCCTAGCTACCTCCCTCCACGCTGACCAAAGGATCCTAACCCACACCATTTGGGGCGACCTGTTGACACCCCCTAGGCTACCTGAGTTGCGGACTCCCGCAGACTCCACCGACCCCCCCCTGACCCCGTGCCCGGTTCTCGGATATATAAAAAAAAAAAAAAAAGGAGAAAAGGAAGAAACCTTAAATTATACAGATGAAATCTCCTTGAGGAGATCCTGTGCCGCTGATATATCGGAAATCATAAAAAATTTGCCTTTAACTAGCACTTTAAGCTTGGACTGCTGGGCTATCGTCGCTTGAGCCCCTTTAGCTTTAAACAGTCCCAACATTTGAACAAACTCCTTTCTTCTCCGGGCAGCGGAGGCAGACATATCTGAGAAGATACGGCATTTGACAGTCTCGGTGACAAAAAATTGTCTTTTCGAATTGCCGCTGAAAGGATAGTCTCTTTGACCCGGATATCCGAAAAATTAAGTAGCATTGTTCGAGGAAGGGAGGAGTTTGGAAAAGGCTGAGCAGGAACGCGGTGAGCGCGTGTAATAGTTAAGTCGCCTTCATAGTCGGGGATCACTTTAGATTTTAAAAAGGATGTTGCCCATTGCACCGTATTGGAGCCTTCAAGACCTTCTGGAACCCCAACTATCCGAAGGTTCGATCTGCGATTATAGCTTTCCAAATCATCCAATTTGTGTTCAAACGAACGTGTGCACACAGAAAGATGTTTAACATCTCTTTTAACCTCCGTCATCTGATCCTCCAGACTAGAGATACGAGTTTCAGCCTCTTGGAGACGAACCGGAAATGTAGAAAAGAGAGCCTCCATTTTCTCTAGCCGTTGATTAATTGAAGCTAGCTCTGCCCTTTGAGCCCTCTTAAGTTCTCGAACTTCATCAAGAATCAAATTTAACATGTCTTTAACTGACATCTGAATCTCCCCAACAGTCTTAGTGTCGAGATCTAACAAGGGGCTTGAAGAACCGGGAGGACTCAGATTGACAGAATGGGCAGGAGTATCTAGCGGTTTGTCGGTCAGTAATGGGGCTGTACTTTCCAGGGAGAAAGCCGCTGAAACTTTATGCATGTGCGTCAAGGAGTTGTCTTTCTCTTTTGATAATGATGATGAAACTGTTGAAAGTACGGGAGGATTGGGGTTATTTGGGGAGTCTGAGGAATGAGAGGAGGAAGTTGGAAGTGCAGAGTCTGAGGAGAGCACTGGATTCTTTTTGTCGAAAAGAGGAAATGGTTTGGTCCCCTTCAACGCATCCATGGCTCTGTCTTGCTTAGACGAATGGCCTGGAATGGGAGTTAAAGGAGCCACCTCTGCAGTATGCGATGGCTCTGCGTCCAGAGTTAGAGATTCGCCCAGAGATACCTCCAATTCCTCTGAACTCTCAGAACTGTTGACCCTAACTCTTACATCTCCCGCAGCAGCATCCGAACTGGCACTGTTGACAGCGTTATGGCCCAATAATTTGGCTGCATTTTTGGCTTCTCTAGCCTGAAGACGGAGAACTTTGGCCTTGCGTGTGTTAAGCAGTTTGCCCATATTGAACCAAGCAAAAAAAAACCCTTACAGGGACCGACTAGAGTGCAGATAAAGTTAAGGGCCCGCTCTTACGGGCCTCGTCTCCTCTCTTCGCCTCTCCTGAAAGGGAGGACCCGCAAAGTCTGAAAGTCCAAACAAAAAAAAAAAAAAAAAAAACAATGAGGATAACGCCTCCCTCAGCAGGATTACTGCCCAGCAAGTCCCAAGCCAGAAGCCACGAGCCGACAAGATGGCAGATCCGAAGAAGAAATAAACAGGGATAATCAGTTCATGACCAACTCACTGCGTGCTGCTGCTGCCGTAGAAGAATAGCCAACTGAATGAAGCAGTTTAGAAAACGTTGTAGAGCCCCAGATTGAGAAGAGCCTGTGACAGGGCAGCGCCGCTGAAAATACAGTCTGCACGCGGCTGAATCACCCGCCGCCTCACTCACAGCGTCGCATCACCTTACAGCATCGCCGTCAGCCACGAAGCCCAGAGCTGTAATAGTTGCCAGAGCCGTCAAACAGCAAGCAGCACACTCAGAAGGATTGCGGTCGCTGTCACGGTCAGAAAGAAAGGGAATCCGGGCGCCGAGTCTTCCGCTATCGTCCGGTGCCGTCCGCCATTGACCGCCGCGTCCACCTGCGTCCGCCTGCACGGGTCAAGGGAAGGGAAGGAGGAGCCAGGGGCCGGGAATCAGCATGCCTCAGGTGAGAGCGGAGGCGTGGTTCTCCATCTCCCTGCCGCCAGTGCGCCAGATTCTGAGTAATGCATTGACTACAAATCAAATTGGTAATGTACTATATATGAAGCAATACAGTTTTTCAGTTCAGGATAGGAGTATGATTTTGTCTCCATGACATACAAATGTAATCTTAGTTCAAAGTCTCAGTGTATTCTGTTTGTGTACGGTCCATGGTTGATTTTGTACTAAATCAGCAGTCACTAAGACTATATTATATTTTATTTATCAAACTGTTTTGTGGGTGATATTTTCCAGAGCTTTGGCACAAACATAAGTATAATCATGTTTTTTTTTCCCAAACTGCTAGTATTTTCTTTGGTATAAATTGTTAGGCTATTGATTCTTTCAGTAAAATAATTCCCTAGTTAATGATCTGTTTGTATGTCAAAATTAGAGACTGCTCATCAAATCCGAGAGTTAATGCTACCATCCCATTGTCCTTTATGAACGAAAGTTGATGACCAGTACAAAGAAGAACAGTGTCCGGCAGTGTGAGGGCCTGCATAGACTATAGGTCCCATTAACGTTTGCCACATTTCTGCTTACTGTTGACAAATACGTTGCTATTTATTATAGCAATTAAAATTCTAAATAGAAATGCTATTTCTATTTTGTTCAATGCAGTATTTCAGTCTTTTTTGCTCTATTCTTCAAATTAATCTACTCTGTTTATCGCCACATCCGCCTCTGGAATTTACTCTTTGCATTCACCGCATATTCTGTGGGAAGAAAAATCAAATGTTATTCAGATATGAGCCTTTTATGTGTAGTACTCTTTTTGGCGCTATTCCACTTTATAATACTTCCCTCTTGGACTGTCCATCATTTAAGAGTTTTGGATGTCTCGGTCAGGCCCTCTCCTCTTTGTCATTTGTACAATATATGAATGGGACCTGCATGATATATATAGCACCATTGATCAAACTTTGCACCGACAAAGCCTTTATGTCAGCATGATCATTACCTCTACCTGCAATAACTTTATGTGATAGATTTATTATTCTAAAGTCAGTGTTTGCAGTTTGGGTTCTAGAGCCATGCCAAGGGCGTGGCATCCAAGGGAATAAACACACCTATGTACTGGTTTTGTTGAGATGCTGTTATAAAGACTGTCTGGGAGGGGATGAATTCCTCTATGTAAAGTGAAACGAATCCAGGAAAATGGAGTTGTCCCTACATAGCTGGAGGGAAAATGAAATGGCAAGTCGAGTAGAGAGTTTGCAGTTCACATTGTACCTCGGAATTATATTAACTCTTTGTGCCCACTGGCATCATTCTGTATCAGTTGAAAGTCATGGTTACTATCCGAATGATAGGTGTCACAAATTTTGATAATGCGAGCAATCAACCTGAACCTGTGTCATAGCTTCATGGATGTTATGAGTGGGTCCCACGTGTGTCTGAGTCTACTGTGGCCGCCTTCATTTTTTTTCCGTGAATTTATTTGATACTGACAAATACAATATTGTCTTTTTCTGACTTGAAGAACTTTTATGACTACATCAGTTTGCACATTTTAGGAGAATACATGGTATCGGGCAGGCAAGTAAGGCCTTTTTGTTTGGGACATTCTTTTGTTGTGACCGTTATTAGGTGTGATTTAGGTCTTGCTGGCCAGATAGCACAAGTGAAAACTTTTGTGGGCTTCCCAAAAACGTACAGCGGGATTACAGTCTGCCCACCGCTTAACCATTGGTTGGCTTATTGTCACTCTACTGTTCTTGTTTCTTGTTTGATGGCCAGCCTTTCTCACCTTGTGTTTGTCCATCTCCTGAAACATAGATTGTTTACAATCATTTTGTCTGGCAGATTTGCATCCTTCCATTGCTTACTTTTAGGGAACTCCTTTTTGGTTAGCTACTCCATAACAGTGTACGTGTTTTCCAGCTCTTGCCCTTCGCTGATTCTCTCACGTGCACATAATATCCCATGTGCTCTGTGTTCCTGACTCCGTGTGCTTCTCCACTGCCAAACCACCCCTTACGCTCCCATGTTGTCTCTCCCTCATCTGCTTCTCCCCCGCTACCTCTGTTGTGCTCTCCCTCATGTGTTGCTTTTTCCCTCCCCCACCTGGCTTTCTTTTTATTTTATCCTCCTTCCGACTCCCTGTTGCTTCCGCACACCTGCTCCTCTGTCCTCTCCACCACACCAGCATTTTTTTTTGTTGCATTTTTTTGGGGAGGTTGCAAGTTGCTACCAGCCCCTCTGCCTTGAAAAAATGCTCCTTTAAGCTACCCCAATTTCATCTTGGATAAGTAAATAAAATAAATATCACCCCTGTCATTCCATACATACTTGAATGGTTGGTGACGCAGGCGTATTTGTACATTATCACTCATGCATACAAAATGACAGGGTCTTCATTCCGTTTTTTTTTTTGTGACCGATGCTGCACAGCATCTGCAAAAAAGCTTTATGCCGATGCTGTGAATGTACAACATCTCCTAAAAGCATTGCCAAAGCCAGAAGATCCCGTAGGTGAGACCTAGTGGCCTTGTCTTTGTCGATGCATGTTTTGCTTAGGTTCGGAAGACACCCCATAGATCCCGTATTACCTTGTGTTACCCCTTGTCCCTCTTTTGCAGCCGCCCCCAAATTTCTGGCTCTCTTCTCTCAGCACTTCTCCTACCATCAACCACCTTTGATCAATTCCTCTTTCAGTGCTTTTATTCCTTGGATAGGGAGTTGACCTTCCCACACCCTTTTCTGTCTCTCACCATCTCCCAAGCCTTCACTTGCATACTGCTGCACCTGTTATTTTGCTTTATTATTTCTCTTTATAGCGTTATGGTTTCCAACAGCATTGCTGCCTCACTTACCTTTTCCCACCAAGCCTGTATTTATATTTTTTCCTTACTTTTATTTTTCTTCCTGACTCCTTGCTTTGCATCTCCTGTTTTGCCCTAGGAGAGCTGAACCCAGATAAAAAGAAAGTAATTACTATAGACACCCAGCTTTCCCATTTATTTTCTTCACTCTTTTTTTTTTCCTTTTTGAAACTGTATATAAAGTTGTCAATTTTCACAGTGACGACAAGTATATGCATTATCGCAGTTATCCTATTACCCTTTTCGAAAAATATATATATCTAGCTTTCAATTTCCGTAATCTTTTTAGTATTATGTAATGTTTTAGCTGTCTATTTTCTTTTGGAGTGCTTTTAACTTTGGAAGTGGGATTTAAGTCCATGTCATTTTTTCCCCATGGTGTGTATTTTGTTATATGGGCTGTTTGCAAAGTTCCTTACCTCCTGGACCTCATCAGAGTGATTTTGTGATCTTTGTGTTCACAGATGTTTTTGTCATAATTACATGATGTAATTGGTTTTCTCTTAGATCTGTGTTAAAACTATATGCTGGTTGCTAGTAAAAACAACAGTTGATGGACAGAATGCAGAAAAATGTCATA
Organism: Triturus cristatus; assembly: GCF_964204655.1. NCBI lineage: Eukaryota > Metazoa > Chordata > Amphibia > Caudata > Salamandridae > Triturus > Triturus cristatus. Next base: position 866,263,071 of record NC_140589.1, read on the forward strand.
CATTCACCCCAGTACAGAGATCTGGGCCTAAATCCATCGTTTTTTTTGCTCACCGTGCCATTCCAGTTTGAACCCAGCCATATGCAAATCAGTCTTCACCCTGTGCCTCATGGGAACAGTCCAGCCCGAACTGCCAAGCCAGGTCCTCCCTGGACTGGAAACAAGCATCCTAGGACCGGTTTAGGGGTTTCACCCCTCTTCAGCCAGGATGGCTTGATTCCAGTGGCATGGAGAGCACGGGACCCACGTCTGGGCATACCTGTCCCACTTGGGGTGACAAATGCAAAAACAACAGTTTGCTAGTAAGCAGTAGTTTAGATGTAATTGTTTGAGTTATTATAACTTTTATTAAGTAAGTTAAAATCAAGGGTGACACGAACTGTGATATAAACATCTGTGTTTCATGGCAATAAGATCTACTTTGAGAAGAATGAAAAACCTCCTAGCTATCATAACGGGAAGTTTCAATTCCATTAAGGACAGGAGTATGCTGTACTTTCTTCACTTAATGGAACAGCAGCCATTGTGGATAAACACACACAAAACTTAATTTCCCATAACTCTTAGGGAAAAGGCAACAGCTCAACAATATGTAATACTGTCCAATCAGATAAGGCCAGGACCTCTTGATAGTCCCCTGTCGATGTTGCCTCTTCCTCTTTCTTCCTGCAAGTGCAGACTCATGTGGGCATCTTTAATCTTGCTTCAACCCATCGTGCCTTAGGAGAGACATGAGCAGAGGTGTATGAAGCTGAAACAAATTATTTTTACTGCAGATTTGACAGAAACCAGTTCAGACAATAATACAGGGAAGTAATGCATGTGTCAATACAGAGAAACAAAAAGATACCCACCTTAACGTAATCTCATGACATTATGGGGTGAGAATGATCTCTGGTCAATTAATCCTCGCCTCTGTGTCCTTGATAGAATTGAAACTTTCTGTTACATTAGCTAGGACATTTTTCATTCTGTGTAAGGACCGGAGGTGAGGTTTACACTGGTTCAAAGCTTAACCACAACTAGAGAAGTAATATTCTGGACTGGTTTAAAGTAAAACCTCTAAAAGGTTGAGTTTGACGACCAGTCCGCAGCATTGAGAATTTCCTCCAGGCGGGCTCCCAGAGCAAAAGTCTTTGAAGCCATAGCTCCTGTAGTCGATGGGCCCCAAAATATTTGATATCCGTGCTAGCTTTTTGCATGACCCATCGGACCCACCTGCCAATGGTAGGAGAAGAGACCGCCTTGAACGGTTTTTGCAGGGCTATCAACAATTGTTGCTCAACATGGGGGCTGAGGTCTGCTGTCATAGCTTCGTAAAACTTTTTACACCTCACTCCACATAGTTTCGGGGAATCTGGAAAGGATAAGACACCAGCCTAGATTTACATTTTGTGTGTCTTGAAATATCGAAAGTAACCCCCTCAGGGGTAAAAACTCTTATCTATTATATCCAGTGCCCTAACGTCGGAGGCACATCAACACAAAACCAGGCACAAAAGAGTGGCTATCTTGGATGACAATTCCTTCCAGGAGAGACTTGTATTGGCCTACCAAAACAGGAATAGGTTAAGAATCTTGTTGACATCCCACAGAGCAGAGTACCCAGGTGCCGAAAGAAGGGAGAATCGGATGGCTCGCAATCATTTTCCCACCACAGGGTGCTCTCCCACTGGTTGGCTAGCAACTTGTGAGTGCCCCGCTGAAATTGCAGCTCTAAAGGTATTAATGGACCTGTAGAGAAGCCCCTCTGATGCCAGGGAGGTAATAAAATTCAAGATGTGGACAACCTCTGTCTCCACAGGATCCAGGTGTCTCTGACGACACCAGCCCAACTATCGAGCCCATGCTGGCCTATAACGTTTGATTGTGCTGTTCGCCAATGCCTTAGAGAGGAGGGTTGCAGCCTGTCGTGAAAGGCCTGGGACTTTCCATTGTTCCCTGTAATCCTCTATGCCATAAGAGACAGAGACACCTCCAACACTATATGATGGGAATTCCCCTCCTGGGTTTAGGAGGAGATCCTGAAAGTGGGGTAGCAGGATTGGAAAATCCCAAGAAAGTTCCAGAATAACTGGATACCAGACTTGCGATCTCTAGGTCGGGGTCCACAGAACCATGTCCACCCCCTGACCTTGTACCTGAGTTTAAGAGGTGCATTATCATCACGAATGGCAGAAAGGCATAGCCCTGCTCCAGTATCCAGTCCTAGTGACAAGCGTCTTTGGTCGCTGCTTCTGGATCTGGGCTCCAGCTGAAATACCTCAAGTTGATGATCTAGACCATTTCTCCTTGAGGGCCTGGAACACTGTTGGGTGTAGACACCAGAGGCACGCATCGCAGAGATGCGTTGAGTGCCAGTCAGCTATCGGGAAGGTGTTCTGCTGACGCTGATATTCGGTTCGCCAGACAATAGTCTCAGGATTTGCTGGCCAGATCAGACAGGTTCCTGGATCGCGTGCCTCCCAGATGGTGTATGTATCGGACTGCCACCAAATTGTTTATCTTGAGGAGGGCAAAACAATGTGTCAGGTCCTTAGTCCAGCAATGGACCACAAACTATCCCGCTAGTAGTTCCAGACAATTGATATGCATGGCTCGTTCTTGAGAGGACCATAGTCCTCCTGTGGAAAATTCCCCACATCTGGCTCTCCAGCCCATGCCGCTGGCGTCTGACTCTATGACAAAGTCCAGAAGGGAGCCGAATATCGTCCGTTCATTCCAGGCCTTCATATGAGCCAACCACAATTGGATCGCCTCACGCTCCTCTTCTGACAGAGGAACTTTTTGTGAGTATGTGAGACCTCTCTTGAGGTGAAAGTCTTTCAGCTGCTACAACACCCAATAGTGTAGGGGTCCCAGAAAAATAGCTTGGATCGAGGATGACAGAAGCCCCACCACCCTTGCTAGTTGGCGAAGAGAGGAGGAGGATCTTGCTACCAGACGCCGCAGCTCGTGTTTGATCTTGGTCAACTTCCGTGAGGAAAAGCTGAGGGTGACTCGGGTCGAGTCCACCACGAGCCCCAAGAATACCAGTGATTGAGTGGGTGCCAAAGCGGTTTATGAGGAAATCTTAGGGATTTCAGTAGAGTGTCAGCGATCTGGAGATGCAGAGAGAGGTTCTGAGGGCTCTGATCCATTAGGAGGATATCATCTAGGTAACCAATGAGAAAAATGCCCTGGGCCCTGAGGAATTCCACTACCGGGAGCGTCACCTTGGTGAAGCACCACGGGGTGGAAGACTGGCTCAAGGGAAGAGTGTTGAATTCAAACGTATCCCCCTTCCATTGAAATTAGAGGAAGCGTTGTTGAGGAGGAAAGATGGGGATGGTTAAGTAAGCGTCCTGGAGATCCGGGCACATCATCCAGTCATTGGGGAGGAGGTCCCGCAACAAGTGTATTCCTTTCGTCTTGAAGTGGCGGTAAACCAGCCACTCGTTGAACTCCTCCAAGTTGATCATCGACCGCTGGCCGCCATCCCGTTTGTCTACTACAAAGACATTGCTTAAAAACCTCTTGGATGAGGAGAGGTCCGTACTATTGCCCCTTTGCGGAACAGTTCAGCCACTTCCCCGTCCACAAACACTGCCTGAGAAGGAGAAAAGACTAGTGGGATAGGGAACCTTCCTTGAACCCTGGATCAATAGAACTCTATATGGAATTGTCTGAAGGACACAAGGGTCGAAGGTAAGAGACTCCCAGTTGTGGTTTAAGTTCTGACGCCTGACCCCTAGGTGATGATCTGGAAAAATCTTAATGCTCACCTTGATTGGCACCCTGGTTGCCACTACCTTGGTGTCCTCCTCTCGCATACCTATGATGGGATAACTTCTGGTGGGGTGGAAGTTTCTGAACTCGTTTGTGTATTAATACTGTCCTCTCTTGGCTCTGTAGCTCCTTCCGGAGGCTGGATGCTGTGCGCGGCCAGCCTAACGCCCCCTGCTTTGGCCAGCCCCAGTGAAACCCTGAGGCGTAAAGATGCGCTGTATTGAGACCTGGGCTTTATCCAGAGAGTTAAAGGTCTGCACGAACTTCCTAAGCTCCCGAATGAACAGTTCAATGAACAGCTCCCCTTGCGTAATGGGACCTGCTTCAGAGGAGGGGAGATCCCCTAGCTTGTGGTCAATCTTGATGAGGAGTGAATGGTGCCATTCTGTGGAAATGGCGCAATTTGCGTTTCCAAAGAGTATAATGGCACGTTGGGCCCAGGCTGCGTCCATCACCCCGCAAAAACGGTGGTCAATGGGAATGTATGTGTTACTGGTAGGTTTTCTCATTGTCACTCATTATGACTTGGCACACAGGGGCACAGTGGTGCAGTAATATATAACAAGCATTTGCAATGCAATAGGTCTCGCATTTGCAAAAGTTTAAGCCATTGGCATTGTTCATGATAATGAACACCTAAATAAATGCCATTATCATTTACAATGCCAATCGCTAGTGTTGCATTATTATTAGCAATGCCAACTGCTCACACTTATGATAATGCGAGACCTATTGCATTGCAAATGCTTGTTTGTATATGTGTGGTATGTATGTCCTGCATTTCTGATTATATTTTAATCAAATAAAGTAAAAAAAATTTTTTAGATTGAAGTGGCCAGAATATTTACGTTGTTAAGAAAATCATTCGCTCTCTGCCACTAAAATTGCCTCAAGACAAATCCTCGCTCTCTGAGGCACACGTGGAACATGATAGCTAAACATGTCAATTCCATGTACCTGGCATTGGTACCTACATCATCAGAACAGCAACTGGTCTGCACTGTGCACATGAATTTGGATTCAGCATTGCAGCAACACTGACTGTAACCTACAAGTACCAGCATGCCCAGGGATGTTTGCTAAAAAAAACAAGAAATACACCGAGACCCACCCACCCGCCCCTGCACAAGGCACAGTGGGTCACTGCACAGGCCGTGGAGAAACTCGCGTAGACTGCACAGTACATGAGGAGGCTCAGCACGAACGCTGCGCAAGGTACGTGGCATCCCAGGACACACTCCACACTACATGGAGGCCGAGCATGTGCACTTCACATGACACCTGGGGCTCAGTACACGCACAGTGGACGTGGAAAGGTGGTTAGTACATGCAGTACAAAGGAGGCAAAGTGGATAGCACCGTCACTGCACAGGACAGGTCCCATCACAGTACCCGCACAAATACTGCATACAACGCATCACCTGGGGCTCCAGCACGTGCTCGTGTTCACAGAACACACAGCTTGGCATAGTTCTCATGTGGCTACAGCAAACATGGTCCCAGCACTCGAGCACTGCACTGGAGATGTGTCGTGTTGAGCCTTAGGATAAGTACTGTGGTAACAACCACTTACTGTTGCGGCACACCCCCTCCACAGCTGCACCCCGGCTACCCTCGCACACCCCCTGGACAATATACATGGCTTCAGGCAGAGACTTGAGACCCCTGCAGGAACTCTGCAGAAACATATGTAGCTTCATCGCATACTTTCCACAAGAGACACTCTCTCGGCGTACACCTGCAGGCTACGCCGAGAGTTTTTTTTCCCCTCGTCTTCATTGTTAGATTTTGCTCGTGTAATTATGAGCAACATTTCAATGACTAAGAGTGACGCTTTCTCACAAGCAAAATCAAACAATGAAGACAAGGGAAAAAAACTCTCTTGTTGTAGCCTGCGGGTTAACAAGTGGGGGGAGTGTGCCCGAGAGCACACACAGTTTCAATTGCGGAAGCGAGCGCTGAAACCATCTGTTTGAAAGTTAATTACAAACAGATGGTTTTAAAGCTCGCTCCCGCAAGGAAATCGCAAAACGTGCAAGTGTTGCCATTGAAAGCAATGCAAGGCGTGCATGTTTTTGGCCTGAAAAGCTAATCGATTTCAAGAGGTCTCTGATGAAAAGATGAAGCCTTCAAGTAGGTAAGTCAAACTCTTTATTAATGGTCTCCTTTTTCCACCAACCGCCCAGCAACTGCCTTACCTGAACATTCTACGGTAGCCTCCAGAGAACAGCAGAAGATACCATAGTGAGATAACGGGGGGGGGGATGGTGGAGGAATGTACCATTATAAATAGTGAGAAAGTGGAGGGGAATAACATCAGTAAATCAATACATAAGTTTACACGCTGTAACAGTCTCCTCCTATGCAGCGTATGCGCGCTGCGTAGGCGAGACCTAATCAGGATACCAAATACCATCCAATGCCATCTAACGGTCAGGGAAGGGTTGGACACCTACATGACATGCAGCACAAATCGCCCTCCCAAAAGATGATATGAGACACACCGCCGTTGCTTTGAACACTGCTGCTTGAACACCTCCAGAGCATGTTACATAAATATCACCAATAAAAATATGAACAAGGGGAATGGAAGTGTCCAGTCCTCCTTAAGGTGAAGGATAGAAGTGTACACCCAGTGAGGTGAAAGGGTCAGGGAGGCGACTGAGTGAATATGAAACCCCTGTGAAATCTACTACCTCCTCCCATCCGTCTCGGGATTGGACAGATTTAGCCACACTGATGAACGAAGAGTCTGGACTCCATATGAATTTAAACATATAGGACTCCATATGAATTTAAACATATAGGTCTACCCTTGAGAGGTCAATGGCAGGGTCTAACTCTCCACAGTTGGGTGAAAAGATGGGCCGGTCTTTCTGTAAGGTGAAATGCGTGGAAAGACTTGGTGAGGGGCAAATACATTGGCATGGTCCCACTTTAAGGTGAAATGAGAGGTTCAGCCCTCAATGCGGTGAACTGACATCTAGTTTATCCTATTATATAAATGGACTGGAGAGGTGTGGCTCACTGGTTAGAGGCGGCAGATCCGCAAGCAGAGAATCGGCCAGGGACCAGGGTTCAATTCCCGACGCGGCAGGGTCGTGGACCAGGGTCAAAACGGACTCGATAATTCTCGCCTCGGTACCTACTCTAACCAGGAACACACTCGGCAACTCTGGGCATTAGCTTGCCTCATCTCCACAACGGCCCCCCACATTCGCCGGGGATGCCTGGTTTCACCTTGGAGATACCCAGGAGGGACCATCTCACAGGGATAGCCAGGACGGGTTCCCCAGCGGTCTACAGCGCCACGACGCCTCAGGGCAGCAGTGCGCTTTACAAGACACATACATTTACATACATTTACATTCCAAACTCTCAGGTCGTTGGAGATGTACGGCTGATTAGTCTCTCGTGGTGTAAATTAACGGGTCTGGTCCCCTTGTGTGCTGTAAATTGAAGGGTTTGCTGTCCCGAGCGAGCAGCAAATATACTGGGCTGGCCCACCTAAGTTGCGAACTGTTCGGTATAGCGCCTAGTAAAGCCAATGGGCGGGCCTGGTAATTCTTGTTCTATAAGTGGTAAATTGACTGGTCTGAGGGCTCGGTCAGATGAAATGTTAGGTTGTCCTTCTCAGATGAATAAATAGCTATATAGCACTGAGGGGGGTGAGCGGGTCTGGTCCCTCCAGCGGTGACAACGAAGGGGTACTGGTGGTTCCCCTGTTAAGTGTAAAATGTGAAGTATGTCGCAGGCTGGTAAAATGAACGGTGTAGCGCCAACTCCGCCCTTTGCGATGTTAATGGATGTGTCTGGTAACCTGGTGTTGCATATGGATGGGCCTGGGAACGGCTATCGACAGCCCTGAGAACAGTTGTGTCTTTTCTCTCATGCGCTGTAAATGGATGGCTATGGTTCAAATGGATGGGTCGGGTGCGCCACCCCATGAGATGGACAATTGGTATATTGGTTCCAATTAGGGGTGATACCTCGTGTGGTGAAAAGCGTGCTCGCTGCACCTATGAAAAGTAAAGCTAATAAATTTTAACTTCCTGTGAGGTTAATGTCTCGATATAATCTCACAGTGTTAACAACATATGGGTCTTTTCCCTCTTGCGAAAAGGCACCCCTTCTGGTGCAACTGTTTGGCTCTGCTCTTTTGAAAATCTGTGACGGGGATGTGTGTCATGGAGATGTGGCCTGCGGGGCCTGGCGCTCTACTACCGGTTAGGAAAACGGTCAGGTGGGCCGGCCCTTCAGTCATACATCGCTTACACACACCTCCTCCCAACCGGTCACACACAATCCGGATTATAACGTTCTACAAGGGCGCGCGCTAACTCCGTAAATGCGCTTGTCAGTGACGCACAGGGCAGCGGCTCGAGTTCTTCCCTGCCTCGGCTGCAGCGCCTCACCTGCAGGGCCTCGCTCCGATGCTGGTGGCTAGAATTCGGGTCCATTATGACATTCATCGCCCGCACAAACTTCCTGCAGTGGATTCTCACTTGCTCCTCCGAGTTAGCTGTGGAGGACGACATCTTACTAGCTGATCACGGAGGCACCGGCAGTCCAGAAGGCAAACACAGCACCGGTTTACAAGTCCAACAAGACAAGCCCGGCGGAGCGTGGCGCGTGCGCGCTTGGGGGCGTGTGCGTCTGCGTGTCTCAGAAGCGCGTCCACAGACCCCGATGGCTGCGCGTGCCCTGGTCTGCCTCCCTTGGGAGCAAACACGGCAACAATAAGTCTCGTTGGCGGCAGCGCTTCGCGCTGCAACGCCACCGAGACCTAAAAAGCTGGGATCACCAGTGTCTCAATGAGGGTTTGCTTGAAGGTGGGGCATCCCAACTGAATTAAGGTGGCCCAGAGGAACAGTAACAGGAGGGTGAACCCTGCAGGACACTACACGCCCTTGATAACTTAGCAGACACTGGACATGCCTGGGCGTTTGTCCGCTCTTGAATAGGAATAATTTGCGCTAATCGCCGCAGTACAGATCCCCGCAGGGGCGTTATGCTTAAGGCAAAGGAGCTGTAGTAGCTGAGGACCCAGCCTGCCGTGCTGCATAGTCTGAGGAGGATACGTGCAGGACTGGGTCAGCGAGACGCGCTGAGCTTTTCTCCCTTTAGTGGCACAGTGACCCCAGGCACTGAAGCACCAAAAACAACGGTGACGGCCACGGAGGAGCGGCTAGCGTTCCCGCAGCCACACAGGAAAGGAGTCAATACACAGACAATAACCTAGGCAATCGGGCAATAGTCTCTACAATAACACCATGATCACATTGTGATAGCATTAAATAAGTAAAAAAAAGTCCAGAAGGCCAGAGACACTTAACTCGGCTGCTGGAGCAGCCAAAGAAGAGGCAGCCTCAACAGGGGAAGATCAAGGGGTCATGGCCTTACCTGATTGGACAGTACACATATTGTTGATCTGTTGACTTTCTCTAAGAGTAATGGGAAATTAAGTTTTTTTTGTGTGTGTGTTTTCCAAAATGGCTGTTGTTCTATAGTGAAGAAAGTACAGCATAATCCTCGCCTTCAGTCCTGACACGGAATTCAACATAGCAGTCACAACAATTAAGTATTCAGATAATGGGTCTGGTAAAACAATTGTGCGTGGAGTCAAGAGGAAAAATAATATTGTAATATTTTTTTTTCTTTCAATGTTTGCTCATACTATGGTGTAGTCTAAAATGCATACCATTGTTATTGGTTAAAACATTTGCTCCCACTGTCTTAAAGTGTGCCTTTTGGGCTTTTGACTGAAAGTGTTTTTTGAGAAGTAGTCGCTTTTGGAGTTGCCGGTAATGGGGGCTACTTCAGCCAACAGTCATAAGCTGATGAAGCAACTGTTTGAAACTACAATTATCTTTTGCACCAACTGGCACTAGCTAGTTTTTTGGTGTTGTCTTACCACTTATTGCTAAATGCCCAGTAATAACGTTAACACTATTTCATTGTTCTAGTTTTGGAAATTAAATTTCTTGTTAAGGCTGTGCAGTAGATGCCAGCCAAAAGGAGAGGTTTGTCCAGGAGGCAGCACACATCCCCTTGTACATAGCATTAACATTTCGGCACATAGTTCCAGTTGACTGCTACCTGGAAAGTTTAGGGATCGTCAACCTCATTAAGGTTTGAATTGTACTTAATCCTTCTTCACTTGGATTTACCCTCTGCAGTGACGGGCGGTGCCTTCTCTAATGTCAGCCTTAGTGTCAAACGCTACTCTTGATTCTTGCCTTTTTCTGCTCACCTTTATGTGCTGCAGGTGTTCTTAAATTCACACTTGTGTTGATCTTTAGTTGCATAGAGAAGATTTTTAAAGGAATGATATTTAACTATAAATGCTGTACATATCTTCAAATACAAGTACTCAAAGGTTAAAATGTTATCTGTGGCCCTGATTTTTGTTTTTGATATTCAGCTCTTGTAGCTGTCCCATTTTATTCACTGTCCATCAGGTTTTGTGACAAGGCACACTTCTTGATCATTATTCCAAAATGTACCTTTGGAAGGAGAGGAAAACCTGCTTCTTCAGCCGCATGTGACTCGTTTTGTGTTTAGTCAGTGTGTGATCCCATGGCGGCTGGAACGTCAGATTCAGCTGATGCGGGGTGGATTTGAACAGATTAGTTTGAATTCAAACCCTCTCTAAGTTTGTGTCACACTTGAGTGTCACACGCCCCCCCCCCCTCCTCCCCAACCAATGGGTGTGACGCACAGTTTCCTGCCCTTGTAACTAATATTTTCGATCAACCTTTCACTTTGATAGGACAGGGCTCCAGCAATAGAGACATTAATAAACTGTTTACAGCACTGCAACGTTAGATGGCTGGAAATAAAACAGTGCATATGTTTTGTCCCTTACACACCCTGATCTCTATCAATTTCCTGGTGGCAGAGTGGCGTAGCGGAAGCGTGCTGGGTCGGTAATCCAGCTGACGATGAATCGAAACCATCCTCTGCTACCAGGAAATTGATAGAGATCAGGGTGTGTATAATATTCCCACTACCACGGATAAAGTAATCTCACAGTTACACGCACATGCATACATCATACGCTAGGGCCCATTTCACTAACATACACTCAAATACTCTACCAGCAATAAACCTGTGGAAGGAAAACTCCTAAACACCCTGCATCTATACCGAGGTCGATAAGACCTGATTTTTGTGACTGTCCCTAAGCATAATCTATACAATATATACAACAATAATCAATAACACAAACTCAATAATTTACAAGAAACAATGTCCAACACCATGTTTAAAATTATATTGCTTTATCTAAATTAGTCAAAGAAAATCAATCAGAGTAAATCATTTCTCATAGTTACCTATTCTAGCTAAATGTCAGAACGGGTCTGGACAAGTCTCTCGGTAAATGTCTCTCAAGACGAAGTCCCTTCAGCATCAATCCTCAGCAACGCAGATTCGGTACGCGGCAAAGGCAAAATGGCAAGTGGCAAAAAACCCTCTCTAGGCTAACATCTCTTATAGTTTCTAAACAATAGAAAGATACATTGGGAACATAGAAAAAACCATAATGTCCGCCGGACTTGCTGAGCAGAGCGAGAAGGAAAGGATGTAACATCGCTACATTTGAGAATCTCCGCTCAGGAAAAGTACACATAACGAAGACTACGGAACAGGAACCAAGAAAATAAAACATGTATCATATTAATCCTGCTTCTCCTCGGCTATCGAGCCACAGTTCAGAGCTTCTCTCTAAGGCTCCTTTGTTTCCCAAGGCTGCCAAGGACACTTTCACTTCTCTTGGAGACTTCCCAAAAACTGCTGCTGTCCTCATGGAAAGTTTTTCAAGCAAGGACCATGGTCAGTTAGCTTCAGGACCATTTCCAGCAGGGGTCTCCCTCGTCACAGTTTTCATATTATAAATCACAGCCAGGCTCACAAGTCGGCCATCTTTTCTTAGGCCAACATAGGCCTCAATAGACCATCTTAATTAAAAGAGACAAATTAACGTTACCACAGCATAGTGATTAAACAGTGTTAACCCCACTAATACCCTTATGTGTATGCATTTATCTAGCACTTGCAACATAGAAAAGCATTAATTCGGAAAGCGTTTTGTGCTCAAAAATAAACAGCACATAGCAACGTTTAAACATGAAAACACGCACGTTATTTTTTAAACAGCATATTTATGCACACCCACGTGTAACTCTCTCTTCTCTTGTTAGGACAAACGGATTGATTAATATAAACGCACTTGCACAAGACAAATAATTAATTATTAATTATTAATAAATTAGTACAACGAATAGACATGCCAGAGCTTCAAAAGCCCCAGAATTTTCAAACTGAAAACTCTGCTCCAGCATTCCAACTCATTGCGCCCAGTGGATAGTAAAAATGCCTTTTTCCTTGTGAAAGGGCAGCCCCTCAGTTCCTAACCCTCTCAACCTTTCAGACGACTAAGCTCAGCTTCTATAAAGATACTGTGAAGACTTTATGAAGTTAAGTCGGAGACTAAAAGCCTTCTTGCTTTGTTGTTTGTACAGCCATATAGTAGCCTCACGTCCCTAATACTAAGTCAGTGGATGGGTTAGGCCTCCATACCAAGGGCCCAATTAAGAATTTGGTGGTGCGGAAGTAGATCGCCATGCCGATGGCCCGCTCCCGCACCGCCAAACTTGTGGCTGTGTCTACCACCAGATTATGAGTTTCCTCGTGTCTGGCAGGCTGTTTTTGTCGTTCCCACGCCGGTGCCTCTGAAAATGGGCACCCTAATGGCAACGCCAAAAACAGTTCCTGCACGACATGGACTGTAAAGTCCATGCCATGCAGGAACTGTGGTGCATGCACATTTTGTGCCCCCTGCATGCACCTCAGGGCCCAGAGGCACAAGACGCCCTGTAGGGTCCCCATTGTTTCCTCTTTCCACAGTTTTCTTGGAAAAGGAGCCGCTATGAAAACTGTGGCAGAGAGGAAACTAATAATATGCTTAGCAGAACTGTGGTGTTCCCGCTATGCATATTGCTGCCTCTACACCGCTGCTCAACAGACAGGAAATGGCATTTCCCTGGCGGCATCCGTACTGCTATGGCTGTCCTCGTAAGTGGGCGGTCGGAGCACCGGTTCGGCGTGGTTGGATTGCCACCACTGAGCCTCCGCAAGTATGGCAGTCCTCGAACCGCCAGGCATGTAATCAGGGCCCACATCGGGATAGAGATTTGAATAGTTGTAACTTGCTCAGTATATCCCCCAATTACCCCATACTTCCATTTAATGTTGTACTTTCCCCATTCCTGCATGCACAAGGCCAGTTATTTGAGTAATAGCGGAGCAGCATTGTGTTAGGGAGGGCTTTAAGTTGGATGGTCCCTAAGGTCTCAGACCTGGTAGTAATTCAAAATAGACTTTGATACAGGTCCTTTTCAGACTGTACATTAATGCCCTTCACTTTCATGGCAAAAACATTGATTGATTTTTGAACAGTGAACTCAGTGGATTACCTTAACAAAACGTTAAGGTAATCCATGTATCCGATTTAGTTCCAGTTTATATTTCACATGTTCTACTTAATTTTACATTCCATAAAAGCAGTGCTTTAAATGGGCCGGTACTCATGGGTACTGAGTACAGGCACTTCTCAGTTTTCTCCCCCTGAGTACCGGAACTTATTTTCGGGCAAGGAGGGTACCGGCACTCCCAGAAGCAGCAGGCTCATGCCCTGAAGTACGGGTATGTGCAATGCAAAAACTACTGAAAATTACCCTTTCATATGGAGCGTGTTTATGTGCCGCTCTGGCAGGCAACAGCCAGTGTATTCCTGCGCTGGGTTGCTCATGCAGTGTTAGGTTCTAATTGGCATCGCAACGAGAATGAGGATGTGGTCAGAGCTGTCGACAGTGGAACTGGAGAACCAGGTTTGAATCCCGACGTCGGCTCATCATCCTGTGATTCTGGACAACTCCCTTAAGCAGTGGTGCTCAAATAATAGTAAGCTTTAATGCAAATGTTCGGATTCTCTTGTAAAGCGCTTAAATGTCAAATGCAAATTCGCGCAATTTCAAACTGCCAAAAATTAGGCCCTGCACCTATGATATAGAAGCTAACGCTTGCCATGTCTCCTATGTAAGGAGGCAGTTTGATGTTGCGCGAATTTGGCCCATTGGCGTTCTTTACATGACAATCAGAATGTTTGCATTAAAGCTTACTTTAGGGCTATTGTTAAATTCCTGGCTCACAACCACGCCCCTAGACACGCCCCTTACTGCCCACCAAGTCTAATTAATGAGTACCGGCACTTCTAATTTTCCATTAAAAGCACTGCATAAAAGTATTAGCTATTTTCAGAGTGTGTTTCTGTGTTTTATTTGACTGGCATAATACTCTTGTTTAGTGCATATTTTGAACTGAGTTGCCTCTCCGTGTTTGTAACGCACACGATAGAAGCCCAGGAGTTGAGGCTGAAGGCAGTGTGAGTTTCTCTCAGTGAGTCAAAAATGTGTCCAGAACACTTGGCCGTCTAATCCTTGGTCTTTCTGCAGTGTGCAAAGAACAATGGCCACAAATTCCAGTTGTATACTCAGTTGTCAAAATATTGACAAGGCGGAATTAAAAAAATAAACCTGTGCTTACAGGTGAATGAGAATCCCAGAAAATGTAGTGTACATGTTTAAGCCACACCCTTAATTAAAAAGGCCCTTTCCCTTTTTAGAAACCCCCTGCCCCACACTTTTCATCCCCGTAAAGCCCTACATAGAGGCCATGTTCTGGCTTGTTTATTCTGTGTGGTTGTACACTGTTTTTTACCACAGTGGTATAGCACACACTATTTATCTTCTAACGACCTTGAATTTATGGGAACCCCTCGTGATCACACCCCCAACAAAGAAAGAAAATACTCGTACTTCAAATTGAAGAACATACTGGTACCCAATAGGATTCAATATAGACTGCAGAATATTTTAGATTGATGGCACAGTCTTGTTTACATGCATCAGCTAATAACAAAAGTTTGCCTCGCCTCTCAGTCACATGCAGAAACACGAACTGAATGCTGGTTAATCTGTTTGGGCGCCCATAGCAACACAGGTTAGGCCGCACGGTTGCTGCTTTACTTGTTTTCCTGGTTATTAATAAGCGCTTTCCGGATCTACTTCTCTTTTATTTATTTTTGCATAAGGTGGTAATAGTGACTTCTGCACGACATGGTGCACAGCTAATACATATGACCTGAAGACCAGCTGGCCGTTTTGCACAATGGGAATACTATACATTTGATTCTGAAGCACATTTTAAACGGTCAATATGTTTTAATTTGCTGTAAGGACAGTGCCTTTGCTGGGCACAAGTTGTTTTCCTAGTGTCTTCTGAAATGTTGGGAAAATGGGGCTTATAACTATTGTGTACAGATTTTTTTTATAGTACAGGGTGGAAACGGTAAACACTGAATTTCTTATAGCATTGCTATATCGTGCTGTGTTGAGTTTAGCATACAGTACATCTAGCTTTCTTTAGCTAGCTCTACACCTTCGGTTTTTCCTTAAGTGCAACTATGGTGTGGAATAAATCAGAAAAAAACCATTTAACTCAGTTCCCCAGTTAGGGTTAGCGTCGCAAACCATAGCTTGCACAACCACTGTGCAAACTATTTATCCATAGCCGTGTCATTCATAACGTTCATTTGTAAGGTCCAATGTTTTGTCCCAAGTAAAATTATTTCTGTCATTTCTGAAGTAATTTGTGACTGATAGTTTTTGTGGGCATCCCTGGTGTGCAAGCTATGTAACTAAGGAATTTAATAGACTTTGAGTTTTATTTCGTAATCATAGCCACATTTTAATTGTTTTTCAGAGAATTTCTGATACTTGTAGATATGTACATGAAAGCTAACCACAACCTGGCTTTAGCTGTTTTTTTCAGTGAATTTGTGGATTTTTAATGATGCACTACGTCCAGCATTTATAAAAGCAGCCCTCTCTGTGGGGGGCAACACCACTGCACACGACCGAAGGCCATGCTCAGTAGGGGATGGTAGTAAAGCCTGACCTTTGACCTGGCTGTGCGTCCAACCCGGTGTTGCCCGCAGGGCCAGACTTGCATTGAGGCCCTACACTTAACTCCGGCAAGGGGGCAACCCCACTGTGCATGGCCATTGACCTTAAACAGCATGGGTTGGCCGCTGGGTCTGTTCTTTGACCAGGGCTTGCACCCAGCCAACTTTCACTGCACATGGCTGTTGGTTCTGCTCAGCTGAAATGCCTCAGATTGACTTCTTACAAAAGCTCTTCAGGTTTTGCTGATTGAGACCCTTGGCAACCTCCAAAAGGTACAGACAAGCTCCTTGAATCAAGCAGCTGATCTGCAAATCCTGCAACAAAATTCACTTTTTATAAATTCATTTTAAGGTTGGCCGTCCATTTGTTTGCCCCACATGGTGCTCAACCCACATGCATCCTTTTTTTATTCTCCCCAAGATAGTGCTTGCTACCCTGTTTTGGGTAGTGGCAGCCAGCCAATCAGAACTGGTTGATTTGTGGATGCTTCTCTACAAATTTGCAGTGGATGACATGACAAAAAAACTCCCTCTTCCAGTGATATATCTTTATTTGTATATGGATTTGTGGATCTTCCACTGATTAATGGTCAAGATGTGTCTATAATTTAACCCTGTGAATCTTTCGTAATACAAATTCCTCAAAAACGACTGAACGGAAAACACACCTGTAAGTAACGTTACAATTCCATACCACAGTTTGTGTAGTTCCGCTGAGATTTTTTACTGTAGCGGAAAACAAAATTTCCTTTGGGAGTTAATTTGAAATGCTCATTTTTTAACCCTCCCCTTATTTTTCCCCACCTGTAGGATATGCTCAAAACATGGTTTACCAAACCTTAGCCACTTTTGCCATTTGATTGGAATGTTTCTTGCAGATTTGTCAAACAGGGCCAAAGTTCTAACGAAAGCAAAAATCGCTTTTTTTGAGTGGAAAGTCAGACCTAACCATCACTACAGAGATGCTGTTGCTGATATAAATACATACAGTGGCTTTCTTTTAAGATGGCTTCAGTGATTCACTATCTTCATTGTGAGTAGCAACATTTTGCTTATGGGCACCTACCTAAAAAATAGTCCACTTCAGTGTTAACGCCGGATGGCTAATCTCTGTTTTCATTTTATGGGGGGGGTTTTTTACATTTATTTTTGTGACTTTTTTCAAGACTGTGGCAATTTTTAAAAACATTTTATTACTTTTGAATTTCTAAAGACATTTGCATATGTTTCCCCAAAAAGATAAAATGAAAATGTGTGATGGCCAGATGCATTGGCTTTGCTATTAAAAGTATTTATACTCCGAACACACATAAATGAGAAAACCATATGTTAACAAAATTTACACTGCAATGTGTGTACGGCTTGCTATCTAATTTAGTGACCTACCACATCATTTACATTTAAAGACGGCACAGAGGAGAGCAGTGCAATCCCCTCTTTACAGAACCACCACACTGTTTCATTCTGACTTCCATCCCATTCTCCTCATGAGTCACTGAATCTGCCTGCTCCTTTCCTGACTCCTGTTGATGTTCACAAACTCTCCCTTTCATTCATTTTCGGACCCTCCTGCTTTCTGTCTCTGTTACTACGTGTCATTCTCTGCATTTCTCTGTCCCAATGCGTCTTTTTGCTTCTGAGCCTGATTTGTATTCAGAAGTGCTCTCTTGTATGTCCTTTTTGACCCTCTTTGTTCTGTCACTTGCACAATCGTTTTGTAATCTGGACACACTTGCCACCATGTAAATCATCCCCCATTATTTCTGTCCTCCAAATTGTCCTTTTTAGGTCGTGCCTGGGCATTGTATGCGCTGTCTGCGAGGCATGCTGTATTGAGGTAGGGACTTGAAACTTCGCCGACTGTCTGCCCACATTTTGCATTGGCTTGTGTCATTGTCTACTGTAAACTGTGGCTGTTCATTGGTCAAAAGGCTAAGTAGTTCCTCCTTGTCTCCTTTTGTAACCTCCCATGGGGACACCCCCCTGTTACGTGTGTTGTTGCTCGGTAATCTTTAATTACAGCCTCCGAGCTCTATTTTCTCAAAATAGCTTTGTCGCAGGACACGCTTTCTCTAACGCTTTTTTGTATTTTTATAGCTTGCATTTCCAATGCATTAGGTCTCGCATTTGTGAGAGTTTAAGCTATTGGCATTGTAAATGACGATGCCTTCCATTTATCAGTTTTAAAAACACCACATAAATAAAAGGCATTCTCATTTACAAAGTGAATAGCTCAAACTCCCATAAATGCGAGACCTATTGCATTGAAAATGCTTGTTGTGACTAGCGCATCTGAGTCGGTGTAGGTCGGTACACCTGAGCTTAATTGTTGATCCGACCAGTACCACTCAAACAATCACTTAACCCACTTGTGCAAATTGTTTACTAGTATTTATTTTTATCTTTCCCATTTCTAGTGTTGGTTAAATGTATATGTAAGAGCAGTGTTAGGAATGTGCTTCAAAGTTCTTTTGTACACATGCTGGCTAGTAATGTGACTGCTGCTGGAGGGATTGACTGAGAGATGCAAGAACATTCCAAAAGAAAGATTCAAGTGTCTTGCAAATTTATTGGGTACAACTCTGATCAATTGGTGATTGCCACAAACTAAACTCATTGAGTGGAAGGGTGTATATTTGTATTGGCTTCAAAGAAGAATTAATGTTGTCTGAGAACTCTTTCTTTAATTGGCCAGAAGATGGCAGTTAAGAAAGTTTCACGATTCTAAGTCCCAGTGGTATCCGACCCATTACTCAGTCATTGATGCTAGCATTGTCAGATACGCGTTGTGATAGTATCATTGTTTTGGGGCCATGCATAGAAATTCCTGTTATCTCCTATCATGGACGTGTAAGAAAAGGAGACTCTAGCAAAAGCTTTGTGACCTTTTTGGAAAATGTTATGATGGGGTTCAGCATTGTGAGAATTATTAGGTTGACCCTGTCCGGGGAGGGGGGGGGGGAACCTTTATAAGGCTGTGCCTTGATGTGTAAGTTGGCCCTTCAGTGAGGACACCTTTGGTAGGAACATGCCCAAAATGTGTAACAAGACAATTTCCAAGCTTATACCTATCTCATTGCGTGAATAATATATGCCATGAAATGGTAAACCTCGTAAAAAAATCACCTTGTGGGAATGATCTTTTTGAAATATTAGAATAAATTTGTGGAGTGAGCATTGATGCGGACTTGCATCCTTTTACTTATGCTATTGTCTATCCTATGTATAGCTCTACACATTTTTTAAATGGTAATCGTTAGTTCTCTATAAAGATACACAGTTATTCTAATCAAATTCAAATTTAAGTGCATCACCAAACTGCTATGAAGGTTCATATTGGCAACAGGAGCTTGGTGATATTACACAAAATCAAGACAATAAGTTTTCTTTCATTTTTTAAGAAGCTCAGGTCTTGAAATTGTCTTAAATGCGAATGTCAGACCATTTCAGAATTTAGTCCCGGTAATTGGAGTTTTTCCTCTGAAAGTCGATTTTGTATCAATGTTTAGTAAATTGCTAGCCTCGAAGAAGCAGACCTCAAGGTTCGCTTGGGTGTACACTTGATTTTTGTCTTAACAGTATATTGGGCCATCAAGATGCAGTAACCTAGGCATGAACACAAAATTGCTGACAAATTTGTCCATCATTCAAAAGCCTGGGTACCCTTTTTAGGATGGGGATGTATTGTAATGTTTAATCATTGCTCATACTGCTGGTGCTGCGTGATTTTGAATCCTCTCTATGAATACAGTAATATTTTGGAGACTCCGCTGAAAACACTGCTGCAGTAAGCGATGTATGTAGATGCAGTTGACTGTGGTGCAATCCTGTTTTTTCCGATACAAGTGTAAATTAGCACAAACCTGATAGTAATGCATTTTTTTCACATTTGGAGAAAAGCTACACTTTCATTGTTACTGTAGTGGGTATCTCCTCAATAGATAGCATATGTCTTGCTTGTCAACAGCACTCGCTAACCTCAGCTACATGTGCTGTTTTTTTTCTGCATTTAAGACTAGCAAGTTCAAGGTAATTGAATTATTAATGGTGTTCAACTGGTCAGTAAGGACTCCAGTGTCTTCATCAACAATTTCCATAAATAGAGTAAGACGACTGAGTATTGGTAGAATAAGCATGAAACCGAACTCCACACCATTGCAACAGTTTATGGAGAGGTTTCATGTAAAAAAATACTGGTTAGAGAGCAAAGACCCTTGCAAGACTCCTTACTTGGCTTTCACTTGAGCAAGGAAATCATTGAATTGGTCTTGGTATCTCCTGTCCTTCAGGAATGATATGAACTAGCAAATAGATTTGCTCGGCATACTTGCCACTTGGTGCAGTCCATACAAGAATATGTTGTGTTCAGGTGTATCAGCTAAGTGAATAGGTTGAGCAGCAGTAAATTTAAATCTTTGTCTTCTGTCCATGAAGAGTTTATCTCTTGGATTCAGGGAATCCAAAATGGTTCCTCTAGCAGAACAAATACCCGATGGTCACTCCCACAGTACTCAACTGGTTTCAGCGTACAGAATTTAACTTTTAAGAACCATTTTCTTAATGGTCTTTTACTAAAAATGGGACTCCAGATCGTGGGTGATACCTAGCCGAGCTCGTGGGGGTCTAGCAATGTCTTCTTGATCAGTGCGTGATTCATTCCTGCTTAGGCCCGGATGTTGTCCGAAAACAAGATGTTGATTAGTATCATATTAATCCATAATAAATCATGAGGTCATTGATAAAAGTTAAAGTCCATTAATACAATTTTCTTCTGTAGGAATTTTGAGTTTTTCTTGTTTTCTGTTCGATCTGGGCTGAAGAATGTGACCACTATAAGGGTCTATGTATGTGTGTAGTAATGCAGTAATGCAGAAACCATAATGGTCACAATATGTTTTATTCCATGAGCAAGGCTCTTGCTGCTTAGAGCTTGGTGGAATTTGTGTCCATGGGGTATGTGCGTGAGTTTTGGCGACCTTCAAACAAAACTTCTCAGATAATATGACAATTCCTGTCCCTTTCTTACTTCATGAGCAATTAACTATACACATAACTAACGGGCTCCTTCTTGTTATTGTATTGCTTTCTGCTAGTTGTAGCAGATAATTTGTTGAAAGAAGAGGTTGGTGGTGTCTGTTGGGTGAACTTTGTAAAAGTGTAGCATGAGAGATGGTATTTCGCAAACCCAATAACTTTAAGGAAGTCAAACAATAAAAGTAAAGAACCTGGCTTTATGGGAAAACCGTTTTATAAACTGTAAACCGTTCTCAGTAGGTCAATTGGCATGAAAGCTTTAAACCTCTGAGTTGTGAGACTACCTTCATGTAAGGTTAGTGAACGTTTCCCATTTGCAACATTTGTTGTAACATGTTGTTCACAGGGGCATGGGCAGCATTACTCCTCTTATGCCACAGAACTTTACACATACCATGTCATGGTAGGTAGGATATGTCTTTGTCACAGCAGAGTCCAATCTACCTCTTACTCCAGTGTAGACTCCACGTGAGAGTGGGGCAAACTTAGCAGATGTAATGCTCTTGCATCAAAGTCACTGACCTACTTTCAACTAAGTTGGACATTTCCCTTCCTTTGCGTCCCTCCCTTCATTTCACACTTTCATCTCATTGCTACTTGTGTTCCTTTTCTTCATTTCTCCATTTCAAATCATGCACCCTCTCCTCTCCTCTCTTCACAGTACTAATGACCCTGCTAAATCTGGCTATATCTTCTGTATGGGCTAGTCTTTTCAACTTTGTGTGACCATGAAGACTAAAAAGGAAGACCGCTAAAAAAACAAAATTACAAGTAACAAAGTGATTATGACAAGAATCAGTTTCAGAGGCTTGGCCCACTAACCTGCTGGACTTTACTGCTGTTGCCCTGTCCTGTTGCGCTTTCGCCGCTGTCCCTGGGCTCCACGCGCTGTGTGTCTCCCCTGCTGCCGCCACTTCATCTTGCGGCCGTGAGCAGGGGGAGACTACAGCTCCCAGCCTCCCTAGCGCCGCTGACGACATCTACGCGCCCGGAGGCGCTTAAAAGATCACGGCTCCCTCGGTGGAGCGGGAATCAGTTTCAGAGGCTTGGCCCACTAACCTGCTGGACTTTACTGCTGTTGCCCTGTCCTGTTGCGCTTTCGCCGCAGTCCCTGGGCTCCACGCGCTGTGTGTCTCCCCTGCTGCCGCCACTTCATCTCGCGGCCGTGAGCAGGGGGAGACTACAGCTCCCAGCCTCCCTAGCGCCGCTGACGACATTTACGCGCCCGGAGGCGCTTAAAAGATCACGGCTCCCTCGGTGGAGCGGGAATCAGTTTCAGAGGCTTGGCCCACTAACCTGCTGGACTTTACTGCTGTTGCCCTGTCCTGTTGCGCTTTCGCCGCTGTCCCTGGGCTCCACGCGCTGTGTGTCTCCCCTGCTGCCGCCACTTCATCTCGCGGCCGTGAGCAGGGGGAGACTACAGCTCCCAGCCTCCCTAGCGCCGCTGACGACATCTACGCGCCCGGAGGCGCTTAAAAGATCACGGCTCCCTCGGTGGAGCGGGAATCAGTTTCAGAGGCTTGGCCCACTAACCTGCTGGACTTTACTGCTGTTGCCCTGTCCTGTTGCTCTTTCGCCGCTGTCCCTGGGCTCCACGCGCTGTGTGTCTCCCCTGCTGCCGCCACTTCATCTCGCGGCCGTGAGCAGGGGGAGACTACAGCTCCCAGCCTCCCTAGCGCCGCTGACGACATCTACGCGCCCGGAGGCGCTTAAAAGATCACGGCTCCCTCGGTGGAGCGGGAATCAGTTTCAGAGGCTTGGCCCACTAACCTGCTGGACTTTACTGCTGTTGCCCTGTCCTGTTGCGCTTTCGCCGCTGTCCCTGGGCTCCACGCGCTGTGTGTCTCCCCTGCTGCCGCCACTTCATCTCGCGGCCGTGAGCAGGGGGAGACTACAGCTCCCAGCCTCCCTAGCGCCGCTGACGACATCTACGCGCCCGGAGGCGCTTAAAAGATCACGGCTCCCTCCGCGTCGCGGGACGCGCGCGGGCGGCGCCGGGCTAAGCCCGGGCAAAGGGCGGGCCCTCTGAGGCCCTCAGAGGACAGAAGAGACTGGACTGGGCCACGGACTTTGTACGTATGTAACACAGACCCTGTGTGGTCACTATACGTTGTTGTGTAACGTAGTTATCCGCAGGCTCTAAGTGAAGTTAGCTGGTTGTATAGTCCCCGGTAAAAAAGTGCCCGGATCAAAGGATTACTGTTAGGGTTGCTAATATGTCTAAGGTCAAGACGATTAAACCCACCAAGGGGGCTGGTTCTATGGATAACTATCTGGTGCAAAAGGTGACCCAAATTAACAACACCCGTAGAGCTTCCCTAGGGCGAGATAATGATCCTGTCGTGTGTGCTGAATCACCGTCTTCTTTGATAGTCTCAGCTCCTATAGATGGACTGGACGGGGGAAGCGGGGCTGCTGTAACCATTGCAGCACAAACACACATAGATCAGATCGCAGCTGACCCTGAAGTTGCATCTGAACTAACAGAGGAAGAGTCATCACCCCAATCACCCCTATCGCCCCAGCAAAGACCAATGAGACTGTGCAGGAAGGTGCAAGCTAAGCGCATGGGCAAGTATTGCAAGAGTAAAACCGGGAGGGGCAATAGAGTCTCTAACAGTGGGGGACTTCAAAAGAATCTAGAAGAGGGTAGTGGCATGGGCGGAATGAGTTCTAATATCGCCGAAGAACCATTAACACTTTATTTCACTCACTGGAGGGAAAATTAGAGGCAAAAATTGTAGAGTTGATGCAACCATTGCTGGCCAAATTAGATACTATGGCCTTAGAAGTAGAAAGACTAGGTGGCCTGTTAAAATCCCACCTGGCTGGAGTACCAGGTAAATTAGATGCAGCAAATTATAAACCAACTGCGGATGATCCGGGATCATCTAAAGGAAGTGTACCTAATATTCCATTAAACAGGCAGATTAACACACAGAATACAGTGGTTGTTGTTGATCCTGTCTTATCGGATCCCACGACATTAACAATGCAGAACACCATTACCACGGGATCTCTTGAGGGAAATTTGCCCCATAGCCACATAAAGAAAAATCGTCATGTAAATCTTCCTCCTGAATGCGCACCTTACGTGGCTGTACTTATAAATGTCCCACCCATTCAGCCCCAAGCATATCAGGTGCCTGAAGAAAATCATGATTCTTTAAAGAACAGGACGGTTTTCTGGCTCAACAAGAATTGTGGGTTTCCCGTTAAGTATGCAGATCAAATATTAACAACAAGAAGGGTGAGCTGGATTGGATCATCTAGCAAGACAACAAATGGTGATTGCATTATCATTAATTTTAGGCATCCTCAACATGCTGCCACAGTCCTACTTAGAGCTGCTGCATTGGCCAACATTCCTAACAGTATTTGCATACGTCCACTGGGGTTTTTTTATTCCCATTTTATTAGAAATCCACCAACCCCTGGCCCCTTTAGATCACGTATACCCTCACAGTTACTGCCTCCCAATGAGGAATATGCTCATAATGTGGGGTTACAGAGAGGTAATGGCTTTAACATTGTAACTCACAATAGATTTGATGCCCTCTCGGGATTAGAGCTATGCGACTGACAGGAGGTATCCGGTGGGCAGGCAACTTGTGGCTTAATGGATACGGAATGTACGTAATGTATCTCGGCTGTCAACAACTCTAACAATATAATCTCTTGGAACATTGCGGGTCTTGGTTCCAAAATGGAGGATTGCAATTGGATTGAGTATATTAAAAAGTACCAAGTTATCTGTCTACAGGAAACTTGGTCAATCGATTGTAATTACTTCCTGGAAGGGTATAAGGCCTACTACGTCCCGGCAGTAGCAACTAACAGGGGTAGACCTAAGGGGGGCTTGGTTGTGTTTATCTCTATAGTATTATGTTGTAAGGTTCGGAGAATTACAACAAACCACACTGGCATTATTGGTTTAGTTTTAAATGGAGATAACTGTATGGCCGGTCTGGTTAATTTTTATAATTCCACTAATTGTAGTACTAACTCTAGTCAGATAGTTACATTGAATTCTTTTATTAGTAACTCCATGAAGGGTTGCCTTCATAACCTCATGGTGGTCGGGGATTTTAATGTTCATCCCTGTGGAGACCCTCTTTTTAAAATGATTACAGATCTTAATTGCCCGTCCTGTGAGAATTTCCATTTTGAGCACACAACTGAGGGGGAACACCTCAATGATATGCTTAATGAGTTAGAACTAACTCCTATGATGGCATTGATGGCCCCAAATAAGTGCTTTGATACCCCAACATTTAAGGGGAATGGTAGGGCAACTTTTATAGATTTTATTTTGTTAACACCTGTAATGCAGTCTTTTGTGGGATTCTTCTCTATTGAAGTCAGTGAATTTAGTGACCACAATCCTCTCACTGCTCTTATGAGGGGTCCACTGACAGTAAAAGAAAGAGTGGAACCCCTTATCGGTAGGGTGAATACCACAGATGGCAGACGCCGACTGAGATGGTCCATGGTAACCCCTGATCAGCTGTACAACAAAATTAAAACTACTTGTGCTGACGAAATTTCGTTATGCACACAAGTGGATGCACCCCCAAACACTGTCCTAAATGCCTTCAACTGTTTAGCGGGGAAGGTATCTCAATTACTATCAGTACCTATAAAAAATTTGGACTCCCTAAAAGGTCCTAGGTGGTTTAACCAGGATTGTTCACTAGCGGCTAGAAATCTAAGAGTAGCATTGTCATCCAAGCCTAGGATAAAAGCTGATGTCCAGCAGTGTAGAATGATCTACAAAAAAACTATTGCAAGACATAAGGAATCTCTTAGGGAAGAGGCGTGGTTAGCGATCTTAGATCCGGCCACCCTTGGAAGTAGTACAGCTTTCTGGGCCTTGATGAGAAAACCATTTTTGACACAGGACCCGGGAAATGGTACTGAAAGTTATATATCTAAGGAGGAGTGGGAAGTGCACTTCAAAAAGTTGTACTGCTGCACAGAGGACGTGGATACTACTCCTGACTGTAGTAAAACTGGTGTACAGATTGTTTTTAACAGAGCTGAAGTTTTGGAGGGCATACAGGGAATCACAGGTGGAAAAGCTCCCGGCCCGGACGGGATTCCCCCTGATTTATATAAATCTGATCCTAGCTTTTGGGCACCGATTCTAGAGTCAGTCTTTAATGCAGCTGCAAAAGAAGGATGTCCACGATCATGGGGTGTTTCCACAATTGTCCCGGTTTTTAAAAAGGGTGACAAGGGCAGCCCACACTGCTATCGACCGATCTCTTTATTAGATTCTATGGTCAAGATTGTAGGAAGAATTGTACTGCAAAGATTGGTAGAGTGGGTGGAGGAAAAGAACATTATGTCTCCCTCGCAGTACGGATTTTGTAAAGGCCGATCAACAACTACTCAATGCCTTAACCTCTTCCTGATCTTAAGCAAATATACTATAATACAGAAAGGTACCATTCATCTTGCCTTTATGGACTTGTCTTCCGCGTTTGACTGCGTCAACCGGCGTAAGCTGTGGCAGTCCATGAGGTCAAAAGGGGTTGATAGCGGTTTGGTTGATTTTTTAGTTGCCCTACACCACAATACCAGTGCCAATGTGAGATATTCCCTGGATTTGAGTGTATCTAATAATTTTAGTATTGGAAAGGGTGTCCGGCAGGGCTGTATCCTGCCCCCCTTTCTTTTTAACTTTTATATTAATGATTTAGATGGGGTGTTACAAGATGTTCATGCTGACTGCCCTAGAGTTGGTAGGCGAGGAATTCCAATACTTCTTTATGCAGATGATGCAGTACTTATATCTAGAACCGAGAGGGGACTGCAATCATTGTTAACAGCATTTAATACATTCATGAGAGATAGAGACCTCTTGGTAAATAACACTAAATCTTTTGTATTACAAGTTGGTCAGCAACCAAGAAAACCCTTCCCATTTAGGATTGGTGGAGAAATAATTCCTTTAACTAAAACATTTTCTTACCTAGGAGTTCTTTTCGATACAAAATTAAATTGGGAACCTCATCTTGCAAAGAAAAAAGGTGAAATGGTGAGGGTTAATGCGTCAATATTTAATTTTGCCACCAAATTGGGGAAAAAGCCAATTTGTGCGATGTTGAAATTGTACAATGCTAAGTCTGTGGCAACTGTATCCTATGGGAGTGAACTTTGGGGGTATGTCAATGGAGAGCAATTAAAGATTGCTGAAAATCGTTTTATGAAGCGTCTATTGTGTGTCCCACCTGGTACGGCTAATCTTGCTGTTCATGAGGAGTTGGGGTCTCAATATTTATGTGATTTGCTTTCCTTACGCCCTTTGATGTTTTGGCTTAAAATTTGGCTAAATGAGAACATACCCCTAACACATTTAATTATGAAGGACTTCTTGTCACTGGACAAAGCACTGAGCTCTCCTTGGTTAAGCTACCTAAAATTAAATTTTGATAAACTTGGTCGCCCTGAACTCTTTTCTAAACCACAATTAATTACAAGGGGAGATCTGGAGCTAATTAAACAAACATTTTTGATGGATAAGAGGACTATGAGAGAAGATGTGGAGCTTCAGAAACCAAGTGTGAGAAAGTTTGTTATAATTAAGACTACCGTGTCCATCGAACCATATTTGGAAGGGTCTTTGTCCTCACATGAGAAATTTTTACTGACCAGATTTAGGTTTAATCAGTTCCATCACCTGCTTATTCGACCTAAGTGTGACATTTTTAATAAATTGGCAGCGCCCTGCGGCTGCGACGGAAAGTCTCCGCAGGATATGCTGCATTTTATCTTTTTATGTAAATTTTATGAATTTCCTCGTAAATTATATTTAGTGACTCTTTTAAAAAAACTTGGTTTTAAACAAATCAGACCGGCTCTTTTGTACTTGCAGCTTTTGCATAGTGACAGTATTCTCCAAATTAAGGAATTTTTAAAACTATGTATTAGATTGAGAAATTGCCTGGACCAGTGAAACCATGTCCCTCGTTTTGTGTCCATACTTTGAAAGCAATCTTTTTTTTTTTTTTTGCACTTTCTTATGATGAAATGGTTGGTGTTTTTGTGATAATGAATTGTATATTTTATGTATGTCTTTTATGGTTAGCAATAACCGAAATAAAGATTTTTGAATTGAATTGATTATGACAAATTTGTATTTCGAGTCATAAAAAATCCATTGATAAACATTTACCCATTTTTTACATGATTTAATCATATGTAGGTTTAGGGATAGGTTTAGACGTAGAATACCATTACAAGTTTAATAGAATTTCCAGTTCCATCAGAAAAATGGATCATATTTCTGCTTTGGAACCGCTGGGGGATTACAACTGAAATAAAGTGTAGTAACTCAAATTCATGTAACAACTCGATATTTTTTATGGACTCTCAGTCCGACTCCTAGAATTACTTGAACGTGCTGGAAAACAGTCTTTGTATTCCTTGCACCAAATTAATAGAGGCCTTATGTTAGATGTTTAAGAGTTAGGCTTAAGCTAACAGTAGTAGTTAAGCTTTATAGTATGTCTGGGGTAGTGCTTGGGTTATGGTTTCAGTTTAAGCTTTGGTTAGTTTATGTTTAGAGTTTTTAGGGACTTTGATCAATCTGGTATTCTTAATAATTATTTCTTCAGAATTGTCAAAGTAATCTACAATGCAGTTTTCAACTGCATGGGTTTCTCATTCACTTCTGTATTCTTCACCTTGACATAGATACCCGTCTCTCAACTGCTAGACCCGCCTTCTGGTGTAATATTTAAATGAAAATCAAGGTGACTATTTGACTATTGCTTCATATTCCTTGGAAGCATGTTTTATGCATTATGATTTATGCATGTTTCACTCTTGAAAAACACACTCCATTTTTCTTTCTGGATTGTTGATTTCTTTTTTTTTTTTACTAAAACTCAATCTTTCTGAAGTAGATGATGATGTTCTAATTCATGTAAAATGGGATGCAATTGTACCAAACCTTCAAGAGTTTACATAGTAGACCAATAATAAAGGGTAAAACATTTTTTTGAAATATGTGAGTTTTATAAGACCTATATAGACCTACTAGTACCATGGCTGCCAGAGTAAGTAATACATCAGTGCAGTTGGGGTCTATCACACCAGCTATGAGGGAAACCATATTAGTTTCCCTGCTGACCCCCTCGAAGTAGGCTCCCGTAGACGATACGTCTTTGTCACATGACTATAAGAACCTAAGCAAAATATGGGCGATGAGACTAACGCCACTGTTATTGGTGCTAGTTCACCCTGACCCAAATGGTTTTATCCAGAGGAGATCTACACCCCTAAAAGGTTGACGTTTATGTAACCTACTGGACAGAGGAGCACTAAAATGGCCATATACTACAAATCTCAATTTGGTCCTCGAAAAGGCATTTGACATGCCGGACTGGACCTACACGTTTGCAGTACTCTGCTGCGTTGTTCTAGGGGTCACAATGAGGGAATTGAATGAACTGTCATATACACCCAACTGCCTGAGAAAGAACCGACCAGCTCATATCCAATGCTTTACCTGTACCACAGGGTAACAGACATAGATGTCCCCTATCACCCTTACTGTTTGCTCTTGTAATGGAACCTTTAGCGATGCAGCTATGTCTTCAGGGCCGGGACTGAGGTATTCCTCTTGACAACGTAATACATGAAACACCTTTGTATGCAGACGATATACTAATAATAAATTGAGATATTCGTAAGGGTGTATCTACAATAGAACAAGAATGCAACTCTTTCAGAAGAGTCTCCAGTCTGGGAGCGAACTATTCCAAAACATTTACTTTCCCTTTAAACTTCAATTGCCCTAGACAAGACATGGTAAAAGAGGGCAGTCTGGTGAAACCGAAAGCTACAACCTTAAGTATGTGGGCATTAACATATATCACTCGAACATAGACATGCTTGACGGCAGCCTGGTGAGAACAATATCCTCTAATAGAACAGAGATTTCCTTTTGGATGATCCTTCTATGGACAGTCCATGGAACGGGGGCACTCACAAAAATGGTAATGCTGCCAGGTCTGCTATATTATTTAGCGAATCTACCCCTGCGGCTACCTAAGTGCATCTTCTGTACACTAGATTGGATGAGGAATGATTTAATTTAGATGACCAGCTGCCGCAGAATGCAACGTCTAGACTGCGAGTCCTGGTATAACTCAGTGGACAAAACACCAATTTACAAACTGCACTGAAAAAAAGATTATCAAGCAAAAGTTTAACATGACGGGTGAAACGAGTTCTGATGTGTATTGCATCTGCTGAATACCATAATTACAGTGATTGTACACATTTGTTCCAGAACCATAGCTCAGTTTTGAACTGTTTTTTTTTTATTTCAGTGCACTATTTATACATACATATATTCTGGCTCATATCTTACTGAAGTGGTGTTAGCCCTTGTGTAATTAGGTATGAGTTTCCATTGAAAAGCAATTTTTAGGTCTCATATATCGGACAGCATTTAGATATCCGATTGTAAAAGACCTCTTGACACCATACCAAAAACTTACAGTGGATTTAGAGCCTGTGCATTGCTTACCATTGGTTGGCTTTATTGTCTGCCTGATTTGCTTGCGTCTTATTTAATGGCTTGCCTCCGTTTTTAGGTCTCGCCTACGCAGCGCGCATGCGCTGCATAGGAGGGGACCTCTTGGAATCGATCAGCTTTTTGGGCCAAAAACGTACACGCTTTGCATTGCTTTCTATTGCAACGCATGTACGTTTGGCGTTTCCCTTGCGGGAGCAAGCTTTGGCGACGACATCTGTTTGTAATTATCTTGCAAACAGATGGTGCCCCTGCTCGCTCCCGCAAGGGAAACGCTGTCTGTGTCTGGACGGGCACAAGCGCGCGTACCACTCCCGGGCTTGTTTAGGGTGCTCGTGTTTTCGGTTTAAGCTTATTTGACAAGGCACTTGCATGCCAGAAGCCGTCCCTGCTCCGTCCTCATTTGGCATTTATTAACCGCGGTCCTCATGGCCTCGGAGGGCTCAAAACACTCTCCAATGCTGGCCTCAATATTTATTAAGCCTGCCTGTGATCATACCAAAGGAGTCCGGACCGGGCAGTGTGAGGGTTACTTGCAGCTGTGTTTCATGATCGCGGGCAGCTGCCTTGCTCAACCCAGGCATGGGGGACCCAGCGAGGTTCACCCAAATGAATTTTGCAGGTTGTGTGTGCCCCTAATTTTCAACATATTGTGGGGACACTGATTTTCTTGATCGGGCAGCAGAACGGTGTAAATCCTCAACGGAGGTACCGATTTACTGTAATCAATGATGTAAGCATTCAGGATTTCCTGTAACCTACGTTTAGTGCTTAATTACTGCATGATCTGGAATAGAAGCGCAGATGCGCTGTACCTATGTATTCCCTGAAACTGAATGTGTTTAGTCTCTAAACCGTATGGCATTAGGTGCTCTAATGTTCATTTTTTTCTGATTGCCAAAGCAGTCTCCTGTCAGGAGGCGGCCACGGCTTCCCTTCCTGTGTCTTGATCATTGAAGGTAAGTTATGGCTTTGTTTTGGGAAGTATGCCACAACGTGAAATCTGTTATTCAACCACATTTATAAGGTCCCAAAAGCGAGACCTATTGGCTATGCCAATGCTTGTTTTGTTTGTTCCTCCTCTGTAGTTAAGTTTCTTTACCATTCTTTAGATTGCCTGGATTGTATCCTTACAATGCTCACATTTAGGGTCCTATTTTTCCTCTTTCACTCGGCACTCCTTGAGAGTGCACGTTTTCTGAATCCCTGCCATGTGTGTTGCTTCCTCCCCCTGTCCCCAAATCCTCGCACTCTCCTCCCTGAGTGCCGTGAGACCCCATGCTATTTGTGTTGTTCCCTCTTCCCTACACGCTGTGTATTACTAACTTCTGCTCAGCTTTTTTTATAAAAGTGTTTTAATTTTCTTTTCCAGTCTTTTGCTCCCACTGTTTCCGTCTCACCAGCTCTGTCATTGTTCCTCCACCCCCCTCCTTTTGGAGGGGGGGATGGTTTGGCATCCATCATTTGCTGCCAAGCTGCTTCGCTTAAAAACAAAAAAAACAAAAAAAATGCTTGTTTTTCATTTACTGTTTTAATTAGTGTTCTCCATTGTGAATTGATAAAGAAAAAGCCCCCCACTCCAATCAGCAGGTGCGTGCATGTATGACTTTGCATGTGTGCACGTACGTGCTCACATGTGCATGCTTCTACCTAGTGATTGACTTGTATGTGCAAGGCACGCTTTGCTTTATCACACTTTTTTATTTTTTTAGCAGTTGCTGCACATCATCAGAAAGGTGAATTCTAATGGCTTTGCCGATATTTGTTTTGGTAATAATTCTGGTGCCACTTGACAAATGTACACAGAAACTTTTCAAATAAAATGGTTTGGCATGGCTAGTTTCGTAAAGATCCACCAAGTGTGGGGGATAAAAAAATTGAGAAGAGTTAAAAAGTGACATTTCATATTTTAATTGCCATAGGAAGCTGTTGATTACTGCGTGGAATTACACCAGCTTTTGCTACAAATTATAACTTTATTCAAGGACGTTCCTTTGCCTAGTTTCGTTAAATTGGTTCAGTAGTTTTAAAGAAATTATTAGAATTATCAAAAGTGTTTTGTAGCCCTCAAACTGAGCTGACCTGTTAAGATAGAGTTATCTGGACTTCTACTTTGCAGGCAGTCCTCTAACCTGCGTCCACAAACTGTTTTACTCACTTCAAGGGCATTATGAGTTTATTGGCAGAGAGCTCAGATATCCTTAAACCACATTGTGTTTCCTTGGGCCGCAGGAGGCACATTATGTGAGGAACATGAGACCCCTTCAGATGTTTCTGCTATTCATGGCTTCCAGAATGGCAAAATATTGAGAGGGAGACTTTCCAAGACCATCCTAACTTCTGCACACAATGAAGAAGAAAATGTTCATTGTCTTTGGTGACCCTGCTAATATGGTGAAACAAGCATTTGCAATGCAATCGGTCTTGCATTTGTTAAAGCAAGAGCTGTTGGCATGAAAATAACAATGTTTTTTACTTAGTTTTTTTATTTGCAGTGGATTTATTATATTTGCATAGCACTATTGCCAATGGTATCAAAAAAACTAAAAGTAAAAAATATTATCACTTTTAGCGCCAACAGCTCTAACTTTAACAAATGTGAGACCGATTGCATTGGAAATGCAATCGGTCTCGCATTTGTTGGAGTTATAGGCATTATAAATGCCAATGTTTTTTACCTAGTCATTTTGCAGGCTGCAGTAGTACCTAATGTGGCCAAAAGAGGTCCCATCTGACCTCTTTTGGCCACATATGGTACTGCACCCTGCAGACGCTATGGTAAATCCACCCTACCAATAATTAATTGCATGAAAGACAGTACCACGAGTACATTCAAATAGTTCATTCCAATATATACAATTAGTAGCTTTGAAATGTGACAAAATAATTATTATATTAATTCCGGATTAGGTTTTACTCAGTGTGGAGCTGATGAAGGGAAATTTATAGAAGGTCTCATATAAATGGGAGATGTGGTAGTGAGTAAAGTTACTAGTGCAAGCCTTGCTTAGGAGCAAGCGTGTGTCCTGCTTGAAGCCCTTTAAGAAAATAGTGTGCTTAGGCTGTAATTAAAACCTAGGGAGTAACAATACATGTAACGGGGTTTCCTCATGGGAGGTTACAAGAAGAGACAAGGTGGTATTAAGGAGGGACTACTAAACCTATTGACCAATGAAGAGCCACTATTTACAAAGGACAGGAACAGAAGCCAATTAAAGAGATTCTTGGAAAGTGGGCGGTGTTTTATGCCCATATCCTGAATACAAAAAGAAAAATTGATGGACAGAATGCAGAACAATGTCATACATTGACCCCAGTAAAGAGATCTGGGCCTAAATCCATTGTTTTTTTGCTCATTATGCCGTTCCAGTTTGGACCCAGCCATATGCAAATCAGTCTTGACTCTGCGCCCAATGGGAGCAGTCCAGCCCGAACTGCCAGGTCAGGTCCTCCCTGGACTGGAAACAAGCATCCTAGGACCGGTTTCAGCATGTCTTGAAGAGACAGTGCAAGCACTACCTAGGCGAGACCTAAAAAAGCAAGGACTCTGACATCTAAAGTCTTTTTCCCTCTGTCGAGACCCAAAAAACGTTGTATGCTGGGTCACGTACAAGATCTGTGGCCAAACACTCAGCAGGGTGATGTCCCACCACTACTCTTTCGTGACCTCAACGATGAAGAGATGAGACAAATCAAAACTTGAGAATGAGTACTCTGTGGCAGAGGAAAACGTCACATGAAGATGCACCAGAGTGGTGAAACATTGCTGAGTATTCTTGGAGAGAGGAGAAGAGATCAATCCACACCTGAAAGTTTTCAAGTTCTGTTGCATTGAATGCACAGTGCTCATATTGTGTGGTGAGCTAACCACTTAATTGGCCACAAGAAGATGAAAGAAGATTTCTGCATGCTCCATCTGTTTATACAAAAAATAAATGTTGAAAATAGCTGTTTGCCTTACATTTTTTTTTAAAGTTAAAAGAACAAAAAAAACCATTATTGGTTATTTTAAGAACCACCAACACAAATCAACTGAAGTGCTTGTCACTGTGTTTTAGCCTGTGCTCAGCTGCCCATTTTGGTTAGGTACAGGGTCTGGCCAAAGTTCAGCCGTGCAGCAAATCTGCTGTTCTTAGGGATGGTTGGCCGCCTGCGGTGCTTTGAGCACATGGCCTTGCCAGCTTGGGTGCAGGGCAAGTTTATGGAGATAGCCACCTGTGGGGGCTGGGCGGAGGGAACTTTTGCAGGTGGTATATGATAAAAAAAATCAAAGAAAAAAATCAATGGTTTAAGTGAAATTATGTTAGTTTTGGTTATAACACCTTAATGTAAACTTTAAAAAAATCTTAGAAATTCACTTTTCTTTTGCAAATGTATTTTATTAATTTTTATTAGTAACTGCATCATGTTACAATATTATCATGGGATGAACACAGAGAAGTAAAATCAAATGTAAATGCAGTTTTCACTTTTAATTATGGTTGTAGTTTGCAAGTTATGGATTTCGGACCTTACTATAACTTGCCAATTTCATTGGGTTTTTCGGTTTTAATTTGCAACCATAACTGCACTAAAACAGTGCCTATTAGGTTAATACATATAGTGTAAAACGGGTAATTGCGTAATATGGCCCACTATTGCCATTGAGGTGTTTTGGTGACATTATAAACTAGGACTCTATTGTGGGCTTTGCAGTCCATAACTGGCGGAATTCAGTGGTTTGCAGCACAAAACACACAAGATGATCGACGGAATGTTGCACATTGGCAAAACATTCACCCCCAGTCACAGATCTGGGTTTAATCCATTGTGATTTTGCTCACCACGCCACCCCAGTTCAGACATGGCCATATGCAAATCAGTCTTGACCCTGTGCCTCATGGGAACTGTCCAGCCTGAACTGCCAAGCCATGTCTTCCCTGGACCGGAATCAAGCATCCTAGGACCGGTTTCGGGGTTTCACCCCTCTTCAGCCAGGATAGCTTGACTCCAGTGGCGTAGTGAGCACGGGACCCACGTCTGGGCATACCCTTCCCACATAGGGCGAACAGCAAAACACACAAGATGATGGACGGAATGTTGCACATTGGCAAAACATTCACCCCCAGTCACAGATCTGGGTTTAATCCATCGTTATTTTGCTCACCACGCCACCCCAGTTCAGACATGGCCATATGCAAATCAGTCTTGACCCTGTGCCTCATAGGAACAGTCGAGCCCGAACTGCCAAGCCATGCCTTCACTGGACCGGAATCAAGCATCCTAGGACCGGTTTCAGGGTTTCACCCCTCTTCAGCCAGGATAGCTTGACTCCAGTGGCGTAGTGAGCACGGGACCCACGTCTGGGCATACCCTTCCCACATAGCAAACACACAAGATGATGGACGGAATGTTGCACATTGGCAAGACATTCACCCCCAGTCACAGATCTGGGTTTAATCCATCGTTATTTTGCTCACCACGCAACCCCAGTTCATACATGGCCATATGCAAATCAGTCTTGACCCTGTGCCTCATGGGAACAGTCCAGCCCGAACTGCCAAGCCATGCCTTCACTGGAATCTAGCTATCCTGGCTGAAGACGGGTGAAACCCCATAACCGGTCCTATGATGCTTGTTTCCAGTCCAGGGAGGACCTGGCCTGGCAGTTCGGGCTGGACTGTTCCCATTGGGCGCAGGGTCAAGACTGATTTGCATATGGCTGGTTCCAAACTGGAATGGCATGGTCAGCAAAAAAATGATGGATTTAGGCCTAGATCTCTGTACTGGGGTGAATGTATGACATTGTTCTGCATTCTGTCCATCAGTAGTTCTTTTTGCGGAATTCAGTGGTTTCACAGAATTAAGTTAACCCTAACCCAGAACCATAACTCCGTTTCTAAATGTGTGTGTTTTTCGTAGATAATCTCATGGTGTCTCACCGCGAACCCAGTCTTCTCACGGGTTTCTAATTTTCCATGTATTAAAATAGTTTAAAAAAAATAATAGGGCGATGAAGGCATGTTTTATTTTAGTAACGCGAGTACTAAGGATGTGTTTTCTGTTTTTTGCCCTCGTGTCTTTCTCCATGACTGACCGTTGTCTGTGCTGCGCGTGCACCTGTCTAGCCGGCGCCGTTTCCTGTTTTGTTGTTCTGTGTCCACACAGTGAAGCTGCAGCGTTCGTGACTGCCTTATCAGTCTAGGTTTCGAACCACTGATTTTCAGCTTCGAATTTCCGGCGTGGCTTCTCTTTTCCTCCTGTCCAAGCAGCCGTGTGAAATGAAAGCCAGCTAGAACAGTTCGGACTACCCTTTAATTGCAAGCTCATTACAATTCTAGTGATCCGTGATGAAGTGGCGCGCTATTTGTAGGCAGACACGTTGCAGTTTGCTTTCCCTGTGCAACACGCATTAGAATCATTATACTGTAAATGGAGGGAAAATAGAACCTTTTGTGATGGTTAATCCTCTGCTAATTCGGAGTCCAGTTTAAAGCTGCTGTAAATTGAAGCCCACTGGTTCTTGGCAGAGTTTCCTGTGCCCTTGGACCGCAGCCTTCTTTCTTATGAATGCAGAGCCAAGCAGCAAAGGTCTCAGGGAACAGGTCCTTTAGGCCCAGGGGCTCCCGCATCATAAATGGTTGCTTTTGATTTTTTTTCATGGGAACTGTGAACTTGGAATGTGAATATCATTCTGGGGATCTCGGACGAGAGAGATATCTGATGGGAAACTTGCTAAACATGAATGGATCGGGTATGTTTTAGGCGGACATCACTCAAGCACCCAGTTCTTAGTGCCTATATTGGCAATCCTCCCCTGTAAACAATGGTAAATGGCCTCTTAGCACACAAGGAATTAGCACTTTGATACCTTCTAGTCACGTTAGCTTTATTTAAAACTTTAAAAATAAATAAATCACACAACACATGGTTTAGTGGAAAAACAGTTTGCTCTGTAGGTATATTTCATAAATTAAATATGCCAACGCAATATATAACCTAAGCTGCCTACCCACCTGATGAGCCAAACAGCACCGTGGGCCAACCCATTTGGTGCTGCAATTTTATTTGGGGAGTTTTATCCAATAAATAACGTGGACCGCCAGACCAGGATTATTACTCGTGCCTTTCTAGGGGCAGAGAGTCACTAGGCAAGCCCGCAGTTGCTCAGGCTTACATCCCAAGGTCCTACTGTAAAGACTCCTGGGGTTTGGCATAGAGCACCCCTGCTGTGCTCCCTGAGATGTTACCTCCATGTACCAAACTGCCTCGAGATTGCCCTGTAACTCCGTCTGCAACACAAATAGACAATATGCTCAGAACAGGAAGCCAAATCAGCTGCCGACACACTGAGTATGGGATAGGGTGGGTGACAGCGGGTAGCAAGGATGGCGGCAACTGAGTGGGGCAGATATAAGTACCTGGGCAAAGCTGGCCAGACATGACGTGGGGTGAGCGCCGGAAGTGAGGGACTCCCCCGGGCGGGTCGCACATACTAGCATGATGGTGAGTGTGCCAAAATGCGGCACAAAGGGGCCGCCCTCTTTGGAGAGCCCACTGTGTGCATCACAGATAGCCACATTCTGCAGCTATTTTTTTCTATTGTGTATTCACTTTTTCTGCGTTGCTTGATAAATAGGTTTGCCGTTAGCGGCCAAGTCCTGCAATTAGTTTATCGACAACCTTTGTAATGTTTGTACGTGTATTTGGAGGTATTTAACATTTATGTGGTGCAAAGTGCAAACACAGCTGAAAGGCAGCGGAGTTCTGTACAGGGTGAAAGGCAAATGCACTCACAAGTGTTTGGAGGGATTGCTGGTTTCTGAGAGCAGAAGTGGACTTTTACCGCATTCTGTTGTAGTGTTTTTTACAGAGGTGCTTCTTCAGCTCTTTACTAAATCCGAGTAGGTGTTGGGAGGTCCTGATGGACATATAATAATGTCGCTCAAATATCTGGTTGTACGTTGTAATATTTTTATGTAGATTGTAGAAATGGAAAATGGTTTATTTTTCAAAGCTGTTTATAGACATAACTGTGCCAGGCATGCTATGTTTTCTGGTGCAGTGCCTTTTAAAAACAGAATTCCTCTAGAGTGCCGTGGAATTTATATCGTCCAGTGTTTCTTGTACACACAAGCAGATGTAAAAGTGTTGTATGCATGAATGAAAACATGCAGGTGCCCAAGTTTTAAGGTTTTACGTTCCTCTTATTTGCTAGTGCTTGGAGATTTTGTAAAATAATGCCATTTTCGATGGGTGAATCCATGCAAGTGTCCAAGTTTAAAAGATCTGCATTGCAAATACTAGCTCCTGCTCAGTGCTCTCATCTAAAGATGGCCTTTTAAATCTACTTTCCAATTGTACATAAATTAGGCTCACCGCGATCTCCATGAAGGTTAGCAAGTATAAAATATGAAAAGGCATTTAGTAATTGCTTCAAAGAAGTATCCTTTCTGTTTGTAGAGAAAGAGACAGACAGGAATATTTTCCTTCCTTACAAAAGTCATGAAACATATCATCCCTGGCACAGTTATGTCTATAAACGGCTTAGTAAAATAGACCATTATCTATTTTTTTAGGTCTTGCTGAGCCAGCGCATGCGCTGCTCCGAGACATTTAGTATCGGGGTTTTCAAAGTGCTGCCTGGTGGCCTAGCGCTTGCGTTCACACGACCGTGCGCGCGCAGCCGCCATCTTTTTTCCTTTCACTTTTGCGCGGCCGTGTCACTTTCACGGCCACGCGGCTATCGGCTTCATTTTCCTTTCACTTTTGCACGGCCGTGTCACTTTCACGGCCGTGTGGCTTTTGCTTGTTTTTGATGGCAAGGCGCAGACCCACCTGGGCAAACTCCTTTTTTTTCAGCAGTGGTCCGATGTATTTATATAAAATCCAGTTTCATGGCCTTTTTTTCTTCATTTTCAATTACAGTGAAGAAGTGCTGTAGTGGATGCCGCCCTCTGCCCTCCAGATGCAGACGTCACCCTCCTTACGCGCAGAGTGTAATATGTGTGCCCACACCTGCTGGCCAGGTTGCAATTACCGGTGCAGGGCCACGCAGCCCCACTACAGGCCAGATAGCGGGCTCGCCTTTTATAGCTCTGCATTTGGACAGCTCGCGATATATGTTTTTTCACTAATAAGTTGAAATCAAATACCGCTGAGCTTGCATTTTATATTATCTGATTAGTTACAGGCGCACGTTTCCCTGCTGGAAGAGAGGCCTGCGTGTCCACGGTGCTGGCTACGGTGCTGCGGTCGCACTGAAAGCAGATGCTTGCAGGTTTTTTTTTTTTAATTAATTTTTTTAGCAAAAAGCCACTTTTATGAGCCGTGTCTAGCCTGAGAAATCCACCAAAAGAGAGCGTTCAGTATGTCCATACACAGCATGGCTGTTATGCATACATTATACATCCAATGCTTAATTTGTACCGGTGCATTGCCAGGACCACAACTTGTAGGAATGTTAGGGGACCAGCAACAGCTACATGAAAGTAAGTAAAAAGGGAGTTTTTGTCAGTCTGAACTACTGTGAAAAGACCTACTATTAGGGAATCATCTGAGGATGTCATGTTAACATTGCCGGGTGATAAAGTACTTCTATCATTGGGCACCAACATTTTTTTTAAAACAAATAAAGCACTGATGTCATCATAAGGCATGATGCTAAAGCGCGTCGTTGACCGGCATTTTCCATTTTTTGACTTGTCTCTTTGAGGCTCGCCGCTGGCTGAAATGCTGTGGTTTTAGGCAAAGGCATGTAATTGGCATTTATTGTGCTCAAAACAATATTCTAGCACAATCAATGTTGGCCACCTAAAACATAGCAAAGAGCCTCTACCACAAATTAGTGGCTTGTTCTGCCTCCTTTCCGTGTCAGATGCGTTATGAAAGTCTATACTGTCTGTTGTAAATAAACAGGGAGTAAACTATTATGACTTACTGTTTTTTATTTTAATACAATTAAATGTTTGCTCTTGTTGTGAGAGCGGCAACTCCAGGGTTGTGGGTGCCATCCATAACAATTCTTTCTTCCACCACACTGAGAAATGCAAGCACTAAACCACACCCAACTTCCATCAAGTGTTGGGAATTTGTAGGCCTTCAAATCGATGATCGAGCCTCGGCCTCACAAAATCACTCAAACAATCATTGGCAATGCCAATGGATCTTGCTTTAAAGGAATGTTGTATGGTAATTTGAAACATTACAAGTAAATAGCATAGGAATAGATATATATTTGTGTGGAAGAAAAGAACTGTAGAATAATATTGGTGCAGGCTTAAAGGTCACGTGTTGGTTGCACATGCAGGTCAATTTAACAATCCATGTAGATTAATGACTCCCTCCTTTCATCTGTGCTGCTGCCAGAGAAAGACAACATAAATGAATTCGTCATCTAAGACACTTTACTAGCATTCCAATGTCATGTGTGTGCCCCTTAAAGTTCACGCTTAGGCACCTGGATAAACGAGCATTGGCATAGCCAATAGATCTCGCCTTTGGGACCTTATAAGTATTTAGTTATGCAGCACAATATCCTTGGTGCAACAACTTCAACTGTTGCATGGCTAAACACTTATAAGGTCCCAAAGGCGAGAACTATTGGCTATGCCAATGCTTGTTCTTTCTTCCATTCTTTACATTGTTGTTCAGATCGCACTTTGTGCCCTAATGATGATCTCACTAGGAATGCTAATGTATCCCCGAAATATTTAGAGGTTAAAACGCGTTGTCATTTATTCTGGGGAAGAAGACTGAGAACCTTCTTTATTTAGAAATCAAGTGTATCACATGTGGATACTTGACAGTTGTACAATAAAAAAGGAAAATAACTGAATAGGTCAACAATAGAGAGGGATCCATAGACATGCACCCTCATCCTCAGAAGGGAAATACATTAGATGTAGTGAGTTAATAATCGATTTGGACTTTGCACCATCTCACGAACTCTAAGAAACTTCAGATTTTGTCTAAAAAGCTGTGTAGAATTGTTATGTGATGTTTTGACTATTTATTTTTTTCTTTTTGAAGATTTAGTCATGTCCATCCAACATTGTTTTTGGTCAAGTGTATTATATGTTGTATATAGTGCCATTGTCTTTTTTGTACTTCAGATGAAGAGATTAAGATAAATTTTACATATCTCTAATAAAAAGAAGCACATAAAATAAAAGCATGAGATAAATTCTCAAACACACTTGATTAAAGCGGATGTTGTGTTATGAAAGTTGGTGTGTATTGATGGCCACGTGCGGCTTATACATTTTGCATTATACTCAGCAGGATTGCCACATAAATGCTCTCACTTTGAAGTCAGAGAAAGATAAGTAAACACCAAACTACCTTCAGAAGACAGAGCCTGACATTTGAACTCTGACTTTGACTGCACAGCAAATGTGACAAAATGAGAACAAGATTTAAAGGCCTGTTTACAGAAAACGAGCGCTCGAAAGGATACAGTAAAAAAAGGATTGCTCCTGGGATGGATGAACTGAAGTTGGACAGCCTAAAGCAAATACAGCCAGCAAATGTAAAGCAAGTGGCTGTGAGTTACAAACCACAAAATCAATAGTAAGCAATAGGTCAAATGCATTTTTAGGGAAGCTTTCAGAATGCCCACAAGAAGCCGTAAGCAGACCAGACAGTAGCGCTATCTGGTAGGCTTCGACATAAAAATGTCTTTGTGATGATCCTAATTTTGGGGGCCAGTTGTTAAAACCTAACCTGCGAGTAAGTGGGACAGTACTCTTGGTGCTCCAGCATATGCCACTCTAGATCTCACTAACACCCAAAAAGTTTAGTGCACAAAAACCTAGGTACATAGTTCCTGTAGAGGCCCTCCCCAATACCGCTATCATGTAAGTTGAAGCAAAGATTTATTAGTCTATTATCTTAGTGCTGGATTACTTAAAATGTATGAAATCCACTTATAATAATTCTCAAAAACATAAGCTAAAGGTCCAATAAAGGACCATTTTAAAGAAAATGGTGATTTATCTGTCTTAAAAAAAAACCAATTAACTTTGGAAATCAATACTTAATTTTCTGAGCTTTCAAATCATCGACCCTACTTGGATATTTTTCTGGTGTCAAAAAGCTCATCCTCTTTATGTTTTTACTTGGGGATAAGACTTATCCGTAGCATGCTGCAGAAAGGTCAAAATATATTTGTTTTTGTAGATGTGTTGAATGCATGCATGCCCCAACAAAATGATGCGGCGGCATAGTTGTTGCATCTATTTTTTGTTTCATTTTTAAGCAATACTTCACTGCATGGCTAAAGA
This sequence comes from Triturus cristatus, assembly GCF_964204655.1. Classification (NCBI taxonomy): domain Eukaryota; kingdom Metazoa; phylum Chordata; class Amphibia; order Caudata; family Salamandridae; genus Triturus; species Triturus cristatus. Next base: position 866,305,714 of record NC_140589.1, read on the forward strand.
GCATTGGAAAATACATTGGGACTTATTGGCATGCCATGTTGGTTTTTCCAGTTCTTGTTTTTTGGATTACTGCCAGCGGAATCACACTCCAATCAAATAGTTTGGTGATAACCTCTCACTGGTTCAAGAGCCCAGTGACCTGATTTCAGTTTTAATCTGCTTTTGATGGAATGGGGGAAGCTCATCCGCTTTTCTGAGCGAAGAATCCTGCAAAGAGTTTCCTTACCCAGTTACAGTCAGAATATTTTCCATATTATTCATTCTTCTTAAGAAAGACTGAATGGGTGGTATTTATTGGAGGACTGTTTTCCTTCTAGAAAAAATTGGCCCATATGCCTAGAAAACCTGAGTGGAGCAGCTAGGAAGAAGACCACTGTTTTTGTACAAGAAAAAAAAAAAAGAAGAAACCTTCGGCCTACAAGCCTTTTTTTTATGTAAGTCTGTGTTTTTACTAAAATTAGCTGTATCATATTCCCTGCTCACTGAGGAGGAGAACACAACCTCTTGGGCTTGCCTCAGATTTCGAATTTCTATGAAATCTGTGTTTCTGCTCACAAAATAGATCTAATTCTTTCTACATTTCCTAAAAGTACATGAAATTGAAAAAAGTAAGCCTTAAGACACAGAGTTTCAGACACACTCTTAATCGTGTTGACATGCTAAATCATTCTTTGGGCTGTTACTTTATAAGACCACACATCATCTTTGTGGGGTTTTATTAAGTTATAACCACTGAAAGTTTGCATGTTTTTTCTCTCACAATTTTATAAAGTGCTTCTTTTGGTGTGGCGTGCACTGTGTTCCTCATATATCTTCTAAAGTATTGCCATTTGAGCACCTAATAGGAATAGTTTGTCGAGTGGAGAAGCACATGCTAAAGATCTCTTAAGAATCAAAAACTAATACTAAAACAGTAAGGAATTTATCCTGGGAGGAAGCGAAAATGCATGCACTACTTTATTTCCTATTGTTGTTGAGCTCCTGAGGCATGACTGATCCTGTAAGTGTTCAGTTCTGGCCTGGAGTCGAAGCCTCGAGCCACAGCCTGCTGTGTACTTTGTTATACACTCAGTCCGTATTCACTGGCTAAGGTGTCAATAAACAGAGTGCCCTGAACATCTAATACAATTTGTGTCCCTTCTCTCCTTTGAAGAGGACATCATTCTTATCTTTTTCATCTGCTTCGTGTGGCTTTATCAGAGATAAAATGCGCAAAGGTATTTGGTTGGTAGGGACACTTCTTTACCCAACTGTGAGGAGGAGCCATCCCTCAGACGTCTTGGAAATCATCAATAAAATCTATATTGAGGTAAATTGTGTGTTCTTTGCAAAAGTAAAACACCAAGAGGTTGTCTTTTACCTGACTATGTCAGGAATGCAGAAAAACATGTAGTGAGTACTGCCACCATGAGAGCACACTCGTATGCCGATTATAGTTTTGAAAGATTGTTAGTCAAGGCATCAGTGTACTGTCAAATAGAACATCTGAAAGAAACACGTTAGTTAGATTCCTCACCTTAGAATATCCCCAGGCGTCAGACTGGATCTGGAAGATTTTTCGTCAGCAATACCCCTTGCGCGTCGCTAGGCGTCGTCTGCGGCTCCGCGTCCGTCGTCGGCGTCGTGCGCCGGAATGACGTCGTCGGAGTACTCGCGCGCTGACGTCAGTTCTTCTTTTTTCCGCGCCAGTAAGCGCAGATCTGGGAGAGCTACCCCTTTAGTCAATTTTTGACTAGTTTTTTGATCCTTTTTGATCCTGTCAATCGACTCCGGTGCCGGTAGGATGCCTGGTTTTAAAGCCTGTGCTGACTGTGACCGCCTGATGTCGGCTACGGACCATCACCGCCGGTGCCTGTACTGCTTGGGCCTCGACCACGACACGGAGTCGTGTTCCGACTGCAAGGCCCTGACCTCGAAGGCTAGACGGGAGCGGTCCCGTAAGCTTCTCGAGATCCGCCACTCGGCTCCGCGCGTCGCTCGATCCCGGTCCAGGAGGAGGTCCAAGGATCGGTCGCGGAGCCGCAGCCGACGTCACCATCGGTCGTCGGGATCCAAGTCTTCGGGTAAGTCGAAGCATTCCAAGAAGTCCAAGAGGCGACATCGCTCTTCGGACTCCCCTCGCCGGTCGCGCGACTCGGCCGAGGGTCAGGGTGGTTCCACCCCCGCGGCTCCGGCGGAGCCGCAGGCGCCGCGCACGTCCCCATACCCTCCAGTCCCTGGGACTGACGCGACGCCGGCGGAGGTCAGTGCCTTCCTCTCGGCCATGAGGAACCTGGCTCCGCCGTCGGCGCCCGCTGGTGCGCCTTCGGGCCCCGCGGACCCGACTGGGCTGCCTTGCCTGCCGGTGGCTCCGGCCCCGGCGCCGTTGACGGCTCCGGCCTCGACGCCGCAAGCGCCCGAGGGACCCGTTCTCGAGTCCCCGTCGACGCCGGTCGACCTCGTCACGCCTCCTCCGCCGGCGTCGACACCGGTACCACCCCCGACGTCGACTCCGCTCGACGTCGTGCCCCAGTTCAGTCCCGCTCCGGGCCCGGCGCCGGTCCGGCGTCGATGGACGCCGAGATCGACGCCGCTAGAGACACATTTTGTCTACCGCCCGGCTCCGTTACTTTCTCCTCTACACCAGGAGTCGGATGATGGGGACTACTGGGAGGGATCCGAGGATCCTATGGCCGCTCAGGCCCAACTGTCCCAGGACTGGGCAGATGAACTGGGGGAGGCCAGTGGTCTGGATACCTCGCCAGACACTGGATTCATCTCTCCTCCGACTGTGGCGTCGGAGGAGGGTGCTGCTTTGTCCGTGGTGCTGCGCAAGGCGGCCGCAGCCCTTGGGCTCGAGCTACCTGCCGTGGCTGTGAGGACGAACGTCCTCACTGAGGTGCTTCAGACTGCAGCAAGCTCCACTGAGCCTCTGCTGCCATTCAATGAGGCCCTCACTGACGTTCTACAGGGCACCTGGTCCAAGCCCTCCACAGTTCCTCCTGTGGACAGGAACGTCGCCAGGCGCCACCGCCCTGCTCCGGGCGACCCCAGTTTTCTGTCCCAACACCCTACCCCTGAGAGCCTGGTTATGCAGGCCTCCACCTCCCAATCCTCTTTCCCGACCGCCCCGCCGGACCGGGATTCCAAGAGACTAGAGCAGTTTGGCAAGAAGCTGTTCTCTTCCCTTAGTTTGGGCCTGCGGTCTTTGAACACCGCTTGTCTCTTGGACCGTTATTCCCACTCTCTGTGGGATGCGGTGGAGGACGCGCTGCCCCTGTGTCCGGAGGAGGTCCGGACACGACTTACCCAGGCTCTGGCCGATGGGAGGGATGCCGCGCGACATGCTATAAGATGTGGGCTTTACACCACGGTAGGGCCATTTCTACCTCAGTGGCGCTTAGACGTCACGCCTGGCTGCGGTCCAAGTCATTTTCGGGTGATGTCCAGAGCTCTCTCATAGACATGCCCTTTGATGGCACTCGCCTTTTTGGCGAGAAAGCGGACAGTGCGCTGAATCGCTTTAAGGACTCCCGGGCTACGGCCAAGTCCTTGGGCCTCTCGGCCCCGCGGTCGCAAACTTCCGCCTTTCGCCCCTTTCGTGGCCAAGGAAGGGGTGCCTCCTCACGTACGCCTAGCCACCAGCCGCAGAACCAACCTGCGCGCGGACGTGGTTTCCGCCGAGGCGGTTCTGGAGGACGACGAGGTCAGTCCACATCCACCCCGGCAGCATCCGCCTCAAAACCTTCCTAGTCCGAGCTTTCAGGCCCATTCCACGCCAGTGGGCGGCAGAGTTCGCCATCACCTGCTCCACTGGCGGTCCATCACATCGGACAGGTGGGTGCTGCAAATCGTCCGAAGGGGCTACTCCCTCCCCTTCGAGACGACCCCTCCAGCCATGCCACCGCAGCACCACCGTATCTCGGGGGATCATTTGAATCTTCTCCACGAGGAAGTTTCGGCCCTCTTGGCCAAGGGGGCCGTCGAGCACGTTCCGAGTCCAGAAGTAGGTCGTGGTTGTTATTCCCACTACTTTCTGGTTCCCAAGAAGGGCAAAGGGGGCCTACGCCCTATCTTGGACCTCCGGAACGTCAATGCCTTTCTCCGGAAGGAAAGGTTCAAGATGTTGACTTTGGCTCAGGTTCTAGCTGCCCTAGACCCCGGAGACTGGATGGTAGCGTTGGACTTGCAGGACGCATATTTCCACATCCCCGTCCTGCCGGCCCACCGGCGTTACCTGCGGTTCACGGTGGGCCAAGAGCACTTTCAGTTTACCGTGCTCCCCTTCGGCCTCACCAGTGCCCCTCGGGTGTTCACGAAAGTGATGGCGGTGGTCGCAGCTCATCTGCGCAGATCAGGGGTTCCAGTCTTCCCCTATCTCGACGACTGGTTGTTGAAGGCGGGCTCGCCCCAGGCAGTCGTCTCCCACCTCCAGACTACGGCGGATCTCCTGCATTTGCTGGGGTTTTCCATCAACGTGCCGAAGTCACACCTGAGTCCCTCTCAGAAGCTCCTCTTCATCGGAGCGGTTCTCGATTCGGCGCAGTTCCGGGTCTATCCACCGGAACAGCGGGTCCGGGATATACAGGCCCTGATTCCCATCTTTCGGCCTCTATCCTGGGTTTCGGTCAGGCTAGTGTTGCGGCTTCTGGGGCTGATGGCCTCCTGCATCCTACTAGTGCATCACGCCAGGCGGCGCATGCGGGCTCTGCAGTGGGACCTGAAGTTTCAGTGGGCCCAGCATCACGGCAACCTGTCCGACCATGTCTTGATCTCGGAGGGCATTGCACAGCAGTTGCAGTGGTGGCTCACGGACCGCGATTGGGTCATGGGCAGAAGCCTCTCCCTTCCCCAACCGGAGCATGTCGTAGTGACGGATGCGTCCCTCCTGGGATGGGGTGGCCATATGGGAGAGGCGGAGATCAGAGGCCTCTGGTCTCCGGCGGAGTCTCGTCTCTACATCAACCTGTTGGAGTTGAGAGCGATCCGACTTGCACTGAAAGCCTTCCTTCCCTCTGTCCGGGGAAGTGTCGTGCAGGTGTTCACGGACAACACCACCGCCATGTGGTATTGCAACAAACAGGGCGGGGTGGGGTCGTGGACCCTTTGTCAGGAGGCCCTGCGCCTCTGGACGTGGCTGGAACACCAGGGCGTCACCCTGGTGGTTCAACATCTGGCGGGCTCTCTGAACGCCAGAGCAGACGAACTCAGCCGCTGGTGCATGATGGATCACGAATGGCGTCTGAACTCCGAAGTGGCGCAAGGTCTCTTTCAGCAGTGGGGAGAGCCTTGGTTAGATCTATTCGCCACCGAAGAGAACGCGCAATGTCAGCAGTTCTGCGCGTTGGAATTTCCAAGGCGGCACTCGCTCGGCGACGCTTTTCGTCACGAGTGGAGTTGCGGTCTGTTGTACGCCTTTCCGCCTATACCACTTCTGCCCAGAGTGCTGAAGAAGATCAGGCACGACCGGGCCCAAGTCATCTTGGTGGCTCCGGATTGGGCACGAAGGTACTGGTATCCCGAGCTACTCAGTATGTTGACCGATCCTCCGATACGTCTGCCCCTTCGGGAGGATCTTCTGTCGCAGCAGCAGGGGACGGTCCTCCACCCGAACCTGTCCAGCCTCCACCTCCATGCGTGGAGATTGAGCGGCGACAGTTGATGCCATTTGACTTGCCTCCTGAAGTCTGTGATATCATTCTGGCAGCCAGGCGTCCCTCCACAAAGTCGGTATACGCCTGCCGGTGGAACAAATTTGTGGCATGGTGCACAGCAAAGGCTGTGGATCCCCTTTCCGCCCCTCTTTCTGAGGTTCTCCTCTTTCTTCTTTCTTTGGCCCGGCAGGGCTCTGCCCTGGGCACCCTGAAAGGTTATCTTGCTGCCATCTCTGCCTTCTTGCGGCTTCCTGATCAGCCTTCTCTTTTCAAGTCCCCTGTGGTTACACGCTTTCTAAAAGGCATTACTCACACGTTCCCTCCTGTCTCTTTTGTAATGCCTCAGTGGGACTTGAATCTTGTTCTCACATTTCTAATGTGCGCTCCCTTTGAGCCTCTTCATAATTGTCCTCTTCGTCTGCTGACGCTTAAGACTGCTTTTCTGGTAGCCATCACCTCGGCTAGACGGGCGAGTGAGCTCCAGGCTTTATCTTCAAAGCCTCCTTTTCTGTCTGTTCATCCGGACAAGGTTGTCCTTCGGCCTCGTCCCTCCTTTCTTCCGAAAGTGGTGACTCCATTTCATCTTGGGCAGTCTGTCACCTTGCCCACCTTCTTTCCGCCTCCGCATCCTTCCAAAGAGGAAGAGAGGCTCCACCGTCTGGACCCAAAATGTGCGCTCTCCTTTTATTTGGACCGCACAAAGCAGTTCCGGGTGGACGACCAACTTTTTGTTGGATACGTGGGTGCTAAGAAGGGGAAAGCGGTGCACAAACGGACCATCTCTCGGTGGGTCGTTTTGTGCATCAAAATTTGCTACTCCTTGGCAAAAAAAGGCCCTCCTGTTGGGCTGCGCGCCCACTCAACTCGGGCCACAGCGGCTACTACTGCTTTGGGACGGGGTATCCCTTTGCAGGACATCTGTCAGGCGGCGACGTGGGCTTCGCTACACACGTTTGCCAGGCATTATTGCCTTGACAGCCAAGTCCGGAGGGATGGCTTCTTTGGCCGTTCTGTCCTCCAGGACTTTCTGGTGTGATCTTGGTTCGCAGACCCACCACCGGGGATGGTATTGCTTGGGTATCTATTCTAAGGTGAGGAATCTAACTAACGTGTTTCTTTCAGATGAACAAGTTACTTACCTTCGGTAACGATGTATCTGTAAGAAACATTAGTTAGTTAGATTCCTCACCGACCCACCCATCCTCCCCGTTCTGCGAACCGACATCTAGGGTTAAGGATATCCTTTTCAGGCCCCTAGATTTTCTTTTTGGCACCAGTGTCGGTCTTTGCATGGCTCTGCGTTCCTGGTGCGGAAAGCTATGTACAAGAACTGACGTCAGCGCGCGAGGGCGGTGTCTAAGTACTCCGACGTCATTCCGGCGCACGACGCCGACGACGGACGCGGAGCCGCAGACGACGCCTAGCGACGCGCAAGGGGTATTGCTGACGAAAAATCTTCCGGATCCAGTCTGACGCCTGGGGATATTCTAAGGTGAGGAATCTAACTAACTAATGTTTCTTACAGATACATCGTTACCGAAGGTAAGTAACTTGTTCTACTAGTTAAAATAAAATAACTTGGATAGCACTGTGAATTTCTTTTTAGCAAATACATTCCGACGGAATGTTTTTTTTTTTTTTTTGTCCTCATACTACAAAACATGCTCTTAATTCAGGAAGATTGAGCCTATTAGACCATATTATAGCCCAACGAGAGGAAACATCCACACCTGGTCTCTTCTCATTGAAGGATGGGTAAAAAAGTTCACCCCCGGTAAAGGTGTCCTCAATAAGGGCTTATCCAACATAGTCGAGGCTCTTCCTTGTTCGAAGGGCATTTACTCCTAGCCGCAGCTGGCTTTCCAACATCTCGCCCTCGAGAGCAAGTTCATAATCATTGGACTGAGACATAATTAAGTTGCAGCACTTTGCCTAGATAGGTTCGATACTGAGTGATGATCCGACAGTTGTATGCAGTAAAGGGGGAACAGTGTATCTTGGGTTAATAGTTATGAATTATAAACAAAAGAGGTTGTGAACCAATTATCCCATAGATCCCAAAATTTTGACTTTCTTCCCCTTTTACTTGCTCGATCCAGAGTTGAAATGCGTTGGGCCGAATTTATCCATTCGGATTTAGTTGGTGGAATAGGTAAGACCCACTTTATACAGATTTCCCTACGTGCCAGGAGGATCAAAACAAAAAGGAGAGTCTTCTGTTTTTTAGATAAAACCAGATTGTCTGTCCCCCTGAAATTACCCCAAAGATGATAATAGGGGCTGTTAGTCTGACCTCTTTTCCTGTAATTTCAAAAAAGGTTTTACTCACATAATCCCAGAAGATCTCCAGCGCAGGACATTGACAGAACATGTGTACCTCGTTTACGTTGATTCCATCGCACTTCGGACACTTCTTTGACACTCTATTCCCCAATTTGGATAGTTTCAGTGGTGTCCAATAGGCCTTGTGGACAGTAAAAAGGTGGTTTCTTTTTAGGGGGGCAGCTTTCACATATGACCAAAGAGTAGACATAGATACTTGCCCGAGAGTTTCGAGGTCCTCGCCCGGCATATCTTTCTTCCAGCTCTCTGTAAAATGGATGGATTTTTCCTCTCCAGTCTCAATCATTAGCCAGTACCATGCTGCTACCTCCTTTCGGGTTGATCTTACACTGATTCCTTTAACCAGATCTCCATTCCCAGCCCTTTCTTTATTGGTTGTTTTGGTCCAACCTAAAATTTGCAGATACTTAAAACGGGAGACCGAGTTATTTGTTAAGATGGAAAAAAGATGCCAAGGGATTAGCTCATTGTCTACTATTAACTCTCCCCATCTTTTAATTTCGGTTTTACGTAGAGGCAGTGTGAGGGCATCTTGTAAACATAGCGGAGTATCCGGGCTATCCCATATCGGAGTTTCTTCATTGTAGTAAGGAATATCTAATAAAGCTCTCACTTGAACCCAAACTCTAATAGCTGCTTTAAGAATCTTCAGTCTGACCTTTTTAAAGAATTTCGGGTGTCCATATTTTAAAAGAAAAAAGTCGGCTTCTGTTTTATAGGTGAGTGTTAAAGCAGTGAAAAGGGGTGAGTAGGTCTGACTATCATTTAAAAGTTGGCATGAATTCTTGAGTTGGAAGGCGCAGTAGTAAAGGTATAAATCAGGGGTGGCAATTCCACCTTTAGGTTTTTTTCTCCTAAGTTTCTTTTGGGAGATTCTAGAGTTTTTCCTGCCCCAAATGAAGGAGGAAAAGAGACCTTGTACCTTTTTGAACCAGCTTTTAGAGAATTCCAGGGGGATATTATCAAATAAGAAGGTAAATTTGGGAAGAATTGACATTTTCAGTTAGTTTGATCTGCCCATCATTGAAAGAGGAAGAGAATCCCATGTCTGTAACTGCTGTCTTACACTTGCAACCGTTTTATCGAAGTTTAGCTGAGCTATCTTATCTATGTTCTTAATGATTTGAAGCCCAAGATATCTTATTTGATGTTTTTCCAACTTGCTTTTCTAGGGAGAGTTCCATATCATAAGCTCAGTTTTTTGCTGATTTACAGAGTATCCTGAAACTTTCCCAAAGTTCTCCAACTGAACCCAAATCTCCGGGAGGGCTTGTTCTAAGTCTCCGGTTAGAACCATGAGGTCATCCGCATACAAACCAATTTTCCTTTCCCAACCCATACACCGAAAGGGGGAGATGTTATGACAGGATCTTAGATTGCATGCCAGTGGTTCAATATACATATTAAAAAGAAGAGGAGAGAGAGGGCAACCCTGTCTAGTCCCACGGGAGATCTTAAGTTGTTTAGTCAAAATGCCGTTAACTAGAATCCTAGCGGAAGGATTATTGTAGAGAGCCTTTATTGCTGCTACAAAGGTTTTTCCAAGGTTGAAACGTTGGATTGCTTCTATTAGAAAGGGCCAACTGACCCTATCAAAAGCTTTAGCAGCGTCAAATGTTAAAACTGCCAGTGGAGACTCATATAGGATTGCTAGGTCTATTGCTCCAATAAGATCATGAGTTAATTCATATAATTTTCTCCCCTTCATAAAGCCCCTTTGGTCGGGGTGTATTAAAGAGACGGCGACCATATCTAACCTCTTAGTAAGGAGTTGAGTGTAAATTTTATGGTCGCAGTTTAAAAGAGAGATTGGTCTGTATGACTCTCAAAGTTGCGGGTTCTTGTTGGCTTTTAGAATAATAGTGATTGTGGCCTCATTCCAGGAAGCCGGCAACTCCTGAGCCAGAACAAACACAGAATTAAAAAGTTGAAGTAGAAAGGGGGTTAACTCCTCTTTCAAAATAATGTTGACTTCATTCGGGATGGCGTCTGGACCAGCTGCTTTCCCTTTTTTTAGATTTTTAATGACCTGCAGTACTTCTTCTAACCTAATTTGATTATTTAGGCTGTTACTATCAGCGGTCGAAAGAGTAGGGAGTTGAAGGTCTTGGAAGAGGACTTCCAGATTTTCCTTACTTGGAATTGATTCTTCAGAGTATAGATCTAAGAAGAAGCGAACAAAGGCCTCCTCAATCTCGGAGTCCTCTTCAATGACTTTACCAGTACTTGGGCATTTAAGGCTCCTCACCATGTTTCGGGTGTATTCTGATTTAGTTTTCCAGGCTAAAAGTCTACTACAACCTTCTCCACACTCATGGTGGGCAAGTTTACTTGCCTCCCATTTTCTCTTATTTATTGCCTCAAGATGGTCTATTAATTCATTCTTGGTATGATGTAGTTGTTGTCTCTTATTCGGATCATTAGGTGTTTGTTGTAATGCTATTGTTTTTTGAGTAATTTTAGCTTCGATTGCCACAATATGCTCCTTTGCTTTCTTGCTGTGTGTTATCGAGAGTGTAGTCAATAAACCTCTTAAAAAGGCTTTATATGAGTCCCAGACAATATAATGTGCGGCTGAATTTACATTAAACATAAAAAATTCCTTTGTGGCTATCTTCAGTTTATGAACAATAACAGGATCCAGAAGTAATGTACGATTAAGAGTCCATCTTGTTGGTGCGAGGCGCTTTGGTAGAGCAACTTCTAAGAGTACCGCTGAATGATCGGAAAGATGTTCCGGAAGGTGTGAGACTTTAGATGTATCTTTACTGGTGTTGCGATCTACCAGGAAAAAGTCAATCCTTGAAGAATGGCCACATTTCTTATTATGAAAAGTAAATTTTCCCTCTGCAATTCTTGCTGTGAATCTCCTTTCGCCCCATATATCCAAGAGCCCTCCATCAATCATTAATTGTTGAAGGACTTTACGGGTTTTTGGTGTAGCCCCTGCCGCTCTTTTAGACGTGGAGTCGTAATTAGGATTTAAGACTACGTTGAAGTCACCTCCCATAATAATTCGATCGTTTACTACTCCCAAATGGAGAAGCAAAGATTGGAGGTGGGTTGGATCATCAGTATTGGGGCCGTAGTAGCTGGCAAACGTGAACCAAGTTGTATTAAATTTTGCTCTAACGGTCACCCATCTACCATCGGTGTCTGGTGTTACTTTCCCTATAACTGCTCGAGTATTTTTCTTGAAAATAATCGCTACCCCTTTTGTCTGCGTTTTTTGTAATGATTGAAATCAATGTTCTATCCAATTGTGGTCTTTGAGTATTCCTGCCCATTCTTCCTTGATAAGATGAGATTCCTGAATTAGTATAATGTCATAGTTAGTAATACGCAGATATTCCAAAATGTTCTTCCTTCTAGTCGTGAACCTGAGTCCATTTACATTCCAGGAAAGTATTTTTAAGTTCTGTACACTACCCATAGTGGTTATTTCTTCTGGCACTATTCTCCAAACTCTCTAGTTTGTCCGCAGTTATTCTTTCTTTTATTTTTAATCTCTTAATCTCTCCTGTATTCTTGTTAACCTGTCTTTAAAGGTCTTCAACTGTAGCTTCCACCGCTTCTACTCTGCCCATTACTTCATTGATTCTCAGTTCAAGCGCCTCACAAACCCCTGAATCTTTTGCTGGTTTTTTTCAGATGTCGCAAAATTTTCTCTCATCTCAGAGATCAGGTTTAAAAGTAAATTCTCTGTGGTAGAGATGGGCCCTACTGCCTGTCCCACTCCTGCTCCCACTCCTCCTCCCCGCTCAGTCGATTGACGAGGCGAATTATGTGGGGAGCTGTCTATAGCGGAGATTAGGGTAGACCTGGGAGTAGGAACGGGGCTGGGGCCGGCGCTCAAAGTTTCTGAGTTTTCCTGTGCTGAATCTTGCTCTATACTGCTAGTTCGGGGTTCTGTTAATACTTCCTCCATATCTTTTAAAGTGGAAAACCTATTCTCCAACAAGATCGTATCCTCTCCCTGCTCCATAGGTCCCAAACTGGTCTTTATACCGTCTCTGTCATAATTACCGGGGGCTGGACAGCTTGAATACACGCCTGGGCTTGAACTTTAAAGTAACTACGGAGAGAAGGGGTAACCAGAGTACTCACTTGGTTAATTAACTTGGGCTGATTATATTTTGTTTTTTGAGTTTTTATGGATTTGATACTTTTTTTTTCTGGTATTTGGGGCCGAATTGCTGTTTTCTCCACTTGTGGTATACTAGATGGTGCTATGATGCAAGATAAGTCCTGCTCCCACAAACCTTTCCGGCGCAGAGTATATCTATTTAGGGTGCTACTACACCCCTCTGTGCTTACAACCGCTGACCTCTCTGCCCTCTTTAGGAATTGTTGAGTAGTATCGATTCCAGCCTCATCCCCCTCACTCCTTACAGTCTCGACCTCTCTGTGTGCCCCCCGTGCCCCCTTGTTCTTTTTTTTTTCAGGGTCATCTGCGGGAGATGTTGCTTACTTTCGGCACTTCCCCCGCTGTATTCCGGAGAGACTCGTCTCCCGCCAGCCGCCACCGTACCTGAAGCCGTGCTAGGGCTTCCACATCCAGGGAAGCCGATCCTAGATGCTGTGTGGCGGCGTCTGGCAATACGCAGCGCCGCCTCCGCCCAGATCCCACCTCTCAGCGGCAGGTCGGCGTTTCCAATCGTCGCGGCCACAGCGGAGTCGTCCCCAGCGGTAGCCAGCCCGAAAAACCACCGAAAGAAAGAGCCGACGCTCACAGAGGGTACGTTACACCCCCAAGTTTTTAGCGATCTAGAGCCACGTCCATTACGGTTTTAGATCTCCCTACCCGTCAGGGAAGAGTAGAGCGCGACCGCCCATTGCTAACTAGCGGCCGCCATGTTCCCCCAATCCCGACTGAATGTTGCTCGAGTTATCGACCTTTGAAAGGTTACAGGTCTAAGTTGGCCTTTTTTGAGTGTTTTTGTTTTTTAAACACAAACTTTATTGCATTGTTTTTATTCAATAAGAATACAGCACATTAAGCCACATAATGCATTGACATATTTGGATGGTAATGTACATACAGGTATCAATCGGTCTGTATTAAAAACAATCGACATGTCATAAAATAGGCTAGATTTATAAAAGAACCGTAACCTCCCCTCCCTCTCCCTTGTTAACAGTGACTGGTCATGGAATTAATGATTTATAAGGGATGGGGTGTGTGTAGCGGGGTGTATTCCTGTAGGTATATGCTGGTATGTGGCCGAGGTGCATTGTGATTTCTCGTTCAGGGCTTTTAAAGTAAGGAAACAATTAACTTGAAAGTGAGGCTGGGGCACAAATTCCCTTCGTGTAGCATGCACCAGTTTCAGCCTCAGAAATCGTTGGCTGTAGAGCCTCCCACAAATCAGCATTTCTCAGTTTGGTGACCAGAGTCCCAGTATGCCTCCCCACCCTTCAGGGCTCCAAAGTCTGCACCTTGAACCCCTCCATAAATGTATCCCATTCTAATAATATAGGTTTTTTCGTAAACCCCTATATTCTTCCCTCCTCCAAGCTTCACTTTCTGCCAAGCCTTATTGTAAAACTTTCTCCCGCTAGGCATCTACCATAAGAGCCTGTGTTCCGGCGTTTCCTAAGCAGTCTTTTGGCCAAGAGCAGAGAGAGGCCGGCAAAGCGTGGAGCCACTATAGAGCTTTTGGGCCACAACGATAACCCTTATATACAGTGCTCTATTGTGTTCCATTGACGTAGGCCAGTCAGGTCTGTTAGTGCTACTGAGATCCCACCCCAGTAAATAATCAGAGCAGGGCAAGACCAAAACATAGGTAGTAGATCAGCTTCCGGAGCGCAATAGCATGGGTATGTCGAGAAGGCCGCAGGGAACGTTTTATGGATTTTGTGTGGGGGTTAAATATGCTCTGTGTAATATGGAAAATTAAATACATTTGAATACATTGTTTGGTGGGGGGAGTTGTATTAGGAGCGCTGCTTTACAATGGTATGTTCTGCCACATGATATAAAATCCACCTTACACTTTTGGCCCTCAGAAAAACATAATAGACTTCACTTTATTGTAAGTAAGTGTGTTCCACTTAATCACAGGCTAATGCCAAGATGCCTCCGGCTATAAGAGCGCTCTATAAGGCCCAAAATCAAATCCAATCAAACCATATATGTGGAACACCTTTTTGACTCCCTGACGGGCACTGAGAGTAATATGCTGCCTGTACAAACAAGATACCGCAACACAACATCCTGGAAAAAGTCCGACTTTCTTGAGGAAGGCAATATTAAGTAAAGCATGTGAAATATAAACAGGAACAACATGGATTAATTTGCCTTTTTTTACACTCATTTTTCTGAAATCAATCCGTGTTTTGCCTGTAAAGCTTAGGACATAAATATAGGGCCCGAAAGCCACCCGTTTCAAAGTCGGTTTTTAATTACTAGTGAGGCTGAGATCCGGAAGGACCCGGCCCATTCAAAGCCTGGCTCCTGCTATAAACCTCCACTGTGCAGAAAAGACTGCCCTGCGATGCCAGTCGTGTTTGATGGATAGCAACACATGGCTCACTCCTCGAAATCTGGTTGCCAAAAAGAGATTGCAAGCTGGAGAAAAGCTGGTCGTGAATATTTTAGGAGACTCAGTGATTCTTTGCCCATCCCAGGAATACTGACATATAAAACGCGTAATGAAATATCTAAATATCAAAGTAAACTGCTAAAGAGTTCTTGTCTGTGTGAGCTGGAATGTATATTATGTTATGATTTAGAACCGATGCCACCTCGGTGGCCTCTTGGCGCTATGAACAAAACTAGTTATAATGGGGAACCTTGTTAGAAAATTAATTCGTTTCTAGAAAAGGAAAATTTTTGTTTGAACATTTGGTGAATTCCATCAGGGTGAGAGGGAGAGTTGAACGGGTGGGACTGAATATCCCGACATCAGTATGGCTTAGCTTAAAGCTAGGCTTTTCATGCAATCACAGTAAATGACTATAGAGGTCTGATATACTTGTAAAATATACATTTGTTTAATTAAAAATGAAGGTGCCATGTGATGTAGACCCTTACGTACCTTGGATAATGACGTGCATTTCATTGAATTCAGTGCAATGCTTGCAAGGCTCGGGTCATGTCATGCTATTGTGAAATGAGAGTTGTATAGTCTGGAGGCGGGACGTCACTGATTTGTTGGCTTGTTCACATTCCAAGATTCATCTGCTGTGCAGCTTTTTGGATATGCCATAATCTTAGTCTTAAGAAGTTAAGATGTTTTTTTCTATCTTTTTTTTTGCTGGGCGTACACTAAAAATCATTACATGCTAAATGAGTTGTAAGGAAGTTGCAGTGGTCGTCTTTGGTCAGAAGAGCGTATAGGCTGCTTCCCTTTTATTTATCCAATGAAAGTATTTTTTATTAAGACCAGTAAGTGCCTTAATCCTCGTGGGGCGGAATAAGGTGGACTATTGATAGCACCCGAGAAGTACTGATACCCCAGAGTTTAGTATTTACTGTGTGTGGTACATACCTTCTGTTCCTTGTTCTCTGTGTTGGAATAAGATTCTCAGATTCTGTATTTATTGATTGGAAACCTAAGTTTTATCTTTGTACCTAGCATTTTCCATTGATAAAGATTTCAAGGGTTTTGTGGCCAAAACCTGTCAGTGTTATATGACTGGGGTGAGGCAGTTATTGCACTGGTCCCGGACAGGCCAGGATTTGTGTATGCGAACACCAAGCATGCAAAGGCTGAATTTTTTCCGAGGTAGAGACTTATTCTGCTTGCCACATAATCCAAAAACTGCGTCAACCTTGCCGATTTCAAGCTCAAATGGATCAAAAATATTTTTGAAAGTTCCACACTTTTGCAAAGGGTAACTGGTCACCTTTCAGTTTTTGGTGGCTGTATTCAGGTGCTTAACTGTTACTTATGAGGTGAAATTTTGCTCACACAATCCTAATATATGTTAAATAGACAAAACAGTTAAATAATACTATCACAGAAAGTGTCGCATTATGCTGCATAATCTAGCCAACGCAGCTGCTTAGTTTGGTCTCCTGCTGCTACTATATTCATAGGTGCAATACGCTGCATTTTTGAGAGCAATAGTAAGCATTGAAGTGGGTCTTTGAATGCGAAGCACTCGGTGCTTTACACAGAGTTTACCCATACTCTGCTATTATCTTTGTAGAAATACATATAAAAAGCATAGTTTTGTGACAATAAGAGCACTTCGGAGACATTAGGTGATGAGATTAGCCAGCATAAGCGATGGACCCAAGTTTTGGTCAGATGCCAGCAGCCAGCACAATCGACAGTCCAAATGGGCAATACCAAAGCTGCATAGTCCTTATCCCACCTCATGCATCTTTAATCCACCATCAGACAGTCCCTACCACTTTTTCACTCTTCTAGGGTATATTTATTTTCCTTTCTTTTTTATTTTCCTCCTCCTTTCCCAATTTTGTGTTTTGCCTTGTCTTGCTGTCAAAGCCTGCTGATGAAAAATATCCGACGCCCCCAAAAATGAATGCCAGTGGGCCCCCACCTGCGGTATGCATCTTGCCAGGGAATAGGTTCGTGGTTCCACAGTAGATGCGGGCCATCAGTAGTGTGGTTTATCACACACACGGACCTAGTTGGGCGCGAAACTCCAGGTAAATGTGCTACAGTTTACATGCCAGGTGACATTTTGAGCATTGACTTCCCCGCTTGGCCTGAGTGAAGGGCGTGTAACCAGTGACCGATGGCTTGTAAAACTGCAGCGGCACCTCAGCTAGGCACATTAGGAGTTGAAATTGCACGGTACATCCCCGAAACGGATCGGCAGGCAGTACTTACAGGCCCATTATTCTATTTATGAGGTGTGCTTTGTTTAGTAAAATTTGGAAGCTGCACGCAGGCCTTCTTTTTTCCCATCTATGAAGCACATTGATGGTATAGATTTAATGCTGTGGCATAAGGCGGTTTATATAACAGGGCAGGGTGGAGGAAAGCTTTTTGTTCTAATGAGATTAGAATCAGCCTCCACTGAGTAATGTAACGCATTTCATCACCACTAAGGCGCTTCATTCCGCCCTGCCTGCATGCTTAATGGGCAGCTGAACGCCTCGTGTGTTTGTACCCGGCACTGTTTGATCTGGAGTGAGAAAACTAAACAAGGCAGCCCTGCCACGCAGCAGTGTGTGTGTGTCTACAGGCCTACTCGGAGCATACGGTCTGGATGCTAATTCAGGGTACTCACAAGGGTGTAGCTTCAGCGAAGGTGCTTGGGGGCGTGACCCCACACAATAAATACATTTTGGCTTGGTAGTTGGCTCTTGAGGCCATGAGTTGGGTCTGCTATGTCTGTGTAGGGTTTTCTTGTCATCCTGATTCCTCCAAGAGGGTTGAATTTGTTCATTTTGTGAAACGTAAATACATTTAGGCCTAGATTTGCAAAGATTTTATATTAGCGTTGCATCACTTTTTAGACCCAGCCCTGACGCAAAATCCTTTTTGGAATTTACAAAGTCATGCAAATGTCAATTTGCGTAGCTTTATAAGAAGAAGTAATACAACTCCGTGAAAAGCGCTGCCTTGCATTAATTTCCATCAGGTAGACATCCCATCAGAGGTGCAAGGGGGTTCCTGTGCATCCACCTATGGATTTTGATGAAAAGCAATATTTACAAATAGTTGTAGGCATGGTTTTGTAACAAAACGGTGCACCTGTCTGAGGCTGGCATAACAAAGAGAAATATCCCTATTTCTGCTCGTTATTTCCTCTTTGCATGTGTGAGACAGAGGAAAAATTCTCCAGAGACAGTTATCTTGACCATAACAAAGACACCCTTGCACTATTGTGCAAGGGTGCCTGCATTAGTGGTAGGCAGCCCAAAGTGTGCCAGATTATGCAGAGAAAAGAACTGTGGCATTTCTTTGAAAATATGACACAATTCGGCTCTCTTCAGCTGATGCAAGGCAGCGCAGCATAGTTTGTAGATGCTTTGCGCCACTACTTTGTAAATATGCCCCTTAGTGACTAATCAGCAAATCTGCACTAATAGCAGAACCATCTGAATGGATGCAAATGTACTACCTTTTAGAAATCACAGACATTGGCAGGAGTAGGCTTAGAAAGCTACACCAGTCTCTGGTTTCCATGCATAGTACTAGCAATCAAACACCCAAAAGGTGATGGGATGAATACGTGCAAATAGTCTAACCACTGACAATCTCTCCAATCTCTTGGTGGTATTCCAAACCATTGTTTTTCACTCCCTGTGCCACTGGATTTAGCAGACGGAGTAAAGGCAGACAATGCGGTGGAGGACTTGTACTGCCTTCAATCTGCTTGCCAAATTTAGAGATGTCCGCCAGGCCTGTGAGAAATCTCCATACATTGGCAGGAACTGCTGTCATGGTGGTTCCTGTCAATTTAGGAAAAGTTTAATGGCTGGCTCAGTCAAACGTGGCTGCTAGCTAGCAATCTTTTTCACATTTTTTTATTTCTTAAAAACAAACTCCCAAAACTGGAGTTTGTTTTGGGCGGGGTGGGGAGGGGGTAGGTGGACAACTAATGACCCACAGTTTACTCTCATGGTGTGTGAGGCAATATTTCATTTTATATACATGGCGGTGAGAAACAGCAAAGAACAAAATAGCCATGGGCCTGTTCAATATATATATAGGGCTGAAGGGTGAATGGGTTACTTCCGATAGCACCTACTCCGTAGGCAGTTAAAGTAATTTTTACATTGACAAAGTAAATTCTGTTGGCAAAAAAACCCAACTAAAAATCGGGCAGGCGGACCTTGAGTTTGGTGTGTAGGTACTCTGTTGCTGCTGCAACAACAGAGTACCTGTCTGCGAAACTCTAAATCAGTGGTTCCCAAACTTTTGACTCCTGAGGACCCCCATTGAGTCACAACTGGAAGCAGGGGACCCCCAAGCAATTTGAAGAATTTAAATTTCAAACATTGAAACAGTAAATCAAAAAAAATTAACACACGTGTGCACACAAAACAAGTACTCGAATTACTAATGATTTTAGGTGCATATTTACAAGCCCCTATCACCATGGGAACATCACTTTTTGAGACGTTCCCGTGGCGATAGGGGCTTCGCCTTATTTACAAGGCAGCGTTAAGCCACTTAACGTGGCTTAACACTGCCTTGTAAATAAGACCCCCTTTCACCCAATGCTTAGCGTGAAAGGGGTGGGCAGTGGGTGTTGCAATGGGCGTTTCCCCTGCAACACCCATTGATTTTGACGCGGCCCCCTATTTACAAGGGCAGTGTAAATGGGAGTCAGCGCCAAAATTAAGACCAGGGAAAACCTGGTCTTAACTTGGTGAAACAAGGAGAACTGCTTAATTTCTCCTCATTTTTGCAAAACGCCTTGGATTGTTTATGTTCAGGAAGGTGACTTTTGTTAAGGTTACCAGTTGCCTTCATTTTACTAGGGGCACCATGTTACAGTCCTCCGCTTTACTTTTTCATATCACTGTTTTTGGGTGACTTAGTCCCATTGGTTCAGTTGCAGTGAACCAAGAATAACACTCCCAGAATGGGGGCCCCATGTGGCATGGAGTTGTTTGGCAGCATTATCCGATGTGGATAACTTGTCTTGGATTTTGAGACTATACCTGCTACTAGGATACTGGTTTACAATTTTCTTCCTTATACATATGGCATAATTAAGGCTCAGAAGTTGTAATGGTTGTGACTTCAGATCAGTCTGCTATTGTAAAAGAAATGTCTCAGAAAAAGGCAGAAAATATGTCTGACTTGGTTCTAGTACTTTATAGAGCCGGTCATGAGGTAAATTCCACTCCTACTAGGTACACCCATATGTTTGCATAAAACGTGTTCCTTTCTGCTCGTTCAGCTAATCTGTCAGCTGTCCCAACCTGCTTCCATTTAATGTTCAGATAGGCCGACTACCAGGAAGCACGTTCCCGTGCATGACAAACTATGATCTGCTCACCATCCCTAAATTCAAGCTAGCCACCAAGGGTGGCAAATCTCTCTTCGTCTTGGGCGCCAAGGCTTGGAATGGTCTTCCCTCCTTCATTCGTTCCTTGTCGCAGGAGGCTAAATTCAGAAAGGCTCTGAAAACATGGATCTTTTCTCTTACTGATGCGGCTTGCCTAGCAATGGTGTAGTCTTGGTACCTGTGTGAATTATGTCTTCCCCCCTCAACTTTTCCAGCTGGTTGATTTAGCGCCAAGATGCTCCTTGGAGTGGTAGCCGCGCGGTATAAATTCACCTTTACATTACATTTACATTACATTACTTCCGTTCTTCGACTTACTTTACTTAGTTGTCATTAAGAGTGGGGAATGATGTTGGTTCAGCATGTTGTTGGTAGAGTGGCCCTTTTCAGGTCGAGTCTAGCAGACAGTGCATGCAGTCCGGTTGCTAAAGACCCACTGTTCGTTTACCAAGAACGTACAGGGGATTACAGCCAACCCGTTGATTACCATTTGTTGGCTTTATTGTCATTCTCATTTGCTCGCTGCTTATTAGAGGGTGTTCCTTGCCAGCTTGTCCATCTTGTATTCGTCCTTCATCTGAAGAATAGCTTCTCTCTGTTTGGCTGGCTACTATTCTTTACCACTCTCTGTTAGGGAATTATTTTTTATTTGTGCTTCAGCACTCCATAAGAGTACTTGTGTTTTTCCTGTTCTCTTCCTCGTGTGCTACTCCCTCCCAGCCCGATAGTGCAGTTTCCCTCATGTTGCAAGCTCTCTCGTGTGCTTCTCCCCCAGTAAACTCCCAGCCTCCCTTGCGCTTTGTATTGCTTTCTCGCTTGTGTGTTTTTATTCCCCACACCCTGGGTTGCTCTCCCTCTTGTGCTGCTTTCCCCTCCCCGACCAGTCACCATTGTTTCCCCTACCTGCTCCTCCATTGTACCACATGCCCTCCGTCTTAAGAAAAGTGCTTTAGCACCACATCTTTTTAAATTTTTTCCTATCTATGGATTCATCTTGGATTGGCACCTAAAAAATAAATGGTAGCGATGCCCTTTTCTATATGCGCATGTTGATGTAATGAAGCATGTTGCGTTCCCATGTTATCATGCATGCACACACCAACAAATCACGCAACTCGTCATTGTGCCCTTTTTAGGTCTCGCCTGAGCCAGCGCTTTAGCGCTGCTCTGGCGAGAGCTATAGAAAACGGGGATTTGGAAGTGCAAACGAGTGCTTTTCAGGCCCCCAACTACAGTGCATGTGCGCCTGGCGCGTGCACCATTTGGCAGCCTGCGTGTACATTTCGCGGGCGCTTTGATGTTTTCAGTGAGCCGCGCGGCCACTGCGACCATCAAAGCGCCCGCGAAATGATTACTTTCACTTTAGCGGCCGCACAAGTGAAACATACCCTCTAATTCTTCTTTGGGCCACACCTAACCAACCCTTTCATCCTTACAATCTAACATTCGCACCTACTTGGCAGACTGGTTCTCTGTTGCTCTTTCCTCCTCTGCTCTCTCTCCTCGAAGTCCGTCCCTCCCCCTGTTGCAGCAGCTGGCATTACACGGGGGAGGGTGGCTCTTCGTGTTTGCACCCGCACCACTTGCAAGTATAACACTTGGGGTCCGATGCTTACGAAAGAGCCAGGTTAAACACACATTGTTGTATTGCGATGTGCCAAGCTGCTCCTTTGCGGTTGAAGGGGTGTGCAAAGCCCTCGCGACGCAAAGGGACAAGTTGCAATCTTCCTGCCTTACAAATATCATCGGAGTGGCATTCAGCTCATTTACCCTTGCAAGCTGTTGCGAAGGCTGGAGTTATGGACTGCATTAGACAGCATAACACCTACCTTTTCTTTTGCTTTAATTGCAGCCCCTGACGTAATTAACAGAGTAGGCAAACTGTGAAGGACACCAGGAGATAATGTGGTGCCCTCACCTACGGCCGAGCACACATTCCGGAAGTGGAAGCGGTCCCTCATGGACGGGTTCCACTTTGCAAATCCAATACCCTTTCCTTTCAGGAGGCAGTGTGGCATGATTGCTTTACTAACGCTACTGTGGTCGAAAAACATTGAAATTAGAGGTGGGCGAGCCACTGAAATGCTCGAGCCAGGTTCGAGCTCCCGTTGATATCTCGAGCCCACAAGGAGCCGAGTTTAAATCTGGCTGCTGCCCGTCACCCTCACTCCGCCCAGGTTGTGGCAAGAGCGGTCGGAAACCAAGTTCGAGTCTCGGCACGAACCGGGAGTCTCGGCAAATCAATGAATCTGGCTTTGCCTATAAAGAATGCATGTGACGTGTGCAATGTAAATAGCCCTCAGGTAACGCTTTTCAATACCCTGAAGTCAAGTTTGCGCTATATAAAACTACAGAAAATGCGCTAAGAGGTAAGACCACACATCAACACAAGCTAAGCCAGATATATACTCGCTTACTGGCTGATTTGTATTAAGTAAAACCTTGATACATCGCGGCTTCCCCTCTTAAATTGTGTGATATCAGGCAGTTTTTTAGTTCACCAAAACTCAATTTTTTCATTATCTGGTATGAAAGCCATTTCAAATATACAAATTAAGATTACCAGCTGTTCAAAAACCTATTTTGTGTCATGTATTAGACTATAACGTGCGTCTATTATAATAAGGGCCACGTACAGAATTAACATGAACTTTTTATAAGTACTTCTTATAGCATTACCATAATGTGCAGTTTTAATGTCAAAGCATACACATGTTAAAAAATACGTTCTTATGAACTTTGAAGAAACGGTATGATATTTTACGTGGTCTTTGTTGTGTGATTTACACAGTAAACATTTTCAGGACTCGGCTTGTGCACGGGCTCTAAGAGCCGAGTCAGATCATTGGCTCGGCTCTCCCTGTTAAGTTGTGGGCTCGCATACCTCTAACGGACGCATCTTTGTGATTGGTAAGGAGAGGTTTGTCCCTTTCATGCCCCCTTATTCTTCTACACATCACATATGATGCAAAAAGCCCTTTGAGCCCTATGGCCGTTGGTTCCGCGCTTGAGCTCCAGTGACAATACATTTGTCGTCGGCCCTAATGTGATTAAGAACAAGTATTTGCAATGCAATAGGTCTCGCATTTACGTGAGTTTGAGCTATTAACATTGCAAATAACAATGCCTTTTATTTTTGTTTTTAAAACATAAATAAAAGGCGGAGCCATTTACAATGCCAATAGCTTAAACTTGCGTAATTGCGAGACCTATTGCATTGCAAATGCTTGTTTTAACTGTTGCTGTACAACCAGTGCTTTAAATGGGCCGGTACTCTCTGGTACTCAGTACCCGCACTTCTCTGATTTGAGAGGAAGAGTACGGCACTTCTCAGCACTGCTGCAATACATTTAATAGGAGAGTACCTGCACTTCTCAGGCGCAAACAGGTACTCCAAGTAGCAAGTGCCTGCACTTCTAGATTTCCATTTAAAACACTCTACAACATCGCTGAAAGGCATTGACAATAGGTCTCAAAAGCGAGACCTATTTCCTTTGCCAATGCTTGTTTTTTGTAGTTCGCAGACTGCAGCGAGCTCATCAAAATAGATCTTGGTTATATTAGCAAGACTACACACTTTGTTATGAATTGGATGCTGCTTGTGCCATGATGACGCTGTTCTGAATGCCCACCACAGTTAAGCAAACAATGCGGTCAGCATAGAAACACTGCATCAGCTACAAAAGAAATGTAGAGTGGGGGAAATCATGCCTCAGAACTGCAGAGGAATTGTTGCCAATGGCATCTTCGTTGCATTTAAGGCTGACAGAATGGCTTAGTGACGTTGAACTAGTGCAGCTGAAACATGCAGTGACAGGCAGGTCCCAAGTTCAATTCCCGGCAAGGCAAACTCAGCCTTCCATCCTTCTGAAAGTCAATATACTGAGTACCCTTGAATTTGGCATTAGAAACACCTGTTGTTTAAATTGCTTAGAAGCTGCAGAAGTGATGTTGGGAAAACTGTGTATAAAAAGGTTACTGGTTTTATTTGCATATTTTTTGAGGAGCCAGATAGAATCCCCTTACATTAACCCAGAGATGTGATAGGCCGCTAAGTGATTGCCTTGTGATTGTCATTAACGGACCTTCTGTCCAGCGTACTGTTTGATAACCCCCTTTATTCATAGGGCCTAAGCGGTCTATATCAATTTTGTTATATCCTGAGTATTACATTTAATTGTAATCAGCCTAGGTCTTCCTAGCTGCTCAGCCAGAGTGACAGATGGTGACGGAATGTTGGTGTGACTGTGATGCGTGGAATGCCTGGGTGCCTGAGTGGATGTGTGGATGACAGTTGGAGATGGGCTGAGCAGCTAGGCAGGCTGCTCCTGGTGGGGCTGGTGTAGGAGATGTAGGAGCTGGTACAAGGCTGAACTGGAATTGATACAACCTGAACTGGAACCAATAAAGAAGACTTAGAAACTTACAACATGGCTACCAGTGTTGCATGTAAAGAGCACAACAAATTCCAAGCTCGATTTGTTGTGTAACACATCTTGCTATATTCCCACCCGCCACCCCTGCGCAGTCACTGCTCCCTGGCCTCTGTTATGTGCTGCAAAGCTTTGTATGTACGCTAGGCGTTTAAGTCAGTACCTCTCAGGTAGTCCTGAAAGAGCCCCCCAACTGCAGCTGAGCACAGAATAACTGGTATCATTAAATACATAAACTCCACACTGACTGGGAAAATAGTAGATGTTGAAGGGCTTAGTTCTATGTTGGAAAAACGCAAGTCTGGGCATGGCCGGCTTTAGCGCTGGTGGCCCCTGGTTTCACAAATCATTTTTGACGCTACATGACCTCCCCCTCGGATTCCCTCACTACCACTGGCCAAAAGTGCCCCCCGTTTCTCCATAGCCCTACTGTCACATACATTTCATTTGGTTTAAAGCACTGATAAAGGCTGGTTTTGCTAATAAGAATGTATACCTACCCAAACAAACACTTTTCAGAAACATTAGGAATAGATAATGAAAGATTGGGGGGAAATCGCACAACATCCTAACCTATTTTATGCAGTTTGCATGTAGCTCTTTGTTGACAGTTCATAAGTGACTGTTCTATTTTAAGGTTGTATTTTATGAACTGCGGTAACAAAAGGTCTCTGTGACAAAAGTAATAATCCACTAAGCTATCCACATAAAATTCAGATCTACAGATCTGTGATCTGCACGGTACACGTTCTTTGCAGCAGGCATATTAACCCTCTGAGCTACTTTGTGGCGAGTCAAAACTCCGATCTCTCTCTCTAGCAGGCACATCAATCACAAGGGTTACCTTGACATTTTAATTTTTGGCTGCAAGCTGTAGCACTAGGAACACAGCAGCAGTTGATTTTAAATCGTAAGTATTGCTAAACACAGCACCCCGCCCCCCTCCCACCCTAGGTCAACGCCCCCCTCCCCAGGTCAGCGCCCAGTGTGTCCGCACCGGTCGCACTACCCTTAAGTCGACCCGAGTGTGGGCTCGAAAGTGAAAGTTGAAAGCACAGAAACAATCACTGCTGACCACTTCATTGCGTCATTAAGTTAATCTCCAGGTAGAGAAAGCAGGAAGTTGGAAGATATCAGAGCTCACTAAATTGGCCCAAGTTCCCTCCGTGTCTCTTTAAAAGTGCCTGGAACGGGGCCCGTCGGTGACTCTCGTGTCTGCCCAAAGCAGGCTGTGATATAGATTTACCTCCAGCCTGTCAGAGTTGTCTAACTGAGGCATAGTGGCAGGGCTAGTGTCAGCTGCTTCACTTTACAGAGTGGCACTAGAACATCGAGGCTTGGGGTTGGAAATACTGTGTGGACATAAACTGGGCTCCATCTGTCACGCGACCAGGACTTACAACCTCCGCATTTGTGCCACTGACCCTGGACCCCAACCATTTATCTATAAATCCTAATAATAACTGCCTGCAAATGTAGTCGGAGATGAAAGGCCGCAGTTCATTAACTAGCAGTCGTATTTGTGCAATCCGCTCGCAGGTGGAAGTGAAACATTTTATATAGTTGCAAAGAATGTTGGCATCAAACAGATGTTTTGAGATTATTTGGTTCATTGGTCATTTATTCCTCCTCAAGGGTAGCGCTCCACATCTCCTACAGCTTCTAAGCTTAACTCGCTAAATAACTTGACCAGTCTAGGTAGAGATTCCATCCGAGCTTGTGCAAAGTGTCCTTTGGTCGCGAACCTTTTGTGTTTTTCCAGTCTGGCCCTGGTATTTAGCAACCAATTCTCTATGGCTGAAAGACCGCCCCGAAAATTCTTCTTTCTTCTGTGACACCTCCAATTGCCCACGGCATTGGCCGTGATCCTTTTTCTGGTACTGGACAATCCCTGTCTGGTCTTCTCGAACTGTCAGCAAGTGTTCAGACGTTCATAAAACTGGTTTCATGGGTAGCAGGTGTGGTTGCTTCATTACTGCCCATTCTTCTGTTGGGTTGCTGATTCCCTGTCGAGTTTGTTGCCTAGAGCTGTATTCCTTGGAAGTACTGAAGCGTGTCCAGAACACTACTGTATTTTAAATTTGACAGAGTTGGGAAACTCTAACTTGCAGAAAGTTTACAAGATTTTCAGCATGTTTGTGAAAGACAATAACGTACATAATTTCAGAGAATATGTGCTTCTGCAGGTCTGCAACCTTGAAAGTCGCCACACTTTTGCAGTATTAACTCAATAGTCCATACCAAAATCACAGGAAAATGTCATTTGACAGGCTAGGTTTAGGCTTACTGAAAGGGTTGCACTATTTCAGTTCTAGAGATTTGCTAGCAGGCTTGATGTTCAGGAATCCGAGGTGAATTTACGTCACTACATTTACAAATACCAAAAAATGAAAACTATTTAGGTTTTTGTAGGTTAACCAGAACAGATGACTTGAGTAGCTGCTTATAGGTGACCAAAACGGACTCTATTGTAATCATAACTCTCAGTGAATCTGCAAGCTAGAAACCCATATCTGCAGATTGAAAATAGGTAGGTCTTTGAGGCTTATGTGTGTGGCATTTTCATTTGAGCTCTTTGTATCTTTACTCACCTTCTCTCTCTATTGTATGCTATATGATCTAGAGGAAATATTTTGAGAACATTGTGGTACTTAGTTGTTTTAAGGTGTATCAGGTTTAAGCCGAGAGGCATACGTCTTCTTCCCACAAATAGCAGCCAGTCTTTTCGTCCTCTCCGTATGTGGTTGGAGTGGTTCCTGACGGAGATACCGGCAGGTGTGGTCACCAGATTCTGGGGAGTGATCTTGGGGAGTAAGTTAGTTCCAGTATATGGGAGAGTTTGGTTAAACACTGGAAGATATTATAAACTGTTGACCTTATCATGAAGCCCGTTTTATGTTTTATTTTGAGGACCAAGCTTATTGTCTTAACTTATACTTGTGCCTGCTGATTTTTAGATCTCACCTACAAGATAGCTTTTAGCATGCTCACTTTTGCATTGTTGTTAGCTCAAGGCTTACTTTGATGCCTTTTTGATATTTTTCAGTTCAAGGAAACCATTTTTTAGCAAGGTGTTACGGGTTGTGGGAAATCCCAGGAGGGTTTCCAAAGGGTCATTAGGACCTAACACCCCAACTTACAGATTTCATCCTTTGGCATTCCTGATGGCTTCCTTTCATGTCAATGGACCTTTGCCACCGTTTTGGAATAGAGCTGGAATGAGAATACAAATCATGCTTAAATCATCAGCTGTTAGATTCTTAATGTTCAGTTGAAGATGAGAGGTTGCTAATTAGTTTTCAAAACCTTTATTTGTCTTAAATGATTAGTATGGTTTTTGTCATCTTTATTCATATTAGTTCGATTTACAGACATATCAGTAAAAAGATTGATTAGTGACAACACAAATAATCAATACAAAGTGTTCCATATTGGAAGTATGTAACTTAACTAGCTAAGATAGAACCCATAAAGAGTTCCTATTTGGAAAAGGGCAAAATAAACCTTTCCATAAAGAGTTGTTGTGGAAACTGAGCTGAGTTATCCACAGTCGCAGTACCAACCATCAAAATGTCAGTAAAGAAGGAAATGATTGTTGCAGTAGCATTGGTCAGGAAAGAGTTTGGATAAGGTAAAGAATAAAGTCACCTTTTGCAATAGCTGTCAGTAACAAGGTAAAGTCTTCTCCAAGCGAGTCTCAGAGAAGGAATGGGCCGAGCTGAGTCTGCTAGGAAGAATGAATCTAGAGTCTCTCCTCACTAACTAGGAACACTCATTAATATAAATTCACATAATAATGTATTGAAACTCAGTAGTTGTTAGTAGTTCTCCAATGGAACCCGCACATCCGATGGTGTCATCCGCTTCTGATGCCTCTCCTTGCGATTCCCATCGTAAACATCCACGCCGATATGTGGTTGAGCAATGTTGCATATATTTGTAACATGAAGGAAAGTTCTCATGAGAACCTCTTACCTAAGCTAAAAGATGTGCTCTTTGTCCATTGTGAATACAAGAGAAAGTCTGATCTGCTGAGACAAACCTAGCAATAATGGTCTTGTGAGGCATACACAAAATATGTCAAAAAAATTATTTATTCTAACAGTCACAGCAAAGATTGTTGTTTAGTTTAAATGAGCTAATGTGGCATCATGAAGTTAAGAAAACATAAGCTTGAAGTCAGCACATTCTTAAGTAAGATGCTAGTGCTAGGCAAAATGTTCTAAATAAACGTCTATTAAGCTATGAGCAAGAGTTGAAAGAAAAGGTTTTGGGCGTAGCGAAAGGGCCACATTTAAGTATGATAGCCTAGTACAAAAATATGTCTTTTACATTATTTCATATGCATCTATGCAAACAGATGTTCCCTATGTGTCCTTTATTTATGAATTATTTGCGATATTAACAAAGCATTAGAAAAGGATTCAGAAGTGTGGAGTTGTTGGCAGCATTTACTGGGCTTATTTATTGAATAGGTGAAAATGTGACCATGACAAAAATCCTACTGGCTAAAAAAAAGAATGACTGCTGAGCTAAGAAGAATCCAGCCAATTCTGATTTTCATAGGCTTGTGTAGAGAAACACTGGTGTAAATCTGCGTAATGAATGCAAACATTGCAGAATAAAATGCTAAAGCCATGGGCAACCCTGATTTTGGCCCTGTTGATGTGCAGATGACAGCGGTAGTCTATTCTCCGCAGCTGGCGAACAGTAATTTCTCGAAGAAAGGGCACCTGCTCTTCATTATTGGGAAAGAACAAGAGTTTTGTTGCGCTTCAGTTAGGCAGAAAGCCCTATGGCACTCAAGTAAGACCTTTTTTGCAGACTTCCACTCTGGTCCTGTGAGCTTGTGTTCAACCTTATGATCAGGTTGTATCTGTACTTCTGCTGAAGCTCTTAAATTCACCTTAGAAAATGAGGCAGTCACAAGCTGGGCCCACTGCCAAGTTGCAGAACACCATGTTCCCTCCTCAATGCCAGTTTACTCTGTCCCTAAACAAATACCCTCTCCAGATTATTTTATTACATTTTATTTTACATTTACTAGCGTTTTCTCTGGAGTCACTTGCCACATACTGGCCCTTCAGGGCAAGAGCGTGTAAAAGAGGTAGAGGAATTAATGTGGGCGGAGTATGGCCAGAACAGTACCACAACATAGAAACATTTTGTTATTTTTACAATTTCAGTTACTTATGATGTTTCATTCCATTTCTTCATATTAGTATACGTGATTAAAATCCAGTGACGCATTTCATGCTCCAAAAATGTCTGATGAAGCTGAAAGGGTTACACAAAAATGTGCTATTAACTGAGAAAATAGTATTTTTATTCAATTGAATTCTGTTGAACAGTAGGACACGGGAGAACGTGCAGTTTTAACATCTTGTCACAGTGCCTGGCGAATAACAATATCTCCAACTTTCTCTGCTTCCCATATTATCGTTTGTATTATAGAAATGTGTTCCCATCACTTTGAGAATGTCTTGAAGCTGCAATGAAAGAAAAGTCACGCCACATAGTAATTCGTAATATACACTTGTAATCAGTTAGCCACTTGCAATTGCAAGCGACGTTCTTGTGGTGACATTCTGGCTGAAGAACAAGTCCATTTTGGGAAATGACCACCTTGCTCTCCAACTGCACTTTCCCTATCCGGAGTTTGTGGGTATTTTTAATTCTCAGAGACTCGGTTTAAAATGTTTGAGGATTTGACCTGATTGGAGTGATGGCACCAGGGTTTGAAAAGGTAAGGGGATTTTTTTCTTTTTTTGATGGCTCCAAACTGCGTTTTTTGAGAGTAAACAAAACGACCTAACGCCCCACATTTATTATCTGGCCATCCAAAAGACAAAGCTCACCTCAGAAGGGCATGGTGCTATAACTGAGTTCGTGTTCTTTCAATATCACTGGTGTGCAAAATATATTTTTTCACTCACTCAAGATGCTTATGTGCACTGGTCTCTCGCTAACCTTAGCTTGACCTTTACCAGTGCCATCTTAAGGAGTTTGGGTCACTAGGCAGACATAATTTGAAGTCCACTGTTAAGGGCAACTTTGAATTTTATTGCACATTTTCTGCTAGTTCAAGCCTGCATGATCTCAAACAATTTTGAATTATACTTAAACTTTTTAAAAATGGGGTCGCTAAGCTGAAACGTGTCAAGCTCAGGGATCCAAAATCCTTGGGATGAGACTGGGTAGAGAGGCAAAGAGTGAAAGGTAGGGTAGGCGGAAAGCAGGATAGTGGTTGTGATAAAGAAATAGCCAGAGGTCTGATCAAGAGAAAGATTACTTACCTCTTTGTCTTTGAAGACAGGGTCCCTTGGCAATAGCCCACTTTGCCCAGGCTTAGAAAATCCCTGTTCTTATGTTTAATTAAATATGTTAAGGGACACTTGTGACTCTTAACAGTGTAAACAGAGCAAGCAACAAGAATTTAAATGGGTGGAGAGCCAAGGTCACAGATGCATCAAAAGCTGATCCAACACTCTGTTGGTGACAATAGACAGACTTATTCATTTTATTCAGATACCCAAGATTGTCCTCTCTTGGACTGTCTTTTTAAGCCTTGGTTAGAACAATATCATTTATTGATTGACCACCCTCCGGTGCCTGGTTTAGATAAGTTATAGAAAACACAAGAAGGCAAAATATGAATTAAGCCCCTAGCACAAATCACCAGTCCTTTAACTTACTCATACACCCATTAAAAGACGCACAAACGTGACAGGGCAGACATATAAGATTGGGGTGAGGAGTTAAAGGGGAAGAGAACTTGGCACAGGCAGGGAGAACGCTCATGACACAGACATAAGGGGCAAACAACACAAGGGCACAACTAAATATAACTGATCCTTCTAATTACTATTCAAGTGGGTTTGTATTTTTCTTATTTTTTTTCTGTCAGACAGTAACAGAATTTCTCGCAGACTGTAAAGATTTAAGGCGTAATGTGCAGAGATAAATTAAGAGCGGGTGCACAGTCCTGATTAGTGCAAAATGGTAGCAACAATGACAGCACTTTTAGGGTGTATCCGACATTATTTTATATGATATGCATATATACATGAGGTAGAGTAGCAATCTGGAATGGGTTTGTGAGTTTGAAAGAGGTCGAGAACAAAGGGGTTGTCAGTCTTATGTGCATTTTAGAGGAAGGCAAGGGGTTTCAGTGTGGCCGTAAAGGTGAGTGAAGAGTGCATGAAAAACTTGCGGAAACCGCTGTCAGTATTAAGGAAAAAAGTTTCCAGAGAGCAAAGTGGTCAGGTCTGAGCACACTTATGTTAATAAACAAAGACATATCAAGTAAATACCAGCTCTCTGCTTCCCTTTTCCACTCTCGAGGGCACCTCAGCCCTACCGCTGTCCCATGGCCCCCAGTCCACCAATGGACAGTGTTCCGCAGATGGTTTCTGGTCCTCAGTGTGGGACACACCCCACATAAAGGTATTGATGTGAAAGAATGTGCGTTGCACCTTTAGACCCTCACCACAATCCTATATTCGCATAAAAGGCCACTTTATTAAGAAAGGTTTGTAGATTATCAGTTCATTAACATTACAAGATAGACCATAAAACCAAACTACGTTAATACATTAAAATTACTGACATCCCTCCTTCCTTAAACTCCCAAGTTGGAAATATTCTCAAAACAACTCCTCATACCTCTCAACCTTTCTTTCCTCTTCCATGCACATCTTATCTTTGGCATTCCCCAATCTTAGTCTCTCGCGCCATACCAAGCATCCCCAAACACATCTTGTCTCGTTCCAAAGCCCAACGCTTACTTTTCTCCTGCCCGGCAGTCAGGGCCAGACTGGCCGTAGCGGGCACCAGGCGTTTCCCTGTTGGGCCGCCAGGGTGGGAGCCGGTTTTGCAGCATAGCTGCAATATTGGCCCCTTGTTCCAAAATCTACGGAAACCAGCCCTAGCAAACAGCTTGGCCGCACCCCCCAAACCCGCCCCCCTCCCACCAGGGGCCGGCCAAGCAGTTTGCCAGGGCCGGTTTCGGTTCCCAGTCCGGCCCTGCCGGCAGAACACCCTCCCCACCCCCTGTGGGTACGCCCGCGCATGACTCTCCTTCCCTTTCATACTTCCACCACCTTCATTCTACGACCTGCCGTACCATGGCATAATTTTATTTCATCACTACATATCCTTTTAGTAATACAACACCTTTAACATCTTCATAACATAAGGGTCGGTGGATGAGTCTCAAACTTCCTCTGCCTGCCCACTTGGTCATGGAGTCAGCTAGAAGCCGCCCTCCTGCCCCCTACACTTTATATGTCTCTACCACTCCGACCCTGCACCTTTTGCCCTTAGCCTATCCTTCTCTGCCTTCCTTGTGGTGTGTGACACTAGCCCGGAGACACCTGTGGGGGGGGGGGGGGGGGGGGGGGCCTTGCCTCTGTATCCTGATAGTTGAAGAGCTTTCTACATCGTTTTACACATTTCCGAGTCTCACCGGTGAGAAATGTTGTAGCCTTAAAAATGTGTCATTTAAATGACTATGTTTCAGATAATGTCTTGAATAAGGTCGCTCCTTTGTGGGCACCCAGGCTCATCTTTAAATGACTTCTCTCCGTCGCAGTTTCGTGATCCACTATGATTTGGTGAAATGCCAGTTTTTTCTTAGCCGAAACGAGTTAGCAGACTAAGCAGCTCTTCTGTTTGTTTCAGTTTGCAAACAACAGACGGAAAATGAAATACAAGTAAAAAAAAACATTCTTGCGGGAGAACACGGAGAGCTGCCAAAAACATTAATATTTCGGCTTACTTGTAACAAAATCAAATATTGCAGGGGGTGGTAAATGCTGCAGAGTTCAAGCCTGCCAAAAAAATGATTTCTGCAACCTATAGCCTGCTGTCACCGCTACTAACTTTGTGCAGCTATGATGCGGGATGTGTTCTTGTCAACGGGTCCAGTTCGAGACATACCTGGGGTATTACCTATCCCTTGTTTGCAGTGCATTTGCCAACAGTGCGAGCCGAAGACGGCAAGTGCACATCTGCTTTCATCCTCTACTTGCCCTCCTACCATTCTGCACGACATTTTGGAAACATTCTGTTCTTCAGAGAGTTGCACGTAAAGCTTGTGGTATGTAAAACACGCATCTGTCCCTCAGGGCAGTGTAGAACTACCCCTGTATAATGCATGAAATTGCGCTCCAGAATTGGAGATGTTGCACCAGCAGTCCGTCTTCAGTGTCTTTTTGCTTTCTCTATATGGACTCCTATTTATAGGATGTGTATAGCTCTGTAGAAGTGAAAGGGGCTACAAGTTAGTTTCCCAAATAGCCTCTCTCAATTTTATAAAGCTAACATTCTTGCACTAGCATGAAATGTCACATTTTGTAAGTTGCCTTCTTGGACAAGTTCTTTTCGAGCTTTCAGGAAGTAAAATATCAGCTGCTAATCCAGGGACTTTCAGTTGAAATCCCAGCTTCCCCCTCGTGTCCAACGCCCTGATTCTAGGCAGTGCCTTTTAACTCCGAGTGCAGTTTCCCGCAGCTGTAAAGCAATTCTAGTCCTTAAATAAAAAATAGCCAGAATGTAACGCTATGTATTTCTCTTTTTCTAGTCTGACTTCAAGTTGGTGAATCTATATTTATTTTAAAAAGGGAGAACAGATTCCTATTGTAATCTAAACATCCAGTGTTTTTTGCACATTCATAATAAATAGTCCGCTCCTGAGCGAATGGTGCAGGCGCTATATACCTTGATAAGGATGGAGTAAAACCTTTGATCCAGTGGCAGGCAGTTCTTTCCACTGTTTTTGTAACTACACCCAATGTCTGTGTAAAATGTACTTTTGCACTCCTTGCAATGTTCATGGTTTGGATCAGCTACTGTTTGATTGATAGGCAAGTATCTTGCTCCAAGTCCCTTGGACATTCAGAGATACATTGTTTATTGCAGCCACACAACCATGCACTTTTATTGATACATGCGCATCAGCCATCAGTAAATATGGCAAACTGGGCGCAGTTGAGTAAGCCACCTAAGCAAGATGTCAAGATGTGGAATCCTAAGGGATCACCTTTTGAGTTTACTAACCAAGGACACCTGATCAGTCACTTCTGACATAAGATTAGCAACCCATGCACTTTTAAGCCATTGGTACGTGTGCTGTACACTTGTACATCTCCCTTTATGGACTGTGAACCTTAACCACATTCCAGGCCATCGTTTTCTGCTCACTGTGTAGCTACCGACTACCACAACCACAAGCCAATAAGCCAGGGGCCAGCCCAAAAGGAACAGGTAATTTGGGACTAGTATGTCACACCCACTACGTAAGAGAACTCCAGCAACTCCAGACACGCAGTGCTTCACCAGTGAAGCGCAGCTTGACTACTGTAGCGCTACGAACTATGGCACCCACGTTTGGACATACCTGTCCAACAATAACGTCCTGTAGTTTAACTTTAATTGTCTGCAAAAACAGAGGCACTCCTTCTTATCTCTGTAAAGTGTTGCACAATTTTCAAAAACATTTTCATGGATATGCACTTTCTGTAGAAAGTGAAGAGATTTTTGCAGAAATCAGTGGTACTTGGTTGGTAGTTCTTTGTTATAGCACTAACAGAACATCACGTTTTCCCTTTACTTCTGAGTCACCACAGTTCGCGAGAGTCTACATGTCGCCTGTCTCCCAGGTTTCGGTTGACAAGTCAAGAAAGGCAAATTTGTAGATTTGAACCTAAAAAAACAGACTTCTCTGCAGGAGGACAGTGTGTGGTATCCTGTTTGCTAGATAGCTGTATGCATTCCTCTGCAGGGACTCTCATTTAATTTCGCTGTTACTTGCTTCCCCTCTAGGATAATCAAATCCTCCTGTTTTGACAGAACACACGGTCAAAATGGAGCCCCTATATACATCTGCCATTGTTGTATTAAAGTGGTAAATCTTGTGCTGTAATTAAATTGAATATTGACATAAAAAGAGAAATGCATACTCCCAAACCCCTTAGTTGTGGATAGCCATTTACTAGCCCACGTTGTATACATTCTTACATGCAGTTTGCAGATAGCCTACAACGCTTAAGATGGTGAAGATAAATTCTTTCTTATGTAAACGTTGATCAGGCAGCTTAGATTAACTAATAGCAACAGGAAAGGGATTTACCAAAGTTGTATTAGGAGTAGAGATTGACAGGAAGTTATGACGTAGCAGAATGTATATTATAAGTGTTGGAGCCTTCATTATTTTTTTACCTTTGCTATAAATCTGTCAGTTTCTCTTTGAAAAAATATATATGACTAATATGTGGTTTGAAGCAACTTGCATTATAGGATTTCACTTGGCTTATGTCTGTGCTGAAATATAATTAGCCTCTTTCTGTGCCTCAGCCTTAACTAGAAAAATATAGTGTCATGCTTGATTCTAATGACAAAGACAATCAAAAGGTTGATGGAATAGAATGCCTCCAGACTAATTACTTTTATTTCCCTTGATTCAGGCCTTTTTACCCCTCAGTTTTGTGCTGCCTTAACTCCAGGAGTGGCTAGGTAGGGTCAGATGTGGGTCCCAAATTTGCTTAGCTGCAGGTGCTTATCACTTCAGGGCGAAATTGATGATATTTGGTGCTTTCACCCTTACTGGTAGTGGAGTCCTATCAGGACCATGAGTATTCCCCAAACCTGGCCTCTGAGAAGGAATGGCCCCTTCATCATCAATTTCCTGCAGCAGTTGACAAGCTTCTCTCCCAGGCTATTGCTAGAGTGCTTGCACCCCTGCAGGAGAGCATTGCCAAGTTGACGTCCCAGGTCTCTGGTGGCTCAGGGATCCTCGGGGACACAGGGGCAGTGCCTAGCGGCCTATCTGCATCTACTTCCCATAAGGCCCAGAAATGTGACGCAGGGCACCTGGAAGGCTTTGATCGAGTAAGAAGGGACTTCCTTAAGAGTGTGCTTATGTGGCAGAACGCACCCTACTGGGAGGGTGTTTTCCCCAGGGAATTAAGGGACGCTGTCGCACCGCACTATCACCCTGAGGAGGGGTCCCCGAAACATGACACAATAATCTAAAATATGCTGCAGTAGCTGAGTTGATTATAAAGGATTCCATTGTTGTGAATGAGCTGATGGGAATCCAAAGGATTATGGCCAAAGGGACGAAGTTTCAGATAGCCGGCGGAAGTGTATAGAGTTAGTAAAGAGATCAGTGCTGCTAATGAGGAGCAAAATATAGGACCTGCGTTTTAAAGGAGGTCGACATGTGTGAGGCAGACTAAGGCGTGTGACGGTGTAAAAAGTAGGAAAGGAGAAAAGATTAGGGTATGGTTGGTGCATGGGACAACCAGCTCATATGGCATAATCTGTATTCTCTTTCACTTTTTGCAATGTAGTTTTTCCTTAATTCTGACATTTGCTCTTCAAGCCTCTGAGTCCCATCTGATGTACTGCTCCTAGCATGTTTATGCAGTTGTACAAGTGTTACACCAGCAAACACATAGACATTACATAATTTTGCAGTTTTTAGGTACCATTCCTATCCTTTTTATTATAGAGATAATTTTTTCTGTATCTGCACTTCAACTTCTCTTGTAATTATTTTACGCTTGTGATTATTAAAAAGTACCCCAAGAATTAGATATGAAGTTTGTCCATATCCAGGTTTTTATCCAGAGTGGGATTCTTGGAGTAGGAGGTGATACTATCCAAAACAGAGAGGAGATTGTAGGGGAACAGTTTTTTCCATGAAGTAAATGATTTCCCTCATGGAGAAAGCAGATGGTGCAAACACACATTACAAATCATTTACACATGATTAAATGCACGTACATCTTCATTTAGGTCTGTGTAAATGCTTAAGCAAGTGCCTACTGTGGGGATGCAGCAACTATTGCATCTTCCCAGAAGTGCACCTATAATTATTTGCAAGTCTTTAAATAATCAAATAATAACTTGGACAAATAACTACTTAATTTTGGAAGCCATGCAGCCCAGAAAACTAGGACAATATAAAGGCTAGATAATTTAAAAATAGATAAGAAATTGAAGGTCTGTAGATGATATAAGAAATGCATATTTAACAGTAAAAAAAATCTATGATGGTTCAAGAACTGTTTAACACCAACACAGATATTATTCTGCTTCGAGAGAGACACAAATAACTTTGGGTTCCACACTAGCCTTGTCATTGGTATTAAGCGCTATATAAATGCATTTGTAATACAATACAATCCTGCATCGGGAATTGAAAAATGTATAAATGGGTGGTTTTCAATGCTAGCCATTTTACATCAGTTTACTTCAAAAAGAGGAGTTGCAATATTAGTGAAAAATGAAATCCCAATTAATATTTCTGCAACCTATGAGATAAATAGGAGGCAGGTGCGGCGTAGCAAATCTGTGAAAATACATTTACACTTGCTAGTCTGTATGAGCATGGATATGAATAATATCAGGAATTATACTGATATGTAGGCTTCTTTAACAAATATTAACACACATATGGTATTTTTGTGCATTGGAATGTTGCAATCGAATCAGTCACCAGGAATAATAATAATACTGAAGCTTATAAAGCGTGACAGCTACCCCAAACAGGGGTGTCCCGGCGCTGAGACATCAGGTGAATAACGTCAGAGAGGGTAGCGAACTTAACCGCCCATTATTAATCTGCCTTAAAGAGCCACGTCTTCAAGGCCTTTCGAAAACAAGTTTCTGAATTAGCCTGCCGCAAGGGACCTGGTAGGGCATTCCACAGTGAGGCCGTTCTGACCGTGAATGCTCTACCGCCCAGGCGTGATTTCACAAAGCGTGGGGTGCGCAGCAATTTATGGAAATTAGATTGCAGCGCACGATTTTGCTTGTAGAGACACAGTCTTTCCTTCAGATATCTCGGGCATTTTGTGTTAAGAACCCGATAGGCCAACGTCATGGCCTTGAATATAATTCTTTTCTCCACTGGCAGCCAGTGGAGCTTCTGTAGATGCGGAGAGACATGGTGTCGAAATGGTATATGAAAAACCAGTCTCGCAGCCGCATTCTGTATCATCTGAAGGCGGTGAATTGTGAATTTGGGGAGGCCAAGATATAGGCCATTAGCGTAGTCTAGCCTAGATGTAACTGTGGCATGTACTACTGATTTGTGGCAGTCTTCCGGTAAAAAGTGCAGAACTTTCCGGAGATTTTTTTAATTTACTAAAACAGATTGCAGAGACCTTCTGTATTTGGGCTGAAAAGGAACGGTCAGACTACCATCTCACCCCTAAATTTAGAATGCATGTGGCAGGGGAAGGTGGTGGGCCCATTTCTGACGGCCACCATAAATCTGAATCTGGCACTGGGCCCTGACCGAAAAACAGAACTTCTGTCTTCCCAGCGTTGAGCTTTAATTTATTAGAGTTCATCCATAGAGCTATGTCGCGCAAGCAACCTTTAAAATTCTTAAAAGCATCTACCGTCTGCTCCTTAAACGAAAAAACCAACTGGGTGTCGTCCGCGTAGGAAATCGCTTTCACTCCCCAGTTGCCAATCAAAGAGAACAATGGGGCTTGGTAGAGGTTAAAAAGTAAAGGGCTCAAAGCTGAGCCCTGGGGGACACCGCACCAGAGCTGTTTTGATTTGGATTCATATGGTTTACGGGCCACTCTCTGAGTACGCCCACTCAGATAGGATGTCAGCCAGGTCAGAACCTTCCCACCAAACCCCACACCTTGTAGTCTCTGGACCAGTATGGTGTGGTCTACAGTTTCAAAAGCCGCGGACAGATCCAGGATCACCAGCAATGCTGATGCTCCTGAATCCAGAGACCACCTTACCGACTCTGCTAGGAGAGTGGTCTCCGTACTAAATCCTGCCCGAAAACCAGATTGTGTGTCATGCAGAGCGCCATTCTGCTCAATGAAAGTGGTCAGCTGGCCCTGAACCAGCTTCTCCAGCATTTTTCCTGGGGCGTGGAGCAAAGAGATGTGTCTAAGGTTGCTAAGATCATCTGGATCCCCATTAGGTTTCTTTCTCAAAGGGAAAAGTGTTGCATGTTTCCATTTATCAGGAAAGATGCCCGTATCCAGAGAGGAGTTCCATATATGAAGTAGCCCGCCCATCAGGGAAAGGGATAACATTTTCCACAGTTTGGGAGGGCATGGATCATCTGGAGCACCTGAGCGGCATTTATGGATTTCAGCTACAGCATCCTGAGGCGATATTGGTGTGAAGTTGGTAAGCATAGGTGCCTCTGCCGCAACCAGGGATATATCCGCTTCCACAGTTGCCTCAGATGTCACAAAGGAGTCGTAGACCTTTAGAATTTTATTATCAAAATGACTAGCAATTTCTTCGCACAAGGCTAGGGATGGTGTCACTTCCGTCTCTATCGCCTTGGGTTTAAACAAGGTTTGGACTACTTTAAAAACCTCACTACTGGAATGGTCTGCGTTCTGGATGCGTGAAACAATATAGTCCCGCCTGGCTGCTTTTATAGTTTTATGAAAATCTTTTAATGCTTTTTTGTAAGTTACCTTGGCTATATCACAGTAGCACAGCCTCCACTGGCGTTTCAATTTTTTGCACCTGCTTTTTGTTTCTTTGAGGGAATTAGAAAACCCAGGAGCAGTAGGGGACAGTCTAGTAGATTTCACTACTCTGACGGGAACAACTGACTCCACAGCAGTAGCAATCCATTGGTGCATAGAGGCTGCATCTGCATTGGGGTCAGAAAATAGACAAGGATAATTGTCCTGCAGAATAGAGCTTAATACTGCTTCAGTCAGGTTATTCCAATTTCTCTTTTGAATAACACGAGTTCCCTTAGCTTGCCCCAGGTTGGGCAGAGTAATCTGACGAGATCAGAGGGGACGGAGTCTCCATTTCGATGGCAGAGAAGTTGGAGAAAACTAAGTCCAAGGTGTGCCCCGCTATGTGCATCGGGGAGGACACCCGTTGTATGAGATTGGCACGTGCTAAGGACGAAACCAGTTGCGCTGCTTGAGAGCAGTTCGAATCGTTCACATGCAGATAAAAATCTCTCAGGGCCATAAAAATTGGTATACATTACCGATTTTTGAACAATAAAGTTACATAAAGTCTGCAAAGCAGTCGCTGCACAGTCGGGTGGTCTGTAGATGAGAATGCCCACGAGGGCAAATGAGGGGTTAAATTGTATACAAAAATTAAATTGTATACAAAAATTAACTCCTTCAATGCCCTGTACAGACAGAGGGTCGGAGGACACCAACTCCCACAAGTCTCTAAAAATAGCCACGCCCCCCCCCCCCCCCCCCCCCTTTTCCCACCTTCTCGATTGGCGTGGAGCATTTTGGAACCTGGTGGGATAGCTAGTGTAATTGTTGTCACCGTATCCATGTTAAGCCAGGTTTCCGTTAAAAACATAACATCTCAGGTACCTTCAATTAAAATTGACCATACATCCATTGTATGCTTGGGCAATGATCTGCAATTAATGAGGCAAGCCTTGATTTTAACATTGCACTCATACGTCAAGCCCCGGGGAGGTATCTGTCTCGTATTGGGAGCCTTACCCTGATTCAAAATCTGGCCGCGTGCGCAGCAGCTATGTGGTAGTGGGTGGACAGCTAAATCAATCTGGTGTGACCTAGTGCAGATTGAACCTCGGAGGCACATTAAATCGTCCCGCGACCAGCATATGGGCTCGCCGCTCCTACTGCCGGCAGCATTGCCGACGCAGGCAAGCCATCCGCTTCATAAACCCAGGGGCAGGAAGTGAGGATCAAAGTGGGCGGAGTCGCGTCTGTCCCTCCATACAATCGGCACTGTTTGCCATGACGGACCGAGGACCG
Organism: Triturus cristatus; assembly: GCF_964204655.1. Classification (NCBI taxonomy): domain Eukaryota; kingdom Metazoa; phylum Chordata; class Amphibia; order Caudata; family Salamandridae; genus Triturus; species Triturus cristatus. The sequence continues at coordinate 866,346,844 of NC_140589.1, forward strand.
CGATAATCAAAGACAATATCCCACAAGTAAGCAACAGATTATTAAAATAGCAAATTTTAAAAGATTAAAAACAAAAAAGTGCAAAATGCAGGCAATGTGCAAACAGAGCAGAGCAGCTTAAATTTAGACCGTGGTTAGCCTCACAGTGCGCAATTACCTAATACAGCGCGGCCGGCAAGCCATCCGCCTCATATACCCGGGGGCAGGAAGTGAGGATCAAAGTGGGCGGAGTTGCGTCTGTCCCTCTGTACAATCGGCACTGTTTGCCGTGACGGACTGGGAAACGCGATAATCAAAGACAATATCCCACAAGTAAGCAACAGATTATTAAAATAGCAAATTTTAAAAGTTTAAAAACAAAAAAGTGCAAAATGCAAGCAATGTGCAAACAGAGCAGAGCAGCTTAATTTTAGACCGTGGCTAGCCTCACAGCGCGCAATTACCTAATACCAGAAAACAAGATGAAAGACGCACCTGTGACACAAGCTGAAATTGGCAGTCTTAATTTCCAGGAATCTTGAGATATCAGATCCAAATAGAATTCTTTATTCCTAATTGCTGGGATACATGTTCATTCAAGACGATACGACTCTAATAGCTGTTTATAGTAAATTTCTATTGACCTCAATCAAAAAGGGATCCCTCAATCAAAAAGATTCCCTCCCTCTGGTAATCTGAAACATTTATTGAGACATGCAAAGATTGACCTATCAATTACTATTACTCAAATCAATAGATAATAGTTTGAATAGAGGATGTAAATATAATAAGCCCTATTTGAAAGATTGTCGTTTCTAAAGACAGAAAAGAAGTTTTGAAAAGAAATCTAATTTCAGCCAATATGTTTTATGTACAGGGTGCATTTAATACATATTTGAAAGGTATTATGGTTCAATTTTCAAATGGATTGAGAATGCAAAAAGAGATGGGTTGATCATTTTGAATATAAATATATGTACGTTTCAAATGAAATCATTGAAAGAAAAAAATTCTGGTAAAGGGAATCTAACCAGGGATCAACTGAGATGCTAAATAGGACTGTACTTATTCAAATTTAATTTGGAGAAGTGTTTGGAAAATAAGGATCTATCTATGAGGTTGGAGAAAAATGTAGTAGAATCTTAGCTTGGCAAGTAACGGCTAAAATAAATGCAAATTAAATGAAAGGTATTATGTGGGGGATTCAAATGTGTTTGATGGCTGCTGTTATTCAGGAAACATTTGCAGTATTTTATGAGATTATTAGATTTTATGAGAACCCGGGGACTCGCAAAAATACAGCTCCAACCAAATCTTTGGGAATCAGCCAAGATTACCTACTTTATGTTTGGCCAAACAAATGTTTATACGGAAGAAATGACTGGCGATAATAGTAGAAGTTTTGAAAGCTGCAAAAAATGGTAAAGCATCCAGTCCAAATGGTTTTTCACCAGAAATGTGGAAACATTTATAGCAGCAGACTAAATCACATTTTCTTCATTTTTTACAGTAGATAACTCAATTTGGAGAAACATTGTCTTACCAAAAAGCTGTTGTGGTCTTTAATAAACCTGAGAAAGCTTCTGTGGATGATATTGTGCAATCTCTTTATTAAATTGTGATTGTGAAATTTAAGCACATTCTGCCACAATGGATCCAGAGTACCACAAAACTGGTACATCCTGATGAACAAAGTTTTATTAGAGGCCCTCGCAGTAAAAATAATTTCTCGAAATGATTAGCCTGTATTGATGCAGCAGCTGTAACTGAGCGACCACTTTCAACTCTTGCAGCAGAAAAAACATTTGATAGAATTTAAAGGCAGTTTCTGTGGAATATATTAGGTAACTTTAGGTGGGATATATTAGGTAAATTTATGTTTCCCGAGAGTGTTCTCACAGCTTTAAAGACCAGGGGCCAAAGCAAATAGGTGGCATTTAATGGTGGGACTATAAAGGGGTGTCCTATGCCCCCCTCGCTGTTTGCTTTGTTTATACATTACCTTGCTACATAATGCCGAATACATGAGATCGTACTTGGGTATAAACTGGGAATTACAAATTATAAAGTGAAATTATAGGCAGACATTCCTTGTACCAACTAGTAACCCAGGGCTATTGCAACTTTAATTGCCATTTTAAATAGTTTTTGTACATATTCAGGGTACAAACTTAATGCGCAGATATCATGAGATGGAATGTTCAACAATGGTTTGAAGAACAGTTTAAAGTTATAGCAATTGTTGACAGGATAAAACATTTAAAGGCAGCTAGATTGCATGTTAAACAATCTCCTTTAGAACCACAAAGTTGCCCAGATGCTTCAATTTTTATGGAATTTGATATATAATCATATCGACCTGATGAATATTTGACTAAATCCAACCACCTAGTATACTTAAAAAATACTTTAAAGAACATACAAAGTCTTGCATATATTTAGCACAATATTCACAATGCAATAACTTTTCCCAGATTAGATTATTGCACTCTTATATGGGACAATTATTCTTTTTCATACCTGAATCTACCGATATGTCTAAACAGAACAATAAATGATATTACTTAAAAGATGATAGTAAAGATATAATTTGCGTTTTTGAGATGTTATAGATTACAATGTATATTGAACTCCAACTGGGTAGCAGAACGTTTAATAATGAGATACATACATTTTCTTCAGCAATATATGTAACAGAAAATCATTCATAGACCACTTCCCAATGTTTTCAAAAACTATTTAGATGATAACAGATGGATTAAAGGACTGGCATATCGATGGAAATATGAGAATCTTTATGTCCCACTAACTGTCTGGGCAAGTTCCATACCCTTTGAGTAAAACCATTATGACTTTAGGATAACGATGGTAATTGTATATGACCCTCCATCATGCTTCCTAATAAAGAATGTGCATGCTGGCATGGTATTCCTGTGTCCCAGATGTAGTGATAAAGACACCAGTCATAAACATATGTTTTTTTTATTGCGTAGGGTTGAATGCTTTATGGTTCGAGATTAATCGCTTTTTAAAAATGAGTTATAGTATAGAAATTGATGCATGGCCCACCTTTTTTGGTGCAAGTAATAATTAAATCAATGAACCTGTAATAACTTGTATGAACCTGTATTAAACTACAGCTGTTCTAAGATTATTAATTGCTAAAGCATAGAAACGTGTAGCTCCCTATAGTTTTGTGATTCGGGCAATGATATTACTTCTATTTCCAATATGGTCTTTTGCTAGAAAGTTAGGAGAGACCAGAACAATGGAAAAGATATGTTCTTGCTTGAAAGCGTTTGTGATAAAAGTGTCATATATAATGTAAAAATGTGTCAGTTATTAGATATTAGTGAGGTGGTATTTAAACAACATAGGTGAGTACGTTTTGAGATTCAAGGTCGAATCAACATGTTCGGCTGTAAACCTCTATCTACTTTCCAAAAAATGTCTCAATGAGGTTGGATCGGTAACTTAAAGAGAAAACCTCCTACAATATTGCTTTTCAAAAATCAGGTGGGAAGGAGGGAAACAACACAGGGGGACGCAGCATGGGAGGGGAAGCAAATCAGGGGGTGTGGGTGAGGGGTGGAAGCAACATGGGGACAAGGGACGGAAGCAAGATTGGGTCGTGGTTTGGAGCAGATGCAAAACTGGAGTGCTGTTGGGTAGGAGCAACATGGTGATGTGGGTGGGGAAAGCAACACAGGCGTGGGTGAGGTGATCAAATGGGCAAAAGACAGAAAGGTAGAGCTGGCGGGGAGAATACACACGGGTGAGTAAATAAAATGGAAGTGGGAGAAGCACAGGGGCAAGAGAAGTACACTACTGAGACAGTTGGAAAACACATGCACTCTTGTAGAGTGCTTAAACAAAAAAAGTAGCGCCCTGTAGAACGAGTAGTGGAAGGATACAGTAATACGTCCATGTAGGAGGAACAAAGACAAGAAAGAGGAAGGAAAGCCGAACAATGGATAAAAAAAGAGGCACGCAAATGAGACTGACATTGTAGACAAGTAATAGAAAGCAATGGGGGGGGCTTTAAACCCACTTTAAGCCAGCAATAGACTCGCAACAGCAATGTCTAGTAAGTGAGACCTAAAAAGGAAAGTGCCCCACTTCAAACATCTACGACTTTCGCTTTTCTGTACTTTAATTCCATCAAAATTGTATATTTGAAGTGTAGGCATACATTTGTAAGGGAGTATTTGGTTGATACTTATTTTTACTTTATTAGGGGTTTTTATAGCGTACTAAATATCTGAAGCTTTTAAAATACAATTCACTAAAAGGGCAACCTGAGCCAGAGTCTCGGAAGAAAACAAACACAACAGGACAGTGCCTCAAGTGCTGATGTGGAAGAGGCTATCTGCAGCCTTCTTTGAATGGAAATGGGGCAGGACAGTGAGAAGGTGTTCAACATCTGGATCTCATTGGTTAAAGTGGTCAATCATTCTCTTACTAATTTGCCCTTACCTACATGGGGATTATCATTTTGGCTGGTGGACGATGATTTTGCTTGCTCTTTCCTCCACCTGCCCTGCATGCTGGATTGACAAACTTGGAAGTAATGGTCTGGGCATCATTAGGTTATCAAGTACTTCGGAGCTTCTTCCTCTGAGGTTGCTCATAAGCCAGGAGCATGGAATGAGATCGGGCCCTGAGTGGCAGCCAGTGTGCTTCATTCCTTTACCCTTTTAGCTAAACGTCTGGTGCCAGTCACATCTTTTGGTTTCTTCCTAGAGTTTGACCTAAGGTGTTTCGTATTCCCTCTTTTCAAAGTCAGTAGAGTGTGACAGAAAAAGTTGCTTCAAGCAAACCTTCACGTGTTGTTTGGTCATCAGAGTAATACACACCGTAATGTTCAGGGATATCTCATGTAGTTACCTACTTAAATTAAAGTATCAAACAGTGAAGGGCAAAGGGGAATAAATGTAGGAGTTATCTTACAGGATCACTCCCGGTTTTGGAACTGACGCTGTTGGTTTTTAGACTATTCACTGGTACCCTGTAAACTATGACCCAGTGGATGTGCTTTGACCTTTAAAACCGTGTTCAATTGGTTAAAAACCATTATTGGCATATTTACCTCTCCTTAAGTCCCTAGTATATGGTACCCAGTGTACCCAGGGCCTTTAAGGTAAATGTCACTAGTGGGATGCAGCACCTACTGTGTTGCCACTAAAGTGACAATACAAAGCGTGTGCCCCTGCAGCCTGAGTGCAGGAAGTAAAGGCAACAGTGAAATAATTAATTTCCACCAGGAGCATGACTGAATCAACCATGAATTATTTTATCATAAATTTCATAAAGCCATCTGCATCCATATACATTCCATAATGTTTTAAATCTCTGGAGCAAGGGTAAAAGCAAATCAAATTACATAAGATATAAACAAGACTTAAACAGTAAGCACATTCCAAGTGCCCACAAAGAATAGGAAACATTCATTGTCCATTTATTCTTCCTTGTTTCCTTATTATTGGAGACAAAAAGGGGGTTGTGTACTGAGTCCAACTTCCAATCTACCCAGAGGTAGTCACCAAGTCAAGGGAGACTGGGGCACCTGTCCCCTTACTTTCTCCTAAGTGTACAAATAAAATATCAATATCTTGGTCGATGAGACTCTTACTGTAAGGTCGATGCATTTCGGTCCATAGTCATTAAAGGCCTACTGAGGACTACGAAGACAAGAGAACATAAGCCTTTGAGATGGTCGCATATACAATTAATGTCCTGCGGACCACTGCTTATACAAGTCTTCACCGGATAGATGACTAAATCCTAGTTACATATGTTGACTTCTTGAATGAGGCCGGATGGAGCATTTAAACTTTGCTTGAAACATCTTGCTCGTAAAAGCTGGCAAATCCCAAAAATATTGCTGCACAAAAATAAGGAAGTGTGCTGTCGCCACGTCATATGTACCCACTGGCCTGTAAGTTAAACGTCACTAGTGGAATGCAGCTCCTATTGTGCCACCACTAAAGTGACAATACAGAGCATGTGTTGATGCCTGCTCCTGCAGCCTGAGTGTGCATTTTTAAATTGCAGATGATTCGACCTGACAAGAACAACCTTCTTTTTTGGCCTATACTTTCTTTATTAATGCTTACGAGTTACTCCCAAGGTAGGCCCTAAATGCTCATAGGACAGCGTGCATGGTATTTAAACTGTAGGACAGGTGTAATTAAGTTTTGCATGTCCTGTCAGTGAAAAAAACTCCAAAGTTGTTTTTTACTGTGGCAAGGCCGGCTTTCCCATTAAAAAATGCTGGGTTACATTATAACATCTTATAATACAAAACTTCGGTTTGGGACTAGCTAGAAAAATAATTCTAGTACTCAAACTAATAGTATTTTAAAATCAAATCAAGGTTAATTTTAAATTACTATTTTGAAAATGGCAAATTTACAAAGTTGTAATTTTCCTGGCTAAGCTAAGTGTGCCTTTTTGTCCGTGTTCAGTGTCACCTGGCTGTTAATGGCTCTCCTTGGGTGAGGTGTGGATTGCTCCCATGCAGTGGATAAAGGGCTTGATTGTAGGGAGATGCTTAGCCCCTGACAGGGTGGCAATCTGGGCTTTTCCCAGGGCCTTAATTACCGCTCAAAGGGTGCCTGCCCTGTCACAAGCGATGTAACTCACACCTTGGCCTGTCCCCTTTACTGTTCTGCTAGCCAGCCATGCATCAGTCCCAGTGGTAATGGGGCTGCCTCCAGAACCGGTTTTCTGGGACCACAAGCAATGGTTTGCCCATTATAGCCACACCTCTCGGTGGGCACGGGGATCTCTGCACAAGGGAAGAAAGGTTCCGCCATGTTGATTTTACGTAGAGAGTTGGATAGTTCACAGTAAATCACACAGGACGTTCTGCAAACATGGACTGTGGCACCCGTGGGAACTTTAACTCCTTTGCCTAGGGCATGACCAAGATTTTCCCCCACCCACAGGCTGGCACTGGGCATAAATATTGCACCCTCAGTACCCCCTTCAGAACACATATTCACTCTGCCTGCTGTTTAACCTGTGGAGAGAACCCCAAGCACTGCTCCCACATAACTAGGGCCGAAAAGCAGACTCCAAGGGCATGTTGGCTAGCCTCCTGTTAATTCCCATTAACACAAATGCTGCAAGAAGCCCACATCTTTGCGGCACCTAGCTGACCTATTCCAACTGGATTTGCCCTGGACCCTGCTGGTGGCTTCTGGGAGATTAAGTCCTAACCCTCAAGTGGTGCCCAAAGGTCCTGCGTCGTTTCTGGTGTTAGAGAGTCCTCTTTTCCTCCTCCAAACTACAAGATTGAACACTTAAAAACTTTTCTGAACTTTTTACCTAAAGAACGAGAGACTACCATAGGACTGCCACCAACCAACTGACATCGAATTTCCAGTCAGATTGAACTTGTTGGTTTACCCCATTAAATTGAATTTGACCTCCAGAAACATTTCTGAGTCTGAACGTAGCGGACTTCACCACGGTCAACGCCAAGCAGCACTCAATCGTCGACAATTCCTTTCTGGACCCAGACTTTGCCCTCTCTCAGCTTTCTAGCTGTCAATCTTGAGAGCCTCAAAATTACTTCCAGAGCCGAGGCTCCCACCGAGGTCCTGTGCTTCAGCCGGCTGCCGAGCCCATTTTTGGATCCAGCATGCAACCTGACCTGCCGACTGGTCCCCTACATCAGATGTTTTCTGGTTTTGGTGTCTATTTGTTCATTAAATGTTACTCTTTTTTAGGTCTCGGCTAGCGTAGGCTGCGCAGACATGCGCAGTCTCGCTGGCGAGATTTTATGTTTTTGGGTAGCTTTCACTAGTGGGGTTTAAGCCCCACCCATCTTTTCCATTGGCTGGCGTCACCGTTTATGCTAAACGGTGGCCAGCCATTGGAAAAGAGCTTCCAGTGATGTACACTTTTCTCTTTTAGAGCCGTCCCAGTTGGACTGGCTTGTCAGACTCCCTGCTGGCGTAAAAGGTTTCTTATCTTCTTTATGGGGCCAAACACCTTTTAGCAGGCGAGGCCGTCCAAGTGGGACGGCAGAAAAAGGTGACAAACGTCATGGCGAGCGCTTTTTATTTTCTTACTGTCACGCGCTATGTCACTGTATTCCGTGATTTATCTGCAGCGAGTCCTTCTATGCCACACACAAGCACCTTCATGGCATTTTGTGCCCCAGCAGTTTTTCCTAAACATCTCTAGCTTCCTTGCGTGGAGACAGTACAAGCAATTTCCGGGCGCGTAAGATCCGCAGAGCTGTGTTTTTTGTCTCGCAGCTTTATATAGCTCGGATTCAACCTGGAGGTATCCGGGCGCTTTACAGGAGCACCAGCTGTTCCAGACGGGCACATACATGTTTTGTTAGGCGCGGGGAGATGACGTGATTTGCCCAGAATCACAAGAGGTTGAGCCGCAGAGACTCGAACCTGGTTATCCAGCTTCGAGGTCATATGCTCTAATCATTAGGCCACATCTTAATGAGTCCAGCCTGCAGGGACAGGGGCCCCTGTACTTACACTCCAGAGTGTGTCACTCCTGGGCATGTCACTCTTAATTTTGTCCGTCCTGTGTATCTCTCCTGAGGTTATCACTCCTGTATGTATCACTACTGGGTGTTTCATTACTGAGGGTCTCACTCCTGAGTGTGTCACTGGGGCGTGGGGGAGAGCAAACAACCCCGTACTGGTCAACGTGTTCTATTTGTATGCCGATGCTTGTTTAAACCCGAGATGCGCTTGGTGGGCGCTATACCCCGACCTTGTCATGTGAGAGCTTGTGTCTCACTCTTCGCCAACCAGCAGGAAGTGCGTGAATCTTCTGGCAGAGAGAGGCACTTATGGAGGGGAGAGAGGGCATCCCCCAAAAGCACGAGAGTACCTCTGAGGCACGTGACAGTGAGTGCATGTGTGAGGGCATGTGAGATCCGCAGAGCCGTGTTTTTTGTCTTGCAATTTTATATAGCTCGAACTCAACCTGGAGCTATTATGGCGCTATACACGAGCACCAGCTGTTGCAGATGGGCACATCCATGTTTTGTTAGGTGTGGGGAGATTAAGTGATTTGCCCAGAATCACAAGAGGTTGAGCCGCAGAGACTCGAACCTGGTAACCCAGCTTTGAGGTCATTCGCTCTAACAGTTAGGCCACATACTAACGAGTCCAGCCTGCATGGACAGGGGCCCATGTACTTTCACTCCAGAGTGTGTCACTCCTGGGCGTGTCACTCTTAAGTGTGTCAGTCCTGTGTGTCTCTCCTGAGGTTATCACTCCTGGATGTATCACTACTGGGTGTGTAATTAGTGAGGGTGTCACTCCTGAGTGTGTCACTGGGGCGTGGGGGAGAGCAAACAACCCCGTACTGGTCACCTTGTTCTATTCATATGCCGATGCTGGTTTAAACCCGAGAGGCGCTTGGTGGGCGCTATACCTCAACCTTGTCACGTGAGAGCTTGTGTCTCACTCTTCGCCAACCAGCAGGAAGTGCGTGAATATTCTGAGAGAGAGGCACTTATTGAGGGGAGAGAGTGCATCCCCCACGAGCACGAGAGTACCTCTGAGGCACGTGACAGTGAGTGCATGCGTGAGGGCGTGTAAGATCCGCAGAGCCGTGTTTTTTGTCTTGCAGTTTTATATAGCTCGAACTCGACCCGGAGGTATCATGGCGCTTTACACCAGCACCAGCTTTTCCAGATGGGCACATCCATGTTTTGTTAGGCATGGGGAGATGAAGTGATTTGCCCAGAATCACAAGAGGTTGAGCCGCGGAGACTCGAACCTGGTTACCCAGCTTCGAGGTTGTGCGCTCTAACCGTTAGGCCACATCTTAATGAGTCCAGCCTGCAGGGACAGGGGCCCATGTACTTACACTCCAAGAGTGTGTCACTCTTAAGTTTGTCAGTCCTGTGTGTCTCTCCTGAGGTTATCACTCATGGATGTATCGCTACCGGGTGTGTCATTACTGGGTGTTTCATTACTGAGGGTGTCACTCCTGAGTGTGTCACTGGGGCGTGGGGTAGAGCAAACAACCCCGTACTGGTCACCGTGTTCTATTTGTATGACGATGCTTGTTTAAACCCGAGACGCGCTTGGTGGGCACTATACCCCGACTTTGTCACGTGAGAGCTCGTGTCTCACTCTTCACCAACCAGCAGGAAGTGCGTGAATCTTCTCGGAGCGAGGGCTGCATATGGAGGGGGAGAGTCCATCCCCCACGAGCATGAGAGCATCTCTGAGGCCCGTGACAGTGAGTGCACGTGTGAGGGCGGGTGAGATCCGCAGAGTTGTGTTTTTTGTCTTGTAGGTTTATATAGCTCAAACTCAACCCGGAGGTATCAGGGCGCTTTACACGAGCACCAACTGTTCCAGACGGGCACATCTATGTTTTGTTAGGCGTGGGGAGATGAAGTGATTTGCCCAGAATCACAAGAGGTTGAGTCGCAGAGACTCGAACCTTGTTACCAAGCTTTGAGGTCGTACGCTCTAGCCGTTAGGCCACATCTTATTGATGCGGCCGTGAGACGCGATATGTGGTAGGGGAGGGGGAGAAGCGGGAGTTGTGTGTGTGCGCGGCCAATGCTTGGAAAAACAAGCATTGTAAATGCAATAGGTCTCGACTTTGATTAAGTTAAAGCCATTTGCTAATGGTATTGTGTAGCAAAGCAAATGGCTTTAACTTAATAAAAGGCGAGACCCATTGCATTTTTAATGCTTGTTTTATAAATTGCAGTGGGTTTTTTATTATTCTGTATTTTCTACCTTTTAACAGTTTTGGTACTGATAACTGCTTTATACATTCTTTTAAAGTTACACCTATCTGCTCTGTGCTACAGCTACCAAGGGTTGAGCTCTGGTTTAAAATTTTAATAAATCCAAACCAACTGGACCTACTAAGGGATAGTGCCATTATTATTTGATGGGGGCTCCCATTCACTTGAACTAATAATCCACATTCTCACACCAAGTATACAGACTTTATTCTCCTGGGTGTTGAATTCATTTGAATAAATAAATTAACATTAAAAATAAATTAGGAAATGTATTATTTTCTAATCCATCCATTAGTTTGGCATTCTATGTCTGAATAGTATGTGTTAACCAGAGCTTTGCTCTACTTCATGCTTCCGGGAATGAACCTCAGCATGTTTTGGTGCCTCCTCGAAGTAATTATTTTTAAACTATCTGTTGAATTATGGGGAGCACTTGATAACTTCAGAGTTATGGCACTAATGATTTTGAGAGTTGTGTTTCTTTCTAGGAGAGCAGCTGGAGGAAATACATTGGAATTGCCTTGGTTATAGTCCGCTTTGGAGCAACCTTACCAGCAGTGCTCCTAGTAATCCTTAAAATGTTTGCTCTCTTTTATCTTGAAGCATAGGTGGTCTAAAAATACTCCTTTTATATATATGAGGCTGATTACTTTAATGCTTTTTTTAGGTACAATAGAATCCCTTATTGTTACAAGAACCTAGGTTAACCTACAGTTTTTTATATTTTTAATTCCAGTGTAAACAGGTCTTCTTGATCTGAGCTGCTGCCTACTGTTTCTCAACCATTGGATTTGAGGACGAAGAACTTTTCTTAGAGTGTTTTAAATATACTGGCTATCAGAGTGAAAATCATTGTAACTCCTAGTTCTCATCTGTACATCTGAGAGGATCAATTGTATAGGAAAGCTGAATATGAAAATTAAGACTTGTTCTAAGTGATCAAAGAGTAAAAATAATTAGGGAAGTGAAAAGTTATGTTTGACACCTTCACATTGAATACCATGAAGAAGTTCTGTAGACTGCCGTCAAAAGCAGAGGAAGGCACCAACACTGAAACAAAAAATCATTCCCTCACTCAAAATAAGCTGTAATTATAACTTTCAAATTTATATGGGCAAACCGCTTTCAGGATACAGTTAGGACTTTCTCATTCATATAAATATGATCTTCCACGTTTGAATCTAGAAGGATTAATTGGAGGTATGCCATTCTCCAAGCCAGTGTGCCGATAAGTTGCAATTATTAGGTATAGGAAGTGGTGGACTTCTATAGCTAAGCCTGTGTTTGACTCTGCATTGGTCACTGGAGTTGTCCCTGTGTTGTGTAGGAAATCGTCGTTGCCCCCCCTATATATAAAATGAGCATTGCCAAAACCAATAGATTTGATTTTTGCATAGAATGCAGATTGGTTGTGTGCATACTGTAACATTAAGCTTATTATACTAAAGAGCAGACAAAAGCATCTGAAAATGGATGCTACAGGAAAAAAGGTTTTCTTATTTACTGCAGCATTAGTGTTTCACATGTTTTTGTCGCCGTTTCCTCCTTGGCCACTTAATGACTGGTTTCAGATTTAAATCCGTCCCTCATGCATACCAATGGTGGTGGAATGACACACCCAAGCAGACATTGGAAAAAGAGTGAAACTAAAACCCTCTGAAGGTTCAGGTGCAAAAGAAGCCCATGGAAGAATGAGGCTGAACCAAAATCCCTTAAAGTAAGGAATACAATATGTTTGCTTCATACAAGTCAAACTAAACAAGCATTTGCAATGCAATAGGTCTCGCATTTGTGAGAGTTTGAGCTGTTGACAATGCCTTTTATGTATGTGTTTTAAAAACTTGCAAGCGGTTGTAAACACGCACTTTTCTACATAGTCGTTGCTTAGGAGAAGCAAGGCTGGCAGTAACTGCGCCTCGTTTACTGCCAGACTTGCTTGCCATAAGCAAGGACTACAAGTACAAAGTGCTTATTTACGCACCAGTTTCAGGTTTTCAAAACACATAAATAAAAGGTATTGTCAGTAAAGTCCAGGCAGGGTCACGCGCTCAAATCTAACATAATTGGGAAGTAAAGTCCTAGCTCAGGCATGCGCTCGATAGTTACATAGAATTCGTAAAGTCGTATATTGGGCCCGCGGCCCTCTCTGGATTCTTACATTATACATTGTTAGTAAAGTAACTTTTATGCTCACGTTATACATGGACATGGTTACTAAATGCTCGCTCCGGCAAGCGCTGGATGCTTACATTATGCCAGGAAATTTAAATCCTGGCTCGGGTACGCGCTTGACACCGTATTCCTAGCAAAGTGAAATCCACCGCGATCACGCGTGGAATGCGCACATTGTACCAATGAAGTAAGCATCCCCCACGCGTTTCCCCGCGCAATATTTACATTCATTGAACGCCCTCGCTGGCACAGCAATGAAAAAGCAATAGACATGAAAACTCAACAGATTTTGTGTAAACAAATAACTTTTAACATCTACTGTTGCCTTCCAATCGCTGGCGTGCACAATGGTCATATGGTGTTAAACACTAATTATTTGTGTGTTTTCCTATATAATGACGCGTATCTGCAGTCTCTGGAGAAACTGTGTATTGTTTTTGATATTTTTAACATAATTCTCCAAAAATGCTAAAGGAATACCGCATAAGTATGACAGAGAAATACGGTATATACTGTAAGGTATTGGCTGCCCATGTCATTTTGCATATGTTTAAAGTATACAAACTCACACATTTGTAGTTTATACGGATTATACTCAGTATGTAGGGCAATATAGTACGTGTCTGTTGGTGCGACGAAACGAAGCCTCCTGTGGGCAAACCCCAACCACACGCTCTGCACAGATGAGCGCTGCGAGGCCAAGTAGGTATGATCTGTATAAAAACCTCACATAAACAAGAGTGAGTCATGAAGCCTCTCCCATTGAGATGCCAAGTTATTTTTTCCATCTGCTGTCGCAACTATTGCTTACATCAGATGGTGACAGTCTCAAAGAGCTGACAGTTGAATATTGACGTTTTGTGAAAAACATATGGTTTATTGTATGATGATTGCTTCCATGTTCTTTCCGAGCGATGCATCGAGCGCCTATATTTATCTGTATACAATAGTAATGTGTTTGAGCTAATGCAGCCGCAGGCTTGTACTTTCGATGCGTATAAACAACACGTGTAAAACCTGATTTATTGTATACTTATTGCTTCCATGGTCTTTCCGAACGATGCATCGAGCACATATCTTTAGCGGTGCTCAGCTCTGCTCCTTAAATTTAAAGTTCAAGTAGCGCCCTTTATAAATAAATAAAGGTGCACGTAAAGTGTTGAACAATTGAGGACAGATGTTTCCGAAGCCGTAGGGGGAGGTGTTGGGGGAAAGCACGGAGAGATTACGAGAACTGGCTCTGGAGGCAGTGCCCTACTGCCCTGCACCCATAAGTGGCGAGGAGACGGTGTAAAGACAAGCAGGAAGTGGGATAAGGGAGGAGGTGGCAAATGGTGAGCACTTTCGCGCCCGCTTTGATGTTCTCAGTGGCCGCGCGGCTCACTGAGAACATCAAAGCGGACGCGAAAGTGATCAGCAGGCTGACAAATGGTGCGCGCGCCCGGCGCACATGCACTGTATTCGGAGGCCTGAAAAGCACTAGTCTGCACTTCCAAATCCCGCTTTCTTAAGCTCTCGCCAGAGCAGCGCTAAAGCGCTGGCTCAGGTGAGACCTAAAAAGGAAGTTATGTTGAACCATTGAGTGACAATTTACTCTCAATATTGAGCTCAATGTGGAGCCTAGATGGAAAGGTTTTGGCCAATGTTTCCATAAGCATTTGTTATCATAGGTGTAGGGGTATAATTGGTCCCAGTTAGGCATTCTGGGTTTGAAGCAAATCACTCAAACTTCCGTGATTCAATGGTGTTGTTTTCCTTGCTATAACAGGTTGACCAAGGAAATGCCTCCTATATGCTGCAGTTTCATTGATTTTGCATCTGTTTTGATTTACTGGATCAGTAGGTACTATGGAATAAGCTGATGCCTATGAAAATTTATCCTTTATGATTGAGGACAATTCAGTCACTTTACTTGGATGCCTACCATAAATGTCATCCAGAACAGGGGTCATGTGTTTTATCCCTTTATTGTTTTTTTTTCATATTCAAATTTTTATTGATTTTAAAAACATACAAACAAATCAGCATAATCACGGATGGCAAATAGTCATTTACGTCCTCCCAGCCTATGCAACCCTCAATTCCACCCCCCGCGGGATGTATGTCAGCAAAAAGGTTAAGTAAATCGTTCGATGTCCTCAACAGCGCCCAGCCATTTACCCCACACCCTCCGATATTTCTTAGGGCATCCACGTGCCTTGTATAGAACCTTTTCTTGTGTCGCACACCAATCCACTCCCTTGCGCCACTTCCCCAGAGCTGGTGGGTCGGGACATATCCATGCCACCGCTATGTCACGCTTAGCAACAATCATAGCTATTGTTAAAGAAGGTCTTGTTGTTCCGGGACCCATCTAGTCTATCCGTTATCCCTAGCAGTGAGTGATGTGGGTCGTGAGGACCCGCCCACCCGAGGACCTCTGTAAGCTCCTCTTCAATGGCCCCCCAAAAACTCGCCAGCCGAGGACAGGACCAGACCATATGGAAAACATCTGCTGAGGCCTGGCTGCACCTTGTATAGGACGCATCAGAGCGCAGGCCTGCTCGGTGAGGGTGCAATGGAGTGCGGTATATACAGGAGATGCCCCCCCTGCCCAAGTCCCCCAATAAAGTCTGGGCCTCTGTGGGGCTGTATTCCAGGAGCCGAGTATCGGCAGCGAGGTGTACGTGGAGGGCGTGTCTTAACTTTAAATATTTATAAAATTGGGAGGGGTGCAGGGAATATCCCTTTATTGTTTAACCTCTATTTAGCTGACCTAGAGTTGTAAATCTATAGTATTAGCAGTCTTCTGCCTTGATGCCCTCTATGTACTCTACCAATGTGACAGCGATATTTTCCCGTAGCCAGGTCCGCTTGAAGTGGAGTTTGAATGTATGGTTTGCCTGCACATTAGAAAATGATACGATTGTTAATTTAATTAAACCAATGTCCAGTGCATCTTACTAGCTCAGGGGTGTGCTCTGGACATAATGTATAGCTATGAGTGCTTGAGTCTCACTACTGATGATGCCTTTCTTTGTAAGGAGAGTTCTGCGGGCATGAAAGTAGCGCTCAAGAACATAGTGAGATGCCTTGCCTGTTTTAATTGTGTTATTGCCCACTACTATGGGCAAGAACAGCTTTTAATACCTTCCCTATACTTTTTGGGCTGAAGCTTCACACGAGGGAGGCTAATTTTGCTGGGGGCGGAGGGGTGGGATTAACAGTCATTTCACTACAGGTGTACCCCCACTCCACCAAAAATGGGGAGCACAAGCAGCCTCATAACTGATTGAGTAAAAAAGGCTTGATTGTTCTGCAGTGCTCCCTTAGCCTTTTCTCTAGCATTTGCTTCTTTTCCAGGACTGCTCTATGGGTCCTCCCTTTGCTTCTGTCTGGGGGAAACACAATCAGTTGAGGAAAAATAGAAGACATTTTGTTAGAAATTGGGTCTCTAGTTGGCAGAGGTATGCACCCTGTCGAAGTAGGGACCCACAATCCTAGTCAGGGTAAGTTATACCCTCAGAATAACCTGTGCTTTCCCCGTTGGTAGCTTGACAAGAGCAGTCAGGCTTCTCCCCAGAGGCAATGTGTAAAGTATTTGTACACACACACACGCACACACACACACACACACAAACAGTAAAAACACCACAAAAGGACTCCACACCAGTTTAGTAAAATATCCAATAATGATCTAATTAAAACAAGACCAAAACGACAAAAATCCAACGTACACCACTCATGATATGATGTTTCAAAGTGAAATAAAGTTGTGGTGCTTAAAAATCAATGGTTGTGCTTGACCAGGACAATGTACCTTAAATGCGTTAAAAAATCAAGGACGATGCTTGGGGCAGGGGAGGTAAGCCATCGGAAAAGCCAGTGAAGCATCGGTTCCTTACTGCTATGCAGGTCTTTGGCAAGGTGATGCTCTGGACAGTGTGTTGTGCGGAGGAGGTGATGCATTGCTGTAGACAGGGTGTGTTGGTTCGTTAAGGCAGTGCAGAGTCGTGGAGCCGTCCACGTCCAGGTATGATGCGTGGCGCAGGGGAGGTGATGCTTCATTTACGGGCACAATACCTCGGTTCCTTACTGCAGTGTCGAAGATTAAATCGGTGCCCAGAGATGATGCATTGATAGTGCGTCGAAAGTCAAGTCACATTGCATTGATTCCACAGCATTGAAACAGGCACTGTGCCAGAGTCAGATTTGTGTGTCAAGGACTTCTATGATGCAGTGCTCGAGACTCACGCAGCGGCGGTTCTTTGGAGGAGCTGCAGCAAAAAGTCAGAGCCTGCGTTCAAAGCTGCAGTTGTTGCGTCAAGCAGGGACAACGCTTCGGTGCAGGCAGTGGCGATGCGTCGAGTTAAGCGATGATGCGTTGGTCCCGAAATGATGCTTGGAATCGATGCGTTGATTTTTCTTTTTGTTGCACCAGAACTCGCTTCCAATGTCCCAGAACTGGAACTGGCACCACTTGGCAGAGCAGGGCTCTCAGCTTAGGAGTCCAGGTGCTAGCAGAGGCAATCTAAAGCGTTGTCACTTGCTCCTGCACTGGCACTAAAGTACACTCCTTTTGAGGCAGACGTACACATGTGAATAGAAGTCACTCAGTGCAAGAGAGCGAAGTGCTCTTCACCATTGCCCCATGCTGCATGTTGTGGTGGGCAGGAGTAAAATGTGGATGAAAGTTGAACAGACCACTGGATGAAGAGGGCTGAGCAAAAGCCCCAGTATGTTATGTATAGATTTATGCATTTTATCATTTTTTGGGAAACGTAGGCCTAGCGCAACAACTAAAGCAGTCTTTAGGTCAAATCTTAAAAGGAAGCCAGATTTGGCCTACGAAATCCAGAAATCAGTATTCCATGTCTGTGCAAACCCAGGATGAGTGGTGGAATGTTACTTCCGTTGGTTTGATCTTGGCTCTGTTGTTAGCAAGAGGGATGTCAAGAGTCTGTCAAGCTTTCGAGAACTGACCGATAGGCCTTCGCAATACAAAGTTTCATTGCCCTGAATAAATCACAATGCCTGGAATAATTTTAAGAGCACTGCAGTGCCCGATCTAGTCTAGGTCCAGTGGGATTGTACTATCACAAAGTTCAAATTCAGAAAATCCAAAATATCCATTGTGATAAAAAGTAGCCCTGACCTCGGTTTGCATAAGGTTGCTATATCCATACTGAAAAGAAAGAGTAAGATTTTTTTTTTTTTTTTTTTATGGAAACCATTTTCATGAAGATTTTGTAACCTCTAGCCAAGGACTGCACCAGAAACTGAAATTATAAACACTTTCCTTCATCCGGCAATTACAATATATCGTGGCAGAATAGATGCCACGTGTGACGTGGTTTAAAGAGAAAAGAAAACAACATTTTTTTTAGCTGTGAAAATGTATTTAATCTAAATATTAAGTAAGTAAGTACAAAGCTTTATTTCGATATGAGATTTACAGATTAAAACACAGTTCATAAAAAAAAAGACATTAAAAAGAAAAATCATTTAAAAAACCTTTCTGTTACAATAAATAATTTAAAACAGTATTAAACTTTAACAGCTTTGTAAATGATAAAGAGATTTAATAGAAATTCATCACATAGCCTTCCGCCTAATCAACCACGCCCAGCTTAGGAATTTAGCCACCCCGCACAGTGAGGTTGTACTAACGTCAGCCTTGAGCATTCTAAGTGCAACAGAGTGGTCCCTAATTCCAAGCTGCAGACACACAGGTTTTAACCATTTAAATCTAGGTTTCGAATAGGCTGGGCAGGCAAAAAAGAAATGGGGAATATTTTCAGCAATACCAAGACAGTTTGGACAGTCCACTGGGGTTTGGTGCGGGGGCTTCCACTTACTAGTGCGATCACGAAGAGGGGGGTGCCCATCCTAAACTGGATAAAAAGGGATCTATCCCTAGGCTTTGTAATAAAATCTAGATAGGGCTCCAGGCGGGGCGTAGTCTAATGTTGCAGAAATGCCTCAATCAGCCTGCCTTGATTTAGGTCCCTCTGCTCTCGGATATCAACCCATGCCCAGAAAGCTCTCTTAGTTTCTACCTTAGATAGCGGGGCCTCAGTCTCCCAAACAGTTGAAAGGCCTAATGCCAAAAGAAACTTCTTTATATTGGCTAACCATCCAATTTTGTGAGCTCCTTGGAGATTCATGACCTCTCTTAAGCCATCAGCGTATCTGGAGAGCTCAGGAGTGCGCCATAGCCGCGCCCAATATAGAAGAGGACGCAGAATGGCTAGGTCTTTGATAGAACGCCGACCCAAATCACTCGAGTGGCTTGGTTGGAGTGCCCCTCGGGAGCGATACAAGCTCTCTAAAAAACGTATTTTCTGAAGTAACTAGCACGTCTACACAACCAAAGCCCCAGAGCTCTGCACCATAAAGGGCACTACCTACAGCTTTTGCAGCGTAGATATCCAGAGCAGGAGCAATGGGCTTAGTGGTGGAGGCACGAAGTTCCCTCCCTAGTACTCCTACTACTCGCTTATGGTTTAACGCCATTTTATCTATATGAGGCTGCCATTTAAATTTGTCAGAGATTCTAATCCCCAAGTAGTCGAACTCTTTAACACGCTCTAATGGCATCCCTTCGAGAGTCAAAATAGATCTAGAAGATTTACTCGGTTTGAAATAAAGAAGCTTGGTTTTAGAAGTGTTGATAGCAAGGCCCCTCAGCTTACAAAACAAAGAAAAACGATCCAACAGCTTCTGTAATCCTGTCGGTGTTTTCAATAGTAACAACGTATCATCCGCAAAGAGTAGTGCGGGGACTTTATCACCCGCCAAGGTCGGGACGTCCGCATTAACTTCAAGCAAGAAAGAGACTACACCGGTCACAAATAACGTGAAGAGTGTAAGAGCCAATACACATCCTTGGCGGACCCCTCTGTTCACAGGGATTTTAGCATTTTTTTGCTCCTGCGACCCCCATCTAATGCGAGCATAATTACCATCATGCATGCGGGCCAGGAGGTTCAAAATGGGCGGGGGAATCCCCATCTCCTGCAAGACCTGCCATAGGCGGTCACGGGGGACCAAGTCAAAGGCGGTCTTCAGGTCAATAAATGCCAAATAAAGACCGCCCTTGCCAATGGTAACCACCTTCCAATATAAAAGCGCCAGCCTAAATGCCTGGTCAATCGTGCTTGTACAGGCCCTGAAGCCCGCCTGGAACTGTGAAATGATGTTATTTTCATCTGCCCATGAGAGGACCCTCTCCAGGAGAACCCTACCAACCAACTTCTGTCCAACGTCTATAAGACTAATTGGACGATAATTGGCAGGGTCCCCCCTAGGGCCCCTCTTATAGATGGGAATTACTTCGGCCCCTTTCCAAGAATGCGGGACCGGTGAGCCTTCCAGCAGAGCATTAATAAAGATGACAAAGTAAGAGGCCCATCCCTCTATATTAGCTTTGAGCAGGTCACCCGGAATGCCATCTTGTCCCAGAGCCTTAGCGGGTACAATCTTGTTTATAGCGGCCTCCACCTCTTTCTTCACTATCCTGTTAAATGAAGCCAGATCAAGGTCCTTGGCTGTAGTGCCACTAGGAGACCCTTGAGCAGGTGATTGTTCATCCCCTACAAACAGTTTCCTAAAGTGCTCAAACCATTCCCTATCCGTTATATGGTTAGGAATTTGGTCCAAGTCACGGCCATTAGATCTTCTCACTAAAGTCCAAAAAAGCTCGCCATTCTTAGACTGGCTCGCAGTTTTTAGGCTATCCCAGTGGATTTCTTCCCATTCTCTCTTAGCATCTGCAATGGCCTGCCTATATTGCAGTCTTGCCAGCTGGACATCACCTAGGATGTTAGATTTAATAGCAAACACCAAACTGGCCTTTTTCAGTCTTCAATTTCTATTGAACCACTTTTGTGATGGCTTAGCACTTATCAAACGTTATTTGTTAGGAGCTAAAAACAAGCTATCAATCAAATCTATAGTGTCCACCTAGATTGATGCTGCAGCAGCAGGCCCAACCCTATCCCTACATGCTGCAGAAAGCCTGAGCGTCTGATCACTAAGGATTTCCTCTAGGGTACTTAATCTTAGCTCATTCAAAATGAACTTAGGCCATTTGAGAAATCTATTACAGTTGGATGGTAAGACTATCCTAGTTAGCATTCTTTTTTTTTTTTTTTTTTTTTTTTTGAAAATTTTATTAAACAATAAATCAGTTACAAGCATGGGCCTACAAATGTAAATGTATGTGTCTTGTAAAGCGCACTGCTGCCCTGAGGCGTCGTGGCGCTGTAGACCGCTGGGGAACCCGTCCTGGCTATCCCTGTGAGATGGTCCCTCCTGGGTATCTCCAAGGTGAAACCAGGCATCCCCGGCGAATGTGGGGGGCCGTTGTGGAGATGAGGCAAGCTAATGCCCAGAGTTGCCGAGTGTGTTCCTGGTTAGAGTAGGTACCGAGGCGAGAATTATTGAGTCACCACCAGGGCCGGCCGCTAGATTCAGAAAGGATCACACAGTTGTTAAGGCAGTAGTCGACTCCCGGGGCCCAGCCCCGTACATGGCTCCGGATAGTCCTAAGGAAGCAGGATACATAGGTTTAACATAAATAACAACTAAAAACAAAAGGCGAGGCATAAGAGCAAAAAGTGTGGGTCAGGCTACGTCCGGGGGACTCTACGTCAGACCTTCAAATAGCTATCAAGAGGAAGGAGTACTGATATGTCAGGGGGGGGTCACGGGAGAGGAACGTCTATATTCGGTTGTTCCAGAAGTCGCAAGGAACCATCAAGGGTCAGGGGGACAAAGCAATATCGGTGTCCACTAGGGGGGGAGTACAGATACCCCCACGATACGCGTTCCATTGCCCCCAGATTCTACCCCATGCCCCCGGTTTACCACGAGCCACATACACAGTCTTCTCCCTGAACATGCACCAGTCCATGTTCTCCTTCCATACGGACACGGTGGGAGGCCGCTGGGAACCCCAAAGCTGCGCTATATCTCTCTTGGCAATCATGTTCCCCAGGGCCGCCCACCGAGTCTGAGCCGCGTTATAATCATTGGGCTCCCACACATTCAGGACACAGCGACGCACCTCCGGCAGCAGCGCAACCCCGGTGACTTGTCCCATGACCACATGAACCCGGCGCCAGTATTCCGCCACCTCGCGGCACTCCCAAAGGATATGGAGAAAGGTGGCACTGAGCCCACATCCCCGCTTACAGAGCCCGTCTTCAGAAAATCCCATCGAGACCAAACGGGGACCCGTCACATACACCCGGTGGAGAATCTTAAGCTGGACCAGGCGGAGACGGGCTGGAATGGCCACTTCCTTGGGGGACGACAGTGCGGACTGCCAGTCCTCGTCGTCCAGTTCCACCCCATCCCCCGTCCACGCCTCCCGAAGGCGCACCAAGAGGTCAGCCCGATTATTGATAAGTTTTTTATAAATTAAAGAGATAGTACTGTCGGGGACATGACCATCGAGTATGCGGTCCTCGAGGGGCTATGAAGCCGGGATCTTGGTCCCCTCCCCAAAAACAGAGAGCAGGGCATGCCGAACCTGGGCGTAGCGGAAGAACTCCCTTTCCGTAAGTTCGTATTCGCTCTGGAGCGCCGCGAATGTTTTAACCGCACCCTTAATCCATAAGTCTCCCACTCTACTAATACCAATCGTGTCCCAACGTTCAAACCCCTTCGTTGTCCAGAGGCTTCCCAGTCGGTCGGAGGCAAACAGAGGAGTAGCACATGTTAATCGCTCACTCCAGCCCATGGCTACATTGGCCGCCTTCCAGATCCGTACCGCAATCTTAGTAGGGCCCGTAAGGGTCCGTCCAGCCGGGCTAGAGTAAAGTGCCCTGTTATAGTTTCCGCCGGGAAGCAGGAATTTATCCATCTCATACGCCGGATTCAAGCCAGGCTCATACGTGGCATGGTTAATGGCCGATAGCTGTGAGGCCCAATAATACCTGCGAATGTCGGGAAGCGCGATGCCCCCGTCATACCAGGGGAGAGTAAGCTTTGCCAGAGCGATACGCGCCCGTTCGTCCCACACTAGTCTCCTCTGCAGGCTCTCCACCTCCCGAAAGTAGGACACAGGAATGACATCGAAGGAGTTCTGAAGTGCATAGAGGAACCTGGGAAGGGACATCATTTTAAACAGTGCTGCCCGACCCAGCGGGGACAAGGGCAGCTTACACCACCGAGCCGTGTCCTCCCTCAAACGCCGAAGTGGAAGCAGGAGATTCTGCTCATAGCGAGCCACCGGGTCCAACGAGACGTATATCCCCAGGTATTTAAAGCCGGACAGAGATAATTGGATCGGAAGCCGAGGCGGCAAGAGAGGAGGGTCACCGGAGATAGGATAGACACAGGATTTAGACCAGTTGATCGTTAGACCCGAATTTCTCCCAAAGGAAGTCAGAACATCAAAGAGAACATTAAGCGACTGCCGCGGCGAGGTGAGATACAGGAGAATGTCGTCCGCGTACAACGAGACCCGATCCTCGAAGCCCGGGGCCCACCGGATCCCTCTGATCGAGGGCTCCCAGCGGAGCCAGGCAGCGAGCGGCTCCAGGGCAAGAGCAAAGAGCAGAGGGGACAACGGGCACCCCTGCCTCGTACCCCTACCGAGAGCGAAGGGCCGAGAGACCCGCCCATTAACCACCACCTGAGCCATGGGTCCCGTGTAAAGAAGCTTCACCCAGCCAAGAAATCCCTCTTCAAAGCCGAATTTGGTCAAGACAGCCCAGAGGAATGGCCACTCGATGGTGTCAAAGGCCATCGTGGCGTCTAAAGAAACCAGCACGGCTGGTTCGGAGAGGTACTCCGCCCTGGCGAGGGCGCCGTGAAGACGCCGCAAGTTAAGAGCGGTGTTACGATGAGGGATGAAGCCGCATTGATCAGGATGAATCAGATCGCAGATGACGCTCAACAAACGATTGGCAAGGACTTTAGCCAGGATTTTAGGCTCTGCGTTTAGCAGTGAAATAGGCCTGTAGGAGGCACAGCGGTCACGTGGCTTACCGTCCTTGGGGATCACGACTATCGTAGCCAGACGCTGGTCATCAGGAAGGGAACCCGCCTCAAGGGACTCCTGAAACATACGACGGAGGAAGGGCGCGAGTTTATCCGGGCGCAACTTGTATAATTCAATAGGCAGACCGTTGGGACCCATCGCCTTGCCCGAACGAAGGGACCGAATCGCAGTTGCTATTTCATCTACAGACAAGGGGGCGTCCAGCTGCTCACGGTCTTCGACGGACAGGCAGGGCAAAGCAATATCCCTCAGCAGAAGGCAAGAGTCTTCTTCATCCCTATCAGTCACCGGGGAGTACACGGCCCGGAGGTGGTCCGCGAAACATTCCACAATCTCACCAGGCTCAGTCACACACACTCCATCCGAGATACGCAGCTCCGGGACCACACGATTCACTCTCTCCTTCTCATCCAGCCACGCAATCAACTTTCCCGCCTTGTCCCCGGCATCATACAATCGTCCCTGCTGCTCCCTGTACATCGTTTTGGCAGCGTCAGTGACAAGAGACCTGTATTCAAACTGTTTCAGGCTGAGGGCATGGAGCCCGTCCGGAGTGACACCCGTCTCCAAGGCCGACTCCAGCCCCGAGATGTCAGTCTCCAACTTCACCACTGCCTCACTCTTGAGCTTCTTAGCCACCACTATCTGGGAGAGGGCGTGTCCGCGGATTACGGTTTTAAAGGCTTCCCACAGGGACATTGCGGACGACACCGACCCCTCGTTTTCAAGGAAGTATTGGTCCATAGCCTTAACCAGGCTGTCGCGAGTCGTAGGGTCTCGCAGGTACCACGGGTTAATGGGAGCAATCCGCCCTGCAGACCGCGACTCCGTGTCAAAGAGCAGCCACAGCGGGGAATGATCGGAGATACCCCGCGCCAGGTGCCTAACCTCTCGAATCCGACCAGTCTGCGCCGCGGGCATAAGGAAGTAGTCCAACCTAGAAAGACTCCCATGCGCCCCAGAGTGAAAGGTGTACTGACATTGGGTCGGATGCATTAATCTCCAACTATCTACCAGGCCGAAGGTCTCCAACAGTCCACCAAGCCATGCCTGGGCAGCGGGGAGGGCCCTGGGTGGGTGACGATCCAGGTCACCCGAAACCACCGAATTAAAGTCCCCGCCCATAAGCAAAAGACTATCCGGAAGTTCTAGCAGCATTCGACCCAAGTCCGCGAAGGTGGAGTTCTGGAGGCCCGGGGGGACGTAAACTGAGACCAGGGAAAGGGGCTGCCCCTCCCACCTCCCAGTCAGACACACATAGCGCCCTCTGTCATCCGAGACTACCCTAGTGATATCCAACGGAAGTGAGGATCGCAGGAGAATGCCCACCCCCCTGGAGCCAGTTGTGAAACCAGAATGGGCCACGAGGCGGTATCCCCCCCTGTTCATTGCATGACAAACATTACCAACCAGATGCGTCTCCTGGATAAACACCACATCAGGAGTCAGACGACGCAAATACTGCAGTACTACACCCCGTTTGATACGGTCCCCCAACCCATTGACGTTCCATGACATCAGCCTCAACCCGTCCCCCCCCATCCCCTCCAATAGATCAAAGGCCCCCCAGTCAGTAGCACAGTTCCCGAATCTGGACAAAAATCAATACCTCGCCATGCAAACAGAAAACACACAGCAAAACAACCCCTCCTTCCCCCCAACCCCCCCCCAAATCCAACTCCCCCCACCCTGCACCCCTGCGGGCCAAAAAACCCCCCCCAACTTGCAGTGTGCCTGTCGCCCTACTAACCCCATTCTACGAAAAGACCCCGGAGGAGGAAAGGGACCCGTCCCCGCCCGCCCCCCACACAGGTCCTAGTGAGACAAAATGAACAAAAGAAATAAAACCCAGCTGAACAGTGCAAAATGGCAAAATCAAGGACCAAAAGTCACTCCAAAGGGGACCCGCCACCTTCGGCGCCTGCAGAGGGCCCGGGACGGCCACCTTTGTCCGGCAGCGAGTCCAGCCAGTCACTCACGGCCACAGGAGAGTCAAAAAAGGCAGTCCGATCCTCATGTTCCACTCGGAGTTTTGCAGGGTAGAGCATAGAGTACTTTAGGCCCAGTTCACGGAGACGACGCTTCACCCCCTGGAATCCCATCCGCTGTTTCTGGACAAGTTGGGTAAAGTCCGGATAAAAGTTAATGGATGAGTTCTCATGACGAACCGGGCCGTGGACCCGTGAGGCCTGCAGAATAGCATCTCGATCTCTATAGTGGAACAGTTTGGCCACGATAGGCCTCGGGGGGGCCCCCGGCCGTGGCCGACCGCCCGGAACTCGATGGGCCCGCTCCACGGCAAAGAACTTACTTAGGCCTGCAGGGGCCAACTGTTGGAGGATGAGTTCTTCGACCAGGAGGTCAACCGGGCGGCTGTCGGAGGACTCCGGTACGCCTATGACACGGATGTTGTTGCGTCGGGCCCGTCCCTCGAAGTCCTCCAGCCGCCGGGCCATCTGATCGTTGACCACCTTGATGTCACCAAGCGCGGCCTGCAGGTCCGACACATCCGCACCAAGGGTGGAGGTCCGCGCATCGAGAGCCTGAACCCTCTCGTTAGTTTTGGAGAGATCTGCCCGAATTAAGGTGACATCGATTGCCACCGTGTCGATTTTACGGGCCAGGGCCTCGTATTGCGTGGCGATGGTTTCCCTGATGCCATCAATGGCGCCCATGATGTCCTGCAGGGAAAGCTCCGGAGAGACGGTCGTGCCACCACCGGCGGCGTCCGGAGGGGGGCCGATCGCTCCAGGGGACCCTCTGCCCAGAGTGTAGCGGTCCATGTTGTTGACCTGGACCGGTCCCCCGCGGAGGGAGGCCTTAGTCCCACGCCCCTCGGGGCCCCCCTTGCCCCCCATGTGTTCACGGACACCGAAGGGGACCGCCGATCAAGGGTCGTAGGGGCACCGGCACCGCAGACCAGCGCCTCACCAGAGACCACAATATAGCGGTGCGGGGGGACCCAGGGCGATGGGCACACTAGTGGCAGGTGGAGACAAAGCCTCGCGCAGAGGCCAAGGAAACACCCCGCCACAGCAAGTGCGTTCGCCGGCCAGCCCCCTGAAGTCCGAAAGTGAAACCAAAAGTGGTGGAGCGGCCACTGGCACCGCACTGCAGCCGCTGTTGTTCAATTACGACACGGCTCCACGGTTCACCTTCGCCCCGGGCACCTCCGTCGGGTGGGTCCCAAAAGTTCGAACAACGACAACTCAGGATTCCCAGGTCCGATTCGAGTTCTGAAAAGAGATACGTGCTCAGCCGGTCGTCATCTGCCAGTTTCCATAAACCACATCAGGATATTCTCAGGATAAATTCCGAGGAGCAGCAAGGGTCCGGGGAGCCCTGTGCTCACGCGACCATCTTGGATGCGCGCTAGGCTCCTCCCCCCCTAGTTAGCATTCTTGATCCATTAATAGGGGTATACTCTTTCCTATGCCACATTTCCAACATTGTAAGGGACGGGGGTTATGATCACTACTTACTGATGGGATAATGACCATATCATCCACAAACTTCCATGCCCTCCTGTCAACCAATATATAATCAATTCTGCTTTGACAGGGGACCCTATTATATGTGGTTGCTCCCATTACATCAGTAATCGTACGCCCATTTGCAGCTCTTAGCCCAAATTCTAACATTAGGGCATTCAATTGGATGACAACCGGTGACCATCTCTTCACTGGCTTAAGCGACAGAGAGGGGATGCCCCATCTGGCATCCTCATCATAAATTCCCAGAATGTCGTCTGCTGCTAAAGGCTCAAAGGAGCAATTAAGGTCGCCAGCGACCAAAATAAAGGAATCAGATGGACAGGAAAGAAGCATATCAGAAAGAACAGAGATAGTAGAGGACTTGGCCCCCCCCTTGGGTGCCTCTAGCATATATATTAATAAGTTCCCAAGTATTGTTGCTCTTCATACCCTTTAAAGAGAGTCTCATTATATCTAACGTGGAAGAAGAATGATGAATGATCTTAAGGTTGAGCTCTACCCTAACCCATATCATAAGACCTCCGGATGGACGTCCTCGGCCTACCGAGGTAGCTGGTACAAAAAAACAGGAAAAAACTGACTTATACAGGGGTTCAAGGCTCCATGTTTCCTGAAATAAACACACATCATACCCATCGATGAAATCATTCCAATCCGGTAGAGAAAGCTTATTTCGTAGGCCCGCCACATTCCATGAAACGATCTGCAGTGCCCGATCTAGTCTAGGTCCAGTGGGATTGAACTATCACAAAGTTCAAATTCAGAAAATCCAAAATATCCATTGTGATAAAAAGTAGCCCTGACCTCGGTTTGCATAAGGTTGCTATATCCATACTGAAAAGAAAGAGTAAGATTTTTTTTTTATGGAAACCATTTTCATGAAGATTTTGTAACCTCTAGCCAAGGACTGCACCAGAAACTGAAATTATAAACACTTTCCTTCATCCGGCAATTACAATATATCGTGGCAGAATAGATGCCACGTGTGACGCGGTTTAAAGAGAAAAGAAACCAATTTTTTAGCTGTGAAAATGTATTTAATCTAAATATTTCAACTAGACTTTTTTGTTCCTGTGGTCAGGGTGAGAAGTAAGGAATTATGAACTGAAATTAAGCTGCTTAGTCATTTTTCATTTCATAAAGCTTTATTCGGAGCTTAACACAAAGTCCATAAAAGCACATGCATATATACCTCATATAAGAAATCAAATAGTTCAATTATCATAAATACAAATCAATATAAATTTTAAAAAGACCATTAAAAAATCATGATATTCCTAACTTTGATCACTTGAAGGAGGAAGGTTGCAGTAAAAAAACAGACATCAGGATTGGGATTAAAAAACAACTTCATAGAATCATAAACATTACGTGTACCATATTTTAAGAAGATAGGCTTTAGGAAGACTGAACGAAGACTACCATAAAATTTACAAAACAATAAAAGGTGCATAGTACTCTGTGCAGATTCATGGTCACAGGGGCAAGGGCCAATTGGGTGTTTTTTAATAATGGGGAAGGCCACCAAATGGTGCATGATCCCTAACCGTAATCTGGTCAATACAAAGCGATGAGAAACTCTATTGACGTAGCTCAAATACGGTTGGTATCCTACAGTCTCACAGTACCTTTCATAAACCATACTTGTAGGAGAATGTCCACCCAACCTCACCCGTTCAACAGATATATGGCTCATAAAAATGAGTTTCATCTCCCCCTTGGACAGACTAGAAGCAATGTGCATATCCTTTCTAATGTCCAATCCATAAATCTTTAAAAAATTGTTGACTACAAATTTGATCCAGGGGATCTTCAAATGGTCGTCCAATTGAAGACAATCACTAATGATTGCTCTATTTAAAGAAGTCTCTTCCTTGGACCAAACCGCACGCCATAACATTAGGGGTCTTAAAGTAAGGTTATGTGAAAGGTGTTGTATCCCAAGCTCTCTATGCGTCAATTCATTAGAGGCGGATACCGGTAGGCACAAAAGTCTCTTTAAGAAAAGATTTTCTTCTACTTGGAGACTTAGGGCGGAGTAGTGGCCCCAGACTCCAGCTCCATATAAAGCAATCGAGAGACATCTCATTTGGTAGATTGTTAACATATCTTTGACCCGCTTATCCCCAATTTTACTAGCGAATTTGAACACCCCGTTAGTACATTTAGCCATCTTAGCCCGGACATAAACAATCTCAGTAGACCAACAGCCATTCTTAGTAAAATTAATACCAAGATAATTGAAAGAATTAACCGTTTGTACTTTAAGTCCATCAATGAAATAGGAATTAGATTTTTTTGAACCCAAACCACATTCCAAGATGTGGGTTTTAGATTTGTTAATCAATAATTTCCTATCACGGATGAACCCAGAGAACTTATCCATCAAGCGTTGTAGGCCTATTGGCGTCCTAGATAAAATTACAGCATCATCTGCATAGAGTAAAACCGGGACTTTAAAATCATTAATAATCGGGGCATCTGCTTAGTCAAGAAAATATCTGTTAGCCTTTGTGGATATTAAAAATATAAAACTATGGACTTAAGTAACTATGCTTTTGCTATTGGCATTCAGCACTCAAGCCATCCAATTTCTCCCTCCCAAAGATTTATCACCTATTTCTCTCTCTTGTGTACAACATGCGATTGTATAATGCACTGTAATCCCGATCACAGCATTAAAGTTCAATTCCATGCTTGTACAACATTTGAATGCTGCTTAAACAGTGGGTAAAATGTCTGTCCAAGTAGATGTGAGAAGTATGTTAAAATTATCAATAGTACCCTTCACAAATGCTCCTCAAAAGAGAGGACTGTTTCTATGTGTTTGGTAATCCAGTGGAGTATTTATAATTGTAGCTAAATGTATGTAAAATCATTAAAGTGAAAAAGGCGAAATTTTTTGCAATTTAAGATGAGAAATGTCTTCTGGCCATTCGATGTGTTTTAATGTAGACCTATTTTAAGTATAGAAGCCTGCTGCTTAGTTGACATTCTCTCCAGTTATGTACCTGGGGGAATCAAAGTGCTCTGGCTGCTGTAAACATGTATCCCTGCTCTTTTTAGGTTTGGGTTTGTGACTTAAGTTGACCTATTGTTTCCATTATTCTTTGGATTTGCTTCTTTCATCCATTTACTTGAGACCCTGCCATTCACATTTTGGATCTGCACAGAGCAGTATAAATCACTCTCTTAATGCTACTGGCTATTTTTGTGTATCCTTCCGCCTCCAATTGATGCATCTAATGCATGAGGGACTATTTTACACCAGTCTGTCACTTGTATTGGCTCCTCGTTGCTAACGCATGCACAACTGTATGTTTGTGTAGACCTGTCTTTACATTAGTTAGCGCATTAAACCCCAGACTATTGGCTTTACCAGTGCCTTTATTTATTTATTTATTTATTTATTTTTTGCTTTTTCGGCATATTCTGTCTGCTCCCTCCACCCCTAATGTGTGTAATATTAGGGGTGGTGGGATTTAGCAGAATATGTCGAAAAAGCATAAAATAAAGGCACTGGTAAAGCCAATAGTCTGGGGTTTAATGTGCTAACTAATGTAAAGACGTGCCTACACAAGCTTACAGACACACACAGACACACACCACTTTACACACATACACCACTTTACATACACACACATGCACCACTTTACATACACACACGCACCACTTTACATACACACACACACACACACCACTTTACACACACATTTTAATTTCAGCACCTAGGTCAATGACTGCATGAAAGACCTGTAGCAGTTAGGCCTCCGTAGTATGTACACAGTAAAACTGTGTGTAGTTCAGGATACCCAGCTTCCCAAATATGTGAGCTGTTGTAGGTTAGTCTGTAGATTTCATGGATATACCTCTGGCACGAGATATTGGGCTCACAGAATGAACCCGTTTATTGCTGTATAAACTAACCCTTCAGCTCTACACTATGCGTGTGTAAAATTACGCAAAAGACAAAATCCAGCCTTTGAACTGTATATTAGCATGAAATACCTTAAGCAAAATCGCACATAACACAAACATCAGCTGCCCTTGCTGCTTTGTTCGCCTTATTACCATACTCCCGCATTAGATAATTTATCCCTGAACAGCCTATCTATATGACCTGATGTCATTTAGGACATGCCATATAACCAGTGTATCGCAAAATGGCATACATTATTCAAGATCGCGTCCGCGAAGTGAATATTCTGCCCAGGGCTTCTTGCGTACCCGTAGACACGCCATGGATGCTAACTCCTAACTGTTTATATTTACAAAGAACATTTGCTTTCAGCCAATCTGAAATATTGCAACTTGCACACGTGTCCTTCTGCAAGCTAATTAACAGCTTTGACGATGTGCTTCATCTTCCACGAACTTGCAGGTCTCGCTTTTCTGTGTGGGTACCATTTCCTAACCTTTCATGGCGAATTTGTCAATCTCATCCAGTTTCTCTGTACCTTCCCCACCAAGGCCGGGCTTGTCCAGGCTCTGCATTCGACGGGGATGTGAATGCAAGGAGCAGCGCATAGAAAGCATGTCTACTAAGTCTCCTGTGTTTGTTGAACTGTAAGCCCCAAGTACATCAGTTCTTGAATCCCAGATGCATGTGAAAAAACACTTAACAGATCTTATGAAAGTGCATCTAAAATATTGCAGCATAGATATGCTTTTACGCTTACTGAAATATCCTTTAGAAAGAAATGTGCATTCCACCAGTGCACACTGAGGGTTGATGTCCAAAGTGCCGCACTCAAGAAGCCCTCCTCCTGCGCATGCTTTTGTCACGAGATACCCGCAGTTCGAGTTGTGTTCCCTCTTGTTTTTCCATATTGCTACTTTTAGTAACATGCTTGTTATAATTTCAAGTACTTTTTCCCCCCAGTTTGAGCTTTTTGTGGTCAGGTTTGTTTTTCATCTTGATTTTCTTATTTTTAACCTTCAATGGGAAACTGCAGGTTTTTGTTAGCTTGTTGGCATATGAGAAACCCTGAAATGGGCGAGCCTGACTGGAAAGATGCCAGTGCTGTAATCTGTTTTGGAAGTCGTAGCAGCCTTGGGAGATACGGTATCGCTCGATTACCAGCAACAGCATCATTCATGGAGTGGGAGGAACACCCTGGTTTTAAAAATTAGCATGACCTCTGCTCAGATATTTGCGTGAAGGCACACAAGGACATGACACGAGAGTAGTCGGACAATGTCCTTGATAACCCTTTGCTTACCAGCTTCTCTTTCTCCTAGAACTTACTGTTATCTCCTCCATCACCATGAACGCCATTCTAGCTTTCAAATCCTGCTGCATAGGAAGTTACTAAAGCACACCCATGGGCACTACGGAGCAGTGAATTAAGTAGGGTCATTGTGGAGTTGGAGGATGAAGGAGCCAAGTAACATCCCAATCGAATAAATTGTACACAGTGTTATACGAGTGAATAACAAACATCAGCAAAACCAATAGGTCTCACCTAAGGGTGAGCTATTGGCTTTGGCAATGTGTTTTAGCCATGTTGTACACCAGTGTGGCTGCTGTATAGCATGGCAAAGTTGGTGGTGTGGAGTGGGGAGCGCGGGGTAGATTGGGGCAGAGTGGGGTAGACTGGAGTAGATTGGAATGGGGTGCGGTAGATTGGGGTACTTTGTAGTGAAGTAGATTAAAATTTGGTAGAGTGGGGTAAATTGGACTGGAGTAAAGTGGGGTACATTGGATTGGGGTAGATTAAATTATGAAAGATTGTAGTTGAGGGGTGGGATAGATTGGCAAGGTAGATTGGAGTGGGATATATTGGATTGGGCTAGATGGAGGGTGATTGAGGTAGATCGTGGTGGTGTTGGGTAAATTAGATTGGTGTGGGTAGAGTGGAGAGGAATGGAGTGGGGTAGACTGGTGTGGAGTGAGGTAGAATTGGATGGAGTAGGGTAGATTGGAGTGAAGTGGGGTAGACTAGGGTAGAGTGTAGTGGGGTATATAGGGGTAGAGTGAAGTCTGGTAGATTGGAGTGTGGTGTGGTAGATTGGGGTAGAGTGGAGTGGAGTGTGGTAGATAAGAGTGGGGTCGATTGGGGTAGAGTGGATTTGAGTGGGTGGATTGGGGTAGATTAGAATGGAGTGGATTGGAGTGGGGTAGATTGGGGTGGAGTGAGGTAGATTGGAGTGGGTTGGATTGTGGTGGAGTAGGGTGTATTGGGGTAGAGAGGAGGGGGTAGATTGGAGTTGGTTGGATTGTGGTAGACTGGAGTGGAGTGGTGTAGGTTGGAGTGGAGTGGGGTAGATTAGGTGGAGTGGGGTAGATTGGGGTAGATTGTAGTGAAGTGGAGTTGGGTAGATTGGAGGAGATTGGAGTGGAGTTGGGTGGAGTGGAGTGGGGAAAGAATTGTGTGGAGTGGAGGGGCATAGAGTAGAGTGGCATGGAGTGTAGTTGTATGGCATGTCGTAGAGTGTCTTAGAGTGGAAGGGCGTACAGTGGAGTGGCATGTCATGGAGTGGAGTGTCGTAGAATGGAGTAGAGCATTGCTGTTACAGACATCACATTTTCAATTGAAATGACCATTACATTTGCACAGACATACAGTTTTAGTGCACACAAACAATGATGTGTTAAAATGTCATCAGCTAGTGAGTGTATTATTGTGTTTTGATCTTATTCAAATCTTTGTTTCTACTACACTTTAAAATTACAAACAAGGGGGGAGGAGCCAAGATGGCGACCGGAGCAGACGCCTGAGCGCCCGGCTCCGTCGGCCCTTGGCCTCGGACTATCATCCTGATTCCTATCCTCGCTGATTTTCGAGGTGCAACGTGTGCGACGACGCGCTGACCGCGCCGCCGCTTTCCCGGAGTCTGAGCCCGCCCGGATGCCTGAGTTCTTGGTGCCTTTGTTCTCCGCACTGGACCCCTGCTCTATTGTGGCCTTGGCCGGCCCCCTGGAAGCTCCGCAGTCACTGGACCCGCCGGCGCAAACCTGAGCCCCGCGGCCCCGATCCCGCCTCACACCACGGACTGTCGCCGGATGAGCCGGGGGAGAGATGCCCGGACACCTCCTGCACCTTGCACCTGACGGGCTGGAGCTATAGGGTAAGCCCCGGTGTGGCGGGTCTCCTGCCCCGCTCTGTGGACCGCGCTGTGGAAGGCTGCAGACCCCCTTCTTCTATTGCCTAGTCGGCTGCAAAGAGAGTCCGAGGAAGGGGAAGCGACTGTTGGCTTTCACCTGTTGCGGCGCAGACCTGAGGGGAATTGTCTCCTTGTTACGACCCCCCCCTGGCCACTGTACCGTTCAGCGGTAAAACATGGCGTTGATTGCCTGCTCGCTGCTGGGGGGTGAAGCTCTGGTCTCGCCCGCTGCCCGCTTCGCCCTCCCTCTACCAGACTCCAGCTCCACAGTGCCGTCCCGGATTGCTGTCGATGTGGGGGCGCAGCTTCCGCCGACATGCGGCTCCGTTCTGGCTGCCCTGCGGGACCTTCGTCTGCAATTGTGTGTTGGCTTGCAAACGCTGAGTGAGCGGTTCGACTCCATACTGTCGGCTGCGGGTCGGGAGCGCCCCGTTTGTTATCAACAAGACGTGGGTCTGCCAGTGCTTCTGTCCTCTTGCGGGGACGCAACGACTGTGTATAACCGTGCTACACTGGTGTCTGCATCTGGCTTTCCCGGCACCCAGGATCAATCGATCTCCTGCTCAATTGCGGATACTTTGTTTCCCTGTCCATTGCTGCCTGCTTTGTTGTTGCCTGCCTCATCGCGTCCGCAAGAGTATCCAGCTGAGCGACACCTGACGTCCTCGAGGAACCGTTCACGGTGGCCTACGGCCTCTTTTATGTGGAACTCCTGTACTTTACAGGCCAGGTCTGGATTTTATATGGTGCACAAGGGGACCTCAACAGATGATCGGCGGCCATTTTGTGACTCTACTTCTCCATCTTCTCCCAAGCGGCCATATTGTCTTTGTCTGCACGGGATGCGGGGCCTTCATGTGGGGGCTGGTCTAATCTTAAGCCCGCGATCGGGCCAGGGCTAGATTGATTTCTATCACCATGGTTTCACGGATGGGCTGAACTGGGACTGGAACTGTTTGCATACGTTGTGCGCACTCGTCGCGATTTGTCTGCCTTCATTTAAATTGTTATGACACGTTATCTCCACACGACCGCTTTTGGGTGTAGTGGGCTCTGTGTGTGGAGGCGTAGCAGGCCGGTGGTTTCGGGCGCTCCGAGGTTACGTGGGCTCCTCCCCGCCTTCTTCTTTGTTTTCTTATTTTCTTTACTTTATTCCTACTTTCTCTCTTGTCTATATTTCGGGTTCATTGGGCGACAGGCACTATGCTGGGGGGGGGCAGGCCGTAGCCTCCGCATTGGTGTAGGGTGGGGGGGTAATTTACTGTTTCTTTTAGTTCTATGGGCCTTTTTCTTTTACGTCTCTGCGCTATACTTGTTTCGATTCGGGGTCCGGGTGTGGGGTGGATTGAGTGGGGGCGGCTTTGGAGGGGTGCGTATTTACTCATGTGACTATCCTGTTATATAACTGCATCGCCTCACTGTCTGCGATTTTCTATGGCCGTTTTAATGATGCTGCTGCTCTCCCGTGTGGTGAAGCCATCTTGCGGACTCGAATCTCCTTGGTTCTATCCTCTACTGACTTTTTCCTCGAAAAAATATTTTGAAAACCTTAAAATTAACCTTCACTTCTCCTTCCCCTGGTGTCAAGGATCTCTCCAGTGTATAACTCCTGAATCGTTGCTAATCTTGACCATTGATGCACAGGGGATGTAATGTTTGTCTCAGTGCTTAACCGTATTGTGGCCGGCCTGGTGGTTGTAGGCCCGTATTTGTTCTTTTAATATGCACAAATAAAGGTTTAAAAAAAAAAAAAAAAAAATTACAAACAAAATGGCCGAAAGAGCACCCTCTGGTGCTGCAGCGGCATATGCGCAGGATCTGTGCGAGGTGTCTAGAGCAGAGGTTCCTGGGGGGTCAGTGGTAGGGCAGATGGTGGTTCATGTAGGCAAGTCCTTGGTCATGGAGGGTTTTGTAGGCATGTGTCCGGAGCTTGAACTGCCATCTCTTCCAGACTGGGAGCCAGTGGAGGTCCTTCAGGTGCTGAGTGATGTGGGTTCTCTTGGGCAGGTTGAGAATTAGTCTGGCGGCTGCGGTCTGGAATGTCTGGAGTCTTTGCCTGAGTTTAGTGGTGGTGCCTGCATAGGGTGCGTTTCTGTAGTCCAGTCTGCTGGTGATAAGAGCCTGTGTAACCGTCTTCCTGGTGTTGATAGAGAGCAACTTGAAGATTTTGCAGAGCATGTTTCATGGAGAGTTTGCTGTTGAGGATGATGCAGAGGTTGCGGGCATGGTCTTTCGGGCTGGGGATGGATCTGAGTTCCGCTGGCCACCAGGAGTCGTTCCAGAGGGCGGTGTGTTTTACTGAAGACGAGGACTTCTTTGTGTCCGTGTTGAGCTTGAGGCAATTGTTGTTCATCCAGGTTCTGACCATCTTCATATAGTTGTGGAAGTTTGTCTTCGTCGAGGTGGAGTCTGCTGAGAGCAATAGGACAATTTGCGTGGTGTAGGAGATGATTTTGATGTTGTGCGATCTGACGATGTCTGCGAATGGGGTCATGTAGACTTTGAAGAGGGTAGGGCTGAGGGAGGAGCCTTTCGGGACGCTACAGATGTGCTTGACTTTCAATTTGAGGGGAGGGAGTTTTGATTGTCTTGGTGCGTCCTGTGAGAAAGGATGCCATTAATTTGAGCGCATATAGTAACAAAATTCAAGGAGTTACCCCATAGTAAGAATAGGGACAGGGTAATATAAACCATAAAAGAGAAACTAGTCCCTCCTCTAAATTGTGGCAACACAAGATCCACAATTTAGACTAGGGACTAGTTTCTCTTTCATGATTAATTTGAGCGCGTCCTCTGTTATACCAATCTGGCATAGGCGATCGATGAGTGTGTGGTGGGAGACCGTGTCGAAGGCTGCCGAGTGGTCAAGCAGGATCAGGGCGTCTGATTCTCCTCTGTTGAATAGGGTGCGGTTGTCGTCTGTTGCGGCTATTAGGGCTGTCTCTGTACTGTGGTTGGTTCGGAATCCTGATTAGGAAGGGTCCTGTAGGTTGTTTTTCTCCATGAGGTAGGTGAGTTGGAGGTTGATGCCCTTATCCAGGTCTTTGGCGGGGAAGGGGAGCAGTGAGATGGGATGGTAGTTCTAGAGTTCATTGGGGTGCTGAAGGTTTCTTGAGGAGGGGGTCTGAACTCGGACTGTGTCTCCAGGCGACGGGAAACGTG
Source organism: Triturus cristatus (assembly GCF_964204655.1). Lineage (NCBI taxonomy): Eukaryota > Metazoa > Chordata > Amphibia > Caudata > Salamandridae > Triturus > Triturus cristatus. The sequence continues at coordinate 866,384,510 of NC_140589.1, forward strand.
GGAGTGGTTAACAAGGCATTGAGGGTGGTGGTGAGTTGGTGGCTGATCACCTCTTTTTCGAGGTTGAAGAGTCAGTGGGGGCAGGGCTCGGTATCTGACACCTTGTTGTTGCAGAGATTTTTGATTCTTCTATATCAAGGGCGCTATGGGCTGTAGTACAAGCACGGAGTTTGGACGTCCAATCCTGTGTTTTTATAGCAAAAATAGCCATTAATTGGGGTCAGGTGTGCCCCTCTCCCACTTGGTCCCGGTACACTGCATCTGCAGCACTGATGATAGCTACGCCCCTGACTCTGCAGGACATATTAGACTCCCGGCTCATCCACTTTGATGTCAGTGTAGTGCGAGAGAAACATCTCTACAGCTGCTCCTTATACCTTTAGTTATTCATCGGTAATCACGTGGATGTTACCTACTGCTTCAGAGCAGCAAGTCAGAAGTGGAACATGAGTACAGCAGAGCAGAACGAAAGAAATTCGTTTGGTACTTTGCTGACTTATTCATTGGCATTCCAGTACTGTTTGTAAGGCAGTGACCTTTCCCCTTACACCTTGCACCATTATAGGGTCAGTTTAAGTTCTGGCACCATTATAGGGTCAGTTTAAGTTCCCTGTATAGTTCTGGTTGAAGGGGGATACACGTATGTAACGACCCATGCGCACAGTATGGCCCTCAGTAAAGTTCCTTTTCATTCTCGATTTAGCCGTGAACACCTTTTTCTGCCGAACTTGGAATTTACTCAGCCCATCATAGTGAGGGCCTAACTAACCTCGGTACGGTCCCTGCATTAGCTGCCGACCGTACAGTACGGGGACATGGCGCCACAATCCCAGCGCTCCCCGTTTGAGCTGTTCTGCCGCAGCTCATGGTCCGACTTTTGTCGAGTTCCTAAATAAACGCATGCGCTGTAGAAACGTGTTTGTTATGCACGAGCTCTGGCCCCATCGGCGCCTGTGGACGCGCGCAGAACAGGAACACGATTCGGCCCTTGGTTTCTTTCTAGCACTGACCGTTATCTCCGATATTAAAAGATGTCATAGGCTGCCAATGCCGGGCCCCGGGGGAAGCAGAGTCGCAGACTAGTCTTCCCCCGGGGTCATTCGCGCGAGGGTAGGACCAGGTAGGGTCAAGGGGTGGAGTTAGGGGGTGGGTATATGAGCGCAGGGGAGGAAGGCGACTTCCTCTTCCTGCGCTCGGCACCATCGGGAGGGTTTAGCAAAGGCCACCCACCCGCCCTGCAGTTGAGGGTTGGGGTTCGGGGTTGGCTAAAGCGTGCCAGTTTAGGACAGGCTGCGGGGGTGGCGGTACTTTGGAGAGGTGGGGGGAGTCATTAGCGGGCACACCCATCCCTCGGGGGGGGGGGGAAAGAGTGAACGAGGTGGGGGTATTGGAGGCGTGAATGAAATGGCCGAGGAGAGCCGGGAGGATGCAAGGAGGTTTGTGGAATGGTGAGGAACGGAAGGGGCATGGAGTGGTACAAAAGGGGAGTGTGTAGTGGGTGAAAGGAGTGAAGGATGGTAGAGTGTTGTGGGAAAGTTTTATTCAGATAATGTTTGGTTATTGTTTAATGTTGTGCAGCCTGGTCCTAATAAAATGGCCTTTTACGCTAAAGACACGGTGTGGTCTGTTTATTGCGCGACAACATGTGCTACTACAAACAACGTTTTACTCGCAAACTTGTAACTTTATAGTCGAGTAAGCACGGTCATGTGCTCGCCCTGCCTACTACCAGACTCACAATTCTGAGTGCAAAGGTCCAAACGTAATTTTGGTGTTTGCTTAACTAGTTTGGATTTTTTCCTGCTAAACAATGATGCAAAATGCTGCCCATGGTCTTCGTTTGCCGGATTACCACAATGCAAACATTTTTTTTTTTTGCAAAATCCTTAGGGACGTAGCTCTACTTGTTCGGACATGCCAGGCAAGGGGTGTCGATCATAATCATTACCTCACATTTGAAATGTAAAAACCAATAAAATGAATAGCACACAGCGAGTTCAAGAAATATTGGCAAACGATATGCTTGACAAAAAAACGCATAATATAACTATGTACAGTTTTTGAATGAATTACACATATGATTTTTATTTTTTAAATCAGCATTTTCTGAGGGATTTTGTTGAGAGGAAGACTGCCAGAGACACCCGTGGGATACAGAAGTGACAGTGGCGTAGCAAAGATAATGAATGATAAACAAATAATGGCTGAGGCCGCACATGCCACTACTACCTTCAAGTGGAGAACAGCTATTTTCCATGTGCACAGAGTCCAAGGGGAGCAGCCATTACAGCCCTTCTTAAAAGAGAAAACTCTTAAATTACAATACTTCAAACTATGACCCAGCACTCTGTATTTTATATAAAGGTGACGTCAGGCACAGCACATTCAATAACTGGAAATGGATGGACAACATCAAATTCTGGCAAAGATATATTGAAGATATTCATATTATTGGAAAATGGAACCCTGGCTTTCCATGCCCTTATGGACGCTAATAGTGAATTTTAACGTGCACCTCATCGGATCTGTATGTTCATCACCACTTATTGAATGTGTAGTGCCTGAGGCCTAGAGATGGGCGAGTCTACAAATTAACAAGGAGAGCCGAGCCAGAGCTGAGCCAAGGGTCTGGCTCAGATCTTAGAGCCCATGCCAAGCCGAGCCCTGAAAATATGTGTTTGGTAAATCATACAACAAACAACGATAATATATGATGAAGTGGGATGGTCAGATCTTTTAGATCGCTTGACGAGCGGCTGGAGGAGAATATTGGTTTTGCACGCTATTGCTGGGAAGGCATAAACGACGGGACTGCGAGGACCAGCAGCCCTGCAATCACCATCAGCTGTGTTCTCTTCCCGCCACGCCCAGACGCCCAGACGCTACAAAACAACTCACGGCCCCCGCTCCGCGGGGGCCGTTCGTGAAGGAGAACCAGAGTGCCTGAAACCCTTTTAATTGCGAATACCTAAGAGTCCTGGTGCTGACGCTAGAAATCTTTTCACTTGCCTCAGGAGAATATTGGTTTTGCACGCTATTGCTGGGAAGGCATAAACGACGGGACTGCGAGGACCAGCAGCCCTGCAGTCACCATCAGCTGTGTTCTCTTCCCGCCACGCCCAGACGCCCAGACGCTACAAAATAACTCACGGCCCCTGCACCGCGGGACGCGCGCGGGCGCGCGCCGGGCGAAGCCCGGGCCAAGGGCGGGCCCGTCTGAGCCCGTCAGAGACCGATAGAGCCCGGGCCGGGCCCACCTATTAACATTTGCGGAGTAAGGTCTGTATGGTGAGGACCAACTCGTAGGAGGGACCCTGAGTTGTGTTCCAGTTGACCTTTGAATCCCTTGAGTCCAATTTTACACATTGAATAATGAGCAAGCCTGGTAATAGGGAAGGGACATCCTCGCTGTCAACTGGAGGAGCCCTAATGGGAATCCTTGATAATTTCCTTGTGCGTGTCCAATCTGTTTTAGCTAAGGACATAGAATTAACTGAAAAAAGGCTGTCACTAGATATTTTATGTGACAAGAGGTCTTCCTTGGGAACTATTGTCAACTCTAGATCTCCACCGTGCCATAAGTCCGCTATGCAGGCAACTACAGGCCTGGAATCCTCCTTGAGGTAGGAGGGTAATAACGATGCTATATTATCTACCTCCCCTTTATCTGATATGTTGGGTGAAATGGCAGAACGGTCGTCAGTAGGTACAATTGTCTCACAATCTAAGCCTTTATCAACTATTAAGACCCGTTCTGCTAGTAGCACCAAGGGGGTCTTGTCAAACAGCATACAGGCTTATCCTGGAAAAAAAAACGTAGAGGCGGCCAGCAGACCGTGGTGGGTAAAAATGTGAATCCTGATCCCGTGATTGGTCCAGGAAAAGACGTTGTTCTATGCCCCAAAACTATTACAAGGGAAGAAAGGGCAAATCTACCACTACCTGAGGGAGAAGACCTTGCGAAACAGGGGGACAAAGTGTTTTGGAAAAAACTGGATAGCATCTTAAAAAACGCATGTGCTCCTATTTATGATAGGCTGGGGTCTATTGAAAGTAGACTTGTGTGTATAGAACTTTCATCGGCCACGGCACAGCAACGGGGAGGTGGAAGGGGACTGAACTCCCAAATGGAATGTATTAATGAGCAAACCCAATGTAGTAAGATCAAATCTACCACGAATGACCAAGTTAACGCTGCTTTAAATATCAATTCCTTAGGTTCCCATGAGCAACATGGTATAGGGAAGAATGATAATCAGCAAAGCGGAAAAAATCATCCAGCCTGTGGTGGACCCAATGGTATCATGCCTGTTGCAGTAAGAAATGTTGAGCAGCCCGCACAGGCACAACCCCTGGGACAGGCCCTTCCGGATCTGATTGATATACATCTTCCCCCAGAGGCTGCCCCATATGTGGTTGTTCTAACCGGGGTTCCACCTCTGGTAACTGGTACTAGGGAAATGTATAGGGCCTTAAAAACAAATGTACATTTTGGCTCAATACTAAACGTCCCCTGCCGGCCAATATGCGAGCCGAAATCTTGTTTGCTAGGAGGGTAAATTGGGTGGGCAATAAACCTAAGACAACCAAGGGGGATTGTGTCATCATCAACTTTAGGGATAGACATTGTGTTGACTATATCTGTGGATGGTCCCAGGATACTGATTTTCCATCTCCGATTAGTACTGTACCATTGTCTTACTTTTATGAACCGGCCCACTTGCCTTTGTTTGGGATACCTGGAGGGAGAGTCACGCAAATGGGTCACCCAGTGGGGGACATTAGGTCTTTTAACCGATTTGATGTACTGTCCGGATTGACTGACTGTGATTGACAGAAGTACAGTAGTGGATGTCCTAGCCTTGAAATGGAATATGTAGTCCCTGAGGTAGAAAAGGGAAAAAAACTGGGTGGGATGTCCATAACAGTGAACCCTGGTGGCGACAGCGTTGTAAATGCGCTGCCTGTCGCAAAAAAAACTATTAGGGATGTGGAGCAAGGCTCTTGCCCTGAGCCTGGACAAAGAATATCTGCTATCACACCCTCGGCTGTAAACATAGGACAACCTAAAGGGACTCCTAATACTGTTGGTTGCACAACGGTTTTATCCTGGAATGTGGCGGGTATGGGATCTAAATTTGCGTCAACCCCTATGGTTAGATTTCATCGACGCCCATGATATCTGCCTCTTCCAGGAGACATGGTCGGTAGAGCCTGTATTCAGACTAGGCTATTTGAATTGTTATGCTCCTGCAGTCAAAAGGCCAAAGGGCCGGCCAGTAGGAGGCTTGGTTATATGGGTTAAACAATGTATAAAGTGCAAAATCCAACCTATCCCGAATCAGAATACTGACATCTTAGGAATTAGGCTAAATTTTCCATCAAACCTGTACATAGACGTTTATAATGTCTATGTTAGAGGTTTACCAGGTGGTAAAAAGTCGGAGGTGGTATCAATATTAAACTCCCTTGTCGAGTCAAGATCTACCGATGTGTTCCCACTTGTAGCAGGTGATTTTAACACGACCTTCGAACCGTTGGGTCATTATGACTTGTCCTTAACGGAGGAAGAGGACCTAAGATGGGGCATTCCGCAGCTCGAGATAATGACAGCAAGCAAATGAACAGAGGCTGCCCTGAATTTAAAGGGGTTCTGCCTGACCAACCAATTGAGGGCGGCAAATGGCAGGACCCCTTCTGACAGGGCGCGGTGTAAAACCTATGACAATGGCATTAGGTCTAGCACTATAGATTATATCTTGGTCCATCTTGGGATGTGGCATGGTCTTGAGGACATGATGGTCAAACCTCGAATTGAAAGCGATCACAACCCATTAGTAGCCTATTTTAGATTGGGCATGGGTGAAGGATCGGAAGGGACAACTGCTATGAAAGGCCTGACTACTCGGCTATCAAATGATGAACGTCACCTTAAGTGGGAAAAAGTTTTAGAGCACCCCGACCTAGTGGATAGCATAAAAAGCAATCTCGATGAGGCGCTGATATTAATGAGGGCTGGCTGTAATAATAGTCAACCTTATTCAGCTGTAGAGAACATACATAATATACTATTTGCTAAGCTTAAAATGTATTTCTACAGACCAACTTTAGTAAAACGGTTTCACAAAAGAAAGCTAGAGAATTGGTTTAATGCCACCTGTAAACTAGCCCGGGAAGAGCTAGGAGTCGCACTTAAGCTAAAGGATCTGAATAAAATAAAATTAGCTCGCCACAATTACAAGAAGGTACAGTGGAAAGCTAAAAAGGATTGGGAAGAGAGTGAGTGGCAAGATCTTAAGGTAGCATGTAGTGGAAAGAACCAGAAGAAGTTCTGGGATATTTTTAAGTGGAAAAGGGGGGAAATAATTGAAAGTCCACACAACTGTGTTCCCCAGGACTCTTGGATAGAGTTTTTTTAAATGCCAATATGCAAAGGATGCAGAGGATATTAGTTTATCCTACCAGGAATGGGACTTCTATAAGGAGCCACCTTTTAGTAGTAAGGAGGTCGACAGAGCGCTTGACACTGTGACCCCGGGTCGTGCACCTGGTATGGATCTAATTCCTGCAGATGTGTTTGTACATGACAGGCAGAGATGGCGCCTTTATATCACTTACTTGGCCAATGCAATTGCCCAGGGCATGGACATCCCTCAATCCTGGAAAGGCGCTGAAATTGTCCCGATATACAAAAAAGGGGACAAGTCTTTGGCCAGCAACTACAGGCCCATCAGCCTAATAGATGCTATACAAAAAATCATGGGACGGCTGGTCTTGGGCAAAATCCAGTCCTGGATGGAGGATGGTAATATCTTGAGTCCTCTACAGGCTGGTTTTCGTCCCAAGACCAGCACCATTGACCAGGTCTTTAGGTTTCTGATACTGTATTGGAGGACAGTGGTACTAGAAAAAGGCGTCCTGTACGCAGTGTTCGTTGACCTGCGGGCGGCATTCGATCTAGTCCCGCGTGGCAAACTATGGCAAGTACTCCAGGGACTGGGGATGGCACCGGAGTTGTTGGCACTTGTCATTCGCTTACATGAGGACAATTTCGCTGGGGTACGCTGGGGTAGGCCGGGAGAGGTTACGGACTCCTTCCCCGTGGAGCGGGGAGTGCGGCAGGGTTGTGTCTTGGCACCTACCCTGTTCTCGCTCTTCGTTAACGGGGTGGCCGAGTTCCTCTCCCGGGTCCCCACAGATGCTCCAGCTATGGCTGGAGCTCGCGTTCCAGTCCTCATGTTTGCGGATGATACTTTGCTGATTTCGAAAACTCCGAGTGGCCTCCAGCTTACCTTGCGGCGCTTCGAGGAGTTTTGCCTATCGCGTGGACTAGAAATTAATGTCGCAAAGACTAAGTTTATGGTGCTCAATGGCCCTAGACCCAATAAAATGTATAGACCGTTCAAAGGTGTAATTCTTATGAATGGATCTTCGCTAGAACAGGTTGACGCATTTACATATTTGGGAGTAACTTTACAGAAAAATATGCGTTGGAATAGCCATATAGATCTCTCGTTATTGAAATACCAACAACAGACTGGTATTTTATTGAAACGATTTAAAACTTTGCAGTCTCAACCAATGGAGCCATTTCTAGAGATCTATACGATGAAGATTCGTAGCTCGTCTCTGTATGGGTCTGAGCTGTGGGGACATGGCAAAAACCCACAGCAATTGAATGCCATAGAGAACGAGTTCATCCGGAAAGCTGTTGGCGTTCCGCAAAGCACTCCCTTGCTACCCCTTTTTTGGGATCTAGGTTTGAAATCTTTACAGGATGTAGCTTATCTACGTCCCTTGTTGTACTGGTGTAGGGTATGGACAACCGATGAGCTTAGTCATTATGCCCTGGGCCTAAAGGAAATCATAGAAAAGGATTCCTTCCACAAGATAGATTGGCTGAGGTCCGTAAAATTGTTACTTTATCGTATGGGGCTGAGAGACCTATGGGATGATCCTTATAATGCGGTTTTCCCTTCAAAAGATTTGGTGAAAACCAGATATTGGGAGATGATCGGTCTAGAATTATTCACCAAGGGGTGTTAATCCCTTTTAACCGGCAGATTTCTGGAATATAAGGTTTATGCCAGACTGGAAACATATTGGGGCCTAATTGAAGTACCGTCTGATCGTAAACTCTTTTTCCAGTTTAGGATAGGTACACTCCCGATACGATCATTCACATCTAATTGGGCAGTAGGGTCTGAAGATAGATGTCCAAGGTGCCGTGACAAGAATGAATCTATGAGTCACTTTGTTCTTTTTTGCCCGCTCTATACCATCCCACGTAAGAAATGGGTACTACCTGTCTGCCGATTAATGGGTACCCGAAGGTATGAGGTGGCTATGAGAATCTTGTCTACTGACCCAAGTCCGATTATCTCAATTGCAATGTCAAAATACATAAAGTGGGCCTGGGCAATTCGGTCTAGATTGATTAATGCTAAAGTGACTTGCGACTAGGCCATTGGTAGCCTTGTCATATTCTGTGGGTTGTTTTATTGTTGCATCCTTGTGTGTTGTGTATTGATTGTGTATTGACTGATTATTTTATTTATATGCTATTTTATAATGTTGATTTATAAATGTAAATTTCGTATTGATATAATGTGTTGATTTATTCTGTTTTGTATGCGATTGTTACATGTCACTTTTACGACTTAATTGTCGAATAAAGTATTTGAATCGAATCGATAAAGTCTCTTCAAAGTTAACAAAAAGTGTATTTCTTTAACTTGTGTAAGCTTTGACATTCATTGGACACGTTATAGCACTGCACTGGGAAGTACGTATTAAAAGTGATGGTTTTGTACAACTGTTAATCTGACCTCACATATTTTATAGGGTTTATAATGTGATAATGACGAAAAAAGAGTTTTGGTGAAATAAAATATTTGCCTACGGTCACACAATTTAAGCAGAGATGCCGCGATATATTCAGGTTTCCTGGTTTCACTCTGTACAGATCAGTCAGTAAACATGTATCTTTTTGCCTTTCCTTATGTTAAGAAGGCTTTGTTGTTAGCTCTTCTGTAGTTTTTAAAATACAGTGCGAAATTTAAGCGAATGTATTGAAGAGCTTTACATGCGTACCAGACACATTACACAAAGTAACATGCATTGTGTATAGGCATGGGGAAGATTAAGTGATTTGCCCAGAATCACAGGATGATGAGCCGACGCCGAGACTCGAACCTGCATCCCGAGTTTCATAATCGGCAGCCCTGGCCGTATATCACGTCTGGGTAGAGGGAGGTCGCCACAACAGGACCTCACGCTGAGCCAGAGCCAGTCTTCAAGCTCGGTCACTTCTTCTGACATCATCCATGTATACAATGTATAGAGTGCTGGGTAACATAACGAAGTGGCGTTGCAAATGCGCCATCAACTCATTGAGTACTAAAATAAAGCTATAATTTTGTGTTCAGTGGCCCCCTAATCCTCTGGGCCCCGGTGCCTCTGCACCTGCTGCACCATGAAAAGCTACGCTTCTGAGAAATGTCCCACTGTACGATGTTACTGAATGTATTACTACTTTGAAGCCCGTGGAGTATTTCTCTGGTCCTGTCTTCTGTCTCTCGTTGCTCAATCAAGCCTTCTCTCTGGCGGAGGAGGGGTGAGGAGCAGCCTCCTTCCCTCGCCCCCAGTGAGGTCTGACAGATGGCTGCTCCCAGGCGAGCCCTCGGTCAGACTTGTAAGAAAGTGCGCATCCATCCTGCCACTTCCCTTTTACATCACATTCAGATTAGGGATCGGGGAGGGGTGGCGCGAGCCCTTTGAACTCCTGGCCCGGGAGGTTGAAGGATTGACTTATTAAGATGTGCGGAAGGCTTTAATCGAATGCCTTCCTATTGTCATTCGTTTCACAGCTTGAAAGGAGTTCAACCATGCCACCCGGTGCATCACAATGACCAGAGCCCCTCGTGTCTGACCACTGATCTCCCCCCCCACCACCCCGCTCCTATTTTGACTTTTTCATGTTCCTTATACTCCAAGCATTTTCCTTTCCAATTTGCTTATACAGATTTTTGTAAACTGAGTTTTTGCTTCTGAATGAAAATGGCAGACCTAGTTCAGTTTTAACTGCGTTAGTTAGTTAGTTCGGGACAAAAACGTATAATAATTCTAGTTATTAAAGATGCTTCTAAAGAGACAGCGGAGAATACATTGCTGTTCTGACATAGATCGGATTTCCTATGAGAAATGTATATCTTAGTTTGGGCCCAGAGACGAATGAGTTTTTCAGCTGTTGATCAATCCACCTGGCCACAAGGAAACGTGGGGTGCTGATCTGAGCTTCAGTGGCATTTACAGAATCAAACATAGCATGGTTTCACGGTAGGGAAATGGCATGGAAAGGCCGGGTGGTGGATGTGATGACGTGGATTCTGTTGTATGATTTAGCGTTGTCCAGCACACTGAACCGCCGTGGCCTGCATTGTTTTAAATCGGGCAGAACTGGCAGAGTGCTGGGCGGCAGCAGGGCTTGCGAACGGCGCCTACGTCGAGGAAAAGGTGACGCAGGAGCGAGCACCTGCTCGACCTGGTACTTTTTGATCCATTACGTGGACTGACAGTACCGAAAAGTGGGGGGCGGGAGGAGGGGGCGGGGCTGTGTGTAAAGAGCTTCTAAAGTGAAGCGCACGTTTTAAATGGGCGGAACAGCAGGGAGGCGAGGTTAAATGCTGTCAAGTGCCAATCCCTGCTTCTGAGTCAGAGAAGCCTGGGTGCACTGGGCAGGACCTGCAGAAAGTCGCTGTACCGAGGGCCCTGCAGCGGGAGTCATTACCTCGCAGGCCCTGTATCTCATGTAAGTTTTCATACATTTACATCTGGAGTCAATACGTCTCAGGGTACATTACAGCTCAGGTAAGTAATACATAAAAATATTTATGTGCAAAACATTACATTAAGTTTAATGCATATATTTATTTATATGAATGTAGATCACACACACACAATTAAAAGGTAAGCATAAAGCAAAGATGATCTTAAGTAGGGTTTCCTTAACCCCAGCTCTTTTTAGGTATCACATGAGACCACATGTCAGGGGGCTTAGAGGCCACCCATTGCTTACCAATGATCGGCTTGATCATCATTCTCACTCCCATGCTTTTTTTTGGTTTCAGCACGCCCCAGGTTAACTTCTTGTTTGTGTATTTGTTCCTCCCCTGGAACATGGCCTACGCACTGCTTCCTCTGCAAGTGTCCTTCGACTGCTTGTATGGTGGGACTACTTTTTTCTTTTTATTGAAGCACTTTGTGCAAGTCATGCAGGGCAATACAGAAGCCACGGACTAATGGTTTAAAGCACCTTCTTGACATTGCTCTTGCCGGTGGACCGACCCGTATGTCCGATAGAGACTTCTAGGCACAGATTACTTGCCATAATATTATCCCCAGGTGTCAGACTGGATCTACATTTTTTTTGTGAGCAGTACCGCTGCGTGCCGGTAGGTTGTGTCGTTCAGCTCCACGTCATGTCATCTGTGCTGAAAGTGACGTGCGCTGTGCATATGTATGCTGCCAGTGCTTAATTTGTAAAAAAAAAAAATATGTGCCAGGGCTCTCGTCAGGAGGCCACTGCAGCTTGCCCCACCATGCTGCCAATTATAGTAACACAAAAGGGGGTGGTGATGGACGGAGCATCAGAACCAATCAAACACTCACACCCAGTCAACAGATCTGGGTTTGATCCATCACCGTTCTTTAGCCCACTCTGCCACCCCAGTTCGGACATGGCCATATGCAAATCAGTCTGACCCTGTGCCTCATGGGAACAGTCCAGCCCGAACTGCCAGGCTATGCCTTCCCTGGACCGGAAACAAGCTTCCTAGGACCGGTTTCTGGCATTTCAGCCGTCTTCAGCCAGGCTTGCTTGTATCCAGTGGCAAAGTGAGCAAGGGAATCACGTCTGAGCATACCCTGCCAACTTATGGCGAACAAAGCAGTACAAAAGGGGGTGGTGATGGACGGAGCATCAGAACCAATCAAACACTCACACCCAGTCAACAGATCTGGGTTTGATCCATCACCGTTCTTTAGCCCACTCTGCCACCCCAGTTCAGACATGGCCATATGCAAATCAGTCTGACCCTGTGCCTCATGGGAACAGTCCAGCCCGAACTGCCAGGCCATGCCTTCCCTGGACCGGAAACAAGCTTCCTAGGACCGGTTTCTGGCATTTCAGCCGTCTTCAGCCAGGCTTGCTTGAATCCAGTGGCAAAGTGAGCAAGGGACTTACGTCTGAGCATACCCTGCCAACTTATGGCGAACAAAGCAGTACAAAAGCGTGGTGGTAAAAAATAAATAAATATGTGCCAGGGGTCTCGCCAGGAGGCCACTGCAGCTTGCCCCACCATGCTGCCAATTATAGTAACAGCACATCTACTAACCATCCCATTCCTACAAGTGTGATAATTCTGACTATTCCATGCCCCCAAAGCTATAAGAATAGTTTAGGCGGTAGTTAATAGTCATTTTTAATGTATATTGAATTAAAAATTGACTGTTTTTGTGGTCATCTCTAAATTAGCCAGACAGCACCTCCTTGTAGCAGACTGTCACAAGCGCCAGTGTTGACAATAAAGTGCCAGAGCCGAGCACCAGAAACCACTGGCTTAAATTAAACACTGGTAGGTGCCACCCCTGCTCACTGATGTCAGTAATTTTCTTTCCTTGCCAGTCAGTGCAGATCCGGAAAACGCAACCCAGGTAATTTTTTGACTGTCCTTTCTAGACTTTTTGTCGAAGTCTTTATGATATTTTTCTCCTGATGTAACAGGATGTCAACTAGGTAGGCTTGCTTCAAGTCCTGTGGTGCCTTTCACCGGCAGATGTTGGTGACAGATCCCCGCCTTGTTTGCCTTTGATGCCTTGATTGTGAGCACGACTCGTAGACCTGCCTCGACTGCCTCACCATGCACCTCAAGGCCTTGAGGGAGCACTCCCTCAAGTTTGTTGCTGCTCGACGTGTTACACCGATACACCCGAGATCCCAGTCGAGACGATGGTCCTGTGATCAGTCACGGAGCCCAAGATCCTCGTCGCACTCAAAGTATTCCTCAGATAAGTCCCACAGAAAGAACAAAAGGAAGAAGTCGACGAGGCCTTCGACTTCGCCCCATCTGTGAAAGTCATCTGACGAGATGAAGAAGCATCGTCATTCGTGGCCTGGCTCTGCACTTGAGCCTGTGGCTCCCCGCCGCCCGAAGTTTCTGGTAGTAAGGGCAACCCCCCAGTGAACTCCATGAGTTCTATGAGGCCATGCACTTCATATTTGGGTGGCCAGTTCCTGCTGGCACGCCTTTGGGCCCCATGGGTTCGGGAGGGGCCTCCACTAGTTCTCTGCCTGTGGTTCCATCCCCAGCTCCAGTTGGGCCCTTTGGATCGACGGATGGATCCGGACCAGTGCCGGTTGTACCACCTCTACCTTTCCCAGTGCTGGTCCTAATGCCGTCCCTTAAAATGTGGCACTGCCCCGATTCTCATCATCAACTCCGACACGAAGCAGGAGCTGCGTGCGCCGACTGTAGCCATGCCTTCCCGGCCGGAGCTTGAGCCCTATTCATACGGGCTGGGACTCCAGGAGGAGTGGGAGGGGTCACTGGACCCTGAAGAAAACCAGCCCCTAGGCGACCCAAACATGAACTGGTGTGAGGATTTTGCAGAAGCCAGCGAGCTGGACACCTCTCTAGATAGTGGCATGGTCTCTCTTCCTACCGCAGTTATCGAGGAGGGAGCCTCTTTTGCTATGGCAGTGAGGACGGTGGCTGAGATCTTGGACCTTAACCTACCCTCAGTGGCAGTCAAGACTAACGTCTTGATAGAACTTCTTAAGCTGAGAGTGACCCCCTCAGAACCACTCCTCCGATTTAATGAAAGGCTCATGGAGGTCCTGCTTGGGACTTGGCCCAAACCATGCACAGGGGCTCCTGTGAACAAGATGAGTGCCCACCACCAATGTCCCACCCCATGGGACCCCAATTTCCTCACGCAACCTTTACCCCAGAGGGCTTTGTGGTCCAAGCGTCCATCTACAGTGTAAATTCTAGCGCATTCCCTTCCACTCCACTGAATAGGGAATCCAAGAGGCTGTACACCTTAGGAAAGAATGTTTTTTTCCACCAATCTGGCACTGCAGTCCATAAACACCTCATGCCTTTTGGGCAGTTACTCCCATTCACTGTGGGATTTGGTTGCAGGGGAGGCTCGGGCTGTACTCTCTCAATATATTGCAGACGTGACGCAGCCAAGGTCATGATCCGCTGTGGTCCGGACACGACCGTCGTGCTGGGCAGAACGCTTCATTCATCGGTGGCCTTAGGGCACCACACCTGGCTTAAAACTGCAGGGGTGTCCAAGCGTCATTCATGGGCATGCCCTCTGATGGCTTCCACCTCTTCGGAGATAAGGCAGACTCAGCGCTAGAGCACTTCAAGGACAGCGGGGCTACAGTCAGGTACTTGACCTTTCCATGGCCCCTCGCCAACCCCAGTCTGCCTTTCGCAGCCACTGAAGGGGTTTCCAGATGCTTCTTTACCTCCCCCACAGCACACAAGCTTCCTGGATTCTGCGTGGCCGAGGAAGCAGTACCCACAGACCCCGTGGACAGGCAGCCAGAGGTCAGGCCAGTCCACTAACCCCCTGGGAGCATCAGCCTACAATACCCTTTAGTTTGACCTCTTACCATCATGGGCACCCAGTAGGAGGCAGGACACGCCATAACCTCCCTCACTGGAGTTCCATAACATCGTACCGCAGGGTTCTTCATATTGTCTGAAGGGGCTACTCTCTCCCCTTTGTGACCTTCCCTCCACCCATGCCACCTGCTTGCGACAGGCTGACGGAGGACCATCTCTCCTTACTCTGCCAGGAAGTGACGTCGCTCTTGGCCAAGGGAGCCATAGAAAGGGTGCCGACACCAGAAGTCGATTGTGTTTGTCATTTCCGCAACTTTCTGTTGCCCAGTAAGGACGGAGGCCTTTGTCCTATCCTAGACTTACACCCCTTCAATTTCTTCCTAAAAGAGATGTAGTTCAAAATGCTCACGCTTGCTAAAGTCCTGTCTGCCCTGGACCTGGGAGACTGGATAGTAGTGTTTAACTTGCAGGACACATACTTCCACATTCCCTTCCTGCCTGCCCAGTCATTACCTACGGTTCACAGTAGGCCACAAACACTTTCAGTTTGACGTGCTCCCTTTTGGTCTTACCAGCGGTAGTTGCAGTTCATCTGCGGAGATCAGGGGTGTCAGTCTTCCCCTATCTTGATGACTGGCTGTTGAAGGCGGGATCACACCAGGCTCTTGCCTTCCACCTCAAATTTACGGCGAACCTCCTGCACTTGCTGGTATTCACTATCAACATGCCAAAGTTACACCTGACTCCTTCTCAGAATTCCCTTTTGTTTGTGCTGTTCTGAACACGGTGCAGTTTCAGGCATATCCTCCCAAACGGCTACTCCAGGATATTCAGGCTGTGATGGATGTTTTGGTCTCTGTCCTGGATTTCGGAGCGACTGACTCTGAGGCTGCTGGGCCTCATGGCCTCCTGCATCCTGTTTATGACACATGGCAGGTGGCACATGCGGGCTCTGCAGTGGGTCCTGAAGTTCCAGTGGCCCCAGCATCAGGGTAATCTCTCCTACAAGTTCCAGATCTCAGAGGGAACTGCAAAAGATCTGCAGTGGCGGTTAACCAACCACGATTGGGTCAGCAGCAAACCCCTCTCCCTTGCCCAATCAGATCTGACAGTGGTGACAGATGCGTCACCCCTGGGATGAGGTATCCATCTGGGAGAGGTGGAGACCAGAGGCCTGTGGTCTCTGGCGGAATCTGGACTCCACATCAACCTTCTGGAGCTCTCGGCGATCTGTCTGGCATTAAAAGCATTTCTACCATCCATCAAGGGAAGGCTAGAGCAGGTGTTCACAGACAAAACCACTTCCATGTGGTACTGCAATATACAGGTGTGTTTGTGGACCCTTTGTGAAGATACCCTGCATCTCCTGTGTCACCTTGGCAACCAGGCGTCCCTTCACCAAGACTGTATAAGCCTGCTGTTGGGGCAAGTTTGTGGCATGGTGTGCAGGGAAAGAGGTTGACCCTCTTTCTGCTCCCCTCTCTCAAGTCCTTCTCTTTTTCCTTTCTCTTGCCCAGCATGTTTCTTTCTGAGGTTTCCAGATCAGCCATCCATCTTCAAATCCCCTGTTGTAAATATGTTCTTGAAAGGTCTGCAACACATGTTTCCACCTTCACCCTTCATCGTGTCTCAGTTGGACCTTAATCTAGTCCTAACGTTTCTGATGTGCGCTCCCTTTGAGCCATTACACAACTGTCCTTTCAGGCTCCTTACCATCAAGACGGCCTTCCTGGTGGCAATAACATCAGTGAGCTTCAGCCTTTGTCATCCAAACCTTCATACCTGAATATCTACCAGACAAGCTAGCTCTACACACTAGAGCCTCTTTTCTACCGAAAGTCGTCCCTCCTCATCATGCAGGCCAGTCCATCACCCTGCCTACCTTTTACCCTCCGCCACATCCCTCCAGGGAAGAGGAGCGACTTCACTGTCTGGACCCAAAAAGATTGTTGTTGTTCTACCTTGACTGCACAAGAGAGTTGTAGGTGGATGACCAACTCTTTGTGGGGTATTTCCGAGCAAAGAAGGAAAAGGCCATGCAAAAATGCACCATCTCCCAAAGAATCCAGCTCTGCATTAAGATCTGCTACACACTGGCTAAGAAACTACCCTCTAAGGGTTTGCGTGCTCATTCCACCAGGGCTAAGGCGGCAGCCACTTCGTTTGCACACAGAGTTCCAGTCCTGGATATCTGCCAGGCAGCAACTTAGGCTCCTCTGCACACATTTGATGAAACATTACTGCCTTGACAGTCAGTTCCCTCAGGACGGTTACTTTGCTCATTCGGTCCTGCAGGATTTGCTAGTGTGATACAGTTTCGCAGACCTATGTCCAGGGAGGCATTGCTGCAGTATCTATTCTAAGGTAAGGAATCTGCAACTAGACGTCTCTATCAGATGAACAACTAACTTACGTTCTGAAAACACTTTATCTGAAAGAGCCTCTAACCACAGATTCTTTACCAACCAACCCATCCGTCCTGCTCTGTGAACGGATTTCTCAGGACAGGGGTGTTCCCCTTTCCACACCAGTGGGCAGTGTTTTTTGTGGCTTGGTGTTCCTGGCATGGAAAGTAGCGAAAAAACTAACATCAGCACGCTGGGGTGGTGCCTATATAGGAACTACGCATGTCACATCTGGCACGGTCGACGTTGATGATGCTACTTGGGGCCAAACAACGCCACCTACGGGCACCCATGCGTACTGCTCACAAAAAAAGTTCCCGATCCAGTCTGACGCTGGGATCAATTCTAAGGTAAGGAATTTGTGGCTAGATAGTCTCTACCAGATAAGGCGCTAAGTAACCGGTTCTTCTGGTCACTTCTTCCCTTTTCTAACCTGCAGGAAGAGCTGAGCACTCCCACCTCATCTTCTCCAACCTGGTGGCTTCCAGGACTGTCTCTCTCCCATCTGGGCTCTCAAGGCGTCAGAGCCCTTGCACAAAGCCGGTGTAGGTGGATCACTGTCTTCGTCATGCACAAGACTCTTATGCTATGTAGAGCAAGCCCCTCACCATAGCGTCTCCGATCACCTAACAGGACTCTATATGCCTCTAACAGGACTCTATATGCCTCTACACCCAGTCATCTTCGCTTTCTGTACATATCTCCTGTAACTCTCGCACTTCGCCCCTTCTCTTCTTTCTTCGCTGCACTCCTGCTATTCACACTGCTCTACAGTTCCTCTCGATGGCCAGCTCTTCTCAACAAGCATTGGCAAAGCCTGCACAAGAGTTTCTGGCTTTGTCAATGTTTTTTAAGCATTGTTGTAAAGGAGCAGGGCTGCTATGTAGCATGGTTGAAAGTAAAAAAAACAAAAAACATATTGCTATGATGCAGTCAGTGCTGGCTGCGTCATAGCGCTCTTTTCTACTTTTAGCCATGATGCACATCAGCCGCATAACTGTACAACATGGCTAAAAAACACATTGACAAAGCCAGTAGCTGTGTAAAAGCGAAACCTAATGGTTTTGACATTGCTTGTTACAAAATCTTCCCACTGCTTCTCGTTTTGTTTTAGAGATAGCTGCCTTTCCAATGAACTGTGAAAGAGCCGCTTTCCTTCCGCCTCTGATCTCCAGAGCAGTTTGTAAATAGTGGGTGGCTATGGTATGTTTCGATTCTAAAAGTATTTCTGAAATGGGGTCAACAGTCTGTTCGCAGCACACCTTATAAGAGGCTGCATGACCCTCTGCCATTTTTTCCAAACATCTAAAACATTAATTTTCCTCTATTCCGAAATCTGCCTTTGCTTGTAAAATGATTTTATTACACCCTTTTAGGAATATTTAGTTCATTTTGCAGCATCCTTCCTCTTTTGATGTGTTAAAGATTTTGTTATTCATGCCTTGTGAATAGCCTTGGTTGTCCCATAGTGGGGTGAGCAGTGATGAGAATGTTGTTATTCCCTTCCTAGTTCTTGCTTTTTCTCTTGTTTGTGTAAGAATTTCTAGCTCATCTTTGTTCAGTGACAAATTAAGGCCCTCTGTATTTATGTTATTAAATTTAAATCCTGAGCCATTGTCGTAGGCCCCAGCTCACTTAGGAGGGCCGGCAATGCCTATCCAGAGTCTATTACTGAAATCAGGATGTCATTGGCAAATGTGGCTAGTTTGAGATCATATGGGTACCAGATTGATGCCTTGTATGTGCTAATTTGCCCATACTCTCTGCGCAAAGGTAGGAAAGGCACCACTTCCAAGTTCCCTTCCAAATTTGAATCTTCTTAGAGAGCTTCCCATTAACTCAAATTTGAGCTGAGAGGTTGTTGTAACCTCCTAGTGTCCACCTGATTAATCGTTTGTACAGACCCACTTTCCTCAGCTTGTTTTCCAGGAAAGCCCAATCTACTCTGCTGAAGGCTTTGCCTGAATTCATGGACAGCAGGACCATATTTCGCTCACTCCTGCTTATGATGTCTGTGCCTTCTTGGTGTTGTTTTCCATGTTTCTTTTCTGAATGAAACCCACCAGGTCAGGTTGAATCAAGTGGTTAGATGGGCTTGTAGATTAGTGATCAGAAGTTAAGCAGTGAGATTAGTCTGTATGAGGCACGATCCAGGAGTGATTTGTTTGTTTTCTTTATGAGGCACAATCCAGGAGTGATTTGTTTGGTTTAAGAATCAATAAGATCAAAGCCTCCAACATTGCCTGGGTTAGGGTCAGTGTGTCCGCAATTTTATTAAGAACCTCTGAAAATGTCCCCAGCAGCAAAGTTGCAAAGGCTCTGCTTAAGCCTGTTTAGAAGCCATATATTCCTGTTCCTTTGTTATGAAGAGATCTTCCTCTCTTATTATGGGTGCGTCAATCTCATATCTTGTTTCTTGGATGAGGTCTGTGATCTGAACAGAGTACAGGTAATACGTAATTTCGATCTGGTTAGAAATCTGCCTCTTATACAGCTCTATGAATTAAATCTCAGAATCTGTTTTGACATTTTCCCAGTACCACCTGTGTTTTGTAGATAGGAAGTCCTTAAAGACATTGAGTCTGTTTTATATTCCTCCCTATATAGTTTCAACAGATTGTAGATCAAGGCCAGGAAGTGATCCCCTGCCGCCCTGGTGGTACTGAGCATTGTGATTTCACTTGTGATGGCTGCATCTCCAGTAGCTCTGGGCTGACAGTCACGAGAGGAACTTCCCTAGAATCCACTTGATCCTCCTGATCTTTTGGGACTATAGCGGATGATGTGTCTTGAATAGTCTCATTAGTAGGTGTGAGTTCGACCCCTTCAGGATCCCATTACAAGTTATCATCACTTATATCACCCACGACAACCTCATTATCATGACTTTTGAATCCTTCCATGGTGGTCTTTGTAACCCAGTCTACTTTAGACATTGCTACCTCTTCCCTATCAGATGGGTTGCAATCAGGCTCCGTGTCCAAACGTGAGCCAGCCAGGCCACCTGTCTCCGCAAGATTGGGTACGGAAAAAAAGCTTGCAGTGCTTTCTAGGTTTCTTGTAGAGTATTTTCAGTATCAGCCAGTAGACCGTGGTAAGAACCAGAGTCGATTCCATCCCACTCCGTAGCAACCCCCCACTATTGGGGTCCTCTTCAACTGAAAGGCACCCCATGCACATCTGCGGCAGCAAAACATTATGATCAGCACATTCCACAGCCTCCTTGTGGCCTGTATGAACAGAGTCGGATACAGAAATACAAAATAGGGAGATACAACCCCGTGCATGTTCAAGTTCAATAGACTGGGGATTGTGAGGGTCCCCCCCCAGATTGATCGTATTTAGTGAGCTGCTTTTTCTAAGTTGCTTGACAACTGAGACATTGGGTGCAACAGTTTCCTTACTGGAACCAGCAAACTCAAAGATCTTCCTAAAGGCTGGATGACTAACTACCAGGACCCTAGGAAGGCTCAGGACCTATTAAGCCATCCGGGCTGGGCATATATTGAATGAACTACTTTTGCTTTTTATCTGCATCATCTTCAGATAGAACGAAATAGAAGGGAGGCACTCTTTCTACCACTAGTTAATGAGTTATATATAGATATAAGCCTTTGCACGGGGCACAGGGAATTGGTCTTTCTTCTCTTTGCCATTCTCTGCTTTCTTCTATTGGTTTTCAGGCGAAAATGGATTTATAATTAGTGCCTTAGCTGTTGCAGGGATGTAGAATTCCTATAGCCCGACGCCCAGGACATATTGTTTGTGGTCAAGGGCAACAAGTTTTCATGTGTATTTTATCCTTGGGACAAGTAGGCCCAACCCCTGCAGCACAAACCCTTTGGCTGCCAGTTTGCAGTACCACATTATGGATTAGGTAAGAGCAGTTAAGGTAATATTTTTGTCCATATGTTAATGCTGTTCAAAAAGCCTTTGTTATTAGGGTGAGAGCTAATATGTAAATGTTGAAAACTCTGACTGCCCTACTGACATTTGTTCCAGTATAAAAATAAGTACACACGTTTTCAAAGTTTAGGAATATGATGCTATGTATAATGCTCCCAGAATGCTCTTTGATTTGATGCAAATATTTGCAGAAGCTCGAAAGCAAGATTGATGATTCTTTACTTTCAAAGTAAAATAATCATAAAAAAATCAAAGCAGGAAAAAAACATTTGGCTATACTACTGTAACATTTCAGGTACCATTTCTTTCCAGCATCATTTAGTAGCATGTGTTGATGCATGCTAGTATTTCCCAAAAATATTCATAATGGAAAAACAGTCTAACCAGTTTCAATAAGATTATGGGAAACAAAACAAACCAAGCACTGTCAAAGCCAGTAGGTCTGAAATTGGTGGTCAGCTTTTTAGTTTTGTCAATGTGTGAATTGTTTTGGCATGGTTTTTGTAAACCTTATTGGTGTAGGAGCTGCCAGGTCATCACAATTATAACAAACATTGGCAATTGCAAAAAATGTTTTTGGTATCAAAAAGCACACACTGCCACAGTAGTTACTGGCACTGAATAAAACTACCTTGTGTGCCGATATGCTCCTTGTGTAAGAGCAGAATTCTGTCACTCACAGTGAAGCCAGCTGATGTAGAGAGACGGAATTTTAATAAACACAAAAGGTGATGGTCAGGGCCAGACCTAATTAGGGGCTCAATTATTAAAGAAAGTCTCGAAAGTGCAACCATGGTATATGTCCTTTTATTAAGTGCAGCTATATGGCTTTCGTGTATCCCTAAGAATTTATAGAAGTAGGACAAGAAATAGTACTCCTAGAAAATATTCGTGAAGTGCAATTTAGCATGAGCATATACACATGTGTAGATTTGCTCATGTAAAATGAGTGTTTGCAAGCTCACTTTCCTTCCAACCACTTTTTTCCCAACTCCGGAAGAAGATTTATGTCTGCCATTGTCAGGAGTAAATTTCCAACGTTTCTCAGTATGGGAAAAGATTAGAGAAGAGTTGTTGAAAACCCTTAAAACATGCAACTTAGTAGGTTTGCACAGACTTAAAAGGGCATTCTAACCCTGGAACTATTACTTACCACTACCTTCAGCCCAAGTATGTAGATCTGCAGAAACGTGACAACATAAGGGGATTGCAAGTATTCAAACGCTACTATGGTATGAGCTCTGGCTTAATCAGAGAGGCTATATCAGAGGTCTTATATAATGAGATTGCTGCCATAATTTGTCGCTGCACTACATGGCACCAAAGGGACACGTGGATTTTGTTACAGGACAAGTAGATTTATGAAGCAACGTGCCCAATGGACAAGTAGATGTTTTGTTTTATTCCACACCCCTGAGTTGGAGGGGGAGTTTTCCATGAGTCGTGTCACCAAACATCTATTCAGTGGGGTTTATTGGTGTGCACCCACACTGCTGGTTTCAAGGTCCTGCTTGTGAAAGAAGGACAGGGATTGGATTGGGTGTTTATGGGAGGGGGCAGCTGGGGGTGGCAGGCAGGTGTCAGGCAGGTGTCAGGGGAGGGTGGTAAAGGTAAAGGAACAAATATAGCACTCATTGTATCCTGTGAATTCGCTATCTTGCTATGCATAGGAGTAAAGTATATTTTTACCAATTGATAATATGATTAATAATCTTAACTAGGATGTACATATCTGTTGGAATGTTAATGGCCTGTGCTCTCCTGCCAAGATCAGATACATTAGAGAACAACTATGTACATTGAAGCCCCAGCTTTTATGTATTCAGGAGACTCATCTTACAGTTCAGGAGACACATATACGTTGAACAGTTTATGTTATTACAGCCTTGCAGCCTCCAGGATAGATCTTCCCAAAGGGTGGTGCCACAATTTTCTAAAGGAAAGGAATGGGCTACACATTGGGTCAAATTTGATAGGTCGGGGAGATGGCTAATTGCTCACATATGGACCGGAAGGTTTCAGGTTACTTTCTGTGTCATTTTTCCGCAAATATGAATGACCCAGCTATGTATAATCTTCTCCTAGTTGAGCTTAGTACATGAGAGATGCCTGTAATCATGTGTGGAGATTTTAATCTGACATTTCACCCGGGGAAAGATAAACTACTTTAGTGCGTGCCGAGCCGGTGGCGTATGAGGAAGTGAGGGGGATTTTAAAACATATTCTCATGACTCATGGTCTTGACGATTTATGACACGCTCACTGGGCTAGTGAGCCTGGTTTTACATTCCATTCTATACCTCATCAATTGTTGTGCAACTCAGGGTTCGATTGATCACTATCTCCAGGTTATTGGGTTTAACCAACTTACAAATGTGCAGAAGGCTAACTTGGATGCTCCAATAATAATAGAAAAGATTGGAACGGCTATCACTCCACTAGCAACAGGCAAAGTGGCTGAGCCGGATGCCATCCAGATGGACATATATTGCCATCTTTGCCCAAAAAAAAACCATTAAAATGTGGCTCCTATTGCCCTATATCATTAATCAATTGCGATTCTAAAATCAATACACCAAATTGGCCAATCTCCTGGCTTTGGTTATAGGATCACTAGTTCACCCCACACAGCATGGATTCATACACTCACGAGATACCACCTCTCATATCAATCCTGACATATTGGCACCTTAATGTGGCTTCAGAATCTAATAAATCTACCGGGATTATCCTGTTGGATGCTGAGAAAGGTATTAACAGGGCCTCCTGGCGATATATGTGGGAAGTTAGGCCTGCGATGGGCTTCAACCTCGGATTTATGACACGGAGCCAGATGCTACACACGTCGGTAAGGGCCAGGATTCCTTGTATGGGATTACTATCCAACGCAATTCAAATTGGTTGTGGTACGAGGCAGGTAATTCCCCTCTCCCCGCTTCTTTTCAGCCTGTATTCGGACACATATATTCGGGCACTTAAGCTGTCTGCACTGATTTCACCCCTGAGACTTCATAACTGGGAGGCTAAACTTCTGGCATACGCCTACGACATCGCGATCTTAACATCATCTTCCCAGAAAGCTCTTCCTGCTGTTGATGAAGCAGCTGTGACATTTGGGCAAGTCTAGGGTTATAAGTTAAATGCCGACAGTACAGAAACTATCTCTCCTATGATACCAGAAGGGAACAATGCCCGATATGTTACATCGGCTAAATATTTGGGCGTTCATGTTTCTTTGACTATGGATGATATCCCAGCGCTTAACTGCGGAGCTCTGTATCGGGACTCCCTATCCATATTCAGGAAATGGGATAGATGGCCCCTCGGTTTAATTGGGAGGTGCAATATCATTAAAATGGTTAATCTTCCATGCTATCTTTCCTTGTTTTTGTGTACTCCCATGTATTCATACATGAGCTTTTTCAAAAAGGTTGAAAGTAGCTGGCAGCATATTGTGTGACAAAATAAAATCCCTGTTGTGCTGTAAAATACCTTCAACTTCCTTGCAGGGAGGGCGGGATAGCATTATCATGTCTTTGGCTTTATTTTCTGTCTACATTTATTACTAGACTCTCTGCAGTTGTGAGGGCAGAATATTGGAATTTGGTGGGCTTATCTCCTGAGTACCAGATCTTCTCACAGATGATCATCCCTGATACACCAAAAGTGTCTTGAACCTAGTGTGTGTATCACATGGTTCGGCAGAATATTCGGTCTTTGTGTCATGTCTCGATGCTCCACCAATCTACATCCCTTGTGAACTATCCCAACCAACCAAAGTCATTTCAGGACAGTTAATTTAGGTTTTGGTGCAACTCTCGTATTACAAACGTGGTGGGTCAGTTCCATAACAACAGTTTTCTTAACAGTCCAGGATCTGAGTCACGAATATGAATGAATGAGTGAATACATTTATTTATTGAGTGGTTACTTAAAATCATTACAATTTACAACATTAAAAACGTATAACTAAAGCAAGTGCATGTCGTTATTAAAACTAAAAGTTAAAAGCTCCTAATGTTTAAAACCCGGCCGTCAGGGAGATATGTGAGCAACCAGTAGGTATGGTCTTAAAAGTTGCAAGTTATCAGGATAGAATTAATGCTTGATAGTACCTCTTGAAAAGATCAACTGTTCAGGGGTGGGGCAGCCCTGTGAGAGGGTGCCTCTGGTATCGTGGAGCTCATCGGCTGTTCGTCAGATTCTGCTTGTGCCAGCTTGTCTTTCAAAAGTAGGCAAGTATGATGTACAAATTTGCCAAAGTTGACCATGTTCTTCACAATGTCCAAAGTGTAGAGCTGACGGACAGCCTCATTTGTTTTGCGGGTGCCCAGTTGAAGATGAATGGGTCTAAGATAAATTCTGCGAACTTGCTGTAGAGCTGGGCAGCATAGCAAAATCTGTGCCAAGGACTCCCTTGTATAGTTGCATAGACAACACTCTGTACTGTCCGACTGTGCTTTCCAGGGTGGGTATCATTCTTTTAAGGTGAGCGGGTGTAGTCTTGCAACTAAGATCCGGTGTAGTGCTTGTCTCCCCACCGCCTGTGTAAGAAGGGGCTGATGAGTGTGCAAAGTTTGAGGGAGACATATAGTTTCATGAAAGTCTCTTGATGCCAAGTATTCCATGTCCAAAGTGCAAGAGCGGGAGTGTAGTTGCCTTTTTATTGATGTTTTAATGGTTGTATAGTTGAATGAGCTGGAATTCCAATTCTCGGTCGCTAATTGTAGCAGATCTTTGGCCATGGTAAGACTGTTGGACCAAGGACTTCTCGGTCTGAAAAATTCATTTTTTGAGGGCCTTCATGGAATTCTCCGGCGCTACAGTTGTCAGGTAGACGTATTTGGCCAAGGCAGCAAGCTCTTCTAATTTTTGTTTGGTAAGGTCGAATTCGAGGTGGATCTACGTGTTTCTTGTGCAGGTGGGCAAGCGAAATATATTTTTATGCGCTGTACAGTGTATTTTTTCCAAGTCCTTGCGAACATTCCCGGAAATGATTGGTAGTAGTAGTTTTGCCCGCAATATCCTTTGGATTGCCAAGGTTGTTGGGCTGTCTAAAGTGGCATATAATTTGCAGAGAGCATGTGACCATCTTCCCTTTCTGTTGCAGTTTTTGTAAGTGGAGCCAAGGGTGGCAGGTCTCATTTAGCAAAGATAATTATAACTTTGTGCGCAATCCAGAATCAGGGGACCCAGGCACCACTTAATGAGATTTTTCTTTGGGTGGCAGCCAAAGATCACAATTTTGGACTTACTCGCATTCGCATCCAGCCCGTTCTTGACGTTATATCCCGAAAGAGCGGTGAGAGCTTTTTGGAGCCCTATTTTGGTGTGGTCCAAGAGAACGAGGTCATTGACATACTGTATCAGATGGATCTTTGTGTGGCCAATTTTTGGAGTAGCGAGAGAGGCTCCATGCAGTGCTGCGCCTAAGTCGTCGAAGTACAGATTAAAAAGCATCTGTGCCAGGACTCATCCCTGCTTTAGCCCACAGTCTGTAACAATTTTCTCTGTGGCAGACTCCCTGGAGAGTTTAACCCTTACCCAGGTTTGAGAATACAGAGAACTGATGGCTTGTAGTAATTTTGGGCAGATGTTCCTTCGTGCTAATTTCTGCCAAAGGATGCTGCCGACTACCCCATCGAAGGCTGCAGAGTAGTCGATGAAACAAGCGAAGAGCGGAGGAGAGCAGCGGGCTACTGCTTGTTGAGCGAAGTATGACAAAGCTGTGTTATTATCTACAGTTGAGCCCTCTGATCTGAACCCCGTCTGGTAAAATGGCAGCAGGCCTTCAGTATGTACCCAGTCTGTTAATTCCTGCAAAAGTGTGCTTGCGTAAGCTTTTCCCTCGATGTCCAGCAGAGCAACCATCCAATAGTAACAAATATCATCTCCCTAAAATTGGGACATTCTGCTACTTGCAAGCACGAAATAAGGATGTTTTTCTATTAATTAAATTAGCTTAAGTTATAATGAGCTTTCATGCAAATTCATTAAGGCCCCTAAACGCGGTTATCTTGGTATATTGTAGTCAGTAATGATGAGAATGAATATACAGACTAATACATTTGAGACTTTGCTTGCCAGCTTCTCTTGTAATTTGCAGTCTAGCATCGCTATTGCTGATTTAAGGCGCATTAACATGCTCTAAAAGTTTCCAGACTAAGGATTTTTTCCTTTAAAACGCTTTATGATCTATATTATACACCGAGTAAGCTGTATAAATTGGGATTGAGGGATACATCTGACTGCTTCCTCTGTAGCCTGCCCAGCGCCAATACTGTTGATATTTTCACCTCATGTGAACGAATAGTTCCATACTGGAATAAGGTATTTGAAATAATAATAAGTCAACTCTTAAAGGTAGAAGTAAGGTAGGATCCTAGAATTATAATACAGGGCTTCAGAGCTAATCTATCATACGGATATGGTTAAGTCATTTTTGTTGTTGTTGTGGTAACCATGTCTAGATTGATGATTCTTCTGGCTTGGCTTTTGAAGGAGGCTCCAGATATTATGTCCTGGTGGCTGGAGGTTGTGTTCCTTTGTAGGCTTGAGCTGGCAATCATTCTTAGACATCCTTGTTGCAATAAATTAGAAAATACCTGGGAGCAAGAAAAAAGGGAACTCGCTGATTTCATGCCGGGTTACGCACTGTATGTATGAAATGGATTGGACGTATAGGTTCTGATAATGCTCTTACAAGTCTGATGAACTCTGTTTTTGAAATGCTCCTACATACTCATGTCAATGAAATAGTGAGGATCGGCTTAATTGAGTATATGTATGTAACATAACAATTTTGTATATACACATTTTATTATTGGATTTACTTGCTGTATTGAATTGCTATATTGTTTTCCAGTAAAAAGAATGTTTTATTTTCTCAGCCTCTCTGCAAATATTACCTTCCTTTCCCTTCAATTGTGAAGCGCTCTGATATCCTTCGGGATCATGTTCGCGCTATATAAAACTTTATAAATACATAAAAAAATAAATAAAATAGACTTCACCTATCCAAATTTGTAAGTTCTGCTGTGTAACTTCTTACTTGCTGGTACTCCCAGTTTGTTAGCAGGCATACTCTCCACCTTATTGGCCACTTCGTGACACTTATTGTCTATCGTTGTCAAGATATGGTTACTTCTAACAGTTTCTAGGATTTTAACTTGCCCGCTCAGTGCAAATACTTTTTTCCATGCTTTCTGGGACTGTGTTGCTTTGAGGATCTCCCTTCAATGGGTCCAGAGAGTTGCTGTGCTTAAATCCCCTGTATTGTTCTGCTGGAGGTTGTCCCTGCTGTAGTTTCCATCTACAGCTGCAGCGTTTTTCCAGAAGGTGTCCACTTTCCTCATATCCTGCATGCACACATACAACCTTTAATGACATAGTGGTAATTTCAGTATATTTGTATGCCTACGGATCTGAAAGAAGTTCTTTCTACTTTGTGGGTAATGGGTCAGCGTCAAGAAAGGTCACCTGTGGCTGTATCTTGAGAGGAAAAAGATTGGACTTATTTCCATTTATCACCAGTCCCAACAGGGCACCCTCTGTTTTAAATGTGGACATTATCTGGGTGTTTTCAGCCTCGTTTTTTAAATCTAACAATGTGTCATTTGCATACAGAGAAATTGCATGTGTGATGGCATATTGTGCCACTCCCAGGTTTGGTCTTCTTGTCTAATAACGTTGGCAAGTGAGTCCAGTGCTAGAGTGATCTGGAGGAGAGGCGCAAAGCAGACCTAGTGTATGCATTTTTGTGCCACCCATGGGTCCGATACCTTGTCACCCATACATACTGATTATAGCAGTTAGCTCTGCATGAAGTAATCCTATCTATGCTAAGACATCAATGCTAAAACACATGGTCCCATGGCTTAACGATTTGAGCGGTCGACCTCGAAGCTGGGGAACGGGTTCGAGTCTCGGCAGGGATGCTCAACATCCTGTGATTCTGAGCAAATCACTTAATCTCCCTGTGACTAACAAAGAATGAATGTGTCCGTCTGTAACGCAACTGGTGCTCAGGTAAAGCGCCCTGATACCTTCTGGTCTATTTCCCCTATTTAAACCTCCAAAAAACCAAACCTTTATCAAGTAGTCTATCCCAGCGTGTCAAATGCTTTTCCTTTATCAGTTGAGGTCACCGCAGTGCCAAGGTCCGTATCAGTTAATACACGAACCGCAACAAAGAGTCCATTGATATCTGGGAAGAGTTTCTGTCTTGAACATACCCATTCTAATCTGGATTGACAAGGACTAACGTACCTGATATAGAACCTGTTGTCCAGCAGTTTGCCTTTTATCTTACAGTCCACGATCAACATTGACAACAGCCTTTAAGAGGTAACATTTAGGGTGTTTTAGCAGGGCTTTGGAACAGCCGCTATTACAAGCTGTCTAGACGTAGAGAGTAAATCTCAGATGTCGTCTGAGATATGTTCTAAACAATTAGGAGGGCAGGAGATCCATATATGTGGAATGAAACTCTGAGGGGGCATCCATCACTACAGAGGAGCTTAGCCGGGAGCCAGCTGTTCATTATTAGACCTATATGCACCATGTACCCTGTTCAGGGTACAGGGTGCATAGCCTAGGGCAAGGCTCCCCAACCTTTTGTGGGCAATGAGCAACGTTTGTTTATCCATCCAAGTTTTAAGCAGCATTTGAATCAGAACGGGACATATCAGCATTGATGTGCCATACAAGGATTTTAAAATAAATTAGTACTATAATGAATACATAACACTTAAATGATGCACTGAACATAATCAACAATTAACAATATTTTGAGGGGACATTGTGCCTTTAAAGCGTAATATTATCAAGTCATAGTGACCAAAGTTGGATTAGATCTAAAGGGCAATTTAACAAATATGTGAATGCTTCTCAAGAAACATTTGAAAATAAATTCTAAATTTTAAAGAAGAGTGTTTTAGGAAAGCTAATGCTAGTCAATAATAGAATGGGTTAAAAACTACCCTGCAAGATATGGATTTTCTGTATATATTTCTGGATAATTAGTAACAAATGGTACAATTTGCAGTACATTATGCCCGTTTCATATGTACAAACATTTTGGGATTTAAATAGTTTGATGTTCAGACCCTCAGTGCAAAGATCAGTTGTTACATTGCTGACTTGTACATCAGAAGTCATTGCATTGCAGTAAGTGCATTGGGAATGCTTTCATGCAATAACTTTACAGGTATATATATATATATATATATATATATATATATATATATATATATATATATATATATATATATATATATATATATATATATATATATATATAATATTCACTGAAAAAAACACAGGTTTCAATGACGTTACAGTTAATTGGACATTTCACTCGCACAAAACCAGAGAAATGTGGCCGTTATAGTTAGTTGAGCTAACTATAACTCGCGCCCCCGCAATGCACTGCTGATGACTTCACATATTACATCACTCATGACATGGTCAGTGACATCACTGCTGGGGTTCCTTAGGGGCCAACTAGTCTACCTGATACCTCCAGTATACCCCAGATAGTGGGATTGCTGACAGGTGGACACAGGCCACGCCCCGTTTCTCCACCACTCTGTGTTGGGGGGTTAGGTCCCCTTGAATCCTGATGGTCCCTGGGGGCCAACTAGCTCACCAGGTACCTCCAGTAAGCCTCACACAGCTGGATTGCTGAGAGTGGTCTGAGGCAACGCCCCCTTTTTACACCACTCTGCAAACGCGCCTCCTGGCGCACTGCTGCTCGGGGGATGAAGTCCACTTTAGTCCTGAGGGCCTCAGGACACAAGAGGACCTCTTCGCCCCACCAGCAATGCACCAAGAGGCGCGTTTGCAGAGTGATGCAGGGAGGGGTTGGGCCTCCGGCGAGATGGTGGCTTTTTTTCTCTTTTTTTTGTTAGAAGGGGGGCTGCGTTTCCCCCCTTCTCATTATATTTTGTGGGCCCTGGGGACCCCATCCCCCAGGGCCTGACCCATTTATTTATATATTTATTTTTTAAACAGGAAGCGGGCCACGCGGCCCCAGTCCGATTTCGGCCCCGGGGACCCCATACCCCTGGGCATGACGTTTTTTTAAATTCATTTTTTTATATAGGAGGGGGCCGGGTGGCTCCACCTTCCCTGGGCCACTTTTGGTCCCGGGCCCTGGCCTCATTTATTTTTTATTTGTCTTTAATTACGGTAGGGGGGCTGTGCGGCCCCCCTTCCAAGGGCCACTTCTGTCCCGGGACCCCATCTCCTGGGGCCAGACCCCCCTTTATTTTTAATTTTGGAGGGGTGCCACGTGGCCCCTTCTTGCGGCCAATTATGGCCCCGGGGACCCCATCCCCCAGGGCCGGCCTTCCGTTTAAATAATAAAACAAAAAACTTATAACGGAGGGAGCTGAGTGGCCCCCCTCCCGGGCCACTTCTGGCCCAGGGGACCCCATCCCCCGGGGCCTGGCCTCTTTGATGGGGACCGCGGGGGAGCCTCAATGCCTCCGCGGTCCCAGCCGCTCCCCGCCTCCTCCGTGAGCTGGCATTGCTTTTGGACAAGGGGAGCTGCTGACATGCAGCTCCCCTTGTCCAAAAGCAATACTGCTTGCTTCATGGAAGCGAGAGCAGGTTTCCTGCTCTCGCTTTCATGAAGCGAAGCAGTGCTTGCAATGACAGGGCGGGAGCCCTGCTCCCGCCCTGTCATTGCAAACTGCAATGTCTCGGGGTTGGGCACACCGGGACATTGCTGGAGCTGGCCCTGGGGGGTGGCGGTCCTCAGGGCCTTTTAGGGCTCCAGGAAGGGGCCTGCATAGCCCCGAGGAGGTGGTGGTCCCCAGGGTTCTGCAACGGACCCCCAGCTTATTTTAATTAGTGCCCCGGGAATGGTGGTTCCCGGGGCATGTGGGGAGGCTCGAGCACTCCCACACTACTTTTTCGTTAGCACAGCCCCGGGGAGGTGGCGGTCCCTGGGGCTGCGTGAGGGGGGCAGGAACCCCCCACGCTTTTTTTTTAATAATAATGAAGCCCCGGGGAGGTGGCAGTCCATAGGGCTGCGGAGGGGCCACAAGCCCCCCGCATTTGAATAATTATCACCCTGAGGAGGCGGCGGTTCCTGGGGCTGCGGGGGCCTCCAAAGGGCCTCCGTATAAACATTCACAAATGCTTCCGGGACCTGGCCCACCCGCACTTTATTTGTTTTTATTTTCTCTGCGAGATTCGTGCACCCAGCGCAAATCCCGCTGATATATATTTTTTTTATTATTTTTTGGGTCCTGGGGGTTCTTGTAGGACCTCCTGAGCAGGCCTAGGGGGTCAGGTTGTTTCTACCCTTCCCCTTTTCTTCATTTTGTACCTTTTTTTTAAAAACCTTTTTTCTTGTGACTCGGTTTTACCGAGTCACAAGATGGCTCCCAACACTTCTTGGTTTGGAGTGCTGACAGACAATTAAAATAAAGCTTGTGCTCAGGAGGGTTCGCAAATTCTCCTTGGCCACTAGATAGCGATATTTTTTTATTTTTTGAAATTCTCAGGAACTATTGAACGGATTTACACCATTTAACCAAGACCTACCTTTTTGCCAAATGTGGTGTAATTCCGTTTAGCAGTTCGGGCTGTAGCTTTGTCTAAAGTTTCCTATGGAAATTAACATGGAGAAAACGCGTTTTGGGACCACCCTTTTTTCCCGCCCCGGCTTGACAAATCAGCCCCAAAACTTTCAAGACATGAGCTGAACTGAGCGAACCTTTTTATAAAATAATTTCGCGAAGATTCGTCAAACGGCGCCAAAGATATTTGGAAAAGAAAAAATGATTTTTGAATAGAAATGAGGTCCTAACTATAACTACCTACTTGCGATATTAGTGTTGGGCTCAGACTCTACAACTTATTTTTCTCACTTTTTTGTTGCTGATGTGGTGTTGCGGCTCCTCCTCTTCGAGTGAATGCACATGAAGAATAGCTCCATCTTTAGATTGATATTTTCTGCCATAGGATTCAGACAGATAGTACTGGAGCTCCGTGCGACCTCAGTGCCCTTATGTTTTCTCGACGTGGAACCGACACAGAGTGTTTTTACGTCCCTGATAATTTCTCGATTGTATTGACCGTCACATTTTTCACGCGAATTCCACAACTTCTTCGACTGAAGCCGTTGTGTTGTGTTGGCGAGAATGCTCGGCTCCGGGTGATGCAAGGGAAGGAGAGACTTCTTAGAGAAAAACAAGTTGTACAATCCGAGCCCAACTCTAGAAGGCAAGAGTGTGCATAGCATGTGAGTCTACAGCAAGGCATGCTAAGAGTAGATGCTTACAGGGTATGTAACATACTCCATATATATATTCTTCTTTGTTGAGGGTCAGTCTGATATGGTAGTTTACATTTTCACTCGAGGTTGCTGCGGGTTATTTTGGCTGTCATTTGTGTTCCAGTTTTCCACTTAGTAACACTTACAGTGGAAATGTTTGGGTCTTAGATACAAAAATCTATTTGATAAAGTTGAATCCAAAGATACAGCAAAAACAGTATGTATGGTAGTTAAAGATTTTGTAATTGTAAGGATATACCATAAAAATAACAGAAGGGCAAAACAGTGCCACTGCCTCTACATGCTTACCATAACAAAAGCAAATTAAAAATTAACCAGTGCATAAAATATCAGTAGCACAGTGCCAGGTGGAACTGGGCAAATATCAGCCCATAAGCCCTAGACCTGAAGTCCACTTCCTTTTAGGTGGATGTGCATATGTGATAAAGTGCTGGTACTCACAGTACTAAATCAATCAACCAATTGGGATTTGTAGAGCGCAGCCGCCTTACCTGCGAGGGTCTCAAGGCGCTGTTGGATAATTCTGCCTGTTCTCCTATTGGTTGAACATCAGTGTCTTGAGGTCCTTCCTTAATTGCTGGAGCGATGGTGAGCCTCTGAGGTGCAGGAGAGGATTCCAGGTCTTGGCTGCTAAATGGGAGAAGGAGCAGCCACCGCTTCAAGTCCAGCGGATTCGACGGGTGGCAGCTAGGGCGAGGGATCCTGGTCTGAGTTTTCTGGTGGGCTGGTGAAAGGTCAGGCATTGGTTGAGGTATGCTGGTCCTTTGTTGTGTAATGCCTTGTATGCATGGGTGAGTAGTTTGTACTGGCATCTTTTCATGACTGGTAGCCATTGGAGTTTCCTGAGAGCTAGTGACTTGAGTGGCAGGCCCATTGACCCCCGTTCTGGTCTGTGGTGGGCAGAAACAAAATGTTGAACAGGCCAATGGATGAAGAGGGTTGTCCGAAAGGCCCTCTTTGTGCGTATAAATATATTTTTATTTACGATTTTGTTCTATTACATGTGGCTTGTGATGGATTAAAGTGCCTCTAGGCCAGGGTTAAAAAGGACTATTGAAGGCCAGGTAAACACCACTAAGTTGAACTTTAAGTAAATTCAGAATTTGTATGGTGCCTGATAACACGGCAGTGCCTACATTTAAATTTTCTTAATTGTAAGTCCTATATTGCAAAATACACACAGCACAAAAATACTTCCTAGGCACTGCTCTTTAAGGGTTTCATGCAAAAGTTGGTGGGATATCTGTGCTATACATATGCTCTCCACCTTTCGCCCCTCTCGTCTAAATGCTGAGTCACAGCACTTTCATTGGTGCCAGTATCAAGGTACACCATCATTCACTTATTTGGTATTGATTATTTGTAAAGAAAAGTAATTTTATTAAATTTTACCCTTTTCGTCGATTTACGTATTGAGTTTTGTATATTATTATCATGAATGCCACCCTCTAAATGTTTTCAATTCAATACATCTTTATTCGATAATTCCAATCATAAAAGACACAGTACAATCATAAAAGTGTCATTAAAAAAGATAATATTACCCTAAAAACATACAATTCTGACGAAAAAGAAATAATTCCATATAAAACCATTCAGAAAACCTACAATGGGAATACCCGCATGCCAATAGTATACTCAAGTAGTAATTCCTGAAGCAGGGAGATTTTTTCTTCGCAGTGCCCAAGACCAGCTAAGGAATTTCGTCACGGCAATAACAATATCTGCTCGTGTGTTTGTTGACAGAATGCGCAGAGCTGTCATACCCGATCTAGTGCCTAGATTTGAACACAACGGCTTCAGCCATCTTCGACATGGGCCCTGGTAGGCCGGGCACACAAACAATACGTGGGCTATCGATTCCTCCTGGGATGAACACGAGGGGCAGTTAGTTTCTGACACCTTATTCCATTTTGCAGTGAAAGATCTTAAAGGGAGCGTGCCCACTCTGAATTGGTGATATAATTTCCTATCGCCGGATTTCGTAATCAGATTCAGGTGGCCTCAACTTCTGCTGCAAACTTGTGTTCCAGAAAGATGCCTGTGAGCAAAATGTTTTCAAAATTGCATGTTCCGGTCCCAGTCTCTGGGCTCCCTCTTTGCCACATCAATTGTGAATATGATTGTTTTAAGTTCCACCTAGAGGAACCAGACAATTTGTGCTTATGACATGTAATTAAATCTGCTTGTTAATAGAACTTGCCACACCTTTGATCCTCTGATTGCTCGTCTAAATGCACTCCACAACCGGATGAGATCTGTTTGGCTGTATGCGATCAGAGGGATACCTCGCCCAGTTTCTATTTGTGTGTTTGTCTGTCTCCTAAAGTCAATGAACTGGGTCTGTTTCTAGATGCGCATGTCGCCGGAACTCCAAATGTGGTCATGGGTAAAGGTCTTTCTCCTGCAGCTTTACAATCTACAGTCAACAGAGAAGCATTTATTTTCTCTCCAAGCCCAAAAAGCATTAATTTTGGGCTCTCCTTTCATCCTTAAGCCCATTTACTGTATTGCCTTCCATCCTCCACTTTCAAAGGACCATAAACCTCTAATAGTGCCATAGTAAGTATAAAATGAGGTGCTTTTAGTGTTTGTGCTTATTTTTGCAAATATGTTTCGGGAAAATTGCTGTTTATCCTTGTTTTGTGTATGCACATAGCCAATTTTTACACATTATTCTACTTTACACTGTGTAAAAGTAGGGAAAAGTAGCCAGTGCTGTGCTGTTTCTCTCTATTTTTAGGTCTCGCCTGTCGTAAGACTGCGCAGCCATGCGCGGTCTCGCTGGCGAGATTTAATGATTTGAAGAGATTTCTCTAGTGGGCTTTAAGCCCCACCCCTCTTTTCCATTGGCTGGTGTCACCGTTTATGCTAAACGGTGGCCAGCAATTGGAAAAGAGCGTCTAGTGACGTACACTTTTCAGTTTTAGAGCCGTCCCAGTTGGACTGGCTCGCTTGCTTTACGTTTGTAATCAAGCTTTTTCTTATCTTTATGGGGCCATGTATTTCAAACACATGGCCCCATAAAGACAAGAAAACCTTTCATGCGTGTCCTGCCGCTGCCAACAACCCTCCCCCTGCGAGGCCTGCTTCCCCGCCTTACCCCGTAACCCCACCTTTTGCTGCCCATCCTTACTCCTCCCCCCAGCGCACCTTGGCACTCCTTTGCCTCAGACCTTGCAGCGCCCCCTTGCCCCCCCTCCCCCTCCGGTTGTTGTTGGCCGAGTGATTCCGGTGCCGCTTCGCAGAGGCGGGGGTCCTCCTGCGGCAGAGCGGCCCTCCCTCCATGTGAGCGCCCGGCAGCGGCGGCATGGCCACGGAGCAGAGAGGAGCCGAGCCCCCACGGCTGAAGGAGAATGGCTCGGCGCTGCCCGCCACCCCGTCCCCGGACGCCCCCAGCCCGCTGCTGCTGGACTTCGTGGCGGGCATCTTGGGGCCCTACATGCGGCGCTTGGTGCTGCTCACCTGGATTCCCATGCTCTTCATCGGCTTCAGCCAGTTCTCAGACTCCTTCCTGCTGGATCAACCCGACTACTGGTGCCTGGGCAGCCGGGACAATGTCACGGCGCCCCGCCTGCTCGGACCCACCGGGGACCCCTGGCTGGCCGCGGGTCGCGGGCACCTGGAGCACCCTGCCCACGCCGAGGACCCGCAGCTGGGGGAGGACTGCCAGTCCGTGAGTAGAGCTACCAGATCCGGGCCGGCCTGGGGCAGAACGTGGTCAGCAAGGTAAGAGGTTTCCAGAGTTATGTGGCCTGTACTGTAACCCTGATCCCAGCAGTACCCACAGCATCCTCCGTAATATACCCTCCTGTGGTACTTCTCTTACAGGGGCAGGGGGACTGTGACACGCGCTGTACCACCGGTATCTGTCACAATGTTATACCCAACCGTACTCCTCAATACCTTCCGCACAGATGCAGGGCAACATCGGCACGGTGTAACGTACTGAATGCACATTAGTACCAGTGCCCCCATCCCCCGTTTCACAGAGGGGCTCGACATGGTAGAACTAGTCTGACACCATTCTACCCCGCCAAACTCAACCCTCCCCCGCACAGAATTAAAGCAGGCTTTCCCCGGTGAAACATGCACTGCAGCGCCCCTCTACCCTGCTAAACCTCTCACTGAGGCAGGGTACCCTGGGCATGGTCCTGCGTGCACTGTGGCACCATTATACCCCTAAATGACACCATTATACCCTATCAGACTTTTCCCTGAAGCAGGGTACACAGAGCTAGTACTGTATGCCAATGAAACTGTTCCCTCGT
This sequence comes from Triturus cristatus, assembly GCF_964204655.1. Taxonomy (NCBI): domain Eukaryota; kingdom Metazoa; phylum Chordata; class Amphibia; order Caudata; family Salamandridae; genus Triturus; species Triturus cristatus. The sequence goes on from NC_140589.1 coordinate 866,422,044, forward strand.
AGGCAAGGTACCTCTGATTTGTGCGGCATGTGCTGCAGTGTGATTATACCTGTTATTGAACTCCTCCCGGAGGCAGAGTACCCTTGGCATGGTAAACCAGGTACCGTAGCCCCATTAGACACCTTCTGCAGGCAGGGTGCCCTGGGCATGGTGTAGCGTGTACTATATAACCCTGTTGAACTCCTCTCGGAGGCAGGGTACCCGTCGCCAGGTTCGACATGGATTGAGGCTCTTTTGTACCCCACTAGATTCGTCAGCGAAGCAGGGTACCCTCGGCATGCCACCGCATGCCCTGTAATGCAGCTTAATGATGCCATAGCAGGCGCGCAACACCCATTGGACTCAAAGGGCTTCAGCCCCCCGCCCCCATCGTGTGTGGCAGCCCGGGATGAGACAGCTTCCCAGGCACACACACATCCGCACCCGAGTACTTCACAGGTCTTTAAAAGACCATTTGCATGTTAATGAGGCCTTGCTGTTGTTTCACCCCTTCTAAGAGCACCTGCAGCTCCACTCTGCCTATTGCTTAAAGATTCAGCCCCCCCGAAATTTTTTCTTAGCGCCCCCCCCCCTGAAATTTAGCTCTAGTTGCGCCTCTGCGCCATACTCCATAGGATCCGCTCCTCTATGAAGCCAGCACACGCAGGGGACAGCCTGTGCCCAAACGTGGTCCTGAAAGGTATGGTAAGGAACACCCCGCCCCTATACTAAAGTAACTATTACCCCTCAACGTTCCCTACACTGGCCCTCACTCACACTATATTGTTCTTGAAGGCGGCTTCAGCAGATACCATCTCCGCCCCCACGAAAAGCAGCACCCTATGGACTCTACCCTCTCATAAACCGAGGGCACCTCGGGACCTGCACCTCACCGTCTGCCACACCCCCTCTATCAGACAGTTCAGGGCACACCGAACCCCCTCTCAACACAGCTTCCATGGCACATCCAATAATAATAGCCCTCCCGCCCCATCCGCTCGCACAGAGTTCCCTTTACACACACATCTCCCCTGGATTACTAAACATTCATGGGCACGCTACGGCTGGGTTGTTGCCCGAAACATCTATGTGTCTCTGGGGCTAACAGGTATTTAGAGTTGCCGTCTAGAGACTGCATTTCTCCCGACCTGCTGCTATGAACATTCCTACACGTGCCAAGAACCTTCTAAGTGCAGACTGCGACCCAGTTTTAAGATGACGAGAGCGCGAAAAAAACTGGAGAGAGTTTGCGAGTCTAGAACAAGCATTGAAAATGCAATAGACCTCGCCTTTTATTAAGTTAAAGCCATTTGCTTTGCTATATAATACCATTAGCAAAGCAAATGGCTTTAACTTAATAAAAGGCGAGGCCTATTGCATTTTCAATGCTTGTTGTCCTATTCCACCAAGGCATGCAGAATGAGGCCTTACGTATTTATATTGTCTTGACTCTCTGCCGCAGGGCTACATTTTTGATCTGCAATGTAAACGGAACATACAGGTCTTTGTTTCCTACTTTTGTTACTATCCCTTTGTTTCATTTGGCTGGTACGGTATATAGATTCTTCGCTATGGAAGCGATCGACATACAGAACGGAACACCCTGTACAAGGGGGATGCCCTTCAGTTTTTCGTAACTTTAAATGACCAGGGATTATCTTCTACCGTCTCTACTTCTCACTCAGTTTTACACCATTAATTGGCTGACTGGCAACATAATGCTCTGTCATTTTCCTAATTACCCTTTTATGCCTCTCTCCACCCCACCATCCTGCCAAATGGGAAAAATAGTGCATCACTGATTTACAAGCTCTAAGATCGTGGAGGTCAGCTTCGGAAACCTCTAAGCCCACTGCCTTCAATGCAAACTGTTCACATTAAGTAGGGCATTCTGGCTTTGAAGTAACCCTTCGTAGTAAACTACATTGAACGTATTGAGTCTGTCATAACGTTTCCCAATGAACCAATAAGGCCAAAAGCATTTACCATTAGCTTGATACCATATCCGGCACAGACCTTTTCAGGAGCACATAAACTGGCAATCGTCATGCATACAGTTATAAAATTAAAAAGGCTTTGAAAGGTACAGTTTGTAAAACAATATACAAACTCTCTCAATAGTGCCAAACAACAAACATTAGAAAAACAACCAGAGTTTGTCTGTCAGACTGGATGGCCAACCTCAAAACCCCTGCCTGCTACAGTAGTCTTTGAGATTTCATGTAATAAAATACTGCCCAGAGGCTGTTACGCAGTGCAGTAGCAACTAACGGTTAAAGGCCTACTGGCTTTTACAAATGCTTTTCACAATGAATAAACTAGGCCTACTGCCTTCGCCATAACTTTTCATAATAAGCAGATGAATCAAACTTAACTTTTTCATATGCACCAATCAGGCTGTTAGCTTGTCAACATAACAAATTCAGGCATGCTATTTTGGGCGTATTTCCCACTGGGCAACAAACAGGGACAGTTATATAATTGCAAAGTTATACAAAATTACAGTTGGCTGAGCAAAATACTATCTCTCCTAAGAGGTCTTAATAGGAATTCTCAGAGAGCAAGCCCTTCTATATTAATGATTCGTTACAAGGGATAACCAACACCAGAACCCTTGCTCACTACATCAATCTGCGAGATTCCATGTACAAACAATCCTTCACTGCAGGCTTTCATGCAGAGTAATAACAATCCACCTTTAACCCCTTGTGTGCCACGCCCTTTCCCCGCCCTGTGCCGGCCGTTACATTAGCGGGCGGGGTTTATGACGAGCTGGACTCGTCATGGGCACAGCGCAACCGCGGCCCATGACGAGTCCAGCTCGTCATAGGCACACAAGGGGTTAAAGGAATTGATGGTGTGCTTTTCACACGAAATATGTCAGGCTAACTGCATTTATCGTATCATTTCATGATAAACGGATCTGGTGCCTAGCCATGATTATTGGCTTGCCGCCATAACCAATTCAGTCCTGCCCTATTGAGTACAAACTTGGCCACAAGTACTCTTTTCAGTGGAAGCGCACAACTTTGGCCCAATCAAATCCTGTACCCGGAGACCCAGTATGTGGGTGGAGATTAATCCTCTCTCTGTCAGTAGTACTCTAAAAACTCATTTTTGATTGAGCACATAAGATCTGACGACAGCTGCATTGTCAAGTCGGACCTAAAAATGCTTATAGATTGAGAGTAACACAGTGCATCCCACACTGCTCTCAAGCACACAATTGCACTCTGAAGTCCAAAGTTAATGATGCAAAGGTAAGAGACGGTGCAGTGACTGGAAAACAGCAATCCATGACTGCCTTCCTCGCTTCTGTGCTGCTGCCAGAACAAAAACAAACCCTGTAAATTATCTACCTAAGACACTTTAGAAGCATTGCAGTGGCATGTGTGTGCCCCAGAAAGGTCAGGTTCCTTCTCATTGTAGGAATGATACTATATGCGTTTTAATGAGCATTCAGGAGGCAGCCTTGCTGCTGCTGGCTTTAGGCAGCTGCATGAACAAAAAATAAGAGCACAGCTGGTTGGAGTAGAAGCACTTCTTCTGTGGAAACCCCCACTTCCGCCCAATCAAAATACGTACGCCTGTCCATTATGTGGACAGATCCAAATGCCCTCTCTGCAGTGCTCCTGAAAGCTATCCTTTTTAGGTCTCAACTGACTCAGCGCATGTGCTGGTCTGGCGAGACATTTTGTGAGGGCTCCAAAAAGTGCTACCAGGCCAGCCTAGAGCTACAGTGCATGTGCGTGGGCACGCGCGCCGTGCTTGACCGAGCTTACATTCGCGGCTGCACGGCCGCTTTGATGTTTGATCGCGATCTCTTTCGCGGCCGCAGGGCCGTTTGGCATAGCCAATAGATCTCGCTTTTGGGACCTTATAAGTAGGTATGCAACTGTTGCATGGCTAAACACTTATAAGGTCCCAAAGGCGAGACCTATTGGCTATGCCAATGCTTGTTTACATTGATAACAGGAGGACTGGTGATATCTGCGCTGCAGTTTATGAAATAAATGTTTGGAAAATTGTATACATTTTGATGAAGCAGTTTAGGATAATAAGAACACTTACCGTCTGGATCATTCCAATGACAGAAACGATTAAAACCTGTGAGTACTTGCACTGAAATACTTGTACAGAATTCCACCATTCGATAGGAGGCACTTCGGCAATACTTCAAAGCATGCACTTCTCCCAAAAATGCACTTTCCTAGCTGTTCCACTAAACGCACTTTGATATACTTCTGGGTTTGCAATTGGTCTGAGCATCAAAGCAGTAAATTAATCGACACTGGTCCTGCGATTTGTGTCCTAGCTGCCTGACGAGATAAATCCTTTCTAGCATCATCGGTTTGAAATTCTAAATATTGTAATTTGAAGTTTAAACTTGAATAGCAAGAGGATCATTGTGCTTGTATATAGTGTGCTGTGGCCGAAGTCGAGAATCCCTGGTGTATGCTGGCGTTTTTCTCTGGAATCTTTGTTTTCCATGAATAGAGGTAAACTGTTCCTGAAACACAGTGCAGGGGGCTGGATGTCTAGCCTGCACCCTAACTCCAGGATTGAAACCTTTACTCGGAACGGTTTTCTATGATTTTTACCAGTGTGAGGCGAGGTGCTGTTGATTTTCTGTACTCTAAGCTTGGTTTTCAGTCACACAGTAGATGACATGGTTAGTCAGTCATGTTGTTATTCACTTCCAGATCAAGTAATCTTGATTTATAACTGATAAGATGTCTACCCTTGCAGCTATGTAGATGTCATAGCTTACCTGCATGCTAATTATCGTTTGGCTGGGAGCACCTGATTTAGGGGACTATGTCCTCTAGCTTTAAGGATGGCAATTGATGGAATCACAGTGGTGAGGTGAAGACTTAAACTCTGTGGGACGGGACTGGTAGAATGTGTGGGCTGAAGTGGTAGTCTGTATTTAGTAGCTTGCACAGGGAGTCATAGGAATTTAAGCCTACTCTAACATGTCTGATTGCTCTCTCCTCCTTAGGCAGCCCCATAGGACGCAACATGCTTCTAGTGAAAACCTGGGATCTGAAAACTTGGAATCGGAAGCGGAGGACTTTTCAGATGAATCAAGTGCTGAAACGTTCTACGGCACCACTCCTCCCAGCAATCCCCGACAGATGAAACGCATGTCTACGAAGCACCAGAGGACTAACACAGGGAAACAGGCTAGAAGCTCCACCATCAAAGGTACATAGCTGCTGCAGGCTTTTGTAAAACACGGTCTTTATATAGTGTGTTTTGCTCTGGCAGATGATTACCTTTAAATGGTCTTCAGTCCTCTTAGTACAGCCAAGAACCGAAAACTTTCCTTCCCCTTGCTCATTCACAAATAAACATGAAATGGTCTTTTCTTCTTCTCTTTGCCTCTTCTGGGTAGCTGCTACGGTGATATGGACATCAGTGTGCTAACTGTTGAAGCTCCCTATATAGCTGTGTCCGATTAACTAGTCTTATTTCTATAAGTCTTCGAAAATTCGGAGAAGAGACCTAAACATGGCCAAATATTTGTTAAACAGTATAATTTAATATTCTAACTCTGAATTCGAATATGAAGGAAAAGTATATTTTGTGTATCTTGTCGTAGTCTCTGCCAGCAAGGAGGGTGGAAATTTAGGCAGACCCGTGTCTGTAAGGCATCTGCCTGCTCCAGAGAGGTGGTAGGGCATGGAAAGACGTAGCAGCATCAACAGGAACATCGGCTTCAGAATATGTGTGTAACCTGTTTATCGCAGGTTTGACTGCTGGAAAATTCAGCTTCCATACTTTTTAATGTCTACCAGGTAATCATGGTATTAATAACATCAGGTATTTTTAGCAGCCAGAGTCAATTCCATTTGTACGATACAAACTGTTTAGTTTCTTCTGAGGTAGTACCCTTGGAAAGAAAACACACCTTCCTTTCAAATGTAAATAAAATCCTCTTGGCGAGAATGGTGATAACTATGGACACACACCCTACCTACCCCCTTGGAAAAGGAGATTTTAAATGGATGGAATGAGGAATGTAGTTCCACCAGCTCTCTGATCCGAAAAGGAATATCATCATGGTGGGTAAGAGCCTGAATTTTTAACAGCATTTTCTAAAAGCAAACTAGGCCAAGTTTGGAATATTGTATGTCCTTGATCGCTTGGGGATGTGCAAACCTATTGTATTGGTTAGTGAGTTAATTTGTATCAGGTATTTAATTTCTGAGTTGGTGTCTGGTGCCCTAATGTTTCGAACCAAATATATAAGATAACTATGCAAGGGCAACTTACTACCAAGTTAGGCCCTCTCACATCCAGATGCATTCTTGAGTATGGGTTGGAGGTAGGTTTGGAACTGCAAGACTGAGTAGCTGACGGATTTATCGAGCCAGGTTGTCCACGGAGGGTGTTCAGAACGGCGATTTCAGCCACGAATAGATGGTATGGTGTGTGAAATATAAAGCGTCACTGGGAAACTTGGATTTGAATACTTTTTTGAGAGCACATTTTCAGTGCATATAATATCAAACTTTATATAGAGGAATTTCTACATATGCAGGATTGATTATTGGGAACCTGACCACACTAGAAGGCTTGTTGACAATTAGACTTTTCAGTGATAATTTTGGGATTACAATAGAAAGATATAGATACTCGGTTGGATTAAATAAGAAAAACAGGATTACTTATAGCGGAAGATTAGGACATTTTCGAGCATTATTCGGGCCCTGATGATGTCCCGTGGGGGACGAAACGCGTAGGCTGTGGAGTATACATTGTGCTTTTTATGATTCATTTTATGATATGTCCATGTGAAGAAATCTTCTGAATGAAAAAAAATATATTAATAAAGGACTGAACTCAGTCATTGAGAAAAAAAGAAGCCGGCATTGGAATTGGATTATTCATGGACTTCTAATATTCGATTGTCAATACTTATATTACATTAGTGCTCCTTCTGCTTGGTATGGTTTATATTGTCAGTGGTTTAACGATGGGCCACAGGAAGTAGAGCGCAGGTTTTAGATATTTCCAGAACAACTGAATCTGTAGAATATTTCACGGTGCACACAGGTCTTTCCCCTCATCGTGTGTTACGTTTTGAGTTTACAAAGTCACTGACTGGTCAAGACTCTATCTTATAAATCGTAGTTGGTGTGGCATGGAGAGATGATGACAATTATACAGGCATACAGAACCCATATCTTCGTAAAATCTTCTAACACTCAATCGAATGACGAAAGAAAAGTACTTGAACCAATTCATAACTAGCCCCAAAATATAGATTTGTTAAAATATGTATGCTTTATTTTCTGCATTGCCTGTATTGTATGTGCACCTCATTTAATGTTTTTATAAATATTCCTGAAAATATAACGAAAATATAAATCAAATGAGGAGACACGAAGTTGTGCGCTTAAATTCTTATTGCTAGAAATCACAATCATAACATTTATTGCTGAGTATTTTAATTGAAATGTCCTTATAAATGGTGCAGTGATTTAATTAATGTGGTCTGCAGATATGCTTGATATATTGTGCAGAAGGGATTGTCTTAAATCCCACAATATTTCTTACGTTGCTTACATAGTGCCATTATTGGAATGACAGTGCGTGAGGATTTTTTCCAAAGACAGTGGCCCTGACACGGAGAGTGTGAGCTCTCATAATACAATAGAGAAGCACTGGTATGGACCCTAGTATTGTAGAATAAACAGGAATACGGTTCCTGATATCACAAGAAGAAATTGGATGCCGGCAATTTTATTGCACGAGGAAGACGGGATATGGGCACGTGTGCTAAAGGCAAGCAGAATCAGGGTTCAGAGTTGCTGCAGTGCAAATGTTGCAAAACTGGAGGTACATTTTCACAGATATAGTACGAATGTGAGGGTGGAGAAGATTAGATTGATAGTGAACAATTTGGGCTGACTGTTCTTGGAATGTCTGTTAACATTAAACTTTAATTGTAGTAGCACTTTTGTCGGTTGAATGAACACGTCATTACTTTGTTAGCATGCATAATGATGTGCAGATGCATATAGGTTCTGATTTCTTTCTGGAGTGAGGAGCTACAATTGCACAGCATGAAATAGAAATCCACAACGGGATTTCTCATCAAGTATTTAATTAGGAAATTCAAAACATTAGAATTATTAGAAATATGGACACAAGTAGTCCATAAGTGGCAAAGTAATCCCAGAATAGAGCTACAGATGCAGCTTTTCTACACGTTACTGCTGCCTTTTTCTTTTATTGATGGATAACATAACATGGCCCAAGGTGAGTACTTATGCATTTGCTAAACATACATTTATGTTTAGCATTTGCATTAAATAAAAGAAGATTTCTTTTAAAATGTCTAGGCTAATTTCCAACACTGACATAGCATTTGTTTTTCCCTCCTCACGAGAAGAGGCAAGCTTGAAAGTCGATTGATCATTTCTGACTAATGCTTTGGGTCTCATGTCCCTCAGGGCTTTGATGGACTGTGTCTGCTTCTGTGAGACCCTTCCTGGGGCACCTCTATCACCAGGGAACTCAGTTCTTAGGTGAATCAGAAAATCTAGTTCTCCTGAAATGTTGTTCATTCTCAGCAGTGCTGGGTGCTTTATGGCGGTCTGTTGCACGCACTATTCTAAGAAATGTATCAACAATCGCTAGTGACAGATGCTCCCATCACTAGAGGGTGTAAAATAAAATAACACGGGGAACATTCGCCATCTCTTTAGTCACAGATGGTTGCAAACTGAATTTCTCGAATAAAGCTTTCTTGATTGATCGATTGGTATGCTCAATCTTTCTATGGGTAAGCTCTCTTCTGTTTTCAGTTGTTTACGTTAGGACTAATTTAAGATATCTTTAAGATGTTCTTTGATATTGTTATATGAAGCAAACTATTTTGGATGTTTTGTTTTGATAAACTGTTGGCAATACCCCCTCTGATATTACCTGATAGGACAGAGTATTTGACAGTGTTTCATTGCATAGGAGATTTTTAATTAAAAACATGCCACTGTAAGTAAGTATTAGACCAATTTAATTGTACCATGCCACAGTTTGATGACTAGAAAGCAATCTGTAGTCCTGAACATTTGTGTAAAATACTTATTTTTGTCATGTAGAGTCAGATGGCTCTGTGAGCAATCAGTTTATTGAAAGAAACATATGTACAATTGTTTAAAATATGGCAAGAGAGTTCATAATGGGAGGGAAAGCAGCCCCATGTGAATAGTGAAGATATTCACTATGGGTAATCACTGCTCTAGATCACAAACGTTTTCTTCCCCAGCATACTTCCATAAATTCATAGACATGCTTGAATAAAATACCAGGGATTTCAAAACTCTGGAAGGGAATTTCAGAGAAGTGGAAAACCACATTGGAATAAAGTTTTTTGCAGTACTTGTTCTACCTCAGAATTAGTCCTTGCATTAGTCTCAAGGTCGGAATGCTTACAAAAAGCACTTATCTCATTTTAGAACTTTGCTATTTACTTCAAGTGAACTGAGAGTTAAGAATTGTTCTGCGTGTGGAATGCGTGATATATATGGCCAGGAGAGGAGAGACTGAGAATCATTTGGTTTCTTTAGCATCTATAACATCATGCTAGAGTTGCAAGCGCAGTTCACAGTTGTGTGGAGGCCATTAAACCTAGCTACTGCAAAGCTGTGCTCTAGGCTGCTCATCCGCCACAACAGCCTGTAGCTCTATTTAATATAACATGACTGTAAAACCATAGTCGGAGAGTCGCAGCATTTTCATAATTTGCTACAATTAGTAGCTATGTGGAAGCTTCAAAAGCTTGCTTGAAGGATAGCTTTGAATTTGGAGTCCCCATATTAGGAGTTTGCGACGGTCTCTACAGCCCTGCAATTTATATCCTCACCATAGCTTTCTGTAGGCAGTAAGGAACAGTCTAGTGCCTCTTAATCTAGATGTAGAATTCAGTGTATATGGACTCAGTGATTTGAGCATATTTTGAGTGGTGCTTCCGAAAAGTGCAGCCATTTCTTTTTTTCTAATTTTGATAGAAATATTCAATGCTTTCATAAACCCACAGGTTTGCACTGTGCATGCTAGAGGGTGCCAGTCCTCTTCACACAACACTAACAACGCCTTCTTTGTAGGACAAGGTCTGCTATCTGCTTTGTGCTCCCCTGACTTTGTGCCTCCAAATGCAAGGGCCTTTATTTGGTGAATTCCTTCACAAGTAGACCTGCCTTGCAGGAGTGTATTATGCTGTGTTGTAAGTCAGACAGGTGTTCACTACCAAAATACTTAATTTTGATTGGCTCCTATCTGGATGATACCTACCCAGGAGATTTATCGCTAGTAACTGAGACAAGACTTGCACTTTTATCAACTCGAAAGCATCTCTCATCTCTGATGCTTCCAGTTCCTGAAATAAATGAGCACCCGAAAACTACTTTCTGAGAGTTTGTAATATATATTTTAAGTGTTCCCAGTCTATGAAAATTGGGAAGGCAATAACATTGTTCACTGTAGTTTAAAATCGGGGCTTGACTGTTCTGTCTCATTTCAACGTTATTTTATTTCATATATCTTTCTTTTAAATGTTTATAAGGTATACAGAAAGACAATTGTCTAAACAAAAAGTAGGATTTTTTTCAATGTGTTCATTATTTCCTTATGTTTAATCCAGCAAAAAGTATTTTGAAGCCAGTGCACGTTTTTTGCAACGAGATAAAACTACTGACAAAAAGTGTGAGAGAGAAGTAAAAAGATAAATGAAATTTCCGTTACCCTTCTCATTTAAAGAACCTCATTACCCAGAAGTGCCCAAATTAATTTTAAGTATCAGATCTGTTTGAAAGCATCTTCCTCTATCTAAAAAAAAAACCTCCCATGCATTTGAATGGGACTTTAAAGAGACTTCTGTGTCTACCAGACTGTTACTATTTAAAATTGAGAAGGTATTAAGCAATACAGAGAACGAATAGCCTGGGGATTCAGATGTGGAAAGGGGATGGTGGACTCGGGTGGGAATCTTTTTCATGGGAGTATGTATTATCAATGACTAAAACCCATACGTCCACTCTTGTTTTCTTTAAACAGCAACTTTCATATCTGCATTAACCCATTAATGCTAATATACTTGCCTGCTCCATTATAAAGGCTTTAAAATCAAGAGCTAATATTCCAGCAATATGGCATCCGCGTGTGCCTCTCTTATGCCATGAATATGGAATGTTGGCACTGTAGTTGTTCGTCAGACCTCTCAGGTGAAGCTGACATAGAACACCTGGTATCTGCTGGCAGACTGTGCTGCTATTGGAAGTATGTTTCACCCTGCCTGCCCAACTTTCTTTTTTTATGTAGATGATATAGCTATTTAAGAATTTATAGAAAATATTCCATTATTTTAGCCTTTGGAGCTCCAAGCATAATTCCAATGAGAAAATCGTGAGAGAAAACTGTTTTGCCCAAAAAAGTATTTGTCAGATCCTGGGAGAAGCAGAGCATTTTCCACAGGGTAAAATCACCTTAGAACTCACCACAATTCCTAAAATTAGTATAGCCCCACTAACAATTTATATTATGAGTAAAATCTGTTATCACATTTTCTGCATGCTTACAATGCCAGTATTACCCAGGGAGGAGGGCATTCTCAGGTAGTTATTGACAAGAATGGAGTAGGGCCCTCTGCTTCCCTTCTAGCCCTCTTTAGGGTTTGGGTGAGCTTAGCAGCCACATGCAATAAAACTAGGCAGTCTCTTCAAAATATTAGCTTTATAGCACTAGCAGATGTGCACATCTACACCTTCATTATGAACATGTATTCCTTTAGCTATCTGTGCTAGGAGGATTCATAGCTGTTGGCCTGGCCAACTAAAATATAATGTCTCCATAACCTTATACCTACACTTTCCTCGAATTCAAAAGGTCATATCCTAACTATGCAGAACTGCTTTCTGGTAAGATCCGTTCCCTTCAGCCTAGGAACCCTGTAGTAATCACAATGAAGTATATGCTACGGATGTAAGTGGGCCTCCTGTTGCACAGCCTTACTTCCTCCAGAGGGTGTGGCTCAAATTATCATTCGTCATTTGATATAAATATCAGTGTTCCAATTTTCTTAATCTATCTGAGATTCTTTATTTCACGTGTCTTTTATTGAAAAAAACGATTACATCTTGGTGCGTAAAAACATTGGCCCACTGCATTTGAACCGGCCTTCGTTTAAGAAAGTGGCTGTATAGAAGTGGACGTTAATCCCCTGAACATCGGAAATCCCTGAATTGCATTGGAGAATTTATGCGTAATAATTCAATGTACTTTTGAGATGTAAAATAGCCCCTCGTGCATTCCACTAGCAGAGGTATGATACACCAAACATCCAATGTCACAGAGCGAGAGAGTTTTTAGCTAATGCCCAGCCAATGTAAAGTTTAAAGAATTTGTAAGCTTAGGATTCAGACAGACGGGCTGTCAAGTCAGGCTTTAAAGGAAAAGTCAAATGATTGCAAAGGAAAGAGGTGTTGGTGTCAGAGCAGAGTACCAGTATTCCCTTGACTCACGACCAGCCCCAGTGAAGAACAACCCAAAGCTTGTTGAAGAGGACGTCACCGGAATAGGCTCGTGTGGTCAGCAGAGGAGACAACTGCGCTTACTGGTTTGGGATTTCGTCTCCCAGTTGTAGTTTGCGTTGAAGTGCTGCCTGGAATTCTTCTGCTTCACTAGTGCCAACTGTGGAGTGAGTCACAGTGAGTCAGGTCTTTTCAGAAAGAAAGCTTTGATTGGGAAAGGGAATGCCGGTTTGTAGACTCAATGAAAAGCCTGTGTCAGTTCCGCAATTTGAAAGTCTTGGGTCAAAAGCACACAAGTGTTGCACAATGCATTTACAGAATTAGAGAAAGTGAGTGAGGCTGTCGAGTAAATGAGATTACAGCTCCGTTCTCAAATGGATTGGAATGACCAGGCAGCTGTGTTCCAGGACTTCAAGCCCACGTGTTAAGCACGAATGAACAAAGATCAAACATTTAAAACACAGCTGACTCTGAATCAGCCCTTTCCGGTGTGTCATTTGTTATTAGACCAATGGCGCTGCATGGCTTCACATTAGTTATCCACTGCCAGTGCTTAAAGCAGGCTCTGGAGTTTGTACATGACTAACAGACATAGAGAAGTCTTAGCGTTTTTGGGGGACATGCTTGTAGCCTCGCCTAAATACAGATATATTTCAGTGGATTGTTCTTGGTCCGGGCTCACAGTCTAACAAACTAACAAGAGTGCATTCCATTGGTGTAATTCAAAATGATGGGGCTCAGCAGTGCTCTCATGTGTTGTCGAGCGTGGATGTCCCAGGGCTCCGGTGTGTAGCCAATGTCACAACATTTGCTCATTTACCTATTGGGCACTAAGGGAACAACATCTGCAGTGCCCTAAACCGAGGGGGGTTAAAACATGTGAACTCTATGCGGGTTTCTCACCTTTAGGACCTATACCAAAGCAGTATCTCCTAAGGTGCATGGTCTTTGGAGTGAGCTCAGACCAAAAATTCCTGCAGGACTGAATGGGCAAAATGCTCTTCTCTTTGGGCCTGGCTGTCAAGCTAGTAGTGCTTCGTGAATGTGACAGACACCCACATCGCAGCTTGACAGGTTTCAGGAACTGGCACTCTGCATGCTAACGTGGTGGTAGCAGCCTTGGCCTGGTGGAATGAGCCCCTAGTTCTTCTGGAGGCTGCTTTTAGCAAACGTGTAGTAGATCCTAATGCAAAAGACTATCTACCTTGACAAAGTCCTTTTCAGTACTGTTTTGCCCCTCTTTGCTCCACAGAACGCTGATCATCTACCCAGTGTGATCCATGTAAAAGCTTGAAGCTTATTTAGGGTCCAACCGATGGAGTCTCTCTTCCTCTTTTGAGAAGTGAGGCGGAGCAAAGAACGTTGGAAGGATGATAGTGTGCCCAACATGAAAAGAAGTCACGACTTTCATAAAAAATTCCTCCTTGGTCCTCAACACCCGTTTGTCTGGAACTGATGGTGTAGGTCAAGAGTTTGGAGCTCACTCACAGATTAACTGAAGTGATCGCAACGTTCAAGAATTCAAAAGACGCAACGATCAGCTGTGCATCGGCTTAAAGGAAGTATATGTGAGAAAAGTCAGTACCACATTAAGGTCCTACTGTGGTTTCTCAGACAGTTTGGGAGGTGACATTTGTATCAAACCTTTAATGAAACCATCATATTGGGTGATTCAAATAAGGACGGTTGATCCAGAAAAGGTAAAAAGGCAGACAAGTAACCCATAATTTTGCCCACTACAGCTTTTTGCTTATGCCAAAGACAAAAACAGCAAAACATCCCAACAGTTTGGCTTGCAATGGGTCTGTGTTGGGGGTTCCAAACATGCTACAAATTTGCCTCAGTGCCTGAGATAAATGGCCTTACTAAAGGGGTCACTTGGTAACACAGATGACATCCACAATCTCTGGCGTTGGATCAAACAGAGTCGACTGCCACTGCTCAATTGCCATGTATAGAGATGTAGATTGTGCAAATTTGGGCAAAGAATACTGCAATGCTGCTGTGACAAAAGATCCCCCCCTGAAGCAGTAGTCTGATCGATGGACAGATGTGCATGCCCAGAAGTTCAAGTTACTGCATTCTCCTGGTCCAATCTGGAGGCAGCAGGATGACTTGGGCCTATCATTCCGTGCCTTCGCCAGAACTCTGGACAGGCAGAGGCAAAAAGGTGTACAGGATTCCATGCTCGACTCTAGACTGAATGCATCTTCTTGTGAGAGTGGTTTTAAGAACTCTTAACACATAGACATTTTGACATCGCATGTTCTGGACAGTAGCAAAAGGATCCAACCAGGTTTCTCCCCCTGTTGATGTAAGATGCCCTTCACCGCCTTGGTATGCACCTGCCAATCGCAATCCGCTCGGTGTCTCCAGCTAAAGTCGTCCACCCTGGCGTTTAAAGATCCCACAAAATGGTTCACGGTCGGAGACATTTCCCCACTCTCCAGCCATCTCAGGGTACGTAGCGCCTCCTGGCAAAGGACCCAATACCCTCCTCCACCCTGCTTGTTGCAATAACACATGGCAGTGGTGTTGTCTGTCAGAACCTGCACCAGCCTTCACTTGATTGACTGCTGGAATGCCTTCAACACCAGGCAGGTGGCCTGCAGCTCCAACAGATTTATGTAGAGCTGGGTTAATGGCGGAGGCCAGAATGATCTTTTCTCCACCTCTCCCAAATTACCTCATCAGCCCAGCAGGGACGGATCGGTCATGGCTGTCAGCTCTGGGTGGGGAGGAAAGAGAGGCCTGCCTCTGCTTAGTTTGAGCAGCCACCACTGCAAATCTCTTGCAGTCTCCTCCGAAACCTACATGACATCCAACAGGCTTCCTTGGTGCTATGTAGACCGATACTTTGGTTCCCACTGCAGAGCTTACATATGCCACCTGGCAAAGTGGACAAGCAGGATGCATTAGGCTAGCAGGCCAAGAAGCCTCAGAATCACACTCACCGAAATCCCAGACTGAGGCTGAAATAAAGGGATCATAACCCAAATATCTTCGACACGTTGTGACAGAGGAAAGGCCCTGAAGTGTAAATGTCCAGAAATGCTCCTACAAGGGGAAGCTTCTACAAAGGAGACGGGTGCAACTTTGGCTCGCTAGAGAACCCCAACAATATCAGGAGGTCGCTGCCATCTGGAGGTGGTCTACGACTGACTTTATCATGGCCATCTTTAACAGCCAGTCATTGAGGCAGTCTGAAAATGGTATCCCCAACTTTCGAAGCTGGGCGGCCCCACTGCCATCACTTTTGTGAACATGCAAGGGGTGCTGGCAAGGAAAGGGGAACACAGCAAACTAAAAATGCTCCTCGCCAACTTTGGACCGCAAATAAAGTCAGACATTGGGATCAAGTCTAAGTGGCACGTTAATGTCACCACAACTTTTCTGACTATAAAGAATAGTGGGATGGGACCTTCTTGTATTTCAGTATGGAATTTGACTTACCTGATTATTGACCGCGAAGAGAACCTGTTCTAGGAATGACCTCGAGAGCAAGACTGTATCTGGGCCCTAAACTTTGAGTGGGACTTGCATGATGTCTCCCAATGCTCTGCGACATACAGCTTCGGTTGAGTGACTCAAATCCCTTCTGAGTTCACAGTGTCACATTCTCCACGTGACTTGGAGTCTTGCTGTGAGCACAAACACTAAAGGCATACCTAGTGACGCTCCATCATGGACATCTGTTACCAACAGTCGCTGCGTTGCTTGAGCCCAGAAGTTTTAGGTGGTGACATCGCTCCTTACACACTGGATTTTACTTTTTTGAGTTAAAAAGGGGAGTGGAGGTCCAGATCTGCATTCAAAGGTGCAGAAAGAAAGGAACTGATGTGGGTGCACAGGGGCGGTGCTTATATTCAGCTCTGGCCCATCACTTTTGGTGGGAAGAAAGTCAACTCAGAGATGCATGGTGCCTCCTAGTGGAGCTGAGAAAGCTTCCGGATCCCTGCTGGTGTCTATATTATATTCTAAAGGTGAGGAATCTGAGGATATAATGAATGCCTTCATATGTGCTTGATTGGACAATTGAACTATGACGTACCAGCCAAGTGGCAAATGGACTTCATATGGTACAGAATGCATCCACCTGGCTGATTCTAAACATAATGAAAATCAAATCCATTACCCCGCTTTTAGGCAAACTTCATTGACATTCATTGATTCGGCAAAGAATCCGTTTTAAAGCTTTTGTCTAGGCAACAAACTGTTCTATGACAACAGACCTTTCCCTTTGACCAAATGATGATCTTTGTACATAACAAAATAGTTTGCGTCTGTGAATGTACCCAGTTTCCAGTGAGCCACACTGGATAGATCTTTTTTAGTAGCTGTGGCATAGTTTCCCTCTCGAAATTCGTTTGGAAAAATCCCGGTTCAAATCGAGGAAACTATTAAACACCTACCTTTTCTCCTAGTGAGCTTACCTTTTCTTTTTTTATATGACATGATCTTGCTGTCAGTAGGCATTTAGACCCGCCGCTCCAAGATACCCACAGGTGAACGTTTATATACGCTAAACCATAAACAAATAAACAGTAGATTACCTTGCTGCATACCGTGGTTTACCATTGAGGAACTTTTGCCAAAAACAGCAAGTGCTGCTTTATTTTTATGAAGATATCCCCTACATCGTAAGGAAACCTATGCATGCTATGTTTTATTTTTATCCGTAGACTCCTCAGAATTTAATGAGTCTTGCTATTATCCATCTATGCTGCTACTATATAGGCTTTTAGTGTGAAGGACTTTTTCAGGCCAACACGAGGATTCGGTGCCTTCCAGCCACCTTGATATGATGCAAAAGACACAGAGGTGATAGACTGAATGCAGAGCAAATCAAACATTCACCCCCAGTCAAGAGATCTGGGTTAAATCAATTGTTATTTTGTTCGCCACGCCAGTTTAGACTCAGCCATATGCAAATCAGTCTTGACCCTGTGCCTCATGGGAACAGTCCAGCCCGAACTGCCAAGCCAGGTCCTACCTAGACCGGAAACAAGCATCCTGGTACCGGTTTCAGGGCATCTCCTCTCATGAGCCAGGCTAGATTGAATCCAGTGGCACAGTGAGCCCGGGGCCCACATCTGGGCATACCCGGCACACTTAGGGTGGGAAAGTGAAAGACACACAGATGATGGACAGAATGCAGAGCAAATCAAACATTCAAGCCCGAAATGCCAAGCCAGGTCCTCATTTGTTTGCGTAATACCTTCACATGATGGGCGGCATTCCATTTTTTGACAAAAGTGCTTCCCTGCAGAAACGATCCTCTAGGCCAGAATTTATCAATTAAAAACTCAAACCATATTTGCACCCACAGTGCTTTAGTCTCTTCTTTATGACTCCCAAGTGATCTAATCATCTTTCGAAATAAGTCTAGAACGCCTTGAGTACAAGAGCCATAGTGGATAACATATTGGCTGAAGACCTCCTATTATTATGTGAAACTACGTAGGAACACATAGTATCACGAAAGGTGTTATTAAACATATGTAATGTTGAATGATTAGCTTTGTTCCTTTTGTAAACACTGTTGCTCTTACATCAATAGGATCTTGTATCCAAGATAGAGGGTGTTTCTGATGGATACTATTGACCCCAGACTTCTCATCTTGTCCCCAAATATCAGACCGATCCTGAAACTCAAAAGGCAGTACTCCTGTGTGCTGGTAGGTGGCGCTACGCAGCTCTATGCCTGCGTTGTTCCGCTCCTGAAAATAAGCACCACCCAGGCATGCGAATGTCAGTTCCTTTCTTTCCTCCCTTTCAGGCACTGATCTGGAGCTCCACTTCACTTTTTCTTCACTCTTGTGAAGTGGCTTATCCTTCAGTTTGTTCCAGTGCGCAAGGGAACATGTCACCCCCTTAAGACTACAGGGTATAAGCCTTGCAGGCACTTTATCAAACAGAAGTTTGTAAAGATAACCATAAGGTATGTCTCTGGTGATTAGGGTTTTGCTCATGACTCCAAGGCCTGCGATGACTGCATGTAGTAGAATCAGAGGAATTTGTGAGTGTGAAGTGAAAGCTGTATGTGTGAAAACTGCAAGGCTCCAGACTGGTCCCACTCCAGGTTGAAGTCAAGAGTACAGTCCCGCTCCTGAAGTCATTCCCACTGCAAATCATCTTTGCAGTCAAAGTCTTCGGTTAAGAAGAAACATAAGAAGTCCATGTAAGACTCAGCACTTCCCGCCACCTTGTTCTTTAAAGAAGACATGAAGGTGTTGTTGTGCTTCCAGGTCTCTCCCGTGCCACTGAGGAGCTGATTCCGTCTTTGGTTGCTATGTATCTCGAATTGCCAGGGTCGTCTGCAAAGTCACAGCATTTTGAAGCCGTTTGAGGGGCCAGAGTTCTGATTGAGATCATGGCTAACTAGGCCCAAGTCGTCCAAGTGGCTTTGGATTGGGTAAGGAGAGTGTGGTTCTCAGAAGTTCCGGGCAAGAGAATCTGCCCTCCGATCAGACTGCTGCTTAGGGAGGATTTTCTGTGGCAGCAGTTGGGCATGGTGTTGCACCCGGGCTTGAGCAACCTGCACCTCTGTGCAGAAGATTTAGCCAAGGCAAGTTATCTCTTTCGATCTTCCTCCCAAAGTTGTTGGTGTAACACTAGCAGCCCTGCATCCTTCCACGAAATCAGTGTTTGGTGGGTGCTGGCATAGGTTTGTGGCTTGGTGCAGCGCCCACCAGATGGACTCATCACAGGCCAAAATATCCGATGGGAAGGGCATTTCTGAGCCATTCCACAGAGCCACTACCGTAAAAAGCACTGCTTTGGTATCTATTCACAATCTGAGGAATCTTCAGTTAGGACTGTCCATTAGGAGAACATTCTGCTTACCTTTGGTAACGCTCTTTCTGGTGGATACTGTATCTCGCCACAAATTTCTTGCCGGCCACCCACCTCGCCTTTCTGTGGAGTTGTCCCCTTTTCCATATAAAAAGTCCCAGTTTAGAAATCTGCACACTGGTTGATCCAGTTTTCAGTTGGGCTCTGTGTTTGAGGGCAGTGATAAACATATGAAAGAAGCCGATGTCAGCATGCATGTGTGGTGCTTATATGCTTCTCTGTTAGTTACTTCTGGAGCTTAACAGCATTGGGGAACAACCACATAGCGTCACCCAGTGTCACGCAGGAATACTGCTTTTTGAATTTCCGGATCTAGTCTGGCACCTGGCGATATTCACTAGGTGAGGAATCTACAGATAGAGTATCTACCAGAAACAGCTTTATGGAAGGTAAATAACTTGTTCTTTTATCATATATGAAGTATATGCTCAAGGACTAGGGCTGCTGCCTTCTATAAGGACTTCTACCGGAAATCCTCATCTCAGCTTAGGAGAGAGAGGTATTTACATAGCTGCCCATGGTGCTGTTGAATAGGCTGTGTGTTTTAGCAGCATTGTAGATCATGGACTGGGTTCCATTGCTCCTCTGGCTGCAAGACCATGTCATGGCCAGATCACAACGCAGCACTAATTGAGACCCTGACATCAAGAAGGCCCAAAAGCCTACTATACCTCGGGAAGTGGCTGGCATAGAGAGTACATTTAGGACTGGTGGTCTCGGTGTAAAGTCAAGTGGGCTAATGCGTTTATCAGGGATTTCCTAGAGAAAGAGAAGATTCTGGAATGTGAGAAAGGTCTGAGAAACGTCTCTACCCTGGAGAGGGGGCCTATATTTAGTACATGGTATCTAATTGGCTGTTTTTTGCTCATGCATCTATCTGCCTGTGTCGCAAGCAGTCACCCTTAGAAGACAGAAGTGTTATCATACCCTTTGGGGATGCGCCTGTGTTCTTCAGTTCATTGCCAGTTAGCAGTCATGTGGTACCGAGTTCTGCCAGTATGTCATAGGTGTGGTCCCTTAGGCATCCTTACCATGTTCAGTAACTCAAGACAGTAGTTGCTGATTCCTAAAGTTGGATCCTGCATGCGGATGGCTTGGTACGGTGCCTTTACTGTGTATGAAACCCGTGGTGGATCATTGCATCTCTGGATTCCCAAGCAGCACTACACAGGCCCTGCACATTCATTTGTGGTCCCTTGTTGCCACGTTGCGCAAGGTAAGACTGTTCTTTATTTCTCTACAGTCAGGTGAGCTCAGAGCCGTCTGCTTCTGAGTTTTTTTACTTTTATCCACCCTCAAAACATTCATGTAGCCCTGAGACTTCATAACCCTTAAATGTTTGTTACATTCCGAACCAGGGTAAACGTGTGACATGGGGTGACTCTAGACTGTCAGGTTCTGCAGCACGAGTTTCATATAAGCTGTGACTAAGTTGTGTGGGCGTGTGCTTATCCTACCTTCTTTCTTGACGCTCATGCCTTTAGGGTGGTGAGAATGATTTTATATTGTATTTCAGGTTCTATCCCTTTTACCTTTAATCTGGTTACTTTCTTTTTGAAACCGGTTTGTATTACTTTATTTGTCTGGTTTCTATTGAAAAGACAAAAACGATACCCGTTTCTGTTGTAATAAAATACTATCTCTGGTGAGTCAGTTTCTCTATTAGTTGCAGAATAAGAATGACTTTATTGTGTATCAAAACTATTTGTAAGATGAGGCACTTATCCTTGGTTTGCTTTACTTTCTCTACAGTACCAAAATGGGCAATTATAAATACGTTTAAATTAATGAATTGAAGTGAAAGTCTAATGTCGGACTGGTTTTCCAAAAATAAGCGTTTTATTGTTATTTTCCTTTTTTGTAAGTTTGCTCTCTACATACTAAATTAGGTAATTCTATTGACATTTGTCCATAACGCCTTCTTCAGATAATCAGGCAGTTCGGCAACTCCCTAAATATGTCAGTAGTCAGTAAGCCTTTCCTTAAAACAAGTTTTATTTGACCCAATGTATTTTTTTTTTTTAATTTTGGGTTGAATACCAGTATTGGTCTTGTACATCTTCTGCACGTGCATAACATTTGGTTGGATGAAAAATACACTCGGTAGAAGTTGAAACAGCAAAGAAAATAGTAAATATCTACATTCATTTTTAGAATGTACCTCAGTCTCCTAAAAACTGATGTGTACTGCAACCTTTGTGAGCACAGAACTGCAGAATAATTTAAACTCTGCAGCTGTGCATTGTAAGCCCCTGCTATTCTTCTACCTGTGAATTTCTAAGGCCCATTTATAATGTGTGGCCTGATCCAAATGAATTATGCCACCGATGCTAGACATAGGTATAAAGTTCTGACTTAAGACCATTAGAGGATTTTAGCTAATGGTTCCACCACCTGGAAGTAACTGCCTATATAGATGCAAAGTACATTTTTTGGTCTCGAAAATTATGAGGAGACAGTTGGACATCATTTTCTTTTGATTTACTTGTGTAGTTGGATTCAGGTCCTGAAAGGAAAGGAAAACGCAGACAACTGGAGCATGTTGGAGCAAAACAGTATACCCCAAAATCTGGACACCTCAAAATTTACCTCAGTCAGTGTTCCCACATATCACTGGATCAGAGACGGTCCTAAGCCTGAATTTCATGAGGCAATGTGTCCTCACCTTAAGGCACTTCCCAAAGCAACAAGTCTGAAAAATACAATTTATAAGTATTTGGGTTGAGATTGAATTGGCGGACTCAATAAATGAGTTATATAGATCAATGAAAAGTTTTATTACAGAATTAAAAAATAAAGCAGTGCAGAATCAATGTTATGAAGGCACTCAATGCAGAGTAATACAGAGAATGCAAAAATTAGACATGGGCAGTACAATCAAGAGAAAAGCAAACAGTATCTTTAGCAGCATTTAAGTATTCAGGAAATTCTTTTGGCTCATCCCCAAACTCAAAGAGTTTTTATACATTATTCTTGCATATGAAATCACGGGTTCTGCGGATTCATCATGGTGTGATCAAATGTAGTATTTTATTAGCAAATCGGAGCACATCATAGAAAATGTGTTCCAAAAGCAATCGTACTATATCAATATATACATGTGAAATCAAGTGAAAAAATGCATTCCGCACATTGTTAATATTTTTGTTTTATGTTATTATTTTTGTTAAAGAAAATGTTGTTTATCACTTTTTCTCAACCTGCTCATTTTACCCTTTGTCCATTTTGTTTTAGAAAGAATGAGTGCACCAAATCAGCCCCCACTCAAAGAGGTCGGCAAAACGATCGAAATCGTGGAAGATCACAGCTACAAGCAGGGGAAAAAGATCAGGACCGCCCTTCGTTCAACAGAACGTGATCATAAGAAACATGAACAGTGCTCCTTCATGCTGGACTCGGTTGGCGGGTCCATGCCCAAAAAATCTATTCCAGACGTTGATCTTAATAAGCCTTACCTCAGCCTTGGCTGTAGCAATGCTAAACTTCCCGTGTCGGTGCCCATGCCGATTGCCAGAACTACTCGCCAGACTTCAAGGACGGACTGTCCTGCTGACCGTTTAAAGTTCTTTGAAACCTTGCGACTTTTGCTAAAACTTACCTCAGTGTCTAAGAAAAAGGAAAGGGAACAGAGAGGGCAGGAAAATACCGCTATGTGGATGAGCCGCTCCAATGAACTGCTCTGGCTTGAACTGAAAGCATGGCATGAGGGAAGGAGCATCAATGACCAAGACTTATATCTCTACACTGCTCGCCAAGCGATTCCAGACATCATTAATCAAATCCTCACTTTTAAAGTTAATTATAGCAGCATCTCCTGTGTACGGAATGGGGCCGGCCTCAATGGTACTGCAGGGCAAGGGCAATGCAAGGCCACCCACGGTGTCAGTGTTCTGGGGCTTTCAAGCTACAAGGACCATCTGCAGCGCCAGCGGGTCTCGTTTGAGCAGGTGAAGCAGATAATGGAGCTGTTGGAGTACGTTGAAGCACTTTATCCATCTCAGCAAGCCCTTCAAAAGGACTATGAGAAGTATGCTGCAAAAGACTTTCAGGACAGAGTGCAGGCACTCTGTCTGTGGCTAAACATAACTAAGGACTTGAACCACAAGCTAAGGATTATGGGGACTGTCTTGGGTGTTAAAAATTTATCAGACAGTGGCTGGCCAGTGTTTGAAATGCCTTCTCCTCGACAATCCAATGAACATGACGAGGAAGATGAGGACACGGAACGAGAGGAGGATGATGTGATGAAGGACTCCTCTGGCACTTGCTCGGACATAAGCGAGGATGAAGAACAAAGCTCTACAAAGAACACTGCACAAATCAGGCAACCCATGGAGAACAATTTTGCCAGCAAACCAAAAGATCCCTCTCCGGACCATTTTTTGAGGAGTCTGGATAGGCTCGCCTCGGAGGATGACTCCTTCTGCTTGGCAACACATGATTGCAGCCCCGACATTGGCTGCAGTAGGCATTGCTTGACCTCCATGTACAGACCTTTTGTAGACAAAGCTTTGAAGCAAATGGGATTAAGGAAATTAATTTTACGACTTCACAAACTCATGCATGGCTCCTTGCAGAGAGCACGTATTGCATTAAGAAAGACTGATCACCCACTAGAGGTAGGTTTATTTCCACGCAGGTCAGATGTCAATTCATTACGTTTCTAGTGAGTTCATATATGTATGATATTGGAGCATGTGTTGACGTCACAAAGAGGCTAGAATGACACACTTGATAAATGTCTCACGAGGATGCATTAGGATCTGCAGTGCAAGCAGTCACTCCAGATGGTCTTTGTGTATTCACAGGAACCTAAAACCTGAATGGCTTATAACCGTTTCTTCCCGTCACATGGGCCGCAGTGCACCTGATGCAAGTTCTGTGGATTTCTCCGACAGTGATATGAAGTTTATTATTTCACATTTCTTACAGGAAGAACTGTAAGCAGTGCCTATTGTGAGAATGCTTTACTCTCTAACATCAGTGTAATGAATTTAACAAAAAAATTGTTTTCAGGTTATATGTATCTCCCTTGCTTACACTCTCCACCCATCTCTCCCGCACTCCTGCTTGTTGCACACCTTGTTCTTGGATGACCAGGCTTTACTGTCGTCCGGTGGCCATGTTGCTGACTGTCTTAACAGGATGATGTAGGTTCTAATATCGACTTTTCCCCTTGACCAAATTGTCAAAGACTTGATAAATCACTCTTCTCTCTGTATCACCTACTCTTTTCATCTACAAAATGAACAGTGCACAGAGAAGAATCAATGTATTGTTCAGTGAGCAATGTACATAAAATGTATTTGTATATTGTTGTCCAGGCATATTGGTATCATGAAGGGCCATCAAACAGACCCATTTGTTGTTCTTAGTTTAACGCCATGAATACCTCCAGCATTTCTCTGTTTCAGTCAGCCTCAGTGTTGAACAATAGGGTCGTTTGTCAGTTTACTTGTGATTAAAGCATGCTTCGAATAGAAGACGGGCACACGGATGTCGCTAGAGTTAGTTGTTGCCATTCAGGAAGAGTGATGGGATGAACTAGAAAGAACGGGCTTGGCACTGGTAGCTGGGTAGGTTTAGCACAGAATATGGAGGATAGAAGGTTTCAGCAGGGCCAACAATTGGGAAGGGATATGTCGGAATAAGTACGACAAAAGAGTTTGAAGGGGGTGATGCCATGTTTTCTGCTCAATTTCAGTCTTGAAGTTTGATTTGATACCAATTTGATAGACTACTTTTAAATGTCAACAACAAGGAACTTTAGTATTAGTTGGATATCAAGAGGGAAGGAGATGTCAGTGTTGAATATATGTATGTAAGCATGATGACTCACTAGCAACCACTGCTAATCACAGTTCAGCATTGATGAGTAGTTTCTGCTTAAATCCATCATCTATTACATTTTTCGTGACAGCCGAAATGTTGTGCTAACAATTTTATAATTATGTTTTATGCTCATTTAATTTTGCGCTGCAAACTTTATTCCAAGTGAACTTAATTTGTCAGCCTCCTGCCCTCATTTGTCCCTTCACGTGCCACCCTTTTTACCTTCACACTGCGAGCGCCTTGGATATAAGATCACAAATGCATGCTTGTGACACAATGTCTCCCGTAATTAGCAACCTGGTTTGTTGGCTCAAGTAATTAACTATTTCCCAATCTAAGTGGAAATGGCGCTCACTATGGGTTGCTGACATTGGCTCAGCCAGTCAGATTAACATTGTTTGACTCCATTTTAAGATTAATGAATCTTGTAAACCATAACTAACCAGTGAAGCTGCACACACACTGCTCATCTTAGTGGTTTGCTGATGTAACTGGCCTGACTGATCATTTTGGAGGAGTGAAAGGTATGACCTTGTGACCCTGTGAGGAGCAGTGTGTCAAGTAGAATCTGGTGCCTTTGGCATTGTAGGCATTGTCCCCGCAGCAGTAACTCAACATTCACACTGTGACTTTCAACTCTCTCTTCTAAACCTCCTTTTCAGTATTCAGGCTGAGCCTCCGTGTTAACAGCTGCAATCAATGTGCGCAAGTGTAAGTAAGAGTTAAGCCATCACCACACAGTATTGGTGTAGATCACCTTCACACTTGTGATAATTACCAGGTGGACAGACAAGCCAGTTATTTACCATCTAATATCAGAAATACTACACAAATGGCAAGCCACAATGACAACATTTTATTGAGTCTGTTTTGGCACACCTTTGTTCAGTTTTCCGGATATTGGTATATGCGGGAAGGGCGTAGGATAGTTCCCAAGTGTTGTCCTGGATTGTCCACAGTGTTGACAGGACGGTTGTCCCTTGCAAATTTGCGTAACCATCATTTTTTGTATGCTTTAATTTAAAAACGTGATGTTCTATTGTAACACAGCATGGCACTTATATTTTGTTTTGTGTGATGCAATGTTGCTGTACCTTGTTGCATCAAGATCATGCTCCGTCAAATGGGTCAGAGCACTGACGAGGACTTTTCCCAATGTTGTCTAGTATTTTAAATTGCATATTATACTTTTGGACCAATGTAGTAGGTCTGGAGAAAGGAAACCAGGAAAAATGAACAGGCATCTTGTTGTTATGTCATGTAAACTAATTTTAATGAATTTACTTGAATTTTAGGGTTTTCTTTTTTGCTTCTAAACCCAGAATTAATTGTTGTGCTGACAGTAACGGCACTCACCCACATTTCCTTTGTTCCTCTAAACCTTAGGCTTTTGTAGAATATAAAGGCACCATCGTTTGCTTGATTCAACCCCCGTCCAGGCAGTCACCCGTCCCTCAGTGTACTCAATAGATGAACTTTCTTTCACATTAGCTAGGTAATGTTATATATAGCTTTTGTCCAGACAGTCCTTAACTTCCTTTGATGGAAATTGAACACCATTATCTAAAAAACAGTATGTGAAGCAGTCCTTCCACTTTCAATGTATATCCTAGATGAACCCTATTACAGTAGCAGGTTTTGTTTTTTACAAATCATAGTTCTGGCCATTTAAAAGAAATCTCAGTTGAAACAATTGCGATCTTACAAAGAACCCATGATATTGATTGCTAATTTGCCGCACAGTCCATGTGGAAATTCTGTTATATCTAGTGTGATGGTTCTTCTTTCAGAATTACGATTGTTCACATATCTATTAGTCTTTTTTTCTCTTTCCGGTCACCAAATCTATTCTTTTTGTCTCTGATTTGTCAGTAATAAGTTAAAAGCATCACCATATTTCTAAGTGGTGGTGAGATATTCAGTTGTTGCTCCTTATGACCAAATATGTTTTACTGCTAGTTGGCCACTCATTGCAGTAAATGGTTGCATTTCACTTCTTATTTGTTCCCACTAATCCATCCATAACACCAATTCCATATTTTATCGATTTTATCAAGTGTAATAATGCTTTATTAGAGAGACTCGAAAAACATTACAAGAAATGAAATATGTTATAAATATTCCAGGCATTATGGATATCAAATGAGAGAGTGGATTTGACTTAACATTTGTACTAGGAAAAACCATGGTAAAGTTGCAAATACATTAAATAAAGACCACAATGCTTAAAATTGGAGGCTGTGAACAAAAGGGAAACCGATAGCATTTTATTATTTTTTTAAGAATAATAGGAGGAGGATGGAGAAAAAGAAGAAGAGAAGAATAAAGGGGAGAAAGAGGAAGTATTTAATAACATTCTTAACAAATGCATAACTTAACAACCATATTATAATACCTACAGCAACCTTATACCCTGCAAGAACATCATGGGGTTTAAAAATGGTATGGAAGGCTATGGAGTGAGTAACTTTTCTAGATAAATAGGAAGTGAGCGGCAGCCATATCTAGTCTCTATAGTCAATAAGGGAGAGTGTAGTGGCTTGAGCTCTATCCATTCTATGATGATGGCAAAGTAAATTCTACCAACCTATAAGGAAAATGTTTGTAGTATCTTTCCAATTTAATGTGATAATTTGTGAAGCAATTGCTATTAACAAATCAATACATTTACCCACCATAATTGGAGAGTGCCAGTAGGGGGGGGAAGAGCATCCTAAGAAAAGGTGTAAAATATTAAATGGTATATCAGTGGATACGATTTTTTTTTACCCCAAATGAGTAACCAAAGCTTTCTAACCAGGATACATTAAAAACAACATGTGTAGGAAATCACCAGTGTTGTGAGCACAGGACCAACATTTAATGTCTTTGGAAAGTTTAAATCTATTGAAACACGTAGGGGTAAAATACAGTCTATTATTGTCTTACAATAATGTGTGAGTGGTACTAGCAGAGTGGGAAGTTGTATGTATCTAGGCCATATTGATTTCCAAGTATGGAGAGAGAATTCTTGGTGAAAGCTTATTTCCCATTGTAATTCAATGTTGGATTGTAGTCTTTGTAGATGAGAAATGCTCAAAGTTTTGTATATATAGGAAGAAAAAAGTTGTGAGTTGGATAATGGAAGAGAGGGTTGCGAAAGAAGTTGAAGAAGAGTAGGTGTTGGTATTGGACAGCATAATAAGGAGAAATGACATATTGTTGTTGAATATTGTTAAAACCTAAAAGGGAATCATTAGAGATTATATGACCTAAGGTTTTAATTAAGGCTCCCGGGTTTTCAGTTTTTACATTTAAATACAGACAGAAAATAATGTGTTTCCCATATATATTTATTTTTAAAAGCGGAAAAATACTGAAAATTGTGTCTTTTGTGAAAGACTCTCCATGCTGTCTTTCATGAATTCTAGGCAAAAACTGAGCAAATAGATTACAAAATAGGATCAGTTTTTCTTAAATACAGGCATATGTTAACATATATTTGTAGTATAACACTAATATGTACCTGTGGGTGTAGTGTTTTGTTTTATAGTGTTATAGGGCTGCTTAATGTACTAAAATTCAACAGGCATCCATGTATGAGTTAAATAAATATGGAAATATACAATTTTACGAGTCCATTTATTCTGAAAACACAACACAACATAAATATAGATAAATACCAATAAGATTGCCAGAAAATAAATATGGATAAATACAGACTGAAATGTTAGAAAAATAAATGCTATAAAACAGGGAGCCTTAGTTATAATTCCTTTATGTATAAATTTTTTCCAGAAGAGAACTCGGTTATTCAATTTTATGTGCTTATTGTACCATATAGGAGTTTATACAATGGTTTCTGAGGGGAAATTGGAGTAGAGAATTAGAGGTGTGGCAATGGAAATAGAATGAGTAAGTATTGGTTAGAAGAAGGCCTTAGGGGATTGAGAACTGTAGATTGCCTCCCATCATAAAAACAGTGTGATTTGCGCATTTCCAGTTGACCCCAAATTGTTGATGCATCAAGGGGAGTAGATGAGAGAGAGGTCCATATTTGCTTAAGGGAGATAGCTGAGTAATATTGCCTGAGATTTGGGATATTGATCCCTTCATTTTCTTTCGATTGTTGGAGTTTTACTAGCAAGATTCTTGACTTGCATTTATTCCATTAAAACACTGATAAGTAAACAATTAATAGATTTAAAAAATGTGAGCTGATGTTTGACTGGAAGCATGGACAGACAGAAATTAATTATTGGTAACATCATCATTTTGATTGTGGCTAATCTTCCCCACCAAGACAAATATAGAGGGGGCCAGCTACCCGACATAATAAAAAAATTTGATTTGACCTTATTAAGATTAATTTTATTAGTTTCTTTAACGTTATTAGAATATAGGACAGGTACGTATACATTTGATATGTTTAGAATTCCATAGGAAGCCTGTGTCTTTGAACATTTTGGGATGACATTATTTATTTAGTGGCATGACCTCTGATTTCCTTATAATAAGTTTGTATCCTGATATTGCAAAATATTCATTTAGTAAAGAGAATAAATTCAGTGAGCGTGATTTATGAATTAGATTTTATAATAGAATATTATCAGCGTACGCCTTGAATTTTACCTCCATGTATTTATATATTAAACCAGAAAAGGCTGGAGTTCTGCGGATTTTCTCAAAAAAAGATTCTAAGGATAAAATAAATAAAAGAGGGGATAAGGGGCAAACCTGTCTGGTCCCTCTATACAAAGGAAATTACTGTGACTGTGTGCCATTAACAGAAATAGAAGTAGAGGGTTCTGAGTATAATAAACTAAGATATTTAAGCATGTGTGGACTGACACCATGCCATTTCAAAGCACCAAACATGAAATCCCAATTAACATGATCGAAGGCTTTATCAGCGTCTGAGGTTATAGCAGCAAAATGGCAGGCCATGTGGATAATATTCAGGAAAGTTCGAGGATTGTCCGAAATGTAGCATCCCTTCATAAAACCTGATTGCCGTTTACCAATTAAGCCGGAATTGCTTGATTTATGGGCAAGGCGAGTACTTTAGCTAAGATTTTGCAATCCATGTTGATGAGGAAAATGGGTCTATAATTATCACAATTGGATAAGTCCATGCCTTTTTTAGGAAGGAGGCATAACATTGCTGAGAGAAAGTACCTTGTGTGTGATCTTTAGTTAAAAAGTGGCTGATTAAAAGTAATAATTATGGAATTAAAAGATGTGCAAATTCGGAATCAAATTGGACCGAGAAACCATCAGGTCCAGGAGCTCTATCCTTAGAAAGTGGCGGTTTTAATCTCCTGCTCAGATATTTCAGTATCCAAGGAGGAAAGATCTACTGTATGATCAGATGGTTTAGGGATTGGTTGAACTAAAACATCTAATTTTTCAGCAGTGGGTGAAGATGTTAGGAGTGTATAATTTAGTATAATATTGTGTAAAACTCTCTAATATTTTAGAATAACTAGTGTGTCTAAACCCGTGATAATGACGTGTATCTTGGATTTTTGCTTCTTATTATTGAAATAATTGGCCAGCAATTTTCCAGCTTTGTTGCGGCCACCAAATATCTTAGCATTGAATTTAAGTATGATACCACAGGCATTGTTCCAGGATTGCTTGTTATATTGCATTTTAGCTTGTATCAGTCTGGACAAGTTATCTGTTTTATTGGAGGACAAATATACATGTTCCAAAGATTTGATCTGTTTAAATAGTTTGGAAGATTCTTTAAGAGATTTTTTTTTTGTTGAGTTCAAAATAATCTTATGATCTAGAGGTTACTTTAAAAGCATCCCAGATAAAGTTCATCTGGGTTTCTGAAGAGAGATTAACTGTAAAAATGTTCATTAAAAAGACTGAATTCTTCAATAAATTGTTTGTCGTGTAATAGGGCATTATTGAATCTCCCCCCTACTAGGGTGAGGTGTAGCAGTAGGGGTGTCTAAGTCGAGTATAACTGGGGCGTGGTTAGAAATTCGGATATAGCCTTTCTCAGCATTTGACATACATTGAAGAGCATGCTGTGTGATGAATAAACAATCAATTCTAGAATGTGAATGATGAACAGGAGAAGATATGGTGAATTCTAACACATCCTAATGGGAAGTTCTCCAAACATCGATTAGCACTCTGGAAGATATATCCTTCTGAAAAGCTTTGTGCATTTTATTGGGAATAAATCTAGTTTGGGAGCGGCAGTTTAGAGAGGGGTCCATTCGTTGGTTACAGTTGCCACCCACTATATGGTTGTCTGATGGACATGATGATAATAGGGATGAAAAACGATCCAAGAATTGCGGATCTACCCCTGTGGGGCCGGCAAAATTACAAAGAGAATACGGACTGTAATTAATCTTAATATTCAGTAATATCCATCTTCCTGTATCATTGTTTGCCTCATTCAACAAACGAATATGCAGGGATTTAAGAATCATGAACATTTTTATTATTAACAACAGGAGAATTAAAAACATTTCCAACACACTGTCTGCGTAAACAAGCAATATTCGGCTCCTTAAGGTGTGTTTCCTGTAAGAAAGCAATTTGGCAGTTCAGTTTTGAGAGGTGAGTTAGCACCCTTTGTTTCTTAACCGTATTATAGAGTCCTTTGAGGTTCCAAGAAACAATATGTAAATTATCAATTGAGAATGCAAACAAAGACCAATAAACAACATGGCATATATGAACCTATATTGTAAACAATATAAAACAAAGAAGATTTGGTGAGATGAGAACTGGTGGAAGTAATATGAGACGAGCTGCATGGTAAGAAAGAAGCTGCATTAAAAAAAAGAGTTAAAAAATTGAAAAAAGTTTAAAGAAAAAAGTGAAGGCAAGAGGAGAGAAAAAAGGAAGTAGGAAGTTAAAAAAAGCTCCCCAATGTAGAGTGTAATAAAAGGATGACAGAAAGCAAAATGACGTTAGTCATAAGCAACATGAGAAAAGAGGTATTGATGTTGAAAGTGAGTGTAACAAGAAAACAGAGGCAAGACCAGAAGAAGGACCTCTGAGGAAAAAGATATGATAAGAGCATTTGATGGAGGAAAAATAAGTAAGAGAAGAGAGGAAAATATAAAGTGCGAACCAACATGAAACAAAACTAGACACAGAAAAGAACAATAGATCATTGACCGAACAAGAGCATTAGTACGCCACCAGTGTTTTTTTCCAATGCACTGGGATTTTACGACGAGGTGCTAACCTGGAGGGAAAGTTCCTGGGTTGGAACTAATTGCTGAATTGATTACTGAGGAAGACAATGCCTTTACCATGTGCTGCCTTGTGGGTGATCAAACCAGCATGGAGGTAGATCTTCTAGCTGGTAGCCAGTGGAAAGCCTTCAAGGCAGGGGCAATAAGGGCTTGTGCCTTTGGCCGTAGGAGTAGTCTAGCAGTAGAGTTCTTAATTATCTGTAATTTCCTCATGATTGATGCAGGAAACCCATGGCATAGTCCATTGGGGTAACCCAATTTTGATAGGATACATGATAATGTTCCTTGAACCTTATGCTGGAATGCTAGGTGTGGGAAAATGCATCATAATGTTTTCATGGTAATGAAGGCTGATTTTGTTAGTTTATCCACTTGGGTGTTCATGGAGAGCCTGTAACACACGATAATTCCAAGGTTTCATACTTCTTTAAATATTTTGGGTGCTGTGCCTAGTTCATCTGGCTAGGTGCAAATGGGATCATAAGTTTTCCAGTCTCCGCATGTAAGTAACACTGTTTTTGAAGCATTTAATTTGAGGTGACTCCATGCCATCCACTGATCAATGCCCTTGAGTCAGCTTGCTGAAAATGTTTGAGTTTCCAATGTCCTTGGGATTTTCCAATTTAAGAAGGGTTTGTGTATCTCCATAGTTGTAGCAGGTGATGTTAAAACAGTAGATAAATTCTGATAAGGATTTTATGTAAGTACTGAAAAGTAGAGATAAGGTGATAGAGCCTTGAGGGAATCCAGCTTTTGTATTGTAAGGTTTTGATGGGAAATTGATCATGGTTTTTTGTGGCATAAGTAGGATGAGATCCAGATGAAATTTGTATCCCTAATAAAGACCTCTTAATGAAAAAGGATTGATGTATCCTGGCCGAAATTGTTGAATTTAGCTGAGAGGTCCTAGAGTAACAGTGAAACAGTCCTATGTTTGCCTACTGTGTTTTTAAGGTCATTCTAGATGCTGATTAAGGCTGATGATAAGCTTCTTCCTGGGCAGAATCCAGTTTGGAAGTCCGAGAGTAGAGCGTTATCTTCAATTAATTTTGCCATCTGAGTGAAAGCTGCTCTTTCCATAAGTTTACCAAGGAACAGTCCATTTGCTATTGGTCTACTTGAAGGTCCAACTTGTTTTTCTTTCATAGTAGGCATGTGTGCGTCGTTTTTAAATCTTCTGGGAAAATTTCTGTCAGTAGGGAGTTGTTGATCGGGTTTCTGATTTGGGTGGCTGCTTATGTTGATAGGAGGTTGTTCTTGAAGCATTTTGTGGGACAATGCTCAGAAGGGCAGCCGGCTGGCCTGCTGGCTTACACAGGTTCCTTGAATTTTTTTATTAACAGATCTTGGCGAGATAGCAGAGTTTGAGCTTCCCTTCCACAGGAGCTGCTTCTTGGGAAACGGTTTGTGGCTGACAGTTTTATTGTGCAATAAGTATGAATCCATTGGTTTCGTGGCTTTCTGGTGTGTGGAATTCTGGCAGTATTTTGAAAAGCTCTTTTTTGGGGCATTTTGCTTTGTGGATTAGATTTGAGTAGTAGCATTTTTGGCTTTTTTGATTAATGACTTGTACATTCTGTTATGCCTATGTAGACTTATTTTGCCTTATGGGTTGTTAGAGTTGTTCCAGGTCTGTTGATGTGTTTAGATTTGTTGCTTTTATCTTCTTTAGCTCTACATTCATCCAAGGGGCTCTTTTTCATTTCCACAGTTTTGACATGTTCTGGTGGATTTGAACATCAAAAACTGTGGAACCACCTATACAGTCACTCAATTGAGTTCATTGAGTCAAAATTAGTGTTAGAGGTAATTAGTGTTTTAAGGGCTTCCGTGCTAGTTCCAAGGTCTGTTTATGGTTGCAGCTAAGTTGAGTATGGCTAAAGGGTGCTGGTGTATCCTGTGTTGGAAGACGACCATGTAATGATCTGACCAAAGGATTTTGGTTGTCCTTTGAAGAGAGACTAGTTCTGGGTTTTCAAAGATGACATCTTAGATGTCTCCTGCATTGTGGGTGGGATTAGAGACGAGTTGTTGCAGGTTGTGGATAGCAAAGACTGTGAGACTGGTTCTAAGGTGTTTGAAAATGTTCTAATGCTGACTGGTGGCTTGTAGAATATGAGGAAGTTGCATGAGAAGGTGGGGCTAAGGTTGCAGCTGACAAGCAGGGGTTAACAACCTTCTGTGGAGACATCCTACGCTTTGATTACAGTAATTCCTTTTTTAAATGCAGTGGCAAAGCTTCTTTCTCTTTTATCTATGCGGTTGAGAAAAACAGTGTGCTAGGCATATGTAATATTGGTGTTCCAGGAGCAATGATTCACTTATGTTCTGTCTCTGTAAGAAGTTTGAAGATACTGTATTGCTTCTTGCTCATTGACTTGCATTTATTACTAAGCAGTTCAAGTGAGTTGATTTGTTATTGGTGATGGAGTGAGTTAGAGCCGCAGAAGTATGGTCCTCTGAGGTCATGTGTGATGGGGTGTAAATTGGCATTGTTTTGTCTTGAGTGTTATGTGGAGGGTTTGTTGTAGATATAATAGATCTAGAAAGACTGAGGTCACTGTCCTCTTCTAGTAGGCTCAGGAGGGATTTTGTGGGGTCATTAGAAGTGGTAGGTGAGGAGGTTAGTTATGATTGTGGGGATTGGGTGTTTAGGTGTCTTTGAAGAAGGGAGGGAAAGAGCTAGGTTTTTGCTGATGGGAAGATCAAGTTTTTGTGATGTGATAGCAGAAGAAATTACAAATTTGGGAGAGTTTTATGAAGTGTCTTTTGTGTTTCTTAATTGTGGGAGGGGTATGTGTGACAGAAGGTGGAGGAGCATGGGGGTCTAGTTTAAGCGCTCTGAATTCTGCAATAGATGAAAGACAGGTATGTGGGAGTTGCTGTGGATTTGTGAGCTCAGTGGTTGGAGTGTTGTGTGTGTAGGTGTAAGGGGCTGTGGTGATCGGGGCGTAGGCATAAGGAAGGGAAGCACAGGAATTTCAATGTTTTGTGTTGGTGTTAGTTGCTAAGTTATTGCATCTTGTCATTGTGGAATGGGAGGAAGTCTGATAATGACTAAGATGGTTTACATAGTGTGTAAGGGTTCGAGTTTGGAGGGGGATTATTTTTTTCTGGTGTAGAACTGGTGGCTTGATGTGTTGGACGAAACAAGGAAGATGTGGCATGAGCGTTTGAGAGAAGTAGGGTTGGCAGTTATTTGAGAAGCTCTTTGGGTGAGAAGAGGGGAGCTAAAAGGGTTAAGGGACTTACTTGAAGATTCAGTTGAGGCAGGAGTGGTATTTTAGGGGAGTACAGCGGCTGGACCATTGTTGGCATGGAGTTGGGTTCGAACGATGTGGAAGAGTGTGTCAGTTGAGGATGGAGTGGAGGGTTTAGAAAGCCAGAAGGGGTAGTATACAGCGTAGGAAGGGATGATAGGATGAAGGGACTTAGATTTGGAGGGAGAGGCAGGGAGGTTAGATTGGGAGGGAGTGATAAGTGAGGGCAGCAGATAATGACAGATTGGGGTAGCATTTGAGTAGGATAGGTGTAGTGGGTTGTGGTATACCATAGAGTTGGAGTATAATTGTTGAAATGGGTGGGTCCTTCATGGAGTAGAATTATGTCTGGTGTGTAGAGGGTGGGAGAAGTTGGAGAGACCCGTAGTGTTTGCAGGGGGAGAGGGTGCTTGGTGTCAGCCAATGAAGGTACCGTTATGAGCTTGAGATTAGATTGTGCTGCATTTCTGTCCCCATGCCCAAAAAGAGAAGACACCCTTGTTCTCTCCGTCTTTGACCTAGATATCCGGGCTGAGACGTTCTGGGGAGGGGGTATATGGGCTGGTGGGGGAGGTCACATGGCCCTTCCTTAGTACCCCTACAGCCTCAGCAAAGTGGTTATCCGGCACTCAAATAAACAAGTGTATCTGGGGATGTTGGGTATAGAAGAGGAAACAGGTGAGGGGGAGGGGAGAGGAAGAACCGTTGGAAGGAGAGGGGTGATGGAGTCGCAGAAAACTTTGCAGAAGCAGGCCAACTAGTGTCTACTTATGCATAGTCAAGAGTGGGCAACTGATGGGTATACTTTACAGAGAAAATACATTGCACAGCAGATACGGGTGTATTACAGCTGAATGAAAGTATGTTCCATTCCTTCTAGAGTGGTTGAGAGGTTGATGCAAAGGGCCACTTCATTCTACAGGCTATGTCGACAACAGAGAGGAGAGAGAAAGGGCCAGAGAAAGCAATGAGGGGAGTACAAAATCAAACGGTGGTAGCTGAAGGGAGGGTATAAGGGAGGAGTAAGCGGGTAGCATATGCAGTTGGCTGAGGGAGAATTTAGAAGAAATGCTAATACAAATTCATCAAACAAAGAAATAAACCTGTCCATATTACTGATTCCACAACAGGCCGAATCGGACTCCAGACAGCAGTTGAAACCTTAAAAACGTGAAGCCGTCCAGAAAAGCCCCGCAGTGCTCTACTGATGACAGATTGTGCTCTGTGTAAATGTCAGTGTGATTGTATGTCCTTGTAACACAGCTGCCATATCTTCTCATTCAAGATTACGTTCATCCTCTGAAACTTCATTGCTCCCGCTACTACTTAGCGTTCAGCATCCCAATCTGGCACGTTTCCAAGGAAATGTACGACATATTATCTGCCTGCACACAGTTTCTAACAGGAAAAGCTGTATTTCAAACTGGACATCTTTGCTAGTACATAAAACACATAATCAAACTATGGCTACGTCCAGTGCATGAAATGGAAAAATAGAAGTGCGGGTATTCTGAAGCAGAGTACCTGCTTGTTTCTGAGAAGTGCCGGCACTCTCCCATTAAAAGTATTAGGTCTTGCTTGAGAAGTGCCGGTACTCTCCCTTTCGAATCGAAATAAAAAAAGTGCCGGTGCTCAGTACCGGCCCATTTAACGCACTGGCTACGTCTATTTAGACAGCACTGGTATAATGGCTTATGATCAATTCTAAATATTAACGTTTATCACCACAACAGTCGCCAAAAATGCTCTGCCGTCCAATTTTGCATAAAAGCATGCAGGTCCCCGGAAAGATGCCTGCTGGGTTCAGTTATTTTTTCTGGGCTTGATTTCCTCCTTTTAACTGGTTTAGCCGAAGTATTCAGCCTCCACTGAGCCAGTCCGTGCTTTGCTTGCTACAGTGTTAACCAATATTTCTTCGTGGCCGATGTGCTGTCTGGGCTTCAAGATAAAATTATCAGGTGAATTTCGAGCTTCATAGCTAACAGTTTTTTGATGTCGTCATTCATCAATCTGTAAACTCCTTGCTACGCAGAATTTTCATATTACAGTTAGTTAATTATTCTTAGTGGATTTACTCTTGCCTGTTAATGGTTGCTTGTAGCCTCTTTTAGGATTTCCCCCCTCTTTCACGGGCCTATAACAGCGGTCATGGGCAACCGTCTGGAGGAGGTATTAGCTCCTCTATCACCAATGCTTGAATAGAGCTCCACCCGGGAGCAATACATGTTTTTTCTACGTCACGCCTACACAATGGCTGAGCACTGAGTAGGAATGTAGTGCTTCGAAACGAACTGCAAGTCAGTCCACAATCCGCCTGAGCAGCTCCTCTCACTCGAGCTTCCAAAAATCTAAGATCCTCTGAACTGAAGAGTGTGACAACAGGGTGCCACTTTTGTGCCTGTTGTGATGGTGGTTTGTGGTACAAAGGTCGACGCTGGTTTCTAAATTTGCACTTACGGCATCTGTATACTCTGAATCATCTCCCTGCGTCCAGATTTCTCCCCCGTCATGTCATCTACCTCACCCTGCTGACCCAGTCTGAATGGAACGTCTGCGTCGCGCCAAGCCGCATCACTGGATATGCAGCGAGTCTGGCATTTTACACGTTTTTCACAGGAATTCCTCCACAGTCCAATAGGAGCCTTTCGGGATTTCGTCTTCTGCCTCCTTTTGTCTTTAAAAAAAACAAAAGGCTTTGAAAAAGGTGAACGGAGTTTGTCTCCTCGACCTTCTTAAAAATCCTGAGCTTGTGCATCTTCCAGGGAGTCTGACGTCATGGTGTGCATAAAGACCTGTTGATGACTACCTGCTGGCAGTGCGTCCCCTGACGCTTTAACACTTGTGTGCCATGTGTTGCTTTTTTCCTTGACATTATGTGTTACGTCTTGGGTCTTTTTAAACAGTTAACTGTTCGAGGTTTAACGTTCGCAGTAGACGGTGCAGTCGATGTACACATGTAATAATATAAAGCATCGAATTGCTTGCCATGGTTTATGTTCTGTTCATGACCGGAGAGTTGTAGCTCTTCACTTTACGTCATAGGTTAAGTGACATATTTTTGGCTGCCCCGGTATGTAACCCCACCTTTTTAGGTCTCGCCTACGCATCACGCATGCGCTGCGTAGGAGGGCCTTTAGCCGTCGCTCTGCTCATTTTCAAGCACACACTCGTGCTTGTGGTGGCATCCACCTTGCGGGAGCGAGCAGCGGCGCGCCACAAGCAAGAGTGCAGTGCTTGAAAATGAGCAGACTGCTCTCCCAAGCACGCGCACCACTCGCGGGCTCACCTCCTGCTCCCCCTCTTTCTCACGCGCGCACCACTCGCACTTGTGTTCTTTTGAATGGGCCGTTGGCGCACTGGTGAAAGATCAGTGCTTCTCCAAGAGGTTTGATTGCAGCACATGTTTTATTTGCACGCTGTACTTTAAAGACATGACAGGTGTTAATGCATGTCTGCATTATTCAGTCGTAGATAATATCGGACTCTTCGCGTGTGTAAGAGGATGATTGCTATCGCCTTTGATGTACCATGGTAATCAGAAGCATGACATATTACTGAATAAGCAACTCCAAAACGTATGCGCTTTATTCACAAACTAGGAGTGCGGGAAGCCCTCGTGCTGGTTCCTCATCGCAACATATTGACTCTTGCTTTGTTTTAAGGGTCAGCATGTTTAGGTGTCTTTGAGATTGGGTCAGCAGGCACTACAAAAAAAGAATCTCTTCCTCTTAGCGGCCAGTTGAAATTCTGTGAAGACAAGCCCATTCCACTTAACTAACTGCAATAGGAGTACCATACCTTAAGATAGGTCACGGCACCCTGACACACTAACTTAAAATGTGTTTTAGGTAAAGAAACACAAATGTAAAATAATTTGGCCTCTTTTGGGAGTCGCATTTTAAAGTAGTCCTCTTAAATTGTGGCTTATCTTCTACGACCCCACCTACTGAACCAACGACGTGCCCTGTGTCACTTGCATGTATTTTTCTGATGATTGTGTCTTGTGAGGCAAGAGTACTTGTTTGGGGGGAAAATGTTTTTGTTCAGTGTTGGTGGAAGCAGTGTTTGATTTGCCCTCTGTCGCCTTCAGTAAGGTGTCTGGTGCTTTTGACTCATGAGAAGGACACCACTGGCACGTATTTGCAGAGCCCTCAAGACAGCGCTGGCGCTACTTCACAAGTAAGCACTATTTTGATTAGGAAGTTCTGAAGCGTATGAAACGTGTGATGAGCAAACGGTCGGTGCTGGTCATGAGATTGAGAATTAGCTCAGTTATGTGGCACGTACCAGAGGTATTTTGTTTTTATCTGCGTTCCTACTTTCTAGTCAAGTTTCTGAAGGAAATAGCCTGACCTTAGAAACGTAGGTATTTCTGTAACACTTCTCCACGGATTCATTGACAGACGTTTTCTCCACATCCTGCTAGTTTTTGCAAGTGAGCACCATATGTTGTCACCAATGACACATTATGGTCTTCCTCCTAGGCCTGGATTTTGCTTCTTTGGATTGTATTGGACTCATTTAAGCTTTTCAGAGGTAATTGTAGTCAAGCAGTCAAGGCTTCTTCATAAGAGTTCGTGAGAACATTGGTATCAGATAAAATCTAATGTTTAATAATTAATTACCACAATCAATAAAGGTTGAAATTAATATCTACTGTGAAAAAACAAACGTCGTTAGAACACGTGAGTCACAGGTTATAACTCCAGACATTTTTCCCTAGCATAAAGTTATATAGCAAAAGTGGGAGCTACTGCAAACGGCCAAGGCGGGCTTTGCAAGGTCTGAAAAACACTTTGTCCCACAATCTTTGCATAGCATTTCACTTCTTCATCAAAGTCGATTGGGCAGTGTTACAACTAGATACTACACTGTTGCTTAAATGTTGCACAAAATGTTCCTAGACATAAGCAGAGAGTTACACAACTCTGTGAATGTATCACTGGGCGAATTACAGTTCGTTGGAAATCTACACTGATCTGTTGGGGTTGTGGATGGGGTTTACGTAAGCAGCTGTCTTTTCAAATAAATAATACTTGTGGATCTGAAAGCTTTTTTAATCGTTAATAGACTTATTCCTGTAAGTTTTATGTTTTTCTTCTGCTTATTGATCCATCAAAGTCTCCATTGAGCTGCATTTATAGTTTAGGACTACTAAGAGGCAATAGAGGGTGGTATTTTGACACATTTTGGTCAAAGGTCTTTTCTGGTACCCAGCAGTGTCTTTCATATCTGGTACCTCCCGGTCAGAAGCTCCAGATAGTCAATCAAGTGCATATCCTGAAATCCACTAGTTAGGATTTGGCTTTTCTGGGCCACTGTTGGCCTTGGGGGTACTTTAAGTGTTTGGAACATTGGGACCCAGGATTGCTGCATGGATTTGGATTTTGAGATTTTATTCCACAAGAGAGCTCCTCTTTCTTCTTTACCACTCCATTTTGAGTTAATAGCTAGAGGGGGATTTCACTGTTAATTGTCATGGCTTTAGGCATTGGCTATGACTATCAAAGTTGAGGCTGCATGTACTACATACTGAGCAGTGCTTAATTTCTAAAATATGAAGTCCAGGTGCTCAAATATTGGTCGGAGGCTACACCCACTTTAACCTGGCTCTGCCCATTTCCTCCACTGGCTCCACCCACTCTCTATAGGCTCCGCCCACATCCTCAACTGGCACTGATGAAAGGCAGATGTAATACCCGATCAGAATTTCAGCAAGGGAGCCTTCCTCCAAGTAAGGTTTTGATAGGAGGATCCTCTGCCCTTTGAACATTTTGAAAAAGATAAAATTAAAAGTGCATTTAAAGCACAATTTTGGAATAAATTAGGTCAAATGACTAGTGTATTGAAAAGGGACATGTGAAACATTCCAGTGGTCTATGTGCCACTTTTAGGGAAAGGACAATACTCACATGCATTATAATGCCTAGCCCTGGCATAATGGTGGCATGACACGGTGGTGGCCAGTGTTCGGATATTAGCATCATTGTCAAATTGAGGTAGCCACATGTTGTATAATGATGGCCACCATTGACAAACGAGGGCATCCTTGAACTTATGGTGCCACCCTCATTACCGATTTTTAATATATTTTGGGCATCCATAGTATTAATGGTGTCTAGACCTGACACAAAGGTGGCATTCACGCAATGGTGCCCATTATTGGCCTATTGTGTTGTCCTTGGCATTATGCTGGCCATCTCTGGCATTTGATGGTAATACCTATGCTTGTGGGAAACAATGTGTGCTGTGAGGGAGTAGTACATATGCGTATTCTATTAGATCGCATGCAATTTGGAAGTCGAATATACAGTATTTACCAACATGAAAACTGTGCTT
Organism: Triturus cristatus; assembly: GCF_964204655.1. NCBI lineage: Eukaryota > Metazoa > Chordata > Amphibia > Caudata > Salamandridae > Triturus > Triturus cristatus. The sequence goes on from NC_140589.1 coordinate 866,464,062, forward strand.
TATGGCACAGTTTGTGCTTCTCAGACAATTACATTTTTTTGTTTTGGAGGAAGTGAGTTTGTGTATATTTAAAGCCATCCAGCTGTGCTGAGGAGACTTAGATCTGGTGTTACTTCATTGATGCCACAGAGCACTTGCTGTTATGACAGGTATTAGTTCTGTTTTTGTAAAGGGAATGCACAGATTCAATCATGCTCTATGCAAGAGTTGTAAAGCGTCCTCCAGCACGGACTTGCTCAACTTGAACGAACAAACAATGAAGATTGTCTACTGGTATCCCCGTTTTCATTGGAAGGCACAGTATCTTTTTTGCCCTAAGCTGTGTAGCTAACAAATAGTTCTGATGCACGGCGTTATTTTCGTTCTCTTGGCAAACATCAACCTAGCTGTTAGGCCGGCTTTCTGAGACCATCAGAGCTAAAAGCCTGCTTCACCTCGCACCTTGCACAACAGTGGGCTTATAAACGACCCCCACTACAATGGCTCTAACCCCATCACGAAATAAAGTATGTTTTGGCAATTTTTAATGGAATTATTGCTGTCCCTGTTTCGTAAACGCAATTTGCAGTGCTTTTTGTACCTAAGAAGCACATAAAACAGGGGCTCCTGAACCTGCAGGAACCGCCATCTGTGGACAAGATGGCTGCACAGGCCTGAGCGTTACTGCTGGCCTGGTGGCACTTCACACACAGTGCAAATCACATGATGTGATGATGATTTACGGAAAGATAATCACACCTTTTGTTATCCCGCTGGCGCTTTGGCTTTCATGATGGATACCATTTCTTTTGAGCAGTGGTAGCAAGTACGTCCGAGTCAGACACTTTAGAGTAGACTGACGGGTTAAAATAAATTAAGCAAGGGCAAGGCCCTGCCCTTCCGGCAGCCTCGGAGCATTGCACTGCACCCGGTGCTCCGCCCAACGCCGGTGGAATGCTTGCTGGGGCCTCTGAGGCGCTGACTAAGTTCAGGTGACCGTCAACATGCACCAGTAAAAGCAGCAGTGTTTTTAATTACTCACTGCGTGGTGGCACTGCCAGGACTGCAGGAGTGCCTTATTAAGACGCCTGCTGCTGCTCCACATCATGCTAACTGGTGCTGCGTGCTGGTAACTCGTGCAGTGCGTATATGCTGCGGTGAGTTCCACTGTCCCTGGAATGAAACACAGCACGCTGGGACCGCCCCTTACCCCCATAGAAGAACCAAATACAGCCCAATCTTTGGCCCGCCCACCAGCAACACTGAAAACAAATTGATTCGCAATTGCGTCATGGAGATGGATTTATTATCGGGCTGACTGGCTTCCTCTCTCAGCACTGAGTGCAGCACTGCACAGCAGCACTCTTTTTCACCGAGGGACTCTGGAGACTGTACAAGTGTGAAGTGAACAACACTGCAGTAAGGCAATTATATATAATTTACTTTTTGACGCATGATGTATAGACTGCAGTGCAGTCCTGCAGTTGATGTAAGTTGTAGACCCGGCCCTGATAAAAAGGTGCCGGTGCTAAGCACCGGCACAAATTAAGCACTGATACTGAGTAGGATCCTGGCCTTGTGACCTAAAGCTAAACCTCCAAAGTATCCTTTAACTCAGAGTTTACTTTGTTGAGCAGTAGAGGCCTAGGTCATGGGACGGTGTGTGATGTTTGCAATAAGTTATGCTGTAACATAGCTACAGCCACAATAAAGATAGAATGTCTAGCCAAGCTTATTTCTTTGAAAAAGGGCGAAGGCTTCAGTAACATATTAAAATCAATAAAGTAAAAAAACAAAAGCATGAAAAATGAAAATCTCCACAGAATTTGTAGCATCCAAACCTCCTGTTAACAATCACTGTACTATTCACAAACCTCTGTCACAAAAAATACTGATTGCATCTATCTCAGATGAAACAACGAGCCAGTGCAAACCCACGGAGTTGGAGCCCCATTTAGACCTCTGTAACTGTCTGGAGTGGTGAAGTAATTCAATGTAGGAATTTATGGAGATGCAGCCGAAGGCCCTTTAAGAGATACTGACTTTGGAAGTGCCACGGGGGTGTGACTACTAATCCTCTAGTTAAAACCTTAACTCTTAATGGTGATTTAGGTGAAACAAGCCTTTATTAATTCTCTAAACTCACATAAATATAACACTTCGATTGAACTTAACAAAAAGTCACTAAGGTTCCCTGCTCTATGATCGCAGTAGAGTTTTGATGGATTCCCCCAGAGTACTGAAGTTTCCTGCACTGATATCTTGGGATCTACTGGTCGTGGTTTGAAATGTCAACTTTGGTGGCCCTAGGAAGTCTCACACTATTCACCTGGTCAGATGTGGTAGTTCAGTCTTAAAACATTTGTTACACTCAACTGATTTTATTGTGGATGGCTCACGAAAACCATGGCTGTTTCCTGATGTAGGGTTAACAACTCATAGAGGCTCCTAACACATACCTTCAGGCACAGAATATGATAATAATATGGGATTGATGGTTCTGGGTCCTAAAAGGAGCAGTCTTTCACACAAAGGGTTTCAGGATGGGGTGGGATCTCTGGCTGCTGTTAAGGTGTGCCCCCAGTGGGGTGAAGAAAGGACACAGTGGAGTCAGGACCTGGCTGGTTCTTACGCATCCGGGACGCTGAACCTCTGCACAACTAGTAACCAGTGACAGCAGTCTCAATGTCACTGCACTCTACTCCAATGCACTCTACACTACTGTACTCAAAACCAGTGCCACTCTACTCTTCTCCATTCTACTCTATGCCACTGCGTTCTACCCTACACCACTATACTCTACCCTGCACCACTCTACTATACTCTGACGCAATCTCACACACACTTCTTTCTTTGTTTCTCTCTCTGTCTCTCACACACACGTACTCTATTTGCAATCTTCATTCGGTACAAACTGCACTCCCAGGTTATTTCTCTATTTTCTTTTCACATACACACATATTTCTCTCTCTCTCTACCTCTCTCTCTCTCTAAAACGCAAGTACCCTGTCTCTATCAAAAGCCTATTATTTATTTCCAATGCTCACAACAGCGCTTTCAACCAACTTATATTCTCTTTACACAAACCGCATGCTCTCTTTCTCTCTAAAGTACAAATTGCCTCCACCTATTATCTGTTTAAAATACTAGCTCTCTCTCAGGTGCTCAACACACACGCATTTAATAACCACTTTCTTTTCCAGGGGTACTTACTTCCAGGTTTTCTCACAACCTCTCAACTACACAAACTTGATCGATCTAGCTCCACATTCCTTATGTTCACTCCTACTTTACTGACTTATACTTTCTTTAACTACCAATATCTATTAATACCATAATGCTTGACCAATAAACAACCTACCACATAATTACACATTTGAAAGAAACACGTTAGTTAGATTCCTTACCTTAGAATATCCCCAGGCGTCAGGCTGGATCCGGAAAGATTTTTTGTCAGCAGTACCCTTGCGCGTCGTTAGGCGTCGTCTGCGACTCCGCGTCCAACGTCGGTGTCGTGATCGCTGGGATGACGTCGTCGGAGTACTTAGACGCCGCCCTTAGACGTCAGTTCTTCTTTTTTTCCGCGCCAGTAAGCGCAGACCCGGGAAGAGCGTATCCTTAGTCATTTTTTGACTAACTTTTTGGACATTTTTGTCTATCTTTTTCGAGTCGACTTCGACTCCTGGTGCCGGTAGGGATGCCCGGGTTCAAGCCATGTGACGTCTGTCACTATCTGATGTCGGTTACAGACCCCTACCATCGGTGTCTCTACTGTCTTGGGACCGACCACGATGACAAGTCGTGCCCCGACTGCCGGGCCTTGACCTCAAAGGCTAGGCGGGAGCGGTCCCGCAAGCTCCTCGAGATCCGGCAGTCGGCTCCGTGCCGCTCGAGGTCCTGGTCGAGGAGGAGGTCGAGGGACCGGTCGTGGTGCCGCAGTCATCACCGCTCGTCGGGATACAGGTCCTTGCATTCAGGTAAGTTGAGGCATGGTAAAAAGAAGTCGAAAAAGCGACATCGCTCTTCTGACTCCCCTCGCTGGTCCGCGACTCGGCCGAGGGTTCGGGTGGCACCACCCGCGCAGCTCTGCCAGAGCCGCAGGAGTCGCATCTGGCCCCATACCGTCCGCTCCCTGGGCCTCATGCAACTCCGGGCGAGATTTGAGAGTTCCTCGTGGCCATGAGGAGTCTCGTTCTGCCGCCGAGGCCTGCCGGCGCGCCTCACGTCCCCCCAAAGGTCTGACTGGGGGTCCTAGCGGGCCGCCAGCTTCGGCGCCGTCGTCGACTTCGGTCTCGACGCTGCAGGTCCCCGTGGGGTCCAGGTCTGGATCCCGGTCAACGTCAGTTGACCTCACGACTCCTCCGCTGGCGCCGACTCCCATGGTGCCCCTTCCGGCGCCGTCCTCGGACGACGCCGTCCTTAGTTTCAGTCCGGGTCCGGCGTCGGAACGGCGCCGTCTCCGGCGTCGATGGGTGAGCATTTCATCTATGACCCGGCTCCGTCCTTTCTGCCTGTTTACCAGGAGACGGATGAAGGGGAGGACTGGGAGAGGTCTGAGGACCCTCTGGTACAGCAGTGCTAGTTAAGTCAGAACTGGGCAGACGAGCTGGGGGATGCCAGTGGTCTAGACACTTCGCCTGACACTGGCTTCATCTCTCCTCCTTCCGTGGCTACGGAGGAGGGTGCGACTTATGCTGTGGTGCTGCGCAGGGCGGCCCAGGCCTTACACCTGGAGCTCCCTGCAGCGGCCATGAGGACTAACCTCCTCACTGAGGTGCTTCAACCGCCAGTAAGCTCTTCGGAGCCTCTACTGCAGTTTAATGAGGCCCTCACCGATGTTCTGATGGGTACTTGGTCCAAGCCCTCCGCAGTCTCTCCTGTGGATCGGAATGTGGCCCGGCGCCACCTCCCATCTCCGGTCAAACCCCAGCTTTCTGTCCGTAAACCCCACCCCTGAGAGTCTGGTCATCCAGGCCTCCACGTCCCAAACCGCCTTTCCGTCCGCACCTCCGGATCGGGAATCCAAAAGGTTGGAGCAGTTTGGCAAGAAACTGTTTTCCTCCCTCAGTCTGGGGTTGCGGTCCATTAATACCGTGTGCCTTTTGGACCGTTACACCCACTCTTTGTGGGATACGGTGGCGGACGTGCTGCCCCAGTGTCCAGAGGAGGCCAGGACACGGCTCGCCCAGGCTCTTGCTGAGGGGCGTGATGCAGCACGGTATTCCATCCGATGTGGACTTGACACCACGGACTCGCTGGGTAGAGCGATTGAAACGACGGTGGCGATTCATCATCACGCCTGGCTGAGGTCCACAAACTTTTCAGGGGTTGTCCAGAGCACCCTCATGGACATGCCCTTTGATGGCCGTCGCCTTTTTGGCGACAAAGCGGATCGTTTTAAGGACTCTAGGGCTACGGCCAAGTCCTTTGGCCTCTCGGCCCAGCGCCAGCAAACTTCTGCTTTTCGTCCCTTTCATGGCCAAGGAACGGGCGCCCCCGCACGTTCGTCCAGCCACAGGGCGCAGAACCAGCCTCAACTTGGTCGCGAACGTGGATTCCGCCATGGCGGAGCAGGGGGACAGAGAGCTGGTCAGTCCACATCTGCTCCCGCAGCATCTGCCTCAAAGCCTTCCTAGTCCGAGCTTTCAGGCCCATTCCACGCCAGTGAAAGGCAGAGTTTGCCATCACCTGCTCCACTGGCTTACCATCACTTCGGACAGTTGGGTGCTGCAAATCGTCCGAAGGGGCTACTCCCTCCCCTTCGAGGCGACCCCTCCAGCCATGCCACTGCAGTACCACCGCATGTCGAGGGATCACTTGCAACTTCTGCAGGAGGAAGTTACGGCCCTCTTGGCCAAGGGGGCCATCAAGCGCGTTCCTGGCCCAGAAGTAGGACGGGTTTGTAACTCCCACTACTTTCTGGTTCCCAAGAAGGGCAAAGGGGGCCTACGCCCTATCTTGGACCTCAGGAGCGTCAACGCCTTCCTCCGGAAGGAGAAGTTCAAGATGCTGACTTTAGCTCAGGTTCTGGCTGCCCTAGACCCTGGAGACTGGATGGTAGTGCTGGACTTGCAGGATGCTTATTTCCACATCCCCGTCCTGCCGGCCCACCGGCGTTCTCTGCGGTTCACGGTAGACCACGAGCACTTTCAGTTTACCGTGCTCCCCTTCGGCCTCACCAGTGCCCCTTGGGTGTTCACAAAAGTGATGGCGGTGGTTGCAGCTCACCTGCGCAGATTAGGGGTTCCAGTCTTCCCCTATCTCGACGGCTGGTTGTTGAAGGCGGGCTCGCCCCGAACAGTCGTCTCCCACCTCCAGACTACGGTCGACCTCCTGCATTTGCTGGGGTTCTCCATCAACGTGCCGAAGTCACATCTAAGTCCCTCCCAGCAGCTCCTCTTCATCAGAGCGGTTCTGGACTCTGCGCAGTTTCGGGTCTATCCTCCCGAACAGCGGGTTCGAGATATTCAGGCTCTGATTCCGATCTTTCAGCCTTTTTCCCCGAGCTTCGGTCAGGATGGCCCTACGGCTGCTGTGTCTGATGGCCTCCTGCATCCTGCTGGTACATCATGCCAGGTGGCGGATGTGGGCTCTGCAGTGGGACCTGAAGATCCAGTGGGCGCAACATCAGGGCAACCTGTCCGACCACGTCCTGATCTTGGAGGGCACTGCAAGACAGTTGCAGTGGTGGCTCACGGACCGCGATTGGGTCAGTGGCAGATCCCTCTCCCTACACCAACCAGAGCACGTGGTGGTGACGGATGCGTCCCTCCTGGGATGGGGGGGCCACATGGAAGAGGCGGAGATCAGAGGACTCTGGTCTCCGGCGGAGTCCCGGCTCCATATCAACCTATTGGAGCTGCGGGCGATCCGGCTTGCACTGAAGGCATTCCTTCCCTCTGTCCGGGGAAGTGTAGTGCAGGTGTTCACAGACAACACCACCGCCATGTGGTATTGCAACAAACAGGGCGGGGTGGGGTCGTGGACCCTTTGTCTGGTGGCTCTGCGCCTCTGGACATGGCTGGAACATCAGGGCATCACCCTGGTGGTTCAACACCTGGCGGGCTCTCTGAACGCCGGGGCGGACGAACTCAGCCGCCGGGTGCATGATGGATCACGAATGGCGTCTGAACTCTGATGTGGCGCAAGGCCTCTTTCGGCAGTGAGGAGAGCCTTGGTTAGATCTATTCGCCACCGAAGAGAATGCGCAATGTCGTCAGTTCTGCGTGTTGGAATTTCCAAGGCGGCACTCGCCAGTGGAGTTGCGGTCTGTTATACGCCTTTCCGCCTATACCACTTCTGCCCAGAGTGCTGAAGAAGATCAGGCGCGACCGGGCCTAAGTCATCATTGTGGCTCCGGATTGGGCACGAAGATACTGGTATCCCGAGCTACTCAGTCTGTCAATCGATCCCCCAATTAGACTGCCTCTTCAGGAGGACCTTCTGTCGCAGCAGCAGGGGACGGTCCTCCACCCGAACCTGTCCAGACTCCACCTCCATGCGTGTAGATTGACCGGCAGCATTTGATGCCAGTTGACTTGCCTCCTGAAGTCTGTAATGTCATTCTGGCAGCCAGGCGTCCCTCCACTAAAACGGTATACGCCTTCAGGTGGAACACATTTGTGGCATGGTGCACAGCAAAGGCTGTGGATCCCCTTTCCGCCCCTCTTTCTGAGGTTCTCCTCTTTCTTCTTACCCTGGCCCAGCAGGGCTCTGCTCTGGGCACCATCAAGGGATATCTTTCAGCTGTTTCTGCCTTCTTAAGGCTTCCTGATCAGCCTTCTCTTTTCAAGTCCCCTGTTGTAAATAGATTCTTAAAAGGCATTACTCACATGTTTCCTCCTGTCCCCTTTGTAATGCCTCAGTGGGACTTGAATCTGGTGTTAACCTATCTGATGTGCGCTCCCTTTGAGCCACTTCATAACTGTCCTCTTCGTCTTCTGACTCTCAAAACTGCTTTCCTGGTTACAATCTCCTCTGCCAGAAGAGTGAGTGAGCTCCAGGCTCTTTCTTCTAAGCCTCCTTTCCTCTCTGTCCATCAGGACAAGGTTGTTCTGAGGAATTGCCCTTCTTTTCTTCCTAAGGTGGTTACTGCTTTTCACATTGGGCAGTCCGTTACCTTGCCCACCTTCTTTCAGCCTCCGCATCCCTCGAAAGAGGAAGAGAGGCACCACCGTCTGGATCCAAAACGTGCGCTCTCCTTCTATCTGGATTGCACAAAACAGTTCCGGGTGGATGACCAACTCTTCGTTGGCTACGTGGGCGCTAAGAATGGGCGGGCAGTGCACAAGTGAACCAACTCTCGGTGGGTCGTTTTGTGCATTAAGGTCTGTTATTCCTTGGCTAAGAAGGATCCTCCTGTGGGGCTGAGGGCCCATTCCACTCGGGCCACAGCGGCTACTACTACCTTGGGACAGGGAGTCCCTCTGCAGGACATTTGTCAGGCAGCAACGTGGACCTCGCTGCACACGTTTGCCAAGCATTACTGCCTGGACAGCCAAGTACGGAGAGACGGCTTCTTTGGCCGTTCCGTTCTCCAGGATTTCCTGGTGTGATCTTGGTTCGCAGACGCACCACCGGGGTTGGTATTGCTGAGGTATCTATTCTAAGGTAAGGAATCTAACTAACTAACGTGTTTCTTTCAGATGAACAAGTTACTTAACTTTGATAACGATATATCTGTAAGAAACATTAGTTAGTTAGATTCCTTACCGCCCACCCATCCTCCCCGTTCTGCGAACTGATATCTAGGGTTAAGGTAATCCGTTTCAGGGCCCTAGTTTCATGGCACCAGTGTCGGTTTCTTGCATGGCTCTGCGTTCCTGGCGCGGAAAGCTATGTAGAGAACTGACGTCAGCGCGCGAGGGCGGCGTCTAAGTACTCTGATGACGTCATCCCAGCGATGACGACGCCGCCGACGGACGCGGAGTCGCAGACGACGCCTACCGACGTGCAAGGGTACTGCTGATGAAAAATCTTTCCGGATCCAGCCTGACGCCTGGGGATATTCTAAGGTAAGGAGTCTAATTAACTAATGTTTCTTACAGATATATCGTTACCGAAGGTAAGTAACTTGTTCTACACAAATACAATTCACGCCACACACAAATGCACAACTAACAAATAAAAAACGAAACATATTCCCACTACAGCACACGTACATACACTACATTAAAAAACAAAACACATACGTATAAAACATTACCATTTACAATGTCAACAGCTCTAACTCTAAAAAATGCGAGACCTATTGCATTGAAAATGCTTGTTTTCTTAGCTATATAAGCCACGCGTTTGACAACTGGTCTTAAAAGAATTCACATTCTTCCTCCAAGAGGCCAGAATACCTGTTTAAGTCGGTTTGAAGCGCATCAATTGGCACCTCTCTAGCCTCAGGGCACTAAGAATGGCGAGATTTCGAAGCAGGTTGGGGCTGAGTTCTGCCCTGCATAGAGAGGTCCTGCCCGCCTTCCTGTGTTTGCTGTCATCATGTGTGACAAAGTTGTCATAGCTCCACATGCGCTGTAAAGGCTGATGAATGAGAGGAGTGATTTGAGGCTTAGCTTATTTATTGAGCGATTACTGTGTAGCGAATGTAATTTTAGCCAAAGGAGTTTAGTAAATGTTTGCTGCCATAATGGCAAAGGAAAGACTTCACTAGAACGTGTATGAACCAGGCAACTATCCTACTCGTAGGTGGGGGACCGGCCTGAGACGTACCCAATTCATCCCTCCCCTCAAATGGGAATTCCTATAGGGGAGAAAGAGACACACAGACACCATCACTGCGTTAGAGAATATACAATTCTCAGGCCGTATTTATTACAATCAACATAAACACAACATTTTATATCAACAAAATTATTTGATTATCCGAACTCTCACATGACATTTACAATATGTACATCAAGAGACTTTGATTAGGGGAACTAATACATGTAATTTCCTAGCAACCGATCCTCAAAAGGAGTCATGGCTGGCCACCCCCCAGGCACCATGGCATTGACTATTCCAAACTGTGGTCCCCATATCGCAAGTTGCATATCACAAGGCGAACTTATCTGCCCCCTCAAGATGGAAGGAACAATGGCCAGCATGAAAACCGGACCCCCACCATAACCATGCCAGAGCCAACCCAAGAAGGGATCTCCCCTGACACCCTATGGGGATGGGGATGGGCCTGGGCAACTGGGCCATACCTTTGACCCCTGGTGCAGACACCATCCCCAGACATTCTCCGGGGCCATGTAATGGAGTACCTTGAGTGACTAGGGACAATCGCTGTAGCAGGAGTCCCAACCCTTACTATACACCCTCACGGCAACCCCACCTCGGTTTTAAGCCAAAGGCTTCCTAATTCAGAATTCGCCTGCCCTGCAATTACTGATACCAAGGTTGTCCACCTGTTTTGTGACCAAACATGACTCCTTCCCCGCCACAGGCCTGGGTGGTTCCCAGACCAGCCAGGCCTCCCCCCAAGACCGGTGCATCAGTGTTGAGAAAAAATTTGAAATGCCACCGACTGTGAGATGGACTTCATCCTGTGCAACAATGCGTCCCCCTGGTGCACCCATAGGGGATCGTTTTTAACCGTGAAGTATTAAGAGGCTGCTTCCTAAATCTGTTGCTTTGTATTGTGAGCAATGCCATAGATAAAATGCCACCAAATTCCTCACAGACCATTTGTTGCCATGAAACCCATCCATGCGAAGAACGATTCACCTGAAGGCAACTACAAGGTTGCCCTCAGGTGGTACGATGTTAAGCAACTGTTTCTTGTTCAAGATGCCTGACTAATTTAACAATTCCAGGCTCTGTGAAGACCAGTCTCCAGACATTCCCCTGGTATGATATGGGACCCCACAATGGCCAAGCCCAGACATCTCTTAGCCAATCATGACATTTCTGTCCTAAAGTTCTCAAATAATATTCTCCTTTCAACATTGCCCATCATTGCAGCCAATATGATGGCTGATGACTGCAGGCGGCCGTAGCCCCTTGCCTGCAACCTTCTCAATGAAGTGGCGTAGGTCACCCAAGCAGTGATTGCCTCATACTGCCCCAGAAAAACTGAAGACTCGCTCTTGTTGACTATCTGGTAAGCTGGTTCTGGGCAAGTTGACTTCGCACACCACGCAAGAAAATGAACGAGGATCCATGCACTGCCTTGAGCCATGTGACCTAATGGAAACCTGATAGGAAATAGAATAAATGTCATTACTAATGTGCCTCCATTGTATCCATTGCATGTTAAGACATACAATGCTGCTTCAAGCAACTGTTAAACACCATCTCATCCTTTTTTTCTGCCTATGTGGGATGTCGCTGTCCCACACTAAAGGAGGTTGCATTGTTATTTGGCGAGTAGCGTTGTGGACTCTGCTAAGCATTGCTTTCCCCCAGAGTTCGATAGACCCCTAGTTAAGAGCCGTCACCCTCTGTGTGCATGTGACCAGGCCTCAGACAAGGGAAGGTCTGGCCAGATTTCCGGAATTTACACTTATAGGAGTGGGACACACGTTTGGGCAAGGGCTCCAACGTGACCCAATGAAACTGAACTCTGAAGCAACCGGACATTAATAAATACCCTTCTCCTAATCGTGCTTGTTATAACATCTATATGTGTATTATGTCTAATAGCCAATTATTATAGAGTGCTGTATACTCCATTCCAGAGTGACTATGCCCCAGCTCAACCACAGCTCGGGAGAGTTCCACCACTAAATGCATTTTTAAAGTTTTAAACAATCATGACCCATTGGATATTCCAAAATTCTCTATTAAGGAGGTCAACAATTAGCTGGCCACCACAGAAAAGCGTCTTATCCATTTCGTTTGAGGGTGGTATGGTATACAGCTGTAGTTTAGGTAGTGCTGAAAGTTGTGTTGTGTCTCGGCTTTAGAAGTAGAGAATTCAGGTTTGCTATCAGGAGTCAGTGTATGCCCCCCCGAGCTGTGGGAATGTGTACGGCTTTGGGCTAGAGTGTTCTTGCTGCACAATTCTGCAGCATTTGAAACCTGCTGATATTACTTTATAAAGGCCCCCATCACCAGGGCATTGCGTAGTCCAATCTAGTAACTATAACAGCTCAGGTAATAATAAATTGATTATATGGCAATAGTGAATGTCGACCTTCCTCAAGGGGTTGAATCAAGAGTTAGAGGACCGAATGCACGCAGTGACTTACTCACTATAATAATAGTGCTAATCGAATAATCAGAGATTTTGATCCCATGTCATGGAAAGGAACTCTGCTTTGGATGAACTCAGGCTATGTTGATTCTCCCTCTGATAATTCCCAATTCTGGTTAGACACCTTTGCCCTTTTTTGGCAAACATCATTGGGCTCAGAGGTTATCAGGACGATCACTTGCGTGCCGTCTGCTTAGTTTTGAAAAATTACCCCATGTCATCCAGAGTTGGTGTAAGGGCCAGACGTGATTATTACTTCTCACCAGATGGCAATAATCAATTTAAATGGCTTCAAGACCTCCCATCAGCACTTACCAATGTTGTTCCAAACTAGAATATGCTCAGTGATTTACAATTGATTAGTCCTGTAAAATAAGCATAAGCATGTGAGAATTGGTAAGTAAATGAACATTCTCAGGTTAACATGAAATTGCACACCTGATCTCATACCGATTTATGTCACAAGGCATTTGGTGACCGCATGACCCCTGTGAGAACCAAGGGGCAGTCTTGAGTTTCGTTGCTTGCATCCACTGGTCACGCCAGCCAGAGTGGGCACAGGATGAGATGGGTTGCCCTAGACCCTACTTTCCTTAGCTTTAATTCTCTAAATATCCACATCTTGCCTGATGTGACACCCAAATAACTTTATTTGCACTGTGTGACCCATTCCTCTGAGAGTAGGTTTGTTTGAAGGAGCAGCGGTTTAGGTCCTGTAGCGATACAAGGTATGTGCCAAATAATTGTCTTAACTCTAATCTAAGTTGTAAACTATTCGCTATGTTTCGGGCGTCTAGAATTATGTGGTAGGGGGCACCAAATTATGTGGCAGTGCTGACTAAACTATGCAGCAAGAAAAAGCACATTACGCTGCATTATGCTGCACAATGTGGGATACTATTACTTCATTGTTTTGTACTTTTACGTGTGGACAAACTGGGCAAAGATTTCCCTTCATTAGTACCGGTTTTACAGCTAAGTAAATACTGGGAAATGCAACAAAAAGATGACCAGAAAACCTTTGCAAAGGGCCTTCCACTGCATGTAAACCCATATCATTGCATATTTACTAGCTTTTGATCTGCTTGAGCTAGAAACATCAATTTCTTTATTTACTTAAATCTTCAAATTATGCTGGAGATGAAGGATTATGTAGCAAATTCATGGGTATGCGAAAATAGGCACGGCAATCCATAGTTCAAATGGCCTGGCTATGATAAACGCCTCACAAAATGTTTTGACTCATGCCGTGCAAGTTTTGACCACCTCTCAATTTGAAGATTAACTGACAACACCTACAGCTAGGACCCTTTATGTGTGCAGATGCAATGCTGATCGATTGACAGTGGAGCAGGATTTGCGTAGTGGTAAGGACTGACATTGAATAGTTGTTGAAGCTGTTACATAATGGTTTTAACTATAAAGGTCTCTAAATGGCATTAACCATACAGTCTCATAGTTGTTTAATAACCACTAGGCTTCAATAGACTCTGCATTTTCAGATATGCAGAAATGTGCCTTTGTGTTCTAAAAATGTCCTGACAACTACAAGTGGCGTGGCAAACCAAAATTTTCGGGAAAATTTGTGAGTGGACCGACTGCCTTCAGAGTGGTCTCGCGGGAATGAAACCCCACTTCTACCCATATCTCCCAAAACAAGTAGTTCGAAAATATGCCTTTCCACAAATTAAGCAAAACACACAAGATGATGGACGGAATGTTGCACATTGGCAAAACATTCATCCCCAATCACAGATCTGGGTTTAATCGATTGTTATTTTGCTCACCACGCCACCCCAGTTCAGACATGGCCATATGCAAATTAGTCTTGACCCTGTGCCTCATGGGAACAGTCCAGCCCGAACTGCCAAGCCATGTCTTCCCTGGACCAGAATCAAGCATCCTAGGACCGGTTTCGGGGTTTCACCCCTCTTCAGCCAGGATAGCTTGACTCCAGTGGCGTAGTGAGCACGGGACCCACGTCTGGGCATACCATTCCCACATAGGGCAAACAGCAAAACACACCAGATGATGGACGGAATGTTGCACATTGGCAAAAGATTCACCCCCAGTCACAGATCTGGGTTTAATCCATTGTTATTTTGCTCACCACGCCACCCCAGTTCAGACATTGCCATATGCAAATCAGTCTTGACCCTGTGCCTCATGGGAACAGTCCAGCCCGAACTGCCAAGCCATGTCTTCCCTGGACCAGAATCAAGCATCCTAGGACCGGTTTCGGGGTTTCACTTCTCTTCAGCCAGGATAGCTTGACTCCAGTGACGTAGTGAGCGCACGGGACCCACGTCTGGGCATACCCTTCCCACATAGGGCAAACAGCAAAACACACAAGATGATGGACGGAATGTTGCACATTGGCAAAACATTCACTCCCAGTCACAGATCTGGGGGTGAATGTATGACATTGTTCTGCATTCTGTCCCATCAACTGTTGTTTTTGCATTTGTCACCCCGAGTGGGACGGGTATGCTCAGACGTGAGTCCCGTGCTCTCCATGCCACTGGAATCAAGCTATCCTGGATGAAGAGGGGTGAAACCCCGAAACCGGTCCTAGGATGCTTGCTTCCGGTCCAGGGAGGACCTGGCTTGGAAGTTCGGGCTGGACTGTTCCCATGAGGCACAGGGTCAAGACTGATTTGCATATGGCCAGGTCTAAACTGGGGTGGCATGGTGAGCAAAAAAACGATGGATTTAGGCCTAGATCTCTGTACTGGGGTGAATGTATGACATTGTTCTGCATTCTGTCCATCAACTGTTGTTTTTGCATTTCCATAAATTAAGACTAGGAAATTCTACCTCACAAAACACCTCAAAAAGCGAACTCTTTGCTCTGAAAACTCCACAAGCTCGCAATTTAGGCTTCAGCAGTAATTGTAGAAACATCCTAGGGATTTCTGCACTCGGCAAAGACATCCCCAAGAGAGGAGGTCGCCTTCTTTGACAAGGGAGAGTACAGTTTGAAATGTTCAAAATTGCTTAACATAAATGGGAATTGAACTTTCACAGGAAATGACAGTTAAGGCTTCAAAATAAGACATTCATTTTCAGGAAGCCTCCAAGAAACCCTCACATATTCGCAAACCAATCGCTTTGCTAAAAGACCAACAGATCTTGCATTCCCCACCATGACAGAAACAACGCGCGGAAGGACCACACACTTGTGGTGATTCTCTACTCCAGTCTCTTATAGCGAGACTTCGACTCGAAAGTATTGGGGCGCCACATACGGACAACAGCCGGTCACATTCCTGTCCCTTCTCTCGCTTAAACAGTCAATGCCACAAATTCCGACTGACTTAAGTGATTTGCCCAGAATCACAGTATGTGGAGCCGACCCTGAGGCTCAAACCTTGGTTTCCCAGCTCTAAAGTTGGGCAATCTCTCCCCTCCTTTCAAGTGGAAACCAATAGGGTTCAAATCAAACACTCTGATCTGAGAGGCTGAACGGCACTGCCAAATTGTCATACAGTCCGGCCCGACTCTACCAGCTAAGGTGTCTGGCCCTGGATGAAATGGCCTTTATGCAACAAAAAGCTCACAGCGCAGATGTATTAATTACTGTTTAAGGCTGATGACTTTTTTTTACATCTAGTCATACCACACATCTGCCATTCACCAGTACTCCTCCCTAGCTGGCGCTTTAATGAAACTATTTAACTGCATGCCTCTACCTACTTTCAAAATATGGAAGTTGGAGTCACCCTTTCAAGGACTCAAACTCGTGACAGACATGCACTTCATAATACTGAAACAACATTAACCCCTTGCCTGCTCATGACGGTACCACTCCGTCATGAGCCACGGGCGCCGTGTGCTCATGACGGAGTGGTTCCGTCATGCTGCGCCTGCACTGATTCCCCGCCTGTGCAGGTGAACAATGCAAGTGGGCGGAGTCGTGACGGAACCACTCCGTCATGAGCACAGCGCGCCCGTGGCTCATGACGGAGTGGTTCCGTCAAGAGCATGGCGGCGCCGCGCTCACCCCGAACACCCCAGCGCCGCGGCAAAATTCGTGCCGCGGTGAAGGGGTTAAACACCGCGCTGCCTCTGAGTAAGGAGCCACACACTTGCCCAGCTCTCTCCTGTAGGCAACAGCACCAAACCAAGCGTTCACCGCCAGGACCCATCCCCTCCCCTCCTCTCCAGCCCTAGCCTCACATGTACAAGATTTCGGACACCAGCGGCAGTAGACCTCCTAGCACGAAGGGAAAAAGGCTTCCCATGCTTGCACCGTCAGTGGAGTCACTGCGAGATGCCCTCCCAGCAGGCCGACGGAAAATGACATCATGCGGCCAGGTCCACACGGACATCGAGCAGCAAACAAGCATTTGCAATGCAACAGGTCTCGCATTTGCGAGAGTTGGAGCTATTAGCATTGTAAATGATAATGCCTTTTATTAATTTGTTTTGAAAACCTGCAAGCGGTACACAAACACGCACTTTGTAGGTATAGTCCTTGCTTATTAGAAGCAAGGCTGTCAGTAAAAGAGACTGCCAGCTTTGCTTCTCATAAGCAAGGACTATAAGTACAAAGTGCTTGTTTACGCACAGCTTGCAGGTTTACAAACGCATAAATGAAAGGCATTGTCATTTACAATGCCAATACTTCAAACTCTCGCAAATGCGAGACCTATTGCACTGCAAATGCTTGTTGTTATTGGGGTTATTTTACTTTGGTTTCTTTAACTTGAGATTATGCCAGCTTTCCTCACTACAGAGTTGACTTACTCAGAGCAGGTGGTGCGAAGTTTGGTTTGACTTAAAATGCAACACCAACTCTTTTACACATAACGGAGACCAATATTCAGCCAATGCCGTTATTGGGTTTTACACAGCATTTTGTCCCGACTTGTATATTCTCTATGCTCTGCTATGCCCTTCTATCATTATGATCTGATTAAGGACCGTGTGCACACACAGCTCTGCAACACACATCAATTCTGATATACATGTGCAATGTATACACAGACATGCCACAGTACCCCAACTATGACCTGCACGTATCCTACGTACACATGGGTCTGCCAGCGTACTTCAAATCTTATCTGCACACATTGAGTCTAAACACATATAGCTTTGCCAATGTATCTTGACCTAAACACACATTGTGCGCAAACAACTCCACCACTCCTCCTCAATCTGGGCCTCCAAAAGCCCTGTGAATGTACATTTCTGCTGTGTACCTCCAACATGCTCTGCATGTAAAGATGTGGAATCACAGCTCTGCCAGAGCTTTTCAGTACTGACATCCACTTGCTTTGTACACACCAAGCTCTGCCCTTTCCTGTCACTCATGATTTGAACATGCACCTGTGCGCCCACAGCTGTGCCAGTCCACCTCAATACACATAAGATATGCAAACTGATTTCCCAATGCTCTTCAGTCCTGACCTACACCTGATCTGTGCTCACATAGCTCAGACCTTCTATGAGCAGAAGCTTCTGGGGACATCAGGGTTAACAGGAATCTTAGAGAGCTGAGGGTCATCCCAGCTCCTGAGAAAGTGAAAGGGAGCAGAAGAAATTGGGATCTATGAGTGAGATGGAACCTCCAGGAAATTATTGTTAACAGGAGCTCCAGAGAACCGTGGATGAGGAGGAGTCTGAAAGAACAGAAGGTGACTAGGGGCTTGTGGGGACTGAGGGAAGAAGAAGCCTTGAATAGCTGAGGGTGATCCAGAGCCCTGGCTAGGATCCTGAGAGTGAGTGGGAGCATGTGGGACTTGAGTAACAGAAGGGGGCGGATCATTCTCATACCTGGCGACTAAACACTGGAACAAATTACCCCAAGACCTACGTCTTATTGAGGGCTATGCAACTTTTAGGAAAAAAACTAAAAACCCAGCTTTTTCGTATGACATAAGTATGAGCAGCTGAAGGCACCCAATACAACCCACCATGTGTTCCGCAAGACAGCGCCGTGATGTCCGTCAGGATGAATGTTGCGCTTTTACAAATACATAAATAAGCGGATGCCTCAGGGAATCCGTGTGAGGCTATTTCGTGGGTTCCTGATGGTGAACAGAAGTCTCAAGACCAGTTGGTCAGAGAGAAGTGAGGATCACTAACAATGAGCAAGAGATTTTGTGACTGATGGCGGACAGAGCAGTCAGGAATCCGAGAGTTTTCACAAGCTAAGGACCTATGGCAAAGTGGCGCTTTCAGAAACCTGATGTTGAGAAGGATATTTATAGACTTGAAGATAAGCGTCAGGAGCTCTTGCAGTATTGACCAGTGTTACTGGCCCCATTAACCCAGTGATACTAACAAAGCAATGTTTAACAAAAAGTCTGGAAAAGTAGGATTTACGAATTTTTGGTGCCGAGTCTATTTTTGGTTCCAATATCAGCCTGCCAGTACAGTCAACATATAAGGAAGTGCAGCTATGAGAGTTGTTTAAGCAATGGGCTCTCTAGGAAGAACAATTCGGGTAAACTGAAACAGAAGGCATTTGTTAAAGGCTGAAGTTTGCATCCTTCATGAACACGGTTAACCATAGAGTGCAAATAGGAATGCATCTCTGTGAATACCAGCAACATTGCCAAAATAGAGCTGTCTAAACTCAGCAGTTTGATTCTGCACTTCATCATATCAACAAGAGAGCACGAACTCTTACGGTATCCCTGGTATATACTATATTTACTTTTCATACCTTCCTATTTTTAATTGCTAATCGTATTTCTATCTTTGTCTTATTATCTATTTTGTTAATTTCAATGGGAGACTAGCACTCTTAAGTTTTGAAAATTCTTAGGAGTGAGAACTAATTTATATAACAGATAACATCAGAGGAAGTAATTAGACAAACTTAGAAATCAGTGCAAATATAGAAATTGGCATTGAGTAAATGCTAAAACAATGAAAATGAATGTAAAATGGATAAATATAACACCAAAGTCTCACTATGGTAGACACAAATGGGCGATAAAATGTTGTGGACCTGCATTCCTACACACCCCCCGTCAAATGAAGGAGTCTGCAGAACAACCCACCCCTGAAGGTGCTCTTACTTCCTGAAACTTTTACAGCTCCTACTGTGCACATAGCAGATCTCTCAACGAGCATGCATTTAGAGATCATGTTCTAGCTCTTCCCAGTAGATGGCACAATTTTACTGCCTCGAATGAGAGATGAACCCAACCTCTAAATTTGTAAGTCTCACTTCCAATCAGTGAATCTTGATGTATGTGGGGGACTATTAGTAACTGGAAATGCCCTCTCCTCAAAAACGTTGGAATGTTGGGCCTGACAATGCAGTTTTCAACAAACACGTGGGACACTTTCGCTTAAAGGGATTTTATTGAATGAAACATGGAACAAAACACCTACCCTTGGGGTTGAGTTTCAAATGCGTGTACCATTCGTTAACTATGCATCCATCGTTCTCACGTTAACCCACGGCAGGCAAGAGTATGTAACAGTTCATACTTTTACAATGTATTCTGGGACTTGTAGTTTTTTTTATTACTAATGCGAATTTACAAGCGTCACGCGTGACCTGGGAGAACTTATGAACTATGGCAGCGTAAGGGTGGGCTATTGTGTGTCTAGTAGTTCTGCTGCCCCACAGCCCATTCATTGTGTGGACTGTCTCTCAGTTCCCTTCTTCAACTCGTGTGCATGCATGGGAAGCATGTTTTAGTTGTTTCTTTCTCATTCGTGTTGCTTTTGATACTAGTATATCCCTCTAATATGTGCTCTGATTCTTGAACTCGTCCAACCCTTTGGTCCCCTTGTGCCTCTGTAGAATTTCGTATGATGTCCCACGACTTTGGCTCTCACCCGTTAATCTCCCCACTTATCCCAGGAAGACCTCCAGCCCAGGACATGAATTCAAGTCCAAAAAAGCCAGCACTTCCGGGATGTGAGACGGAGGTGGGATGATCCATTCTAAGGGACGGGGATGTCTCGGTTTAGGGCGCCCGTCTAAGCTCCAGGAATGAGAAACTGCAACTAAACATTGGAGGAGCAAACGCCATTTCTTATTTCCGCTCTTCCAATTCTCCCTCTTATTCTGTTCTGCACTGTATTCCAGCGATGCTCCCCTCCTGCTTTCTCACAATGGTAGTGCCAGTTGTCTTGTATACGCATGTAAACTTGTGCGGCTACTGCTGCAAAACAACGATTAATAAAGCTCCCCGGGCAGGGAAAACAATAAAATGGCAGTCAACAAGGAAGAGCAGACAGCTGGGATACGACTTGCACAGCATGAAATATTCAAGGGCCTCTTGCAGGGGCTAGTGCATATTTCATTTGGACAAGGTGCATGCGTATATCGCTTGCCCCTGGCATCGGCAGAACACATTCACTTTTCAACTGGAATGCTTGAATCGGAAGGTGTTAGAGGCGTGAGGTGAAATGCGGAGTATGGGACCCAAACAAGTGTGAAGTAACGTGAAACAAGCGCGCGGTGGGAGCGCGAGCAGGCAAACTGTGTGCGCGCAGAGAGGGAGTGAGCGGCCGAGCCGTAATAAATTAAGCGCGTGGTGGGAGACGCCATGCGCGTGCACATCACCTGTCCGGGCGCGCACATGGTTTGTCTCCCTTCACGAACGATGGCGACGACAGTAGGGTCTCGCCAAGGCAAAGCAATAAATGCGCTGCGTTCGCTAGGCGAGACCTAAAAAGGCAGCTTCACTGCCGTGTTCCGAGCAGTGGTGCGGCAGGGTCCAGGGCGCGGGCACAGCAACACGGTCGTCGGGGGCAGCCAGGCGAAGAAAAAACAGGTAACTATGTGGGGATGCACTCCCCCTTTTATCCTCGCCTGGCTACTCCCTTCGACTGCCCAGGCGCCTCCCTTACCACCACTAGCCTATTGGCCAACTGCAGGCGGGACGGCCGTGAAAAATTCCATATTGCGACACCACCGTTATCGCCTCTGGCACCGCTCCGAACTGGCCCGCACCTGTCTTGGGGGATTGCCATCGGTTGGCGTTGCCCCCTGGGCCAGGTCTGCAGCAAAGGCCCTGTGATAACCCGACAAGATATATATTCTTTAAATTAATGTTGCTGGTGAAATAAGAATTGTTCACCTAAAACACGTGGGCACTTGATCTTTGTAATCACTTTGCAAACATTCTTTTCAGCCCTAGCAATAGTCCCTTAAATTCTGATGTGGGGAAAACTGAATAATTAACCACCTGTGAGAGCCATGAACCTCACTGAAGGGAGTTGAAGTCTACGGGTTTCTCCATAGGCCCGAGTGACAAGAACGTCCTCACAAAGCACTATCAACAAATATTAATGGTCCACATTCACAGAAATAGTTGTAGCCTAAATCTCTGTGACAAGAACATCGAGGGATACAGAAAGCCCGAGAGTATATAGTATATGCGAGTTTACATTTTTGTAAGTGAAGGAGAATGGCATAAATATGAAATTCCTGGGGCTTTTGTGTGTGCGTGTGTTGGGGGGGGGGGGGGCTGTTAAGGTACTGGAAATTGCAGTGAACACGTACAAACTGTTTCTTTCTGTTCCCGATCAGTGTGCATACAGTTTTCCCCCGTGAAAACTACTGTTAAGTTTCGCTGTTGTTTTTGTGAACGAATTGTCATATAACTTTTTTACAATCATCTCTTTGGAGCCTGTTTTCTACTTGTGAGAATTCTGCATTGTATAGTATTGAAGTGTTACCATGGTGCTTTCTTTGGTTATATTATTGATGTTATTTTTTATCATCATCACTAGTCCCATTATAGTTGCTAATAGGCAGATCGTTTTGAGTAGATCAGCAAGGTGAGGTACACATCCATGGTTTATACAGATCATTAGCCCATTGTTTACTAAAAACTAGTCCCAAGAGAAGTTATCAAGATCAAGTAGTAACTTTAAGCCATTATTTTAGAGTGTAAGGCAGGCGTGCATTTAACCCCTTCCCCGCTCATGACGGAACCGTTCCGTCATGAGCCACGGTTGGCGTGTGCTCATGACGGAACGGTTCCGTCATGACAATCCTGTTGGCGGCCGCTCCGCCTGCGCGGCGCTGTTTCCCCGCCTGTGCGGGGCGACAACGCAAATGGGCGGAGTCATGACGGAACCGTTCCGTCATGAGCACAGCTCAACTGTGGCTCATGACGGAGCGGCTCCGTCATGAGCACAGGCCCACCGCGCTGCCCCCCTGCCCCCCCCAGCGCTGCAGCGGAATGTCCGCAGCAGCGAAGGGGTTAAAGCCCCTCTTTACTGGCCTAGAGAATGTTATGTTAGGCATGTAAAATACCTTGTTCTGTGTTGCTGATCTTGGACTACAAAAGACCTGGCCTCCAGATGGCCTTGAATATTTAACATTCCTTCTCAGATAGAAAAAAAAAATCATTTTAGTGAGACCCTCATTATGACATTTGAGGGAAAAACAAAAATAGATGGCATATTGATGTCGAAACCTGAAGGTAACTAACTGTTTTAGGAGGGAAAGGGAAACTAATCAAAGTCCTGTAAATAGACTGCGATGTTTTAAAACACTCTATAGTGATTTGGGAAAGTATACGTTACCAAAATGGTCCAGTATCTAAGGTATGGTGCTGTGGTTTATCTGGCGCTTGTACCAGTGAATATTGTTTGTGGTGGCTGGTCACTTTTCTGTGTTGGGTCATTATGATCGAAGTGAAACTACAGTGCAGTGGGGGTGATAATGCTTTGCATAGAAGAAGAGCCTTCTGGCATTGATTAAGGAGGAACGGTGCAGGCCAAGTTAAGATGGGTCACACCCATAGGAGGGACTGAACATAGATTTATTGGAGATCAGCCCATTAGGTCCACAATCTACCAAACTGACAATATTCACAGTACTACGTGAGAATCTCACCTCAAAGAAACCACTCCATTCAAATTCTGAAGAACATAGAATCTCCCCACCTTCCAGACAAGAGACGAGGCCCGAAGACCTGAAGTCCTCTAAAGGACAGTAGGGTTTCCCAGTTAGGGGTCAGTACTGGTTTCATTGAGTGAGTGTGAATTCGTGAACTGGGACTAAGACTCGATCAGCGGTACATTTGATGTATTATTGACAGTAAGAATGGTGGCTTAGCTAGAAAGATGGATCAAACTTAAGTTGCTGGCGAAATGACTTCTAACTCCTTTTTGAACTGCACTAACCCAACATGTGAATACATATCTGCATTTACTGTTAGAGCCAGCCTGAAGAAGATTGTTTTTTTCTGTTGAGCATGTTGCCCTTTATGGATATTTAGGAGCATGATGACAGTTCTAAGAGGCTATGTACCTAATTATAAACGAATTTGAATCTTCTGTCCATGTGTTTTCTTTGACCAGCTCTTATTCACTTGCAAAGGAATATATATTGGTTCAGTATTGATTGCTAGTAGTGGGTAAGATGTTCACCTTTGTTGCAATAGCACTAGTGTTGAAATAAGAAAAATTGCAAATTTATTTGAAAATATGTTGATAGGAGAATTTAGACTTCTTTATAAGGAAAGTATAGACATGCATTGGCAAAGCCCATAGTTGTCGCGTATGCAACAGCTATTGGCTTTGCTAATGTGTTTTACCTATGGAGTGGCATAGTGTGTCGTAAAGTGGAGTGGAATAGAGTGGGCTGGCGTAGAGTGTCATAGAGTGTAGTGTAGTACAGTGTTGTAGGCTGGAATGAAGTAGAGTGGAGTAGAATAGAGTGGCATAGAATGTCCTCAAGTGGAGTGCCGTAGAATAGAGTTGAGCTACGTAGAGTAGAGTGGTGTTGTAGTAGACTGGAGTGGTGTAGAGTGAAGTGAAATGGCATAGAGTGGTGTAGAGTTTCGTAGATTGGAGGGGCATAGAGTGGACTAGAGAGTCGGAGAGTGGATTTGCGTAAATTGGAGTATGCACGGTGGGTAGCGCAACAACATTACAGCAAACACATTTTTATTGAAATGAGAACTACCTTTTCACAGACATACAGTTTTACTGATAAAACTATAAAGCGCACAAATGATAATGTGTGTAAATTGACATCACCTAGTGTATTGATTTGTTTTTATAGTATTAACCCCTTGCCTGCTCATGACGGAACCACTCCGTCATGAGCCACGGGCGCCGTGTGCTCATGACGGAATGTTTCCGTCATGCTGCGGCCGTTGGCGGCCGCTCCGCCCACGCGGCACTGATTCCCCGCCTGTGCGGGCGAACAATGCAAGTGGGCGGAGTCGTGACGGAACCACTCCGTCATGAGCACAGCGCGCCCGTGGCTCATGACGGAGTGGTTCCGTCACGAGCATGGCGGCGCCGCTAACACCCCGAACCCCCCCAGCGCCGCGGCAAAATTCGTGCCGAGGCGAAGGGGTTAAAATATTTGTATCCACCAGACCTCTAAATTACAAAAAATGTGCTTCACTTTTGCTTTCCTAATTCTGATATATTCTGAAATCTTTGTACTGTTCATTTACAGGCATTTGTTGTGCGCTAGAAAAATAACATCCTACTGCCTTTTTTACATTCCCATGCCCAGCAAGATTGTCACATAACTTCATTCACTTTGCAGTCAGAGAAAGAAAAGTAAACAATGCTACCTGGAAGACAGAGCTCAGCATTTGACCTCTGTCTTTGAATGAACAGCAAATGTGACACAATAAAAGCTAAACTAAAAGGCCTGTTTATTGTTCATTCCCTCTGATCTCCAACATAGTTATTTTGAGGGGGGCGTTAGCATCCCCCCATCCCACTATTTCCAGTGCCTGTTGCATGGTCACGAAATTGAGGAAGAGATTATGCTACTTGTAAAGAGCACTGACAAAAATAAACAAGGTCGTAGACGAACATTGTTCCTCACAGGCATCCGATATTGATGAACTGGTACTGGCAAAGATAAGTAGAATCAGTCAAGCAGAAAGGTAGGAGGCAGGAAATCTTTTCGAAGAAATAGAGCATGCTTCCTGAACTAGCATACAATGTAGATAACTGAAAACACATCTACACTTGGCAGGACATAGTATTGATTTGATTTTAACCAACTATCTGTGATCAATCTTCCCTACCAAGCCTGCCCTGTGGTCCGACCATTATCTGATTTTCTTTAATTGGGCCTCCGCTAAACCCTGTGAGCAAGGCAAGATCGTGGACCGGAATGCTTTTAGGGCGTATAAGAAGGTGAAAACCTTGGACTGGGTGGCCTTCCTTGCCACTACCGGCCCCTGTCTGACAAATGATGTCAACCAAAATGTAGGGGCCGTTAGCACCTGGCCTCTGGGAGCAGCGGATGTACTAGCTCCTTTACAGGAGCAGAAATAGAGAAAATGCAAATCTTCTGCTCCGTGGTTATCTCCACACCTGGTCGAGGACTGTAAAGCTTGCAAAAAGCTTAACTGCATCTGGCGCAGGCACTATTCTTTGGATAGTAAACCTATCTACAAATCTGCTCTTAGTGTCTATCACACTTCTCTTAAACAGACCCATAGTCTGTTCTACACAGAGAAAATCAATTCTGCCGAGCATAGTTCCTGTTCTGTCTTCCAGATCGTGAAGTCCTTCATCTCTCTGCAAGCCTGGCAAAGAGCTATTTTCCCTTCCCAAGAGCTTTGCAATGGGCTGTCAACATACTTTGAAACTAACATTTTTGACATTCAGAGAACATTGCCTGCCCAGCCGGAGATTCCCCCTTTCGTCTGTCACTTATACCTAGACAGACTCAGCAACAGGCTTACTCAGTTTAAACCCATAACCTTGGAACAGGGCAGGAAAGCTATCCTGAAATGCAAATTGAGGTCTCCTCTGGCTGTATGCCCCCTTACTCTGCTTGTTGAGGCAGGGAACATCATCCATCTGGTGATCCACTCCATTTTCAATATCTCCCTCTCTTCGGGGGGCCTTGCTGGCTGCCTGGAAACTTGCTAAGGTGGTCCCTCCACTTAAGAATCCTGCCTTGGACCCTAGAATTTGTTGTAAATAAAGGCCCACCTATCTTCTTCTGGCCTTTACAACAATGCTGGTAAAGCTGGTCAATGCTCAGCTGTCACAGCATCTTGTTGAAAGGCAAGCTGTTTCATCCTAGCTAATGCGGCTTCCGTCCCGGTCACAGTACGGTATCTGCAGTTCTGGAAATATCAGTCCACATTTAATGGTTGTTAAACGGAGGGAAAAATGCAGTTATGATCCTTCTTTATCTGTCTGCTGCCTTTGGCACCATCAACAATCTGTCATCCGCGTCCGTCTACCACAGTATGTGGCTGCTATGCAGAGCGCTTTTAAGTTGGGGAATTGGATTCTCAATTAACGGTCGTCTGACTACGCGGACGTAACTCGTTAATACTACTGGACAACACTGACTTATATGCGGACCCACTTCCTTGAGACCACTGGATATAGATTTAATCTCCTGCCTCAAGCCTTCAAGCTACTGCTCTTAAGCGCATCCATCAGCGAATTTGGCCGCATTAAATTATGGACGCTAGCCCTTCGCTTTAACTACTGATCAGTATACCACAGTTAACAGTATGTGAGAAGGCCCCAAACCTTTCTAGGTTGCCCCACCCTGTCCTGATGAAGATCCGCAAGGCCGAGGATCTAATCACCCCATGGCCCTAAAACGGGTCGAAACGTCGACGCCTCTTTAATCTAGCCTGGACCCCTAACTTTACCCCCCACGCGTCACACTAGAATGGATTTCTATGTAATTTGAAACTGCAATATACTTGTGATTGTGTATTGAAAAGCATGGCCAGGCTCTCAAGGACGGTGGTTTAAAACCAGTCCAACTGTTTTGATGTATTAAACTTTCCTATGTCATCTTTTTGAATACTCTTTTTTCACCACCTTACACTTGAGCACCCTTACTCCTATGTACGTTCCCTCTGGAGCAACCTTCTCTGCAAAATTGATAACGTACATATAATACTGTCTGATTTTCACCATTTGACATGAAAATAAAATGCATGGTGACCCAGATTATGGTTTGTTGCACTTTTCTGTTGTAAATAATGTATTAAGTTCTATGAGCGAATGCTCATAAAATCATTGGCTGATTTATAAATGAAGGTCTAGGACCACTGTTTTTTTTTCTCATACAGTGCTGAGCGTGGGCACTTTATAATACTATATTTTAATGTGGTGCTCCCCATGCTGGCCTATTTTCTCTGTGGCTTGTTGCAAAGGGGCTCTGAGACTTCTTTTTAAGTCTGGCTTGACCGCTAGGCTCTATTGATTTACTTTATAAAATGTTATTTACTAATTTTACTTGTGCATACAGTTGAAAACGATAAACCATATCCAGCAAGATGACGGGGTTCACTTACATCACAGTCCAGTGCCGTTCTCCAGTGCAGAGCCGTGCCCCACCCCTCTTTACAGAGATATACATATTCTGCGCCCAAATAACAGAGACCCATACATACTAACACTCCAGATTCAGGCGGGAGAACTACCGATTTCAAGCCTAGTCTCGATTTTTCCGTACAGAAACCCGATTCCTCCGCGGGCCTCAGCTGACAGGGGCTGGTCTTGTGCCACTCGAAGTGTGCAGTGCCAGTAACCTGCTCCTCCAGCCAGTAGATGACACTTGCATCAGGCCTCTCTGCTGCCATAGCGCCTTCTCAGTGCTCCTTCCTAACAGGTGAGGAACAAGCATTTGCAATGCAGTAGGTCTCGCATTTACGCGAGTTTGAGCTATTGGCATAGTAAATGACAATGCTTTTTGTTTTTTAAAACGCATTGTCATTTACAATGCCAATAGCTTAAACTCGCGTAAATTCGAGACCTATTGCATTGCAAATGCTTGTTTAGAGATGTTGCATAGCAGTACGTTCTTGTGGGTAACATGGCTTAAAGTAAACAAAAACAAGCATTGGCATAGCCAATAGGTCTCGCCTTTGGGACCTTATAAGTGTTTAGCCATCCGACAGTTGCATAACTAAATACTTATAAGGTCCCAAAAGCGAGACCTATTGGCTATGCCAAGCGGCCCCGAAAGTGAAACTAATCGCGGTAAAGCGCGGCGCGCGTGCCCGTGCACATGCACTGTATCTCTAGGCTGGCCTGGTAGCACTTTTTGGAGCCCTCTCAATAAGTCTCGCCAGACCAGCGCATGCGCTGGGTCAGGCGAGACCTAAAAAGTGCTGACATGGTCAACGCTAACTGCTCCAAAGTGATTTGTTTTTATTTACTTTAAGCCATTTTTACTCTTTGTCTAAACTCTGACATGTCTAAAAAAAACATTGACAGCGCTAGTAGGTCTTGCATAGGCAAAACCTGTTGGCTTTGCCAGTGCCCGTTTCAGTATTTTAACTGCTATTCCTCTAGTGTACGAAAGTTGATAAATTACATTGTTGCATAAACAGTTGAACAGTGCCATAGGTTTGGTTTACAATGATTGTTTTTACAGTTATTTTAAACTGAAGCAAAACAAATTTAGGACTGGTTACTCCTTATGTGCCCGTCTGCGAAAACAAATACGGTACTGAAAGGATATTTAAAAAAAATCTCCAAACTAGAGGTAGCGAAGGAAGGTATTTTTAGGTGCATTCCTGGAGGTGGCACTCTATTTCCAGCTTACTTTTAAATTGCATGGCCTGTTTTCCTGTGTATTTTTCTCAGCATTTGATGCATCACCATGGAGATGTTCAGATGTAAGACATCCACGGGAATCCTCATATCATTTGGCAGTGAAGCTGCCATCTGATGTAGTTGAAGGCTTAATCAAAATCTAAAATGCAAGCAATAAAGTTTCTCTTTAGTTTTATTCTTTAAACAAATTAATTAGTTTGAAAATTGCCAGAAAATGCCTTGCAGTGTAGACAGTAAATTTCGAGTTTATTAATTTTAAGGCTCTTTCTAGTTTGTGCATTTTTAGGTCTTGCCTCAGTTTAATATGTTTTGTTTCGAAATGCCTATTTTGAATTTGCCAAGAACTTACACTGGACTAACAGCCCACTCACTGCTTATCATTGGTTGCCGTTATTATTTCTGTCATTTGCTTGTGTATTCACTTGCCTACATTGCCTGGTCTTTGTCCCTCCCCTGGAGCATAGTCTTTATACCATCCTTTTGATTCTCTGACTTACATTCTTCCATTGCTGATTGTTTTAGGAAACTACATTTTTCTTTCTGGTTAATCACTCCAAGAAAGTGCATGTGTTTTGTAGTGCTCTCCCTTGCATGCATCTGCCCCAGCCAAATACTAACCCCCGCACTTCATGTTGCTCGATTGATCATGTACTGCTTGCTGTCTCTCTCGTGCGTCTCACCTGCCAAACTGCCCCCTAGCCCATTTATATTACTCTCCCTCAGTCTGCTGTTTTTCTCCGCTCCTTCCCCCATTAATTTTATTTTAATTTTATTACGTGCTTGTCCATTGCCAGCCACACCCAGGCCCTTCTTTTTTTTTTTAAACTTGTTTTTATTGTATTCATTAGCAGCAGCACAATACAGTAATCAGACACATAATTTTCCACAATGTAGAGCAATGCAGTAGCCCCTGAATGCGGCAAGTTGGCAGAAAACAGTTCAACAGCGGTACATTTCTCCAACATCCACCATCTCGCTCCCCCACCCCCGGGATCCCCCATCCTAGTCTGTGTCTGAGGCATCGTCTTCAGGATCTGAGGGCGGGTCACAGATGTCACCCCTATAGGAGTTCCACGCTCCCCATACTTTACTCCATTTGCCAGGACAGCCCCGTCTAATAAAGGCCGACTTCTCTGCAAACATGGCCTCGTCCATGTCTGTGCCCCAAGCAGTGAGGCGCGGCAGTTCCCCTGTCCCCCATTTTTGAGCTATGTTGCGTTTAGCTATCATTAATCCTAATGAGGCCCAGTCCTGCGCCAGGCGCGAGAGGTCGTTAGGCTCCCAGATATTCAGCAGGCAGCGTCTGGGCTCCGGCACCAGCGTGACTCCCCCCGACTGTGACAGCATGTTCATCACCCCCCGCCAGTACTCCTGAAGCACGGGGCATTCCCATATGGTATGGAAGAAGCCTCCCACCTCCCCGCAACCACGCAGGCAGAAAGGATGTGTCGCGCTGCCGATCTTGTACAGTGTGTGCCTGGTGTAATAGGAGCGGTGGAAGATGCGAAGCTGCACCAGCCTGAGCCTCGATGGTATACCCGCCTCCCGTGGCGAGGCCAGCGCCTCTCGCCACTCCGGTTCGTCGAATTCCCCCAGATCACGGGACCATTTCTCGCAGAGAGGGCCCATTGGGTCCGGCAGGTTGTTAATCAGCTTACGGTACGTAAACGATGTGGACCTTTTTCGGCATATAATCCGTTAATAACCGGTCCTCCAAGGGCGATGCCTCTGGTACCGCCACACCCGGTGTTAGCCGTGCCAGCAAGGTGTGTTTAATTTGCGTGTAGCGGAACCATTCGGAGGGCGCCAGTTCATATTGCTGTTGGAGATGGTCGAATGTGATAACGTCATTCCCATGCCACATGTCGGCAATCGTAGAGATCCCTATAGCGTCCCACTTGTCAAATCCCCTGCTGTGCCGGAGCCTCCCAAGCTGCCTGGAGTCCCACAGTGGCGTGAGCTTGGTCAGCACCCCGCGCCACCCTAATCTGGCCTGTGCTGCATGCCATATGGCCACCGTTTGTCTGAGAGGGCCGATGAAAGCCGGAGTCAGCCCACCATCATACAGGGTTGCCAACACACCTCGTTCCCCCATTATGTCCCTATCTGCTCTAAATGCCGGGTCCGTATGCGGGACATGAAGCCACTGGTTTATGACTTTGAGCTGCGCTGCCCAATAATAGAGCTGAATGTCGGGAAGCGCTATCCCCCCGTCGTACCAGCCGCGAGTCAATTTTGACTGCGCTATGGGCGGCGGTCTGCCACCCCACAGAAGGGTAGTCACCTGCGCTGCTATCGCGCGGAAGTAGTCTGGCGGGACGCGATACGGAGTGTTTTCCAGCACGTAGACGAACCGGGGAAGGGCCATCATTTTAAAGAGGGCCGCCTTCCTCAGCAACGCAAGCGGTAGCGTACCCCAGTGGCGCACATCGCGCCGGAGGCGGTCTAATGGGGGGTGCAGATTTAGTTGGAAGAAGTCCGTGGGGTTGGCCGTGATGTGGATACCCAGATACTTAAACGACTCCGTCACCGTCTGCAACGGGCAGTCCACGGGGAGCCGGGGAGTGGGGCCGCGCTGCACATAGAGCACCGATTTCGACCAGTTGATAGTATAACCGGACGCTCTCCCGAAAATATCACAAATGTTGAGTAGGGCAAGGATGGAGCGTCTCGGGGAGGAGAGATAGAGTAGCACGTCATCCGCGTAGAGGGAGATACGGTCCTCCCAGTCATTTGTCCATTTAAGTCCCCGTATCTGGGGTTCCCAGCGGATCCAAGCCGCCAAGGGTTCTAGCACCAGACCGAAGAGCAGGGGCGACAGGGGGCATCCCTGTCGGGTCCCACGCGTAAGGGGAAAGTCTCTCGATATGTGTCCGTTCACGGCCACATGGGCCAGTGGTTGGGCATATAAGAGCCGGACCCAGGCCCTAAATTTGGGCCCAAAGCCCAAGTGCGACAAGACGGCAAAGAGGAAGGGCCATTCGACCATGTCGAATGCCATTCGCGCATCCAATGAGAGCAGCACCGCCGGTTCCTGCACCTGTCCCACACGGGCCAACACTCCGTGTAATCGTCGCAGATTAAGGGCCGTGCTCCTGCCAGGCATAAAACCCGATTGGTCCGGGTGTACAATGTCCGGCAAATGCGGCGTGAGCCTGGATGCCAAGAGTTTCGCGAGGATCTTCGCCTCTGCGTTCAGCAGAGAGATAGGGCGATAGGAAGTGCATTCTGACGCCGGCTTGCCAGGCTTAGGGATAGCCACAATAGTAGCTGTCCGTTGGTCCTGCGGGAGTACACCCGCTCGGAGACTATCCGTAAACATGTTGAGCAAATGAGGGGCGACCGTCCCGGCCAGTCGCTTGTATAGCTCAACTGGTATACCGTTGGGTCCCGTCGCCTTACCTGACTGCAGCGCAAGGATTGCCATTTGCACCTCCTCCACTGTAATGTCAGCCTCCAAGACATCCGCCGCCTCAGGGGCGAGCCGGGGCATCGCCAGATCCCGCACATACGTCCCTGCCTCCTCCTCTGTCATGGAGGAGCTGGAGGAGTAGACCCGCCGAAAGTGACGCGCGAGAGTGTCCGCTATCTCGCCAGGTTTTGTTAGCACCTGGCCTGCCTCAGAGGCGAGCTGCGCTATCCACCTGGTTCCACCCTCCCTCCTGTCAAGCCACGCCAGGAGCTTCACTGTCTTATCCCCCAGGTCATATATCCTGTGCCGTGTGGCCAGCACCCAGGCCCTTCTTTAAAAAAAAAAAAAAAAAAAAAAGATATTTCTTTGGAGGGGCAAGAAGCAAATTGCTGTCCGCCTCCATCTTACAAAAGCTCTTTCTTGCTTGCCATTGTTTTTATTTTTTTATTTACTGATCCATTTCAGATTGGAGCTATAAAAGAATGGTACCTGTGAATTTTGTAGGCGTGTACATGCCTGGTCATGCACGCATTCTTCATCACACATGTATGCTCATTGAGCTCCTTTATTCATTTATTTTGACCTACGCTGTACCACACTGGCAACAAATGTTTTTGCAGATGCTGTATGATATCCACAGTTAGCATTGTCCAAGCCAATAGGAACAAAAGGCGAGATCTATTGGCTTTGCCAGTGCTTGTTATATCTGGGTTCACAATGCAGCTTTCCAACAGCCCTTTTGTTTACAATATGCTCAAAGTGAGATTTGGGTCTGACTCCTTCAACCACTGGCTTTGTTGGACCAGCATTATTTTATACTTTGACTTAAGACTTTGTCAGTCATCTCTGGACTTGGCCCAAATATATTTCTCAACTGCTTCAGGGTGTTTTCCTTTAGGGTGTATCTTTCCACAACCAATTACCAATGATGTGTATGCAATGAACTGTATGAGGACTGTTTCACAACTATAAGCCTCTCCACTCCTCTTCCATTAAAGGCTCCCTTGTCTTAAGTACCCTGTTTTTAGGTCTCGCCTGGCGTTAGCAGCGCGCATGCGCTGCACTCGCCATGCGCGGGCGTTTTGCAATCGATAAGATTTCAGAAGGGGGCTTTAAGCCACGCCCTTCTTTTTAATTGGCTTGCGTCGTTTATGTTAAACGACGGCCGTGATTGGCAACCAGGGTTTTTTGTTTCCGCCTTGTCCACTTTTAGGACGGCCCATTTCGACTGTCCAACGCCATCTTTATTTGGCGTGACGTGGGAGGGTTCGGTTTCGCGCATGCCCCCTTTCACTTTTAAAGCGCAGCCGAGACAAGGCGCTAATGCATACGTTTTTTTTTATTTTTACAAGCGCTACTGTCTGCTTGTTTTCTTTGTTTCTACTGTTGCTTGCGCATATTGCCTGAAATACACCTCCTTCTTAACTCTGCTTTCACCCACTGTTGTTTATCGTTTGTCCCTCCCCCTTTTCTATTGGCCCTTTGCCCTGCTACACTCTTGGCTATGCCAAGCGTGTTTCTCTAGACCTGTCCCTCTGGGACAGGCCAGTGTTATGGCACGTTCTCACAGAGCAGGGGGCCGTGGAATAGGCGTCTCCTCAGAAGCATAGTATGGCTCTGGATCGGCCACCTCCCTCAGACTGTTTACAGTCTGGTAAGCGCTGCTCTCCGGTACTGAGGCTTCGTTAAGTGGGCTCCCGTGTCATGGGTGTGGCTGAGGGGGTGTTGTATTCCGTTGCAAGTAAAATGTGTTAACGGGAACTGCCTGCATTTTTTAATATGATTAAATCCGGGAGACGTTGTGGATGTACGGCCAGAGCTGCCGACTTTGGATGGAGCTGGGGAACCAGATTCGAGCCTCGGTGTCAGCTCAGCTTCCTGTGATTCTGGGAAAATCACTTAATCTTCCCGTACCTACCAACAAACGAATGTGTCACCTTGTGTAACGTAACTAGTGCTCGTGTAATGCACTCCAATACCTTCGGGTCGAGTTTGCGCTATATAAAACTGCAAAAAAGAGAGAGTTCCTAAGCCTGATTGCCGGTGCCGAGATAGCTTTAGCCGCTTTTTGTTTTTTTGCACAAACTCGAGCCGAAGGTATAGGAGCGCTTTACATGAGCACATTTACACAAGGACACATTCATTTCCTGACAGTGCATGAAGATGCCCCAAATGGCTTGCTATAAGGTAACTTGGGGCAAGGGATCAAGTACATTTGGCAGACCTGGTCAAGTGAATTGGGCATATTGCCATATGTATGATAGAGGTGTTTAACATAGCTCTTCATGACGGGGAGCCTGCCCAGCAGCGAGATGGGAGTATGCTTCTATTTCTTGAGGCTAGTGTGCAGTTTTCATGCTGGCTCAAAAGCTGCACCTTTTCTTAAGTAAAGACTAGCTTGAATTCAAGAATTGACTGCTGGGACATCATTATTGGAAACTGTGAAATGTTGAATGTTTTAGCACTTTTAAATAAGCACCTATGGTATTTCACTGGCATGGTTAATCAACTGTCGACACCATGCTGCTTCTTGAGGGCTTGTGGCACAGTTATCTAAACTCTTCTTTCACCCTCCCGTGACGTAGATATTCATGTCTGGTGAAAGTAGACGTGGATGTCAGCAGCATTGATGGTGCGCACAGGCATAATTAGACCGGTTTCTGTTTTTTACAATTTCGGAACATTACTGCGGTGACATGAAGAGTGCACATCCTCATAAACAACCAGTTAGCCCCTCCTAGTTTGGGGTAGACTTCACCTAAAATAACTTCTTCTAATCGTTCTCCTTGTCAAATCGATGCTTTAAACTACTACACAGCTCACAAATACAATTCAAAAAGCATAAATTAACTACATATCACAAACATACACTAATTAATACAAATATATAAAACAATACAATTAGCAAACCAAATCGCTTCAACTTAAACAAAGGCGAGACCTATTGCATTTCCAATGCTTGTTTGGTCAAGCCTGCCAGTTAACTTACCAAGAATTTGCTGGCATTTTCTTGCTTCCTTTTCGAGGGCAAACCATCCGTGTGCTTTTTCCCCCATGCTCTGTCACCTGTGTGCTTTTCCCCTGCTCTCCATGTTGCTGTCTCTGTGACCCAGTGTGCTTCTCCCCCCTTGCACTATTGTTCTTCTTCCTGTCTACATCTTTCTGTCTCCCTCATGCTCTGCCCCCTCCTTTGCTTTCCTAACCTTGCTCCTCACACCCTTTGTTGCCCCTCAGCTCGCCGTTCTGTTTTACATACTTTTTTTGGGGGTGGTCCAGGCAGCAAAATGGTGCCGGCCTTTCACGCATTTACATCTTTTCTATTGACTGATTTAAGCACGCCCACCATCTCAGATAGGTAAATACAAAAGAAAATGTTGCCTGTATCATCCTGTAGGTGCATGCATTTGAAGATGCAGGCTCACGCCAAGTGTGGCCACTTCATTGCACCTCTTTTTTTTTTTTTTGATGATGCTGAGCAGCACCAGCAGAAAGCATTGCTTTTAACTAATATTGTTTAGCGGCACCAAGAAGCATTGGCAAAGCCCGTAGACCCCAAAGGCAAGATCTATTAAATGTGCAAATGCTTGCTGTTTCTGTGTCAACAGAAGATTGGGCGGCAAGGAGCGTTTCTTTCTATGCCACAGAAGGTTTTAAAAACAACTGTAATGAAAGCAACCTTGCCTTCAACATTTGTGTATTATTAAACTAAAAAAATGTATTGTACTGAAGGCAGATGTGCCTTCAGTACGGCTACTTTTTATTTCTTTGTGCTTTTGTCTTTTAGAAAATTAATTCCAGGCACATTGGCTATTCCAGTGCTTGTTAACTTTGTTGTTCTATGACTGACCAGGACCACTTAAGAGATCTGATCTGACACATGTTCACTTGTACAACACAATCAGGTCCTACTGCTTTCTGTAATAGGAAGGAAAAATAATGCTAGCCCGTTGAGCTTCTCGTTATGAATTATCTATGCCATTGAACAGGCTCTTAGTTGAAGAGGAGTATGCGGTGCCCTGTGTTCGGCTCTTAGGCACTCCGCTCTACCAGTGAAGGCTTTGGAAAATCTAGTCAGGAAGTGAGGATGATTGTCTGCACCGTCTCATGAGCTACTATGTTCTGGTGCTCCCTTCTTCCCAACTGGTTGAAAACATTCTGTAATGCAGACAGGACCATCAAAGGCTTCTTCTAACGGACACTATCACTTGTCGTTTTTTCAAGGGAACCCAGCAGAAATGTCCTCTCCTCAAAGTGGGTCCCCATCCCCTACACATACATCACTAACGGTTTTAACACAGTGCCTGTTTTTGTCACTATCAGCAGGGCACAAAAAGTAACTTCTGAGGGGTCAACAATTTTTGGACATTGACTCACGTTTGGCTTCCCTGTCCACAAAGAGGCATTGTCTCTAATTTTGAGTGTCTGTTTAGTAAAATAATAATAATCCTGCGTTCCACCTATGGTGCTGACGTACGCCTTGAAACTGTGTATTCTCTGCGGTCTCTATTTACAGCTGTAACACCTTGGTGTCAATGCTAGCTTATCATGCGTGCCTACTTATTTACTTGACCAAAATCTCAAACTTTTGATGTCAGCAGTTGCAAGATGAAGTGCAGTATAATAATTAAGATGGCTCTCTGTACCTGCTCTTCTTTGAGTGTTCTTTCCTCGGTGCACCACAAGAAACGCAAGCACAGAAACATAAAGAAGGGAGAGAAAGGACAAGCTGAAGCAAAGGGAGATATTCCTAGTTGTTTTCCTTGAGTAGAGTCCCGGGGCAGCAAGTGTTAAACTCAAAATTACCACATTTTCACCATTTCTTAAAATACTTAGGGAATTGTTTTTTCTTTACAAAAATTATTGGAAGTTGCACTTTCCTCAAATATTCCATGACTGGGTTTAGAATAGAAAATCTCATCTCCCAGTGTCCTACAAGCCCACTGCTGCCTTGACTGCACAACTCCACCAACACAATTTCTCAACTACTAATAGCAACTCATTCTCAGTCAGCTTGAAAGTATGTAGCATTTAATCCTTTTAGTTCAATTTTAGGTGATTTGGAAGTCAGGCTGGATTAGGATCCCTCACAATGTTCTTCGATGCCTCCTAAGAAGTCGTTGTCAACTCCACGCAGGTTGCCTTATTGTCAGTCTTCTGCATTCATTGTCTCCTGGTGATTGATGTTTTGCAGAGAATTCTTACTCTATCCAAAAAACATAACAATTGTTTTTGTCACTTGTCGTTTTTTTGGACACATATGCTAACTATTCAGCCATCTTCCTGTCACTAATATTAAAGGATGCTTTACAAACCCCATTGTGCATACTATGCGATCTGTTTCATAAGGTCTAGAAAATAGGAGAGGAAATGAAAAGTATCTTACAGGCATATTTAGAATATGGCTCATCGGTTACTCCATCATAAACGTCAAGTATATTGCCATTGCCTTTTTACTAGTGACATGGTATATAGTGCATTTGGTAATAAGGTGGACGTAATATCTATTACGTATGTTACCATAACCCACAGGAAGACCCGAAATTATGGAGCTTGGTTGGTTTCATAGATTCTCATTAAGGCTGTATTTCTTGGACTTTGCATAGTTGTACTAAGGATGCAGGTGAACGGTGTGGCACAGTTTTAAAGCCAATACTCAGTGCACAGAAGTAAGTCAATTTCATAGTGCATAAACAGATGCTAGGCCTTGATCTGAGCTGTGTGTCATGTCCAAAATCAGATGTTGACGGTTTTTAGTCCAAGGTTTCTATTTGCGCACATTGTGGGAATAGTGCAGATTGCTCTCTCTCTAGATAGGCAATTTGTCAAGAAAATTCCTATTTGGTAGTTGCAATAGCATTTGCTGAAACAGCCTCAAAGACCGATTCAAATCTTATTCCAGATATAAACATACAGAAGTAGTAATTGGGCTCATACGTCATGCAGTACTATACGCAAAATTGTTTTTCATTGGACAGTTTTTACAGCTTCCACGAAAGCAGTACCTGGAATAAGCCAGTATATGTAGATTTGTGTGTTTAGCTGGTGTGCTGGTGAGTGTAAGCGCGACTTAACTTAATTAGTGGTTTTCTATGTCGAGCCTGGGCAGCGCATGCGCTGCTCTGCGAGCCATGCTATATTGGAATATGTACTTGAAGACCCGCCCACTCTCTGCTCATATTTGTCATTGGCTTGTGTCACTGTCCTTCGTAAATACTGGGTTCTAATTCGTTAATAGGCTTGATAGTCCCTCCTTAGTACCACCTTGTCTTCATTTGTAACCTTTCATGAGGACTGGTCCTTTTACCTCTGTTGTTACATGATACGTCTTATTTAGTCTGTAAGCACTATTTTCTTTAATGCGTTTTTCCTACTGCATGCACGGCGTGCTTTCCTGCAACATTCAGTGTGTCGTGCGCTTTACAGGCCGTCACGTGCACAATTTTTTTATACACAGAGCCGCTCTGTGTTTCAGTACGTCACTCGCTTTGATGTTTTTTTTAAATTTAATTACTATGTCGTCCGCTTCACGTACATCACACAGGTGCTTTTATTTTTAAAACGAGTAGGGGATGTTCAGAGCACACGGTTCGTGGAATGTTATTTTTATTTAAATAAATATTCACACGCTTCACGCGATATTACTTGTATTTATTTTTTTGACATACTCAGCGCGGCACCGGATTTATTCGACATTCCATGGCAGGAGCTTTGAACGCGTGGAAATGTACCTTTTTAGGGGTACACTGATGCAGGGTCACCCTTATGTCCACGGGTTCAGAGACTAACAAAATAGAGATCAGCACTGTAGTTGGAAATAAATAACAAGTTTATTAATCACTCATGAGTGGGACCGCATCCAAACAGCGCTCTCAAGTGTTGCCTGAGGTAGTACACTGAAGTCACAGAACACAGGTCTTTTATACAGGTTTTCTACAGTGTAAGCATGTGAACAGACATAGGGAGAACAAGTTTTAGAAATAGTTATCGGCAAACAAGGGCAGATGAATAACCACGTGGTCAGCAAAGTGGGAGGGGGAGCAGGAGTGCTTATGGCAGCAGTAAATGGTTGAGACCAGGTGCTCTGGCAGCTACAAACCCTCAGCACGTACATTGCTTTTAGCTGAGTCAGGAAGTCAACTAAAATAGATAGCACAAGCAGAGTGAAAAGATGAAAGAATTACAAAAGGAAACTTAAATGGACACCACAGCCAAAATGGCTGTCGCTTATGCCAAGTAAAATATTACACGTTTTGCACAAACATGGTTGTAGCGAGCCATCCAGGCAATTGATTAGTGTTTGGTGACTATAGCCACACAGACTATACTGTAGCTTGTAATACGTCATTACGGGGGTAGTACTTTGTGCTGCAGAAAGGAAAACCCCTCAAATACTTTAAACTAGTATGCGGCGGGGTACTAAAATCCTGCATGTTTTGTTGCACTGACTGGATTTCTATCAGCAAGCTTTGATGAAGAAAGGTTTACGTACATGATGAACATTTCTTTTGCCAACATTTTTTAATATTAGTTCTTGTTCCCGGCTGACACACATAATTTACCGATGCTGTTTAAAGTGTTTGTGCACATGCCCGCCCCTCTGCTGGGCGGTGGTAATAGTATCTTGCACCAACATTACCATTAATGGCATAGTTGACCATTTTGGTGCGAAATATAAAACAAGCTTTTGCAATGCAAATGGTCTTGCACTTACGAGATTTTGAGCTATTGGCATTGTAAATGACAATGCCTTTTATTTATGTGTTTAAAAAACCTGCAATAATAAAAGGCATTGTCATTTACAATGCCAATAGGTCAAAGTTTTGAAAATGCTAGACCTATTGCATTGCAAATGCTTGTTTTGCTAGGTTATTCAGTTACTTACGTTTTGACTTCAAACTTAAACGAAATGAAGATACACATTCAGACAGAGTACACGGTGTCATGTGTGTTTTATGATGGTGATATATGGTATAAATGACCACTAAACATGGCAGCCTTTAGATTTTATTAATAGATTATTGTGCTGCCTTTAAGTGTCAATTTAATGTAGACTTTGTTATGTATCAAACTTATGTTCTCTCTTGTACTGTGTTTTTATTAGCTGTCAATACAGCAGCAGGCTGACAAACAGAAGTCTCCAGGTTAATGTTTTGCTCATTAAAACCCATCTTCAATGCATTATTTACCGGTCATGCACCACTTTTCTCACCTTGATGAACGGATTTGTGCCTTTTTGTGCATATGAAGAGCAAAAAGCAAGTGGCCTCCAGAAAACAAACAGATGTTTATATATTGTCTGTAGGAGCTTTTTCCTCTGTCACTAAAAAGATAGCTGTGATGCCCTAAGTAAAGTATTTGAATTTCCTCGTGAGTCTTGCAAGCCTGTGTTTTAGTGTCTCTTCAAAAACTATGTGAAAATATACCTGTAGTTACTTTGAATTCCATGAGTCGAGAAGAGAAGGACAACAAACAGGTGGTTTAGTTGCCTTTGGGCCAAAGAGTGTCCTTTAAAGCTATGTGCTACTGCCACAGAATTTTGGATGGAAAAGGGCCTCAGTATTTGCATCCTCTTATAAAACCCTACCTTACCCTGTAGGAGGCTTAGATCCGCAGGGGCTTTTCTAGCCATTATCCCCACTGTGAAAAGTGCTGTGTGGGAGGCTGCTCCTTTAGCTGGCTGGCTTCCAAACATTGGAATGTCTTGCCCCTGGTGCTCAGACAAGAAAGCTCTGAATTGATCTTTTGGAGGAGACTTAAAACCTTGTTATTTGGACTGGCTTAATGCCATTGTGGAGCTTGCCTTATAGGTGTTACCTGAGTAAGAAGTATTAGTGCGGGGACACTTCGGCTGAAGTAGCCAGGCGTTCGATAAACAACTTTATTATTGTTATTTGCTGGAGACCTAGAGGGGGATTTCGAAACCACTGAGGGGACTGAGGTTGTCAGGAGTTGTAAGTGGAGGGAGAAGGGAATCTTACAATTTTTATTTCAGCAGCTATAGGTGTAGATAGAGTTGTTTTTCACTAGTAAGGTATGGCAGTGGGGTTAAGTTTCAGCTGCTGAGATGGATAATTAGCCTATGGCTTAGAATTCATATGGGACTGACTGAGCATTCCATCTTGCTTGTGCCTTTAACAGAAGCTGCATTGAATTGGGTACTAGCAAAATATGATTTGTCTACTGGAATAAAAACCACTTCTTTTCACTTAAAGTAATCCAGCTATACTGACCCGTTTTATATTTCTATTTTGTCCTAGCTTTCTGAAACGGAAATATATACGAATATAATCTAAACAGTAAAAGTAATCGTTTTTTAGGTCTCGCCTAGCGACGCAGAGCCTGGGCTGCTCGCCTTGGCGAGACATATAGTCGTCGGTTTTGCTAGCGAAGGGAGACAGGAGATGGCACGCGCCTGCATGCACATCTCCTGTCCCCGCTCGCAGGGTTTGAGCAGAACGCGTGCCACGGCGACAACTTGTTGATCCTCCAGCAGTTCTTGTGGATCTTGTCCAGATACTGGAGCTCGTCATTGTAGCTGCGGCTCAAGGTAGTAGCGGCCTCCACTGCCCCTTTCACACACTCTCAGAGCCTCAGAAAGAACCGATGTCCAAGTACACACCGTGTCGCAGGCAGATGGCGTAGAAACAGACGGCTTTCTACACACGCAGCCTGCTGATGCCCAAGCAGAAGCAGGGCTTGTGACGTCATCTCTGGGTGCCTCAGCACGCCTTGGATGCCAATCGCGTAGTTCCAATGATAGGACGAGAGAGCTGGCCTAATGCTCTTACCCTTTAGCGCTGTCAGGCTACCAAAACGAAACTTTAGAGTCCTGTATAGCAGATTGTGTGTTTGAGAAAAACGGCATCCAAAAATTAGACGCCTTAAAAGCTTAATATATTTTTTGGAAATTAATTATTAGTGCGGCTTTCCACATTTTGTAAATTGACGAAACAACCTCTAAGTAGGAATTGGACACCCTTCCCATTCCAACATGGGCGCTACAAGATAAATTTGTATTTCTCAGCCCAAGCCTATTATCCACGTCGTCAGTATGTCATTACGATTGACGTCTATGACACCGCCTCTTCATATGTCATCTCTGTCACTTTCTTTCCCCTCCCCTTTCTTTAACACCGTGGCTCAAAACAATGAGGTTCTTTCAGATTCTCCCCGTCACGTGATAAGATGGTCCCCGCCCATTCTCCACTGTCACGAGAGTTTGTTTCTCAGACCACCACGTCAAAGAAACATTTGGAGACTAAGGAAGGTGGCAGCGGGTGTCGGCCCATCTTCTGGGACAGCAGCGCCGGCCTCTTCTAGACTTTACCAGGAACAGTACTACCTCAGGTACAAGCCAAACAGAAGGCGCCTCGAACACACAGTCCTGATGCATATTGAGTTTGTAATGCGGAAATTGCACACAGCAGAAATCCTTGACTTTTCTGGCGAGGTTGTCAACTCATAGTATAGCTGCCAAGTTTTCAGATAGTTTATGTGTGACATTTACATGTGCTTAGTGTACTTATGAGTGCCACCGTACAGCAACATGGAGACAGTTTGAATGACACTTATACTGTTTGTAATGCAATTTTAAAATGACTTTAATAGTCGCAGTGTTTTCTCAGCCGTAGGCTGGGACCTCGTAGCACTATCAATATACAAGTAACTATTCCTCACTGTGCAGGGATTCAGTTCTGTTTCTCTTTGGTTGCACGCACACATGGTATCCCTCGTTGTCAGTAGTACACATGTTCCTTTCATTGGTAGTCCATCAGCAGCGGATCGGCACCTGTCCTTACAGGCATGCTGTATTAAGGTATGGATTTGAGCCTCCGCCCATTTTCCACACATCTTATCAATTGGCTCCAGTTACTGCCCTTTCTAAATGGTTACTTTTGATTTGTGAATGGCTCTAGTAGTCCCTCCTAAGTAACGCCTTTTCTCCTTTTGTAGCCTCCCATGAGGACTAGCCCTTTTACGTCTGTTTTTATGTGCTCTACCAATTGTCTCGTGTTATCACTTCATTGCAAAAAAATTGCAATGCAATAGGTCTTGCATCACTGAAAGTTTGAGCTATTGATGTTGCAAATAATAATGCAACGCCGATAGCTCAGACTTTCAGCAATGCGAGACCTATTGCATTGCAAATGCTTGTTCTTTGATGTTTGTGTGTGTGGTTTTGAGTGCTGTATAATGGCATGCTACCATGGCAGGGTGCTTGTCTTCAAGATCGACCTTATGAAGTTGGAGGTTTGCTTCTGAAATAGAGCTCGGGTGAGCAATTTGTTGGCCAGTAGGTACATCATCGTGGGTGTGGCCAGTGAATGGTGTACAGGCGGAGCTTAGTTAGACCATTCAAGTTTGTTATGTTTATTACCTATTATTACTCTTATGATTCTTGTTGTTTTATTATTGATATTGCAAATAACAATATGAATATTTACATAGTCAATATCTGAGGAATAACATTATGATCACTAAACTCGGTGTTCAATTGTCTGCTGATGATCCAAGCTTCTGCAATTGCTCCTGCAAAGAAGGGCAAATAACCTTACATGATTCTGGTGTGCCTGCTTTTGATTTTTCAAAATATGTGATACA
This sequence comes from Triturus cristatus, assembly GCF_964204655.1. Taxonomy (NCBI): domain Eukaryota; kingdom Metazoa; phylum Chordata; class Amphibia; order Caudata; family Salamandridae; genus Triturus; species Triturus cristatus. Next base: position 866,507,753 of record NC_140589.1, read on the forward strand.
TGGCCAGGATTGCTGCATTCAAGATAACCCATGTTGTGCACTCAGACGCCTGTTTAAAATGGCTCTGCGGAGGCACAAAAACAGAGAGGAGAGATATTTAAGGCTCATGTGTGTAGTAATAAGGTTATAACATGCAATGGGACTTAGTATCCAGCATGCTGCTGGTGTTGGGGTGTCACTGTGCACAGAGTGTGATAACTGGTAAATGTTGTGACTAGGTTACAAGAGTGTATGTCTTTATTAAGGAAGATGGTGAGTGATATGTGTTGGCTCACAAAGTGGCAGTGCTATACATGGCTCTTTACTTGATGACAGGCCTGCACGCTGTGCCAGTGACTGAAGGTTGGCTGAATGGAACATATAGGCAGGGCCCGTCTCACAGTATACAGTCGGGGAGCTTGTGATTGGCCTAGTGGAGGAATGTCTGCCTCAAATCTGCATGGGCTAGAATGTTGTGTTGGGAGTGAGGGTTGGAAACTGTGCTTGAGGCAGATGCAGCTTCTAGGGTAGCTGGTACTTAAATAGCCTCAGAGGAGTTTCTCCTGGTCATAGCTACTGGTTAGCCATTAAGCTTGGACGGATGGACATTTGCTCCAACCTTTGTCACTTGTCTGTGTCCCTCTGAGGGCAGCCTGGTCCCCCAGTCCTCCAGTAAATCGAGCGGCCTTCACAGAGAGAAAACTCTTCACTTCTGAAGTCTTTAAAGAATGACTTCGGGACAGAAACAAAAAGGCCCCAATTTCCTGCTCTTTGCCCTCTTTTTTCAGGTCTCATGGGAAAGTGGGAGGAGAAAGATACCTCTGGTAGTGGGGCTGTATTTATTCATTAGCATTGCTATTCTTAGCTGCACCTAGGGGGCAGCATGAAGCAGGATAGAGGATAGACTTACCCATTGAAGTTGCAGAAAAAGTTCTTCCTTGCATAATAGGCAGTTTCATTTAAGCAGGTTGGTCCATAAATATGAAATCTCTACCACATGGATCTCAAAAACCTGTGAAGGAATTGTACCGGAATGATGCCGCCTGAGGTGGAAGGGATTCTATTCTGTTTTTAGTTTTGCCTAGACAGTGCATGTGCTGTCTCTGTAAGACATTTTGTTTATATACTGTGGGCTCAGAATCCTCTCATTGCTTACCATTAGTTAGCTTCTGCATCGCTCTAATTTCCTTCATTCCTGTTTGTTTTGGCATGCCTGTTGTTAGACGTGGCATCTTTTGGCGTGGTTTCCCTTGTCTTTTTGTCTCTGACCTGCTGTTTTTGACTGTGTGCAAACCACTGTGAACAAGAGACCCCATTTCTAACATTGGTGTTCAGCTTTGAGCATAGGACTTGTATTTGTACAATTTGATTGGTATACACTACTTCCTTTATCGCAGACCATTGCACCTCACCATACTGTTTTAAGTTTTTCTTTTTTTGCAACTCTTGAACTTTGGCCACACTCATGTCTCGGTCTGTAGAGCCTGCTTGAAAAGCTCAGGATAGAGCATGAAAGAGAAAAAACTTTGAAGGGATGGCTGTTGAGGAAAAGGAGCCAAGAAGGTTGATTCGAGCACAGATGGTGGCAGCATAGCTTCAGTGCAGTCTGAGGTGAAGGTGCACCTACCCAAGGGCCTAGTGAAGGACTATAGTCGGGAGGATGACGTAGGTTGTTTCCGGGCTATGAAGCAGATTCACACATGAACAGGGTCCGTGATAGATACTGGGGGGCAGGTGTGAGGAAGCACTTTAAAGTGGAGGGGAGGGACACCCTGTTGGCTCTAGGTACCACAGGACAACTTGCATACTCCAACATGAAGCAGACCTTATCAAAAGGTATGGTCTTGCTGCAGAGAGGTACAGGAACAAGTTTAGGAAGCGTACCAAACTTAATTCACAAACATGGCTTGAATATGTTGCTTACTTCTGCAGTGCACTGAATGGTTGGGTGAAGGGCAGTGAGGTAAAAGATTTTCAGGGGGCTTTACGATTTGATTGTATGAGAGCACTTATCTAGTCTTTGTTTTCCAAATCTGCACCGGCACTCGATTGACAGTAAGCTGACAGCCCCCAGGAAGTTTGCTCAGGAGGCGGGCCACTGGCTCAGCACCAAGGCCCACAATTGTTGTATGTGGGAGACTCAGCCAAGGGTGGGCAGGGTTCCCAATAGAAGGAGGGTGGTGACAAAAATAATACATGTAAGGAGTTCTCTAAAGGGCCCCAATCTAGTTCCCAGGGTTATGATTCCCACCCCCTGTTGAGAAGAAGAGCTGGTTCCTGGCAGGGAAGGGACACCTGAAGTGTTTTGCATGTAATCAGGAAGGGCACTTCAAGGGGGATCCCAAGTGAGTGTCCCAAGCAGGCACAGCCCCCATATGTGGGCAGTCACTGGGGATGACGAGTGTTGCACTTGGACAGGAGTTGGTCCCAAGTAGTGGTGGGGAGCCAGCTGAGATGACCCTAGTCTCCCTGGGTGAGAATGAGATGCTTCAGAGAGCCCTCATGCCTGATATTACCAAGAAGTACAGGCACTGGGTGACCATCAATGGGAGGAAAGTGGAGGCTCTAAGAGGCACAGGAGCCAGTATGACCACTATCCGGTGTCATCTGGTGTCTGAAGAGCAGGTAGTCCCTAATGCGGTCCACCAAGTTGTTGCTGTAGATAACAGTGAGCACCAATGTTTGATGGTTCAGGTTCCCTTTGAGTGGGGGGTGGGGGGGTCTAAGGTTCCTTGAGGATAGCTGTGAGTCCAACCATGCCTGTTGATTGTCTGCTGGGTAATAACCTGGAGCATACCGCCTGGGAGGAGGTGGAGCTCAAGTCGTACTTGGAGATGCTGGGTTTGCCAGAGTGGGCGTGCCTGACAACACCGTCCATGCCTGCCAGAGACGGTTATCAGAAGGACCTGGAGCCTGAAAGAGTGGTCCAGGTGCCTGCCAGGAAGAGAAGAGGCACGGGAAACCTTCCCCATAAATTCCCACAGTCCAGGAGGAGACTAAACCTGAGGGGAACGCAACAGAACCTAAAGGGAAGCTGTGGCTGAACTGTGGGACTTGCCTGATCTGACCCATTGGTAGCAGGAAGGAGGCCCCAGGAATTCTGTCCAGATCAGAAAGAGTGTCCCACTCTTCTGGGTCTTCTGGAGCATGCAGAGGACCAGGCAGCTCGTAACACCTCAAGATCTCACCTGATCTATTGGGAGAATTATCTCTTGTATAGCGAGTCTAAGGTTGCCGAGCCTGGGGCAGCATGTGTGCTGGTGGTACCCCAGCACTTCAGAGCCTTTCTGCTGGGTTTGTCTCATGATGTGCCTCTGGCAGGTCATTTGGGGCAAGACGAGACCGTTGACCGGCTTGTGACTTACTTTTATTGGCTCCAAGTGAAGAAGGCCTCAGATGGTTTCTGTAGGTCCTGTCGTACCTGCCAGGAGAGTGGCAAATCTGGGGGGCGGGGAGATGCAAGGCTCCCCTCCAACCGTTTCCTGTTGTGCGCACCTCTTTTAAGCAAGCGGGCATTGAAATTGTGGGGCCTCTAGATCCCAAGACAGTCTTCGGCAGGAGGTTCATCCTGGTCTTGGTGGACCATGCCACACTGCCCCTGAATGCTATCCCTCTGAGTATGGTGACTGAGCCCACCGTGGCCAAGGCACTGATGGAGATCTTTACCCAAGTGGGTTTCCCCAAGGAGGCGATATTTGACCGGGGTACCAATTTTGTGTCCTTGTACATGAAGGCCATGTGGAAGGCATGTGGTGTTACCTACAAGTTCATCACCCCTTACCACCCCCAGAGCAATGGGTTGGTTGAAAGGTTCAACCGTACCCAGAAGGGCATAATTATGGGTCTCTCCGAACCCATGAGGCATACGTGAACGTCCTCTAACCATGCCTTTTGTTCGGCTACAGGGAGGCACCACAGAAGGGGGTTGGCTTCATCTCTTTTGAACTTCTGTATGGGCACCATTAGAGGAGCTGTCACTTTGGTAAAGGAGGGTTGAGAGCCAGCTCTTAGGAAGCCACCCAAGGATGCATTCAGTTACATGCTGGCGTACTGGAACCAGACAGCACGCTTCCGGAAATTCGTCCAGGAGAATCTGGAAGCTAGCCAGGAGGATATGAAACGTTGGTACGACCAGAATACCACTCTGGTTGAGTTTTAGCTTAGCCAGAAAGTTTTGGTGATGGTCCAGTATAACCCCTGGCTTTCAAGACTACTGGTCTGGGCCATTTAAGGTGAAGGAGTATACGGGTAACATCACCTACCTGGTGGACTTGCAGTGTACTAGGAACCCTTTGAGGGTCCTACATGTGAACCGCCTCAAACCACATTTTGAGAGTTCTGAGTTGACCATGTTCTTGGTCATGGATGATGGGATGGAAGAGGAGAGACAATATATCCCTGTCTTCCAAAGAGCAGGATGGATCAGTAGAGGGTGTGAACCTCTCCCCTACTCTGACCCAAGAACAGCAGAGAGACTGTCACTGGTTGCTGGGACAGTTTACCTGACTGTTCTCACTCATCCCTGGAGTCACACAATGGTGCACCCAAGATATTGACACTGGGGACAGCCTGTCTGTTAAGCACAAGTCTTACAGGTTGTCTGATAGAGGGAGGAACAGCATCATGGGGGAGGTCTCTAAGATGCTGGAATTAGGGGTGATTGAGCCCTCCAACAGTCCTTGGTCCAGCCCAGTCGTTTTGGTCCCTAAGGATGCCACACCCAGTGTCACACCTGAGCTGCAGTTCTGTGTTGACTACTGTGAGCTCAATGCCATCACCAAGACTGATGTGCAACCCATGCCCCGAGCTGCTGAGCTCATTGATCGGCTAGGAGCTACTAAGTTTCTCAGCACGTTTGACCTAACATCTGGGGACTGGCCGATTGCCTTTACCAAGGGGTCACAAGATAGCTCAACACCATAAGGGCACTACCGATTTTGGGTCATACCTTTTGTGTTAAGAACGCCCCTGCCACATTCCAGAGGTTGGTCAACCAGGCCCTTGTTGGGTTGGAGAACTTCAGTGCCACCTACCTTGACAACATTGAAGTCTTAAGCTCCACTTAGGAGGAAAATGTGTACAATCCTCAGGAGCTGTTAAAGGTCCCGCAGAGCGCAGACCTCCCTATCAAGGCCAGTAAGGGCCAGACAGGGCAGAAGTCTGTGGTGTACTTGGGACAGCAGGAAGGGTGTGACAAGGTGCAGCCCCTGCAACCAAAGATTAATACCATTCTTTCACAGCTAACCGAAGAGGGCCTAGATCAACCTGTAGCCTTCATTAGTAGGAGGTTACTCCCCAGGAAGCAGAAGTAGAGCGCAATGGAAAGGGAGCTTTTGCTGTGGTCTGGGTGCTGAAGAAGCTAACTTCCAGGTTCAGACTGACCACAGGCCCTTCAGATGGTTAAGGCAGATGAGTCCTAAACTTTTGAGGTGGTCCATCTCCCTACAAGTAATTGACTGTTCGAGGCATGTGGGCTGCTGAATTCATATCTGTGCATAGATCGCCGCCTAGTGTTGGGTCCGGATGTTTGCACGTTGTTGTCCTGGAAGAGTCTTCGAAGTATCCTGAGATAGGTGACTCCTCCCCTGGACCATAGTGCGCATGGGCATCCTCTCCATCCTCAGATTGTTTTTTTCCGCCATTGGGTTCGGATGTGCTTATCTTGACTCAAGTTAGGAAAAACTCTTTTCAGGCCAAAAGGCCTTTAGTTCGCGTCGGTACTGTTCCCGATCGGTATCGACAGTTACTTGTTAGTTTATTAACTTCAAAACCAACTTTTTCGCATCGACCATCGACACCATCGATGATGGAATCGAGGACACCATTCAAGCGGTGTCCTGTTTGCAATGCGAAATATCCCCATATCGACGTCCACCCGGTGTGCAACAAATGCCTTTCACCGGATCACGACGAATCCACATGTATGGCCTGTGCCCGATTCCGATCCAAGAAGACCCTTCGGAATCGACGAGCGGCGAGACTTGAAGCGCAGCAAGCGGCACCGGCCCCGACCAACATCTTCAGCGCCGAGGACGAAGATGTAGAAGGCGTGGAGAACCTGCCCTCCAGCCCCGCTTCCGAACACGATTCCGGATCGGAAGACATCGAAGAACAACTCTTTCACAGAGATGAAGACGACACCGAGGTAGGAGACTACGATGAGGCCTTAGGGGCCGAAGAAAGTGGCTCCGGTGACGAGCAAGGCCTACCTGTACAGACGGAGGATATCCCAGTGCGTCAGTCTATGGCTCCGGTCGAGGGATCGCCTTCGGGCCTTACCCAAGACCTATCTCGCAGTTCTTCGGCCCCGCCCTCGGGCCCGGCCTCGGACATTCAGCGACAGCCATTAGGACCCAAACCGGCTGGTTTCCCTTCATCGAAACCGAAACCAAAAGTCGTGTCGGTTCCACAGAAACCGAAACTGAAAGTGGTACTGGTCGGATCGAAGCCCACTACACCTTCGACGCCAGCAAAACCCGTCGGCACCGACCGCACCAAACGGGACTTCGGTGCCGAACTCGAAGCAGCAGACGTCGGCGCCGACACACGGAAAAAGGCCATCGGCACCGACAAACCGCCTCGGCACCAGGCACCGAAACAATCGGCTCCGGCCACGAAGGTCAAAATATCCGCTGCGTCGCACACCCCTTCGAAAGCAGCACCTAAGGCACAATCATCGACGCCGTCAACGGCTACCGCCTCTCCTCGACTCGATGACCCCGTGGCCCCGAAGCAGCCCACGCCTGCCTCTACTGAACCGCTCGGCGCCAAACAACCGTCGGCGCTCCAGGTGCGACAAGTTGCAGAGTCCTTGCAACGCATCAAAGAAAAGGCAGCCCTCCAGGACACGTCGGGCCCAGAGCCGAAAAAAGCTCAAAGAGCTTCTCCAGCGACACCTCATATCACTTTTGGCCTGCCGCCATCCACGGCGCCAAAAATGTTTGAAATAAGAACTCGTGTCACCCAAACTAGGATCACACCTGCCGAACGCTCTCCTACGGAGACGTCACCATCTCACATCATCGATGCCGACACCGGCAGAATTATGCTCCACAAGCAGAGAATATCTTCCGAACACGCTTTGGACTCCTACCGGATCCCGCTGAAGAAAAAGCTGCCAGCAGATTCGGAGCCAGTTCTTTACGAACGTCTCCATACCTCCTACCCAGATCCACAGTCCTTCTCCCCGACACACTCCGAAACCGACGTTTTGGAGGACTATATGGGTGACGACGTCCCCTACTCAAGAGGGATGGACCCTGAGGGCCAACAGGACCCTGACCAGGCTTGGGATGACCCTGTAGACACAGGTGCACCTATGGATACACAGGACACGCAGCTCTATGGCGCAAAAACGTCTCCCACAGAGGACACTGCCGCATTCAACGCCCTAATTGAACGTGCTGCGGAAAATCATGGTGTGCAACTCCACTCTGATACAATCGAGGATGATTTTCTAATGGATACTTTCGCATCCTCAGAAAGGAATATCAAAACTCTACCCATGCTAAAAGGTGTCCTCAAACCAGCAAAGGACATTTTCAAAGAACCCACCAGTGCAAGAGTGATAAACCCCAGGATCGACAAAAAATATAGGTCGGCGCCTGGGGACCCTACGTACATTAGAGGCCAGTTGCCTCTAGATTCCATCGTAGTCGCAAATGCTCGCAAACGGGCACACTCGCAAACAACTGGGGATGCTCCTCCCCCGGACAAAGAGTCCAAGGTGCTAGAGACCTCCGGCAAACGGTTTGCAGCCCAGGCAGCTAACATATGGCGTATTGCCAATACACAGGCGCTCCTAGCTCGCTACGATCGCGCACACTATGACACATTAGAAACCCTACTCCAACATCTCCCTGACCAATACAAAGAGGGAGCAGAGATCCTCATCAGGGAGGGACAACTCCTCACAAACGCATCCATTAAGTGTGCACTGGATGCCGCAGATACAGCTGCCAGAGCAATAAACACCAGCGTCATGCTACGACGACACGCCTGGTTACGAATCTCCGGATTCAAACCTGAGGTTCAAAATAACATTCTCAATCAGCCGGTCAACCCCGACTACTTATTCGGGCCGGAAGTTGACGCCACCCTAGAGAAAATAAAAAAGGACACAGACCCTGCAAAGTCCATGGGGGCTCTCCAAACACAGACCTTTCGGAGTGGCTCCTTTCGTCGCCCCGGGAATAGAGGAGCAGGCAGAGGACAGGGGTCACAGCAAACCTACAACAAGGGCAACACACAAAGTACCTACGATAAAAACACCCGGGGTGGGTATCGTGGCTCCAGCACAAAGGGCAGAGGACGCGGATACGGCAATACCAGGTCCTCCCCCAAGAACAAACAGTGACGCCCTCTCCCTTCCTCCCGACCACATAACACCTGTCGGGGGAAGGCTACAACGGTTCCTGTCCATGTGGAACTCCATCACCACGGACAGGTGGGTCAAAGATATTATCAAACACGGTTACTGCCTAGAATTAACCTCCACTCCACCCACAATACCGCCAAAACACCGTCCTATGTCCTCAGAGCACTTAGCGCTCTTACAGCAGGAAGTACTGAGTATGCTGGAAAAAGGCGCAATAGAGGTCGTACCCGTCCACGAGCAAGGCATGGGGATATACTCCCTGTACTTCTTAATACCAAAAAAGGACGGGTCACTCAGACCTATACTAGACCTGAGACCCCTCAACCGCTACATTCTGTCAGAGCATTTCCACATGCTCACCCTACAACAAGTCCTCCCGCTGCTCAAACAGGGAGACTTCCTAGCCACGCTAGATCTCAAAGACGCATATTTCCACATACCCATTCACCCCTCACACAGAAAATATCTCAGGTTCACTATTCAAGGGCAGCACTACCAATTCAAGGTTCTCCCCTTCGGCGTGACAACAGCACCCAGAGTTTTCACAAAGTGCCTAGCTACTGTGGCTGCACATCTACGGAGGCAACACATTCACGTCTACCCTTACCTGGACGACTGGCTTGTTCAGGCAAAGTCAGCCCGGCAATGTGCCAGCCACATGTCCCACACCATTCACCTTCTTCACAGTCTGGGGTTCTCACTAAATTACCCAAAATCACATCTCCAACCCGCACACGTACAACAGTACCTAGGTGCAACCATAGACACTCTGGCGGCCACAGCTCAGCCAAATTTAGTGAGGATCAACAGCATACAAATGCTGATTTCCAAGTTCAAACCACAACACTCCCTTCCTGCGCGAGTGTTCATGCAGTTGATAGGCATGATGGCCTCCTGCATCTTCATAGTCCCACACGCGAGACTACATATGCGCCCGCTTCAGGAGTGCTTAGCACGTCAATGGAATCAGGCTCACGGGCAACTGAAAGACCTAGTGTTGGTGAGCGGTCGGGCATACAACTCTCTGCATTGGTGGAACCCACAAAACCTTTGCAAGGGCCGACCGTTCCAAGAGCCTGTTCCACAAATAATACTGACAGCGGACGCGTCTCTCCAGGGATGGGGAGCTCATGTACTCAATTACACAGTGCAGGGACTATGGACAACACAACAAAAGAAGATGCACATCAACCTTCTGGAACTGATGGCAATCTTCCTAGCCATGAAGGCATTCAAAGTACATCTGTGCAACAAGGTCGTGTTGATCCGGACGGACAACATGACCGCCATGTACTACATACAAAAGCAGGGAGGAACACACTCTCCACAGTTGTCTCATCTGGCTCAGAGCATGTGGAAGTGGGCCATTCAGAGGAACACGTTCCTCATGGCGGAACACCTCCCCGGCAAGGACAACCAGATGGCGGATCTGCTCAGCAGAAACAGCCACCAGATGCACGAGTGGGAGTTACACCCATCAGTACTCCAACCGTACTTCCAGCAGTGGGGTCATCCAGACATAGACCTATTCGCCGCAAGCGAAAACGCAAAATGCCAAAACTTTGCCGCCAGGTTCCCACATCCGCAGTCGCAGGGCAATGCGATATGGATGAACTGGTCCGGCAGATTTGCGTACGCTTTTCCCCCAGCACCATTGATACCGCTGGTGGCGCGCAAACTCAGACAACACTCACTGACACTCGTCCTGGTTGCTCCAACATGGGCACGCCAACCATGGTACACCACCTTTCTCAAACTTTCCATGGTGCCGCATCAAAGGCTGTGGATCAAACCCGCGCATTTGACGCAGAACCATGGAGAGATTCAGCACCCAGATCCGCAACAGCTGAACCTGGCAATCTGGCTCCTGAAGTCCTAGAGTTTGGCTACCTGAATCTGCCACCTGACTGTATGGACATCATTAAGGAAGCTAGAAGACCCACTACCAGAGCTTGCTATGCAGCCAAATGGAAAAGGTTCGTAATTTATTGCAATAACAATGACATTAACCCGCTGGATGCATCCATCCAAAACATAATTTGTTACCTCTTACACCTATACCGATGCAATCTGGCATACACCTCAATACGTGTCCATTTGACCGCAATATCAGCCTATCTCCAGACCAGGCAGCATCTCTCTCTATTCAGAGTGCCTGCCATCAAAGCATTCTTGGAAGGACTCAAACTAGTAATTCCTCCAAGCCACCTACCAGCTCCAATGTGGAACCTCAACTTGGTCCTCACACGCCTGATGGGTCCACCCTTCGAACCTCTACACTCATGCGAGATTCAGTTCCTCACCTGGAAAGTGGCTTTCCTAGTAGCGATCACTTCTTTGAGGAGAGTTAGTGAACTCCAGGCACTAACCATTCAAGAGCCATTCATACAGGTTCACGCAAACAGGGTTGTACTACGTACCAACCCAAAATTCATGCCCAAAGTGATCTCGCAGTTCCACATGACTCAAACTATTGAACTGCCTGTTTTCTTTCAAAACCCACAAACTGTCGCAGAAAGAGCACTCCATACACTGGATGTAAAGAGAGCCCTCATGTACTATATAGACAGGACTAAAATCTTCAGGAAAACAAAACCTCTTTTCGTTGCCTTTGCCCCACACCACAAAGGTAACGCCATCTCCAAAGCAGGTATAGCCAGATGGATCGTTAAATGTATTCAAATTTGCTATCAAAAGGCTAAACGCACATTAACGATTCCCCCACGAGCCCACTCAACACGTAAGTTAGGGGCCTCCATGGCTTTCCTGGGAAACATTCCTTTGCATGATATATGTAGAGCAGCCACCTGGTCCACTACACATACATTTACCAAACACTGCTGTGTAGATGTGCAATCAAAACAGCAGGCAGCTGTAGGACAGGCTGTTCTCAAAACTCTTTTTCAGACCGCTGCAGCTGCTACTGGTGGCCGCCGCTAATAGTGGGTACTGCTATGTATTCTATGCACAGATATGAATTCAGCAGCCCACATGCCTCGAACTGAATATGCTACTTACCAGTATGCATCTGTTCTTGGCATGTAGGGCTGCTGACATTCATATCGCCCACCCTCTTCCCCGGCGCCTGTGGCAGCTGCAGCTCTCAGAATTACTGTATAGCATGGTCATCACTTTCTGTATCTACTCCATCACTGCCACAATGGCGAAAAACAATCTGAGGATGGAGAGGATGCCCATGCGCACTATGGTCCAGGGGAGGAGTCACCTATCTCAGGATACTTCGAAGACTCTTCCAGGACAACAACGTGCAAACATCCGGACCCAACACTAGGCGGCGATCTATGCACAGATATGAATGTCAGCAGCCCTACATGCCAAGAACAGATGCATACTGGTAAGTAGCATATTCATTACGGTGGAACACTGCCATGGAATAGAACACACCAACTCTTATGATCTTTCAAGATTCTTCCACCTTAGTGATGAAAACTCCCAAGAGGTTGGGTAGGTATCCTTGCTTTCAGCTGAGGGGGCATGTGCTAGACCTGGCATCTTTTGGTATGGTTTCCCCTGTCTTTTTGCCTCTGCTCTCCTGTTTCTGACTGTGTGCAAACCACTGCCATCTATGGCACTCTTCTGTACTCTACGACACTCTACTGCACACCACTCCATGCCACTTTACTCCACTCCCTGCACTCTATGCCAATGCACTATATGCCACTCTCCTCCACATTAAACTTCACTCCACTCCACAGCACTCTACTCCACACTACCTTAATTCTTTGCAACAGTTTAATTCCATAAATCATGTCAGGCTTCCATAACAATCAGAAGATCATCCTCCTAGTGTACTTCCCAAGCCCTCCCCACACTCTGACTACCAAAATGCTATTATCCTGATGTGAGATGTAAGGTAAGCTGCAATGTTCTGTATTGAGTGCACAAGGCTGTTAATGTTCTTTTTGCATAAGGTGGCCCTTTGCCTATTTAAAACATCCTTCGTTTTGTTCCCTCTGCAACAGCCACATCCACCAAGTGCTCCTACCATAGAGTGCCCATTCTACCCAGCCTGTTAGACACATACCATGCATTCTGAAGAGTAGCACTCTATGGTTCCCACCTTCAAAGTCAGCACACACTTTGGCTTAGCTGTGAATCTTTTCCGGTTTGTTTGACCTGAAATCACTTGCTAATCCTGCAATTGTGGCCAGAATTGGACTGGTCTTTTTGTCACTCTTGCATTTCCCATGTAAGCTGCGGGCTAGGGTGCTTCTCTCAGAGCAGGAAGGGCTGACTTTACCCAACCATGAAAACTCTTAAGGTCCCAGTCTAGCTGCAGTCTCCTGCATTGTTGAGCTGGTTTGAACATCTTTACAGTGGTGATTTTGGCTTCCATTCAGGCCCTATTGATGTGTTATAACTTATGATTAATCAGGACTATAAACCTGCCAGAAAAAGGAGTAAGTGAAAGCCTTGATAAAGAAATTGAAGTTAGTGAAACACATGCTGGTAGACCAATAGAAAACTTATGAAGTAATTGTCGGATTTGGAGTGAAATGTGAAAAAGAGGAATATTTAATTGAAACAAAAATATCGAATATTCGAGATTTTGGAGCCCTCAACCTCCTTTTTCGTTATATACTTTTAAAGAATGTTTCATTTTGGTCGAATTGGAGATTTTAGAGGCCTCAGCCTCCATTTTAGTTAAGTTCGAAGCATCATCTGTTTTGGTGTGAATTGGGGAGCACCTGAGCGGGGCTTCACTTCTGTTAACCCTAGTATATTATAAAAAATACCAGCAGCTTTTTTAATGTTTTATCAGTTATGCTTATTTACTAAGTTCATCAGTGATGCTTATTTGCTAAGTTCTGAAATCTAAATTTGAGTCCTAGAAAGAGACACTTTGATAGTTAGGTTGATAAGAAAACTTATCGTAGAGTGGTTTTGAATAGGCACTGCTATAGAGGTCTCTTGCCCACAGGCTTTAAGAGGGCTCTTTCTTTCACGTGGGACTAGTCGTTCCTATGGGCCTCTCACAAAAATTGTGTATTTTGAGATCCTGCATTAAGCTGCCGTCAGTCGAACCTCTTTTCGAGTCTTTAAAAAGCAACCTTTTCCATCCAACACAGCAGTTTCTTGCTATTTGCATCCATTGCCTACAGTAAGGGCCAAGCATTCATTGCCGAACCTTTCAGCTCTTTTTCTGCTTTTGTCCATGAATCATATTCATCACCTGTTGAACGAATAATACAGTTTTTTGTAATCGCTATGATTTATTAAATTTTTCTAAAGTATATGAACATTGAAAATCTTTCACAAATTAGTCCAAAAAGAGAAAAACATTTTGTTCATGAATACAATAGGCAGTAATAAAAAGAAAAACAAAAACAAAATGTAGTACCGTAATCACTGTATGAAACATTGTTGTTTCTAAGTGTGGCCCGGCCCTCCTGACGCCTTGCCTTGTTTTAGTTGCTGCAGTCTGAAAAGCACTGAAAACTAGGGCGTTGTGTGGGAGTACGGGGGCTGTGTCTTTTCTCATGTGCTTCCTGTTGGCGGGAATAATACAACACTGCTTCTCAGACACCAGAAGGCGTGCTTCTGCACCTGCAGTTTGAATCAATTGGCGCCCTGCTTTTGTAAAAAAAATTGATGGGGATTTTGTAAGACATCTGTCCATATGAAAAGTTTTTTGTTAATTAAAATAATTTAAAAAAAGAGGATAATCCGCATTAGGGGCACGATTCTTTGCATGATATTGTATACTTTTTCTTGCACTAATTACACCAACCATTTACAGGTTCCTTTACATATTTCATTGGCTCTCTTTTCCTACTTTGATGGGCAGACCTGAGCTCTGAAGTTTTTTCAAAGTTAGCCTGAAACAGCCATGGACTAATTTGGGATATCCAGAATTGGGAGCAGCTACCCTGGCTCGCCCTTGGTACCCCTCGTACTGCCCTTGTGAAGTGAAGAGCAATAGGAGGTTTCCAGCAGTAAGATTTATTGAAGGGGTACAGAGAGCCGTCCCAGCTGGCACAGCCAAGGCACAAGCAGCGACTGCCACTAAGGGAACACTCAGGGCCGGATGCTTACCAACACTCTAGGTGACATGATAGAATACTCGCTGAGCTCTGCCAGTATCACATCACCACACCTTGCTAGCCCTGGAGTCTTGAAGATAATGCAGGAACAGAAAGTGTATTTTATGCTCAATTTTTTTCTCTTATCCACCCAGTAGCAAATAAGAGACTGAAGGGCAAAGGCTGAGAGAACCCTGTCCGTGGGTGTATGGGTCAAAGAATATAATTTCTGCTACACCTGCTATTTTAGTAAATCATCGTTTATGTGGGCTGATTAAAGTTTTTTAGCACAACAGTGAAAAAACAGTTTCTAAAGGCTACAGATCTCAGAAACTTAAATGGGGAAATCAAGATACTTTTTTGGAAGGTACACTGAATGATCTTTTTGTACCTTCCATAGACCCTCAACTGTTATTTATTCAACAACGGATAATTTTCAGAAAATACAGGTGTCCAACTTCGGATGTCGATCACCAGGGTACTTGGAACAGATTTCTTACTTATGGGCTTGCAGAAGACTAAATATTTTGGAGCGCTGCATTTCCCTAATACAGAAATCTAAAGAAACAAAGCATAATCATATTTCACTGGTATTCTCTCCTACAAAATGTATTGAGTAGTCAACCTTAATTCTTAATGAAGAGCCCTCAGTGTACAATGGTTAACCTTCGATGTGTGGAAAAATCCTAGTACCCGTTAAGTGGAAGATGGACTGATATATATATATATATATATATATATAAGAATTGCCTTTGCTTCAGAAACACAGTTTAGAAGAAGATTGCATCATTTTCTCACTTCAAAAATATATGGTGAGGTAATGTCATTGTATCATATTTAATCCATGTATCTGTTACTAATGGACCTGTATTGCTAGGCCAATATATGAGTACACTTACATATTTATCCACTTCCCCTTCTTCCCTCCCCCTATTAATTCCTTGTTGTCTGTGTATGTGAAAGTTCATGCAGTGTATTTAAATATTTGTTAAACTTAGAATGTTTTGTCTGGCATCTTTATATTCTTGTTAGGTTGTTGTATAAACAAAACCAATAATAAAAAGCCAGACATACTGGATTTTGTCGAAACATAGACCTCATCAAATGTTTTCTTTCTCACCTAGTTTTTAGAGTTTCCTGACCCTATTTTGTGTTCGGATTACTTGCCTGATCTGTTGAAGCAATCCTCAAACTCTCTGTCGTCAACGGAACAGAAGTGCAGCACTGTGTCATGGGAAGAGCTAAAAGCCATTGACTTGCCCTCCTTCGAGCCTGCCTTCCTGGTTCTGTGCCGTGTCCTGCTCAACGTCATTCATGAATGCCTCAAGCTAAGACTGGAGCAGAGGCCTGCTGGAGAACCCTCACTCTTGAGCATCAAGCAGGTTGGTTTTCAAGCTTTGCCAGACTGTTTGTCACTCTACCTCTTGTAATGGTTGCCTTGAAGCCACTAATAATGACTTTCAACAAAAGCTATGATTAACAGTGAATGGTTTAGCCGCACTATTCAGTCATACTGCACCCAGACTGTGAGTCCATTCATCCAGTGTAGATAGAGCAGTACACACAATTAAAGCTAAAAACCTGGGCCACTTATTTAGCTTTGGTTGAATAAATTCCACAGATTTTAAGTATTATTCTTACTTGCTTCCTGAGAACAGAAGACTCAAAACAAGATAACGTAATATGAGTTGCTTGGAAATTTTGTGTTTGGGCATTCCTGTCACATTAATTATTGCTGAATTCTGCAGAACAGGAAAGCAGTGATAGGTCAGAAGAACATGCATTTGAAAATATAATTTCAGGGAAATCCTGCATTCAGCGAGAGCCCGTAGCTAAGCAAAGCTCTAAAGTAGGGTTAGCTCCCATGTGTGCAGGGAACAGTTGCAAGCAGGTTGGTTGTCTCTCCTTGCACTGGTGTTTGTGTTGATTATCTCCCGCAGTGACTTCTCCAGCCAGAGATAAGGACTATTTGATTGTCTGAGTTATTGTGTCAGGGCTCTTAGACCCTGTTATATAAAAAAAAAATGCAGACCTGTTTGTGTTACTGTGCAGCCCTGAGTACTGTTTGATTACAGCGTAAATCCCTTGTGATTGCCCTTCTCCTCAAATGTGCATCTCAAGTGTCGGTGCCTGCCTCTCTGTTTTTATTGGTGGGACCCACCATTGGGGCCACGTGACTTTTCTCACTTCTACCTGTTATTCTCTCTATTCTTGCACTTGCAAGCCCAATTAAACTTTTTCTTGGCTCAGTGCTGAGAAGGTGCCATATTACATACCACCCCCCTTCCTGGCACAGCGCCACATCATTCTGCACGGTACATATCTGTTTAAGTAAACAGCCTTGTTCAGATGGCTTCTCTGTAGTGTTCTTCAGTGGCCAGTGGTTCAGGCTTTTGCTCCGCTTGTGCGCCTACATGCAATATCAATTTATATATAACGTATCAAAAAGGAAAGAGAATTAAAGCTGTCAGGGCTATCAAAAATTCTGTTCTTTCGGAGGCAATATTGGACATCCTTGGTGTACATTGTTTGACTCTCTCTAAGCCACTCCCATTTCAAATGTTTCAAACTTCCATTTGTGTGCTAACCCGTTTTTACAAAGGTTTTCTGAATTATCTGCAAGGGTGGCAAATTAGCTGATTTGTAATGTCTCTCACATTGTGGGGTAGGCTAAGGACCTTGTGAGGAAAGTTCAGCATTTTTAAAGACCTCCCCATTTCAAGAGTTCCTATTATTTTCTTATGTTTTTAGGTCTGGCCTTGAGGAAATCTCCAGTTGTTCTGTCAGACTATTATTTTTTTTGGTCAGCAGGTTTCATCCATTGATCTGCCATTCACCTTTTGCTTCTGACCACCACAGCACACAGCATGGGGCAGTGGGTTAGCCCACTGTAGCTATTGGCTCCCATCACTTTTGAGTGAATGCACAAATCCTCTGCACATTGTTCACATACACTTAAAAGTACTTTCTCCTCCTCAGTGGCAAGTCAGGTTCCAAGTTTGTTTTATTTGATTATTTCTTTTTATATTGCCTTTAATTAGCAGTTACGTATTTTACCTGTTCTTTAGCTGGCCAGTTAGATGGAGATTTATTTTCTGTCTCCTTTTTAAAGTTATAAAGTGTTTTAAGTGGCATTGCAACATTGTAGCTACCTGCACTTTGTTTACTTGGATAGATGGAAATTTATCTCGTCTCTGTCCCAAGCCATAAAATAAAAAACTCTGTGGCCCAACTGACAGGTTTGTTATTTAAGTGAACATCCTTAGTAAAATAGCCAAATCCATGAAAGTTTTTTAAATGTAAATTTTTGGGGGAAGCATAAGTCGTCCGTGTTTAGGTGGCTGCATATTTTATTTCTGTTTATTTTGAGGCGTTTTCCTGAATTAAAATAAATCAACGATCACACTAGCTTGCCATGGCCAGACCTCTCAGCTTTGCCAGTTTTTTTTTTATGTCCAAGGCACCTTATTTAAGTAATAGGGTGATGTGAGGGTGGGGTGCGGGGGTGGTTGGGGGCGGGTCCGGGTTTTAGACTTGTTAGAAATTAAAAACATTCCTTGAAACGGGTGCTATGAGCCCCTATATCTATGTCCTTAACTGTAATGACTAATATATTTATTGATTTCTGAGCAGTGAATGTAAAAATGGTTAAGGTGATATATGTCATGCAATCTAGTTTCTGTTTATATATCACGTTTTACTGGTTACAGCGCCTTGAGACCCTACGGGTATGTAGCGCGCTTTATAAGTGTCACTGATTGATTGATTGATTGGTTATACTTCACGTGTTGTTTAATCTTGCAGTCCCTAAGAATGGTAGTTATTTCCATGATCTTGTGTTTCTGTATTTTTTTCGTATAGCGTATTACTTGTGTATAGTGCATACTTTTGACTGCCTCGCCTTCGCTCTGACGTTGAGGCTGAAGACTTGGCGAGTTTCTCTTGGTTCTTGTCAGTGCATCATAAAGATGTTCCGAATATATGGCCATCCAATTTTTGGCCTCTCTGCGAGGGTGCCCTAGCGACGGTCATGTATACCAGTTGCAGTTGTGCTTCTGTGAAAATGTGTGTGAAAGGGGTGCACAGTTGTCAAAATATTGACACGGTGAAAGCAAAAGAAAATGCAGTGCTTAGAGGTGAGTGGGTGCTTTGTCTTGTGGGGGTAGGGAATTGATGGAGAAGTGAGGAAGCACATGCAGGAGAGAGTGAAAAAGAATGAAAAAAGTTGCTGAAGAGGAATTCGATGAGGTGTAAGATGTGCAGATGGAGGAGCTGTGGTGAGAAAAAGGTTTTTAATCTCGAACATAAAGTGAACATAATGGGAGCTATTGAGACACTTTGAATACCACTACACCTTCCACAAGGTTTCAGTAATGTTTCATTCACAGACTCACAATTTTAGAGCTGATAGATTTGCACTATAAAATATTGACAACAAAATCATTCTTACTCATTTATCTTAAACAGCTAACGATCACAGACTAAGCCAGTAGTCCTTGTTGGTTTTTGGTGAGTGTCAGTTGTTATGTTTTATATCTTGATGCAAAAACAGAAATGTCAGAGAGACATTAAAACACTGATTGGGTGAAACTCTATGAGAATCACATATGACCAGGGTTGGATTCGGATTAAAAATCTGCCCGGGCATGCTAAATAAAAGTGGCCCACATTTGCATATTGCCTTTCCGCAAAACACTGCTTCAGCGTCATTTTATTTTTAAAAAAAAGGGGGGGGGGGTAATAAAAATGCATGGATTAGTGTACACTGGTGGAAAACACCTGAAAGTGAGGCCACTTTTGCTCAGACCCCCTGCCCCTGCTCAATATGCATATATTAATGGGCCGGTCCAGCGAGAGAAAGGGAGTGACACCTCTGCCATTGATAAAGGGGAGGTAATGGACGCACATCTACCTCCAGAAAGGCCACTCAGGTACCCACTTGGCCGCTGGCGGCATTGAAAAACGCAGAAACCATCCATATCGGCCCCCCCAGGCTGCTCAAAATAGCAGCCCACGCCTGGGATTCGGATACCAACCCCACGGGCATTGCCCGAGTACCCGCGTTACCAATCCGACGCTGTTGTAATCCACATAGGCCACACCACTTTTAGAGAGCCCCCACTTTTTTAATCCCACTTAAAGCCCTGGGGTTATGTCACAGGCTGGATGCATCTGACAGCTATTCTGTGGGTTCGGATGCTGCACCTTGCTTCTGGTGCATGCTGAGATGGAAATAGCAGCATTTTAAGGACCTCTGTCTCTAAAAGGTAATTTATGGGGAAGTTTAGGGATTGAGGAGTTTGGGAGCTATGGTGACCTCCTCAGCATTGCTGTTCTGGTCGGCAGAACGAGCTGATTGGCACAAGTCTCTGTTCTGCAGAGTGGGGAACGTTTGCATGCCCTTTCAAGCCTGTGAGTGCAGAGCAAAACACTCTGGTGCCAGATTGGTGTAAGACTTGTCAGCAATAGAGCCAGGTACATTTGTTCAGAGTCCATTTTAAGTCGAAACCTTTGGTATTTATATAAGGAAAGATAGCAGTAACCAGTGGTGGATTGAAGAGGGTCTGGTAAACCTCTCCAGCCTAGCGCCGTGAAAACCGATAAACGCATAGGCCCTGCAGTAGCTGAGCAGTATGGTTGTGTTATCACCGCCCTGAAAGGTGCGTGGAAGCATAACGACCGTGTTCTCGGTGAGCAATGTCGTCAGCGTACCTGGAGCTTTCGGTTCACGGTCTGGTGCATGAGGTCCAACGGGAAAAACTGCACAGGCTCTCTGCAATTTGTTCCAGTGTAAAATGTGTTTAACTGGGGGTGATTCATCTTAGGTTTTGATTTTTTACTTAATATTACAACAATCTGAGCGTTATTAAATCTGGAACGCCGAGTTTAACCATGGAGTTATCGTTCTTTCTTTTAACAGCGTGTGGCGAGCTCTCCTCCCCTCTTCTCTCCCTTACTCTACTCTTTACCGTTTTTACATTTTTACCTGCAACTATAAACCTTCACCGACAGCTAGCCTTTTTTATCCAAAATGTTTTTTAATTTGTATTTATTTACTGGAGGTTCCCCTATACATCCTCTTAACCCAACGCCTTTTCTTTTTCACCCTCTCCCTTTTGTTGTGATATTGTTCCCCCTTTCAGCTACCATGTTTCTTACTCCTTGATGCGTACCCGCATTCTATCATTTTTCAGGTCCAGTTTAATTACCCCTTGATTTTTGGATTCAGACATACTGAAACCGACATGAGGACATGTTTCCAGAAAAGTTTTTTTCTCTTGTATAACAGTCATGGCGTTTCTTGTGTTTTTGCTTACTATAATATTACATGCTCTCATTAGATTACATTCAGGTTCTGTGTGCATTGAGAATTATTAGTGTTGGCATTTAAGAATGTTGGGACTGTGCAGCAAACCTGTAAAATTTAAAAAGAAAACCAAAAAAGTATGTTTCTAAACCCGAATATTTGACTGTTTAGTGCATAAAATCTGATTCTTGGTTTTGACTCGTTGCGACTTGTGAATGTTTTCTCTGCAGTTAGTGCGAGAGTGCAAGGAGGTGCTGAAGGGGGGCCTGCTGATGAAGCAGTACTACCAGTTCATGCTGCGAGAAGTGTCTGATGACGTGCAGAAGACCGACTGCAGTATAGACTCGTTTGAGGAGGACCTCCACAAAATGTTAATGGTATGTACTGTGTATATTACTATCAGGGGAGGTGATATTTCAGCAAGGGATACTTAACATTGGGATTCCCACTCTACAGAAGTACAGTTTGGGCGAACATGAACGGGTAGCAGATTATGTGGACAGAGAATGTAGACAGTCAAGGGAGCGGAGGTGACTGGTGGGGTAACTTGCCCAAGATGCAATATGTCATTTGCATTGAGCATACCTGCAAAGGTACAAAATCATTCGCTGTGAGAGGGGCAGGGCCTTGGAAGGGGTGGGGCCTGGTGCCAGAGCTATCTGTGAGATATTCTGCCCCTCCCCAAGCCCCTCCCCCCCCACAAAACAAAAACAAAGGGTCATCGAGGCTGTCACCGATGTCCTGGTGTGTTTTCGCATCTTTAATGAACATAGGCTGCTTACAGCCTCCGAAAACTAGCTGGACATCCACAGTCTACCCCCTCCTCCCGTATGACTGTGTGAAAGGAGCCGACATCGTGTGGCATACGGTGGCACCGTGTGAGTTTGCAGGTATGAGTGAGGACAGTAAAAACAAGCAGTGGCCTGTGTGAATACAGTCACTCAAACACTGTTTACATGCATGGCATGTGCAAATGCTGTTCATCACATTACAAACCAGACCCGTTGGCTTTGCCATTGGTAGGAAAAGTTGCATAAAGTGGTTGTTTTCTGTGTAGACTACTGATCGGAGTGAAGAAATGACTATAGAAACAGTGGGATTGAGTGTATTAAATAGTCTCTCGTGCATTCCACTCTGGAAGGTGGAATGATGAGCGAGTAATACTCCCCTGAGTGCAGCCAAAGCCCACTTCTATGTTTTAAAGACTGGAAACAATACGTCGTGCACAGAGCTGCGCTGTCAAACCAAACCTCAATAAGCCCGACTACTTACGAGGTTAGTGGTTCCTTGGTTTCCTGTTGAAGACGTTATATGATCATGCACGACAAAGGAAAACATTTGACATCACAAACATTTAGATAGAAGTTACCGTGGTATAAATCTTTTTGTAGTCCTTGTTATCAGCTACTTTACTCCGATGTAAACCATTTTCATTTACATGTGGATATCACCTGACCTTCGTTTTCAGGGTCAGACCTGCTTTTTATCCTAATTGTTCAGAAAGAATCCCCTATTCAATGACATGCCCAAAAATATTTCATTAATGAGCATAACTTGGCCCACGTATCGATAATGAACCCGATCACCTCAACTCTGAAATGTTCCTGTAGGATATGTAGGTAGGGCCTGGAGAAGAATCGAAACAAAAATCTCAAAAATGTCATTTGTGATGTTATTTATTAACAATGCATGGGCCCTTTCCAAAATCGCTCCAAAAGTAAAGCAGGTTTTGTAAAATCTTATTGTAAGAAAACACTTTACTCTTAGATGTGCATAAATAACTTATTTGCAAAAGAGACTGTTAAAAATTCGCCCCTGTGTCATAGCGATATCCCACTCTGGGGGGTGGGGGCGAGGGATTCGGGGTGGCATCACGGGGGTTCGTAGGAGTCCAGAAACGTGTCTAGTGACTCCCACATCCCCCTGGTTGCTGGTCTCCAGGGTGAGTTTTGTAGGGTCAAGCTATCCGCACCGCTATAGAACCTTTCTTGGATTTTCCCTTTATTCTTCCTTTCCTATCCTCTCACTTTCTATCATCCTCTACCTAATTTCCCAGCAAGTCAATGCAGAAGGGTTTTGCTAAACATGTATACCAAAGTACCTGTATTTAGTACAACACAACTAAGTTTGGCTAAACCTCGTAACAGAAATGCCAATGTACTTGCTTATAAAATTAATATAATACTTTGAAATGAAAAAAATGTGCCCCTTAAAACTGTGAGCTGAAATTTACTTAAAAATGTAACCATAGAAAAGTTAGGATTGGTAGCCGTAGACACAGTTTCAAGATAATAATGAAGGTTCCTTTATCCCTCATTTTGTATAAATATTATCCTAGTCCGTAAATACTCCTAGTGTTGTCTCGCCTGCAGAAGTAACATTGAATGAATCTGCCAGGGATGCACATCAATTGTTGCCAGTAACCTCGGCTCAGCTTGCTTTCCTAGTTTATCATCCTCCTCCTCCTTTTCAACTTCCGTACTTCAGTGGCCAGTCTTTCACCTCTTAGTAGCACCCCATATTAGCGGATCCTAATGCCCAATTCCTAATGGCCTTTGGAATCTCTGTACCTTCACAGTTGTTCATAAGCGATTTGTAGAATGCCTATTGATATTCTCTCCTTTTTGTAAGGGCGCAGCACAGAAGTCATGTATAATTGATTAGATCCTCTCTGTACATCTCTGAGACTGGTGAGCTGCCGCTGGATCTGTCCATGCACACTACTATCCTTCGCAAATACTTGAGAGCATCTTAAATTTAAAAACTACTTGCCAATAAGTGTAAGGGCAAAAGTACATATTCTTGGTGTAAAGGGTTAATGTTATTATAGTTTCCTTAAACAATCTACTGTGTCTACAACAAGTGAATTATTTCGTATCACTTTACAAAGAAAACTGATTTATTGCTGCCTTCATCCTCAAACTTATTTTGGTTATTAGGTGTTGCCTGCACACAGCTTCATCTCTCTGTTTTCCAATAATCTATTGTTTTTAAAAAAAGTCTATTGTTTTCGAAAAATCTATTGTGTACAATGCAGTGCTTGGAGAGAGCTTTCTAAGCATCCCCCCTCAAGTCATCAGCTGCTTGCCTTCCCTTCCTGCATATGGTTATTTCCTGTCACTCTGGGCTCGGGGACTTCATTGATCCCCACTCCCCTTCCCATCACCCTGAAGCGGACCATAAAGTTGATCAAGCATTGGCAAAGCCAATAGCTCTTGCCTTTGTGAGATTTATTGGCTTTGCTAATGTTGTTTAGATATGTTGCAAATGGCTGAAAGTGATGTAAAAAGCTGTATGCCCAGCAAGCGTTGTCCACATTATAGCACCCCCCCCCCCCCCCTTTAGGCTACACTGAAGCTAGCGTTGCTGTATAATATGGCTAAAACACATTGACAAAGCAAATGGATCATTCATAGGCTAGATCTATTGTCCTTATGGAGAATGCCCTTGCCAAGTTCCTAGTGTGTTCAGATTCAGAAGCATTTTAGGACCATATAAAACGTTGAAAATGTACCATATAAATGTGCTGAATGTAACATAAGTTGTAGGTAGACAGAAAGGTCCAATAGGTTACAGCTTTTATTACAGTGATGCTTTAGGCTGTGTTACTTTGGGTGCAATGGTTACAAAAGAATCAAAAAGGTACTCCGGACTGCTTTTTTAGTAATAAAATATAGCAATAATAGGTGTTCTGTGTTTTTTTTGGAACTTTTGGCCCCTGTGCTACTGCACATGCTGCACCATTCAAATCATGACCCTAGTGCCTGCAAGGAAATTGCACTTGTGACTGCTTGTTTAGTAGTAAAATATAGCAATAATAGGGGTTCGGTGGGTTTCCTAGAGATTTTCAGATTGTGGCCCCTGTGCCACTGCACCTGCTACACCATTCAAATCATGGCCCTAGTGCCTGCAAAGTAATTGCTATTATGACTGCTTGTTCAGCTAGCTATAATCGGTGGTCAGTGGGTTTCCTAGACCTTTTGACCCTTATGCCTCTACCCCGATGCACTATTCAAATCATGACCCGAGTTCCTGCGAGGTAATTGTTCTCATGGCTGCTTGTTTAGTAGCACAGTATAGCAATAATCGGTGCTCAGTGGGTTTTCTAGAGGTTTTAGCCCTGTGCTACTGCACCTGCTGCACCATTCATATCATGACCTTAGCACCTGCAAGGTAATTGTTCTTGTGGCTGCTTGTTCAGTTGTAACATATAGCTATAATCCGTGTTAAGCGGGTTTCCTAGACCTTTTTTTTGCCCCTATCCCACTGCACCTGTTGCACCATTGAAATCATGACCCAGTGTCTGCAGAGTAACTTCACTTGTGACTTCTTGATCTGAAAGAAACACGTTAGTTAGATTCCTCACCTTAGAATATCCCCAGGCGTCAGACTGGATCCGGAAGATTTTTCGTCAGCAATACCCCTTGCGCGTCGCTAGGCGTCGTCTGCGGCTCCGCGTCCGTCGTCGGCGTCGTGCGCCGGGATGACGTCGTCGGAGTACTTAGACGCCGCCCTCGCGCGCTGACGTCAGTTCTTCTTTTTTCCGTGCCAGTAAGCGCAGATCCGGGAGAGCTACCCCTTTTAGTCTTTTTTGACTAAATCTTTTTTGATCATTTTTGATCCTTGTCTGTCGACATCTGGTGCCGGTAGGATGCCTGGGTTCAAGGCTTGCGAGGATTGCCATCGACTGATGTCGGTGACCGATCACCACCGCCGGTGCCTCTACTGCTTAGGCCCCGACCACGACGCGGAGTCGTGCAACGACTGCCAGGCCCTGACTTCGAAGGCTAGGCGGGAGCGGTCCCGCAAGCTTCTCGAGCTTCGCCACTCGGCTCCGCGTCGTGCGCGATCCCGGTCCAGGAGGAGGTCCAAGGATCGCTCGCGGAGCCCTAGCCGACGCCATCGATCGTCCGGCTCCAAGTCGTCGGGTAAGTCCAAACGCTCAAAGAAGTCCAAGAGGCGACACCGCTCTTCGGACTCCCCTCGCCGGTCGCGCGACTCGGCCGAGGGTCAGGGTGGTTCCACCCCCGCGGCTCCGGCGGAGCCGCAGGTGCCGCGTCCGCCCCCATACCTTCCGGTCCCTGGGACTGACGCGGCGCCGGCGGAGATCAGTGCCTTCCTCTCGGCCATGAGGAGCCTGGCCCCGCCGTCGACGCCCGCTGGCGCGCCTTCGGGCCCCGTGGACTCGACTGGGCGAACTTGCCTGCCGGCGGCTCCGGCCCCGGCGCCGTCGACGACTCCGGTCTCGACGCCGCAGGTCCCCGCGGGGCCCATGCCTGGGCCCCAGTCGACGCCGGTTGACCTAGTCACTCCTCCACCGGCGCCGGCGACTGAACCACCGACGCCGTCACCGGCGCACACGCCTACACCTCCGGCGCCGCCGACGCCTTTGGCGCGGACACCGCCCCAGTTTAGCCCTCATCCGGACCCGGCGCCGCAGCGGCGTCGACCGACGCCGCATCCGACGCCGCTTGAGTCCTACCATCTCTACAGTCCGGTTCCGATCATTCCTCCTGTTTATCAGGAATCGGAAGAAGGGGGCGACTGGGAGGGGTTCGAGGACCCTATGGCTGTTCAGTCACAGCTTTCTCAGGACTGGGCAGATGAACTGGGGGAGGCCAGTGGGCTGGACACCTCGCCAGACACTGGATTCACTTCTCCTCCGACCGTTGCTTCGGAGGAGGGTGCCGCATTTTCTGTGGTGCTGCGCAAGGCGGCCGAGGCCCTTGGGCTCGAGTTGCCTGCCGTGGCTGTGAGGACTAACATCCTCACTGAGGTGCTTCAAACCTCAGCAAGCTCCACTGAGCCTCTGCTGCCGTTCAACGAGGCCCTCACTGACGTTCTGCAGGGCACCTGGTCCAAGCCCTCCACGGTTCCTCCTGTAGATAGGAACGTTGCCAGGCGCCACCGCCCTGCTCCGGGCGACCCCAGTTTCCTGTCCCAACACCCCACCCCCGAGAGTCTGGTTATCCAGGCCTCTACCTCCCAATCCTCCTTCCCGACCGCTCCGCCGGACCGGGATTCCAAGAGACTCGAGCAGTTTGGCAAGAAACTGTTCTCGTCCCTTAGTTTGGGCCTGCGGTCCTTAAATACCGCCTGTCTCTTGGACCGTTATTCCCATTCCCTGTGGGATACGGTGGAGGACGTGCTGCCCCTGTGTCCGGAGGAGGTCCGGACGCGTCTTAACCAGGCTTTGGCCGATGGGAGGGATGCAGCACGGCACGCCATACGATGTGGGCTTGACACCACGGACTCGCTGGGTCGGGCGATTTCCACCACGGTGGCGCTCCGCCGCCACGCCTGGATGCGGTCCACGTCATTTTCCGGGGATGTCCAGACCACCCTCATGGACATGCCCTTTGATGGCACTCGCCTGTTTGGGGAGAAGGCGGACAGTGCGCTGAACCGCTTTAAGGACTCCCGGGCTACGGCCAAGTCCTTGGGCCTCTCGGCTCCGCGGGCGCACACCTCCGCTTTTCGCCCCTTTCGTGGCCAAGGAAGGGGCGCCTCCTCACGCCACCAGCCGCAGAACCAACCTGCGCGCGGTCGCGGACGTGGCTTCCGCCGTGGCGGAAATGGAGGCCGACGTGGTCAGCCCACTTCCACCCCGGCAGCATCCGCCTCAAAGCCCTCCTAGTCCGAGCTTTCAGGCCCATACCACGCCAGTGGGCGGCAGAGTTCGCCATCACCTGCTCCACTGGCGGTCCATAACATCGGACAGGTGGGTGCTGCAAATCGTCCGAAGGGGCTACTCCCTCCCCTTCGAGACGACCCCTCCAGCCATGCCACCGCAGCACCACCGTATCTCGGGGGATCATTTGAATCTTCTCCGCGAGGAAGTTTCGGCTCTCTTGGCCAAGGGGGCCGTCGAGCGCGTTCCGAGTCCAGAAGTAGGTCGTGGTTGTTATTCCCACTACTTTCTGGTTCCCAAGAAGGGCAAGGGGGGCCTACGCCCTATCTTGGACCTCCGGAACGTCAATGCCTTCCTCCGAAAGGAAAGGTTCAAGATGCTAACGTTGGCTCAGGTTTTAGCTGCCCTAGACCCTGGAGACTGGATGGTAGCGTTGGACTTGCAGGACGCATATTTCCATATCCCCGTCCTGCCGGCCCACCGGCGTTACCTGCGGTTCACGGTGGGCCAAGAGCACTTTCAGTTTACCGTGCTCCCCTTCGGCCTCACCAGTGCCCCTCGGGTGTTCACGAAAGTGATGGCGGTGGTCGCAGCTCATCTGCGCAGATCAGGGGTTCCAGTCTTCCCCTATCTCGACGACTGGTTGCTGAAGGCGGGCTCGCCCCAGGCAGTCGTCTCCCACCTCCAGACTACGGCGGATCTCCTGCATTTGCTGGGGTTTTCCATCAACGTGCCGAAGTCACACCTGAGTCCCTCTCAGAAGCTCCTCTTCATCGGAGCGGTTCTCGATTCGGCGCAGTTCCGGGTCCATCCACCGGAACAGCGGGTCCGGGATATACAGGCCCTGATTCCCATCTTTCGGCCTCTATCCCGGGTTTCGGTCAGGCTAGTGTTGCGGCTTCTGGGGCTGATGGCCTCCTGCATCCTACTAGTGCATCACGCCAGGCGGCGCATGCGGGCTCTGCAGTGGGACCTGAAGTTTCAGTGGGCCCAGCATCACGGCAACCTGTCCGACCATGTCTTGATCTCGGAGGGCACTGCACAGCAGTTGCAGTGGTGGCTCACGGACCGCGAGTGGGTCAAGGGCAAGAGCCTCTCCCTTCCCCAACCGGAGCATGTCGTAGTGACGGATGCGTCCCTCCTGGGTTGGGGTGGCCATATGGGAGAGGCGGAGATCAGAGGCCTCTGGTCTCCGGCGGAGTCTCGTCTCCACATCAACCTGTTGGAGTTGAGAGCGATCCGGCTTGCACTGAAAGCCTTCCTTCCCTCTGTCAGGGAAAGTGTCGTGCAGGTGTTCACGGACAACACCACCGCCATGTGGTATTGCAACAAACAGGGCGGGGTGGGGTCGTGGACCCTTTGTCAGGAGGCTCTGCGCCTCTGGACATGGCTGGAACACCAGGGCGTCACCCTAGTGGTTCAACATCTGGCGGGCTCTCTGAACGCCAGAGCAGACGAACTCAGCCGCCGGTGCATGATGAATCACGAATGGCGTCTGAACTCCGAAGTGGCGCAAGGTCTCTTTCAGCAGTGGGGAGAGCCTTGGTTAGATCTATTCGCCACCGAAGAGAACGCGCAATGTCAGCAGTTCTGCGCGTTGGAATTTCCAAGGCGGCACTCGCTCGGCGACGCTTTTCGTCACGAGTGGAGTTGCGGTCTGTTGTACGCCTTTCCGCCTATACCACTTCTGCCCAGAGTGCTGAAGAAGATCAGGCACGACCGGGCCCAAGTCATCTTGGTGGCTCCGGATTGGGCACGAAGATACTGGTATCCCGAGCTACTCAGTATGTTGACCGATCCCCCGATACGTCTGCCCCTTCGGGAGGATCTTCTGTCGCAGCAGCAGGGGACGGTCCTCCACCCGAACCTGTCCAGCCTCCACCTCCATGCATGGAGATTGAGCGGCGGCAGTTGATGCCATTTGACTTGCCTCCTGAAGTCTGTGATATCATTCTGGCAGCCAGGCGTCCCTCCACAAAGTCGGTATACGCCTGCCGGTGGAACAAATTTGTGGCATGGTGCACAGCAAAGGCTGTGGATCCCCTTTCCGCCCCTCTTTCTGAGGTTCTCCTCTTCCTTCTTTCTCTGGCCCGGCAGGGCTCTGCCCTGGGCACCCTGAAAGGTTATCTTGCTGCCATCTCCGCCTTCTTGCGGCTTCCTGATCAGCCTTCTCTTTTCAAGTCCCCTGTGGTTACACGCTTTCTCAAAGGCATTACACACACGTTCCCTCCTGTCCCTTTTGTAATGCCTCAGTGGGACTTGAATCTGGTATTGACATTCCTGATGTGCGCTCCCTTCGAGCCTCTTCACAATTGTCCTCTTCGTCTTCTGACTCTTAAGACTGCTTTTCTGGTGGCCATCACCTCGGCTAGACGGGTGAGTGAGCTCCAGGCTTTATCTTCAAAGCCTCCTTTTCTATCTGTTCATCCGGACAAGGTTGTCCTTCGGCCTCGTCCCTCCTTTCTTCCTAAAGTGGTGACTCCATTTCACCTTGGGCAGTCTGTCACCTTGCCCACCTTCTTTCCGCCTCCGCATCCTTCCAAAGAGGAAGAGAGGCTCCACCGTCTGGACCCAAAACGTGCGCTCTCCTTTTATCTGGACCGCACAAAACAGTTCCGGGTGGACGACCAGCTTTTTGTTGGGTACGTGGGCGCTAAGAAGGGGAAAGCTGTGCACAAACGGACCATCTCTCGGTGGGTCGTTTTGTGTATACAAATTTGCTATTCCTTGGCTAAAAAGGACCCTCCTGTTGGGCTGCGCGCCCATTCTACTCGGGCCACAGCGGCTACTACTGCTTTGGGGCGGGGTGTCCCTTTGCAGGACATCTGTCAGGCGGCGACGTGGGCTTCGCTACACACGTTTGCCAGGCATTATTGCCTTGACAGCCAAGTCCGGAGGGATGGCTTCTTTGGCCGTTCTGTCCTCCAGGACTTTCTGGTGTGATCTTGGTTCGCAGACCCACCACCGGGGATGGTATTGCTTGGGTATCTATTCTAAGGTGAGGAATCTAACTAACGTGTTTCTTTCAGATGAACAAGTTACTTACCTTCGGTAACGATGTATCTGTAAGAAACATTAGTTAGTTAGATTCCTCACCGACCCACCCATCCTCCCCGTTCTGCGAACTGACTTCTAGGGTTAAGGTTGTCCTTTCAGGCCCCTAGATTTTATTTTTGGCACCAGTGTCGGTCTTTGCATGGCTCTGCATTCCTGGCGCGGAAGGCTATGTACAAGAACTGACGTCAGCGCGCGAGGGCGGCGTCTAAGTACTCAGACGACGTCATCCCGGCGCATGACGCCGACGACGGACGCGGAGCCGCAGACGACGCCTAGCGATGCGCAAGGGGTATTGCTGACGAAAAATCTTCCGGATCCAGTCTGACGCCTGGGGATATTCTAAGGTGAGGAATCTAACTAACTAATGTTTCTTACAGATACATCGTTACCGAAGGTAAGTAACTTGTTCTTTAGTAGTAAAATATAACAATAGTCAGTGTTCAGTGGGTTTCCTGTAGCTTTTGGCCCCTGTGCCACTACACCTGCTGCACCATTCAATTCCTGACCCTAGTCTCTGCAAGGTAACTGCACTTGTGACTGCTTGCTTAGTAGTAAAATATAGCAATAATCGGTTGTCTGTAGGTTTCCTAGACCCTTTGGCGCATTTGCCACTGCACCATTCAAATCATGTCCCTAGTGCCTGCAGGGTAATTGCACCTGTAACTGCTTGTCTAGTAGTAAAATATTGCAGTATTCAGTGTTTAGTGGGTTTCCTAAACCTTTTGTCCCCTGTGCAGTGCACCTGCTACACCATTGAAATCATGACCCTATTGCCTACAAGGACATATGAAGACAAGACACCATTTATATGCAGTAATAAATGTGTCACGAAAAAGGCACAGTTGAATACATAATTATTGCATAGCTAAGCATAAACACAAAAGCTTTCTTAAAAAGTGCCTTTAAACTTATCCAACTCTCCAAAACAAGTTGCTACGGATTTCATAAATAAAGCATATGCTTTACACATCAAACTGAAAACCAAGCATTGTCAAATTG
The DNA here is from genome assembly GCF_964204655.1 of Triturus cristatus. Taxonomy (NCBI): domain Eukaryota; kingdom Metazoa; phylum Chordata; class Amphibia; order Caudata; family Salamandridae; genus Triturus; species Triturus cristatus. Next base: position 866,539,147 of record NC_140589.1, read on the forward strand.
TGTTACAATGTGGTTGGCTCTTTCCTTTGAAAATATCTTATCCTGTGCTTGATAGTGAATGGGCCATAAACAGTGTAAATTGCCCAAGATCTCCATAGGTTAGGCTGATGCTGAGACTGAAATGAGGTTTTGTACTTTGTCCTAAAAAGACAGTTTCACAAAAAAGAAGAGGAATTTTGCAAAAACAGTGCAAATGTTTTATGCAGCTGAAGAAAGAGATACCCTTTGAGATGGCTATGTTTAAAATATATGTTTTTAAATGGGCACAAGAAGGCTCAGTAGAGAAAGTACGTTGCATCCCTCTTTCTTATAAATGCTCTCACTTTGAAGTCAGCCGAACGCAAAATAAACGCCAGGCTCCAACGATAACACAGCTTGACATTTGACATCTGTCTTTGATTGCCCAGCAAATGTGACGAGACAAGACCAAAATATAAAGGCCTGTTAATTACAGAATATGAGTTCGTGGAAGAACACTGTAAACATGGCTTTAGTATGGGCAGGTACAAACTCAAGCTGCAGAGCCTAAAGCAAATAAAGCCAGCAATGGAAAGGCATAAAACGTGAGTTAACCACAAAGCCAATAGCAAGCCACGGGCGGAATGCATTCCAAGGTCAACTTTCTGAAAGACCCCAAGATATCTTTTTTGCATGGCTAGACAGCTGCACTGTTTGGTAGTCAGCGACCTAAAAATGGTTGCTGCAGCATCACAACATATGCATTCCTTAGTGTCTTCTCATTTTAGATGCTGTCAGACCCTGAGAGGTTAATTCCAGTACTAGTAGTTGACCTGAATCTGATTGCCAAGCGTTCCCTTTAGTACAATCCACGTTTTCGCCATGAACATCTGAAATCTAGAACTGTAAAATTAGCCTAAACTCAATTTTTAAAAGGGCCTGTGGAGTCCACTTTCACAAGGGTCGTAAATATGATAACCTGTTGTATTATAGAATGTTCCATTTATCATTGCCTTTTCATTTTACAGCATCAATGGAATATTATATTGTACACCATTACTTCTCTCGTAACGATTAAGTCACTGTGTCTGTCATATTTCCTTCAAGTAAAGATTAAGGGGCTGAATAGGATGTCGGTCGGAAAGTCTCCGACCACAGTCCGACATCCATGGTTTAAAGTCCGACCGCCTTATTACAATGTAGGCAGACGGAGTTTAAACCGGCTGGAAGGACCGAATGGCTTCCGACGGGCTCAAGGAGCCCCTCGGCCAGTTGGAGGCCACACATAATCCCCTGGTGGATGGTGTTTCCGTCGTTGGGATTATGTTGGTTTCTGACAGGCTTTTCATGTTGGGCTTTCCGACATGAAAAGCCTGTCGGAAACCGACTTAAGGGTCCCCTAGCAGGGTCCCCATGCCTCTGCAGTCTCTGGTTGGGGGCCCCCTATGGCACCCTGAGGTGCTTGCTACGAGGTGCAGGGATCTACAGAAACTCCCATTTCTCCATGGGAGCTTGTGCTGCGGCCGGTTTCCATCCACCTCACAAGCTCACCCTAGGGAAATGGTGCGGTCGCATTGTAATACAGTGTGCGGAATCGCCGACCTACTTTCGGTCGGTTCTCACACTGAGACGGTGTCAGTCGGAGGCAATTCCTGCTGACATTGTAATTAGGGCCAAAGTTGTTAGAGTCCTGGCAGGCTCATTATCGTTAGCAAGCATGGTTATACTTTCCTGTCAATCTAGCTCCATCTGCCAGTTTAACCGGAAACATTATATCCCACATATGCATGCCTTTTACCACTTCAAGCTCTGCATTGAAATGATCCCAACTGTGTTTTTTTCACCTGGATGTATGAAAATCATCACTACGTTTTTTTTAACATCTATCTCCAGAGTTTGCTATGAGTTAGCTTTCTAAGATTGGCTCTATCTCTGTATACAAATGGTGGTTTTAGTCGCCACTATTATGTTATTGGTATTCGTCACCTATACGGGATTGACACCAGCAAGAGAGGATGGAATACAACAGACATGGCCTAGCAATAACATTGCATAACACTTAAATAAGAGTTATTGTAAGAAAACTAAACAAACTCTGGCAAATTCAGTAGGCCCAACCTGAAAAATGACATTTTAAAAATAAATTAAAAGTATGTGAGCAGAGAATGCAAGGATGAAAGCAGATTATGGCCTACCCTGGCACTGAAGTGGACTACTCTCTAGGCGGAGTTGCACATGTGCCAAATCAAAATGCCTCACATACAATGAAGAAAGAAAATGGCTAAAGTGGGCGCACCCAGCGCCCATTGTTGTAGGTTGTAGTGGGCTGAATCAACATAGTAGAACACTTGACCAAACCAGTGGATGAAGAGTGATGAGCGAGATCTGCTCTCTCTCTCTCTCTCTCTCTCTCTCTCTCTCTCTCTCTCTCTCTCTCTCTCTCTCTCTCTCTCTCTCTCTCTCTCTCTCTCTCTCTCTCTCTCTCTCTCTCTCTCTTTCTCCATCTCTCTCTCACTTCCTCCCTCTCTCACTCCCTCTCCATCTCCATGTGTGCTTCTGGAAACCTTAAGGCTGGCGAGGTAGCTAAAGCTGTCGCTTTGGCTTGTCTGAAGCAGATGCGAGGAAGAGGAGCTTGCACACCACCCCCTCAAATCAATGAGATCGAAAGTGATGTAAAAATGCTCATCTTTTGTAAAGTTTTTCAGTAATGAATTGACTGTATATAGTTAATTAAGCTGATAAACATGTTCAAACTGTGGTTTGTCTTTCAGAAACCTGTACATTGAAAAGTGTTGTAATCTTCACTAGCCCACTGCCTGGGAATAAACCCAGTTTATTTAATACAGGTTTTGCCTTATTGCTACTGGTCTCCTAAATGTAAACCTAGGGCTTCTATGCTGCATATGCTTGCTGGAGAAGCCTTGGGTGTTTTTTATTAGAGACATATTTCCTGTTTGGTACATGTAAAGCTATTTAGGTGTTTATATGAAAGTTCTTTGATATTTTATTTTGTTGACAATAACATACAAAGCTCAATATCTTTCAGACGTGATTTTTGTTTTTCGTTGACCTTGCTTTTTCATTTGTGCTTGTCGTAATGTTTGTAAATGAACACGCATTCATCCTAGATCAACCGCTCACTACTGCTATACACAGTGTCTGTCACACAAATACTGCTAGGTCCCTTCTGGAGACTCTGCCAAGTCACGTTCTGTGATCTGGCGGATTGGCCAGCAGCACCGCGCCTCGAAAGAGGAGGATGTCTGTTGCCAGAGAGTGCAAATTTTAATTTGAAAACTGCTCCGACAACCCTTCCAACAAGCATTTGCAATGCAATAGGTCTCGCACTTACGCGATTTTGAGCTTTTGGCATTGTAAATGACAATGGCTTTTATTTATGTGTTGTTTTTTAAACACATAAATAAAAGGCATTGTCATTTACAATGCCAATAGCTTAGGCTTTTGCAAATGTGAGACCTATTGCATCGCAAATGCATGCTATAAAATTTGTATAAAGCGTTAGGAGAGAGCGTGTCCTGCCTGCCTAAGGGAGAGAAGATTCTCTCAAAAAGTTCTTAAGAACAAAAGTTCTTAACCAGTCTCTGGAGCAAGCTGTCTTTCCAGAAGTTTGGAAAAAATCGGCAGTAATTCCATTACTAAAAAAGGCGGGTGCGGATATTAACGATCCAGCCAACTACCGCCCCATTTCACAGCTCCCCTTCTTATCGAAGGTGTTAGAAAGACTGGTATCAAAACAACTGTCAAGTTATCTAGAGATCAACAATCTTCTCGATGTCTCCCAAACAGGATTTAGATCTAACAACAGCACAGAAACAACGCTTTTGGCCGTAATGGACGACATTCGTATGCAGGTCGATAAAGGTAAAACGGTTGCCCTGATACTTCTTGATTTATCAGCGGCATTTGATACCGTGTCCCATAAACTGCTAATTCATATACTTGCTGCAAAAGGAATACAAGGTAAAGCCCTAAACTGGCTGGAGTCTTTTTTATCAAACAGATCCCAGTCTATTTGTTTAGGTAACTTTACCTCTACCCCCCGTAAGATTAAATATGGAGTTCCCCAAGGAGCCACATTGAGCCCAACATTGTTCAATGTATATGTCTCCTCTTTGGCATTAATTGGCAAGAAATGGGGCATTAATATCTGCTCCTATGCTGATGATACTCAGCTGATGGTAACCCTAAATGGAGATAATGACACCAAAAGTAGATTACACAACTGCCTGTCAGAGCTATCCAATTGGATGCACGGCCATTATTTAAAACTGAACGCTGACAAATCAGAAATTCTACTTTTTGGTGGGGCCAAACAGCTCTGGGATAACACCTGGTGGCCAACCTCTTTAGGCTCTCCACCAATCCCCACATCGTCTGCTAGGAATCTAGGAATTCAGATGGATACCACTTTATCTTTGAAATGCCATGTCTCCTCAATATGTGGCAAAGGATTTGCCATATTAAAAAGATTGAAAAGGGTCTTCCCCTGGATCCCACTTGAATGTAGACAGATCCTTGTCCAGTCATTACTAGTTAGCAGGCTGGATTATGGCAATTCGCTATTTGTAGGAATGTCGGACTACTTATTTAGAAAATTACAACTGGTCCAGAATGCCGCAGCAAAAGCAGTTTGCAATAAGAGAAAGTACGACTCTGCCACAAGCTGTCTGAGAGCCTTACACTGGCTGCCCATGAGACAAAGAGCCATGTTTAAAATGCTATGTATTGCCCATAAAACAATCCACAATACAGGCCCTTACATTCTACGAAATAGAATTAAGTTCTATGCTCCAGCGCGGAACCTACGTTCGCAAGCCTCAGCCAAAGCAGCCACCACTCGGATTAAGCTTTCCAGAATGGGCGGAAATGCTTTTTCACATATTGCTGCGAAATGCTGGAATGAACTACCGATCAACCTCAGACTCACGGACTCCTATTCCATCTTCAAGAAAAAACTAAAAACTGCACTATTCCCTACTCCAGAATAACCAATATGCTCTCAGGTTAATGGTTTGGTTGACTGTTATTTTTTGCAGCGCCGTGATATCCTTGCAGGATGAATGTCGCGCTTTACAAATACACCTAACAATAACAATAACAAGATGGGGGAGCACACAGACAACCGAGGGTGGACATGAGGGGGGCTTGGGAGAGCACACTAATAATGGAGTTTGGGTGTGGGAACTACTCTGACAACAGCAGGTGAGAGGGATGAGCTGGGCGAGCACACTGACAATGGCGGGTGACAGGAGGAGTTAGGGCAAGCACACAGACAACAAAGGGTGAGCAGGGGGGCCGTGGTCAGCACAGGGGCAGCAGAGGGTGGGCGGAAGTTGAAAGGGAGAGTAACGCAGAGGGGAGAGAAGTACACACGGATGTCAGCTGTGAAACACACAAATTATCATAGAACCTTAAAGAAACAGAAGAAAGTTGCACCCGGGAAAGCAAACAGTGACAAGACACAGTAATGCGTCAATGCTGCAGGGGAGGGACAAACACAAGAAGAGGAAGGACAGCCTACTGAAGTTGACGAATTAGAAGCAAGCAAATAAGAGTGCCAGTGAAGCAATGGTAAGTAATCGGTGGGTCCCAACCCTACTGTAAGGTAACAACATGTCTTGCAACAGACAGTGCAGGTGCTGTCTGAGGTGAGACCTAAAAAGACTGCCAGAGGGAAGGCACTCGCTAGACCTGTCTAGAGTTACATTTTCCCTAAGGAACACCTTGCATTTTTGCTACTGAGCAAGGTCTGACTCCCTCAAGACATGGCAACACTAAGGGTGCATGAATGGAACTGTATTTCTACATTTTGATGTCATCAAATTTAATTATATAGAGATGGCGGTTAAAGGTCATAGTGGGTTGTACATAATTGTTCGATACAAAATCAGACAAACTGAAGTACTTCTCACTGCATATTTGTTAATTTTTAAAGGGAATAGTAACAGACATCGCAACGCTTGCTGGAATTTTTAAAATACATGCAAACAGCTTACAGGCTATCCTTGAGTTCGCTGCTATGGCTTTTTAGCGTGTTAGAACTGCTGACCCTGATTCCTTCCACCTTTGAGACTTGTGACTGCAAATGAATAATTCCTGATTTGCTGCCGCCTATTCGTTGCTCCACAGGCACTGGATGGGCACCACTCACTGTTGAAATGAGCATTAGCATAAAGTTGGCAGCACTTAATCTGTTCACAGTGTGCCACAATGCTTACTTGATTTTACTTTCCTCGAAAGGGCAACTCCAGCACCCCACCTCGACTGGTTCCGCATGGACCAAACTAAAAAATGCATTGCTTTAATTCCAACTTTTGTGGCAAATGCATTGATTGTTTTAATTCCAACTTTTGTGGCAAATGCATTGATTGCTTTAATTCCAACTTTTGTGGCAAAAAGGTGGATCCGCGCCCCGCTTATGAAACTGCTCGGGGGAACATTCTTTTTACGAAAGAGCCTGAAATAATCAGATTGCTCGCATTATTTTAATTTCAGGTTTGGAATAAATGTCTTCACTTTGATCTGCAGCGCGCCTGTTGAAAGCTTGTCCCATGCACATCTACGTGCTCTATTTTAGCCATGCGGTGGAAATGGCGTTTCTGTCTGTCTTCTTCGCAAAATATTTAACAAGAGAGACTGTTCTTTCATTTCTCTTGAAAGCAGAGAGGTCCTTTCATCCCGGTATGGCATGTACTGTGGACCTGTGCCAGGAAGGCAGCAGCATCATGTCCTCGTGTGACCCACATAATTATACAGCCCCGGCTGATCCCAGAAAAGATTTTTTTTTCTGCCTGTGTTGGGTTACCATTTACAGTCAAGGTGTGGCCTGAGAGTCGTGCACGGGTTAGGCATGTGCAGCAGAATGTGTCATCTTGCTACATCAGCGACTAAGGGTAATTGCAGAGAACCTAATGACCCAAACTCATCACCAAGAGATTTTGTTGTTCAGTTGTATTTTTTTGCATTGTGACAAATAAGCCGCAAGAATGACTGCACTTTGGGCGCCCTCTCTGCATTTGCTGACATCATAGTGCCCTTGTGCACATCTGTCCTCCTCCGATGTTCCTCTTACTTCTGTTTCTTCCCTGCACCTCTGGGCTTTGTAGGCCTTAGTCGAAACCAAAATCTAGAGACAGCCCCTAGATAATGTTGCTGTACTGTAGATCTTTTGCAATAGAGGGTGTGCATGCAGTGAATATGTTACATAGATATAATGCAAAAGAATACATTTTGTTTAAATCTGTTTTATTGTTTGCATATAACTATGAACATATTCATTGTACATGCAGTGCTGTTAACAATCATACAAACAATTAACTCCCCGGCGGATCCTTTGAGTACGCTTCTGGCTACGCAAGAAATGCTTTGGGGCCGTGGCCCAGCACTACGCTTGTAGTATGTATTAGTTCCCTTTAAACAGTGGTTAGAGCTCCTAGCTCCACGGATTAGCAACATTAATATTATTATAGGCCACTGAAACTAATCGTTAATCGATTGCTGCAAGCAGACTCTGGAACTCTCTTCCGCAAAGCCTGAGGGCTATCCCACCGTTTTTGCCTTTCAGGAAAGCACTTGAAACCTGGCTCTATGCTTTGAAGACCGCTTTTTTAGGTGGATTTACAATTTAGGTTTTAGCTCCGGATGGCCAGCTATAGCGCCTTGATGCCTTTGGGTAACTGTTGCGCTCTACAAATCAAAAATCAAATCTTTTACTAGAAAAACATTATACGTAAATTGTAATCAAGGAACAATTGACTTCTGGCATTATATAGGCACTGGCTTCTTTGATCTGATCTTTCAGCTGTAGGAAACCAAAGACACTGGTTGACGTAAGAAGGAGAAGTGCAAAGCCAATAAAATAATTTCATGTCAAAATGCTGTAAAACTCTATTAAAGCTCCTGTTGAGTGATTATCAAAGCTGATTAACGATGGAATTCAAAATATCGTCATAGAAATGTTTATCTATGATTTTTGGTAAGTGCCAATGACTCCAGCCCAGATGTAGAGAGCTCTCTACAAAAGTCATGCCCACAACAGCAGTTTATTGGCTATGCTTGGGCTTATCAATGCACGAAGCAGATGTTGCAGTTGGGCATAAGTGATAGGTCTTTCAACGAGCCTTGAACTCCCCAACAAGAACTTGGGTAAAGAACAACATGTTATCATGTTAGGATATTTAATTTAATAAGAGAGGGTCCAAACAGCATAGCAAGTTACCTATGTATAAAGCTACCTCAAATAACATTGAATAGGAAGATTTAAAGTTGCCTACTTGCAACTCTGTTTAGTAAAGCATGTCCTTTAATGGCCAGCATTGATTTGGAATATATGTGGGTATTACTGTTCTCAAAATAGTACGCACCTCCAGTCGTACTCCACATTCACGGCATCCAACGATAATCTTTAGTAGAGACATCATTGCAGATACATGCAGCACAGCACAGATATACCATAGGATTGGGTATCACCATGCTCAATATAGCATCCTTGATGTGGACACCACATACATCCAACAAAGCCAGCAATGCCATTAGTATTCTATTACGGCATTCAACAGCATTCGTTACAACCAATTGCCTTAAACACATATATGTGCCAGTCACTCTGGATGCCTGCTATCTTAGGATATTGCAAGCAGTTTAGTACAGCCCTCGGGTCTCACTGGTCAAATACCAAGAACATTCATCTACAATTCATTGAAGTTGCATAGCTGACCAGTTTCCCTGGTTCATGCGTGATGTCCTGCTCTAGTTCAGGTTTTATCCTCTGAATTATGGGACATACTTGTAGTCCTGTTTTATCATGAAAAAGACAGGAATACAAGACTTAGAATTCAAAGAAAAACCTGGTCAGGATCAACACATCCCCATGGACCCAAGCATTACAGAACATGAGGAACTCACCTATTTGCTCTATTCGTAGCACTTTTTCGCAAGCTGAATTTGATTCTGGTCCATGATGGAAATCTCAGCACCATTAGCAAAGTTGCGCCTGGTCTATCAAAAGTACAGTGCCATACCGTTGGCATTTTGTGCTCTACACATGTTCTATATGTGACACAAGTGGAAAACACCTGTTTGACCATTGCAGTTATATCAGATGGTAAAGCAATGCTCTAATGTCCTCACCAGCCAACTGTATTAATTTATTCTTGGTGTTTTGTTTTGGGATACTGTATCTTTAAAATTAATTTCACTCAGATTAACAATGCGTGGCAGTGTTTTCTTCCAAGACACGGTTTGTTTGCAAGTGGTTTTCAATTCAGGAGTTGGAGTCTAAGATGCGAGTCGGTTGGGATGAAAGGGACATGAGGCTCTTTGTTGGTTGGAAACCATTGAAGACCTGGAAGGTTTTCTTTGCTTTACAGACATTGAGAAGAAGCTGTGTAGCAGGGATGCTATCTTAAAGAGACTTTGATTGGAACCTTTGTTTTGCCTTTTGGCAGTTCAGTTATACCTGTCACGTAAATCCTACTTCCTCGCCTTAGACTGGCAATCTCTGCAGTGGGTAACATAAGTGATTGGTAGGAAGTGATGCTTCTATTCAGTTAATAACTTGTGATTGACTGTTAAAGAGGTGGAAGGGGATAATTGCAGAAATATAATATAAATATGCTCATCGGCACATACTAAATTCCATAATGCATGTCCCTTTATTGTCACTGGACATCCAAGTAAAATTTCTGGACCTAAAAAAATGCTTTCTTCTATCTTCAAAGGTTTATTTCATTGAGACTGTTCATACAAGAAAGCTTTAAAACACTTTTTGCCCATGCACGTTTTGTTCCCGAAATAACTTACTTTTTAACTTTATCAAGGCTTATATTCAGTAATCTACTGTCTCCATTAAATGGCTAAGCAGTAGTTCATGTTCAGTGTATCCCACAATCATTCCCAGTCCATTTCAAATTCAAGAGGGTGGCTAGAGGAAGACTTTGAACCCCATTCTGCATGTGAACGGAGACCGGCTACCCCTCCCGGCTGAAGAGATATTTATTTGCCGCCATCTTTGCAAAAGTTTGGAGTCATAGGAAAATAGTTTGTTCAGGGGAGGTGGGTCCGCAGGGCATGCCGTAGCTTGGGGAAAGATCTGTCCCTTGTAGGTAGTTAATTTGGACCATGCACAATCGTGACAACATCCCCAGTTCCCTGGTGGCCAGACATGCCTCCCTCCAATCATCATCGTCCAGCTCATCCACCTACTTCTGTCTAAGAGAATCGAAGCCATTCAGGAACATTGATAATCAAGAAACGCTAAATCACAGATATCGATCCCCTACCCAGACACCCCATGAAGATTTTGTCGTCAAGGGTCTGGGCATCCCGGGGGAGGTGGGTCCGCAAGGCATGCTGTAGCTGAAGGAAACTGAAGAACTGTGTGTGGGATAGGGCATAATGATCTCTCAGTTCTTGAAAGGACATCAAATTACCCCCTGCTGGACATCTCCTTAGTCAAAAATTTCTGTCCAGTCCCATTGGGTAAAGCTCTCAAGGCTGGAGAGCTGTTGAAGCCATGTGCTTCGCCAGATTAGGGTCAATACCGCCAGGCGGCGGTCCCACCAAATAAAGCGCAAAACCGCCCTCAACTTGGGTGCAAGATGGCATTGTTGGGGACATTCAGACCCCATGAAGCAAATCAAGGAGCCCTTCAAAGCCCATTAGGTGAAGTTCCAAGCGATAGGCGGGGTCATCCCAGCCTCCTGCAAAGCATTCATTGATGGGCACCAGCTGTGCTGCTAGATAGTACCCTTAGATGTCTCGCACCCCAAAACCCCCATCGAAGGGAGATTTTCAAACTAAGCTATACACCACCCGATGGCACTTACCGGCCCATAGAAAGGATAGGAGTCTGAAGCTCAAGGAGAGGAAACTCCTTCGGGGAAATGGGTAGGGAAAATTTGCTAAGATGTACAAATAGCGGGGGAGACGCATCATCTTAAAGAGTGAGATGCGCCCCATGGTGTTAAGGGGTAAGTTGCTCCAGCGGCGCAGGTGACGATCAATCGATGAGGCTAATTGTTGAAAATTAAGGGCCCATGCCAGGTCTGGGAGATGTGATGTGTGAAGCCACAGGTACTTAAAGGAGTTCCATCAAAGAGGTACATCAGGATACGAGCATCGTCCCGCAGCGTCCCCAATCCCCTCCACCAATAAGGATTTATGCATGTTAACCTGAATACCGGAGGCCTCTTTAAAAAGGTGAAGGATCTCCAGAAAGCTGTCGCCAGAGGCCTGAGGGTCGCTGAAGAAAAGGAGAATATCTTCAGCGTAGAGTGATATCCGATCCTTGAGTCCACCTCCCCACCTCCAGTCCAGTTTCCACGCATCACAGCGTATCAGATGCGCCAATGGTTTAGTAGTTAGGGCGAACAGTAATGGAGAGAGGGAACAGACCTAACATGTGCCTCTACAGGTCAGGAAGGAGTTGGATTAAACGCCATTTACACAGACCTGAGTCATGGGGTTGTTATGCAGAAGATGCACCTTTTTGCGAAATAGTGGCCCCAATCCTGCTGACAGGAGAACTGCATCCAGGAAGGACCATGAGACTGTGTCAAAAGCCCTGCAATAGTCCACCAGAATGAGAGCTGGGTCACCGCCCAGATGACGTGCCTGAGAGAGAGACAGCTGCACTCAACAAATACAATGAAGGGTACTCCTGCGTGGTATGAATTGGTCCGGATCAATACGTTGGGATGGGTTCGGGTCAGCCGGGCCCCCAGAAGTTTAACAAAGATCTTAATGTCTGTGGGAAAAGACAGGTTCAAAATGTTCACTGTTGCCCAGGTCCCATCTACCCTGGATCCTGAAGGCTCCATACCCTTGGAGGCACTGCACCACACACAGTTTGAGGGAGTCCCGGAAGGCCGAGTATGATATAACCCTGGTATTACACTTGGTCCTTCTACTTACCATAAATGAAACCCCATCTGGGGAAAACACTCTAGCTGAAATGTCTACGGCTGTCTCATCTCACACGCGTCTGCAAGACACTAGGCGTAACAGTGTCGCCAATTTGGTCGTAATCTCTTTGCGTGACAAAAACCTGTCCGGTTGCGGGGATAGGAAAAGATATAACACCAGGTTCACGTCCCATAGAGCGTAATACCGGGGTTTTGGAGGGAGTGACAGGCAAAACCCTCTGACAAGCCTACAGACGAACGGGTGCTCACCTACTGGGGACCCGTGAATGGGGGTATGGCCCGCTGAGATTGCCGAACGGAAAGTGTTGATCGAACGGTACTCCAAACAGTCCTCCGCTAGGCCCACCAGGAAATTCAAGATGTGGTCTACATCTGCTCCCATGGGATTGACACTCCTTCGCACACACCAATGACGCCATCTGTTCCAGGTAGATTGGTACCTCTTGGTAGTACTGTCTGCCCATGCTCTGGAGAGCAAAGTCTCAGGCTGCCCCGAAGGTTCTGGTAGCAACCAGTGATTCTGGAGATCTGTCAGGTCTTCATCCTCAACGTTTCATCCACTACCAGGCGATGTAGATCGAGATCTGGATTCAGGAGGATGTGAGGAAAGTGGGGGAGTCGGATTGGAGAATCCCGGTAAAGTTCCAGAAGAACTGGAAACCACACTTAAGATCTCCACAGAGGAGTGATCAGCACAGTCTCCACCTTCTGGCAACGGACGTGGGCGGACACCCGCTTTGTGGAAATATACCCCTTTTTTTAGGGGTAAACTGGTGCACGGTCACCCTTTTGTCCACGGGTTCAAAGACCAACAAAGTAGAAATCAGCACTGGAGTTGGGAATAAATAGCAAGTTTATTAATCACTCATGAGTGGGACCACATCCACACAGCACTTTCAAGTGCTGCCTGAGGTAGTACTCTGAAGTCACAGAACACAGGGCTTTTATACAAGTTTTCTGCAGTGTAAGCATGTGAACAGAAATGGGAAGGACAAGTTTTTGAAATAGTTTTCAGCAAATAAGGGCAGATGAATAACCACTTGGTCAGCAAAGTGGGAGGGGAAGCAGGAGTGCTTATGGCAGCAGTAAATGATTGATAGTTAACAGATGTACTGGCAGCTACAAACTCTCAGCACGTACATTGCTTTTAGCTGAGTCAGGAAGTCAACTAAAATAGATAGCACAGGCAGAAAAAGACGAGCAACAGAGGACAGGAGAATTACAAAGGAAACTTGAATGAACACCACAGCCAAAATGGCTGCAGCTTATGCCAAGTAAAATATTACACGTTTTCCACAGCGTGATCATTGAGAATGGAGGAAACGCATAGCCCTGCTCCTGCCGCCAGTCCTGGAGAACACGTCAGTCGCCTCCGCTTGAGGATCTGGCCTCCAACTGAAAAATCTCGGCAACTGATGATCCAGACTCGCAAATAGGTCAACTGAGAAAGGGACCCCATCTCTCCCCTAACTGTGAAAACACTTAGGGTACAGTTTCCACACACTGGAATCAAGGAGGTGGCGAGAGTGCCAGTCTGCCACTTCATTCGCCCGACCCAGGAGGTATTCCTCTGTGACCGACACTTGGTTCTCTAGGCAGAAGTTCTAAAATCCTTTGGCTAGGTTCGCTAGTGCCCAGGATCTGGAACCGCCTAGATGGTTGATGTACCGGACGGCAGAGATATGGTCCATTATGAAAAGGCACACGATTGCACTCTGTCCTTCGTCCACCACTGCACCGCAAACGTCCCTGCCAGAAGCTCCAGGCAGTTGATGTGCAATGATTGTTCGTGTGCAGACCAGGCGCCACCTGTGGAAAACTCTCCGCACCTGGCACCCCAGCCGAATCGGCTGGCGCCGGAGTAGATCACGATTTCCGGAGCGAGACCGAAGATTTCTCTCCCATTCCACGCATCCATGTGTGTGAACCACCAGACCATCTCCTACTTCACTTCCGCCATAAGTGGGACGAATTGCAAGTAAGTCAGTCCCCTCCTGAGGTGGTGGGCCTTGAAGCACTGCATCGCACAATTGTGCAAGGGACAGGGAAAGATGGTCCGAACCGAGGAGAAGAGAAGACCCACCAGGTGAGTAAGCTGGTGCAACGATGTTTGTGACTTGGCCAAGGTTTGGCGCAGTTCGTGCCTTATCTTCGCCATCTTCTGTGCTGTAAGACTCGGGGTCAAGGAAACGGAGTCTATTGCAAACCCCAAAATATTTGCGCACTGTACCGGGCAGAGGAGGGATTTCTTTTCATTTATGATGAATCCCAACCTCTGCAGTAGGTTGACTGCCATCTGCAAGAGACTGATCAGCCTTTTGGGACACTGGTCCAGGAAAAGCATGTCGTCTAAGTACATGATCATCCAAATGACTTGCCCCCTTAGAAAACTCCATTGCCGGCTTGAGGACCTTCGTGAAGCAGAGTGGCGAACTCGAAGCCCTGGCTGTCCCACTTGAACTGAAGAAAACGTTGATGAGGGCGAACATTGGGACTGTGAGGTACGCATCCTTCAGATAAAGGCAGACCATGCAGTAGAGCATCCTCAAAACACATCTCTGGGTAGATGGATACTCTTCTAATGCTGGAATAGATTGTTGATGAGTTTTTATTTTTAATTATGCAACTTCATTAGGTTTGATAAAAATACGCATATATTTTCCACAAATCATTTTATTGAAGTTAATTTCGTTCTGTTTTGCAAATGTGACAAAAGTTGGTCAAGTTGGTCACCATCAAAAATTCTTAGACCGAGAAATAATATTTGTGTTCACCCCTTAATAAACCGCACACGTTTTGACATTCGTGGATCATGCATAATTTACATCCCCATACATGTTGGGAAAGTTTACCAATAAATATATCGGGTGAAATCGTATCCAAAATTTGGTATTGTGAAAGAAAAAAATCTATACCTCCTCATAAGCATTTTTTTTCGGTAAATTGCGCCGCAAGTGACCTTTTGTAAAGCTGACAATCTGGGCATCTGAAAATACCATGCTTGTCACCTTCGAAAAATCTTCGAAAGCGAAATAATAATGATGCGGATGGCCAATACATTTGACACTTATACACCTTTGTGCATGATGTATGCAATATGACTTTTTCCAAGTGGGATAAGGGTGGGGGGTAGGGCACATCGCGCACACTAAGGGGAGAGAGGCACGCAGGCTGGCAAATGGTGTGCACTTTCGCATCCGCTTTGATGTTTTCAGTGGCCGCGCGGCTCACTGACAACATCAAAGCGGCCGCGAAAGTGATCACGCAGGCAGACAAATGGTGCGCGCGCCCGGCGCACATGCACTGTAGCTGGAGGCCTGAAAAGCCTTAGTTTGCACTTCCAAAACCCGGCTTACTAACACTCTCGCCAGACCAGCGCTAAAGCGCTGGCTCAGGCGAGACCTAACAACACACGAGAAAGAGTCCCACTCAGTAGGCCGCTTCTGTGCCTGGGGGACACCAGGTTCAGGCACGGAGAATGTGGCAGGATTTGGCTGGGAGGGAGCCCAGGCTAATTTGGCTGCCGAGAGGCGCACAATGTATGGGACAGAGCCCTGGGACACTACAGTCCTGCACAATCAATGGGCCTCCACCCGATACAGTGTCCCACGCGGCACCACTATCCGCCTTTACTTCCCCGCAGGGTGTTGAATGTACAGTACAGACCGTAGTGGGGTATAAACAAGAGAAGGGATAATCACAGACCCAATTAGGGTGTCAAGCGGATGGCAGGGGACAAGGCTGGATTCTCCACAGGGCAGCGTTCGTCAGCACTCTATCCAGTGCCTGACTCACGCTGCCCATAGAGAGGGCACAGTGCCCCCAAGCGGTGGGAGGGCCTCACCACACACAGATATGGCCAAAAGGTCACGTAAGGTATGCAAATGCGTCCTGCAACGTAAGGAATCTGCGGAAAACAGATAAGAACAGAAGCGCTTCTAAATGCAGGCAAAAAGTCAACATAAACACTCCCCCCCCCCCCACCCAAACAGGAGAAACGAGAACAAACTTGGGACTGGAGCGTGGACAGCGTGAAGGGACTTGTGTTTAAAGCTCTTCTATTTCCCTGTTGTTCATGGGAAATGTAGTTTTTATTCTTGTTTAAAAAAAGGCTCATGTGAAAATAAAGCGAAGGAGGAAGGCATAATCTGAGCCTCCGGTCCTGACATAGAATCTGTGGTTAGATAGTCTCAACCAGAAAAATCGTTACCAATTATAAGTGGCTTGTTCTTTAAACTACTCTAACCATATTTTTGGAATCAACAGCCGCTAGAACTGTATCCCATTGCCTGTCTTTTCGCTTTCAAGATGGCCTTAATGGCTCACCGTAAATGCGGTCACAACTAACTAGAACAAACTCACTCTTGCATTCATATGCCCTCAAACTACCCAATAATGTAAATAGAAAGAAATGTATATATTCCTGTTCATTTGTCTCTCAGTGAGCACCATTCACGCTTCTAACATACACAAGTTTATCACCCAGACTATATATGAGCTACTTACTATAGTTCTATTTCTGCGTACACCATTTCTTGTCAAAATGCCCATTCTTAATTAATACATAAGTAGATAAAAGACCACAACCCATGTATTACTGCCAGGGACACACAGTGACAGATAAGAGCTCTCTGTACTTTAAAATTGGAGCTGGCTGTCTATTCGTTGTTATACGTGTGACCTTACATCGTTTGCAGGATCTGCACAGCCAGAATGGAGGCGTACATAGCATTGCACAGTAGCTCCAGGACAGTGACACTATGTCAGGGAGCCTCTTTAAAACTGGCCTCCCATACATCTTCTAAAAGTGCTTTCATGGAGCAGTGAATGGAATTCTAGGATAAAAAGGCTCTGCATTCTTAACAGATTTCTGAATGAAAGCCCCTTTTTTCTGGAGCAATTAACCAATTTCCTTTCAAGTACTTAGAATTTGGCCAAATTTAGTTTCTTCCTCTCTCTTTTGAAATCCGTCATGAACACCAGGAAACGGCACTTCTGAGAAAATGGTGGTATTCACTTGTCAAGGTTTGCAACAAAGTTAGAGTGAAGATCATTTGAAGTCATTCGACCCACCAAAACATCTAGTTTCAGAAAGGTTTCTTTCCTACCACCCTGCACTGAAGAAGAAGTTATCAGATAAATCTTTGAACCCTGGTAATACACAATCTGAGTTAAACATTTCGGCTTCTTTTGTTTCCATAGAAACTGGAATCATTTCTTTGATGTTTGACATTTTTTATTGTTGGCTGTGAATCCTTTCCTTTTGCTTTAGTGTACTTTGTATTTGAACCCTAAGGGATGTACAGTGACTGTAAAGACACGTGCAGGTGGTCATTCCTCAAATCTAACTTAATTATCCACTTGTTTCTGAAAACAGAGATAAATGTGCTTTATTTTGAACTATGAATGCAGCAAGAATGTGGCCCAACTGGATGGATGTCCAGTAGTGCTGGGCAGCATTCTTGATTTTTTATTTTTTTATTTTAGAGTTTTATATAGCGTGAACTAGACCCGAGACATCCGGTATCCGAGCGCTTTACATGAGCACCAGTTTCATTTCAGATGGACACATTCATTTTTGTTAGGCACGGGGAGATTAAGTGATTTGCCCAGAATCAAAGGATGTTGAGTATCGTTGAAGAGACTTGAACCTGGTTCCCCAGCTTCGAGGTCGACCGCTCTAGCCGTAAGGCTACATCCTCTCCCCTGTTCATTAAGAAAATAGTTCCATGTTTGGAAATTAGAAATGTATTTTGCTCCATAAATGTGTGGCATATGACAGTATTTGTTCTCATATCACTGGAATTAACAAATCTCTGCATTTTCTAAGGGGACATAGTGACATTTTTAGTTGATGAAGTGGTAATAATAATAATTTATCACGATTTCTTGTGTATCTGGCCCATATATCCAATGTGCTTTGCATGAACCTTAATTATATACAGTTATTATCAAAGGCTTGCAGTTGGTATTCATTTTATTAACCCCGCAGGATGTATTTGAACCAGAAAAGTACAACTCAAGCGCAAATCCTTCTGGTCAGCAGTTAACTAACTGAGCTGTCATGGTGTGGTATTTAATGCTTCAGGGTGTTCTACACCAGGGCATTGAAGATTTGCCTTTCTTGGGGTGATTGGCTGGCCACACACGTTCAATATAATACTATTGAATGTAGCATGTATGGACATGAACAGGGGATGACAGCATCTTGGATGTTGTGATACTCCCTAATTATGTTAAGCAATTCTATAATTTACTAAGATTTTCCTACGACATGTTGATGTATTGAATGACATTGGATCGATGCGAACATAGACACCTGATTTTAAAGTGATGGGGCGTATGGAAAAAAAATTTCTCTTTAGCCTGCTGTCTGCATTATTGTGATTGGAGCACAGGTCTTCGTCCATGTTTGGTCACCTGGGGCAAGCTGAGCTACCTAACCTTCGTTCCAGTCAGACCCTCATCTCCTATAGCAGCTTTGTGCATGTGTGAGCATGAGGCTGGTGTTGTGCAATCATTTTCGTTGTTCCTTTTGGGTCCTCGACATTGCATTTGTTTGCTTTCCCAGGACTCTGTTGTCTCGTGTTTTCCTATTCATGGTGTCTTTGTATTTGCTGTGTTCCTCTTGCAGTTGGCTAATCTCTTCCGGTGTCGTCCTGCTGTCATCTCGTTTTGTATTAAAACATATTGTTCCTTTGTTACCAGGATCTGTAAATGTTGTCTCTGCTGTGCATTCATAGTGTTTACAGGATGTAAGTCAGTCCTTTTCCTTTTTTGAGCTGGTGTGTCGGTTGGAGCCTTTACATGCTTATTATGCGTTCAGCCCACACAAAGCTTTTTGACGTTCTTTGCCAGTGTGCTCTGTTCCTTCGGGTACATCCGCTCTTATTGTGTTTCAGGATCACATTCCTTTGCTCACAATCTCCCAGTCCTATGTCGGTGATGGCGTTTATGGTCCTGCCCCTTGTTGGTCACCTTCCTGTAGAGACTAACGTGTAAGTAGCACTGCTGGTCAGAAGCCGTCAGTATTCGTGGCCGAACCTCATTTAGGGTCATGGGCTTGTAGGGTGCTTGACTCACCTCTTCTGACCAATCTCCCCTTCGTACTATATGATCTTCATGGTGCGTTGGTAATTTTCAAATTGCACATTGGTCTGTTTCCAAACATACCTATTTTTCTTGCATGTGCTGTGAATCAAATTTGTATTTGAACTGGAAACGGTGTGGGTTGAAAATTTCAGTTTTTTTAAATATAATACTACAAAAGCTTCAGGTTTTGATTGTTGTCGTATGGCAGATCATTGTCAGCAATAAGCAAAGAAAAGTTATGTATTTTGACATGGACACACTGTTAATTTCTGGTGGGGCTAGTCAACACATTCTCTCGTTTTTCTAATGCTCCAGCTGAGTAGCAGTTAAAATGTAGTGATGTGGATAACCTATTCTCTTACCCGCACACCTTTGATACTATTTATAGTTGCTTTTTAGTTTAACAGTTAGCTAAGAATTTTTCTGTAAGTGAAAGGATTCTGTTGCTTCACAAGGAGCACATCTGCTCACAGAGTAGTTCCTTTCAGTGCCTTGGACGATTGTGGCAATGCGTGCTTTGAGACTAAAACAAAATATTGCTTTTAGCCAATGTTTTTTTCTCTTTTATAGCGGCGAGAGCCCACCAGCCCCCTGTTCTCAACAATAAAGTTTTATTTAAAAAAAATGCAAAATCAAAACAAGCATTGACATGGCTAAAACTCTGACCAGCAACGCCAGACCGGTAGACTTTTCCAGTGCTTGTTTAGGTCTCGCCTGACCCAGCGCACGCGCTGGTCTGGCGAGACTTATTGAGAGGGCTCCAAAAAGTGCTACCAGGCCAGCCTAGAGCTACAGTGCATGTGCGCGGGCGTGCGCGCCGCGCTTTACCACGATTACTTTCGCAGTGATGTTTGATCGTGATCACTTTCACTTTCGCATAGCCAATAGGTCTCGCTTTTGGGACCTTATAAGTATTTAGTTATGCAACTGTTGCATAGCTAAACACTTATAAGGTCCCAAAGGCGAGACCTATTGGCTATGCCAATGCTTGTTTTGTTGTTGATACTCAGAATAGCGTTTTGGTATTCAGTGTTTTGGCCAAAAACTATAAGCGAAATTCGGATCCTACTCAGGTTGCATGTGACAGACAAAGAAAAGCAGTCCTCTGTTTTTATTGTAGCACATTCTTTTGGCTGGAACAGCCAAGGTTCTTCCAAAATGTTCTTTGTTGTCAGTGGGAATCTTTCCGAGGTTGAAAATAGCATTCATAAAAATAATTAATTCATCTGGCTTTGTTAATGATGAATCTAATCTGCTCTACCTTCCAAGAATTATTCACGGCTCACCTGCCGCTCCCCCCACCTTCCCCTGTTTGATAGGAAGTATCTAAGAAACCGAAAATACATATATGGTGACACCACACAGTCCTTGAAGTGTTGTCACTTAGGGCTTCAGCCAGCGAATTCTGTGTCATGCTTCTGTATAGTGCCCCCGGACACTGACAGAAGTAGGGATACTTACCTAGGGCCCGACATAATGGCTCTGAATTTTTCAAAATATTAACAGTTTGAAGAGAAAATTCTGCATTTACCAAAGGTATGTCACTTATTATTCTGCTGCTAAAATGATTAATTGTACTTTACATTTTCAGTTAAATATTACTTGGCAAATGAAAGAACTTAATTTATCTTATACATTACCCGGTTAGCAGCAGCTGCGAAAGGGAGCGGCTCTAGCAATATCGTGATATTGAGTGTGGGACCGGCACGGTATTCAAAGGCTGGGATGTGCAGTTCAGGATTTCATGGGAATTGTAGTTTTATATGTCAGCTGTGTGTGTGCGTGGTACAGTGTTACATAGAGAAGAGTAGATATTTCAAATGTTTGCATTTGCCTCTGGTGACCTGTGGCTCTCATTGAGTTCTAATGATTAGGTAAATTATAAATAAATAAGTATAACTCCTAATTTGCTGTTTATTACGACACTGCAGAGAACAGCAGTTTATCTCAAATGGATCTTTATTTTAACATCACTGAACAAAAACAGAAAACTAAAAACACTAACGGTATTTGAGAATAGTGAGGCTATGCACAACTCATTTTGGCAATACCAATAGGACTGGCCTTAAAGGAGTGTTTATGGTAATGTGAAGCATTACAAGTAAATCACATGGAAATAGATATGTATCTGTGTGGAAGCATAGAACTGAAGAATAATATTGATGAAGGTTAAAAAGTCAGGTGATAGTTGCACTGTCAAGCCAGATCTAAAACTCCATGTAGGTAAATGACTGCCCTCCTCCCACCTATGCAGCTTCCTGAGAAAACCAACATAAATTATCTAGTTATCTTAGACACTTCACTAGCATTCCATTGTCATGTGCTTGCCACCGGAAGTTCAAGATTAAGCAGCTGGATAAATAAACAAAACGATCACAGCTGCATGGAGGGTAAGCACTTTTTTGCGGAAGCACACAACTTCTGCCCAATCAAAATAGCTTCTCCTGGCTCACAGCATGTGGGTGGAGCCAAAGACCCTCTCTTGTGAAGCTTGTATAGTTGTCTGGCGACAGCTGCGCTGTCACGCCAGTCCATAAAAATGAACATTTTGTTTTCCAGTAAGACACAAACCTAAAGCACATGAAAAAGGACAGAGATCAGAATAAAATAATATGCATGATTGATTGTTCTGACAACAAAGTGCAACAGGAATTTTTCTAATCCAAGTCACAGACCGATTCTGTTTAAGGTTGTATGAAAAGGATAGTTTTTCCCATCAGATTTGTTCAAAATTATGTGGATGACATAAAAGTTGGTTTGTCATTACCTCTTATGAATATTTGACAGGATGGTGTACCTTCCATTTAAAAAAAAAAAAAAAAAAGACACATAAGATACTAGCAGGTATCTGCTTTGAGCAGAAAGTGTCTTTCAGCAAGTCATTTTCTGTTCAAAGCACTCCCCCACACTAGCAAACAATGACGTCAAACTGCATATTGCGGAATTTCACAAATTTCATTAAACAGAATTTTTGCAGCCATGAATTACAGTTTGTCCAGAGCTAGCCCTTTTCATGTCTGTCTTTGCCATAATTAATATCAAAACCTAATAAGGAGAATCTGGACACCCCTTAGAAATGAAAAGTGGAGAGAGACTTAATAATTTGTGTATTTGAATGTCAGTTATTCTTACTCGAGGAAAAACAACATCTTGCATTGCGATATGGCGTTTGATGTAAACACATACACCGGTGCAGTGCCTTATATTAATTCTATCTATTGTGTCTTGCAATAAAAATCTATAAATACACTAACGATTCTATTTGGTTGTTATTAGTAGAGTGGAAGGGTATTGTCTATGTTGAGCAGTGAGAAATCGTGTAATGTAACTTCCAAAAATAAGTGTAGTGTTGGTCCACACAATTGTACATTTCCTCATGCACTCTATCATTTGTTTTATTAACATTTTATTATTTGTTTTCAGGTTTACTTTGATTACATGCGAAGCTGGATCCAAATGTTACAGCAGTTACCTCAAGCCTCTCACAGCCTCAAAAATCTTTTAGAGGAAGAATGGAACTTCACCAAAGAAATCACTCCTTACATACGAGGAGGCGAAGCTCAGGCTGGAAAGTTGTTCTGGTAGGGATTGTACATACAAGCAGCCATCGCACTGTCATTCAAAAGTAGCACTCTGCTGTGGGCCATGTGAACATGCATTGTCATTTTATAAGTAGTTTTAATCCGTAAACTAAAACACTAAAACACATGTTCCCCCTGTATATGAAATACAATAGATTGAGAATTGCTTTTACCTGTACTTTGGAAGTCCTTCTAGATGAAATTGATGTTGCAGCTGCCATGTTTGTGTTTAACTGCTGTTGGCAAATAGATACATGATAATAACTGTTGAATTAATGATCCAGCATTAGTTGGATATGTTAACAGGCAGATGTCCTGTAAATCAGAGTCAGGATCACTTTTGTACACTTCTCTTACCGCCATATTAATTATGATGTGATCACTACCAGCAGGTGTTAAGGATTCACTAACTGTTACCAGGAGTACCTATTTCCACTTGTGGCATTTCTGACATTCTCTCACATTCATGGAGCTGTATTCTTTGCTCACTCCTGGCAAACCAATTGGGCTCAGGCACAGTGAGTTCTATAGGAAAACCTAGGCCTACAAACAAGCCCAAATGGAGTCCGGTGGCAACCTACTGCTACCATGAAGATTGTTTTGTAGCATGATAGCAGTGTGGTTTGTTTTCTATTCCTTTTTGTTAATTTGTGTACAGCTATTACCATTTTAATCCGCAGTTAGGATAAAATATGATATGGTTCTTAGGGGACACTTGCTGTGTCTTTGGATCATGGAGCTATGTTTAGTGGTGTGCTTCAGAAGAGTAGCTGCTGTAAGCTTGTGTTGTGTCAGAGAGAGGGGTTGTTGTAGTGGCTTCTCTCGTAGAATGTGGTATGAGTGAACGTTGTGTGTGCCCTGTAGGGTCTGGAAATTGGAGACAGTGGCTCAGATGTGATAATGCCAGCTCCTAGCGGGGTATGAAGTTATTGTCTTCTGTTGTGATCAATAACAGATAATAAATAATCATGTCTCATTAATATCTGCCTGGAGGTCACCTCTGTACACTAGCCATCACCTCTGTACACTAGCTATAAGAACTTAATGGAATGTGTGTCTACTTTCCCTGTGTAAGCTACCAGACAGAGAAAGAGAGGTAGCTGAGGAGTGCAGCTGGCAGCTTTGTCCTAGCTGATTCCATCTTTTGTGTAGTTGGTGAGGACTGCTGTGCATGATCACATAAAGAAGAACCTGCTGGTATTGAGACAAAGTATGCTGAAGGTATTAAAAGGCTAACTGCAAATGACAACAACCCATCGAGCCTACCGGGGGCGAGGAACAGCTTGGCGAGGAAGAAGCCAGGTGGAATAATGGAATAGTGAAGCCTGCTGGTGGCTAAAAGATTCTTGAAGTGGCATAGAAGAAACTTCTTGGTGGCTCTGCATAACCAGAAGGGTCTACAGTTGTATCCTAGACAAATGTAGTAAATAGATCACTTGTTCCTGTTCCTAAATCCACCAATGTTCTGTACCTGCACTGCTGTTGCTGGGAAGCGAGTAGCACTATTATTGCTGGGAAGGGAGTAGTTTGTAGTGCGGACAGAAGAGTTTGCCCTCATCCTAAGAACAGCATAGTCCATTTGAAAAGTTTGCCTGTAACAATATGCATAAGGAACCTCACAGTGTCATTTGATGACAACTCTGTTGGGCCTGTTTGCATGATTAGGATCTATGACTGCCCATGGTTCTGGTTATTTAAAAGGGACATGTTGTGCTTCTGAAGGACAGAAATTTATGGATACAGCAAGTTACATTCAGAGTGCCCGACAAGGGTGTGAGGCTCACATCCAAGCAGAAGTGCGTTGCTCTGTTACCTTATGTTATGTTCGATTATCCTGCATTTGTACAGCACCCAACTGCCTTTTAGCCTGGCATAATAGTAGTATGTTTAGTGATTAGAAGTAGACCTGCAAGTTTGCGGCAGAAAAGGTTTGCTGTAGTAGTTCATATGTGAGAAGAATTGTTTGAGGTGTGTGAGTTTCCGTCTTGCGGTCTGAACATGTCGAGGGGAAAGTGGCAGCTGATGGTATGTATGCTTGTTGTCCATGATGCTCTCTGCAGGATCACCTCCAGACTTTCTGCCTTCTCTCCACCTGTTTAGCTAAATTCATTTTTGTTGGCCTTAGGACTCTATGCACTTTACCACTGCTAGCCAGTGCTAAAGTGCTTGTACTCACTTCCTAAAACCTGGTGAAATTAGCTTACACCTGATTAGCATAAATAATTTGCTTATAAGTTCCTAGTAAAGTTGTATACCATATACCCAGGGCTGGTAAATTAAATGCTACAGGTGAGCCTGCAACACTTATTGTTCCGACCACTTACATAGTCCCTTAAAACATGCCTCAGGCCTACCATTGCAGCATGTGTGCAGTTTTAAACTGCCAACTCGACATGGCAAAATAAACCTTTTGCCAAGCCCAAAAATCCCTTTTTAATGCATATGTCACCCCTAGGGTAGGCCCTAAACAGTGCATTGTATTCAGAATATTGGACATGTACTTTTAAGTTTTACATGTCCTGGTGTTAAAAAAACTGACAAATTAATTGTTCACTACTGCGGGACCAAACCCTTCAATCGGATAACATTGGGTTACCTTATTAAGTCCAATAAGCTCTAACCATTGTTTGGGAACAGGTGAAAATGTCATGCTTGGGCTCGCCCAAATGACCAAGGCGCATCGCCGGTCGGCCTGACTTTGTGGTAGATTTATTTATTTATTTATTTATGGTTTTTATAGAGCGCGACACTCATCCCAAGGGATATCACGGCGCTATGTACCAAAGAAACTACCGCTGGCGTGTGCTGAGATCATTGAGGGTTGGGGAAGAGATAGGTTTTTAATTTTCTTCTAAACTGAAGGTGGTTCGTGGTATGTCTTAGGTCAGAAGGTAGTTCGTTCCAGCTTTTTGCCGCTAGATATGAAAAGGAGCGACCACCTGTTCTGGCCTTGTAGATACGTTTCGTCTTAGCCAGGGCCAATTGACAGGAGCGTAAGTTCCTGTTGGGTACGTAGAATTCAATTTTTCCATGAAGAATTGAGGGGCCGGTCTTGTGTAAGGCCCGGTAGGCATGGTTAAGCAGTTTAAAAGCAGCCCGCTGACGCATCGGAAGCCAATGAAGTTTGGTTAGGCAATCCGATGCAGAGTCGCGATAGCCTTTATTACAGATGAGTTTGGCCGCCAGATTTTGCAGAACCTGCAGACGGGAAAATAGAGATTCGTTCATCCCTACGAACAGCGCATTGCCATAGTCCAGACGACTAACCAATAGGGCCTGTGTCACTGAACGTCTGCAATCTAGGGGAATCCAGGGAAATATCCTAGCAAGGAGTTTCAATATGGCAAAGCCCTTGCCAAAAAGGGATCGAACGTGGTCTTTCATGGATAGTGTGTCGTCCATGGTAATACCTAGATTCCTAGCATGTTGTTTTGGGGTGGGGGCCACTCCCAGTGAGGGTGGCCACCAGGTATCATCCCACATACGTTTGGCGCCTCCGAACAGAAGAATCTCTGTTTTGCCTGCATTCAGCTTTAAACAGTGATCATGCATCCATCGTGCCATTTCAGAGAGACAGTCGTGTAGATTGCTTTTGCAGGATTCTGGTCTTTCATCCATCGTCACCATCAACTGCGTATCATCCGCATAAGAGCAGATCCCAATACCCCACTTCCTTCCAATGTCCGCAAAAGATGATATATAGACATTGAAAAGGGTGGGGCTCAGTGAGGCGCCCTGAGGAACCCCGCAGTTGATGTGATTGGGGCTTGAGTGGAATTGGCCCATGTGTACTGCCTGGGTGCGGTTGCTCAGGAAGGAATGTATCCATTTCAACGCTGTAGATTGGACTCCTTTATCCTGGAGTATATTCAGCAGACATTTGTGTGATACCGTGTCAAACGCCGCTGACAGATCCAGCAGTATCAGTGCTACTGCTCCACCTTGATCGGTGGAGGATCTGATACTGTCTGATACTGCCAGCAGCGTTGTCTCGGTGCTGTTATTGGCTCTAAAGCCAGTCTGGGAGATGTCTAGAAGGGAATTGTCTTCCAGGTATTTAGTCAGTTGTTTATTTACCAATTTCTCCAAAGCCTTGGAGAGGTAGGGGAGCTGGGAAATTGGTCTGTAATTTTCAGGGTTGAAAATATCGGACCCAGCTTTTTTCAATAGTGGGGTCACGGAGGCGTGCTTCCAGGCAGCGGGAAAAGTGGCAGTGGTGAGTGATTTATTAAAGAGTCGAGTGATCACAGGACAAAGTGTAGACGCGATTTCTGCAAACACAAAGTGAGGACAGGGATCTGAGGGTGAGCCTGATTTAACCGTGTTTAAGACTGCTAGAACCTCAGCTTCTGAGAATGGTGCAAAGCTGGTTAGCCGAGGTGTGTTTCCTGGGTCTGATAAGGTTAAAGATGTTTCTGGAGACATCATGATTTTGGATAAATTATCTGAGTTGTTATGGGTATCTTGAGGGGTAAAGGAAGAGTATATTTTCTTAATTTTATCAGAAAAGAAAATATTAATACGCTCACAAGCCTCAGCCGAAGGAGCGAGGGTTTGTGAAGTGCTAGGTGGTTTACTAAGCTCCTTCACAGAAGGGGTATCCCGCCTTGTGGAGCACACATCGAGTCCAGCCTGCAGCTTCATCCCATTCGAGATTTCCGACTTCCATAAAAGAGACCAATTCCGAACGTAGAATTCTTCACTACGACTTCGTCCAGTGGATCCCTGACTACGAATCATCTGACTTGTCCTGCTGAACTGTACCTTCTGAGACAGTTTGTCTGCCCCTGCAACAGGAGTGGCTGGGGTGGGCCCTAGACAGTTCTGCATAAATGCTTTACACATTGCCTCCAAGTTAAGCATGAGTACTTTTGTCCAAAGTACCAGAGCGTTAAGCACAGGTTAATTTAGGGACTTTTTGTGATTCAACCTTGCAAGGATTGTGACTGCTGCTTGAAAGAGTGCACGCCCCCCTCAACTAACAACTCAATTTCTCACAATGCCTATATTTAAAATGTCTTGTGGGAGAACTAATCAATGCTTCATGACACCTGGATATAGATTCGGCCGAGGGAGGGCAGACATGGGGTCAGACACCTTTGACCGTGATCTGTTTTGTGTTTTCCTTATTCGGTGGGAGGCATGATTACTTTCCTTTCATTGTTTATGTAGTGCTTTGTGTTTAGAAACATTGTGTAACTCTTCATTATTGTGTTATACCTATGCCAAAATGGCAGGTGAATGTTGTTGTCCATGTGCCAGGTTTGAAGGAAGGTTACATTTCATTGTTCCTGATCTTGGTTGGCGTGAGGGGGGATATTGTGAGATGTGTTTGTATTGCCATAGTCAAGTGACGTCCTAGTGGTGCTATGCTAGTGTACCGTTGTTGTAATTTTTGATGGTATGACTGTTTCTTCTGGTTTGAAAGAGTTATGTCAGTAGTGCTCCAGTGTAAATGTGTGTTGTAAATTAATTTTGTATTTTGTTCCAATTGCAAGAGACCTGTTGTTCTGTCTGAGTGAGTTGTGAAGTTGTACCATAAAATGTGGTGTGAGTAAATTCTCGGTGTACGCTACAGTTACTGCAGTTGGAGATAGCTAGAAGTGTAAAATTGCCAGGAACTAGGGAGAATAGCATGGAATGTCTCATGTTGTAAAGTAGAGACACAAGTAGCCACTTGTCAGCATCTGCCTAGCTATTGCTTGTCACAGAAACTCTGCTCAATGAAACAGTGAGCAGTGTATATCTAGTTAGCATAGTATTGGAGGGGCTAAAAATGATAATTATGACCGTTTATTGTGCATGATGTTACTTGCAATGCAGACATGTCCTGTGTTTCTATGACGATTAAATTGCTGGTTGCTTTTCATTCTGCCTCTACTTGTCTACTCAGTGATATTGCTGGAATGCTGCTGAAATCGACTGGCAAGTTTTTAGACTCGGGTCTGCAAGAAAGCTGTGATGAGTTCTGGGCCAGCGCAGATGACAGCTGCGCATCTGAAGAAATTCGGTACGAAGACTGTTTATTATTTACATTGAAGTTTCAGAGCAACGTTATTTCCCGTTTGTACTCACACAGCCACCGCAAACACTTTTCACTGTTTTTCCTAGCGCTACATGCTGGACACAGCTTTAGTTTTTAGGTTGAAAATCTTTTTTGTGTCTTAAAGTTCTCTGGGTGTTTTTGGTGGGACACTTCTAGGCAGACAGTTGGCCATTGTGGTGATTACTCACATATGTCATTTGTAGACCTAATTTGGACAGTTAGAGATGACTGTCAATGAGACTGAAATGTGTTCACTTACCGAGTAACTTCCCTCTGACTTCTAGGAGGTCTGTCATTGAAACCAGCCGGGCCCTGAAGGAGCTTTTCCATGAAGCCAGGGAGCGGGCGTCCAAAGCGCTTGGATTTGCTAAAATGCTGAGGAAGGTAAATTCAGACTGAGCTTTGAAGCGGATTGTAGGTCTGTCAGTTTCTGTTTCCATCCACAGAAATGTGGATCTTAGCAAAAATGTTATCCATTATTTCTTTCCAGGACTTGGAAATTGCTGCTGAATTCACATATTCTGCACCGGTGTGGGAGCTGCTGCATGCTTTAAGAACTAAACACTACGTGAAGGTAGGCCCTGTTGTAATAAATACAGGAGTTGCCCTTATCGAGGCGTCTTAGAAATGCTAACCCTAAAGGTACATCAATTGGGTTACTCAGAAATGTCCTTTATGCCATTTCCTGGAATTGATGGCGGGCAAAATTAGAAACAAGTTATACCTACGAAAATTATGTTCTTAAAAGCAAATGATGTTTGTTCGCTCCGCTGCGCACATTGTGTCTGTCAGATCAAGAGATGATTATCAGTAATAATGCTAGGCTTTCATCCAGAGTACTTTTCAGAAATGTTTTCTAAACAAAACATAATCACCCAATCACATGCAGTGATCATTTTTTTCTCTCTTGGAAGGATAAAAGGCTAAGATATCCTTATAAAGACTAAGCTATGGGACTTTTTCGCATTGCCATCTGGTGTGTTATCTAACTGACCTCCCCAGTCTGGTTATGGCCTTTATTTATTTCACCAATTACATAACATTAGAAACTGAATTGATTGCCTCTGGGATGATAAATTGTATAAAACAAGGATCCTGCTTCATTGCTTACTTTTAGTTTGCTGCCAAATAGTTGTGACTCAAATTGTCGCTTGATTGTGTTTTATGAGGCATGCTACAGTGCCTAATTTGTCCCCCCCAAAAACATTAGTGGCAGGGCCCTCTCAGGAGGACACTACAGCTTGCACCATCTGTGCCCGGGAAAGCGCTGCAAATGACAGTGCCAACACAACAACTAACCATCACACTCTTACAAGTATGACAAGTCCTCCTTTTCCAGGCCCCTAAAGCTATAAGAATGGCTTTGGAGGCAGGTATTAGTCACTGTAAGTGTAAGTTGAATTAATAAACAGCTGTTGTTGTGCTCTTACCTAAATTAGGCAGAAAGCGCCACCATGTGGCAGGCTGTAATAAGCGACATTGCTGGCAATTAAGTGCCGGAGCCGAGCACCGGAAACCACTGGCTCAAATTAAGTACTGGGCATACATCCAGTCAGTACCAGGGTCGGATTGGAAAGGCGTGCACTCGGGCAATGGCTGAGGGGCCGGTTTAAAGTTGCAGTTGTGGGCTGCATTGTGTGGCAGCCTGGGGGGCTGATTTGGACGGTGTCTGTGTTGTTGGGATACTGCCAGTGGGTTCCTGAAGGGCCTTTCTGGAGGCAGATGGGTGTCTATTACCTCCCTTTTATCAACGGGCAGAGGTTTCACTCCCTTTCTCTCGCTGGGCCGGCCCATTAATGTATGCAGATTGAGCGGGGGCAGGGGGCCTGAGCAGAGGTGGCCTCACTTGTTTTCAGGTGTGTTTCACCAGTGTGAACTAATCTGTGCATTTTTTTTGTATCGAAGTAAAGTTAAGAAAACATGCATCTGTCAGAGACCGCTCTCCTTCCTTTTCTTTTTATAAAACTTTGCCGAAGCAGTGTTTTGTGGGAAGGCAATATGCAAATGTGGGCCACTTTTATTTTAGCGTGCCCGGGCCGATTTTTAATCCCAATCCAACCCCGGTCAGTACATCTACCTTTTCTATCCTGCTTGCGAATAGGATTTACTTGTAGACCAAAGATATATTCTCTTTCCAAGAGGTACAGATCTGTTCACGTTTACGAAAAGCTATCTGATATATGATGCCTCTCAGTGCTAAGCAAAGAACATCCTTCTCAAACTGCCCTTTTTCCATTTCTGTGCTCTAAGAACGAGTGAATTCTAGAGAAGTTTGTTTTCCCCCAGTACTATCATGTAGTGATTTGTTCCTAAAGAAAGAAGAGCTTTGACTGAAATGCTCTGTGTACCAAACTTAATCAAGCCTCTTAGAATTAAATCTGTAAAACAAGCAGTGGTTTGATGGTTTATTTTTAAGAGAGCACGTTATGAGATAGGCAGTTACGATGTGGAGGAGCTACCAATGTCTGGTGTTCCAGTTAGTAGGGTCCGGGTAGAGGACAGTGCAGAGCTCTGCTATAACCACCAATAGCTTGCCACGTAAAGCAAGAAAGGTGCTAATATGCTGAAGTCTGTAGGGGAATTCAGCGTGGAGAATTCAGTATTTATTTATTCATTTGAAGAGTTTTATATAGCTCTGGCTAGACCCGGAGGTATCAGAGCGCTTTACATGAGGTTAGCCGTAAGGAAATAAACAGAGTTACATAATTACAGTATGTCAGAAAGGAGGTTCACCTTGTTGTTCTTTAAGCACCATGAGGCTATTTTCTCTCCTTCAAATCTTTTCTTCATTTTGGGCCGCATCTGCTGTGTGGTTGGTTTGTTGCACGTGGTGGCGACCCTGAAGTGGGATTTGCCTTGTTGTGGTCACTTCGGGATTGGCACACCCATGTCGTCAGCTCATCCTGACAGGTTTTTTATTTGTCATTCTCTGCTGGCACCTACAGCAACAGACGCGACTGCGATGTGCTGCAGGCAGGGAAATAACCTGCGTAGAGCCAACCACAACAATCTTGTTGCATACTCCTGTTAATACATATGAATAAAAAACAAACACCTCTGAATTTATAGGGAAAAGACAGTTCAGCATCAAGAGCACCTGTGATTCTTGACCGCTCTGATGAGTATAGGTGATATGCCACAGAGGTCCTAGCTAATATAATGCATACAAAGAAGCGTTAGGTCATCCACAGAAGAAAATACATTGAAGCTGGAAAACTAGGTGAGAGTTGCTATTAGATTAAAAAGTAAAAGAACTGGCAGCTGTAAGGACCTCCATGGAATCCATATGTCACCAAGCAGCGGGAATGGTGGCATGGCAACTACTTGTCAACTGCCAGACATTCTAGGAGGCTCAACTCATACAGACAAGCTAGGAGAGACATTTTGCCTATAACTTGAGCACAGTCAGAATTGCTATGTAAATGAAGCCTGCCAAATTAAAACGATTGAAGACAAAAGTTTTTTATTTTTTTGCTTTAGTCTGCACAACCTCGCCCGTCCAGTTTCCTTCAGAATGATTTGTAAGCAGCCCGCTGAGAATACTCCGCACTTCCAGTGGAGTAAGGGACATAGTTGAGGTGGCAGGAGACCTAAAATTGTTTGATTTCCTTGGTTTAATCCAAGCATTCGGTACCTTTAGAATAGTGTTGAGCGGTACCCTGTCCTAGAGGCATAGGCACTTCACACAATTCATACCTCCAAGAATGCCCATTGGGATGGTTATATAACCAGTCTCCTGAAATGCACGGCACAGCCATTGTCTACTGCACGCCAATCGTGCAAAAAACTAACGTGTTGGCCTCATGACTTACTCCACCACATTTCTAACGACACTAAACTTGCTGACTGTCCTCTGGCTAAACGATAGTGGACCATTGGCAAGTTGTGTGCTCCACTGAATATAACTAAGTGGCTCAGGCCAATAGTGACTGCTTTAACACTTCTGCTCCAACATCCCAGTACATGCCTTTCTGTTTGCCCATCTTTATTTTACATTTTACCTTCATAGGGTGCAATGTTCTAGTAGCATTATGGTCTTTCTGCCTAAGCTCTCCCCCTTACAAACTCTTGCCTGCAGATCGGGCTTATAATTCCAGAAGGGGACTCTTGGCAGTGGGCTATAATTACTCTGGTAATTAATTCCATGTACATAGTCTGTAACTCCATTATTGATACAACCTAGTATAATTAATTGACGATCATCACTACAGCAAAAGCAGTACCTGCCAATATCAATTGACTTCAACACGCTGAGTGCCCAGGTACATGAAGCTTACTGGCAAGTAACATCTTGCCAGTACAAGATGCATCATTTTGGAAAACACTAAATAAGGAAGTGGCAGATAAGTGACGTCAGGAGATCACTGAAAATAATTTTCAAACAATAATGTATCGCACCAAACAGAAGATTGCCTAATGAGTGCTAGTGCCGAACACATGGCATATAAAACACAGGTTGTTGATGTGAAAGTAAGCCACATAGAAAGTTAAGACTGCATAGTTTTTCCTAGCAAATTCTGGTTTGCTTAGTATGTCCAAAATGTATGTTTGTTTTAATACTGATGATGAGTTTTTTAACAGTAACAGTTAACTATTTGGCCTTTGTCTTCAAGAAACTTTTGGCCAAACATTGCATGCATTGGCTATCCATTTGATAACAGCAACTTTCACAGCAGACCTAATTGTTGCCTTACAAAACATCAAAAAGGTACACCAATTCTGCTAGTGCGCAAGTAAAGGTTGATCATAAGCGAATTATGCCCCCTCTACAGTGCTTAGAAATGGGACTTTATCCTGAGGCAGTGAGAGGTAGAAATCCTGAGGCAGTGAGAGGTAGAAACCGTGCCCCTGGCTCTACTGAATTGAATAGCAGATTGCCTACACTGGCAGCAGCAAAACTACAGTGCCCTCTGAGCTGTGGGTTTGAGGTGACTCAATATGTGTCATAAGTCGATTCCTACGTTGGGGTACAGATGGGACGCCATCTTGAAGAGGAGGCTGCTGGCGAAATGGCGGATGAATGTTGGTGAATGAGGGGAGATAATGGGCAGAGGGCAAAACAATAGACAGTTCAGAGCGAAGAAGGGACCTCATTGGTCAGTCTCAGCCCCATCACTATCAATTAGTGGTAGATCACTTATGTATCAATGGTAGTCCTAACATGTAAACAAGGCCCAAAATCTGATCTAAAAATTCTCTGGTGTCACACTGCACCAATACACCGACAACACACCATGACGGATTAAAACATCAAGACTAGAAGACATCAAAGTCCTAAGAACTTTTCTTTGTCAACTGTTATTCCAGCTATTAGACACCTTACTTATAGTTAACCTGCAGTAAACTGAATCTCTCCTCCTCTCTACCTGCTCCAAAAGAAAGCTTGATCCTTCCACACTGAAAATGTTGGCCTTGAGAGGCTTTTCACCCTTCCCCATGGGGAGATCATTATTGTTCACACTATATTGAGCCTTCACACTAATGCCACACGTCAACAGCCACCAAAGCAGCCAAGATCCACCTGCACACCAGGAAGACATTCTGACACCTCTTCTCAGCCGAGCATCTTAGAACAGCAGCACAGTCACTAATTATGGATTAGACTTTGGCAATGCCATGTTTGCCTATGTACCTCAACCATATTACCCCCATACTCTGGTAGCAGTGAGATTTCAATTGAAATTATGATGTTTAGTCCAAAAGCCCCTCTAAGACAATAACCCACCCAACCTTACAAGGCTTCTGACCTCTGAGTCTCGCAAAGACTGCAAAGTATAGGTAAATATCTACTGGAAGTACCCCAGTTGAAAATTTCCACCGCCTGCAGGCAATACTTTCCAAGGCAGTCCCATTGGCTTGGAACTCTACCTACCTGCTGAACTAAGAAAATTAACCAAATCATCGCTGTCGGGGAACATCTCAAGGCATATCTTTTCAGACATTTCCTCAAATAGAGTCAACACCAAATTATCTTAATCCGTGCAATAACACCTTTTTCCTTCTTTGACTGGTGCATGCCCGCATTCTAATGTCAATCCTGCCCCTACATAGATGTAACTTGTTGCTCGTTCTCTGTTAAAATGTAGAGCGCCCTGACACTTATCTTAGTCACGGAGTGCTACATAAATACTGGAATAAATAAAGGAAGGGACAAGAACTGAAGAAGGGAGAATGGCTTGGAGAAAAAAAAGAGAGCTGAAAGAAGCAGAGTAAGTAGGGAAGAAGAGAAAGCAAGAAGGGCTGAAAGAAGAAGGGTGAGGCAGAGAGAAGGGACTGAGTTATGGAGAATGAGGGAGAAGAAAAGGCAGAGTGAGGAAGAAGCTAGGCCGATAACCGTACACTGCAATCTGTCACTAATTCTGAGCACTTTTTCAAATAATACATTTTATGGGATTACATCCTTAGAGCCGAGGCTATGAAGACCCTAGAGGTTCGAGGACTCCTGCTGCATTGTGGTGCATTGACTGTTCATTATTACCCACGCCACTTATTTTTTCTTTAAGTCTGGCCTTTGAGAGACCTTTAGCTATGTTGTCAGACTATTGTTTAAAAATGTATTCATACACATAGAGGAGCTTTAGATCAAAAGGCTTTGTCCATTGGTTTGTGAAATTGTCATTTAGATATGCTTCCACCAACCGCAGCGCATACCATGTTTCAGTGGCAGCCCACTTTATCCACAGGTTCCCCTCACTTTGAGTGACTGCACAAAGCCTGTACAAATCATTTAGAATCCGTCTAAAAATAGTTTTGCAGCGTGAATCTTTCTGGATTCACTATGCTGTGCATTATTCCGCGATCTTGTGGTTGGGTCCGGATTCGTAGTCTTTTCTTTGTTTTTTTTTGTTTTTTGTAGCCCAGGTGGGCGGCGACGACCACCATTTGGTGCACCTTCCGTGACGTCGTCGTGCTTCCTGCGGAAGTCCCACCTTTGGGGCGCCATCTTCAGATTCTTTTTTCCGCCGTTGGGTCTGGATCGTCATCGAGAAGCTCCAGAGTTACAACCGAAGGAAGAAGAAAGAAAAGCGAGTTTCGTCGAAAAATACTACGGAGATATCACAGGAAAGGAAGATATTTCATCAGGAGGGCGAAGAAAGGAGGTTCAGCGCCCTTTTCTTCGATGACCTTGGAGGATGCGCACTCAGAGGCCCTGAGCGCAATGGACAAGACGCCATTCAAGTTCTGCCCAAACTGCCACCACAAGTTCGCGCAGAAGGACCAGCATCCAGTCTGCAACCTCTGCCTGCCAGTCGAACACCAGAGTAAGGACTGCAACGCCTGCTCAGCCTTCGCGCCGAAGACGCTCCGGGTGAGGGAGCGGCAGAGAAGAGCCAACGCCAGCATGGATGGCAAGGGTAAGGCCCCGTGTCTCTACGATCTGGGCCTCTCCACGGACGATGAGGACAACATAGCCGAGACAGCCGAAAACTTCACGGTCGTAGAGACCGACAAGAAAAAAGAAGACGAGGTAAGAGAATCGTCGAGCGCAAAACAGAAAATACCTCGAAAACACGAGGGTGACTCGAAAAAATCAGAGTCAAAGTCCACGAAGGGAGCCCCGGCGCCGAAAACTTCGACGACCAAAGGGGGAACCATGGACAAGAGGCCGAGCGGATCCTTCGAAAAGGACTGGTGCCGAAAGACGCCGAAAAGCAAGGGTCGTCGAGGACAACCCAGGAATCAGGGCGATCGACGCAGAAAGAACGGTCGACGTCGACGCAAGTTTCGGCGAAAAGACCCGCGGTCGACGCCGAGAGCATCTCCGAGATGGAGAAGAAGAAGAGGCGGCTCGAGGCCGAAATGGAGAACATCCTTCAAAGGAAGAAGGAGTTAGACGCCAAGATGAAGGAATTCAAGATTCCAACGGTTTCATCGACGGACGTCGTCGAGGACGAATTCGACACCGAGGGCCTGACGAGGGATCTCGAAGAGGAAGACGAGACCTATTATGACGAGGAAGCCGAGGAAGAAGACCAACAGTCGGTCTACGGCTCGGCACCATCTACCAGCCACGAGATCGAATGGCATGATCTCGACACCGAAAACCCGGAGGAGCCCGTGGACACGTACCCTTCGAGGCCTTCGCCACCCGACGACATTGGGGTGTACAATATGGTGGTCAGGAGCGCAGCGACAGCCTTCGGCGTCAAACTCGACGAAGAGAAGCCGAAAGTCGATTTTCTCCTCGAGGCCCTGCTCCCCATCCAGACGAGGAGCCAGTTCCTCCCCATGCTACAAAGTGTGATGAATCAGGGGAGAGAAGCCTTCAAGGAACCAGCGACCTGCCGGTCGATCACGCCCAGGACTGAGAAGAAGTATAAACACTCTTCCCTGGACCCCCCTTACATCAAAGGTAGCGTGACCGCCGACTCCATCATAGCTTCCACGGCCAGGAGAAGGGCCAACGTACCAGCAACCTCGGGCCCACCACCTGATAAAGAGAGCAGGAGGATAGACCTCACAGGAAGAAAGGTCGAGAGGAACGCCGCAATGCACTGGCGCATGGCGAATTCCAATGCACTCCTCAATAGACACCAGTACCAGCACTGGGACGAGATGGGGGAGCTAGTAAAGCACCTCCCCGAAGAATACCGCCAGAGAGCCTCACACCTGGTAGATGAAGGCAAAAACATCGCCAACTCCTGTATAAAGACGGCGTTGGACGGGGCAGAGACTTCAGCAAGACTCATGGCCATAGGGGTCACCGAGAGAAGGCATGCATGGCTAAGAATCTCGGGATTCAAACCGGAGGTGCAGAACAACATCCTTAGCAACCCCTTCAACGGAGAGACACTGTTCGGAGCAACAGTTGACGAGAAGCTCACCCAGCTGAAAAAAGAAAACGAAACGGCGAGGTCCATGGGGGCCCTACAGCTGAGGGGAATGAGGCGAGGCAATCCCTCGAGGAGACCCTACGGTAGGGGAGGAAACCAGCAGGGGGCGTCGCACCAGACGTTCCAGCAGGGTCAGCAGGGTGAAAGTCACGGACAAGGTCAACAGAAGCAAAACTGGCAGTACCAACCTCGGGGCCAGTCCTTTCGCGGGAGAGGGAACGGACGTGGCCAGAGAAGGAGAGGGGGGGACCAGCCCTCATCAAAGTGACTCAGCACGCAAGAGGACGCCTACCCTCGACATGCCCCCAGGGGTGAGGCGCAAAACAGTAACATCGAGGGGGAGAGAAGGATCAAAAGCCTACGAGCATACAACACCAGTAGGCGGAAGGCTGAGGTTCTACCTTCACGAGTGGCGGCGTATAACCACAGACAAGTGGATACTAAACATCATGCAGTACGGATACTGCGTAGATTTGGAGAAAAAACCGCCAAACAGGAAGCCAAAGGGAAGGCAAAGATCGGCTCAAGAACTGACCCTACTCAGAGAAGAAACACGGAAACTTCTAGAAAAGAGAGCCATAGAGGCAGTGCCGTTCAGAGAACGCAACAAGGAGGTCTACTCAAACTACTTCGTGGTCCCGAAAGTAGACGGAAACCTCAGACCCATCCTGGACCTGCGATACCTAAACAAGTTCATCAGAACACAAAGGTTCAAAATGACTTCGCTGCAGGAGGTACTGCCCCAAATAAGACACGGGGACTTCATGGTCACCGTGGACCTCAGGGATGCCTACCTGCACATCCCAATAAACAGAAGACACAAGGGACTTCTAAGGTTCAACATCGACCAGGAACACTACCAGTTCACAACCCTGGCCTTCGGATTAAAATCGGCGCCAAGGGTTTTTACAAAATGCCTGTCGGCGGTCGCGGCCCACCTACGAAGGCAAGGGATACACGTCTACCCCTACTTAGACGACTGGCTGGTCAAGGCAAACTCACGCGAGAAGTGCGAGAGGCACGCAAAACGCGTAACAGACACTCTCACGAACCTGGGGTTCTCAATTCACTGGGGGAAGTCGTCGCTGGAACCGGAGCAGGTGAAGATTTTCCTGGGGGCAAAAATCAACTCCCTGAACAGTACAGTGGTGCCCAGCGACAGGAGGACAGATGCCCTACTGAGGGAGACGCGGCTCTACCAGAAGGGGCGAGCTCTGACAGTGAGGTCAGTGAGCAAGATGATGGGGATGATGGCGTTGTGTATCCAGCTGGTGCCGAATGTACGCCTGCACATGAGACCATTCCAGGAATGGCTACAACAGCAATGGTCACAAGCAAACGGAAGTTGGGAGGATCTAGTGGTTGTTACGCACGCAGTGCAGGAGGAGATAACTTGGTGGAACAGAGACAACATGACAGCAGGGAGAAGCCTGACACCACCAAACCCAACAATGACCATTACCACGGACGCATCGCAGAAGGGATGGGGAGCACACATGGACAACCTCAGAGTGAGGGGTCTGTGGGCTCCAGCAGATGCGGTTCGCCATATCAATTACCTCGAGTTGAAGACAATCCTGCTAGCCCTGAAGGCATTCCAGAGGCACCTGTACAACCAGAGGGTGTTGGTTCAAACAGACAACACCACGGCAATGTTCTACATCAACAAACAGGGGGGGACACAGTCGTTCCCTCTCTCCTCTCTGGCTCAGGAGATTTGGAGATGGGCCATACCTCTCAGGATAGATCTACTGGCAATTCACCTACCGGGGAAGGACAATGTGGAGGCAGACTGGCTAAGCAGGCAGACCTCGGCATCGCACGAGTGGGAGCTCAATGGCCAGGAAACGGAGAAGCTTTTCCGGAGATGGGGAACTCCCACAATAGACCTATTTGCAACACGCCAAAATGCGAAATGCCAAAGCTTCGCGTCCAGGCAACCAGATCAGCAATCCCAGGGAAATGCCCTATGGATAAGCTGGTCGAGGACATTTGCCTACGCCTTTCCACCGATACCCCTGTTGCACAGAGTGCTCGACAAGTGCAGAACCAGCAACATGACTCTGATCCTAGTGGCTCCGCAGTGGGCAAGGCAGACATGGTTCTCACAAATTCAAGAAATGGCACAAGGCAATCCATACAGGTTCGAGAGGAGAAAAGACCTGCTCTCAATGCAAAACGGAGAGGTACTGCACCCAGAGCCAGAGACCCTCAACCTGGCGGCATGGCTTCTGAAGACCTAGAGTTCGCACACCTAAGATTGCCTCAGAGCACTATGCGAGTGCTACGGGAGGCAAGGAAGCCAACTACACGAAAATGCTACAGCGCAAAATGGAAGAGATCCACTGTGTGGTGCAGGAAAAAAGGCCTGCAAAACAGAATGACAAGAGACTCAACAGTGCTGAGGTACCTCACACACCTTCTAAAGAATAACCTCTGCTCGAGCTCCCTAAGGGTACACCTAGCGGCGATCGTTGCCTACACCAGAGGTGAAAAGGGTGGAAGCTTCTTCACCTCGCAGGTGGTGAAGAGATTCATGGAGGGAGCCAAAAGAATGGCCCCTCCGAAAAGGTTGCCGCCGCCGGCATGGAATCTAAACGTGGTTCTGACGGAGCTCATGAAGGCGCCGTTTGAACCCATCCACAAGGCCACACTGCAAATGTTGACGATGAAAACGGCCTTTCTAGTGGCCATAACCTCACTACGCAGGGTGAGCGAGCTTCAAGCGCTAACGCTACAGGAACCCTACATTCAGATTCACAAGGACAGGGTAGTCCTGAGGACCGACCCACACTTCATGCCCAAGGTGGTGTCGGCGTTCCACATGAATCAGAGTATTCAGATACCAAGTTTCTTCCAAAACCCGACTTCAAACGCAGAAAAGGCCCTGCACACCCTCGACGCCAGAAGAGCGGTGATGCACTACATTGAGAGAACCAAGGAAGTCGAAGCAGCTGTTTGTGTCCTTTGCTACTAGCTTCATGGGTAGGCCAGTGACTAAGGGCACCATCGCTAGGTGGATTGCCCTCACTATTCAATTCTGCCACAAACAGGCTGGACAGGAGCTAGCGGAGGGGCCCCAGGCTCACTCCACAAGGAAGAAGGGGGCCACCGTTGCCTTCCTGGCGAACACGCCCATCCAGGACATTTGTCTCGCGGCAACTTGGGCATCTGTGCACACGTTCACGAAACACTACTGCGTGGACATTCAGATGAATAAGGAAGCACAGGTTGGACAGACACATTTTCAACGACCAACGTTCATCTTCCACCCAGCCGCCACAAAATTAGGAAAACCGCTACAAAGTCTATGCACAGCATAGTGAATCCAGAAAGATTCACGCTGCAAAACGAATAGTTTCTTACCTGTCGGTGTAGTTTTGCAGCTTGAAGATCTTTCTGGATTCACTAGCGAACCCACCCACCTCCGCCAGGAAGATGAGGCTGGAGGAAGAGGGGGTTAAATGGAAAAGATCAAAGAAATGAAAACGTACAGAAAAATGGACAAGAAGGATTAATCAATCGCCTAGGGTTAAAAAAAAAAAAAAAAAAGGGAAAGGAAAAAAAGAACCCGAAGATGGCGCCCCAAAGGTGGGACTTCCGCAGGAAGCACGACGACGTCACGGAAGGTGCACCAAATGGTGGTCGTCGCCGCCCACCTGGGCTACAAAAAAACAAAACAAAAAAAAACAAAGAAAAGACTACGAATCCGGACCCAACCACAAGATCGCGGAATAATGCACAGCATAGTGAATCCAGAAAGATCTTCAAGCTGCAAAACTACACCGACAGGTAAGAAACTATTCGTTCCTTAGTTGGTTCAAAGTGGTGCTTTCTATTTTATCTGTGTTCTATATTACATTAATTACTCATTATTTATTGTGCTTACATTTCAGGTGCTGATTTAGATGGTGATTTATTTTCCGTCTTCTTTGAGTATTAGGTTAGGTGGTAACTTATTCTTATCCGCTTCCCAAATAGTTTAAAAAAATGATAGCAAAAGTGACAGTCTTAGGATTTTAAAAAAAGTCAGTGGGAAAACGGCTACACAAGTGAATGTTCTTAAATTTAAAATCTTTATTGCAATCATGTGGTGACCATGCTTTGGTGGCATCATGTTTTCTTTTTTAGATTTTGCCTGCAACAGCGCATCGACTGTTGCGTGGAGACATATTGTTAGTTTACAATGGCCTTAGAGCCCATCCATTGCTTAGCATCTGTTGCTTTGTTGTTAATCTCATTTGCTTACTTCTTATTCATTGGCTGCATAGTCTTTATCTCCTCTTGTGTTTGTTCCTCCCCTGGAGTATAAACGCTTCACTACATCCTTCCACAGCTCATTTATTCAGGCGCTCCGTATTTAAGCATTTTACGAATGTACATGTGTTTTCCCACTATCTCCCACGTGTGCTACTCAACCCCACATGCTTCGCTCCATGTTCCTCTCTGATATGTGTGCATCTCCCCCTTTCCCCTGCGTTGCCTTCTGAGCAGTGTGCGCCATGTTGCTGTCTTCCCTCCATGTTGCTTCAGCCCCTCTACCCTTTGTTGCTTCTGCCCAACCTGCACCCCCTTTTGTTGCTTCTGCCCACTGTTGTGTAGTTTCTGCCCTGCCCTTGTTGCTCCCCCATCTGCTTAAAAAAAAATAAAGAACGCTTTCAGGTTTTCTTCAAATGTATTTTTTGTTAGTGATCCAGTTTGTATCGGTAACTAAAAAGATAAAAAAACAGCTGTATCATTTTGTGGCCTTCCGTGCGCTCACAAAATGATATGACCGGCCGTATCAAAAGATTTTATTTTTTCAATTCTTCAGCCATGCAGTACAGCATTCGCAATGGTTATAACCATTGGCAAAGCCAATAGGTCCCAAAGGCGAAAGCTATTGATCTTGCAAACTCTTGTTTCCCCATTGTGAAACAAGCTTGCAATTAAAAAGTAACCAGCTTGCCAACGCTCGACCTATTGCCAATGCCAATGCTTGTTGAGCACTTCTGCACTGCATTGAAATACATCTCGACTCGGGTTCTAGGTGAAGAAGAGGAAAAGGTGACATCCGCTGGAGTTATAAATGCGTGACAGGCCATACCTATTACCAGTGCTTCATGAACTATCAGGTTTTTTGCAGGGCGGCCTCGAATCCTAGCATTACTCTTTAACCAGGAGGTGAAAGGCCCGCGTGGTAAAAAAAATCTCCCTTTGTTACCGTTTCAGGTGCAAATTCCTGGGCTGGACAACCTGCACGTCTTCGTCCCAGATAACCTCTCCGGGGAGAAGTCTGTGATTTTACAGCTGCTCTACGCGGCTTCCGGGAAGGACTGTTCAAAGGACTCGGATGAGGTGGCCTACCAGGCCTTTCTGCTGATGACCAAGCACAGCGATAAGGATCAGGAGCCGGACAACAGCTGGAGCTCGTGGGACGGGCATCTCGTCAAAATAGTGCCTCAGGTGGAAACCATTGATACTTTGAGGAGCATGCAGGTACGTCCTTTTGTGCTTTTATCTTGCCGTCGGAAGCTTAAGTTACTCGGTCGTTAATTCACGACAAAGCTCGCAGCATTCCATTATTCTCACTGAGGTGCGTGGGCGCGAGCGGGCTTGTGTTCGCCGCACGCGCTCCCTGGGAATATCACCTGTGGGGTCTGCTGCAAATGAGGTGGGCGTTTTACTGTCCCAGGACAAAGCGGGCTCTCACCTGGATGCAATAGGAGATGATTTGAAATGGGTTTCTGTTGACTCCATGACTCAGATTCCGCAGGGCCTGGGCATAATTTATTAGCAGTACTGCGTAATTGTGCGCAGTAAAAGTATCTCGAGAGACAGTGCATTGTTTGTGCCTTTTCTGGTAAGTGCGAAAGAGCACGAAAAGTTTGTTTTGTCGGTAAATCCCATGGCTGGTAGATGGCTTCAGGGTATGGGTTTCACAGTGCTGCAGTGTAAAAAATACTGTACGGGAGACACGCTTTTTTAACTGTATTAAACTACATACATAATACACAGTAGCGTAGCAAGGATACCTGGTGAAAGCAAGGAAAATGGCCACTTTGACCGCTGTTGGGCAATAAATTGCAGTAATGTCCGAGTTTAGCGTGCCCGGTGCCACTGCATCTACTGGTCGCTACACCCCCTGGTTATACCACTGGAATAGATGGCACGTAATAATGCCAAGCTGTTCTGAACCTGTTTGATGTGGCCACGCTCTGATAAAGTAAGGCTCCCAACAATTTGTGATTACCTACGATTATATTCTAAAACACTGTGCGATTTCATCACTAGTGCTAAGACACGTTTTTAATGTTTTTATTTATTCACAAACCTCAATAGTGATTTTTTTTTTTATTAAAAAAATAAATAATGAAAATAAAGAGAAAAAAGTGTTTTATGTTTATGGTGGGAGTAATGAAAATGTATTCTGTTTGTCTTGGCATAGTTCGGTAGACTATAAAAAAAATCACATATTGGTGTATTTTTCTACGAAAGTCGTGGGAAACATTTTCATTGAATTAAAATGTGCTTTTTATAAATAATTTTCAAGAGAAAGGCAATACTTAGCAGCAGTCATTTGCACCTAAGAGCAAGTATAGTTTTACAAAAAGTAAACACACTTATACATTTTTAAACTTGTGCCTTGCAAAAGAGGTGAAAAAATGACTATTATTAAGAGCCAAACAGTATGAAAAATGAACCCACGAAACTGAACCTTTAAAACAAAGCAAATATATTATAAACTGAATTGAGAACTTTGGAAGGAGTAATATTTATTTTTCCCAACATTCACAGCCTCGGGCAGTGTAGTAACTGTGTTGTGAATTAAGGTGCCTGTCTTTGACTTGTTTAGTGTT
This sequence comes from Triturus cristatus, assembly GCF_964204655.1. Taxonomy (NCBI): domain Eukaryota; kingdom Metazoa; phylum Chordata; class Amphibia; order Caudata; family Salamandridae; genus Triturus; species Triturus cristatus. The sequence continues at coordinate 866,583,442 of NC_140589.1, forward strand.
CTTTCTCATGATTTTACCCCACAGAGCTCACCTGCTATCACTGCACAGTTCCACTTGTGAAATGCTGCAGTGTTTGCTTGGTACCGTACCGATGGGTCTTGGCCAACTCTCCACTAGGTTATGTTGCCATTTAGACCAAAAGATCAGAAAAGTGCTCCATTTTCAAAGCTTGTTATCCCTGAGATAATGCAGTTGATAAACAATATCAAACAATGTGGCACTATGATAACATGTAGCTGCTGTTTTCCTGTGGTTTGCATACGTTTTGCACAGTGTGAAAATCCTTTTTTATTTTGTATAAGGTAGACATGGTATATTCCTATCGAATGAGACTTGTAGGTGCAGGCCATCTTCAGGGTTTCTTTGTTAGTTATTCCAATTGCCGGGTTTCTACCTTTTTTATAATGTTCTTCACACAACACCACCCTCATTCCTCTACGACCTGCTGTGTTGGGGTCCTTTCCAAATTGCCATGTCCTTTATTTAGACAGACTGAAGACTCAGTTCATTGATTTGGTGAAAATTCCAACTGTCCCCCGTTGGCTGAGTCATTCCAAAGGCAGTATTCTGCATATTTACACCATTGTGACAGCCTAGCAATGTGTTTCTTATCATGAGCTGATGGATTTATATAAGTTTGACCAATCAGGATTCCGACTAAAACGATGAGGATAAAACAATAATCATAATGGAGGACAGGTATTCAGAAATAATCTGTTCGAGGCATATGAGCTGCAGATTATACACTGTGCATAGATTGCCATCTGGTGTTGGGCCCGGATGTTTGCAGTTTGTTTTTCTTCTTGGACAATCTTTGGAAGTCACGAGTTCGGTGACTCCTCCTTCGGTCCGTACTGCGCATGGGCTTCGGCTCCATCCTCAGATTGTTTTTTTCCGCCATCGGGCTCGGATGTAATACTTCGTGCTCCGGCTTCAAACCTTTCCCGTTCGACCTTCGACGAAAAATCCTCGTCCATCGAGATTCTTCAGACGGAATCATCTTCATCTCTCTCTTCGGCACTTCCTCGATTCCAGGCATCGGCAGCGGCCTTCGGGCCTATCTCAACTCCGGTCTCGACCGATGGAAAGGACTCCCTTCAAGAAGTGCCCAAAATGTGGGTCTAAGTTTCCCCACACCGACCTACACCAGGTGTGAAACCTATGCCTCTCTCCCGAACACGAGGCCCAAGACTGTCCCGCTTGCAAGTCTTTTCGATCGAAAAAGACTATTTGGGATCGACGAGCTCGACGCACCATGGCGCACTCATCGACCTCGGCTCCACCTGACATCTTCGGAGAAGACACCGGAGCTCCGGGACAGCAGCACACCGAACAGGAGGACGATGTCGTCAGCGCTTCCGAAGCCGACGACTCCGACGTGGAGGAGATCACACTGGCGCAGAGGGTCGTGAGTACTCTACCCCCTCCCACTCCCGCGCCCATACCGAAAGAGACTCCGGTTACACCTTCGCCTCCGGGCCTAGGGAAAACCAAGCATACTGCTTCCATCACCCCACCTTCGGGCCCGGTGAAGAGGCATCACAAGTCTCCCGGCGGCTCGGGCTCGAGCCAGCCTGCTAGCGGCGCCGAAAAACACCCTTCGGCACCGAAGAAAACCACACCAAGCTCCGTTCCGAAGCCATCGGTGTCGAAACCTGGCCTCTCGATGCCGACCAAACATAAATCCCTCGGCACCGACGCTCCCGTGCCGAAGCCTGCCTCGGCACCGAACAAAAAATCGGAGGCCCCGAAAAAGCATGGCACGGTTAAACCAACGAAGCCGTTGGCTCCGAAAACATCGGCACCGACGGAGGATTCGGCGCCGGAGGAGCTCTTCATGCCAGATCCTCGGTAAAAGACTTTAACAAAGGATCCAAAGACTGGACATTTGACTTTGTCTTCCAAAAAACGACATTTAGACAAGCCAGCTCCTCCTCCACCGCCAAAACGGAAGGACTCTGCCACATCCCCTTTCAGAGTACCCTCCCCACCACCTCCTCCACTTCCCCCATCTCCACCTCCACCTTCTCCACCCTTGCCTCATCGCTCTCCAACTCCGTCTCCAGACCCTGATGACCAAGGGGATCCCTATTATGATCCAACAGATGCCCCACAGGACCCCACTCCTCCAGGAACACCAGACCCATGGGAGGATTATCACAATCCAGATGTCCCAGATGTGCCTCAGGATGATCTTTATCCATCCAGGCCATCTCCACCGGAGGATTCCCTGGGGTTCCACCACTTGTTGCAGCGGGCGGCACATTATCATGGGGTGGAGTTACACAGTGATCCAGTTGAGGAAGACTTCCTACTTGACACTTTTGACATCGTAGATAAATCTACTGCTATATTGCACATGCTTAAAGGGGTGACCAAACATGCGGCAGAGGTTTTCAAAGACCCAGTCAGGGCTAGGGTCTTAAACCCCAGAATAGAGAAGAAATATAAGGCAGCCCCCACAGATCCTGCCTATATTAAAGGGCCTGCTCCCTTAGACTCATTAGTGGTATCCACAGCTAGGAAGCGATCCAATTCGCAGTCATCAGGTGAGGCTCCACCACCCGATAAGGAGTCCAAGCTCTTAGATGCCTCAGGCAAACGCACTGCCTCGCAAGCTGCCAATATGTGGCGCATCGCCAACACGCAAGCGCTGCTGGCACGGTACGACAGAGCGCACTACGATGAGCTGGAGGCTCTCATGCAACATCTCCCAGAGAAATATAAAAATAAGGCTCATGAACTAATACAAGAGGGAAAGATCATTACCAACACCTCTATTAAATGTGCCCTTGACGCAGCAGACACAGCTTCCAGGGCTATAAACACCAGAGTTCTGCTTCGCCGCCACGCCTGGCTCAGAATCTCAGGCTTTAAGCCGGAGGTCCAAGCATCTATATTGAACCACCCTTTTGACCAACAACACTTATTTGGCCCAAAAGTAGATGAAGCCTTGGAAAAAATGAAGAAGGATACAGATACGGCGAAGTCTATGTGGGCATTACAATTCCACACCCTAGACGCTCCTTTTGCCGTTCCTCCTTTCGAGGCACTGGCAGAGGTTACTCTGCCGATAACGCCTCTACGTCCTACAAGTCCCCTCCTCAGACTACCTTCTCAAAGGGCTATCAAAGAGGTGGATATAGAGGGAACAATAATAAAGGCGGGGCAAAACCAACACCGCCCGTTCTGCCACTCCGCCCACGCAATGACTTTCCCCCGCTCCCCCCAGACCATTCCACTCCAGTCGGGGGCAGACTACAAGACTTTTTTCAAACCTGAGAGACCATAACATCAGACAAATGGGTGACCCAAATTATTCGGTCAGGGTACTGTCTCGAACTAACATCTACCCCCCCAAATATTCCACCCAGGCACCGTACAATGTCACAAGAACATACCACACTGCTGAAACAAGAGGTACTCTCCCTCCTGCAAAAACAAGCTATAGAGCAGGTCCCCGTCAATCAGCAAAATTTAGGGGTCTACTCTCTGTACTTTCTGATACCAAAGAGAGACGAGACCCTACGGCCCATACTAGACCTCCGGCCTCTAAATGCATATATACATTCAGACCATTTTCACATGGTAACTCTCCAACAAGTTCTCCCACTCCTCTGTCAGGGCGACTTTCTCACTACACTGGACTTGAAAGACGCATACTTTCATATTCCAATACCCCCGTCTCACAGAAAGTACCTCAGATTTGTGGTGGACGGCCAGCATTATCAGTTCAAGGTTCTCCCCTTCGGGGTCACAACCGCACCACGGGTGTTTACCAAATGCCTAGCAGTAGTGGCGGCACACCTCAGAAGACAACACATTCACGTCTTCCCCTACTTGGACGACTGGCTCATAAAAGCTGCGTCCTACAAACCAGTGTGTGCAACATACAAACACTACCATCCAACTACTCCACCAGCTAGGCTTCACGGTGAACTACCAAAAGTCCCAGCTGATACCGTCTCACACAAAGCAGTACCTCGGTGCCACTATAGACACCTCAAAAGCTATAGCATATCCCAACTCAGCCAGAATCGCAAGCATACAAGCCTTGCGCCAAAGATTCCTTCTTCAGCACTCACTCCCAGCAAGAGTGTTCATGAAGCTAATCGGGATGATGGCATCTTGCATCTTCATAGTGCTTCATGCAAGACTCCACATGCGTCCACTCCAAGAGTGCCTAGCACGCCAGTGGAACCAGGCCCAGGGACAGCTGACGGATCTGTTGTTGGTGGACGGTCGCACCCATCGCTCTCTGCAGTGGTGGAACACCACAAACCTTTCCAAAGGGCGACCGTTCCTGGACCCGGTTCCTCAGGTGATTCTAACAACGGACGCATCGCTCTCTGGCTGGGGAGCGCACCTATTACACCTCACAGTGCAAGGTGTATGGACGCCACAACAGAGGTTACTCCACATCAACCATCTGGAGTTATTGGCGATCTTTCTAGCCCTGAAATCGTTTCAGAAACAAATCTCGGCCAAAGCAGTCCTCATTCGCACAGACAATATGACTGCAATGTACTATATTCAAAAACAGGGGGGGACACACTCTCCCCAGCTCTCTCGCTTAGCACAGAGCATATGGAGATGGGCAATCCCACAAAAAATCTTTCTCCTGGCACAACACGTCCCAGGTATACAAAACACCATGGCAGATCTGCTCAGCAGACAAACTCAGCAAATGCACGAATGGGAACTGCATCCACAAGTTCTTCACCCATTCTTTCACAAGTGGGGGCATCCTCAGATAGACCTCTTCGCCACCCACGAAAACAAAAAATGCCCAAGCTTCGCCGCCAGATACCCACACCCATTGTCCAAAGGCAATGCGATATGGATGAACTGGTCAGGCAAATTTGCATACGCCTTTACACCTCTCCCGCTAATTCCATTAGTGGTAAGGAAGCTACAACAGCACTCCCTCACACTCATTCTGGTAGCTCCAACATGGGCCAGGCAGCCGTGGTACACCACACTACTACAGCTCTCGGTGGTACCACATCAAAAACTGCACCTGTCCCCATGCCTCCTAACCCAGAACCATGGAGAAATCAGGCACCCGGACCCAGCTCAGCTCAACCTTGCGATCTGGCTCCTGAAATCTTAGAATTTGGATACCTTAACCTTCCCCCTGATTGCATGAACATTATCAGGGAAGCCAGACGTCCTACCACTCGAGCATGCTATGCCGCAAAGTGGAAGAGATTTGTTGTTTACTGCCGTAACAATACAATCAACCCTTTAGATGTATCCATACAGCACATCATATGCTATCTGCTCCATCTTCAAAGGTGTAACCTGGCGTACTCATCCATCCGTCTGCACCTAGCAGCAATTGCTGCTTACCTGCAAAACAGACAGCATTTATCACTTTTCAGAGTGCCTGCTATTAAAGCCTTCATGGAAGGCCTTAAAAGAGTAATTCCGCCCAGGGCACCACCCTCACCTGTGTGGAATCTAAACGTAGTTCTTACAAGGCTAATGGGACCGCCTTTCGAACCAATGCATAAATGTGAGCTACAATTCCTTACTTGGAAAACAGCTTTCCTCGTAGCTATCACTTCCCTTAGAAGGGTTAGCGAAATACAAGCGTTCACTATACAAGAACCCTTTTTACAGATACATCACAGCAAGGTGATACTTTGCACAAATCCAAAATTTCTGCCCAAGGTCATTTCCCCCTTCCATCTCAATCAATCGGTGGAATTACCGTTTTTTTTTTCTCAACCTCAATCTGTTGCAGAAAGGGCTCTACATACACTTGATGTTAAAAGGGCTTTACTGTACTACATACAAAGAACGCAACCTTTCAGGAAGACTAAACAGTTGTTTGTCTCCTTCTCTCCACCGCATAAAGGCAACCCCATCTCAAAATCAGGGATAGCTAGGTGGATTGTAAAGTGCATACAAATTTGTTATCACAAAGCAAAGAGAACATTATCTGTTCCACCTAAAGCCCACTCTACAAGAAAGATAGGGGCTTCTATGGCTTTTCTAGGGAACATACCCTTGGATGACATCTGCAAAGCAGCCACATGGTCAACACCGCACACCTTCACAAAACGGATGTATGACGTTACAACGCATGCTTTTACACCGCATGCCGTTACAACGCATTTTTTACACCGCAAGATCTGTTACAACGCCAGCCTTTACAACGCATGCTTTTACAACGACGTACACTAGATGGAGTGCTGACATTAGAAATGTATAATTTACTATTCTAACTCCAGTCCACGTTGCAGTAGGGAAGGTGTTTGGATAGTAAAACTACACTATTTCTAATGTTAGCACGCCATCTAGTGCATTTCGTTGTAATAGCATGCGTTGTAATGGCATGCGTTGTAACAGATTTCGCGTTGTAATAGTTTCGTTGTAATGGTAGTGCGGTGTAAAAGTTGCGTTGTAAAGGTTGTTCACCTCACAAAACATTACTGTGTAGCCGTGCACTCCAAACAACAAGCTAGTGTGGGCCAGGCTGTACCAAAGACACTGTTTCAAACCACTGCAACGGATACCGGTGGTCGCCTCTAGGGTTGGGTACTGCTGTATAATCTATGCACAGTGTATAATCTGCAGCTCATATGCCTCGAACGGAATATGCTACTTACCAGTATGCATCTGTTCTTGGCATGTAGAGCTGCAGATCTATACACGCCCACCCGCCTCCCCGGCTACCTGTATCCGTTCCAGTCTATCTTATTTAGATACAACACACATGGGTTTCTTTACTATTATCACTACGCTCCATCTTTTCCCTGCTGGCGAAAAACAATCTGAGGATGGAGCCGAAGCCCATGCGCAGTACGGACCGAAGGAGGAGTCACTGAACTCGTGACTTCCAAAGATTGTCCAAGAAGAAAAACAAACTGCAAACATCCGGGCCCAACACCAGATGGCGATCTATGCACAGTGTATAGATCTGCAGCTCTACATGCCAAGAACAGATGCATACTGGCAAGTAGCATATTCCTTCAGTAATAACGAAGAGTCCCTCTTGGGCAGGGCTTGGTGACAATCATCTAGAAGGCGTGTGGGATTCTTGGAGTGAAATTCCTTTGAACGATTTGGAAAAGCTGTCCCGTGCTGCACATGCTTTTTTCTTGGTCTTCCCTATTTTTCCTCCAGTAAATTCTAAATTCTGGTAGAACAGTGGAGGTGGTACACGTTTTTAACTGTACTGCTCATCAATACCCCTAGCTGCAAGACACCACCACTTATGCAAGGCAAAGTATAGCTCTCTCTCACCATTTTGTGTTTGACACTCCCCTCCACCACATGACAGTGTGCCCTCAGAGCAGTAAGTGACACGGCAGAGTAGAGAGTCAGGTCAGTAATCTGTGCACTTAAAGTATGTGTTTTGTTACATATTGGCACACTATACCGACACACACTAAGGACAACATTCTCTGGGGCTTGCCTGGAGCTCAACTCTTACTTAAACATAGCTGCCACGACCAGAGTCTGGCTGGTTCCTCCCTCTTTCCGGGGCTACCTACAGTAGAAAGACTTTGCTAATGGATAAACTACACTTGCTTCCACATGTCCGAAAGTGAACTATTACATCCATAGTTAATTTTCCTAGGTGGATAACCTTCTTCTCGTGGTCATGCAATCTGCACACCTGGTGAGCCAGAGAAAAGCGTTCCAGCAATCGATTGAAGGACTCGTAACTTTGCATCAAGAGCAGACATCAAGCCAGCCCGTCATTGCCAAAGCCTTGCAGCACCTCAAGGTATTTCCTGCCATTTGTGTCCGCATGTAACCATTTAGTTCACTCCTGAGACAATATTTATAAATGTGCCACTAGTGAGCTGTTGCCCTTATCTTCCATACTGCCTCGAAAAAAAAATCCTCTGCTCCACTGTGTAGTAGTTCATCTGTTTTATATACCTGTTGCCAAATCTGTAGGTCCCCCCAAAATGCCAGAATTTTAATCTTAAGCAATACAGACCCACACTACTCTAAGGCACAAACTGGGCCATTTCCTACCCCCAGGCTCTAGAGAACATTCTACTTAAATACTTGCATAGTTCTGAGTTGGTACTTTATTGCAGTGTTCTTTTACTTTCAGAGTGAAGCATTACATCTATGCAACAAGATAAGTGGGGCCATCAACAGGGTTGACCACATGTTCACCTCTGAATTTGAAGCCGAGGGTGAAGAGACGGAAACAGCCATTTTGCAGCAATACTACAGAGAAGCCATGATTCAGGGATACAACTTTGGATTTGAGGTAAAGTCGCGTATATTGCATTAGGTTAAGCCACTTAGCTAGGTAGAGAACAGGAGTACTTTTCTATGATATGTTTAAAGTTTTTCACATTCAAATAGATGAACAAACTGCACTGGGAGCACAGAATACTGTTTCAAAGATTGACTGAGGAATAGGTATTCGGATTAGTGGCATCGAACCACTATGTTAGCAGCTAGCCTCTGATTTTCATTCAGGTCAGGGTGTGCAAGATGTACATTTTCACCTTATAGATGAGCTATGAAGAACATTACAAATGAAAGGGTCGGCTGATGGAAAAAGATGACCCCCTCTTCCCTCTCACCTTGAATAATTACCTAGGCAAGCCCCACTGTCTCTGAGACACCCCCTAGAAACATAAAAGTTCTCCCCCCACTTGCTTTTTTTTCTTTGTCTTGCGGACACATTCATGGGCGGGTGCGATGTACCAGCTACAGATATATTTGGCCAGGCTCTGCTCCTTCGAGACCAGTAATAGTGGTTGTTTGGGCTTTATTGTTAATGGTGCCTCTCCTGGGCTTGGTGAGCTGACAGGAGTGGGCACACTTGCTGAGGGTCCACAAGGCAGTTTGAAAGATGGTGAGCTTCGCCATTGTGTGCTGACATGCACACAGCTCCGTTTCTGAGTGGAGAGGACAGTGCTTCTCCAGGAAGCATGCTGAAGCGATTGGCATGGAGATGCGGTGCTCTCCCCGAGCTTAAAGACTGACTGCAGTTTACGAATTAGGGCACTTTCATCAATTCATAGCCGGGCTATATAACCACAGATTAAGCTGCTTTCTGATCTAAGGGTGTATTTAAGGAAGTATTATTTTTTGGTACTTCACATTCCAATGAAATAATGAAGTGGATAAGGTCAGAAAAGATAAGGCTCTTCCACTCTCTTTCCTCGGAGGGTCAGGACGGAGGTGAACCATTGGGGCACAGGTCAAAGTGTCCTGGTCTCCTGCTAGTCCAGGCCGGCTGTCAGCTGGGCAATTACAGGATAGAAATAATTAAGCAGTGGCTAAAGTCTTGGCTCCAAAATCAAAGAAATCTAGGAAGCATGAGTATAAGTCTGGGGATGTAGATTCCACCAGCAACTCAATCTCGATTAAACCTTGTACTGGTGGCAAGTGCATATGTAGAGGGGATCTTTCTTTTATTCTCCTCCACATCTGATGCAATTTGGGGTTCGATTCACCTGCAGAGGAGGAGGGCAGTATGGTGTTGTTTCCCCAATATTCTAAGCCTTCAGCCACACCTCTCCTCTTGCTGCCAAAGATTAAGAAATTCATTTTCAGGAATTAGAAACAGCTGGATCAAAGTCATATTCCAAGATTCGTACAAAAATCCTCTGAAAGAGGAGAATAAAGTACGGAATCAGTTCATCAAGGTGGATTGGATTTTGGCTCCATTGATAAGGGATCATCCCTGAATCCAGATGATAGCGTCCTTTCTGACTCGGGCAATCGAAAACGGAACAAGGGAATTAAAAAGTGCTTTGATGCATCAAAGTTTTCACTGAGAGCCGTTCCGTACAATGGTTTGCCTTTCAGACTTTGGTGAGAGACTTGAAGTCCTTGGCGGAAACCATCCAGGAGAGCTCACACATCTCTGACATTCTAGTCAAAAAGGAGCAACTGTCTAAAATGTTGGCAGATGTGTCATCCATCATGGGCTCAGGTGATCCTGTTGGCTCCAGCCTGGCCCTGCGTGTCCTCTTTTCATCTTCTGGTAGTGATGAAGATGGATCAGGAGTGGTTTCTGCCAGTTGTCCCATGCCCTCTAGCTTTTCCCAGTTTCCGAACCAACTTGCTAGTAAGACTCAGGTTGAAGGCCTGGAAGTTGAAAAGGCAGGGCTGAGATCCAGGAGTTTATTGTATTCTGTGTCTTCAGTCTGACAAAAGATCATCCACTAGATCATCTCATTCAAGACATAGGGCATCCTTTAGGAAGTGGTGTTTGGATAAGCAGTTGCTCCCACTTTCTACTTCACTTCCACAGATTCTGAAAGTTCACCAGGATGGGTTCTCGTTGGATTTTAGTTCCTCAACCCTAAGAATCCAATGGGTGGTAATAAAACTTTCAGGGCACTTTGGGGGAATTTAGAAGACGACTAGAGGCTGGTGCAAATGTTGTTTAATGGGTTTGCTAAGGTATGTCCTTCTCTCACTCCACTCTTTCCAGTTCCAGTGTCGGCTCTCCCATTGATGTTGTAGGTTTTGAAATATCCACCCTTTGACCCACTTCATTTGGTTGACATCTGGCCCCGGCCTTGAAAGTGTTCTACCTAGTGGCTCTTACTTCGGCTAGGAGGCTGAGTGAGTTGGGTGCACTGTAATGCAAAGCTCCTTTCTTTATGGATTGTGAGGATAGTATTGTTTTATGCCAAGGTCAATCATTTATTCCTGAAGTTAACTCCTCGTTCCACAAGCAGCAGAAGGTACTTTTACCACTCTTCTTTCCAGATCCTCAGTCTCCTGAAGAAATCGATTTACATTCTGTGGATGTAAGGAGAGCAACCCTGGTTTATCTCCAGAGGGTGGCTGACTTTAGGTCATCTTGTCTGTTCATGGAATTCCATTACATCCTTACGAAGAGTAAGTGAATTACAAGCATTAACCATACAATAACCATACATGCAAATCCACAAGGACGAAGTTATTTTAAAAACAAACCCACAGTTCCTACCAAAAGTGGTATCCAAATATCCCTTAAATCAAAGTATACTCCTTCCGGTTTTCTTCAAAAACCCACAATCAAAAGGGGAAAAAAGCCTCTATACCCTGCATGTAAGGAGAGCAATACTGTATTACCTACAGAAAACAGAACAAACTCGCACGACCAAACAGTTGTTTGTTGCCTGTGCACACACAAACGCCAGTCACAAGGGCAATAATCTCACGATGGATAGTCCAAACCATTATGCTATACCATCGCTAACAAGGAATTAACGGTCCGACCAACAGCTCATTCCACTAGGAAAAAAAAGTAGCGACTCTGGCATTTATGGGCAATGTGCCCATAGACACTATATGTGCAGCAGCTCCATGGGCATCACCACACACATTCACCAAGCATTATTGTGTGGACATACAAATCAATAAGGAAGCACAAATAGGATAGAAAGTAGTTCAACACCTGTTCGCAAGGTCTTCTCGCCACAGCCTCCCCAGGATGGGAGAAACCGCTACGTAATCTGATGCACAGCATGCGAATCCAGAAAAGGATTCACGCTGCAAAACGAAATGGTTACTAATCAGTAGGAGTAGTTTTGCAGCTTGAAGAGTTTTCTGGATTCACATGCGACCCAGCCGGTCTCCCCTACAAGGAATACAAACAGGTGGGGAAGCAGGTTATAATAATTATCTAAGGAACTATCTAAAGGACTATAGACTGAAAACACAGAGAGAAAAAAGAATCCAAAGATTGGTACCACGCACAACGACCTCCAGGGCGCCATCTGACGTCACACAAGGGACGTACCTGGCACCAAATGGTGGTCGACAACTCCCAAAACAAGAAGAAAATAAAAAGACTATTCTGGACCCAACAACTAGATGGCGGTATAATGCACAGCATGTGGATCCAGAAAACTTGTCAAGCTGCAAAACTGCTCCTACTGGTAAGTAACTATTTTGTTATAAAAGAGCAACACTAAGACAATTTTACATGAGGAATCCACCTGGACATAGAAACTTTCATGTTCTGCATTTCAAAAATAACTAATGGGGGAACACTTACAGGCAAAGCTCCTCACTGGTTGGCGTGGACACCTGTTCTTCTCCAGTTGTAGACATTCTAATATATATTGCTTCCATTTTAACGCACAAGTTAGTACTTGTGTAACGATATATCTGTAAGAGACATTAGTTAGTGATAGATTCCTTACCTTAGAATATCCCCAGGCGTCAGACTGGATCCGGAAAGTCTTTTTGTAGCAGTACCCCTGCGCGTCAGTAGGTGGCGTCGTGTGGCTCCGCGTCCGTCACTGGCGTCGTATGCGCCGAGATGACGTCACAGAGACTACTTAGGCGCCACCCATGCGCGCTGACGTCAGTTCTGTACACGACTTTCCGTGCCAGGAACGCAGAACCATGCAAGAAACTGACCACTGGTGCCACCATGAAACTAGGGCCCTGAAAGGGGATCACCTTAACCCTAGAAATCAGTTCGCAAAACAGAGAGGATGGGTAGGGCGGTAAGGAATCTATCACTAACTAATGTCTCTTATAGATATATCATTACGCAAATAGTAACTTGTGCATCTGAAAGAGACACGTCAGTGATAGATTCCTTACCTTAGAATAGATACCCCAGCAATACCAACCCCGGTGGAGGATCTGTGAACAGATTACACCGCAAAGTCACGAAGAACGGAACGGCCAAAAAAGCCGTCTCTCCGAACTTGACTGTCAAGGCAGTAATGCTTGGTAAACCTGTGCAGCGAGGCCCACGTAGCTGCCAGAACCCCTGTCCCCCTCGTCCTCATCCGAGTACCGACGGGGGGACATCGGAGAGCGAACACGCTTTTTCGACTTCTTTTTATGGCGTCGCTTACCGGAATCCAAGGGCGAAGACTTGGAGCCCGAGGAGCGACGACTGTGGCCCCGTGAGCGATCCCGGGAACGGTCCCTGGATCTGGAACGGCGCTGGGACGAGTGCCGGGCCTCCAGCAGCTTCCGGCGCCGCTCCCTCAAGGCCTTCGAGGCCATGGCCCGGCAGGACCGGGAGTCGTGGTCGGTCTCCAGGCAGTAGAGGCAAACATCGTGGGGTCTACCACCGACAGATTGCGACGGCAGGCCCCACAAGACTTAAATCCAGGCATCCCTACGTGCACCAGAAAAGGGGAGACAAAAAGTCTCAAAAGAGTAGTCAAAAAGTGACTACAGTACGTGCTCTAACCGGATCTGCGCTTGCTGGCGCGGAAAAAGAAGGAACTGACATCAACGCGCATGGGTGGCGCCTAAGTTGTCTCCGTGACGTCATCTCGGCGCATACGACGCCAGTGATGGACGCGGAGCCGCACGACACCACCTACTGATGTGCAGGGGTACTGCTACAAAAAGACTTTACCGATCCAGTCTGATGCCTGGGGATATTCTCAGGTAAGGAATCTATCACTAACGTGTCTCTTTCAGATAATGTTTTCACATTTCTGTGACGCTTACTAGAAATTCACTTAGTTGTGAAAAAAAATTGAAAAGGTTAAGATTGATTTCTAACAATGTTTCGATGAAGATTTGGGTGTGAATTAAAACCCTTGCAGTCGGAAAAGCCTCAGGAAGGTGTTCTATAAATAAATATTCCATGATCTACAATCTATACTGTGGTGATCCAGGAAAATCTAACAGAAAACATGATGGCAATGTCACCAGAAAATGTAAAATCCAGAACTCTTTCCTATTTTAAAATATTGCCTTTTCCCCTCCTCCACTTGATATGTATATGCAACCACTGGAAGTTTTATTCAGGAAACACATGCTGCGTTTCCAGGGATATGCTAACGATACCCAGCTGGTAATGGAGGTGGGGCCTGGAATGGACGATATTATATCTGATTGCCTGGTTGGCATCCAAAGGTGAATGAAACTCCATGTTAGACTTTAACAGGGCAAAGGTGAAAGGAATGCTACTGGGGAAGTTGGCGTTTGGGGTCATTGCCATTTCGTTCATTTGGTATTTCATTCGGTAATAGTCCACTAGATTCCCAAATGTGGAAAATATCGCTATCTGATCACAGTGTGCAAAGAAATAGATGTTGGTAGTAGTCATGGCCTTTTTGTGGATAGTGAAGCGTGGGAGAGGCTCTTAAGGCTGCTATACTTCCATTATAGGTTGCTGCAAATCACTGCATATTAGATGCCCTAAGCGCAAGTAGTTCCATAAGGCAACGTAAGGTGCCTACCTTAGGATGCCATATTAGAAGAGAAGGACTACTGTAAATATATCTTTTGATTAGCGTATAGCAACACGGAATGGTGTGCTGAAAAGCCTTGCCTGTTCACTGGTGACCACACAGCGCCACCATTCGTTTGCCACGTGTAGGATTGGGCTGTGTGTGACTAAGGCTGTGAAACCACGTCACCCCAAATATTGCATTCTCTCACTGGCTGTCAGTCGCAGCAACATATGTACGAACACATTTTCCCATAGACACAAGAATGGGTAAAACCCTTTTATACATCTGGCCCTATATCCTTATACTGATAAATAGAGCAGTGCGGACTGTAGGCCTTCAGTATATGACGGTTACTACCGATATACCAGTCTGTGTGCAGTTTGAAGTTGGATTAGGCTCCCACGATTCACATGCCCAGGTTTAGGATGTTTTCAGTTGGTGGTGGCTTCCGGTCAGTCTGCAGAGGTAAGTGGTGGAATTCACAAATGAGTAATAAACATGCAGGAAGCCATTCCTTCAGAATACTTTTCATTAGAATCCTCTGACTGGAAGGGCTTCCAGTTTTTTCCTTGACCACAGTCCATTGGATCTGACATTCTGAGGCAGCCTTTAAGATTCGTGTGGCACATATTTTTTTTAAAAGTGTTTTATTCATGCAAAGCTACTAGGTAATTTGTTCTCTTATTTTCATACAAACGGCATACTGAGAATGATCTGCTGAAGCCAAAGTATGTTTGACGTTTCATCTGTCAGACCAAGGTTATTAGCCTGTTACTTATCCTGTGGATGGTGTTGGTTGTGCATTTTGTTTCCATTATTCTAACACTTACATTGGCTTTCTTTCAGTATCATAAGGAAGCTGTTCGTCTGATGTCTGGCGAATTTCGACAGAAGATTGGAGACAAATATATTAGTTTTGCCCGAAAATGGATGAATTATGTGCTTACAAAGTGTGAGAGTGGCCGAGGTACCAGACCCAGGTAATGAGACACAGTTACCCCAAGGAAAATAGCGTTCGAATAGCTGAGCCTGAGGAGAATATGTTGAAAGTCAAACTATGCAAGGGCTGTATTTCTAGTGCACCAAAGAGATATGTGGA
The DNA here is from genome assembly GCF_964204655.1 of Triturus cristatus. Taxonomy (NCBI): domain Eukaryota; kingdom Metazoa; phylum Chordata; class Amphibia; order Caudata; family Salamandridae; genus Triturus; species Triturus cristatus. The sequence continues at coordinate 866,598,685 of NC_140589.1, forward strand.
GCACTATGTAAGGGCAGTTTTACATTTATTATTTTTAACTTTTATTTTGTAACTTCATTTCAAACACTTGGCTTGCTGCACATTAAATACCTTCTTGAGCCATAACATTTTATATTGTATTGTAATTGCATTTATATTGTGGATTACTACACCTGACGAGGCGGCGAAGCGCTTTTTCGGTGATATCATGTGAAACGCAACAACGGTGCCATCTTTTTTGATGTCTGTGTCTCATGATGCAAATGTACATAAAAGAGGTTTTCAAAAGTGGAGTCAGTCGACGCTCCATCGTCGCAAACCCAGTGCTTTCCCGACACTAAGTAGAGTAGGTTAAAATGTAAGTTGAGCAGTTTACAGTGGTGCTCATCCTCCATCAAACTCTAAATGGCCCCCAAAATCTTAAGAGTAGCTATCTTGAATCAGGGATTATTATTGGTTTTGAAAATAATGAGCTGCATTGATGTTGTTCTCTCTAGAATTTTCCACTACGGACAAGATGCAGCCCAACCTAGTTCATGGATCCTTTGGATGTGCTGCTTCCCAGTGAGAATTTGTTTGTTTATCCCAATTCCAGTAGAGTTCGTAGAGATCATTCATCCCACCTGGAATTTCTTGGTGTAGGATACAGTACCCTTGGAGCAACCAAACCTTGCAGTTTGTGAATCTCAATGATGAAGGTTCAAGTGCTAATTAGTTCAGGAGCCATTGCAAGAGTTTTGCTTCATTATAGTTTTTTAGGTTTATTACCTCTTCTGCAATCCTCGATAGTGGATGAGAGGCCATGTGAACTGTTCAGCCGAGTCTTAAGGATGTAGCTTGAAATCTCATATTTCTTTCAAACACTAGTGGCTAATTACAGATGTCACGTTGGAATCTCCTATTTGTATCACCACTCTGTGTGTACTGAAAGTCTGAGATCAAGGTCCGAAGGGAGGCAGACTCCACCTAGAAAGTCCCCGGCTCTCATTATCCCCACCTAACCCGAAAAAAAAACAGTTCCTCAGGTATGGCTTGTTTAACAAGATTATGTTTAAATATTGCTGTGCCATTTCCTTGCAGACCCTCCTTTCTGTGTCTTTAGATGTTCTATGAGTCAAGGAAGAGTGGAGCATTGGCTATGAAGGAATTAGAGTCACAGTAGCAACTCACAAAAAAATGCTAGAAAATGATGTATTGGAATCCGGATGTGATGCATTCCGTGCATGCAGACCCTAAACATAAATAAAAGCAATGGTTTATAACTCCAAAAACTCAAACTTTCACAAATGCGAGACCGACTGCATTGCAAATGCTTGTCTAATATAGGTTTCCGAGAGGCATAAAAATGTCTGTTTCTGTACTTGTGTGCAGTCCTTCTGCTCTAAAAGATTCATACTGGTACGTTTTTTCCCCAGTGGTTCGAGGCACGGGATGTCCCATATCGTCATGCAAGGCACAGGAACATAGTTTGCAGAGCAAGAGATACATTCTTCAGAATTGACTCATGTACCACTGTCAAGCCCCTGTATGTGCAGCTTTCTTCCATACCTCAGTAGTTTTGTTTATCTCATGAAGCATTTGGATATGGCATCAGCTTCTGGACTGTACTTGGTCCAGTCCTCCAAGTGATGCATATCTTCTAACTTCCAACACACATTCCCTCCTCGTCCTCCATGCTGTCTTTTATTCCCCTTACCTTTGCCATTGATTACCAGTTTCAATAAATGCCATTCGTTCAAGACCCATTTACCTACCTGACTTGCTTGTTTTGTGTTTGTAGCACACCTCTGGCGAGATTGTTCATTGTGTGATTCTGTCTTTCTTCATTTTATGGGGTACAAAAGCAGTTTTGCCAGTGGCCTTTCATTCTTGGTTTTAACATCCTGCAAAAGATTCATGAGTACCAAAAAAGTAGAAGAGACACAACAGTTTCAGCTACGTGATCTTTTTTTTCAAAGACCCCTACACAGGGAGACATGTCTCCCCTCTACATTGCCTGTTGACAATCTAAAAGGTGTCCATCAAACCACAAACTATGTGGATTTCACTGATTAAAGTCGAGGTGTGTTATGCACTTAGGACAAGAGGGCTGTCGTGCTGTCATCATGGTAAAGACAGATGTACCATAACGAGGGTGCGAAAGTCTACCAGTCATGATACCAGAATGTTTTTAAAGCTTATTCTTTCTGGAGCATGTACCTCTGAGGAAACGTCAAAGGCTAAGTCTTCAGTAGTGCTTTAAATGTGTCCCAAAGAATCCCTGTTCATGGCCTAAAGTGGCCAGTGCCCTAGCATTGACTGATGCCAGTCCTTCTGGGGTCCTTCCATAGTTTTCTCTACGGCCTAGGGTTTCTGTACTAAGCCAATATCTAAATTGATCACACCAGTGCCTGTCCTGTTATCATGACTGTCTCAACTTAGGCCTTCACACCATCACAAACAAAAGACGAGAACTGAAAAGCATTACTGAATAATTGGCCATTGGACCTATGATCCTGCTCTTTCAGATGTTTGCACTAGTCTTACGATTAGTGTACTACTGGTCTAGAGCAGTGGTTCCTAGACTGTGGTACGCGGACCCCCCGGGGCCCGTGACAAATTCCGAGGGGGATCCACAGGCAGCAGTTTTAAAAGTACTGCAAAGGTCCTTGTATAATCAACAGTTTTCAAGCAACAATAAAAGTACTAAGATAACTCCATTCATTAATATGCCTGCTGGAGAGAGACAGGAACTGTGTCTAGTGGCAGTTTTGACTCATCCAAGGTAGCGCAGATGGTTAATATGCCTGCTGCAAAGAACATGTACCATGCATGTCAAGAAAACGTATTTTATGTGCAAAGCTCAATGGGTTACTGCTTTTGTCACTGGGATTATTTTGGTTACTGTGCAGTTCATAAGTAACAATTGTAATCTAGCACAGTGAGCTATGTACTGCCATCAAAGAGCTGCATTCAAACTGCATGGTACAGTTTGGTATTTTTTTTTTCCCCCCGTCTTTCATTATCCTGATGTTGCTAAAAGGTATGTTTAGGATGAAATAAAGTCTCATTATTAAAGTCAAAGCTAACAACTGTGTTATGTTCTGAATCCTGAGTTTGTGCTTCTCCAGACCAAGCATTCTTAAAAATGCTTACCAGTATGGATGACATGTGAGTCCTACACCTTGTAGTCCCCTGTGCCTTATGTAACATTTTCTATACAATGATTTACACATGCATGATTCATTGTCTCTGTATGTGTGTGATGTAAAGTGCTGTGACACCCTACACTGGTATGAGAGGTACAATTAAACAAATGAAATACATGTGACAGAGGGGCTAAGGAGAGGTAAGAGGCACTGTTGGAGGGTGCTAGTGAGGTAATCATTGAAGAACCCCAACAAACATTGCCGTATCCTGGTGCATAGTAAGGTTGTCATTTACTATGCTTTAAAAGCTAATACAATTAAATGTGTAATGACAAATATGTTGTAGAATGCACCATTTCCCCCAAATATTTATTGGGGGAGAACCCCTCAAAACCCCTAATGTAGTGGCCCGGTTCACTCGCTGCACGTGGTGTGCACGGTATGGGGACTGCTATGGGTTTCCAACCCGGCCCTGGCACGAGCAAGACCCTTGTACTGCGAAATAAAACCAAACATTGAAAAGTTAGTCGCCAACATGAAGCACCAATCTTCCCATCAAGTACTTTTCAGTTTTTGCTATTTTTTTAAATATAAAATAGTAAAATCTTTAGTAATTTCAGTATTTGTTTGATGTGCACACGTGTTTATTTTCTTTGAATTACTGTTTTAATGTTTGAAATTTAAATCCTAAAAATTGCTTGGGGGGGTCCCCCACGTCCGGAAGGGACTCTATAGGGGTCCTCTGGAGTCAAACGTTTGGAACCCACTGCCTTAGCAGACAGGAGGTATCTTGCCCAGAAACTGGATTTTGCAGTTGGCTACAAGGTCAGAACTTAGGGGTCTCTGGCAGAAGTCTCTGTCAGACACTTAGATTGCATTCCAAATCAGGCATTGGGAGAGTGTCTGGCAAAGGATCTCTTGCATTCTTTAAAAACTGGTAATATGTTTATTTTACACACTGGATGAAAGGGAAACCTTTGAACCTAGGTATGTGCTGCTCTGCACTGGTCAGTGCAGATCTCTCTATTGAAATCATTCCTCTGAGTCACATATTGTTAAGTTGGAATAGTCATCCAGGCATCTTCAAAATCTTTGTGTCGGTTTAGTGGCATTACTGATATTTGTTCTTCAACTGGATCCCTCTGGTGATGGAAGCCCTTACCACCTTAAGGCGAGATGAGATATCCTTCAACTAAGAATCTTCGAACTAAGAGCCTAGTCCTCCCCTGCCTTCCATGTGTACGTTTTTAAACCTTGAGTGTAAGAATCTCACCTCTAGTCATTTAGGCCATTTGGACGATAAAATGTTTTTTATGTAGACTGCTAGAATAATGGCCTAAAATAAAAACAAGTGGCTAGGGTTTGCCACTGGCTTTGGAGAAGGCCATGATTGTCCTGTCTTGTGCATTACATGATATGCTGTTGATGTTTTTCTCTCCCACGTGATCAAGATTTCAGGTGGAGATCGATAGGGCATATATTTCAGTCAAATGGCCTACAGAAATTATTTTCATTGTTTTCCCTGCAAAACATCCTAGTAAAGCATGGTTTTCAGGATCTTAAGAATCCGTTCCATCCAGTTCAGAGGCAACGCCTTTTATGGTATCTTTCGTTGTTAACTGATTAACATTAGACTTGACAGATGACCAGAAATATTGTAATTTGGTTGTAGTTTCTTATGCTTACGGACCCTCTTTTCTGTGTCTTTGGATGTTCTATGAGTCAAAGAAGAGTGGGGCATTGGCTATGGAGGCATAAGAGTCACTGTAGCGAGTAACTCGTATATCTTTCGGTTACTTGACTCTTTGAATTGATGAATTGCTAAATTTGGTAAACTTTAATAAAACATCCAAATCCATGTATGAGGTTTAAGTGCAACTGAAAGCCAGAGTCGAATCAGAAGTAGGCCTAGGCTTGTTATGTTAAATCGCTCCATTACACACCTGACCTAGTTACGTCAGTCGCAATAAACATTTATTGTGAAATTTTACCATTAAGAACAAAACAGGTCTGGCTCTTGTTTGCTGTGCTTTTATCAAAAATTGACACAACATATTTCGCGGTAAAATGAAGGACAGAATGACATATTTGTATTTTGTGTAATTTTGTCAAAATATTGCGTAATTACGTGAAAGTAAATATTTTGCACTCCTCTAATCAGAACCCTGTGAACTGAATTACACAGTCGTAGAGCATAGCAATCATCACAAAGATATTTTTGAAAGAGGTCTCCATGTTTTACACACACTTGCCTACTAGCTAATTAATATGGGAATTAAAAGGCAGGGGCAATTGTGCTAGTATTTTTGAATGACTTCTTAAAAAACATTTTTTGTTCCGAATGCCCTTTTCACAGCTGCTTTTTCATGCATTAAAAACACAAAAGAAATACAGCCTTGAAGGGGTTAACCTGTGATCTCAAAGATTTTAGCTGTTTCAATTTTATTTCTCTTTTTAGCCCGACTGGTTTTGAACAGCTATGTGTTGTTTCTCTTGTTTGATCCGACATTGGTGTATTTTTGTGTCATTTAAAAGGGCTGTCAAAGGTCTGTTGATTCACTGTTCTGGTTATTTGGGGCAAAGAGGAAAATGACCTAATGTGCTTACTTTGTGTGTTGCAGGTTCTTGCATCATCCTGGTTGGATTGCTCATTGTTTAACTCATGTTTACAAGCAGAGACCCTCTTGAACACACGCAATTGTGTTGATACTTATACACTCGTGTTACTCTACACTGAAGTGTGTTACTTTGTGCACTTTTGTGTTACTGTATCAACTGCGTGGTTTGAAATGTTACTTTTGATGCCAGGCCATGGCCTGCAGAGTTAAAAGCATATTTTAGAACTACTAGTGTTCAGTATATTTGCCTGTCCCACTTAATTGATCCCCATTTTTGTGCTACAATGAAACCTTGTTTTCCACTCTCTTGCCAAAGTTCCTTTGACTCTGGTATGCAAGCATTTTGACTCTTGACTTGTTAGGTAAATGCACCGTATTGGAAAAATTCAGGCACTCGTTATTTGACAACCAGCCTGTGCTGCTTCTATCTTGTTGTTTATCAGAAAAATCATTTTAAGGGCTTTCCCAGTTTGACATCAATGCCCCACCAGCATCTCCCTGCATTTGGTTCATATACTAAACATTTTCTTTTGTTTTTGGCAGGTGGGCGACGCAAGGTTTTGATTATCTCCAAGCAATAGAGCCGGCTTTCATTTCAGCTCTGCCCGAAGATGAGTTTTTGGTATGGAAATGATTTCTGCATTAACTCATCCGTTTGTTCAGCATAAAGGCAAGGTGGCCAAATGTGCTAGGATATTTTTGTCTTAGAAATGTTGTTGTATGCAATGAGTTTGCATTTCCATTTGCCAGAAGGCATTTGTGTACCATGTATTCTTTCCAGCCCTTTCCCACCAGCACACATTCAAACAATTAACTGTTGGTTTTTATTAATCATATACCGGATACAGTCTCATGAATCCTGGGTGTTGTGCTATAAAATGGCATTTAATTTGTGTGTAAGCGGTAGATACATCGACCCCACAATATTAACTACCAGTACGCCTGCCAACTCACATGGTGCCGTCATGTAAGAGATTGTGGTAGGGAAAATTGAAGCCAAAATATCGCTAATCACAATATTGTGACCATAATAGTGAGGGATAAAATGTTGAAAAGGTAAGTGCACAGAGGGAGGTATGGGTATACTATTCTTAACTCTACATCTACATACCGTATATGTATGTGTGTGTGTATGTATATATATATATACACACACCCACACACCCACACACACACATATATTGTATTCCAATCCTGACGGAGGCGAACAGACAGGCACTGACTCCGTGAACTGATGACAATAAAGAGGTTTTAATCCATACAACAACCTAGACGCGTTTCAGCGGCGTACCGCCTTGATCACTATATATATAATATTACCTACTGGCGGTTGCCAGTAGGTAGTTATAGTTACAACCTAGTTTCCATAGGATAAAAGTTTTTTGATTTGCCAATATCTTTGGCGTGGTTTGATGAATCTTCGTGAAATCTTCAAAACTAATGGGGCAGTCAGGTCAGCTGCTGTGTTGAAAGTTTCTCGGTGATTCGTCAAGTGGGGGGCCGAGAAATAGGGGAGTCCCAAAATGCTTTTTCTCCAAGTTAATTTCCATAGGAAACTGTTGACGCAGCTACAGCCCGAACTGCTGAACGGAATTACACCAAATTTGGCAGAAAGGTAGTTCTTGGTCCAAAGTGCACTCTTTTTGTTAAATGGTGTACATCCGTTCAGTAGTTCCTGAGAAATGTAAGCAATTCTCAGATATACAAATATGGCTGCGGAGGATCCACGAACCCTCCCGGTCAAGTGCCTGAGATCTGATTGGCTGCCAACACTTCAAACCAGGAAGAGTTGGCAGCCATCAGGCATCTTGTGAACCGAGTCACAAGGAAAAAGGTAAAAAAACGTTAAAAATTAAGAAAAGGGGGCAGGGCAGAAACACCCAGACCCCCTAGGCCTGGAGGGGCGGGAATCGCACTGGATCTGCAAATCCGGCTGAAAATGTTTTTAAAAAACAGTTTTCTTTAAGCCCCCGAGTGGGCCAGGTCCCGGGGGCAATGACAAATGAGATACGGGGGCCCGTGCGCATGCCCCGGGGACCACCACCTCCTTGGAGCTCATAGATTGTATGCGGGGAGCAACGCAGCCCCCCCTGCAGCCCCGGGGACCGCTACCTCCCCCGGCCTTTCTTTTTAAAATGAATGGATAGGGGGGCTCCTGCCCCCTCATGAAGCCTTTGGGACTGCGCCTCCCTGGGGCTATTTACATTAAAATGCGAGGGGCACGCACCCCCCCTGCTGCCCCGTGGACCGCCACCTCCCCGGGGGCACAAATCAAGTAAAGGCGGGGAGTCCGTTCCGGTCTCGGGGACCATCACCTCCTCGGGGCTACAGAGAAAATGGAAGGGGGGCCATTCAGCGCCCCTCCAGGAGCCCTCCATGGCCCTGGGGACCGCCATCCCCCAACCAAGAGCGTGCCAGGAGGCGCGTTCACATAGTGGTGGAGAAAGGGAGCATGGCCTGCGAACACCTCTCAGCAATCCCACTGTGTGGGTCTTACTGGAGGTAACAGGTAGGCTAGTTGGCCCCTAAGGACCCCCAGCAGCTAAGGGGAGTTCATTCCCAACCAAGAACGCACCAGGAAGCACATTTGTAGAGTGGCGGACAAAGGGGGGGTGGCCTGGTATCAGAACTCAGCAATCTTGCTGTGTGGGACTGACTGAAGGTAACAGGAGAGGTAGTTGGCCCCCAAGGATGTCCTTGGGGGCCAACTACCCCTCCTATTACCTCCAGTAAGTCCCACACAGTGGGATTGCTAAGAGGTTTTCGGAGGCCACGCCTCCTTTCTCCACCACTCTTAAAACATGCCTCCTGGCGCAGCACTGGTTGGGGGGTGCAGTCCACTTTACTCCTGAGGGAACTTGGGAGCCAAGAAGTCTTACGCAGCGTAATTCCTGAGTGCTGGTTGGAGGCCCAGCCCCCTTTCTCCACGAGGTTGTATAGGGGTGTGGATTTGTGTGAGTGGTTCTGTGGATGATGTCATCAGTGATGTCACTGACCATGTCATAAGTGATGTAATATGTGAGGTCATAAGCAGTGCATTGCGGGGGCGTAAGTTCTAGTTAGCTCAGGTAAATATAACTGCTAAATTTCACTGTTTTTGTATGAGTGAAATGTGGGCCTAAATATAACGTTCCTATAACCTTTGTTTTTTTTCAGTGAATTTCTAATTTTTTTAAATTCTATTTCCTAACTAGAACGTCCTTGTAACCTTTGTTTTTTTTCAGTGAATTTCTACGTTTTTTAAAAAATACGATTTCCTAACTAGAACGTCCCTGTAACCTTTGTTTTTTCAGTAAATTCGTAAGGTTTTTAAAATTCTATTTCCAACCTGTAACCTTTGAAAATGAGTGTGTGAGTTTATTGCAAGAGGGCCTCAGTGGATGTGTGACCGAGTGTGTGAGTATCTCAATTAGTGTGGGTTTGATACTTGAAAAAGACCTACAACATGCCAAGTGTAGCTTGGTGTAAGAATACTGTCAAGATCTGCACTAGTAGCCACCACGCACGATTCACAAACTATTTCTCTGCATGGTTCAGAAGGTTGGGTCAGTACTTTCCTACATATGTAATTGAGTGTAGCAGTGCACCTGTATGAGTGCCATAAGATGCTTAAGTAAATGTGCTGGTATCTGACTGTGTGTTTTGGTAGCTCTAGATTGTCTAAATGTCGTAAGTGGCTGCACAAATACCTCTGAGCCTCTGTAAAGGAATAGAGAGCTATGAACATGTGATTGCAACTACCATTGTGACTGCGGCATCCAAAAGTAGTTTCTAGTAAGTGCTGAATGTATACGTGCTTCTGTAGCTGTCTGATTAGGCTGCATTGAGGGTCTATGCGTTTGTAAACATGTATATCAGTGGCTTTAGGGGTGCGTACTCTATGTAGTACTTTGCTTAGGGGCCTACAAGTGCTCAAGTAACTTATTCAATTCAAAATGACATCTGTCAATCTCTTAAACACAAAACAGTATCCTTTATGGCATATGTACAACATATCTTAGAAGTGTGTTATAGTCACTAAAACGTGAGTTTGACACTTCAAAAACACCTATAACATGCCGAGTTAAGTTTGCAGTGAAAGTGAACAGACAGGGTCCGCACTAGTAAGCATCACCCATTTTGAAATACTATTTCTCTGCATGGTTGAGAAGATTGTGTCAGTACTTGCCTACATATCTGGAAGAGTGTAGCAGTACACCTCTATTAGTGCAATGAGATGTTTAAGTAAATGTTCTGGGATGTAACTGCCTGCTATGATGCCTCAATGTCTGTCTAAATGTGTATGTAAGTGGGGGCAGAAATACTTCAGTACCTGTGTTAGGCAATACAGAGCTACGGAAGTGTGACTGCAACTACCTTTGAGTCTGCTGCATGTATTAATAGTTTCTAGTAAGTGACTAAATCTATACATTCTTCTGTAGCGGTCTCAATAGTTGAAACAGAGGCTTTATGTTTTTCTGAACACGTATGTCAGTTGCTTTTGGGATGGCCTACTCCTTGTAATACTTGGCATTGGGGGATGCAAGTGCACATGTAACTTAGTGAACTGAAAAGTGCATCTTTTAATCACAACCCAGCATGCTTTATAGCACACCTCCAGCCTCTCTCACATGTGAATTGTGCATACTGAAACTTGGATTTAAGACTAAACTAATAGCGTGTACATGGCAAATCAAGCTACAAGTGAAAGAGCACACACAGGACCTGTACTACCAAGTATCATCCATTTTTGAAAGAGTATTTCTCTACATGATTGTGAAGGTTGTGTCAGTACTTGCCAACATATCTGAGAAATTGTAGGAGTACACCTGTAGCAGTGCCAGGAGACATTTCAGTAAATGCGCTGGTATATGACTGTCTATTTTTGTATCTCCATGACAAAATATCTATGTAAGTGGGTATAAACAAGCACCTCAGTGCCTTGTCTTACGGAAAAGAGAGCAATATAGATGTGACTACAACTATGTTTGAATCTGCTGCAGGACAAGTAGTTTCTGAGTAAGTGACTGAATATATAAGTGCTTCTGTAGCTGTCTGACACAGCAGTGTAACAGAACTGCAACACCAGGAATTCAAAGAAAAACACACTTTGAGTACAGCACATCCTATATACTCATGCAAATATTTTCCCATCTTCTAATGCCTTGCTTACTAAAAGTTTAACTCTTAATCTACAGTTGTTTTTACTATCAATTACACAATGTATTAAGGAGCAAATGTACAAGATTCTAATTCAAAGCAACAGTTTGTGAACCAACTTCTTACCCACCTAGTCTGCAAACCAGACAAACTGTCACATTTTCATTCACTCATAAAGCGTCTTACTCACCTGCTATTAAACATACAAAGCCATTCACAAAACCACTTATGCATCACCTCATATAGTTCCAATATTTTCTCAACCATATTTGATACTCTCCTATAACATTCTCACATACACCTTTTCAATATTTCTTTTTTCCAAATTAAATGTTAGTCACATACCTGAAAATTGAGTTTGTTCTCAAGCGTGATCTGCGAACCAAAATCTACCGTCCTGCCAAAAGTGGTGTAATTCCATCCACCTGTTTGGGCTGTAGTGTTCAAAGCTTCTAATGGAAGTAACATGGGAAATCGTATTTATTTCGACCACCCCCTCCCCCTTTTTTTTTGGCACCCACTTGACGGATTACCTGAAACTTTACATGCACAAAAAGACTCACTATGACACTTTTTTCGGAAACTTTTGTGAAGATACGTGGAACAATCCATATATATAGGCAAGTTAAAACTCCTTTTCCATAGAAACATGGTCCTAACTACATATAGATGTATGTATACATATATACATATATTTATATATATCGAACGTCGGGAGGAACACAGAGCACCCTTCCTTTCGAGTCGGGCCTTCGTTTGTGGACACCGCTGCCGTAATATTCCACAGGAAAGTGAATTTCGTGAAAGAAATCACATGAGCCCACTCGGTCAGTTGAAGCAGTTTATTCTCGTGGTCGAAAAGCGTCGTCCTTGTTTGCTGTACCGAGAATAAACTGCTTCAACTGACCGAGTGGCCTCTTGTCATTTCTTTCACGAAATTTGCTTTCCTGTGGAATATATAGATATATATATGTATATATATGTATGGTGTGTATATGTGGAGTTAAGAATAGAGAATCTTTACAAACCTACGTTCCCATATTTTGTCTCTCAATATTCGGGTCTTGATATTTTGACTTGTCCATATTCGGGCTTCAGTATTCTCAACCACACCATGTGGCTCACTGTTAGATGCCTCATCACACAGTAAAGCAGCACAATCAGGAGGTGAGCTAGAAACGCGTGCACAGAATTGGTTCTCAGCTCAGTTCTGAATGCTCGACACAGTTTGGCTCCAATTCAAACCTCCCGAGGACTTCAGAAGTGTGCCTAGGTAAGTTCCTTATTGCTGTGCGAGAGGATAGCAAGTCCCTCTCGCCATGGCTCCACCCTCTTGCCAATGCCATGCCCATTTTTCCTAAACACTCATGGTGAAAAATATTCTTCGATTTTCTGGTCTGTACCAGCATACCATCAAAGTAATTATACGTAGAGTTAAGAATAACAAATCTATACTTTCCTATATATATATATTTTTTTTTAACGAAGTTTTATATAGCGCGAACTTGACCTGAATCGGGTATCAAAGCGCTTTACGTAGCGCCAGTTGCATTCCATTAGGACACATTCATTTTTTGTTTGTTAGGCACGGGGAGATTAAGTGATTTGCCCAGAATCACAGGATGTTCAGCGTCATTGCCGAGGCTCGAACCCAGTCCCCAGATTCGAGGTCGACCGCTCTAGCCGTTAGGCCAACTCCTCTATATGTGCTTTTCTTAACAGTATTTTGGTAGTGAGTAATGTGCAGTCAGTATATGTGCAGTATTCTTGACCTTTATGTGCAGACACACCGCCGTCTCTCAGGCACATTGTCCACCCAGTCTTGAACGTGCAATGGTGAGTAGTGGATGCACTTTATCACTGAATGCCTGTTTTTTTTTCTTTTAGCTTAGCATTAATGAATCTAAAGACAAAGTCCATTTAAATGTGTTTGTGACTGCCAAAAGGAAGTCTATCTTAAATATGTTGGAACTTAGACCACAGAATAAAGAAGTTCAAGGAGTGATTGCTTAGCATTCTTAATGATGCAATAAGCAAAATCTATAGGATAAATAACCAATCCTCAGTGAAGCTGACTGAAAAGTAAACATTAGTCCGATGGTCTGTTAAGCACAAGAGTCTTCCTCCAAGCGTAAAATGCAGGGGATTAAAACCTACAATGAAATCGCACACCGATGGGCTTATCATTTAAAGTGAAGCCGCCCCGTTACTTTCAGATATTCTGAGTTATTCCTTGGAGTCAATAAAGCTAGGAAGCGGATGTTCCCTCTGTGAAAATGTGCATACTCACAGCTTCTGGGAAGCAATCTCTGGATGAAGTGTCTTCAGTGGTTCGCAAGTATGGCAGGTAGATTACCGCGGGAATGTATCGCTCCTGCTTCAGAAAATGGCCAGTATTTAAATGTCCCCAGCGGGGTTAATTGCCTCGTGCTACGTGCCATTCTGATGCAGATCTGCGGGCTCCACTCCGTGGGGAGGCCCCACTGCGCCCCTGGTTGTAAAGAGGTTTTGATTTATAGTTCCCTTTCAGAGAGGGCCTTTTCATCCGAATGTGATGTCTCATTCAAAACCCAGGGGAGAGAAAAGCCAGGCTCTGGTGAATAAACTCCCAGAATACCCCAAACCACGGGCCTCCAGCTGCTTACACTCGCCACCTTGAAAGGGCGCGCGCTTTGTCTTAATTATACGGGAAGTGATGCATCGCGACGCAGGGGCACTTCCTTTTGACCCAAGACCGGGGCAGGCTCACTCTAGCAACCGGATCCCCCCTGCTCACTTTGTGTCTTTCCAGAGCTGATTAAACGCCTTCTCAGCTAGCCCAGAAATGTACTGTCAGTTATGATCCTATTGATTGTTTTGATTTTAGTACGTGGGCACAGTTGTGAATCCCAAAACGGTCCAGATTTGAAAACGTAATACAGGTTCTAATATCATAACAACACCGGAAATACCCAGCATACTTCCTGGCGGCAGATTGGACTCATTTATGCGGTGACCGTTACAATGCTTGACATCCCTCATGGAGTCATGGGAGAGTTAATGAAAGATGAATGGAAATAAGTTTGTGGGTTCAGAGAACTCGTTGCCGAAAACATTCTTCCAATTTTATACAGCTTTAATTTGGCCTTGATGAAACAGAACCAGGTTACATTACCCATTTTTAGACGCTGGGAGATTAAGTAATTTGTCGAATAACACAGGATGTTGAGCGGGGACTGGAACTCGAGTCTGGTTCCCCAGGTCCAAGGCCAGTATCTCTAACCGCTAGGCCACATCTGCCCTTCAGTAAGGGTAGTTATTTTGACCCAGAATAGTTTCCCCTGCTATAATCTGCAATCGGGCACCTTTTAGGGGTAGCAGATGGTACTCCACTGTTTTTCCTTACACTAGCCTCTCGGCAGCAAATACAATTCTTTGTTTATGGGTTTTGGGTAGGACACTGGATCTACACTGTGATGTCATCAAGGGTCAAAGAGTGCGTGGAGAGCCCTCTACTGTCCCATTATGTTACATAGGCGACCATGCCTGCATTTACAATTAAAGTAATTTCTCCTTCGAGCACTGTAACAGATTTGTTTCCTATGTGGAATACCTCTAGCTCTTTACTCGATGATTTATTCAGGTGGGGCCCACATAAATATATTCAAAAACACACATGCTCTCCAGTAAACATAAATCTTTCTCAAATGGCTCGCTGGGAATACCCAGCACTGTTTTCAGTGCACCAAAAGTCACATGCTCTCATAACTGGATTTCAAAATATTTGTAACGTGAGATGCTTGGTTACATATGCTGCAGCAGTGAGGTCATCTTGGCAATGTGTGTTTTGTCAGCTCATGATTTCTGGCTTGTGGGTTCAGTTACATGAAACGCTTTTGGAAAGTTCCAAATGTTTTGAGCTGAACCGACAAAATTGAGAAAGCGTTGTAGGGTTAGGTGTATGCTGTCTTTTCATGTTTTGGTCACTGCTGTATGTGCGTGTGTGTGTGGTAGGGAGGTAGGCGATGGATTCATGCGGCATCTTACTTTGCATTCTCATTTGTTGAACTTTTTTAATTTTGGCTTTTTTAGAACACTTGCATCAATATAACTTGATCTGGTAAAGTCACATGCACAAAGGAGCAATAAAATTGTTCTATTGCACGCTATCACACCGGAGAGCTGCATTCATCAGCTGCGGCTGAACAATTGGGACCGCATAACATACTTGGTGATGTCGGGCAAAGGGTGAACCATCTTGGTTAGCAGAACTATACATTTCTGCATTTTTATTTCACATAGCACTCTTATGTTTTTCCCATTCTAGATTAAGTAGCGAAGAGCTATCAGAGACTGCCTTACTACTTTATTTTGTCTGATGCTGCATACAATCGGCAAAGCCGATTAGTCAAAGGGTGAACTTTATTGGCCTTGCCCTTGCTTGTTGAAATAGAATGCTAAGGTATTGAATAACTGTTTGTCCTAATATTGGTAGTCTTCTTCACTGCAGTCTCACTCCATTCCCACACTTTGGCTGAAGGTGCAGATTTCGCATCAGCACATAAGTGGTAGAAATTGCAGTCACTCACGCAGTTGTAAGAGACAACGATTATTTAACATTCGAACCGACAGGGAGGGGCCTCAGTAATTCTGTTAGTTTATTTATTGATTTAGCAGTTTTAACGTTTCGATCAGATAAGTTTTCGGTAGCATGATCTTGGTACACTAGAACAGTAAGACGTGTGGGCTTAATATATTTTAGGTAAACAGCAGTTGTTGTATGGATTAGTTAAGCCAGTTGTATGGTTGTGATTGGCGAAGACCAGCACAAATTTCAAACTAATGTACTAAACAGACATGAAATGTTCATAATTACAGCAATCTGGGAGAGTAATCATTCTCGTCTTCCGAGGTGCAGTAGATGTTCCTTCAGTACTGTTTTGAACTCTTGTAGAGAGGGGAGTTAGCATGGATGTCCGGTGGTAGGAGTTCGAGTGTAGAGGTCCTATAAGTTCCAAGGACCAGAACTTGGAGGTAGCCCATGGTGACTTGGGTGTGACTAAAAGGTTCTGTTTGGTGAATCCTAGGTTTCAGGGAGGTTTATATGTAGGTATCAAGTCAGAGAGGTAATTTAAAGCTAGACTGTTTGCTGCTTTGACAACCAATACCAGTATGAATAGGGTCCAGCTTTTGGCGAGACAGCTGCCTTCGTGATGGTATGCCTGAGCAAACTGTGCAGTGTTGGACGTCAAAATGTATGACCTTGTATACAGGCGTGAAAAAGTAATGTCTGAGGGTAAATAGAAACATACAATAGATCATCTAGTGAACACTAATGAGTTCAATACCGTTTGGATGTGTTGAATGGTATCTGTGAGTGTATCTTACAAAAATGTGTGGGACTTGTGCAGCAGCAGCCGTGTTGGTAATAAAGGCTTCCATTATCATGAATGTGCTGAAAGAACTCCAAAGATTTGTGCCTGGGCAGGCATATTTCAGACAGACAGCAAGACATGGTTGCTGTTGAAGGAAAGTATAGTACCACACATTTATAGTTCAACTTGAATAAATGTAATGCCATCCAAGGTCAGATAAGTGGTCTAGGTGAAGGACTTCAAGACGCAAGCCCCTACAGTGTACCATCATACAGAAACAACCCACTACACTCTCCACATGTGCATTGGGCCTTGCTGGAGGGTTGAAATGACCATGCTCCACCCATGATAGACGCATCAATTTATCACAAGCTACCCCCTTCAATTCGCCCTCATACACCCAATGTTGTTTGGGAATGGATTTCCTCAATTGGAACCCCTCTCTGGACGAAATGCAACCACAGACAAAAGTCTGTATCAATTTATTTGTGAACACTGCACTGGACAAATATTGTGTAACATACTATAAAATCCCTGCACAATCTAAACGTATACAACACAGTCGGCCGTCTTTACTCTCGAAGGCACCCTGAATGCTTGTTTCAGATTTAATTTTCATGTGGGATGTAAATAGAATTTATAATGCTGCATCTGGTCGGAAAAAAGGCGTTGATTGTATGTTGCCAGAATAAATAATAACTGTAGGAGCTAGTGTGGAACATGCCGTACAGTCTTGACGGCAGACAGCACCTGTTGTATCCTCCACTTCCATCTGCTTCGCAACTCCAGGATCATTTGCTATCCCCAGTTTCAAAGTGATATTTTTCTCACTCGATTTTCTTTTCTCTTTGTCTGTTTTGCAGAGTTTACAAGCCTTGATGAATGAATGCATTGGGCATGTGATCGGGAAACCACACAGTCCTATCACTGGTTTGTACCTTGGTAAGTTTGCACCCGTCCCTTTTCTTTTTAATAAACTTTTTCTGAATATTGATAAGAGAGCCTTATTCACATGTCAGCGCGAAAGATTAGAAATTGATCTGAAACATTGGTGAGTAAAGTATTGAAGTAATGTCAGCATTGTAGTAGTAGTAGCATCGGCTGTGTGCAAGTCAATTGTCATTCATTATGCATTATCATGGAGTTGGAATATTCACTGTGCAATAAGGGAGGCACTTTCTTCACCGAGATATTGCTTAAGGCTAGGCCAGCCCGAGCTGAAGATAAAGGTATCAAATTGCTTTACAATGCACACTCTTTTGTCTTTTCTCTCCAAATGCAGTATTTTGAGGTACATTACCTCGAGTAACCATTTTGTTTGTCTCATTACGTCCAACATATATTTTTCTGAAGGGAGCTCCTATCAAACTATTTAAAAAAAGAAAAGTATATAAACTGTTGCAAACAGGACAAACTAATAGCAGCGTGATTTTCAAATGTCGATAGATTCATATTTGCATTAGGAACATGCACTTTGTGCAAGCAGCAAATGTGAGGAATATTTCCAATGCAAACACAAGATTCTATCATTTTATGCTTATAAGTATAGAGGATCAGAACTGCACGTAGCTAGGTAATTGTCAACACCATCAATACTAAATCAGCGAGCACCATCTATACCAAATCAGTCTTATTCTGGTAGTATATATTTTCTATCGAAGGGTCTTCCGCTAGTAAGCAGGTTTTATTGTATTGAGTGGTGAGGCCTCCAAGTGATATCAAACCTCCCAGGCATTCTCTCACACATGTCAACCACACCCACCAACAGTAAGATAGAAGTTAAGAAACCCCTCTCAAGTTATTTATGACTAATTTTACAACAAGTGGATTGATAAGGCATGATTATGTTATTTGTGAAGACAGGTAGACCCTTTGATGTACGGATGATCTAATGCAAGGAGTCTTCGATATGAAAAACGCTCTGCATAGAAATGTGGCATTTTCAAGACAGTGACATTCGTATATCCCTTGAAACTGCATTCTGAAAACTACAAAAGGCCATTTTTTGAAATCCGATGATTTGCAGAAGACCTCATTGTGCACAACGACAGTAGTTTGAATGAGAAACGATAGTCTTTTTATTACAGTGATTTTTCTATTCTTCAGTACGATTGCCTCGGTTGGTTTTATGAATATGTTGGTAGTTAACAACTCGTATGCTTTGGAGGAAATGTGATACTTAATTACTTTGAAAGAACATTATTTTAATAAAGGGATCTGCAAACAGTTTTCTTGGTCTTGAACTGTTGTATATGGTGCAGAAAAATATTTGCTGAGAGGTGTCAGTGCCATTCACCTTGTTACAGTAAATCTTGAACATTATCATTATTCTTTTCCTGCCAGAAAGGCAAAGGCCTGAAACCTATGTATATCTGATAAATCAGCTCTGTCCAAAGGGGGCTCAGATGAATAGGAGATTTTAATAATTGCAGTTTTATTGTTGGCCTGGGGCTATACATAACAGAATTATAGATGGCTAAAAAGTGAATTTCAGGGATATTTTCACCTCAGGTTTTTGATGTCACTTAGACACCCATGCTTGAAAACATGCGTGTAATTCATTGTTACCCATCTATGATTCTATATGTTATCATACCCTGGAAATTGCTGGGTGCACAAAGATGTCTTTTGCAGGTTCCTTAACCAGTAAGATGTTTTATAACACAGTCTGTTTGTGACTAGTTTTGTAAGCCAGAGCAGACTTACTATCATATTTGTTCTCATTGAAAATTTCTTTTGAGGCAGAGTGCTTAGAAGTAAATACGCTAACTGTCAGATTCTATTACAACATAACCGTCAGAATATGGGGATTGAGTCCACACATATCATCTGAGTATGTTGGTCTAGCTCACAGTGCCCCATCTGAACCCCTAACCTTCCCAGGGTAGCAGATGGTATCTGCAACCTCAGAACGTGACAACTCTAATTCCCTAAGAAAATCGGGAAAACAGATCTACCCTTTCGTTGTTACTCCGGTATGCCCAAGGAAGACACAAGAAAAATACAAATTGGTTTTTCAAACATTTATTGAAGCAATTGTATTCTTGTGTAAAAAGCGTGAGCTGCAATTATTATTAGGATGAAACAAAGCATTGCAACCTGGATTACAAGAATGGTGAACAAGATAAACAGTTCAACCATAATAACATTGTTCTGTGATTATATAATTATGTTCACACTTATCCTTCTATCTAATTCTGTCTCCACTATCGAGAGCATAGTGGGAGTACCCTCTACCATATCTCTTGGGGAAACCCAATCCCCCATACCTTTGTATGAAGTATCAGTAAGCTGATCTGGTGTACAGCAGGCTACTGTCCTTTGCAGGATGAAGGCTAGAGTCAGCAGAGCTGCATTTTAGTCACAGTGCACAGAATTCCGGGATTTGGCTCAAAGGCGGTTTATATAATAAAAGCATGGTCCCAATCGCACTGTGTCAAAGGTGCAGCGCTGATGTGATTGTCTAGAGTTGTCTCCAACCGGACAACCAAATTCAACGGCATCACAGTCAATTTTCCTAGCCTTGGACAGAGTGTACAAGCAACATGATAAAATACTTCCTAAGAAATGTGCTACATGCAGAGTAATTTCTAAGTATACTATCATGCGAGTGCAAACATTATAACGATTGACTGATAGAACAAAATATAGATATATGATCACAAGAAATAAATAGATGCATTCAAAAGTAAAGTGCTTAGTGTAAACCCATTAACCATAAATGGATAGAATATTATTAAAGTACTCACAAATCTATAAAAGAAACCCATACATGGGAAAAATGAACCAAATTGTCAGTTAGTTTATCGATCATTTTCTCAAAATAAGCTACATCGAACATATCTTCAAGCCATGAGTGAAGGGTCGGAATACCATTGGCCCTCCAAAAATGTAAAATGTTAATTTTCACTAAGCTAATAGTAAGAGTTAAGACCTTAACCAGTAGGCCAGAGTAAGAGTCTAAGACCTTAACCATTAGGCCAGAGTAAGAGTTAAGACCTTAACAGCCATTTAAAAGCATGAGCGGGCATGGGCAGAAGTTTGGAAGTATCAAGTAAAAGGTGGCAAACGTTTTGAGAGGGAGAGACTTTCAGTGACCATGTCAGTTGATACCTTGAATAGGTAGCAGAGACTTAAGATAACACATGTTGGTAAAATGTTATTCTCATTCCTGTTAGAGGGATGAGAATCTAAAAGTCACTTCAGAGTCAAATATCGCTTCTTGAGCTGTCATAATGTGCCTCCACTTAATCCTGTGAACCTGATCATGGCAACAGTTTCCCAGGTTTGTCAAGGGTTGAAGGGGACTTGATATTGTGTGATACTTTTGATATATTTCCCCATACATTATAATAAAACTGAGTAGCATCAGGAGGAAGAAAAAAAAGTGACCGAATCAGCTTTGATGGACTCAATTACAGGGCAGCTCAAACAATATTGTACATAATTTGGGTATTCTAAGACAGTGGTAGTGTCCGAATGGGCAGCTGTTTTGTTTGAATATTTATTTATATGTATTATTTAGGTATTTTATAGATTGCAGATCTAGTCTTAAGGACAAGGGAGCACTTTATAGAGAACAACATTGATGAGACAGAAAGCAAGTAACAATAATGTGGTCAGGAGGGCATTAGCGATAGGACGGGGGAGGATCTTACAATGGAAAGGAGTGGCATGGACTAGACCAGGAAGGTTTTTTGAACAAATGTGTTTTGATGTTTTTTCCGAAAGACAGGAGTTTTGTCTCATGGTATTAGTGAGGGAATTTGAGATTTTAGAGGCCAGACAGGAGGAGGCTAGATAAGCAGTTTAGCTTTTTTCTTTTTTGGGATTTTGTGGGGGTGGTTAGTTTTACGGTTTCTCCCAGTGCTTACTTTGTAAAAGAATGAGTGCTGGTGCCCAAAGCTCCGCTCTCAGAAGCCCGCGTCCAGTTCTATTGAATGTAGTTACGCTCATTATCAAGGCTGCATAGCCTTGAATCCACATCATGCGTCTCAAATCCACTACTAGACACTCCCTGTCCCTTTATCTCCCTGTTGCAGGTTCCTGCTTTCTCCCTTTGTGCCAGTTTTTCTGTCTTCCTCCCCCTTTACCTTATGTGTGATTCCCCTCTTGCTCTCGGAATTGTCTGAAGTGGAAATAAATAAATGCTGGGCCTCATAAATGAATGCCGGAAGCCCCCACTGGTTCAAATTAAGCACTGGTCTTGCCTACTAAGGCAAACCTAACATGGGGTTTACAGCCCGCCTATTGCTTATCACTGGTTGGTTTTATTGTCACTCTCCTTTGCTTGCTTTTTATTCAATGGCTTGCTATCCTCTTCTTGTGTTTGTCCTTCATCTGGATCATAGCCTCTTTACGATCTCTTGTTTAACTGACTTGCATCCTTCCACTGCTCACAGTTAGGGAACACATGCACTCCACGAGATTGCACATGTTTTCCAAATCTCTCTCATGTGCTGCTTCCCTCAGCCCCACCCCCATGCTGTGTTGCTCCCAAACCCTCCCAGCTAGTCTGTAAAAGCACAGCAAGAGAGATATTTACGTTAGGGTATGACTGAAGACAGGCTATAGGGATTGTTTTTGTGTTATCTACGGCATTCCACATATTATGTGAAAGCACAAGGTTTGTCTTGCAAAGGCTTTTATGGTGTTGGGAGACGGGCCACCTGCTGCACTCACTGAGCTTGCGTCTGAGGCAGAAGGTGCACTTAGAATGGCATTTCTCTTGGAGGTCCATAAATTAGATCCCCTGTTACTACTCTTCTACAGAAAAATGTCTGGATCCTGTGGAAAGTAAATTAGACCTTGGTACTTGTTCCCCATTACATTCTGACACATTCTAATTCTTTTTAAGTCCCTTTGAGAGTTTCCCTAGTGTAAAGGATTTGAAACGTAACCCTTGCCTTTATAAATATTGAAACATTGAATTCGGTTTACAGTTTTGAGATACCCATAAGGTTTGAATTTGTATTTTCTGCAGTATACTGAAATATTTTTGTCTTTAACTTTTTTCAGCAATAGTTTACAAACAAGCATCGACCACGCCAGCATTCCGGCACTCATGTGCTAAAGTGGAGAACTATTATCTTTGCTAGAGCTTGTAATCAAATGTGAACACCTTATTCACACTTCAGGAACTGTTGGCCAGGAAATCTGAGCCAGATGTTCAGTTTAGCTCCAAGATCAAACGTACGTGTAGAGCCAGTAAAAAGCTACGTAGTTTGAACATGCAATATAATCATTAGAAAATAGCAAACAAGCAAGGATAAAATGTATACCATAATGATTGGTGCAGCATATCAGCAGTGTATTTACTTGGAGACCAATGATGACAGCGCACCGTGCTACACAGGCACGCAGAATTCCCACATAGCTTTTAATTTTAGCTGCTCTAATTTGACATGTTTTCAAAGAAAAGCAATATTTTTTCACTTGGATAAAAAAGCCATATTCTCCATTTACCTGCACTGAATCAAGTCATAATAAAAGACCAATTAATTAATCATTGTGTATCAACTAACGGCCCAGAACTCCACCAAGACTTGTCCCTTTAAAATTGAACTCTTTTGGCGGGAAGGTATTTGTATTCTAAACCATGCTCGCTGTAAAGAGAAACTGGTGTACTCTTTATGACCTATCTGAATTAAATGCTTCCAGTTGGATAATGTATGTCTTTCTGCTGTCTCTTGTACCCAGGTACTCAGCGGAACAGTCCCCGTCCAGTGAAGATGCCCCGATGCCACAGTGATCCTCCCAACCAGCCCCTCATTATCCCAATGCCTGAAGGCTGCAGGTATCTTGCACACACACAACACTGGCTTTGATGTGGCTGCTGGGCACGGCTTACGGGGCTAACTAAGTCTCCTGAGTTACATCAGTGAATGAAACCATATGATTTGCTTGTTCATTTCTCTATCCATTTCCCCTATGCTGTAGTCACGGGTGTCCGGAGTATATCTTGGAGAGTCGGATCCATGACGGATATTTTGGTTAACCATTGACTGCATAAATGAGTTCAGTTGTGATTCACTCTATGTAAATTAATCTTAATGTGTGGATCCTCAAAATGTGGCGTGGATCCAGCCCTCCAAGAAACAACTTGAACTCTCCTGACATGGGTGGTTTTATTTTCCATTTCCCTATCCTCTAATTGCTTGGCTTGTCCTCTATCTTAGCTGAAGGCTGACGTTTGTTGCACTGGTCAGTTCACTGTGGGTTTCGGGTTGGCTCTGGTGTGCTTCATTTAAGAATAGTTCACTTAGAATGGTAACTTTAATGTTTAGCTCACATATTTTCATTTAAAAGTTTATTTTAAATTGTGCGTCAATTAAAAAAAGTTTGTATCTTATTCTGTCCAAAACACATGACTTAAGGCATGGCTAAATCTGACTAAACCATTACTCAATGCCGGATAAAATCTTTATATAATAATAAACCCTGTTTATTGAGTGCAAATGTTTAAATGATGTGGGTGCATAAACAATATAGTTCCATAAATCCCTATAATCACTGAACAGGAGTAGGAACCCAGCGATACCACATCCCTCAGTCCTGAACCACAAACTAATATACATGTGCACTGCTATATCCCCACAAGGAAGGTCATGGTGCATCGGATACCACTACTGAAGTCTGTGCCTAGCTAGTCAAAATTGAGCCCTTGTGATAGCCTCTTCCTCAATACCTTGTACAATCCGACTCCTGGACTAGAATGTGGCGGGGACACAATTATGCACATTTTTGCACAACCGCCGTAGAGAAGATCGCCAGGCTTTCTTTTCTCCCAGGTCTCTAGCTATTGCAAAAGTAGTGTCCCCTGAAGACCAAAATCATTTCACTTCCAGAAACCTGACAAGCTCGGTTGAGTAAATAGAGTTGCGGGACTGACGACCTATTTCCCTCTGGAATCACACCCACCATTCTTTCCCCGTCAGTTTCATATTTCATAGAGGTAAAACTTTCTCAGTGGCTGTGGTGGCTTCCAATGAATTCTCCATTTGTGAATCACCCACAGACAAATGGAAGCCTACATAGGAAGCATTTTCCTTCAGGATATTTAAAAAAGAAGACCAAAACTCTCAGAGAAAAGGACACAGTAACAGAATAGTTGCTTAACCAGAAAACTCTTGTCATTAGCCATGTCCCTAAGCAGTATGTTAAAGGGCAGCATTTTATTACCAACCTGTCGGATGAACACTAAGGTATCACTGGTGTTGCTGAGACAATGTGTGAGTTAACTAGTTTTCTGCATGCCCACTCTCTTGGTTTCTATTTAGGAGTTTTGTGTTAGGCATGGCTTGTTTATTTGTTTCATGCTTTAGTAATGCGCTGGTATCTTTGTAAATGCATGTAAAGTAAAAAAAAAAAAAAACACATAAGGCGGCATGGGTTTGGTTATTCCTTCAACACCAGCGTACAATCCCTCCCTTTCTTGCTTTTTCAACCTCTACAGTTTGAGACCGGAAACTGTGGCTTAATTTCGCTGTTGTAAATGCTGTGAACGTTATATCACTTTGCAAAATGAATATTAATTTGATAAAGTAGCCCCACACATTTGATCCAATAAACTTAACTGGTAAACAACCTGAGAGATGAATCAAGAAAAAGACTCATCTTTTGTCTTACCTGTTTAAAAAGAGAAGCAAGAACTTAGTCACCTATATCCAGTTCGAATTGGAAAAAGTTTTTAAAAGCTGCAGCACAAAAGCTTTCAAAGTTGCACGGTACATATGTCTAATTTGATCAGTTATATTCTAAGATAATGAAGAGGTGGAGATTTCATATGGATATATGCCCTTTGCATTTTGTTTGCTTGTTTCAAGAAAATTATCCCTAAATTATAATATTTTGTTCACATTTAAGTGATCATTCCAGAAACCTGCAAGATAAATTATCAGTACTTGGTTTGTTGAGCTAAAAGTGCAGCACATCCACCTGTTTCCTCCCCTCCTTCATTGTTCTTTCCTGAAGTTTCTCTTCTCATCGCAGCAATCGTGAGGTGAGGAACCACTCCGGCCCGGCAGTCGGTCGCCCCGCTGCCATCGGTAGCGACCCGGCTCCACACAAATCTGTCAACAGTGCGAATGATGCCAGGTAGTGCCACTCCTTAATCACCATGGGGGTCATTTGTCAATTCACATCACTCATTCGGCGGGAGGGGAGAGAGAAAACACTGAAGCTGCTGGCCATCCAAAGTCTTTTTTAAAGATGTTTAATTATCTTCCACAGATTGAATTCTCTAGCCTTTCCTTAGTTTACTAGGGGTGAATTCATCAGACATACTTGAGAAAAGTCATGTCATGTGTGTGTGATGAGAGAATAGATACAAAGGCCTTGCACACTCATTACAACTTAAGAAGTGTTGCCTGTTTGCATAATGTTTAATTTTGCAGGATGTGCACACAATATAAACTCAGAGCCCCCTACCCCACCCAACAGGCCACGATCGGAGTAGACAGTAGCCTTTAACCATCAGGGTGTCTTAATCAGCCATATTAAGAAATATACCACCACCAGAAGTGGTGGTTAACGTACCTTTTGCCCATCTCTGAATCCATATTCATAGAACTCCAAAACTAGCAATGGAGGTGGTGCCAAATGTAAGCGACAAAGCACCTTTAAAACTATTTCCCATGCTTTATGGCGTACTCTGGTAGCAAGAGTTTGATTTGCAGACGTACTTCAATTTATGCTCCACCAACAGCATTGCATTGCAAGTAGATGTGCAATGTGGATGTGTTGCTATTTCACATTCTAAGCAATTTCTTGGTAAATCAAAAAGGGAGCTGCTGCTGTCTTGTAAAGTAGTAAAAATGAAATTTAAATGTGTATGTTTACTCACCTAAATAGTGTGAAACAAACCGGGGAAGCAGAGGAATGCTGACCAACATGTGCTAGCCCAGGGATGCAATTCGGGGCTATTTGTAATCAGATAGGGTATCTGCAGGTACGTGTAGTGTAGGAGAGATAGTACTTTTGAAGAGTTGGGTCTTTAATTTATTCCTGCATTGAAGAAGGGGCCGGTAGGTGTAGTTCTGGTGTAGACTGGCTTATTATTCCAGATCCTGGAAGTGTAGATAGAGAAAGTATGCCAACTGTGTTTTCTTTCTTATAATTCCTGGTTTTAAGTTGTGCAATGCCCTAACATTCACTGTGGCATTGCCGGTATGTCAAGCAGCTGAACTCCAGTGGAATTCCCACCACTGGGTTAGATAGCAGTGACGGAATGATCTATACCCGCAACCTCATGTTATCTCTGGAATTAGAAGATCATTGATTAGGGCTATGAAATGGTTTGCCGAATTGGAATTTTCCATTGACTTTGACCATCCGCTTTAGAAATACATTTGTAAATATTGTAGACTTGGGGATATTTCTCCTTTCTAGGTCACAGTATCCTTCTCGTGACATGACACATAATTGTCAGAGTGCTTGCGTTTAGTCGTCAGGTGCCTCTGTGAGTGCCTGATCAGCTTGAGCTTCATCCTCAGTCATTAAGAAACACCTGTAAAAGATTATTTTTTTTAAATGATTCAAATGTATACATGCAAAGAAGGAATCGATGTAAGTGCTTCGGACTTACTCAAGATATCAAGGTGATCTTACACAGATAACAGGAAACTTAGTAACATTTCCTGCTAGCTACTTTAAAAAACGTTCCTTTAAGCACAAGCTTCTGTTTAAAAGAAGCAGTACACGACTAAACCTCATTTGAGGTCTCTAAATATAAAATGCCCTTCCCTCTACTGACACTTTCATATCATCTCTTAGCTTCAACATTTTATTTACAGAGGCGGATGCCCCTGTCATAGTGGTTTGGCCTGTTGCAATCTGATTGATATTAGCATCTTCGGCTTGTAAAAGGGTTCATGGTTTTTACCAAGTTAAAAGAGAGTGTAAGAAATATAGCATATGTTGCCCATAGAACCCTAGTGCTCTATTGCATCTCATAGCCGCCTTTTGGGGTTTATGCACCATGCATCTTGTACGTCATGACAATGTCAGATGCACCATTTGCGTCCTGCAGCAGTTTGACTACAAGAACAAACATTTGCATTTGAGTTTCCTATAGCCAGACAGACATGTACTCTGTGCTGCCCAGGGTAGGAGTTCGCTTAGAGATTTAATGTTATATATGTCTGTGTAAACTTGGTGTTAGTCATAAAGAGACATCATCTGTTGTCGCATGTGTTTCTCAGGAATCTTGGGTTGCCAGGTAAGCCACAACTTTGCAAACCAAGTCCGGATGAATGTTAAAAGTATCTCACTGTGTTTGACAAGTGATGCATGCCAAACCACAGCTCACAGTTTGCCATGAGCAGTGTTGCATTTCAAGCAAAAAATCAAACGTCTGGTGCATGTACTAAAGTCATCTAATTTTTTCAGTGCATAAAAGGGAAGAGGCAGCTGCCCTCCACACCCTATTTTGGTGTTCTTACCAGTGATTGGATGCACGTGATGTCCCACTTTTATTTTTCAGTTCTTGCCTGATCTATCTTTTCAAATACTGACTAGCATAGTTTGATTGTGTCTGGTAATTAGTCAGTCATATTGTGCACATTTTAAGCTACCTAAGCTCTTCATAAGATAGGGTAGAGCACAGTTGTTAGAAATTGGGTTTCTGGTTGTCAGAGTTATGCACCATTCCCTAGCAGGAACCACAATCCTAGTCAGGATAAGCAAGATACACACTAAAAGATTACCTCTGCTCACCCTATGGTAGCTTGGCACAGAGCAGTCCCTAAAGAAGCAATGAGTAAAGTATTTGTGCAACACATACATACCCACACAGTAACATAATGATAACACCACACAATGACTCCCCACAGGTTTAGAAAAATAGACTATACTTTTATAAATAAATCAAGATCAAAATGACAAAAATTCAGTAAGTAGAAGTTGAGATGTGAATTTTTAACAAATCAAAAGCGTTTTAGCACATAGAAGCAAAAAGTGCCTAATGGGATTATTTGGTTGCCCTGGACCGGGGAAAAGCCAATATTTCAATCCAACCGTGATGGAGTGCAATCCGGGGACAGGACCCACGCAGGCCTGGTGAACAGAGTACCTTTATCATGTTTTCAACAATAAAAGGCGTTGTGCAGACAAGCAATGTGTCGATGTCGAGCCCTGCAGTCAAGGGGATGCTTCGATTTTCTTCACGCAGTAGAGGTGATGCGTCAGGTCCATTGAACGAAGTGCCAGTTCCTAGTGCAATGCTTCTAAATTCGATGCGATTAGTTAATCCACACTAGATGGCGATGCATCAATCATCTCCACGCAGTGGCGGCAATGGTTTTGTTCAGAAGTTGTGGTTCTGGACATGATGTGGCGGTTCCGAGTGCAATGCTCCAATTCTACTCCTGCAACAGGGTCGATGTGCAGGCGGGAGATGCGTCAATTTCTCTGGTGCAAGTATCTGGGTCCACTTCAGTGAACCAGGCACAGGAGCTGGGGTAGAGACCTTGATAGCCCTGAGTCTCAAGCAACGAGAGGCAAGCAAACAAGTCTTTGGAGATCACTTCAGTGCAAGGCAGAGTCCAGCTCTCCTCAGCAGGGCAGCAGAGCAGAAAAGTAAGCCTTCCAGGTCAGCAGCCCAGCTAAGGGTCCATCCTTGATGTAGCACAGCAGTCCTACTGACAGAGTCGAGTTGTATGTCCAGAAGTGTCTGATTTGAGGGTGTCGGAGACCTCAGTGCTTCTGAAGTGGAGGTGACTTCAAAGAAGGGTCTTTGAAGTGCACAGAAGCCCTTTCTTTCCCGCATCGCTCCAGATTATCAGTAGTAATCAGCCCTTTGTGTGGGCATAGAACACTACCTATTCAGGTGCAAGTGTCAGCTCCTCCCGTCCTTCCTTCCCAGGAAGGCTTATCAGAATGCAGATGAATGCTCAGACACACCTAACCTTTCTATGTTTGTGGCTATCTAGAGGGAAAGCACAAAGTGAAGTTGTCACCCATTCCAGACGTGTATTGGACTCCGGCTGTAGGCACGCAGACCAGTAAGAGCAGAGAAATGACCACTTTCTAAAAGTGGCATTTCTAAGACAGTAATGTTAAATCCAACCTTAGCTGGAAAGAGGTTTATCATTACCATTCCAAAGATATAAAATATGCCAAAGCTACTCCTTTCTAATCAGGAATTACAATTTAAAAGTGTATTAAATAATTCCCAATGTTAACCTATGAGAGGAGCAGGCCTCAGAGTTAGTGAAAAATGAATTTGGGTGTTAGTCACTACCAGGACATGCAAAACGTAAAGTATATATTACCTACCTTTTACTTACACATCACCCTGCCCTATGGGTTTTTAGGGCCTATCTTAGCGGTGACTTATGTGCACTGGCAGGCCTGAGGCAGGTTTGAAAGGCTACTTGTGTGAGTGGCATAATCAGTGCTGCAAGCCAACTAGTAGCATTTAATTTACAGCCCCTGGGTATATGGTACACCACTTTACAATGGACTAACAAGTAAACTAAATATGCCAATTGTGTATACACCAATGTTACCATGTTTAGTGGAGAAGCACATGCACTTTAGCACTGGTTAGCAGTGGTAAAGTGCTCATAGTCATAAGGCCAACAAAAGCAATCTGCAAAAAGAGGTGGTGAAATGCAAAACGTTTGGGGGAAGACCACCCTAAGGATGCCAGGTCTGACAACAGTGACTTTTGACTACTACATAAGTAACTGCACCAGAGGACTGTGAAGTAGCTGTTGCATATCAGAGCTATTTCATGCCACACATTACCGACCAGATGGCTCACAAAGTTAAGCACACACCACAGGAATATGCTGTGATCTGAAGGTCATTACTTTGAATCGTTTAAGGTCAACCAAACTGTGTTTGCATCTAAGGATGGTAACTTAACTACAATGAAACTGGGTAATCATAGCAACTTTTATTTATGCATATACAAACATTAGAAGTGTGCATTGTTTCCTTTATGAAAAATCGGCACCCTCTACACAAAAGTACACAGAGAGTGCAGTCCTCGCTGTTTGTTCTAATTGTGTATGAATATTCCCTTAATATTCACATTTTATTTTCAATTTCTATGTTTTTTGGCCAATTCACAAAGGCATTTAAAAGTACCTAAAGTGATTAAGGAGTACTAATTTATATACTCCAAAATGTATTTTTAAAATATGCTCCCCAATAGTTCCAGTGTCCGATTGACAGTCAGAGGGAAAAAGCTTAATGGTGGAAATTCAAAGAAACTTCAAACTGAGCAGTACGAAGAACAAGCAAGAATATGACCGTAGTTCCCACTAACTAAAATAGACCAAAATGCTCTCTTTTATTGTTTCCCAATCTGTGGGTCGTGACCCGCTAGTGGTTCACAAGCCAATTTTTGAGGACTCATGAAAGTCCAAGCAATAATGCCTTTAAACACTGTAGTCAACTTGACATATTTGCTGCACTTTAAAGAAAGAGGTCAAATGTCAAGTTAAGTAGTCTGACAAACTGCTGCTTATTTTTTAACATAGGATTGGGGTTTACAAACTCCTCTCGCTTTGCAGTAAAATAAAGAAAAGTATAGTGACTTATGTGAAGGTCTTGCTGGGATACAGACAGTGTGAACGGAAAGACTATAAGATGTTTTTTTTGTAAAACACTACCAAATGTAAATTAATTGTACACGGTCAGCAGTTAGGAAAGCAAAAATGAAGCCCTTTTTAGTAATTGTGAAATGTGATTGAAGAAATCGATTTAAAAAGATCAAAACAAATCAAGACACTTTACTTGGTGATTCACAAGTGATTAAAAAAAACTACTGAAACCAGATTTCCACACATTATCATTGATCTGCCATATAATTTTATCAGTAAAATTGTGTGCCTGTAGAAAGTTTGTGCCCATTTCAGTAGAAAATGTGCCGTCTGTAAATGACAGTGTGCTACCACACGATATTTTCGTTGTATAAAAATATTGTCCGCCTCATGGAAATTAAAGTTAGGTGGGTTCCAATGTTTGTCATTCTATAAAGCGGGTCGTGGTTGTAAAAGTTTTGGGAAGCACTGCTCGATTTTAAAATAAGGATTCAAGTACCAGTCCCGAAAGTAACAAAAGACCCAAATATTGTAGCTAGATTGTTTTGCGTGCCTTGTCCCCCAATTGTTTTATTCACTAAGCACAGTCTAGGTAAGCGCTGTAAAATTTGTCACAAGTTCATGAAATATTTTATATGACGAATAAAGTATGCATAAATACAAATGGTTGTTATTGACAGACAAAAAGAGATGTATGTGACCATGACAATTGTGCAGCAGAGTTTTACTATCAAACGCATTGGGATTCATTATGATGGCGGTCAGACGAGCGTCTGACAACCATGGTTTCGGGCTAGAGACCGTCTGACAAGGAGTCGGCGAACCCAATGGCCCAATAACGATACGACCGCCATGCAGGCTGTCATAAAGGGCCGCAGCATAAGCCGCAATAGAAAAAGGGATGTATTTAAACATCCATGCACCCGCGTGCCTTTAGCTTGTCGGAGGCGGCGGTCTTTCCTTCCACCCGCTGCACTCCGACCGCCGGCATCATATTCTGGCAGTCGGACCGCTGCCCTAGATGTCGGGTGGACCGCAGCACGACATCGTAATCGGGCCCATAGTCAGCATTGTGCAAAAATTTAAAAATGAGTCAACAACGTAACAATATTCGGGATCGGAGCATATGCATGAAACTCTGTAAAATAATTGTGCCTATCTGTTCCTCTCCGGCATACATATACAAATAGATGACTTTAAAATTGGGCATGCTTTGCTTAAATTATAGCGTGATTGGGATATTTTGTTTCTTTGTAATGGTCAACAGGAGTGTCAGGTTGGGGTTTTGGGTGCAGGAGTCCAGCCTAAGGTTATGCTCCTGGTTAGTGAGGTTGCACAATACAAATATTCAGCAGCTGCAACCATGTAACTCCAATTCAAGCTTTTTTTTTCAAAATGTTTTTTCCAGGGTGTCACAAAACATACTTGTCATTCTTTTCCTACAACTAAGGCCTTTATTTGATTTTGTCTAGACTACTTAAACCATTACCCTGTTTAGAGTTGCTTGAAATTCAAAATGTCAGTAGCATTCGTGTGTTGTAGTACATGATGGGCAACAGAAGCGTTAAATTACAGCGTCGTTATTTCTGCAGTCCAGGGAAGTGAACCACATAGAAAATATAGTTAGCAGCAATTGACATCTCATCCCTGCCCCGGAAGTAGATAGACCTCACACTCTGTTAACAGTTAATTCTTGCTGCTTCTGTGCTTGATTGAAGTGCATACATATGCGAGTCTGTGAGGCTCCACATCTCTTCCTAACACATGATCCTAATGGGACACTTACATCTGTGTAAGGTAGTGCAGATAGACTAATTAATGTTTATGTTCACTGGAATTGGAATAGATGTTAAAATCCGGTAGTGGTAGATTTACGCTTTGACCCTATTTACCTTTTCGTTTTACCGAAGAGCATCATATAGGGCGTATTAAAAAAAATTATTCGAACTTTGTCCGGCAATGTACTAAAGATTTACTTCCAAAGTTATTTCTTTCGCGTGCCGGAGTCATGTGTTTAATGTTAAGCTTCTTGAATAGGAAAAACAGAACTTGTGAAGTCGGGCTCCATCTTGTGGTAGTGCTTGAGCGTTGCACTCCTTACTTCACAAGCATTTGAGTGGCTTCATGTCTAAAATAAACTACTTTTATCCATCGAAAATAAAATACGTTATGAAGTCCATGAGTTTAAAAAATATTTATTGTGGTGTTATTGGTAATATTTAGCACCAATTATATTCACATCAAGAGAAAATACCGTGCTTATAGCACACTGCCTTAATATCGCAACCACGTGACTATTAATTCTGCGGCGTCCTATTCTGCTTTTTAGGTCTTGGGTTGTAACGCATACTGTTAGCTTATAGTGCGCTTAGAGCCCGCCCATTGATTACCATTGGTTTGTTTAATTGTCATTCTCATTTGCTTGCTTTTTATTCCAGTGGCATAAGGAAACCTTGGGGGCGGGGATTGGAGCTGCAAGGGATGGCGTGGGTGCCCCTGGTAATACCCAACACTTGAGCTGACAAGCTGAGGGGGGGGGGGGTGCCTTTATGTCTAGAACAGAGGCGTAGCTAGAGCTTGTGGCGCCCGGGGCTATCCCTCAGATTGCCGCCCATGGCATCCGCAGCCCTGTGATTGTGTGAGCTTAAGTCTCGGACTCGAATTTTGAATCTCACCTCACTATCAAATTACGGGCCCAAATATTTCTCACGTGTATCATTGGAATGCTAGTTTTTCTTTGGTCTATTAACTAGTGCAAGTAACTATTAACTATCTGAACTCGCAGTTGTAGTGGGCTGCATACTTCGACTCCCTCCCCCGTATTTCAAGTACGGGGGAGGGAGTCGAAGTACGCAGAACTCATTTATGTAAAGAGTGAACAATCTAACTTGCTAGTACCTGTGGCTACTGGGCTACCTGTGGCTTCCATTCACCAGCTTTCGTAAACCATACAGTAGTGATTCTAATTACTTCTGAGTTCAGTAGGGCTGCATAAATGAGCATCAAACACCTTTGAGTCCTCACTTAACGGTATCTGCTGGGCACTAAGGGGGTTCACGTTTTCATAACCCTACTTTGTACTGTGACAATAAAGACATTTGTTATCAAAAATACTGGCTATCCATTCATCTTTATTAGGTTGGCTACCTATTGGGTTCCTTTGTATTCGAGCCAAACGCCCTAAGCACCTCATGGACCAATTCTTGCCTGCTCGACCACAGTTACCACTGCCGTCACTGGAAGAGCGGGGATCTTGACTCACCTTGACTCACCCTTGCAGTCCTTGGGGTGGAGGTGCCCGGAGCGGTGAAACACGCCACAGCACTGTCCGCTGGTGCTGCCTGGCTCCTATCTGCCTGAGTCTGAAGCCTGGAGGGAGGTCGGGATAGATCTCTGTTAATCTGGGGGAGATGAGATCTCACTTGATTATGTGGAACTACACAAATGGGGTCTTATTTTGTTCTAGTATGCAAACTTGACACTGCTGGAAAAGAATGCCCATTATGGGTGAGTTACCGTGGGGCTGTCAGTGAAAGCATGTCAGATTGGTAGTTTTATTAGAAAGCTCGTCCCCCAGGTGCGTCGTGATTTACAAGGACCATGCTTTATAAGCATGTGGGTTGTGGACTCTAGACGCCCCCTTCAGACAGTACAGCTGATAATCCTGTGTGTGGAGTGACGTGCGGCCTCAGTACACGTGCACTGTGAAATGGCACAAAACTGCATGGAAACTGTCACTCCCCCACAGGAATGGTATTTCCGCAGATAGTTTTTGCACCAATTTCAATTCCCCAGTATAAATAGAGATCAATGTGTTGAAAACGCTTTTTGCGATGGTATTTACAGCACATTGAGTGATATCCAACTATAACGGGAAATGCGTTGATACATTAGAGCTGGTATTCCCATATCTTGAATGTTTAACCCACGCACATTCCTCCAGGTAAGCACGTGGAGGGAACTGCGCGTACTAAAACCCACGGGTGATAGCGCAATTTGCGCGAAACCTATGTTTTTAAATTGGGTGCAGTCGCCGTTTGCGGCAGATTTGACAGCGCGAACCTCAGACTGCGGCCGGATGGTATGTTGCTGTACCCTGTCATGGGAGTAGTAGGGCCGGGACTCTACAGCGCCACCTTCCGAGCGCTCCACCCCTACTATTGAAAGCGCGTGAGTGTACACGGGTAGTTTGACGGCCAGCTCTAAACAGGGCCCGGTGAAACCTATATATACTGGATGCACGAAAAACTGCGCAGCCCGACCTGGCTTGGGGTGAAGAGGGGCTCCTTAAACCTAGAGAGAAGGATGGGCGCACGCATGGACAGCCAGGCTGAGCTCCCCAAATAAATTATAAGGGCTGCCGCCACGGGCCACCGCCCCGAAAATAGTGCCACCTGGGGCGGACCACCTCACCCCCCGAGTTACGCCACTGGTCTAGGAGACCCCTCCGCCCCCCAATGTGTGGGCTGCAGGTGTGTCTATTACTCCCCTGTCTTATTCATCAACTTCCATGGGCTTTTCATCTTTTTCTGGTGTTTGCCCCTCCCATTGAGCATGGATCTGTTTTTGTGTCCTTCTACTGCTCATTTTAAAGCACTTTTTTTTCTTTTTCATTTAGCACTCTGAGTGCAGGTGTTTTCCGGCTGTCTCCCTCATGTGCTTTGTGTTCCTCTTTCTCGTCCCTGTGTTTCTCCCTCTCTCAGTTGCATTGCTTGCCTCTTCCCCGTCCGCTAATCTTCTGTTGTGTTCTTGCTTCCTCCGTTGTCCGTGTTCTTCCTCATCCCCACCTTCTCTCCCTCTGCTGTTGTCTGTTTGCTTCCCTATCCCCACGTGCCCACCTTCCATTGTCCGTGAGCTTACTCATCCCGCCCACCCTCTGCTGTCCGTGTGGTTTTCCTTCCCCCACCGTCCCACCCTGCCTTGTCTGTGTGCTTCCTCATCCCACACTCCGTTGTCAATGTGCTTACCACAGCCTGCACCCACCCGCCAGCCCTCGATTGTCTGTGTGCTTCACAGAAAAGCACATTTTGCGTAATTTTGTGTTTACTAATCCAGCATGGATTGCTAAATAAAAAGAACAAATATTTGGCTAATTTTTTAGGAGCAAACCTGTGTTGACATGCTTTTGCAAAATGACACCGTGTTTTATAAAAGTTTTTAATTTTTAGCGTGCTGCTGTACAGCATGGCTAAAAAAGAATTGCCAGAGCCAATAGGTCTCATAGGGAATACCTGTTGTCTTTGCCTGTGCTGGTTTGGCCCGTGACCATCCCTTTTCCGTTTCAACCATTTAAGGGATGAGAAAAGTTGGCCCTGTCTCAAATTGGATTCTACAGTACAAAAAGCAGAGTTGAGTAGGTGAGCGGCCAGGGTCAGATTGGGAAGGCGGGCAGTCGGGCATTGACCGATGGGCCGGTGCTTCAAGGGCACATGTGGGCCGTTTTTTTTTGTTCTCTGTAAACTGGCCCAATGGACTTACTGTCTTCCCCAGTCCCTGCCAGGCCTCTGTAATGTAGCGTCGGCATCACGTGCCCTCTCCTGACCTGCTGTGAATTGAGGCTGGGGGCCTGGGGTTGCTCTGGCCTTTAGGGCGTTCTCGCCTCGGCCCCTGCCTTGTGGGGCCTGCCTTGCCCAGAGTCAGCGTCATCCCCTGCCGGGCCATGATCTTCAGGTTATCGGGAGGGTGTGCCTATGCAGAGGTCTCCATGGGGGCCGAGGGAGGAGGTGATTTTGTGGCCTTTGTGCCATTCTCACCTCAGGCTATCGTGGGCTGGGAGGGGGTAAGAGAACCGGACAGGTGTTGTCACCTCTACCCCAGTGTCTTTTAGGCCTTTTTGGGAGTGTGGGGCTTAAATAATTGGAAATAGCATTAAGGTCAGTCCTGAAGCGCTGCACCAAACTGTGCCTACAAAAGTGCAGAAAGCACTGAGTGGAACAATGTCGGTGCTGTAAAGCTGTAAACGAGCATCTACAACAAGACTTAAACAAACAATACAGTGCAGGAAGATGTCAGCGAGGCCTAAAGTAAGTGCCCTCATGTGGCAAAACCAGATGGGCCCCTCATTGGAGGTAACTGAGTAAAGCTGAATTAAGCCGAGTATTATATCATGAACTGAACGTCACCTATAAACCGTGAGCAAAAAGACAAGCTTCGTAGATCTAATTATCAGAGGCTCCTATGCTGTCAGACAGAAAAGATGTTATGCAGCCATTGAAAGGGGTTCCTGAACCAGTGTGCCTTTAGAAGCTTTAAAATATTTAATTTAGCAAATATTTCTAAAAAAATATAGTCTAATGAGACTAACCAGATGGTGATCCATGAATTGGACGATCCGGGAATGTGGGCCACTTTTTTGGGGAGTGCCCAGGCCAAATTGTGATCCCAATCCCACCCTGGGTGAGACACATATGCCAGCATTTGTACATGTGAATATTTATACCTGACTGCCTTCATAGAAACAGTGTCCTTATTGGAAGCTAGAACCTGCATAGACTTAATCGCTTCCAAGGTCGTCCATTGACAAATTACGTTTGTCAATGAGCGAACAGCAAAGTCCTTCAGTGTTGAGTTGGTGAACTCTGACTATAGACTGACTGTGCCTCTTAATCTTTGTTGCCAGATATCCAATGGAAAGCTTTGTCAAATGTAACACACCACACTTATGCAGAAATTGTTCCCATTTCGTGTATGACTCTGTCCAGCTTGCATCCAAAGTTAGATTGATGGATGCCTTTGTTCGTTTATGTCACTTTGTTTTTCGACTACACATTTGAATACATTGAGAATTTCACAATGTGAAGGAAATCCACAGTATGCCAAATTATGTTCAGGTCTCGCGTCTCTCTGAGATTACTGTTAAATTTTGTTTTTATATGAGCCCTCACTATTGGCTTAGGGAACTTCTTACAGAAATTATACCCATACATCCCTGAATGTCTACCACACTACAAGGTCATTGTAATGGCCGAAGTAAGAGATCCAAATATTGATAACATTTCAGCCTCAGTTCATCAGAAGAGACTTTTCATCTGGTTGCAAATGTCCAGTTCTTTCAAGATAATCAGTGACTCATTGGAATAAAAATAACTTATTCTTGAAATGTATTTTCATTTGTTTGCTAAGAAGGGTCCTTCATAAGCATGTGATACATTAATGTTAAGATCATTGTTGTGGAAATGTTACTAATCAGCTGTTAAGGATATCTCCAGACAATTGATATTCCATTCCAGAGGAGTTAAAACCTACAATGTTGTTCACGTATAACCTTCTTTCTTTTATTATAGGGGTTCCAGCGTCCCAGAAAACGACAGACTTGCCTCAATAGCAGCTGAGTTGCAATTTAGGTCCTTGAGCCGACACTCCAGTCCAACTGAGGAACGAGAAGGTAACGTCCGTGAATGTGTACTAGTTGTTTACAGGACCTTCAGCGAAAGTTTGACATGGACACCAAATATCTCAACAGAGGCTCTTTTCTGAGCCCATACAGTCACGTATTAATCTCTCTTCGCTTTCTCTCAATAGTATTTCCTTTCTCTATTTACTTCTAATGTTATATTTAATTTATTTTGGTTTATATAAAATATAATGTTTTGATTAGTAAAACATTTTGCCTGTCATATCGACTCACTTGAGGAAGACTTTAGTGTAATTTGGATTTTTATCTGAGCTGGTATTCCAATATCTAGACTGTCTAAGTAGATGGGGCAGATAAGGGTTGTGAACATTATGGCGCAGCAGGCCTCAACATGCACCTTTAGCCAGGTGGATTCTAAAGTGCTCTAACAGAAAACACATTCATATTTTACTAAAGCTGAAAGTATATTTAGTAATCACAAGGCATTAGCCCATTCACAAACAATGCAAGCAGGCATATACTTTTCTACCAATCCAAATCCTGTGCTACCTCCTATCACTGTCCAAGCAATCTGCCTGTCCCAGGTCCTCCTGACATCAAGATCAAACTCCTATGTGCATCAGTTTACCAAGACACAAATCAATGAAATCTAAAGTTCTCATTTCATTGTCAAACTTTGTTTGCTGTACCCACATGTCTTCCTTTAGTTTATCATGACTACTCACAGTTTAGATCAGTGCTTCTTATATCATTATGCTTGCACTTCAGTACCCACAGATAGGAAAGACAGCGGGCCAGACTCAAACCTTGCTGCTGGTTGCAACATTAGGAGATGGTGAGACAGCGACACCTGTAAATGTATGGCTTTGAAATACGTAATGACAGGTTACTTACCGGAAATATTAATTACTCCGAATCATAGACCTCCCCGTCACAGTCCTTACCATATGAGCAATAGCTCCTCTCCAGAACTTCGAAGCAAAAACTCCTTAGCCCATCCTTACCCTTAAGGCCACTCCCACATCCTGTGGCTTATAACCCTTGACCCATGTAAGCACATCTTGGGTATGTGCTTGAGCCTTAGGGAAAGAAGAGGAAGAGATCAACCAGTCATCCAAGTAAGGAAACACTTGGATCCCTTGAGCATGCAACAACCTCACCAAGGGTGCCAATACCTTAGTAAACACCCTAAGCGAGGCTGGAAGCCCAAAAGGTAATACCTGGAACTGGTAATTATCGACGCCCACACAGAACCGTAGAAACCTCTGGGAAGCCATGTGAACCGGCACATGAAAGTAGGCGTCCCTGAGATCCGGAGAAGCCAGGAAATACCCCACGGACAGGAAGGGCAGAATCATCTGTAGCGACACCATTTTGTAGGACCAATGAGGGATGCACAAATTCACTGCCGTCAGATCCAGAACAGGACGGAAGTCCCCATTTGCCTTTTGGATCAGAAACCGGATTGAGTAAATCCCCGACCCTGTTTATTCACAGGCACCCTCACTACAGCCCCTTTGGAAACCAGGTCCTGAACCCCCTCCAACAGAGCCCGACATTTAACCTGAGATCCGGAAACAGGGGTAGCCCGGAACACACATCCTCTGGTGGAACCCCAAATTCGATCTGATAACCCATCTTGACAATTCACAGGACCCATTGATCCCGAAAAAACTCTTCCCAGACTGGGAAAAAAGCCTTGAGGCGACCCAAACCTCTTCCGAACCCCTCACATAGTCATGATTTGGAAGGCCCCGTAGAAGTGACGGCATCTTGCTGACCCCGGGAATTGTGGAAGGAAGGGACACCCGGGCCACGTCTCCTACCATGAAAGGGCTGGGCAGCCATTTTAGATTGAAACGCCTGCCCAAAAGCTTGTTTATAACCAGCAAACTTCCCTTTCTGTGAAGAGCGGGCCGGAGCTAACAACTTTTTGTCCTCCGCTGTCTTGTTAATCAAGGTCTCCAACGGATCCCCCAAACAGTTCAGAGCCCATGAAAGGAATATTCTTGAGGGAAGCCTTCTGCGTCGCCTCCACTTTTCAAGGTTTAAGCTATAACTGTCTCCTAGCCGCCACCGAGGCCCCAGCCATTGCAGCCACAGCCCTAAGTGAATCGAAGGACAAATCAGCCAGGAAGCGCAATTGCTGCTCCAACATTGTCAAAGACTCCGAGGGGTCCTTATCTTGTAATAGTTGCTCTGAAATATCCTGACAGTACTTCAGAAGAGACTGAACCAGATAGCTAGTGTAAGCCGCAGAACGAACCGCAAGGTTAGAGGCTGCAAAGGACCTCTTCAAAGCCCCTTCAACCCTCTTGTTTCCAGAATCCGAGGGAACCACATCCTCAGAAACCCCCAGGCTCTGAGATGCAAGTTCAGCCAGCAGGGAATCCACCTTCACCACAGGCGGAAACTCCTCTGAGAACCCCTGCAAAGGATATCTCTTAGCCAGAAACCGGGGAAAAGTATGCTTGTCAAATCCTTCATTTCCCCTTCCAATACATTCCTCACAGATTTATGGATGGGAAGGCTCTCAGGCTCCCAACGTTGAGAATTTGCAAAAAAGTCCTCTGACTCATCACCTTCCAAGGGATCCGGGTACCCCAAATTGTCCCGCACATGCTGCAGAATACTGTGGAGGTCAGCCCCTTGGACAAAACGACCTTTCACCTCCTCATCTGAATCCTCACCAGGATCAGGGACAGCCGGGGCATCCGATTTCTGCCTCTTAGGCTCCATGGATTCCCTGGATAGAAAGGCCGCTGCCACCGCAGCTTCAATCATATTTTGCACATCTGACAAGGAAGGCGCTGTGGAAGACCCGGCAACCACCACCTCCTTCTCCTGGAGTCCACTCTTCTCTGACTGCCTCCCATCCACGATGAACAATGGCCAGAGGAGCACACACTGTCTTATATATACGTATAACTACCAATCAAAACGTGACCCAGTAAGGGCCAATCCCAGGCAGCCCCAGCAAAACCAGCCAATACCATAAGGCCTGGAGGCCAACCCAGATGACAACCAATCATAGTCTCCTAAATCGTATAAAACCCATGACCTAACTTGGCCCAGGCTCTAAGGGCCCAAGGCAGAGCACCAGATGCAACCCCTATGCAGGTCAACCACCTTCCGATGGATCTAACCCCTTAAACCAGTAAGTAACACCACTTGGTATGCCAAACCTAATGACTCGCACTTTTTCTGGATAAGTGCGTGATTTGTGTAGAAATGCCATAAGCCAATCTCCAATTCTGGAGGTCTGACTAGGAGGTAATGGCATAGTTTCAGAGGAATAAAATTAAACCTATATCTAACCATGTATATGTACATTACTGGGTCAGCCTTAGCGACTCTCTAGTTATGGCATAGCTTCACTAACCTTTGAATAGGCCTTTTTAGGTCTCGCCTGAGCCAGCGCATGCGCTGCCCTGCGAGGCTTCTAGTAAGGACTTCCAGCTAACACATCTTTTCCTCATGGTTTTTTTTTATCGGCCACGCATTTGATTGGCCATTTGCGTAAGGCTTTCACACAAGAAAGCACACAAATGGCCAAAGGCTCGGGTATGTCCCGCCTTATGTTCCCTCCCATGGCCTGTGGGTCTCAGGAGCGAGCAGGGGCGCACAGGCTGCCAGCTGGCTGCTGCTCGCTCCTGAGCTCCCTAGGACTGCACTCCTCCCCTCCCACTCCATGAGGCCATGCCGTGTCACATGACACTTCTGCCGCGGCTGCTGCTCGCTCCCGGTCTTATTTTTAATTTCATCTGCCCTTGTTTCCCATGCCCTCCGAAGGTGCCTGGTTCTTCTTTCCCTCCTACACTTTCAAGGCAGTTCAGAGTCATTAATCAACATGCTGTAATCAGCATGGAAATAAACTGGAAGGTGACATGTAATCGCCAACAGAATTCGGGACCTGTGAAACAACCCGTACCTGTCAGCTTATCACAATTACACTTTTACGCACCTATCTCTCTCTCGCGTCTTCAACACACTTCCAGGTACCACGCCCCAGGACAAGATAAAAGCAACTCACTAGTCGCTCGCACACGACACCAAAACTCTACCATTTATTGATTAACAAAAATAAATACAACACTCATCTAGTTATGCACTCCTCCCAGCGTACTACCTTCCGATAATGCGCTCGGGACCCCACCATTGGGTATAAAGCGCTATGTAAATGCGATAAGCCAATCCTATACATGCATGCTGCCCGTGTAACTGGTACATTAACTGTCTACTTACAGTCACAAGATGAAAATGTACATTATTATGCAGAAAGGAATAATGACACATCTCATTTACTCAGAATAAAAAAAATACAATTCGAAAAATCCTATTTTAATAGTTCTTGACTAGGGAATTTATCTTTTTTAAAGTGATCAGGTAAAGTGTTGCTAATATTTCCTCCCTCTTAAAAAGCCAACAAACAATGTAATTTCACACATGAATAAATAATTTCCAAGCACTAGTGCTGCACAATACAAATGCGGGTAAACGCATTTCAGAAAAAAAAATATATTGGTTTTAAATGCAGCGTCTGTCTATGTCTGCAGTTTATCTACGCCAGAGAGCATTCAGTTCTCTGGCGCCAGCTGGTGGTAGGAACAAGACCTGCGGCAAGTTCAATTCAGAACAAGCATTTGCAATGCAATAGGTCTCGCAATTACGCGAGTTTTGAGCTA
This sequence comes from Triturus cristatus, assembly GCF_964204655.1. Classification (NCBI taxonomy): domain Eukaryota; kingdom Metazoa; phylum Chordata; class Amphibia; order Caudata; family Salamandridae; genus Triturus; species Triturus cristatus. The sequence continues at coordinate 866,641,494 of NC_140589.1, forward strand.
TTGGCATTGTAAATGACAAAGCCTTTCATTTATGTGTTTGTTTGTAAAACATAAATAAAAGGCATTGTCATTTACAATGCCAATAGCTCAAACTCGCGTAAATGCGAGACCTATTGCATTACAAATACTTGTTTCCTTTGCCAATAACTTTGTCCTTCACAAATGTGTCACACAATTAGTGTACTCAGCTGAGTTTGTCAAGTTTCATGCAAATCTGTCCAGGGCAATAGTTAAAGGAGGGGGTTAAAAAAACATAAGTCTTTCATTTTAGCACTTCTAGGATATTTGCTCACCACCATTACACAAATTTAACTAAATCACATCATGCCTTGCTTGTAGCTAGATAACTAGTCAGAATACAACTTTTTTGTGGTTTCGTATGACTCTGTTCGGTATTTCTTTAAACATTTTCATTACAAGATAGCCTTGGCAGAGACAGTAGGTCTCACCTCTGGGTCCGATTGACCTTGCCAGTGCCTTTGTGTGAAAATGTGCAGCACTGGTAAAAAATAAATAAAGAAGCATTGGCAAAGCCAATAGGTCTTGTCATTCCGAGAGCTATAGGCGTTATCGGTATTAATGGCTATAGGCTTTGTCAGTGCGTTGTCAATGGTAATGGCACATCAACGGAGCTATGTGCACTGACTGCAAACAAGGTGAGGCCTGCCCTCCTCGCAGCGTCACCAGCGGAGCGTGTAATGTGCCCTCCAGAGGCCGGAGTATTGAAAGCAGCTCAGCAGATAGGCATCAACATAGGGAAGCGACAATTCCACAGCAGTTCTCAGCTTACAAATTATATCATGTAATAACAGTGTAAGAACAATGTTATTTACTTTAGTTGACATAATGTAAGTAATTGTTTTTTGTTATTGTCACCGCACCCTAGCCACCAGACTCCACAACGCTGGCATCCGCGGCAAGACCCCTGACTGGATATGCTCCTTCCTCACCGGCAGAACCCAGCGGGTCAGACTCTTCCCCCCCACCCCACCTCTCGGAACCGACAGAGACCAACTGCGGACTGCCCCAGGGCTCCTCCCTCAGCCCCACCCTCTTCAATATCTACATGGCCCCCCTAGCAACCATTATTCAGAAACCACAGGCTCAACATAGTCTCTTTCGCTGATGACACCCAGCTGATCCTCTCCCTCACCAACCAACCCAACATCACCAAACACAACTTCCAAGAAGGGATGAAATCCGTCGCCACCTAGATGAAGAACAGCTGCCTGAAACTCAACTCAGAAAAGAAAGGAGTCCTCATCCTTGACTCCACCCCCTATGCATGGAACGACTCCTGGTGGCCCTCTGCTCTCAGACACCCCCCCCCCCCCGACGAACCACACACAAAACCCTGGCATCATACTAGACTCATCTCTCACAATGTACCGCCAGATCAACGCTGTATCCTCGACCTACTTCAACACCCTCCTCATGCTACGAAAGACTTTCAGATGGATCCCTACAGGAATCCAGAAAAACTGCCATGCACGTACTCATCAGCAGCCGACTGGACTTCAGCAACGCTCTTCACGCCAGAATCAATAAGAAACTCCTTCGCAAACTCCAGACTGTCCAGAATGCTGCAGCCATCAACTCCGCAATCGCCACTGGCTTCCAGTCAAAAGAAGAATAACCTTCAAACTCCTCACCCATGCATACAAGGCCCTTCACAACACCGGACCCGCATACCTGAACAGCTGCCTCTCCTTCCACGCACCCAAAAGACACCTCCGATCAGCCCAGCTCTCTCTGGCCCTTGTATCAACAAGACCAGAACAGCAGGAAAGTCCTTCTCCTACCTCGCAGCCAAAGCCTAGAACACCCTCCCCATCCACCTCTGGCAATCTCCCACATTGCCCGAGTTCAGGAAGGACCTCAAAACCCGGCTCTTCGAATGACCCCAGCACTCAATGGAGCTGCCCCACCTACCCCCCAGCACCTTGAGACCCTCACAGGTGAGTAGTTGTGCTTTACCAACCCTGATTGATTGATTGATTGATTAATTGATTGATTGATTGATTGATTGTGGTCTCCCTGCATGCATGCAACAGTATTTATGTTCCTACTGATTATGTTTGTTTGAACTGTATATTTCTTGTTCCATCATGTGAAAGAGATTAATAAAAGTTATATATGAAGGAAATGTGTGTTGGTAAATATAACATAGTCACTGTTGTTTCCATGCGATGGTCAGCCTTTAATTTGATGGTTGTGATAATTGAAAATCAAACGCACAGACATGATAAAATAATACGTCAAGGGGAGATGTAAATATAAACTCGCCCTTCTGTGTTATTTATTGGCTTTAAGTGAATGCATGTCTGAAACCGATTTAAAACCTTTTGTTAAGTGAGTATTTTGAAAGTAAATCAGAATGAAAAGTAATGATGCACTGGCAAATCATTGCGTTTATTTGTACCGTAATTTGCTGGTGAAACATTTTTAATTGTGAATGTGCCCAAAACACACACTTAAATCCTGCTTCTATCACTGCAATAGAAAGATTTTATTCAGGTATGTATTTACAAAGACTATCATGCGATTAAAAGCCTTCATTTAAGTGTATGTTGTGTAGTTAAATCACATGAATTCAGAATTAAAAGTAATGTTGCACTGGCGAATCAAAATAAAAAATAAATACAGCATGTTGAAAGTATTTCATTTTGATTTGCCTGTGCAACATTACACTTAATTATGAATTCATGTGAATTACTTTTGCAACATGCTCTTAAACAAAGGCTTTGCATCACTTGATTTTGTTTGTAAACATACACCCAAATAAAGTCTTTAAATTGAAGTGTTAGAAGTGTGATTTAGCCACGTGGTTTGAAAGACAATGATGGGCACTCAGAATTACGATTATGTCATACAGATGCTAGACCTGAGTGTTGACGCACACCAATCATGTGTAGAATGCGTGTGAATTACATTTACAACATGCGCTTAAACAAAGGGTTTGCATCGCTTGATTTTGTTTGTAAACACGTACTGAAATAAAGTCTTTAAATTGAAGTGATAGAAGTGTGCTTTAGCCATGTGTTTTGAAAGTCAATCTCGGGCACGCAGAATTACAAGTATATCATACTGATGCCGGACCTGTGTGTTGGCATACACCAATCATGTGTAAAATAGCAGAATAGGCGCCTTCGGAATAAAACGTCTGGCATTTTGCCTCAGTCTTTGAATGCACAACAAATGTTAAGAGATGGGAACACGATTTACAGGCTGTTTTCAGAGGAGCTTGGAGCAGCGATTGAAAGCATGAACGCTCATGTTAAGTGCTCTTTAACAAAGAAAAAAGTATTTTCAGACACAGATCCTAAAATGGAAGCATTGGAGGGATAGTATAATTGGTCCATGCGACCGAGGAGGGCTAAACACAAAAAGATACAAATGCATGCCATAGACAAATGGCGGAGAAAGAATATGAGAGTGACGATGGAGACAGCAAATGAGAAGCTTATCGGCTGGCTCAAGCTCAAAAAGTATATACAACATGTCTTTTCGAGACAGCACATGCGCTGTCTAGCTAAGACCTAAAAAGACACAGTTGTGTCATTCCGCTGGCGTATGTATCACAAGGTATGCACGCACCAGCAAATTAACATGAGGGTCTTTTGCTTTGTTTTTTATTTACTGATACAAAATGGCATACACCACTTGAACTAGTAGATTATAAAAATGATTTTCTTTTAGCATGAAAGCACAACATTTAAAAAAGCATTGGCATAGCCAATAGGTCTCGCCTTTGGGACCTTATAAGTATGTAGTTATGCAGCAGGTCCCAAAGGCGAGACCCTTTGGCTATGCCAATGCTTGTTTCTTTTTGTTTTAGGAACAGCTAAGTTTAAAATTAGTTTTGTACCAAATTTTGCCAGCAGAGCATGTGTCTTGTGTTATATGATGAATGTTCAGGCTCGGAGTTGCCATAGTGCTTTGTGGAATCATATGGGGGTTCCAGAAGCCGGGAAGAAGTCAGTCGGTTGGAGAATAGGCGAGGGAGCCTGCTGCCTGCGTGTTTGCCCGATAAAACAAGGAATGAGCTGCCGGAGTCTACATTATCACTACATTTTGGCGACGACCGCCTGTTCAGGACCCGGCAAACAAGACAATGCTGTACCCAGTGTGAAACCGGGAAGCTGAAACCGCTTCAGTTTGTCAAGAAAGCACCCAGAGTGTGGAGATCGAGATATGCTGCTTAGCAGCGTGAGTATATGCCATCTACGTGAAAGCAACAAGTAAAAGAAAGCCTTTGCCTGGAGCGATATTATTATTTTAAGACTGGAGCATGTGACATTAAGTAAGGAGCAACACGCGAGTGCAGCCGCAGAACACGCTGCAAGCTGCTCTTATTACGCACCTTGGTTGCTAGACAGTGCACTAGCTCAACACCAGGCAGAGACTGTGAGTTACAGCATCTACTGGCAGCACTCGCGGACGCCCACACATACCGAGCACAACGCAGAAACACCAGTACTAAGTTCTCACAGGTTTCTGGGTAAGCGCAGCAGTGACGCAAGATTAAGGAAGGAGCCGGTGCCTTACCTGTTGTGTTTTCCATGCCCCGCAGCGTTTGTGGTGAGAGAGTGCTCAAGAGACGGGAAGACTTGACAATTTGGCAAGGGGCAGGGCTTGCAATGTAGAAAGGAAGAACAGACGTTGTAAGAGAAATGAGCGGTCTGCACTTTTCAAGCACTCATGCTTGTGGCGGCATCCACCTTGCGGGAGCGAGCAGCGGCGCAGCCATGTTAATTACAAAGCCATGGCCCCCGCGCGCCGCTGCTCGGTCCCGCAAGGTGGATGCCGCCACAAGAACGAGTGCTTGAAAAGTGAAGACCGATTCCTAAAGGCCTTCTCTTAGGGCAGCGCATGCGCGCTGCCTAGGCGAGACCTAAAAAGCACCATAGACATTGGGTGAAGGGGCAAAAAAGAGTCAGGTGGACAGGAAGCGCATGCAAAAGAGAGCAACACGGGGTGGTGCAGAGAGAGAACAACATGGGGTTGGAGGAGAGAGTATCACAGGTGCAGGGAAGAAGCGCACAGTAGAGTGAAGAACAGAGCATTGGGGAAGAAGCACATGAGAGAACAAGCAATACACAAGGATGACCGCAACGGAGGAGAGATAAACATGGAACGTGGAGTCTGAGGAGAAGTACACAAGAGAGAGACACCGAGTGTTGGCTGGTGGACATTTGGGAGAGCACATGAGAGAGAGAGAGAGCTGGAAAACACATGCAGTGTCATGGCATTCTTAATCAAAAAAAGTAGTGCCTTAAAAGTGTGCAGTGGAAGGACACAAGTCACCCAAATCAATAAAATGGTAAAGAAGCTATGCCCCAGGGAAGGGGCAAACACAAGAGTGACAAAAATAGCCATCAAATAAGAAGCAGGCAAATGCTAGTCACAAAAAAGCCAACCAATGGTAAGCAATAGGCCGTCTAAAAGTCCACTGTAAATATTTTGTTAGCCCACACTAGGTCTTTTGCAACTGGACAGGTTGCGTTGTCTTGTGGGCCAGAGGTCCACAAAGGTGATGGCTGACTTGAAAGTGTTAAAACTTATAGATATCTTGATGGTTTATCCTTAGAACTGTGAAGGCTCCAAGTATAATTGATTTGAGAAATGAATTAATCTGGTTATATAGGGTAGCTCTCCCTTCATCCACAGAAGGATCGGTTCTTCTTATCCCAGCAAACCAGTTGGCTGACTGCGACTCTAAATTTTTGTTGTGACTACCTTTCCATGTTGTGGGGGATCTGTGAAACTCTGATAATCCGGTGTCCTACAAAAAATGTGCTTGGATCATAACTTGCAGTAGGAGCGCCCCCTTGCCTAAGGAAAGATGTTTGGGGCATAGGTCCCAGAGAGCTAGACTGTGCCGGCCAAAACAGGCAAAAAAATCAATTTTTAATTTGGAAGAAAACATGACTCTGACAACACATCTGCAAATTCCTGTATCTACCAATGTGTATGTTTGCACTCTGTGAATCTGAATACCCTTTTTGGAGTACAAGTCACCAGTCACTGCTGCAGGTCTACAGCTCCATTTTGGATATGCATCTCCTAAAACACAACAAAAATAGAAAAAACACAGTGCAATTGCACATGACACCAGCCCAAATTCTGTGCGCTCTCTGAGCACTTGGACTGGGCTTAGGGCTCATCTGCTAATGACTGAGACCACTGAGTCATAGCAATGAACGGGCTGCTGCATGACTCTGCTTTTCCTGGTTTTTAAGGATTAAAGTGCAACTGTAACATCCCTTTAATTATACTTTTTAAGAGAAAATGTTCTTAATTTTTCTTGTCTTCTTAGTACAGCATCACATTTCCTTTAACAATTTTTTTCAGTCTGTTTCTGTGAAAACATATACTGAGTGTATTTTTGTATTATGTATATATGTGTGTCTGTGTACGCATACGTACACACATATATATAGCTATCTATCTATATATATTTATATCTTCCCTGAAAAAAACAGTGAAGTAACGTTACAGTTAGGTGAATGTGTCCGTGACAACCTTAACGTTCCGAACTAAAAGAAAAAAAAAACTTACCAGCTATAGTTAGCAGAGCTAACTATGACTTGCACCCCTGCCAGACACTGCTTATGATCTCATATAGTGCATCACTCATGACATATTCTATGACATCATTTATGACATCACTGATGACATCTCAAATGGCATCATGACATCATCCAATGAGTGTGCAATTTTGTTTTATAGTGTACTTAGTGGAGGAGAGCTATCATATTGCTTTTCTACCTAATTTTGTACAGTGTAGAGGCACTGAACAAGTTATAAATCTTTGCATTGAAGATTGAAGACAATAAGCTTCTTTGCGAGGAGACTGCAGCGCGTGCCTTTCAGAGTCTATTGGCAGCGTTTGCACTTTTTAAATCTAAACTTTTAATCTGGGGAATTGCTGTTGGGGGGGAATTTTCTGTTTGTTCTGTATTTTTTAAACTGGTGATTATTTGCATAAGGAAGCCGGACCCCGGTCCACCACGGTCTGCTGGTGGCCGATTATCGTGGAGGGACGCGGCTCCTGCCCCTGCCTCCGTCATTTCCGCTGACGGCTGGGCACTTAAACAAGATGGACGGCGGGCCGCGCAGCGGACGTGTGCAGCGGACGCGCGGCAAAGGCAAGCCCGTCTGCGCCCGTCGGCGTCCTGGAGGCGGCCGGTGTCGGATTTTCTGCCGATTTGACCCAAGCAGCAAATAAAGTAATTACATACAACAGGGAGACTCTTATTGAGCTGGGCTCCTCCTGCCAGTCAAGAAGGTTATAAATATTGAGACTAGCACTTTTGTAATAGGGTGTAAACATTGCAGCTGGGGTGACACTAATGACACCCTAAATACCATGCCCAAGCACAATACACAAAGACAGGAGGAGCGGGGTGCTATAGATAAGGAACAACAATATATCGAGGCTCTACTGTTAAACTGTCGGTCGCTCAATAAACATGCTTTGCACATTTATGATATACTATCTGAGACCAAACCTGATTTTTTGTTTCTGACTGAAACTTGGCTCTCTGATTCGTCCAATCCAACCATAGCTTCAGCCATCCCCTCTGGCTACTCTATTATAAGGAAAGATCGGGTTGGAAGCAAGGGAGGTGGAATCGCTTTTATTAGCAAAACGGACATAGCCATTACTTGCATTCCCCTGGAGGAAATGGAAGGGGCAGAATGTCTATGTTTTCAGGCTACTCTGTCCCCCCATCAGTGCCTGGCAGGAGTCCTTTTGTACAGACCCCCAGGGCCGGCAGGGGCTTTCTTGAAGTCCATTGGCGATGTAATTTCGCCTGTGGCCTCCAGATTTAAACACTTACTCATCTTAGGGGATTTTAACATACACATGGATCAACAGGACACCTCAGAGACGATTTCCTTGATAGAATCCCTGGGTGTACTTACTATCATTCCATGTACATCTGCCCCCACGCATGAGAAAGGTCATACCCTTGATCAGGTATTTGCAAATTGCTCAGTTGAGACAGAGCCTCCTCTACCCCTTCTCTAGTCAGTCATAAGGTTGGCCTTTTGGGCCCCAGACCCCACCTGGGGCCAAATACAAGACAAAGAGAGGGGGCAGCAGAATCCCCACCCCTAAGCCTTATTAGGCTCCGGGGATCTCATTCCCCTGGTCGATACCAATAAAAAAGGGAAGGAGGGCCTAGTGCCCCCCCACCCTCATTATGCCCTATGGGGGCCACGTGGCTCCGCTCCCTAGCGGTATTAAGCCATGGAGACCCCATTCTCCAGGGACTTTTTTTTTATTAAAGGGGAAGACTCCATGTGGCCCCATCCCCGAGCCTATTATAGCCCTTGGGACCCCATTACCAGGGCCATAAATATTTTAAAGGAGGAAGGCGCGTGCCCCCCTCTCCCTGAGCCTCTTTGGTCTTTAGGGGTTCCCATCCCAGAGGGCCATCTATTATTTTAAAGGGGAGGGGGCCACCTGGCCCCCCCTCCAGAAGACTGTTGTGACCTTGGGGGCCACATCCCCCAGGGCCATTTCTGGGCCACCCCGGGCCGTATTTTATAAAGTGAGGCACCCCTCCCTGAGCCATTATAAGTCCGGGGAGCCCACTCCAGGGCCACATTCCGTAAGGATAGGGTGGAGAAGTGCCTCCTTCCCTGAGCCATTATAACCCCTAGGGAGCCCAACTCTGGAGGCCGCATTTAGTAAAGTGAGGGGCAGCTCCCCCTCCCTGAGCCATTATAGTTCCTGGGAGCCCACCTTGTGCTAATATCTATCAACAAAGGGGAGAAGGGCCTTGAGAAGGCCCATGGGTTGAGGCCTTGGGGATTCCTTCCCCAGGGCCACTAACTTTAGAAAAAGGTTAGAAGGTTGCCCGGCTCCCCTCCAAAAGTCTTTTTTGGCTCGGGGACCCCATTCCCCGGGGCCGGCTCACATGCACTGTCCCACCCCAGGACAAAGTGGTTTTACTGCCCACACCGGCGTGCGCAGGGAAACTTGTGTTTGCTATCAACTGGTCCGAGCATTTTCAAACTTCACCCCAAACGGGAGCAAACACTGAGCCTGCTCCCAGCGGGCAGGAGCCCACCCCTGGGGTCAAAATTCTTCGAAAAGGGCAGCAGGCCCTCCTCCCAAGGCCTTTAAATGGCCGTTGTGACCCAAATCATCCATGGCACCCATTCCTGAGCCGTTAATGTCACTGACCACCCAAACCCCGGGGCATAACTATTTCTTTGCACGCACAGCCAGGAAAACCTGTCTTTCCCTGCTTGGCGGGAGCATTTTTTTATCTCCCGCCATGCAGGAACAAACACAAGGTCTACTTACAGCAGGTGGGAGCTCTAAAAATGCTACTGCCATCTGGGAGCAGATTTTTGATCTTTTTTCCTGCCCTTAGTGATGCTGCCAATGAAAAACTATTGCTGCCGTCCAGAGGGACAGCCTAAGTAGCTGCTCGCTGCAAGTGGGCAGCTGGCTTGGCCCTGGGGCTCTCCCCGTGGCCTCCAACAAATGAATGTATGGTAGGTGCCCTGGGTGGGCACCAATCATTAATAATGCAGGCCCCTTGGAATAGGGTCCCTGGGCCTGAAAAAGGCTCAGGGAGGGGGGCTGTGTGGCCCCCCCTGCCCTTTAATTAAAATAAACTGGCCCTGCGTGATGGGGTCCTCAGGGCCTAACAAGGCTCATGGATGGGGGCAATTTGGCCCTCCTCCCCTTGAAAATTCATAGGGCCCTGGGGGATGGGGGTCCCCCGGACCCAATGAGGCTTGTGGAGGGGACCACGTAGCCCCCCTCCTTTAAAAAAAAAAAAACAAGGCGCTAATGGATGGGGTACACTTGGCTCCACTCCCCTCTAAAAAATAAGTAAATAAAAAGGACCTGGGGACTGAACTAAAAAAAAAAAGAAATTCACCAGTTATAATTGGCAGAGCTAATTATAACTTGGGCCCCCACCAGGCACTTCTTATGACCTCGTATAATACATCACTCTGATATGTTCTATGACATCATTTATGAACACTGATGACATCTCAATTGACATTATTGATATCACTGATGACATCATCCAAGCTTAGCTTTTGCACTTATTGTGCTATAAATTAGTATAGCATTAGAGGCCTGAAAGTAAGTACTTAGTAGCTTAGAATAATATGAGGCATCATTAAAGCCATCACAGATACAACTCCCTTAGGTGTAGAAAGCATGGGTTACTAGCAATATTCACTCTATACCAAACTCTTCACGGGTAGCATAGTTCACATTAATAATCAACCACAGATATATGGGAAACTCTCATTGCTTACGGTATCTGCATACAACTGTTCAGAGAAAGCCAAGTTCCCAAAAATACTGAGCGTCTGTTCCAAAACGAATGCCCTACTATGGACAGCTTTTATCTGTATCAAATCCCTGATAGTCACCCATCCTACACTGAGAAATTAAGTTGATATGAGTAGAGAAGTGAGTACTGTAAATATTTTCACTTTATGGAGAGAGTTTACTCTGTACCACACTGTTTGCAGACAGTGAAACGCTCATGAGAAATACACTACAGAGTATTAAAAAGTATCTGCTAAGAACAGTGTACACTCTGTGCAACACTTGGCAAAGAAAAACACTATTTGCTTAAAATAAGCAACTTCTGAAGGTGCTGAAGTACCTGCAGCCTTCATACTCTGGTGAAAACTTTACAGATAAGCCATCTTCTGAAGCAAAACATGTACATAGCCTAATACCTGGTGCACACAGTCTTCTATGTGACATAGAAATTGTCATGCTGAGACAATTCTGTCTAATAACTCAAGGCTGCTTACAATAATTAGAGCCCAATTACAAATTCGGTAGTAAACCTGTGTTGGTGGTCCATGGACAGCCAGACTGGCATTCCACCCGCCGTATTACAAGTACGATGGTTGGACCGCTGCTACCGCTGGGATCTTTGATCCCGTGGTAGTGGCGCAATGGTTTGAGGAACTAATGTGCTGATGGTGACACTGTGGCACCGCCTAGCATATTATGACTTTCCTCAGTGCCCTCCTCTTCATGACAGTGAGCCCACTATGAAAAGGGTGGTGTGAGGAAATTAAGAATGTCTCCTCTCTGCATGGGAGTGCAGGCAGGGGGGCATGTGCCCCCCTGCATTTTTTGCACCCTCTGTTCCTGCATGGAAAGAAATGCATAACATTGTGAATTTCTTTCTGTGCAGGAATGTACTGCGGCGGTTTCATGGCGATGCATGTCAAAAGCAGGAGTGTCTCCTCCACTAAGGCGGAGGAGAGTTGCCCCACTGCTTTCTCGCAGTGCGAGAAGCAGAAACATAAAATGGTAATAACTTTCAGTTATTACCATTTTATGTTTGGTGGTGGGCGGGTGGGCAGTACTGCTCTGCGAGCAGGGGAGTGTGCAAAGACTGTTTGGTCAGCCCTCTGGGGCCGCTCAAACCAGTCATGCACACTTTGCCCTTCTCCATGCAGGCAGCAATGCAGCCTGCATGGAGAACATGGCCTCCCCATAAGCCTCTGGCTGAGCGGCGTCGTGACCAATCGTGATTGGCTTAGAGGAGGGAGCCTGGATACATGTTTCCTGTTCCTGGCAGATGAGGACGCGGGACCCGGCCGGCAAAAAGGTAAGGTTAATTTTATTTAAAATTATTATTATTAAATTAAAAAACTTGTGTGGCACATGCTGAACACAAGTTGTCAAGTAACTATGACTCGTAACCAAAGGTGTCTTTAACTCGTACCTCTGCCATGCTTAGTTTTCTCATCAATTATATGTTACTTGAGATAACTATATCTATAACTGGTGAATTTCACGTTTTTTTTTCTTTTTGTTCAAAAAGTTACGTGGTCACTGAAAATTTCACCTAACTATAAAGATACTTTAACCTTTGTTGTTTTTCAGTGAATGTGTGTAAATATATATTACTCAGTGGTCGTTGCCACTGTGTAGTGATAGTCAGGACCTGGTTTCTGTAGGAAATGGACTTTTGGTTTGCTCACAATGTTTGCACCTTTGGACAAATCTTCATGAAACTTTGCAAAAAATGTTTTATTTACTTCAGTCTCTTCCTGGAGAGTTTTTGGGTGATCTGTCAAGTGAGGACTGAGCAAGGGAGGGATGTCCCAAAACATGTTTCCCCATGTAATTTTCCATAGGATCTTTGAACAAAGCTACAGGCAAAACCACTGAACAGAATTACACCAAATTTGGCAGAAAACTAAGTCTTGATACCAGAAAGCTTGCTTTTGTGATTTGTTGTAAATCTGTTCAGCAGTTTTTGAGTAATTGAAGTTCAAAATGTATAGCTATCTAGCAGCGCAGTATTACCATGGTGCTTCAAGTTCAAAGCAAGCAATCAGATTGGCTGGCCGCAACAGGAAGAGAATAAGTTCCGACTTCCATTTTATGACTCGGAGGGGGGGAAAGAGGGTTGGTCACTGTGTCATCAAAAAAGTAAAAATAAGCAGGGTAGGGGCATGCTGACCCCTATCTCTTGTGGGTCAGTCCCAGAGTACACCCCTTAGGATCAAATTAAAAAGTTATTTTTATCCATGGCGTGGCAGTACTGTGATTCTACAGCAGCGCTCAGCACGGCCCCCTGTGTAATTTTGTGGCAGTAGTGTGGTATCACAGCGATGCAGAAGAAAGTGGGGGGCAGGGCTTGGGGTGCTGTAAGACCGTGGATGTTGGCTAGCATTGTGGAGCCTGTGCCCAACCGAACTCAGGTGGCCATCCCCAGCCATGCGCGTTGTGGGGTTAATATCCTTTACGCAGCCAACCCACCACAGACACTCACCCCCTTTTTTAATGGTTTTCTGATTCCCAAGGACTATTGCGGATCCAGGATGGGACCCAGTGGTCATGCAGGACTTTCAGGAGGGTGTGTGTTGTGCTGGCTCTTACCGGATCTCGCAACACCACAAGAGCGAGGTGGCCGAGTGGAAAAGAGCCCCTCAGCCAAAAAGATTACTCTGTTATTTAACGTTGCATGCCAGTGGGGCTCCAGCATACCAATTCTAGATATACATACATTTTGAGCTTTCATTTTTCTAAAATACTGAACAGATTTCCACCAAATCACAAAAGCATGCTTTCAGTGTAAAAATTTAGCTTTCTGCCAAATTTGGTGTAATTCCATTCAGTTGTTTTGGCGGTAACGCTGTTAAATAATCCCTACGGAAATTACATTGGGGAATTTGTGTTTAAGGCCAGCACCACCTTCCCTCCCTTTCTTAGCCTCCACTTGGGGCAGTTCACCCCAAGTATTTCCAGCAAGGAGCTGAGGTGGATGGACTGGAAGTTTTGTGAAAATTCATCAAACAGCTCCAAATATTAGCAAACCAAAAAGATCTATTTTGTATGGTAACCTATTATAATAAATATATAGGGCCCGATGTAGGTAAAACCGAAATACCGAGTCCTTAATAGCAAATTTTACCGATTCGCTATTAAGGACTGGCAAAATTGAATGTAGGTAGGAATTGCAAAAATATTAGCGATTCCTTAACATTCCTTAATAACGAATCCCAAATTGAGATTAGCTATTAAGGAATACCTACCCATTCATTCCTATGGGCTAGGAGGCCCATAGGAATGAATGGGAAGATATTCACTATTAGCGATTCGGTATTAAAGAATGGCAAATAGCGGGCGCTATTTCAAGGGTGTCAAAAGGACACCCTGTTGCACCCCTGAAATGTGCATGTGTGCACATGTGGCGCACATACATGCCCTAAGGGCATGAATGTGTGCCACATGGCACTTTAAAAAAATTTCCTTTTTTAAAGGAAATCTCTAATTACCACCAATTTGAAGTTGGTGGTAATTAGCGATTCCTTACGGCTAAAATGCACTTACTTTTGTGCTACTTACATTGCATTTAAGGAATCGCAATTCCCGATTCTTTAAATGCAAGAGCAAAATAAGGAATCGCAATCTTGCGGTTCCTTATTTTGCTAGTAGGTTTCAGCTCACCTACATTGCTCGCAGCCCAATAGCGATCGGTAACGCTGGAATTCTGCTAATTTCAGCGTTACTGATCGCTATTTGGCCACCTACATCTGGCCCATACTTACTTGAGTGGTACTCAAGAGACTGTGTAAAGAGTGGTAAGAGACTGTGTAAAGTATACATTTTGTCTTTAAATTTCTTATTGATGCATAGAGAGGGACCCTGGTCGTTTTGGGGATCTAACTGAAGATAGAACTGCATATCATAGTTGTTAATAACGGAACATATAAAACAGCACATATTAACATGCCACTCATAAACAAATATACACATCAACATGGTCTTTCTATGGTAGAGTTCCTTGTGGCATCCACCTGGGAGATTTCTGTGGCCTTCAATATTCTTAACTTCATCTTACATCATGACCAAGCGGTGGCCCCTTACCCACTTTGTAAACATACCCTTTCTTGTCACCTTAAACCTGCAAAGGACAAGGAGTGGGTCCTCTCCCAGCTGTTCTTATAGGAATATTCCCTAGCTTCTGTACTTGGGTATGTAAAGCCACCTCACTTAAAATAAAATGCGCCTGGCTCAGTCTTTGCTCGAGGCACACTAGCTTGATGTGGGCCAGCTGTGCTGGCCTGCTTCACCACAGTATCTCCTCTCACTGAATTTCTTCTAGATACAGCTTTATTTGGATTCAACATACTCTGGCACATATAACTTCCGCCTGCTAAATAGAGTGGGCCACTCTTCTCACCTGTTGTCACATTCAAATGTACTTGCAGCTTATAAGCATTGGGTCTGTGCTACAAAAACAGTGCATTGGCAGTTAAAGTGTTATAGCAGCAGGGCACTGCAACAATTGAGGTGATAATTCGTTTTTCCTTAACTGGTAAATCTAGGTTCACTCCTGGTGCTTCTCTCCTTTTTTCAAAGCATAGGTAGGAAAAACACTTATTTTTAAATATTCTCCTTACAGTTCAGCCCACCTCTTTATACTGTGAGCATGATCGCATTCTGTAGAAACTTGCACTTGCAAGTCCTGCTCCAGACCTAGAAGTGCTGTCTGCAAATCAGCAAAAGCTCCCGTCAGTGATGAAGTGTTTACAAAGATGTGCGTCTTATCCCTAAAGCTCAGAAGCATCCAGTTCGTATGGATCTCAGCCTTGAAACTGTGCTACATTCTTGCTTCTAGTCATAAATAAATCATGTTGGAAATGTAAAATGCTTCAGCTCTTTATTTATGGAAAACAATCACTTGTAAATTGTCTCTTTTTGTTCCGTCAGAGCCCTCTTACCCCAAAGGAGATCCCATTAGTTCTAATCGAAGGAGTTGGGAGCTGCAGACGTTTATCAATCAGACCAGGGGTAAGAAAAAATTAAGTGCATCTTTTTTTTTATTATTATTAGCATTTATTATGAAGAACAACATATGAAGTGCACCTTTAAATTATTTTTCGTTAGTGGACTGGATTAATTATGTTCCTTGAAGATCTACAGGTTCATTTTTAGGTCTCGCCTAGCGACGCAGCGAATGTGGTGCTCGCCTTGGCGAGACCTATTGTCGTCGGTTTGGTGGCCGAAGGGGGACAGGAGATGTGCACGCTCACGGCGTCTCTTTCAGACAGCCGATGTGCACGCTCATGGCATCTCTTCCAGCTAGCACCCAGACAGCCCATGTGCACGCTCGCAGCGTCTCTTTCAGCGTGCGCCTGGACAGCTGAGGTGCACGCTCATGGCGTCTCTTTCAGCGCGCACGACTGCGGGCATGCAACCAAAGAGTTGCAGAAAGGTTAAAAACACAGATTTCTTTAAACATGGCCAAATATTGCCCATGACTCAGGACGGTTGAGACTCCTACACTGAATGTATCTTGTACTTTTTTCTTGTCCTGGGTCTGATTTTTATACCTGTTGAGATTCATCTTTCCCACTTGTCTCTGTGTACAAAACAGCTTCTGATTACTAGAAAATGTGGCCATGTACACAATTGCTCTGAAATTACCCAGAAATGTGCACTTTGGGCGTCAAACAAAAAAACCAATGCCGTTGTGTACTGAATGTATCTTGTACTTTTTTCTTGTCCTGGGTCCGATTTTTAAACCTGTTCAGATTCATCTTTCCCACTTGTCTCTGTGTACAAAACAGCTTCTGATTTACTAGAAAATGTGACAATGTACACAATTGCTCTGAAATTACCCAGAAATGTGCACTTTAGGTGTCGAACGAAAAAATCAATGCCGTTGTATAGTTGGATATTACAAGCCTATGGATTATGACTGGATGAGCGCAGCTGAGATACTGAGCTGTGCACAGTAGTGGTCCAGGCAATATATATACATGCAATCACGTGATTTTTTATGTTGATGGAGGAGCCTTCCCATGGCACATATTCATGCTTGTGAATCAGGCTGTAGCAACATTTAGCACAAATGCGGCAGTGATATTTGAGGGGTCTGTGAAGCCACTCGGGGACCAGAACTTCAATCTTTTCAGTTTCCATCTTGAACTGCCTCTTCATTGCAAGTCGGTTCACCAATTAATGTGAAACTCTGTGCGTGGTACACGATTTTCTTCAGTTTAGGTTGGTTTCTGTGTGTCTACTAAATAGCTGTTTTCCATGAGATTGGTGATTGCAGTAGGATACAATCAATCTTTCCACTCTCTCCCGTTTAACCCTGAGGTTAAATGGCATCTTAAACCGCTTGATGTTTTTTTTTTCTTTGCCTAAAACGCAAGATCCTGATGGTCCTTGGACTGTTGTTGAACCATAAACACTTTCTGGTTGAAAACACAGCCTCAAGCCGAGTGAATGGGGAAGAATTGTATTTAATATTTCCATACTAATCAGTGTGCATTGATGCAGGAGAGTATTAAACAAAAGTTAAATCTGTGACCTTGGCACTCTTAAGTTGTAATGTTGGTAAAGCAGTAGTAACAGAGCTCGGTACACTTTCTGGATCCTGATGCCAGGACAAGTGCCCCAAGTAAGGTTATATACAGGGTCAGGCTCTTTCCCTCATTTGTAATTTGTAATTTAACAGTATTTGTAAAGCGCATCAATTATCCCGAGGGACATCACGGCGCTAGGACGCATTAGAGTGCGATGTGATTGATCATTGGTAGGGTCAGTCTCTAGGGAACAGGTAGGCTTTCAATGTTTTCCTGAATAGATGATCGTCTGTTAAGCAAAGAGCAAGGGGTAGGTTGTTTCAGAGGAGTGGCGCTGATTTTGAGAAGGACCGGTCGCCCATTTTGGCCTTGGAAGGGCGCTTGACAGAGGCAAGAGCTAGATGATCTCAGGTTACGCGAAGGGATGTGGAATTGTAATTTATCGTGTAGAAGGTGTGGCCCCTTTTTATGGAGGGTTTTATGCGCAAAACAGAGGAGCTTGAAGCTGGCTCTCTGGAGAACTTCATGAACTTCTCTCATCCATGGCAATATTTCCTGCTCGATTCAAGTTAGTGATTGGAAACTCCAGGCTCCAGTAGAATAAAATGGCCTCCAGAGTTAATCTGGTTTTGCACCTTGATATAGATTCACCTTATTTCCAACCAATTACTGCAAGAGAGAACTTGGTTTGCAAGGTGAGTTGAATCAGAATGGCACCAAAGGCAAATTAATTCTGCGTTTCCATCAACCTGCTTTTGGACTTCTGCTGATGCCACCTATATTCTGTTTTATGGTTTTGAAAGGGCTGTTTTGACTCTAGCTTTGCAGGACAATTACACAACCATATTAATTCTATGAATGAGAAAAAGAAGATGGACGAACACTACCTTCATTGTAACCAGAACAACTGAGAAGGGAAACAGTGCTCATTGTATGCCAAACCGGATGGTGGAGGACTACTTAAATGTTCTAGGTGTGTGTCGGTCATTGGCTCGAATCCTTGATACTTCGGGCGGAGCTGATTCAGATCTTCACCTTTACAGCGGGTACTGTTCATAGCATAAGACCACCTATTACTCTTATTCAAGTCCTAAGATACTGTTCAGTTTGTAATGTTGCTACATAAATAGTTATTATATCTCTCCCTCGCATCACCCCAAACATCCCTATGTTGTGTTTCTCCACACTCCAAAGAGTGGTTTTTTTCAAGCCACACACTAACAGGCAGAGTGGATGTGGCCTAAGGGCTTGGGCGGTCGACCTCAATTCTGAAGAACCGGGTTCGAGTCTCCGCACCCTGTGATTATGGGCAAATCACTTAATCTCCCCGTGCCTAACAAAATAAGCATTTGCAATGCAGTAGGTCTCGCAATTACGCGAGTTTGAGCTATTGCCCTTGCAAATGACAATGCCTTTTATTTTTGTTTTCATTTTTAAAACATAAATGAAAGGCATGTCATTTACAATACTAATAGCTTAAACTTGCGTAAATGCCAGACCTATTGCATTGCAAATGCTTGTTTATGACAGAATCTGACTTTGAACATGAGATACTTTTTTGCTGATTGAAGATTAAGATCTCCAATTTTAAACTCAACTAAAGGGAGATCTAGGTCTTAAGAGTTTGTATAAATGTAATATTAATTTTCTATGACTAAATTAAGCCTAATGATTGTTTAGCCAGGCTTTGTTCATCAGGTTTCTTTCATTGCTTTTAAATTTAGACCTATCTATTTTATATCAACTTCTCCATTCACTATATTTGAGATCCTAGCTTCTTAACTATCACTCGGGTATAGTGTAGTGAAGCGATGAAGGCATGTGTTGTCCCATGTCCTTTTTGCACTAACCTGATGTGTTTCTTGCACACCCCACCCGACCCGAAAGGAAGCTTCTTCCTGAGTCAACCAAAGATGTGCCACCCTGCCATTTCTCAGCAGGTCGCCACCATTGAGTGCCCTTTTACCTTGTAATTTCATGTAAACGTGGTGGTGTTAGCTACCTGCAGTGCACCTCGTCCCCATTTCCAAGTGCTTGGTTCATTCCAGAGACAACATGGTTTAAGTAGTGTCATCCTTCACGAGCTGCGTGAGATGGACTCCACTCCAGACTTATCTTCACTGCCCCATAGACTGGAAACTTAATTGATAGATACTGTTAACTACAGTTCCTCACCTTGTACATCCCCTAGGTCCCAGACAGGATTCAGAAACGCAAACTCTCAAGGATTTGGTAAAGGACAGAGGTAGCAGGAAGTAACTAGGACACTGAATGGTGAGGAAGATAAGTGACGCATACAGCTCAGGTGAACGGCGCGTTGTTAGGCCACACGGTTTTTAAACTCGCTACGCACACACGTTGGTACATTTTACTGTTCTGTCTACTTGGTGGTGATGTTCTCCCAGTAGAATTGAATAGAAGGATATGACTTCACAGATTTCATAAAATGAACAGTCTCGTGCACAGCACAGATTTTTAAGCAGCTACTAAATAAAATGCAACTTAAGGCATTGTTGCGATTTAAAACCAAGCCACCTGAGAGTTCCTTAGATCTTGTGCTCCTGAATTTAATATGAACATACAGTGGCAACTTAGTCATCAGCAGTGTAGTCGGTTTGTGCCTGAACGTAGGTGAATAAAATAACATCCCACCTTCTGTTGCATCTGCTAAGTGTGTTCAAGGATGTATGTGACTTTTAAAGTTAAAAATTGTGGTGTGCTCGCTTCTTTGTCCCCAGACACAGCATCAAAACACAGACCAATGGATGCTGTCCAGAAGTCAGTCCAAATCTTCGAGGAGGAACGGTACCGGAACATGAGGAGTAAAAATATTATCGGTCAAGTCTGCAACACTCCCAAATCTTACGACAATGTTATGCATGTCGGACTCAGGAAAGTGACCTTCAAGTGGCAGAGGGGCAATAAAATTGGTAAGGATTCTCTAACTTTCCATTGCAGATGTGTTCAGTGTCCACTTTCTGAGTGTATTTTGCGTTGATGTAAGGGTCACCGTACTCTGAAAATGTTTAAAGCTTTATCATGTAAACCCGAGACCATTTGGTAGACTTTTGTGCCAGGGGGATATTTTGATGTATCCTTTACATGTAGGAGATGAATTTACATCGACACGCGTGATCTAGAACATTTTAAAGATTCTTTAGTAGTTTTTCCAGGGCTTATGTTTTGATTTCAGGCATTATGATGTTGTGTTTATAAATTGTGTACGCTTTACAGTCAGAGGAATAGTATTTGAATTGGGTTTTCTGTTTTGTTCCAAGACTCACTATCTAATATTACGTAAAGGCCCAAAAATGAGTAAAATTACAAATACTGTCTCCATTTAGAATAGGGTTGTCCATTGTAGCTTTAAGACGGCCACTACCAAGGCACACCAATTCCGATTGCTTGAATACTGCTAAAAGGACTGGCTGAACAAGCACTTTGAATCAGCTAATCTACGTGGCTTCTTTTAGTATAATAAGAATTGATCTTTTTATTTCCGCCATTCCAGTCAAAACAGCTGGGACAAACTTCACGTCCTCTGATCATTTTGTGTTCTCAGAGGCAAGTTTTGCATCAGTGGTTCCAGCAGCTTGACACTTGGATTATTTGTGTTGTACTGCAAAATTTCAGACACTCATTTATGTCGGTCTACCTGTCCTTAATGCAAAACCAGAGCCCAGACATGTTGGATCTGCTCACCTGTTCCCTTCCATATTCTGCACACCTGCAGATCATGCATTTCAGTTGGCTAAAAGCTTTTCGTCAGTTCTAGTCTGGACTGTTTTGTCTGCTGTACTAACACAATACACGAATTAACAGTAAGTATTGAAAACAACACATTCATAACACGTTTTACCCAACGTAAAAAACAATGTTATGATAGGCATGTTGTCATTACTTCTATCCGATACGAATTCCTTCAGTAGCCGGATACTATTTAAAACCATGTAGCCACCTGAGGATGCACTACATGTGCAATTTAATTATATAGTAGTTCCGTCAAGTCTCTTTCTAGAAAGTAACATTTTTGTTAACGAAGATGGGCTTGAACATACCAGACTTCCTTGCTCTGCTGTGCTTAGCATGGTAGGTTGTTCTGTTTAAATCCAGGTATTGTTGGTGCTCCCTGGAAGCCAGTACGCAGTAGGTACAATGACATTCAAAATAAATAAAAATATTTTGTCCTAAAATAACAAAATACACTTTGTGCATTTTAGCCTGTTAGTTAATATCTTTACTAAAAGGTATTTTCACCAAACGGTTATTTTCATTGACATGTCTAATGTTTAATGGGTTTAAACATGTAACTTCGACAAAATTCCAATATTGTTTATAAACGTGCAGAAAATGCTTAAGTGGGTGTCATAGCAAGCTCCTCTCCATCCCTTAGCCCTCAAATTTGATATGGCATTAGCTTGTAGAATATGTGATTCACTGTTTTGCAATGTAATATAGCTACATCTTTGGCTATTTCAAAGCAAAAATAGTGACATAGTTGTGTTACGATTTTTGGTCACATTGTCTGGTAAAGGCTCTAGAACAGATTGTAGATTTTGTAACTTATTTGACAGCTATAATGGGGACTTTCAAGCCATTTGTTGAAAAACCTCTGCCTCCCCAAAACAGAAGTGTAGTGCTCCTATATCCAGCACCTTCCTAAACCAAATTCATGTTCTACCTACAAATATTTCCAGGTGCAATACTCAATTCTGAAACTTTCCAATAGCTCCCCAGTGCCAACTTGTGGCCTCGCCTGGCTCTAGTAATGGCTCCAGGCCCTCCTTTGGATGTGGCGTCCTTGAGCCATAGAAGATACCGCCTTGTGCGCTGATGTCATTTCCTTTTTTTCTGCACCTTGGATCTGGGCCCAAACCTTCTCTTTTCTGTTTTTACCAATTTTCTCCTCTAATATTAATTTCGCAGTGTACTGTAAAGGTCATGTCCTAGTTGAAGTCACATACTCCAGGTGGTGTCATTCCTGCCTTAAACAGGTGTCCATCTCAGATCCAGGTGATCAAGAAGATGGAAGCCACGTTCTTTATAGCTCATGCTCAAGGACTGTTCCCACTAGAGGTCTCCTTCCAGAGGTAAGTCCTGTAAAAGGGAACACTACAAGGAAAAATTCTCTCACAAAAAACATCACAAATGTGATATGTCAGTCTTCCCTTTGACATTGCTTCTGTTCTAGGGATAGTTCAGAAAGTTTGCTGTCCCTTCCCTCAAATCCATCTTCCGTGTCATCTTTGGAGCCTCTGCCGTTCTTGGAGGAATTAGTCATATTTCCAGAGCATCGGCTGACTTACACCATGTGGTTGCCTCTAATCTAGCAGTGCTGGCTTCATCTCCCTTTGATGTGCCTTGCTGCCCCAAGGAGCCGTCAGACCCCTCAACTGAGGTTCCATCAGTGGTTCCTGCTTCAACACAGGGCTAACTATTCAGACCCACCCCAGAGTTGCTTCAACATAAAGGACACCGTTTGCTGCTCCACCACAGATATCAGTTGCAATGGTGTCGGATGTTAAAGACGCAGTCTGTTATGGCAAAAAGCTGGAGGAAAAGTCAAGGACTCTCGTACGTGCCCAACAGTTTGGTTTGACTGTATGGATGCCCTCTTTTTTTCCAATTCTGAAGGAAAAGTTACTTGCATTTGTTAATAGTATTTCTAGTGGATACTAGGTCAATCTGTAAATTTCTCACCGCATTCCCTCCCCTGTTAAGAGGAATGATCTTGTAGATTTTAGTATTAATATCCCA
The DNA here is from genome assembly GCF_964204655.1 of Triturus cristatus. NCBI lineage: Eukaryota > Metazoa > Chordata > Amphibia > Caudata > Salamandridae > Triturus > Triturus cristatus. The sequence continues at coordinate 866,664,096 of NC_140589.1, forward strand.
AGTAAGTTCTGTTGTTCACTCTGCCAATGTTCAATCATCTGTCTCCTCCTCTTAGGGTGTGGAAATAATGGGAAGAACTGGTGTCAGCAAGCTAGGTGGCTGCCTTTATGGCTCTATCATAGCTCATCCGATGGCAGTCCTTTAAACATTTCTGGAGCTGCGCAATGCCTCCTGTCACACTGGGGAGCTATTGCAAAGTGTACAGATCCAGTCTTGTGCCTGGGTGCATTCCCAAGATAAGGAATGTGCAAGTAGATAGAGTAAAAATGAGTGGCCAAGAGGTGTAAGGAACTTCCCTTCAGACCATCTCTTGGCCGCACCTAACTAAGATCAGGTAAGAAGCATAAAAAACGTAAAAAGTCGAAGCACGCTTCAACTTCTCCCAGTCCATCAGCCGACGTGGTGGAGGAGCCTATGTATTCTAGGCCTAATTCCTCCTAACCTGTGCCTGGGTCGGCTCTACGCTTCCCAGCTTTCCCAGGAGCTGGATTGACTCCTGCCAAGCTCAAGGAGTTTTATGACACTATGTGCCTCATATCTGGGCGGCCTACCCTACAGATGCGCCTTTAGGCCCTGTAGGCTCAGAGGAGGCTCAATCAGGTTTGTGCCAGCAGCTCTTGCCCTAGTGTCGATGTCCCCTCCACCCCCCATGGATCCGAACTGATGCCGGTCATACGCTTGCAACCTTCCCCGGCTCCAGTCCCGACGTAGAGACTCCCGGCGCCGCACATGCCCACCAGCGGCGCAAACCTGATTTCTATCCCGGCGAATCTGAGCCGGATCAGCGCCGATAGAACACTCTAGTTCTGGATCTTATCCTCAGCTCCATTCTGAATGGCTAGGAATGGAGGAAGATTGGGAGGGGTCGCTGGACCCTTTACAAGACCAGCCCTACCATGACATGGGCTGTTGTGAGGACCTGGATGAGGCCAGTGGACTGGGCACATCTCCAGATTCTGGCCAGCTTTCTCCCCCTATCGTGGCTACGGAGAAGGGAGCACCCTACTCAATGGTAGTGCGAAAGCCTGCCGAGGTCGTGGGCTTTGAGCTCCCTTCTATGGCAGTCAAGACAAACATCTTGACGGAGGTCATGCAGCCTGGTGTCTCCTCATCAAAACCCTTGCTGCCTTTCAACAAGGCCTTAACTGATGTCCTACTGGGCATCTGTTCCAAGCCCAGTACAGAGACTCCTGTGAATAAGACAATTGCCCGCCGCTATCGCCCTACACCGGGTGACCCATCTTTCCTCACCAATGACCCTACCCCGAGAGCTTGGTAGTCCAAGCCTCTACATCTCAAGGCGTGTTCCCTTCTGCACCCTGGGTTGGGAATCCAAGAGGCTGGATAGTTGGGGTAAGAAAATGTTTTCTTCCTCCAGCCTGGCATTGGAGTCAGTGAACACCACATGCTTATTGCGCCGTTATTCCCACACTTGGTGGGAAACGGTTGTGCAAATGCTGCCACAGGTTCTGGAGGAGGCCTGGGCAATCCTCTCCCAAGCAGTGTCAGATGGGAGAAATGCAACAAAGTCCACCATTCATTGTGGGCTCGACACCACTGACTCACTGGGCAGAGCAATTTCAACAACAGAAACTGTTAGACGCCACAGCTGGTTGAGGTCTTCTGGCTTTTCAGGAGATGTCCAGGCCTCTCTCAAAGACATGTCCTTTGATGGCACCCGTCTCTTCGGAGATAAAGCAGATGTGGCGCTGGAGAGTTTTAAGGACTCTTTGGGTCTCTCAGCGGCCACATGCCGTCCTGCTTTTCACCCCTGTGTGGCCACGGAAGGGGGCTGCAGCCGTGCCAGCCCTATCCAAGCTGCAAGACTGCACAAGTCCAACAACTTCTGCTCGACCGTGGGCGCAGCTTGTTGCGGCCCAGTGGATCAGGCAGCCAGATGTTTGGTCAGTCCACCACCCTATGGCACCCTCAGCCTCCAAACCTTTCTAGCCCACCTATGCAAGATCATGGAATGCCAGTTGATGGCAAGATCACCCATCATCTCCGCCACTGGCAGAACATTACATTAGACCCGTGGGTTCCTCAAATAGTCTGAAGGGGCTACACCCTGCCCTTCAAGACTACCCATCCTCCATGGCTCCAAATTACCACCTGCTAACGAGGATCATCTAATTTTGCTTCAAGAGGAAGTCGTGACTCTTGGTCAAGGGAGACATGGAGAAGGTTCCGGCACCATAAGTAGGCTGTGGTTGTTATTCCTGCTACTTTCTCATCCTATAAAACTAAAAGGGCTTGCGTCCCATCCTAGATCTAAAAGCCCTCCGCTCCTTCCTCAAAAAGGAAAAGTGCAAGATGCTCACTCTGGCTCAGGTATTGTCTGCCCTATACCCAGGAGACTGGTTGGTAGCTTTGGACTTGCAGGACACCTGTTTTCACATTCCCATCGGGCCTCCACAATTGTCACTACCTGTGGTTTAAGGTAGGCCACAAGCGCTTTCAGTTCACCACTTTGGCCTTACCAACGCTTCTCGGGTGTTCACCAAGGTGATATCGGTGGTCGCAGCTCATCTGCACAGATCAGGGGTGCCAGTCTTGCCCTATCTCGACGACTGGATGTTGGAGCCGAGTTCGCCCCAGGCTGTTGTCTCCCAACTCCAGACTACGCACTCGCTGGAGTTCTCTTTCAACATGCTGAAGTCACACGTGACTCCCTCTCAGACCCTGCTTTTCATTTGAGCTGTTCTGGACAGCGAGTCCAGGATATTCAGGCTATGATACCGATGTTTCAGACTCTAGCCAGTATTTCGGTGAGAATGACTCTGAGGCTGCTGGGCTTCATGCTCTCCTGCATCCCGTTAGTGGTACATGCCAGATGGCATATGCAGACTCTGCATTGGGACTTGAAGTTCAAGTGGGAGCAGCATCAGGGGAATCTCTCTGACATGGTCCAGATCTCAGGAGAGATATCTGCACAGGACCTGCAGTGGTGGCTAACAGTCCGCATTGGGTCAGAGACAGACCCCTCTCCCTTCCCCAACCAGACTACACAGTAGTGACAGATGCGTCACTTCTGGGATGGGGCAGCCATTTGGGAGGGGTGGAGATCAGAAGACTCTGGTCTCCGGTGGAATCCAGACTCCACATCAACTTGCTGGAGCTCCGAGCAATTCGCTTGGCATTGAAAGCCTTTTTTTTCACTAAAGGGAAAGCTGGTACAAGTGTTCACAGACAACACCACCACCATGTGGTTGTTCAACAAACAGGGCGGGTGGGTTTGTGGACCCTTTGTCAAGAGGCCCTGCGTCTCTGGACGTGGCTGGAACAGCAAGGCATTTTCCTGGTGGTTCAGCACCTGACAGGTTCTCTTAACACCAGAGCGGACAAACTCAACCATCAATGCCTAGCAGATCACGAATGGCGTCTCCATCCGGAGGTAGTGCAAGGTTTCTTTCAACAGTGGGGAGAGCCTTGGATAGATATGTTCGCCTCCACCGAGAATGCACGTCAGCAGTTTTGGGCGCTGGAGCTTCAAGGCAGCACTCGCTTGGCGACGCTTTCTGTCTCAAGTGGAGCTCAGGCCTCCTGTATGTTTTTTCTGCCAATACCACTCCTGTCCAGAGTGCTAAAGAAGAACAGGTGCAGCCGCCCAAGTCAGTCTTGTGGCTCTGGACTGGGCGCGGAGAGTCTGGTATCCCGAGCTTCTCCAACTGAGCATTGATTCTCCAATCAGGCTGCCCCTTCAGAAGGATCTTCTGTTGCAGCAGGGAATGTTCCTCCACCTGGACCTATCAACTCTACGCCCTCTTGTGTGGAAATAGAGCGGCGCTGTTGACGGCATTCAACTTTCCTTCCAAAGCCTATAATGTTATTTTGGCAGCCAAATGTCCCTCTACCAAGACAGTGCACGCCTCCCGGTGGCACAAGTTTGTAAAATATTTTGCAGAAAGATTTATTGATTCTCTTTGTGCTTCCCTTTCTCAAGTCCGTCTCTTGCCCAGCAGGGCACTGCTCTGGGCACTCTCAAAGGGTACCTTTTGACCCAGTTTGCCTTCTTGAGGCTGCCAGACCAGCCCACTTTATTTAAATCTCCTATTGTAAGTAGATTTATTTCGGGGCTTGTACATATGTTTCCACCTGCCCCTTTCATCATGCCTTAATTTGGTTCTCTTCTTCTTGATGTGTGCTCCATTTGAACCTCTGCACAAATTCCCGTCCCGGCTGCTTACCATCAAAACAGCCATCTAGTGTCAATAACTTCTGCCAGGAGGGTAAGGGAATTGCAGGCTCTGTCATCTAAGCCTCCTTACTTGACTACCTTTCTTGATAAGTCGGTGCTTTGCACTATGGCCTCTTTCTTAGTGAAACTGGTAACACCATTCTACGTGTGTCAATCAGTCTACGCTCCTCCGCACCTCTCGAAAGAAAAGGAGCAACTCCACCGCCTGGACCCAAAAAGAGCGCTGTCGTTCTACTGTGACCGTACTAAAGACTTCCGGGTGGATGACCAACTCTTCGTGGGGTACAGAGGATCTAAGAAAGGTCGTGCGGTGCAAAAGAGGACTATCTCACAATGGGTCGTCCTCTGCATCAAGATTTGCTGCACTGAGGCCAAGAAACAGTCTTAAGAGCTCATTCGACCAGAGCTAAGGCTGCGACCACATCGTTGCAACATGGTGTGCCAGTCCTTGACATTTGTCAGACAGCAACGTGGACATCTCTGCACATGTTTACCAAGCACTACTGCTTGAACAGTCAAATGATAAAGTACGGCCTATTTGGCTAGTCTGTCCTGCAGGACTTCCTGGTCTAAACTTATCTGCAGTCCCTCTCCCGGGGATGGTATTGCTTGGGTATCTATTCAGAGATAAGGAATCTGCAGCTAGATGTCTCTTTCAGATGAATACGTTCCTGTAAATAAGCAGGATACTCTGTCAGGCTGTTTATCTTCTTTATTCAAGATATCCTTAATCCAAGGTCTCATCCACAGGACGGCAGTCTTCAACTGTCACCAACAGAGGCATCATCAAGCAGATGTCACTACATTCTATTCTTACATCACATTCCATGCCCTGTCATTGAATACGTGTATGCTATGCAAACATATAACAATATCAAGAATACCACACACCTCCCCCCGAACCAACATTAAAATACAATTGTAAAAATGTGAAAACATTAAATACACTAACTCATAATCAGCGTGTCATAACGTTCAGATCAGTCTAACACAAAGTCATGGAGAGCAGCAGGAACTCTAACAGCACGTGAGCTCCTACGCAATAAGACACTACCATCACTTTGTGTGGACTTACTCACCGGTCTAGAAACTTTACCAACACACTCAGATAAGTTACTAGAAATGAGTGATATCCTATTTAAGTTCCAAATGCGACCATCATTAAGTTTAACCGCATTATTAAAGAGTTTAACCACTTTAAAAGGAGAGGAGAACTTTGAACCATCCAATTTATGAGGGAGTCGTACTCTAACACGATCACCAACATTTACACAGGTCTGAGCCACAGCATGCCTAACATCAAACTTACTTTTCCTTTGCAAGGACTTGGCACTTTGTCTTGCTAGCATTTGAGCATTACTGACATTTTTGGTCTCAGCCCCTTTCTCCCTCATCCAGGATTGGAACAAAACACTATTAGGAGTACGACCTCGAAAGAGTTCAAAGGGAATCGCACCGGTAGTGGAGTGAGGTGTGAATCTGTAAACCTTGACTCTCTCATGAATCCCAGCAACCCAGTCTTTCCCTTGCGCCTTGGCTAACTGGATGGACTCCTTCAACACACGGTTGAATCTCTCCACCATCCCATTACATTCAGGATGATAGAGAGAACAACGTTTATGCCTAATGCCTTTCTTTGCCAAAAACTCTTCCATTTCAATCGAGACAAACTGCACCCCGTTATCAGTTAGCAGAGATTCAGGAAACCCTTCTCTACCAAATACCTCCTCCAAGAACCTAGTTACATTACCGGTCTGTATGTTCTGCGTAACTTTTATTTCTGGCCATCTAGAGAACATGTCTATAAGGACCAGAACAAAAAACTGCCCACTCTTACTGTACACAGGCCCTAGAATGTCCAATGCCACATCCTGCCAGCAACGTATGGGTGCTTCACGAATAACCATGGGTTGTACCCTGGTTTTGCATACCTTGTCAGATATGTTACAGTCAGTGCAATCCCTTATCAGTCGTTCCACATTTAAATCCACACCAGGCCACCAAAAATGTAAACACACTCTTTCTTTTGTCTTTGAAATGCCCTGATGACCTTGATGAGCAAGGTGAACAATTGTTTCCCTAATCAAGGACGGAGGAATTAATCTTGTCCCTCTCCATAAAAGACCTTTACTCACGGACAGTTCATTCCTCACATTCCAATACCTACGAGCATTTTCGCTCACATTTCTCAACAAAGGCCAACCATTCGCCATTAAACTACAAATTTCCAGCAAATTCACATCCTCAGACATAGCATCCCTCCAATCTTTTTCAGTGACAACACCCTCAACAACTTCACACACCTTAAATTCGTCAACCTCCCATGAGTCTTCAACACCCTCAACACTATCTTCATTTTGTGCTGGAATCAACCGGGACAGACAGTCTGCTACTTTATTGTCAACCCCTGGTATATATTTGACCACAAAATCAAAGTCTTGCAGCGCAATTACCCACTTGCAAATCCGTGATGAGATTGCATCAAGACTTTTCTTGCAAAATACATCTTTTAAAGGCTTGTGATCAGAATGAACAGTAAAAGCATTACCCCAAAGAAATATTTTTAATTTCTTGATGGCCCAGAAAATGCACAGTGCCTCCTTCTCAATCACAGAATAAAGAAGCTCAGGACCTACCAGAGCTCTTGAAAGGAAAAGTATGGTAACCTCTTTCCCATTCTTGACTTGCTTGAGAACCGCGCCCAACCCACGTGAGCTTGCATCTGTTACCAGTATAGAGTTTGATGTGATGTCAAAACTCTGGAGAGAGGGAGCAGAATTAAGGGCCGTCTTTATATCGTCAAATTCCAACTGACACTTGGAGGACCAGATAAATTTGACACCCTTTTTTAAAAGCGTTCTCAAATTGGGAGTACGGCAAGCAAACTGTGGTACAAATTTGTTATAATACTCGGCCATTCCTAGAAAAGTAACCAGCTCATCTCTGGACTCTGGAACCGGCAGTTCACTTATAGTTTTAACAAGACCCACCTTGGGTTTGACCCCAGTAGAAGTTAGACAGTGACCTAGATAATCAATTTCTGTAAGATTAAATTTGCATTTATTCTCTCTCAAGGTCAAACCCCTCTCTGCAAATCGTTGCAAGACAGCTTTCAATCTTTGATCATGTTCCTCTTGTGACGAACCGTACACTAGCACATCATCCTGGTATATTTTAACTCCATGAATCCCATTCAGTACATCTTCCATGACCCTCTGAAACACCGATGCTGCAGAAATCAATCCAAATGGCAGCCGTGTAAATTTGTAAGTTCCAAATGGGGTTATGAAAGATGTAAGACTCATGAACTTTTCATCAATTTTGACCTGGTGATACGCAGCCCTTAAGTCTAAAGACGAGAAAACACACGCATCCCCAAGCTGTGTTAACATGGTTGTGATGTTGGGTAACGGATATTTATCAGGTACAACCTCACGATTGAGAGCGCGCAAGTCCACACATAGACGAACCTCTCCGGAAGCCTTGCGTGCCAAGACTACCGGAGCCAACCATTCACATGCCTCAGTTTCTACAATAATACCTTCTTTTCTTAGCTTCTCTAATTCGAGACGCATTGGTTCTAGCATGGCCAAAGGTACGTTACGTACCTTACAAGTAACAGGATTTGCCTCTGCTTTTAGAGTTATACTGTGCGTAAACCCAGTGAGACAACCTAGTTTATCACTGAACACTTTTCTAAATTGTGACCGCCATGCAATACTAGGTTTATCTTTATAAGACACAGAGTTCAAAGCACCAGAAACATGAGAATCATCTGTAGAAGAAGTACCTAGGTCTCGTAGAATTATACACGGGTCGCAGCCAGGAGCTAACGACACTCCTAAATCAGCTTGATGAAACCAACTTATTATGCTGTCGCCTCTGCAGGAGATATAAATTTTGCCTGCAGTTAACCTTCCTTTATATTCAATATCGCCTAGAAAGTACCCAAATAGTTTTATAGGCTGCCCACCATATGCTAAAGGTTTGATGTCGGGCTTGAATACCTTGACCTTACCACACAATTCCTTATCAAAAAACACTTTCGGTATTAGTGAGATTTTAGCACCTGAATCAAACAGCATTTTGATGCAAGAACTGTTAACACATACATCATCTAGAGGACCCTTACATTTTTTATCACCATTAGGTAGATAGACCTCCCCACAGTCCACATCATCATAGTCTGAGTTACTTTCTTCTTCTACCATTATCTCTTTAACGCGCTTACCCTTATTCATCTTTTGAGATTTGCATGCTCTGGTAAAATGACCCACTTTCCCACAACTAAGACATTTAGACTTAATCGCAGGACATGATTTGTCATTAGCTAGATGATCAGGGGCATTACACCGGTAACATTTGAGCTTACTATCAGTTTTGAGTTTAGCAAAACTTGGCGAAGACGAGGAAACTCGTTGTGAGCCTGAAGGCTTGGGTAACAGCTTGAATTGAGACTTTTTTTTACTGACATGAAGCACCTTTTCTTCCGGGACACTCCTTTCTTTTTTTTTTATCGTCTCAACACATACAAGAGAATGTTCTATTCTTTTAGCTATGGCTATGACCTCATCCAGGTCAGGATCATCCTTTTGCCAAAGTTCATCTTTTATTTTCTCGATGTTGCAGCCGAGCATGAACTGATCGCGTATTCGCTCCTCAAGAGAATCTTCAAACTTGCATGTGGCTCCCAACTTCCGAAGTGCAGTTACATAAGTTTCTACCGATTCCTCTTCTTTTTGTACTCGTTTTCCAAATTGATAGCGTTCTAAAATTGTACTTATCTTTGGAAGATAATGTTTGTCAAGCTTTTTTATATTTATCTCAAATTCATTTAGGTTACTAGACTCTTCTTCGTTTAAGTCAGGTAGGTGTTCAAAAACGTCTTGGCCCTCTGAGCCAAGACAATGTAATAAGAGTGCAGACTTCCTCTCAGCGCTGAGTGACACGCCACACACCCTTGCATAATTTAAGAATACTTTCTTCCATTTTGACCACCGAATAGGTGGATCGCCAGGATCCGAAAGAAAGAATGGGGCGGAAGTTACATTTTGCATTTCTATTTTTTTAAAAAAAAACAAAAACAGAAAGAAATTCTTTTAAAAAAAAAAAAAAACTTGTGAATGACACCTAAAGAAAAACACTCTGGTTAAACACTGTAAACCTGGAAATTACTGTGCACGTCAGTGTTTTGCCGCAAGAGCTGTGCACATCAGCGCAGAAATCTTGTAATTTCTGTTTTCCCCCTTTTTTAATAGTTATTGTACACAGGCTGTGCCATCAGCGTGAGATATTTATTGCCGCAAGAGCTGTGCACATCAGCGCAGAAATCTTGTAATTTCTCTTTTCTCTTTTTTTTATAGTTATTGTGCACAGGCTGTGCACATCAGCGTGGGATATTTACTTATTTTCCGAAGCATTTCAGATGTGCAGCGTGTGACAGAAAAGAAACGCAAGCCAGTTGTGCCTGTAAATAGATTCCACACACAGCGCAAAGGTCGTTGCAGTTCAGACAATGATAAAATAAATCCAAAATAAATCTTATTTATTCATTGCAAACAAAACGAAACGAGTTTGTAGTTTCTCCGTAAGCTGGCTGTGTTGCCAGGAGACGCTTGACCTGAGTCCTTTGTTTGTATCCACCAAGCGTTGTTAAGGAGGCTATGCCGGTCGTCAAGTGACGTATACCGGAGCTCAGATAGCGTGAAGACCGAAGCGCGAGCAGAACCAAAAGGTAACAAATGAATTTAAATTCACATTAAAATTGATTTTTAAGTTTGTTGAACGCTTGGGAAAACAAGCAGATTACGCCCAGTAAAAGAAGCTGCTTTCAACGAATTCCTTCGTAACAGTCTCAAAGTTACGAGCTCTAATTTTAAACTGGGAAGCAGCACACGCCGTTAATCATGAAACCCTCACTTCCGTCTGGGGTATCTCGAATGTCAGAGGAAATAAAAAAAAAACAATAAAAATACCTTCGTGAGACCAAAAGAGTTCAAATCGCGTTGAGACCTTGATGTGATATTAATCAGCAGAAGTGTATCTTGAGGCAGTGATCCCGTCCATCGTCGCCAGTGTAAATAAGCAGGATACTCTGTCAGGCTGTTTATCTTCTTTATTCAAGATATCCTTAATCCAAGGTCTCATCCACAGGACGGCAGTCTTCAACTGTCACCAACAGAGGCATCATCAAGCAGATGTCACTACATTCTATTCTTACATCACATTCCATGCCCTGTCATTGAATACGTGTATGCTATGCAAACATATAACAATATCAAGAATACCACAGTTCCTTCCCTTTGGTAACCCCTTATCTGGTGGAAACATGATCTAGCTGCAGATTCCTTGCCGACCTATCCATCCTCCCTGCTCTGCCGACAGGGTATTAGGTTCAAGGCTGCTCTTTTCCAGGGCCCTAATGACTCAAAACACACTAATGTCAGGGTACTTCATGGCTCAGCACTCCTTGTGTGGAAAGTCGTGAAAATTAACTGACGTCAGCATGCCGGCGTGGCGCCTACATAGGTGACACAGACATCACAACAGCAGAGATGATGCCAACAACATCACGCAGAGCCGACCGACACCACATAATGGCGCGCAAGGGTACTACTCAAAGAAAAACTTTCCGGATCCAGTCTGGGAAATTCAAGGGTAAGGAACCTGCAGCTAGATCATGTCTCTACCAGATAAGGCATTACCAAAGGTAAGTATCTTGTTCTTTAAAAGTTTTAAAATAAACCATAATCACAAATCCTAAATGTATTGCCTTTTTAAAAATTTGTATTGATGGTAGCTAGAACGTTTCCCCCAGATCACTGTAAAGGATCCCTTAGAAAGCCCTGTAAACTACAGTTAAGTATGTAAAATACATGCAGTAAGGTAGGCCATACTGAGTTATGAGATGCCTTTTACGGTCTGTATAGTGACTTCCTGTCACCTTCTTGGTTGGGTGACACTTTTAAACTTTTTGGTGTACTTTTTCAGTGAGGGAATCACATCTTTACTGGACTCTGAATAATGAACTGGCCTTTATTATTGCAAAGCCTCTTTTCAGACTCATGTCTTCTTCTTAATAATAATAATTGATTGGGAAAGATTCTTTCTAATAGTCTTCAGGTAAGCCTGTTGAGCCAGCAAGCATCAGAGTTTCAGTGCCTCTGCGCCATATGCTTTTTTCACACCCATCGTTTATCTATGATTGTCTTTATATACATAATCATGCCCTGTATTCATTCTTTAACTTACAGATTATTCTGGAAGAAGCTAGATGGCCCCTTATTAGTGATAATTCTACACCTAACCTTGACAGTTCAGTCCCGGCGGAGGCATGGCTGGATCATTTCTCCTCGATTTTTTGTCATCCTTAGATATAGATGGAGAAGAGGAGGAGTAAACCGATTAATCACAAATTTGTATTCTCTTTTCCCTAGAGGAGGTAAATAGAGCATTAGCCAAAAGTCCACAGGGTGAAACACCAGGCCCTGATGGTGTTCCAGTGGACACCTATAAATATCTCTCCACCCTCTGGCCACCCCTGCTTACCATCTTCCGTGTCTGAATCTCTAATAATTCCAATTTGTCAGAAGGGCTCCAAAAATGATCCAAATTGCTATAGACCCATTTCCCTGTTGAATTTCTCAGCCAAAATACTAGGAAGGATTGTCCTATAAAGACTAGAACAATTGGCCGAGGGTAATAACATTTTGTCTAGTGCGCAATATGGCCTCAGAAGAGGGCTGAGGACCGTGGAACAGTGTCTCAACTTAAACCTCCTGATGGGAAATTATACAGAGTCAAAGGAAGGCAATTTATATGTGTTTCTTAGACCTAAGTTGTGCGTTTGACATGGTAAATCAAAAGAAGCTGTGGAAGTGCATGATTTTTCTGGGTGCTCCGAAGGACATAGTCTCATTATTAGCGTATATGTATAGTAATCTTCCAGCAAGAGTGTGGTGTGGACACGAGGGAGCTCACGAAGCAGTTTAGGATGAAATGATGAGTATTGGCACCATTTCTTTTCTCCATTTATTAATATGGTATCAAGAAATTGCTGTCACTAGATATTGACACTCCCAGAGTAGGTTTACCCCCCATACCGATCCTTCTTTATGCAGATGACGCAGTGCTATTAGCTTTCATCCTGATAAGTCAACAGAGCCTTTATTAATTCATTCACTGAGTATATGGAAAACATAGACTTAAGTATAAACTAGGGAAAAACATTTACCGTGTCATGTGAGAAGAGGAAAGGGAAGCCTCACCCGTTATATATGGAAGGAAGCAAGATCTCAAATACAAAACATTTTCGTTATTTAGGTCTACGGTTTTCAGCAGATGGGGGCTGGAAATATCATAGGGAAATTAGCTCTCTTAATATGCTAAGGCATAACAAGTTGTTTTTTAGATTTGCTACTAAACTTGGGATCAAACCAATAAAACAAATGTTAACCCTCTATAACGCTAATACGGTTGCCGCTGCAACATATGGTGGAGGAATATGGGGGGATGGAGATAATACAATTATGCAAAGACAGGAGAATGAATTCCTGAGAAGTCTATTGGCTGACCACATTCAACCCCCGAAACTATTATACTCATGGGATTAAGTCTCCACCCCACTATGGACAATATCAAGGCTAAACCATTGCTGTTATGACATTCAGTCTGGTCCAACCCAGGAATTCACTTTACTCAATCAATACTTGGCACTGGATCAGGCACAAACAATACCTTGGATAGTTCATATTAGAAATAGATTAAGGGCCTTATTACGATTTTAGCGGTCTGACCACCACAGGACGCGTCCACCCCCGCCAGCAGACCACGGCGCTGGTGGTCCAAAGACAGCTGTATTATGAGTTGACCACGGGGCCCGTGGTGTAAAGACGGGGATATTGTAGTGGCGGTGAGTTTTTTCACAAATATATTGATGCCTGTGTGTGCATTTCAACTGCATATGTGTCAAATGCACACACATGCATGATATATGTGGAAAAGTACCATATTACCCATTACCGGGGTTCAGCCCATATGTGGGCATATGTTTAGAAAAGGACTCATGTGTAGATCGCTGCAAACAGGGTCATAATCCTCAGGGTGGTGAGCGAAGATCCTGTTGTGAATGGGGACCTGCAGAAAGGGATCTATGTCGGAATCTGCCTGGTAGGTGAAGAAAGGGGTGAGTGCGCACCCCAAATCCTTCATCACTGCCACCCTGCAACAGGCGGTCTGACCACCGTGGTCCGCGTGTGGATCAGGCATCTCGTAATACGCACAGTTGTGCAGCCCCCCCAGGTGCCTTTCCCCGACTGCAAACGCGGTAGTTGGCGGAATCGGCGATCTTCGCAAAGTCGATCCACCTTTGTAATATGGCGGTCGAACCGCAGACATCACTGCACTCTGACCGCCACCACGGCGGACCATGGAACTGCTGAACTCATAATAAGGCCCTAAAATGTCTTGATATGGAAGATAGAAAACTGTGGGAGACCCCAGAAAATATTGTTTAGCTCTTTGAAAATGCTTTAAAAGAGTACTTCTGTGGAATGAGTGCTCAGAAAAAGGCAAATGAGAAACAAGACGAATATTACTGTGATGACCTATGTATCGCACTCTAGATACCTGGGGCTACAGCCCTGAATTAGGATGATCCCCAGTGTATATCGCAGATTTCTTCTAACTAGATTTCGTTTTTCTGTAATAGACCAGTTAGTTGCATTTCCGCACAGGACTGTCTGGGACATGATGGACTTGAAGGCTATTACTGTATGTTATGCTTTAGCAAAATTTCTCGCAAATGTAGCAGCTGCACGGAAAACTGCTAAATCTAGAAATTGCACTGAATCAATAAATGTTATCGCCCTGTTTTTAAATACAATTTTCTGAATTCTGAAACTCAAAGTCAGTAAACTCTTTCACATTCCCTACTTCCCCCCGATCCCAGCCTCAGATGGAAAGGGGCCTAGTGGGGACCCTTTCCCGTTTGCGAGTGGCTTACCATCTCCTTAAAATAGGTGGTAAACTGCAAGTCTTTTGCAACCGCAATTGCAGTCGCAAAACAATCGTACATTAAAGTGCGACTCACTATTAGGAAGATCTGCCCTTGGCACGCCCCTTCCTAACAGCGAGTCGCAAACGCTATTTTGCAAGTCGGTAATAGGTTACCGACTCCCAAAATAGGTTTTGTACATGGGGCGGACCAATTTTGCGGTCGCATTTGGGCCGATTTCCCGTTTGCAACTGCAAAAAACAGTCGTACATCTGGTCCCAGGAGTACTGCATTTAGCATGGTAAGCAGCATAGCCATGTTTACATTAAAAGTGCACTGGCCTATTTGTTCACAATTTTTTAATGCATACGTATACAAATATTTATTGTTTGGAAGTGTTAGGAGCACCCAGACAGTGGCAAAGACAAAATCTTACATTGGTGCATTTTTCTAATAACAACATCGACTTCCCCTTGCATAGTATAATACTATAGTTAACCATACCTGGTTAAACATCTGTTGGGGTAAGTAGTCCATCCTACTCTGAAAATGCCACTCTGGGTATCCAGTCATTTTGTCAGGCTAGCTGCTCTTTCTGTTTTCTACAAGAGATGAATATGACACCATAACAAGAAGTTGCTTCATTTTAACCCTACAAACGCAAACCTTTGTTTATGGTGCAGATGCATTCAAACCATGAATGACTGGATAAGGGGCTATTTGAGGAAAACACTACTTACGATGAGTCTAAGTTCTGCTCTGATATTCATAGCAGAACCTTGCTTTCAATGCGCATTCGATCATTGAGTAATCCTGAAAGACGCAAATGAAAGGTGGATTTGTTAACCCTTCATTCTCGAAATATCAATTAATAAGAAATAGTAGGTAACATGAACTGCTGTCATAGAAACTACTTGCGGTCTAAAGGTGAACAATTATGAAACCTTAGTCAAAGTATAACTCCTTAAAAATATTTCTATCTTTTTTTTTTTATCTTTCTGTTTGTTTGTTTTTTAACATTGGCTTTTACTATGGTGGGGTCTCTGATTATGTGTTGTGTCTGTTAAAATATGTTGAAATAGAATCCTACCTTTTTGTAGTTGTCATTCCTGCCATCTTGTCTGCTCCCTTATGTTTTGTTCTTCTTATAAGCTAAAATAATTTCACCAAATATAACTAGATAATATTTGTAACTTTTAAATGTCATTTAATTACTATTTTGTTTTATGATTTCCAGGGGAAGGCCAGTATGGAAAAGTCTATACCTGTATCAGTGTGGACACTGGCGAACTTATGGCAATGAAGGAAGTGAGTATAATTAGTGACCTACCCAGGTGTATTCTTTTGTACTCACACAGAATCTCTTTTGCAATGGTTTATAGATATACTCTATACATCCACACAACTTTTAAGTATCCCTTTTAGTGCTCAGCTAGCGTCCACATGGTTTTGGGTAGAATTAGCAGAAACTGGGTTGTCAGTAAAGTGTAGGGTGACATGGTGCCCGTGCCAGGGAGGGGAACTTACATGGTTGCTTAAGTTAGTAATTTGTTCTTCTCCATTGTCTCTTGTAGATCAGATTTCAGCCGAACGACCACAAAACCATTAAAGAAACTGCAGATGAACTGAAAATATTTGAAGGAATAAAACATCCAAACCTTGTCCGCTATTTCGGGGTGGAACTCCACAGAGTAAGCACATACTTGTGATTCACTGTAGGGCTGGACAAAATGGAATACAGCAAGGGATGTGCCATTTCTTTTAATCACATCTATGCTTGACAGGGCCCATTGTCTACGACATAAAAGAGTACAGATAGATTGTTATGAAATGGACATGGTTTACCATATGCCTGTGAGGTTTCTCAGCTAGACCGGACCACTTCATCACTGGGAACTGCTTTCCACAATCAAGATGCACAATCTAATGTTAATTTCTTTAGCCCTCAAAAACCAGCCAGAAATATGCGCACAACATGGATGATCCCACAGATAGGAGGGTGGGTGTTGGAAGACCTTGGAAGAACATCATAGTGCACCGGGAACTTGCCTATTTTTAATCTATCTTTCGCTTCTGTTTTTTTTCTTGTAAAGCTAGTATAAGATTGCCTTGAAGTAAACAAAGATGAGAGTTGATACAGCAAAAAGTCTAGATGTTTTGTCATCCTTTATTTTCTTAGTTTTTATCATTCTATTTTCATGGATAGCATACCAATCAAATTATCCGATGTGAATTACAGAAGCTTGCAGAATGTTTTCAACAGCTAAACTCCTTACTGTACATTGTTCTGCCCTTGTTCAACAGATTTGATGATGTCCTGGTGTAACTCATCCTACCCTGCTCTTATAATCTCGTTTCTATGCCACATGAAGCAGGAAACCTTCATCAATTTTTTCAAAGAATTAATGTTTAATGGTCTTCTTTTTGTAGGATTCTTAACCATGAATCCTAATTGTGCAGGTTTTAAGGAGTACCAGCCGCTGTTGCTGAGCCTGTTGTTGACTATATTTGACATTTTAGTGACAGACCTCCGATCATTTTAACTCCAAGACCCAGACTGGGTTCTGCCTGTTTCAAACCACTGGATGATAATCTGTTTAGAAACAAGTTTATCTTGGTGGTTTCTTCACCCCCACCACAAACACACACTTCTTAATATCCGAAAGTAAGAGAACATTATTTCTCACTACCTAAGCCTCTTTCATGGGTGTGGAGCTGGACCACTTTTATTTTCTGAATAGAAGAATTGGACGCACCATAGTGATTAAAAAATACGTGTGAATCTAATTACAATGAAATGTCTAGAAGGTTCATTCTGAACTTCGTCTTGTCCTCAGCTTATGTTTTCGTGTTTAAAAATTATGCATATGCTCTGTGAAACAATTATTCAAGAGTCAGAAATGTGTGTGTGACAGGCCACAAACTGGAAGTGGTTGCAAGGAGTTTCTGAGGAAATGGTGCTTGGTTATCTCATTGTGTTTATACCTCTGTATCCTCTTGCGCACATTGGAAATTATGCAAAAGATAATCTAAAAGGTGTGGCTAGTATGATCCTGCCTCTAGAATGGCTGGTTGGACATCTGTAGAACAGCAGCTTGTCTATCTATATATTATGTTGCTAAATGCTACAACCTGGACCCTGATAGCTGTTTCCTTATCTTTCAAGCAAGTAGGCCCTGGTAGGTGAATCTCTCATGATATCTTAGATAAGTGAAAAATTCTAAATTAACTACTCGCGAGATCATGCTTGAATATTCCTTTTTGTTCCACTAGCAGAATCGATGATTTAGGGTAAGGCCAAATGATGTTTCAGTGCATCTTGAAACCCCAGTGGAAATCATCAAACAAGTAACGTTCTAGAATGCCTTGTGTTGGTGATTATCAGTACAGAACAGGTTTATTTATGCACTGGAAGCCCCCTATAAATAGAATTAAAATAACCTGTACTACCAAAATTCCCCTTAAGTCATCTTCAAAGTACGGATTTCTTGTCCCTGAGTATATCCATTGTTTCATTCAGATTTATATGTGTATTGACATGTTGAATCTGCAAGTGAATCCTGCTTCATCTAGCTTTGTCCATAGTTTGAATTTGTACACTGTTGAAGTCCTACAACATGTAAAGATACACAGTAACCCCTACAAAATGCATTTGACAACCAGCATTCTGTTGTCATTGATGAGGAAAGGTTGAAAATGAATGAGTTTATGGATGTCCTTGCTCTTAGCTTGTGAAGCCTTATTTTGAATTGTTTACTTTTTTCAAGTGGAACCTCTAATGGGGGCTTTTCACTGCATGCAGAATAGGTGGTTTTTGCTGGATGTTTTTTTATTTTTTATTATACTAATGCAAATGAAGCGGGATTTCTGACATGTCAAATGCTAGCAAATACTCCTACTTTAGGACAAAAAAAGTGGACTCGTTCAGGTTTCGATGTCTAAAAATTGGTTTCTCCAGTACAAAGAGTTAGCCCAAAAACTAATTGTAAATATTTAGTACAAAGGAATGCATATAATACTCTCTGCTACAACATATGTGTAAGCACAGTGGCACTTGATGCACAATGTTTAGAGCATGTTTCTACCTCGTGCACTTCAATTAACAGCACCCGTATTGGACAATCTACATTCAACACCATTTCAACAAATCAATCAGAATAGCCTCTCAGAATCTGATGAAAATTGGAAAGCTTCATGGCATTCTTAGGGGTGTAAAGCACTATACAAATGTGACATTACAATACAATCAAGCTGAGTTCTGTTACCCTTACAGGAGGAAATGTTCATCTTTATGGAGTATTGTGACGAGGGAACGCTGGAGGAGGTGTCCAGGTTGGGCTTACAGGAGCATGTCATCCGGTTATACTCGAAGCAGAGCACAATTGCAATCAATGTACTGCATGAGCATGGAATTGTGCATCGAGACATTAAAGGTACAACATTCAAAAAGCCAAAAGTATAGCTTCTCCATAAGAAGCTCTTAATCCTGTGTAAATGGAGTAAGTTTGTTTGTTTACAATGCGTTGGCACAAACCAGTGAGTAACAGTCAACCAGTTACTTGAATTAGAGTGTGAGTGAGGTGGCTTTCACCATATATCTTTATTTGAGTCACTGATTGGAGCCATTTCATTCTCCGTTGAAATGCTTTGAATTAACTATTTTCTTTACACTGCACATCTTGAATAGTATTCCTTCTGACCCAGCATTGACATGATTGACAACACTGCAGTGCTGGTTGGTTGCCTGCAGAGTCTAAGATGGTCCTCCAAACAAGTACAGAAATAAGTTCCATTACATTTGGGGTATTTAACGATATTGTAGCCTACCTAGTAAAAAACCTTGATACCATAGCCCATTCCTATGTGTCGGTCTTAACTCTGTGTCTTATTATCTAGGGTCTACAGGTTTTGTAACTGGGAACACAGGCATTTCCTTTTTAGCTGCAACGTCTAACGGTTTAGGGCTATATTTAGAGATTATCAGTAACTGCTAAGAATATAATGGATGGCCATCTGCCATCCTTTTATTCTTCTGCCTCAAATAGAGTTGGGAAAACCACTTTGTTTCCAACAGTGGTGCCCCGTTCGACTCCACCATCTACAGATCCCACCGACTGGTCTGGAGCCTTAACAGTATTAGACACTGCCATTTAAGGACAGGCTTTCTTGTGCTGTTTTCTCTTGTTCGCAAGAGCCACGACATGCCACGTAACAGTAATAAAGCAACAGTGCCCCTGAAGAGAACTTCCATCGATTCAGTCGCTTTCTTTTTATTTTTTCAGAAACGACTCCCTATTTTTGGGGTTTGTTTCTACAAAACCAAAAATGTATACTGGGCTGCCATCTCATGGCAGCCAGCCTGCCAGTACTGTATTTGGCCCGTAAGTGCGCTTGCTGTGCTAGTAGGAAATGTTCTCAGAAAGTGTGCCAGCACAGCAGTAGACTCCTAATCGGGTAGGCCCACAGGGCTCTAAATGAGCTCTTTACTTTCCATGTCTGCTGCATGTTGAAAGCTTGCTTTGATTGTAAATCAACCCTTTGCCTTCAAATGGACCAGTGGTTTATTATTTGTTACAAATTATATTAGTAAGTCTGTAAAAGCTCCAATTGAAATTTTGTGCTTTTTTCAAGTGGTTCTAATTTGAATATTGTTGTGTTTTTTCACAGGTGCCAATATCTTCTTGACGTCATCTGGTTTAATTAAATTGGGAGATTTTGGCTGCTCAGTCAAGTTAAAAAACAATGCACAGACCATGCCAGGAGAAGTCAACAGTACTCTTGGTACTGCCGGTAAGGAGAAGAAGATGTTGCTTATCGCACTGTTATTTATTAATGGGCACCAATACCAATAATTAGATTTTCAAAACATGGCATGAAGCAATAAAGTTGCATTGCCGTAGCAGACTGAAAGTGCAAGTTCATTGAACGTGTTTGTTGTTTCACAGCATACATGGCTCCAGAGGTAATCACACGAGCAAAAGGCGAAGGACATGGCCGTGCAGCCGACATCTGGAGTCTAGGGTGTGTTGTGATCGAGATGGTTACTGGCAAGGTATGGGATTTTGAAATATCTTCCGAATTTTTACTGCATAAATTTGATTTGTTTGAAGATTTGTGACTTCTACCTGGGAGTTGGATTACACTGTATTCATAGACTTTATGAATGAATTTTATCTTTTACTGATGATTGTCTCTTTGTTGCCAAATTCAAACGCCAAATCTCCAGAAGCCAGCGCCTGGCTCAAATGGTCTCCCTTCAGCCATTTCATAGAGGACAAATCATTCTAGGCTAATAACTTGTAGCCAGTCTTTGAGGCCATAACTACTCTTAATTTTATCCACTCTTCCTGGAAAGGCTCCACTATCTCACCGATCTACAAAAGAGGCAGTGTTTCCGATCCCGCTAACTACCAACTCATAGCACTGCTGGATTTTGAATCAAAATACTTCGCTGGCTGTATCCTTGAAGAGCTATCAGCATGGTCCACCGAAAGGCATTTGATTTCATTTAATAAAACAGCGTTCGCAAAGGGCATGGGTACAACATCAAATGTATTGGCTCTATCATTACTGTTCGACAAACATATACCCTTCATCTGCTACAAGCTTTGATCCTTCTCCATACTGATACCTGGGTTAGCATAAAGCTTGGAGACAACATTCACTTGTCCAGAAAGATCCAGAACCATTATGGTACAAGACAAGGATGTGTACTGGCCCCCATACTCTTTAATCTGCTTCTGTCGGATCTCCCACCCATCGTCGATCAGGTAAACTCACATGCTCCAAAGCTGGGAAGCATTCTGTTGCCATGTTTAATGTATGTGTATGACCTAGTCCTGCTAAGTCGCACAAAAATCAGCTTGCAATGACTCCTGATAGCCACTGCCCAATATTCCAGTATGGAATTAATGGAACTCAACCCGAAGAAGACAAAAATTCTGATACGGGGCAAACCTTCTTTGAGCTCCCACTAGTGAAACTTAGGAGAAGGGAAAATCGAGGTGGTACCAGAATATAAATACCTGGGCATGCTATTCAATAGGCAAGGCTTCTTCAAACAACACATAAAGCTCATGTGGCTGACTCACTGCAGTCTTCAAATGCCTAAATACTGAAATTGCAACCTCGACGTATTCACCGCTACTGAAAGTCATACAGACCAAATTGATACCAACTGTATTCTGTGAAGAACTGAAAGGCAGCGATGCCTCTCGCCTGGAGAAATTAATCACTAGGCTTTTTAAGTTGGTCTTCTTATTGCCACGTCACTCGCCTCCAGCTCAAATACAATTAGAATTTGGTCTCCCTAAACAAGCTCTGGCGAGGCAAGGAACATTCCTTAAATTATTCACCAACTAAAAAAGGCCGACAACGATAATCTGAATTATCATCTTTGGGAAGAAATTAGTAGTAGAGAATACTCCCCGACCAGGTGCTATATCTTTTGTTCCTTAAACTCACTTGGACTAAATCAAGAATGGGATTCAATATCCACCTATTCCCTAGTCAAGGCCATCGTAAACAGAAGAATCAAGAGCACCTCTTCAATAGTCGACAAGGAGGTTTTCTCAAGGCGAACACATGCTTGGTTCACATTAGGATCGTTTGAAAATCGAGTGCCGCAACAATATCTGGGAGCATGCATCAAAGCCCAGGCCAAAAGATCTTTTCTGAAATACCGTATGGGCTGCCATTCATCAGCTCCATATGTTTGTGCCAACGCATTGTAAACAAACAAACTTACTCCATTTACACAGGATCAAGAGCTTCTTATGGAGAAGCTGTACTTTTGGCTTTTTGAATGTTGTACCTTTAATGTCTCGATGCACAATTCCATGCTCATGCAGTACATTGATTGCAATTGTGATCTGCTTCGAGTATAACCGGATGACATGCTCCTGTAAGCCCAACCTGGACACCTCCTCCAGCGTTCCCTCGTCACAATACTCCATAAAGATGAACATTTCCTCCTGTAAGGGTAACAGAACTCAGCTTGATTGTATTGTAATGTCACATTTGTATAGTGCTTTACACCCCTAAGAATGCCATGAAGCTTTCCAATTTTCATCAGATTCTGAGAGGCTATTCTGATTGATTTGTTGAAATGGTGTTGAATGTAGATTGTCCAATACGGGTGCTGTTAATTAAAGTGCACGAGGTAGAAACATGCTCTAAACATTGTGCATCAAGTGCCACTGTGCTTACACATATGTTGTAGCAGAGAGTATTATATGCATTCCTTTGTACTAAATATTTACAATTAGTTTTTGGGCTAACTCTTTGTACTGGAGAAACCAATTTTTAGACATCGAAACCTGAACGAGTCCACTTTTTTTGTCCTAAAGTAGGAGTATTTGCAACCATGGAAATGCCCGACCAGCACAGAGATGCCTGTAGACTCTGTGACAAATTGGCTGAAACTGTAGTCCATCAATTTTGCATATGTGTTTCAAACCTGGAAGACCAGAAAGCAATAATAAGACCAGCATTTAATGCTAGGGGGCTGCGCCCTGTGCAGGCAGACCATCATAGCGTACTTTGATTCCTCAGACATCTAGCTAATCAGTAACGCTGGTGAAATACGTGTCAAGGCTAGAATAGAAAATAAGCCACTTAACAGGCTCCACAACATCCAAGCCGAATCAGGTATCTTAAACCCATTATCCTGCACAAATCAGGCATTAGAATGACTCTAAACACACTTATTTTAGTTCCAAAAGTGATAATTCACATGCAATAGTCATTTACAGTCAAAAAATGAAACATGAAAAAATTACCATTTCTGACCATCTGGAGAAAGTTCGTTTGTCATCAGAAAATAGATTTTTTCAACTGTAGAAAAATTGATTCAAAATGTCATTTGGATTGTGCCTCATGTTGAAAAACTACTTTTTAAAGCCTCAATGTGAATGAAAAATTGCCATTTTTACAGACTTTTTCTCCTACTTAGAAGCTTCTATTTCGACCAAGTTCAGGCATTAGAATGACTCTAAACATATTTATTTTAGTTCCAAAAGTGATAATTCACATGCAATAGTCATTTACAGTCAAAAAATTCAACATAAAAAAATTACCATTTCTGACCATCTGGAGAAAGTTTGACAGGTCACAGGTCATCTTTTTTCAGTAGAAAATTGATTTTTTTTAACATGTTTTTATTTGAAAATAACACAATATGAGAAGGCAGTACATAGGATCCTGGTGGAGGTATCCATAAATGACAACATACCATTTCTTCCAGCATATTCCCTGGGATCTCAATCCTTCCCAGGCCATCACGTGAACAAAATAAAACAGTACAATATCTGCTCCCACTTTAAAGACAGTGGTGTAGCATCAGAGGCTACAAACAGTAAACAAATTAGAGACAATAAAAAGAAACCCCCATGCAAACCTGAGCAGTGGCTGCGGTCACCTACACTACTTTTCCCACATAAGATCCCGCACCCTCAAGGGGGAAAGGAGAGGGATACAAGAAGAAGAGAAGGTAACAAGGAGAGCAAGGGGGGGGATAAGAGGGAGAACAGAAGGAGGAGGGGCAATCCCCATAACGCCCATCAAGTCAGCATCACAGGCCAGATGCCCACATATAAACTTGCATGCTCCCCCCACACCACATGTAAATACATCCCCTCACACCGCCATCTCCATAGCAGGTGTCCATGGCCCCAGACCCTAGGAGGTAATGGGGGATCCGTCCTCTGGCAGCACCGCCTCCATCAAGCTATCCAACATATCCCCCCTTTGCTCCAAATCCAGTTCAGCATTCTCATCAGTGCGCATCACCCGTAATTGCCTCACCTCTGCCACGCCTCATTCATACAGGTCAATCACCCACCTCTGAACAGTTGGTGATCTGGGCTTCACCCAGTGGATAGCAGCACGTCTCTTAGTAAGCACCAGGCCCAGAAGTTCAAACCTGTGTCTCATTTTGGCCTCTCTTAGGAATCGGAAGCACCCCCAGAAGGCAGTGAGCGACCAAGGCCGCCTCCTGCACGCGTCTGGCCCCCTGCAGAGATCACAGGACCCCTTCCCAGTATCCTTGCAATTTACAACATTCCTATGCCATGTGGTGAATGTATGCCAGCTCCGACCCACATCTAGGGTAGGCAGCAGACAGTGACCTGTTAATCCTATGTAACCTTTGTGGGATCAAGTCTGTGTAGTGTAAATAATAAAATTGGGTGAGCTTGAAGCCTGCGTTGCTAGCCACCTCCTGGACCTGAGCAAAGGGTCTCCTCCAGTCGCTCTCAGAATGTGGCTCAGGCAAGTCATCAGTCCATCTGTCATGCATTACTGTCACCCTTAAAAGCCTTGTAGATAAGGGAAATTAAGCCTCGATCGGAACTGGGATTCAACAGAAGTTGTAATGCTCGGAGCCCTGCAGGCTTCGCAAGAAAACCCGTCCAGACCTCACGGATCGTCCGGACACTTTCACTTAGTACAAGAAATGACCCTGTTGCAGCTGAAACAGTTGCCATGCACCCCTCTTCGTGAGGAAAGTACCATTCAGATATATGTCGCCGGCCATGATGTAGTCCGAACTCGAACCACTATGACATAGCCATCACGGATTCTATGGATCTGAAAGGCATTAGTCATTGGAGGGGCAGCAATCAGGCATAAGGGGCCCGAAGCAACACTCGGGTGACATCTTGCCCCCAGACCACTGTCACTTGCTGGACAACAAATGGGTACTCTTGAGATATGCTCCCCACACCCTCCTGCATGAGGCAGAGCGGGAGGTCCGCACCAGCGCCCCACTCTCCCAGAAGGTCTTCTCTATATTCGGACCCCCTGTGTACCATTGGACTGCATATTGCAGAAGACCGAAAATAATAGAGCTGCAGGTCCAGTAATCCCAGAAATCCCCCGGCTCCGTGTCTAATTTCAGGATTTCCAATTTGACTATGCTCCTTTTACCAGCCCACACGAGGGCACCAGGAGACTATTTAATTTGGTAAACGTGGAGTTTGAAATGCTATACATGGCGTTCTGCAGGGCATACAGACAGCGGTGTAACAACTACATTCTGCAGAGGGCTACTCTGCCCATCATCAGAAGAGGCAGGCAGATCCAGAAACAAATTGCCTCCTCCAGGCTCTCAAAGACCCTCCCTATATTGACAGTATCGGGCCTCCGATGTGTTTGCCACCTGAATCCCTAAGTATCAGAAGTGGTCCCCCTCCCATATGAGCTCAGTCACGGGGAGACAGGTTGGATCCGCTTTCCCAAGTGCAGCCAAGGAGAAGAGTACCGTTTTCTGTCTGTTAATCTGCAGGCCAGGCGCCGCCTAAATATGTTCATAATCTGCAATAACACACCAATAGACTGCTCCGGGTGGTGAAATATATGAATGTGTCATGTTGTAGAGCGATACAACATGGGTTTGGGGCCCCACATCGATTCCCCACATATTAATATTGCGGCGAAGCCAAGTCACCAACGGCTCCGTCACTAAAGTTAAGAGGAGCAGACAAGGGTCAATCCTGTCTTGTGCCCCTCTCAATATGCATGCACTCCGACATCACACTTGTGGTGCAAACCCTCGCGACTGGCCCCGCATAGAGCAATTGCACCCAGGACAGAAAAGCCTGGCCAAGGCCCATGTTCTGCAGAACTTCCCAGAGGTACGCTTAATTAAGCGTATCAAGCGCTTTCTCAATATCTAATGCTACCAGTGCGGCCTCCAGGTATCCATCAATTACAGAGTTCAACACATGGGGCTATCAGCAAAAGTTAATCTGGGTGCCCCTGCCTGGCATGAAACTGCACTCATCACTGTGCACTAGGTGGGTCACCACTCCTCGCAGCCTGATTGCAGGAGCATTTGCAAGGATTTAGTGTCAACCTCCAGCAAAGACCTGGGTCTATAGGAGCTATGGTCTGCAGGATCCTTGCTCGGTTTGGGAAGCATAACAATCTGGGCCTCTCTCATGGATTGTGGCAGCATCCCTCTGTCTCTCGCCTATCGAAGAGTCTCCAATAAGCGGGGGACCAGTAGCCCAGTAAATGCCTGATAATACTCAGCTGGGAGCCCATCCAGGCCCAGTGCCTTGCACCGAGCCATCTCCCCCACCGCCTCCTGTGGTTCCTCCACCTACAGCTCCCCTCCAGACCCTCTATCTGTACAGCCGTAAGTCGGGGAAGCACCAAGCCTTCCAAAAAATTGCAGGACTCTGCCAGTCTGTCCCACCTCATCTCCCTATATACAGTCGCCAGGTGATCCCACAGGAGGAGATTGATGCCTGTCAGTGTCTTTTTAAGTACAAAAAGGCAGCCAGAACACTGATTGTCTGTTGCACCTAAGTACTGTGTATCTGAAAGAAACACGTTAGTTAGATTCCTCACCTTAGAATATCCCCAGGCGTCAGACTGGATCCGGAAGATTTTTCGTCAGCAATACCCCTTGCGCGTCGCTAGGCGTCGTCTGCGGCTCCGCGTCCGTCGTCGGCGTCGTGCGCCGGAATGAC
Source organism: Triturus cristatus (assembly GCF_964204655.1). Taxonomy (NCBI): domain Eukaryota; kingdom Metazoa; phylum Chordata; class Amphibia; order Caudata; family Salamandridae; genus Triturus; species Triturus cristatus. The sequence continues at coordinate 866,690,764 of NC_140589.1, forward strand.
GTCGTCGGAGTACTTAGACGCCGCCCTCGCGAGCTGACGTCAGTTCTTCTTTTTTCCGCGCCAGTAAGCGCAGATCCGGGAGAGCTACCCCTTTTAGTCTTTTTTGACTAAATCTTTTTTGATCACTTTTGATCCTTGTCTGTCGACATCTGGTGCCGGTAGGATGCCTGGGTTCAAGGCTTGCGAGGATTGCCATCGACTGATGTCGGTGACCGATCACCACCGCCGGTGCCTCTACTGTTTAGGCCCCGACCACGACGCGGAGTCGTGCTCCGATTGCCAGGCCCTGACTTCGAAGGCTCGGCGTGAGCGGTCCCGCAAGCTTCTCGAACTTCGCCACTCGGCTCCGCGTCGTGTGCGATCCCGGTCCAGGAGGAGGTCCAAGGATCGCTCGCGGAGCCCCAGCCGACGCCACCATCGATCGTTGGGCTCCAAGTCGTCGGGTAAGTCCAAACGCTCTAAGAAGTCCAAGAGGCGACATCGCTCTTCGGACTCCTCTCGCCGGTCGCGCGACTCGGCCGAGGGTCCGGGTGGTTCCACCCCCGCGGCTCCGTCGGAGCCGCAGGCGCCGCGCAAGTCTCCATACCCTCCGGTCCCTGGGACTGACGCGACGCCGGCGGAGGTCAGTGCCTTCCTCTCGGCCATGAGGAGCCTGGCCCCGCCGTCGACGCCCGCTGGCGCGCCTTCGGGCCCCGCGGACTCGACTAGGCGACCTTGCCTGCCGGCGGCTCCGGCGCCGTCGACGACTCCGGTCTCGACGCCGCTGGTCCCTGCGGGGCCCATGCCTGGGCCCCCGTCGACGCCGGTTGACCTAATCACTCCTCCGCCGGCGTCGACGACTGAACCACCGGCGCCGCCGGCGCAGACGCCTACACCTCCGGCGCCGCCGACGCCTTCGGCGCCGACTCCGGACGGCGTCCAACACCAGTTTAGCCCTATTCCGGACCCGGCGCCGCAACGGCGTCGACCGACGCCGCGTCCGGCGCCGCTTGAGACCTATCATCTCTACAGTCCGGCTCCGATCATTTCACCTGTTTATCAGGAATCGGAAGACGGGGGCGACTGGGAGGGGTTCGAGGACCCTATGGCTGTTCAGTCACAGCTTTCACAGGACTGGGCAGATGAACTGGGGGAGGCCAGTGGGCTGGACACCTCGCCGGACACTGGATTCACTTCTCCTCCGACTGTGGCTTCGGAGGAGGGTGCAGCATTTTCTGTGGTGCTGCGCAAGGCGGCCGCAGCCCTTGGGCTCGAGCTGCCTGCCGTGGCTGTGAGGACTAACATCCTCACTGAGGTGCTTCAAACCGCAGCAAGCTCCACTGAGCCTCTGCTGCCGTTCAATGAGGCCCTCACTGACGTTCTGCAGGGCACCTGGTCCAAGCCCTCCACAGTTCCTCCTGTGGATAGGAACGTTGCCAGGCGCCACCGCCCTGCTCCGGGCGACCCCAGTTTCCTGTCCCAACACCCCACCCCCGAGAGTCTGGTTATCCAGGCCTCTACCTCCCAATCCTCCTTCCCGACCGCTCCGCCGGACCGGGATTCCAAGAGACTCGAGCAGTTTGGCAAGAAACTGTTCTCGTCCCTTAGTTTGGGCCTGCGGTCTTTGAACACCGCCTGTCTCTTGGACCGTTATTCCCATTCTCTGTGGGATACGGTGGAGGACGTGCTGCCCCTGTGTCCGGAGGAGGTCCGAACACGTCTTACCCAGGCTTTGGCCGATGGGAGGGATGCAGCACGGCACGCCATACGATGTGGGCTTGACACCACGGACTCGCTGGGTAGGGCGATTTCCACCACGGTGGCGCTCCGCCGCCACGCCTGGATGCGGTCCACGTCATTTTCCGGGGATGTCCAGAACACCCTCATGGACATGCCCTTTGATGGCACTCGCCTGTTTGGTGAGAAGGCGGACAGTGCGCTGAACCGCTTTAAGGACTCCCGGGCTACGGCCAAGTCCTTGGGCCTCTCGGCTCCGCGGGCGCACACCTCCACTTTTCGCCCCTTTCGTGGCCAAGGAAGGGGCGCCTCCTCACGTACGCCAAGCCACCAGCCGCAGAACCAACCTGCGCGCGGTCGCGGACGTGGTTTCCGCCGTGGCGGATCTGGAGGACAACGTGGTCAGCCCACATCCACCCCGGCAGCATCCGCCTCAAAGCCTTCCTAGTCCGAGCTTTCAGGCCCATTCCACGCCGGTGGGCGGCAGAGTTCGCCATCACCTGCTCCACTGGCGGTCCATTACATCGGACAGGTGGGTGCTGCAAATCGTCCGAAGGGGCTACTCCCTCCCCTTCGAGACGACCCCTCCAGCCATGCCACCGCAGCACCACCGTATCTCGGGGGATCATTTGAATCTTCTCCGTGAGGAAGTTTCGGCCCTCTTGGCCAAGGGGGCCGTCGAGCGCGTTCCGAGTCCAGAAGTAGGTCGTGGTTGTTATTCCCACTACTTTCTGGTTCCCAAGAAGGGCAAAGGGGGCCTACGCCCCATCTTGGACCTCCGGAACGTAAATGCCTTCCTCCGAAAGGAAAGGTTCAAGATGTTAACGTTGGCTCAGGTTCTAGCTGCCCTAGACCCCGGAGACTGGATGGTAGCGTTGGACTTGCAGGACGCATATTTCCATATCCCCGTCCTGCCGGCCCACCGACGTTACCTGCGGTTCACGGTGGGCCAAGAGCACTTTCAGTTTACCGTGCTCCCCTTCGGCCTCACCAGTGCCCCTCAGGTGTTCACGAAGGTGGTGGCGGTGGTCGCAGCTCATCTGCGCAGATCAGGGGTTCCAGTCTTCCCCTATCTCGACGACTGGTTGTTGAAGGCGGGCTCGCCCCAGGCAGTCGTCTCCCACCTCCAGACTACGGCGGATCTCCTGCATTTGCTGGGGTTTTCCATCAACGTGCCGAAGTCACACCTGAGTCCCTCTCAGAAGCTCCTCTTCATCGGAGCGGTTCTCGATTCGGCGCAGTTCCGGGTCCATCCGCCGGAACAGCGGGTCCGGGATATACAGGCCCTGATTCCCATCTTTCGGCCTCTATCCCGGGTTTCGGTCAGGCTAGTGTTGCGGCTTCTGGGGCTGATGGCCTCCTGCATCCTACTAGTGCATCACGCCAGGCGGCGCATGCGGGCTCTGCAGTGGGACCTGAAGTTTCAGTGGGCCCAGCATCACGGCAACCTGTCCGACCATGTCTTGATCTCGGAGGGCACTGCACAACAGTTGCAGTGGTGGCTCACGGACCGCGATTGGGTCAAGGGCAAGAGCCTCTCCCTTCCCCAACCGGAGCATGTCGTAGTGACGGATGCATCCCTCCTGGGATGGGGTGGCCATATGGGAGAGGCGGAGATCAGAGGCCTCTGGTCTCCGGCGGAGTCTCGTCTCCACATCAACCTGTTGGAGTTGAGAGCGATCCGACTTGCACTGAAAGCCTTCCTTCCCTCTGTCAGGGGCAGTGTCGTGCAGGTGTTCACGGACAACACCACCGCCATGTGGTATTGCAACAAACAGGGCGGGGTGGGGTCGTGGACCCTTTGTCAGGAGGCTCTGCGCCTCTGGACGTGGCTGGAACACCAGGGCGTCACCCTAGTGTTTCAACATCGGGCGGGCTCTCTGAACGCCAGAGCGGACGAACTCAGCCGCCGGTGCATGATGGATCACGAATGGCGTCTGAACTCCGGGGTGGCGCAAGGTCTCTTTCAGCAGTGGGGAGAGCCTTGGTTAGATCTATTCGCCACCGAAGAGAACGTGCAATGTCAGCAGTTCTGAGCGTTGGAATTTCCAAGGCGGCACTCGCTCGGCAACGCTTTTCGTCACGAGTGGAGTTGCGGTCTGTTGTACGCCTTTCCGCCTATACCACTTCTGCCCAGAGTGCTGAAGAAGATCAGGCACGACCGGGCCCAAGTCATCTTGGTGGCTCCGGATTGGGCACGAAGATACTGGTATCCCGAGCTACTCAGTATGTTGACCGATCCCCCGATACGTCTGCCCCTTCGGGAGGATCTTCTGTCGCAGCAGCAGGGGACGGTCCTCCACCCGAACCTGTCCAGCCTCCACCTCCATGCGTGGAGATTGAGCGGCAGCAGTTGATGCCATTTGACTTGCCTCCTGAAGTCTGTGATATCATTCTGGCAGCCAGGCGTCCCTCCACAAAGACGGTATACGCCTGCCGGTGGAACAAATTTGTGGCATGGTGCACAGCAAAGGCTGTGGATCCCCTTTCCGCCCCTCTTTCTGAGGTTCTCCTCTTTCTTCTTTCTCTGGCCCGGCAGGGCTCTGCCCTGGGCACCCTGAAAGGTTATCTTGCTGCCATCTCCGCCTTCTTGCGGCTTCCTGATCAGCCTTCTCTTTTCAAGTCCCCTGTGGTTACACGCTTTCTCAAAGGCATTACTCACACGTTCCCTCCTGTCCCTTTTGTAATGCCTCAGTGGGACTTGAACCTGGTCTTGACATTCCTGATGTGCGCTCCCTTCGAGCCTCTTCACAATTGTCCTCTTCGTCTTCTGACTCTTAAGACTGCTTTTCTGGTAGCCATCACCTCGGCTAGACGGGTGAGTGAGCTCCAGGCTTTATCTTCAAAGCCTCCTTTTCTGTCTGTTTTTCCGGACAAGGTTGTCCTTCGGCCTCGTCCCTCCTTTCTTCCTAAAGTGGTGACTCCATTTCACCTTGGGCAGTCTGTCACCTTGCCCACCTTCTTTCCGCCTCCGCATCCTTCCAAAGAGGAAGAGAGGCTCCACCGTCGGTGGGTCGTTTTGTGTATCAAAATTTGCTATTCCTTAGCAAAAAAGGACCCTCCTGTTGGGCTGCGCGCCCATTCTACTCGGGCCACAGCGGCTACTACTGCTTTGGGACGGGGAGTCCCTTTGCAGGACATCTGTCAGGCGGCGACGTGGGCTTCGTTACACACGTTTGCCAGGCATTATTGCCTTGACAGCCAAGTCCGGAGGGATGGCTTCTTTGGCCGTTCTGTCCTCCAGGACTTTCTGGTGTGATCTTGGTTCGCAGACCCACCACCGGGGATGGTATTGCTTGGGTATCTATTCTAAGGTGAGGAATCTAACTAACGTGTTTCTTTCAGATGAACAAGTTACTTACCTTCGATAACGATGTATCTGTAAGAAACATTAGTTAGTTAGATTCCTCACCGACCCACCCATCCTCCCCGTTCTGCGAACTGACATCTAGGGTTAAGGTTATCCTTTTCAGGCCCCTAGATTTTATTTTTGGCACCAGTGTCGGTCTTTGCATGGCTCTGCGTTCCTGGCGCGGAAGCTATGTACAAGAACTGACGTCAGCGTGCGAGGGCGGCGTCTAAGTATTCCGACGACGTCATTCCGGCGCACGACGCCGACGACGTACGCGGAGCCGCAGACGACGCCTAGCGACGCGCAAGGGGTATTGCTGACGAAAAATCTTCCGGATCCAGTCTGACGCCTGGGGATATTCTAAGGTGAGGAATCTAACTAACTAATGTTTCTTACAGATACATCGTTACCGAAGGTAAGTAACTTGTTCTACAGAACCCCATATAAAGTACACATTGATCTAGGCATGATAGCATAACCACAGTTTCAATAAACGCCAGACAGTGGCATTAGACAGGTATTCTAGAAGGCACCCTTTTTAGTTGTGGTTGTTTTTATTAGAGGACTTGGTAACCATGTACAGATTTCCAAGAAGATTCAATGATGGGTGTCTTACCTAGAGCAGAAAAACAGGGGGGACTAATTCAGTTGAGGAACAACAGGGGCTGGAATTCAGAATACAACAAGCACAAAACAAGGATGCCCCTGAGACCATAAATACAAATACATTCACTTAACGCCTAGGCACAGTGTGTTACCTATGCTTAAGTTCCATTACAGAACTCAATTGTTTGTACACATAACCACTTTTTTGCTCGTTTTGAGAAAAAAGTTTTTCTTAGAAAAAAAAACATTTCATTATCACAAAGATTGGAGCGACACATAGAATGTTGCAAATTCATGAGCAATACACTTACGATCAGTTAAATTTGAACAGGTTCTTAACATCTTTTGGTCCTAAATCTTGATTAATCAAATAGACATCATAAATCGGGAAAATCATACATCATTTTTTCCTCGATTAATTTACAATACAAGGGTCCAAAGGTGAAGAGGTCAGAGATAACATTGATACAAATTGGATACAGTTATACCCCGGTTAATAGGTGCACTTCAACATTTCATCAACTCTCCAATCAATTATGTCATGTTACAACTCTTGACCTTGTGCAAAGAAAAAAATTGTGTAGAGTTGGGGGGGGGGGGGGGGGAGCTAACGCGTTTCGACTTTCGTGTGTAAGGACCACAACAGTTCAAAAGAAGGTCTTTCTCAGGGCTGTAATGCTTTGTATAGGACACTAAAAGGTGAAAAATAAAAGTCAGTATGGTGCCTGTTGATCTATTACATCATACCAAATATGTGTAAGGGCGGGGAGAGGAACAAAACACGATGCTTCCATACCTGAAAGATGAGGTGGAAGATATTACTTTCAGCAGAAGCCAATTCTTTTTAGAAATAGGCAGCAGCCACTACCTATAATAGCTTGCTCTCTGTAGGGTGAAGAGGTATGTGTCTCAGTATACATAAAAAACATCAGACGCACTAAGACTGCATGTAATTCTCTTGACTTAATGTGTTGCATCTATCTGCCACAGTGTAGGTTAATTGAAATATAACGTTGCCTAAAGGCGTCTGGTGAACTGATACTGGACATGCTCTGATGCGCGACATTGTACCAGGGCTCTTGTTTATTAGAGTGCCATTTAGAGACACATTAAGGTGGGCATATAGTAACGGTAAGCGCATTTTTCAACATAAAGTAACTTTAATGGTTGGCCAGTAATGCCAAACAGTCTACGGGATTGCAAAGGTACTCTCTATTTCACACCGGACATTTTGTTTATTACAATACTATTTAAAAACAAGCTGGAGTGGATATATGGTACCATAGGCATTTTTCAACATCGAATGACTTTGAAGGTCGGCAAGTAATGCCGCACAGTCTATGCAATTGTACAGATACTCTCTATTACGCAAAGCGCTCTAAGACGGAACATCCAGGGGAACGTCCGCAGAGTAGATCAAGATAATGCTTAGCGCTGTGCGCATGGCGGCCCAATTGTGCTGTGCGCATTTGTTTAAAAAGGCAGCTGGCAGGCCTAGGCGTTCACCAGTCTTTTGTCGGCGCACTTTCAAGATAGCGAGATAAAACACTTACATCGCCTGGGTGATTCCGTATTACATTTGCCGGAAAGACACTCCGCTTTCAATAAGAGTCAGCGCATTCATAGTGAAATGGCGGGTGTGCCCGTCCGTTTCTTCATCTGGTTCACACGATAACTGGTTGCTTTCACAGATTCTCAAGGGGCTCCAATGAGGAAACCTCTCAACAATCAGACGTCATTTCCGGGGACCTGACTTCTGATTCATTATATTCTTCTTCTGACATGCCTGACTTCCTAAAGAGAAAAGGGTCTAGGATGGTGATAGCGCCACCTAGCTAAAAAAACTGCTGTGTACATGTGTTGAAAAACTTTATGGATTGCTGTTATTGGTTTTAAATCAGCAACGACAATGAAATGCATTCTTTAGGGAAGTGTATATTGTATGGTGGGACCTCTTTTTACAAAAGGAAAAGAAAGGAAGAAATCACACGGATACTACTGCCCACAGTGTTGTAACACTTGTACAATGTTCAATATTCTGTCAAATACAATGCATAATTTCAGATAGTTCATTTAGCCCAAAATCAGTAGTTCCTAATTTCAGGATGTATTTGGCTTCATAGTTGACTAAGAGGGTGTCAATCATAACGCCTTTGATCTGTTTTAAGACGGTCCATTTTATTTCTTGTGGGCCATGGTTTTTTTCAATGCAGTGCTTCACCATCCAGGCTCCCAAAGACCCTCCCTATATTGACCGTATCAGGCCTCCGATGTGTTTGCCACCTGAATCGCTAAATATCGGAAGTGGTCCCCCTCCCATAAGAGCTCAGTCATGGGGAGACAGGTTGGATCCGCTTTCCCAAGCGCAGCCAAGGAGAACAGTACCGTTTCCTGTCTGTTAATCTGCAGGTCAGACGCCGCCCAATATATGTTCATAATCTGCAATAACACACCAACAGACTGCTCTGGGTGGTAAATATATGAATGTGTCATGTTGTAGAGCGATACAACATGGGTTTGGGGCCCCACCTCGATTCCCCACATATTCATATTGCGGCGAAGCCAAGTCACCAACGGCTCCATCACTAAAGTTAAGAGGAGCAGACAAGGGTCAATCCTGTCTACATGCAGTCTTAGTGCGTCTGATGTTTTTTATGTATACTGAGATACATACCTCTTCACCCTACAGAGAGCAAGCTATTATAGGTAGTGGCTGCTGCCTATTTCTAAAAAGAATTGGCTTCTGCTGAGAGTGATATCTTCCACCTCATCTTTCAGGTATGGAAGCATCGTGTTTTGTTCCTCTCCCCGCCCTTACACATATTTGGTATGATGTAATATATCAACAGGTACCATACTGATTTTTATTTTTCACCTTTTAGTGTCCTATACAAAGCATTACAGCCCTGAGGAAGACCTTCTTTTGAACTGTTGTGGTCCTTACACACGAAGGTCGAAATGCGTCAGCTCACCCCCCCCCCCTCCACCCCCCCCCCCCCCCCCCCCCCAACTCTACACAATTTCTTTCTTTGCACGAGGTCAAGAGTTGAAACATGACATAATTGATTGGAGAGTTGATGAAATGTTGAAGTGTACCTATTAACCGTGGTATAACTGTATCCAATTTGTATCAATGTTATCTCTGACCTCTTCACCTTTGGACCGTTGTATTGTAAATTAATCGAGGAAAAAATGATGTATGATTTTCCCAATTTATGATGACTATTTGATTAATCAAGATTTAGGACCAAAAGATGTTGAGAACCTGTTCAAATTTAACTGATCGTAAGTGTATTGCTCATGAATTTACAACATTCTATGCATCGCTCCAATGTTTGTGATAATGAAATGTTTTTTTTCTAAGAAAAACATTCTTCTCAAAAAGAGCAAAAAAGTGGTTATGTGTACAAACAATTGAATTAAAAATATTGAATATTTTTGATAAAATTCCCATCTTGGTGGCAATCACCTTCTTTGCTTACAGACTTACAGTTGTAAAAATGTTCTACATGTAATGTCGTTCTGTAATGGAACTTAAGCGTAGGTAACGCACTGTGCCTAGGCGTTAAGTGAATGTATTTGTATTTATGGTCTCAGGAGCATCCTTGTTTTGTGCTTGTTACCTAGAGCAGAGGCACGAAAGAGCTGTATAAGTCTTGCCTTGTGTAATCCAGCATAAGAGAAACAGAAAACAGAGCACAAGATAACTTATGAAAATAAAGAATTGATGCCACAAAACAAAGGTTTTGCAGCGTGAATCTTTTGTGGATTCACATGCTGTGCTTTACTCTGCCGTCTAGTGATTGGGTCCAGAAAAACAACTGCTTTGCGATTCAACCTTAATTTTGTGCTGTGAAACTTGTACAAAAAGAGCAACATGAGCAATCAGTAATATTTACAGAATCTTGTCCAATTATTAATATTAATGAGGCAGGGATTCTGATTATGATGCCTACAGAATGGACTGCAAATGCAGAGATCGAGGCCTGAGAGGGGCAGCATACCTCCATTGCTTCATTCGCAGAATGCCTGTTGATTTTTTTATCGTTGCCCTGTCCCATAAAGAGACAGGGACTTAGTAAAATAACCATTCTTTGAAAGAATTTGGGTCAGCAGCTCACATTCATAAAATGTAAGTGTTTTACTGACAGCCTTAACTTTGTAATTGGATACCACCTTCTTTTGGATGTCTCTACCCAATCGCAGGTTTAATATTTTTGTAATTACAGCCACAAAACATCAATATATTGCATTGTGATCCCAAAGGTAGTAGGGGCACCACCTTCATGCCCCTTCATCCTTATTCCTCAAAATGAGCTACAATGTGCAAATTGCAAGTCAACAAGACATTTGTGATTCACAATTTACATTTCGTACATTGTAACTTTCCTTTTTTGCAAATCGTAGGATTTAAAACAGCAAAAAGCAGTCATTGGTCTTTGTTGTGTTCATAAACCTATGTAGGTTATAATATGCAGCGTCCACTGTTCAAGGACAAATCAGTAAACTTTGCATTTATGTTCTCTGTGTATTTTTGCTTGATTACAGAGGCCGTGGCATGAGTATGAACACAACTTCCAAATTATGTATAAAGTTGGAATGGGGAATAAGCCCCCGATCCCAGAAAAGTTCAGCCCAGAGGGTAAAGATTTCCTTTCTCACTGTCTGGAAAGTGAGCCAAAGATGCGATGGACAGCTAGCCAGCTCCTTGATCATCCGTTTGTCAAGGTTTGTGCCACACTTTTTTTTCTAATAACTTCCAACCAGTTAAAAACAAAAACAAACATTGCGTTTGATTCTGTGGGAAAATTTAGTGTTTTGGTGTAAGGGTCTTGTTCATATGCTTACCACAGTCATATGATTGGAGCTCTCATATTCACTAGTAAAGTAAGTTACAGTATTTTGTTAAAGCTAGGTGTGTTCACAGGTAGGTGTGATGCAAGAACTTTATAATTGCTGCAAAGCATTAACTATAGTTATAGAGTTGGGAAGATACAATGTGGTTTTAATCTACAGGCTGCAACAACATAGCCATAAGTGTTCATCAGCAACCCTACTTCAGAACACTACTACAAAGAGGAACAGAGATAACAACTGAATGATTTCCCATCCAAAAATTGTATACTGGACAAGTATTTTACTGTTGTCCTCTTCATGAAGCCAGAACCAATATACAGGAAGTAGACAGCACCAAATCTGGTTGTGATAAAGATGATTCCCTAGGTTGACGTTGCAGTAATGGATATACTGAGTTGAAAGCCTTCTAGGAAATTAAATTGAAACCCTCTTCCTTTCTTTCAGTCACAGTATATTCCATGGTACCCATGTCTATTGGTTAGTTCATGCCAGAAGCACAAATTGCACAGGAGAGCCAAGTGGCTGTTATCAAGATCCAACATAGTTGGGAAGACAACACTTTATCTCACAAGTACCTCCTAGTGATCATTATGGTCAAGCTGTCAAAAAAGAAACAATTTCCAAAGAGATGTAAATCCATTTTCACAGGACTTGTTTCTGTAATTGTGCTACAGCATAATGAAGAATGTGTAAGGAGTGGCAAGTTAAGGAATGGAATTATTTGTATCTTTCTCAGTTGTCCTTTTCCTTCTTCCACTCCCCACAGCTCATTAAATTAGGGTGCTGCTCCAGGTAACACTGAGAGTCTCAAAGCAACAGACTCCTACGGTGTTCCTGTTGGAAATATCTTACCCTTCTCGATGTAGAGTTCATTCCAGGTGTGGTAACATATTTCATAAACATTAACTTTTCTCCCTTGCCTGCATTTGAGCTATGAGTATAAAGATACATTAGCTCAAGGCAAGGTGATTTTCTAGTTGCAAACTGTATCTCGCATAATGTATTCCTGGGATGAAGCACTTTTACATGCATTTATAGCTAGGAGGGATCTCTTCAAGTAGAGAAATAAAAGCTAGAAGCAAATCCACCCAGCATCAAGCACCTTCCTGTATAATGATATTTGTTTAGAAACGCTCTCTTGATTTGTGTTTCTGTGCCCATTATAGAAAATAACAGAACATTTTGGCTGGTCCACCTTCTGGGAGGTATCCAGTATGTATAATCTAGGATAAGTGGGCAAGCCTGGTCCTTCTGATCTAAAATATTGAACAAAGAGCTCTATTCTTACCAGTGTACTCTGTGTTTCCCATGACTTGTCTTAGGGGGCCAGTCTTTATTTAATTAATTATAGTAGGAAAAAACGTTTTAAAAATGTGTGGATTGTAAGTTTTTTTTAGGGTTATGGCCATATTTGATTATTTTCAGAAGATAATTTGAGTTTCGTACAGTGGCACTACATGAATTTCATTGTAAATTTTAAAACATTTCCTAGCTAACAGGAAGGTAAGTTTCAATTCTTTTAAGGACACGAGGGTGAGGATTATGCATTTCTGTCACTGCTTTAGTCCGACAGTAGGCATATAAAAAACAACATTGCCCAACTAGATTTTACACGAAGATAGGGAAAAGTGGTAGTCCAAATAACAACCAATCATAAAAACGTTCAGTCCATGACACTGTTGGCATCAAAACATTATCCAATAATCCTGATCTCACTCGCGTTTCTGCTCTGTTCCAAGTGAACAGAAAATCAAGACATTAACTAAATGAACATTATTCCCAAATGCTTTCTAGAAGTTAACCAAGTCACATAAACACAGTGTATTGTCAGAACATACAAGTACTAGTGTAACCCTATCTTAAACAGTACAAGTGCAATTGGTGTCTTTACTTAAATATACTACCTGTAACTCTCGGTTGGTTCATCACAGATTCATAAAGATAATTCCAGTGTGAGAGATAATCCTCACCTCCATATCCTTAATAGAATTGAAACTTTCCTTCACGTTAGCCAGGAACTTTTTTATTCTGTTTCAGGAGCAAAGGCTCATATTATGCACGTTTAATGCTTTTGAACCACCAAGGATGTCACACTGTCAGTGGGCTTAAAATAGAAATGTTTAAATGTGGACTCAGACGACCAATCAGTCGCTTTCATAATATCATCTAAACATTCTCCCAAAGAAAAAGCGTTTGAGGCCATGGCACCCTCAGCGGATTGAGGCCCAAATATAGACAAGTCAATAACTGCTTCCTGCATCCCCCATCTACCCCATCTAGTGATAGCTGGGGCTGGACCAACCTTGAAAGGTTTTTGATTGCAATCAAAAGTTGTTGTACCCCAGTAGGTCTTCAGTCAGGTTCTAATAAGCAATAATACAGGGACAACACACACTTTGGACATATCTTTAAATTTTGGGTATGATTCAACCCTAGAGTTACTTTTTGTGCATCTAGAAATGGTAAAAGTGACTCCATGTGGAGTAAACATCCTACCTGTTATGTCCATTGCTCTGATGTCCGACTTTCTTTTACAGGATACGAAGCATAATAGCACGGCTAGCTTACCTGACAGTTCCTTCCAGGCTAAGAACTGATTTTGTTCCCAAGAGAGGAAGAGATTAAGGACCTGATTGACATTCTACATGCCCTAGTACTTAGGGGCAGGTGGAACAGAAAGTCTTGACTCCTTTAAGCAATCAACACCCCATAGGGTATTCACCAACAGGTACACCATTAGATGTTCTGCAGAGGAGCCCGTGTTCAGTTGCCGCAAGTGCCGCCAATGTTCACCGCCTGCAGTGGGGACTTCAAAGCCCACAGTTCCAAGCGCCGGGGAGGCGCCAAATGCGTTTGTTTCGCGCCAGGATGCGCTCAAAGGGGGGCTCGGGCTCCTGCAACGCGACAGCCCGTTTTCGGTTGCCGCAAGTGCCGCCAGTGTTCACCGCCTGCAGTGGGGACTTCAAAGCCCACAGTTCCAAGCACCGGGGAGGGGCCAATGTGTTTGTTTCGCGCCAGTAGGCGCTCAAAAGGGGGCTTGGGCTCTCGCAGCACAGAAGGCGCACGGGTGTGCCCGGGCCACGCCCGGGCAAAGAGCGGGCCCGTCTGCACCCGTCCGAGACCGGTTGAGCCTGGGCTGGGCCTATTCTCTTGGCCCGTCAGTGGACATTCCCCTAAATCACCTACGGAGCTCTGCTGCCTGTTTATATCGCTGTGTCTCGTTCGCCGTCCGAGTCTTGTACTTTCGTGGAACCAACGGCGGTTAATGAGAAGATAGGACGGTGTCCGGCAGTATACTGCTTTATATATTGCACAGGTATTATTTATGCGGACTGCTTGGGAGACTGTTTTTTTGCTTTGGACATTATAGTGTGGTACATGGACATATCTAATTTGGCCAACCTTACCTAGTATATTAATTGGAGCAACATTGGAACTACTTCCCACTATTTAAGCGCTCTAATTCGCTAATTTTGAATCCATCTATCGAATCCCTCACGGTTAGGCGTAAGGGGACATTAGCCCCTGGAAGGACCACGACTGATACCACCGCCGCAGCAACTACCATGGATTTGTTCCTCCAGCGAGCGGCAGCAGTGCTAGATAAGGAGATTGAGTTGGTTAACCGACGCCTTTCTAGGTCTCCTGTCATCGCTCCACACCCCATACATGCTGACACACACGGGTCCTTGATTAGCGTTGAAGACGAACTTTTGAACTCTTCAAATAACATCGGGCTGCAGGAGGTTGGGCAAGATTGTATCAGGATATTCAGTCAGTCAACAGCCCAATTACCACCCCTTTCCCCTGCTATCATAATTAGTAATAAGGGGGGTAATGAAGCATCTTCAAATCAAGGGCATGCGGTGATTACCTCCAGCAAGCACCCGGGTACAACTAAAGTGACTAGGCAAGGGAGCTTATTCCTGGCTGAGTCGGGCGGTTCAGGGACAGGGATAGGTACTAAAAGGAAATCCTAAACAATGGGGCGCAAAGCTAAAAGATCAAAACCTAACCTGCTCCCCAAAACCCCAACATCCGCCCAAACACAGTCCAAATCTGATTTGACGGGCGCACTGGAATCTCACGAGGTAATGCTGATGAACCTGTTGGACTCTAAACTAGGCCCGATAATCCATTGTCTGACCCTGATAGAATTTTTTTTACAGGATCTCAAATGCTGTGTTTTAACTGCAATTGCAGGAGGGATAACTGTCCTACCAGGACAAAGTGCTTTATCGGAGCCACTTTCTTTGGACAGCCTGCCTAAAAATAGTAGGGGACAGCCACAGCCACAACCACAGCCACTGGGGGGGGGGGCAAGTAATTCCAAGCCAGGTAGTGCTAATACAAAGTGAAAGCTACAACAATAGGGACAGACTGCTCATTCTGGCAAACGTACCGGAAGAGAACCATCCAACAGGAGGACGGCCCCAAGGGGGAAGGGAAGTCCACTTGCAGCGGCTACCATTAATTCATCTGCCAGCGGAATCCACCCCCTATGTAGTGGTACTGGGGAACGTGCCAACACTCCCACAGCGTATGAAGGAGGGCTTTTTCCAGTTAAAGAACAAAGTTCTATTCTGGTTATTCCATAACACAACCCTGGGAATAAGGGTGGAGAAAAATATCAACTGGATAGGAAGTTCTCGCAAATCATGTACGGGTGATTGTGTTATTGTAAGTTTTAACAGGCCTCACATAGAAGAAAGGATTTTGTTCACAGATTTCCACCCTGCTCCCTTCGGCCCAAAGTCGACCATTGTGGTTTTACCACTTGGATATTTCTACAAACCAGACCCACCAGGGTATACTCACATCAGCACCACCAACATGGTTCCACTTGATGGTCCGATGCAGAGAACTTCATCTATTGGGAATGTTCACTTGAATTTGCCTCCATCAATAGTTTATTCCAGCGGACTTTTGGTCCCCCACCCTTGGAGATGTTTAATCGGTTTATTCCTTTGTCTATGATGGATGCTTGCGATTGACTTAGTAGTTCCCCACCGATGGACCTAGAGAACTCGTAAACCCAGCAAGACTCCTTGGTGCCAAGTAATGGGGGCCTATGTGTATATGATAATAATGTTATATCTTGGAATGTTGCAGGCTTGGTCAATAAGTTCTCTGATCCTACATGGATGGCATTTGTGAAAGAATTTTGTGTGATCTGTCTGCAGGAAACATGGGTGGTGGATTGTAGTCTATTTTTGAAGGGTTACAAGACTGTATACACTGGCTTGTGGAAGACAAAACCTGTCTTTGGCAATCTAACGCCACGGAGATATAAATAACAAGTCCACCCTTTGGTCTACCAGCCCTAGAGGGGGAAGCCGGGACAAAAAAAGACTTGAATGTATGAATGTATTATTAAATTTATAATGCGCTACAGCTACCCAAAAAGGGTTTCCCGGCGCAAAAGCAGATCAGAGACTGAGATAAATAACCTGCAAGCCTTTTCTATCTCAGGCTCTGCTCTGCTTTTGCGCCCGGAAACCCTTTTTGGGTAGCTGTAGTGCATTATAAATTTAATAATACTTACATACAAGTCTTTTTTTGTCCCGGCTTTCCCCTCTAGGGCTGGTAGACCAAAGGGTGGTCTTGTTATTTATAGCTCTGTGGCGTTAGATTGCCAAAGACAGGTTTTGTCTTCCACAAGCCCGTGTATACAGTCTTGGTCTTAAGAAGGGGGTCTAATAAAACGGTTCTTATACATTTTTTATAATTCTGTATCATGCCTTACTGGTGGGTGCAATATTCCCCTGTTGGGGTCTTTTATAAGGCAACATTGTAAAGCTGAACTTCATAATCTCATGATCACAGGGGACTTTAATATACACCCATGTGGAGACCCAAGGGCTACAAGTCTGGCTGTCCTAGGTTGCCCGCGTGTGAAGGGGATCCACTTTGAACACTCTACTCAGGGGGATGTCATGAATAACCTCCTTCTCGAATTTGACCTAATGTCGCTTATGTCACTAATTGATCCTTGTAGCAAGGCACCCGTCCCTTCAGGCACATTTATAGATTTTATATTAATTTAATCTTTCTTAAAAATCCTCATTCCAGGGTTTTTCTATACAGGAAAGTGCCTAAAGTGACCATAATCCTTTATGTGTTAAATTTTGTGAACTTTACTGACATGTAAAGAAGGAGTTGAGCCAACAGGTTCAATAAGACCAACAGGTGGTAGAAGATGGTTAAAGTAGACCCAGATTTCCCCAGACACTTTTTATAAATCGGTAAAAGAATCCTGTGCCAGCGAATTAGTTCTGTGTACCTCATCGTGCACATCCCCGGGCGAGGTTATCTCTGCTTTTAATACAAAGTCTGCTAGAGTAGGCAACCTTTTAAGTGCACCGACCCGCAGAACAGACATTTTGACCCCTAGATAGTTTGACTCCTGCTCGCTGGCGGCAAGAAAGTTGCGGGAAGCTCTTTACAGGAGTCCGAGAAACCAGACCCTGGTTAGAGCGTGCCGTAAAGATTATAAACTGAAATTGGCCAAACGCAAGTCTGCTCTGAAGGAGGAAGCATGGAGGGAGTTGAATGAGGCAAGTACTCTGAGGAACAGTTCTAGATTTTGGAGAATTATTAACAGCCCGTTTTTAGAGCATGGCGAAGGTAGCGCAACTAGTGCACACAATACTGATGACGAATGGGTGCTCCATTTTAAAACTATTTTTGAGTGCCGTCTGAGTTTATCTGTCAGCCAGTTCGAGAGGTAGATACCCCAGAACTAACCTTTGGGATGAGGGAGGTTGAGGGGGGTATCGCCGGACTAACAAGCAATAAAGCTCCGGGACCCGATGGCATCCCCCCCGGACCTTTTTAAATCTGACCCAACTTTTGGGGCACTGGTCCTTGTTACCGTAATTAACGCAGCAGTAAGGGATGGATGCCCTGAGTCCTGGGCTATCTCGACTCTAGTGCCTGTTTTCACAACAATCACAATCAAAGTATGCTTTATTCGAATAATATTCATAAAAGCAAGGTACAGTATACAATAACAATTCATTAAATACATTAAAAAACTATTAAATTCAGTACTTTTCGATACTACATACTTTTGACAAATTCTAATTAAGTTACATCCATAAGGGAGACATTATTTCGTTTGGCAGCGGTGTTGTTTAAATCACATACGGATGGACATAGTTGAAGCCCTGGGTTTAGCATTCCGCAATGATAACAGTGGATACTTATTATTAAAACAAGGACATTTAAATAATTTAAAAAATTTTAAAACAGATTACATACGATAAAATGCTGAAAGTTAGCAAGGGGGAGAATAGTAAAAAAAAAACTAGCAGTCTCCCCCAGTTCAAGAGAATAGTCAAGTGACTAGCAGTCTCAATCTAATCATCCACGCCCATCCTAGATACTTTGCAGTGGCAATTGAAATCCAAGGCAATGTGCTGGTACATATAATGCGTAGAGCAACAGTGCCACTAGTAGTTCCTAAATTTTTGCACATTGGAGTAAGCCATATACGCCGTGGAGCAGCATAGATTTGACAAGAAAACAAAAGATGACCAATAGTTTCCCTTTTTGTACCACAGGCAGGGCAGACGGCACTAGTTCCCACTTCCCATTTTGCTGTTAAAGATCTAAGGGGAAGTGCTCCAGCTCTTAGTTGGAAAAGAAGCTTCCTATCTCTTGGCTTGGTTATGATATCCCAGTAAGGCTCAAGATGGGGGTACATCTTGGCCTCTAGGAATTCTCTAGTCATATTGCCGGCACTGGAGCTACACCAGTCCCGCTGGGCAACCTTCTCCCAATAAATGGTCTTGAGCATACTTTTAGAAGGGAAGGTTGCACCTGCAGGATCTTCCCAGAGTGTGCTCAAACCAAGCTCAAGCAAGGATGCCCTAAGCGCTTTTAACCAACTTATTTTATGGTGAAGGTCAGTTCTTATGATGTCTAGAAAGCCCCCAGCATAATGAGAGAGCGCAGGCGTTGTCCATAACCTGCGCCAGTACAATATTGGGCGGAGCCGTGCCATATCTAAAATGGCTCTTCTACCCAAGTCATACTTAAGGGGCAGGAGTGGGTTGCTTTTGGGGACGCCTGTAATGGCCCTGAAAAATATATTCTCTGCGAGTTGAAGGGCCAGCATTTTTTCAAACCCCCACAGCTCAGCACCATAGAGTACAGAACCCAGAGCTTTAGCTTCATAAACCTGTAAAACAGGTTCCACAGGTTTAGTGAAGGATTTTCTATGCTCTGAGCTGATTGCGCCTGCCAGTTGCCTATGTTTAATTGTTGCGATTTCAATATGGTGCCGCCAGGCCTTCACATTGGATATATGCATACCCAAATAGGTGAAATTGTTCACTACCTCCAGCGGACGATTGTTTAAGGTGATTTTTGTCTTAAAACTGCGATGGGGATTGAAAGTCATCAGCTTAGTTTTAGAAATGTTTACTTCAAGGCCATACTCTTTGCAAAATTGGTCAAAGATTGACAGAGCACACTGCAATCCACTTGGCGTTTTAGCTAGGATGAGCGTGTCATCCGCGAACATTAAAATAGGAATTTTAATACCATCTAAAAAAGGAGCATCCACTTGGGCGGAAGTCATACGTGCTACAACATCATTTATATAAAGTGTAAAGAGGACTGGGGCCATCGAGCATCCCTGTCTAACGCCCCTCTCTACTGGGAAGTCTGAGGTAACTGAGCCTAAGCCACCCCACTGTATTCTTGCATAATTTGATTCGTGGAGTCTCATTATCATGGATAACAGATCATTTGGGATGCCCTGCTTCTGTAAAACCAACCATAACTTTAGTCGAGGTACCAGATCAAAGGCAGCCCGTAGATCGACAAAGGCCGCGTACAAGCTTCCTTTGCCGAGCACCACCGTCCTCCATTGAATCATGGTGAAACGAAAGACCTGATCCACCGTACTTATGGATCGTCGAAAGCCAGCCTGGAAGGATGAAAGGGCATTGGTCTCTTCTGCCCAGTCCAGGAGCCTATTGACGATCACACGCCCCACTACCTTTTGGATGGTATCTATAAGGCTTATAGGGCGGTAATTACCTGGCAATGATCGATCTCCTTTTTTGAAAATGGGGATAATTACTGCACCCTGCCACGATTTTGGTACTGGTGCGCCCAAGGCAATAGCATTAATAAGATGGTGGATGTATGAGCACCAGCGCTCTTTGTCGTTAACAAATAGATCCGCTGGCACACCATCAAGGCCAGGGGCTCGTCCGCAGGCAACTGCATCCAGAGCCATCATGATTTCACTAGGACAAAAAAGGTTTTCTTTTGGGAGGTCTACACGGATTGTCTCATGCTGCTCTGCAGTGTTAAAAACAGCATATTGGTTTTTAAAAAACTTTACCCATTCTGTTTCGGGGACATTGTTTTGAGGGGGTTCCGGACCACCTGATTTTCCCCACCTGACAATGTGCCAGAACTGTCGAGAATCCCTACTATCGCTAGCTGCCTTTAGCTCAATCCAGTGTTGGTTATCCCAAGCTTGTTTGGCCTTCACAATACTAGTTTTGTAATTTTTCCTGGCTGCTTGGATTGGAGCTGTTTGCCCTCCCTTGATAGCATTACCCAGTGCAAGTCTGCACTCCCTGCATTCATCATTGTACCATTTAGCTGGCTTTGGCACCCTATCACCTTTGTCCTTGACAGGCTTAAGGAAGTATCCCTTGATTTTATCAAAAAGGGAATTATGAATTCCTTCGACCCTGTCTAGACCATTGCTCAATATATTGCAGTCCTCTAGGTCTGATATGGCTTGGTCAACAAGGGTATTCATACTAACAATAGCCTGTTGATTGATTGCTACCTTTTCCCAGCGCAGCCTCCTCATGTTATTAGTGGGAAGAATCCGGGGTGGAGCGAGCACAGGAAGTCCCACAGGCAAGCCAGTGTGTGGCCACCACTTATGTGACAGGCACAGAGGATTATGGTCGCTCTCCAACCTTCCATCCACAGACATGTCACAAATTGATGGCCATAACTTTAGGCTGCATAACACATAATCAATTCTGCTATTGTATCTACCATTATCAAATGTGCTTGCACCTTTTCTATCTCCACTGGTCCTGCCATTCAGTGCTCTTAGCCCTTTTCCATAACATAAAGCATTTAAACCAATGGTATCAGCAGACCATCGCACTGTTGGAGGCAACTCTAGTTTAGGCACGCCCCATAGTCGATCCTCCTGCCTGTTTTTAAAAAGGGGGACCTTGACAGTACACACTGTTATAGGCTGATCTCGGTGTTGGATTCGGTGGTCAAGGTGGCGGGACGTGTGCTTTTAGAGAGGTTGACCACCTGGGCAGAGGAATACGATATACTTTCAGATGCACAGTATGGGTTCCGCACAGGTCGGCCCACCGTGGCCCAGTGCCTTAATCTTAGCATGATTCTTAATAAATACAGGGTTGCACGTTACGGCACTATTTATTTAGCTTTCATGGACATATCTTCCGCGTTTGAACGCGTGAACAGGGCTAAATTGTGGCAGTCAATGGAAGACATTGGGGTAGACAGTAACATCGTCCATTTTTTAGAAGCTCTTCACCGGGATACTAAGGCCAATGTTAGATTCTCGCAGGACCCGGAACTTTGATATAAAAAGAGGTGTATGCCAAGGGTGTATCTTTGCCCCCTTTTTGTGTAATCTTTATATCAATGACCTAGATAAGGCCCACTTATCAACAGGGGTAGATTACCCGCATGTAGGGCGACGAGGTCTCCCTGTTCTACTCTATGCGGATAACACAGTTCTTGTATCTAGGACTGCAAGGGGGCTCCAAATCCTGCTTGATGCCTTTTCTGACTTTGTCGGAACGGGTCTTATCTATAAATAACTCAAAATCTTACGTCATGCAAGTGGGGACTCGCCCCCCAAAAAAAATTTCAATTCAGGGTAGGTCCTGCTAAGGTACCTCGCACAAACGTTTTTTCATATATGGGGGTCCTACTGGATGATCAAATAAAATGGCGGCCTCTCAAACAAAGAAAGAAGGGGGATCTGGTGCGGGTGAATGCCGTCATTTTTATTTTAGCCTGTACACTAGGAAACAGACCTATTGCAGCCTTGTTGAAGATCAGCCAAGAGTGTAGCATCAGCCTCTTATGGGAGCGAAATATGGGGGCACACCACCACTGACGTTCTCCAGGTGGCCAAGAACTCATTTTTGAAGCGCTTGTTGGGTGTTCCGCGTGGCCTGTCTAACATGGTGGCACATGAGGAACTGGGGGTGCCTTATTTAAGGGACACTTTGGCACTCCGTCCCCTAATGTTATAGCTAAATATCTGGTTAAATGACGGATTAACGTTGAGCCAGTCGATTCTAAAAGAGTGTATCACCCTTGATCATGCACTCAATATACCTTGGCTCAGTTACATTAAGAGTAGTTTTGAAAAGCTAGGACGAGTCGACCTGTACAACAACCCTAAGCTAGTAACAAAAAAGCATGTGGGGATAACAAGGGAGTCCTTTAGCAGTTTGAGGAAATTGGAGAGGGAGGAGCTGGAACTGCGGAAGCCTAGTGTCCGTAAATGTATTATGTTAAAGACAACATCTTTTGCTGAGCCTTATCTTCTAGGGCTTTTATCTGCTTATGAACGATTTTTACTGACCGTGTTTCACCTGGATCTCTTTCACCTCCTGCTTGCCATACCTAGGGGGAGCAGTAGTGGTCAGTTGTTAGCACCCTGTGGCTGCGACAGAGAGTCTCCACAGGATCTGCTACCCTTTGTGTTATTTTGTAAATTTTATGAGGTTACCCGGAAGTTTTTTATTGTTCTGATTTTAAAAAGGATGAATTTTAAGCAGGCTCGCCCAGCTCTTCTGTACCTACAACTGCTGATTGATGAATGTATTTTCTTTGTCCTTGGTTATTTGAAATCAGTGGTGAAGTCCAGGGCCTGCCTTGAGTAAATGCTAACAAGGTCAGGGTTTATGATCACTCTTAAAACATATATACCCCAGTGGGACAGGATAAATCTACTGGAGAGCTTTTAATAAAGGGTAAGATTGTATGCACTTGAACTTTGCACCCTATTTTACAGATTACCAAGGACCTTTGTGGAATGTATTTTAACTGTGATAATTTGTATTGATATTTTATGAAATTTTTGTGTAATGATAACTTTTATGGTTTTATATTTCTGAAACCGAATAAAGTTGATTTGGCTGATCTGTAAGAATGTACTGACCTGTAAGCCCGCCTATGAAACACCGTTTCTGAATTAACATTTAGGACCTGCTCAATGTCGGCCCACATGAGACCCAGGTCCCGTTCAACCACCAAGAGGCCCATCTGGGTCATGCATATCGGTATTGCTTATCTGTGCTATCTGACCACGCTCGTCTGATAAGTTCTCTAGCTTTTCGCAAAAGGCTCTCTGTAATCTTCCATGCCATCAGTCTCAGAGAACTGTCTTCCACAAGGAAGTGATCTCGACCTAGTTGTTTGTGTAGAATGTTCTGAAGGAGGGGAGACGGATCAGTGATTCTGAGGAAAGTTCCATCAGCACTGAAAACCAGACTTGCGATTTCCAGATCAGGGTGATGTAACTAGCTCTGAGCATTGTCTCCTGACCTGTGCGGCCACTCTGATTATCACAGCAAATGGGGGAAAGGCATGTTTGGTCTCTATGCCCCAATTCTGCAGGAATGCATCTGTCGCTGCTGTCCCGGTTCAGGCCTCCAACTGAAGAAAGATGGAATCTTTATGGTCTAATCGGGATGCAAAGAGATCCTTGTGGAAAGGACCCCATCTGTACCAGAGTGCAAGAAAGAGTCTTGTGAAGGAGCATTGGCTTTCTGGAAGTGCCTTGAGTGCCAGTCCCACTTGGTGTCTTTTACCCTGGGTGATGCTCTGCTTTTACTGCTATCTGGCGATCTAGGAATAAGTGCTAGAATCCCTTTGCCAGTTCCGCCATCACCCGTGACCTTGTACCTCCAAAGTGATTGATTTAAAGGGCAGCTGACTCATTATTCAGTACACAACATTACACCATGTCATTTATTCAGAATCTGACTGCGAAGGACCCCGCCAGCAGCTTCAGACAATTGATATGGAGTGATAAGTCATCCTCTGACCATTTTTCTCCGGGGGAGTGTTTCCTCCACCTGGAGCCCCAGGCTGCTCTGCTTGCATCCAATTCTACATCTAGGTCCGGAAAGGATCCGAAGATTGCTCTCCTGTTCAAAGCCTCCATGTGATGTAGCTGCCAGGTAATTTCCTCCTTGGCTTTTTGAGATAGTTCTATCTGCTGAGAGTATGTTAACCCTTTGTGTAGGTGAGCAGTCCTTATGCATTGCAAAGACTGGTAGTGGAAAGCTCCTGGAAATATGGCTTTTATCGATGACGATAGGAGTTCATCCAATCGATCCAGTTGATGAGATATCTTGGGATTGTTCAATGCCTTTGTGAGTTCCTTCTTGATACCAGTCATCTTTTAGTTGGTAAGCTTTAAAATGTCTCGCTCTGAGTCTATCAGGAATCCCAGAAAAGTTGTCTCTTGAGCAGTTCCCAACTGTGACTTTTCCTTGTTGATTAAGAACACCAGTTAATGTAGAAGATATACTGTCTCCCAAATATGGTGAAGGATGTCCTTCGAACTGTTCATTAACATTATGTCGTTGGGATACTCTATGAGCTTCACCACTCCACCCAGTGGCATTCCAGACAAAGAAGTTTCCGTGCTGACGACAGTCCAAATGGAAGTGCAGCAAATTTGTAGACCTGATGCCACCAGGAACATTGGAAGAACCTGCAATGCGCAGGGGAAATTAGGTACTGCCAGGTGGATGTCCTTTAGGTCTAACCGGTTCAGTGGACGTAGTATATCTCGGACATAGCGCACTCCCTCTATCTTAAAATGCCAGTGGATCAGCCATCCTTTGAATTCTTTCAGCTTGATCACCGGCCGGTGGCCTTTGTCCTTTTTAGCAACAACAAGAAGGTGATGGATGGAATCCTTGAATTAATCTCAGCAACTGGCTATCCCTCAGGCCACTCCCCAATTCATAATTTTTCATCCACCATGCCACCTCAGTGTGGGCCCAGCCTTATGCACATTAGTGTTGAACCTGCTCCATTGCTCCTTCGGAAACAATCCAGCCCTAACTGCCAGGCCAGGGCTTCCCTAAACCGGAATTCAAGCAACCTAGGACAGGTTTCATCCTGATAAGGGCTCCTCAGCCAGGTTTAGCTTGATTTTAGTGGCACAGTACACTTAGGACCTATTTCTGGGCATACCTGTCGCACTTAGGGCTTCATCTGCAACAACGGAAGATAATGGATGAAATGCTTGAATTCATTTCAGCCACTGGCTATCTCTCAGGCCGCCTCCGAATCCATCATTTTTCTTCCAGCATGCCACCTTGGTTTGGACCCAGCCATATGCAAATCAGCCTTGACCCTGCTCCTCATGGGACCAGTCCTGCCGGAACTGCCAAGCCGGGTCCTCCCTGACACGGAATACAAGCAACCTAGGACCGTTTTCCCCCTGATAAGGGCTCATCAGCCAGGTAAAGCTTGAGTCCAGTGGCACAGTGAGCACAGCACCCTGCTCCCTGCCATCCCACCACCCCATGGTTGTTTATGATTGGCAAACATTTCTCCATCAGAAAAAAATCATTGACAAAGCCAATTGCTCTGCATTGCTTTCAAAGGGCGATATAAATATTATATATAACAAATGTTATTATGTTTTTATATACTGACGATATTTGGACGACGGAATTGTATTCAAATTGCAATCATTTTGTTTTAATCTGAAATGCCCATTTTATTATATTGTTTACGTCTGAATAAAAGTATTTGATTAATTGATTGACATCTAACCAAAATGTCAGGAAACCATTGGTAGATTGAAGCACCACATGCTTCGACAGTGAATGATACAAATAAAGTACAATTCCTACATTAGCTACTCAGAAATGGAAGATAAGAAGCATCTCCCATTCATTCATCAGGGTTAGTAATTGATCAGAGTCTAATGAAATGTGAACAATTTTATCAAAAATCCCTTTCCATTTTGCATCAAATTAAGTCAATTTTTCGCCCCACTCATCATGTAAAAAAAAAAAGCCTCTGGAAGCAGGAGCTATTACTTTTGTTCTGCCTGTGGTACATCTTCTTACCATTCTATAACTTCTGTGGAAAGTAGTTCAGTCTGTCAACTCTCACTACCACAAATCTTTCTTTTTCAGTACAATAAACAACTGATTTTACCTTCACCACCGTGGTACCACCCCATGTTCCGTATTTCCTTAAAAAATCGCACATTTTGCCATGTCATCATCACTAGCAAAATCATTTACATATGGTCCACCTGTGGCTTGGGCATACATATCCCACTCTTTTCTGAAAATGCAGATATGGTATGGAAGGGTGCGCACCATACTCTTATGTTTTTAGGTCTGATATTTGACATCACAGCTGTCAATTTGACCTATTCCTAACAATATAGATATAATGTGCTTTGGGTCTGCCCCTTGCAACCACTGGTTCACTTAACTCAGCCTTTTTCATCCATTGGCTTGACACATTGTCAATCACATCCCATCTCAGCTCAATGCAGTATTCCTCTCTCTCCTAATGCTTGTCAGTCACATCCTGTCTCAGATATCACATCCCGTCTCTGCTCAGTGTAGTATTCCTCTCTCTCCTAATGCTTGTCAATCACATCCTGTCTCAGCTATCACGTCCTGTCTCAGCTCAGTGCAGTAGTCCTCTCTCTCCTAATGCTTGTCAATCACATCCTGTCTCAGCTCAGTGCGGTATTCCTCTCTCTCCTAATGCTTGTCAGTCACATCCTGTCTCAGCTATCAAATCCCATCTCAGCTATCACATCTCATCTCAGCTATCACATCTCATCTCAGCTCAGTGTAGTATTCCTCTCTCTCCTAATGCTTGTCAATCACATCCTGTCTCAGCTCAGTGCGGTATTCCTCTCTCTCCTAATGCTTGTCAGTCACATCCTGTCTCAGCTATCAAATCCCATCTCAGCTATCACATCTCATCTCAGCTATCACATCTCATCTCAGCTATCACATCTCATCTCAGCTCAGTGTAGTATTCCGCTCTCTCCTAATGCTTGTCAATCACATCCTGTCTCAGTTATCACATCCTGTCTCAGCTCAGTGCGGTATTCCTCTCTCTCCTAATGCTTGTCAGTCACATCCTGTCTCAGCTATCACATCCTGTCTCAGCTATCACGTCCTGTCTCAGCTATCACGTCCTATCACAGCTCAGTGCAGTAGTCCTCTCTCTCCTAATGCTTGTCAATCACATCCTGTCTCAGCTATCACATCCTGTCTCAGCTCAGTGCGGTATTCCTCTCTCTCCTAATGCTTGTCAATCGCATCCTGTCTCAGCTATCACATCCTGTCTCAGCTATCACGTCCTGTCTCAGCTATCACATCCTGTCTCAGCTCAGTGCGGTATTCCTCTCTCTCCTAATGCTAGTTGTTTGGATGTATACTTTCGTCTCCAGGCCTGTATTTGCATTGAACTGCATGAGATACTACTTAACAACTGCAGTCCTCTCTGTCTACTCTTAAAAGCTCTCTCCTGTGTGTCTTGTTCTGTTCTCACAGCCAGGGACTGTGCACTCCTCGTCACCCCCGCCCACCATTCTCTTGCATTCCTCCAACCCCCTTCATCATTTTCTATGTTTTCCTCATCACCCCTACCACTCTCTTGCACTCTACCCTTTACTTGTGTCTTTCTTCATATGCTCCTCGTCATCTCCACTCTCTCGCATTCCTCACTCCTTTACCTGTGTGCTCCTCGCAAACCCCACCAGCCACCCTCCGGTTTTCTCCTCCTGCCTTTCTTAATGTGTACACTTTTGTCTCCTTGCGGTTTCTCATTAGATCTGACGAGAAATGCTTTTTTCCTTTTGTTTCTGGTTTCTGGAAACGAAAGGCAGGCAGTCGTGAAGACTCACTTGCCTTCAGTATTGGCTTTTTATTTCTATGGTAAAAGAAGATTGGTTGGGCGTTATAGTCCTTCCTTTCTTTGTATGGTATAGAAGCTAAGGAAGAACTGTAATGAAGGCTACATTGTCATCCAACCTTTACTTAAAACATAAGCAGGACCGTATGGAGCCCAAGTGAGCCTTCATCACTGTTCACCATTTTGTTTCTCTCTGGCTTTTATGTGTTCACACTGTGATCATTAGCACAATGAACCCAGGCCTATTGTCTTTTCAAATGCATGTTATAAACTCTTTGTTGCCTCGAGGAGGATTGAGGCAAGAGGTTGTCCAATATCTTGGTGTAATTTTAACAGGTCTGCTGGTGAAAAATTATGAACAAATAAATGTTTTATAAAGAAAGCAATAGTGCTGTATTTACTTAAACAATCATTTGAATCGGGCGTAAAAGTTAAATGTGGAATTTTGGAACTTGCAAAGATTTTCCAATTTTTTAGGTTGTCATCATCTGTTGCTGTTCTGCTGGCTAGCATCACCACCATGAATGTTCCACTGCATTGTTTTCCCAAAAGTTTATATATATATCATGACTTATTTTATAATGTGCTGTGTTTTCTCAGCTTTAGAGTATCTGACTAGTCCCTACATTTGCTGTGTGCAATGTCATGAGGTAATTTAGTCCACATTTGGATTCAGATGGCAAATTAAGACAAACTCTGCAAGCCTAACATGTGCAAGGGTAGCCACCCCACCACTCTCACCCCCATTCCTTTGTGATTAAGAGGAGGGGAGCAGGAGGGCATTCGTAACTCCACCCCTCTGGCTAATTCTTGTTAATATCAGATGCTTGCTGGCTGATTCCTCCGAACACTATCCAGCAATGTGCTCTCCTCCCTTGTCACCTTCTTCAGTAGGTGCAGCTCTACAAGTGGTAAAAATAGAATTCCCTGTATTTATGGAAAATAATTCAATGCGTGACATCGCTGCAGTGAACTATCGGCTTCTAAACCACTGCTCTGTGTGCAACAACAGTTCAGTATTGTGTGTTTAGATCCTCATCACAAATAGGTTTTTACTGTTTTAACTTTGGGCTACATGTGTGCCTCTTCCCTCTGTGTGCTATTGTTAATGCATTAAAATAAATAAATCCCTTTCTCTTTTCCTCATTCCAGGTTTGCACAGATGAAGAATGAACTCATTCACCGGATGTTCACTGTTAATCACAACTGTATGTAATATTTACACGAGGACTATGATGAGAAACAGTAACCATTGGATCTTACCGTGACTGAAGACTGCACAGGTGACAGGCGTCACTTTTACTGCTGCTCCCATCTCTTCTGTTTGCCACATGCTGCTTATGTGACCAGCTCTGCAAGAGTGACAGAAGTTGCATGTTCCAATGGAAGTGCCATTACTACTGTATATGGACCATAATTGTAATTTTTTATTCTCCTCTACGTTTCTCATATAACTGAGAACTGTAATATTAATATGTAGGTTTTTTTGAACTTTCTAGGTTTGAAAAAAAAGTTGTAGTGTTATCAGGCGTTCTGGACCTTGTACATGTTTTTAATCTCCCGTTTGTTGAGTGCACTGACTGTGAACTTTTACTTTTTTGGCCAGCTTCAGATTTGTTATGCAAAAAGCTGATTAATGAAATGTAATTAAAACATTTTTCTCAATAAATGGTTTATTTTAGGAGTTTTTCATCCTTTGTGATTTTGTATTTGTAGTGGGGTATATGAGCAGTTAGATTGGAATGATCAATATATTTTCTTTTTAGAGCTGTGGTGAGAGAATGAAGAAAGCAATGAAGTGTGAATCCTGAAATTGTAATAGTATTAATAACAATAACATTTTTGTGTAGCACATTCTGCCAAGCCATTGCCTCTTAGCACTGCACACAAATAATGAACTGATGGTAATGTTACTGATCTCAGAAATATTAATGAGCAAGCGAACCTGTGACTGCATGTTATGCATAGATGTCAGCAGCAAGTGCATAGTTCTGGTTTAAAATTAGGGAAGGAATACACATTTAATTCCCTGTAAATGCAGTAGCAGTGCATCTCTCATTATCATAATTTGAATTTTTCCTAGGCTGGCCTATATATTTTTGTTTAGTTCTTTTTATAATGAAAAAATGTAGCTCTGATGGATACTTCTAGTTGCAGATTCATCATAAGAATATCTCCAGGTGGCTGAATGGTGTCAGAGAATTTTCTCAGCAATTCTCCCACATGCCAGTAGGTGGCTCTATGTGGCTTTGCGATGACTCCCTACTGGCCCAGATGTAACAGAGCGGAGCTGCATTGGAGCACAATGTCAAAGTGCTGCTATTAGTTCCTTTATTTCTGTGCACTTCAATGTAGATCCGGAACTACGCGTCCAACTTTGTCGGTATTCTGACAAATTCTAAATGTAATTAAAAAGTGTGACATGGATGATGTCTCCACTGTTCCACTGAAAACAGCAGGATTCAAGCTGTGCTATGACTACAGGAGCAGATATCAAACATGGATACGCATGACGTGCCTTGGTGTTTGGGCTCCTGATACTGTAGTGTCTTGCAAGTATGGGCTCCTGAGGGACTGCGTAGGACAGTGGCTTGCTTAGAGCGGAATGCATTGAATGCTGACTTTGAATGTAGAATTCTCAGTTACATGCAGACAAATAAAGATGTGCAACTCTAAGCTCCGTGCGTGGCATAGTCCTTGGTGGGTGCCCAGGCTGGGGAGGACGCTATATAGACACAACTCAAAAATCGTGTGAGAAATGCACCCAAAGGCGATTCAGAAATGGGAGTTGTTAGAAATGGGGGTCTCTAGTTGGCAGAGGTAGGTACCTTTGTCCAAATAGGAATGCTTGCTTCTAGTCAGGGTAAGGGGGATACACACTTTAGATAACCCCTGCTCACCCCCTTGGTAGCTTGGCAAGAGCAGACAGGCTTATCCCAAAGGCAATGTGTAAAGTATTTGTACCAACACTCACAGTTGCACAGTGATAACACCACAAATGGACACCACACCGGTTTAGAAAATAAAGTATCTTTATCTAAACTTAACAAGACCAAAACTACAAAAATCCAACATACAAGTATTAAGAAAACTGACTTTCAAAAGGTTTTAGCAACAGAGTCCACAGAAAACTATGGATTCGTGATTTCTTGCAAAGTACCTGTTGTTGCGACAAAGTTCACCAAGCCAAACAGCCGCAGCAATGAGAAGCTTTAAAAAACAAAGAGAAGCGTCGTTCCTGAGTCCTTTGTGGATGCGATGCGACAGTTCTGCTGTACTCAGCGGAGCGATGCGTCGGGTACGGTCTGTCGGGGGAAGCGATGCGTCAGTTCTGAGACGACACCGATCCGCGGTTGATGCATCAGGGAAAACTTGCAGCACAGGAACGATGCGTGGAAATCCGGGATGCGCCGGCAAACGATGCAGCGGCGAGCGGCGCTGCATTGACCTTTTCAGCCACGATCCCTCGATGTGTCGATTCTTGCAGCGGTGACAGGCACTGCATCGGTTTCAGCAGCGGCGTAGTGGTACAGGGAGATTCTTCTCGCACCATGGCGTTGCGTCAGAAAAACTGTCACAAGAAGAGCGATGCGTCGATTTTCTTGTCGTTGCTTTGCTTTCCAGCTCCCATCAGCAGAAACAACCTCCAGAGGCCCCACACAGTCACAGGCACTCCTGGCAGGTCAGAACTCCCAGCAAGGAAGTACAGGGGAGCTGGGGGTGAAGTCTTTGTGTTCCAGAGACTTCAAAACAGGAGGCAAGCTTCACTCAACAAGCCCTTGGAGACTTTCCTCAAGCAGGGGACACAGCACACAGCAGAGTCCTTTTCCTTTCTTTGGCAGAAACAGCAACTGCAGGCCAACCCCAGACACACAATAAGGGCAGTACTTCTCCGTTTCTCCAGCTCTTCTCCTCAGCAAAGGTTCCTCTTGATTCCAGAATTAGTATAACGGTCTGGGGTTTTGGTTCTGATACTTATACCCCAAAATGTATTTGTTGTCTTTGTGCAATGGGCTCTGAACCCAGTTCAAACCAGTTCTGGGGGGCACTCTGCAAGTGCACAACAACATCCATTGTCAGTGTGAGCCCTGGCTCCAGACACACCACAGGGGGCGGAGCCATCATTGTAGAAGGCAGGCACAGCCCTATTCAGGTGTAGGTGCTACTCCTCCCACCACTCCAAATGCATATCAGGCCTATTCAGCCTAGCGGTGACTCATCCAGACTCTCTGGAGCCACTGCACATACCCAGCCCCTGTCACTCCAAAGCCAGACAGTCAATATACATCCTAGCAGAAACACACAGGATGGCTAAGCAAGAAAATACCTACTTTCTCAAAGTGGTATTTTCACACACAGAATGTAAAAATCACCTTTTCTAAAAGATGCATCTTTAGATTCTGAGTTCAGGCATACTAAACTTTATTTTCCTATCTGGTCCCAATTGTAAGTTATATTTATAGGATGTTATAAATTAACTCTCATGCTCTCCTATGGCGACAGATAGCCTTGCAATAGTGAAAAACAAAACTGGCAGTATTTCACTATCAGGACATGCCACACACATTAGGGCATGTCCTACCTTTCACATACACTGCACCCTGCCCACAGGGGTACCTTGGACCTACCTTAGGGGTGACTCACATGTAAGAAAACTGAAGGTTACGGCCTGGCAAGTGGGTGCACTTGCCAAGTCGACATGGCAGTTAACAACTGTGCACAGACACTGCGGTGGCAAGTCTGAGTTACCGTATCTGAAAGAGACACGTTGGTGATAGATTACTTACCTTAGAATATCCCCAGGCTAACGCCAAGTGCCATAATTTCTAACAATGCAAATGTAATGTTTATAAGTATCTGGTTAATGTATTTGAATTGTCCGTGCCCTGAATACAAAAAAGAATATCCCCAGGCGTCAGACTGGATCCGGAAAGTTTTTCGTCAGCAGTACCCCTGCGTGTCCGTCGCTGGCGTCGTAAGCGCCGTGATGATGTCGCAGAGACTACTTAGGCGCCACCCATGCGCGCTGACGTCGGTTCTTTCTTTTTCCGCACCAGCAAGCGCAGATCCGGTTAGAGCACGTACCCTAGTCACTTTTTGACTAACTTATTTGAGACTTTTATCTCTACTTCTTTGAGTCTTTGACTCCTAGTGCCGCGTAGGGATGCCTGGGTTTAAATCCTGCGGGGCCTCTCGCCGTATGATGTCAGTGGCCAACCCCCATGGCGTCTGTCGCTACTGTTTGGAGCGCGACCATGACTCCCGGTCGTGTTCCAACTGTCTGGCCATGGCTCTGAAGGCTTTGCGGGAGCGGTCCCGAAAGCTGCTGTAGTCACCGTGCTGTTCGAGGTCCAGGGGTCGCTCGAGGGACCGACCGCGGAGCCATCATAATCGCTCCTCGGGGTCGAAGTATTCACACTGGGAATTGGGTAAGAGACGTCACAAGAAAAAGTCGAAGAAGCATTTGCGCTCTCCAACGTCAACCCGTCGGTCTTCGGACACGGACGAGGTGGCCAGGGGTACTTCCCCCACGGCTCTGTTGGAGCCTGAGAGTCCCACGGCCTACTCACCTTATCCGGGTCCGTCGGCGACTCCGGCCCAGGTGTAAGAATTTCTTGTTGCCATGGACCGCATTTTCAAGCCTCGGGCTCCCGCTGGTGCGCCTTCGGGCCCCGCGATCCCAGTTGGGGGCCCTTGCTTGCCGGCGGCTCCGACCCCAGCGCCGCAGGGTCCTCCGCTGGCGGCCCCGGCGCCTCCCGCGGCTCTGTTCCCGGCGCCCCAATGGGTCTTATTTGTCCCACCCCCGCCCGGGTTTCCGGACAATTTTGCTCCGGGTTGGGACCCTAATTGGGACATGGAGCCGGATCGGCGCCGTTCCCAGCGCCGTTGGACCATTTGTATTCCCCTGTCCCTCCCCCACTGCAGCAGCCTGTGCCTCGAGCGGTGGAGGAGGGGGACGACTGGGAAGGGTCTGAGGACCCTCTTGCACTGCAGTGCGAGTCTGACCAGGAGTGGACGGAGGAATCAGAGGATGCAGGTGGCCTTGACCTCTCCTCTGAGCCTGGTTTTCAGTCTCCTCCAACTGTTATGTAGGAGGGCGCCACATATACTGTGGTGCTCCGTAGAGCAGCTGAGGCCCTTGACCTTGATCTGCCTACTGTCACTCTCAAAACCAACCTTCTCACTGAAGTTCTTCAGCCGGCGGCAAGTTCTATGGAGCCTCTGCTTCCGTTCAATGAGGCCTTAACGGATGTTTTGATGGGCACCTGGTCTAGACCAGCCACAGGGACTCCTGTGGATAAGAACGTGGCTAGGCGTCATTGCCCGGCACCCGGTGACCCTGCCTTTTTAACAAACCATCCAACTCCCGAGAGCCTGGTCATCCAGGCCTCCACTTCCCAAAGCGCATTCCCTACTGCACCGCCAGGATAAGGAATCAAAGAAGCTGGAGCAGTTTGGCAAGAAGTTGTTTTCCTCTGCCGGCTTGGGGCTGCGGTCAGTCAACACTGCATGCCTCTTGGGCCGCTACTCTCAAGCTGTGTGGGACACGGTGGCGCAGACACTGCCCCAGTGTCCGGAGGAGGTTCGGGCTGTACTTTCCCAAGCTGTTGCGGGGGGGAAAGACTCCGCAAAGTTCGCCATCTGGTGTGGGCTGGACACCGCGGACTCATTGGGTAGGGCGATCTCCACGACAGTGGCCCTGTGTCGCCACGCCTGGCTGCGGTCCACATGGTTTTCAGGGGATGTTCAGAGTTCCCTCATGGACATGCCTTTTGAAGGTACTCACCTGTTTGGCGATAAGGCAGACAGTGCGCTGGAACGTTTTAAGGACTCGGGCTACAGCCAAGTCCTTGGGTCTCTCCATCACGCGCCCGGCCACGTCTGCCTAACGTTGCTTTCATGGCCACAGAAGGGGCACCCCTACATGTTCGTTCAGCCAGAAGCCTGCGCAAAACCAACCTCAGTGCGTCAGCGGGCGTGGTGGCCGCTGTGGCGGCACAGAGGGCCAGCGTGTGGGTCAGTCCACCTCCGCTCCCGAAGCATCCGCCTCAAAGCCTTCCTAGTCTGAGCTTTGGGGTGCACCCCACGCCGGTGGGTGGCAGGATTCAACATCACCTCCCCCACTGGCGTTCTGTCACTTCGGACAGGTGGGTGCTGCAAATCATCCAAAGGGGCTACTCTCTCCCCTTCAAGTCTGCCCCCCCCCCCAGCCATGCCACCTCAGTTCCACCGCTTGTCGGGGGATCACTTTGCGCTTCTCCAACAGGAATTCATGGCCCTCTTGGCCAAGGGGGCCATCGAGCGAGTTCCTGGGCCAGAAGTAGGACGTGGTTGTTATTCCCACTACTTTCTGGTCCCCAAGAAGGAGAAAGGGGGCCTGCGCCCCATCTTCGACCTCAGGAATGTCAATCACTTCCTCCGGAAGGAGAAGTTCAAGATGTTGACTCTGGCCCAGGTCTTGGCTGCCCTCGACCTGGAGACTGGATGGTAGCGTTGGACTTTCAGGATGCATATTTTAATATTCCTGTCCTGCCGGCCCACCAGCGTTACCTGCGGTTCACGGTAGGCGAGGAGCATTTTCAGTTTGCCGTGCTTCCCTTCGGCCTTGCCAGTGCCCCTCGGGTGTTCACGAAAGTGATGGCGGTGGTCGCAGCTCATCTGCGCAGATCAGGAGTTTCAGTCTTCCCCTATCTCGACGACTGGTTGTTGAAGGCGGGCTCGCTCCAGGCAGTCGTCTCCCACCTCCAGACTACAGCCGACCTCCTGCATTTGCTAGGGTTCTCCATCAATGTGCCGAAGTTGTACCTGAGTCCCTCTCAGAAACTCCCCTTCATCGGAGCAATTCTGGATTCGACGCGGTTTTGGGTTTAACCTCCCGAACAGCGAGTCCGGGATATTCAGGCTATGATTCCGATCTTTCAGCCTCTATCCCGGGTTTCAGTCAGGATGACCCTCCGGCTCCTGGGCCTGATGGCCTCCTGCATCCTGCTAGTGCAACATGCCAGATGGCATATGCAGGCTCTGCAGTGGGACCTGAAGTTTCAGTGGGCACAGCATCAGGGCAACCTGTCCGATCACATCCAGATCTCAGAGGGCACTGCACGGCAATTGCAGTGGTGGCTCCCGAATCGCGATTGGGACAATGGCAGATCCCTCTCCCTTCCCCAACTGGAGCACACAGTGGTGACGGATACGTCCCTCCTGGAATGGGGCGGCCACTTGGGAGAGGTGGAGATCAGAGGCCTCTGGTCTCCGGCGGAGTCCTGGCTCCATATCAATCTTTTGGAGCTTCGGGCGATCCGACTTGCACTGAAGGCATTCCTTCCCTCTGTCCGGGGAAGTGTGGTGCAGGTGTTCACGGACAACACCACCACCATGTGGTATTGCAACAAACAGGGCGGGGTGGGGTCGTTGACCCTCTGTCAGGAGGCTCTGCGCCTCTGGACATGGCTAGAACATCAAGGCATTACCTTGGTGGTTCAACACCTGGCAGGCTCTCTGAACACCAGGGCGGACGAACTCAGCCGCCGGTGCATGATGGATCACGAATGGCATCTGAACTCGGACGTGGCGCAAGGTCTCTTTCTGCAGTGGGGAGAGCCTTGGTTAGATCTATTCGCTACCGAAGAGAACGCGCAATGTCATCAGTTCTGCGAGTTGGAATTTCCAAAGCGGGGCTCGCACGGCGACGCTTTTCGTCGTGAGTGGAGCTGCGGTCTGTTGTACGCCTTTCCGCTTATACCACTTCTGCCCAGAGTGCTGAAGAAGATTCGGCGCGACCGGGCCCAAGTCATCCTTGTGGTTCCGGATTGGGCACGAAGATACTGGTAACCCGAGCTACTCAGCATGGCGATCGATCCCCCGATCGGACTGCCTCTTCGGGAGGATCTTCTGTCGCAGCAGCAGGGGACAGTCCTCCACCCAACCCTGTCCAGCCTCCACCTCCATGCGTGGAGATTGAGTGGCGACAGTTGAAAGCTTTCGATCTTCCTCCCGAAGTATTTGATGTCATTCTGGCAGCCAGGCGTCCCTCCACTGAAATGGTATATGCCTGCAGGTGGAACAAATTTGTGGCATGGTGCCCCTCTTTCAGAAGTTCTTCTGTTCCTTCTCTCTTTGGCCCAGCAGGGCTCTGCTCTGGGCACTATCAAAGGTTATCTTTCGGCCATCTCCGCCTTTCTGCGGCTTCCAGATCAGCCTTCTCTTTTTAAGTCCCCGGTCGTTAATCGCTTCCTCAAAGGCATTACACACACGTTTCCTCCTTAGCCTTTCATAATGCCTCAATGGGACTTAAATCTTGTCTTGACCTATCTGATGTGCGCTCTCTTTAAGCCCCTTCATAACTGTCCCTTATGTCTCAAGACGGCTTTCCTGGTAGCTATCACCTCTGCCAGAATAGTGAGTGAGCTCCATGCTCTTTCTTCTAAACCTCCTTTCCTTTCTGTTCATCCAGGCAAGGTGGTTCTAAGGACCCGTCCTTCTTTCCTGCCAAAGGTTGTCATGCCCTTCCA
Organism: Triturus cristatus; assembly: GCF_964204655.1. Lineage (NCBI taxonomy): Eukaryota > Metazoa > Chordata > Amphibia > Caudata > Salamandridae > Triturus > Triturus cristatus. The sequence continues at coordinate 866,727,769 of NC_140589.1, forward strand.
TATCGGGCAGACCATCACTTTGCCCACCTTCTTTCTGCCTCTGCATCCTTCTAAGGAGGAAGAGAGGCTCCACTGTCTGGACCCAAAACGTGCGCTCTCGTTCTATCTGAAGCGTACACAACAGTTCTGGGTGGATGACCAGCTCTTTGTTGGCTACGTGGGTGCCAAAAAAGGTAGGGCCGTGCACAAACGAACCATCTCTCGGTGGATCGTTCTGTGCATCAAAGCATGTTACTCGTTGGCCAAGAAGGAGCCTCTTGTGGGGCTGCATGCCCATTCTACCAGGGCAACGGCAGCCACTACTGCCTTGGGACGCGGCGGTCCCTTGCAGGACATTTGTCGGACAGCTACGTGGGCCTCACTGCACACGTTTACCAAGCATTACTGCCTTGACAGTCAAGTCCGGAGAGACGGCTTCTTTGGCTGTTCTGTTCTCTGTGACTTTCTGGTGTAATCCTGTTTGCAGACCCACCACCGGGTTGGTATTGCTGGGGTATCTATTCTAAGGTAAGGAATCTATCACTAACGTGTCTCTTTCAGATGCACAAGTTACTACTTGTGTAACGGTATATCTATAAGAGACATTAGTTAGTGATAGATTCCTTACCGCCCCACCCATCCTCCCAGTTCTGCGAACTGATTCTAGGGTTAAGTTCATCGCTTTCAGGGCCCTAGTTTCATGGCACCAGTAGTCAGTTTCTTGCATGGCTCTCCGTTCCTGGCGCGAAAAGTCGTGTACAGAACTGACGTCAGCGCATATGGGTGGAGCCTAAGTAGTCTCCGTGACGTCATCTCGGCGCTTACGACACCAGCGACGGACGTGGAGCCGCACGACGCCACCTACCGACGCGCAGAGGTACTGCTGACGAATAACTTTCCGGATCCAGTCTGACGCCTGGGGATATTCTAAGGTAAGGAATCTATCACTAATTAATGTCTCTAACAGATATATTGTTATACAAGTAGTAACTTGTGCTTCAGGACTACTTGCATGGGTGGCACAATCCATGCTGCAGGCCGACTAGTAATTGATTTACCAGCCCTGGCACACTCAGTGCACTCTACTAGGGACTGACCAGTAAAACAAAAATGCCAATCAGGGAGAACCAATCATAATAACAAGTTACACAGAGAGCACATGCGCCTTAGTACTGATTAGCAGTGGTAAAGTGCCCAGAGTCCTAAAACCAACAACAACAGGTCAGGAAAAAATAGGAGGAAGCAAAATGTTTGGGGCTAACCCTGCAAAAAGGGCTAAGTCCAACACAACCCCCTTCCAACCTAAAGCCAGGGTAGACCAATCCATACCTCTAGGGGCTTCCCTGCTTGGGGCGAAAGAACATGGAACCTGGCTCGCAACAGCAGGTGTCTATTCCAGTTCTACACCTTCCTGAACCTAATTGGATCCCTCCATTCATACTATCAGGGCCCACTAAGCTAACCCATGTGGAACCCTTCTCCTCACCTGTGGACCCCATCTGTGCAGCAACTTAACTTACTTTGCTCACAGATGTGTCCCAACAGGCAGACAGTACCCACATGGCCAACAAAGTGGTGTGGCCCAGTCCACTCCTGGGGTATGACTCCTGTCCACCTCCCAGGGGCAACTCTGTCCACCAGGACAGCAAGCCACAGTGGCCACTGACAACTGTCAGTGATGAGAGCCAGGCCTCATGCCTTTCAGGCCTCGCTAACCTCTGTGACGTCTGAAAGTGGGGGGCGGTAGCCCCAGGTGCCTGGCACCTTTTGTCCACTCTCCTTCCTGCCAAGTCAGGTATGGCATCCTGACACTGGCCCACCAGCCTAGGGTCTGTACCCTGCGGCTAGAGAGGGGACGGGGGTGGGCTCTCCCACACCCTGTTCCCCTCCACTGGGATCTGCATCCTCCCACCGGGAGCAGTCCCCCATGATTCCAGAATTGTCAGAACACCTGTGGCAGGTGTTCTGCAAAATTCTCCCACCAGTTCAGGGGTACTATCCTGCAACTGGTACACCTGCCCAGGGTCTGTACCCTGTGGCTGGATATAGGACTGGGGTGGACTCTCCCACACCCGGTTCTCCTCCCTGGGGCTCTGCACCCTCACACCTGGAGCGGTACCCCCAGAAGCCAAACTGGTTTAAGCACTGTTAGCAGTCGCACCTTCCTCCAGGTCAGGAGGGACACCCTGAACCTGGTTCTCCAACTCGAGGTCTGTACCCTAAAGCTGGACCTGTGCCAGGCAACCCAGAACTTCTGTGGGAGTACACTGACCCCCCTAAGGGAAACACCCTCATGAGTTGTGCAAGAGTCCGCCTGGCGCAGGTCTCCAGCCTCCTGTCCCTATGTCAGAGCATGAGGACGCTCCAGGCCAAAAGTGGCCTCACCAGGGTCAGTCCAGGGGTGCTCTGACCTCAGAGCTAGCAACCCCTGACCCACTGGTCCTTCTACTGGGGACTTCGTCCCCCCTCACCCTTTTCTCTGGACTCATGCACCCTCCCCACTGGAGCGGTGCTGCCAGACACCAGAACTGGTGAGATGCTTGTTACAGCAGTCCCCCCCAGTTCACCTGACACTTTAGGATCCCCCTCAGGGGCTTGCCTCTCGGCACAGACTAGGCCCCCCTCCTGGTGTTCACTCCATGAACCAACCAGGCCCTGGGACTGGGTTTCAGGCACCTTGGGACACAGCCCACTCCTCCTCTGAGACAGGACGTGGGACCCTACACCCCTCCCAATACACTGGGACCTATCTGGGCTACCACTAACCTCCCCTACCTCACTTGGTTGGGGAAAACCTGAGCCAACCACCTCAGGGTCACTCCCAAAAGCTTCTTTAGACCCTCTGGAATTCATCAAAAGGTCTGCCCCAGTGCAAGGTCCCTGCGGTCAGAGAACTCACACTCCACCAGCTGTTGGCATAGCTCTGGAAAACAGGGACTTAAAATATGCTCTCCAACAATCGACTCACACAGCCCCACATGTGTTATCCAAGCTACCCTTTGCCTCACCGTCCAGTGCCTCACACAAGTACCCCACACCACTCTCTTGAGATTGGCAAGACAATGTCTGACTGTCTGTCACTCAACCCACACTCTTCTGGGAGGTCTCCACACTCACACACCAAGGCTCCTACCATGGTGGAACCCCTCTCCCTTCACCTCTCATCTAGAGTCAGCAGAGTGTCCCTCCCACCACTAGGAATATGAACCCCTGTGCCAGTTCCCCAATCCACCTCAGGGACACTTCACAAAACTGGAGCTACCTCATAACCCTGAACCCCATGGTGTATGTCAACCTCCTCCTTCAAGTCAGGCGCCACCTCTATGGGTGTGTGTACTTCTCCCTCAGCACTAGACACTACATTTTTGCTGCCACAATCTAAGCTGTACTCCACCTCCAACCCAGCCAAGCTCACCTCATGAGCTAAACACTTTTCCTTTTTCTTGGCTAAGACACTCATGGCCTCAAGCCTCTCAAGCTCCATATCATGCTCTCTCATTCTTAATTCATGTGCCAAAAGCAACTTCCTTTCTTCCAAGGCACGGGCGTTCTAGCTTTCCTCTGCCTTTAGTCTCATGACCTCCAATTCATGATCCCTGGCCCTTTGCCTTTCCTCCTCTGTAGAATAAGTCCAGGAAGAATGATTGCTGTCAGCCCTAGAGGCTGCTTTCCCAACAGGCCATCCTGGTATGATCTGAAACAGCCTTCTGGCACACCCCCATCCACATCTGCTTCATCTGTCTCCCCAGTTTCTCTGGCTTCCCACCAGGCCCCTAAGGCCTTCTGTAGCTCCTGTTTCCTAGAGTTGTTCCTCATGGGACATCCAATGCTCCTGCAGAACTGCTTGAGTTGCTCTACTTTGTAACTACTTAACATTTCAATGTCACACTCCAATTCTGCAGCCTCACTTGCTGGTTTACAACTCAGAGACATGGTGCGTGGATACTCATGGGTCAGATCAAAAATAGAACTAAACATAAATCACAGTATGTGGTTGCGTAGTGGACTGCACTAAACTAGTGATGTACACCAATCACTCTGGGTCAAGTATAAATACAAGTTCAAATCCTCACTGCTGACCACCAATGTTAGAAATGGGGGTCTCTAGTTGGCAGGGGTAGGTAGCTTTGTCCAAATAGGGACCCTTGCTTCTAGTCAGGGTAAGGGGGATACAAACGTTAGATAACCCCTGCTCACCCCCTTGGTAGCTTGGCAAGAGCAGACAGGCTTATCCCAAAGGCAATGTGTAAAGTATTTGTGCCAACACTCACAGTAACATCAGTGATAACACCACAAATGGTCACCACACCGGTTTAGGAAATAAAGAATCTTTATCTAAACTTAACAAAACCAAAACTACAATAATCCAACATACAAGTATTAAGAAAAATGACTTTCAAAAGGTTTTAGCAACTGAGTCAATAGAAAACTATGGATGCGTGATTTCTTGCAAAGTACCTGTTGTTGTGACAAAGTTCACCAAGCCAAACAGCCGCAGCAATGAGAAGCATTGAAAAGCAAAGAGATGCGTTGTTCCTGAGACCTTCGTGGATGCAATGCAACAGTTCCGCTGTACACAGGGGAGCGATACGTCAGATCCGGTCTGTAGGGGGAAGCGATGCGTCGGTCCTGAGACGACTCCGATCCGCGGGTGATGCGTCGGGAAAACTTGCAGCACAGGGACGAAGAGTGGAAATCTGGGAAGCGTCGGCAAACAATTCGGCGGCGGCGAGCGTCGCTGCGTCAACCTTTTCAACCGCGATCCCTCGATGTGTTGATTCTTGCAGCAGCGACAGGCGCTGCGTCGGTTTCAGCAGTGGCGTGGCGGTGCAGGGAGATTCTTCTCGCACCGCGCCGTTGTGTCGGAAAAACTGTCGCAAGAAGAGCGATGCGTCGATTTTCTTGTTGCATTGCATTCCAGCTCCCAGCAGCAGAAACAACCTCCAGAGGCCCCACACAGTCACAGGCACTCCTGGCTGGTCAGAACTCCTAGCAAGTAAGTTCAGGGGAGCTGGGGGTGAAGTCTTTGTGTTCCTGAGACTTCAAAACAGGAGGCAAGCTCTACTCAAGTTCTTGGAGACTTTCCTCAAGCAGGGGACACAGCACACAGCAAAGTCCTTCTCCTTTCTTTGGCTGAAACAGCAACTGCAGGCCACCCCTAGACACACAGCAAGGGCAGTACTTCTCCTCAGTTCTCCAGCTCTTCTCCTCAGCAAAGGTTCCCCTTGATTCCAGAAGAAGTCTAAAAGTCTGGGGTTTTGGGTCTGATACTTATACCCCAAAATGTCTTTGTTCTCTTTGTGCAAGGGGCTCTGAGCCCAGTTCAAACCAGTTCTGGGGGGCACTCTGCAATTGCACAACAACATCCATTGTGAGTGTGAGCCTTGGCTCCAGACACACCACAGGGGGGTGGAGCCATCATTATAGAAGGCAGACACAGCCCTATTCCGGTGCAGGTGCTACTCCTTCCACCACTCCAAATGCAGATCAGGCCTATTCAGCCTAGCGGTGACTCATCCAGACACTCTGGAGCCACTGCACATACCCAGCCCCTGTCGCCCCAAAGCCAGACAGTCAATACACATCCTAGCAGAAGCACTCAAGATGGCTAAGCAAGAAAATACCTACTTTCTAAAAGTGGTATTTTCAAACACAGAATGTAAAAATAACCTTTTCTAAAAGATGCATCTTTAGATTCTGAGTTCAGGCATACTAAACTTTATTTTCCTATCTGGTCCCAATGGTAAGTTATATTCATAAGATGTTATAAATGAACTCCCATGCTTTCCTATGGGGACAGAAGACCTTACAATAGTGAAAAACAAAATTGGCAGTATTTCACTATCGGGACCAATCATAATAACAATTTACACAGAGAGCATATGCACTGTAGTACTGATCAGCAATGGTAAAGTGCCCAGAGTCCTAAAACCAACAACAGGTCAGGAAAAAATAGGAGGAAGAAGCAAAAGGTTTGGGGATAACCCTGCAAAAAGGGCTGACATGAGTTGGGACTCGATGTTGGCAAACGTTAAAAAAAGTTCAAGGTTGAAGCATGGATCTCGCTGACACTCTTAAGTTACAGAGCCATTTAAAGTCCTGTTCAAGGAGTTGGTACAGCGTGATGTCCCATTCCCGCAAAGTTTTCCGGTAAGTCATAAGTGCAAGAAGGCTAAGCAGGACTCAATCCCATCTTGTCACTCAAAGTCAGAAGAAGAGAAGTGTGGCTCACTGGTTAGAGGAGGCATACCTTGAAGCAGAGGTCAGACCCGGGACCAGTTTGACTTTCACTGGTAGGCCCTCCTTCTGCACCAGCTAACCCTGTGGCACCAGTTAAGATGTTGGTTCTGCTCTAGTACTCGGTGTATGTCAGTCCCTTCTATGCCAACACCGATGGCACTAGCCCAATAACTAATTCCAATGCCAGTCTCTGACCCCGAACCATCTTCTGATAACTCCCGGCCTGTCGCACTACGAAATAACAAAGGTGTAACAAGTCATTTTGCAACAGAACTGTAATCCTCGACCTCTGGCTTGATGCCTGTAGGACTTGGCCCTTTTTGGCTAAAGTTCCCTAAACTTTTTGCTTTCCCTCTAGACCTGTTTTTCTGACATGGTGTTGCCAACTTAGATGCTTTGGACACTTTGCCACTGCTAAACAGTGGCAAAGTGCAAGTGCTCCCTGTATAAGTGTAATGGTAATTGGTTGTCCATGATTGGTATGTTTGCCTTACTAGTAAAGTCCCTAGTAAAGTGCACTATGTGTGCCAGGGCTGGTAATGCAAATGCTACTAGTGGGCCTGTAGCACTAATTGTGCCACCCACACAAGTAGCCTTAAAAAGGGAACTCAGGCCTGCCATTGCAGTGCCTGCGCGCAGTTTGTTAAACTGCCATGTTATTCTGACAAGTGCACCCACTTGCCAGACCTTACCCTTTCCTTTCTATGCAAGACAACCCTATATGTAGGTCCAAGGTACCCCCTGGGCAGGGTGCAGTGCATGTGAAAGGTAGGACATGTACTAAGGTGTGTACCATGTCCTGACAGTGAAATAATCTCCGTTTCGTTTTTCACTGTTGAAAGGCCATCTTGCCCATAGGATAGAAGGGGAAGGCTGTGTAATATGTTTTCCAGCCTATCTTCCCAAAGGCTTAAGATGGAGAGGTGAAGTTTAGTATGCCTGAACTCACAATGTAATAACACATCTTTTTATGAAGGTGGTTTTTGAACTGTGTGTTTAAAAGCCACATTTTTAGAAGTGGCTGGGATTTTGTGCTCTAACATTTCTGTGTGTCTCTGCCTGGTTGGGGATTGACTGTCTGGATTTGAAAGCAATAGGATCTGGGAAATGTCTTGACCCAGGGGAGGAGGAGAGACAGAAACAGGCTGGCCTGCATCTGGAGTGTAGGGGAGGAGTAGCCCTAAGAGGTGAAGAGGCCTGGGCTGCTGCTATAAAACCATTGTCCCATCTCCTGCTGAGTGATTGAGAATCCAGACCCCCCCCCACTAATCAAAGGAAGAAGGTGTCACTGGCAGGGAGGCACCCAGAACTGGTTTGAACAGGGGTCAGTGCCCCACTGAACACAAAGACTTCAACGCCATTGAGGGGTATAACTATGAGAGCTGAAGCCCCTGAACTTTGGAGAATGGCTTGATCAAGATTGAACAAGACTGGAGCTACTTCGTGGTCAAGAGGAACCTTTGCCAAGGAAGAAACAACAGAATAGACTGAAGGAAAGGACTGACCCTTGCTGTGTGTTCTGGGGCTGGCCTGCAGTTTGTTGTTTTAACCAAGGAAAGGCTAAAGGGACTTTGCTGTGTGCTGTGTCCCCGTGCTTGAAAGGACTTTGCTGTGCTGTGTCCTGAAGTAACTTATCCCGAGGTGAGCTGGCTCCCTGTTGCGGAAACTCAGGAACACAAAAGTTTCCAGGTAAGTCTCAGCGACGCTGTGTGCGTGTGCTTGTTGCAGCCTGAGACCCTCGTAAGCCGTGCCCTGTGATCGTGGGCACCAGGCGTCCAAGCAAGGATCAGCGATGCTGTGTGCGTGTGCTTTTTTCACCCTGAACCCTTTGTGAGGATTGTCCAGTTATCGTGTGCACCGGAATCCAAGTGAGTCTCATTGACACTATGTGCGTGTGCTTTGTGCAGCGTGAGACCTTCGTGAGGATTGCCTTGTTATCGTGCACCCGAAGTCCAAGTGAGTCTCATCGACGCTGTGTGCGTGTGCTTTGTGCAGCGTGAGACCTTCATGAGAATTGCCTTGTTATCGTGCACCCGGAGTCCATGTGAGTCTCAGCGACGCTGTGTGCGTGTACTTTGTGCAGCGTGCAACCTTCGGGAAGATTGCCATGTTAATGTGCACCCCGAGTTAAAGTGAGTCTCAGCGACGCTGTGCGCGTGTTCTTCGTGCAGCCTGAGACCTTCGTGTGGAGTGCCTGGTGATCGTGCACCCGAAGCTCAAGGGAGTCTCAGCGACGCTCGTGTGCCCTGTTGCAGCCTGAGATCTTCATAGCAGTAGCGGCCTGGACTGGCTGCCCCGGAGTCGTTGAGCCGCCGGCCCAAGCCCGCCATTGCCAATTCACAAAGATTGCATCGGAGGCCCAAGCCGCTGGATGAGTAGAGGAGAGTGAGTTCGTGCCCCCCAGGTAACGTGTGTCGACTCCTGGGGCGGGGTGCGGGCTCGGAGAGAGACGCTCTCTGCCTCTCTCTCATTCCGGCAGCGCGAGCCTCTGCTTCGGCTTATATTGCGGCTCGTATTGCCAAGGGAGTGGCAGTACCGGGGCAGGAGTGCGGATCTGCACTTTCTTTTACACCATACCTATGTTGGGGGCAACTGTTGACAGAGGCTGACTGCGAGTCAGAAGAAGTGGCGGAGAGACCGCCTAAGGCACCGTGATCGGTGCAGGAGTGTATTACGCATTATCTTATTTCTGCAGAACCGAGTACCTGATTGTCGTATTACACATTGCATCATTTCTGCATAACGGAGTACCTGATTAGTGTATTACGAATTGCATTATTCCTGCATAACGAACTACCTAATTAGTGTATGATGCATGGCATTATTTCTGCATAACGAACTACCTGATTGTCGTATGAGGAGTGGTCATAGAGCTAGTCCCTCTCTTTCCTTTAGTATAAGATAGGGAAACCTTGCCATTGCAAATCAGATATCCCTGGACGACGCTCTACAAGAAGAATCCTGGACCTTCGACGTTCCACTACCTTTGGAAGACTGAAGAATCTCCCTTGGGGTCAAGGAGTGACTCCCCTGCTTGGCAGGCACCAAAAACTTGAATCAACGGTCGCAAACTTTCCCGCTCCCGCTGGAGTCCAAAGTCCCTGCAGCCCCAGAAGTGGATTTCCTGACTTCTCGACGACCATTGTGAGTCCCCAGCAAAACTGAGGCGAGTGGACCCCACGAGTGACGAGGAACAGCAATACCCGGGTACCGTGCACTATTGTTGAGTGCAACCTCTTCACGGTGTTCTACGAACTTGTGCATTGGACCACGTGTGGTCCAAGCCTCCAACAGGATTTCCCTCGAAAATCAGAGGCCTACCTCGTCCCGAGTGACCGTGGGCTCCTGTGAAGCGAATCCTCACGAGCTGTCTTCGCGATCCCTTGCCGGCTGGCTTGTGGGTCCCGTGAAGACTTTCTCATCAAACCAAAGGGCTCCCCTGGTTACTCCAGGCCTGCCCTGACTTACCCTCGCTGGGTGAGTCCCTCAGAACTTGCTGGTCTGCACCGCGGACTTTCTTCACTTTCCACGAGACTTGCTGTTGCCAAGGCTTGTTGGCTCCAATCCGGTTGCCGACACCTCACTAAGCTGCAGACTTCGTGGGACACTCCGAATCCAGCTCCTGGTCATCGTTGACGCCTCCTGGACCTCGTGGCTGAAGAGTCAAAACACCCTTGATCACCTGAAATCACCCGACTTCCGTGGACATCCATCTTCCTGGCAAGTGACTGTGAACACTGTCCTTTCTGCTTTCAGGTCTTCTTCATCCTGAATCCAGCCTTGGATTCCACCGGACACTTCTCCAGTCTTCACAAGCAGCAAAACCTCTTCGGCTTCCATTGAAAACGACGACGCGACCCGACACCAAAAGACACCTATGCACCCGGCTTCCCTGGGTGAGGTAACTCGTGCACTCCGGTGCTCCTGTGGGTGTTGGCCCTCGAACTACTTATCTTGTAAGTGGCTTGCTTGTAGACTCTCTAGAAGTACCCTAAAACTTTAAAAATCCAACCGCGACTTGCTCCATTGAAATCAATAGGGAACCCGCGGCTGTGTTCTCACACTGCACACGTCTCCCGTGGGTCCTTTACTTACCTGCCTTGGGTGGATTAGTGAGGCCCCAGCGATTCTACAGGCCCTAAGCCTTGTCCCCTTGCAAGTCGACCTTCCTAAACCTCTTTTTTAGTATATGGTCTGGTACGCCCCTAGGGCCCCAGACATATTTGTGCTTAATTTATTGTGAAACGTTGATATTTGCATATGTTCCTGATTTCTAATCTCATAGAGAGATTAGTAGAGTGTGTCTAGTAATAAATACATATATATTTGATATATATACCTGTGTGGTGTCCCTTCATTTGGTAATTCAAGAGATTATAAGGTAAAACAAGCTGCTTTACATTCCTCTGAGACTTAGCTTGAAGGCTGCTCTCCACAGCTACCACTAGGATAGCTTTTTTAAAAGGTTGTCTTAAACCTATCTACTAGGAGTCGAATTGGACTGGTGCAAGGTGGCCACTATAACTAGTGACCAGCATATGGCAGGCCAACTTCTGTTATATTATGTTATTTGTGATTTATTACTACTCCAAAGAGTGTCCCGGCGCTACAGATGACCACAGACAACCAACAAAAGCAGAAAATAAAACGCCCATAGATGCCATCCTAAAAAAATAAAGAGGGGAGAGCTAGAGCTGAAAGAGCCACGTCTTCAGATTTCGTCTGAAGGACAAAAGATCAGAGTTTTGACGGAGTGAGATGGGGAGACCATTCCAAAGGCGAGAGGCCGTGACCTGAAAAGATCTTCCTCCGACCCGTGCGAGCCTAAATTTAGGGATTAGGGCTAGGGACTGAGAGGAGGATCTTAAAGAACGTTGAGGAATGTAAGGCTGAAGTCTTTCTCGTAGGCACGGGGCCCCAATCCCGTGGAGGGATTAAAAAACCAAAACCATAGCCTTAAAGTCAATTCTTTTTTTCACTGGAAGCCAGTGGAGTGAAGACAGCAGTTGAGAGGTATGAGTTCTAGGCTTAGTAAGAAAGATAGCCCTGGCTGCCACATTTTGAATAATTTGTAGCCAACTTAATTAATACTCGGGAAGACCCAGGTATAGAGAGTTCACATAGTCGAGTCTTGACAACACCAAAGCCTGTACCACAGTTTTTCGATGTGATACAGGAAGAAGTGGAAGAAAGTTTTTCAACATCTTCAAAATCCCGAAGCAAGTACCAGTGACAGATTGGACTTGCGTCTTCATAGAAAGAGCAGAGTCCAATTTTACCCCCAGATTCTTTGCAAGTGTCACTTCCGAGAGCGGGGGAGACCTATCCTGAGGCCACCAGGAGAGCCAGGCTTCATGGGCTTGGGGGCCAAAAAAAATAATTTCCGATTTACCGGAGTTACATTTTAATTGGTTATCATTAAACCATGTAAAAATCTTCCCAAGACAGTTTCTTATACATTCCCCGTCGAACTCCGAACCCTTCTCACTAGTGAACAACAACTGAGTGTCGACCGCGTATGATACTATTTTGGCTCCATGTTTTTCCGCTAGAAGGGCGAGGGGGGCAATGTACAAATTGAATAGCGTAGGGCTAAGGATAGATCCCTGTGGAACCCCGACATTCAAGGCAGGAATTTCAGCTGAGAAAGGGGGTACCCACACCGTTTGAGACCGGTTACTGAGAAAGGATCTCATCCATTTCAAGACCAGACCTCCAATCCCGCCCCTCTCCAAGCTTTGTAATAAAAGATTATGAGGGACGGTGTCGAAGGCCGCGGAGATTTATATCGTGTGGTCTAATCGTATATCTTTTTTCATAAAATGTATACTCGTTTTTATAAAACTTGTGTGGAGTCTATTTGTGGTGTCATCATTGGGTCGCTGTGAGCGTGGTTGCAAATACTTTACACATTTGCCTTGAAGGTAAGCCTGGCTGCTCGTGCAAAGCTACAAAAGGAGTGAGCGGGGGCTATCTCAGAAGGTGATCTTCCTTTCCCTGATGTGGAACCGCGGGTCCCTATTTGGCCTAAGGTACCTACCTTAGCCAACCAGGGATCCCGGGTCTAACAATGCCAGTATTACTAGGGTCTTATTTGGCTCAGACTCTGGCATGGTTCAAGGTTTGCAACATGTTTCACATGTTACTGACAGAGATGAAGAGGTTCACAATCAGCTCCCCCCTCACTATACTGATGATGGGACATACCCACAGACTGGGCTGGATTCACGACATGGGCCACCACCCAAAGGAAATGCTTTTTCCACTGTAGTTGTCAGAACGGCAGTGTAAGTACTTGATTTACAGTTGCCAACTGTTGTAACTTGTTAACTAAGATCCGTCAGCTAGGTCTGACTTCTGGGCTCCTTTTGCCATTCATCGAAACCTTTACATACACCCTTATGACCATTTGTTCCAAGTGAAGCTCGGGCCCTCTGGTCAGGAGACTTGTTGCCAAGCGACATAGGCCAGCCCCCAGTGATCTCAATTTTCAACTAGGCATCCTGTGTGTGAACACCTAGTGGTGCAAGGTCAGCAAGTAAAGTCACTCCCAATGTCTTTCCAACCAGCGCTCCAGATGGAGAGTCAAAACGTATTGATGCTTTTTGAAACAGAGTGCTCTCTTCGGCTAGTTTAGCCTTAAAATCATTGCACAGTGTGTACCTTCTGGGCAAGGATATGTATATTTTGTGGAACGTGGCCAGCGAATTCTTGCACAGGGCCTCACTGGCTCAAATGATACATGATAGCCAGTATAAGGCAAAGTCAGTCATTCCTGCTGGTTTGAACACCAAGGACTGTGTGTACAGAGTTTTTGGCACCAATGTAGTACTTAAAAGACATGCCTACTTATGATGAAACAGGTTTTCAGGGGATGTCCAGGTGTCTCTTTTGGACCTGCCCTTTGATGCTTCCAAATTGTTTGGAGAGAAGGCTGATTTGGCCCATGAGAGATTAAGGACAGTCAAGCCACAGCACGATCTCTCTTGTCTTTAGTCAACAGTCACAACTTGCCAAACTTAGTAGCAGCTCAGTCCTTTCGGAGCAGAGGCTATTTGTAGCGGCCTAGGTAGTTTGCACCAGCAGAGACATTTCTCCCCTTAACTCCTTCTCTTGCTGCATCGGCTGCCAAACCTTTTTTACTTGCCCTCACAGGTACATATTGTGCCATTAGGAGGCTGGATATGACGGTTCCTCACATGGGGGCGATCTAGCACTTCAGACAGATGGGTCTTGCAAATAATTCATAGGTGCTATGTCCTGCCTATTAAACTGTCAGCGGACCATTCTGCAATCTTGCTGCAAAACGTTGACCTTCTGCTGGCCAATGTTGCCATTGAGCATGGCCAGTTTTGGAAAGAGTGATGCTGTTCGTGCTCCTTCCTCATGCCGAAGAAGGATGCAGGCCTCAGGCCTATAAAGGCTCTCTGCCCACTTCGAAACTGCAAATTCAAACTGCTCACCCAGTCCCAGATTCTTTCTGCTCTGAACCCTAGAGACTGGATGGTGTGCTGGAGTTTGCGGACACATTTTTAAATACTGGTCCTGTGGTACTAGGGGCATTATCACGATGGGATTGGCACACTTCCAATTTGCTGTTCTCCCCTTCAGATTTACCTCAACCTCTCGGATGTTCATGAAAGTGATGGCAGTGGTCACTGCCCATCTTCAGGGGTCAGGGATACGTGTGTTCACATACCTTGATGATTGGCTGCTCAAGACGGGCTCACCATTGTCAGTCATAGACCACCTTTGCATGGCCGCTGGACTCCTGACATCTTGGGGATTTCCGTCAATGAGTCTAAGTCCCACCTTTGCCCCATGCTGAGGATTTATTATTGGGGCTGTCCTGGACACAGTGGTCTTCTAGTCCTTTCCACTGCCTTTGAGAGTCGATTGAGGATATGTGTCAGGGTCTTTGTGAGGGTGGTTATGGGGCGTCTTGGACTACTAGCCTTGTGCATCTTACTCATTCCAAAAACCAGGTGGCATGCGGACCCTAGAGTGGAACTTCAGGTTTCAGTGGCCTAGCATGCGGACTGCCTCTCTGAGTCCCTCCAGATCTCACAGGAGATGCTGCTGGATCTTCTGTAGTAGCAGACAAAGGCAAAGAACACGATCACCATGTGCTACTGCCACAAGCAAGAGGAGTGGGGTCTTGGAACCTGTGCCTGGAAGCCCTTAGGCAAGGGAATTGGCTGGATCAGTAGAATATCTTTCTGGCAGCAAACCATCTGGCAGGGTTTTTGAATACCAGTGCGGACAAGTTGAGCAGATGTTGACTGGAAGATCATGAGATGCATCTCCATTCCGAGGTCACAAGGGGGAACTTTGCTGAGAGGGGTATGCCCAGGTTTGATCTGTTTGCCACTAGTGAGAACAAGCGGTCTGAACTGCACAGCGCACTGGAGTTTCCTCCAGGACAATCACTAGGAAATGCATTCTGACTGCGATGGGACACGGGTCTCCTGTACGCATCCTCGACTTGTCCTCTCCTGTCTTCAATTCAGAGGAAAGTCAGGAAAGAGCAGACCCAAGTCATCATCCTAATAGCCCCATACTTGTCCAGGAGGGTTTTGGCTCAGCGCTCTTGAGCATTAGCAATTCTCCTTGGTACCGGCTACCACTGCAGGAGGAACTCCTGTCTCAGCGACAAGGGGGTCCTGTGCCTTTGCAACCTACACCTCCATGCGTGCAGATAACGCGGTGAGCGTTGAATGTGCTCGACCTGCCTTACGCAGTAGTCCGTGTTTTCCTTGCAGCACGTTGACAATTGCACGGATTGTACCGTACTGAATAAAATCTCAATAAAGATGGTTTAAAAAAAATCCTTGCAGTATGCAGCCCCATGAAAAAAATTCATCTGTGAACGGGTGTTCTTCATGCCGATCCCCTGCCAGCTAAGCTTTTGGATGTGTTGTTTGCGTTGTCATTTGCCCTGCAACGCTGCGCAGCTGGCACAGTTGAGGGTTATCTGTCAGGCCTTTCTCTGCATACCTGATCAACCATCTCTATTCCAGTCACCTTTTGTGATGCGTTTTAGCAAAGGTCTGACTCACTCCCCCACACCCCAACATCACCAGTGTAACATGGGTGCATGCCGGCTGGTGCACACTTTCACGAAATAGTCCTGGCTTGACAGCCAGGTCTGATGCCATTTTCCCTGATCCGCCTGGCCCACTCCCCAGAACCACTGTTGGGTGGTGCTGCTGTGATATAAGCAAAATGAACAGTAGATGGACAGAATGCAGAATCGTTATTTTGCTCACCATGCCATTCCAGTTTGAACCCAGCCATGTGCAAATCAGTCTTGACCCTGCGCCTCATGGGAACAGTCCAGCCCAAACTGCCAAGCCAGGTCCTCCCTGGAATGGAACCAAGCATCCTAGGACCGGTTTCGGGGTTTCACCCCTCTTCAGCCAGGATAGCTTGATTCCAGTGGCATGGAGAGCACAGGACTCATGTCTGAACATACCCGTCCCACTCGGGGTGACAAATGCAAAATGAACAGTAGATGGACAGAATGCAGAACAATGTCATACATTCACCCCAGTACAGAGATCTGGGCCTAAATCCATCGTTATTTTGCTCACCATGCCATTCCAGTTTGAACCCAGCCATATGCAAATCAGTCTTGACCCTGTGCCTCATGGGAACAGTCCAGCCCAAACTGCCAAGCCAGGTCCTCCCTGGACTGGAACCAAGCATCCTAGGACCGGTTTCGGGGTTTCACCCCTCTTGAGCCAGGATAGCCTGATTCCAGTGGCATGAAGAGCACGGACTCACGTCTGAGCATACCCGTCCCACTCGGGGTGACAAATGCAAATTGGTATGGCTGTGATATAAGCCACTTTTAAGTTGATCTGATTTCTTTGCACGTTTGACAATGCTCGTCGCTGCATGAAGCATCATTTTTAAGGGGGGGCGGGGGGCAGTTTGGGGGCACCCACCAGCACTGCACCGCTGCCATCTATAAGTGAGAGAGCCAGGGTTTGTATAGTTGTTCTGAAATCCGAGACAGGAATTCAGTATTTTAGTGTCTGCAGTAGAAGTAGTTGGGTTTGTGAACATATATGATACAGTATCCAAACACAAATTCTAAAAAGACTATATTTACTAATTTTAACAGAAAATATTAAGAAATTACATAGATGAAATGAAAGACTTTTTTCATAGCAAGACAGCTATTTATGTTATTTGGGAATACAAACAGGGGATCACATGTTAGGATAATAATAATAAGAGCACCAGCATGCCAAGGCCAAAAGTATTAGCATTGGCAGGAGTGTTGCTGGATGAATGAGGCATAAAGTCATATAATGTTCATAGAATGCCATCTTGTGGTCTGATCGGAAAACTACAGCTTGGTTTTCTGAAAGTTTCATATTGTAACTGCTCCCACAAAGAGATTTTATATTGAGACAATATCACATCATTTATCAATGATCAGCAAGAACCCGCCACACTGATCTTGAGATACTTTCCTCTATGAGCCTTCTGTGTTCGTCAGTGTGGGCGTTCATCATGTAAGTACCCCTTGCACCACATTGGTATCTTGTTATGTGAACATACGACCGGAAATCCCAAGTAGCAAGATGTGTAAAAAAAAAAAAAACGATATATATTTTATTTTTTACGGAGTTTTATATAGCGCGAACTTGACCCGAAGGTTTCAGGTATCAGAACGCTTTACATAGCACCAGTTGCGTTACATGAGGACACATTAGGCACAGGGAGATTAAGTGATTTGCCCAGAATCACAGGATGTTCAGCATCATTGCTGAGACTCAAACCCAGTTCCCCAGATTCGAGGTCAACCGCCCTAGCCCTTAGGCCAACTTCTTGCGTGTGAAGGCTGCTTGACCGTATGGCATGAGCTATAGTCTACATGTGTCAATAACAAATTTGAACACTAAACAGCTAAACCAAATCAGAACATGTGGGGCCAGATGTACAACCCTTTTTAGCTGTCACAAACGGGAAATCAGCAAGTTTGCAACAGTTAAAAAGGTGTGTGGTATGTACAAACCCTATTTTGTGAGTCAGTAACCTAATACTGACTCACAAAATAGGGTTTGCGGGTCGCTATTAGGAAGGGGTGTGCCAAGGGCGTCCCTTCTTAATTGCGAGTCGCACTAGTATGTATGATTGTTTTGCGACCGCAAAGGTAGTTACAAAACACTCGCAGTTTACCACCTACTTCAAGTAGGTGATAAGCCACTTGCAAACGGGAAAGGTTCACAAGGGGACCCCTTCCCCTCTGTGTTGGGCTGCAAAATTATTTTTTAAGAGAAAGCAGTGGACCCATGGACCACGTCCTACTCTTAAAAAATAAAACAAAAACGTTTCATTTTTCTTTTTTAAATGCATCCCATTTTCCTTTAAGAAAAACAAGCTGCATTTAAAAAAACTAAAAAAACTTCTTTGTATAAAAAGCAGTCACAGACATGGTGGTCTGCTGACTTCAGCAGGCTACCGTCCCTGTGAGTGCTGGCCATTCCCAATGTGTCACAAATTGTGACCTGCCTTAAGAATATTATTAAGGCAAGTCATTTGCGACCCATTTGGGAATCGCAAACAGTGTCTCAGACACTGTTGTACACTCCATTTTGCGAGTCGCAAAACATCGCAATTTGCGGCTCACAAAATGGAATGATCGTATCTGGCCCGTGATCCCCTGTTTGTATTTCCAAATAACATAAATACCTGTCTTGATTTGAAAAAAGTAATTTCTTCTATGCCATTTCTTAATATTCATTGTTAAGTGCTCTGTTCCATACTGTACCGTATGTAAGAATGATTCTGTACCCCTGCTGTTCTAGTTTGACCTTCAATGCCGCAGCCCAAGCCACAACAGGAAGATGATATACTGTATGCTATACTCATGATGTTTTATTTTTATTGCAAAACGAAAAAAAGAAGTTAAAAAATATATATATATATTCTTTGTTAAAATTAGTCAGGACGGTCTTTTTAGCATTTGTGTGTAGATACTGTATCATATGTTCAGTAAACCACCTCCTTTCAACTACTTCTACTTCCACGCCCCCGTGTAAATGAGGGAACCCCCTGTGATGATAGCGCTGGCTTTATATGTGCTCCAGTGCTATCTGTATTACATAAGGGGCCGCACAACCATTTGTGGCCCCTTCTTTAATACCAAAGTATCCCAGGGGCGCACAGAGTGGGCACAAACGGCTGTTGCGCCCCTCGGGCAGTTTGTATAATATAGACCCAGATGTATGTATATTTGTGGCATGATATATTTTAAGGTG
The DNA here is from genome assembly GCF_964204655.1 of Triturus cristatus. Lineage (NCBI taxonomy): Eukaryota > Metazoa > Chordata > Amphibia > Caudata > Salamandridae > Triturus > Triturus cristatus. The sequence goes on from NC_140589.1 coordinate 866,746,263, forward strand.
TGCTTGCTCCCATGTTGAATGTTTGTTTACTGTTTCTTGATTATGTTCTTGTTTTTAATCTTGTACTGTGGAATACAGAGGTTTAAATGGTCTGGAACTGATTACCTTTATTTTTTTTATTTTCTCTTCTTGAGTGCCGGGACTTCTCCTCAGATAAGGAGAGTACCGGTACTCATAGGGACCTGGCTGTGGCGCAGTTGGTGCTGCGCTCATGAACTCCTTACTCATCAGCTCATTCTGCATGGGTTAAAGTTTGCCTTTCAAACTGAGCTGAAGCCTGGGCGAAGCTGGCACAAAAGTCCCAGAACAGCAGTCACCAGTAGAACATAGCGATCTGAGGGGCATATCATCAAGGCCACGAGATAAAATTATCGCCGCTTTAGCGTCCGTTTTCGGGCCAAAAGCGTCGATAATCTTATCTCACTATTAGCAAGGAGACGCTATCGCGTGAATCCTTGCCGCAGCGCTCTTTCCCTTAACGCCCAGCTTTGCATCTTTAATGAGATGCAAAGTGGGCATTCCTCCCCAAAACAACGTGAGAAAACGACATTTCTCCTATCAACAATGTGAACACTAACCGCGGTTAGCGCTACTTTCCTTACGCCTGCTTTCAGGCTGACTTAGCCATTATATCCAATGGAAGGTGGATATAATGGCTAAGTCTGCCCTGCCCTACCCTATCAATAACGTATCGCTAATCGTTGTGCGATTATCTCTGGATTTCCAGCGATATTCGCACATTTGGCAGCTAACGCTGGAATGTTTATCGCCTCGGCGATGCGCATTGGTTAATAATGCGCTAACCGGGCGATAAATTCCAGAGATAGCCAGCGATAAATATGCAAGCGCTAAGCGCGCTTTGCGATATTTATCGCCGGCCCTTGATGATATGCCCCTACATGCGCCTGTGTGTAAATTATGAGAGAAGTATGGCTGCAGGTTGTTTCCTTTATCTTTAAGAGGGGGTTGAAAGGTGACCATAAAACATAATGGGCGCAGGCGTCCGTGCATGCTAAGGGCAATACAGCTTTTAAGCATGCCCATTGTTTTAAATGCCTGCAAATCTTCGCCCAGCAGACATTCAAATTAAAGGTATTTGCTTGAAAGAAAATCTCTTCTCTGCACCAATTTCCCCCCTTAACCCTAAAGAAAAGCAACATAAGAGGCAAAACAAATGATTTTTAATGTTTCACAAGTGGCAACTTCTTGCTTCAGGTGGAAAACCAGACCTAAATCAATTGTGACAGGAGGTTCGATGGGAGGTTTCATACAGTTCTGGATTTTAGCTGGTAAACCTTTGCGTTTTGGGATTTGCAGTTTCTTTTTCTCATTCTAAGTAAGAGATTTAAAAAAATCCTAGCATTCAAAGCCTGTATTGCGACAATCCGGAACAGATTGAACATGTCACATAGCATGGTGCAACTTGGGAACCACCAAGCCCCTACTCCCATATTGTTTGGAGCCCACACACAGCATGCATAAAACAAATATCAACGATAAACACTTTTGGCTTTTTTTATATTGAATAGGAAATCCTTTCGGGGTGCAGCTTCTGGTGTAGTCTCTATGCATTCATCTATTCTAGGCTGTCAGTAAATCCTTCTGCCTCTGGCATCTCTTTAGGTAAGGGATAAGATTCATGAGGGGAGAGTATGCATCCTTCATAAGAGGCCCTGCTGATTCTAGAAGTGAAAATATTATGCAGGAATCTAGACATAAATCAATGCATTCATGATTTATTTTTAAACTGCAGCACTGGTATTGATTCCTTAGTGTGCCATTTATTGATAAACATTAGTTATAGTACTGTAACCGTCTCAGGTGATTTGCAGCAGTCAAATCACCTCCATATCTCTGCTCCAGTGAGACACACATGTGGCAGTCTCTGAGAATGTTTAAAACTGCAAATAAGCACTTCCGACCCCTAGACTTGGTGCTGTACCTGTTCCCATTTTTGAGAGCCTCCCTTGTCCGGCATTCATGTGTAAGAGAACGTGTGTGAGCTAGAAAATAAAAGCTATGTGTGTGTGGGCAAGTGTGAGTTTGGCTTTGGGGAATTAAAAGCTGGACGTGTGTGTTTGTGTGAAGTTAAATGTGGTTCAGAGAGTATAAAATGGGGGTTTAAGTGTCTGAGGAGGTGGATAGGTGTGAAAGGCAACAAATATATTTAGACTTTTTTCAGCATGTAGGGAATGTGTATGTTAACAGTGTGTAACCGTTCATCTCTGTCTTATACAGAAACGTTTGTGATATTTTGTGAAGTTCTTTGATGATTTTGTGAATTTCTATAAGAAAATATCAGCCTTGTGAGCAAATGATGCAGCAGGTTTACTATTCAGAAAACAAATGTAGAGGTGGGAGGCAACAAATTAACAGGGAGAGTTGAGCCAAAGTTCTGGTTTGGCTCCAAGTGCAGTTGCACGAGCCGAGCGCTGGAAATGTTTGCAATGTAAATCATCCAACAGACATCACGTAAAATGGGATAAAGTCTCTTCAAAAGTAAAGAATAAAGCATATTTCTTTAACATGCGGTAGCTTTGGCATTATTAAGTCACATTATAGGAAAGGGTGATACAAAATATTTGCCTAAGATCACACAGTTTGGTTAAGTAGGGAAGCCGGAATTCACCTCGGGTTTTATTGTTTTACTTTGTACATATCAGCCACTAAATAGGTATCTACTTGTCCATCCTTTTTTACTTCAAATGTTAATGCTTTGTTTTTAACTTTGTGCATAAGGATACAGCGAGCATGGCAGGCAGGAGCCACATGAAAGCTCGGCTCATTTAGGGCTCGAGGGTAGAAGAGAACCTTGAGCTGGGCCAGAGCCCAACATCTGGCTTGAGCCAGCTTGATCTTTAAGTGGCCTCCCCACTTCTAGACAAAGGTATTTTAAGACTTTCTACTCATGAAGCCAACACACATTTAATTAATTTGGCAAGGGCCAAGGTTTGGCAGCAGATAGTGGGCGGAGTCACAAAGAGCCAAGTCTGGACTTATTTATTTTTTAAAACTCTGCCCCAAAGAATTTGACAAGACAAATGTGATAGTAACGTTATTCTGCCTTTCTTAACTGATCACAACAAGCTGCATTACAAAATATCACCTGGTACAGAGATCTTTGTGTATCCAGTACGTATCCGGGTACAAGGGCACTTCAATACCTATGGTGGTTAATACGCGTGCTGGAAATATCTGGGTGCATTCTTATCAAAGGTTTGACTCAGCACACAGCATGAAACATGCAGATCACAGATTTGGTTTTTATGTAGAAATCTCAGTTACCGGCAGGTCACAGGTTAAAATCATTCCCATATATCTTAGTGACTTGTGATGTTGCATCAAGGATATGGATGCAAACTATATAGCAAACGTTTGGAAATTTGCTGTTTTTTGCTCAATATTTTATTATTATAAGGTTACTAAAAAGGGTTATTTTACACTTAAGAACTTATTAAATTATATAAATGCTTATTAGTGTAATACTGAGACAGACATATTAGACATTCTTACAATGCATGCATATTTTTTGCATACAAAGTTTAGAAAGGTAAAAAACATAGCCACGCCCTTATGCCCACCCAAACTCCATCCCCAGTCCGCTGCTCCTTTGGTGAGTACCTGCACTTATTTTTTTACCATTTAAAGCACTGGTGCAATGACTTAATCTTCTAGGTCAATGGTTCTTAACCTTTTTTCTTCTGTGGGCTCCCACTTACTTATTACTGGTGCCCGGGGAACTCCACTGAATCATTATTGAAATCTGAGGACCCCCACTAAGTCATTACTGGAAGGCGGGGACCGTGGCCTAAGCAATTTTGATGATTTGAACCGCAAAACAATCGCAAAAATACAGAACTAAAAATTGCTCAAACAAATTCACATATGATGGAATATTTTATTTAATTGACAAATATAAAAAAAAAATCATTTTTTTTATTTAAATGGGAAGTTGGACATCTTCTAAATTAAACAGAGGCCACCCATCGTCCATACTATGTTCGATGCACTTGCACTGCTTCCACAAATCAATCTGAGGATACCAACTACATTTTCAGCCTTCAATTTCAAATTTCTTCACATTTACAGAATGTTTCAATCTACATTTCGCTTCTATATTTATATGCACTTTATTAATCTTATTTAATTTTCCAAGCAGTCATGCACCGTCTCAGTAGGCGTTGTGGACCCCTAGAATCGCTGGTATATGTCATTCTATGCTCCCTGCAATTCTTCCATCCTCAGTGGGGTTCTAATTTTCAGTGTCCAATGCTTCACATCCTGAGCGTCACTGGACAATGGATGGGAGTGGACTGCTCCCTGTTTAACACTCTACAACATTGTTGTCATGTTGTGTATTCCAGATGGTAAGATCTTGTGCACACAGTTCTGGGAGAATTTAAGAGCCTTCAGGTCCAGTACATTTAAGTGCAATGTGGATTTTGAAATTGTTAACGTATTTGCCTCATCAACTATAGGAGTGAAAAGAAAACATAATGTGCAGTAGGTGTCTGTGCACCATCAGGGGACTATGGTGACCTAAAATCCTAATATGATAACAGTAGTACGTCAAATTGTCAAACTCCTGAATTCTCTGGCACTCCATGTTACTTTTCCCTAATTCACAACTCGATTGCTACTGTGCATGTTGTGCAGTTTCACTGCTCTTGAAGTAGCTGCGTTTTCTGCTGCAGAAGAAAGTGTTTCTGCAATGTATCAACAACACTGGTCCGGAAATATTCTAGATGAGGACAGTAGATGGGCAGGTGGGTGTTCTAGCCAATCTTTCTGTAGTAGGTGTGGTTGATGACTTTTAAATTCAGAAGTGAAAATACATAGTGGAAGACAGGCAGCACATTATCCAGCGGAGGCGGGAACTAACTAAGCGACGTTCCTACAAGTGTTCTATGCATTCCTAATAATTCATTAGTCATTCAAGAAAGGCAGGGTGAGCAGTGTTGCAAGGTGATTCTCAGAACTCTTACCATCATTTCTGGTCATGTGTACTAGACACATTTTGTTCTTAGATTACCAGAAATTAATGGACAGGATTCTCCACCAAAAGCAGGAGGAGCACCTCCTTGCCTAAAGAGAAGAGTTGATCCCATCAGCAAACATCCTCAACATATTGGTTCCTTAAACCAAAGCACAGAAGGCGGTTGTAAATATATCCGAAACTACACAGTAAAGAGCCAGTGATGAAGAATGCTCTGCCTCCTGTTCTAGATCTAACAAGGTGTGAAGGGCAATATGTCAGTCCTAAGGTTTGGCACTGGTTTATTCCACATAAATTTGTTGTCAGAAAACCATGGAGAGGAACAAAGATGGCCCAGCGAACAGTTATGGCCATCAACATAATTCATTTTTTGACTATGGCCCTTAGGGTGGGTGAGATAAGATATTTTTTTATGCAGATCCGAAATCATTCTGGCGGCACAATTTTGAAGTAGCTCTTCTGTCCTTGGACTGTCATATAGACACTTTCCAACATTTAAGGATGATTGAATTAGAATGTAAACATTTCACCACCTATGTTTCAAAGGTCAATTAATGCTCTACTGACATAGCCAGATGTTTCACATCTTTAGATAGTGCGGATCACAGCCCCATCGATGAAGACTAGATTGTGGCTTCCCGCAATGAGAACTTTACAGTCATTGGTAAGACCTCAGTATTATTGGGATTCAGTTTTAAAGGTTTGATATCCACCGTCTGATTACATACAGACATGCATTGAGTGAATAGGTTCTTCTGTCTCTTAGTGTACCCTCTCCTTTTGGGGGAAATTTAAGTTGGGTGTTGTCCGTATGCATGTAAAGATGAACCCCCTACCGTGTCAAGTAGATCTACCAGCAATTCCATATTAATATTGAAAATAAAATGTAGTGAGACAGAGCCCTATGGGACACACCACTTCTTTTGTTGGAAATTAAATCTAAAGGGTGAGAGGGTAAATATCTCAAATGTTTCAGATAGGAAACATTTTAATAGCGCTCCTCAGTGCCCTACAAGAACAGCTAAGTGGAGTCTGGTAATCCGGACATTATATAACGGATAAACTATAACTCTGTCCTACATTATAAGGCTATTGCAAGTCACCTAGTAGTTCCATACCATATAGAAGAACGAGGCCAAAGGCATAGTTCCTTCATAAGGTTATAGAACTCTGAGGTGACTTGCAATATCCATATCACATACGGCGGGGGCTACTTTATTCCATATAATGCATAGTCACACCATCAGCTTTCCAGCAAACCACTTATAATTTAGGTGTGTAGTTCTTTCAGAAAGAAAGCATGTTTCAAAAATGGAGAATAAAATAACACCTCTAGTGCAAAATTAAAATCATACAAAAACATGTTGGATATTTATTGCAAAAAGATGTTAAAAACAGTTCAATATGTCAGTTTAAAAAAAAGCTAGCAGTAACTCAGGATATGTAGAAACATGCGGAAAGAATCTACTTTTTTATAATTATTGAAGGAATACAAAAAATAATCATGTTCTTTCTGGTAGTTAATGTAAGGTAGAAAAATAGAGCGGAAAAAAGAAATACAACGTTTCCTTTTTGTTGCTTTAAGGCACTGCTCCGTGACCAGACCTGCCTTTCAGCTCGGCTGCTGGCTCTGGCAGCAGGCTTTGTGATGCCAGAACTTGACAGCAATAACTTATTACAGTTGAGTTCTAACATATTTTCTTAATAATAGGCAACTGAGTGAGTCACTAGGCGCTGATTATAAAGAAATTATAGATGTGCATTTATGTAGGGAGTGCAGAATCCCATGATATATGGTATGATGTTGAAGTTCACGGAAAGATCTAACAAAACCAGGGCCTTGATTCTAGTACCATCCACCCCATGTCTCAGGTGAAGGACTGAGAGAATATTCGAAATCAACAAAGCCAGTGTACAGTAAATCAATACAAGGGGCACTGTTAGTCAAAAGAGTACTGGTCCACAAGTTCCAGACAAACCGGTATGTTTAGGGAAAGAAAGTAGACCTCTATGAAACAATACCCAGTTGGTATTAAAAGCCCTCACTCGCCAACCTGGTTGGTGACATGCTTCATCATCGGGCTTCCACTGGGACGACCGAATGTCATCCCAGTGTGCTGCAACGCCAGGTTACTGCGTAGCGGGGTTCTTGTGTGGGGATAGTGAATTTAAAATCTCCAATTGAGTCAAAAAATAAAACTTTAATAATTTTGCTAATTGGAAAAGAATAAAAGGGAGTGAGGGTCAAAAAAATAAAAGACCTGGTTCACTCCGCGGCGGTCAACATGTTTCTGCCTCTATGAGTGTTAGTCGGGCATTCTTCAGGACCAGAGTGGACGTGCGGAGCCCCGGTGGTGTGAACACTCTAAGGTTCACCCTACCGTGGACTACTTGTGTGAAAATCAAAAACTTGTAATGAAAAATCCGCCAAAAAATATTATTTGTTAAGGGGAGAGGAACGAGTTTATTCTGATATTACAAAGGACAAACAAACAGAAAGACAAAACATAAGAAGAATTATCAGTGTTTGTCGCAAAATCGTGCTCTACAACTCAGGAGTTAAGAACCGTCGTGCTCAGAGGACAAATGAGTGCCACTAGATCTACCTCAGGTGCAAAAAGGTGAAGATATGTGCACCTAGGTATATCCAAGTATCGGTGTTTGATAAAGCCAACGGCTAGTTATCATATCGGTTGTGACTACTAGTCAAATCTCGGAACGCACGTGAAATGTATTGGCGTGCCACTCAAAATACGGAGAAAAGGGAGGGCTCGGGAATGATTCAACTGCCCCCGATGCTCAATATGCACGTATTAGGATAAAATCTTACAGAGAGGCCAATCCGTTAAATGCCTCATGGATCCCGGGAGGGGGGTGGCAGCAAATTGGCACACCCTGCATCGAGGAAAGGAAAGACAAAGGGAAAGGGGAGTCCGGGTCATTAAATCGAATGGAGGAGAAAGAACCCGCTTACCTTCTCGGGCGGGGAGCGGTATGAATTACTTACGCCCTTGCTGCTCAGCACCCGTGGTAAACCTACACAGCCTCTTGCTGCCGGGTCAGGATGGTAGAGATCCGGGGCCGGAGGTGCGTATAAAAAGACAGTCGGAGCGTCCCCAGTTGGGCTCACAGAGAGAGCTTCAACGTGATTGGGTAGAATCACCCAGCTCCGTTACTGATTGGATTTGGAGTATCCAATAAGAGTGAAGAAAAGAAAAACGAGTCGTTCTTCGTGCTGAACGACGTGTTTACGTAGAAAAAAAGGGGAAAGAAAGAGGGGAGGCACAAAACTTTAATGACAGGTTCCTAAAGGGACACAAAGCAAACTAACACAGACCACACGTAGAGTGTGCAGAGGGGCCTGATGTTAGGGCCAGACCACAAATAGGTGAAGGTAAAGTGTTATGCATACGCTGAAATTGGTTCTGCTAGAAGTGACCGGTCGACAGACTCGCGTATTCAAGTGGTGCCTAGCTGTGCATAGGGGGTATGGGGCAGGTGATTAATCCCCAACTGTCTCAGATAAAATATATGAAATATCATATATAAAAGTCATGTATCGTAATGGCTGGGAACGTGGATTCTTCCAAATGACATTATTCAGTCATAGCAGCTGAGGTCTCTTAGTCACAGGAGTACATAGGGTATAAAAGGTAGACACTACCCATCCTGTGGACCATGAGTAGATTACAGAACATTAGTCCAAGGTACATTATCATTTAACCCATGGAGGTTAGTCCCCAGGCGATAGACCCATCTCTGCTCCCTTTCAAAGAGTACTTTGGGGATGTTTCTGCCTGTTGAAATCTCTTCGATCACAGTCCACTTTAAGTCATTGGTCGTGTGGTTGACGGATAGAAAGTGTTCACTCAATTTTGTGGTAGCACATTTACATCTGACGTTGCTCCGGTGTTCGCATATCCGGAGTTTGACCTTCCTCGTCGTCATCCCCACGTATCGTAGACCGCAAGGGCATGTAATAAGGTAAACCACATTTGATGTGTTACAGTTCGTATGACCTCTTTGGGTCCAGACCTTGTCGGGTTCAAGGTTGAGGGTTTTAGTGTGTGAGGTCAGATGGCATATGCTACAGTCAGAGCAAGGAAAATGTCCAGTTATCTTGGGGAGTCCCCATGCTTCAGTTATGGTTCTTTGTGGGGTCTCGGGGAACATCAAAGGGCGTGTATGTACAAGACTATTGCGGAGGCTCTGAGCGCGTTTAAACGAAAAGAGCGGTTTTTCCCAGTTACGATTAATGCTGTTAATTATCCCCCAATGTTTGTTGATAGTTTTTTTCAATTGGTTGGAAAGGGTACTGTAGGTGGTAACACATGTTAGTGGGATAGGAGCAGTATCTTTTACATAGTCAGTTAGGAGTACATCCCTTGGTTGGTTTCTCGCACGTTTATAGCTTCTGGAAAGGAGAGGGGAAGGGTACCCTCTAGCTCTCAATTTGGTTGTTAGATCGTGAGATTGGGCCTTGAAATCGCCCAAGGTGGTGCAATTTCGTCGTAGGCGGAGAAATTGTCCATAGGGTAAATTCTCCCTCAAGGTGCGTGGATGGAAACTAGTGAACTCGAGGAGATTGTTCCTCGAAGTAGGCTTGTAATAGGTCCTGGTTTGAAAGGACCCTTGTGTCTTAGTGATCACTACATCCAGGAATACAACTTCAGACTCGTCATATGTGTATGTAAAATTCAGGTTTGGATTCAGAGTGTTGATCCATGTGAGGAAAGACTGGAGGGCGTTGCTATTACCATGCCAGATCAATAGCACATCGTCTATATATCGCTTCCATAAGCCTATGGAAGAGCGATATGGATTTGAAGTAGGGAGGATGAACTCTTGTTCAAAAGCATACACGTACAATCCAGCCACACTGGGAGCGAAGGTACTCCCCATGGAAGTACCTGTGGATTGGAGATACAGATGTCCCTGGTATTCGAAGAAATTCTTTTTCAAGGCCAAAGAAGCACATTGGATTATGAACTCCTTTGTAGTTCTATACTCCCAGGGAGTGGAGTCAAGTGATTCTTCCAGGACCCTGATGGTTTCGTCCTGGGGAATGCTCGTATAAAGGCTTTCTATGTCTAATGTCACCAGTATGGTGTGTTCTGAGCACGTGGTGTTATTGAGTAGTTTTAGAAGGTCCTTCGTATCCTTAAGGTAAGTAATGGATTTTTGGACCAAGGGTTTCAGAAAGTGGTCACAGAAACGTGATAGGGGTTCCAAAAGAGAGCCGATCCCCGAGACTATAGGACGTCCTGGGGGAGGGAATCTCTCTTTATGGATTTTAGGAAGTGTGTAGAAATAAGGGATATTCCCCGGGCCTTCAGTGAGGAATCGTGCTTCAGCCCTGGTGATAACACCTTGTGTCTGTGCATCTTCAACAATACTCAAGATCTGAACCTTTAGCTCACCGGAGGGATCATTGAGGAGTGGTGTGTAATTCCGACGATCGTTTAACAATCGGAGGCACTCTTGGTCGTAGTCGGTGGTATTCAGTAGTACGACTGCGCCCCCCTTATCTGCAGGTTTTATGGTGAGATTGGGGTCCGCACGGAGAGAGGTGATGGCTCTGTATTCATCTGCCCTCAGGTTCTTAAAAGTAGTGGAGATGTCTAAATGTTCAATTTCGGCAAACACCGCTCGTTCAAAGGTTGTGATTTCCACAGGGATGGTATGTGGAGGGGGGTTAAAGGTGGATGGTGGGCGTAGGGGGGTGTCCCCTACGTCCAAGTCAGCTTCATCTGTAATGCGACCCTCGAAGAAAGTTTTTAGCTTCAACTTCCTGAAGAATGCTGCAAGTTCGCAGTGAAGGCGGAATTTATCGGGGCGGGCTGATGGAACAAAACCCAATCCCTTTTCCAAAATGGATCTCTCTTGGTCTGTCAGTGTTTTGTTCGACAGATTGACGATCAAGCTGTCGAGGTGCTCGGTCCCGAGGCCAACTGTTCCTGCGCTTGTTTGCTCCGGGTGTGGTTGCCCACTGGGTCGTCTTGTACCCAGTGTACTCTTTGGTTGGGCCCTCTCCGCCGGCCTTTTCCCCTTTGGCCCCTTTCTAAAAAAGCGTTCTGTGTAAAGGGATTAGGAGGGTACATTGGGGACGCATATCCAGGGTTCCAACCCAAATGTGGGCTAAATGGGTAATGGAATTGCATGGGGTGTGGGCCCATAACTCCTTGTTGTGGGGGAAAGTTTGCCCAAGGTGCTTGATTAGAAGGGGGGCGTGTTCTTCCTCTTTGTTTGCCTCTTCTGGTTTGTCTGAAACTGTTGTTACTAGAACCACTACTGTTGGAGGAGTTATCATCTGTGCCATAGGAGTTGGCTTCAGTTCTACGTATGGCCACAAAGGCAGGGTCAGCATAAGGATCGATTTTATTAAATTCAAATTTTTTCAGATCTTTCTGAAATTGATTCACCTTGCTCTGTGTGAGATTTTCTTTATACTCATTGATGTCCTTATTAAGTTCATCAAGTCGCTTTTTAAAACCCGTGAGTGTGGTTTTAAATTGTGTCTCTGTCTGGGTAATCTCGATCATAATTGCCTCGGACAGTCGGACGGCTGTTTTTATGATTAGGACTAACCAGTCTCGAGTGCAATGCCATGCTATCATTGCCCAGTCTTTTCTGAAGGTGGCATCCTCCAGAAAGATACGTGGAGCGTTGGTTACTAGTAGGCCCCTTGGGGCTGTATTAGTCCGTAGGTACTCCGTTAGGATTGTGCCATGGAGAATCGTGCGAATCGGATTTTTCTTCAACTCAGAGAGTTGTTCCCATTCGCTTGCATATGTTACTGTTTGCGATATGGAAGGGTCCGCAAATAGTGAGGGGCGTGCTAGGATAGCATCCACCTCAGAATCTGAGAAAGTAAGACCGAGAGAGGCCATACTGACTAAAGAAGGGGGGATGATGAAATCCCGGGAAGATAGAAAGAACCACCGCCTAAGATTAGGGGGGGACAAATGGTCTCTCACAGCTGTGCGCTGCTGAACTACCAAAAAATCAACAAGAGAGGAAGGGATCTACACGGCTAGTCCCCTCTGTAGTTTATTCGAAATCAACAAAGCCAGTGTACAGTAAATCAATACAAGGGGCACTGTTAGTCAAAAGAGTACTGGTCCACAAGTTCCAGACAAACCGGTATGTTTAGGAAAAGAAAGTAGACCTCTATGAAACAATACCCAGTTGGTATTAAAAGCCCTCACTCGCCAACCTGGTTGGTGACATGCTTCATCATCGGGCTTCCACTGGGACGACCGAATGTCATCCCAGTGTGCTGCAACGCCAGGTTACTGCGGAGCGGGGTTCTTGCCTTGTAGATATTCTTCAGGAAGTTGAAGCTAAAAGCTTTCTTCGAGGGTCGCATTACAGATGAAGCTGACTTGGACGTAGGGGACACCCCCCTACGCCCACCATCCACCTTTAACCCCCCTCCACATACCATCCCTGTGGAAATCACAACCTTTGAACGAGTGGTGTTTGCCGAAATTGAACATTTAGACATCTCCACTACTTTTAAGAACCTGAGGGCAGATGAATACAGAGCCATCACCTCTCTCCGTGCGGACCCCAATCTCACCATAAAACCTGCAGATAAGGGGGGCGCAGTCGTACTACTGAATACCACCGACTACGACCAAGAGTGCCTCCGATTGTTAAACGATCGTCGGAATTACACACCACTCCTCAATGATCCCTCCGGTGAGCTAAAGGTTCAGATCTTGAGTATTGTTGAAGATGCACAGACACAAGGTGTTATCACCAGGGCTGAAGCACGATTCCTCACTGAAGGCCCGGGGAATATCCCTTATTTCTACACACTTCCTAAAATCCATAAAGAGAGATTCCCTCCCCCAGGACGTCCTATAGTCTCGGGGATCGGCTCTATTTTGGAACCCCTATCACGTTTCTGTGACCACTTTCTGAAACCCTTGGTCCAAAAATCTATTACTTACCTTAAGGATACGAAGGACCTTCTAAAACTACTCAATAACACCACGTGCTCAGAACACACTATACTGGTGACATTAGACATAGAAAGCCTTTATACGAGCATTCCCCAGGACGAAACCATCAGGGTCCTGGAAGAATCACTTGACTCCACTCCCTGGGAGTATAGAACTACAAAGGAGTTCATAATCCAATGTGCTTCTTTGGCCTTGAAAAAGAATTTCTTCGAATACCAGGGACATCTGTATCTCCAATCCACAGGTACTTCCATGGGGAGTACCTTCGCTCCCAGTGTGGCTGGATTGTACGTGTATGCTTTTGAACAAGAGTTCATCCTCCCTACTTCAAATCCATATCGCTCTTCCATAGGCTTATGGAAGCGATATATAGACGATGTGCTATTGATCTGGCATGGTAATAGCAACGCCCTCCAGTCTTTCCTCACATGGATCAACACTCTGAATCCAAACCTGAATTTTACATACACATATGACGAGTCTGAAGTTGTATTCCTGGATGTAGTGATCACTAAGACACAAGGGTCCTTTCAAACCAGGACCTATTACAAGCCTACTTCGAGGAACAATCTCCTCGAGTTCACTAGTTTCCATCCACGCACCTTGAGGGAGAATTTACCCTATGGACAATTTCTCCGCCTACGACGAAATTGCACCACCTTGGGCGATTTCAAGGCCCAATCTCACGATCTAACAACCAAATTGAGAGCTAGAGGGTACCCTTCCCCTCTCCTTTCCAGAAGCTATAAACGTGCGAGAAACCAACCAAGGGATGTACTCCTAACTGACTATGTAAAAGATACTGCTCCTATCCCACTAACATGTGTTACCACCTACAGTACCCTTTCCAACCAATTGAAAAAAACTATCAACAAACATTGGGGGATAATTAACAGCATTAATCGTAACTGGGAAAAACCGCTCTTTTCGTTTAAACGCGCTCAGAGCCTCCGCAATAGTCTTGTACATACACGCCCTTCGATGTTCCCCGAGACCCCACAAAGAACCATAACTGAAGCATGGGGACTCCCCAAGATAACTGGACATTTTCCTTGCTCTGACTGTAGCATATGCCATCTGACCTCACACACTAAAACCCTCAACCTTGAACCCGACAAGGTCTGGACCCAAAGAGGTCATACGAACTGTAACACATCAAATGTGGTTTACCTTATTACATGCCCTTGCGGTCTACGATACGTGGGGATGACGACGAGGAAGGTCAAACTCCGGATATGCGAACACCGGAGCAACGTCAGATGTAAACGTGCTACCACAAAATTGAGTGAACACTTTCTATCCGTCAACCACACGACCAATGACTTAAAGTGGACTGTGATCGAAGAGATTTCAACAGGCAGAAACATCCCCAAAGTACTCTTTGAAAGGGAGCAGAGATGGGTCTATCGCCTGGGGACTAACCTCCATGGGTTAAATGATAATATACCTTGGACTAATGTTCTGTAATCTACTCACGGTCCACAGGATGGGTAGTGTCTACCTTTTATACCCTATGTACTCCTGTGACTAAGAGACCTCAGCTGCTATGACTGAATAATGTCATTTGGAAGAATCCACGTTCCCAGCCATTACGATACATGACTTTTATATATGATATTTCATATATTTTATCTGAGACAGTTGGGGATTAATCACCTGCCCCATACCCCCTATGCACAGCTAGGCACCACTTGAATACGCGAGTCTGTCGACCGGTCACTTCTAGCAGAACCAATTTCAGCGTATGCATAACACTTTACCTTCACCTATTTGTGGTCTGGCCCTAACATCAGGCCCCTCTGCACACTCTACGTGTGGTCTGTGTTAGTTTGCTTTGTGTCCCTTTAGGAACCTGTCATTAAAGTTTTGTGCCTCCCCTCCTTCTTTCCCCTTTTTTTCTACGTAAACACGTCGTTCAGCACGAAGAACGACTCGTTTTTCTTTTCTTCACTCCTATTGGATACTCCAAATCCAATCAGTAACGGAGCTGGGTGATTCTACCCAATCACGTTGAAGCTCTCTCTGTGAGCCCAACTGGGGACGCTCCGACTGTCTTTTTATACGCACCTCCGGCCCCGGATCTCTACCATCCTGACCCGGCAGCAAGAGGCTGTGTAGGTTTACCACGGGTGCTGAGCAGCAAGGGCGTAAGTAATTCATACCGCTCCCCGCCCGAGAAGGTAAGCGGGTTCTTTCTCCTCCATTCGATTTAATGACCCGGACTCCCCTTTCCCTTTGTCTTTCCTTTCCTCGATGCAGGGTGTGCCAATTTGCTCCCACCCCCCTCCCGGGATCCATGAGGCATTTAACGGATTGGCCTCTCTGTAAGATTTTATCCTAATACGTGCATATTGAGCATCGGGGGCAGTTGAATCATTCCCTAGCCCTCCCTTTTCTCCGTATTTTGAGTGGCACGCCAATACATTTCACGTGCGTTCCGAGATTTGACTAGTAGTCACAACCGATATGATAACTAGCCGTTGGCTTTATCAAACACCGATACTTGGATATACCTAGGTGCACATATCTTCACCTTTTTGCACCTGAGGTAGATCTAGTGGCACTCATTTGTCCTCTGAGCACGACTGTTCTTAACTCCTGAGTTGTAGAGCACGATTTTGCGACAAACACTGATAATTCTTCTTATGTTTTGTCTTTCTGTTTGTTTGTCCTTTGTAATATCAGAATAAACTCGTTCCTCTCCCCTTAACAAATAATATTTTTTGGCGGATTTTTCATTACAAGTTTTTGATTTTCACACAAGTAGTCCACGGTAGGGTGAACCTTAGAGTGTTCACACCACCGGGGCTCCGCACGTCCACTCTGGTCCTGAAGAATGCCCGACTAACACTCATAGAGGCAGAAACATGTTGACCGCCGCGGAGTGAACCAGGTCTTTTATTTTTTTGACCCTCACTCCCTTTTATTCTTTTCCAATTAGCAAAATTATTAAAGTTTTATTTTTTGACTCAATTGGAGATTTTAAATTCACTATCCCCACACAAGAACCCCGCTACGCAGTAACCTGGCGTTGCAGCACACTGGGATGACATTCGGTCGTCCCAGTGGAAGCCCGATGATGAAGCATGTCACCAACCAGGTTGGCGAGTGAGGGCTTTTAATACCAACTGGGTATTGTTTCATAGAGGTCTACTTTCTTTCCCTAAACATACCGGTTTGTCTGGAACTTGTGGACCAGTACTCTTTTGACTAACAGTGCCCCTTGTATTGATTTACTGTACACTGGCTTTGTTGATTTCGAATAAACTACAGAGGGGACTAGCCGTGTAGATCCCTTCCTCTCTTGTTGATTTTTTGGGACTGAGAGAATACCCACTCGAAGCTTATATGTTGGTGAACAGTTTAATATGCACGGAGTGGACCCAGTAACCCCCAGAATCTGGGTATCTTAGATATATAATTCCAAAATGATTCTAGCGGGAAGGTAACAAAAAGGATTTTTAACAACAAATTGTTTAGTTATAAGTCAAAGAATCCCCCTTAACACATCATGTAGTGACTTACAGTAACACACCACTTAGCCAAAACACACTGGGGCATATTTACAAAGAATTGGCTTAGGGCAGCGCCACAAGTCATTTTGCTTTGCCGTCCTACACCAATTTGAAAGGGCAGAAATGCACCAAACATAATAAGATACACTTCATTCCTGTCCTTTCTGCCTGTGCCGGCGCACAATTTGAAGCCACGCACCAATGCAGGCACCCTTGCACCATGGTACAAGAATGTCTGTGTTGTTAGCAGAATTGTTTTTGTGCAGGAAGGGACACCTTCCTGCACAAAACTATCACAAAAGGCGTTTTCCTCGTTCCATGTGTGCTGCGAATGTGGGAAGAGGAAAAAGAAAGGAGAAATTTTAACATTTCTCCTCGTTACACCTGCTCTAGGGAGGCGCAAGGTTTTGGCACTGCACAGGTTTAAGAGCTATTGTAGATCTGGGGCAGTGTCAAAGTCCATGGGCATTGCGTGGGAACACCCACAGCAACACCCATGGAACGCCTCTTTGACCAAGAATAAGGCATGGCAGCGACTTGCTCTGCTTTGGCTTACTACATATCTACAAGGCCATAAAAAGCCATGCAGGGTGGCATTGCATAGCCTTGTAGATATCACTAAGCCCTGTGCACCACCAGAACATCACAAAAAGTGACGTTCCGGCAGCGCACAGGGCTTGCAAATAAGCCCCACTGTATTTAAGAATACACCAACTTTGTATATGGATGTTGCACACGGTGAGATGGGAAAAGTGCTCATGAAAGTGACGTCACGATAGACCAATGGGGGATTCTTGGACCCCTTTCTAAATTTTTAGTTGTTAACAGTCATTTTTGTTACCTTTCCGGCAGAATCATTTTTAGGTTATATGCCTCTTAGTAAAAGCCTTATCCCAACCGACTCAATACGAAGGTTGTCCTGAACAAACATTTGTAATCAGTGCTTAAGTTGAGCTGGTGGTTGCAGGTGGGGCTCACCCACACGCATTTGTGGGAACCAGCACTTATTTTTCCTCATCAGATATTTATCTATCACAAGCAAGAGAAAAACACTCAAAGGAAAAAAGAGGAAGAGAAAAACATAAAAGCATCATAAAGGGAGAAAGTAGGATACTACAACAAAGAGTTAAAGGGACATCGAGTATCTGGTAGAGGATTAAAGTGACATGAGGTGGATTTAAGCCTCTAGATTGTGGGGTGCTGACATTTAATAGTACTGGCTGTGGACTTCTGATCAGAGCTTTCACTTTTCATACCCTTCAAGTTTCTGACCTTAGCCACCTTTGCAGAATTTCCTTTCTACCTCTTCCTGAGGGGTAAACAGGTGACAAGTGTAGGCAGGACTATCATGTTCTTATTGTGGAGTATGCCCAGATGGTAGCCCACCAAGGTCAAACCATCCACCTTATATCATAGCACCCAATAATTTCAGATTAGGGAGCTAACTGGTGCCATCACCAGTTAGGGCAATATATTGTGCTTTTTTAAAATTGATTAGTTTTGTAATGTATTTGTAGCCTTGAAAAAGCCCCAGCCCTGAACACCAGTACGTGTGGCAAAACATATGTTTACTGTCGGACCATCCAGTATCCCCTTAATGTCCTTAATTTGTAAACATGGGGCTGGACAAAGAAACCTCCACTATTAAAACCTATGATCTGATTTATTTGAAATTTGTAAAGTTCGCAAATGCCATTAGGCATCTTGGCACTAGCATTTCCAAATTTCAGTCCTGAGAACCAGAAGAAAGGGGGAAAAGTGCATGCTAAAAAGAGAGCGGAACCAGCCAAGATTTTAGATGTTTCCAAAAGCTTAACATGTCAGACTGTAATATAGCCTTATAGCCCGCCGTAGCGGGCTATACCGGCTGTTAAAGGCCCGCTGCAGCGTTGAAGGCCCGAGCCGAAGGCAAGGGACTTTAACAAAGCAGAGGGACTTTAAAAGCTGGTATAGCCCTGCTATGAAGCGCTCTCAGGCTATTAGAACATTCTGCCACTAGAGGGCAGAATGTTCTAACAAAACAAAGTCTTCAGGGAGCACGAGGGGATTGAAATCCCCTCAGACTCCCTGAAGCCTTTGTTCACAGCCAGAGCTGTGAACAAAGACACATTGGAATGTTGGTGCTCCAGGCTTATACCAACCATTATAAGCCCGGAGCACTCCATTGTTTTCAATGGAGCTCCCAACATTCCAATGTTCTAATATAAGGTGCGTAGGAAGTCTATTCCAAAGTTGCAGGTGGAGTAAACAAAACTTCTGCCACCCCACAAAGCTTTCTTTATTTTTGGAACAATTACTGAATTTGAGGCCGCAGATTGCAGCAATCTTTTAGGGGAGTACCATCTAAATTTCCTTTTCAGGCACTCTGGTCCAATTTATGTGTCATACAGAGAGCCTTAAAGGAAACTCTTTTGTCAACTGGAAGCCAGTGAAGCTCTGACAAGGCACCCAAGACTTATTTGAACTTTGGTATCTTGTTAAGAAGTCGACCGGCTGCGTTCTGCAGTGTCTGAAGCTTATTTAACAAACGTTGTTTGATGCCCAGATAAAGGGAATTACAGTAACCCATACTGGATACTACTAAAACGTGGACACCTGATTTTTGTAAATTGAAAGGAATAAAAGGCAAATCTTTCCTCCAGATTCTCACCATAAAGAAACAAGACAAGGTCAATATATTGATCTGGTCCAAGAAAGACAGCTCAGCATAAAAAACTACCCTGAGGTTCCTAACTTTAGATACAGGTGAGGGGGAGGCACTGAAGGATTGAGGCCACCAGAAATGGTTCCAGAAAGGTGTTCTTACCAAAAAGGAGAACCTCTGTTTTCTCAGAATTCAGCTTCAGGCTATTGCCACTCATCCAGCTGACATTTGCATGCATAACACCTGTTAGATCAGTCAGCAATCTCCTCTACATTACTTGAGATCTACACAACAATTTGGGTGTTGTCAGTATAGGATACTGCGGCAAAGCCAAAATAGTGAATCAACTTGGCTAAAGGAGCCACATAAATATTAAAAAGCATTGGGCTAAGTGATGACCCATGGGGGACACCACAAGGCAGAGAGAAGGATTTTAAGATCAACCCTCCAAAGGCCACACTCGGCTCTTTATTTGTTAAAAATTAAGTAAGAAGATCACAGGTCGAACCACCGATCACAGTTTCTTCTAAAAGCTCAAGCAGGACTACAATGGCTCACAGTGCCGAAAGCTGAGGAAAGGTCCAAAAGGACCACTGCAGCCCTCCCTGCGTTGTCCATAACATGTCTGATTTCTTCATTAACTACGACCAAGGCTGCCTTGGTACTGTCGCCTGACCTAAAGCCAAGCTGCACCTCATTGAAAAACTCATCCTTCTCTAGCTAGTCTGACAATATTTTATTAAGATGTTTCTCAAGAACCTTTTCTGGAAATGGTAAGCCCAAAATAGTTCGATACTTTTTCCCTTCCTTGGGGTTAAGTGAGGGCTTTATCAGCAAGGAAAGAAGTGAGGCTTTTTTCCATTCTATGTGAAAGATGCCTACCTTGGTAATAGTATTTAGTAAAGTAGTAAGTACCAGGGCTATCTTATCAGCTATATCATGCAGTACTTTAGGCGGATAGGGGTCTGCAGGGGCCCCTGATTAGTGTGGCTAATTAAATCATCCACTTGGTCAGTTGTCAAAGGGGGAAAATTGCGGAGCTCAGTATTGTTAGAGCTCAAGAAGACCGGATCTATGCTTGGATCTGAAGAAGATCGGGTAAGGTCAGAATCTCCGTAAACTGCCTCTTCTTTGTTTTTTAACAATTCTGCCAATTTATCTCAAAAAGTCTGTCTGGGAAGGAGGCCATTTGGAGGGTGGAGGCTAGAAAGTGCCTGACTGTTTTTAAAGAGCTCTCTCGAACAACTTATGGCCAAGTTAATTTTTTCAGTATAATAATTGGTTTTTTCCTCAATTGAAGGTTTTTATACTCCTGAATCACTTCTTTATATGTACCTTTTTCTATTTCACCATAATCCACCCTCCAGACTTTCTCTTGCCTGCTGCATTTTTGTTTCATGGCCATTATTTGGGCGAGATCAATGGTGCGGTAGGTCTGTTCCTGTAGGTTTTTACGTTTTTAGTGGCGCTAATTTAGAAACTACCTCATTTATCCATTCTGTGTGAGTTGCTGCTGCTACATTACGATCGTCGGTAAGGTGTGGCAGCGTTGCTTCAAGGCTTTCTAACAAGTCTCTCTTGTTAATCTTATGCCCAGCCTAGCTCATTTTGCTTTCCCTACTGTATTTGCTGCAGGATTTAAAGCCACAATAGCAAGGCTGAAGCAAATTGCCTTATGATCGGACCAGTTGATGGCTAATACAGTTTCTATCTTGAGGTTGCAATTATTAGAAAAATTGTCATCTAAAGTGTGTCCTGCAATGTGTGTAGCAGCATTCACCAACTGATGCAGGTTAAAACAACTCAAACTCTTAATTAAAAGTGCTGAGTCTTTGTTGTTGGAGTCTTTTAAGTGGAAATTAAAATCCTTAGTACTGTATATTTGGGGTATTGTACACTTATCTCTATAACATTGCTTAAAGTATCTAAAAACTTAGTTTTTGAGCCCTGGCCTGTAGATCAAAAGACCATAAAACATAACATTATTAATTAATTTACATTTAAAAGAGAGGGCCTCACTGTCTGCTAAGTTAGAAGGTTCACACATATATGATCGTTATAGAAATAGTACTTCTCTTATTTATTAGATAGTAATTCCAAAGTATTGATCTACGAAATTAAACCTCATTCATATATTAGGTGTTAATCCCAACATATTGAAAAATTAATTTTTTTAGGGTGGGTGTGTTGTGCATGTTTACTATTACTATGATGCGGGGAAAGGACACACCATGTAACTCTTTGAGCATTATAGCAAAAATAGTGGAATTTCAGACCCAAGGGTGGCCTCATCACATATATTACATTTTTGTCAGAGCTCCCACAATGGTACCCCCTAAGGGCGGCAGTTTAAATGGGCTGATTGCCAAAGCCATGATTGAAATACATTATTTTTATTTATTTACTTAAGTTTTATATAGCGCTGGCTAGTCCCGGAGGTGTCAGAGCGCTTTTCATGAGGAGAGTTACATAGGTTACAAGTTACACAAGGTACATCAATTACAAGTTACATCCATTGGTTCATGGCGTGTAGAAGGGTAAGGGGGTAATGTAAAAGGGGGACGGGGAGGGGGATTAAGCGGAGAATAGGCACAAGGATAAAACAAAGCAGGCAGGGGAGAGCGATTCAAGGGAGAGAGAAAAGGAATAGGGGAGGCAAGCAAAGAATGAAGGAGGGAAGAGGTGGGGGAGGGGGTAGGAGACACAGTGAGGAGAGGAGGAATTAACTGTGTCTGATGTTCGGCTGGGTGGGAGACTGCTCCTCACGGTAAAGGGATCGTTCCCAGTCTTTCATTTTGTGTGATTCCCTTGTTGCGGTGGACTATCTCAGTGGGGACGCTGAGACTCCAGGGCATAGATGCTGGATCCCTCCCCAACAAGGGGAGAGGAGTGCTTTGGTCACAGGTACACTTAGAAGAATGAAGGAGGGAAGAGGGGGAGGAGGGGATAGAAAAGGCAGCGTGAACACAGTGTCCGACTTTCGGCAGGGTAGGAGACGGTTCCCAGTGGTAAGGCAATCAATCCCAGTCCTCCACTATGTGATACTCCCTTGTCACTATGGACTCTCTCAGAAGGGTCTCTGAGACTCCACGGCAAAAATGCTGGTTCCATCCCCAACAAGGGGAGCAGGAGTGCTTTGGACAAGGGCATACTATAGGGGGCCATTTTAGGGAGTCAGGCTGGTAGGGTTACATCGGTTACAAGTTACACATTGTTACAGAAGGTACGTCAATTACGAGTTACATCCGTTGGTTCATGGCATGTAGAAGGGTAAGGGGGTAATGTAAAAGGGTGACGGGGAGGGAGATTGAGCGGAGCATAGGCACAAGGATAAACACAGCAGGCAGGGGAGAGTGATTCAGGGGAGAGAGGAAAGGAATAGGGGAGGCAAGCAAAGAATGAAGCTTGGTATTCTTCAAGTATGCAGGCAGCCTAAAATAAACTGCATTCAGAATTGTGCACTATTGATTGCGACTTCTGTATGTTTCCCAAAACGTTATCCTGTACTCATATATTTGCACTAGAGATTGCCTTACCAGCAAGCCTGCTCAATTTTACCACATCCAGAGGTAGTGGGGTTTTTGGACTTTTTTTTTGATAATCAATTTTATTGGTTTTTAAAACAGGAAGAAACATAAAACCAGCAGTGATCAAAGACATTATTACAAAGCAAAAATATATGGCATCATCGTATTAACATAGAGCAACGCACCGGAAAGGCATGATAACGAAAAGGAGGATAGCGTAAATTCTTGTACAGAGTCTACAGACACATTAGTGTAATGTAATTCGTCTATTATCCCCAACCATTTGCCCCAGACTTTACGATACTTCGCTGGGCATCCCCTGGCTTTGTACATGGGTCTCTCTTGTGCTGCGCACCAGTCCACCCCTCTGCGCCACTTTGCTATGGTAGGTGTAGCAGGGTTCAAACAGTTAACCGCAATGTCCCTCTTGGCCACCATCATGGCTGTGTTCAGGAATAGTTTTATGGTCTGAGATCCGTCCAATCCCTTGGCAACTCCAGGAGCACATGCAATGGCCTATGCGGTACTTCCCAGCCCAGGACTTCCGTGAGTTCCTTTTCTATGGAATCCCAAAATTGTGTAATGACGGGGCAGAGCCATAACATGGGGAAGAAGTCTGATTGGTGCTGGTTGCAACTTGGACACGATGCGTCTGGTCTTAGCCCTGCGCTGTGAAGGCATTTCGGTGTGAGGTATGCGGCATGGAGATAATATATTTGGACTAGGCAGAGTCTTGCAGAAGTGGTGATTGTTTTGGGTGTCATCAGTGCATCCCTCCAGTCCTCTTCCTCCAGAGGTCCGATCAATCACTCCCACTGGTCCCTGAGTCGGTGTAATGTGGTGGGAGTGTTGTTTGATAAGGAATTGTAAATTCGGGAAACCCCTCCCTTCCCCCAGTCACCGATCATGATTTGGGCTTCGGGTGGGCTGTATTCGGGCAGTGAGGTACCATCTGGTATGTGGCTGCGGAGGGCGTGGCGCAATTGCAAGTACCTGTAAAACTGGGAGGGGTGTAAGGAATACCGGGTTTGTAGATCTTGAAAGGTACGTATGTGGTCACCCCCCCATATGACCCCAAGTTGCGAGATGCCAATAAGATCCCAGGCCCCGAATCCTTCCAGGTTGCTGACCTCCTGGAGCCAGGTGCCCTGCCAGAGCGGTGTGTATTGAGTCAGTGTATTTGACCATTGGATATGACGTCGAGAAGCGCACCAGGCCAGGAGAACCACTTGTGTCACTGTAGGCAGGGATCTGGGGATAGCTACATCATCTCTCGGATCCTAGATAGGCCCAGGGCATTCAGTTCCACTCTGTACGCTGGGTCTGCGCGGCTGCCGTTGAACCAGTCATGTATAGTGAGCAGTCGGGTTGCTAAGTAGTATAAGTATAAATTAGTCATGCCCATTCCTCCATCGAAATCAATCAAACATTTGTAGAGCGCACTACATACCTGTGAGGGTCTCAAGGAGCAGGGGGGGCACTACTGATCAAACAGCCAGGTCTTGAGTAGCCTCCTGAAGGTCAGCAGGTCTTGGGTCTGTTGTAGGCTCAGTGGGAGGGTGTTCCAGGTCTCGGTGGCGAGGTGGGAGAAGGACCTCCCGTCGGTGGTTGTTCTTCGGATGCGCGGGACGGTGGCGAGTGTGAGGTCGGCGGAGCGGAGCTGGCGGCTGGGGATGTAGAAGGAAAGTCGTTTGTTGAGGTAGGCTGGGCTGGTCTTGTGGAGTACCTTGTGTGCGTGGATGAGGAGCTTGTAGGATATCCTCTTGTTGACGGGCAGCCAGTGCAGGTTTCTCAGGTGGGGGGTGATGTGGCCATGGCGTGGTACGTCGAGGATCAGTCGTGCCGAGGCGTTTTGGATGCGTTGCAGTCGTTTGATGAGCTTGGTCGGGGCTCCCGCGTAGGAGGGCGTTTCCGTAGTCGAGTCTGTTGCTGACGAGGGCCTGGGTGACTGTTCTTCTTGTATCTGTCGGGATCCACCTGTAGATCTTGCGGAGCATGCAGAGGGTGTTGAAGCAGGAGGAGGAGACGGCATTGACTTGCTTGGTCATGGAAAGCGTTGAGTTGAGGATGATTCCCAGGTTGCGTGCATGGTCGGTGGGTGTCGGGGCTGCCCCCAGTGCCGTCGGCCACCAGGAGTCGTCCCAGGCTGAAGGGTTGGAGCTGAGGATGAGGACCTCTGTTTTGTCCGTGTTCAGCTTCAGTCGGCTGGTCTTCATCCAGTCGGCGACGGTCTTCATTCCTTCGTGGAGGTTGGCTTTGGCGGTGATGGGTTCCTTGGTGAGGTAGAGGATCAGTTGAGTGTCGTTTGCGTAGGAGATTATGTTGAGGTCGTGCTGTCGGGCGACGTGTGCGAGCGGGGCCTTGTAAATGTTGAACAGTGTCGGGCTGAGGGAGGCACCCTGGGGTACGCCGCAGATGATCTTGGAGACTTCGGATCGGAATGGGGGGAGGCGGACGCTCTGGGTTCTGCCGGAGAGAAAGAAGGTGGTCCATTCCAGGGCTTTGTCTCGGATCCCTACGGCGTGGAGGCGTGCGCATAGTGTGCGGTGGCAGACGGTGTCGAAGGCGGCGGAGAGTTCCAGGAGGATGAGGGCTGCGGTCTCACCGTTGTCCAGCAGTGTCCTGATGTCGTCAGTGGCAGCGATGAGGGCGGTCTCGGTGCTATGGTTGCTGCGGAACCCTGACTGGGAAGGGTCCAGGATTCTGTTTTCTTTGAGGTATCGGGTTAGCTGTCTGTTGACGATCTTCTCGATGACCTTGGCCGGGAACGGGAGCAGCGAGATGGGCCGGAAGTTCTTGAGGTCTCTAGGGTCTGCCTTGGGTTTTTTTAGTAGGGCGTTGATCTCGGCGTGTTTCCAGCTCACTGGGAAGGTCGCGGTCTCGAGGGAGAGATTGATGACGTTGCGCAGGTGGGGTGCGATGGAGCTGCTGGCTTTGTGGTGCGGGAATGGGTCTGACGGGGAGCCGGAGTGGATTGAGCTCATGGTCTTGATGGTGTCATCGATGCTCATGCTGGTCCAGGCTAGCCGGTGGTCATGGTCGATGGTGTGCGGAGAGTCTGTTGTGTTGCTGTCTGTTGGGGCTGTCTGGGTGTTGAATCTGTCGTGGATGTCTGCTATCTTGTGGTGGAAGAAAGTGGCGAGGGAGTCGCATGGGCTTGCGACGGCGGGATGCTGTTGGTGTTGGAGCTGGGGTTGGAGAGTTCCTTCACGATGTTGAAGGGCTCCTTGCTATTGTGTGCGTTGTTGTCGAGGCGGTCTTTGAAGGAGGTCCTCTTGGCAATCCTGATGAGGTTATGGTGGTTGCGGGTGGCGTCCTTGCGGGCTGCGTGGCTGTCTGGAGTCTGTTCGCTGTGCCATTTCTTCTCTAGTTTCCGGCAGGCTTGCTTGGAGGCTAGGAGTTCTGGGGTGAACCAGCTGGCCCTCTTGCTGGTGTCTCTGTGGGGGGGTTCAGCGGGGCGAGGGTGTTGGCACAGTCGTCAATCCAGCGTCTGAGGTTGTGGGCAGCGTCGTCAGTGTTGGAGGGTTCGGTGGGGGGGCTGAGAGCGAGGTTTGTGTGTAGTTGGTCTTCGGTGATTTTTCTCCAGCAGCAGCGAGGGATCTGTTGGGTGCGGTGGTGTGTGGTGGGTTTCTGGAAGGAGAAGTGGATGCAACGGTGGTCGGTCCAGAGGAGTTCGGTGGTGTGGCTGAAGGTGACGTGGGGGCTTGCGGAGAAGATGGGGTCAAGGGTGTGGCCTGCGGAGTGGGTAGGCGTTGTGACGAGTTGCCTCAGTCCGAGGTTGGCGAGGTTATCGATCAGGGTTGTCGAGTTGCTATCGTTGTTGTTCTCCAGGTGAAAGTTCAGGTCTCAGAGGAGGATGTAGTCAGTGGAGGTCAGGGCGTGCGTGCTGATGAAGTCGGCGATGGAGTCGCTGAACAGGGGTCGGGGTCCGGGGGGTCTGTAGATGAGGGCGCCTCTGAGGGTGGAGTTGGGGTCTGTGTGGATCTGGAAATGCATGTGTTCGGCGTTGCTGAGAGTGTCGCCGGTGCTGGTCGAGACCCTGATGCTGTTCTTGTGGATGATGGCGATTCCTCCTCCGACTCCGTTGGTGCGGTCTCTGCGGGTGATCTTGTAGCTGTCTGAGATGGCTATGGCGATGTCAGGTGCGGAGGAGTCGTTCATCCAGGTCTCTGTTAGGAAGGCAATGTCCGGGGATGATGTATCGAGCAGGTCCCAGAGCTCGACGGCACGTTTGCGTGCGGAGCGGGTGTTCAGTAGGATGCATCGGAGGTGGTTGAGGTCTTTCTTGGCGGGTTGTTCAGCGGCTCTGAGGTTGGTGTAGCTGCAGTTCTGGCAGGTGAAGGGACCGTGTGTGCGTTTCGGGGCAGCCTTGAAGCAGGTGTTGGGCCGTCCGGGGTTGAGAACGTGGAGTGTGCTGGCATCGTAGCGGTGGTGGTCATCGTGGCGGGTGCGGGGACCAGGGGGTTCTGCCACTGGGCGCGGTCCAGGCACGGACGGGCGCATACGGGCTAGCTTTAGGCGCTCCTTCGGCACGCCAGCGGCGCGGCCGCTCAGTGGCCGACATATATGGGGATGTGGGAGGGAGGAGCAGCTGGGAGGCAGGAGGTGGGAGGCAGGGGCAGCGAATGGGCAGTGAGGGGGGCGGGGTCGCAGGGGACGCAGCGGCGGGAATGGGAGTGGCGAGGGCACCTGAAGGCAACCGGACACAATCAGGGACAGCGAGGGGGAAGCAGAAGGCAAAACAGGCATAAATCAGGAGCAGCGAGGGGGAACAGAAGGTAAGAGGGCACAGAAAGAAGGGGCAACAAGGGGAACAGAAGGCAAGCAAAACGGGCACAAATCAGGGGCAGCGAGGGGGAAACAGAAGGCAAAACGGGTACAAATCAGGTGCAGCGAGGGGGAAACAGAAGGCAAAATGGGCACAAATCAGGGGCAGCGAGGGGGAACAGAATGGCACAAAGGGTGGGATACGACATTGGGCCAGGGCCAGGCGAGGTCTCCGACCCCCCCAAAAGAATTTGGTGGCCAGGCTGTCCAACTCTTTGAACCAGGCTTGTGAGAAAAGGAAGGGTGTTTTCTGAAGTATGTATAAAAACCTGCGTAGTATCACCATTTTGAGCAGGGCAATTCGGCCCAGGGGGTTCAGCGGTAGTGTCTTCCCTCTGTGAAGGTCAGCACTGGCTCTCTTCACTAGTGGGGTCACGTTAAGCGGCCATGCAAGGTCAGGAAGTAGGGCGACCCAAATTCCAAGGTATTTAATAGACTGTCTCCTGATAGGTATTGTGGATTGCTAGTCAAAGCAGTCTCTCGAGATGTAGAAGGGAACTAAGACAGACTTTCAGAGATTAAGCGCAGGCCAGAGGCCTGCCCAAAGAGGCGCAGTGCTCGAAGGCAACGGGGTCCGGATTGGGCCGGTTCGGCCAGAAAAAACAGGACGTCGTCAGCATAGAGAGCGATTTTGTCCGCGTCTGAGCCGAGCCATTTCCATCCCATGATCCGCTCGTCAGATCGTATGAGCCAAGCCAGGGGCTCCATTGCTAAGGCGAATAGGAGCGGTGAGAGGGGGCATCCCTGCCTTGTGCCTCTCCTAATAGGGAAGGGCCCGACAACGCCCCATCGACAAGCACACGTGCCTGGGGCATGTTGTACAGTACCTTGACTAGCTTGCAGAAGTGTTGCCCCAAGCCCAATTTCGCCAGCACCTCCTCCTCCTCTATCGAATCAAAGGCTTTCTCAAAATCGATGAGAAGAAGCGCTAAGTAAGGGGTCAGCGACTAACGGTTCACTAGGGCCAGATGAAGGCGCCTAAAGCAGTGCCTAGTGCACCTGGAAGGAATAAAGCCGCATTGGTCAGAATGGACCAGTTTGGCTAGATATTGTCTGAAGCGGTTGGCTAGGACCAATGCAAATACTTTGATCTCTGAGTTAATGAGAGAGATGGGGCGATAGTCAGCGAATTGCGCAGAGGGAGGCTGGGATTTAAGGATCACCACAATGGTGGCGGCGTCTGTTTCTGGTCAAAATGAACCAGTGTCAACTGCTTCAGCGTATACCTCCAGGAGGTGGGAAAAGAGCATATCCCAGTAGGCGGCGTATTATTCCTGCAGGAGCCCATCTGGGGCTGGGGTCTTGCCAGATGCAAGGCGGTATATGGTGTCATTAATTTCCTTCCTGTGTAATGTGGAGGTCCAGGTCTGCCGTTTGGTTTTTGGACTTTAAGTTGCAGTAATTCACATCTTTGTCTGACTGAACACTGCCTATTTGCGGTTTCCTTTTCTCCTTTTGAAAAAGCTTTTTCTGTGGTCTGTGTGCCTATTCCATAACTCAAGTTTCACAGGTTCATGAGTGAGTATCTTTTACAATTTGTTTACTATACATAATTTTTACGACCAACTGTATTTACACTATATATTTGATGCAACAGGGAGACAAGCATGACAGTCAGTGTCAAAATTACAGCGCTCGTGATTGATAGCTATATAACATTACACAATTGTCCCCATAGAGTTCAGGATCATTTTTTTGTTGATTGCACAATCAGTCACTTTTTATGGGTTTCCTTTATGTCAGTATTAAAGTCGTATCTCAGTGTTCATCTTTATCCTAGTTACTGGGTGATGAGGAAGATACACACATAACTGCTATTTATGGAACAATTGTGACATGGTAGTCAGCTCCCCTACCATGAACCAAAACCTTTTCATATGTTATGTGTCTTACATGGCAGCCAGATTGCTTCAAATTTGTGTGCCCTGTCAATCAAAATAGCTGATCATTTCACCATTGCGTATATATTCCTGTCTTTTCCCTCTACAAATACATCAGTGGTGGGGTCTGGAGTTTCCAATTCTGCCCTCTTTCCCTTTAAGCTGCCACTTACATTGCATATTATAACTAGTAGTCATGATTTTAATAAGGCATAAACATGACCACAAACCCAAGAATGCCAAAAGAAAAGAAAAGCGAGCAGAGGAGCCACTCATGCTAGGACTGTAGAAATTTAAGAACTTTGCTACTTCTTAGGCACCTTACAAAGGCATTGTAGGCACAAACCTCTCCAGAATCTGCTTGTATTTTCTCCCTTATCCTAGGACCATCTTTAAAGCTTGGTTTCATAATGTGGTCAATATCTCCCTAAAAAATCATCAAAACCTAGTTTAACTCCCCTCCATCAAATTCCTTTATTAGGTTACGCTGCACAGTGCTTGCTCGCTGCTTGTGAAGTCTACTGTTAATATAAATCTTAAATCAGGCCCACATCCCGACCCCTTGCTTTTCATTGGTTTCTGTGCTTGCCACTTACTTTTCCTTCGTGTCTATTGGCTGTAGCATAGTACTTCCTGTTGTTGCTTGTGTCTTTCTCTTATCAGTCTCCCATGGCCCAAGTACTGTTTCCATCCGCTTTGTGTTGTTTTTTTTAAGCTTTTGCCTGCACAGTGCTTATTTTTTACTTTTGTGTCAAGTGCATTGCTCTCTACAGTTCGCCTCCTTCCCTCAGGAACTTCTTTTATTTTGTTTACTTTAACTAATCTCTCCCTACCTGTACACATTTGAAGCATGCTTGTCATCTGCAGCCAATGTCTTTGATTTAATATTTTTGTGTTGGTACGCATTTCAAGCGTGCCTTTACAGAAGGTTGAGCCGACGCTGAGAATTGAACCAGACTCCCCAACTCCAAGGTTAGCACTTCCGGCCATTTCGCCACATTCTGTCTTGCCCCTTTGGTTGTATTTTTGTTCATGTCTTTCCACTGTCAATGCGTTCTCTTTTTCCTGCTTACACAGTTCTATTGCATCCACATATCTTTATGGGTCATAGCAGATTTAGAATTTATACCCAAACTCATGACTGGGGTTATTCTACCAGGCACTTACAGTGTACGGTATTTGAAGAATGACATTTGAATGAATTGAATCTACAATTCCCTTTCAAGCCTGGTTCCTGCTTTGTACGTCATTCGTCTGTGCCCAGGCTTGAAAATCCAGATTTCCTTCACAAACACTGCTTTGGTCGCCGGGTACGCCACAACTCGACACCGGGACCTATAAGAGTAATTTAATTGCCAGCATTTCTCTTTCATACTGTTGCTTTTCACTCTTCTTGTTTCCCAACTTGTCACTCTCCTTGTTATAACTAAAGTCAAGATTCCATCATGGCAGAAGCACATTTGAATTTGTTGTTTCTCAGGTGTGTTCGCAGAGGATGAATATGAATGTGTACATGTTTTGAGGAAACGTTTATATGAAAGCATTGCGGGGTACTGTAATGTGAACAAAACGATTGCACTTACTCTGTTAAGAAAGGCTGCAGAGAGTGTGAGTAGATGCAAGGCAGGAAAATTTAAAGAGAAAGCAACCCACATAAAAAGCCTTTCACAACAACAAGACTAGTATTTTATCTTGTGTGTTGAGGATGCAATACTGAGCTTTAGCTGTCACTGCAGATGCACGTGCATTGGTAGCAAAATGTTGTTGACTGCAACTTCAAACACCTTCCTCTGCTGGAGCCTCTGAATGCCAGATGTAAGTAGTACACCATTTTAAGAAAAAAAAGTAGAGGCTTGTTTGATTTTTTTGGGATGGTTTCTACGCGATGATGAGTTGCCCAGCAACAGGTTAGGAGTTCTGATG
This sequence comes from Triturus cristatus, assembly GCF_964204655.1. Lineage (NCBI taxonomy): Eukaryota > Metazoa > Chordata > Amphibia > Caudata > Salamandridae > Triturus > Triturus cristatus. The sequence goes on from NC_140589.1 coordinate 866,777,545, forward strand.
CAGTGTTGTGCAGCTCCTTCCAAGGATAGGAGCAGCAAAAAGCATTTAAAGATGTGATTAGTGAGCGTGCATGACTCTTGGTTCCTAACTTTTCACTCTCCTTCTTATTGTACCTAGAAACATGATTCCAGGATTTGGTTTTGCCGAGTTCCCAGGATGTCCAGTTGAGGTCCTAGTAAGCAGTAACTTCAGGCTTGCTCATTGTTAGGGCAATACATTGTCATATGCAACTGCAGTGCCTGGATTTGGGTGAACAGTAAAGTTGTGTTACCGTGCAGCTATATCCTGTGCCAGCCTAACCCTGTCAAATCCTCCTCAAATGTGTACTCAAGCCGCTTTGCCTTTAGAGGATATTTTATTTCTATGCTGTGTGCCTAGATGCCTCAGGGTAGCTGCCTATCTCACTTCTCACAGACCGGGGCCGTACAAGAGCATTGCTTGAGTCCCTCGATTAGAAAATAGTCCCTGGCTGTCAGAAATGTTGCCCCTCTACTGGAAGGAAAACACACATTACGAGAAGTGAAATCAGCTGAATGTACACCCCCCACACATTAATGGCCCTTTGATCAGCAGCGCTCTCTTGGAGCCCGACTTCAGTGTGTGAGCTCAGAATATCAAGCAGTCTGTCATCTACAACCGAAATAGGCCATGAAGGAACAGCTGGGGAGAAAACAGCCTCCTCGCACTCCTTCCCCACTGCAGTCCATTTCACCCACTGCACTGAAGTGCACCTTTCAGCCCCAATACTTCCTTTTGATACTCTCCCCCTCTAGGCCTTTTCACACTTCTTCAAGATATTTCTGCACCGTGGATAAATGTCTCAGTACAATACACCTCTATGCACTTGACAAGATCAATCAATCAATAAATCAGGGGTTTATAGAGCGGGACTGAGGGTCTCAAGGCGGGGGGTGCTGATCCGTCTGGGTGCTGGGATTCAGTTGATGAGTCGGGTCTTGAGATCATTCCTGAATTGGGTCAGCGACAGGGATAGGTTGAGGTGGCGAGGCAGGGTGTCCCAGGTCTTGGCAGTGAGGTAGGAGAAGAATCTTCCTCTAGCTATGGTCTTTTGGATCCATGGGAGAGTGGCCAGGGCCAGTTTGGCGGAGCGAAGGTGTCTGGCGGGTATGTGGAATGCGAGGCGATGGTTTAGAAATGCTGGTCGTACATCATGGAGGGCTTTGTAGGCATGTGTGAGGAGCTTGAAGGTGATTCTTTTGTTGACTGGGAGCTATTAGAGTTCTCAAAGGTGTTCAGTGATGTGGCTGCAGCAAGACACAGATGCAGCTTAAATCTGCCTTTAGAAAAACTGGAATGCCTCGCATCTGGTAGTGTGCACACTAGTAAACCTCAAGTCTTACTTGGCACACACTGAAATAGCTCACATCTGCCACTGGTGCACACCGGAACATCGCACACATGAATGTGGTGCATGGTAAATCAGCTATTTATTTCCTAGGGTGTACACTGCTACAGCCCACCTCTACCCTTGGTGCACGAATTAACAGGTAGACTCTGTTTGTGCTTGCACCGGGACACAACCTAAGTGTGGTCTTGTAAACCCTACAACACCTAATTTCTACTTGTGAGGTAGGCAGGGTAGCATATCTGCACACTAAAATACTTGTGGTACATGAACGAAAACGTCACGCCTACCTGTGATGAACACTACAACCGCTCAAGTCATAGCACTTTAACGGAGTTTCAGTAACTTGTATTGCACAACTACTCACCAAACTACAACTCACAACAAAAAAACGGATATTTAATCACATAGGCGAAACCTAATGCATTTACCAATTTCTTGTATATACAGTAGTAATTTTTTTTTAAGAAGCAGTCAAAGGTTTGCCTCCCGGTTTCTGTCTTCGCATAAACAGCATAACATTTACCCAGGGCATGGATTTGAACACGTTCTCGTGCTTCTCCTTATCAGGGCGGGGCCTGGTCAAAGTGCACCCTCAGGGAACCTGTGGGTCTTGCGCTGGCCTCTTAACTGTCAGGCGTAGACGCAGGTAGACTTATTTTCAGAAGGTAGATGCTGTCTACTCTGTTGCAAAGCTGGCCACTTTCAACTGGAATTCAAAGAAATATGCTGAGATCGCCCAGGTATGCTTTTCAGACACCGGGACACTTTCAGCAGCACCTGCACGTTGTCTGCTTTTGTTCCAAGGAGCAACGTGCAGGTGGTGAAGGGGCTTAGAAGATGCAAGCAGGGCCATAACAAAGGCCGAAGTTAAGTGGCCATTAGGCTGCTTTTTGTTGGAGTATCCAGGCTGGGAGCTATCAGGAGCCTCACACCTAGATGCCATGGAGGGGAAACAATGGCCCACATATTATCACTTCACAGGTACTCAAAAGAGAAATGCTTTTAACTTTGTTCAGTCCCTGTATATAATATGCATGCACTATAAGAATGTTAGATGCGTTGGTCGCCCCAGTATTTACACAAATAGCAATTTAAAAAGCGCTATTTTGTTTTATTTTTTTATAGTGCTTTAACACTACAGTAGTGCTAAAGTGCTATTAAAGAAAAAAAACAAAATAGGGGTATTTAAATTGTTATTTGTGCATGTCTGATGTAAGGCGCTCCGACACCCTGCTTTGGGATGAGTAGAGCAACTACTCATCCCAATGCAGGGTGTCAGAGCACTTTACATCACACATACAGACTATACATTAACAATAAATCAAATGTGTGTACATCAATATAAAGGATGTGTTACATAACACAAGGAGGGTTACAAAGTGTAGGAGCCACATGTGCTTCATGCCTCACTATGCTGCATTAGAAGGAATCACAATTTATGAACTGCAACTAACTAAAGGAGCTCAGTCTTAAAAGCAATTACCCACTTACTCCTTTACATAAAATAAAAATCTGTCATCTCCATGTTAGATAACTTGCTTTGCAGGAGACATATTAACCCTCTATGCTGCTTTGATTCAAAACTAGGACTAGGCAAAACACAGATCTCTCCAGCAAATACGTTATCCTCCACAGTTATCTTACCATTATTATTATAATTCCCTGAGACTTTTAGATGGCACACAAAGATCTCTGCAGCAGGTGCCTTAACTCCCATAAGACATTTTGAAATACAGACATTAAAACCAATTAAGGAAGTCTGGGTGGTGAACTCCGCTCGCACAGTTTGCTGAGATTTCCGCACTCCGCGTTACGCGGAGCTTGTGGAGTTTCAAAAAACTCCGCCCCGCTCAGCGGAGTTTTTTCCCCTCTCTCGCGTTCATCAACGTCAAGTTGGCGAGCGAGGAAAATCCACCTCCCGGCGAGATTTTTCCTCATTCGCGATCGTCAACATCAAGTTGGCGAGAGCAAGCATGGAAAATCAACCTACCGGCGAGATTTCTCAACGTAGGCGGTCAGATTTCGTGACCGCTCGTATTGAGAAAGCTGCCGCTCGAGTAAAAATTGACTCGAGCGGCAGAAAGGAAGCAGCACCCGCTTGCGCTGTGCATGGTGTCGTTCGCGATGACTGTACAGTGCAGACAAGCACCTGCCACTGTAAATCACCGCAAACAGCATTTATCAAACGCACTCCGCGGCTTGCGGAGCTCCGCGTAGCACTGCAGAGTTTTTTTTGTACTCCGCAGAGTTCCGCGTACCAGAACTTCGTGAACTCCACCCAGACTAACAATTAAGCAGAACAGATTTACTGCCACATTTCTCCTCGATGCCAATTTTTTTGTGGCAGGGTTTAAAAACATAAATGTAGAATTTGAGGCCCAGCGTCTGTGTTGTGTCAATATTTTGGTACAAACAAAATGCTAAATCAAATTTGTTAAATATTATAATGCGCTCAAATGCACTCATGATAAACCTGCTACATATGTGAGGTCTTAAGATCTGATGTCACTTCCTGTGAGGTCATGGGTTGTGAAGACACATGCAATGTGATTAAACAAAGAGGACTAGCTTAAGTTGACCAAAGTGTTACACTACTCAAATTAGTTCTGTCACGGGCACCTTGTTGGTGTATTCATGAAGCCCTCCCCCACCAACCTAGTTGGTGGCATGCTTCATCATCGGGCCCACCCAGTGACACCTAGTATGTACCGGGTGTGCTACGACGCCTGATTACAGCGGAGCTGGTATATTGCTGAGAGTGCAGTGAGGTTGGGTGAGTTGTGATTTAAAACTGCTTGGTGGTGGTCCCAGTACCCGAGGGTAAATTAAATGTTAATAACTGGGCCGTCACCAGCGGTTAAAAGTAAGGCTACAGGACGCGTGAGGGTGGCGAGTTACTGCCCCCTGCGTCCTTCAGATGGTCGACATGTTTCAGCCAGTGCCTTAGAGTGTTCTGGCTTGCCAACTGATTGACAAGGGTTATCTGGCAGTCATAAACATGGGGCTATTCTCTATGGCAAGAAGGAACAGATGAAGCCTAAAAGAGTTCATCACAAATCTTTAGGGCCAGGTTCCGAAAGGTCACCTAAATGGGGTGGGAGACCCCCAGACGTAATGCTTAAGGAATTGTTCCTTACAATCTCCATCAGTTGTAATAAATTGCATTTAATAGCAGCTACAGTTGGGCTATGACTAAAACTACCGAGAAAGCTATATTATTGGGAGAAGCAAAAAATCAATGTGCAGCTGGAGAAACACGCTGCCCATAAGAAAGGGGTGGCAGAAATTGGCAAATGTTAAAACTGATTCTTGTGGTATAACTTCTCAACTCAGGTCTCAATAAACTTACAAGAGCCACGACAAACAGCAGCATGTAAATATGGGGCTTGGTTCCAGCCCAAGGGCTATGGAGCTTTACATTTATAGGGTGGGAATATTGTAAAATGGATGGGGGTCTGTCAAGTGTTGTCCCTGATTCCCCAAAGAGACACTGGGTGTGTCAATCTTGCAGGAGGATGTGTCACTTCAACAACACTGTCTCCTGTTCTTGTATAAATAATCTCTTGAGCAGTAACACAAGACCAGATTTACAAACACTTTTCATTGAGTTTGCATTACATTTTTTAAGCAGATCTGATGCAAAGTGTTGGGCTGGTATTTATAATCCAACGCAAATCACAGTTTGTGCCAAAGCAGTAATTGTGCCAAAATCCTGCGCCTACCTGGCTGGTATAACGGAAAGAGATATTTTTATTTGTACTAGATTTTCCTGTTTGCTTGTGTGCTGCATTCTGCATGAGACATACCAAGAGGGAATTGCCTTTCTGAGTTTTTGTGCAGGAACGGAGACCTTCCTGCGTCTGCCGTGACATTTTTTAGCACAACTGTGCACCAGTGCAGGGAGAGAGCAGAACAGCGCCACATCTTTGAAGATACAGCACTGTTCTGCTCGCTCTTGTTCACGCAACGCAGTGAGCAAAGGACCCACGTCTGGGCATACCCTGGCCACTTAGGGCGAACGTAGTTTTGTTGCCTAAGTGGCCAGGGATTCCCAGATGTGGGTTCCTTGCTCACTGTGCCACTGGATTCAAGCTAGCCTGGCTGATGAGTGTAATACTCCGAAACCGGTCCCAGGATGCTTGTTTACGGTCCAGAGAGGACCTGGCTTGGTAGTCCGCCTGGAATTTTTCCATGGGGAGCAGAGTCAAGACTGATTGTATATGGCTAGGTCCAAACTTGGGTGGCATGGTGAACAAAAGAACGATGGATTAAACCAAGATCTGTGACTGTCGGTGAGTGTTTGAAAAGCTTCAGCACTCCGTCAATCATCATGTTGTGTGGTTATAGATGCTAAGCATAGGTAAACCCTTAAATATATGTTATGAATCTAGCAAACAGTAAGAGGATATTATTCAAGCATTTCTTTTTGAGAAAAATATCACACAGACAATGTGACAGTAAAAGCTAGAATCACAACATGAGAAGGTGTGTAGTAATTACCTTGAAATATGTACAATACATCAAACCATCTTTCTTATGTTATAACTTGGTCTTTTATAAAAGATGAAAGATTGGCTGTACTTCTAAGGTCTCTTGTGTCTGTTTCTCTTCCCTTCCTCGGTTCATGTTAATTTGTGAACTCCCATGGTTAGGAAGAGTCAATGCTGCAAGAACGAGGTGATTCTTTTGAGGCAAACCAGTGCACCTTGGCACCCTATCTGTAGTAACTTGACACTGGAAAATCCAGATGAAATATGGAAATGGAGTACCAGTGGGTATATGTATTGTCAATGTGATGGAGACAATAGCCTCAAGGACAATTTCCAATTATGAATGTCTGCAGGACCCTATGTTTGGCATGTTTTATTTGAATGGATAATGTACAAGAGTGTATGCTGCAATAGGGGTAGGTGAGCCAACATATTAACAGGGAGAGCAGAGCCAAGCCAAGGGTCGGCTCTCACTCTAAGATCCTGTGCATATGCCAAGCCGAGCCTTGAAAATATTTGCCCTATAAATCACACAACATGGTAATGTTAGACTACAAGGTGTCTTCAAAATTCAAAAAGGTATATTTCGTCAGCACGAGGAAGCGTTGCACCTTACCAAGTTAGATATTTGAGAAGTTTTTATTAAAAGTGAGTTTTTAAACATGAACTGAAAACCTTTCCTCCCCTGCCATGATTACAAAGCTATTGGCGAACTAACTGGCACATGCATCAACAATGCCATTTGCGATTCCTTAATAGCGAAAAATAAGGATTCGCTAATAAGGAATAGCAAAAGGCTATGCATGTAGAAATCGCTTACAAAATAGCGATTTCTTAACATTCCTTAATTGCTACTCGCAAATTGCGAGTTGCAATTAAGGAATACCTCCCCATTGATTGAATGGGAAGACTTTCTCAATTTGCTAATCTCAATTAGAGAATCGCAAATTGCTCATGCTATTTCAAGGGTGCCAGGGCGCCAAAAAGACACCCTGTTGCACCCCTGAAATCTGCATATGAATACATCTTGCACACACACATGCCCCAAGAGCATGTGTGTGTGTAAAATGGAACTTTGAAAAATGCACTTTAGTGCATTTTTCAAAGTTTTTGCAAATTACCATGAAGTTCAACTTCATGGTAATTTGCTCCCCCTATTAGCGAAATCGCTAATTTTTAAACTTTCATGCATTGCATTTAAGGAATCTCAATTTGGGATTCCTTAAATGCAATAGCAATTTAAGGAATCGCAATTTAGAGATTCCTTAAATTGCGATTTTTGCATTTGGGATGATGCATCCCAAATGCAAAAATCCCAGTCGCAAAGGGTCAGATTCTGAGAATCTGCCCGTTTGCGACTGGCTTTTGCTTCGATGCATGTGGGCCTAAGAGGCAAGTGAGAGGTCATGTGTACTGTAAGTGTGTCCTAAATTCCTGTTATAGATGGACAACATTATAATCAATTACATCAAATACAAGAAAAGTGCACATTCTGAATTGAAATATTTGAAGGTCCTCTCAGGTGTGATAATAGCTAAAAAGGAGGCTTGGTGAAATAAAGTTTTTTCCTAGGGTCACACAATGTCGTTAAGTAGGGAAGCAGAGATTAATCTCAGATTTTCCAGTTTCACACTGTGAAATTTAGCCACTAGATGGGTATCTCTTTTTGACATCAAAGTTTAATGCTCATTCCTTAATTTTTCAAGAATGAGATTATAGTGTGCATGACAGGCAGAATCTACATTCTCTTTTGTTTTTTGGTAGTTTTACATAGTGCATGACTAAGGACATAAGAGCATTTTTTCGACAGACACAGACTCCATTACATATTTATTTCAGCACAGGGAGATTAGCTGGTATTCACAGGATGCTAATCCAAGGCTGGGATTCGAACCCAGTTCACCATGTTATATATTCAGTTGATAATGTTATTATTGATTTATTTATAATAATTTATTTGGAGGTTGTGGTTTTGTTAGGTAGTAGGGACAGAAATGCTTTTTTCTGTACGTTTGTTATATTATTGTTGTATTATATATTGTGTTTTACATTTAAAATATCTTTTTTATTTTGAGAATATTTTAACAATTTTATTTGTTAGATATTTAAATGGTTGTTTAAAATTTACTAGGATTTAGAATGGTATATGTAACCCTTCCTAAGTACAACACTTTAAATTGTTTAGATGCGTTGGATTGGGAATAGTAAATCTAACCCGTCCATGGTCCACAACATTCCTTCTTATTGCGTAGATTAGAGTAAGGATAGCAAATCTAACCCCTCCAAAGCCCAACTCTTTCCCTATTTTTGTTTAGATTGAAGTGGGATTAGTTGATCTAACCTCTCCACTCTACAGTACTTTCCCTATTTTTGTTTAGATTGAAGTGGGAATAGTAAATTTATTTCATCCAAGGTCCAACAGTTTCTCTGCTTTTGATTATGTTTTAGTGGAACTAGTGACTCTAACCCCTCCAAAGTCCAACACTTTCCCTACTTACTTACATTGGAGTGGGAATAGTAAATCTAACCCCTCCAAACACCTTAAGTTTTTCTACAATTGCTTAAATTGAGGATCACTTAATCTGACTCCTTTGAAGTCCAACACTTTTGCTAGTGTTATTTACTATTGCTATGTTTGTTAATATTGTTTTTTCATGTTTATATATAGACTTCTTTTTAATTGTTTAAAAAACTTTAAATGTATTAATTAGAACTATGTGTTACATTAATTTCCATTTTGAAATTCGGTAAAAAAAATATCTTTTGGTTATGTATATTTTAGTTATTATTTATATAATTAATTTAATGTATAATACACATTATTTAATTATTGTTCTATATTTTTTAAAGGAAATGTATAAATGTATATTATTTACATTACATGTTTAAGCTACTTAAAGCTAATTATATTATTATTTCCTAGTTTATATGTTAAATACATTACATATATATATATATCTCCAAAGTTCCCGTTTCTCTCCTCCAAAGTCTGTGGCAAAAACAGATACAGACCACAAAGTAAGTCTTAGATTATTCTTTAATGGTGCAAGTCGCCATGAAGCATTTCAGCCCCTCCTCGGGCCTTGATCACATGACATAGTTTGGCATTGTCATAGGCTTTTTAAAGTGACTGGTGCAAGCGTAATAATTGACACATGGTACTTTTATACAATAAACATGAAAGAAAGATTTTGAATAGTCATTCGTGAATCTTTTTCACTCTATGTCACCATCATGGTAATATTACTTTGCAAAACCTCAGTAATTCAAATTACTACGTTCTATCATTGAAATGTACTGTTACTGGTGTCTTGGTCAAATTCATGTTATTGTAAAATACGTTACGCTAAAAACAAATTAAATTAAATTGTGCAAAATAGTGCTAAATTGCATACGTGAGTGCATTTTTAAGATTATCAGTATTGTGAGTCCAAATGCACAGCATAAGGCCTGTTTACGTTCTCAGTGTATACTGATTCAGCAACATATCAATACACTGTTAAATCATGGTACTGGAGCCCCAGTTACCTGCTCTGAGCTTTTGAATTTAATGGTGGTTGCCGATATGTTCTTGTTCTCTCAGTTTAAATACATGGTTCAACCTCAATTTGGCATTGGAGTTCAGTGAGATGTTAATACTTATGATTATATTTGGTTCTCTTCGTATCTCCAATATACCATATGACATTTCCCAGTGTATACACACATACCCTAGTATACATTACAATTCATATCATCTGAGCAATATAATACAAACCATAATGGATAGAATTTGCTTAAATATAAAAGTATGCATCTATAAATATGTATAACTATAATGCTAAAATGTCAATAAATACTCGATAAATACGGTATAAAACCCATAGTCATAATTCACTGATTACATTTTTTTTCTGAAACTTATCTAAAACATTACTAAACTGTAACAACATGGTCCTGAGTAATTAAAGGCAAGTAAAAAGATCCTCAGTTACGTTTAACCCTGATGGTTGTTTAGTGTTGAGCTCCAATATATAACTAGTCTCTAACTGGCCCAGTCTGTGTTCTCTGTTGCCGCCCCTTCTACTCGGTGGTATTGAGTGTATAACAAAGTACCTGAGATCCTGACTTTTTGACTGATGTTTAGTTTTAAAATGGCGTGCCACGGGGTAAGTATTGTCTTGATTATTGATTGCCCTCAAGTGCTGTAGAATCCTCTTATGCACTTGTAACTTGGTGCGTCCTACATATTGTAGGTTGCACGGGCATGTTAAGACATACACTGCAAATTCGGTTTTGCAGGTGAGTAGCTTTGTTATTTTATGACTCCTACCACCAAATGGAGTAGTGTAAGTTGTTTTATTGTCTCCTTGTTGGCACGCCTTGCAGAATTTGCATTTAAAGAAACCTGTATGTGTTTGCAACCAATTGGTTGCCTCAATGATCAGAGGGCTAGTTTTGACTAAATCATCTTTCATAGATCAACCCCTGCTGTATGTTATTGACAGTCTCTTGGGTAATTTCAGACCAATCACTGGGTCATTAAGGATCATAGGCCAGTTGCGGGATATTATAGATTTGATCTGTTTATTTTGCTGGCTGTATTGGATGATAATTCTAAATTCATTTTTTGTTTCATTGATCATGGTATCTGTTCTGAGTGAGGTCTCAACATCGCTAATTGGTTTCCCAGTCAACAAGTCATGTCTACTTCTACGCATAGATTTTAAAATTGCGTTGTCAACCACTTGTCTAGAGTAGAAACCACAGCCTGCTTTCGGCCTGAGCTGCCATTAGGTCCCTTTCATTGCTGTGGATACGCCTCAAACGAAGCATCCCCCAATAGGGGATGTAGGTCATTTTGGGGCAGATTTATGTTCCCTGGCGCATCCCTGCAAATCAGCAGGGATGCGCCAGGGAAGATCGTCACAAAAGTTTACTCTTGTGCCACAATAGATGCGCCGCATTTACAATGCAGCGCATCGTGGCGCAAGGATAAACAGATGCGCGACGCATCTGATGGCGGAAGGCTGGCACATTGCTGGAGTTGCGTCGCAAGCGCGACGCAGCTCCAGCAAGGCTCGGGGGGTGCCCTATCATTACAATGCTGCGTCAATCCTTACGCCTGCTTCAAGCAGGCACAGGGTTTTGACGCAGCATGGCCGGAAAAGTGACTGAGTGAAATCTTGTAGATTTCACTAAGCCACTTTTTTCGGAGGCGTTCCTGCGCCGGAACGCCCCCCCCCCCTTTGCAGGTACGCCCACATGTGGCGCAAGCTTTACAGCGAAACGCATCTTCCTAGATGCGTCACGTTGTAAATGGGGCGCAACATGGCGCAGGGTTTACGCCGCCGCTGTGTCACAAAAGTGATGCAACGGCGGCGTAAAAGTGGCGCAAGTCTGTTATAAATCTGCCCCATAATGTTTAAAATGGGAACTGCTTGCATGGAGTGTTGAATTGCCAGCCGTTTCCTTGCGGTAAAGTTTTGTTTCTATTTTATTCTCCGCTATGTAAACATAGGTGTCCAGAAAACTGACCTGTGTTGTGCTAATGTTCGCGGTAAAATGTAGATTTAAATTATTCACATTTATGGCTTGCACAAAATCCTGAGCCTCACTGACTTTGCCATCCCATACAACGAACAAATCATCGATAAAACGTAGCCATAATTTGACCTTAGTTGTCATTGTCTCACGGTGCTCATTCATGGGGACCAGCTCCTCCCACCAGCCAATGTGTAAACCCGCATAGCTGGAAGAGAAGCTGGCCCCCATCGCCACACCTCTGGTTTTCTTGTATAACAAGTTAACAGGTTCTTAAACATAAATATATTATTCATCTAACAAAAATCAACCATCTCAGTTAACATCTTATTATGATCCACAGTGCTACCCAATTGTTTCTCCAAAAAGTGGCCTAAAGCTCGCAGTCCGTCTATGTGTTGAATACTAGTGTATAGAGAACTTACATCTAGAGCTACAAACAGATAACTCTCTTTCCATTCAAAATATTTAAGTTTTCTCAAAAAGTCGCTAGTGTCATTCACTGAAAAAAAACATAGGTTTCAGGGACGTTATAGTTAGTCTGATATTTCACGCGTAGAAAACCAGAGAAATTCGTCTGTTATAGTTAGTAGAGCTAACTATAACACGCACCCACGCACTGCACTGCTGATGACGTCACATATTACATCATTCATGACATGCTCAGTGACATCACTGATTATATCACTGATGACATCTCAAATCACATCACTGATAACATCATCCAGTGACTGAGTGTTTCTAAAAAATTCAAGAATGTTATATCTATATATGCCAAGGTATATTGAAGAATCATTGGTTGTCTGAGAACCTGTATGGGTGCCTGAGTGTCTGTGTGGGTAAGGGAGTGTGTGACTACCTGCATGGATGTGTGGGTGGGTGATTCACCGGGTGTATGCGTTTATGAGTGCATGTGTTAGGGAGTGTATGGGTGAGTGAGTGTACGTATAGCTGTGTTGGTGAGTGAATAGATATGTTAGTGGAATATGTGTAAGTAACTACATATGTGAAAGGCAGTATTTGTGAGTGTTGGAGTATATAAGTGAGTATATGTGACAGTGGCTGCATGGATAAGTGTGTGCTTATGTCAGTAATTGTTAGTTGGCCCCCAGGGGACCTCAGGATTGAAGAGGAATTAATTCCCCAACTTAAAACGTGCCACAGGGCATGTTTGCATACATATCACCTCAGGTCCTGCCCCCTACCTTCACCATTGTGCAACTAGCCCACCAGGTACCTCCAGTAAGCGTCACAAGGCTGCGTTGCAGAGAGGTGTAAAAAGGGGCGTGGCCTGGAGCACCTCTCTGCAACGCATTCCTGTGGCGCTTACTGGAGGTACCTGGTGGGCTAGTTGGCCCCCAGGGACCCCCAGTATTGAAGGGGAATTAATTCCCCAATTTAAAACGCGCACCAGGGTGCGTTTGCAGAGTGTTCTTGTGAGGGGGCGGGGCCTAGGGACGATCGTGTCTTTTTTGAAAGGGGGGCTGTGTGGCCCCCCTTCCTTTTACTTTTTTGTGGCCCTGGGGACCCCATCCCCCAGGGCCTCACTCCCAAATTAAAATTTTAAAAAATAGTTTACGGGAAGGGGGCCGCGTGGCCCCCCTCCCTTGGCCAATTCCGGGGACCCCATCTCCCAGGGCATGGTCAACTTTTTAAATCTTTTTATGGAGGGGGCTGCGTAGCCCCCCTCCTCTGGCCACTTAAGGCCCCCCGGGGCCGGCCATTGTTTTTTTGTTTTTGATTAATGGGGAGGGGGGCCGCGTGGCCCACCTCCCGGGCCTCTTATGGCCCCGGGGACCCCATCCCCCGGGGCCTGGCTCTCGTTGGGGACCATGGGGGGGGTCCCCAATCCCCCCACGGTCCCAGCTGTCTCCCCGCCTCCTGCGGGAACCGGCATTGTTTTTCCACATGGGGAGCAGCTAACATGCTGCTCCCCATATGGAAAAGCAATCTGCTTTGATTCATTGAAGCGAGACCAGGTTTTCCTGCTCTCGCTTCAATGAAGCAAAGCAGTTTGCAATGGCAGGGTGGGAGCCGTGAGGCTCCCGTCCTGTCATTGCAAACAGCAGTGTCCCGGGGGTGGGCACCCCAGGACACTGCAGGAGCCGGCCCTAAGGGGTGGCAGTCCCCAGGGCCTGTACAAGGCTCCAGGAGGGGGGCCGTGTGGCCCCCTCCCACATTTTAAAGAAGCCCCGGGGGTGGCGGTGCCCGGGGCTGGGGGGGCCTGAGAGCCCCCCCACCCATTTTAAAGAAGCCACGGGGGTGGCGGTCCCCAGGGCTGCGGGGGGGCAGAGAGCCCCCCGCCTATTGTATGTTAGTGCCCCGGGGGTGGCGGTCCCCAGGGCAGTGTGGGGGGGATTGGGACCCCCACACTATTTTTTCATTATGCCCCCGGGATTTGGCCCCCCCAGGGGCAAATTAGCATATTTAGCGCGGGAGACCGCGCTGATTTTTTTTTTTCTATCGGCAGGATGTGCGCGTCCAGCGCGCATCCTCCCAATTTAAAAAACAAACAAACAAACATATTTTTTGGGCCTTGGGGATCCTTGTGGGACCCCTTGAGCAGGCCTAGGGGGTCAGGGGGTCTCTACCCTGCCCCCTTTTCGCGTTTTGCGATGTATTTTTTGGGGTTTCTTGTGCCTCGGTTCTACCGAGGCACAAGATGGCTGCCAACACTTCCTGATTCGGAGTGTTGGCAGTTAATTAAAATTCAGCTCGTGATCGGGAGGGTGCGCTCAGGGTGCGCGGATCCTCCGAGGCCATAGATTTATATGTACTATTAACTATCATTTTCTCAGGAACTACTGAACGGATTTACACCATTTAAGCAAAAGGCACGAGTCTGAACTGAGGACTACCTCTTTGCCAAATTTGGTGTAATTCCGTTCAGCAGTCCAGGCTGTAGCTGCGGCTAAAGGTCCTATGGGAACATGCATGGGGAAAACACGTTTTAGGACCCCCATTTTTTCTTGGCCCCCGCTTGACGAATCACCGTGAAACTTTCAGGATAGGAGCGGACCGGAGCTGGCCAAAAGTGTGGAAAATTTCGCGAAGATTCATCAATCGGCGCCAAAGTTATTTGAAATACAATGTTGCGGATTTCCTATGGAAAATAGGTCCTAACTATATCTACCTACTGTCGACCGCCAGTAGGTAATATGTATACATATATAAATAAATATATATATTAAAAACTATTCTTTATTCTTACCTTTTTTGGGCATTATTCTGTTACATGATATTTTTGACATAATAATTTGGTAGTTTACATGCAAAGTATGTTAATCAATATTTTTGTTGACAATATTTTTGACACATTCTTGTTTCGCAATATTTTTTTTTTAAAGAATCTTTTTATTAAACCAATGTCAGACACAGTATACAGCACATTTCCGGCATTGCCGGAAATACATACATTAAATATAAACAGTACTATGATCTCATATATTACCCGATGCACCGGATCTTACCATCTTGACCCCAAAGATCGCCAACAGCCCCATCCTCTATCGTCCAAAGTATTGTGCTAATCTCCCCCCCACAGACCCCGATATGTCTCCCATTGTTGCCATATTTTCTCCCATTTGCGTGGGCAGCCCCTACTCCCATATACAATTTTTTCTGCAGCACTACACCAGTCTAGATCGGCCTTCCATTGACCCACCTTCGGAGGGAGGGCAGCCCCCCATGCCCTGGCAACGTTTCTCTTGGCCACCATGCCTGCCACTAGTAGCCATAGTTTCTGTTATCTAGGCCATGTATGCTCCCCGTGACGCATAGGATATGCCATCTGGCATCTACGGGGATTTCCTGCCCCAGAACGTCCGACATTACCCGTATTACCTTCCCCCAATATTATTGTATAATTTGGCACTCCAAAATAATATGGAAGAAGGTACCTTTTTGGTTGCAGCCCCGTAGGCAATGATCTGTATGGGTGTGTCCTAGCTTATGCATAGCTGTGGTCGTTGAATATGATCTCTGAAGAATCAGTAGTTGTATTAGCCTAAATCTGGCCGTACTGCTACTTCTCTTGGACTTAGTATAGCCTCCAACCAATCATCATCTTCCAGTAAGCCAATGTTTGCCTCTCAGGCCTCGCGCATCTTTATCAGAGGATCAGGAGAGTTATTAATGATCTTTCTATACATGCAGGAGAGTGCTTTTTCCGGGGTTGGGTCTAATCGGAGTCGATCTTCCAGCGGGCTATACTCAGAAATACGCTCCCCTTCTCGTATGTGCCTACGAAGCCCGTGTCCCAGCTGCATATATTAATATCTTTCAAAGTCAGCTAATTGATACTCCTTCTGTAGGTCTTCGAATTATATTATAGCGAGCCCCCTCCATATGTCACCTAGGTGAGCAATATCTAGTAGCCTCCATTTGTTAAAACTCTGCAAATTTCACACCTCCTTCAACAAGTCGCTATCCCATAGTGAGGTTCGTTCCGTCAACCTATTGTCCCACCTGAGGAACCTGTTTGCCCTCTTCCATGCTTGTAGGACTGTCTTTGTGTGTGAGGGCACACACTTCCCAACCTTTCCCCTGTACAATGCTGCTGGATATCCTCTTAACCCCATCACCAAGTGATCGACCCTGTAAGCCGGGTCATTCCTATCAGTAAAAATCCAATGATTAATATTTATTATCTGTGATACCCAATAGTATTTTTTTAGGTCTGGTATCGCAAGGCCCCCCTCATATACTACTCTCTGGAGTTTGACGAGTGCTATTCGGGCCCTGCCTCCGTCCAACAGCAGTTTCTACAATTCGCTATCCACTTCTCTAATAAACCTGTCTGACACTGCGTACGGGATATTTTGGAGGACATATATCATCCTTGGTAGTGACATAATCTTAAACAGCACCGCTCTTCCCATCAGGGAGACCGGCAACGTCCTCCAATGCGCAACATCCCTACGTATGCGCTCCAGCTGTGGGGTTAGGTTGCCTTCCATGAAATCAACGTCTGTTTTAGCAATATTGATGCCTAAATACTTTAAAAAGTCCTTGAACTGAAGCTGCGTCCCGCCGAGAGGATGGGCCTTGGCCCATCCGAGAGCATGTACACTAAGGATTTATCCCAGGTAATTTGGTACCCTGAATATCCTCCAAATAGGTGAAACATGTGCAATAATCAGCTAATAGTAAACCGAGACCTCGTCACATACAAAAGATATAAAGAAATACGATCTTCCCACTGTCCTCCCTCAGCGATTCCAGACACCACCGGACCCCCCTAACCCACGCAGCCAGCGGCTCCAACGCCAGCGCAAATAACATGGGAGATAGTGGGCACCCTCGTCTTGTCCCCCTGTGTAGGGCGAAAGAACGAGAGACCGAGCCATTCACCTGTACTCTGGCCAGTGGACACCAATACAGCAACTTCACCCACGGTTGGAACCGTTGTTTGGCAATAATATTGTTCACAATACTATGTTATACAACGTCAGACACCTCCTTTCAAGAGAAAAATTACAGTCTCGTCACCAAAAAAAAGAAAGTCTCTCAGGAGCTTCCAGACAATGCTCGGATTAAGAAAATTAGCTGGTGGCTTGGTGGCAAAGGTCTCCATGACCCAATCAAGACCTTGCAAGATCCTGCCCCAATTTTCTCCAGTTCAGTGTTGCTTAAAATCATTCTGTTCTAAAGCTAATGAGACTTACTAAAATGTACTGAGTAATGATGAGCAGCAATTAAAGCACAGACAGCAGCTTTATGTCACAGTCTGAGTTCTACAAAAAATTGAAATAAAAAAAATAAAAAACATGTAACTTTAACAAACAATAAATACCCCTCTTTACTGTTGTATGGCTCATGTGAAACAACACAATTTATTGCTCTGCACAAGTGCCTTTAAAGTGGATTTTATATAATTGCCGTCTTTGCATCCGGTTTTGTTACCCGCTCAAAACGTTCGTAAATAAGGACTAAAAATTGTAGTCTGCTCCTCTTGTATCTCAGCAGTTTTCAGGTAACTTGTTGTAGATTGGTGTTATCACAGCATTGCAAGGCTTTAGGCATGACTACATTATGAATGCTTATTAATTATGCAATGAGAACAGCTTCTAGTGCAGTGGACAGAAATATGTTGCTGTGATTAAAACGACACACTCAATAAAGCTATTAAAGTTGAAGTATAAATCAATGTCCATTAAAACAAGAAATTACGAAATGCTAAAAAATAAATTTTCCTCCCACCAATGAAATAATACAGTTTTAAAAGTATTAGTTTGGAGTACTGGTCAAATACACAAAAGATCATTACAGAAGTAGTCTGGCACACAGATGAGGGCAGCAACAGATCGTTCCTTTAATTCGTACTATCCCTGTCAAATCTTCAGTTATTTCTTTGAGTGCTAATCTACCATGTTATGCCCAGGTAAAGACAGCTGAAATGGCCTTGCCTAATCTGGTAAAGTATACTCTCTGTTTAGAGGGCATTACTGTGGCAAATACCTATTCCCACTTTACCTCCCCACTCCACTCACTCAGCTATTAAGGTATACCGGCCTATCCACAATGGCATTTTGGAGTACGTCAAGTAATACTCCTGCAGCACTCTTACATGTCTTTATGGCCCCAAACATCTAAAATGTGAGTAAAATGGGAATGTTTAGGGAATATTCATAAGCAGTTAATACAAACTGGAAGTTCTGAGTTCTCTTTGTACTTTTAATAATGGGGAGTTAGATTTTTTGGCTGATTTACAAAGGCATGTCAGAGTACATAAAGACCACTCCTGTAATACTACTTCCCCTGCTTATAAATCAGCCACATAGTTGCAGCAGTTTGTACATTGTTTACACCATATTCTATCCTTTTTTTGCTGTATTTTCAAAAAGAATGTAAATATGCTGCATACATTTATTACCAATCGCAGTCCTCAAACAGTAGGCCTCTGAGCAGTTGAGTATGTCAGATTGGGAAATGGGTGGGTGTGCCCCAGGATATCAAAGACAGAATATTGTGATATGGAAATATCGAGGATAAAAAATTGAAACCAAAATATTGAAAGGTAAGTAAGTATAGATTTTCTATATGTAACTCCACAAATACGCACCTTGACTATATATATATATTCACTGAAAAAACCATAGGTTTTAGGGGCGTTATAGTTAGATGGACATTTCACTCGTACAAAACCATAGAAATTCCCCCGTTATAGTTAGTTCAGCTAACTATAACTCGCGCGCCCGCAATGCACTGCTGATGACGTCACATATTACATCACTCATGACATGGTCAGTGACATCAATCATGACATCACTGATGACATCTCAAATGACATCACTGATGACATCATCCTTGTGATAGAGTGGCAGACCTCCTCTCACCCTAATATGACCTTTGATACACACACTCAAAAATACAAACTAACATTTTCCAAACAATGGACATACCAATACCAGTTACAACACACCTATTCAGTAATTCTAAGATCTACACCCACATCCACTCATTCACCAACAGTCCCTATACAGTCACTCATGCATGTACTCACCCATCATATGTACTCATACACCTATACATCCTGTTACACACCGCCACTCATCCACAGAGTTACTCACACACATAGTCACACATGCAAACAAAGTATCAAACATCCATTTACTTGCATACACAGTTATACACACACTACCACACTTACTTCTACAGAAACTTACACATACTTACTCTCTTAAACAATCACTTCTAGAAACACCTACTTATTTGTACAGGAACTCTTCCAATCTCTCACTCTCACATATACTCACTTATATACACTAATACTCACATATACTAGTTTAAAACATATGTAGTTACTCATAAAGACACTATTGAGTCATTCACTCACTAACACACCCATACACACACTCATCCACCTATACAGTCCTGCACACATGCTGTCTTCAACACATGCAAACAGTGAGTCACTCATTCATGCATCTATGCACTAAGTAATACCCCCACCGAACCATACAGACACTCAGACACTCATACTGATACTCAAAAAAACAACTAATAACCCATATAGATACTCATGCAGCCACTTATACACAAAGTGAGAGACTGATACAGATATTTTCATATTTAAACATTACTCACTAACCCATGTATTCACTAAGATACACTTAATCAGTCAGTTATACAATCAATTTTACAAAACAATTCATCCATTTAGACACTTATATGCCCATTTATTCTTCCATCGACCTTGAGATATACATATATAAAACATATTTAATTTTCAGAAAAACACACATTCACTGGATGATGTCATCAGTGATGTCATTTGAGATGTCATCAGTGATGTCATGAGTGATGTAATATGTGACGTCATCAGCAGTGCATTGAGGGCGCGTGAGTTATAGTTAGCTGAACTAACTATAACGGGGGAATTTCTATGGTTTTGTATGAGTGAAATGTCCAACTAACTATAACGCCCTTGAAACCTATGTTTTTTTCAGTGAATTTCTAAGGTTTTTTAAATGCTAATTTCTAACTATAACGTGCCTGAAACCAATGTTTTTTTCAGTGAATATATATATATTTATTATACTATGTATACATGTGAAAATGTCCCGGTCCGCCTGTTTGCCTCGGTGGCACAGAAAAAATGGGTGGAACTGACGTCAGTACGCCAACGAGGTCCTCTTATGGCTCCGATGACGTCATACGGTGTCGCGAGCGGAGCCGTGCTATTATGACGCACTCGTCGACGTGGGAGAGCTAGGAAAGAATTTCTGTGGAATGCTGCTGCAGGGGATATTCACCTAAGTGTTCAGGCTAGTCCTTTGGGAGCAACTGCTTATGTTGCCACTCCAGAAACCGAATAAAGTGATCCGAGAGCAGAGGCCCTGCAGATGGCACACGAGGTGGGGACAAGCACCACAACCCAAAAAAAAGGTAACAAGGGCACTGAATAACACAGGATCTTCTCTTTGTATCTGGCAGGAACAACAAAGTTAAAATGCCCTAGTACCAAAATGTAGAATTAGTGCTACAACGGTCTTCAAGAGGACCTGCGATGCCACTTCTGCCTCCCGTACCCTGGAGGCGGCATATGGGTCACGCGGTACGGTCATACTGCGGTGGGATGCACACTCGTTGACCTCTCATGGCACTGCTCCACACTTCAGGGAGGACGCTTTCCATTAGCTATGTTTTCTGATGACGTGTCGCGCCAGCCCGGTCCAACAACAGAACTCCTTTAGATCCAAACAGACTCTTCCACTTTCTCACCGGAAGTGAAACCAGGCCACGCGGACACTTTCACAATGCAACAACTGGGAATGCACATTTCGGTAAAAAAAACATATTCCTTCCTCCTAATTAATCAAATAAACGTCTCACTGAAGAACAGGGGCCAGCTTCGATCGGTAAACAGCCGTTACAACGACTTTTTTACTTCGCGATACCATTACAACGCATGCATTACCACGCATGCGTGTACATCGCGGAGTCATTACTACACATTTTTTTAAAACGCATGGTCATTTACCACGCATGCCTTTACAACAAATTTTGTTGTAAAGGTATGTATGGTAAATAACCATGCGTTCTAAAAAACATGTAGACGATCCACGTTGTTGTAAGGAAACAGAGGCTGTTCCGTTTCCTCACAACGACGTGCACCGCCCCTCAGAGACGACGTGAAGCAGGAACCACAAGGAGAGCGGAACCACGAGGAGTGAGAGGTAAGGAGGATTGGGCATGGGATGGTTTTTTTCCCCTAGGGTTTAGGGTAGTGCAGTGGTGTTTGGGTAGTGTAGGGGGTCGCGCTGGGGGGTAGTGTTTTAGGGTTTAGGGTAGTGCAGTGGTGTTTGGGTAGTGCAGGGGGTCATGCTGAGGTAGTGTTTTAGGGTTTAGGGTAGTGCAGTAGTGTAGGGGGGTCGTGCTGGGGGTAGTGTTTAAGGGTTTAGGGTAGTGCAGTGGTGTATGGGTAGTGTAGGCGGTCGTGCTGGGGTAGTGTTTTATGGTTTAGGGTAGTGCAGTCGTGTTTGAGTAGTGTAGGGGGTCATGCTGGTGGTAGTGTTCTAGGGTTTAGGGTAGTGCAGTGGTGTTTGTGTAGTGTAGGGGGTCGTGCTGAGGGTAGTGTTTTATGGTTTAAGGTAGAGCAGTGGTGTTTGGGTAGTGTAGGGGGTCGTGATGGGGTAGATTTAGGGTTTAGGGTAGTGCAGTGGTGTTTGGGTTGTGTAGGGAGTCGTGCTGGGGGTAGTGTTTTAGGGTTTAGGGTAGTGCCGTGGTGTTTGTGTAGTGTAGGGGGTTGTACTGGGGGTAGTGTTTTAGGGTTTATGGTAGTGCAGTGGTGTTTGGGTAGTGTAGGGGGTATTGCTGGGGTAGTGTTTTAGGGTTTAGGGTAGTGCAGTGGTGTTTGTGTAATATAGGGGGTAGTGTTTTAGGGTTTACGGTAGTGCAGTGGTGTTTGTATACTGTAGGGGGTCGTGCTGAGTTCTAGGGTTTAGGGTAGTGTAGTGGTGTTTGTGTAGTGTAGGGGGTTGTGTTTTAGGGTTTAGGGTCGTGCAGTGGTGTTTGGGTAGTGAAGGGGGTCGTGCTGGGGGTAGTGTTTTAGGGTTTAGGTTAGTGCAGTTGTGTTTAGGTAGTGAAGGGGGTCATGCTGGGGGTAGTGTTTTAGGGTTTAGGGTAGTGCAGTGGTGTTTGTGTAGTGTAGGGGGTCATGCTGGGGGTAGATTTAGTGTTTAGGGTAGTGCAGTGGTGTTTGTGTAGTGTAGGGGGTCGTGCTGGGGTAGTGTTTTAGGGTTTAATGCAGTGCAGTGGTGTTTGTGTAGTGAAGGGGGTCGTGCTGGGGATAGTGTTTTAGGGTTTAGGGTAGTTCAGTGGTGTTTGGGTAGTGGAGGGGGTATTGCTGGGGTAGTGTTTTAGGGTTTAGGGTAGTGCAGTGGTGTTTGGGTAGTGTAGGGAGTCGTGCTGGTGGTAGTGTTTTAGGGTTTAGCGTAGTGCAGTTGTGTTTGGGTAGTGTAGGGTGTCGTGCTGTGGGTAGTGTTTTAGGGTTTAGGGTAGTGCAGTGGTGTTTGGGTAGTGGAGAGGGTAGTGTTTTAGGGTTTAGGGTAGCGCACCCAACCAGCCACAATATCCGAGGACAAAGGGTATCCTGACTCTTTTGAACACTCCGCCAATTGAATAATTTGGGTCAAGGGCCCTACCACGTCCAAGACCTATCAATTCCTTTCTTGGGATCCCTCATATACTTGGAGAAAAAGGTACATAGTTTCTCATCAATTTCAGGCGTGTGTGCCACCTTCCCCTTCAGTGAGGGCCTGGGGCATTCTCCCCTCATCCTATTCCTGACCTCCCTTTCAAGGGGTTGATGGATTTTCCCCACCACATACTCTGCCACTTTGGTGTCAGGGGTCCACTCCGCCAACCTAGGATGGTAAATTGGGGTAGACTCGAACATGTCCGAGTGAACCCCATCCCCAACCCGGGACCGAGAGGAGTGGGACTCTGGATGCCAGGGACGCCCTGAGTCCTTATCCTCTTTGGAGGAGAAATCGTCCTCCGGTACACCCTCTCCCTCTAAGGGAAACCCGCCGTCGGGGTCTACAATAGTGGTGACAGCGTTGCAATTTTCTCCGGACTCCTCCTCCTCCCGGCAGGGTGCATGTTTTAGCATTCGCGCATTCTTGAGGAAGGTCTCCGTAAGTTTATCAAATCGTTCCAAGTGCCCCGCGTTATGCTTAACGGCCCTTTTATTCCCCATCTGGGAGCTACTGGGACCCGCCACCACCAGATCTGGGTCACTGAATACCCCAGGGATGCTTTTCACCAGCTTATCAACCTGATCCCTAAGAGGAGCCAGCACCCTAGAAATAGCCAGAGAGAGGGCTTGGTCCATTGCTGGAGGGAGAAGTTGGGGGGCCATTCCTCCTCCACTGCCTGGTAGGAGGAGTAAAAATGGTCTTCTGGAGAAGACATGATAGCGGAGGGTGTGAGCACAGAACAAATGCCCTTAAAATCCTTAAGGCAGCCCCCTCACCGGTGCTCCAACAGCTGGGCTTTCCCCGAAGCTGTTATAAGAATAGACTGAGGCACAATACCAATTACAACCACGAGGTGGCGCTGGTCACTAACGTGGCCATGTGGGGAAATCACCGCATAGCGGTGTCAAAATTAGGCGAGGGTTGGTCGGGAATCAAACGGACACTAAAGGAGTAACCGGATTCCCAAACGCGCGTAAAGACTAGCGGGAGCGCTCGACTGAGCTGCCTCGCTCGGACCAGACACGCCTGACAGGATCATACCGCGCGCAGAGCGCACAGCAGGAGAAACTGCGAGGGGGAGAATGCTCTCGGGCAAGAACCTGCTGCGCAGGGAATATGAAACAATACCAAGGCAATAATGCTAATAACGTGCACAAGAAACCGCTATACAAACAGCAACGATGTCAGATTAAGCCAAGAATGTAAGGAATGCACTTAACTGACGAGCAGTGAAGAAAGAGGAAGCGGAAGGGACGTCACAATATTATATACGATGGACTGTGAAATGATTGGACTATAGTTGCCTTGGAGAATACCCCCCTAATGGTTCATGGGTTGTGTAGTCTTATGTTTAATGATTGTTGTGTAACATTTTCTTTGAACTGCTATGCAAATAAAGTGAGGAAAGATATGCATAATCCTCGCCTCCGTCCTGTCATAGAATTAATTAAACTTTAATCGATCTGATTTAAAAACATAGATCATAAAAGTGTACATAAAAACAGTAAATCCTCTTTCCTAATACAATACAGTGAGAATTAATTAAAACCAGTAGGTAAAAACGGGTGTTACAAAGCCCGGTTCAGAGCAACTTCAGGTTAACATAATCGTAAAGTTCAATGTTTTACAAGATCAATCTCATGTACCTCGTGCAAAATACGCAATAAGGGGTCCAAGTAAAATGTAAGGCTCCAATACCTGACCAGTCTGCACTATATAAAACTGCAGAAAAACTAAAACTAAAAAGTGTTTTGCACACTTCTGTCATTGGGCTATATGTGGGCTACATCTGGCTGATATTTGTGCTACATTTGGGCTCTTTTTTCTCTGGTGGCCATCTTGGGAGACTTATTTGTTATGAAGTTTCCTAATTTCTTCATTTACTGCGGTCTCCGCAGTAGGAAATGCTTTCAGTTTTTTACTTTGATTCCATCAAGAAGGCATTCAGATGTGTCACACATTTGCCATAAATTCAGAATTTTAGCACTGTAGTTGTTCATTAGATCACTGTAGTAAAGCTACTGCTCACTAGGGAGTTAACTGGAAGTCTACTGCTGGTATTGAAAGTGATTGTTTCAGTCTGCATGTCAGAATTTTCTAATGAAATAGAAGAGGATTTGAGATCTCACTTAAAACATGCCCTAAATTGTCTTTCTGCAGCACTAACCATAATTATATGGCTTAATGAACCCCCTCATGTTGTTCCTTTTTAAATTAAATGTTTTAAGTGTTACCAGTCTATTCCAATCAAGATGGCTTCAGGTGTGCCACAATGTTGTCATAAGTAAGACTGTTAGCTCTCTAGTTGTTCTTTAGAACACTCTGGGAAGCTGTATTAGAACACAAAGGCATCAACTGACAGGCTGCTCCTGTTGAAATATAACAGAAAGATATTTGAGATCTCACTTAAACATGCCCTAATTTTTCTTTCTACAGTACTAACCATAATTTCTATGGCAAAATGAACCCCTTCATTTTGTTCCTTTTTAAATTAAATGTTTTAAGTGTTACCAGTTGATTCCAATCAAGATGGCTTCAGGTGTGCCATAATTCTGTCATAAGTAAGACTGTTAGCTCTCTAGTTGTTCTTTGGAACACTCTGGGAAGCTGCAGTAGAACACAAAGGCATCAACTGACAGGCTGCTCCTGTTGAAATATATCAGGAAGACATTTGAGATCACACTTGAAACATGCCCTAATTTTTCTTTCTACAGCACTAACCATAATTTCTATGACAAAATAAAACCCTCATTTTGTTCCTTTTTAAATTAAATATTTTAAGTGTTACCAGTTTATTCCAATCAAGATGGCATCAGGTGTGCCATAATTTTGGCATACGTAAGACTGTAAGTGCTCTAGTTGTTCTTTAGAACACTCTGGGAAGCTGCAGTAGAACACAAAGGCATCAACTGACAGGCTGCTCATGTTGAAATATAACAGGAAGACATTTGAGATCACACTTGAAACATGTCCTAATTTTTCTTTCTACAGCACTAACCATAATTTCTATGACAAAATGAACTCCATCATTTTGTTTCTTTTTAAATTAAATGTTTTAAGTGTTACCAGTTTATTCCAATCAAGATGGCGTCAGGTGTGCCATACTTTTGTCATAAGTAAGGCTGTTCGTGCTCTAGTTGTTCTTTAGAACACTCTGGGAAGCTGCAGTAGAACACAAAGGAATCAACTGACAGTCTCTGCCCTTGTTGGATGTACATGGTTTACTGAGAATGATAGACTTCATTCTCACATGACTGAGAAAGATAATGTGAATTTACAGAAAATATGCTCTCATTTTAGCTAGTTTTCTCTCAAACATGATTCATGATATCCCAGAAGAAGGTTTTTCACAGGGTAAAATCACCTTAGAACACACCACAATTCCTCAAATTAGTATGGTACCATCAACAAATGAATTCTAATGTAACTAAAGTCTGTTATGACCCTTTATAGTTCTCCTTTTGGTAACCCTCAAATTCTTCGATTCACTACAATGCTTTTCAATGGGGTTCTATCATGTATATTGGTCCCAAGATGGCCGCCAGCAATTCCAAGATGAAGTGCTGACAGCCAATCAGATCTCACGATGAGATGTGTCATTAGGCTCCGCCCAGATATTGAAATTTTTTCTTTTTCTAATTTCTCATGAACTACTGAACGTAATTACTCCATTTAACAAAAAGGGATCTTTCTGAACCAAGGGCTACCTTTTTGCCAAATTTGGTGTAATTCCGTTCAGCAGTTCGGGCTGTAGCCTTGTCTAAAGTTTCCTATGGGAACTAACATGGAGACAACACGTTTTGGGACCCCAATTTTTTCTCGGCCCCCGCTTGCCGAATCACCCCGAAACATTTAAGATAGGAGCTGACCGGAGTGCCCCACGAGTTTTGAAAAGTTCGCGAAGATTCATCAACCGACGCCAAAGTTATTGGGAAAAGAATGTTACGATTTTCCTATGGATAATTGGTCCTAACTATAACTACCTACTGGCAACCGCCAGTAGGTAATATACACACACACACACATGTATATACATATATATATATATATATATATATATCTTTAAGGTATGTAGATGTGGAGCTAGGAATAGTAAATCTATACTTCATCTATATACTCTTACCATATTTTGGCCTCCAAATTCTTCTATCACAATATTTCTATGCTCGATATTCAGGAATATAATCTATGGGCGTGTTGGGATTTGCATGCTTGAGAACTGCCGGTAGGAAATGCATTGTCTTGTATGACAAATTGACAGGGAGTATTGTAGTGATAATCACATAAGGATAGCTGGGTCTTGAAAGCATCACAAATGCCACAATATAATGCATCTGGAGAGGCTTCACTTGAGTGGCACATTGACGGCTAATTTGCCCTGCTGAACTGGTGCAATCTACCAGAATCACTTGCCACTATGGGCTTCATTCATAGAGTGGTGCTAACTGCCAAAGCTGGGGTATTGCAACTATTACAATTCCAGGGAAATACCACATACAGTATTACCCCATGTGGAAACACACATTGCAGTACATCCCACAGACTCCACGTTGCTCACCTAGACCTGAAATATGTAAACAAAAGAATATAACCTATAAAGACACATGCAGCCCTCAAGCATGCTAACAGTATGCAGCCACTCATGTACATGACATGTAGGTACCACTGTACATATTATCTATATGATTTTACAGTGACAATTGGCTGCGTGAGATATCTCTCTTTTGGTATAGGATCAGATTTTGAACTAAGGGCCTGATTATGATGTCAGTGTGACCGCCACTGTCAGGCCGTCGGTGGCGATCCAGCCCATCTGATATGACTGCTGCATTATGATGCAGGCGGTCCGATCACGACTGGCGGGGGAAAGACCGCTGTATCCGACAGGATCAAGGATCCCGTCAGTGTGCCGTTGGGCTCCTATTCCCTTCAATGGCACGGTGCCTGCTCAGGCACCGCCGTAGGGATTAGGATGTCTTTTTCCGCCTGCCCTTTCATGGTGGCTAACCTACCATGAAAAGGCAGGTGGAAAGTGACTTGGGGACCCCTAGCAGGGCCCCCTTACCCCCTGGGCCTCCGCTATGGACCCTGGTGCCTGCCACATGTTGCTGGGATATGTAAGTTGTGTATATTTTGTACTGCAGCGTGTGCTGCAGCCCGCAGCACACCCGAAATACAAAGTATACACATTGAGAGCGCCTTGAAGGCGGTTGCATTGTAATGTGGACAGCGGGACCGCTGACTACTCGTCGGGTGGTCATGCTTCCACCATGATGCCGGTCGGACTTAAATCCGACTGGCTTTGTAATCAGGCCCTAAGTTGGGATAACATTGGACACAAATGTAGGCCAGTACCCCAACAGGAATAACTGGCATTCTCATATGTTTTTCATGATGTAGCAATTCCATTGGCACTGGTATTGTAATACGTGGTACTGCCACAGAAATGACTGGCCATAAGTCGACTTGTTACATATTTTGCCCGATTTAGGAAAGCATGTAAGAGTATGTAAAAGGCTACTCCTGTTTTTACACATCATTCTGCGCACCCATGAAGTACCTAGTAAATAGAGTGAGTACCTAGTAAATAGAGTGTGATATACTTCTGCAGGTGTGCTGACGGATTCAGAACCACAGACTGCTTATACTAGTGTACCATTAGAAGCAAGCTTTTAGGAATCCAAATTTAATGTGGCAAAACAAATTATAGAGGTGGCTCTGCCTAATACAAATGCACATCTATGGCAAAGTTTTGGGATATATTCTTCAGCAAAAATTAGGAATCGCGGTGCTGTCGTTGTACTAGCCCCACAGCCACCCGGAGGGTACACTCCCTAGGGAAAACTCTTGGGATCTACCTATACAACAATAAGTACATCACACATCTTGCCGCCTTTTGCGCTATGATTAACTAGATGTGTGATGTACACAAGGATTAAAAAGAAAAAGAAAAGAAGAAAACATAGTGACTACATTTGTTTCTTACTTGCCATGATTTAGCATCACTGTATGGACTACTAATGTGTGCTTTGGTACATATTGTTGTATGGGTATCCATATTTTGCGGCTCTTTGGACAGCTAATTAATTTCCTATTCTAACTCCAGTCATGGAATATTGAGGGAAAGTGCATCACCATTGAAAATAGAATAGGAGGTGTATTTACTATTATAACTCAAGCCAAGAAATATTTTGTGCAACGTTAAACACCGTGCTAGAACTGACTAGGTTCCTTTGTGCAGTCGCTGTTGAATCTAGCCTCAGTGGTTTTTTATGTTTCACATTATATACTTCTTTCACCCTTATGCATCAAGCCAAAATCCAGTCGGTAAAATACCGATTCGGTAATAGCTCCCGGTATTGTGTTAAAAATACCCAATCCCAATGCATCAACCCAAAACCCGAGCAAATAACGAATCGCTAAATAAATAACCTCGAACATACCGAATCGCTAATACCAAAAATGCTAATTTACCGAATCGCTAAATACCGAATCCGCAATTACCGAAATCACTATTAGCTCCCGGAAATTGCCAATAGCAAATAACGAATCGCACCCCAATGCAAGAAAACTCGCTAATACCGAAAATCCCAAAAATCGCTATTTTGCCA
This sequence comes from Triturus cristatus, assembly GCF_964204655.1. Classification (NCBI taxonomy): domain Eukaryota; kingdom Metazoa; phylum Chordata; class Amphibia; order Caudata; family Salamandridae; genus Triturus; species Triturus cristatus. Next base: position 866,806,742 of record NC_140589.1, read on the forward strand.
GAGCTAAATAAGGGGAATCAAAACCTGGAGGTAAAGTCACAAAAAAAAAAAAAATAATATTCCTACATGTGCAAATGATTGAGGCAATCACTAAACCCTTAAATTTGGCCCAGGAGACCCTGTTGGCTCCCCCAAAATGGCTGCCCTCTACGTGCTTGCAAGGAGGATGCGGATCAATGCAGCAGGACAGCGCAGGAGAAGGGTACAGGAGAGAGTGTTCAGACTGCGCATAACCCTGCTCGGCCAGAATGAGGACGAGGTGTACCAGAAATATCGCCTCAATCGCGCTATGATCATGCGCCTGATTGCAGACCTGGAACCATTACTGCAGCACCAGACCCACCGGACAAATGCTATCCCTGCGCACGTTCAGGTACTATGCAGCCTGCACCTACTGGCCTCTGGGAGTTTCCAGGGGGTAATTGCGGTTGCTGGAGGTGTTTCGCAAAGCGCACTGTCACGCTTCTTCCAAAAATTCCTAGATGCCATGCTGACAATGCTCCACAGACACATCAGCTTCCCCACAACCCCACAGCAGTTGGACCGCACTAAACAGGCATTCTACCAGGTGGCACAATTTCCACATGTGATTGGATGCATCGACTGCACGCATATCCCCATATGCCCTCCGTCAGCAAATGAGTACCTTTTCAGGAACCGCAAGTCATACCACTCGATCAACGTGCAGGTTGTGTGCGATGCAAACAACATCATAACGGACCTAGTGGCACAATTCCCAGGGAGCACACACGACTCATACATCTTCCGCAACAGTGGAATGCACAGGCGACTACTCAATGGCGAATTTGGAGAGGGACTCCTGTTAGGTAAGTAGAACTACGCTTCCCCACACCAACACCACACATGTATGTACATCACCAATGCTAAGTCTATGCTTCTATCTTCTAGGTGACAGTGCTTACGCCCTGCGGGAATACATACTAACCCCATACCTAAATCCAGCAACCCCGCAGGAACATCGCTACAACGCTGCACACATCAGCACGAGGAATGTGATAGAGCGGACTTTTGGGATTCTCAAGAGCCGCTTCCGTATCCTCCACAAGACTGGCGGCGCAATGCTATACCAACCAGACACATGCTGTCGAATAATTGCTGTATGTGCAATGCTGCACAACATTGCCACCAGAAGGGGGATACCCATGGAGGTGGACAGGGATGACGACCCCCAGGCTGACCAACCACCCGCCCAACGACGACCGGCACACATCCCAAACACAGCAGAGGGCCATAGGAGGCGGACAGACATAACGCAAAATCATTTTTGACCCTGGGTAAAATGAGACATTACAAGTTGGTGTTGGGTGCAACTGTTTAATGCACAGTAGCACTGAGGATTGTGCAACAGAACTAGCATTGTGAATCATGCTCCGATTGCATAAATGTAAATAAAAGGTTCCTTAAAGTCAGGCCTGTGCAAACAGAATAATTGGATGGCCATGGTTGCTCCACCATGGACCTGCAGCATGTACAAATTTCTAGTGCCGCTTGCCACGTACACCAAGCCTCCGCTCAGGTGCATCCATACCCTCACCACGGCCTGTCCCTGTGGAGGCACGCGAACTTCGGCGCCTGGTGCTGGCCTCTGCCAGTGACACGCTGCTGACACTGGAGGCAGCCTCACTGGTGTCATCCCCTCCCAATGCTGCAGCACTGCATGTGCTGCTCTGAAGTTGTTCCACAGCAGTGGTGATGTGTCTCAGTGACTTGGCAACATCACCGCAGAAGTGCCCAAGGTCCACCTGCAGGGAGACTGTGCGGCGTGCCAACACAGCGGTGCAGTTGCTGTGCCGTTGTATGGCCTTGGTAGCGGCGGCAGAACGCAACATTAGCTGCCGGTTACTCCTCCTCTGGGACTCATGGCCCTCCCTGATGGCACGGGTGAGCTCACGTACCTCCTCCCTGAGCTGAGCATTGCCATCAGCAACCGCAGTGGTCTGGTCCCTGACCGCCGTGCCCATGTCCCTGACCGCGGAGCCCATGTCGGTGACTGCTGCAGTCATGGCGCGCATCTCCCTCGCTAGGCGCACGATGTTGCAGCTGATGCTAGCCACATGTCTTCCCTGCAGGTTCTGTGTGCGCAGCATCCTCTCCTCAATTGCAGAGGTTGTTGGGACATCCTGGTCAGCTGAGGAGACGGAACTGCGACGGGCCCTGTGACGCCGTGCGTGTCTTGAGCCTCCATGTGGTGCAGCAGGTGGTGTGGATGTGCGCTGCGTGGGTGCCAATTGAGGGGGGGGGTTGCCATCTCCTGCAAGGGCGCAACTTGGTGCCTGTGCCTCTGCGGTATTGTGGCTGCACTGGCTGCAGGCTGGCTTGCTGGTGCCGTTGCTTGTGGCGCAGGTGGTGGTGCCTTGGCTTGTGGCGCAGGTGCCTTGGCTTGTGGCACTGGTGCTGGTGCCGATGATTGTGGCGCTGGTGGAGGTGGTGCTGGTGGGGTGGCAGGTGTTGGCGGTGCGTGCGCATCCTGCACAGTCTCCTGGTCTGACTCCACGGGTGTCTCAGAGATGATCAGCTGGTCGCTGTCGTCAGAGTCCCCAGGTGATGCATCTGTGTGTGAAACAGTGCATGATTAGTGGGATGATTACACCTACATAGTGTTGTACCCATCAATGTCCCTCTGTGGTCCAACAAATGAACAGTCTACAGCCATGTACAACATATGTGTTGTGTGAGGATTTACGCCTGTGCCTGCACTCTGGGCTGACTAGACTACAACTCCCAAGATGCAGTAGTGTCATGTGTGGAACTGTCTGTGCCAGAGCTGCAGACACAGTGAGATTGGGCTGGGGGCATGGGTATGGATTTACGCTATGCTGGGTGTGGCACAGGCATGCATCTTACCTTGGGCACTTGTGGCTGCGCCGGACGTGTCCATCTGGATCACCCCCACGACGGCTTCCCGCTCTATCGTCCCTTCCACAAGGTCCTCCAGGGCTGTGTTGGATGGTGCAGTGCTTGTTCCGCCTCCAGTCCTTCTTGCCTCCCGGAGCCTCTCAGCAATCCTCTCTTTTGCGCGCTTCCGGAGGTCATACCACCGTTTTTTGAGATCGTCGATGCTGCGGCTAGTGACGCCAACCGCATTGATCCTCTCACGGATGCGCTGCCAGATGCGCCGCTTCTCAGTCTCAGGCACCTTGAGGGACAGCTTGCCAAAGAGGCGGTCGTGTTTGCTGGCCACTCCCTCGATGAGGTACTCCAGCTCCCTGTCTGAAAACTTCTTCTTGCGCTTGCGTGCAGATTCAGCGCTGGATGGCACTTCCTGCGACATGATGGATGTGTGCTGTGACTGGCAGAATCTGTGTGGCCTCACTCTGCACAGCCTGTCCTTCTTTCCAGCTCCTGTCTGCTCCTCTGTCGAGGCTATGTGGGTGGGGCAGCAGTATTTCCTGGTTGGTGATGTCATCAGCCTGTTCCCGGTGCGACGCGGCAATTTGCGATTTCGCTATTACCGATTCAGTAATTGCTAATTCGGTATTACCGAACTCGCTATTAGCCAAATCGGTATTACCGAACTCGCTATTTGCTAGTGGGGCCGTTTGCGTGCCCCGCTATTAAGGAATCGGTAAATTTAGCGATTTTTAAGGAATCGCTAAATTTTACCGAATCTGTTGATGCATGCCAATTACCGATTCCTTAATGGCGATTCCTTATTTTTCGCTATTAAGGAATCGGTATTAGTTTGGTTGATGCATATGCCCCTTTGTTATTTAAAAAAAAATACCTTTTCAATAATAATAATGACTTCCCAAAAATTATTTTGCGTTCAATTTCTTATTTATTTATACCGTTTTTGCCACACATTAAATCGTTAAGGGATGTACACTGTTTTAAACTAAAGGGGCAATTTAATTTCCTGCTTGTTGTTTTTCCTTCATGGGTTCTTCTAATCAGATAAACCTGTAACAGATAACAATAATTTACATTCACCAAAAAATGACATAATACAAGCCCAAGACAACATATTTCCATTAAATTCACATTCCTAAATCTTACACTTTGCTTTGAGTGTTATCTGTATTCCATCAGTTATCACCCTTTGCTAATGGTCACAGTCATTATCATCACAGAATATTCTACGTATATATCTTCCATACAAGGTATTAATATGTTGATACTACTACTTCAGCATATACTTATATTTTGAACAATAAAACATTCTTCATATTTGTTAATCAAGACATTCATGTAATGAGTTATCACCTAGTACCTGATATTATCATTGTAAACTGTATGGTACCAGAATATTGTCTGAAATAAATATCTAATCATAAATGTTGTTAGCAGAATTATCAGCACATTGAAAGTTAATAGGAATCCTACCCCTACCAGGATGATATTTTTGTATACAATAACCTGACGTAAAACCTTTGTAAATATAATTCTTTCCATGTGTTATTGAAAAAATTAATTTAATTAATTACTGTCACAATGCACATGAAAGACATGTTCAAGATATTTAATTGCACTAGAAGAGCCACATTGTCATCGTTTCCATAACTATTGTATTTGATCTTACTTATTTGTTGTGTTCATTAATTTAATGTTCAGTGTTCAACACTGTGATTGTGTTTTTATGCTTTTGGAAAAGTTTTTTCTTAGCATGCAAATGACTTGGTGTTCTTCCACATTGTGCAACCACATTTATGCTTCTTGATCTAAATTTCAGTGTTGCATCAATAGTATATAACACCAGTGCTTAATTTGAGCCAGTGGTTGCAGGTCCACCGGCACTCATTTTTGTGGACTAGCACTTATTTTCCTCAACAGACTTTGTTCCAGAGCAAGAGAGAAACACACAAAAGGGGGAAAAACTGGGGTTAGAGAAATATGGAAGAAGAGGGACAAAGGGAGAAAGCAGGGATGAAAAGAACCTTCAAGAGTGAGATAAAGAGTCTGGGAGTATCTGGTGGTGGACTAAAGAGGCATATGGTGGAATCAACTACTCAGCCTTGGTATTTGTCACCCTGACCTTCGAAAGCACTGGCGACAAGCTCCTAAGCAAAACTTTAGGCCAGCATTATTTTTTTGTTGCAAATTTAGTACTGGACAGCACTGTAGTCATACTACTCCCTATAAATCAAACTGCATTTCTGTCAGTACATTCATATTGTACTTATTCAATTATAATTACAAATGCCAATTTGTTTCTTACCAAAATATGATCGCTTCGCTTCTGAATTAAATAGAATTCTGTGCTAGCTTTTTCAAATATCAATTGTTGTCATGTAAACTGTGAGAATGAAACATTTATAGCAATGACTAAACACTAACTCCATCTTTATTTATTTATAGTTTTTTCCACCTACCTCATTCGTAGCCAATTGTTGAGCTCTCCTCTAAACACCGGTTCTGAATCTGCAAACTCGCAAATGGCAAAACGTATATAGTCATAAGCCGCTCGTCTTCCCAGAGTATCGGTGGACTATCAACGTTCCACAAATCTCTAAGTGAGCTTGATTTCTTGAATTAGGTATTCTTCCAGCTCGATACAATGCGCTTCACTATCAATAGCTGAGAGTGTAGCAGATGTTATTTGAGAGACAGCGGGTGGAAACTATGCACGTGTAACAAATTGTTACTGTTTGCGTTATAAAAGTATTACAAAATCAAGTTGCATGACCCAGAAATGAATGAATGAAATGATATTTTCTTGAGCTAGTACAGTGCCATTGTTTGGTCTGTGTAAGTTAGCGTTATCTATTACAGATTTACCTGATTCTAACACAGGAACTCCTGTACAAGTGGCAACAAGCGTGAAATACATTGGGCACTTTTGGTTGCACTAATATGCATCACTAAATAATTTGATGTGTGGAAACAACCTTCAGATTTTGTAAGATATTTAAGATTGAAAACGTTTTGAGGAGTTCAATTAGTTTTATTGAAGAGGAATTATTGAAAAGTATCACAAAGCGCTTTATAATGATGGACATATAAAATCATTGAGGGTACTCCAACAGTGAGTGCAATGAGAAACCTGGCTATTTGTATCCAGGTCATCACTTCAGAAGTTGATATTTCGGCCGCGTGGCAGGGCACGGAGTTGCTGCATCAGTGTAATGATTGAAACTCCGTGAATCACAAGAAATACTAACTTACAGGAGTTAATATATACAATATATAAAAAATATAATATATAACATTTAGCATCTCAGCAACTAAGTCAACAGCAGCTACTTTGATGTTGCAGTTGAAGGCAAAAAAGCTAGAAGAATCAGGCATTCAGAGTGAATCATAGAGACAAGCGGTTAAAAATTGTATTCTAAATTAGGAGAACGGGCTAACCGATTCACCATTCTAACATAACTAGCTGCTTCTAAACTCTTGATTATATGCTGGGGGAAACTTCTGACCCCTATGTAAACAGGAGTTTGCACAGCGATCTGAATTCTGCAGTAAACGCCGTATCCTCGCATTTTTCTCCTGACATTTTAGGAAGTCAAGCCTTATGAAAGTTATCAGGTGAAAGCGTTGGTTCATATGTAATTAGGTGTGATAACACCAAGTCTGTATGTAATTACCAATTTTCCGAGTGAAAACTCAGAATATTAGGTATTTACAGCACCCCGTAAATACCCCTCCTAGGGTATTAGTATTTATTGAGTGCATTAAATAGCTCACCTTTATCGTTCCTCTCACCTCACCTATTACTGCCTCTCCCATGATCAGGGCCATATTCTACATATTGTTAGCTTTGTTCTTCTGTTTGCTACTTCCTTTCTACCATGCTGAGTAAATGTATGTTGAGCAAAGATGAAAACAGTGATGTGACAAAGACCATTGCTCCAGAACAAACAACATTAAGCAACATTTTAAAACCAATAGTGGTAGTCCGTTTAGAAGGTCTTTGCTGCAGAGGTCCGTTCCAATTGCTGAAGAAAAGCAACATAGCTCTGTACGGGATCATACGGGGGAACAATGGCAATATTGATGCTAACATTCCTACTCGTGAAGTCACACCCAGCACTGCAACTCTTTCAATTGGCGGTGGTGAATAATGAGTAAGCTTTAAAAAATAAGGTAATTGCAGTAGAAAATGTACATCTCCTATGTATACTATCATGTTAAATGCTAAGTAACAAGAATCAGGAAAGCCAATATGTCTCACTTGTATTTTCCCCAGTAATAGCTTTACTGGAGGAATTGAATTACCTTTTGGCGTACCTACCAATTCATTTGTTTATCTGTAAAGTAAACCAAGGTGCTTTGCAGTGACAAAAATTACAAAAGATTTCTTTTTTTAATACAAAGCATGTATGAGATGAAGAATTTAATGTGGGAAAGTGTTATAATTTGCTTTGCTTTTTAAATGTCACTTGGTCCCTCATGCATTCCAATAGAAGGACTTCCTAGGAGGAGAAAAGATACACCCAAACATTCGATAGCATAACGGTAAGATTAAATACTCCTGTTGGGTGATCCAAGAGAAGACTGTCTCAAGCCAATGATTAAATGGTGTAACCCAAGAACATCAATGGGTTGAAGGGGGCTGAGTCTAACACCAGTTCTAAAAACTGAACATGATTTGGAAAACAGTTGACCCAGAAAGGGGGTATGTACTCTGTGGAGGATCCAATGGTTCTTGAGAATAACAAATGTTAAGCTTAGTTCTGAAAGACTTTGACAAATTATTATGATGGTGTTCTGCTCGATTTTCCCGGCCTTCTTGTGAGGAAAAGATGATTAAATGTGACTTCAGTCTCTTACCATTCAAGTCTAAGGGTTAGAGTAGTGAATGGAGCCTATTTACTAGGCACTTCGACATGATTCTGTGCTCTTCCCCATAGATCAGGGCTCGCACACATAGCCTAGGGGATAGATTCGTTAGTATTAGGGATAACCTGTCCTGTAGTGAGGGTATTTCACGGAGCTGTGCTGAATTCAGGCCTGGTAGGCCTCAAACGGGAGAGACTCCATCTTTCTTTCTGCTCCGGCAGCTTGGGATGCTTCTAGGTCAAACGCAATGTTTTAGTTATGAGGTGTTATTCGCTTGGAGAGAACCAGTTCAGGCCGGCCCTTATCGAAGGATTGTATTTTTCTTCATGCCGAAGACACTACATCAGGCCGGCCGGCTGGGAACGTGTCCTTGGTACGGGGAGGTACGAGAATTTGGTGGGCGGCAGGTTACAGGCCGGAATTTTCCATGAGGAAACGCACCTCTATATTAGTGAAAGTCTGAGGCAGTTACATGTTCAGTCCGTAGGCGGCATCTAGCCGTTAGCAGTAAAGCTACTACTTATTCCAGGGAAGACAGACGCCATCTTGAAGGCGGAGAAGAACCGAGAGACAGATGCTCTCCTAGCAGAATAGCCAGAGAGGAGAGAGTAGCCGATAAGGAAGAGGTCCCAGTGACTCGGAGAAGGGTGATTCCAGGCGAGCCGAGGCACAGACGAGAAGGGAACCTAGATGACCACTGAGTGCAGGCTACATACTACTAAGGTGATGTCGACCCTTTCTTATTAGAGTGTACAACTTAATCTTTCACTTTCCTTTGCAGGTTATGTGTTATATTGTAATGTTATGTGATTGCGTATGTAATGAGTAATAAAGTACCCAGTTTGTAGTGAACCAACATGTGCTGTGTGTTCTTGTATGAGAGGGTAGCCTATTCTTCTAGTCAGCTGCGGCTACATGAACAGATGTTAACCCTGATCAGGTAAGTGGTAACTGAATAGGGGAAAGAGGAGCCCCTCGAACCTGAGAACAGGCTATGCTCGAACTGGCAATCCTTGTGTGATCTGATGAATAGTGAGACTGATTCCCTTTTTGTATGATATGGTGATCATAGGATGAACTGTCGCATGAGACTGCCGTCTAGGTAGAGAGGTCTGGATTCGTATAGGATCGCGAGGCTGCCACTTGTGATACTGTCGTATGGGCAGAGAGGTCTGGATCCGTATGGGATCGCGAGGCCGCCGTTTGTGCTGAGACTGCCGTCTGGGTAGAGAGGTCTGGATCCGTGTGGGATCGCGAGGCCGCCACTTGTGATACTGTCGTATGGGCAGAGAGGTCTGGATCCGTAGGGGATCGCGAGGCCGCCGATTGTGCTGAGACTGCCGTCTGGGTAGAGAGGTCTGGATTCGTGTGGAATCGCGAGGCCGCCACTTGTGATACTGTCGTATGGGCAGAGAGGTCTGGATCCGTATGGGATCGCGAGGCCGCCGATTGTGCTGAGACTGCCGTCTGGGTAGAGAGGTCTGGATCCGTGTGGGATCGCGAGGCCGCCACTTGTGATACTGTCGTATGGGCAGAGAGGTCTGGATCCGTAGGGGATCGCGAGGCCGCCGATTGTGCTGAGACTGCCGTCTGGGTAGAGAGGTCTGGATTCGTGTGGAATCGCGAGGCCGCCACTTGTGATACTGTCGTATGGGCAGAGAGGTCTGGATCCGTATGGGATCGCGAGGCCGCCGATTGTGCTGAGACTGCCGTCTGGGTAGAGAGGTCTGGATCCGTGTGGGATCGCGAGGCCGCCACTTGTGATACTGTCGTATGGGCAGAGAGGTCTGGATCCGTAGGGGATCGCGAGGCCGCCGATTGTGCTGAGACTGCCGTCTGGGTAGAGAGGTCTGGATTCGTGTGGAATCGCGAGGCCGCCACTTGTGATACTGTCGTATGGGCAGAGAGGTCTGGATCCGTATGGGATCGCGAGGCCGCCGATTGTGCTGAGACTGCCGTCTGGGTAGAGAGGTCTGGATCCGTGTGGGATCGCGAGGCCGCCACTTGTGATACTGTCGTATGGGCAGAGAGGTCTGGATCCGTAGGGGATCGCGAGGCCGCCGATTGTGCTGAGACTGCCGTCTGGGTAGAGAGGTCTGGATTCGTGTGGAATCGCGAGGCCGCCACTTGTGATACTGTCGTATGGGCAGAGAGGTCTGGATCCGTATGGGATCGCGAGGCCGCCGATTGTGCTGAGACTGCCGTCTGGGTAGAGAGGTCTGGATCCGTGTGGGATCGCGAGGCCGCCACTTGTGATACTGTCGTATGGGCAGAGAGGTCTGGATCCGTAGGGGATCGCGAGGCCGCCGATTGTGCTGAGACTGCCGTCTGGGTAGAAAGGTCTGGATTCGTGTGGAATCGCGAGGCCGCCATTTGTGATACTGGTGCTGAGACTGCCGTCTGGGTAGAGAGGTCTGGATTCGTGTGGAATCGCGAGGCCGCCACTTGTGATACTGTCGTATGGGCAGAGAGGTCTGGATCCGTATGGGATCGCGAGGCCGCCGATCGTGCTGAGACTGCCGTCTGGGTAGAGAGGTCTGGATTTGTGTGGAATCGCGAGGCCGCCACTTGTGATACTGTCGTATGGGCAGAGAGGTCTGGATCCGTGTGGGATCGCGAGGCCGCCGATTATAAGAGGTCTTGGTATGTATAGTAGGAATCCCCTGTCCTTAGGTGGTAGATATATGTGGTTGCACTATTGTAAACAGGTTCTAGGGAGGGGGTAACGTTCTGGCTGGGTTAGTGAGGCTCTGATGAGCGGGTTCTATCTGATCCGAAAACCCAAGCAGAACATTTGGCGTCACGAACCGTTTACGAAACCTGTGCGCGTTGTGGTTGTATCGTGTTTGCTTTCGGTGCGTGCGTGGTTTCGTTTGTATATTATTTCTATATAATTGTGAGTGTAGTTTTTTTCTTCTTCTCTTTCTCTTTTTCTTCTCTTTCTTTTCCGAGATGTTTTCTAGAAAGTCGAAATCTACTTTTAAGTTGCCCGTTGATATTCCCGGTTGGGATTCAACGCCTTATGAAGCCTTAGCCCGTGAGTGGGCTGATTCTACTGGTTTGAGTGAGAATTGGAATTCTTTTTTGGAGCTGGCGGAACCGGCTGATGTGATTACTTGTTTACAGAAGGCGCCGGTATCTAAGGGTGATGAACTTCCCGTTTTGGGGCGCAGGGGTTGGATTGTTCTGTCCGCGTACAGGATCCTGCATGAGAGGTTGTTGAAGTTACAGAATGTGCATAAGGATGTGGAAGCGAATTTTGTTGAGATTCAGAATGCTCATACTTTGTTACGGTGTCAAAATAAGTTGCTTGCTGACAAACTTGAGACGTACCAAACTATTGCCGAGAGGGCGGCTGTGCGAATTGCTCGTTATAAATACAAAAATCGGCGTGGTCGGGTTTCGAAGCGAAAGGTGCGTCTGGTCGTGGCGAAAGCCGGACTGGATTGGAATCCTGATGAATGGGATGGTAATATCTGGAACTCGAGTGATTCTCCTTCCTCGGGTGAGGAGTCTGCCAAGCGCGAGTCCTCTCGCTCCGGCCGTGATTGTAAGTCTGCTTCTTGCGCCTCTGATGGTGCCCTCCATGATTGCGTTCGTCCTTCGAGTGGGGTCGATGCTTCTTACACTGATTGTTCCTCTACGTGTACTGGTCGAGCTCCTTGTGCTGCTCGTCCCGCGGTCTCGGTGCATCCGGTTTTTCGGAGGAAGTTGCAGCAGGCTCCCGGTGCTCCGAATGGTATTGCTTTAGAATCTTTGGAGGATTTTACTCAACAAGAAATTAGTGATATTTTACAGAGATTTCGGCAGCGAGCTGGTGAGACCTTACTCACATGGATGGTGCGCCTTTATGAACTGGGCGCTGCTGGCATTATGTTGGATGCTGGCGATTGTTTGAAGTTTTGTTCCTTGAGTTCGGATTCTACTGTACAGGATCATTTTCGTAACTTTAATGTTGGTGGTCAAATTTCTTTGCTTCAATTGGCGACTGAGGGTTGTAATCAAAAATATCCTACTGAATCTGATTGGCCTGTGAATGACAAACCGTGGTATACTTTGCGCGATGCTACACAACGTCTCAAAGAGGAGGTGATGAAAACGGCAATTTTTCTGAATACTGCTGACAGGTTGCTTGATGGTTTCTTGACATCTTCTGTGCGGAATCGTATTATTCGTTCTTCCCCTGTTGCTTATAAGCAGGTTATGATGACTTTATTGATTAATCAGACTGGTAACATGTTATCTGTGGTGCTGGAATCGGTACGCCAACTCGGTGAGTTGGGTGAGTGGTTTAAACCTGAACGGCAATCCCGGCCTGACACTCGTACTCCTGGTGACAATAAACTTACTAGACGTGATATGTTTTTTGGTCTTATGGCCGATGGTGTGCGGAAGGAGGACATTGATGGTGAGACCACTTCTCGTTTGTGGGAAATGTTTCGCAAACGTGGCTTGGATCGAAAGGAGGGTGCCCGGCGTGTTCGGACAACTGAGTGTGATCGTGGTTTTTCTGACGGTAGCGGTGATGACGACCGCCGTGGGCGCTCTGATCGTCGTGATGATCGCTATTATGTACGTGATTTGTCCCCCCGTCATGAGAGAAACAGGGAGAGAGAGGGGGAAAGAGAGAGGGGGAGAGATGATTATGTTAACAGCAGACGTAGAGATGATAGGGATCAATCCCCTGAGTTGAGAAGGAGAGAGGATCGACACAGATTGGCCGATCGAAACCCGCAGTACAATGCAGAGAACAGGAATCCATTTCGTAATGGAGATGGATATGAACAGGAGGTATCGATACCTGGGAAACGTGAGAATCTTTATCCTGATTTATCCTGGTACACAGAACGCAGTAAAGATGACTAGGAAATAGGTCAAGCTCCAGTACACAGATGGGCTCACAGAGATAATAGACCCTATGTAGATATTGAGTTTTATTGGAGACATCGTAATGTCCAAAGGGCCCGAGCATTGGTAGATACAGGAGCGGAGGCCACTCTTATTCATGGAAAATCAAAGAAGTTTAAAGGTCAGCCTTTTACAATAACCGGATTAGGTGGAAAGGAAACTCCCGCAGTTCAAACTTTACTTGAAATGAGAATAGGTAGAATTCCTAGAAAAGAATACTCTGTATTAGTGGTACCACTCTTAGAATTCATAATTGGAATTGATATTTTGAAAGGAATGACTTTGCACTTAGATGATGGATGTTACCAATTTGGAACTAAACATTATATATCGTCCAGGCCTGTACGGGTTGGTCGTTTAAGAATGCCCCCCATAAAAGTTCCCCAGGCGACAAAAGTGGTTCGTCAGAAGCAGTATCGTATTCCGGGTGGTCATGAAGAGATTAGTACCACTATTCAGGAGTTGGTGGATGCAGGTGTTATCACCCCAGTTACTTCTGCTTGGAATAATCCTGTTTGGCCTGTACGTAAGAGTGATAATTCTTGGCGCATGACTGTTGATTATCGAGAATTGAATAGACACACACCCCCTTTGACTGTTGCAGTACCGGATGTTATTACCCTAATTGAAAGAATCCAAAAACATCCAGGTACATGGTATGCGTCCATTGATATTGCTAATGCTTTCTTTTCGATTCCGATTGCCTCTGAGTGTCAGGAACAATTCAGTTTTACGTGGAACGGGCGTCAGATGACGTTTAGAAGTCTTCCCCAGGGCTATGTGCATAGTCCTACGATATGTCACCGGCTGGTGGCAGAGCATTTGGCTGAGGTACCGGTTCATCCGCGAATTCAGATATGTCACTATATTGATGATATTTTGATCCAAGGCGAAACACAAGAGGAAGTTCAGACCCAATTGGACAGAGTCATTGAGTGCCTGCGTGAGAAAGGTTGGAAAATCAACCCGGATAAATTACAAGGTCCGTCCGTCCTGTGAAATTTTTGGGTATTAATTGGCATGAGGGGCACCGAGAAGTGATCCCTCAAGTTAAACAGAAAATTCTTGATTTTGCAGTTCCGAGGAACAGGAAAGAAGCCCAAAGCTTCATTGGTTTGTTTGGTTTTTGGCGCCAGCATATTCCTCATTTGAGTCAAATATTGGCCCCTTTGTACCGTGTCACTGCTAAAAAAAATGCATTTGAATGGGATAAACCACAGCAAGATGCGTTCAGTCTGGCAAAAGAAGCAATTCAGCATGCTCTGGATTTATGGCCTGTATGTGATGGTGATGTGGATTTGAATGTGTCTGTACAAGGCCTTTATGCGAATTGGAGTTTGTGGCAGAAACAAGGCAAGAGTAGAGTACCGTTAGGTTTCTGGACCAAAAAGTTACCTGATGCTGGTGAGCGTTATACACCTTTTGAGAAACAGTTACTTGCATGTTATTGGGCTCTGGTGGATACCGAGCAATTGACTTTGGGACATGATATAGTTTTGCGACCTGAAATTCCTATCATGCAGTGGGTTATGAGTTCGCCGAAAACTCACCGAATTGGACACGCTCAAGAGGCGAGTGTGATTAAATGGAAATGGTATATACAAGACAGGGCACGTGTGGGACAAAAAGGAGTTGCATCTTTGCATGAGCAGGTGGCACGAGCACCATCGACTGAGACTGAGAGTGAATGTTCCGTACCTTTAGTACAGGAGTCTCCTGTTAAGTGGGGTAGACCTTTTGATGATTTGTCCGCAGAGGACAGAAACCATGTCTGGTTTACAGATGGTTCAGCAAGGTTCATAGGGATGAAACGGCATTGGAAGGCGGTGTCCTATAATCCGATCACACAAAAATTGCTGAGTACAACTGGTGAGGGTAAGAGCAGTCAATTTGCTGAACTCTATGCTGTTTATCAAGTTCTGAAACAAGAGTTACCTGGCACATGTCATATTTTCACCGATTCTTGGTCTACTGCCAATGGGTTGGCAGTTTGGTTACCGACTTGGCATTCCCATAGTTGGAGAATCCATTCAAAAGAACTGTGGGGAAAAGAATTATGGCAGGAGATTTGGGAAATGCTCCCACAGAGTACTGTTACAATCTTCCATGTGGATGCTCATACCCCGATAGACTGTCTTGACAATTTTTTTCATAACATTGCAGATGAGAAATCTAAAATTGCTGAGGCAGTGGTGGACAGGCAAGATTCTGATATTGCGGGATTGGCGAAATGGGCCCACCAGAAAGCAGGACACTTTGGAGAGAAAGCCACTAGCAGGTGGGCTGCTGATCGAGGGATTTATATTCCCCTAGATTTAATTAAAAATGTTATTCTACATTGTCCCATTTGTCAGCATATCAGGCAGCGCAAAGTGCCCCAAATTGTTAAAGGTCATTTACATCGCGGGAAATTGCCCGCTCAAATTTGGCAGATTTATTACATCGGTCCACTTCCTATGAGTAGGAATTGTCAATATGTTTGCACCATGGTTGATACATACAGTGGCCTGTTGGTGGCCCTTCCCTGTAAGCAAGCTACCCAATTGAATACTATTAAAACATTGGAATTGATTATGATGTATTATGGTGTGCCATTCCAAATTCAATCTGATAATGCATCCCATTTTCGTGGAAGATTGGTACAGGAATTCTGTGTGGAAAACAATATTGAATGGGTGTTTCATATACCATATTATCCACAGGCCTCGGGTCTTGTGGAGAGGTTGAATGGCCTGCTAAAAGATAAATTGCGTAACTTAACAGATGACAAGTATAAGAATTGGCGAGACTTTTTGCCTCAAGCGCTATTGATTTTGAATAACCGTCCTTTTCTAAATGCTGAATCCCCACTTATGCGTTTGTTTCCTCCGAATGTTAATGCTAAGCCCAATGAAATCAGAGAGACCGTGATGTACTGGGAGATTACTCCCGGAGCTTTGGCTCCATGTAGAGCGACCCCAGGGTCGGCAGGTTTAGACCTGCATGCCATGGATGACATCGTTATAAAAAGTAAGGATTGAGTCATCATTGAAACCGGTGTTGGTGTTCATATACCAACTGGAAATTTTGGATTAATCGCCCCTAGATCGGGGCTGGCTGTAAAAGGCATTCAGGTGCTTGGAGGAATCACTGATAGTGATTATCAGGGAGAGATTAAGGTGCTCCTGCTGAATAGCAGTGAGGTTGACTTACTGATACATCAAACTGACCGAGTGGCTCAATTGCTAATAATGCCTGTTTTCAGTGGTGAGATCACAAAAGGCACTGCCCCAACGTTGCTAACTGTACGAGGCCAGAAAGGTTTTGGCTCCACAGATAATCCTGGGGCCAAAGTTTGGGTGCAGTCGCCTAAGAATCCCCCTGAACAAGCAGAAGTCATTAAAACCGGTCAAGACAACACCATTTTAGTTATGAGACCAGGGAAAGATAGCTGGGAAGCAGTCCCGGCTGACAAATGTTACTTACGAGAATGAATAATGCCTGTATTTGATTCTCTTTCAGATCATTCTTTGGACTGTTGCTGCAGGATGTGTCGGCGTTGGACTCCTTTTGGGCTGGTACGACGAGAGAGGAGGGATCCCATCAACCCGGGCTGAGTGGAGAATCCGAGTGTCGCGTTCCTTCGCTGCGTGGGATTCGTCGTCGAACTTTTGGATTACATTAGCCAAGAAAGTAACTAAAGCCCCTCATTTCTGCTTGACACCGATGAGATCGGTGACGGATATTCTAGCAACTTGTTTAGTTGCTGTCCCTGCTTCATTGGAGACTTTGACTCATATTTTTAATTTATCAAATGCTCGCCCCAATGTTCTTCTGGGCGATTTCGCTGCCCATGAGTATTGCCCCTTGTGTACTGTACTGTCAGACCCGATACCCCCCATCCAGTCCCAAATAGTTACCTATAATATCACACAAGGTGATTTGTGTTTTTTCCTTACTTGTGATCCTAGTGCGATTTCCGAATGTATGCGTTTAAGATTGAAAGGTGCCACTTCATTCACCGCTCATGAACGAACTTTGTGCCTTCAAAGGACACCGAAAACATGTACTTCTGTTCAGAATACCATGACTTGCAAGAGTATGGTAGTTACCCCCAGTCACTATCGCACGATGTTACTACCTGCCGGATGGCTTTTCTCATGTGGTAATACTTCCTGGCCATATATCCCCGCAAATATTTCTGGAGGCCCTTGTGCCATTACTAGACTGAGTTTACTAATGTTTTCTCCACATCCGAATGCCAACTCTCGTGTGATTCGAGATACAGTGAGGTTACAGGAGGATTGTGACTCATCTCTGCATTTATATTCCAAGTCTGAATACCTTAGCCTGGCTATTTCAATTGTTGGTGTTCCTGCTTTGGCAGTTTATAATGCCAAATCTATCAGGAAAATGGCCTGCTGGATGGTAAAATCCATTAATCATACTTCTACAGTCCTGTCTGACATGCTATTAGATGCCCAGGGTGAACGTAAGGCTATCTTGCAAAATCGAGCGGCCATTGATTATCTTTTGCTTAAACATGGACACGATTGTTCTGATTTTGATGGTCTTTGTTGTTTTAACTTGTCGGATCATACAAAATCCATTCAAGCTCACATTGACAAATTACATGACTTGACAGAAGAAGTTAGAAAACACATTGACCAGGGCTGGTTTGACTGGCTCTTTAATTGGTTACCTGATTTACATATGTTACGTCAAATATTAGGAGGTATTCTGATTACTATCGGCATTTTGATTTCTATCTGTTGCTTTATTCAGTGTATTCCTTCACTACTTCAATTCTGCACACCTGGTACTAGACATAGATCAGTTAGTCTTGTTTCATATTATTCTTCCACAGATATTAGTTCCGTTTAATGAATGTATAATAGACTGAAGTCAAGGGTGAAATGTTCTGCTCGATTTTCCCGGCCTTCTTGTGAGGAAAAGATGATTAAATGTGACTTCAGTCTCTTACCATTCAAGTCTAAGGGTTAGAGTAGTGAATGGAGCCTATTTACTAGGCACTTCGACATGATTCTGTGCTCTTCCCCATAGATCAGGGCTCGCACACATAGCCTAGGGGATAGATTCGTTAGTATTAGGGATAACCTGTCCTGTAGTGAGGGTATTTCACGGAGCTGTGCTGAATTCAGGCCTGGTAGGCCTCAAACGGGAGAGACTCCATCTTTCTTTCTGCTCCGGCAGCTTGGGATGCTTCTAGGTCAAACGCAATGTTTTAGTTATGAGGTGTTATTCGCTTGGAGAGAACCGGTTCAGGCCGGCCCTTATCGAAGGATTGTATTTTTCTTCATGCCGAAGACACTACATCAGGCCGGCCGGCTGGGAACGTGTCCTTGGTACGGGGAGGTACGAGAATTTGGTGGGCGGCAGGTTACAGGCCGGAATTTTCCATGAGGAAACGCACCTCTATATTAGTGAAAGTCTGAGGCAGTTACATGTTCAGTCCGTAGGCGGCATCTAGCCGTTAGCAGTAAAGCTACTACTTATTCCAGGGAAGACAGACGCCATCTTGAAGGCGGAGAAGAACCGAGAGACAGATGCTCTCCTAGCAGAATAGCCAGAGAGGAGAGAGTAGCCGATAAGGAAGAGGTCCCAGTGACTCGGAGAAGGGTGATTCCAGGCGAGCCGAGGCACAGACGAGAAGGGAACCTAGATGACCACTGAGTGCAGGCTACATACTACTAAGGTGATGTCGACCCTTTCTTATTAGAGTGTACAACTTAATCTTTCACTTTCCTTTGCAGGTTATGTGTTATATTGTAATGTTATGTGATTGCGTATGTAATGAGTAATAAAGTACCCAGTTTGTAGTGAACCAACATGTGCTGTGTGTTCTTGTATGAGAGGGTAGCCTATTCTTCTAGTCAGCTGCGGCTACATGAACAGATGTTAACCCTGATCAGGTAAGTGGTAACTGAATAGGGGAAAGAGGAGCCCCTCGAACCTGAGAACAGGCTATGCTCGAACTGGCAATCCTTGTGTGATCTGATGAATAGTGAGACTGATTCCCTTTTTGTATGATATGGTGATCATAGGATGAACTGTCGCATGAGACTGCCGTCTAGGTAGAGAGGTCTGGATTCGTATAGGATCGCGAGGCCGCCACTTGTGATACTGTCGTATGGGCAGAGAGGTCTGGATCCGTATGGGATCGCGAGGCCGCCGATTGTGCTGAGACTGCC
The DNA here is from genome assembly GCF_964204655.1 of Triturus cristatus. Lineage (NCBI taxonomy): Eukaryota > Metazoa > Chordata > Amphibia > Caudata > Salamandridae > Triturus > Triturus cristatus. The sequence continues at coordinate 866,825,581 of NC_140589.1, forward strand.
GTCTGGGTAGAGAGGTCTGGATCCGTGTGGGATCGCGAGGCCGCCACTTGTGATACTGTCGTATGGGCAGAGAGGTCTGGATCCGTAGGGGATCGCGAGGCCGCCGATTGTGCTGAGACTGCCGTCTGGGTAGAGAGGTCTGGATTCGTGTGGAATCGCGAGGCCGCCACTTGTGATACTGTCGTATGGGCAGAGAGGTCTGGATCCGTATGGGATCGCGAGGCCGCCGATTGTGCTGAGACTGCCGTCTGGGTAGAGAGGTCTGGATCCGTGTGGGATCGCGAGGCCGCCACTTGTGATACTGTCGTATGGGCAGAGAGGTCTGGATCCGTAGGGGATCGCGAGGCCGCCGATTGTGCTGAGACTGCCGTCTGGGTAGAAAGGTCTGGATTCGTGTGGAATCGCGAGGCCGCCATTTGTGATACTGGTGCTGAGACTGCCGTCTGGGTAGAGAGGTCTGGATTCGTGTGGAATCGCGAGGCCGCCACTTGTGATACTGTCGTATGGGCAGAGAGGTCTGGATCCGTATGGGATCGCGAGGCCGCCGATCGTGCTGAGACTGCCGTCTGGGTAGAGAGGTCTGGATTTGTGTGGAATCGCGAGGCCGCCACTTGTGATACTGTCGTATGGGCAGAGAGGTCTGGATCCGTGTGGGATCGCGAGGCCGCCGATTATAAGAGGTCTTGGTATGTATAGTAGGAATCCCCTGTCCTTAGGTAGTAGATATATGTGGTTGCACTATTGTAAACAGGTTCTAGGGAGGGGGTAACGTTCTGGCTGGGTTAGTGAGGCTCTGATGAGCGGGTTCTATCTGATCCGAAAACCCAAGCAGAACAGATGGTCATTATTAACCCCCTAAATCATATTCTCCATATTCACTTTTCACAGAAAAGGTGAAGCATATTGATGACAGACCTAATTTTCTGGCCAAAAACAAAAAGCTCAAAGTTATTAAGAAAGATTACTAAATATATGTAGAAGCTCGTTTAAAGTGTGTAAATACCCAAAAAGTTATTGGTAATTTTTCACTAACGTCATTAGTTCAGTTTCCAACCTCGGCCACTATTAAAAAAAACCCTCATACTTTCCACCATTAGCGCCTCAACCTACACAAATATCACTTTTCATTATTACTTTTCACAGTTTCTGTTTAAGGCATGACAGCATCACAACAGTGGTGTCAAATGTAATGTGATATACATTGTAGATTTTGTCATAGTTTCATAAATAACTTTCATTTAGATTAGGTAAAAATAGCTCACCTTCCAGTTTTAGGAGCACTAGTAAACAGTCCATAAATAATTATTAAAACATGGCAATCAATAATGTTAGGGGCTGGCAAGAATACAGAGCAACACCACACAAAATAAAAACAGAACATGAAGTTGTATAACAACCATTTTCTTGCTTGGATTGCTCTTGATTTTAGGTCTTGCCTAGGCAGCGCATGCGCTGTCTCTTTGAGACATGCTGTTCCTAGAATATGGGCTTTAAGCACCACCCATCTTTTAAATTGGCTCATCTCACAGTCATTAGTAAATGCAGGCTTTTGATTGGTGAATAGGCTTACTAGTCCTTCCTTTTGGACGTTTGTATCCTCATGTGAGGATTTCCCGTTACATGTGCTCTTAAACTTCATGTTATTTCTTTTTTTGTTGGACTGCCTCTGCTCATGTTAAGTGCTTTGTTTACTTCCTGCATGAAACCTTTGTGGCTGCTTCATTTTTCAGCTTGGCCCATCACTTAATCCCTTCATTTCCCCATGATGTTCCCAATACCACCTCACCCCTCCCACAACAGTGCCTGCCTGCCCCACCACCTCTCCACGGTTGCTGCTTGTTCCTGCTCGTGTCTGTGCTTCTTCAGCTTTGGGGCACCCTGTGCCGTCCCTGCCATTTGCTGCTTATAAGGCAGCAAGATCCCTAGCATATGTTTTATCCCTATCACCACAGCCCTTCCCTACCAACTTCAGAAGATCGATCAAAATCTTAGCGACGCCATCGCCGCTCAGCTGCCAGCTGCTGAGACGAGAGCCTCACCGCTGCCTTACAGAAAGTATTTAAAGAGCAAGTGCTTTTAAAGATTAGGTTCTCTATTTTGTTAAGTGGGGGCTTCTGCTTCCCAATAGTGACGATGGAATTTTTGAAAATACGAGCAGTAAATGTTGTTGGAAGAGGCACTGCTGCCGCATGGGCTGTACGTCATTGTAAACGGCGCTTTGTTTGTTAACCTGCCGTAGTGCTTAAGAGTAGAGCATTGCTTTGCAGAGTCGTCTGTGGGTTGTTGCACTGGGGCTCTTTGCAGGGGTGGGTCTCAAGGTCTCGTCCACACACAAGTGTGGACCAGAGGGGGTGACAAAATGCATAAGTAAAAAACATTTTCATTACAAGGCCGATTGCTTTAACTAAAAAAATAAAATAAATGTGAAATCTATTGCACTGCAAATGCTTGTTCACTTGGGCTGTATTTACTAGTTGAACAAGACAAGGGTAATAGTAAAATTACATGCAATATTACCACTACCATGTGGTAATTTCACACCAGTACTGTGCAAATATAAGCAAATGAAATGGTGGATTGTGTGGGACCAGATATTCCGGTCATAAAACCACACGCAATCCCCAATTCCATGCTCCGAGCAGATGGTAAATGTATGTGCGGGCCTGTGGGGTGGTGAGTAAGGGGTTGGGGATTAAGGAGGACAGGGGAAGTTATTTTGTACCTGGGGGAGCATTGTATGTTTTTCCAGCCAAAAAACAAAAATGCAAAATGAGGCTGGTCTGGTGCTGCATCCAAAGACTCGTGAGACGTTTCCTGCTGAAATTACTGGCTGAAAAACTGTTTCTGATTCTTCCAGACCTAAAAGAACTTGGTGTGGAACACTGACCCATTAAGAATCAGACAAAATGGAACTACATGAGGTAATTTCACTCTGATTTACTTATAATAAGCCTCTAAGTGTATGAGAGATACTTGAGGGTTGATGACCTCAACTTGCTTTTGAAACCCTTTAAATGTTTACTACGTAAAATGTATTTCTTGGTGATTAAAAGAGTTAGAAGCCTTCCCCTGGGTGTGTCCACTCCTTTTTAGGTCTCGCCTACGCAGCGCGCATGTGATGCTTAGGAGGAGACCTCTTGTAATCGATTCGGTTTTGAGGGCAAAAACGTGCACGCATTGCATTGCTTTGAATGGCAACGCGTGCACGTTTGGCGATTCCCTTGCAGGAGCGAGCAGCGCCATGTGTTAGCAATTATCGCGCTCGCTCCCGCAAGGTAAACTCTGCATTTTCCTGCTCACGGCCGCTTACGAGCAGCAGCGCACAGTGTGCAATCTGTCAGATCTCACACGCACGCGCAGCTGCTTTCACTTCATGGTCACTTTAACTTTTCTACAATTTGCATTCCCTCCGGGACCTCATTCACGGTGCACACATTTCTTTCCTTAACAAAATAGAAGTGGAGGTTCCCTTCATCACAGGCATTCCTAAAACCTGGCAGAGGAAGGGAGGGGTGTTTGAGAGCAGACACCACTGATCAAAGTCCAATCCCCGACTCCCAGTGGGCGCATTTCCTTCCTTATAGGGCACATGCTTGTGAGTTTACGCTATAGCTCCTCGATGCCAGCAGAGCTCAGGGGTGATAATGGTGTCCATCTTTCACTGCAAGAGGCACAGGCTTCGTGTCTATGGGGGTTGGGGCGGGGGCATTCATGTGATTTGCTAACTGTGCGTGCCAAGGAACATACAAAGTGACTAAACCATAATATTTGGGGTGTGGACAAATACACAGGGAAATGTACAGAAGCAAATGTGCATGTTCCAGTCTACAATTCTCTACATACATTTGGCACATAGATTTAAGTACTGCATCCAAAAGCCTCGTAGTAGGCTAACCAAACCGAAGCAGACATGCCAGTGAAGGCGGGGCTCAGCTTAATCCTCTGTGTACAGAAACGCAAGAAACAAAGAATAGCTACGTTTATAAAGCACCTGTCCTTTGATGAGACAGCCGCTAAAATTTAAAACAACATCCCTCTAGAACTTAAGCATCCCTGTCTGAAATTTGTGATGCAGCATTGTAACCAGATAAACCCAAAAACAAAAAGCCCTGTCGCAATCTAACAGTGCATTACAACTCTGCAGTCTGCACCCCTTTAGACCTTTGCTAAATCAAAAATGCTTTCCCTTAGACGGTTACTCTAAAAAAATATATGAATCACAGAAAACCAATTCGTCGAGGGAGTCATGAACCAGAGGAAAGCTGCAAAACAGGTGGACACTTAAAACATTGTAAAATCAGATACAGGAAACGAGACACTGCTTCTGGATATGCAGCAGAATGTTTCTAGAAATTAACTTTATTTTCTCTACTGTAAATATGCATACATACATGCGGTAACGGTTTGCATAATCCATGTTTTATTCTCCTATAGTAGGTGTCTCCAAGTCCTATTCTATTATAGTAAGTTTTCTGGCCACCTCCCAACTCTTCCTAGTATTATTTGAATGTTATGGGCTCCTTCGCAGGCTTGTATTCACGTGGTTCTTGGGTGATAATGCTGATATCAGCACACGGGGCCACAGTACTCTACAACCCCGAACTAAAAACCCATCTCCATGCCTTCTACACTGTCCATATAAGTCATCAGTCAGCCATGCCATTATCCTGCTTACCCTAACCGGATAATGCACAATCCCTTACCTCTCTCCCCTACAAAGCGCTGCCTGGTCCATTCTACAGACAACTGTATCTTTACATTGGGGTATGTCTGCTCTTCAGCCTTGAGCGTTCAACAACATGGTGTGGAGTTCTATCACATAAAACTTTAGTGGGAGTCCAGGATGCCTCACCTGACATAGGGGCAGCAGAGAAAGCGTTTCTATGTCACTGGTGAACCACTGCACATCTGTCGAGCTGCTATCTCTCTGGTTAGTGCTGCCCAATGCAGCCACAGGTCCATGTCCAGCCACCCACCATGATATTACCTCCCCCTCCCCTACGGCAAGATCTGAACTCTACGACACACAGTTGTCATCCCACCAAATGGAATTTGGGATTGCCTGCTCTCCCCTAGATATTTAAATAATGCTACAATCCTTTCTGCAGGGCTGGTTTGGAAAGCAAAGTCAAGTGCTTGGTTTGTAAAAAAATATAAGTGCCAGGACCTTCGTCAGAAGACAACTGCAGCTTCCACCACACATTGCCCCTGCCATGCAGCCAATGTTAGTAACAACACAACTACTAACCAATGCACTCCCACAAGCGTGACAATTCGGATTACTTCAAGCTATAAGAATGGCTTGGGTCGCAGGTAATAGTCATGTTTAATGTATATTGCATAAATTACTAACTGTTGTTGTGCTCATCTCTAACTTAGCCAGCCAGCGCCACCATGTGGCAGTCGGTCCCAATCACAGGTGTTGACAAGTAAGTGCCGGTGCCAAGCAGCGAAAACCACAGACTCAAATTAAGCACTGAAATCAACCCTGGCAAGGAAGTTCAAAGCAGCCCCCACTGCAGGAGGCCATGCCAAGGACTGGGCCACTGGAGCTTTCATGCTTAGGTTATGGCAGCCTTTCAGCTCTGAAAGCATCCCCCTAGACTGCAGCCCACCAGGAGATTACCAGAGCAGGTTATGCTCTGTAAAATTGTGCGTACACAAAACCGGTCGTGTGAAACAGAGACAGACAAAATTATTGTTATTTTACTAGAGTGTGTGAGATATACTGTCAGAATGTGGGTGTTTGTATGGCGTGTACGAGGAAGATGTAATTGTAGCTGTTACAATATTGGGGAGATGGTGTGTTGGTCGAAATGTCTGTGACTGTACTATTATGCATTTTTGTCTGCGTGAACTATCGCATGTGTGTTTCTGTGTTTGGCTGTGTATTTGTACGTGCGTGTGTGTACCCGCGTGGTTATTTTGTGGGTTCTCGCTTGCAATACATTGAATTGCAATACATTGAATTCTAGCTCTACCTCTGAATATATTTGAGTCCATCTATCTGTTTTCCAGTCTCTCTTACTACTTCCCTCTCCCACACCGACACTTACTGGCAGGTCTGCTGTTCTCTCATACAGGCCTTCTCTTTTAATTTTTCACTCTATTTCCTGCACTGTTCATCCCTCTCTTTCAAAACCTCCTCGAAGGGCACAGTAGCTGTCTCTGTTTCACTCTTTTACTCCGCTAAGCTGTGTCTTTCACATTCACTCACACTAATGTCAGGTCTCATTCATGCCTTTCCCCATCTCAGTCCACGCACACACCGTGAGGGTGAGCACACTACACAAACACGCAGATCAATGAACGTGAGCACAAGACATACATTCCAGTGTTACATCTGTACGAGACTTATTGCTGGTTTCATTTGCTTTGCGTTGTAGGGTTTCTCACTTAACTAGTAATTGCTTTATCTGTGCAGTTGACTGGTTTGCTGTCCTGGTGCTCACTCTCTCCTTCTGCACCCTGCTGTTCCAGCCTGGGGCTGCTTTAAGTGAAATGTGGCACTGGCTGCTGCCTTTGTTCTTGTTCAGATGGCGACTGAGACCAATAGTAGGAGCAAAGACTTGCCTGCGAGTGATCTAATCTCAATGAGGTGCCAATCTAGCTCCCTGGCGTGAAAAGCTAGCTCTTTCGTGCCCACCTCTGTCTTGGAAACACAAGAGGAGGAAAACACTTAATCAGATGTACACAAGGGGGGCTGTGCTGCAGACTCTCCCAGAATCTGTATTTTTTTCTTTTTGGGAATGATTTTGTATTTTTGCTTACGGGGGACCACTTCTGCAAGCTTCCATTAGCTGCCCCTAGACCACTGCAAGCTACCCAACACTGCTCCCAATGCCACAAGCTTCTACACATTCCAATTTAGGCTTAATATAATTGAACCACTCAGGATAATGTGCTGCATGGCTAAACACTTATAAGGTCCCAAAGGCGAGACCTATTGTCTATGCCAATGCTTGTTTCCCTTTTCTAATTAAATGAGCCTGCTTCTCCGGGCCTTTGCTCAGATTGTAAATGTAGCATTCTGTGGTTTTGATTCCCTAATTTGCAGGAAAATCCATTCACAGGTTGTTAGAGACAAGGGCAACAGTATGTGCTCCCTTTGAATCTCTTGCCATAGAAATGGGAAGCTCTGGGAGTACTCTTCTCACGGGTGTCTAGTTTTCAGAAACGCGTGGGTTTGGTAGGTTTCCCTAGATGGCCGCCGAGCACCGGGCCAAAAACCCAAGTGACCCCCCTTGCAAAACCAGGTGGTTTTGCGATAGGCCATTTGGATGTCGCCTCACTACGTTTTGGGCCCTTGCCTGCCGCGGGTACTTGGGCCTCCCACACAAGTGAGGCACCATTTTTACCGGAAGACCTGGGGGAACGCTGGGTGGTGGTAAATTTGTGTGAGCCCGGTGATGCCACAACTTTCCCACCCCAAAATGTGTGAAAAAAGTGATTTTTCAGCAAAAATTGAGGTTTGCAGGGGATTCTGGGTAAGGAAACGTTGGGGGATCCACGCAAGCCATACCTCCCTGGGAGCCGCCGGGTGTCTAGTTTTCAGAAATGCGTGGGTTTGGTAGGTTTCCCTAGATGGCCGCCGAGCACCGGGCCAAAAACCCAAGTGACCCCCCTTGCAAAACCAGGTGGTTTTGCGATAGGCCATTTGGATGTCGCCTCACTACGTTTTGGGCCCTTGCCTGCCGCGGGTACTTGGGCCTCCCACACAAGTGAGGCACCATTTTTACCGGGAGACCTGGGGGAAAGCTGGGTGGTGGTAAATTTGTGTGAGCCCGGTGATGCCACAACTTTCCCACCCCAAAATGTGTGAAAAAATAGATTTTTTCAGCAAAAATTGAGGTTTGCAGGGGATTCTGGGTAACGAAACGTTGGGGGATCCACGCAAGCCATACCTCCCTGGAAGCCGCCGGGTGTCTAGTTTTCAGAAACGCGTGGGTTTGGTAGGTTTTCCTAGATGGCCGCTGAGCACCGGGCCAAAAACCCAAGTGACCCCCCCTTGCAAAACCTGGTGGTTTTGCGATAGGCCATTTGGATGTCGCCTCACTACGTTTTGGGCCCTTGCCTGCCGCGGGTACTTGGGCCTCCCACACAAGTGAGGCACCATTTTACCGGGAGACCTGGGTGAACGCTGGGTGGTGGTAAATTTGTGTGAGCCCGGTGATGCCACAACTTTCCCACCCCAAAATGTGTGAAACAAGTGATTTTTTCAGCAAGAATTGAGGTTTGCAGGGGATTCTGGGTAAGGAAACGTTGGGGGATCCACGCAAGCCATACCTCCCTGGAAGCCACCGGGTGTCTAGTTTTCAGAAATGCGTGGGTTTGGTAGGTTTCCCTAGGTGCCGGCAGAGCTAGGGTTCAAAAACTACAGCTCGTCACTTTGCCAAAAAAGGGTCATTTTTCACTGCAAAATTGAGGTGTGAACACGTTGCGCTTTGCGCCGTTTCCAGTTGCGGGCACTATGCCGACCCCCACAAGTGAGGTACCATTTTTCTCGTAGGACTTTGGGGAACGCGGGGTGGGTGGAAATTTGTGGATCCACGCAGATTCCAGAACTTTCCATCACTGAAATGTGGGGAAAATTTGCTTTTTTGGCAATTTTTTACATTTGCAAGGGATTCTGGGTAACAGACTATGGTGGGAGGCAGTCAAGTCACCCCATCCTGGATTCCCCTGGGTGTCTAATTTTCAAAAATGTATAGGTTTACTAGGTTTCCCTAGGTGCCGGCAGGGCTAGGGTTCAAAAACTACAGCTAGTCACTTTGCCAAAAAGGGGTCATTTTTCACTGCAAAATTGAGGTGTACCACGTTGCGTTTTGCGCCGTTTCCTGTCGCGGGCACTAGGCCAACCCACACAAGTGAGGTACCATTTTTCTCGTAGGACTTTGGGGAACGCGGGGTGGGTGATAATTTGTGGATCCACGCAGATTCCAGACCTTTCCATCACAGAAATGTGGGGAAAATGTGTTTTTTTTGTCAATTTTTTACGTTTGCAAGGGATTCTGGGTAACAGACCATGGTGGGAGGCAGTCAAGTCACCCCATCCTGGATTCCCCTGGGTGTCTAGTTTTCAAAAATGTATAGGTTTGCTAGGTTTCCCTAGGTGCCGGCAGGGCTAGGGTTCAAAAACTACAGCTCGTCACTTTGCCAAAAAAGGGTCATTTTTCACTGCAAAATTGAGGTGTGACCACGTTGCGTTTTGCGCCGTTTCCTGTCGTGGGCACTAGGCCGACCCGCACAAGTGAGGTACCATTTTTCTCGTAGGACTTTGGGGAACGCGGGGTGGGTGGAAATTTGTGGATCCATGCAGATTCCAGACCTTTCCATCACAGAAATGTGGGGAAAATGTGTTTTGTTTGTCAATTTTTTACGTTTGCAAGGGATTCTGGGTAACAGACCATGGTGGGAGGCAGTCAAGTCACCCCATCCTGGATTCCCCTGGGTGTCTAGTTTTCAAAAATGTATAGGTTTGCTATGTTTCCCTAGGTGCCGGCAGGGCTAGGGTTCAAAAACTACAGCTAGTCACTTTGCCAAAAAAGGGTCATTTTTCACTGCAAAATTGAGGTGTGACCACGTTGCGTTTTGCGCCGTTTCCTGTCACGGGCACTATGCCGACCCACACAAGTGAGGAACCATTTTTCTCGTAGGACTTTGGGGAACGCGTGGTGGGTGGAAATTTGGGGATCCACGCAGATTCCAGAACTTTCCATCACAGAAATGTGGGGAAAATGTGTTTTTTTTGTCAATTTTTATGTTTGCAAGGGATTCTGGGTAACAGACCATGGTGGGAGGCAGTCAAGTCACCCCATCCTGGATTCCCCTGGGTGTCTAGTTTTCAAAAATGTATAGGTTTGCTAGGTTTCCCTAGGTTCCGGCAGGGCTAGGGTTCAAAAACTACAGCTAGACTCTTCGCAAAAAAAGTGTAAATTTTCAGTGTGAAAATGTGGTGTGTTCACCTTAGGTTTTGAGCCACTTCCTGTCGTGGGCACTATGCCTACCCACACAAGTGAGGTACCATTTTTATCGGGAGACTTAGGGTAGTTCAGATTTGTAAAGCAACTGTTATTACCTATTGATTTTTGATGCATTTCTCCCTTCCAAATGAAAGACATAGTGTAAAAAAAAAAAGTCATTTTGAAAAATGACCAATAATTGTCATGCAAGTATGAGTATTCCCAATTTCAAAAATGTGCAAATATGCACTGTTTCTAAACTCTGTAATTTGTTCCCATTTCAGAAATACATAGGTGTCTTTCATACCGATTTTTCCATGTATACATTTTCCCACAATAATTGCTATATACCCGGAACAAAAAAAAAAACCATTACAAAATGCTGCTCAGTTTTTTACTCTGGGTTCGTTGGGCTCTTGGTGAACCTACAAGTCCTATATATCCCCACAACCAGGAAGGTCCACCGGATGTAACGGTACATTGCTTTCAAAGAGATGTCATAATTAGAAGAAGTTACAGGTGAAAACGTTGACTCAAAATGCTGCTTTTTTCAACAAATTTTAATTTTTTCCTATATTTAACTGTTAGTTTCTATAAAAAAACCTTGATGGATCTACACAAATGACCCCTTGCTGAATTCAGAATTTTGTCTACTTTTCAAAAATGTATAGCTTTCCAGGATCCATTATTGCTTTTCTACCCATTTCTACCATTATCTGGAAGGAGGTTGAAAGCACAAAAAATAGCAAAAATAGGGTATGTCCCAGAAAAATGTCAAAACTGTGTAAAAAATGTTGGATTTCTGACAAAAATCTGTCATTCCCTAAAAGCTGGAGAAATTGTGATTTCAGCCCCACAAAACCCTTTTTTGATATCATTTGCAGAGAAAAACCCAGACGCTTTCATTTGCAGCCACTTTTCCCCATTTTTCACAAAAAAACAACATTTTGCTGTATTTTGACTAATTTCTGGGAACCCTCTAGGAGAATCCACAAACCCTGGGTACCTTTAGAATCCCCATGATGTTGGAAGAAAAGGACGCAAATTTGGCGTGGATACCTAATGTGGTCAAAAAGTTACAGGGGCCTAAGCACGCCCTACCCCAAATAGCCCAAAAAAGGCTTAGCACAGGAGGGGAAAAGGCCTAGCAGCGAAGGGGTTAAGTCCTGCTTGTTTGACTTTTATTTTCGAAAATGATTTAATTGATTATTTTTTAATAGCTTTCTATTGCACATGTACACATTAAATAATGATATAATTAGAGCCCTCGGTTTTGAAATTTTGCTTTTACACTTCTGCTTTTATCTATCCATATTTCATTTTTGCTCATGCTTTCAGTGCTTAGCTACATTTCCATTGTGTTATCTTAAAACATTCCAACAAGCATATTTCCACATTTATTTAACTGATCAATGGATACTAAGGGCCTAATCACGAGCGACCCATGAAATTGCAAACCGCAATCCTACATTTTGCAGTGACATCACACCTCCGTAATTTTCCCCAAGTAAATTTCGATAGGTTAAATCTGACAAAATTCTTCGAAGGGAAAATAGGCTGAAAACACTGGGTCATTTTGATTTTGAAGGCATAACAGAGTTTAGTGCTGTAAACAGCAAATGCATACAAACATGCAATCAAAACAAGAATGTAATACAAGCATGAGCATATCAGCAGCTATCTAATAAATCACGTTCATATTTTTCATCTGTATAATGTAAACCTGCGTAGACAGCACAAGAAAACCTACTCTCCGATTTGGCCTTTAAATATAAATACAGGCAGGTAAAGATACTGTTTATAAGTGTATTTATGTGTAAAAATCAACAAAAACAAAGCCTCTTGGGTACCATAAAAACCAAACATTAAGATACTGTGGTAAATGAATTGTTTGTGTTTAGGTTGAGATAAGCAAACTTTTAGATTTTTCGCAGGTGCATCCTTCCCCAGACAGCACCTGAGAGCCTGCTGACGTGTAAACACGAATGCTTGGATGGTTCAACACAGTATGGCGAAAAAGATGCCAACCTCCTGGGAAAACGAGCATTTCAGTGTGATTGTTAGCCTCGTGTTTTCCATTCCTCGTTATGTGTTTACACGCTGTTGCTCTCCCTAAGGCTAGTTCCAGGTACCATTTTTGATCAACCTGAAAAGATAAAAGCCTGAATGGATGTAAGCTGCAGGTTACACAAATAGCTCTGAAATGGGCGCGTAAAATTATTAGCAGTGCACAAGCGTTGCCACCATCACTCACCAAGAAGGCTCCATTTCAGCTCGCACGGTCCTCGAGACATATTAAATAAATAAAACATTAACACCCACCCCGCCCCGCCACCCTTTCCCTGACGCCCCCAACAAAAAAATCACACCAGTAGGCGTTACGAAACAACCATTTTAATTGCAGAGGCACTGTTTTGTCCACCGTGGTACACGAACATGGGTCTCTCCTCCCCCCGTCAGGTGACTGCTCAAGAGAGCTTTACCTACCGTCCGACACCTTGTAATGCGCTCAGGCACGCACGCGGAAACCGCGTCACTTGAACGCTACGTGGATTTTTTTTTATTCCGTTGTACGCGTTTTCTAGATGGCAGCGATAGGCTGGGAAACCAGAATAAAGTTCAGCTTTAACGCGTCGGTTGGTGTTAAATGGCGGTTCATTCCTCTTGTGTGACAGACCAAAATAATTCCAAGGATAAAAGCAGGCTCGGCTCTTTCTTATAAAAACAAACACGAACAGGGGTTGCCGGACCCGCCCCTGACATTCCCTCAACATAGGAGGAGAGTGATGTGCCGCGGCAGAGTTTTCAGGACATGCACGGATTCCCCCGTGGGTTCTGATGAGTCTCTAAGGTAATTTGTACTGCTGTTACTTGCAGTCGTTGTTGCCATAGGTAGAGCCCTTGTTTATTTCGGTCATTCCGATCATCCACCGCACGACGACTGAGGCTGAAAGGAAATTTAGACAAAAGCAAGTCACTTTATGAAATATCGAATGAAAAATGCGCATTGTACACTTTCCGCCAGTCTGGCCCCACAGCAACACTGCCTCGAGCTCCCCTACACATTTATCTTATTTACGCTCACCCATGACTATCAACACCCTATCCAATCCGCTGCCCGCAACCCATTTCTACGCACCCGCCACCGTGTATCCCTCACTGCTGACACTATAATACAGCATTTCGAGGCAAAATATTCTGTAATTTTAAATTAATAAAAAATAGACAATATATATAGAATGTGCAGCTACTGGGACTCCACAAACAGAAGTGTTTAAAAAAAAACATAATTCCTTCCAATGGTGTGACACCCTTAAATTATTTCTAATGATTCTCGATAATAAGATTAGCATACATTACATATTTTAGCCAAGGGGCGAGAGCTCTAGCTAGCTCCACAGTCTGATCTCATCTTCACCATCTAAGCTAATCTGTCCATAAGGATGACGAAGCCTTTGCATAATCAAAACATAAGAAGACACAGTCCAACTCTTCTCTTCTTATAGTCCACTTCCAGGCACCAAATGTGATTCAGGGTTTGAGTCTTGGAAGTTGTGCTGGTGATCTACTTCCTTTAAAGTGCCTACTCCTCTGTTCTGGCCTTCCTCCAGAAAGCAGTCTGTCACAGCTGAAGCAACTCTAAATCTGACAGCCCCACAACACAGACAATGGGAGTGATTAGAGGTTCACACTTGGTGTCAGCCCTGTGAACCTCACATCAAAAGGTTACCCCAGGACCCGTAGCCCTACACCTTATGATTCCCTTATCACAGGCGCGTATCTGGGGGGGGGGGGGGGGGGGGGGCGGTGGGGGCGGACCGCCCCAGGCGGCACTATATTTAGGGCGGCGGTCTTTATAATTTATTTAGGGACACAGTGTCACTAAATAAATTATAAAGTCCGATGCGGCCGCAACGCGCGGTCGGGCGGCCCACTTTAGTGCAAGCAGCGCGTTGATGACCGTTAATCTGCCCGCGCGGCGCCGCCCGCGTATACTGTTCCCATCCCGCTCCAGGGCCGTCAATCTTGGAGAGCGCGCCAGCGCTACCAATGACGGCCCTGGGCTACATTTTTGCCCGGCCCTCGAGATGAGAACGTAGCGGTGACGCGTTACGCGCGTCACCACTACGCACTCTCGTGAGGACCTGGCCTGGGGTAGTCTGCTCTGCTGCGTCCGTGGATAATTCAGTGCAGTAGTAGGTAAGAGAATGTGTTTCTTTTCTTAAAAAAAAAATGCGCAGGTCCAGCAGGACAGGTACTCCGTGTGCGCTTTATTTGAATAGGTTTTATCATTATCATGGCCGATGCAGGACAACAATAAGACAATAAAAAATGCCCCAATAACGCTGGTGATTAATGATTCGCTGGAGAGCAATTATTTGTCTTTTAGTTGTTTTTAAATGCAGATGGACTGTATTTTGTGTGGAAGCTCAGTGGGTTGCTGCCTTTGCCACAGAGATCCTTGTGTTACTTGCAGTTCAGAAGTTACAATCCTAAAATAGGGCAGTGACCAATGAACTGTCACCAAAGAGCTGCATACAAACATGAATGGTATAGATTTGTTTTGTGATATAGTTAGAACTTCCTCAGTCTTTCATCATTCTAATGTTGCTAAAATGAGTATGTTTGGGCAGAGATACATTTTTATTTCCTCAGACCAAACCCTCTCAAAATATACTGCCCACCAGTATGGATGATATGTGATTCCTACACCTTGTAATCCTTATTAGCTTATGTGACATTCCCTGTAGACTGATTTACATACTTGTATGATTCATTGTCTCTGTATAATGTGTTCGTGGTGTAAAGTGCTGACACACTACACTGATATGAGTAGCGCTAAACAACAAATGCATATGAGAGAGGGACTACGGAGCGATGAGGGGCACTGGTGGAGGGTGGCAGTGAGGGAATCTGAGGAGGAGGTAGTTGGAGGGGCTGTGGAGCGATGAGGGGCACTGGTGGAGGGTGACTGCAGGGCTCGATGGATGGCGTCCCCTCACTTATTTTAACGGGAGCTCGATTACTGGAGCAAATGGAGCCACACATTTACTCTTTGGCCTCTCTGGGGCGAGATCGGAGCTCATTCAGAACGCTGCTCACGCGCTGGCTTCCCTGATAATGGCATCTAAGGGGTGAGCGAGGGAAGGCAATGAGTCTGATGGTGCAAGCCACCTTTCGTGACATCACTTGCTGTTGTGACGTCAGCGTCCCCCCCACTTCTTTTTTTAGGACTTGTGCCCTGGGTGACAGTGAGGGAATCCGAGGAAGAGGTCATGGTGTGGAGGGGGAGCTAGGGTGAGATGAGGAGCACTGGTGGAGGGTGGTAGTGAGGGAGTCTGAGGAGGAGGTCATGAGGGGGAGAGGCTACAGAGAGAGAAGGGGCACTGGTGGATGGTGGCAGTGAGGGAGTCCAAGGAGGAGGTCATGAGGGAGAGGGGCTATGGGGTGATGAGGGGCACTTGTGGCGTGAGTCAATCTGAGGAGGAGGTCACTAGGGGGGCCATGGAGGGATGAGGGGCACTGTTGGAAGGTGGTAGTAAAGGTATTTACGGAGAAAGACGTTATTAGTGTGGCGCCAAAAAAGACTTTCGCATCAGCGCTAAAGCCGGCCCTGTCATGGCCTTTCTGTTTTTGTTTATTTAATTAGCAGTCGGGTCATAAGGGCTACTGTGGAACATACTTTAAAGAGCATGCTAATTATATTTACTGCTATATTCAATGTTTTAAGTTTGAAGGTGATTTTACTAATGTTTTTACTGGGAAAAAGCAAAGTGGAGCCCAATGGTGCCTGATATGGGGCTGGGGCCCAAGGTCAGATGTGAAATAAGGTGCACTGGAGAGAGGAGTAGTGGATAATCAAGCCTGTAAGGGAGAGCGTTGCCGAGTCCGGGGTCAGGTGGAGGTAGTAATGAAGAGGGATTCTCCCTGAAGGCTCGCACAGAGGGAGCCTGTAAGGGAGTGCGTTGCAGAGTCCGGGGTCAGGTGGAGGTAGTAATGAAGAGGGATCCTCCATGAAGGCTCGAACAGATGGAGCCTGAGTAGTATCACTTGCCTTATACTCCCACCTCAGAAACCTCCTCTTCCCATCAAAGGAACATTACATGGAAAGTGATAATATTTAGAAAGAGATTTGGAAAAGAGTGAGTTTTACTGGCCCTTATAAGACTAAGAAGAGATGTATGGTCATTTAATGTCAGCTGTAGATGAAGGTTACATGAACAGTGTCATGTGTGTGCATGTTTGCATTGTGTTGAGGGGATTACCAGGTAATTGTTCATGCAGCTCTCTGATGGATGTCACATGCGGTTTTTCTGAGTCCCCAGATAGATCATGCAGTCTGTGTGTTCTCTTTTGTACTGCCAGTCACGCTGTATTCAACTGTGTAGCCTTGGACCGTGTCATGTATGTGCATGTAAGTTGCATGATCAAGGTAACTATTAGCGGCGATACTACGTGTCTCTCGGACCTCTTTGAAGTGCATGCCTCGGGGAAGGGGGGGGGGGGGCAATCTGAGGGATAGCCCCGGGCGCCACATGCTCTAGCTACGGCACTGCCTTATCAGCCCTATCTCATTCCTAAGATATGCCCAGGCCTCTTTCAAGTGACCTCTCTTAGAATCAAAGAGCACCCTTTGATGTGTACTGAAGAGTCTGGCTCTTCCTTCCTTCAGCGTGTGTCCCGCCCATCACCTGGATATGTAGCAATCCACAAATCTGTCTGAGGAGAATCCTCTACCACCTCATAAACAATTTTTAAAATTTTTGTTTATTGCTTTTCTTATACAGTTGCACAGGCATTCTCAGGACGCGAACTGTGTCAAGGGGCATATATGTTAAGTATCAAGATCATCAGCACGTTCAATAGAAATATTATATCTCAGTTACATACAAGATCTTGTTTCCCTATTTACAATGAAGGAATCATGTAAACAGGATTAAACATATTGTGCGTAGTTTGTCAACATCCTATGGGCTAATGTAGCCCTACTCTTCTATTATGTCTAAACAACTATCCTCTACCTCCTCATGCTCTTTCAGTCAACCCTGGGTCTTCCCAAAATGAAACCTAGAATCTTCCATGTATTGTACCACTCACAGATATGCATACACACAGCACACATTTGAAGCTACACACGAGTTGCACAGCACTAGATACTAACTTGATGTAAGCCAAGGGTGAAGCACACAGCAGCAGAACTTAATTCAGTGGGCCTGGAGGCCTGACTCCAGTGACACAGGTTAAAAGGCCTGTTCACTTCGACAGATAACTACCAGTATGCTACCACCACTGTGCTCATGCTGCTTAACTCCTGGTAAAGGCAGTAGTAGCCTTTCAACACTATGAGGGTAGCGCTTTGGGCGTCCCATCATTCCAACAAGACCTCAATCCGTGAGTTAGACCTATGTCATGGCGCACACGTTCGATCCGTGTGAGTCCATGACTTAAAAAACCAGCACCAGGGATCTAGATATCATTGCAGATGGGTCACACAGGTCTAGGGTCCACGTCAGTTAGCATGCAATGAACTTTTATGTCCCAACAGCAATTTTCCTACAATTTCTAATTTGAGCAAATCACAAATCTGCAGCGTTGTGTGTGATACACAGACTTGGTCCCAAAAATTTAGTGAGTCGCAATGTTTGATTGTTAGACCTGGCATCCTTAGAGTGGCGTTTCCCCTAGACGTTTCGCCTTTTTCCTCCACGTTTTGCTGATTCTTTTTGTTGGCTATAGGACTTTGAGCACTTTACTACTGCTAACCAGTGCTAAAGTGTATGTGCTTCTCCCCTACACTTGATGACTCTTGTGTATACCTGATTGGCATATTTGTTGTACTAGTAAGTCCCTTGTAAAGGGGTATACCATATACCCAGGGCCTGTACTTCAAATGCAGTGGGCAGCAGCACTGATTGTGCCACCCACAAAAGCAATCCTTTGAAACCGATCTCAGGCCTGCCACTGCAGTGCCTGTGTGTGCAGTTTACTGCCACTTCGACTCAGCATTTAAATCTACTTGCCAAGCCTTAAACTCCCCATTGATTACATATATCACCCCTAAGGTAGGCCCTAAGTAACCCTAAGGGCAGGGTGCTATATAAGTAAAATGTGGGGCATGTACTTTTATGTTTTGCATGTCCTGGTAGTGACAAACAGCCTATTTCGTTTTTCACTACTGTCAGGCATACTCCTCTCACAGGCTAGCATTGGGAATTCCTTAATACACTTTTAAGCTGCAATTCTTGATCAGAGATGAGTAGCTTTTTCATGTTTAATATGTTTGGTATGGTAATGATAAATCCTCCATACTAGTGAAGTTGGATTTAACATTACTGTTTTTAAAAATGCCACTTTTAGAAAGTGGACATTTCTCTGCACTTACTGCTCAGTGTGCCTGACAGCCTGTCTCCAATACACATCTGGGGTGGGTGACAGCTCCATTTTGTGCATTCCCTCTAGAAAGACACATCACAGGAAGGATAGGTGTGTCTGAATACCCATCTACATACATCTACATTCTGATGGCCTTGCCTAGGCAGGATGAAAGGGAGGGGCTAACCTTTCACTTAAATAGACTGTGTCCTGTTCTAACACAAATAACTGATTACTCACCCCCCCCCCCCCCCCCACACACTGATAGCCTGACAGACAGGACTGGGTTAAAAGGGATCATTGTGCACTTAAGAGAGCTGCCCTGAAGTCACCTCCTACATCAAAGACACTTTTGGGTATAAACACTGGGTCTCTGACCCCTAAAATCTGATACTTCTGGATCTTGAACTGAACCTCTGTCAGAAGGACTGCTGTGATGCTTAAAGGACTGAACTGGACTGTTTTGGAAGAGCTGCCTTTCTGCTTGCTGCCCTACTGTCTGCTGCTCCCTGACTCTGCTGAAAGAGAGCTGGACTCTGCCTTCTATCCAAGTGATCTGCAAGGGCTTGCTAGCTAGCATCCTGTTTTCTGAAGTCTCAGGGACACAAAAGACTTCCTGTAATTCCGCTGGTGCTGCTGGACTCTGCCTTCTGTGAGTCCTACCATTCCCTGAGATGCCCTTCCCAAGTTCTGGGCCTCAGGTATGGGTTCTGTAGCTGTTTTGCAACAAAACTGACACATCGTCACCCTTGCACCAATCAGAATCGAAGCATCGCCCTTCAACACCGACGCTGTTCAACAACAGAGGTTCAACAGCCTGCACCTCCCGACTACGACGCTCTGAGTGGCTTAAGGACGATGCATTGCCTTCAACGATGACGCAGCAACCCGATTGCGTGGAAAAGATTGACGCATCGTTCCCTCATCACTAACCCTTTGCTTCATCCAAGGTACTTTTTCAGCAGGCCCTGCGTGGGTCCTGTAGCCGGCCTGCTCTCCATCGCGGTTGGCCTGAACTTTGGATTTGCCCCAGTCCCTCGCGACCTAAAGTAACTTTTGACCACCAGTGACTTCTAAGCACTATGTTTACATTTAATATTAAAAACGTATATCTCTACTTTTACTTATTGGATTTGTGATGTTTTGGTCTTATTGTGCTCAAATAATTATATTCCCTATTTTTCTAAACCATTGCCAAATCTTTTTGTGGTGTATTTATTGTGTCCCTGTGTGTTTGTGTTGCACAAATACTTCACACAACGCCTCTTTAGATAAGCCTGACTGCTCTGTGCCAAGCTACCAGAGGGATAGCGCAGGTTATCTTTTAGTGTGTATCTTGCTTACCCTGACCAGAGTGGTGGTTCCTGCCTGGCCTGGGTTCATACCGCAGCCAACCAGGAATCCCAGTTCTAACAGTGATAATCGATGGAGCGTTTCATAACATAGCAAATCACAAAAATCCACATCATCTTGAGTCGCTCATCGGGTATAATGAATGAATGAATGAAAAGCTTTATTCGGTACGGCATTTACATACCATAAAAGCATTTACATAGAAGAAAAAGCAGTTACATTTATACATTTAACATCGATTAAAAAATGGTAAAATAGTTTTTTACCTAGCTGAATAGCAAATATGTGCAAATTGGCAGAGATAAAAGTTCATATGGCTTTCATGACCATTTAACAATAACTAAAATCGTAAAGGTGCTAAAAACTGTAAAGACGAAACGAAAACAAACCCCCCAATGGCAAGTTTAAGATGCGTAGGAGGGTAATCCCAGTTCATCGTAGGGTATGTTTAAGTGAATCAAGAGTGCCGTCTTAATGGATGTTTATAAAAGGGACAATTTTCCGTTTATAGATTTGTTCTGTGTCGCACACAGAATTTTAGAAACTTTGCAATATATTTTGCCAATATTTCTGTTTCCAGCATTTGGAGAACCATGAGGGCTGGCCGACATTGATTTAGGCCCAGCTATTTCAAAAAAGGAATCAGGTATAATTTTCTTGGTTCGGTATAGTATTTACAAAACATAATTACATGCAAGGTCGATTGGGCGGAAAGGTCGTCGCAGGGACATAGAGTCAGTTGGGGTGTCCAATCGTTTATCGCAGGGAAGGCGATTAGTCGATGAAATGTGTTCAGTCGCAGTCTCGTCAGTAAAAATTTCTCATAGTTAGTTAAACTGGAATTCAGGTAAGACTCTATTTGATCTGTAGTCTGAATAGGGAGAAAGAGCTGTACTGAGTTTTTGTTTGATTCGAGGACCAGACGTAGGTCTGCTAGATGGCTTATGCACATGTCTCGTAATCTCTTTCTAGGGATTAGATTTATTTTAAGAGGGTTGAAGAAGAAATGATCGAGTCCTAAATCAGATAGGAAATTTTTAACATAAGATAGCCAGGTGATGTGTGACCAATACTCCAGTTTCATGCAATCAGAGATGAGTGCCTGCGTGAATTTTTGTTCCGGTGTGGATCAGACGCGATGCCATAAAAGAATTGGCTGCATTCGTATCACGTCAGTGATATATGGGAGGCCCAGTTCACTGTGGATATTGAAAGTCGGAGTGGACGACGGGACTGCCAACAGAAATTTCAAGAAGGAGTTCTCTATCTTTTGAATTGAATCGACTCGTACATTGCCCCAAATCCCAGCCCCATAAATTGCCTTTGAATTGTAAATATCAAGCATTTCTTTTGAGGCTCTTTTGCCCAATCTCCGAGCAAACGCTCTCAGAGCCGTTGTTGCTTTTAGGAATTGTAGTTTTCTATTTTCTATTGCACTTTTCCAAGTGCCTTTGTTATCTATTACAACTCCCAAATAAGGGTAAGTGGTAGTATATTCTATTTTGGTGTCGTTTAGATAGATGTTTTTCATTTTTCGGAATTGTTTACCTGATGCCATTATAAAGGTCTTTTTGGCGTTGATGTTTAAATCTAAATGGTTCATGAAGTTTTTATATCTGTCCAGGGCCCGTTGTAGCTCCAGGGGGGTACGGGCGACTATAACTGCGTCGTCCGCATAGAGAAGGGCAGGGATCGGGCGTGATTGAACGTATGGTTGGTCCTGGCTACCCTTTAACAGGGCTTCTTCCAAGCCATTGGTGTAAAGATTGAAAAGAAAGGGAGCCAGGACGCAACCTTGCCTGACTCCCCGCTCAATTCCAAACGATGACGTTAACTGCCCCCCTAAGCCATATCTTACTCTGGTGGTCGTATTGGAGTAAATTTCCCTAATGTAATTGACCAGGTTAGTGTCAATTCCCATTTGTGTCATTATGGTCCAAAGCTTGTTGTGGGCTACGCAGTCGAAGGCTGCGGATAGGTCGACGTATGCCATGCATAGGCTGCCACCCTTTGCAAGGACATACTTCCCTCTCAGAAGTGTGAGGTCCAAGACCTGTTCTATAGTGCCTCTTCCTTCTCTGAAGCCGAACTGTAGGTCAGATAAAATGTTGTTCGCCTCTGTCCAATTTTGTAGGCGTGCTAAAAGGATTCTGCCTACTGTTTTGCCTAAAGAATCCAGTAGGGATATGGGTCGGTAGCACGCAGGGCTATTCCTGTTTCCCTTTTTAAAAATGGTAACTAGGATCGAATCTGACCAAGAAGTTGGTAATCCTACCTGTCCTAGTGCCTCTAAAACGTTAAGTAGCAGGGGAGCCCAGAGATCGATATTCGATTTGTAAAGATCCATAGGAACGGCGTCCGGTCCCGGGGCCTTTCCTGATCTGCTTACGTTCAGGGCCATCTTCACCTCGGCGAGGTTGAAGTCCATGACTAGTGGGTTGGTTCGGTCCATAGTGGGGCTGTGAGTCTGTTGACTTTTCCCTGCTGGGATAGAATTTTTTTTTGAGAAATGGGTGACCCACTCTTGTTCAGAGATGGTTGTTTCAAGTGTGCCACTATCTTTTGGTCCCGCCAGAAAGGACGAATTAACAATCTCCGAGAAGGTGACCGAATCTTTGTTGTAACAACTATCATGTAGGGCAGTCCAGTGTGCCTCTTTTAATTCTTTTTTCCTGGAT
This sequence comes from Triturus cristatus, assembly GCF_964204655.1. Taxonomy (NCBI): domain Eukaryota; kingdom Metazoa; phylum Chordata; class Amphibia; order Caudata; family Salamandridae; genus Triturus; species Triturus cristatus. The sequence continues at coordinate 866,847,947 of NC_140589.1, forward strand.
GCGATTACTTTATTATATGTTTTCCTGGCTTGTGAGACCTCGGCGATATTTCTTGGGGATTTTTTAAAAGTTTTTTTGAGGGTTTTATAAGCTCTAGAGCATGCTGGGTTAAACCACCGAAACTTAGGTTTGTCCTTTAAGATTTTTTGCCCTTTAGGGGGCACTGTCAAAGCGTTCTTTACTTCCAAAATTATTTTCTCATAGTTGGCCACAATCTCGCCGGGAGATGACGTCTCCGTTAGGCAGACTACAAAGGCTGAGCGGGCCGCTTTGACTATGGTTTCTAAAATGGCGGTAGGATCCGTGTTTGACCATTTGAGTGCGTAACCATTTGAGCGGGACATTGAGATGTTATCATCATGATATATTGTTTGAGCATTTTTTTGTGGAGCGGAAGTTTGAATGGTGATGGACAGTGGGAAATGGTCGCTGAATACACAGTCGTGAGTAGTGACAGCGGTAATCAAATTTGGGGGAATATTTCCTGCCAAAATAAAATCGATACAAGAAGATAGTCCTCTACCGTTAAAGGTTGGAGCAAAGGCGGTTGAAGGCACGGTAAGTTCGTTTGCGAAGGCTAACTGAAGGAGGGTCATGGTCTCATTCAGAAAAGACCCCTTATAAGAATGCGAAAAATGAGAGACGTTATTATTTAGGTGGTCAATATAGCCACAATTACCATTTAAGTTACTCTTGCATAGTGTCAGATAAAAACCCCCTCCCCAAATTATCATTGGTTCCTTCCCTTTGCTAAGAATGATTTGTTTTTGTAGAAAGTCGCGAATTTCTTTTATGACCTCCATAAAACTGGGGTCTGTAAGGTTGTTATAGATGTTGACTATTAGGATTGGTGGCATTCTACTTACGGTTACACGAATTATCTGATATTGTAACTCTTTTTTGAGAGAGTGAGCTTCCAGAGTTGGAGTTAGGTTTGAGACATAAGTGGCTAATCCGCCCTTTGCTCTGCCCGATGTTGAAGGTGATGCTGGGCTAAAGAAAGTCTTAAAACCGTTTATATGAGTAGGGGTGATTGCCCATGTCTCCTGGAAAGCGATAATTTCACTTTCTTTAATGAAGTTTAACCATTCTTCATTGTAGGTCTTTAGTCGAAGGCCCGATATGTTCCAGAATGTTATGTTTAAGTCTGAGTTTTTTGGGGGAATTTTCTTACAACTAGTGGGAGTACTTGGGATGTTTAAATTAACCACAAGAGGGTCCACGAATGGGCTAGTGACGCCTTCCCTGCAAGATCGGTCTATCAAGGGGGATATGTTTCCGAACGTGCTGGTAGATTTAGAATTAGGAAGTTTCCCTAATTGGTCTGTAAGCGCCGGGGGGGGGGGGGAGAATAAAGGGCCGTGTTCTTGGCATTGTCATGGTTGAAGTAAGGGTGTCCGTTTGGTGTAGAAAGGGTCAGGGTAACGCTTAAGGGAGCGGAATTGTCGGGAGGTGTTGGTTGTCAGTCCACCTCTTCTAATGTGGCAAGTTGTTCGAATCTATTTTGTGTGAAAATACACCCGTTCCTTCTGTGGTCAGTTGTTTGCTCATTAAGATAGAAAAAATCGAGTGACACCAGGTTGATGTTCGTGGTTCCATGTGTTATTCCCCTGTTGATCCTGAGGAGGGAACGCACTAGACCCGGAGATTTAAAATTTATGACTATGCAGTCTCCGGAGCGTTTTTTGTGGGAGTCCCCGATCCAACCCACTCTTCTGACCATCAGGATCTGGTTTATGTGGTTTGGGTGAAAATAGGTGTTTTTGGTAAGCCAATTAGTGACCTTATTCCTAAGTGAAACCCATGTTTCTGTTGAGTCTTTTTGTAGGGGCGGAACACCTGTTAGGACTAGGACGTATGGCCGAGCGGCCGGTGGTAGATTTAAACGATCTTTATTTGGAGTTGGGGAGGTTATGGGAACATCCATTTTGTTGTGGTTTCAACTTACAGGGGCTCCTGCAGATGGTTCTACTGTTACATTTGGTCTAGTCGCCCCCTTTAGACCCTGGTTATTTAACGGTGAGGTTGTAGAAGTGATAATGCGGGTGTTTGCAGAGGGATTGTTAGAGTGTACTATTATGGGGGGTATGTTCTGTTCCTCTTGAGGGATGGATTGACTGTTGACAGACTGTATTCTGGGGGAATTTAGTCGTATTATGCCATTGAGTAACGTTTTTTTGAGTTGGACGAATTTGTCTTCAAAGACAGCAGAGAGTGTGGAAATCATTTCTCCCAATTTCTCTTCTATGTCTTGGGTTACTGCTAATTGAATGGCCTTTACGATATTTTGAGCTGTCAACTCGATCTGTTTGCTCAGGGTGTCTAGTTGGATAAAGGGAGCTTGGTTGTTTTCCTCAGTCTGTGTGCCTATGTCGCAAGTGACTGGGTGAATTGGAATCTTCCCCGCTTTGAGAAGTTGGCCTTTTCTGTGTACCCCCCTTCCAATGTCCGATTTAGTTTTGGCTTTCCCTCGAGTTAGGGGTCCTTTCGCTTGTGGAGGGGTGAGTTTTTGCGGTGTTCCTTGACGCCCCGGTAATTTGGAGGGGAGTGGGCCAAGGGGTATCGGAGTGGGTGGTTTAGTCAATGGAGGTGGATTTGAAACATCGGAAATTCTGATTAATCTTGTGGAAGGTTCTAATGAAAGCCTCCTTTCGGTAGTTTGTATTTCCTGGTTAATTAAGCATTCTGCTCTTAATAAATAGGCATCTAATGTGCCCGCTGTGCTTTTACGTGTTTCCATTTTTAAGGCGTAAGATTAAGTGCAAAACAGAATAAACGGATTACACAGTACGACTCCATTTATGTTAGCAGGGAATATGTCTTTTCCAAATGTTGGTCTCAGCCAGTCCGTGTGTGGCGGTGATGTTGCAGTGGGCTTGGTCCCAGGAGTATAACGTACCTCTTTTGCGCCAGATCTGGGTAGCACAGCGACGGGGGGTGGCCCGACCCGGCCTCCTCTGGCCCCGGACGGCCACAGACGGCCCGCCCTCTGCCCGGGCTCAGCCCGGCGCGTCCCGGTGGTAGCCGCTGCTTATCAAGCGCCTCCGGGCGCGCTGTTACCTGGAAGTAAGCCTGGCTGCAAAGGATCACGGGAGCTGTAGTCTCCCCCAACTGCGGCCTGCGATGATGTTGGGCGGCGGGGAAAACACACAGCGTTGGCGCCCCGTTCACTGTCCGCTGACCGCTGCTTCAGTGCCCAGGTGAGTTCTTTTAGCTGTTGACTGGTGAGAGACAAAGAGTCAATGAAAGGCCCCCCGCTCCACCGAGGGAGCCGCTGCTTATCAAGCGCCTCCGGGCGCGCTGTTACCCGGAAGTAAGCCTGGCTGCAAAGGATCACGGGAGCTGTAGTCTCCCCCAACTGCGGCCTGTGATGATGTTGAGCGGCGGGGGAGACACACAGCGTTGGCGCCCCGTTCACTGTCCGCTGACCGCTGCTTCAGTGCCCAGGTGAGTTCTTTTAGCTGTTGACTGGTGAGAGACAAAGAGTCAATGAAAGGCCCCCCGCTCCACCGAGGGAGCCGCTGCTTATCAAGCGCCTCCGGGCGCGCTGTTACCCGGAAGTAAGCCTGGCTGCAAAGGATCACGGGAGCTGTAGTCTCCCCCAACTGCGGCCTGCGATGATGTTGGGCGGCGGGAGAGACACACAGCGTTGGCGCCCCGTTCACTGTCCGCTGACCGCTGCTTCAGTGCCCAGGTGAGTTCTTTTAGCTGTTGACTGGTGAGAGACAAAGAGTCAATGAAAGGCCCCGGGTATAATGATAAAACTGCACACTGGAGCCCTCACATAAAAGCAGAGCGGACCCCACAGACTGAAATTTATTGCCACCCTGAGCACAGCAAAGAAAGCACAGTGAGATTTTAGGTAAGAGGAGGAATCGGAAGAAGTTCCCCAAACAGGAGTCAAACATTTTGATGGATGAGGTAATAAAAGAAATGCAAAACTATCTGCAAACGTGCTCTGAAAGCAACAAAGGGGTGGTTTAGCCTTCAAAGATGGGAAACAATCGTGTGCCTGTCTTGATGCCAGACATCCCGTACCACACTGCACAATCCCGCTCCAAATGTCACCCAACATTATTGCACTTGATTAGCTGTACTGTGAAGAGTCAGCAGATACTTTCTGATTGACCATATGCCCCAGATGATTGGAGATCGAAGACAAGAGATGGAGGAGCCACAAGACTGCTGAGGCTATGGCCGGCTTGGGATAAGGTGAGAGCGCTCCACACTGATGGGACTGTGGAGATGGAGTGATTGGGCAGAGAACCCCTACTTTGCACCTTGCTCTCTGCACGATTACAGCACACCCTAATGGGTTCTGTACAGCCTGCAGAAGGCTTGTTTTGCCGCTATTAATGCAAGCAAGCCTGTGAAACTGCAGTGTGTTTGCCAGGGCAGGCTGATGAGAAGAACGCTGAAATGCGGGGGCATACGCAGTATCTGGAAGTAGAGTGCACCCGAATCCTGAACAAAGCAAATGACGGTGCAATGACAGACTAAACAATAAGAAAATATGGCACAAGCATCTGCGAGCCAAAATAATGACTACACTGAGAGCCCATGCTTAGCCTTAAAACCTGTTAAGCAAAAAGGGGTGGATGCGTGTGTAAAGACAGCAGCACCCACCAACAATCATTAAGCCCCCATATCATCTGTGACAATCTTCACCCTGCAAACAGACCAGGAATGAGAGAGCAAGTGGACTAAATTGTTTCTGGAGAAGTTGTAGAGCAGTGGAAATGGGCTTTTTTTGTCACATCCTGGGATCTGGAGGTGAAGTCACCCACTTAGATGGTGCATACTCCTGTAAGGGACTATCTGCTGAACTTCACTTGTGGGACTGAGACCATGATACTCCACTAGAGATGAGCCACGGTGAATCACAAATCAAACTACATCCCCAATTAGGGGGAAGATTGACAAATTTGCACAAAATGTCTTTCAGCCGAGGACCCATGCGGGATCAGCTTCGGCCATCTCCCCAAGTGCCACAGTACACAACATTTTTCCGCAACTTACACGGATTTCATACTCTTAGCAATTCAGGAATCCAGTACTACACTTGAAAATAAAACTGGTGAAGCTGGGTTTGATGTGACACTACTGCACCAAGACCACCAATATTCTTTAGATATTAGAAGCAGAAGGCAGAATTTCAAAATAGGAAGCCTCCACAGTCGCTGCACACAAAAGTATCTAAAGTCACCACAACCACCAAAACACTGGCCAAAAGAGTGGACGGCGCTGAAGGCAGTGCAAAGCGTACCAACTTGGTTTCTTTAGATTCCCAGAGGGAGCAGAGTACCTAAGGCTGGAGGTATTTCTTGAAAGCTGGCCGTAGGGGATTTTGCCACCTGATAACCTGTCACAAAGTTTCATTAATGCTCAAGCCCACCAGGCCTTGACCCAAAGACCACCACCAGGTGCTACGACAAGAGCCATGATATCAAAGATCCTAAACAAGGACAGAGAAGAGATTCTTAAAACAGTGCAAACTCTAAGCACAATTCAATATAAATTCCACACTACACAAAACAAGTGCAGCTACAAGGGAAAACCTTCAAGGGAGTCAAAGGAAAACTATGAGCAATTAAACCCTAAATACATGCTCCTTTACCCAGACAAGTTGAAAGTCATGTTCCACTCAAGAATGTTCTTTTTTTACACTCAAAGGTGGTGTAGGAGTGAGTGGAGGGAGGGAAAAAGGGTCAAGCGTTGTAGAGAAAGACAGGGACTCCACCTTGAGGCAATGCAATTTTCTCATTTTCTGACTCGGGACCTTTGAAGGGCGACATCCACACACCATGAGTCAGAACTGAACAAGAGGTGGCTACCATCGATTAGAGGCGCTTCACAGATAACAGCGGTTTAGACGGCTCCACCCTGACTTTCAGGCAACACATGGTATTAGAATGACTTAGAAGGTGCAGTCTCACTGTATGTATGTTTCTCAACAAAAGGGGTGGAAGAGAGGCAAGAGATGGGAAAGAGTTAAACACACGCCACTAGCATAAATATACTTGCAACATTAGTTGATGCAGAAGAAGTGCTGAAATGGTAACAGACCTCAACCATCAAATGTATAAAAGCATCAAGCCAAATGAGACAGAAGATACATTCGAAGTTGCATTTATTGTTAATGGCTATATAAGGGATAACTTCTGGGGTTCTGGTGGAGTACACAGCCTTTTGCTTCTCTGTGGTACTGGGGGTGACATCATCACCTAATGATTCTTGACAGAATACTTCAGTTGTGTTTTTTAAAATCTTTTTATTGAACAGTGTGAGGTATACACATAGAAAACATTTCAGTGAACAACTTTAATCAATGATTACATCTTATAGTCTATAAATCAATATAATTCCATTAAATACATCATGAATAAATAGCATCTACAATTCAAATCTCATATTAACCATGACTATAGTATCAATAGCGAACATTAAAGTGCTAAATCACAGCTAAAATATTTAGCAGTGCAACAACTTAAGAAAGAAAATATAGAGCGAGGAGTTAGACAAGGCTGTGTCCTCGCTCCCTTCCCGTTTATTAACAGTTTGGTTACTGTTGCTGGAGCAGAGTTTTCATTTAGAAAATTCAGGGGCTTTTGAAGCTCTAGTATGTCTATGCGTTTTATTAAATATTAATGAATAACAATTAATTATTTGTCTTGTGCAAGTGTGTTTTTTATTAATCAATTCGTTTGTCTTAACATAAGAGAAAGTTACACGAGGGTTAGCATGTGTGTGCTGTTTCTGTTTTCTAAAAAATAACGTGCAAGTTTTCATGTTTAAACGTTGCTGTGTGCTGTTTATTTTGAGCACAAAACGCTGTCTGAATTAATGCTTTTTTATGTTGCAAAGCTAGATAAATGCATACACATAAGGGTATTAGTGGGGTTAACACTGTTTAATCATTATGCTGTAGTAACGTTGTTTTTATTTCTTTTAATTGAGATGGTCTATTGCGGCCTATGGAGGTCTAATCCATGATGGCTAATTTTGAAGCCTGGCCTCGAGTGAATAGGTGAAAGACGTGACGAGGGAGACCCCTGCTGGAAATGGTCTTGAAGTTGACTGACCATGGTCCTTCTATGAAACTTTCCATGAGGACAGCAGCAGTTTTTGGGAGTTCTCCAAGAAAAGTGAAAGTGTCCTTGGCAATCTCGAAAGACAAAGGAGCCTTAGAGGAAAACTCTGAACTGTGGCTCGATGGCCGAGGAGAAGTCGGATTAAATGTGATACATGTTTTATTTTCTTGGTTCCTGTTCCGTAGTCTTCGCTATGTGTATTTTTCCTGAGCGGAGGTTCACAAATGTTGCAATGTTGCATCCTTTCCTTCTCGCTCTGCTCAATGATTCAGTGTAATTTTGCAAACTTGATGAGTGTTTCCATTGTAATTTTTACTATAAAAATTGTTAGCCTAGGGAGGGCTTTGCCACTTGCCATTTTACCTTTGCTGCGTGAAGCTACGTTGCTGAGGATTGATGCTGAGGACTTCGTCTTGAGAGACATTTACCGAGAGACTTGTCCTGACCCGTTCTGACACTTAGTTAGAATAGGTAACTATGAGAAATGATTTATTCTGATTGATTTTACTTTGACTAATTTTAGATAAAGCAATATAATTTTAAACATGGTGTTGAATTTTCTTTCTTGTCAATTATTAGGTTTATATTTTTGATCATTATTGTATATGTTGTGTAGATTATGTTATTGATTAGGACAGTCACTAAACCAGATCTGATCGACCTGATACTGATGCAGGGTGTTTAGGTGTTTTCTTTCCACAGGTTTATTGCTGGTAGAGTATTTGAGCGTATGTTAGTGAAATGGGCCCTAGCGTATGATGAATGTATGTGCGTGTAACTGTGTGATTACTCTATCCGTGGTAGTGGGCATATTTTAGATACCCTGATCTCTATCAATTTCCTGGTAGCAGAGGATGGTTTTAGATGGTTGTCTTGATCTGATAAGATTGCTTGTACATTGGCTTATTGATTATTGATTTTATTTTGTCAATATTGGTATATGTACTAATATTATATGTTAAAGTCGTCATGTTGAGTTATATGTAGTGCTTCTGGAACTTGGAAGCTGTTGTAGCAGTTCCGTAGTAGGGCAGAGGGAAGTATATGCTGCTCTCGGGAAAGACGGGATTGTAAGGAATAACGTGTGACAATTGAAGTTGCGCGTTCACATTGTCTGGGTTCGGAATCAGTGACATCGTCGTATGTTACTATTAGAATATATTTCTGGTATGTAAAGAGTGTGTATCGTAGTGAAGGTTATCTTTGAAACTCTGGTCTTAAGTCCCAGGGATCCGTAAGGATTTCCGTTAAAGCTTATCGCGGGAGGAGTAATAGGTATTCTCTGAGCTTGTTTGAGGAACTGGGCGAAGTTGCTTAGTTAATGTATGTTATAATTCTGTAGTGGAGCAGATTGTCTGTTCTCGGGAAACAGGATTCTGTGTGCATGTACTATATTTTTCTTGCATGAATGTGCGTGAATGTATATACATTTATTGATTGTAAGACTCTTTGGATAAGTCCTAGAGGAAACAGTTATGAGATGTATGAAAGTTTGATGACTCTTGAAAAATAGACTCTCTTTTACTATTCTGTGGTTAGCGAAGCAGACAATGGAGATGTTTTTATGTTGTAACTAATAGATTTTGTAGAAATCTTGACACGAAGTCTACTGAGAGATTTTGTAAAGGAGGGGTAGACGAGACAAACTGCAGCGACTGCTGACGTCAGAAAGTCCGCGCTCTGATTGGATAGTGGATCAGAATAGGGTTCGCGCTAGGATTGGTGCGTTAGTGTGAGTCGCGCAGGGATTGGAAGAGCTGTTTAGTGACGTAGACGCTTCAGGATTGGTGCGTTAGTGTGAGTCGCGCTGCTATTGGTTGAAAAGTTCGTATTGTATATTTATAATACGGAGAGAGAGAGAGTTTGGTAAGCGCTAAAATGTATTATCAAGAGGAGAAAAAGAAAAAAACGTTCTTTGGGAAAGTTAAAAAGTGGTTTACCAAGGATAAAGAGGTTAAAACGAGAGAGGGTGAGTTGCTACCTCCAGCGAAAACACCTGCATCCTTCATGGTTGCGAAATATGGATTACATACCTGTATAAGGTTGCAGAATTGGGTTAGGTATACTAAAGAAGATGGTGTTCTAGCATTTCCAGAACATGGTTCATTTAATTTGGCTGTGTTGAGAAATTTACGGGAAAAGATGGTACGTCTGGACCCGAAGCCGAGACCTACGCAGTTCGAGGCTTTAGTGGAATGGGAAGAGGAAGTTCATGAGCGAGAAAAGCAAAGATCTGGAGGGTATTACAGGAATATGTTTGGGAGGAGACATGATCGTGAAACACATCATGATCGGATGAAAAGATGGCGAGATGTTAATATGTCAGAGGGATTATATCCTATGAGAACAATTGAAGAAGGAGCAGTTGGAGTTAATGAGTATGATGATGAGGTCTTAAATGACATGATTTACAAGAGACCACCTCCATATAGACCAGAACCAGATGAGAGTACACCAATTGTTTCTCCGATAAGAGATACAGTCTGTATTATTGAAAAAGAAAAAATGACACCTGAATCAAGAAGTAATAGTTCTTTCAGGGAGAGAGAGAATCGAAGTAGTGAGGAAAATGCCAGAAAATTAGCAAAAACGACAACAGAACTGACTGAGAAAATTAGGGAGTTAACGAAGAATCTGGAAGCTGTTACGGTGCCTGTAACAATAGGTCCAGTTATGCCTGTGTTTGACAAACAGAGAGCAGGTGAGAATGGACTAGTGATTCCATATGTTGGGAATAATCTGACAAATTCAGTTGGTCCTTCAGGAGATTCAGATAAAAGATCAGAAAGAAGTGACCTGAGACAAACAAGACATGACACATGTAGTGAACTATTGGATACTAGTGAACCTGGTTGTTCAGGGATGCCAATTTTAGAACCGCAGAAGAGAGTGGTTCCAGTGAGAAAAACTGCTGAAATAACAGTTGATGATTTGAATGATTGGATGAAGGTTCTTCAGAAAAAGGATAAGGATTCACAAGTTATTGATGTGGCTAGGTTACGTATAGAATTAGAAGAGCTTGTGACAGGAACAGTTCCAATAGAAATACTGAAGAGTCATCATGATGGTGAGCTATTGTTTATGTGTAAAAGTGTTACCTGGAGAGCAAGGAATACACATGACAGGCTAAGAGCAATAGCAAATGAACAAGGAGTTGACATTGATAAAGTAAAAGCTTTACAGAGAACTTACAGAATGGATTTTACAGAGAAGGACATTGAAAATTTGAATGCTTCTGGTAGAACAGGACAGATTAAAGAAATGGTGGCATTATTGCGAAGATGGGGTGATGTTGAAAAGTGGAAGGATAGGTGGTATAAGAAAAGAGAGGAATCTGTAGATAGAACAACTTATTCAGCATTTCCAGTGAGAGAAAAAGAGAAACCAGTGGATAATTATCCTATGAGAGAAATACCTGGAGGAGGATATGTACATGTTCCATGGACCAGACAGGATATTTTATCATTTACGAATGATTTCCCTCGATTGAGAGAAAAGCCCGTCGAGTGGTATAGGCAGGTAGACAGGTTTGTGAAATTGTCAAAAGTGCTGTGGGTTGACCTGAATAGTCTGTTTGATATAATTGTTCCAGCAGACTTGTGGACTGAGTGTAAAATAGTTGTGAGTTGGCCTACTGAGGAATATCCAAGAGATCCAAGAACAGGGGCACCAGATCCAGAAGTAATGAGGAAGTATGATCAGGTGATGGTATACCTGAAGAGTAAAGTTCCTCCAAAAGAGACAGACTGGGTTAAGATAGATCGAACACAACAGGAAGCAAAAGAATCAGTTCATGCTTTTTACGAGAGGCTGATACTGGCATTTAAACAATTCAGTGGAGATGAACACCTGGGTGATAAAGATTTGAGTCACTTTGTATACAGATTTGTATATGGTCTAAGACCTGAAATTGGTGAGAGAATTCGTGAACACACAGTGGATTGGCAGAGTAAAAAAGTAGATGAGATTCTGAGACATGCAAAATACTTCAGTGATGAAATTGAAGCAAAACAAAGAAAGCTGAAAGAGAAAGCAATGTGGGCACAAGTGAAAGTTGCAGAAAGACAGGAAGCACAGTTAGTGGAACAGGCGAATAATCCAGGAAATAATGCAGGAAATAGACCCAGATATGCAGGAAAAGGGAAAGGAAGTCTTGAGGAAGCAAAGAAAAAGTTCCCTTGTCACAACTGTGGCCAGCTGGGACATTGGAGATCTGAATGTCCTAATCCACCATTAGTGAGTAATGAGAGTAAACCTTTAAATCAACAGGTGCAGAACCAGAACGAAGGGAATAATCAACAGCAACAACAGAAAGTTGTGAGACAGCAGAGTCAAGAGCCAAAACCGCCCTTGCCGCAGAATAGAGGGGTACAAAAATATAATCAGGATTCAGGATTCTACAATGATGAGCAGGTAAACAAACCAAGACGTTCTAACAAAGTACAGCAGTACTTGTTAAAGAGTGAAGGGAGTGAGTCTGAGGGTGATTATTGACGGTGCCGAAGAGAGGAGGAAGAGTGCATACTTGGTGCAACTCTAGAAATAGACCAGGCAGGACCATTTGTGGATGGGAAAATAAATGAGGAGAGTGTTACTTTTTTGGTAGACACAGGTGCGACAAGATCAACTGTCAGGTCAACAGATGTTAGAAATCTTCCTCTCTCGGATGAAGCAATCCAAGTAGTTGGTGTAGCCAATACACAAATCAGAACACGTCTTACTGAACCAGTAAGAGTACAGATAGGGAAATTTTCAGACATGCACAGATTTATTGTCTGTGACACGAGTCCAGTGAACCTGTTAGGTAGGGACTTATTGTGTAAGATGAATTGCACAATTTTTTGTACACCAGATGGAATAGCTTTTGAAACACCAGATGATGATGTTTTCTACCGAATGACTCTAGAAAATAGGGAAAGTGAGTTAATTGGTACATTTGCTGTGTTTAATCCGGAGGATTTGCCTCAAGAGCTGAGAGACACAGTGAAAAGAGCAGTTTGGGATTTTACAGGAGAGGATGTGGGATTGATGAATAATGTAGATCCAGTGAAAATTGCAGTGAAAGAGGGAATTACATATCCTAACATTCCTCAGTACAAAATGACACCAGAAATAATTGAAGGGATAACTCCTATAATTGAGAAAATGATTCAGCAGGGAGTTCTGAGAGAACTACTGAGTAGTCCGTGTAATTCACCGATAATGGGACTGAAAAAGCCTAATGGCAAATTTAGGATCGTACAGGATCTGAGAAAAGTTAATCAAATTGTGGTGGCATGTTGTCCTATTGTGCCAAATCCATCAGTGATTTTGTATCAAATTCCACATGATGCTGAGTGGTATACAGTGATTGATTTGTGTCATGCGTTCTTTTCAATTCCATTGCATCATGACAGCCAGCCGATTTTTGCATTTAGGTTTGGCCAGCGTATCTTAGCATGGTGTCGAATCCCACAGGGGTATACAGAGAGTCCTTCGATATTCAATCAGTTATTGAAGAAATCGTTGGAGAGTTTGATTATGCCTGAAAACTCAGTGTTAGTGCAGTACATTGATGACCTACTGGTGGCATCAAAGACACGTGAAGCTTGTGAAGTGGATACCATAGCTTTACTGAATCATCTGGCAGATGGAGGATTAAAGGTATCTCCAGCCAAATTGCAATTTTGCAAGAAAGAGGTTCATTATCTTGGACACAATATTGAAAAAGGTCTGAGAAAGGTGACTACTGACAGGATCAGAATAATAAGAGAAATGAAAGCTCCAAAAACCCAGAGAGAAGTGAGAATGTTTCTGGGTATGGTGGGATATTGTCGTCAGTGGATAATTAATTTTTCTCTGATAGCAAAGCCACTGATTAAGCTGACAAAAAGTGAAATGACAGATCCATTAGATCTGGATGCAGAACAATTGGCAGCATTTGAAGAGCTTAAAAGTAAAATGTGTGAGGCTCCAGCTTTGGGTATGCCTGACTATGAGAAAGAATTCGAGCTATACTGCAGTGAGAGAAATGGATGTGCACTTTCAGTGTTAATCCAGAAACATGGACAATTGAGAAGGCCTATTGCGTACTTCTCATCAACACTTGACCCTGTAGCTCTGGGTTTACCAGGTTGTCTGAAATCTGTGGCTGCAACATGCAGAAGTCTGGAACAGAGTGAGGGAATCATAATGGGATATCCTGTAAGGGTATTCGCACCTCACAATGTGGCAATTCTTTTGACAAGAAGCAGAACTCAGTACATGTCACATAGTCGGTTGACTAAGTATGAGAAAGTGATTCTGGGAGCATCAAATGTGACTCTTGAGAGATGTGTGAATGTGAATCCAGCGACACTCTTGCCGGATATTGAAAATGTGGGTATAAAAATGGAAGATGATCATGATTGTTTGGATGTGCTTGAGTACTGTACGAAACCGAGACCAGATATAAGGGATATTCCCTTACCTGAGAATGACCATGTGTTGTTTGTGGATGGATCATGCTTAAGGAATGATGATGGTGTGCTATGTGCAGCATATGCGGTGTGCAAAGTTTCAGAGGTCATGGAAGCATCACCATTGAAAGGAGTGAAATCTGCGCAAGTTGCTGAATTAATAGCATTGACAAAAGCTTGTGAGATTGGGAAAGATTTGAGGACGACTGTGTTGACTGATAGTCAGTATGGATTTGGAGTGGTGCATGATTTTGGCCAACTTTGGCTACAAAGAGGTTTCTTGACATCGAGTGGAACTCCAATAAAGAATGCTGAAATGATTGGAAAATTGCTTGAGGCGATACAGCTGCCTAAGGAGTTAGCAGTTGTAAAATGTGCTGCCCATGGTCAGGGGGAGGATTTTATAACGATTGGAAATAGGTACGCCAATGATGTTGCACAGTACTGTGCCAAGACCAATCAGTCCATTAACAGGGAAAGAGAAAGGGAAATGTCTTTTCTTTCTGTGATGTTTACTAATGTCCTAGAGACCTGGGATGAAGTGAAACAGTTACAAGATGAGGCAGGAGATGAAGAGAAACAAGATTGGATTAAGGCAGGATGTGCTCCAAGAGAAACAGACCATGTTTGGGTCTACAGAGATGGCAGACCAGTGATGCCTAACTCTATCTTGTCGTCAATGGCAAGGATGTATCATGGCCAGGGACATTTGGGAAGAGACGCGATGGTTAGGTCGTTTAAGCAGACCTGGTACAATGCAAAGTTCAGGACAATTGCAGAGAGCATCTGTCAGAGGTGTTTAGTTTGTCAGCAATTTAACACTGGGAAAAAGACAGTGGTGAGTCTGGGAACAATAGGCAGAGAAGGGGGTCCTTTTACAAGAATGCAGATTGATTTCATTGAAATGCCCCAAGTGAACAGACTGAGATATGTTCTAGTGGTAGTCTGTTTGTTTTCAAGGTGGGTGGAAGCTTACCCGACTAGAAGAAATGATGGATTAACAGTGGCAAAGTTACTGTTAAGGGAGTTGATTCCTAGGTACGGGTTTCCAGTTACAGTTGAGTCTGATAGAGGTAGACACTTTCAGAATGAGCTCATGGGTTTGATTTGTGAAGCATTGAAAATACAGCAGAAGCTACATTGTGCATACCGACCAGAGGCTTCTGGTGTGGTTGAGCAGATTAATGGCACGATCAAGAATAGGATTGGAAAGATGTGCTTAGCCACTGGCATGAAATGGCCAGATGTTTTGCCTCTAGTTCTGATGACAATGAGATCTACTCCAGATAGAACTACTGGTTTGAGCCCGCATGAAATAATCATGGGACGTGCTATGCGCCATGCATTCGTGCCTGTCAATAAGTTGGTGACAATAACTGATGACATGATTTTGGATTACTGTAAAGGCCTGGCTGACGCAGTTCATTCTGTGTTTCACCAGGTTGGAGAAGAAGCTACCACACTTGAGAAGAAGCAAGCCCATGATCTGAGTCCAGGAGACTGGGTGAGGATTAAGGTGCACAGAAGAAGAAATTGCTTGATTCCAAGGTGGGGAAGGCCGAGACAAGTTATTCTGACTACAACGACTGCAGTAAAGTGTGCTGGAGTGAAGCACTGGGTACATGCAAGTCATACTCTGAGAGTTCCAAACCCGAAAGAAGGGACTGGTAAAGAGTATTTTGAAGAGTCAGATTCCAGTGATGATGAAGATACTGATGATACGGAATCAGTGAGAAAAGAAGCAGAGAGAGCTTCAAGAGAATCACTGCGAGTATCAGAGAGAAGATCAGATTCTGTAAGAGAGCCTGAAGTTTCAAACAGCAGTGAAGGAAAAAGAAAAGAAAAAAGAAATCACACAGAGACTACTCCTGAATCAGAAGAGGAGGAGATTGAAGAACCACTTGAGATTATACTTGAAGAAGTAGGGTCAGAAGAAGATAGAGAGGGACAGATTGCGGAAGACCCCCGAGGAGGTGTAGGGAACATTCATGAGGAGCTAGGTGAAGAGACAAGTAGACAGCAAGAAGATTGCGTGTCGGAGACCCGAGGAGGGACAGGAGTAGGGAAGTCTCAAACAGTGGTGAAAAAATCTGTGGAAAAGAAGAAAGCTGCTGGAAAACGGAAACAAGAGGCACTTGAAACAGATGATGAGGATGAACAAACAGAGGGTCGAGTTCTGAGAAAGAGAACTTGGATTGGAGAAAGAAGTAATAAAGAAATAAAGCCGGAAAAGGTGTTAAGAGGAGACCGTTGGCCTAACAACAGAGTTAAGAGGCTGAGATACAGAGTAATAAGAGCAAATTCATCAAAAGCTGAACAAGTGAATGAAGTTTCGAGTCAAAGTTCAAAAGCTGAAGGAGAAGGATCAAAGGAATCAAACGAACCAGTAGAAATAAAAAGAGTAAGAAGACCCAACCAAAAGTACAGATCACCGGAATGGTCTTATGTGGCACTGTCTGAAGGAGGAGAAGAAGAAACAGTGACTCGAGATAATCCGGAAGTGGTCTTGAGAGAAGTGGTTGAGGAAGATACTGGTGAAATTCTGAAAGTACTCTTGACTGACATTGGAGAAGAGTCGAGTACTGAGGATCTTGATGTTGGAGATCTGATACAATTTGATGTTGAAGAAATTGAAGTGAAGAATGACAAGTATCCAAATTGAGTGAAAGAAGGATTCACTTGGATTAAGTGAACGAAGAGATCATTTGGATAAATTGAAAGCTGAAGAATTGCTGAAGAATTGAAGAAGTTCAAACAGTAGTGGAGTAGTAGAGGCTAAACTAAAATGGCTAACATAGAGAATAATAGTAATAGATGTGCCTTCTTTAAGAGGTGGTGTAGAATGTGCTGCTGTTGTACTGGATTATTAATGCTTCTATGGGGTGTTTTAGTTTTATTAGTTACTTTTAGAGTAGAGTTTGGAATGCATATAGAGAATGTGACTAATGTAGAGAAGAATTCACAAAAAGTAGTTCCAAATAGAAGTAGTAGTTACATACACAAAGATAGGTCAATTAATAATTTTTCTAGTAATGTTTTTTCTAAACTGTTATATGAATATGTGAAGACAATGGAAATAAGGGATTGCTACGTCTGTATGCAATTACCTGCATCCGTCTCAGAGGGTGTTACTTATCACCATTTACCAGCTACATATGGTATTTCCTGTAGTATTTTAAGTAGTGTTTTTTATTTGTTAGGGAAAATAGATTATAAGATGTCTAACAGAGATAGTATTTTTGGGCACTTGCCAATGAACAAAGAGCTGAATCCAGCTAAAGAAGCTAACACTTTTGGTGAGATTTTTATTGAAGAAAAAGGATTAACATTAGATTACATTTTTAAGAATAATTTAACTTGCAGTTTGAAAGAAGAGGAGAGAGCTTTCCTGGATATGGTAGAAGAAAGGAGAGTGAACATGCATGAGAAAGGGGGAAAATATGAAGTGAGTGAGACAATTTGGGACATTGAGATGGGAAAAGAGTTGAGAAATGGGGCTAGTCCAACTTTAGCTCTAGATGCGCCGCAGAAGGGTAAACTTTGTATTACCAGAAGGAAATCCCAATATGATACATATTTTGTGGGGACTAGTGAGTGCCATGATACATACTTCATTGCAACAGGTTGGGGTTTCAGAGGTGGAGAAGATACGATTTTTCCAGGAGTGTACTATGTTTGTGGGAACAAGGCTTATTACAAGTTGCCTGACCATTGGTATGGCACATGTTATGTGGGCCTGGTTTTTCCTAAGATTTTTCATACAGATAAAATAAGAGATGTAGAAGATATTAACGTATTAACACGTTTTAAGAGAGAAACTTGGTCTGAAATTGTGGGTGATATTTTTGGGGTTTTGATTCCAGCAGTGGGAATTTCTTTAAATGCTTATGGAATTCGGAAACTGTCCACAGTGGTTGATCGCTTATCGACAAATACCGCAGGAGGGTTTCTTTTGGTGAATACGGAATTAAGTGCCGTACGTGCCATGTCTATGCAAAATCGACTTGCCCTTGATATTCTATTGGCCAAGGAGGGTGGAGTTTGTGGAATATTGAAAGTTCAACATTGTTGCACTTACATTCCTGATGAAAGTAAAGACCTGAAGGTCTATATCAAAAATATTACTGATTTACATGAAGAATTAGTACCACTTGAAGCTGGGAGTTTGTGGACTAAAATAGCTAATAAAATGATAGCTGTTAAAGATTTTATTGCAAAAATAGGTAGTACAATTATAGGTAGAATATTGTTTCCCTTGTCTTGTATAATTGTGGCTTTATTAATAATAAGATTGGTGTGTGTGTGTTGTAAAAACAGGGGAGGGAAAAAGAAATTGAATAAAGAAAAGAAAAATAAGAAGTTGAAAAGAGAACCTCAAGAAATTGAACTAGAAGAATTGAGGGAGAGTGTTTATTTAGAGACAAAGAGAGATGATGAAAGAGTGACTGGTGTTTAATGTTGTGTAAGGGGAAAAGACATTTCTGATTTCTCCTAAAATGGGACTAAATTTTCACTAATTTTTTTTTTTTTTGGGTTTATTTGGTGATAAAATCACCAAAGGGGGGATTGCTGGAGCAGAGTTTTCATTTAGAAAATTCAGGGGCTTTTGAAGCTCTGGTATGTCTATGCGTTTTATTAAATATTAATGAATAACAATTAATTATTTGTCTTGTGCAAGTGTGTTTTTTATTAATCAATTCGTTTGTCTTAACATAAGAGAAAGTTACACGAGGGTTAGCATGTGTGTGCTGTTTCTGTTTTCTAAAAAATAACGTGCAAGTTTTCATGTTTAAACGTTGCTGTGTGCTGTTTATTTTGAGCACAAAACGCTGTCTGAATTAATGCTTTTTTATGTTGCAAAGCTAGATAAATGCATACACATAAGGGTATTAGTGGGGTTAACACTGTTTAATCATTATGCTGTAGTAACGTTGTTTTTATTTCTTTTAATTGAGATGGTCTATTGCGGCCTATGGAGGCCTAATCCATGATGACTAATTTTGAAGCCTGGCCTCGAGTGAATAGGTGAAAGACGTGACGAGGGAGACCCCTGCTGGAAATGGTCTTGAAGTTGACTGACCATGGTCCTTCTATGAAACTTTCCATGAGGACAGCAGCAGTTTTTGGGAGTTCTCCAAGAAAAGTGAAAGTGTCCTTGGCAATCTCGAAAGACAAAGGAGCCTTAGAGGAAAACTCTGAACTGTGGCTCGATGGCCGAGGAGAAGTCGGATTAAATGTGATACATGTTTTATTTTCTTGGTTCCTGTTCCGTAGTCTTCGCTATGTGTATTTTTCCTGAGCGGAGGTTCACAAATGTTGCAATGTTGCATCCTTTCCTTCTCGCTCTGCTCAATGATTCAGTGTAATTTTGCAAACTTGATGAGTGTTTCCATTGTAATTTTTACTATAAAAATTGTTAGCCTAGGGAGGGCTTTGCCACTTGCCATTTTACCTTTGCTGCGTGAAGCTACGTTGCTGAGGATTGATGCTGAGGACTTCGTCTTGAGAGACATTTACAGAGAGACTTGTCCTGACCCGTTCTGACACTTAGTTAGAATAGGTAACTATGAGAAATGATTTATTCTGATTGATTTTACTTTGACTAATTTTAGATAAAGCAATATAATTTTAAACATGGTGTTGAATTTTCTTTCTTGTCAATTATTAGGTTTATATTTTTGATCATTATTGTATATGTTGTGTAGATTATGTTATTGATTAGGACAGTCACTAAACCAGATCTGATCGACCTGATACTGATGCAGGGTGTTTAGGTGTTTTCTTTCCACAGGTTTATTGCTGGTAGAGTATTTGAGCGTATGTTAGTGAAATGGGCCCTAGCGTATGATGAATGTATGTGCGTGTAACTGTGTGATTACTCTATCCGTGGTAGTGGGCATATTTTAGATACCCTGATCTCTATCAATTTCCTGGTAGCAGAGGATGGTTTTAGATGGTTGTCTTGATCTGATAAGATTGCTTGTACATTGGCTTATTGATTATTGATTTTATTTTGTCAATATTGGTATATGTACTAATATTATATGTTAAAGTCGTCATGTTGAGTTATATGTAGTGCTTCTGGAACTTGGAAGCTGTTGTAGCAGTTCCGTAGTAGGGCAGAGGGAAGTATATGCTGCTCTCGGGAAAGACGGGATTGTAAGGAATAACGTGTGACAATTGAAGTTGCGCGTTCACATTGTCTGGGTTCGGAATCAGTGACATCGTCGTATGTTACTATTAGAATATATTTCTGGTATGTAAAGAGTGTGTATCGTAGTGAAGGTTATCTTTGAAACTCTGGTCTTAAGTCCCAGGGATCCGTAAGGATTTCCGTTAAAGCTTATCGCGGGAGGAGTAATAGGTATTCTCTGAGCTTGTTTGAGGAACTGGGCGAAGTTGCTTAGTTAATGTATGTTATAATTCTGTAGTGGAGCAGATTGTCTGTTCTCGGGAAACAGGATTCTGTGTGCATGTACTATTTTTTTCTTGCATGAATGTGCGTGAATGTATATACATTTATTGATTGTAAGACTCTTTGGATAAGTCCTAGAGGAAACAGTTATGAGATGTATGAAAGTTTGATGACTCTTGAAAAATAGACTCTCTTTTACTATTCTGTGGTTAGCGAAGCAGACAATGGAGATGTTTTTATGTTGTAACTAATAGATTTTGTAGAAATCTTGACACGAAGTCTACTGAGAGATTTTGTAAAGGAGGGGTAGACGAGTGACAGAAGACAGAGACAAACTGCAGCGACTGCTGACGTCAGAAAGTCCGCGCTCTGATTGGATAGTGGATCAGAATAGGGTTCGCGCTAGGATTGGTGCGTTAGTGTGAGTCGCGCAGGGATTGGAAGAGCTGTTTAGTGACGTAGACGCTTCAGGATTGGTGCGTTAGTGTGAGTCGCGCTGCTATTGGTTGAAAAGTTCGTATTGTATATTTATAATACGGAGAGAGAGAGAGTTTGGTAAGCGCTAAAATGTATTATCAAGAGGAGAAAAAGAAAAAAACGTTCTTTGGGAAAGTTAAAAAGTGGTTTACCAAGGATAAAGAGGTTAAAACGAGAGAGGGTGAGTTGCTACCTCCAGCGAAAACACCTGCATCCTTCATGGTTGCGAAATATGGATTACATACCTGTATATGGTTGCAGAATTGGGTTAGGTATACTAAAGAAGATGGTGTTCTAGCATTTCCAGAACATGGTTCATTTAATTTGGCTGTGTTGAGAAATTTACGGGAAAAGATGGTACGTCTGGACCCGAAGCCGAGACCTACGCAGTTCGAGGCTTTAGTGGAATGGGAAGAGGAAGTTCATGAGCGAGAAAAGCAAAGATCTGGAGGGTATTACAGGAATATGTTTGGGAGGAGACATGATCGTGAAACACATCATGATCGGATGAAAAGATGGCGAGATGTTAATATGTCAGAGGGATTATATCCTATGAGAACAATTGAAGAAGGAGCAGTTGGAGTTAATGAGTATGATGATGAGGTCTTAAATGACATGATTTACAAGAGACCACCTCCATATAGACCAGAACCAGATGAGAGTACACCAATTGTTTCTCCGATAAGAGATACAGTCTGTATTATTGAAAAAGAAAAAATGACACCTGAATCAAGAAGTAATAGTTCTTTCAGGGAGAGAGAGAATCGAAGTAGTGAGGAAAATGCCAGAAAATTAGCAAAAACGACAACAGAACTGACTGAGAAAATTAGGGAGTTAACGAAGAATCTGGAAGCTGTTACGGTGCCTGTAACAATAGGTCCAGTTATGCCTGTGTTTGACAAACAGAGAGCAGGTGAGAATGGACTAGTGATTCCATATGTTGGGAATAATCTGACAAATTCAGTTGGTCCTTCAGGAGATTCAGATAAAAGATCAGAAAGAAGTGACCTGAGACAAACAAGACATGACACATGTAGTGAACTATTGGATACTAGTGAACCTGGTTGTTCAGGGATGCCAATTTTAGAACCGCAGAAGAGAGTGGTTCCAGTGAGAAAAACTGCTGAAATAACAGTTGATGATTTGAATGATTGGATGAAGGTTCTTCAGAAAAAGGATAAGGATTCACAAGTTATTGATGTGGCTAGGTTACGTATAGAATTAGAAGAGCTTGTGACAGGAACAGTTCCAATAGAAATACTGAAGAGTCATCATGATGGTGAGCTATTGTTTATGTGTAAAAGTGTTACCTGGAGAGCAAGGAATACACATGACAGGCTAAGAGCAATAGCAAATGAACAAGGAGTTGACATTGATAAAGTAAAAGCTTTACAGAGAACTTACAGAATGGATTTTACAGAGAAGGACATTGAAAATTTGAATGCTTCTGGTAGAACAGGACAGATTAAAGAAATGGTGGCATTATTGCGAAGATGGGGTGATGTTGAAAAGTGGAAGGATAGGTGGTATAAGAAAAGAGAGGAATCTGTAGATAGAACAACTTATTCAGCATTTCCAGTGAGAGAAAAAGAGAAACCAGTGGATAATTATCCTATGAGAGAAATACCTGGAGGAGGATATGTACATGTTCCATGGACCAGACAGGATATTTTATCATTTACGAATGATTTCCCTCGATTGAGAGAAAAGCCCGTCGAGTGGTATAGGCAGGTAGACAGGTTTGTGAAATTGTCAAAAGTGCTGTGGGTTGACCTGAATAGTCTGTTTGATATAATTGTTCCAGCAGACTTGTGGACTGAGTGTAAAATAGTTGTGAGTTGGCCTACTGAGAAATATCCAAGAGATCCAAGAACAGGGGCACCAGATCCAGAAGTAATGAGGAAGTATGATCAGGTGATGGTATACCTGAAGAGTAAAGTTCCTCCAAAAGAGACAGACTGGGTTAAGATAGATCGAACACAACAGGAAGCAAAAGAATCAGTTCATGCTTTTTACGAGAGGCTGATACTGGCATTTAAACAATTCAGTGGAGATGAACACCTGGGTGATAAAGATTTGAGTCACTTTGTATACAGATTTGTATATGGTCTAAGACCTGAAATTGGTGAGAGAATTCGTGAACACACAGTGGATTGGCAGAGTAAAAAAGTAGATGAGATTCTGAGACATGCAAAATACTTCAGTGATGAAATTGAAGCAAAACAAAGAAAGCTGAAAGAGAAAGCAATGTGGGCACAAGTGAAAGTTGCAGAAAGACAGGAAGCACAGTTAGTGGAACAGGCGAATAATCCAGGAAATAATGCAGGAAATAGACCCAGATATGCAGGAAAAGGGAAAGGAAGTCTTGAGGAAGCAAAGAAAAAGTTCCCTTGTCACAACTGTGGCCAGCTGGGACATTGGAGATCTGAATGTCCTAATCCACCATTAGTGAGTAATGAGAGTAAACCTTTAAATCAACAGGTGCAGAACCAGAACGAAGGGAATAATCAACAGCAACAACAGAAAGTTGTGAGACAGCAGAGTCAAGAGCCAAAACCGCCCTTGCCGCAGAATAGAGGGGTACAAAAATATAATCAGGATTCAGGATTCTACAATGATGAGCAGGTAAACAAACCAAGACGTTCTAACAAAGTACAGCAGTACTTGTTAAAGAGTGAAGGGAGTGAGTCTGAGGGTGATTATTGACGGTGCCGAAGAGAGGAGGAAGAGTGCATACTTGGTGCAACTCTAGAAATAGACCAGGCAGAACCATTTGTGGATGGGAAAATAAATGAGGAGAGTGTTACTTTTTTGGTAGACACAGGTGCGACAAGATCAACTGTCAGGTCAACAGATGTTAGAAATCTTCCTCTCTCGGATGAAGCAATCCAAGTAGTTGGTGTAGCCAATACACAAATCAGAACACGTCTTACTGAACCAGTAAGAGTACAGATAGGGAAATTTTCAGACATGCACAGATTTATTGTCTGTGACACGAGTCCAGTGAACCTGTTAGGTAGGGACTTATTGTGTAAGATGAATTGCACAATTTTTTGTACACCAGATGGAATAGCTTTTGAAACACCAGATGATGATGTTTTCTACCGAATGACTCTAGAAAATAGGGAAAGTGAGTTAATTGGTACATTTGCTGTGTTTAATCCGGAGGATTTGCCTCAAGAGCTGAGAGACACAGTGAAAAGAGCAGTTTGGGATTTTACAGGAGAGGATGTGGGATTGATGAATAATGTAGATCCAGTGAAAATTGCAGTGAAAGAGGGAATTACATATCCTAACATTCCTCAGTACAAAATGACACCAGAAATAATTGAAGGGATAACTCCTATAATTGAGAAAATGATTCAGCAGGGAGTTCTGAGAGAACTACTGAGTAGTCCGTGTAATTCACCGATAATGGGACTGAAAAAGCCTAATGGCAAATTTAGGATCGTACAGGATCTGAGAAAAGTTAATCAAATTGTGGTGGCATGTTGTCCTATTGTGCCAAATCCATCAGTGATTTTGTATCAAATTCCACATGATGCTGAGTGGTATACAGTGATTGATTTGTGTCATGCGTTCTTTTCAATTCCATTGCATCATGACAGCCAGCCGATTTTTGCATTTAGGTTTGGCCAGCGTATCTTAGCATGGTGTCGAATCCCACAGGGGTATACAGAGAGTCCTTCGATATTCAATCAGTTATTGAAGAAATCGTTGGAGAGTTTGATTATGCCTGAAAACTCAGTGTTAGTGCAGTACATTGATGACCTACTGGTGGCATCAAAGACACGTGAAGCTTGTGAAGTGGATACCATAGCTTTACTGAATCATCTGGCAGATGGAGGATTAAAGGTATCTCCAGCCAAATTGCAATTTTGCAAGAAAGAGGTTCATTATCTTGGACACAATATTGAAAAAGGTCTGAGAAAGGTGACTACTGACAGGATCAGAATAATAAGAGAAATGAAAGCTCCAAAAACCCAGAGAGAAGTGAGAATGTTTCTGGGTATGGTGGGATATTGTCGTCAGTGGATAATTAATTTTTCTCTGATAGCAAAGCCACTGATTAAGCTGACAAAAAGTGAAATGACAGATCCATTAGATCTGGATGCAGAACAATTGGCAGCATTTGAAGAGCTTAAAAGTAAAATGTGTGAGGCTCCAGCTTTGGGTATGCCTGACTATGAGAAAGAATTCGAGCTATACTGCAGTGAGAGAAATGGATGTGCACTTTCAGTGTTAATCCAGAAACATGGACAATTGAGAAGGCCTATTGCGTACTTCTCATCAACACTTGACCCTGTAGCTCTGGGTTTACCAGGTTGTCTGAAATCTGTGGCTGCAACATGCAGAAGTCTGGAACAGAGTGAGGGAATCATAATGGGATATCCTGTAAGGGTATTCGTACCTCACAATGTGGCAATTCTTTTGACAAGAAGCAGAACTCAGTACATGTCACATAGTCGGTTGACTAAGTATGAGAAAGTGATTCTGGGAGCATCAAATGTGACTCTTGAGAGATGTGTGAATGTGAATCCAGCGACACTCTTGCCGGATATTGAAAATGTGGGTATAAAAATGGAAGATGATCATGATTGTTTGGATGTGCTTGAGTACTGTACGAAACCGAGACCAGATATAAGGGATATTCCCTTACCTGAGAATGACCATGTGTTGTTTGTGGATGGATCATGCTTAAGGAATGATGATGGTGTGCTATGTGCAGCATATGCGGTGTGCAAAGTTTCAGAGGTCATGGAAGCATCACCATTGAAAGGAGTGAAATCTGCGCAAGTTGCTGAATTAATAGCATTGACAAAAGCTTGTGAGATTGGGAAAGATTTGAGGACGACTGTGTTGACTGATAGTCAGTATGGATTTGGAGTGGTGCATGATTTTGGCCAACTTTGGCTACAAAGAGGTTTCTTGACATCGAGTGGAACTCCAATAAAGAATGCTGAAATGATTGGAAAATTGCTTGAGGCGATACAGCTGCCTAAGGAGTTAGCAGTTGTAAAATGTGCTGCCCATGGTCAGGGGGAGGATTTTATAACGATTGGAAATAGGTACGCCAATGATGTTGCACAGTACTGTGCCAAGACCAATCAGTCCATTAACAGGGAAAGAGAAAGGGAAATGTCTTTTCTTTCTGTGATGTTTACTAATGTCCTAGAGACCTGGGATGAAGTGAAACAGTTACAAGATGAGGCAGGAGATGAAGAGAAACAAGATTGGATTAAGGCAGGATGTGCTCCAAGAGAAACAGACCATGTTTGGGTCTACAGAGATGGCAGACCAGTGATGCCTAACTCTATCTTGTCGTCAATGGCAAGGATGTATCATGGCCAGGGACATTTGGGAAGAGACGCGATGGTTAGGTCGTTTAAGCAGACCTGGTACAATGCAAAGTTCAGGACAATTGCAGAGAGCATCTGTCAGAGGTGTTTAGTTTGTCAGCAATTTAACACTGGGAAAAAGACAGTGGTGAGTCTGGGAACAATAGGCAGAGAAGGGGGTCCTTTTACAAGAATGCAGATTGATTTCATTGAAATGCCCCAAGTGAACAGACTGAGATATGTTCTAGTGGTAGTCTGTTTGTTTTCAAGGTGGGTGGAAGCTTACCCGACTAGAAGAAATGATGGATTAACAGTGGCAAAGTTACTGTTAAGGGAGTTGATTCCTAGGTACGGGTTTCCAGTTACAGTTGAGTCTGATAGAGGTAGACACTTTCAGAATGAGCTCATGGGTTTGATTTGTGAAGCATTGAAAATACAGCAGAAGCTACATTGTGCATACCGACCAGAGGCTTCTGGTGTGGTTGAGCAGATTAATGGCACGATCAAGAATAGGATTGGAAAGATGTGCTTAGCCACTGGCATGAAATGGCCAGATGTTTTGCCTCTAGTTCTGATGACAATGAGATCTACTCCAGATAGAACTACTGGTTTGAGCCCGCATGAAATAATCATGGGACGTGCTATGCGCCATGCATTCGTGCCTGTCAATAAGTTGGTGACAATAACTGATGACATGATTTTGGATTACTGTAAAGGCCTGGCTGACGCAGTTCATTCTGTGTTTCACCAGGTTGGAGAAGAAGCTACCACACTTGAGAAGAAGCAAGCCCATGATCTGAGTCCAGGAGACTGGGTGAGGATTAAGGTGCACAGAAGAAGAAATTGCTTGATTCCAAGGTGGGGAAGGCCGAGACAAGTTATTCTGACTACAACGACTGCAGTAAAGTGTGCTGGAGTGAAGCACTGGGTACATGCAAGTCATACTCTGAGAGTTCCAAACCCGAAAGAAGGGACTGGTAAAGAGTATTTTGAAGAGTCAGATTCCAGTGATGATGAAGATACTGATGATACGGAATCAGTGAGAAAAGAAGCAGAGAGAGCTTCAAGAGAATCACTGCGAGTATCAGAGAGAAGATCAGATTCTGTAAGAGAGCCTGAAGTTTCAAACAGCAGTGAAGGAAAAAGAAAAGAAAAAAGAAATCACACAGAGACTACTCCTGAATCAGAAGAGGAGGAGATTGAAGAACCACTTGAGATTATACTTGAAGAAGTAGGGTCAGAAGAAGATAGAGAGGGACAGATTGCGGAAGACCCCCGAGGAGGTGTAGGGAACATTCATGAGGAGCTAGGTGAAGAGACAAGTAGACAGCAAGAAGATTGCGTGTCGGAGACCCGAGAAGGGACAGGAGTAGGGAAGTCTCAAACAGTGGTGAAAAAATCTGTGGAAAAGAAGAAAGCTGCTGGAAAACGGAAACAAGAGGCACTTGAAACAGATGATGAGGATGAACAAACAGAGGGTCGAGTTCTGAGAAAGAGAACTTGGATTGGAGAAAGAAGTAATAAAGAAATAAAGCCGGAAAAGGTGTTAAGAGGAGACCGTTGGCCTAACAACAGAGTTAAGAGGCTGAGATACAGAGTAATAAGAGCAAATTCATCAAAAGCTGAACAAGTGAATGAAGTTTCGAGTCAAAGTTCAAAAGCTGAAGGAGAAGGATCAAAGGAATCAAACGAACCAGTAGAAATAAAAAGAGTAAGAAAACCCAACCAAAAGTACAGATCACCGGAATGGTCTTATGTGGCACTGTCTGAAGGAGGAGAAGAAGAAACAGTGACTCGAGATAATCCGGAAGTGGTCTTGAGAGAAGTGGTTGAGGAAGATACTGGTGAAATTCTGAAAGTACTCTTGACTGACATTGGAGAAGAGTCGAGTACTGAGGATCTTGATGTTGGAGATCTGATACAATTTGATGTTGAAGAAATTGAAGTGAAGAATGACAAGTATCCAAATTGAGTGAAAGAAGGATTCACTTGGATTAAGTGAACGAAGAGATCATTTGGATAAATTGAAAGCTGAAGAATTGCTGAAGAATTGAAGAAGTTCAAACAGTAGTGGAGTAGTAGAGGCTAAACTAAAATGGCTAACATAGAGAATAATAGTAATAGATGTGCCTTCTTTAAGAGGTGGTGTAGAATGTGCTGCTGTTGTACTGGATTATTAATGCTTCTATGGGGTGTTTTAGTTTTATTAGTTACTTTTAGAGTAGAGTTTGGAATGCATATAGAGAATGTGACTAATGTAGAGAAGAATTCACAAAAAGTAGTTCCAAATAGAAGTAGTAGTTACATACACAAAGATAGGTCAATTAATAATTTTTCTAGTAATGTTTTTTCTAAACTGTTATATGAATATGTGAAGACAATGGAAATAAGGGATTGCTACGTCTGTATGCAATTACCTGCATCCGTCTCAGAGGGTGTTACTTATCACCATTTACCAGCTACATATGGTATTTCCTGTAGTATTTTAAGTAGTGTTTTTTATTTGTTAGGGAAAATAGATTATAAGATGTCTAACAGAGATAGTATTTTTGGGCACTTGCCAATGAACAAAGAGCTGAATCCAGCTAAAGAAGCTAACACTTTTGGTGAGATTTTTATTGAAGAAAAAGGATTAACATTAGATTACATTTTTAAGAATAATTTAACTTGCAGTTTGAAAGAAGAGGAGAGAGCTTTCCTGGATATGGTAGAAGAAAGGAGAGTGAACATGCATGAGAAAGGGGGAAAATATGAAGTGAGTGAGACAATTTGGGACATTGAGATGGGAAAAGAGTTGAGAAATGGGGCTAGTCCAACTTTAGCTCTAGATGCGCCGCAGAAGGGTAAACTTTGTATTACCAGAAGGAAATCCCAATATGATACATATTTTGTGGGGACTAGTGAGTGCCATGATACATACTTCATTGCAACAGGTTGGGGTTTCAGAGGTGGAGAAGATACGATTTTTCCAGGAGTGTACTAATGTTTGTGGGAACAAGGCTTATTACAAGTTGCCTGACCATTGGTATGGCACATGTTATGTGGGCCTGGTTTTTCCTAAGATTTTTCATACAGATAAAATAAGAGATGTAGAAGATATTAACGTATTAACACGTTTTAAGAGAGAAACTTGGTCTGAAATTGTGGGTGATATTTTTGGGGTTTTGATTCCAGCAGTGGGAATTTCTTTAAATGCTTATGGAATTCGGAAACTGTCCACAGTGGTTGATCGCTTATCGACAAATACCGCAGGAGGGTTTCTTTTGGTGAATACGGAATTAAGTGCCGTACGTGCCATGTCTATGCAAAATCGACTTGCCCTTGATATTCTATTGGCCAAGGAGGGTGGAGTTTGTGGAATATTGAAAGTTCAACATTGTTGCACTTACATTCCTGATGAAAGTAAAGACCTGAAGGTCTATATCAAAAATATTACTGATTTACATGAAGAATTAGTACCACTTGAAGCTGGGAGTTTGTGGACTAAAATAGCTAATAAAATGATAGCTGTTAAAGATTTTATTGCAAAAATAGGTAGTACAATTATAGGTAGAATATTGTTTCCCTTGTCTTGTATAATTGTGGCTTTATTAATAATAAGATTGGTGTGTGTGTGTTGTAAAAACAGGGGAGGGAAAAAGAAATTGAATAAAGAAAAGAAAAATAAGAAGTTGAAAAGAGAACCTCAAGAAATTGAACTAGAAGAATTGAGGGAGAGTGTTTATTTAGAGACAAAGAGAGATGATGAAAGAGTGACTGGTGTTTAATGTTGTGTAAGGGGAAAAGACATTTCTGATTTCTCCTAAAATGGGACTAAATTTTCACTAATTTTTTTTTTTTTTTTGGGTTTATTTGGTGATAAAATCATCACCAAAGGGAGGATTGCTGGAGCAGAGTTTTCATTTAGAAAATTCAGGGGCTTTTGAAGCTCTAGTATGTCTATGCGTTTTATTAAATATTAATGAATAACAATTAATTATTTGTCTTGTGCAAGTGTGTTTTTTATTAATCAATTCGTTTGTCTTAACATAAGAGAAAGTTACACGAGGGTTAGCATGTGTGTGCTGTTTCTGTTTTCTAAAAAATAACGTGCAAGTTTTCATGTTTAAACGTTGCTGTGTGCTGTTTATTTTGAGCACAAAACGCTGTCTGAATTAATGCTTTTTTATGTTGCAAAGCTAGATAAATGCATACACATAAGGGTATTAGTGGGGTTAACACTGTTTAATCATTATGCTGTAGTAACGTTGTTTTTATTTCTTTTAATTGAGATGGTCTATTGCGGCCTATGGAGGCCTAATCCATGATGGCTAATTTTGAAGCCTGGCCTCGAGTGAATAGGTGAAAGACGTGACGAGGGAGACCCCTGCTGGAAATGGTCTTGAAGTTGACTGACCATGGTCCTTCTATGAAACTTTCCATGAGGACAGCAGCAGTTTTTGGGAGTTCTCCAAGAAAAGTGAAAGTGTCCTTGGCAATCTCGAAAGACAAAGGA
This sequence comes from Triturus cristatus, assembly GCF_964204655.1. Classification (NCBI taxonomy): domain Eukaryota; kingdom Metazoa; phylum Chordata; class Amphibia; order Caudata; family Salamandridae; genus Triturus; species Triturus cristatus. The sequence goes on from NC_140589.1 coordinate 866,878,201, forward strand.
GCCTTAGAGGAAAACTCTGAACTGTGGCTCGATGGCCGAGGAGAAGTCGGATTAAATGTGATACATGTTTTATTTTCTTGGTTCCTGTTCCGTAGTCTTCGCTATGTGTATTTTTCCTGAGCGGAGGTTCACAAATGTTGCAATGTTGCATCCTTTCCTTCTCGTTCTGCTCAATGATTCAGTGTAATTTTGCAAACTTGATGAGTGTTTCCATTGTAATTTTTACTATAAAAATTGTTAGCCTAGGGAGGGCTTTGCCACTTGCCATTTTACCTTTGCTGCGTGAAGCTACGTTGCTGAGGATTGATGCTGAGGACTTCGTCTTGAGAGACATTTACCGAGAGACTTGTCCTGACCCGTTCTGACACTTAGTTAGAATAGGTAACTATGAGAAATGATTTATTCTGATTGATTTTACTTTGACTAATTTTAGATAAAGCAATATAATTTTAAACATGGTGTTGAATTTTCTTTCTTGTCAATTATTAGGTTTATATTTTTGATCATTATTGTATATGTTGTGTAGATTATGTTATTGATTAGGACAGTCACTAAACCAGATCTGATCGACCTGATACTGATGCAGGGTGTTTAGGTGTTTTCTTTCCACAGGTTTATTGCTGGTAGAGTATTTGAGCGTATGTTAGTGAAATGGGCCCTAGCGTATGATGAATGTATGTGCGTGTAACTGTGTGATTACTCTATCCGTGGTAGTGGGCATATTTTAGATACCCTGATCTCTATCACTGTCTTAGCGGAAAACTGTAGTGATCTCCCAAAAATTGCTCATCGTCCGATTCCGGCCCTTCTATATGCGGACGATGCTGTACTTATGGCCCGTACTCCCCTAGGTCCACAGTAGTTGCTCACCTGCTTCCTCAAATATATGAAAGATCTGGGCCGATTTGTTAACTTAAGTAAAACTTACGTAATGAAATATGGAAAGAGACCGGTGAAGTGTCGCGACCTCATGATCAGCAGGACAAATATTCATTTTACTTCTTTATTTTACTGTATCAAGGACTATGCAACAGCCATGACAATACAAATAAAACACTGGGCATATTTTGCTAATGTACTTAGGTTACGTGAAATCCAAAATAATACTAAAGTTGCCTCAGGTCTAATCAAGGTCCCGATAATTTTACTTAGTTCTTGAAACGTCTCCATCCAAATACTTCAGGTGTTGAAGTATGGGGAGGGATAAGGACATTCAAGTTATGGGCTTTCTATACCTAGTTTTCAGAAGTGGTTTTTATCAGGCCTTCTTTGATGTCATATCGGCAATATCCCGACACTTGTTCAACAAACCACTATGACTGACATGGCACAAACCTATGACCCTGCACACTTACAATGCCACTCATGGAAAGTCAATGCGATGTGGGATATAATTAAAAGATGAGCAGTTATCAAAATGGCAAATCACTATAATTCAGAGTTCCAGATGCTCCAGGAGATGCATCTGATGGAAAACAAATGCATTTTTTTATCCAGAAAGGCTACCAGAGACTCTTTCAATCGGGATTCACATGAGGTAGCTTACCATATTATTGAGGCAACATTTCCCCTTACTTATGTAATGATATCTGGCAGAATATTCAAATCCTTGACAATGCTGTTAAATATACATGTTCCTCCATCCATTGTTCCAGTATTCCGAAGACTGCTAGGGTCTATCCTAATGGAGACAACTCCTAGTTTGATTCCTTTTGGCAGGAGAACTTCAACAGACTGATGGATATATTAATAGACAAACAGGACTCCTCATACAGCAAAGGTGTACTCAGAATCCTCTAGCATCCTCCATGGAATCATACATCCTGTGTGATGAATGTAGACATCACCGTCTGCCCAAAGACAATACATTTTTTTTCCAGGTTCACACCAATCCTTTTTCAGCATCAATTATTCTTTTGTTGTGGCAACAGAAGTGGGCTGGACCAAAGATTGACACATTCATCCATGCTGCCTGTCCCACATGTCCCCATACAATTTACAACAGACAGGGTAGTGCTAAAGCATTATGGCATGTGGTGCCTCAATAAGTGGTGGCTCACCAAAAAGGAGGCTACAGGCTCCAATAGAGAGGAAATCACTCAGTATTTCACCAATAACACAGGTTTGGTGGCCCCTCCAGCGACACTTTGGGAGGCCTTTAAACCAATATATGGGGTAAGGCCACTGGAATCCTTTCACACTTCTGTCGAAATTGACCAACAGAATGAATAAACAGGGTACAGCACTGATAAAGCTCTAAAGGCAAGCCAAAGATGAAGCAAGCCAAAGTTGGCATGTCAAGCCTCACAAAGGTGATAACATGGCAATAAAACCAGAAAGATGATGCAATAACTTGAGATAAAAGTTATTGAGAAATTGGGGGCATCAAAAATGAGAGAAGCAAGCTAATCAACACCCATATGACACTGCACAAACATTCCCCAGTTTTATAAAAAGCTTCACAGCCCAAACAACCCACTTTGTACTGGGGCACTCGAACGGTTCTTGGCTGCCCTTTCAAAAGAATGTCTAACCAGCAAAGATCATGCAGCTTGAGATGAGGGCATCACAAATGAAAAGGAGGCGGAGGCTATTAGCCAAGGAAAGACACACAAAAACCCCTAGTCTCATTAGATTGAAAGGAGAATTATTTAAGGCTTATACCTCACAACGGAGTGAGCAATTATATGGCCTTTTATTGCAGTAAAAGAAAAAGGCTCCCATCCCAGAGACACTTGCGGGGACACCATTACTCTATTGCTCAAACCCAATTGCCTGTACATCATACAGACTGATTTCAGTTACAAAGACAGAGCTTAAAAATATGGCAAAAAAACGTGTCTACCTCCTGTTGAGAATAATCCATAGATTAATTAACCGGGATCAAAGAGGCTTTATGCCCCACAGATCCATCGGACACAATACCTAGAAAGCGAGTAGCTCCATCGCCCTCTCCCGGAGGTTTAGGAAACCTCCAGCACTGTGCCTGGTAGATTACCAATTACTGCCAGTTTCAGGTTCTGCATTCAAGCTAAAACCAATTCTAAATTTTTAATCATAGTGATCACTCTCCTGCGGGGTATTCTGCATTCGAAGGGAATCCTTCTCCCCCTCCATTTGGATGGCTGGGTGGTCAATGTGGCATATCATCTTCAAGCAGTGAGGGTCACAATATCAGTTTCTACCTCCCAACATATGGTACTCTTTGAGTGTTGCAAATGCATATTAATTAATCTCATTCAAAAAACCTTCTTACAGGCCTTTCCCAAAGCTATATTTGTATTGTTTTTGAATTCCAAATTTCAAACGAAGAAATAATACTATGTATTAAATCCTGGACTTTCCCGATTAAGCATATTCTCTAATTTACTTTGAATCTGTGCTTTACACTGCTTTTACCATGCGGTGTAGACTTATTACGCCCTCTCAATTAATTTTACAGCCATTACAGATACTCTTGACTGGAGGATTTACCTCTCTTCTAATAAGAGATTATAAATCAATAACAGTATGAAAGTGAAAAAGCATTGAGTCCTTGGTTACTAAAATACCTGGATCCAAGGGTGATCTTCAGTTCTGTCGAGGCATTCAGTCTCATCAAAGTCTTGATCTACACAGACAATCTAGTGGCCAAGTCACATGCCAACACTGAGGGGGGAGAATTCAGTTAGATTCTGAATTTCAGATAAAAAGCAGAAGAACGGGACGACTCAGATGACTGGGAGTGTCCATTTTTGGACACAAATACCCTAGTTTCCTATGCTGCTCTATGTGGAAGTTCCCCAAGCTTGGATTCTCATCCTTTGCTTCATCAATCGGGATGCATCCTTCTTTCACTAGCAAACTATTGGTGTATCTTTGCTACTAGCTATCTTTGTGATCACATCAACTTCAAATAATCTGCACTGTTTATCCCATGATCCCACTCAAATTCCTTGAATTTTGCAAAATAATGTTCCGCTGCATTCGGACGTCTACTCCTTGAGGAAGGAGCTCCTGGCATTGAGGTATCAAAGCATTACATTTTCAGCCCTTTGAAAAGTTCTCCATTACCTCATCCTTTAGTTAGGTGTCTCTGGCCTAGTTGTGTAGAGAGTTCTATATTTGTACTCTTTTGGGTATCTGGGGCGGGGTGTCAGAAGTATCTCTTTGTAATATCATTTTTGGTGACTGCACACTGGCTAGATGCCTATGAGTCGAATGCTGCTACATGATGTTAACCTTTCTTGAGGTGCCTACCAGAGTGCCGGTGTTACATCTTTAGCTCTTGTTTCCATTTTATATTAGGATGCTGTATTGCTTATTTTATTGTTCATGTAATATGGTCTGGGCGACAAGGAGAGGAAACTTTAGGTAGCACTCTGAGTGGATTGGTCCAGTAGTTTTTTCCCCCTCTGCAAACGATAAGGAACAAGTTAAGTAGCCGACCATTGTGCAGGGTCAATTCACCTGGACCATGTTGGAATCCTAGCAGGAATGTAAGGATGTCTCCATTTCTGAAATCTGAAGAGTGCTATATATTATTCCAATACTACCTATATTTCTCATTACAGACTCCAGCTGGAAAGTCTCACAATGCAGCATTTGGCACTGATGTTCACAGCTCTGCTTCTGTGTGATATATGTTAAGTTATCCGTATCTGTATGAGATTCAGGCTGTCATTAGCATGTCGTCCTAACATTAATGGCCGCCTGGTGACTTTCCAGCTAGTTCTGAATTTAGCATTGAAGACTAGAATCTGATTCAGCTGGTTGAGCGCTCTTTCTTGTCTGAATTGTTTCTTTGCTAAAATGTGCTCAGTTTCACTGAGTTGCACGCACTGAATGTGACAACGAAGAGGAATGCAGCAATGCCCTAACTACTTATCAGGAATTTTCCATGTCGCCGATGCCTTTTGTATCCCATTTCTGTGATGCTGCCTCTTCCCCAAATATTTGTTATCACCATCTGCAAGTTTGAAAATAATGTTTTTTGCATGAATTCACAAATTACGGATGACTCTTCTTATGCCACCTCCTCTGGGTATGGGTGGGAATTTGTAGCTACATATGAGTTAGTAGGTACCCGAGGGCTGGGATTAGTCCTCAAACTGTTAGGATTGTGGAGAGGAAGAGAAAGGCTTATGATCGTGAAGATTACTGGCAAACAATCAGGACATTCACTGTCAGAATAAATGCATATGTAAACAAACATTTCTCCCAGTAATAGGACTGCACTTTATTACAGGTTGATAGGTCAACAATGGATGATATGAAGACCACGTTCTGTACGACTAGTCATGTAAGGGGCATCTTTCAATAAACTGACGTAAGTAGTAACTGGACTTACCCAGCTGCTCACATGCACCTATGGCCCTCAAACAAACCATATTTCATCTTGAAGACAACACTTACCAACAATAATGAGAGATGCGAAGATGGCCAAGGTGAGGTATGATCCGCTGATGAACATGTTAACAAGAAGATTGACTAAAGGATACATCAGTAGCAGTGCCCAAAAAAGCCAATTTAGCAGAGTGCACCAACTTCGGGGACGCACGATTGGGATGCCTGAAAAAGATCCTGTCTTGTAGTACTGTTCTTGGAAGGCATCCTGTTAAGAACACAAAGTAAACAGTGAGTGCTACAATTTTCATTAAATATAGTTCTCCCTTCGCCTGTGCCCTCTTTCTTCCATTCCACACATCCTGAACCCCGATCCCACTCACTTACAAAAATGTAGATTGAAATAAAATATCCAAAGACCTTAGAAGCAAGGATTTAGTACATAGGAAAAAGCAAATCCTATTAATTATGTGCATGTTACACCTTGTTATGTTGACACAAATCTGAAAAATGTGTACAGTAATTCTAATATCAACAATTATGTGATAATTCGAATATAAGAAATTCTGTGAAAACATTCCACTGTAAACCCTGAATAACTTCTACTGGCTAATTCCAAAAGCTATTTTCTCGTCCTTTTACTGCTCAATCTAGCACTTTAAAAAAATTACATAGCCCTCCACATTTATTTAAACTGGTATAATTTTGAGAATCAAAAATCTTTCAACAAGCTTCATTTCCAAGCCCACAGGCGCTCCAATTTCTGGTCAATATTTGTATCTCTGATACTCAGATTAAAGAAATGTCCTTCACAAATTAATCAACATTTTAAGATTTGAATGCTTGAACATTTCTGTAGTTTGGCCTATGGTCTACATAGTCATCTCGAAGAAGCTAACACGCATTTATTGTCTTAATTTGTTAAAATAAATACAACTAACAGAAAAACATAATACAAAAGAGGAACCATAAAATTCCGAGCAGAGAGTGCTACGCTTCAATAAAGACCATATCTATTTATAACAAAATTGTATTCGTTTTGAAACCACCAATAAAGCACAAATATAGTCACATTACACCTACACAATGTAATTAGCCATAAACTAATTATTTCCCAAAGTCCACAATATGCCCACCACCTCCCCCATATCTTGTCATGCTTCCGTGGAAGTCTATGGCAAGGTAGATAGATTTTTCAAGTTGAGCACATCAGTCCACTCCCACCCCCTCCACCGTGACAGCTGGGCGTTACAGTGGATAAGCCACGCAAGAGGCAAAATTGCGAGGGGGAACAGTAATGGAGACAGTGGACAACCTTGGTGCGTACCCAGCCTAATAGGGAAACGATCCGACAATGAGCCGGTGACCCGGACCTGACCCTGAGGCTGGTGATATAGGGGACCAATAAGGTGCCTCATGTATTGTCCCAGGCCAGCACGTTCGAGGACAACATCAAGATAGGACCAATCAACAGTGTCGAAAGCCTTCTCAAAATCTAAAAGCAGCCACAACAGGGAATGCGAGGCACCTAACCTGGAGAGTGCCACTTGAACCCTTCGGATGCAGCGTCTCGTGCTGCGCCTAGCATAAAGATTGCGATAGATCAAGTATGGCAAAGCAGGTTGTAGTCGGTTAGACAGAAGTTTAGCAAAGAGATGGGCCTGTTCGAGGAACATTTATTTCTTGGGGGCCAGGAGGTGGATGTAGTGGGGTGTCCCTCGGGGGGTGGGGAATATGCACACTGATTGGCCACTTCCACATAAGAGTTTAAGTAGGAAAGGGAGGGATCAACCCAGCAAAGAATCGCAGATAAAACTCAACCGGGTAGCCGTCGGGTCCGGGCACCTTGCCGGCCGGCATGTCAGATAAAGCAGAAGAAATCTCCTCTGCAGTGATGGTCTCCTCTAAGTCGCGGGCGAGGGAGGAGAGAACAGTAGGTAGCGGATATCCGGAGGGGGGGGTGGGGTGCAAGAAAGGCCTGCAAGCATTAAGGTCCTAATAGAAGGTTGCAAAAGTCCACAGAATAACGTGAGTCTGGGACAGGGGCCGACCGTCTGCGTCCATTAGTCGGTCACTATGCAAGAGATAGTGTCATGGGTGGCGAGCCTTGTATTTATACGTTATGTATAAGGTTTAGCTGAGACTTTTTATAGTGAAATCAAGTGACCTCAAGTTTTCCTCATAAAAATATCACACTGAATTTCTAAATCAAATATTTTTATTATATTAAAAAAATGAAAATGTTATTTCCGCGCCTACACCGGCTTCAAAATATATGCGACTGACATTCCATCATACCTAACTCGGGTTCCATAATTACTGATGAACTGAAAACATGAGAACACACACCCAACACTGCTCCACCTGCATTGGTGCGGATTTGTATACTGATCTTCAGTAGTGTTCTTCTGGTGGATACTTTATATTACTGCAGATTCCTCACCTTGGAATACTCACTGGTGCCAGACTGAATCCGGAAACTTTCTCTAGCAATGCTTATGTGTGCTGCTTAGCAGTGTAGTACAGCTCCATACTGGCTCTGTACCACCCCGTAAGTCATGAAGTGGAGCAGCATATAAGCACCTGTCCTGAGCAATAATGTCAGATTCTGGCTTATCTCTGTCTGTGCCCTCAGATGATGAGCATGCACAATTGTTGGTGGCGGAGGTCTAACTTGGGACCTTTTTACATGTAAAGAGAGGCTACTCCACAGAATGGGGAGGACTGAGGATGTTGAAGAATCTGTGGCTAGACAGAGTATCCAGTGCCTGAAGTTCACACATATGACAAGCTGAAGCAATCATGATGAGCAAGTCGGTCTTTAAAGTTGAGAGTCGCAGCAAGCAGTTATACGTTGGTTCGAAAGGTGTACACATAAGAAACGTCAAGATCAAGTTAAGGTCCCATGTGGCATTACCAATTGTTTGTGAGTAAACATAATTGTCAGACCTTTTATAAATCCCATACCAGCAGGTGATTTAATCAAGGACGGTTGGTGCAGTAAACACAAAAAAGGCAAAACGCACCAAAGAAAATCCGACAGATGTGCTTGTAAAGGGTCAATATTGGGGATGGAGATGGGCCTGCCACCTAGCCAAATCCGGATGGCATCTAATAGATCTCGTTGGTGCTGGGCCCACTAGAAATTCGAAATCCACTGCAAGGCCCACATGTAGCCGCTACAGTAGTCAGGAAGAAAGATGACGATGCTTAGAGGCCAAGAAATCTCAAAGCTGCTTTCAACAAGATCCAGGCCTGAAGCTGAAACAGCAGGAGCATAGCCTCAATGTCCTGAACTACTACTGGCGAAGGGGAGGGGATACCTTGAACTGCACTGTATCCAGTAGTATCGGCTCCTCCGTTTGAGCGGAGGATCGTCACCACACTAACCAAAATGCCCCCAAAAAGTCCCAGAGATAAAAAATAAAATGGTAATCAAGTTAATTGATTACCATTTTATTTTTCATCCATCTGTCCCGAATCGAGCATCAGGACGGGGTGGGGCCTGCTGAGTGACAGCAGCAAAGAGGAGGGTGGGCTGCCTTGGCAGTTCAAAGTGCGCATGTTCCTTAAGCCGGCCGTCTTGTCTTAAGGCAGCTGGGTTGGACCAAGGCAAGGCCTCTAGTGCACTCGATAGTGCCAAGAAAGGCCGCTCCCTCCAATCTTGGTGCTGCTCTCATGCTAGCTGAGAGCAGCACCAGGATTGGTCAGGGTTGTTGTTGAGCAGGCGCGCAACACCCATTGGACTCAAAGGGCTTCAGCCCCCCCCGTCGTGTGTGGCAGCCCGGGATGAGACACCTTCCCGGGCAAAAAAGCAGCTGCACCCGAACACTTCACAGGTCTTTAAAAGACCATTTGCATGTTAATGAGGCCTCGCTGTTGTTTCACCCCTTCTAAGAGCCCCTGCAGCTCCACTCTGCCTATTGCTTAAAGTTCAGCCCCCCCCCCCCCCGAAATTTTTGCTCAACCCCCCCGAAATTTGGCTCTAGTTGCGCCTCAGTTGTTGAGGGTCCCTCACTGGAGGCAGAGCCGCAGAGCCAAGAGGAAGAAACCGGACTGGAGCGAGGAGGACGTTTGGCAGATAAGTACTAATTCTTTTCATTCTTTAATGTGCAGATGGAAGATGGCGGCGCAGCAGAGAAGAGAGATGTTGGGACTGAGCTTGAGTCTGCTGCAAGGAGGTGAGGAGGGAGCAAGCATGGACGGGGAAACATCTCCGTACCATGTGAAAATGCCTATGCTTGTCATCTCGGATCGATTGGAGTGGTGGGTGTGCTTGGTGGGCGGGAAGGGGAGAGGCATACCTGTAAAAGGCTGAGCGTTGGGGTAGATGGAGGAGAACCCCACCACTTCCAGCACTATCTGAGTCTGCACTCCTCGGAAGTGTACCTAAACGCACTGCTGGGCTTGTAGACAGGGCATGGAGATGGGACAGGATAAATTAACTTTACATTTGCAAAGATTTTGACAAAACTCATGCTTTGGGTGCTGCTCTTCCTAGCTATAATCAATGTTAACTGTTTAAAAACACACTCTAAACATAAGTATTAATTTACTTCAAGCAGTTTCCTTATGAGGTATCTCTTTTTCGAGTAGTTGACCAGGGATATGGAATCCACAGACATCTCTCCCAGGAATCCACAGACATCTCTCCCAGAGAGAGATCTGCTTCTCAGCTCATGTCAAAATTACTTCAGTACATTTAATTCATACAATTTTACTGTCTGTGTTTATTTCAGCTAGCGCAAAGGGAAGAGGTATAGAGCGGGGACAGGAAGGAAATCACGCATTAAAAACAACATAGGAATGCAATTATTGTTTTGGAGAAGTTTTTTAATGTGGGAGGAATGGATGAGGCTGCGAGGAAAGTGGTTTTGTAAAATTGTGGCCCGATAAAAATGGGGGTGAAGTGAGGTATGAGGGAGATTTGAAAGGGAACGGGTTTAGGAGGAAGATTTGGTGAGGCAAAAAGAAAGGGCATGACATTGCCATGCTGAACAATTTGTAGGACCCATCTGTCAGATCTAATTGATCGACATGTTAGGAGGAAATACTGCATGACTACCAGTTGTGCTTCAGAAATCTCGCAGTGTGACATTGGTCGAGACTGGGCCAAAGGTGGTCGGTCCTGTGTTAGACATCGAAATTAGCACTGGCTCCTCTTCCGCTGCGGGTGGCGTCAGCACTGGTTTCGATGACAACGAGTCCAGTCTATGTCCTGGACCAGGAGTAGACTGTACACCGGACTCAGTACTCGATACGGGAACAGGTTCTAAGGGGTCAGACGGCTCCAGGGATAGACGTGCCAGCAGAAACTTGACTGGAGGCCCCTGTGGTTCCTTGGGGTCTGAAGGCATGCCAGAGAGAGCCGGATGTTCACAGAGTAAACTAAAATACATCAGTGATATATCTCTTAGCAGAGGCAGATCCTTGCCTATTTAAGTGAACCAAAAGCACTTTGTGGTGTCCTTAGAGGCAAAAGGGTCTTCCCTTTAATAACCTCATCGGTGGAAGAATATGTTCATACTTCATCATGTACTGTTCTTCAATTAACAGCTTATGTGCCCCTTTTGTAAAGTGCTTCAGTGCCTTGTGAGGAGTATTAAGAGCTATATAAATACAAATACGATACAATTTAAAATTAAAAGTTGATAGCTTAATTCCTCTGTGCAGGACCCAAAGCCATGCATACCTCAATTTTGAATAACCGGGAAAGTGGTTGCCCAGTTGTTTGGTGCGAAAATACACTAACAAGATGGAAAATCTCTTTTGCACAATGGACAAAAGGTGTTCATTGGAATTCAAAGCACCTATTAATCCAGAATCCTGTTATGAGCCAGACATAAAGAACCAACTGGCCAAAGGGAGCAAGTAGGTCAGCTTTGGAGGTGGAGGTGGAGGAGTGTGGCCTGCCATAATGTGTCATTAAATGCCTCTGTCTGGTACGAGTACAGTCTTTCCCGCCTTAGTATCCAACCATGCCAATCAAGACAACATCCTCAGATCAGAAACCAAGGATAATTTAGACAAATTCTTCAACTGACCCTGACCAAAGAGCAGGGTCATTGCCTAATGCAGAAAATCCAGACATTTGAAAGGAGTGGGAATCGATCAGCCTGTCAGCCACTTGTAGATAATTAAATATCAATTTCCACCACATACTATACATACCAACACTATGACATTGTTCGAAACACATGGTGCAGGGAGCACGCCTGGAAAGAGAGGAAGATGTTTGCAAAGTGCTACCAACATGGAAAGTCTCAAAAGTAACATTTCCGTAAGAGACACTAGCAGAGACACTTAGTGACCCACATTAACTAAGAGATGATGTGTAGGATGCTATCACGTTTGCAGGACACGTGTGGCAGTACCTCTGACCAGGGAACATGCTCTTGCAAGACTGAGATTGGGAATAAAACACACATACAGATAAATGTTTCTGTACAGTAGCAGAAAAAAACAGATCCCTATGAAGTTTCCAAGTAACAATAAGCATCGACGGGTGATACAGTCTGCACACACCGCGGGTGTGCAAATAAGAGGAGTTATCCCAATTGTACTTCTTCGTATGGGTCATAATGCAATTTATCATCTGTTCTGAAGGCCTCATTACATATAAGATAGGGGCTCGAAACAGGTCAACAACTTCATGGGGGCATATTAACTACACGATCCACCAGTGAAAGAAAGGCAGCTGAAAGATGATCCCTCTCCTATCTCAAAACAGAAAAGGCGGCTACTTTTACTAAGGAATTGATTCCTGGATAGAGGGGACTGCTGTAATCAAGTTTCAACCAAAAGTTGCATGACTCGTGTGAAAACATTGTAGAAATCATGCTGTGATTATGGTCCCGCTTGTCACAGCAAGATTTGACCCCTCAAGGTGGTGGTTGCTGCAGAGGGCTCCAAAGACTAAACTGCTAAATGGATAATGCATTGTTTTTAAATTTACGCTAATACATTTGACACATGATCTCGCACATTAGAGGGAGCCTCTTTTGTCAGATACTGTTGAACGTAAAATGTGAGTATTGCAAATGTTAGAAGTTGGTTAACTAGCGAAACAATGATAGGACAAATAGAAGCATGTCTGGGAAATAAGAAAGCAATAACACCCTAAGTGGGACGCTATTATTGTACCATATCATTTCCCGAACAGGCAGAGAGGGAAGGAACCAGGATTGGTACATCCACCTAAATGGGCCATGGTGGTTGTGAATGATGGGACTGGTCCACAGCATGAGGTAGTCTGGGCACAGCAAATGGCCAGAGTACGGCAAGGTGGACTGGTTGACCCATTTCCATGCTACACAAAAGTAGCAGAATAGGCTGTCATTCAGGGCCCCTTGGGTGCACTTTGTATTCAGTCTCATGCCGTCATTAGAGGCATCCAAGTTCCAGCGCAGGATGCCCCAACTTGCCCTACACCCAGTCACCGCACAACAAAAGTCTATGGCTTTCCTGGATCACAAAGTGCACGCGGGTTTCAGAGTTTGCCTCTCATGCCAAATATAATGATCTGTTTTCTCCTGGTTAAGCTGCAAACATGAGGCGTTCCTGCAACCAATTAGAAGGATCTGCTGGTAATACTTGGAAGAAAGCCACCAGGGCATCCTTGGGATCTGAGCACCTTTAAAAGGGACTAGAAAAGAAGGAGCAAGTGAAACAGGACTTTTTATACTAAAAGATGGATTACCAGAACCGTTCCGTGTAGTAACTGCTATAAATGGCTGAATCACTTGTAGACAGCCAGAATTAAGTCCCACAGCACTGTGATACTGAGCGGGCCCTTCAGCTTGGTACTCCAGACGTTCAAGAAAGAATATGACACTGGAGAGATGAGATGGCATCTAGCTGGTAAAGCCACTCTCTGGATCTGCCAGTCTTCATCTCTGGATCAGCCTTTTGTTTTACTAAACCGAAATCTGCATCATAGGTTTAAATATTTCAGATAAAGGAGTAACCGATGGAGTCCTGTATAAGAATATTCTCTGGTGAAGGTGGATTGTATGTCCACATGTAAGGCTGCGGAGCTCGGCGGTAAACCTCAAAGGCACCATTTTCACCCTATAGAATCTGCTTGAGATGAAGAGAAGCAGAGTTATGTACTCATCAGTGCATAGACACAGAAATGAGACAGAAATAACACCCCACTAGGACAAATCAAGGCAGTGAGTTGCCAGGGTTGTCTTGGCCTGTGCAGTTACATGATATCAGCTGCATAACTTCCAACATCTTCTGTATGCCACTGGATCATTAGGTAGTGGTAGGGGCTTAAGAAAATCTGATAGTTCCACGTTTTTAGAGGTTGTGACGCTTTAATCACAGAGTTGGCAGAACTTTGTTCCTCAAAACTTCACGCATCAAAAACGAGTGGGATCCAACGACAGGGTAGGAACAGTAGTTCAGAGCAGGTTGGACTTTGTGTCTTTGGGACTTGTCTGACATGCACCTTTGGTGGAGGCAAGCTCTACTCTCGGATGCAGACATCCAGAGCCACTTTAGCAGGATGAGACTTGAACCCCCAAAACATGTCCAAGAAGAACAAAACTCAACCTCTCAGTGCAACATACTGATGTCACACTACACAGAAAAGACACTGGAGGCCACTGTGTATTAAGCATAAAGAGTTCCCTTGGAGATGTTCAGTTCAAGGGCAGGATGATGTTTGTACAACAGAGAGCCAGGGTGATGCACAGCCCAGGGCACAAGGCAATATACAATGTGGGCAAACGTGACGGACGACGGGGAAACAGGTATTTGTTCCCCATGTCCATTGCACCACTATAAACCGTATTGGGAATTTTGAACTGAATTGCATTATGGGATTTTCAAACCTAGACTAATAATGGCAAAGAAAGATGCATATTTTATAATGTACAGACCTGCTATTAAAAAGCCTGAACTGGCTGACAGAGTGCAAGATGGCATGGGCCACTTGACAGCTACACAAAAGGACAGTTTGATAGAATTTTTGTTTTTTAAAATACATATTTACTATTTAACATTTTGGCAATTTTATATGTTTTGTTTTGCTGCTTTAAACAGTTTTCTGCTTGGTATCAAATATTTTTTTTACATATTTTCGTTTACAGTGCTCCTCTCAGACTTAGTCGTAGTTGTGGATACCTTCCACTTAAGGAACCCATGCAATACATTAGAATTGTGGAATATACAAGATATGCCAAAACCCTTATACAGCATCATTCAAATGGGTTTTTGTGAAAGCTACAAAAGAATTTATCCCCATGCTGACATCAGAGGCAGGGTAAAAAGCTTGCCTTCGTTCCAGGAGCATAATGCTTTCATTCCTGTCTCACTCAACCAATTCTAAAGTAAAATATAATGTATGGAGAGGAGCGCCCCTGGTGCTTCGCTGACGTGAACCCTCCTCTAACTGTAAAAATACTCTTCAATGAATCCATAAAAAAAAGAAATGAAGGCATTATAAAGACTCAACATGTAAATAATTAATGTTCCAACAACTTAGGCCTGAGAAATGTTTCCAAACAACAAACCAACCTTTTCCTGATAGAGTTTGTGGAGCCAGATGCCGCATTCATGCTCATCTTCCGGGACTTCTTCTAATGGAATCCGTCTGGTGCAGAAATCAAACAAAAAAGGAGACGTGAAGACAGGTGTACAATCCGATGAACCTCAAGTGCGCGAGACAAAGGCCATGATTATAGGTTGCACTGTACTGGCGTGGTACAAACTCGGCACACGTAATTAACATTACAGTGCGGTAACAACCCGTCAGTAAAGCGCAAAAACAAGTCAAACCCTTCTTAATGGGGATTAATACTGCTGACACAGAATTACTGTCCGGTATTCCACAGCCTCTCGAACAGCAATATTTGTTTCAGGGTTTTTTATACTTGACTCAAAGGTATCAGAGCGCTTTACATGAGCACCAGATACGTTGACAAAATTCATTTTTGTTTTTTTTGTTTGTCAGTATTACACACGACATTCACTTGGTGAGGGCTTTATTGCACACCATCTATCACCTGCACTGAGCAGATGGTAAATGTGTGAAGGCTTTTTGTGAGGTGTGGGAGTGAAGGGAGGGGAGGGAAGGAGAAGACTCGCTCTGGTGTGTGGGGTGGGGGAGAACCCCTTCCAGGAGGCGAGTTGCCCCTCCCCCTCCCTTGCTTCCAACCACTGCATCCCTCATGAACCTAAAATCAAACCACTGACAATGTGCTTTGGTGCCAAAAAAGGTCGCAGTTTATTCCACCTAACATGTGTTATACATTTGCACAATCATGGTTATCCTAATGTTCTCTTAATATTTGTGCGAATGTACTTCCTTGTCTTTGCAATTATTTTCGTTGTAGCGTGGACCCAGCCTCCTCAAATTACGGGGACGGGAGGGGCTACCTTCTTGGGCGTCTGTTCATGGGTCAAGGCTTCAACTTGCTACGATTTGGGACCTGCCCGGGCTGCAAGTGCCGTCCTGCTTGACCTGCCCTTTCTTGGGCCCTCCCTGCTTCCCGGGGTCCCTGCGGTGTGGCATCCCAAGGACCTTGCTTGAGCATCTACTCTATCTATCATGAGGCTGAGTCCTTCCATTTTTTGCTCCCTCGGTACCCCAGCCGTGAGGCATCCCAAGGGTCCTGTGGGAGCATCCCATCTACTCTTTCCATGGCTGTAGGCCGCCCTTGGCTCCCTCCGTGCCCCTGCCGTGAGGCAACCCAAGGACCTGTGAGAGCCGTCCTTCTACCTTTTAGCACTCAATGCTCCTTCCTTGCCAGAAAAAGAAGTTGGGTGGAGCAGGAGCAGGGACTGAGGCGTGGCTTCGGTTGCAGCCAAAGCTTCACACGATTTTACTGGCTGTCATTAATGGCCGATAAAATCAGGTCCAATGTTCCCACCCCCAGGAAAACCCGGATGCTGGAATTTAGTCATGATCAGGCAGAGCAGTAACCAACTGTGGAAACCGCTCCAACTGACTCCTAATCAGGTCCAAATGTTAAAACATCCCCCCCCCCTTTAAAATATACAAACTACCCTTTTCATTTAAATGTGGACTTTTGCAGAAAATGAATACAGTTATTTCGAAATCATTTGCAACATAATTTACTATAATATTTTGCAAAGTACCTTGAAAAATACATCGGCGCATTAAAATGCAACCTTTTCTCTGAAGAACATAACAATATCACACATCATCACAAAAATGACAACGAGGCCCCCAAAATAACACTTTTTTTTTTTACAATTATTCTATAAAGCTGTTAAATACTGCAAGCAAGATGGGTTTCAGATGGATTTAAGGCCTCACCTTTGAGCAAATACAGACAAAACAGAGGCTGAATACTGCTTTTCAATTCATCAGAATAAGATTTTATGGTATAAAACAAAGCAAGCCAGCCAGCCAAACTTTTCAAGTGAGATTGCAGGATATATAGACCGATTAAAAGAATTGCAGTACAGACGCAATTTTCTTTCGTACTTTTACCGTAGATTAAACTCAATATGTGAAATTGAAATGTGTCCAATTATTAGCGATAATATTACTTTAAAGGGCGTCATAGACATTTTGACAAAATTATGTTTGTTTATAGAGTGCGTGGTAGACCGCAGGCACTATGGTGATAGAAGTAGTAAAAGCAACAGAGTAAAAGATAGGGTGGGACTTAACAGAACAGGAACCCTTCAAGTTGTTATGGAACGGCTGTTCAAAAGGCTGCGGAGGTCCACAGAACTGCGGCTGTAGCACCCTAGAGGATTTTCCGCTACACCTGGCCCGTTTCAAATGATGGACAACAAGTAGGAGTCCATTTTGCAGCTTGACTAAAAGGCCAAATGCACCAAGCAAAACAGCATTAAATGGCGCTTCTTGACCGGCAGTCAATGTAATGCCTAATGAACTGGCAAGAGATGGTCAAAACCCCAAAGGCCATACCCCAGTCTGAAGGCTAAATTTGGAAATCTTTGAAGTTTGTTGATGGTCTTAGCAAAAAGTCCCATTTATAAAGAAAAATCTAGGCTTGAACCCAGGATCCCACAGCTGTGGGATGCAGAGCTGGTAGTAGGAATGGAAGTGTCATGCACAAAAAGTTTAGATACAGAAAGCCTGCAGCTCAAACCTTAAGCACATGACTACTGTACACAACACTTGGGTCAAAAGTGACACTAAGTCTAAAGTCTTAACTGAGAGAGGAGATGTTTCATTGCCCACCCACAGGATTTCAGTCTTATTCCTATTAACCTTAACTGATGATCAATTTCGCATTTAATTTTATCACATTATCATACTTCAATCTTGCCCTGGGTCATGTGTGACATGTTCACCCAGTTCTGGCTTTTCAGCTAAAAGCAACCTGCATGCTGGGATTTTTAAACCCACACTACAAATGTTAAAACTGAAATTTAAAGGTGTAATATCTAGATTATTTTTGTTGCAACTGCTACTTTAATTCACTTAGTCGATAGGACGTGGCACTGGAATTATACGATTTTGCAGGATCTATATTTTCCACTAAATTATGGATTTACCACCCTTGCCACGCTGCTATTATTTGTTTCAACAAAAAACATTTTGCTTCGGATTCAAAACAATCAAAAGTTGTTTTTTTTTTAAAGTGACACAAGCAATGTCAGGTCCTTCACAAATGTTAACACTTCTTTTGTTGAGGATTGCTGAATCCAGATGCTAAACTGGTACTAATGAGATATCACCTTTGCTAAAAGGACTTATTTTAATATGTTTTAAACAGTCAAAGCAACGAAATAATAATGCCAAAGAATGGACAGCATTACGCTGCATAATTAGCTTTTTCAAGTCACATAATGTAGTCAACACTGCATCATAATCTGGTCCTCCAGTGCCGCATACTTCCAGTGACCCTGAAGTCCATAGCATATATTGCATGTGGAAGCACAATAATGCACGTTTTCTAATAGAAAGAAATGTCATTCTAACGAGAAGCAGCCTACCTCACATAAAGGTCAGCATGGTATTTTTTTCCATTCAAGATGCCAAGTAATGTTGGATTTTCATTCTTTCTAAAATTGAGTGTGGAATCGTAGACAGCCGCAACTGAAAGGGAAACAAACGGAGTGATTACTGCTGGGGATATAGGACTTCTGTATACTTCAAGGATACGCGTGATGGCATTAATTCATAAACATATACCATACTAGTGGCAGCACACAGATTTTCTTTTTGTTATTTATATATTTATTTGGCTTACACATAGACTTGTGTGTATATTTCAGTTTAAGTATACAGTAGAAGCAATAAAGGCATAAAACAGCTGTTAGTATATTGTACATAACTATAAATATTTTTGGTTTATTGGCTGTGAGTGTTCTGTGTCTCAGGTTAGAGTTCACTGGGCATGCGTATTACTCAGCTCATGCTAGAGGGTGGGTGTCTAGGCTCTGGGCAACGGCAAACTTTAGCAAACTGGTGAGACCTGAAGTTAGATACCTGAAGTTAGCACATAGAATTTTCAGGAAAGCCTGTAAAATACCATGCATTTTCAGAGGAACGTATTATTGCAGAATACAACAAATGGTAGTTTACTCAGAAAAAAAAGAAAAATGAAGTACACCCTGTCCATGCCCTACTTTCTGTTTTCGAGATCCCCAAGGAGGATACTTTGCTTTAAAAATTGCAGATCACCTCAGTGGCCTCTCATTGTTAGGTCCTTCTGGCCCCCGCTCTTTGTTGCTATGGGGCCTTACTCCTGTCTATGCATCATTTTTTAGGTCAAGCCTGGGCCGCGAATGCGTTGCTCTGCGGCATGCTGTACTGGAGTATGGAATAGAAGCCCAGCCGACTCTTTGCCCATATTTTTCATTCACTTATGTCATTGCCCTTTGTAAATACTGGCTTCTGATTCGTTAAATAGGCTTGTTAGTCAGTCCTTAGTACCTCATTTTCTTCATTTGTAACCTCCCATGAGGACTGGCCCTTTTACTTCAGTTGTTACACAGTACATCTGTTTTTTAGTCTGTAAGCACTATTTTCTTTAATGATTTTCTCCTACTGCAGTCACAACATGCTTTCCTGCAACATTCAGCGAGCCATGCGTGCCTTCACTTTCGGATCAGTCCGGGACAATGAATAGGTCTCGCATTTACAAGAGTTTGAGCTATTGGCATTGTAAATGACAATGCCTTTTATTTATGAGTTAATTAGCAAAACAGATACATAAAATGCACTGTCATTTACAATGCCAATAGCTTAAACTCTCGCAAATGCGAGACCTATTGTACTGCAAATGCTTGTTTCAACCAGTAATAGTGCTTAAACAGGCCAGGTGTGGCTGGCTGTAGACTCAGGGTGCTGCCAACTTTAAAAATAAGCACATCCCCAATCTGTAAAAAGTACTGACAGTGCCAACAGGTCTGGCTTTAAAGGAAGCAATATTGTATGATAATATGAAGCATTACAAGTAAAAGGCATGGGAATAGGTATAGATTTGTGGGGAAGCAAAGAACTGTAGAGTGATATTGATGTAGGTTAAAAGGTCAGGTGACTGTCAAGCCAAATCTAAAAATCCACGTAGGTGACTACCCTCATCCCATCCATATTGCTGCTAGAGAAAAACAACAAATTATCTAGTTATCCAAGACTCTTTAATAGCCTTACAATGTGTGTGCCCCTGAAAGTTCAAGCTTAGGCAGCTGGATAAATAAAATGATCCCACCTGTGTGGAAGGGAAGCTCTTTTTTGTGTGGAAGCACACAGCTTCAGCCAATCAAAACATACACTCCTGGATCTCAACATGTGGGCGGAGCCAACGCCTCTCTCTAGTGATGCTCACATATGTAAGGCAACAACTGTGCTGTAAAGCCAGACCTTAACAAGCATTGAAAATGCAATAGGTCTCGCCTTTTATTAAGTTAAAGCCATTTGCTTTGCTATACAATACCATTAGCAAAGCAAATGGCTTAATGGCTTAAATTTAATCAAAGGCGAGACCTATTGCATTTTCAATGCTTGTTTCAAGAAGTTCCGCAGAAAACCAGGAGGTGGAAGGGCCTCTTTGATTGTTGTTAATGGACTTAATAGGAATAAGCGAGTCTACTGTAGAGCTAAACCAACAGTTCACTATCTAAATCGATACCCATATCACCCGTGTGTCCCGGTTCTTTCTGTAATAATATCCTTGTAAACTAGGCGCGATTCGCTTTGTTCCACGCTCTAGCCGTTTTGAAACTATTTTCAGCCATTTTGTTCCAAAGGCCTACCCGAACCCCAATAACATCGGATCAGGTAATAAGCAGATCAGATCAGCTACACCGAGGTATCAGTCAAAAGCACTAGGTTTGGGAATGCTGCGTCTGGCACAATGTCCTCTCGGATGGGGGGAGGAGGAGGTCACAGGTTTCAAATTGAATGCTGTAAAGGTTTCTAACAAGGAGCACCTTTATTGTTACTTTAGATAAGTGCAACCAATATGGTGTTCTTAACACAGTTTGTAATCACTCAAGTAACTTCTGGAGCTAAGACGTGTTTTGTCAGTTAGGTGCATTAACCTCTGACTTCATCAGGGCTGTTGTAATCTTTATACTACTAAATCATATGGTTATGTGAACAAAACGCAAGTTCTTCCGTAAATCTATGTTAAACTTATATTCAGCTCTTCGTGTCACTTGGTCTGCTAAGCTCCATATACCAGGGAATCAATTGTCTGTCTCCTGGTCTTGTCACTCAATGAAGAGTACTTCATTTGTGCCCGTGTATGGGCGTTACACGAGCACGAATGAAGTACTCTTCATTGACCATATGATTTAGAAGTATTGAGATTACAACAGCCCTGATGAAGTCAGAGGTTAATGCACCTAACGGACGAAATATGTGTTGGCTACGGAACTTACCTGAGTGACTACAAACTATGTTAAGAACGTCAAATGAAATGTGAAGAAGAAAGAAAATAATTTAAAAAACGAAGAACAAAGAAATCTTGTTTGGATTCATATACCATCATATTTTTAACATATTGATCGCTCGGTGGTTGCACTTATCTAAAGTTATTGAGGTTTCCTCATGAGTTGAGCGTGTTTGTGGCCGCTCTCTTCCCCTTGGAGCCCCATACCAGTTGAGAATAAGTTGGGAATAATCCAGGTTTGTGCTAGCACTTAACCGTGCCTCATTAATCTGACCTTTATTGTTACCCTCGTGAGGGTGCAAATTAAAACCATTTAAAGTTCTAAAATGTTAATATTGTAGACAATACTTCTGATAAAGATAGCTTGGGGAGAGATTCTCAGTCAAAACCACCACCTGACCTCTGGGGCCTCTCTATCCTACTTCTGAGTTTGGAAAACCTTTTAACCAAGGTCACTCCCCCCCCTAGACGCCAAGGCCTCCACCCCAATTGTCGTGCACGGCAGCACGGATATAGCAGGGCCTGCACAAGCGCTCTTGAGAACACATGGAACCAAACCTGCCTCGAACTTCCAAACAACACCTATTATGCTGAATAATAAATAATAATATCTAGCGACTAACTGCCGGGTGCAAACAATTCATTCTTCCTCGCTTCCAAAACCAGGCCTTGCCGGCTTCTGGCAGATGACGTGTTCTCGGCAGGCTCACACTATCTGTTGACTTCAGATTAAGTGACTAGAGTAGGAATCCACACCACCAGGAAACTTACACTACCTCATGTGTGCCCGTGCGAGTGTTGTGGTAACAGAGAGCTGAGCTGGGGCTCTGTGGGAATGGAGAGGCGAGGGGCCGGCCAGCGAGTTCGGTATTTCATAGCTGTGGGGGTAAGTAAGACGCATTTCCGAGGAAAGGTGCGATTAACTGCCATGCCAACGGGCACAGGGTCAAGACTGATTTGCACATGGCTGGGTCCAAACTGGAATGGCATGGTGAGCAAAAAAACGATGGATTTAGGCCCATATCTCTGTACTTGGGTGAATGTATGACATTGTTCTTCATTCTGTCCATCAACAGTTCTTTTTGCATTTGTCACCCCGAGTGGACGGGTATGCTCAGACGCGAGTCCTGTGCTCTCCATGCCACTGGAGTCAAGCTATCCTGACTGAAGATGGGTGAAACCCCGAAACCGGTCCTAGGACACTTGTTTCCAGTCCAGGGAGGACCTGGCCTGGCAGTTCGGGCTGGACTGTTCCCATTGGGCACAGGGTCATGACTGATTTGCATATGGCTGGGTCTCAACTGGAATGGCATGGTGAGCAAAAAAACGATGGATTTAGGCCCAGATCTCTGTACTGGGGTGAATGTATTACATTGTTCTGCATTCTGTCCATCAACAGTTCTTTTGCAGTCGACGGCATTCCGCAGGCACGTCGGCCGGAAATGTGCCTCGCGCTACAGCTTGCTCGACCTCTCCCCTTTCCGCGCGCTGCCTGTGTCATCCCAGACAGGGAGCACGAGAAACACCCACACAGCACACGAGCGCCGCTGTCTGTGGTGACCTTCACTGGTGACCAGCCTCCGGGCAATAGGCTGTGGGCACACTAATAAAATCCCGGAGCTGCTTAATGAATGATTAGCGGCAATAAACTAGTAATGTCACTTGCAAAGAGCACTTTAAGCAACTTTCCTCTGTGGAAAGCACCATCAAAGCAGCAAAAGCGGATCGAACACCTGACCGCCTGGTAAATGTGTATCGGTGGTTAAGTATTCACGAGTGCACATCGGGTCAGAGTACACAAATAGAGAGTCATCAACAAGTGAGAGGGATTCCGAGTCGGGGACTGCAATCAAAACTAAATATTTTCCTCCACCACTGCTAATTAAACTGCGGCGTTTAAAAACAATGGCAAGGTATTACGCTTGTAGTGCCTCCTACACAACATTTAAGTTAGTCATCGTCTCTGCGGCAGACCCTTTGTGTTGTCACCTGATAATATCCTGTCCTTAGATAGCGCTTCGCGCCACACTTCAGTTCTGAGCTTCTAAGCGTTATAATTAGGAAGCGACAAATCGAAGGCCGAGTTGCCCTAGTTAGGATTCCCACTCAAGACCTGAAGATCCCCCCAAGGCCTGGACATGGGCGAAGCAAAAAATACCAGGGAGAGCGGAGTTAAGGTTCGGGCTTGACTCTAATGGCCCGTGCACGATCCGAGCCAAGTAAACAATTGGAATGTAAATCATACAAAAAAGATCACGTGAAAATATCACGAAGATTCGGCAAAATAAATTAAAACAAGCATTTGCAATGCAATAGGTCCGATTGCATTGCAAATGCTTAAGTTTAAAGCTGAGCGTTGCGCCGCTTCATGGACACCGCGCTCGATTTCTTTTTATATTTTGAAGCGGGCGCTGCACTCATTGTTAAAGTTAAGAAATATATAAATAATCCGAGCGAGGTGTCCATGAAGCGGCACCACACTCAGTTTCAAAGTAAAAAAAAAAAAAAATTAAACACAGAGCGTGTGCACTGTCATTAGTACCGTGCTGAAAATGAAAATAAAATAGTGCTTACTGAGTTATAAAGGAGGATGTGTAACTACACCAGTATACGATCCAATTCCGGTGGGTGGGGCCAAAAGGAGACAAGGTAGCAACAAGGAGGGACTAAGAAGTCTCCTTTACAATCAGAAGCCAGCGTTTTACATGTGAGATGACGCTACCTAATTGAAAAGATGGACGGGGCTTCAAC
The DNA here is from genome assembly GCF_964204655.1 of Triturus cristatus. NCBI lineage: Eukaryota > Metazoa > Chordata > Amphibia > Caudata > Salamandridae > Triturus > Triturus cristatus. The sequence continues at coordinate 866,902,131 of NC_140589.1, forward strand.
TCCGCCTCCGAGAGCTTCGGAATCCGTATTGATTCCAAGAAGCTCTCGAATGCCGAGAGCAGCACATGCGCACTGGTATCGCCAGCCGAGACCTAAAAAGGGTCACTGGGAAATGGGGGAAGGGGCGACAGGGAATGCCGTTGTAGAGCATGGGCGTCGATTAGAGGAATCCAGAGGTAAAAGGAGCTACCACTGGTTTTCTCCTTGCTCTTACTGTCCATAAACTCAGAGGTCAGAAAAGATGTCGCAGGAACAGAAAGTTAATAGGATTCTCAGAGCCAAGTTTTCTTTCCACTCTCTGCACTACCCCTAGCCTAGCCCCTCAGTAGCAAGAAAGAGTTTAGTGAGTGGCTAAGGATTGCAAATTGGATCAAGCCAATGATGTCAAAGGGAGGAAGGTCATAGGATGCACGATTTGAATTCTGCTACCAGTAACATTTTGATGAATGAAGGTCCACAATGTTGAAGAATAGGCCTTATTTTTTTCTGTCAATGGCGTTCTTCTACATAATGCATTGAAGTTTGATTTTTGCCACATCAACAAGCTATTGAATGATTGAGCTAACGTATATAGATGATATAAGAAGACAATATTGGCAAAAGATTCCTGTTTCATGGTAAGTTTGTAAATACTTTCTGCTGAAACAGTAAGTTATTGTTTCCACTAGTCTCCTTTCATCAAAGAGTGGGTACTCATAAATGGCTGGCTGGAATTGACGGCACTCAAAAACATAGGTTCATCACTGCAATTAGGACAACGACTTTTATGACAGCTCGAAAAAACAACAATGTCTTCATCTCATTCATAACTTATATCTAAAATGATAGAAGAATCTTCTTGTTCAATTCAAGGACTGAAAAGGGTGTTACTTTTGAAGAAAACTGCACATAACGCATACAAAATAAGGACGGAACAGAGAAAAAGTTATTACACCCTGCTGTTATCGATCTCAATGAAAAGTCAATAAATTATATCTGAGAAAAGGAGAAGTTTAAATGGAAAAAATAAGCCTGGGAGAGATTACAGAAAGATATTAGACTGGTCTGGCAATATTTGCTGATCTATCACAATCTACTGCTCATTTACACGGGGAAAGTCGAAGGTAGCCCTGCCTATCTATGTTTGCAGCAGGAGCTCCCCCAGGGATGAGGCCATATGAAGTGTACAGTATCCACAGAATGTGTGCTGCTTCTGTGACAAAAATGCAGCAAATGCACTTCATTGTGGCGACATGGGACAAGGTGATTGCTATTTAGTGCTCGTCCTGGAGGGTGCAATTGATGAAAGACAGGAGATCATAGTTCGCTTGTCTGGACATCTTCTAGAGATAGCGACAACCGCCCAGAACCTGCCACATCCTACACCGACACTATGGAGCTGCAGGAGAAGAAGGAAATCTCCTGGTATTCAAGTATTAACTCCCATCCTGATCTGATTTTGTTCCATGCAGTAATAAGAGATTTCCATTAGCACATGCATGTTCCACCACATGCCACTGTGCATATGAGCTGCCCTCCCTCTGACAATTTATGCCACAGTTTATAAGACAATTCCGCTCTATCTACTCATGCCACCACATCAGTAGAAGAAGTACAGAGAGTACCACGAAGCTGATCAGTTTTCATGCCGGGCCGTGAACCTAGGTGCAGGGATTGGCTGTCAGAGTGGGTTTTAAGGATGATATGGAAGACGAGATAAAGGGGCACTGGGGATGGCAGAAATTTCTAAGTCAGAATCTCCCGGACGGACTGGCAATGTGCAGGAAGCCATTGACTCATTTGCAGTTGGTACTATGTATTTAGAAGACACATCACAGAGGAAGAAGTAATCGAATAATTTACCTTGGAGGAGAACACTGAAAAATACACAAGGCAGGCAGCACAGAGGAGAAGAGAGAGAGCTCTAGGAAGGGAATGGCTGTAATACAGCAAAGAGAGGGTGCGGAGTACAGTTATATTGCCAGAAATATGTCTTACTAACAGAACGCAGCAGGAGTGGCACCTTTCAATGAATCTCAGCACTGCATATGTTATGTTATGTTATAAAGTTTATAAAGCGCATCTGTTACCCGTAGGTGTCCTGGCGCTAAGGTATAGTCCTCCTTCAGCTGAGTAGGTTATCACAGATACCTATTAGTACGCAAATAAACAGGTTTTTAGAGCCCTCCTAAAGCTGAGATGGTTAGAGATTCCTCTAAGGTGATGTGGTAACGCGTTCCAGGCCTTAGTAGCTCCGACCAAAAAGCTTCGGCCACCCCAATTCCTTTTTTTTGCTAGAGCGATTGTGGCCAGTTTACCCTCAGCAGAGCGTAATTCTCTTCTGGGTGTGTACCAGCGAATGTGCTTGGTCAGGTGTGAGGGTCCCTCACCCTAAAGTGACCTATGCACAATACACAGGGCTTTAAACAAAATACATTTTTTTACTGTAAGCTAGTGTAGTTTTTTGATTTCGGGTGAGATGGCAGCGTACTTTGGAATCCAAGAGATAAGTCGAGCGGCTGCATTTTTAAGTAGCTGGAGTTTATTCAATAGGTAAAGGCTATTGCAGTAGTCCAGTTTTGAGAGGGCAAGAGCTGATACCACTGTTCTTAAACTCTCTTTGGGAAGTAGGGGCAGAATTTGTTTGCAGGACTTTAAAGTAAATGAGGTGGCAGACACCACCGCATTAACTTGATCTCTGTAGGATAGCTGGTTATCTAGCATTATCCCTAGATTTTTAACTTTCCTGCTAGGTGGCGGAAGTGGTCCCAAGGAATCTGGCCACCATTCTGCAGTCCAAAAATTAAGATCGTTCCCGAAAAGAACCACCTCTGTCTTGCTGGAGTTCAACTTGAGGCAGTTTTGAGCCATCCACTTACCAACCTCTGTCATACAGTCATTGAACTCAGAGGGGATGTTCGGTTGTCCTCCCGGAAGCAGAGACACCACAATCTGGGTATCATCGGCATAGGAGGTAAGATGGAACCCAAAGGATTCTACCAGAGGGGCTAACTGTTTTACATAAACGTTAAAGAGTGTTGGACTGATGGAAGAGCCCTGCGGGACCCCACAGGGGAAGGAGAAGGATTTGGCAGAAAAGTCGCCTAGAGTAACCGTTTGTACTCTATCCTTCAAGAAGGAGTTAATCAGGTTCCAGGCCATGACTCGGACTCCAATTTCCTCTAGTCGGTCCATCAGCAACCCATGATGGACCGTATCAAAGGCTGCTGATAGATCCAACATAATCAGTGCCGCTTTTCCTCCTTGATCAAGGGTGGTTATGATCTCTTCCGTTGATTTAAGGAGTGCCGTTTCGGTGCTATGTCCTGCTCGAAAGCCATATTGAGTAGGATCCAGTGCCCGACTTGCCTCCAGAAAATTGCTAAGTTGGGTATTCATAATTTTTTCCGTGATTTTAGCAGGAAGTGGGAGCCTGGAGATGGGCCTAAAGTTATTAGGATTATTATTATCAAGGTTTTTTTTTAAAGTGGGAGGATAGATGCTGTTTTCCAGTCTAGAGGGAAATGTCCTTTTGTAAACATGGCATTGATTACAGATGCCAAATATTTTGTGACTGGTTCAGGTGCAAGTTTCAACACTGATGCGGGACATGGGTCCAGTGGAGATCCTGATCTGATTTTAGTCAGGACATTCCCTACTTCAGGAGCTGTGATAGGGGCAAACTGGAGTAACTGACCTGATAAAAAAATCTGATTATTCTGATCTAGCGTGCTCAAATGGGGATTTTTAGGTACTTGTGAAAAGGTAGAAAATATCACGTTGACCTTATCGAAAAAGTGATTGGCTATACTGTTGCAAAGCTCTTGAGAGAAATTTAGGGGAGGGGGGACAGGATGAGCCAGCATCATAACTGTTTTAAATAATTCTTTAGACACATTTTTTGCCTCATTGATTTTAAGGGCAAAAAAATCTTGTTTCGTTTTGAACACCAGATTTTTATATTCTTTAAGACATTCTTTATATAGTGTTTTCTCTACTTCATCGTAGTTCTTTCTCCAGTTTCTTTCAAACATTTTACAACGGAGTTTTTTTTCCCTAAGTTCCTGCGAATACCATGGAGACGTTGGTCGTTTCCTAGTGTTCCTGCTTTTTTTTTTTAGAGGGGCCAGTTTGTTACTGGCAGCTTCCAACCACTTAAAATAGCATTCAGTGGCATCGTCTAAATTGGTAGGAGTGGTAGGAAGGGTGTCAAGTAGCAAATTGTTTAAGTCCTGTCCCCTTACCTTATTCCAGGGGCGATATAGCCTATGTATAGTCTTACCCTGTGTTGGATTGGAAGGAGGAGAGGTGACAGAAAATATCACTACATTAGGGTCTGACCAAATAACAGGATAGGTATCAATAAGGTTAAGTTGTTCATTGTTGGAGAAGATTCCATCTAGGGTGTGCCCTGCTTTGTGTGTGGGCCCCGGGACCAGCTGTTTCAGATCAATTGAATTTATTACATCAATTAGTGTACTAGTGTCTGGGTCTCCCTCTTTTTCTAAATGAAAATTAAAATCCCCCAAGATCGTGTATGATCTTGATCCCAGTTAATTTTCGACCCAGCTACTAGCTTGGGTGAGGAACTGAGATTTAGGGCCGGGAGGCCGATAAACTAAGGTCCCTTTAAAAGTGTAACGATGGGAGAGATAAAAACAGAAATCCAGTGTATCACATTCTGGCATGAGTGAACCCTGAAACATAGCGTTCAGAGATTCGTGAAAAATTACTGTGAGCCCCCCTCCTTTCTTGTTCGCCCTATTGAGAGCGTGGCAGCTATACCCAGGAGGTGTGTCATTAACCAAATCTGGACCTGAGGCCTCGGTCATCCAAGTCTCAGTAAAAAAAGCTATCTTGATTTCTTCGTTTTCCAGGTGCTGCGCACATTCCAGACTGTGTTTAACTAGAGATCTAGTATTTAACAGGAGGCATTTAAACGACTTGTTTTCATGCTCTCCCCTGATTGTTTTATGCTGGAACTGTGTATTCATAGACGCGTGGTAGTGGTATAATAGTATTCTAGCACTACAGTTAGGACAGATTATCTGGTCTATTCCGGGAAGTGTATTCGGGAATAAACCGATTCATCCAGAGCTTTGAAGCTTACTATTAAGTTTGTGCAGCTGAAGGCTTGAATATGATCGCTGTATCTCCGTATTACTTGTAGGGCCGACATTCGGGCTGGCGCTGGTTGCGGATTGGGCGCGGACGGGTGCAGACGGGCTTGCCTTTGGCGCGCCTTCAGCGCGCCGACGGCGCGTCCGCTGCGCGTTTGCTCCAGCTTCCGGCTAAAATAGCCTGAAGGAGCGAACCACTAGACCGCTAACCAGCCTCCCTTTCCGGTAATGGCGATCAAACCCGGTGCGTGGACCCCCGAGAAGCAGGTCAGTATGCACACAAAGTTATTCACACAATACAGAGGGTAAAAATGGTTGTAAAAAGGTTAAAAATAGTTTAAATGAAATTAAAAAGAAGGTTTAAAATTGCCTGCTATTATGCTTGGTAAAGTCAGCCCGGCTCAAGCCTCAGGTGACGTCCAGTCGCGTTCGCTCCAGCTTCCGGCTAAAATAGCCTGAAGGAGCGAACCACTAGACCGCTAACCAGCCTCTCTTCCGTTAATGGCGATCAAACCCGGTGCGTGGACCCCCGAGAAGCAGGTCAGTATGCACACAAAGTTATTCACACAATACAGAGGGTAAAAATGGTTGTAAAAAGGTTAAAAATAGTTTAAATGAAATTAAAAAGAAGTTTTAAAATTGCCTGCTTTACGCTTGGTAAAGTCAGCCCGGCTCAAGCCTCAGGTGACGTCCAGTCGCGTTCGCTCCAGCTTTCGGCTAAAATAGCCTGAAGGAGCGAACCACTAGACCGCTAACCAGCCTCCCTTCCGGTAATGGCCTCAGGTGACGTCCATATGGGGAAAACAGGGGAGCACACAAGGCAGTGAAGACAAATATACACTGACAGATGTAGTGCTGGCAATGTAAATGCAGTGACGGATGGTACTGGAAGCAAACATGATGATATGCATCAGTAGCAGGCTGGTGGAAGTCCATAGGCGGTAAAGGAGACTGTATTTATCTGGAGATCTATGCACTGACTATTGAGAGCAGAAGCACAAGTCTGGCCAGTGTGTTTGGGAGATGGTCCTATTGTAACTCAAAATGCTTGAAGGAAACCTTCTCCAGCACTGCGTTTGATCCTCATGTACAGCTGTTGTCTATTATCTAAAAGCATAATTTCCCACCTTCAACATCTCTTGCAGAGTAAGTTCTTGCATCCGATACCCATACACACCCTTTGATTCCTTTGTAGCCTGAGGCGAGGTGACCAAATCCTGTGATAGGACTATAGGGCCATGGGGCTCTGGAAGGTTTAGTCATGACTGTGCATCTGCACTGAGAGTTACTGGGTATTTTGGAATGGCTATGGGAACTAGGATTTGTGAGAGGACGTGCTGGTATAACTGCTCATCTAGTGGCAGTATCCAGAACACTCCAGAAGGTTCACAGTCCCTCCTTTAATCTCATAAATATGTTGGCTTATGTAGTGTGTATGAGTGCATGTCAGGGTTCAGCTAGTGATAAACTTTTCTGCTTGGCAGCTGTTCCCAGATGGTGCAGCTGTAATCGTTCCCGTACGTGCCATGTCAAAGTATTTGTGACATGGGTCCTGGCAGCTGTTAAAAATGGTCTTTCAGGATTGGTTGTGTCCACTGACGCCCAAGTTGGGGATCTTGAGGTAGACCTAAACTGGTCCCTTTCCTTCTCAGGTTGGACTAGAGAACCACAAGTTCCTTGATTAGGACATGAATTGGTGTTTAAGCACCACCATGGCTCTTCGAAGGAACATTGCCAAAACATTTTTTTATTAATACTTTATTAACTTTTTCAAAATAACCCAGAGACTGGGATCCCTTTCGGATATCAATTGCAATAGCATATGAAAGACGTACAGCATTTCACACAGTGCTACAGCACATCAGGCATTGTATGACATGTAACATTACATTCGATGTGCACCCCCCACCGCACATGCCCCACACTCCCAAACCTGTATACTACTGCAGTTAGGCCCCGATGCAGCTCAACAGCATCAATACACGTCACCTGTAATGAGCAAAAATTATTGTGGCCCCTGCAATCGACAACGGGCCCATTCAGTAGCACTAGGGTTCAGAAGAAACCTTTTTAATGATCAAGCTTGAAAGAACCTATTAGTCGAGAAACAGGTAGGTTAAATCCGTCACTCCCGTTATCCGGAAACAAGAGTGAGGGAGTCGTGGACTAATATAAGCACTACTAAGGCGTTTCAAATCAATCGACCAAACGTTAGTTGCGCCATGTTGCAGGGATTCTGCTTATGCACAGAACTATGCACAGGAAACCAGGACCTCAGTGAATTGTGGTGTACCAAAAACTCACCTCAGAACCCAGAATCCCTTATCCGACCAGCATCAGTGTCCCATTCGTTATCCGAGTTTATCTCGGCGGTCCCAATGTATAGACAACCCAGAACAAGCGACTTAGTGTGTTCTCAGGAATGGTGGGAATCAGAAATACCTGTTCGTAATTATTCTCATACCAGTCCACAACAAGAGTAAACAGAGACACGGTAAAGTTTAAAGAGTTTATTTTATAAACCTCGTGTCCTAAGATGCAGTACTTTGGCTAACATAAGCAGACAAATGATTAAGATCAAAACCATCAGCATAGTTACAATACCATAGAAAATGAAAGGAGAAATCATAATAAAATGACAGTGGATTACAGCCACCTTCCTTTCGCTAGTAAACTAATATTATTATCATTAGACTAATAGAAGGTCTCTAGGCTTGAATGGGGAACCCCATACCGTAAAGATCAGCTTAGTGGAATCACATCACAGGATCAGGTATACTCTGCTCCTGGGAAAGCTCTTCTTCCGAATGTGTATAAAGCATGTAGCCTGCAATATTAAAAGCACTCGACTTTCAGGTATTTGCAGCTGCGTGCGTGTTATGGCTAAATAGTGGGCCGATCAACCTGAACCCAACAACATGCACTGTCCCAGACTGTTTCTTTACACAATGTTGAGACCAAGGTCGCAGCTCACTGTTAGGGATGTGAACAACAGACAGTTCGCATGTGAAGCAAAGGCGAGCAAGCATTTCTCAAATAATAACATGTAACTGCAGTGTTGTGTGCAAAAGCAGCAAAAGTGGCAAGATGGCTTTCTAACATCTAACGCGGTTGTGCTAACTTAGCAATGTACGTATATAAATAGCAGTCCTCACTACAGCCCGTGTCCATCCTTCCATAAATATAATGTAAAGGGGAGTGCAACTGTAGTCAGGCCCTCTCTGGCAGGTAAGTTGGGTGGTCCTGTGGTGCAAACAGCCAGCCATTAATATGTATAAGGGGTGCTGCCCAATAACAGGCACGAGCATCTACCAGGGAGATGCCCCGTTATAGGCGTTCCTCTGAAGAGTTTGTAACGCCACCCTGGGATGTCCCCCACTCCACTGTTGTGTCTATTTTTGTTAGCTGGAGGCTCTGTGCTGAGGGCAAAGAGAAAGGGTGACAAAGGACATCCCTGACACAATAACCTCTATCTTGGTCTGCTGTATCTTTTGACAACCTGCCCGAGTGTTGTATTTCCACTGGTTCTCTCTGGAGTAAAGCTCTACAGAGAAGTGTTTTAATTCCTCTTAACTTCTCCCCCCTGCTGTTCGAGCCTGCCATGACTCTGGTTATCTCTTTCCTGTAATCCATTTCTAATTGTTTTCATAACTGATGTGCCGGTTGTGCCCCTGCCTTACTGGCTATGTCTCTTGAAAGCCAGGAGATTTCTGACCAATTTGTGAAGCTATTTCTTAACTGGCTCCTAATGCTGGTGTAAATAAGGGTGTTTAGCTTGCCACCGCAGCTCCTGCCTTTGGCTTGCGAGTGTCCAGCTTCCAAAGCCTCTGGAGGCCAATGATGGTGATTATAAATTTGTCCTAAATGACTACTTTGAAAGTGTCCTGTATGGCCGGGGGTTTAATCTTATCTTTCTTATGGAGTTGGAAGCATTCCCCAAAGTTGATTTCCTCTTCTTTCCTAAGCATTGGGTCTCCCAACAGGAAAAGGTGAAGGTGCTACCTGAGAGTTCCCTTCTGAGGAACTTCCATATCAAGGACCATGGACACTATGACATGGTCTGAGATCACTACTGGTCTGATCATAGCCACGACTACTATAGGACTAGGCTATTGCTAAACAGGGCATTATTTATGCATGATGAAGTCCGGTGGTTGTGTCGAAAAATGGTGTAATCTATACCTTTGTGTTTTTTTTTCATCTACACGTCCCTCAGACCCACATCTTTTAAAGTAGTTTTATGTTTTTTCCAGGAAGCATTGACAACATCTTCATGGATTCCTTAACCTGTCAATCTTCGCATTCCACATTATGTTGGAACCCCCCATTTATATTGTGTTCCCTCTAGGAAAATCTGGGAGATTAAATAAAAAACCAAGGGAGAAGGCATCTTGTCGCACATTTGGGGCACATCATACTTAAGCTGGGGAACACCCAATGAAGTCTCTCTTGAAAGTGGCATGCTTTGAGTGTTACAGACTACATAATTAAGATGGAAAAGTCAGAATGCTTATCTTGATTCCTGAACAACAGATCATGAGGTTGCCTGATAACTAATTTTAGTTTCACTGGTCTGTCACCCATATTGGGGACTTTGAGGTCAAAATTGCAACATAGCCAATCAAGGATCAGGATTTGCATGTTGTAACTGCTGCCACTTACCAGGTCGCACTTAGCCACTATCTGCTAGATGCTTTTACGTGTTTCTGTTGTGCACGAATATCAGGCCTAACTGAGAATCTAGGTTTAACCACTTGTTCTATCATGCGATGGCACTTACTTCTTTAAACTGCTCAGTTACTCCTTCCACTTACTGTTTTTAAAACTGTTCAGTTACTCCTTCTTGCCGCGCTGAACCCATGGAGCCATTGCTTTCCGGTCCGCCGCAGCTTCAGTAGCTGTTTGTGCGGAGAAAGCTTTTGGACCCACTTACGGCAGGGCTGCCGTTAGGGCTTTAGTGCACTCGGCCATAAGAGCATGCAAGGCCGGACGTGCCGCTGGCGCTCCAAAGGCAAGCCTGTCTGCGCCCGTCCACGCCTGGATGTCGCCAGGACCCCTGGTTCTCCTAGGGTAAGAGAGAACAGATACCACCGATACCATTACTCATCGACTACCCCCCATCAATGAAGGGCGCAGCACAACGTTAGCGTCCCACAACAACTCCTATGCACCAATAGCTTCCCCCATATCTTAGAGGGCCCGGTGGCATGTTACAAATGCCATCTTCAAAACCACATCGAATTAGGGAACCTTACGGGGAATGACTCCGGCCCCATACTCATTAAGAATGACTTACCAAGCCTCCTCTGTAATGTAAGGTCACTAGCTACATATGCGACTGAGATATGGGATTTAATCACCTCTCAGTCAATGTAGATTTGTTTCCTGGTGGAAGCATGGCTGAATTCATCCAACCTTCCAGCCATCACACTAGCCATTCCGGACAACTATGATTAAATTAAACCTGACAGAGGATCGAAATTAGGTTGAGGCATTGCCATAGTCTTCAGAAATACAATCAATGTAACATCGATCACAACCACCATCCCTGACTCAATGGAGTTAGGTATTTTTACAATAAATCTCTCCGCTACCAACAGCTGGAATGGATCCCTGATCTATCACCCCCCAGGATTTAAGGCTCATTTCAGTCAACAGCCGGTGTAAGAAATCGCCACCCATGTCCTAGCCTCAAATAAATTTCTCCTCCTAGGTGACTTTATTACCACGGAGAAGATTACACTAAGCTATTACCGTACCTGGAAACACTAGGACTCTCCCAACGAATCAGAGGCCCTACGCATATTGCGGGCCACTCACTTGACCACTTTCCTCATTCAGTCTCGCCAACCTCCCATCACAAAGAGTAACAGCAGACCGCCACTAAATGCTTACAGGCCATGGCTTCTACTTACTCCCGAGGCTTTTAGTGAAGCCTTTCACCTCAGCCTGCTTCAATGTAATCCTGAGGTCACCGACCTACTGGAGTCCTTCAACACTGCCTTAACCGAAGCCTTGGATGCAACAGTCCCTTACAAAAACTACAGCTCCATTAAACGCCAACCTTTGCTCCCCCCTGGTTCTCCTCCAAACTAAAACTAGAAAAATCAAGGTGTAAGAACCTAGAGAGGTGCTGGAACAGAATCAAAAAGCCTCAAGATAAGGATCTTTACAAACGGGCCTTATCTTGTTATCAGAAAATCAAAATTGCAAGACGCAATTTTATCGATCAAATTGAACAGGCTGGCAACTTCCCTAAATCTCTTTTCACTATATTTCATGACTTTACAACGCCTCGAGCATGTACTCAGTCCCCCTCGGAATCTCAGAAACTTTGTGATTTACTGGCTAATTGTTTTCAGGAGAAAATCTCCCACATCTATGCAAAATTTAACACCCCCCCTTCTCCTGGAAAAGGGATTATTAGTTCCGATGCAGATCCGTTAAAGGATATTCCTTACACCTTAGATAGTTTTGCGCTCTTCACCGTGGAGGAAATTCGTAGTTCTCTGGCGACAGCCAAGTCAGGTTTCCCATTGGACATCTGCCCCCCCCCCAAACAATGTCTCTGCTGGCCAACTGCTTTGCCCCGGTGATCCTAGAGAGCTTCAACTGCTCGGTGAAAAACAGGCACCATCCCACCTGAGTGAAAGGCAACATGTGTATGTCCTATTTTTAAAAGACCATAAATCCCTGGCCAATTACCGCCCAGTATGTTTGCAAACAGCTCGAAAGCCTAATTAATAAACAACTAGTTGCCTATCTAGAATCCAACCAATTCCTAGATTCCTCCCAATCTGGGTTTCGTTCTAGGCCATAGCACGGAAACAACGCTTTTCGCCGTGACAGACTCCCTGCGCCTTGGGCTGGACGCAGGTAACTCAGTCATGCTTGTGCTATTAGATCTCTCTGCAGCCTTTGAAACAGTCTCTCACACGAGGATGCTGGGAAAGCTGCAAGAGATCGGCATACAAGGCCCAGCACCCAATTTTCTCCATCATTTTCTGAAAGATAGACATCAAATTGTCATCCTGGGCCTATACTCCTCTTGCAAGACAATCCTAGACAACAATCCTAGACAAGGGTGCTCCGCAGGGTTCCTGCTTGATCTCCACTCTGTTTAATATTTACAAGCCTCCCCTTGCCAGGAACGCAGAGAGCTTTGGCTTTGAAATAATCTCATATGCGCATGACACCCAGTTGATGTTTACATTTGACCCTGATCTGACAGCGACAAAAAAGAGTTTTGCCCTGGGCATGTTAGCCATCTCCGATTGGATGGATAAGAACTATCTCCAATTGAATGCAGATAAGATGGAGATCATGCTAATTGGAAAAGCTTCCTCTACTTGTACAGACGATTGGTGGCCTCACCAACTGGGATCTACTCTTGTGCCCAAACAAGCAGTAATGAATCTGGGTATGATAACAGACCAAGCATTAGCGATGAAAGAGCGCATCTTGGCTACCACCGGAGTATGTCACCATAAGATGTGCCTTCTGCTCAGAATATTCTGCTATCTTCCAACCTCTGACCGAAGGACTCTAGTCCAAGCCTTAGTAATAAGCAGACTTGACTACGGTAACGCCCTTTTAGCGGATGCTAATGAGACCTTAGTTGTCAAACTCCACGTTGGTCAAAATACTGCAGCCAGGCTTGTTCTCAAATGCTCTTCTGGTACTTCTTCGGCTCCGTTGCTGAAGGAACTACACTAGCTGCCAGTGAAGAAAAGATCTTGTTTTAAGAGATGCTGCCTTACCTATAATGCCCTAAAAGGGAAAGGGCCATATATCTGCAACAAAAAAATAAAGCATACACACTGGGCAGCAGCCTAAGATCCTGCGACAAAAGCCTTACTGTGTGTTCCTCGCATTCGCCTGACTTGCAACGGAGGAAAGGCTTTTTCTTACCTCACTCCCTATTACTGGAATAAGCTTCCACTTCATGCTGCTCTTGTCCGAACTATTATAAATTCAGAAAACTACTCAAATCTCATCTATTCTGAATCCTTTGACCCTCCACTGATACTTGTTTCCGTAACAGCGCAGAGATGCCCCTGGGTGATTTGTGCGCTTTCTTAAACATAAATAACATAACACAACATATGTGGGAGACCTTTACAAAGAAAAGTTTGTACCTTTGCTGGCTGAGATGCATAGGGAGTTTAGCCAAATGGTCCCCTTTATATCTCTCATTATTGGAGAGGACTGACATTATTTACCTAAATATACTTCAGAGAATACTTTCGATATATTCAAAGTGCTTCCAATTCGAGACACCCTTTTTTTAAATGTTACAGCATGGGATAGCAACCCAATTTACAGGATGGCAAGGTTGTTTTACATCCCATAATAGCATTATGCCTCAATGCTGTATGGTGGTATCCACTGTACTGTTTTTGTCTTTGAAATTCTAAGAACAAACAACTGTTTACAAAAAAAACCATAGTTAATAAAAGTCTCAGAAAGTAATCAGCAACATGAACTGAACAAGATGGAACACAAATGTGAACCTTTCTAAATATAACTCGCATCCCAAGTGCAACGTGCATGACGACAAAATGTTTACATAAATAAATAACAGGACTTAACGCAACATCATTAACCCCTTCCCTGCTCATGACGGAACCACTCCGTCATGAGCCACGGGCGCCGTGTGCTCATGACGGAGTGGTTCCGTCATGCTGCGGCCGTTGGCGGCCGCTCCACCCACGCGGCGCTGATTCCCCGCCTGTGCGGGCGAATAGCGCAAGTGGGCGGAGTCGTGACGGAACCACTCCGTCATGAGCACAGTGCGCCCGTGGCTCATGACGGAGTGGTTCCGTCACGAGCATGGCGGCGCCGCGCTGTCCCCAAAACCCCCCAGCGCCGCGGCAAAATTTGTGTCGCGGCGAAGGGGTTAAAAAACAACATGCATCCAAACAAACAAATTATATTCTATCCCTAGTGATTTCATTGGTAATGCTAATGTTAAGATGATATGTAATGTCCCCAGTGATGTTCTCAGTGTCATTTGTGACGTCATCTGTCACGTCATGAACGCTGCATTTGGGGTGCGGGTTATGTTTTGCATTGCAGGGCATGATCCACAGTGTGCTCAAATAAGCACAGCTGGCCCATTTTAGGGGGTTGCAGTATTGTTTAGAAACTATAACTTCACTTTAGCAGTGGTTTAAAAAGGAGAATAAAACACATTTTAAAACTGAGTAACAGTTCTGGCTCACATGTGTAAAAACCGCTGAAAATAGCCTGTCATGGTTATAAACCCACTCAAAACACAGCATAACTCATGTCAAAGACCATGCTCATAATATCAATTATAAAATAGCACAAAGACGCAAAAACAGATATGAAGGTAACTTGCGCAACAAGTTATGGTGTGTATTGAATACACTGATGCTGATTACTTGCGAATTACAGTGTTTTCACAATTGTTTGAACCAGAACTTGCGCAACCATTTCACCAAGAGTGGGCTAATGGCCCAATAGCCATACAGTGTTCACTGACCACAATTCAAACCTGGCAAAGAAAACATTTTCTTGCCCCAACTATCCAGCCTCTTGGATTCCCTGTGCATGGGTATGGAAGTGAATGTGCCTTGTGAGGCTCACAGGGGTACGGTGGTCGGTGAGGAATTCTGTGTCACCCAGTGAAGGGCGATGGTAGCGGGCGATTGCCCTATTCACAGAAGCCCCTGTGCTGGGCTTAGACCAGGTTCCATGAAGGACATCAGTCAAGGCCTTGATGAAAGGCAGGATGGGTTCAGAGGAGGAGACTCCAAGCTGCAGGACCTCTGTCAAGATGTTCATCTGGACTTCCACCGAAGGGAGCTGAAGGTCCAGAACCTCAGCTGCCCTTCTCACCACCATAGCATACAAAGCTCCCTCCTCTGTAGCCATGTTAGGTGGAAAGCAACCCAGAAGCTGGAGAAGTATCCAGTCCACATGTCTCACCAAATTCCTTGTTCCAGTCCATTTTAAGCTCAGGCTGGTCTTGTAAAGGGCCCAGCGACCCCTCCCAATCTTCCTCCACTCCTAGCTAAGGAACCGACCTAGGACCCAAGGGTGCTGCCAGTGCCTGCATCTGCGTCGGTAGGAGTCGATCTGGCTCTGAGTCATCGGGATAAGAATGGGGCTGGTGCCACCAGGGAGCGCTGGCTGGTGTCTCGGTGTGGGGGCCGGCGCTGGAGAAGGTCGCAATTGCACAACCAGCACCGGTCTGGATCCATCACCGGATCCACTGTGGAGCATCAATGCCGGGGCTGCTAGCGTGGAACCCGATGGAGCCGCCTCTGATCCTCCTGGGCCCAAAGGCATGCTAGGAGGATCAGATTGCCAAAATATGAGGTACATGGAATCATAGAATTCTTTACGCTGGGCAGGAGGGAAGGGTGGGGGTGTTCCGGCTCCCGGAAAGGCAGGGAAGTGCGGAGCCGACCGAGGCACAGGTTCCGTAGAACAAGGCCTAGAGCGTCAAGATTCCTCGGTCACGCCGGCTGATGGACAGGGAGAAGTTGACGCACACTTCGCCTTATTGTATTTCTTATGCCTCTTACCTGACTGACTTGACGACTTCAAGCGGGAGGACAAGGACTTATGACTCCTGGAACAGTGCCTGACCTTCCTCTCGACCGGGACGGGAACGAGACCTCTGGGGCGAATGGCATGGAGCCAAGCGCCGGGCCGCAAGCAGCTGTAGGGACGGCTCCCTCAAAGCTTTCGGAGCCATGGCCCAGCAATCGGAGCACAAGTTCAAGTCAGTGTCGCACTCCAGGTACCTGAGATAATTTAAGTGTGGATCCTTCACAGACATAGTGCGATGGCAGGCGCAGCACGGTTTAAAGCCAGAGGTTTTCTTGACATTGTGAAAAAACCTACACTCCAAAAATGGTCAAAAAAATGTCGAAAAAAGCGACGAATCACCGCTAGCTGGCTTGGAAAGAAAATAACTGACATCAGTGTGCCGAGGTGGCACCTATATAGGGGACACGGACGTCACATCTGGTGCAGAAGACGTCACACGGAGCCGACCAATGCCATCTAACGGCGTGCAAGGGTATTGCTCGAACAAATGTTTCCGGATACAGTCTG
This sequence comes from Triturus cristatus, assembly GCF_964204655.1. Taxonomy (NCBI): domain Eukaryota; kingdom Metazoa; phylum Chordata; class Amphibia; order Caudata; family Salamandridae; genus Triturus; species Triturus cristatus. Next base: position 866,918,321 of record NC_140589.1, read on the forward strand.
ATGCTTGGGAAATTCTAAGGTAAGGAATCTCCGGCTAGATGTCTCCATCAGATAAATAGATATGTGTTCTCCACCTGTGGAGACTCTAATATTGGAGTTGCATAACTGGGGGTGAAAAGTGGAGTAGTATGCACAACGCATAAAGATCAGTAGCAAACAATGATGAGTGTTCCATCAACAATTAGGCATAACCCCTCAGGCACGCTCGCTAGCACACACACAATAGGCAATAGACAGATTACACTGTTCTGGACTCCTCCCCTTTAGAGCTGAAAAGAGCTCAGGAAACATTCATGCATACCAATGGGCCAATGATCTGGAAGCCAACATAAAAAATCATAGATAATAATTGCAAGGAAGTCGGAGAATTGGTCCCTGGATGGTGACAGTTCATACTCAACTATCAGGGGGTCTAGCAAGAGATCAGAAGGGATCACAAACACATATTAACTCTGTTTACATAAAACAAAAACTTTGCGTTACTCGCTGAAGGCTGCACTTCTTCCTCCGAATTTAGCCCAAAAAATATTAGACAAGTGTTGACTGTAATCTGCATCCCAGTTGTTTCCCCAATAAAGTCAAAAACTGAGTTCCAATAACAAGATATTTTTGGACATGACCTAAATAAGTGAATATCATCTGCGGCTCTCAGCATACATCTAGGACAGTTATATGAGTTGCTGGTGATCTTTGTTAGCTTCGCAGGTGACCAATACATTCTATAGGTGGTAAATAAGTGGTTTCTTTTAAGTGGTGCTGGTTTAACTACTGTTCATAAGATGTCGTAGGAGTCCCGCCACATTTGCATTAAATCCTCCTCTCCAAACTCCTGACCCCAAAGCTTCATGATTTCAATTGCTAATTCCTTGTCTGTTTCCAAAAAAGCCCAGAACGAAAACGACATCTCTTTTTTCTACTGGTCAGTTCTCGTCACCTGGCTAAATTCCGTCTCCGCATCCTCCACCCAATCTTGTGTAGCCCACCAGGAGCTCAGTTGGTAAAATTTAAACTTAGTTAACTGACCCTTACACAAATGATTCATGCCTTCCCAACTCATCATATTTAAGCCCTGCTTAAGGTCAGCCCAATAAAAAATACCCCCTATTTTTAGAGGCTGGCTAAGCTGGTCCCTCAAACATTCAGGAGTTCCAGGAGAGTCCCATATTGGGGCATAACTCGAAAAATATGGAACTTTCAATATTTTCCTCACATATATCCACGTACTCAGTGCAGCCTTCAAGACCTTTAATCTAACTTTCTTACAAAACCTAGGGTCTCCGAATTTAAAAAGAAAATGCCGTTGACCATGAGGGATATTCTCCAGCATAGCCTCAAAAAGTAGGCCGATAGATGACTTAGCGATCTTATTTGCCAACATGCGCACATTTTTAAAGTGAAAGGCGTGACTATATGCAAACAAATCTGGAAGAGCCAATCCACCCACCTCTAATCTTCTCCTCAACTTCTTCCAGGATTTCCTGGGACCTTTTGATGCCCAAATAAAACTTCATATTCTACCCTGGAGTTTAGCTATGTCTTCTTTCTTAAACGTTAACGGAATAGAATTAAAAATGAAAGTGATTTTTGGAAGGATAATCATTTTTATCAAATTCACCCAACCGTATATATTTAAAGGGAGGTTTGCCCATTTTACCAATAATCCTACCACTTCCTTACTAGTTTTCATCCAATTAATTTTTGTAACATCCTCGATCTTCTGTGTAAGTAATATCCCTAAGTATCGTATTTGAGTTTTTCACCCGTGACTCTGTAGGTCCTGATTCCACTCCATTATCTCAGTTTTATCTATATTTACTTTATACCCAGAGACCAGACCAAATTGCTCCGCCTTCCTCATTAGATTCGGAACTTCGTCCTGCGGGTTTCTTGTATACAACATTAAATCATCCGCATACAAAACTAGTTTAACTTCAAAGTCATTTGATCTAAAAGGGAGGATAGTGGTGTCTGCTCTTATCAAATTTGTCAGAGGCTCTATGTACAGGTTAAAAAGAAGCGGGGACAGAGGACTGCCAAGCCTTGTTCCCCTACAGATGTCGAACCAGTCAGACAGTTCCCCATTCACTAAGACCCCAGCCTTTGGACCGTGATACAATTTTTGCACCGCCATAACCATATTCTGTGGAAATACAAAACTACGTTAGGATTCTCATAAATACACCCAATGTACCTGGTCAAAAGCTTTGGCTGTGTCGACCGCTACTATGGTGAGAGGTACATTCCGAGCCTCCGCTATATCTACCACCCCTACCAACTGTTAATTCGTTGAGTTGTTTCATGGAATAAAGCCTCTTTGATTAGGGTGGATAACCTGTTTTATTACCTTGGCTACCCGAGCTGCTATGACACCTGAAAAGATCCTATAATCCGAGTTTAGTAGGGAAATCGGTCTATATGAGTCAACTCTCCTGAGGTCTTTATTAGGTTTTAAAATCAAAGTCACTATAGCCTCTGACCACGACCCAGGGGCATTTTCCCCATTGATATAAATTGCGTTAAACAGGACTTTTAAAACTGGAATTACTGTATTGATAATACATAAGAAGACCTCCACCAGAAGACCATCTGGCCCTGCAGCTTTCCCCTTTACCATTTTCATACACTGGGCTCTAATCTCTCCTTCCGTTATTTCTCCTTCGAAGGCTTTCAGTTGTTCGTTGGTTAGCTGAGGGAGAGTTGTTAATCTTAACCACTCAATAATGACCTCCAGGTCGGGTTGAATATCCTCCCTATATAAGTCTCTCATAAAGCTACAGGCCTCTCCACAGATATCCACATTGGTATGCAATATTCCCCCAGAGCTTCTACTGATTAGCTCTCGAATTGTATTTCTAGCTCTGTCCGCCTTGGCCTTCCAATCTAGTAGGGAGCTACATTTTTCTCCGTAAGCAAAGTGTCGGAGCTTACTGACTTTCCATTTATCAGATACTTTCTTATCAACCCGCCCTTGGAATGCTGCCTGTAGCCCCTCTAGCTCTTTGCTCAGGGCTTGGACTTTATCTATATCTTCCATTGAGGCCCTCTGTAATTCCCTTTCTTTTACCATAATCTCTTCAAGTTTATGCTCATCCTCTCGTTTCTCCTCCCTTTTTTTCTTACCATTATGGATCTTAGAACCCCCCCTTAAATGGGGCTTATAGGCATCCCAGACTAATTGGTGTCCCGCCGAACCTATATTTGCATGAAAATATGTCTCTGATTTTTTGAACTACCTCCTCATCCAAGAAAATGGTCCTATTAACTGTCCATCTTCTCTGCCCCTCCTTTTGCTGTATCGTCAGCGCCATGGCAACAGCAGAATGATCGGACATTATCGCAGGAGTATGTGCTATCTCGATTACATCCCCACACAACTCTTGATCTAATAAAAAAATAATCGATACGGGAGTGATGTCTGTACTTTTTACTATAAAAAGTAAACTCCCTAACCTCCCTCCACTTAGTTCGCCAGATATAAATCAGATTAAACTCCATCATACTTTTTAGCCTGGAGAATGATCTTGGTGGGTTTGTATACTTAACTTTTGAGGTCCTGTCTAATCCTATATTCATAACAAGATTAAAGTCTGCTCCCATCACAATTGGTGCTGTAGTCTCTAATAAACAGGATTCCATCTTGATTAAAACTTCTGGATTATCATTATTTGGCCCATAGTATACTGCACATACGAGAGGTCTGTTTTGAATTGCAAGAGTCGTCACTAACCATCTACCTGAACAATCAGTTTCATATTTGACTAATCTTATTCCATTATTGCTTTTAATAATAATGGCATCTCCTCTAGTACTCCCCCTCTGGTCAGAACATACTACCTCCTGGACCCATCTACACTTATCAAAACATTGTCTACACTCAATACTTTCAAGATGCGATTCCTGTAATAATAGGATTTGGGCAGCGCTTTCCATGAGAGTTTCCATAACCCTACATACTTTCCTCCAAGATCTCAGCCCGTTTACGTTCCAAGTTAAAAGTCCAAGTTAAAAGATTACCTACTTTTAGCTTATCCATTCTCTAAACCTAAAATGCCCATTATTACCCTATAACCTTGGTTCCGGCCCATAATCATTTCTGATCTTACCTCCACCCCTTCAAAAAATAAGCAGATGAGGACAATTTGTTTTATTTTTCTCCCACTGCTCCCTACACCCAGTGCCCCCCAGTGCCCCCCCCCCCGGAAACCCCCTCCCCAGACCTAGGGTGATGCACTCCGCCCTTTGCGATCTCCCCATCCCCCCCAAAGAGAAGAGACCTAACAGAAAAAAAAATATGTAAACAGGAAAAGAATATAGAGAAGCAAACAAATAAATGAAAACAGCCTATCTATAACATTCTCCCCTACAAATACTACTAACAATGATACATATTCTTAATGGGACTCAATCCCTTATGACATAGACTTAAATCCTTTATCTTATCATGCCATCTGTGATACAAAACGGTATCCACTACTTCTGGGTCACTTATATTAAACATTTTGTTTCGCTACCTAATTTTTTGCATTGCTGGAAATTTTAGCAGAACCGGAGCGTCCTTACCCCGCAACTAATTCATTCTCGTGCCCAGTTCCCACTGCCTCTGGGCAGTCCTCTTACCAAGATCTGACCTGATTTGATAAGAAAACCCATTGTGACTTAAAGACCCCCCCCCTTCAAGGCCCGTTCCAATACTAGCTCTTTTACAGCGAAAGTTAGAAAGTTTATCAAAATCTTTCTGGGGGTCTTCCGATCCGGGTTCAAACTAAAAGGATCCCTATGAGCCCTCTGAATCTCCTTCTCCCAATCAATATCTGGCCTATCCTTCAAAACCTCCTCTCTCAGGAGGCCACATATAAAGGCCTTAACATCCCCTTTCTCGGCCCCCTCTGGAATTTTGAGGAATCTCAGATTGTTACGTCGGGATTGAGTTTCCAGCCTTTCTAAATCATCTTGCAATGTTCTATTGTGTTTTCTTAGAAGCCCATTATCCTTGGAGTTGCCCGTCACCGATGCTGATAGGGTTTTAACCTCTCCTTCTAGAATTCCAGTGCGCAACGCAAGGTCATCACATTTGTAGCGGATCCCCTTTTGATTCATTTCGGATATCTCAAACTTAGTGAGAATGTCTTGAAGTAAAGTTAGAAACAGCTTTTCCATGAGATATTCACACCTGTTGCCGCATAAATTACTGGGGTGGTGGAGTGAGCTAAAGAATGATGATGGATTAAACTCAGATCAGTTGACTGGGGGTGAGTGTTTGATTTGCTCAAACGCTCCGTCCATCATCCCCTTTGGTATCGCTTTGTTCACCCTAAGTTGGCAGGGTATGCCCAGACGTGGGTCCCTTGCTCACTTTGCCACTGGATACAAAATAGCCTGGCTGATGAGGGTTATGAACCCGAAACCGGTCCCAGGATGCTTGTTTCCGGTCCAGGGAAGACATGGCATGGCAGTTCAGGCTGGACTGTTCCTATGAGGCACAGGGTCAGACTGATTTGCATATGGCCATGTCTGAACTGGGGTGGTGGAGTGAGCTAAAGAATGATGATGGATTAAACCCAGATCAGTTGACTGGGGGTGAGTGTTTGATTTGCTCAAACGCTCCGTCCATCATCCCCTTTGGTATCGCTTTGTTCGCCCTAAGTTGGCAGGGTATGCCCAGACGTGGGTCCCTTGCTCACTTTGCCACTGGATTCAAAATAGCCTGGCTGATGAGGGTTATGAACCCGAAACCGGTCCCGGGATGCTTGTTTCCGGTCCAGGGAAGACATGGCTTGGCAGTTCGGACTAGACTGTTCCCATGAGGCACAGGGTCAGACTGATTTGCATATGGCCATGTCTGAACTGGGGTGGTGGAGTGAGATAAAGAATGATGATGGATTAAACCCAGATCAGTTGACTGGGTGTGAGTGTTTGATTTGCTCAAACGCTCCGTCCATCATCCCCTTTGGTATCATATTGCGGAAAATAGCCTATAACAGCTTCTGAATTAGCGTGAAAACTTTTACAATCAATGATACAGGAGCAGATAAGTTAAAATACATATGTAAGGGCCTGGGTGTTTAATTTGGAAAAAATACGGGCTCACCCGGTTGTTGCCTATGGCTTTGGATGTGGAGCTGCAGTGGGGTGTTTGGTATCACGCAGCACGTCTCTTTCGGAAGGCTCGTGCTGCGTTCACAGTGGTAGGCTTCCGGGTCGAGAGGGGCAGAGGAAGCACAGTGCAGGGTCCTTGGTGAAGAGTGGACCCATGAGTAGCGCCGGCAGCTACACAGAAGATTTCAAGTGGAAACTGACGAAGCCTATGCTCCACAGTGCGCAAGCTGAGGGGCAGCAGGGTGTCGTGCTTGGGAGTAGAAGGTGTGAGAAGACCGGCGGACTTCAGGTACAGGGGTGTGCGCGGGGAGGGGGGGTTTGAGGCCGATGGAAAGTGAGCCTCAATCACTAGCGCCACAGCCACACCAAGAGGCAAGAGAGAGCGGTGGAGGCTGCGGAGATATGGACAGTGCAGAAGCGAGGGCAGACCTCCCTCAAACTATATCTTTAACCGAGTCAGCAACCGCAGCAACTACAGAGGTGGAAGCCGAAAGTACGGCCAAAAATATAACTGAAAATAAAGTAAAGAGTCGATACCAGCTTCGATCATTTCCAGAGAGTAAGAGTAAGGGAAAGGGAGGTAAGGGAGGAGGCAGTAGAGAGCTGGTGGCTAATACAGAGACTGTAGTAATTTCCCCAAAAAAGAAAGCACCGAAGTCAGGAGGGAAGCCTAGACACTGCGGCCCGAAGGGGGTGCGTGTACCTGTTAAACCTACAACCTCTTTGAGATCCTATTTTAAAATCATGGAGCATGTTGAAAGCTCGCAGGAAAAGGGGAATAAGCCACAAAATGCTCCACATTCCTTGGAAAATCGATTTGCTCCGCTGGCGATGCTTACACAGGGTGTACAGTTACAAGCCGAAACTTTAAGCCCTGAGACAACCCCCAGTCTCAGTCCTGATTCTAGTCCTACCCCTACTTGCATCATTGAGACACGTCATTTCTTAATTATTCTTAACATTGATTGTATGAATCAAAAATGTTTAGTAACTTTCAATAATGTATTGTTAAGATCTTAATTAACTAACAATAAATATGATATATATGCCAAATCTATGCACACGTTCTCAAAATTGATTCATGTAGAAAAAATGGCAAACAGCTGGGATCATCACACAGCCAAGGGGACACTCACTTTCTTGACATGATAACATATCTGTCTGCATTTTAAAAGGCATCAGTTTCTTGTAGAATGATTTCTATTTTATTTCTGACTATTCACAGTGTATCTTTAAAAACAAATGATCAAATTCAAAGTTCTCAAGTTTCCCATTATAGAGCTGGGGACCATCCGTCATGGATGAAGAATCTTGATAGCCAATCCAGAACTGGCAGCAATTTCCTGAGTGTTTGTCAACCTTTGGAATAGGTCTAGAAATTATGATAAACTAATACAAGGAGCAATTATTACTGCCTGCATTTGCGAGTGCTTATGTTCGAATCACTAAGCAATGTGCAAAGGAAACAGTAAAGAAATAAGAGTGTTAATCAGAGGTGTCTTCTCTTGAGAGCCACCCGTCTTTGGAAAATATGCAATACGTGATGGTTTAATGCCCAATGTTTTTTTACGTCTCCCTATAGAAACTCACTTTGTAGTACTATCAGATTCTGGTACCAGTGTTTCTGACCTTCCTGGTAAGGTGTATGTTTGCCCTCTATCACTCTACCTTCTATCTAAAACAACACACATTGTTATTCATCACTAGTCTGAATGAAAGACACTTAGCCAGTAAAAAGTGTGCTGCACCTTCATATAACTATATGATTAAATTAACTGAAAAAAATATTACATTAACATACTACCAACATACTTTAATCCCATCAAAAGTAAGAGCAGTTTAACAGGAAAACATGTTTAATTTTGGTGCATGCGACTTTCCTTACCTACATTTCTCAAACACTGTACAGTGATGGCAAATCCTTTAGTTCGCGGCAAGAGGTGGTATTTTAGTTTTGTAAGGCCCTTGGCTTCGGCAACTTGCATGCTGATCTCATGTTTCTTCTCTGTGAACCTCGTTCCTTCACAGTGGATTAGAAACTGAAATAAAAAAAGGCCATCGGAATGGGTTTATTTATGCAATTATCTATTAATTTAGTGAGTAGTTTTATAGAGCATATACAAGGCTCCAGAACAACAGGTAGCTTTACATATAATATACACAAAATACAGAGCACAGACATTAAGTCACAGTTGTGTAAAAACAGCATTACTAGCAGTTAAAGCGAGAACAGCTCTAAATCAAAATATAGGACATTTATTTATTTTATAGTTTTATAGAGTGCGAACTAGACCTGTGAGGGTATCAGAGCGCCTTACAGGATTGAGGGGGAGGAATACAAAGCGTAAGGATGGGAGGGATCAAATTGGGAGAGATAGGGATACATTATACGGGAGGAGCATGCAGTCTAAAGTCCAAGCTACATGTGGGATAAAAATTAAGGCAGGTAGATATAATATACAAAAGAGCTACATTATACAGGAGGAGCACGCCGTCTGAGGTCCAAGCTACTACATGTGGGATAAAAATTAAAGCAGGTAGGTATAATATACAAGAAGGCACACAGTCTCAGCTCTTGGGGGGGATGCCCAGGAGTGCAGAAAAATGTATCATCCGTGGAGGCCGTGGATAATGCAGTTGTGGAGGGTGGAACATGTTGATGAGGTGATTGTAAAGTATTCATTAGATGAGGTATTTTCCCATTAAGAAAGTTTTGGTCTCCTTCTTAAAGTATGCCAAAGACGGAAGTCTTCTGATGGCGGGAGGGAGAGAGTTCCAGATTCTTGGAGCGGCCCCAGAGAAGGCCCAATTGTATTTTTTTTTCTTCCGGAAGCGTGCTGGTTGCAGCAGCAGGTCTTTGGCAGATCGGGAGTTTCTGGCTCCTCCAGATATCACGAGTTTTTGTGCGAGAAATGTAGGGGAATTCGAGTACAGAGCTTTGTGAGTAATGCAGGCCAGTTAACATTGTATTCTGGCATCTAGGGGAAGCCAGTTCAGAACTTTGAGGTGGGGAGAGATGTGGTCAAATCTTTTGAACCCCTTAGGAGTCTGGCGGCGGTGTTGAGGCAGGCTTTCAATGGGGCCTGAGAGTTCTTGGGTAGCCTTGCAAGAGTAGAGCATCCATATTCAAGTCTGGAAATGACTAGAGCTTGGGTTGCCGTTTTAAGGTCGGACACATCGAGGAAGGGTTTTAGGTTTCTTAGGTAGCTCTATATAGAACATTTTACATCATTGTTCCAATTAGAAGTACCTGAGACCAGGTGCAGTACCATGCAAGTAAACATTAAATCATATAGTTCTGTTATCAGTGGCAGAAGGTAAGAGATAAACATAACATGCATAATGTTCAAAGAAGGATAGAATTGATATGGCTGCTGAAAGAAAATGACGCTTCTTTGTTTCAGGTCTTTTTTGAAGGGTAATGTGACAGGAATAGTGTGAATGGAAGGGTGAATTGCATTTCAAACTTTGTGGCTGTATCCTGAGAATGAATTATTCAGAGTTTGTGTTTCTTGAAAGCAGGGGTCTCAAACAGTAGCGTGTGAGTTGCGAGGTTGGCAGGAACCTCCTGAGAACTTGAGTTTATGTCACCAGATAGTAAAAGTAATCAGACTATATACGTTTGTGTATTAAGCATGCAAATTTGACAGCAGCTCCATCATTAATGGGAAACCGGCTCAAGCGTAGTTGTATAAGTGTAATATGGGCAAAAAGGTCTATCCCAGAAATAAGTCGAGTGTAGCTTTGTTGGAAGTGAGATTCATCTTTGGAATAGTGAAAGGAATGAAATTCCACCAGTCCAATCTGGAGAAGGGCAGGACTTGCATTACCTTCTTTAAACCTTATCCTTCAAGAACCGGTTAAGACCATGTCCAAGTGTCACCTAAAAATTGGCATTTCTAGACTTGTTGTTGATGTGTTCCTGGAGACAGAGGGGGCTATGAAAGATAAAACCAAGTGATTAGAGACTCTTGACGATGGTCAGCAAGCAGTCTAGAATGCTCATTCAATTCAAGAAGTCTTAAACTGGTCTGATGGATGACTGAGAAGAAATAAGTAACAATTCTATTTTGTCATGTTTGAGTTTTAAGTGGTAAGTTGTGACCCATGCCTGAATGGTCAAAGCAAGTAAGGTTATGTTTGAGGGAGAGGAAACTTTCAGAACAAGCATTTGCAATGCAATAGGTCTCGCATCTGCTAAATATTAAGCTATTGGCATTGTAAATGACAATGCCTTTTATTTAAATGTTTTCAAAACCAACACATAGATAAAGGGTTGTCATTTACAATGCCAGTAGCTCAAAGTCTCGCAAATGCGAGACCTTTTGCATTGCAACTGCTTGTTTAGTTAATGGAGACTGGATCTCCGCAATATGTTTTATTAGTGCTGCCAACTCCGCTATTTAAAAATAGGGCTTTTTTGGTTCCAAAGCCACGGTCATTACATCATGTTACATCAGACTATCTTATGTAATAAATTCTGAAGTGTTAAGATGCGAGATGCGCATAAGTACATACAGAAGCATAACTTTAAAGACATTACATTTTGTAGATCACTACATTTGGTAATGATCCCTCCGCCCCACCAAAAGTAGGACCAGGCCACAAACCACTGGTGAAGAATTACCCCTCTGAAACGAGATAGTGAGAATCAGAAGCAGTTCATGTAAAAATCTATATGTAGAATTGAGGGTCGCTTAGTAGAATCCAATAGAGCTATTTTTGACAGCAACGTACTGATATCGTAGAAACTGCCCCACCAAGATGGCACAAAAATGTATTGCCATAGATCATGCCATACGAGTAATGCCCACATGTAACTTAAATTGGGCAGACCACTTTCCGTTGCCCCTCCGGTAGGTCTGCTGCTGAATGCCCATCAGCCGCTGAATCACAATAACTATGGGTGATGATAAATGAGTGAGGGGTCTGATGCACTCTGGAAAGAACCTATTGTGAATATGTCATGAAAGGCCACCATCTCTCACCTCCTCTGGGCATTGTTGAAAGGCCCGTATATGTGATGTGACACTGTGGCGGACCAGGGGCACCGGCAGATGCTGCCATCCCTCTCGGCGCGGGGGTGGTAAAGGACCCCCAAAGGAATCTATGAGAGTGCCTTAATGAGACCCTGTCAACAGGCGCTAGGGAAATGAGAAAGAGACTAAAAGGCAAATGCAGTTCACATACGGCTGGACAACCTGTTCCAGTGTTGCACCATGAGGACCATAGAGGAATGACACAGAACTTCAGACAGGCATTACCGCGGACGCCTAAAAACCTGGTGCAACCAAAAATGAACAAGGAAAGCACGTCACCAGCACATCACACAACGGAAACGAGTCTGCCTCGAGACAACACACCGCTCGAGACAACTGATCTAAAGAATTAAAATGAACAAGTGTAGGCCAGTGGCCACCAGTGTGAGCGCGCCACTTGCCACGGGATTTTTGAAAAAAGGGGCAGTCTGTGAGAGAATGGACAGTGGGCTGCTGCAGCCAAGCAGAAAGGAGTGGGTGCATGAGATGCACATGACAGAGCCAGCACTGCAGAAAGGTCAACTCTGGGAGGGCCCCTTTAGAAAACTACACCCCACATTCCACCCAAAAACCTCTCACGGGACCAGAGACCAGTCTGAAGAAAACCTGAGTGAACAGAGTAGGCATTCAAACAAAAGACGGAAATCTTATGAAGCAGACAAAACCCTGCTGACTCAGCCCCTCATCTGACGTCATAACAAGCAACAAAAAGATACAAGGACCCCCAAAGGAATCTATGAGAGTGCCTTAATGAGACCCTGTCAACAGGCGCTAGGGAAATGAGAAAGAGACTAAAAGGCAAATGCAGTTCACATATGGCTGGACAACCTTTTCCAGTCTTGCACCACGAGGACCATAGAGGAATGACACAGAACTTCAGACAGGCATTACCGCGGACGCCTAAAAACCTGGTGCAACCAAAAGCGAACAAGGAAAGCCCGTCACCAGCGCATCACACAACGGAAACAAGTCTGCCTCGAGACAACACACCGCTCGAGACAACTGATCTAAAGAATTAAATAGAACAAGTGTAGGCCAGTGGCCACCAGTGTGAGCGTGCCACTTGCCACGGGGTTTGTGAACAATGGGCAGTCTGTGCAAGGGTGGACGGTGGGCTACTGCAGTCAGGCAGAAAGGAGCGGGTGCATGAGATGCACATGACAGAGCCAGCAATGCAGAAAGGTCAACTCTGGGAGGGCCCCTTTAGAAAGCTACACCTCACATTCCTACCGAAAACCTCTCACGGGACCAGAGACCGTTCTGAAGAAAACCTGCGTGAACAGAGAGGGCACTCAAACAAAAGACAGAAATCTTATGAAGCAGACAAAACCCTGCTGACTCGGCCCCTCATCTGCCGTCATAACAAGCAACAAAAAAATGCGCGGCCCCGAGACGTGCTCTATGGTGGGGGAGGGGGGGGAGCGTTGAAGCGCAAGATGGAGAGGCGGAGCGAGGCACGCGCGCGCTTGTGCGCATAACCGCAAGCTCTATGCCTCTCAAAAAGCTGTGGTCTGGCTTTTTGAAGCCCACTAACTAAAAGTCTCGCCAGTGCAGCGCATGCGCTAGCTCAGGCGAGACCTAAAAAGTTACCGGTCTTCATACTGATGGGGTGATAAGACAGCGTTTTACTGATGTCACCTAGGAGTTTGAGCTACAGGACGAACATTACAAGTGCAAGGATAGAATTCTTGTCTTAACGAAACTCGATTAGAGAGGGAACTGCCTATTTATCTGTTGAGAATGACTAGCTATGTAGGATTTAAACTATTTCAGTATAAAGCACATCTGATCTTTAAAAGTGTGGATGAGAATGACATGGGTGCCGATAATTGAAGTAGTACTACTAAGGAGGCAGCTGCATTATCTAAGATGAACAGAACATCATCAATAATTTACTAGAATGCTATGCATGTGCTGTTCCCGGCTCTCTTGCCAGACTGATAACTTCTGAAAGACTTATGTTTGACAAATTGCTTCAGTTGTTAGTCGACACAACTTTTAAGAATTTTAACAAGAAAAGGTTAACCATTAACTGAATACAGAAGAAGTTTTTTTTTTTTTAAACAAAGGATAGACTTGACCAATCTTGACATATCCTCAAAATGCCTCTTGAGGCACTGAAAGACTATCAGGCCTGTTCAATGAGATAGAGGTGGCAGTGCATTTCTTGTGCTAGTTTGGAAGGTATCAAGTCAACACAGTGACAAGAAAATATTAGTTTGGAGATGGTGTTAAGTAGTCCTACTGCAACTTCTTTAAAGAATGACAAGTGATTGGGTGGTTTTCTTCTGAAGTTAGGATGATAAGGATTATCACGTACCATTAGAACGTCTTTAATGAATTTTACTTTGAAGTCGAATAAGCTGTCTAATTCTTCAATAGTCTAGTCATGTTCACCAGCTTTCAAAAACTGCAGATGATTTGACTACTCAAAAATATTACTGGGCTGGTTTTTCTGTTGCTTCAAATATGTGTTGTGTGTTCTAGCAGTGCAGAGGAGCTCTAAGTTTAATTTATATGGCTTTGGCATAATAAAAGTTGCTCCAGTCTAAAGTTTTTCTTCTTTTTGTTTAGTTCCTTTGAGTGCCAAGGGGCAGACCATTAGCTTTTTCTCCTTTTTTAGTTTCATTGGGGGTAAAATTATTTATGGTCTCAATAATGATTGCGTTGGAAGTGATAGCTGCATCATTCACATCACGATCCACATGGAACTGAATAAGACTGGGGGATAGGCATGAAGCAAGCTTTTTAATGTATCAAACCTGTGTTTTGCATCTTATGGGCAAGGTGAACGGTGCAAGGCAAACAGACATGGAAACAATCCGACTAGTCCTCTGGCGTATGATTATCCACCAGAATGCAATCTTTCTTAGCAAGAGGGATAAATAAATGTAGAGTGGCCCCCTTAATATTAGTGGGTTTGAGGCAGTATTAAATGGAAGAATTTTCTCTCTCAAAGGAGAAAAATAAGTAAAGTATCAGCAAGGTCACCAGAGTGCAAGTGGCCCAAAGTGAAAAAAGTATTTTAAAATTGTTTGTCAAAAGTAACTTGAAATCATTATTGTAATGTAACAACGTTTTTTGGACAGCACACGTTCACCAATTACTCTGGTGCAGAGCTTAACTGTGGTTGTTGGTTTGCCCATCAGAACTCAACTCCACATGGGTGAGAAGGAAGTCCTTTGAGGCGTGTTGGCCCCATGACTAAGTGTGGTATGGTGCCCATGAGGATAAGCTCTGTGGGAAAGGGGAGTTGGTTCTATAGACATGGTGTCCAAATCTGTGTAGCTCTGATACATTTTGGGGTTGTTTTTGCTGGTGCAGTGCAGTACGGATGTGGATGTTTGTTTCTTACCCTCCTCCTAATTCGAGTCTGCTGTGGAGAGCAGCCCACTGCAAGGGGTGTCACAGTATCCCATACTGCACCTGGTGATTACTGCATTTCCAATAAGGTTGTGGGTAATTGTGCATGTAGAGGGTGTAAGTACTAATAGCTCCTGTGTGATTTTTTCTTCAGCTGAGTTCAGGAGCTCACCTATTACAGCCGCCTGATCTTGAAGTAAGTGTGCGGTTTGGCCAGGGTACTCAAATCCTACTTGGTTTAAGAACAGTATTCTACCTGGCTCCTTGTGCCCTGTTTCCCTATACCACTGCTCCCTTCTTTAATTCTTAAGGATTGGCTCATATTCTCCCATCCCTGCTACAGCGTGTTTGGGGTGCTGAATGTTGAACAGCTCAAGTTTTAATTCTTTAGACAGTAGACAGGTTGGCACAAATAATGTCCAGATGTACAAAAACAAAACTGGCACGGGATGTGTTAGTAAAACAGATGAAAAAAAAGTGAGAATATCCCCTTTGTTCACTGTTAAAAACCAAAGGTATTGCGATAGAGAAATACCAAGACTCATTATTTAGTCTCTTCACTTTATGTAGGCCACTGTGATGAAATACATTTTCATATCTTAACAGGGTCAGCTTCCCTTGCAGCCGGTTTTTGTAAGTAACTGCACACAGTCTCAAAAAACGTATTACGTAGCCGCTACATAACTTGCTGAATACCGTACAAAGCATTTTTCTGCTGCTTTTTATAAGCATTTATTCTAATAAATTGTTTTATTATCTTGTTCTTCACATTTCTGTTCAGAATGTCTAGCTCTGAACTCCATCTGCCTCATCACGATGTCATCATTTTGTTCTTTTTTACAATAATGTGCATAAAATAATTTGCACTTTGTTTATTTGTCATTCAATCAGAAAAAAGTTAAAAATTATTGGAATGTGTGGCAGGGTAGGATCAGTAGACACCTCCAAACTGAGGTGTCATTTCAGGCTCATGGGTCCGTTTAGTAAAACCTAAAGTTGTTTTTAGGTAATCATCATTAATTCAGCATGATACAAATCAAGAACTATAAAGAATCTATGTTAGGATATTAAAACACTGCCAATTATTCATTAAAAAAAAAGAGATATACAACTATTCATCTCAACGCTCGCTACCGCATGAGAAGAGAATACCGGGTAATCAATGTAGTAATAGGAGATTATGAAGAACTAATACTCATTGTTCACTGGAACAAGTACAATGCATGACATTTTTCAGTTTTGTGTGATAAGTTTGTTACTTTTAACAGGTTACTGGATCAATTTACAGTTCAATCGGTAGGTTATTTACAACAAAGGGCAGGCAACATGTGTTTCACCCCCCTGTGGCGTGCATGCCTGGGTCTTTCTCAAGGCTGTACACTATAACAATTATGGAGAGAACATAAAAAACGGAGAAAATATAATTTATTTCTACTTATTCCAGTGAACAATAATGATTACTTCTTAATAATTTATTATTACTACATTGACTACCCAAAATTCTCTTCACATTGCAAACTTGTCTTTGTGGAACCAAGGATGTGATTCACACACAGAGTTAGTGAACTATATATGAGATTGCAGCCCTGTCTCAGACGTAGGCCATGGAGATTTCACCTCACTTCCCTGTACATGTAAGACTGAATGAGGCGCACAAGTAGATAAAAAGTGCTCCTCAATCCAATCATCAAGTCAGTTTTTAAGAGAGGAAGTCTACAATGGCCACTAATTATTTCACTCTTATTCTCACAAAGGAAAATAGGATTCCAAGACTGGTTTCAGTTTGTGGCCTCAAAGTCTAGAGCAACCATTTCAAGCAGCCATCACCACCTATTGAAGCAACGCCACGCAACAAACATGGCATTGAGATCATGGATTCCCAAAGGTGCACCGTATGTAATAATCTCTAAGAAGGATTTTTCTCATGAAAGTATCCCTTGCACTGATAAAACAAGTTTCAACTTACGAGATGACACAACTTGCTAATTAAAACTGGCAGGTAAAACTAATATACCAGAATGTAGGTGCGTAGGTCTCCACAGAACTAATCAAACTTCCGTTTTGGTTGCATGAAGGCTAACCCTGGTCTAGTTCAGTGTCTGCGACTCTGGCATGGAGTTTTATTCAGTATGCATGAGGTTGGCTTTGAATGACTGAATGTCTCTTTCTTCATGTCCAGAGAGTCGATGTCCTTTTTTTTCTAGGCCAGAACATTAACTAGACCAGAGACGTCAGAACAGTACGTAGAAATGAGTACAACTACAGGGAGAGATTTATCTTTTACATGAAAGAGGCTAAACAGAGTAGCACCATTCTACTAGCAAGGATGTTTGGGGAAGCTATCGAAGTAGCTCAACCTTCGCCATTATCCTTTGTGCTGTAAGAAGACCACATTAAATTATGGTTTTATGTAGGTGGGCGTTTCCTGGCTAGGCTTACTATAGACTTCAACAACCAAGATCTAATTTCTAGCAGGAACATGGAGATGAAAACGAGTTACTTACCTATAACTTCAGTTATCCAGTATTGGTATCTTTCATAGATTCATATACTTGAATCATCCCAGCCGTCGAGGTGGGAGTCTCATGGTACAAATATAATATATACATAACAGTAATAAAATATCATACAATAGGCTACAATGGACAGTAAAGACACTACACTAGCCTATCTTGTCTTTTTGTAAAAAGAACCAAATCTGGAACACAGCCAATCAGGCTCCAGCACCCTCTAGAACACTCCACAGAGAGGCAAGTCCCTCAGATTTTCATAGCACAAGTGACAGTGAGTATAAAACAGTAATAAGGGAAGCCTCTCCGGGGAGGAGGGTGGGTCGCATGTGAATCTATGAAAGATACCAATACTGGATAACTGAAGTTACAGGTAAGTAACTCGTTTTTTTATCCAATATTGGGATATCTTTCATAGATTATTATTATTATTATTATTTAAAGATTTGTAAAGCGCCTGGTGACCCGGAGGCATCCCCGCGCTGTGAGAGCTTGAAATTGGCCAAGAGGGGAGAAAAAACGTATTTAGGGAAAAGCAGAGTTTTGAGCTGCTTGCGAAAACGCAAGTAGCAGGGTTCCAACCGCAAACTGCGGGGAAGCGAATTCCAGCGTGTGGCTGCCTTTACGGAGAAGCGACGGCCTCCAGTACGCACCCTCCTAAACTTGGGGACATTTGCCAGTCGCTCATTGTCCGAGCGCAGAGATCTCGAGGCTTTGTACGGGGTAACCATATCTCCTAGGATCGAAGGGCCTTGTCCATTGAGGAGCTTGTGAGCGATGCACATTGCCTTAAACTCGATCCTCTCTCGCACTGGCAACCAGTGGAGAGCCTTAAGCGCAGGTCTGGCAGAGGTTCTGGAAGGAAGACCCATCAGCATCCGGGCAGCCGCATTTTGGGTTCGTTGTAGCTTGCCCAGAGTAGCTTCAGGGGCTCCTAAATAGACAGCATTGCTGTAGTCCAATCGTGCAAGGACCAGTCCTTGAACCAGGAGTTTCCTGGATTGAAGGGGAAGCAGAGGAAGGATCTTGCGGACTGACCGCATAAGTCCAAAGCAGGTTCCAACTGTTTTAGTTGCCTGGGTTTTCATTGATAAGTCCGGTTCGAGCCAGACCCCAAGACTCTTGATTTCTTTCTTGGGGGCGGGTACCTCACCCATAATATCGGGCCAAACAGATGATGGAATTGCTGACCACTTCTTGCCCATCAGCATAACTTCTGTTTTGGACCCATTAAGTTTAAGTGAGGACACGCACATCCAGAGATGGATTTTCTGGAGGCAGTGCAGGAGATTATCTGGGCATTGATCAAGATGTGAGAGAGAGACGACCAATTGCGTGTCGTCCGCATAACTCACAATCTTGATGCCGAAGGGGGCAACTACATCCTCCAGAGGGGCCATATATGCGTTAAAAAGAGTGGGACTAAGTGAGGAACCCTGGGGAACCCCACTTGTCAAAGGAAGAGAGTCAGAACGGGAGTTGCCATCCCAGACCTGGAACGAACGGCCCAACAGGAATGACTCTATCCAGGCCAAGGCAGTGCCCCTGAGTCCTGCCCTGGCCAGCCGGTGGAGCAAGACACGGTGATTCACCGTGTCAAAGGCTGCACTAAGGTCCAGGAGGATCACTGCCACTGACCCCCCGAATCCAAAATGCACCTTGCCTCCTCGATGACGGCGAGGAGGGCAGTGTCCGTACCTTGGCCAGGGCGAAACCCCGTTTGGGAACGTCGCAGCAGATTGTTAGATTCCAGAAACTGGGACAGCTGGACGTTAACCAGTTTTTCAGCAATTTTGCTGATGCCCGGGAGGAGCGAGATCGGCCTGTAGTTGGCCAGATCAGCGGGGTCCAATTGGGGTTTTTTGAGAAGGGCTTTAACTACCGCCCCCTTCCAACTAGGAGGGACGGAGCCTTGGGACAGTGAGGCATTGATCAACTCCAGAACTGGAGGAGCAATCGCAGAGGCGACTGCTTTCAAAAACCTCATGGGAGCAGGGTCACGGGGAGAGCCACTTTTCATCTTGGCCAGAGTTTTTTCAACTTCGTCCGATGAGACCGCCCTAAAAGCATTAAGCTGCGGGCGAGGGTCGCCTACTGGACAGGTGTCAGGCGTCACGTTGTCCCAGCAGGGTAGCTGGTTGGGCTGTGGAAGTGAAGTTAAAATGTGGGAGACTTTAGAGTCAAAGTATTTTGCAAGTTCATTACTCCTGTCCAGTAAGGCCCTGGTCAATGAAGGGGGTTGTGGTATCTTTAGGAGTTCTTTGACGATGAGATAGGATTCTCTCGCGGAGTTTGTGGCATTTTTTATCCTATCGTCATAGTGAGAGGCCTTAGAAAGTTTCAAAGCAGATTTGTATGCTCTCACAGTCCTCCGGTAGGAGTCTTTACTAGAGTGGAGCCAGTCCTTCCTCCACAGTCGCTCCGCTTTTTTACATTCCTTGCGGAGGGCTCTGAGTTCCAGGCTAAACCATGGGGCCGAGCCTGTCTTTCCGCTCTTGTCTTCACGGGTTTTTATAGGTATGATAGAGTCGAGTGAGTCGGAAATCCACTTCCTAAAATTGCTATCAGCTACGGCAAGGTCCCCCGAGGGGGCGGGGGTCGTCGATTCCAGAGCTCTGGCCCAGTCCTCAGTTGAGAGTCTGGACCATGCCCTGTCCTGGGTGTACGTGACGGGCTTGTGGGGCTTCCTGAATTCTCCTGGCCAGAAAAGAGGAACCAAAAAATGGTCTGTCCAAGGGAGGGGGCAAGAAGTTTTGGCCTGGAGGGTGCGGACATTTGTAAAACCTGGGTCTAGCAGGTGGCCCTTAATATGGGTGGCTCCGGTATTGGCCAGTTGGAGGCCGTAAGCAGCCAAGTCTAGTATCAGATCAGCAGCCCCTGTGTCTAGGGGATCATCAAAGTGAATATTGAGGTCCCCTAGCACAGTAAAGTTAGGTGTAGAGTGGGCAAGCGCTGAGATAGATTCTAGTAGGGCGCTAGCAAAGGGACCAGATGGCCGGGGGGGCGATACACCAGAAGACCTGCCAGGGAGGTTGTCGGGGCCAGATGGATGGTAAAATGGCAGCTCTCTGAGTCTGTGATATGAGCATCGCTAATTCTGCAAGAGAAATGATCTCTATGCAAAATGGCCAGTCCGCCCCCTCTACCAGAGGGACGTACTTGGGACTGGATAAGAAAGCCCGGGGCCAGAGCCAAGACCACATCCGAGTGAGTTGTGAGCCAAGTTTCCGTGAGAAACAGGATGTCTAGCTCATGGTCCACGAGCAGGTGGTTAATAAGCAGGGCGTGCATGGGGAGCGACCTACAGTTCAATTCTGCTAATTTCAGGCCAAAGTGTAAAATTGGTGCCTGAGTCAGTTGTAAGTTGACCGGGTGGCAGAGTACACAATTTATAAAATGTCCATCTGATTCGTGTACATAATTACACTGTGCGTTCTTTGTAGGTCTAAGACTTAGTAAGGCACGACGCGAATAGCTCACCCTATCGGTGTCCACGGCCGGCATAGGTTCTGGCCCTAAGCCCGTTCGTGCGCGTATGGGCGCAGACGGGCTTGCCTTAGGCGCGCCTTCCGCGCGCGAACGGCGCTCCCGCTGCGCTCGTCCGCTGCGCTTCCTGGGAATGCACATATTTATAGAAGAAGGTGGGCGTGGCCTCCAGCGGTGGCCGTGGCCAGGGGGTTTGGCGCGCGAAAGGCAGCACTGTTTCTTTCAACCCGTCAGCGCTAAAATCCGCTGTACGGTGTTGTCTCCTGCAGCGTGTAACAAGGGGAAGTGCTCAGGGGTAAGTGACAGTGGTTAAAAGCAAATGCTAAACAATTTTAAATACAAGTTAGAAATGCGAGCAAAATGCACCCGGCTTCCGCCTCAGGCGCTTAGGTCTCTTAAGATTCACATGCTTGAATCAGAATAGCTAGCAGAAAAGCCCTTAGTGGATGGTGGGTATCATACAGACCACATTAGATATCTCGTAAAACATATTTGTAAATATACTTATAACAAATGCCGTACTACATGAGAAAAGCATTAGCCATAATGAGAGAAGACATAACATTAACAAGTAAAAGAAATATCATTCAAAAGCATGAAAAAACAATCACCTCTCAACGGAGGCTTACCTTATTTGAAAAGGTTGCGTAACACTGCTTGACCAACTGCTGATTCAGCTTCTGTAGCCAGATCCAGACAGTCATGCCGTGTAAATGTGTTCACATTTTTCCAAGTTGCAGCACGGCAAATCATTTCCAACGGTACTCCGGCAAAAAGCGCTGCCGATGATGATACAGCCCTTGGGGAATGAGCTTTAGGCTGCACGGACAGATGATTTTTAGCTTTAGAATGGCAAAATTGAATCGCTGATGCAATACATCTTGCAATTGTTGATTTCGTTACTGCTGTACCTGATTTCTGACCACCATAAGATACAAACAATTGATCTGATTTCCGGATGGATACAGTTCGTGATAAATAGGATTTGTGGCACCTTTTAATATCCAAAGTGTGTAGAGCCTTCTCAGCTGGGGTGGAAGGACTGGGAAAGAAAGTATGTAGAATAATGGGCTCATTAAGATGGAAAGAAGATGGAACCTTTGGAATGAAGGTAGGATTTGTTCTTAGGAGAACATAGTCATTGGCAAATCTTAGGTATGGCTGTTTGATAGTAAATGCCTGAATTTCGCTGACTCTCCTAGCGGAGGTAAGCGCCAACAAAAGAGCAGTTTTCCAGGAGAGATATTTAAGCTCAGCTTCGTGCACAGGTTCGAATGGGTGCTTCATGAGCTGTGATAGAACCAGGTTAAGCCTCCATTTGGGGGGAGCTCTGATGGGTGGAAAAGCTCTGAAGAGACCTTTCAAAAATTGCTTGACCAAATGGTTAGAGCAGAGAGATGAGCCGCCAGTAGCGCGCCTGTAAGTCGAGATAGCGGCCCAATGCAGCTTAACCGATGCAAACATGAGTCCAGCGAAAGAAGATAAGGAAGAACATTCTCCGGAGAACAGTCCAGGGGATGTGTATTATTATCAGGGCACAATGAACAGAAACGTTTCCATTTCAAAGAATAGGTTTTTAGAGTAGAAGGAGCTCTTGCTTTTGCAAGTATGTCCCTGCAGTCCTAGCTCTTTGAATTCAGTGAGCTCAGAAGCCAGGCATGAAGTGGGTGGAGAATCTGGCCCTTGCTCATTGTCGATAGAGTTGGAGACACTGGGAGGTAAAATGGGTTGCATTCTGAGTGCAGGAGAAGCTCTGTGAACAAGTGCTGACGTGGCCATCGTGGGGCAATGAGAATCATTCGGTACGGTTCCATTTTTAGTTTTCTTAGAAGTCTCGGAAGTAACGGAAAGGGGAAAAAGCTTAAGCGAAAATCCCCGTCCATCTCATCATGAAGGCGTTTCCCAAAGAGCCCTTCTCTGGTTCCCAGCTGGCATAGAATGGGCATTTCCGATTTGGCTTGGAGGCAAAGAGATCCAAGTTGGGTCTACCCCACATCTGAAAAATGTGTTCCACAACGGACTGGTCCAGAGTGTTGTTTACTCCTGGCAGGGGCTCCACCTTTATAGAAATGTGGTGAGAAAGGAGCCACTTCCATATGTTTTGCGCTTCCTGAGATAGGACGTGAGAGCGAGTCCCCCCCTTGCTTCTATAGGTCATGCATGCAAGTGGTGTTGTCGGTTCTTATGAGAACTGAGGGCCCTTGAAGTTTTGGGAGAAAAGACTGCAAAGCCAGACATATAGCTCGAAGCTCCCGGAAGTTGATGTGCATTTTTTGACAATGCTTTGGACCATTTCCCTCTTATGCAGAGATCTTGGAGGTGCGCACCCCATCCTTCGAGAGAAGCGTCTATAGTCAAGATGAATTCCGGTGTGGGAGAAAGAAAGGTAAGCCCGGTCGAGACATTGCTGCAGCGCTGCCACCAAAGCAGAGCTACCTGCATAGCTGGGGTTATCCTCACCAGGTCGTCGAATGACCCTGTTATTTGAAGCCATTGACTGCCCAGTTCTTCTTGGTTAGGTCTCATTCTGAGACGGGAGTGAGGAACCAAAAGGATTGCAGAGGACAACATCACAAGAAGGGACTTTATCTTCCTCACAGAAGCAAATCTTCTTTTTTTCGTAGGTCTGATGCTAGAGAAACCAGATGGGATTGCCTTTCTGCGGACAAGAATGCTTTATCCGGGATAGTGTCCAAAACTGCTCCCAGAAACTGAATCCTTTGAGGCGGATGAAGAACGGGCTTTGGGAGTTGAGAGACAGCCCCAGGGCTTGCAACATACGAAGGCAAGTGAGCGTTGCTTCTGAGGCTTGCCGGAAAGAAGCAGCTTTTATTAGCCAATCATCCAGATATGGGAAAAGCTGCAGGCCCTGCAGCCTGAGATGAGCCGCAACCGAGGCAAGGCATTTTGTAAAAACTATTGGAGCTGAACGCAGGCCTACAGGGAGAACCCTGAATTGAAAATGCGCACCTACCACAGTAAAACGGAGGAACTTGTTTGGGGTGGATCGGGATGTGGAAGTATGCATCCTGCAGATCTAGTGTTGTCATGAAGTCTGCATGGTCTAGGAGTTGCAGGATCTCTTGAGAGTAACCATACGAAAGGATTTCTTTTGCAGGTATTTGTTCAGCTTCCAAAGATCCAGGATTGGTCTTTTTCTTGACTGAAAAGAAGCAGGAGTAAAAACCTCTTCCCATCTGAGAGCGAGGCAACTCTCTATAGCTCCTTTTTGTAGCATACTCCTTGCCTCTTTCTTGAGAATAGCTAGATGTGGTGGATGCTTCTTTAAAGGTGGATGGGGCGGACGGAGGTTTACAAATTCTAGGGTATGTTCAAATTTGATTACGTCCAAAACTCCCTTGTCCGAGGTCAGTTTTTCTCATTGACTGAATGGAAGCACCTGCCATGGTGGTGAACCTCTTTCCTATATTATCAAGGCTCCTACCATCCTTGTCAGGAGGTGCAGTAATCGGTATCGATGGATTTCTCGATCTGCGCTGAGCAGCCTGAGAGATGACAGAGTCAGGCCTGGGATGACCGGACAGGCATGCAGGGGCATCATCCGGGGCCTTATACTTTGTATCAATCCTGAGAAGAATTGCAGGTACAGAAAGAGGGCTCCTCATAATCTTGACGCCCTCTTCCCAAATATGGTTGATTATGGGAATTGGGAGGACCTATTTTCTGCTCTGATCTTTAAAATCATAGAGAAAGCAGTCCGACTGCTTAACGGGCATAGGGAGGTGAAAACGTGTTGCTGCCCTCTCCATGACTGCATGAAAACCTCCAATGTCTTTGGGAGGGGAATCAATTGCCTGAGTAACTGGCGATGATGGTGTAGAGATTACATAATGCTCCCATTCATACATGGTTGTTGGTGATTCAGGGAGTTCGCTCTCTTCGGCGACTGCATCCTTGTCATCATCTTGTACTCCTTGGTCTTGTGGTGCAGGTAAAATATCCTGAGAACCAGCAACTGGAACAGATGAACTTGAAGTACGCAAGACAGATGGAGGAGAAGGCTGTCTTTGAACGGGATCAGCTGCAGTTGGGAAACGAGTATGGTAGTCCTGCAGTATAGCTGCCAAGTCCTGTACCAAAGTCATGGGCATCTGCACCACAGGTTCCTGACGAGGCAATAAAACTTGAGGCCTTTGCACGGTTTGATAAGGCTCATAATACTCCTCTTCCTCATCATCCTCTTTGTATTCCACTTGAAGCTGAGAGGGGCTGCGTGCAGGGCTGAACAGCCCATCATCCTCCGACTCCTCCAAAAAATGGCTAGGAGGCAAGGGAGAAATGTATGAAGGGTTGTGGTAGTAGCCCCTCGTAGACGGTAGCGTAGACGATAAATTAGATGATAAAATAGGAGTTACTTGTAATGAAGTGGGCCTTTCCGCATGATCGTCGACGAGATGATGATGGACGGAGACATAGAGACAGCTGAAGCTGCCATCATTGTTGTGAGCGTCGACGTTGTCGTCGTCGAAGTCGTCGATGGAAGACCAGTCGTCGACTATGATGTCGTCGTCGAAGTGGAGGTCGGCATCGACCGAGGAAGCGTCGACGAGAGTGGGACCGTCGTCGACGGTGGGAGCGTCGACGAGAGAGAGGCAATCGCCGAAGGTGCCGTCGACGAGAGGGACGTTGACAGAGGAGAAACTGTAACCGTTAGTGGTATTGTCAACGGTGTCA
The DNA here is from genome assembly GCF_964204655.1 of Triturus cristatus. Lineage (NCBI taxonomy): Eukaryota > Metazoa > Chordata > Amphibia > Caudata > Salamandridae > Triturus > Triturus cristatus. Next base: position 866,943,510 of record NC_140589.1, read on the forward strand.
TCGCCGGAGGAGAGTTGATCTTCGTTGTCGAAGGAACGGTTCTTACCAGTTGTTCCGTCGTTGGCGATAGCTTCGACGAACTCTGTGGTGGCTTTGTCATCGACGGAGTCTTTTTTGACGACGACGAAGATCTGACAGACTCTGACTGAGTCCTGGGCTGTTTCAATGCCGTTTTAAGTGGCATTTTTTTTTTCCACAGATTTTCCTTCAGAAGAGAAAGAAAGTTTCTCTTTTTAAGAGGCAGAGTGGCTAGCCTCATGGTGAGACTTTTTAAATGTCTTGCCAGCTCTTTCAGGTGGATCTTCAGATATATCCCTCTTCTTAGACGCAGGGAGGCTATCACGGTTATCATCTTCAGACACCACCTAAGGTCTCACTTTCAATTTCTCCAGCCAGATCAGTAACCTGCCTTCTCTATCCTTTAAGGTCTTTGAAGAAAAGTTTCTACAAATTCTACAGTCTTTGACCTTATGTGAAGGATACAGACAATATATACACTGCTTGTGGGGATCCTCAAAATGTAACCTCTTTTTCCCACAGGAACCCTAAGGAAAGAACAATCCTTTCTTTGTATAATCAGACAGTATTCAGCAACATTTTGAGAAAACTGAGCAGAGCTCAGGGAGACTCCCTGTCACACGACGTGCGGTAGAAAATCTGAGGGACTTGCCTCTCTGTGGAGTGTTCTAGAGGGTGCTGGAGCCTGATTGGCTGTGTTCCAGATTTGGTTCTTTTTACAAAAAGACAAGATAGGCTAGTGTAGTGTCTTTACTGTCCATTATAGCCTATTGTATGATATTTTATTACTGTTATCTATATATTTTATTTGTACCGTGAGACTCCCACCTCGACGGCGGGGATGATTGAAGCTTGTGAATCTATGAAAGATAACCCAATACTGGATAACATGATACAGTTCTGTGACTTCTACAACCATAAAAATGGGCTGGGCGTTCTAAGGAAACTGAGAGATGGACATCAGTTTGACCTATGACAGAAAGAATTGGAACATCGCTCAAAAAGGCTGATTTACCTATACATTAAAGTTAAAAGGATGCAATATTATCTTATGTTAAAAATATTTATAAAGCGCACATAGGTGTCTTGGCACTGCTTCCAATAGCAATGGTCTTCACAGTTCAAGAGGAAAAGAGACGATTAGTCTTGGTTGTTAAAAATCCAGGTTTTTAGAGCCTTCCTGAAGATGCAAGCGGCCTCCCTAGTAAAGGATTATGGTAGGCATTGGAACACTGACTGGTCTGCAACCACCCAGGATGGAGAGGTTTAAAAGGTACAGTGAGAGTTAAAGAAGCTCTGGCATCCATGCTGAAGATGACTTTAGGAGCAGTGTACCTGCTCAAGTGATCCAGTACAGACAGAGCTGAGCAATACTCAAAGCAGGGACAGAAACAATACAGGGTTCAATTTTAAAAACGCATTACCTACAAAGGTTAATTAAAGGGGAAAAGTGGCAACCAGAACTCGAAAACCAGTTCCCAGGCACAAAAGTAGGATGTCATATTTTTATGTGCAGAGAATTAAATTAAGAGTTCGCAATGTCTACGAACACTGCACATTTTTTTCAGTTACAACACATGTGGCCAGGCACACAAGACGGAATTCAAGAGTCCTTATTCTGTGGGTATTTACTAACAGTAGCAATACATTCCCCACAAGTATATAAACTTCTACACTTACACCCAAATGATCCACGCATAAAGGATGCACATGGTGTAGGCATGTTGTTTGAGAACACCCCACAGATTCACAAGGACTGTGAGAGAAAAGAAGACTTAGCATGTACAATACATCATATATAAACTAATAAATAAATAATTAAATGGATTACATCACCAATTTCATAATCATACACACGCAGATTTTTTTTGGCAATGTGATATTTCCACACAGGCAGGTTGAAGCAAACAAGTGACCTCCTGATAGGTTTGTGAATGACATACCATTACAAGCGTAAGTTCCAAACGTTACAAGCAAGACAGGTGTTCGTCTTCGACCTTTGCAAAACATGTGGAGAGTTCTGAATCACCACAGTTCCAAGGCGTGACTCCTCATCTGGTGATTAGCAATTTACTTTTGCATTGAGCTCTTAAGGTCTACACTCAGTGAACATTGAACTCACTGTAGTCTCAGCAGATTTTAGAGAACCTACCACGCTAAATGTATTCTAAATAAATACAGTTGAAAAGCAAAAAACAAAACAAAACCTTTTCTCATCGGGGAAGCCTTCACTGACACACAATAATCACTACCAACTCTATTTTGGTAGCAGCAAGTTCAGCTTCAACATGTAGTGGCACACAAAACGTCTAGAACAGTGTTCATCAGGGATGTTTTAATGGATGGTTGTAGGCGATACAAAAACTTGCAAAAGATAGACTTTGGCATAAGACTCACTCAATCGAGTTTCCTTAGCTTTTTGTGAAGGCAACAAAACCTTGGTCTAAGGCAAGAGGAGCAGAATTGGATGAACATCACCATTATGGCAAAGTGCTAACAGTAGCCTATACATATTTATATACTAAATTCCTTTTTTAGTCTTTCCTCTGCAAGCAGAATTATTAGGACGTTGAGTATACAGTTACCATTGTATATTACTCACATTCGTTCATAAAAAATAATTGTTTTTATTATTACTCACATTCTATTCGTAGAAATCTGCATCCCTTCGACTATCCAGTCAAACTTTGTCTGAAATCTTGGATAGCGATAGAGTCCACCAAGGTGGTATTCACCTACTGTGGTGTGGATAGGTCACTGATGATTAAGCATGCCACAAACTTCATTAGGTGACCTACCCATTTCTTGTTGGATGCCTGCAGATAATCTAATCCATCTAATGCTAGCCTTAAAAATCCAAGCTCCATTTTTTTGTGCTATAATAACATTACTCAAATTCTGTTCATGGAAATTAATTGCCATTGGATAAAATAACATTATCCTGTAAAAAGGTTTGTGTTCGGAATAAACGCTTATTTTATCATCTTTCTTTAGGAAATACAATCCCCTGACCTTCATCTAACAATTATAAACACTTCGTCTTGCTCGGATCGACCTCTGTGGGAACAAAATTAGGAACCGCAGATTATATTTTAATGTATGCATCTGCATTTGCCATGTCGATCAATGTAAGAAAGAATGACTCCCGCCAGTTCTTCCCTTGGCATTGCAACCATTTTAAATGGAAAAAGGCACCCACTCAGACTGCTTACCCAGAAGTCTTCGGGGTAATCCCTGAGATTGTGCAAATCTTGCACCACAGTTTTCCGATCTTCTTCCCACCTCCGTGAACAAAAGACAACCTCCAGAAAATACCACATCCAGCCAATGACAGGAATGTAGGAGAGTTCCTTCTTTGCTAGCACCTTGGAACTCTGTCGTAAAAAGAACATAAGAAAAAGTGGTCACAAATATGATCAAGCTTTGCTGTATCCAACATGTTCTCTTTTCAAGTCGGGCACATTTACAAGAATAAATGCAGAAAAAAAAGTTACTCATATGACAACAATGAATCTCATCGATCCATTACTTGTACAAGACGTCATCATCCCAAGTGGTGTAGCAAGGTGGTTGGGGGGGGGGGGGGGGCTCAAGAGGGTGGTCCACCCCAGGTGCCACAAGTTTTGGGGGCAGCAACACTTTTACCCTTGTCGTTGTGAGTCTGTCTGCCACCCCCCACCCATTCTTACCTGCGGAGGTAGTGGGCGGCAAATGCAGGGACTGCCACGGGCGGCAAAAGGTCTAGCTAAGCCACTGCATTATCCTACACATTCCCCAATGTGAAGAAGTCACGTCGGAGTAACTAACTGGTGTGATCTTTCTGTACCAAACTGTACAGCCAGTGATGCTCAAAGTACGGCCCGGGGCCGCCTGTGGCCCTCCTGAACTTCAAAAGTGGTCCCTGGGTTAACAGCAGCCCTAGGCTGCTGTTTACTTCAGTGAGCACTAACATTCAGCAAGATGTTAAATAAATGGGGAAGCTTTCATTTAAAAGCTAACTGAACATAAGTAAAATATTCTAATGAAGTATCCTGCAACATTTAACCACCCACAAAGCCCTATCCTGCTACCATTCATGCGGCCCTCGGCTCACCACAGACCACACTTTGCAGCCCCTCTGGAAACGTTTGAGAGTTTCTATGCTGTATACCTACTCAAAGCCCAGTAAAGACGCGGGACGCTATGCTATGGTGATGCCTTGTAGAAGGACAGAAAGTGTACCACTCACAATGCCAAGCGTATATTTTTCATCTCCTTCTACTTATGCCAATATTGGAGTATTTACCTCCGTCAATGGAATGCATGGAGAAAATGTTGATTGACCCTGGATTGTCCAGCAAAACAAATTAAAACATTTGAGAAAACGAATTCCAAATGACTGTTCTAGTCAAATGTTACAAGGTACTAACAAACCTATTTCATAATGCTGTATCAGTAAACTGTAAAATATTACAATCTACATTACCTTTCAGTTTCATTTAGTAAGTTCCCAAATCAAAAGTAATACCATAGACAGTAAAATAATTCCATCTTTGTTAATGTTGTGAAGGCAGCAATCACAGTATTACTGAAAGGCTTTAGTAACAGGATAGTGAATACATTTAAGTGCCCTTCAGTAACACCATCATTTCAAGGAAATTATATTTGACAGATTAGTTAAGTAAATTATACATTATAAATGGGGGACGATAAGCATATATATATACATGTATATATATGACTTTATTATGAGAGCCAATAAATGAGAAGAAACTCATTAGTTATCCCTATGTTTTCGATCCGCAAACAAAGCTTAAACATAAAAAACATTTTGAAACACAATAGTCTGCCTCGTCTGCAATAGCTCCATCACCTCTGTGATTCAGTATTCGGGCTTTGCCTGGGCGAAGGCATCATGTCTGCGTCAGACGGCAACTGAGAAGATAATGCCTACAATTAGGCCACAGGTCACTTCAGCAGCCATCAATCCTCTCCTGACCATTATATGGGATTCGGCAGGAGCACCGGAAGGAGATGAGAGGAGTTGGCCTAACGGCTAGGGCGGTCGACCTCGAATCTGGGGAACCGGGTTCGAGTCTCGGCAAAGACTCTGAACATCCTGTGATTCTGGGCAAATCACTTAATCTCCATGCGCCTAACAAAAATAAATGTGTCCTCATGTACCACAACTGGTGCTGTGTAAAGCGCTCTGATACCCGATACCTTCGGGTCAAGTTTGCGCTATATAGAACTCCGTAGAACAAAAAAATACAAAATAAATAAGTACATTTATTGTACACATCTCTGCCCTCCGTCATTCGTTTCCTTCAGAACTGCTGTGAATAGCTTCAATTTGGGCCCTTCTCTTCAAATCTAACACTGGCACACATAACACTCCTGAACGTATCTGATAACCCATGGATTGGAATTTCTATATTTAAGTGGCGACATGCGTCCTTAAGTGTTTTTGTGGATGCAAATCAAAAAGATTTGCCCTAATCGGAAACATGTATTGGCAAAGCCAATAGGTCTTGCCTATGCAAGAGCTATTGGCTATGCCAATGTTTTCTAGCCATGTTATATGCCTGCGTGGCTGCTATTCAGCATGGCTAAAAGTTAGTGGCGTAGAGGAGTGGCGTGGAGTGTCGTACAGTGGAATGGGAAAGTGTGGAGTAGAGTGTTGTAGATTAGAGTGAAATAGAGTATTGTATATTGGAGTAGCATAGAGTGGAATCATGTAGAGTGCCGTACAGTGGAGTACCGTAGAGTAGAGTGGACTGATGTAAAGTGCATTGGCGTAAAGTGCATTGGCATAGAGTGTTTCAGCATATAGTGTCATAGGATGCAGTGTAGTAGATTCAAGTGTTTCAAGTAGAGTACAGTGGTGTACACTGCAATGGTGCAGAGTAGAGTACAGTGGCATAGAGTGCTTTGGCGTAGAGTGCTGTGGTACAGAGTAGAGTGGCATAGAGTGCAGTGGCGTAGAATGGTGCAGAGTAGAATATAGTGCCGTAGAGTGCAGTGGCATAAAGTGCAGTGGCGTAGAGGGGAGTGCTGCAGAGCAAAGTGGCATAGAGTGGAGTGGTGCAGAATGCAGCAGTGCAGACTAAAGTGGCTTAGGGTTCAGTGGCGTAGAGTGCAGTGTTGCAGAGTAGAGTATCAGAATGCAGTTGTGTAGAGTGCAATGGCCCAGAGTGCATTGACGTAGAGTGCAGTGGTACAAAGTAGAGTGGTGTTGAGTAGAGTGGGGTAGAGTGTAGTGGTGCAGAGTACTGCAGAGACGAGTAGAGGGCAGTGGTGTGGCGTACAGTAGAGTAGACAGGTGTAGAGTGCATTGACGTAGAGTGTTGCAGAGTATAGTGACGTAGAGTGCAGTGGCTTAGAATTCAGTGGCGTACAATGAACCATTGTAGAATGCAGTAGCATAGAGTAGTGTGGTGCAGAGTAGAATGGCATAGACTACAGTGGTTTAGAGTAGAGTGGTGTAGAGTTGAGTGGCAGAGCGTGTAGTGGCATAGAGTGCAGTGATGCAGAATAGATTGGCTAGAGTGCATTGACATAGAGTGCAGTAGAGTAGAGTGGCATTGAGTTCAGTAGCCAAGAGTGCAGTGTTGCAGAGTAGAGTGTCGTAGAGCGCAATGGTGTAGAGTGCATTGGCGTAGAGTAGCATAGAGAGCAGTAACGAGGAGAGCAGTGGCGTAGAGTGCAGTGGCGTAGAGCGTAGTGTTGCGGAGTGGAGTGAGCTAGACTGGAGTGGTGTAGAGTGCTCTTGCGAAGAGTGTAGTGGTGTAGAGTAGAGTGGCATAGTGTGTACAGGCATAGAGTAGAGCGGTGTCGAGGGAAGTGGCGTAGAGTGCAGTGGCATAGAGTAGAGTGGAGTGGAGTGGCGCAGAGTGGAGTAGAGTGCAGTGGCGGAGATTGGAGTGGCATGGAGTGGTGTAAAGTAGAGTGCAGTGGTGTGGAGTGGTGCACGGTAAAGTGGAGTGGCGTACAGTGTAGAATGCATGGTGTGGTAGCACACTACCATTGCAGACAACACATTTTCAATTAAAATGACCATTACATTTGCACAGACCTACAGTTTTTTTAGTAAAACTATAAAGTGCACAAACGATGTGTGGACATGGTATATCACCTTGTGTATTTATTTGTTTTGATCATATTACATTTTATTTGTTTCCAACACACTTCAGAATTAACTATAAATGTGCTTCATTTGTGCGTTCCTAATTCTGATGTTTTCCGAAATACTTGCACAGTTCATTTAAATGCTGTTGTGTGCTAGAAAAAAAACTTTTCCTAGCCCCCAATATTCAGCAAGATTTTCACATAAATCCCCTCACTTTTAAGTAAGAAAAAAAAGTAAACACCAAGCTCCCATGGAAGACAGAGACTGAAATTTGCCTCTGTCTTAAAAGGTACAGCAAATGTGACAAGATAAGAACAAGATTTACAGGCCTGTTTACAGAAAGGAGCACTTGTGGAAGAATATAAGGAGAGTGATGTGAAAAGGCTTTGCTCTTGGGAGGGACAAACTCACCCTAAACAGCCTAAAACCAATCGAGCCAGCAAATAGATAGCCATAAAATGTGAGCTACAGACCACAAATCCAATGGTAAGCAACAGGCGGAATGCATTCCCAGTGAAGCTTTCTGAATGTCCCCAAGATGTCTTTAGCAAACCAGACAGTAGGCTTCAATCTAAAAAGGCACCGTTTAAGAGCTCCATTTAAAGACGCTGCTTACCAACGGGCCTTTAATATGTCCTTTAGCGTGGCCCCAGTGAAATGGAATGAATAAAAGCCCTCCTTTGTACAGAAGATATGAAATTGTAAACAGGTGTTTTGGAAAGTTAAGTGGGTGGCCATTGTGCTATATCAATGCCAAGGTAACTGCTATTGTGAAACTACTTGTCGGGGTTATGTTGACCTCCCTTGAGAGAAACCTCAAATGTCAAAATGGATGCTACGGTATTTGGTAAGCACCAAGAAAAAGACTTTCAATGCCCCTTAATACTGAAGTACACAGACATCTTTTCTTCCTCAATGGTAGAAAGATACTAGTGATCAACCTATAAGAAAGTTGGTGCCCTTCAAGGCCTGTTGATACTCATGCACAATAAGAATCTTGGTGAAATCTAATCAAAGCAGAAGGCCCCTGCCAAACCCTTAGAATGGACATAGTAGAGTTTCACCTTCTATGTATGACTTGATAGGCAATACTTGTCAGTAAAAATATCCTTCTCCCTCAGGTGTGTTTATGATTTCAAGGTTAAAGGAGTGCCTTTTGGTTTAACCATTTATAATTTATGTCACATTGTTTTAGTCTAATAAAAGGGTATCCAATATTTTTTACGTCTTGCAAAATCTATCAATGATTTGCCAACAGCTAACTCTGAGGCACCCTATAGAATCGCCCTATTACGTGACTTTGATAAAATAAATTCCAAATTCCTGATGAAAAGGGCTAATGAACTTTTGTGAGGATCATATGAAATGCAACAAGTGTGAGACAATGCAAGACTCCCACGTCACTTTACTTTCCATTGGCTGGCTCCAATTACTTTGCTTACTATTGGCCAGCAACCTCCTGCTCACCTCCGTCTTCTCCTGGGCTTCACATCTTCATCTTACCATGGAACCTGGACCAAGTACTGCTTCCGGTGGGCAGTGTCCTCCCATTGCAGGTTCCTGCAGTGCAGGCATTTACTTTTTAAAAAACTTTTCTACAAGCAGCGATACTCATATGTACGCCTCCTCCCTGCTGCGGAAAGCTGCGTGCTCTACTAGCAGCTCTTCTAAAATTAAGCACTGTTATGCCTGCTGCTCCAAGTACTTTAAAAAATGTTTTTTATCATGCCATCTATAAGAAGGCACAGCACTGTAAGGTCTCCCCATCCTCCGGCCCCTCCCTTATCTTTCAGCCCAGTTTTGAAACTGTTCGGGTTCCCTCGAGCTCTTCCCAACAGAACCAAGCCCTTATCTTTCTTTATTTTTCTTATGCCGTTTTTTTTATAGCGCAAACTCGACCCGAAGGTATTGGAGCACTTTACATTACACAAGGACAATTGTTTTAATTTTTTTTATATAGGCAAGGGGAATTAAGTGATTTGCCCAAAATCACAGGATGTTGCGCCGTCGATGAGACTCAAACCCTGGTTCCGCGATTTCGAAATCAGTAGCTCTGGCCATAACGCCACATCCTCTGCTCTTTGCATTTCTCCAGTAGGTTGCGGCATTGAAAGTGCATAACTAATATACTTGAAAAAAGGCTTTTATGTCCATGAACTTTGCGTCCCTTATGCTGAAAGTCACTGTTGCAGTGGGATCATGGCAGCTTGTTGTGCTTCAGGGGTGTTGGGAAGTGGGTGGATGGCTATCACCCCCCATAAACACTCCTTGGAACCCACTTATCCCCTCACGGAAATCAAAATAGATTTTTCTGATGCCCACACCCCACTTACAAGCTTTTGCAAAGCCGCACCTTCATTTGGGGAGAAAACCTTTATAGGGATATGTTTGTTTAGAACATCCCCTTTACCCTTCAACCCCCGAGCATAGTTCCTTTTTCTGTAATATGAGCTGCTCTTACGAGGGCCAGTCCAGAAAGAACTGATCATTTTTATAGAAGTAGTATTTTAATCTTTTACATGTACCACAGTAGGCAAGAACCCACCCACACTGTCGTCATCTCTGTAGTCAAATTGTAGACATATTTTATATATAGTCTGTTTGAACTCCTTCCTCGACTGGCACTTCTAATCATTTTTGTGCTTATCTCCCCGACCCCCATGGCCACCCCACCTCAAAAACATACACACACAGTGCTCTCTGGGCATAACAAGGTTTTTGGCTTTTCAGAGGGTCCCCATCCCATTTGAAGCCCTTTAAAATTTTTAGAGCTTGTGCTGAAGAAGTTATATGTTAGGGAGTTTTGGGGCTTGTTTGATAAGACAAAAGCCATACATCCCAAGAATTAGCATATCAATAATACCCTTTCTTTTCTGAATTGTTCCCTCGCCCCTTCTCCTTTCTTTGCATGGTGGAGGTGTTTTAAAATGTAACTTGATTAGAAGGCCCCCACTGGATAAGTCCATTGTGGGGTGCATAGGGTTCCCATTTAAACAACACAACTATAAAATTTAAAAATTATAAATGGGAAGGCAGGACTCCTTGCCACATAGTGCTCCAACGCAAGACCATGGATTAGTTGTTGTCCTTCCAGTTCCGGCCATTATATTACAAAAACAGTGTTACAGAAGTGGTCTCAATTTTTTTAAACCTCATAGTCCAGTCAATGCTCCCCACCAAAACACAAAAATCACACACCAGTATTGTGACAAAACATTCTTCCTCTGAAAGGAAACAGTACTTTAATTCTTTCCCCCATTTGAATGGGCAATGTGCAACATGAAAAAACAAGCATTAAAAATGCAATAGGTCTCGCCTTTCATTAAGTTAAAGCCATTTGCTTTGCTATACAATACCATTAGCAAAGCAAATGGCTTTAACTTAAAGGCGAGACCTATTGCATTTTCAATGCTGTTATACTTACCATCAGGGCATAAACCAAATTATTAACTCTGCAGCAGTCCCACCCTTTACAGCCTTTGGTGTAATTTCAAAGAATGCATTATAGTTACTTCATAGTCTCATCATTTCAAAACTGAAGCATTTTCAATACGCTATAATGTAACGAAAGTCATGGTTGTTACTTATTTATGTTATGCAACTAACAACCATTGACAAAGCCAATAGTACTAGCTTGTTGTAAGTGTAATGTTACTTGCTGTATTATATATATCTGGATGTAATGACAGAGGCAGCAAATACCAGTCAGGTGGCACTCTAATCTAAGCACAGACTTTCAGTTTACATGTTTTAAGTCACGCCCAAAATTACATCGGCGACGGCCCTTTAAGGGACCCCCCCCCCCCCAATTTCTTTGATCCCACTTAAAACCCTGGCCGCAGCTATACCAGTGACCAGTCAGTGAACGCCCCCACGTGAGGCAACTGGTGTCACACCAAGTAAATTATAAAGTTGTAATCTACAGACAGACGCGGGGATCTCAAGCTATTAACACAATGCTTCTCCACGGCACATGCCATCACATGGGGATGCAGGGACCGCCACGAAGGGCAATGTTTCTTGGCCTTGTATCACTCATTCCCTTTGTAACATGTCAGCTCACCAAGGCCAAGCACTAAACTCTTTAAAGTATGGCTGCGCAGCACTACAAACTGCGACCTTCCAGAGGGGGTGCACACTTCAGCCCCATCATTCATCCAACACTGTGACCTTCACACAGAACGACTTAGCAGGTACAATAACCCGCTGAGCTATATTTGAACCGCACCCATAAACTTGCTGGTACATACACTTATGTAGCAGGTGCATTAACCCCGAGTGTCCTTACCGCCTTGAAATGATGCCTAATTACCCAGTCTCTGGTACCGGCCACATTCACGGAGTTGGGAGCCCAGCTCGACAGCCTTGAAGCTGCATAGATACAGCACATGCTCATCTCATCGCACGGGCTACGCCACCATCGTTCCTACTGGCCACGTTCAGAAACCCCCCCCCCCCGCCCACACCTTCACATGCCAGGAAAAAATACCAACGGAACGCTGGGAATTGTGGTCTTGGAGGAAACGGGGAAGAGGTTGAATGGCGGGAGGCGATCCCAATAAAATGATGTGTGTAGAGGGTCAGTCAATCCACCTCCTGTAGCGATGTGTTTATGCCACACATTTCTGGTTAAATCCTTACACACTAGATCAGTGGGTTAATGCACTGATCGGTGTACATTATTGGTAAATTACAAACTGAACAAGTTAACTTGGGGGTTAGTGCACTTGTTGCAGGTATTTGTGAGCAAGTTACCAGTCGCATACCGGCAAGTTATAGAAGGGGGTGGGGCGGTGTCATGCACCGACGAATGAGCGAGCGAATGGGGGGGGGGGAGGAGAGAGTTGGTAAGGTGCAGTTATGTGTGTGCCCATTCAACTTCAGGAAGTTAGTATAGGGGTTAAACCACTGCTGCAGAATAGTTGTGTAAGAAGCGCAGAAAAAGGGAAGATTCGTTTTATACCGAAGAGAAACCAACGATTTCCCAGAACCACAATGACGTTTCTTTTCCTCATTTTGTTCTCTCATTAACTACTCTGAGTTTAGATGAAGGTTGAATGACTGCCTACAAGTTAAAAAAAAATCGGTCTGCAAAAATAGTTCCTGGAAGGAGCATGGCTATCCATCCTTCGCGTCCAGGAACACCCTCGGGCGGAGGCGCGCACAAAACCAGGCAAGCACATTATGTCGCAAGACTTCAGTTATGCAAGGTTCAGAGGAACGGGACATACATCATATAGCGTGTCAGAGATAAACAGACAAACTCAGCATTTAATTGGAAGCCCAACCCACTCTAACCCATTCAAAACCATATCTCCAATCCTGAATTTTCCACATACAAATCCGTGATTTCAGATGCGTGAGTCTAACTAGCTCAATGGTAGCAAAACAAAACTACAATACCCAGACTGCATTAGGATACAGCTCAAAAGTCCAGGGCTGAAAACAAGTTCTGTAATGACCTAGGGAGTGCTGGTCACCCTGTTTAGAAATGTGGCATTCTGGTTGACAGGGGTGACTACCAACGTTGAGCAGAATCCGGTGCCGACACCCGGTGATCCGGTAGGATTAACCAATTAAAGCGGGGGTCGCTGCATCGCCTTCGTTGACCTGAACAGTCCGATTCCACCTAGTGGCTCTTTTATCCTAAAGTTTTACGGTGGTTTTAATGTGACCGTTTTATAATTACTTCTTTTCTGGTAAGGCTTTTGTGCTGGCAGGAACCTACCTACCTGTACTATTTTGGAGTGTGCGTGTGTGGGGGTGTAGGGGGGAGCTGCGTGTGCGTGTGTTATACAGAGAACACATCTTGCTCTCTTGCGCCTTTGGACCAAGTCTGCGCTATAGAAGACTGTAAACGTGATGCGTCTGCACGTGTTATACAGAGAAGTTAGAGAATACGTCTTGCCCCAATGCCATTGCGCTAAAGAAGATTGCAAATAATAAAAAAATATAAAGTACACGTACCTGAAGCGCAAGAGCATAAGTGCCCAGGGAACTTGCAGCACCTCTAGCTGCGTCCAGTGCCCGCTGAAAGGCCGCTACAGTGTTGATATAGGTGCCCGCCCTTAAGGACGTGAAGCCTTTCGTGGCAGTTCACATGTCGGCCTTGAAGTTTGCACTGTCGTTTGTAAACAGAGCCTCGGCCTCAAGATGCCCGCGGTCAAAGCAAACAGGGAAAATAAAGACGTCTCTACTAGGCACGCGACATGGCTGGGACCAGGGCTTTAAATGAGATGAAACAAGCGCGGTACCGCAAGGGCAGCCGCATGTTTATTTTCGCATCGCGCTTTCACTTTAAGTAAGTGAAAGCGCGATGCGAAAATAAACACAAAGGGACTTTGCCAAAGCCGATTGTGAAGAAAAAAGTGCATACCGACTAATGCAGGAGATAGTGTCACAATCCAATCCCAGTAGGCGGGGCCAACAGGAGACAAGGCGGCAACAAGGAGGGACTAAGAAGCCTCCTTTACAATCAGAAGCCAGCGTTTTGCATGGAAGATGACGCTACCCAATTAAAAAGATGGACGGGGCTTCAGCTCCGCCTCCAAGAGCTTCAGAATCTGTATTGATTCCAAGAAGCTCTCGAATGCCTAGAGCAGCGCATGCGCGCTATCGCCAGCCGAGACCTAAAAACACACTGACAAAACCACAAAGTTCACAGAGGCAATGCTTGTTTTTCTCTGGCCAGAGCTCTCACAGTGACTAGGATAGGTAATAGAGCCCATAGATGGACTGGCTGAACACCAAGAAGAAATGCTGTCTATGCAGTGTATTAGGGGCTCAAATGGAAGAAGGCAGTTGAAAAATAACAAGCATTAACAAAACCAATAGGTCTGGCATTGGCCGCCAGCCTTTTGGGACTCTTGTTTTATCATGGTTTTGCAAAACCGTATTGTTCAGGCAGCTCCCAGGCCTTCATCAATCTAAGAAATAAAAATTTGCTAAAGTCAAAAATGATTTTTGTTATAAAAAAGCATGCATTACCATAGAACTCACTGAACGGAGCTATTTGGTGTGGTATGTGCTCCTTGTGAAAGGGCAACATGCCTTAAATCATAGTGAAGTCAGACACTGGCTGAAGTGGGCTGACGCTTTGCACACTGATGCTTGCTCGAGTGGGTGGAAGAAAAATGTGAATGACCCACCCACAGACAAATGTATGACGTGTGGCTGAAAACTCCTATAAGTAATTATGTTATACACATAATTTTAATTAAATCAAAATGTCTTGGCTAACACAGATCAAAAATAAATAGTCAATTGTTCTGCCAGCCTCCTGCCTTTAAAAAAGAAACATAGAAAGAAAGCATGTAAGAAAGACAGAAGCCAGTAATGAAAGAAGGCAAAAGGAAGGAAAGAAAGAAAGAGTAACAGAAAAAGAAAGAAGGCAAAAAAGCAAGAAAAAGAAAGAAAGAAGAAAAGAGGACAGGCGGAAGGATAGAAAGAAGGAACAAATGCAAGAGAAGGAAGGAAAGAAAGTAAAAAAGAAAAAAGAACAAAGGAAAAAGGAACTAGGGAAAGATAAAGGAAAGGAAACAAAGGGGGAAAAGGAACAAAACAGAAGAAAAGAAAGAAAGAAAATGAAAAGTAAGGAAAGATGGAAAGCAAAAAGAGAAAGAAAGCAAGAAAGAAAGAAAGAAAGAAAAAAGTGTTACACGTGCTTCAAATAAAACACAATAAAGTTTGTTTTCTCCCTGGGCAAGGTTAATTAAAGAACAATTGGTGCAACTGTGCCCAGGAAAAACATGTTCTAAAGAATTGTGCGCTTATGAATTCACATCATAATAACGAAGCGTTCAGCTTGTGCACATAATAAAAAGAGTATGACTTAATATGGAAGAGCTTCAAATAGACACAATTAGTCAGATAAACACTGGAATTTACATCATTGGCAGGAGATAGGCACTGATAGAGTTGGAACGTGCCCTGTGCTAGAAATCATCCTGCTATCATATCAGGCTCTAAACACAATGCAGGACAAAAGTAATTATAAACTAAATATAACAACACTGGAACTGGAAGGACTACCTTGTCTGAAGATGTGCTTATTGTGAGAGAGCAAAATGCAGTCACTCAAATTGAAGTTAACTAGTGGTTTACGTAGGCTGAACCACTGCCCCATACTACACGCTGTTGTAGATGGAAACAAAATGTGAATGACACAACAACAAACCAATGGATGAAGAGAGGTGGCTCTAAGCCCCTTCGGAGTAAGCATACTATACATATCATTTTTAAAATGATTCAAAAGGTCTTGGCTAGCACCAGACCTAAAAGATGATTTAGAATTAAGAATATACACATTAGTATAAAGGAATAACTTCTCTTACTATACTGATCAGTTCCATCCATTACCATGTGTGAAACACTATAAAGCTTGGCTCATAAACCATCATTGTGGAACATATAAATGTATATAATTCTTGTGATGTTTTATATAAATTTGATTTTGATTATTCTCTTGTTGGGTCACTTGGGCGTCTGAAATGTTTTGTTTATCGAAGCATGCTTTTCGAAGCTAGGATCTTCTGGCAATTAGGCACTAGAAGAATAAACAAATACAATGAAACTAACAGTATTTCCGGCTAGATGTCATGCATATGACATCAACTCAAGAATGCAAACAATTGACTCTACAACTAACCTTATCCTGCTTGTCAATAACCATCCCCGCCTTCTTTTGGTACCAGTCTCAGGAAGTCCTTCTTACTCTGACCACTGCACGGTTCCAAAAACCACAAGGTGTGTTTAGAGTTTTACACGTCGTACTTAAAACCAGGGATAGATGAACAGTTTGATTGGGCCAATATTTGTCCTCGTTTAAAGAGAGGCAAAAAAATAGCGTCAAACTTAACCAGCGAAACATAAATCATAAAAGTACCAGACCACACAGCGATCTAGGCTACTATTGGCCCTTGATCCTAGTAGTATGTAAAGTATCCAAATAATGCTCCCACAGATGAGCAACTGATCAGCGTTGAACTGCAAGACTCTAGAAATATCCACTCTTGTTTAAAAAAAAAAAAAAAGTCTTTCTAAAAACTGATTTGAGGTCAATGATGTCAACTCCTGTGACATGAAACACAATCCACAAAATCTCCATGGTCAAGAGAACTGGATCCTACAGATGGGTACCATGTGATTGGCATGGGGGAGTGTCTCAGGCCCTTACCAGTGAATGCTCAATCAGACACTATTTAAAGGGAGTTTCAAAGGAACAACCATTGATTTGTTTAGATTGTAAAACCTGAATAGAGTAGCTCATGTAACACAACTGTGAGCAAAGAAAATCAAAAGGGGGACAAGTAACACCCTGGCGGGGGCAGGCAGGTGGCACTCCTCCTTTTCAATTCCCAAATATGCGCATGGTGCCAGATACAGCTACTACTGCCTGATCACATAACCATGTGAGCAGTGAACCAAACCACTGATTGGGAAATGGTGGGACGAGAGGTCATGAATTAGGAGCTTCAGTAGTTCCAGCCTAGTTTCTACCTCGTTTACATTAATGCACCCCCCTATGAGAGTTACATCTAAGAATGTAAAACTCTCCTGTAAGTGAGGTACCGAGAGCCATAATCTATGAGCTCTGGAAGTCTCATTTGGGTGAGGTGTCCCCTGCCTGCAGCACCCGATACAACCTCAATGCTAAACGTATGTGTCAGAAGTGAGAATGAGATTCACAAAGGAGGGCAGTTTCCTGCTCTAATGGAGTGCTGCGGAGCCCACTGGCGTGGTTCTGTGTAACAGAACCATTCATTCTTTACCAGGCAGAAGTCTGGTTTGATAGTACCACTGTGAAAATGTTTTCCCAGCTTGAGCATTTATTCTCTTCCCACTGTCCAGCCAAGAACTAAAGTCTGAGTTACAAAAGGGGGGAGGAGGGGCTGCATTGTATAACTCATTAATCCTTTCTTAGTAATAATGTCATACCACCCTCTAAGGGTACTACAGAAGGATTGCAGAACCCAGTCGCTGTTGAGTGAGAGCTGATTTTCTTTTTTAATCTACCCATGGGTGCTCCCTTAACAAAAGCGCCCGGCTAGCATAAAATCAAGAAAACACCACAATTCATTTTTTTCCTTGACCACTCCCACACATATTTCAGCAGCTCCATAGTACTAGATAAACTATGGGATGGCTGGTCCTATTGATTTGGAGTAGAGAAGCCCTTGCCTATGTCCTAATCTCAATTTATTTACCTCCTATTATAACGTTGGTCGAAGTCTCCGGGATCATGATGGGAGTCTCTTGGGGGAACACCCAATCAGCAAGGCTTGGAAGTAAAATAAAACCATTGGTCAGATTGACATTTACATTGGCGCTATGGGTCCTGGCCATGTGAGCGTAGGTGTGCTATCACTGTAGGCTCTCTTTTTCAAACCTACAAGTAGCTGATAATTTGCTGCAGATAGTCCCAACACTTTGTCAAAATCCAGATATTTTATTTAAGACGTGTTTCATCTGAAGGGTGTGACCTCTCACAGGTGGCAACGTATTTTGGGGAGATGATGAGGTTTAGGGCCGACACTGATGTATTCATCCAGCAGGACCAGGAAAGACTGCCTAGCTGGACGAGAGACATTGAAGGCAAATATTGTTGAGTATCAATGAGTCGAGTTACTATGAATTGCCTGTGCTGGTTGCTGCATGGATAGTGCAAAACCAGGTGGAGAAAAAGCAACCCTGTCTTCTTCCTCCCTACCCCCTCTAGTGCACCCCTGATATACCACACTGTTGATCCAGGTTTTCACAAGTGGAGCTGTGTATCCTGTACAAACCATGTGAATTAATGTACTCCTGAACACAGAAGGATCCAGTGCGTCCTCAAAACTCTCATTCCGTCTTCTCAAAGGCTTTCTCTGCATCAAGAGAAAGAAATATAGACTTACCCTGGAGCCTGGGTGCCACGTCTATCAAGTGCACTATTTTGTTTGTGGTAGCAATGACCTGACAAAACTCAGCAGGTCCAGGTGTATCAAGTGTCCTCATTCAGCCATTTTGCCAGGACCTTGGCAAGTGTTTAAAAGTAAAATTGGTCTATATGACCTGCACTCCTTCCCCTGTTTCCCCGGCTTGAGCAGCACCAATATCTTTGCCCCCTCTAGGTTTGCAAATCAATGAAAATGCCTCTTCTTTAGGCCCAAAGTTATAAGCCAGCAGGTTTTGTAAACAGAATCATAATGCCACCTGGACTGAGTGCCTTGGAGGACTTTAGACCTTTGACAGAATTTAATATTTTCTGCTTTAAAATGGGTCCAGCCTCTCTGCTTGTTCTAGTGATATTAGCAAGTTATCTAATGCATGCCACAATATGGTCTTGGTTGGCTGCCTCAACCCTATACATAAAACTGTCAGAATTGCTACACCAGTTGGTACCACTTTTGTCTTTATTGGTATCTATATTCCTCGGTGTCTGGTTAGCTTTCAGTGTAGAAGCTAGAGCCTCTCTGCTTTTGCCCCATGGTATGATTTTTGCCCCTCTTTAACAAGGGAAATTCTCTGCTCACCAAAACCCAAAGGGGACAGACCGAACAGACATGGTGGTTGAGCAACATGAATCAAACTATTCACACTACTCAGTCTCACATACATCTTATGGGGGTGGAACACAGAGTTATTTCACTTTCAACATAGGCCACCCTGATTTGCCACTTAACGCGTTCCTGCAAGGTGGTAGAGAGTCGCACCTGGTGACTAAACATTGCACCGCTAAAGTCAAAACAATATCAGCTGCATTTGCATGCTTAGAGCCTTACACCACTGCCTGTCATTGAGATGGTTTTGTGTAGAGCCTCCGCAATACACACTTCTTTCTCAAGCCTCAACTTTGTCTCTGTTTTACTTCTCTTCAGATGAGCTCTTTTTGCTATTTACAGGCCTTTATGGATGCTTTGAGAGCATCCCATATCATTTCTAAGTTGCTGCTCCCCGTGTTGTTGAAGTGAAGTGAAAATACTGCCCCAATTGTTGTTTAACAATTGCTCACATAGCTGAATCTGTTAGCGGTGCAATGTTTAGTCACCAGGTGCGACTCTCTACCACCTTGCAGGAACGCGTTAAGTGGCAAATCAGGATGGCCTATGTTGAAAGTGAAATAACTCTGTGTTCCACCCCCATAAGATGTATGTGAGACTGAGTAGTGTGAATAGTTTGATTCAGGTTGCTCAACCACCATGTCTGTTCGGTCTGTCCCCTTTGGGTTTTGGTGAGCCCAAGGTGGGTGTTCCAAAGTTGGGACCACTGCTGGTATCCCTTCCATAATCTCCATGTGTGATATTTGCTTTACCTGCATGTACCACACAAGGATTGTCCAAGTATTAATAGGATGCGTTGTGACAGTGAGCATGGCTTTGTACTGCAATGTATGGTATTCTAGGCCTACAGGCCTCTCTCTTTAATGAACACCCCATCTATGAAGTTTCCTGAGACAGGCCCACTGCTGTCATCTTCACCTGAGGGCACTCTGGGTATGGATGGAATCTGTTAATATATATGTTGCTCTAGTTCCTGCACCGTCGGTTTCTTCACAGTCTGGTGATAGCCACTCGGGCCTGCCTCACCCAGTTGGTCTATCACCTGCACTTCATGAGTAGATAGCTGCGGCACCCACCAAAGCACCCGGAGCCAGGGTACAGGGACCCAAAAGTGTTGTTGCCCTCAAATAGTGGTCTCGCCCCCAGCATCCTCTACTGCTCCTTTTGTTGTACTGGGCTTGGCTTTTTCCAAAAGCAGGCCACCATATTGCCTTGAAATGAAGTGACACTTCAGAAGTCTTCACAGTTGCATTGCCTCTAACTTGGCACGTGCTGGGTTTTGCATTCAAACCCTGGCTTCTCTACATCTTCCCCTGGCTTTGATTAGGGAGAGGTGGTGTTCACATTGCGCTAGATAAGATCCTGGAAACTGACGGTTGAGGTGGGGAAGAGCTCTGTGCGTCCGAGATCACATCCACCAAAGATATAGTTTAAACACACTAGAATGAAAAAAAATAAAGAATCGAAAGAAAAAAAGCACTGGCAAAGTAAAATAATAGTCTATCAGTCCTGCAGTTAAGTGCCCTTCCTTTTAGGCAGTGTGTGCACATGCAATCAGGCAGAGTACCATCACTCACAGTGCAAAAGAACCAGTGGCTCAAATGTGCTGACCCACTGCCCCATGCTGTACGTTGTGGTGGGCAGAAGCAAAATGTTAAGTACAGTTGACAGACCACTAGATGCAGAGAGCTGGCCTACAGTCCATCTATGTATGTATATATGAGTACACTGTTTTATTTATGATTATTTTTGTTACTTAGGCTGCAAAACAGATAAAGCCGTTTCTAGGACATGCCTAAAAATACCAATAGGAAACTGGAATTTCCTACTTACCCCTGGTGGGACTAATAGTTTGTATGCAATTGATAACTTAGGTTTTTGCTCCACATGATGGATGGTTACCAATTACTGTACATGTAGATTATCTGCTTTTTGTAACTGCAGCCCTGAAGCCACCAAAAGCCTTCGAATATATAAGAGACCTGTCATTTCATGGTAAAAGGAAACACTGTTTATTCAAGTACTACATGGTCTACATAAATTAGACCATTATGTTGTCACCAGGTTTGTATCTAATATGACTAACATACACCGTATTTATAACAAAAGAGGGAAAAGGGGCGCTTGTGGGTCCATCATACGAGCCTTAAAGGATACAAATGAGAAGAAAAGGTATGCAGTTCCTATGGGGGAGGGAGGAGGAGGCTGGGTCGGTCAACACCCCTACCCTACGGTGGAGACAGGGTGCCTCCAATTTAGGAAGTGGGGCCCTTACACACCCGGTTGGGTGTCATGCTTCATCATAGGGCTTGCTCCTTGTCAGGCTGGCGCTGCAATGCCTGACGGGCACCC
Organism: Triturus cristatus; assembly: GCF_964204655.1. NCBI lineage: Eukaryota > Metazoa > Chordata > Amphibia > Caudata > Salamandridae > Triturus > Triturus cristatus. The sequence goes on from NC_140589.1 coordinate 866,964,528, forward strand.
TATGGGGGGCTCTTTTTTTTTTTTTTTAAATATTTTTATTAAATTTGCAAACACAAAAGAAAATAAACACCAGCGTAGCAGGAGGTTACTCCAAACGGAATTCCACAGTGCAGTATAGTTACAAGTGAGACATAAAGACATTACATACGTAGCATATCGTCGTTCCCATCTCAAACCCTTGCATTCGAAAGGCGCACTACTCTTGGTCACTGAGTTCATCATCTGATGCGGCTGGTGGGGGCTCACATATATTCCCTCTGTATACATTCCACCCATTCCACACCTGGGACCATTTCCGGGGGCACCCTCTATGTATATATACAGATTTTTCAACCACCATTACTTGATCCATGTCACGTATCCACTGCGCCAGGGTAGGCGCCTGCCCCGAACCCCATCGCTGGGCTATATTGCGTTTTGCCAGCATGAGCCCTAACGTCACCCAGAGCTGCGTCATTCTATTATGATCAGTTTGTTCCCACACGTTAAGGAGACATCGCCGAGGCCCCGGGGGTGTCAGGATTCTAGTCACTTGGGAGAGCGTATGCATCACCTCCTTCCAGTAGATCGTGATGGCTGGGCATTCCCATATGGTGTGAAAGAAAGATCCCTCGAGGCCACAGTTCCTGAGACATTGCGGGGACTCCGCCCGCTGTAGTTTAAATAGGAGTGTACGGGTGTAGTATGTGCGGTGCAAAATTTTAAGTTGGACTAGTCTGAACTTGGACGATATGCCCACCTCCCTGGGGGACGACAGCGCGGACTGCCACTCCGTCTCATCTAAGTCCCCAAGTTCTGCCTCCCATTTACTCTTGAGGGTCAGGAAAGGATCAGGGCGAGTATTTATTATTTTCCGGTGTGTGAGGGACGTCGCTCTTTGAATAAGGTGTTCTGTCAGGAGCCGATCTTCCAGGGGCGATGACTCCGGGAGCCGCGTCCCCGGTGGAATCGCCGCCCGGAGAGCGTGGTGGATTTGTAAGTAGCGGAAGCATTCAGTATCGGCCAGGTCGTAGTCCGCCTGCAATTTGGGGAAAGGGACCACCTCTCCCCGTTTCCAGAGGTCCCCGACCCTGGAGATACCGATTAGATCCCATTGGTGGAATCCCTTGGTGGTGCGGAGTACCCCGAGCCGCTTCGCGTCCCAGAGAGGCGTAGCCTGGGTAATCCTTCCCGCCCAGCCCATTGCGCGCTGTGCCGCGAACCATATCCGGAGGGTGTGTGCTGCGGGCCCCGCCAGAGGGTGACCTTTTTTGGGGTTGTATAGGGCTCCCAACACCCCCTCCCCCCCCAGCAGCTGCCTATCCATGCGGTAAGCAGGGTCATCTCCAGGCGCATGGAGCCATTGGTTTATAATCATAAGTTGCGACGCCCAGTAATAGATTTTGATATCTGGGAGGGCTATACCGCCATCGTACCAGCCACTGGTGAGCTTGTGTAGAGCTATCCGTGGTGCCTTGTCCTCCCATAGGAGGCTGGTGACCTCTGCGTTGATAGCCGTGAAATAGGAGGGTGCCACCGGGAAAGGGGTATTTTGTAGCATGTATAGGAATCTAGGGAGGGCCAGCATTTTGAAGAGTGAAGCCCTTCCCAGCAATGTCAGGGGCAAGGAGCGCCAGTGTTTGACGTCGGCACGGAGCCTTTGCAGGGGCTTCATTAGATTTTCAGCCATAAATTTGTCGCGATCCGCCGTCACATAAATGCCAAGATATTTGAAGCCATCAGCGGCCACTCGGATATTACAACTCCTCGGAAGGCGAGGTGGGGAGCCCTGGAGCATGTAAAGGATGGATTTCTCCCAGTTGATCTCATAGCCTGACCTCCTCCCGTACGATGCACATATGTCAAGGAGACAGGTAATGGAGCGTGCCGGCGAGGCAAGGTACAGGAGGACATCGTCAGCATATAGGGAGATACGATCCTCCCACCCCAGCGTCCATTTGAGGCCCCGGATCACAGTGTCCTGTCGAACCCATGCCGCCAAAGGCTCTAGAGCCAGCGCAAAAAGGAGCGGAGAAAGGGGGCATCCCTGTCTCGTCCCCCGGCCCAAAGGGAAGGCGTCCGAGACGTGGCCGTTCACTACTACCTGTGCAAGTGGCTTGGTGTAAAGAAGCTGAATCCAAGCGCAAATCTTGGGGCCCAGTCCCATGTGACGAAGAACGGCAAACAGGAAAGGCCATTCTACCCTATCGAATGCCATCCGCGCATCTAACGACAGGATGGCCGCGTCCTCCTCTATCGAGGAGCGGCACGCAACAATTCCATGTAGACGTCGTATGTTTAGGGCAGTGTTTCGGTGGGGCATAAATCCCGACTGGTCCGGGTGTATTAGGGTAGAGAGGTATGGCTGTAGTCGTGTCGCCAGTACCTTGGCTAGGATCTTCGCCTCCGCGTTCAGTAATGAGATTGGGCGGTAAGATGAACATTCGTGCGTCGGTTTGTTAGGTTTCGGGATCGCCACTATCGTGGCCATCCTCTGATCGTGGGGGAGGATCCCGGTCGATAGACCGTCCCTATACATGGCTAACAGGTGCGGGACCACTAGTGAGGAGTTTTGTTTATAGTATTCAATCGGGATTCCATTAGGCCCCATCGCCTTCCCGGTGCGGAGGGCCAGAATCGCCAGTGTAAGCTCCTCAGCCGTCAGGTCCGCCTCCAGGGCCGCTACGCCCGAAGGGGGCAGTCGCGGCATTATGATGTCTCGAAGGAAGAGCTCGTTATCAGCAACGGTAGAGGAGGCCTCCGGAGTGTATATCATTTTGTAGTGGGCCGCGAAAGCCCCCGCTATTTGCCTAGGCTCCGAGGTAAATTCCCCGGTTCCGAGCTGAATCCGAGCCACCCACCGCGCCGCGCGTTCCCCTCTTTCCAGCCATGCCAGGAGTTTGCCTGCTTTGTCCCCTAGTTCGTAGATCGTATGTTGAGTTGCCACCTGTTTAGCGCGTGCTGCCTCCCAAAGATGGGACCTGTATTCCTGCTGTGCCATGCGTACTTTATGTGCCGAGTCCTCGTCAGCCTGCGTGGCATGAAGCGCTTCCGCCGCACTCACCCCTTGCTCGAGCTCCAGCACAGCGAGTCGCTGGGTTTTCTTGTGCGCCGTAATGACGGAGACGGCCTGCCCCCGTAAGACTGTTTTAAAGGCCTCCCATAGGGTTGCTGGGCTCCCGACAGAGTCAGTGTTTTCAGTGAAATAGTGTTTGGTCGCCGTTTTAAGGGTCTTACTGATTTTAGGGATTTTGAGATACCCGGGGTGAATCGGGAATACAGTGCGGTTACAGAGGTCTACGGTCGCACACGAAATGACCACCGGTGAGTGGTCCGAAATGCCCCTAGGGAGGTGTGATACTTCGGTCATCCCTTTGAACCCCGCGGGTGATGTGAAGATATAGTCTATGCGGGAAAGAGTGTTGTGTGCCCCGGACAAAAAGGTGTACTGTCTCTCCTCTTGCCTATATGCCCTCCATGTGTCTATGAGGCCCAGCGCCCCAGTAAATTCTCGAAGAATGGAGGTGTCCACGCCATGCGCCCTGCATGATGACCTATCAAGCGAAGGGTCCATAGTCGCGTTAAAGTCCCCGCCCATGATAAGCTCGCCTTGTGGCAGCGCCAACAGGAATTCACCCAATGCCCTGAAGGAGGTCTGGTGCAGTGTCGGGGGGATGTAGACGGTCACCAAGTTGTACACTTTCCCCTCCCATTGGCAGGTCAGTGCCGCAAAGCGACCATGCTCCTCTCGACGAGAGTCAAGAAGAATCAGGGGGGAGCGTTTGTTGATCAGTATGCCCACCCCTCTGGACCCGGTCGTGAACTCCGAATGTATCACCATCTTGAACCCCCATCTATCCAGGGCTTTGGTGGTAGTGCCCACTAAATGTGTTTCTTGTAAGAGTGCCACCGCAGGCCCTCTGCGCTTGAGATACTGCAGCACTAACCCCCGTTTGATCTTGTCCCCCAACCCATTAACGTTCCAGGACAGAATACTGAAAGAAGGACAGCGCTGCTGTGTATGGACGTCTAGTATTTTAGCATTAGACGCTGGAGTCATAGTGGGTGTCGCCGCATTCATGAATGGATGTGGGAACTGCGTACGAGCGTGTGTCGCCCTTGTGTGCCTGCACATGCCTAGCAAGCCTAATAGACCAATGAGTAGTTGATGAACCGAAAAGAAAACATAAACCAACATTCCAAGAAATCCCCATTCCCCCCACCCCCCTCCCTGCCTCCCTGCCCAGCGGATTTAGAACTACCCGCCACCCCAACTCAGCAGAGTGCTTAGTTCCCATTAACTTATTACTTGTGTGTGGGGGGAAGCCGCTCACAGTTCCGAGCCGTCGCAGTTCTCCCCAACCTCAAAGACCGTCTTGCAACCATGATCACTGTGCATCGTCTCGATTGGTCCTGCCACCCTTATCAATCGGGCGCCGAATCTGTGAGGTAGGGACGCCATGTCCATGGCTTCGTCGCTTAGTCAGGACATACCTCGTACTAGGCTCCCCACCTTCCATCATTGTCGGACTTAATGTAGCTTCTCGCCCTATTTCTCCCCAGCATGCGCACTTGCAGGATTGGACTCCTTCCGCTCTTTTCCGGATAACTTGGGGTCTTCCTCCTCATCCTGATCCTGTCGTTGCCGCCTCCGTTGTCGCTCGTTACCCTCCACTCGTCGCCAACCCTCAAGCCAGTCATAGGCCTCCTCCGGCGTTTCGAAAAACCACGTCTTCCCATCTGCCACCACCCTCAGTCTCGCCGGGAACAGCATTGAGTACGGAAGCCCCTTGCCGCGAAGTTCCTGCTTCACCTCCATGAAGCTTCTTCGACGCTGGGCAACCGCCGCCGTGTAGTCCGGAAAGAAGGAGATCTGGGAATTTTGGATGCGTACCGGCGGCGCCACCCTTGCTGTTTGTAGGATGGTGTCTCGATCTCGAAAGTTGAAGATGCGGGCAATTATGGGTCGAGGGGGGCCCCAGGTTTGGGCTTGCCCCCCGGTACTCTATGCGCCCTTTCCACGGAGAAGTGGGCGGAGAGCCCCCGAGGCTGGAGCTTCGACTGTATGAGCTCCTCTACGTAAAGGTCCATGGCGGGACTCCCTTCGCTCTCAGGGACCCCCGTAATGCGGACGTTATTTCGCCTGGAGCGCCCCTCCTGATCCTCCAACTTTGCCGCCATAAGTCTATTTTCAGTTTCCAACCGGCCAACTCTTTGCAGCAACGAGGCGGTATCTTTAGTGAGGGTTTTCGCCACCTGCTCCACTTCTGTCACTCTGGCGGTCATTTTTGAAAAATCAGCCCGGAGTAGGGATACTTCGGTGGAGATCGAACCCACCGTGGGTTGTACATTGTTAAGAGCTGCCATGATGTCCTCCAGCGTAACCTTGGCTGTTCCCCCGGAGTCCGGGGTCCCCTCCGGCAGTTCCTTACGCTCCGACGGGCCATGCGAGTCTTTGGCAAATGCATATTTGTCAAGTTTTGCCTGTGCAGTCGTGCGCTGGCCCCTGCCCCCCATCTTCTCCCTATCCGTTCAGATCTACCAGGTAATCCCCGTCGCCTGCCGCTGGAGCCGATGCCCAGCGCGGCCTCTCGGTTTTCCCTGTGCGCTGTGCAATAACTGGTTGTGGGTTTTGAGGCCTTTGCTGCCGCTCACCCGCCGCTAGAAGCAGATCTTTTCTTTCTTGGAGTTCGAGTCTCCCCTTGCCGGAGATCCTGAGTGTCACAGCACCGTCGGAGTTCCACGCCTGCCGAAGCTCGTCGTCTCTGCTCTCCCGGATCCTGCCCACGTTGGTCGGGCTGGTGGAGGCCCTTTACCGAATGTCGCTTCAATCTCAGCCCTGCCTGAGCGCCGCCGTGAACCCCTATTTACGGTTCTTAGTAGGTCCTAGGGGCTTTCCGGAAGGACCTGACCTCCCTCTTTACTTTCGCAGTCCGGGCCAAGCTGTTTATGCGCCCTCTCTCTACCTCCTGGCGCAGGGCCCCTGGCGTCCGGGCTGGCCCTTCGGTTTTTGCTACGGGGCACACTGCTCGCCTATGCCAGGGCGATCGTTCCGGTATCTTCACCACTCCACCGCTGAAGCGCCCCCTTTAGGCGTCCCTTGCCTTCCCCCGCCAGGCCTCACCTTCAATATCCGGATCTTGAACCAAGGACAGACCCCGGCTGCAGGTACTGGGCAGGGCCGCACTGTCTCGTGCTCCCTCCGCTGCTCCCCCGGTCCCGGTGGGACTCAGATCATAGGGGCCACAGAGGGGACCGAGTCTCGATCTCCCCTCGCCCCCTCAGGGCTCAGTTCTGTGTGCGCTCCCTCCTTGGGACCTGGCATTCGGCCGCGCGTAACTCAGCCGGCTCCTTGTGGTCGCGGGGCCGGGCACCCATGCACCGGTCCCGCTGTGGGCGTTTCTGGTGTGAGCCCCGCCGGGGTGCAGGCTGTGGACACCCCCGGCGTCTCCCTCCTCCGCCGCCGCTCTTCCACGTTTTTCACCGGGCCGGCCGCCCCACGTCCCCCGCCGGTCCTCACCGCGAGGGTCCGGGTCTCCAGCAAAGCCAGGCCCCGGCTTCAGGCGCTGAACAGGGCCGCGTCTTCCCGCACACCCCTCGTCGCTTTCCGGGTCGTATTTCGGACCTACGGGTGAACCGGACGATGCCTCACGCCTTCCGCTGCCGATAGCTGTCTTTGGGGCCGGATTTGTGTACGGATGAAGTGCCGGATATTCAGGGTAAACTCCGCCGCTCTCGGAGCTCCTCTAGCTCGCGGCCATCGCTGCTGGCTGCAGGCCACCCCCCTCCTATGGGGGGCTCTTTGTCGGAGTTCTTTTCCCCAAGCCGTTAGGTGTGGTGCGGGTTTGGGGCCTCGTGGTGTAGATATGGACAAGGTGTGTGGTGAAATGGTGTGTGGGGGATGAAATGAGGTGAAATGGTGCTCCAAAATGAATTTAATCTGCGAGCCCACTGATCCCAACTAAAAACATCAATGGTGTCACCGTTGATATAATGGTCAGAGGTGGCTACAAGTGGGTGGTCAACATGTTTCTCGCCTAGTGTGTAGAAAATCACGTGGCGATTCGTTAAGACCAAAAAAACTACACTATCTACACAGTGGTTGGTTCGGTGATGCTCTCCAAGGTGAACCAAGCACTCTGCTACCTCACATTGAGGTACCTTTTTATTATATATAGAATGGACCAATCCGATATGGGTTAGGGTCAGGCTCCATCGAGTGACAGGCAGAGGATGTACATTACAAAAGTTAACGTCAGTTCAACCGGGATCCGGCACCGGGAACCTACCCGTCACTCCACCATGCTAGGAACTGCATACCTAACATACACAGTATACAAGCATGCAACAATACAACAGATATACTTTTCTACAAACTATCTACCAAACTCCTTTAAGAACTATGCATTACTTGAACATCTTTTTATGTAAGGTTGAAGAATGTCGATTCTTAGAGGTTTACTGTATAAAGAATTGCAATTTTATTAAAGACAAAGGAGGCTAGCATTATGCATATAACTTTTATTCACCACCTTCTGAGCAGCAACCATTAAAAGTCCCAATAACAGAACGCAACTACATCACAAAGTAAAACAGAGCTCTCAAGTCCATATAAATGCCCATGACTCTTATGATCTTCCTCTTTTGTTTGCAGCTTGAGCAGATAATTATTACTCATAGCATTACAAGTTTTTAATTATTGATTCTGTATTAGTATTGGATTGTAGAATTGGATTTTAGAATATATCTGTAATATTGTCTGCTATGAACCCAATTTATGGGGTTGGGGGTTAGGTTTGACAAAAACCTTATACTGGCTTTTGAGATCTAGTGACCTGGTAATATGCAGATACCACATATCCTCAAAATAAATGAAAACCATTGCATGTAAATCCCTACAAAATGTATCGTACATTAGTGTTGGCCCAGCACCTTAAATACAGTACATTGAAATCTTGAAACTTGCTTAGGGATAGTACACAAAAATGATGTCATGTAATTCCCGTATGGCATGAAACCCTGCATAAAGCTGCAGCACACAGCCCACTGGGCCTACAAACAACAATGTAAAACAGTCTCTTTGAAAATACACCTTTCACCAGCTTGGAACATTTGACTACTACCAACGAAGTCTACAGATGTAAAAAAAAGTGTCCCATATCTGTACATTTAACAAACGAAACAAAGGCTTAGGGCTATTGGTTTAGAGGTTTGACTGCAATGACACTGTACCTCTCATATAAACAAATATGGACACTTTTCAAGGCTTGGCTATATCCTAATAGAAACCTTACTTTGTAGATACACTATTAAAGTATCTCATAGTCCTATTCACATCTAAGATCATGCTTCTTCTGTAAGGCTCTCAATAAAAATACCTACAGTGTAATAGATGGACTATGGACTGGAAACTAATATATGAGGATTATATCGCTAATCAAATAAGGGCCAAAACCAAAGAATTATTTGATTCCAATAATGGGTCTGCACCCTTTGGGCCGTGTGGGATGCATATAAGCTAAATTTAAGAGGGGTAATCACTTGCCTATCTAGGTAGCATGCCAGGACTAAACTGAATATAAATGATGCTTCAGAGGACAAGATTGAGAAGATCCAAGCAGATATGAAAGTTACTGTACCGGGAAAGCTAGAGCAACGAAGTAAAGACCTGAAAGCAGTACAACAGCAATACAGGAGAAGATTAGAAGAGAGAATATTGAAGAACTAGGAAGCTAGTAATATTAAACACTTTGAGTACAAGGAGAAAAGTAGAGCCTTGTGGGCCTGGAAAATAAAGGTTGATAAGAGTCAGGAGTAGCATAAAATAATTGGGTGTCGCTCAATCTAGCTTGGTTACACCAGACCAAAAATAGATTGAGGAAATCATGTACAATTATTATCAGGTAATACATCAAGAGGATTTAATAGTGTGCCCCCATTTGTGCCAGTCATGGATAAAGAAGCAAAATATGCCGGCCCTAACCTAAAAGAACTAAACACCCCCATTGTAGATGCTTAGAAAAGGGAAAGCAGCAGGTCCCAATGGTGTCCCAGGAGAGGAATTCGAAATCTCTGGCCTTGTTATAAAAAGAGGTTTAATTCAGCCTTAGTGGAGAGGGCGAATGTCCCTGATTCCTGGTATGCGGAACAATCACCCATATTTTGAACCCTAATAAAGATCCTAAAACATGTGAATCTTACAGACCCATCTCACTGCTCACTGTCAATTATAAAATCTTTTCGGTATTTTGGCCAGGAGATTGAGCGGATATATAGGTCATTTGATGCATGAAGACCAAAAGGGCTTTATTCCTGGCAGACAAATACAAGAGCTGACTCACTTGTTGATCGTTATTATAGATCTTGCAGTGGAATTCTAGACTCCTTTTTAATTATTACCTTAGAGGCTGCCAAATATTTTGACAGGGCAACTGGACATTGTGAGTGGCTCTTCAACATTATGGCATAAAAGGCAATTTTGTTAAAGCGATACAAGCACTGTACAAGGCACCCAATGCAAATGTCCTGGTCAATTGAAACTTGACCTTGAGTTTTAGAATAGAAAGTGGAACTCTTCAAGGTTGTCCACTGTCACCCTTATTATTTAACTTTTGTATAGAACCAGCCACCCAAGAGAGAGGCGGAGATCATTCACTTTAAAAGCGGAAACTTGTGTAATAAAGTGGCTCTCTATGCAGATGATCGGCTGATATATACTGCAGATAGGGAAGATCACTAACAAAAATTAAGCAGATAACTAGAGGATTTGGAGAAATCTAGCGTTATGAGGTCAGGGAAGAAAAATGAGAAGTGATGATTTGGAATATGTATGTGGTTCAACGACCCCATAAGAAAACAATAAACTAAATATTTGAGCATTAACGTCACACAAGAAATAGAAGATATCCTGATAAAAAACTTCAGGAAGACAGGTAAGGGGGTCTGTTGTTGTCTTAAAAGATGGTAAAGTATCCCACTAAATATTTATGGGTGAGTTAATTTTATCAATTATCATTCCTAAAGTTACTTATACTTTAATAATAGCCCTCTGAATTTTGACAAAATCGCTCTAAGTGATCTTTAATCGAAAATGAACCACTTTATATGGAGCGCCAAGGCAGTTAGACTTTCTGGGAAAGTTAATGAAAAGGAAAGGAGGATTGAGCCTTCCAGATTTAAAATTGTACCGCTGATCTTCAGATCATGGGCTTTAGACAGTTATTTGGGTTCCCCGGATAATCCAAAATGGGACTGTTTTTCCAGAACATTATATCAGGCAGGTGTGGGGAAAATGTCCTTTATAAATTTGGGGCACCAAAATACTTTAAGAAACAAAAGCTGAAAACACTAAGATCAGCTGCAAGACTGGTATGAGATAAGGAAACATGTAAAATCCCTTACTATAGCACGTGGGCACCAGTTTTGGATTCCCCTGGAATGCCAGTTATTGAGGGCATATCTGAGAGTACCTCTTGAGTTGAAAGGAATAGTAAATTGGGGACAACTGATTGACAAAGGAGAGTTGCTAAAATGGGAAAAATTAACTGTACAAACCAATGGCTCTGTTACACCTTTTGGATCTCTACCACTGAAATCTTGTAGCTATAAAAAGAAAATGAAGTCCAAACAGTACATCATAGGGGGGCTTTAGAGGACACGACACCAAGCAGAAAGGAGGTAGCTATTTTGTATGCTGACCTTTTGGAGTGGGAAGAAAGAGGGATTCCAGCACCGCAGTGCATCTGGGACCCAGACTTGTCACCGACCACGGCAGGGAAATTGTGTCAAGTATCTATAAATTGCCTATATAAAATGGTCAAATCTGCATCACCTAGGAAAATCATTTCTTCACTATCTACAGAAGCTACTGGACCCCTAAAAAGCTGGTTAAGTTCTCCAACTCCCAGGAAGGTAGATTTAAGAGGTGTATGCTGAGTCAATTGCACACCATCCATATGCTTGTAAGCTGTCCAGCAGTAGAAATGTATTAGAATGATCCAGGTAAGGTCATTTGCAAGATACTCAAACAAGATCTCAAGGTAAGACCCTCCCTCATGAATTCTGGAATAACAGAAGAAGATGAGGATTACAAACTTAGTAAGATAGTAGGCTTTTATTTGACCTGATAATGACAGCAAAGACTTGATTTGTGAGAAGTAGACCCTAGCAACATCTCCCTTACTTCCATACTCAAGGGATGGTTAGCAAAACTACTACACTATTCAGAGCTAGGTGAGAAAAGTCTTAATATGTCAAGGGAGCATGATCGAATCGTTTTAGCATCTGGCGAAATTGGAACTTGGTCCTATGATAACGTCAATGCAAGGCTCTCATACAGTTTTCTGTAATAGACAAGGTTTCAAGTGAGCTATGCTCCACCAGCTAAGTACAAAACGATTTCTGGATTTGGGCACAACATAATATACAGATTGTACTGCCTGCCATACTGGAGTAGTCTATGCTTCCTCTTGGTGAGGAACAAAAATAAAAATAAAAAACACCAAACTGCCTAAAACGCATTTAATATTGGATGGGTGAAAGTTCCCTCTGTTTAAATTGGGGAAGAGCAGAAATCGTCACTCTTATAGGACAAAATACATTCCAGCTACCTATTTACTTGCCTTTCAACTTAGGTCTGCCCTATCTACCACTCAGAAAGCAAGAAATCTTGGCAATATATTTGATGTTAAGCTCTCATTCACCCCACTGCTCGCCAAACTCTTCACCAAATTGTACTGGCAAGATGCCTCACTTTGGGATGGATAGACTACCGCTATCTGAACTACAACAGCTTGCTAAAGAGCTTTACTGATATACTCCAGGCACTGAAAAAACAATGCTGAAGGATATTCTTAAATGTAGGTAAATTTGATGATTCCAATGGGCTCTAAAAATGTTCCAGTAGATTTCACTGGAAGATAGGATCAAATTCAAGACACTTGGCATCATTCACAGAGCCAACTGGAATAGAGTTCAATCATGGTTGAAATAACACAGCCCCTCACTACTATCCCACAAGAAACCTCAGATCAGCTACATCACATGTGCTTCCTCAATGCTGCTTCAAATGCCAGAAATATGAAGGATGATCCTTGGAAGTGTTGGGTTCTCAACTCTGTAATGCCTTGTGCCCCCAACTCAGAACTGAAGCAAACAGTTTTGTAAATGTAAATGTAAATGCATAGGTATTTATATAGCGCCGATGACCACTACGGGTATCTCAGCGCTGTACTCATACCGCTGAAGGAACCCTTCCTGGCTTTCTGTGTGAGGTGTCCACTCCTGGGCACCCCCATGGTGAGGCCAGGCATCCCAGCGCTGTTGGGGCCGTTGTGGAGATTAAGCAAGCTATTGCCCAGAGTTGCAGCGTGGGACCCAAGATTAGACTAGGCACTGAGGCGAGAATATCCGGTCCGCGGAATTTATAGCCCGAGACCCAGCCGCGACAGGAATCAAACCCTGGTCCCGGACCAGTGCTCTGCATCGAGGTCTGCCGCTCTAACCATTGAGCCACACTTTTCCACTATTCCGGAACCTTCTCAAAATCGAACACTGTAAGAAAGCCTCTGTGTCATGATCAAAAAATACCAGGTGTGCTATTCTTTTTTGTTATCGGAGAGTGACCAGCAGCATTTTATTTAACACAGAAATACATATTTTCACACTTTTGCACAAACACCTATACGCACGTGAAATCATACATCTTTGCATGTTCAACAAAAGTCACTAGTGGCTTTCTCCCAAACATGAAACACTTCAAGTGTTGGGTACTGTGGGGGTTTAATGGATCAGAAAGTGTATAACATATGCTGAGCAGCACATATGAATGTTCATCCACTAACTTATCTTCAAAGAATGTGTAGAATTTGTAGAATGCAGGATCTAGTGTTTGCAAATGTTTAAAAGTCCCATCACCACATTGAATAAGTGGCAGAATGTGGCTATTTATCAAATGACACTCACTAGCAATGTGCAAAATGTTTAGGGTGGGAATGCTCAAGAGCCATCTGTTGTAGTAACTCTGTATGGCTATCTTCTCCACAATGGTTTAGAAGGGATGGTGTTTGTTTAACTTCAAAGGAAAACGTTACTTACCTTTAGTAAACAATCTTTTTGGTAAATACTCTTCCTACCTGCACTTTCCTCACCTTTTGTGTATCCCCAAACAATAGATTGGATCTGGAAACTTTTACAACAGAACTCCTGGACTGATAATAGTGGAGGTAGTTATATCCTGCACCGAATGCAGCAAAGGTGTGACGTCACTAGAGATATTCACCCTTATGCATCAACCCAAAATCCAGTCGGTAAAATACCGATTCGGTAATAGCTCCTGGTATTAAGGAAAAAATACCCAATCCCAATGCATCAACCCAAAAGCAGAAATCGCTATTTAAGGAATCCTTAAATAGCGATTCTTTAAATAGGGATTCCTTAAATACCGATTCCTTAAATAGCGATTGCATTTAAGGAATCCCAAAGTGAGATTCCTTAAATGCAATGCATCAAAGTTAAAAAATTAGCGATTTCGCTAATAGGGGGAGCAAATTACCATGAAGATGAACTGCATGGTAATTTGCAAAGACTTTGAAAAATGCACTTTTGTGCATTTTTCAAAGTTTCATGTTGCGCACACACATGCCCTTAGAGCATGTGTGTGTGCAACATATGTGCACATATCATTTTCAGGGGTGCAACAGGGTGTCCTTTTGACACCCTGGCACCCTTGAAAGTGCTCCCGCTATTAGCGATTCGGTAATACCGAATCGCTAATACAGACTGGCTTTACATTCATTCCTATGGGCCTCCAAGCCCATAGGAATGAATGGGTAGGTATTCCTTATTACCGATTCGGTATTACCGATTCGGTAATAAGGAATATTAAGGAATCGCTATTTGAATAGCGATTCCTACATGCATAGCCTTTTGCTATTCCTTATTAGCGATTCCTTATTTTTCGCTAATAAGGATTCGCAAATGGCATTGTTGATGCATAGGCCCCATTATGTCATGCCAGCGCCCTCCTGTCAATTCTTCACCCAATTTTTCCGAGCCCTTAGAGGCAAAGGCACGGGCAGCATCAGATCAAGTTTGGATGTGCAGTGCAATTGGAACCTTAATAATTTCAGGAGTCTATGAGCATCCTTGAGAACAGGGAGGCTAGCAGGAACGTCAGCAATCTCCAGGTAGGTAGAGTATCCACCAGAAAGATCATAAACAAAGTTAAATAACGTTTTCTTCTGATGGATACGTCTGGTCAGGCTAGGAAGTTCAGCAGCATGGAATGAACAAAATGGCATAGTTTCCCACTTCCGAATCCAAGCAACAGTGCTTCGCAAAAATCTCTGCAACAGGAAAACCCCTGGCTAGTGATAATGTTGAAGCGTTTGCCCTATTGGAATGAGCACTGATTCCCTTTGACAACTCATTTCAAGCAATGCCATATCAGATTCTAATACAGAGAATGATCACACATGACAAGGTCCTCTTCTGGACCACCTTGCCCTTCTTGCTGCCTACATATCCCACAAAGAGTTTGTCATCAGACCCGATCTATTTAATCCAGGAGATATAATAACAGACCGTCCGATGAGGGTCCAAACGACATAACCTCTCTTCCTCCTTGGTGGGATGGGGAGGAAGATAAAGGGTGAGAAAAGTCATGGACTGCCCCATATGGAGGGGGTTACCATCTTGTGCAGGAAAAGTACCTTAGAAGCACTTTGCCTGGGTAGAAACAGGTGACTGAAGGGTAGACACACAGCACCTGCAGCTCTGACATGTCGCACTGAAGTGATAGCCACCAGAAACGATGTTTCCAAGATCAACAATTACAACAAGCACCTGTCAAGAGTCGTAAACAGGCTCCGATCATGAAGGTTAATACCAAATTGAGATTCCACTGGTTCATGACAAATGGTGCAGGACGAAACATAAGCAAGCCCCTTTAAAACTCCCATAACAATCAGGAATTTAACAAGGATTGGTCTGCAAGGCAAATGAATGCCAAAACAAATGTAGTGTAACCTTTACCTGTGCCCACAGCACAACCTTCTTGGGCTAAACAAAGTGAAAAACTAAACACCTCAAACAGGCATGCCTTCTAAAGGTCTGCATTTAATTCTGAACACAAGGCCACAAAACAGATGCACCATACTGGGTAAACTGAATTTATGGAGGGGAAACAAACTGACCAGATGACATCTTGTCCAGTGGCAGTTGGAAGGAGTTCAAGTGTCCTCACTCAATCTCCAAGCAAAAAAGGTGGAAGCACTGGATGTTGAATTTTAACACCAGCCCCTCTGTTTGGGAGACCATGTCTGCCCTGAGAGGTATTCGAAGCAGGAGCCACGGGTAGAGTCATAGGATATCTGCATACCCCACTCTTCTTGGCTATTGCTGGACAGTCCCAATGTCTTGGGCCTGGGTCATGGTGCAGATTTTTCAATACTTGGGGAATTAAGGGTAAGGAGGAAATGTCTAATGAAGCAGAAAATTCCACGTCAACCCAAGAACATTTCCTAAGGGTTCCCGCAACAGAAACTGGGGAGCACTGAACTGTGGGCAGTGGGCATACTTACAATTGGTGGGGAGGCTGACCGAAGGAGTGCCACACAGGACGAAGATACCCTGTACCACCTTCGGGTGGAAACAACACTCGTCTTCAGTAAGAACATGCGGACTAAAGCTGTCGCCTTTAGTGGTAAAATTGTACTGTGTTGAATTTGTATTAGTATGTTTTAAAATCAGAATTTGACAGTTAGCACACTGGGGGGCTTACCCACTCCGTCGCCAGCATACTCGCGCTCGATACCTGCCGAATCAGGGCAAGGCACCGAGCACCAGGGTTTTAGTGGCGGCCATCTTAGGGCGGGACAGAGCGGTGAGAGCGCTCTAGGCTCAGGGATAAAAGGAAACAGTCTCTCTCCGCGATAGCGGACGCGTTTTGAGCGGACGCGCCTCGTCTTCGCCGGAGTCCAGCCAGAGTCAGCCCGTCTGTGCCCGTCCGGGCCAGGCCGGGACTTAGGGCGCATTACTCTGCTTCTACGCTATACGGTATGATAACAAGTGCTACACTTAGGGCATTACGCCCCATTAACCATGAAAACTGCATAACCCTGAACCCGCTATTAGCTGGCTTACAAACATGCCCTGAATGTACTCTGTCCTTAACCAATTTTCAGCCCTATCGTGAAACCACGCAGGGTACGACTATCAAATCTCGCCAGCAGGGAGCGAGTTCTAACAATTTTATATTTTACTCGGTTAACTGCCGTTCACTAGCACAACATAAACTCGACATTTTTCATCTTTTAATGGAAAAAAAGCCTACCGCCTTATTTTTAACCGAGACCTGGCTTCATGAAGGATCAGGTCCAGACGTTGCCACGGCCCTCCCCCCGAACTATGCTATTGTAAGGAGGGACCGGGTAGGCCAAATAGGAGGGGGCATTGCCATTATTTACAGTAGAGATTTTGTATGTAACTTTGAACCTGCAGACATTCTTAACTGCGAAGCGGCATCATTTAAAATTACTCTCAGTCCCAATTTTACCTTCTCTGGCGTACTGGTCTATCGACCGCCA
This sequence comes from Triturus cristatus, assembly GCF_964204655.1. Taxonomy (NCBI): domain Eukaryota; kingdom Metazoa; phylum Chordata; class Amphibia; order Caudata; family Salamandridae; genus Triturus; species Triturus cristatus. The sequence goes on from NC_140589.1 coordinate 866,981,093, forward strand.
GTAAATAATCCCGCCTGGTCAGATAATTTGGTAAACTTTATCCTACCCGAATACCTGAATGCTCAAAACTACACGGTTCTTGGAGATCTAAATCTTCATCTTGAAGACGACAATAATAAGACCTGCAAGAACTTTATAGACGACTTCACGGTTTTAGATATGACGGTACGTAACAAGGGTCCTACGCATAGAGCTGGACATTTGTTAGACCCTATCATAACAAACATGAAGGAACTCTCATGGCTTAACACTACTCCTGTTCTCTGGTCTGATCACTTTCTTTTACGTTTTGCCATCTCACTCAAACCTATAAAACGCCCAGTTACGACCCATCTAGAATCCTGTAGGAGAAATTGGAAATCCCTAAATTTAGAGGATCTCAATAACGCGCTGAGGAAAGACCACCCATGCTTAGATGGAGACATGGAAAGCATAGCAGAAGCCACACAAAGATGGCTAAACGGTGCAGCGGATTCTTGCGTACCTTTATCCCGCTGCAAAGGAAAAATACATCGCCCTCCTGCCCCCTGGTACACTGAAGCTCTCAAGAAAGAAAAATCCACATGTAAGAATCTTGAGACGCAGTGGCGAAAAAACTATGAACTTCATCAAAAAGAAGTATACCGTAAAGCCAGAAATAGCTATCATTCAGCATGCATGAAAGCTAAAGCATGCTATGTTACCACCAGCATTAACATGGCCGTAAATAAATCCCAGACTCTCTTCAATACCGTAAGAGAGCTGGCTGGTGAAAATTCAAGAGCAGAACCTACCCCTCTTAATACCCAGCAATGTCAAGACCTGGCTTCGTTTTTTACTGACAAAATTGATAATATTGTCTCTAACATCAAAAGAGACAGCATAACCACGCATAAACATTTTAACATCCCTCAAGTTGTCAGAGGAAATTGTCATCTCGGGGCCTGGCCTCCTATTAATCTGAATATACTGAAGGAACTCTTAAAATCGATCAAATCAGGTTCCCCACATGACATCATTCCTATCAGTATTCTAAGTAAACTAGAGGACTCGGCTATGGTCCCCATAGCGGAAATACTGAACGCCTCCATTGAGCAGGCCTCAGTTCCTGCTCTATGGAAACATGCTATGGTCACTCCTCTACTCAAAAAACCGGCCGCAGACCCTTTGATACTGGCCAACTACCTCCCAATTTCATTGCTGCCTGCCTTCTCAAAAATTCTTGAGAGGCACATCCACAAAGCACTCTCATTCTATGTGGAAAAAAACGAGCTTCTTCACTCGTCCCAATCTGGTTTTAGGAGTGGTTATTCCACTGAGACGGCCCTACTTGGGGTCACGGAAAAAATCAGGGAGTTCATGGACGATGGCCAAACGGTAGCATTGGTCCTGTTGGACTTAAGTGCGGCCTTCGACACCATTTCTCACTCCATACTGCTTGACAGGTTGGGGGAGAATGGTGTCGAGGGCAAGGCACTTGAGTGGATTAGATCATACTTATCCCTCCGCACTTTTCAGATCTCTTCCTCGGAGGCATGCTCTGAGATATTCCACTCTCCTCATGGTGTGCCACAGGGGTCGATACTGAGTCCGCTGTTTTTTAATTTGTACCTTCGTCCATTAGCAGATCTTGCTGAAAAATTTGGCCTTGTTTTAATGACTTATGCAGATGACTCTCAAATTCTGTTCTCTCTTTCAAAATCTGACTCATCTGCTCCATCTGCACTGAAAATAGGCCTTCAGGAAATATTTAATTGGATGTCAGTTAACCAACTTAAATTAAACGGGGAGAAAACGGAGGTCCTCCTTTTGGGAAACAGCAAAGATCTCTGGAGCGATCCCCACTGGCCATCATCGTTTGGTAAACTTCCACCTCTAGCCTCTCAGGTCAGAAACCTTGGAGTCATCATAGATGATAGTTTATCTATGACGCAGCAAGCCAACAAAGTGGCTGGTATATGTTTTGCCATTCTTAAATGGCTTCGTAAAATTGCCTGGATGTTACCCCCTTCCACCCAGAAGACCGTAGTCAATGCCTTAGTGACATCTCGGCTTGACTACGGAAACATCTTGTACCTGGGCTCAAACAAAGTGGTAGTAAGACGGCTGCAACTGGTGCAAAACGCCGCTGCCAGACTGCTTTGCAGAATCCCCAGATCCGTTGGGATCACCAAGCATCTTAGGGACCTGCATTGGCTCAGGGTCGAAAACCGGATTCGGTTCAAAACTCTGATTTACCTATTTAAAATCAAAGCTGGTATTGCCCCTAAATATCTACAGGACCTTGCTAAACTCTATCTTCCCAATCGCAGCCTCCGTTCAGGCACTGCTGCGATTTTTGTGGTACCAAGGTTCAAGCGGGCTAGAATAGGCGGAAGATCATTTTCCTATTTGGGCCCAACTCTGTGGAACACCTTACCTATCCATATACGTAAGGAGGAAAATTTCATGATCTTTAGAAAAAGCATAAAGACCTGGTTGTTCGATAAATAATGTGTTTCAATTTTGTTTCTTTCCAGTGGATGTTTGTACGTTACGCTGGTCCGGCGCCGGGAAACCCTTTGTGGGTAGCTGTGCGCCTTACAAGTGTTATAAAATAAAATAAAATAAAATAAATAAAATAGCCTGTGAGATAGTTGGCGACCAACTAGTTTCAATGCACCTATGCCCAGTTTGAGAGTCTCGGAGCTTCCCAGCGCCACCCTACTTGGTGACAAACCACATCAAGGTGAGGTTGTCTGTCAAGATCTGAATTGATCAGCTGCAAAGGTCACATGTGAAGGCGTTCAGGGCCAGGTGAACCGCCCGTAATCAATTCCTCAAGGTGCATTTCCAACATCAAGGTGGAGGCACTCACCACTTCTGTGGCCACAGCTGGTGGTTAATGAAAGAACATCTTGTGTGCTGGATTCTCCTTTACCGAATATTAAAGCAATTAAATCAAAATGTCTGGGGATATCCTGATGATGCTCGACAAATAGCCCGTGTTGTGACCACTGCAGACATGTGCCAGCGAGCATGACCAGTAAATTGTAGGAAACCAGATCTTGAAGACTAAGAACTGTAAGGAGTAGAACACGAGCTCCCTCCTGAAACATCGGAATCATATTATGAATTCTCAGATCCTCTGGGGGGAGGGAAAGCTTACGAAGAAGTTATTTACAGTATGTTTCACTGAAAAGGAGGCACTTGGAGGGCTCCAGGAGTGACTTGTGAAGGTTAATGGAAAAGCCTAATTCGAACAGACAATTGTAGCAAGCCCACCCTGAGCAGCAAATCACCTGGTATAGGAAACTGAGGTTCCCAATCTGTGCAGATGTGCTACAACCACTGCAGTAACCTTGGTGAATATTCGGAGTACTGATATCAGCCCAAACCGGAAGACTGTAAACGGGTACTGGGCGGTGCCTACCACAAACCGAAGGTACCTCTTGGATGACTGCAGGATGGGTGTATAAAAATACACATCCTGCAAGTCAGGGGACACCAACCAGTCCTATGCTTCCACTGCCAAAAGAACCTCAGCCAGGAACAGTATCTTAAACTCTTCCTTGTGATGGTTAAAGTTCGAGAGCCTGAGATCTAGGATCTGATCCAGACTACTGTCCTTTTGGGAACCAGAGAGTACAGCAAATAGCACCCCTGCTAGATTTCCTGATGTGGGAGCAACTGCTCCTTTAAGCAACAGGGCCGTCATCTCCTGTTGTGGTATTCCAAGGTGATTCTCAAACTATATGGATTGATGGGAGGAGTTTGGAAAGAGGCCTGATGGAAGGGAGGGGAGAAGACCTTTTCTTTTATCTGTAAGATCCAGTATGCCACCAAGCCTTCAAGGCCTGAGCAAGACAATACCCACCCTTGAACTGGATGTGTGTGCTTCTTCAAGAAGGAAATAAAGCTGTTTCCTGGTGGTGCAGGGGAGGACGAGGAGGAGGGCTGCTATGCCCGTCACCTGCAAAGTTGTGCTTCAGGTGGACAGGCAAACCTGGTACTACCATGGCCGGCATCTTCCACAACTTATGTGTTGTCTTGTGAGGGGGGGAATTCGTATTCATTCATTTGAGGACCAAACACCTAGCCAAATATAACTTCTTGTGTATTACTTCAAGCTTTTTCGATTCCCTGTCATGAGGTGCCGTGGGAAAAGCCTCCTGTCTTTGCTTAGTACATGAAAATACTTGCACTAAAATGCTTTCCATCAAAAGATGGGTGGAGAGGAAGTCTAGGTCGACCATTGTTGGCCAGTAATGTCATGCAGTCAAAGGTTTGCCCATGCCATTTTTATGGGCTACATGTGAGCACTGCTAAAGGGAAGAAGTGGTTCAGTCACTGTTGAATTGGGTTGAAGGAATTCAGTAAGAATTTTTTATTTGGTCTTCACCATTGGAAGAGGCAGTTTCAGCACTTTTGCCGCCTTCCTCACGACTGCTTCAGAGGAAGCGACCTCCAGAGGTGTTGCCCTGAAGGGCACTCCATTTCAATGCCCGGTGATGTGTCCTGACCACTGGCATGTTTCAGAGCCAGACAATCGGCAGTGTCAGATTCAGCAGGAGTTCACCTTGAGCAACTATTGTGTAATTAGGACAGGATCAGAGACCGATCCAAACAGATCCTCCTTCGCTTGCCAGTACTCTGTCTGCAAGACAGGACCAGGCTGTATACTCTGTATCGGGTCTTCAAGGCGTGTGGCAACCTGTCACTTTTCTGATGACATACTTTGATGAATTATATCAGCCCGCACTATTTACATACTTCCAAGCGATATGAAACTTTGAGTAAGAATTTAAAAATATGTTTTAGGGTAAGTATACTTGTATCCTGTGTGGAAGTATTTTTGATGTATGCTGTTATGAACTAATGTTGTACACAAAAGTTAGTGCAGTAGATAATATAAGCATTCACTCATAGATCTACAATCAGGCAAAAATGTTTTTTTTTTAAACTCAGTCCGGCCCATTTCAATTACCAAACTTGCTTGACAATAAAAGGTGCACATGTGCAAAAATGGGCATGCATGTGCTTTCTGCAGTTTGGAACCTCAGCATTATAGGTTCAAGATATCAATAGGTGGAGATAAAGTGAGGTTGGATGTGACTTACTGGTTGTCGCACACTCTTTCATAGCTCCAACTTCCTGTGATTATGTGATATATAGCACACAAACTAATCAGTCCACTGACCGAGTAATAAAGTTGAGGTTTGAATATACAAAAGTAAAACTAATACTTTGCTTTCCTGTAGCTACTGCAGTCTTCGAAAATACATAAAAAATTGTGAAAACATATTCAGTCAGAAAAGCACAAGATGAAAGAGAACTAGATGTATTCACGCTGCAGATAGGCTTTCAAATGCAATTAAGAGGACTACTAGCCGCATCAAATTTCACTGTGAGTTGCCAAGGGTTTTTAAGGTAACCAGCTAAGTGCAAAAGGATCTAAAGTGATGTTTGCAACAGTGTTCTGCTCGATATTGGATTTGGCGAGGGAAAATATGCACAGGTATGATGGATGGTTTATTGCATCTGCGTCTACATAGGCTGTACCCATTTGAACTTGTTGAAGAACGGCTCGTCCGAGGGTGCTCAGAGATCCTGTCAGCACTAGCTTTCCTCCAATACACTCTGTGCAGCGGCATATTTATCTGTATCCATTGTAAGATTCTGCCTCAGTGGAATAGTGGTAAGGAGTGATTTCCCCTCCCTGTACCTCAATGTCCAATTCTGTCCCCCCCCCCACCTCCTCTTTTCACCTCAGCCTCCTCTAGTTGCACTATCTCTTTACACTTTATCTCACATGGGCTACTACCTCTGCCCCTCAGATAGTGACTCTTGCTGTCTTTTTCTAGTTGTTACGTAAAGGACTGCGCTGCCCTTGTGGCTACGACTGCAATTTACACACATTGTAAATAGCTAACTAAAATAGCTGGCTGCGGACTGTTTGGCAGCCCCGTATCCAGGAAAATGTTACTACAGTATGGCCATGGCTATGCAAATGGCCAGATCCTTGGATCCTGCGTGCCTGCGAGGGCTGGAGGACGAGAGAGTGAGAGAGAGAGAGAGAGAGAGAGAGAGTGAGAGAGAGTGAGTGAGTGAGTGAGTGAGTGAGTGAGTGAGTGAGTGAGTGAGTGAGTGAGTGAGTGAGTGAGTGAGTGAGTGAGTGAGTGAGTGAGTGAGTGAGTGAGTGAGAGAGAGAGAGAGAGAGAGAGAGAGTGAGAGAGAGAGGGAGAGAGAGAGAGAGGAGGGTGAGAGGGGGAGGGCGAGAGAGAGGGGGAAGGAGGGGGAGAGAGAGAGAGAGAGAGAAAGAGAGAGAGAGGGGGAGGGAGAGAGAGAGAGAGAGAGAGAGAGAGAGAGAGAGAGAGAGATTACTTACCTTCGGTAATGCCTTATCTGGTAGAGATATGATCTAGCCACAGATTCCTTACCTTTGAACTTCCAGGCGTCAGGCTGGATCAGGAAGATTTTTCTTAGCAGTACCCCTGCGCACCGGTAGATGGCGTTGGTCGACTGTGTGATGTCGACAATGTCGTGTTCGTTGTCGTCGTGATGTCCGCGTCGTCAATATAACTGCCACTCCAGCGCCTGACATCTGTACTTTTCACGACTTTCCACACCAGAAGTGCGAAGCCATGAAGTGACTGACCATGGTGGGTTAAAAAATGAACAGCTAGGTCCCTGAAGGGGGACATCCCTGACACTTAAAACCAATTCCGCAGTGCAGGGAGGATGGGTGGGTCGGTAAGGAATCAGCGGCTAGATCAGGTCTCTGCCAGATCAGGTGTTACCGAAGGTAAGTAACTTATCTCATAGAGACATTTAGCCGCAGATTCCTTACCTTTGAACAGATACCCAAGCAGTACCATCCTCGGAGGAGGAACTACGCAAAGGTTTAGACCAGAAAATCCTGCAAAACAGAGCAGTGGAACAGGCCTTTTCTGCGAACCTGGGAGTCCAGGCAGTAGTGTCTGGTGAACGTGTGCAGAGATGCCCATGTGGCTTGGCAAATATACGAGACAGTAACACCAAACTGGAGATCCGTGGTGGCTGCCTTTGCCCTTGTGGAAAGGGCCCTAAGCCCTTCAGGGGAATCCTTCTTCGCTAAGGAGTAACACATTTTTATACAGAGGATGACCCATTGGGATATAGTCCTCTTTTGGACAGCACGGCCTTTCTTTGCACCCACGTATCCTATAAAGAGTTGATCATCCACTCGGAACTCTTTGGAGCGACAACGCTCTTTTTGAGTCCAGACAATGGAGACGCTCCTCTTCCTTGGAAGGATGCAGGGGTGCATAGAATGTGGGCAGGGTAACCGACTGTCCCAGATGGAAGAGTGTTACCATCTTAGGAAGAAAGGATGCCCTAGTCCGGAGTACTACTTTGTCCGGAAAGACCGTCAGGTAAGGAGGCTGTGAAGATAATGCCTGCAGTTCACTAACCCTCCTAGCAGAGATTATTGCCACCACAAAAAGCTGTCTTGATAGTGAGCAACCGCAGAAGATAGTTATGCAGTGGCTCAAACGGTGCACACATCAGAAAAGTGAGAACCAAATTAAGGTCCCACTGTGGCATGATGAAAGGTGAAGGAGGAAACAAATGGGTTAACTCCTTCAAAAATCTCTGCACCAGAGGAGATTTGAAAAGAGAGGGCTGGTAGCCGGAGAAAAGAAGAAAGGGCCGAAAGGTAGCCCTACAATGTGCCCAGAGCAGAGCCCTGCTGGGCCAAAGAAAGTATGAACAAGAGGACTTCAGATAATGGAGCAGATAGGGGGTTGATAGACCGGTCTGTACAATATTTGTTCCATTGGCAGGCATATACAGATTTTGTGCAGGGACGCCTGGCAGCCAAGATACAGACTTTGGGAGGGAGTTCAAAAGCTGTCAACTGTCACCACTCAATCTCCAGCTAGGAGGCGCAGAGTGGACAGGTTCGGGTAGAGAACCCTCCCCTGCTGCTGTGACAGAAGATCCTCCCGAAGAGGCAGCCTGAATGGAGGATCGATGCTGATATCCAGAAGCTCAGGATACGAAACTCTCTGTGCCCAGTTCAGAGCCACAAGAATAACTTGTGCCCAGTTGCTCCTGATCTTCTTGAGCATTCTTGAAAGGAGTGGTATGGGCGGAAAGGCATATAGGAGGCCTGCGCTCCACTCGCGGCGAAAAGCGTAGCCGAGCGAAAGCTGTCTTGGAAATTCCAACGTGCAGAACAGCTGACATTGCGCGTTCTCTTCGGAGGCGAACAGATCTAACCAAGGCTCTCCCCGCCGCTGAAAATAACCTTGTGCCACCTCCGGATGGAGATGCCATTCGTGATCCGCAAGGCACCTTCGGCTGAGCTCATCCACCCTGGCATTCAGAGAACCGGCCAGGTGTTGAAGCACCAGGGAAATGCTTTGATGTTCCAGCCAAGTCCAGAGACGCAGGGCCTCTTGATAAATAGTCCACAACCTCACTTCACCCTGTTTGTTGCATTACCACATTGCAGGAGTGTTGTCCATGAACACCTGTACGAGCCTTCCCTTTATTGTTGCCAAAAAGGCTTTCAGTGCCAGCCGGATCACCCAAAGCTCCAACAGATTGATATGGAGCTTGGCTTCCGCCGGAGACCAGAGTCCTCTGATCTCCACCTCCCCCAAATGGCCACCCCATCTCAGAAGGGACAAATCCGTCACTACTGTGAGATCTGGGTGGGGAAGAGAGAGGGCTTTGCCCTTGAACCAATCGCGGTCTGTTAGCCACCACTGCAGGTCTTTCGCAGTGCCCTCTGAAATCTGAACCAGGTCGGTGAGACTTCCACGATGCAGTGCCCATTGGAACTTCAGGTCCCACTGCAGAGCCCGCATGTGCCACCGTGCATGGGTCACTAGCAGGATGCAGGAGGCCTTGAGGCTCAACAGCCTCAGAGTCATTCTCACCGGAATCCAAGATAGAGGCTGAAACATCAGTATCATAGCCTGAGTATCTTGGACTTGCCGTTCGGGTGAATAGGCCAGAAACTACACCGTGTCCAGAACTGCCCTAATGAAAAGGAGCATCTGAGAGCGAGTCGGGTGTGACTTCGGCACGTTGATAGTGAACCCCAGCGAATGCAGGAGGTTCGCCATAGCCTGGAGGTGGGAGACAACTGTTTGGGGCGAGCCTGCCTTCAACAACCAGTCGTAGGAATAGGGGAAGACTGGAACCCCTGATCGCCGCAGATGGGCTGGGACCACCGCCATCACCTTTGTGAAAACCCTAGGGGTGCTGGTGAGACCAAAGGGGAGCACTGCAAATTGAAAGTGCTCGTGACCTGCGTGAACCGCAGGTAGTGACAATGGGCATGCAGGATGGGAATATGGAAATAGGCATCCTGCAAGTCCAGCGCTACAATCCAGTCTCCTCGGTCCGAGGCAGACAAGAGCTGAGCAAGAGTGAGCATCTTGAATTTCTCCTTTTTGAGGAAGTAATTGAGGGCTCTGAGGTCTAGGATAGGACGAAGGCCTCCGTCCCTTCTCTGGGACCAGGAAGTAGCGGGAATAGGAACCACTGCCTACTTCGGGCCCGGGAACCCTCTTTATAGCTCCCTTGGCCAAGACAGTTGAGACTTCCTCGCGGAGCAAAGCAAAGTGATCCTCCGTCAGCCGATCTTACACTGTAGGCATAGATGGAGGGGTAGTCTCGAAGTTGAGGGAGTAGCCCCTTTGGACAATTTGCAACACCCACCTATCCGATGTAATGTTTTGCCATTGGTGGAGCTGATGGTGTATTCTACCACCGACTGGCCGAGAGTGAGCCTGAGGAATCGGACTAGGAAGGTTTTGCGGTGGAGGAGTGGATGGTGGCTTGGCTCGACTTCTGGTTCCCCGACCCACAAGGCCGGCGTGAACCGAGACCACGGCCCAGCAGCGGTTGCTGAACTTGAAGTGCCCTCTGACTGGAATAGGGTTGGCACGGCTGATAGCCCCTTCTGTAGCCACAAAAGGAGCGAAAACTGGATGAAGCCCTGGGGGCGGTAGTGAGGCCCAAAGACTTGGCCGTGGCCCGTGAGTCTTTAAGGCGCCTTGTCTCCGAAGAGACAGGAGCCATCTAAGGACATGTCCATGAGGTTAGCCTGGACATCCCCCGAAAAACCAGATGTTCTCAGCCAGGCGTCGTGACGAACTGCCACTGTTCTGAAAAACGCTCTACCTAGTGAGTTTGTCATGTCCAAACCACATGTGATGGCGAACTTAGCTGTGTGCCTCCCATCTGATATAGCTTGGGTGAGTAGAGCCCGGTCCTCCTCCGAGACTCTGGGCAGCACCTGGACTACCAAATCCCACATGGAATGGGAGTAACGGTCTAAGAGGCATGCGGTGTTTACCGACCGCACTGCTCAGCTGGTGGAAGGAAAAGTTTTCTTTCCGAAGTTTTACATGCTCTTGGATTCCCTGTCTGGGGTGCAGAAGGGAATGCGCCATGGGAAGTGGAAGCTTGGCTCACCAAGCTTTAGGGGGTGGAGTGGGTGGTGAGGAAAAGTGGGTCGCCCATTGCAGGCGGGCGATCGTCTTATTCACAGGCGCCCCTGTGATGGGTTTGGACCATGTCCCCAGAAGGATGTCTGTCAAGGCCTCATTGAAAGGCACTGGGGGTTCCGAGTTCGAGACCCCAGGCTGCAGGACCGGTGTCAAAACATTCATCTTGACCGCCACTGGAGGAAGCTGCAGGTCAAGGACCTCCACAGCCCTACGCACCAACATGGCAAAAAATGCTCCCTCCTCCATAGCCAGGGTAGGAGGGGAAAGCATGCCAGAGTCTGGGGAGGTGTCCAGACCACTGCCTTCACCCAATTCCTCGTACCAGTCCAGATCGTGTTGTTGCGGGACTTCTAAGGGATCCTGCTCCTTCTCCCAGTCCTCTTCCTCCATTCCTAACCCTTCCGAATAGGGCAGAAAAAACCCCATGGAGCCATACGGCTCTGTCGGTTCCGGTCTTGGCGTCGGAGGACGCCCAACCGGCTCCGTGTCATCGGAATGAGGATAGGGAAGACATCGCTGGTGAGCGCTGGAAACGCCAAAGACCTTGGCGCTGGATGCAATGCCGGGGAAGGTTGCTGTGGAGGTGCGACCAGCATCGGTCCAGACCCTGGTCCACTCGGAGGCCATGGCACTGGGGCCAGAGCCGTCGGCATAGGAACCACAGGGGGGCCTCCGTCTTCTGAGCCTGCGGGGGCCGACGGCGGGCAGGCAGGATCACTTGAAGGAGATGAGCAGGCATTATTTTCAAAATTAAAAATACAATTGTAGTTTATGATGTTGATAACGTCACATTTTCCCATGCTGTCAGAGACATTCAAAATGTTTGATGTTGGTTTTGCAAAAATGTTGATGAAAAATTGAATAATGTATCTTACTGCTCAGATCACTATCTTTTATATCAGGCTATTCGTGCATTTACTGCGAACACAAAAGATTCAATGGGTGTACTGCCACTATATTAAATACACTACATAAGTGGTTCTTAAACTTTTGACTTTAATGACCCCCCAGTAAATCATTACTGGAACTCAGGGACCCCAGGCTAAGCATTCGAGGTTATTTGAATGTAGTTGCACACCAATGCCTGATGCAATACATTTTAACTGGATACGAGACAATATGATCTGATCCACTTTACAACTGATGAAACATTGCAGACGGACAATACAGTATACACAACCAGAATATAACTGCAAATTCCAGGCTCGAAATTGGTTTCTGTTAAAACAGGGTATCTGTTTTTAACACCACTACCAATTGATGGAGTCAATGTCACATTAGAATGATACAACAACGAAAAACACCATGCAGGATACTTGTGTACCTGCCATCCTGCTTAAATCACAAAGCCTAAGTATACAGTATTTGATGGATGGAATACTTGAATTAATCTCAGCCACTGGTAATTACTTGGGGCCGCATTCTGATCCATTGCTATTTTGCACACCATATCACCTTAGATTGGACCCAGCTATATTCAAAGCCCGTCTTGACCCTACTCCAATGGGAACAGTCCAGCCCGAACTGCCAAGCCCAGTCCTCCCTGAACCGAAACACAGGCAACCCAGGACCGGCTTTGCCTTGTTATTGATTCATCAGCCGGGTATAGCTTGGTGCCAGTCACACAGTGTGCACCGGACCCAAGTCTGGGAAAAGAACAATAGATTGGGATGTGGCCCCAACTGACTGTCAGTGGCTTTGATTAATTAAAGCATTCTGACTCTCACCTTATTGTCTTTGCATTTGATGCCCTAAGTGCACTGGAGATTTCCAGGTGTGGGTGCCGGGCACACTGTGCCACTGGAACCAAGCTATACCCGGCAGAAGAGCCTTAACTAGGGTGAAACCTAGTCCTGGGTCGCTTGTGTTCCAGTTCACAGAGGACCTGGCCTGGCATTTCGGGCTGGACTGTTACGGCTGATAATGGGCTGGGGTCAGACTGAGGTGGCTGGGTGGGTGAAAAACAATAGACTGGAATGCAGCCCAAGCGATTGCCGGTGGTTGAGATTAATTTCAAGCATTCCATCCATCTCCTCGTCTTTTTTGTAAATCACAAAGCCTACAGTTCTTCATAGTGCATAAGACTATTTTTCACAGACATCAATCAATATCAGTTAAAAAATCACTGCTAGATCACTGTGAGAAGTTGAAGAGTATCGATAAAAATCAATACTAAAATCTTTCAGCAACAAAATTGTAGTTTTGCACCGCACTGTAAAGCCATAAAAAGAGGTAATACAGATGCAAGATATCCACAATTCCCTCTTTAAAGAGTAGCACCGCTCATCTAGTGTTCACTTGCTACATTATCCAGCTATCATTAGACCCAACCATTAGCAGGGCTATTTTGGAAGCACCATTAATGGCATTAGCAAGTAAACCTGATCCATGTTACAAGAACGAGGATATGGCTGAAAAAGAATACTCCATATAATGGAATTAATGGCTTGCTGAAATAAAAAGCTGCAGACCAAGAACGTCCGGAAACATTCTGAGGGAGATGTAATTTACAGAGAATGCTGCCTATCTGGGATATAAATTTGATAATTTGCTGGAACTGCTTTGAGCCGAAGGTGAGGGTATCTAACATTGTTCTCACCACTCATATTAAAAATGGGCCGAAAGTAAGGTCTCCAAGCGCTGTGTATCAATCTTCCAGTATTTGTGATGGGATGTTCAAGTGGAGACGAGGCCTGAACAAATGTTTTATTACACCAGCAAAATCTCATAGCATTCTAAATTAAGTTATTCGCAAAATGTGCTGAATCTTCAGCACTTCGCATTCTGAAAAACGTTCATTTTTGCCCACCGGAGACTCTCTTGCCAAGTGATATTTTCTAATAAAATCAGTTTACTCCTAGTAACTCATGTGACTTTTTAGGTCTCACCTATGCAGCGCGCATGCGCTACATAGGAGGGCCTTTAGCCGTCGCTCTGCTCATTTTCAAGCACACACTCGTGCTTGTGGCGGTATCCACCTTGCGGGAGCGAGCAGCGGTGCGCCACAAGCACGAGTGCAGTGCTTGAAAATGAGCAGACTGCGCGCGCACGCACCATGCACCACTCCCGGGCTCACCTCCTGCTCCTCTTCTCTCCTGCGCACGCGCACCACTTCCGGGCTTGTTTTCATTCCTCTTAAAGCCCTGCTTCTAGGTCGGTGTCAGGTGAGGAGAGTCCTCTTTCCAATGCATTGCGATTTCTCGCCCTGCCAAGTTTATAAACTTAGTCCCGGCTTTGTCTGTCTTGGGACGGGGCATCGGGCCCAGCAGAAATGTTTCTGTGGTGTTTAAATGGAGCCTGGCTGTTATACGTTTGCCATAGTCACAAGCTTCAGTCCGTAAAGTGTGCAATTTCGTGCGATGCCTCCTCATCAAAATATGCGTGGTCCGAGCAGCTCTGGAGGCATGTATGCGACACCGTGATGAACTAACTGTGTAACCGTGAAGGGTTCAAGCGGTAGATGTAGTTAAACTGCAACAGTTTCAGTGGTGCATTCCTCGAAATCTGTTGGATGCGTCTCAGAACCCGACACCAATCTTTGTCCGTAAGGTCTATCTATAAGTCTTGGCACAAGCCGTGTCTAATTCTGCGCTGCGTCGCCCCCCTCCCCCCCCATCTTTCCCGGTGCTCTGTACACGTTGGTAACCTGTGCTTTGTGGAGCTCCACATCAGTTCCCAAGTCAACTCCCCCCCACCATCTCCTTAATCGCCGCCTCCCTTCCCACCCTCCTCTTCGCTCCACACACCGCTGCACACGACCCCCAGCCAGGAGGCCTAAGAGCCCGCCACCTCTTCTCCCAGGCTCTGCCGCTGACCGCGGCCCCCGCAGGGGGCCACTCGGCGGTCGGCGCCTTAGTGGCCCCGGTCACCCCTCCCCACTCCATACTTCGGGGGGGGCGGGGGCAGGGTTCCTGATCGTGCCCCCCTCCGTGTAGGGGGCCGGAAGTGACGCGAAAGGCGCGTCACTTCCGGGCCCAGGTGTGAGGGGAAGGCTATTTAGCCTTCCCCCACCCTCACTGGCGACCTCTTTGTCGCCCACCTCGCCGTTCGCCTCCTCGTGCTCCGCCGGCCCCCACGGCTTTGCGTTCGTCGCCTCCACGCTTTCTGGTGAGTCTTGCTGCACCCGCTCCGCCCCGGCCCTGTCCCTGGGCAGTACCAGGTCGACGGGGCCCTGTGGCGAGGATTGCCACGGGCGGAGGGGAGGCAAGATTGGGGGCTGGGGAGGCGGGGGTTTGGGCAAAAGAGCGCGATGCTTTATCTTTCCTGGACCGTTGCGGGGTTTGGGGAGCGCGGCCCGCGCAGGGGCCAGTTTCCGTGCCACGAGTGGCGAGATCGGCATTGGGTGCCGATTAGAGAGCTCCACGGCCTGCCTACTCCTGGGCATCGGGCATCGCTGTTGCAGAGAACTCGAGGGCAGCAGTGCAGGACCCGGGGCGGTTTAGCGCACTTTTTAGAGCATGGTGCTACTAGCGCATGGTTAAGGGGAGAGAATGTGGTCCGTCGGCCGCGCCGCCGCCCCTAGTGCGCAGTGCAGGATCGGGGGCGGGTTAGCGCACTTTGCGAGAGCATGGTGCCACTAACGCAAAGGTGAAGGGGAGAGAATGTGGTCCGTCGGCTGCGCCGGCGCCTCTGGTGCAGGAAACCAGGGTTCGAGCTCGAGGTCACACATCTTGTGTTTCTGGGCAAATCACTTATCTCCCCGTGCCTGTAGGTGTAATGTAAAGCGCTACAATATCTTTCGAGTGCGCGGTATATAAATACGCAGCAATAATAATTTGGCAAGTACGTTCCCCGGGTTTGGCCGCATCTTTGGGGCATGCCATGTGTAGCGCTCGGAGCGTCGGGACATCGGGCTCCACATCCGGGTTTTCCTGGGCAAATCACTTATCTCCTGATCTCCCTGTGCCTGAATGTGTAATGTAAAGCGCTCCAATATCTTTCGAGTGCGCGCTATATAAATACGCAGCAAATAAAGAATTTGGCAAGTTTGCTTCCCGTGGGGCCGCATCTTTGGGGCATGCTATGTGTAGCGCTCTCGGAGCGTCGGGTCATCGTGTTCCACATCCGGGTTTTCCTTCATGCTATGTTTAGCGCTCTCGGAGCGTCGGGACATCGTGCTCAACATTCGGGCTTTCCTGGGCGAATCATTTATCCTGGGCACATCACTTATCTCCTGATCTCCCCGTGCCTGAATGTGTAATGTAAAGCGCTCCAATATCTTTCAAGCCGCGCTATACAAATACGCAGCAAATAAATGATTGTGCAATTTCAATTGCCGTTGGGCCACATCTTTGGGGCGTGCACTGTGTAGCGTCTCGGAGGGTCGGGACGTCGTGCTCCACATCCGGGTTTTGCCTGGGTGGATCACTTAATCTCCCCGTGCGCAAATGCAACCGGTGCTCATTAAAGCGCCGTCATTTATGTCGCGCGGTGCTAACCTGCATGGGAAGCGTTAGGTAAATGTTTAAAGTCCGTCGCGCAGTACGCAACGTTAATGCAGGCAAGGGCTAAGTGGACGTGTAAAGCGCAACTATACATTCGCGCTGTACGCTCCGACAACAATAATTAGGTATCGCGACGGGCGCTCGATTTTAGCGCCGTCACACCTTCGCGCCAGTCAAACCTAATTTTAATTAGCCAAAAAGTATTGCGCAATGGTAAGTCTGGTGCCTACGGTCATAAATGGTCTCACATGACAGGTTTTCGAGTCCTGGGAACGCTGTCAAAGTGTCATAAAGTGGCGAAATTTCGGGTTTGAGGGGGCACCGTTGCATCTGGCCGGGGGGGCGATGGCTAAATGTGTAACGTAAAATCAGGGTGTGGCGCAGGCGCGCACCAGTCGCCGTGGTTGGGGTGGGGGGTAGAGGCGAGCGAGGTGGGCATTGTAAGAAGTGTTATGTATGACCACCCGTTAGGCTCTCGTCTCTGTGCTCCAGATCTACCCCCCCCCCAAAGGGCGGGCTGCGAGCCGCGGGTCGCGTCGTCATCCTGGGCAAAGCATTTATTCCCCGTGCCTCGAGTTGGGTCCGGGTGTAGGGACTGTAGCTCCAATGGCAGAACATCTGCTTAGCAGGCGGCAGGTAGCGGGATCGGTGCCCGCATGCCCCCAATATTAAAAGTGGATCCCCTTGGTTTCAGTCACTAACTAACCACAACGCAGATTGCGGACTGGTGGCGGCGCGGCCGCCCAGGGGGCGCGAACGCAGGTGGGAGCATCGTGGCTGCGTCCACATCCTGTGATAAGGGGCAAATCACTTATTTTCCCCGGGTAAGGTGTCCCATACACCCGGGCGACCTCGCGTGATGATTACCAAAGCAAATAATTACTAGTTGAGCATAGTGGCGCGTCTAGCACCTGTTACCCCGTCCCTGAATGATTAATGTACAGACGGTGACAATGCAGACAATTGTGTGACACGATAGGGAGCTCCAGCTCCATCTGCATACGTGGTGCTAGGGGAAGCGCTCCAAATCGGTCGCGCTGGATAGATGGTGCCATTATAGAGCCCTCTCTTTAAGGAGAGGCTGCGTGCTCTGCTGCCACTGCATAGGGCATGGCTCCCTCCCTGGTTAGGATGGCTCGGCATTACGTCTATTAGGCTTGCCAATTCCTCGCTGATTGAGCAGTTTTAGTTTGAAAACTAAAGGTGCAAAGTGTTGTGTGGTGCCAAGTTAAGGCGCTCCAAAAATTGAACATCACGGAATCTCCTTGACGGTGGTGTGGTCCGTCGGCTGCGCTACCGCCATTGGTGCGGGAATAGTTCTGCAGATAGCTCAGTTTGGTAGAGCGGGAAACACTTAATTGCAACGTCGTGGGTTTCAATTCACCGTCGTGGGTTTGATCCACGCAGTAGGCGCGAGGACTCATTGGCAGGTTTCGAGCCTCGTAGTCGCGTCCATTCCTGTGATTTTGGGCAAATCACTTATCCTCCCGTGCCTGATTCGGAAATGTACAGACGGTGCTATTTAAGGCGGGAGCTATAGCGCGGTGTAAAGGATCAATTACCGTCCGGCAGGGCGCACATTTTAGTGATCGCGGGTCCGTCGGCCTTTCGCCCGCGGGGCATACTTTGCAATGGCGGTCGCCCTCGCGAGCGAAGTAAATTAAAGGGGGTGCGGACGGCTTGAAGCCGCATACCCTGTGCCGTGGGAGCCGGTAGGAGTCTAGCGTGGGTTCACAGCCCCAATGCACCAGCACTGCAAGGCTGGGAGCTGCCTGGGTCCCCGCTGATCGCGGAAAGTGCAACCCCGGTGGCTCTCCCTGGTTAAGGTTAAGGTTATCGCCCCCCCTCCCGTCGGCTACGCTGCCGTTGAGGGTGGGGGGGGGCATGCAGTGGGCTGCGTGCGGCAGGCGCAATGGACCTGGCACGGGGATCGTTTAGTATGACACGAATCTTGTAAGCCCCGTGCTTGAATGTGTAATGTAAATAAGGTGCTCAGGTAAAGCGCTCCAACACCTTCAGGTCAGTTCGCGCTATATAATTCTGCAACATGTATTGCTGACTTCCTATATGGCAGATAAATGACACAAGTGCGTGCACTGTTCACATACGCGATTATGGGCATTAATAAAACCCCCGCACCTCAATGGAAAATCGGGTGCGGTGCTCGCGTGATCCGGTTTTGGGGATCGGGTAATATAATACGAATTTCTTAAGCACCCCCTGCGTGAGGATGTAATGTAAATACGGTGCTCATGTAAAGTGCTCCAAATGCCTTATTGTCGAGTTCGCACTATATAATATGCATCATGTAATTCCAGGCTTCCGATGAGGCAGCTACATGATACCAGTACATGCACTGTTCACATCAGGCGATTACGGGTATTACTAATCCCCCCACGCACCTCAAGGCTTAATCTGGTGCGGTGCTCGCGTGACCTGGAATGGGGATCGTGTTCTATGGTACGTATCTCTCACGCCCCCCGTACCTGTATTTGTAACGTAAAGACATTACTCATGTGAAGCGGTGCAATACCTTTGGCGTCTGGTTCGCGCAAATACAATATGCAACGTGTATGTGCTGGCTTGCTATAAGGCAGATACTTGATACAAGTGCAGGCATAGTTCGCAAGTTTTGCTCCAATACCTTCGGGTCGATTTCACGCTAGATAAATATGCAGCATGTATTGCTGGTTTCCTATAATGCAGACACATGATACAAGTGCACGTATTATTCACAAGAATTGCTTGTGCCCACATTCACGCGCAGTAAATGAATACGGGCATTACGACACCCCCTGCACCCGAATAGGTTATTCAGTCGGTGCTTGTGTCCGGTGCTCGATTAATTTCGCGCACATTACGGTTTGAGCTAATCACTAATCGACCGTGCCCGAGTACGTATGTTAATACCTATGGCTCATGTACTGCACTCCAACACCTTCGGGCGGGTCACGCTGGGACTCTGGGAAGATAATTTAATATCCACGTGCCCGATGATGCATATATATACAGTGCTCATGAACGGCGCGCGATTACCTTCGGATCGAGTTCACGCTGGGTTGCGATGCTAGGTAAATCAATGAATATCGCCGTGCCCGAATATGTATGCGAGCTGCTGGACCTGGTATGCCTGGGTTCCCGAGGGTGGTGGACCTGGCGGCTCATGATCTCACTCCCGTGCCCGAATATGTGTGTAAATATGTTGCTCATGCACAGCGTTGCCATAACTTCGGGTCGAGTTCGCGCGTCATAAAAGTGCTACTTACAGCAAGGGTCGCGCAGTCCGATCCCGACCACACGTGACCACGTGTCGCTCGTCTCCAACCTTTTGCTGAAAGGGGGCTTGGGTCGTTTGTCATTGTTGTTTGGCCTCGACACCCACCCCCCATTCCTTACGGCCTCGCCCTCCCAGGTGCATCAGTCCTTGGGCAGGGCGGACCATGGGGAGATAGTCCTAACGTAGAACGGTCATTGCCATGTTAGTGGCAGTTACACACGGGTCGCTGCCGACAGTCTAAAAGAGGTATGCTTAAGCCTGCAACTCGGCCCCGCCAACATGCTTATGTGGGCAGCCTTCAACGGTCACTGATATGGGGAACTCACACATATCTAACTGTAACCTAGACACCCGGGTGGGTGCCTAGTCGGGCAGGGCTACGCAACCAAGATAGAATGGTAGTTATTATCTAATGCTAAAGGAAGTCTGGTTTGAGCCACTAGATGGGTTAGATATGGGTGCAGCTCAGTGCCCCAATCGCATTGAATACGGGGACGCACTGACTTAGCGGCAAAGAATAAGTGGTCACCACATAGCGCATCACTAGGGCTTAAATCACGGCACAAGGTTACCAGCGTGATTGTCCAAGTGGTTGCGGGTGCGCCGCTCGCGAGCGGATGGCAACCCGTGGTTTACCTCTGTCTCAAATCGACCGATAGTTCATGGTTAAGCCGATTAGCCTGCAGAACACTGAGCGGGGCACCATAACCAAGAGTTAGGCATGCAGGAGGAGTAGCTGAAGGAACCATATAGGAATAGGTCCAGATGTACTTTGGGGGGCATTCCCATGCAACCAAAGACAGATTTCGGGTTGCTTCGATGAAGACCTTCCACCCGGTTTGTGGGTGGTATAGTTGTTATATAGCAAGTGTGCGGTCGTTCAAAGTTTGGTAAAGACCACGTAGAGCCCCAGGGCGTCAGGGCTTTATTGACCGTGCAGCATTCGCAACGTTCAGAATAAGGGCCGGTATTTGCACCAAAGTTTCCGGTTGGTTCCCACAGACTTGTCTGCCCCCAAGGTTATTCTCTAGGGGTAGAACTTGAGACTAAGGGGGCATTGCCTGCTTCGGCGGCACAAATAAGCGATAGCTACACCGGGATGGAGTTACCATACAGGTCCTGCCACCACTGGGTTCCCCCCAGGCGATGGGATCAATTTAGGTGGGACCTCGAAGTCTACTTTTCCTGGGAAGCTTCCAGCGGTAGGGCATTTAGCAACAGATAAGGTACCAGCGTGCGCACTGGGTCAGCAGCACCGTGCCCGGGGAGCACGCGCGTTGCCCTAACTCGGAGGCCCACCCAGAAGGGGGCCCGAGTAGCAAAACAGGTGAATAGGCTCCAGAGGCGGGCCTCCGGCCGTCAGCTGGGTGAAATCACCATCATTTGGAGATAGGCCCAGGTAAAATAGTGCTTTTCATAATGCCTAGAGGACCATTGCGGCTGGTGGCATTCTCCACCGGAATCACTGGTCGCGTACTGCAGCTGCGGAGACTGGGATCCTGGTTACGGACACTTTTACCGTTCTCAGGGGGCGCCGCCAGCCAGCATATGGGGGCTGCTGTCCCAATAACTGGGGTGTCAGCGGGGCAAACACAAGGGGACATTATGGCAATAGAACATTGGTCACGCCCAGGGTGCACTGAATCTCTACTTCAACGGAGCAGGAATTTGGCACCGCTGGGGATGCTCTGGGTTGTGGTGGGGGGCACCCCCCGCCACCCTCCTTCTGAGGAGCATGATGGGAAGGGCGTAGCAGGACTTAGTCAATCCTCAACGCGTGAACTTTACTGTCAGCGCGCAATGTTTAAGCTGGATAGATTCCCGAAGCTGGTACGCCTAGGGGGTTACATCACTGAGGGATCTGTAGGGGCATAATTCCCATAAGGAATAGGGGATGGTGCCCATGGTCACGCGCTGGCAGCGAGGAGCTCTCCTGTGCCCCGGGTTTAGCAATCAGAGGGGCTGGCCAAAGGTTAAGTAAACCCCTTCTCGCCTTCATAGCCTAAGAGGGCAGGCCCATAATTGTGAAGAGGGTAACCTGCCCGCATGGGGGGCGAATAGTTCTTGGCACATCTCCCCAGGCCCAATGGGTCCTTTATTTCAGCAGACCCTATTCCGATTAGGATAGCGTCTCGGGCCTTGGGGGCCTTGATGGGGCCATCTACAACACCAGGAGCTATAGCTCACTGGTAAGTCTTGGGTTCGAGTCCCGTAAACGCTGTCAAAGTGTCAGAAGTTGGCAAATTTCAAACTCTTCAACAACCTGGAGCCATAGCTCAATGGTAGGTCTTGTGCCTACGGTTGTAATGGTCTCACAGGACAAGGGTTCGAGTCCAGGAAACGCTGTCAAAGTGTCATAAGGTGGCAAAACTTCAGAATCATCTTTTTGGCCTGTGGATATAAGGGATCTCACAAGGTTTGAGTCCCGCTAGCGCTGTCACACTGTCATGAAGTGGCAGAATTTCAAACTCTCCCTTCTGCTAGGACGGTTCCCTTCCAGCTAGTCGCAGGAAGCCCTAGATAGGAGAGGTGGCAGGTAAGACTATAGCGGGTTGGTGGGGGGCCCTGGCTGCGACGGTTAGCCGCCTCCAGGGCTGTGGCGGAGTTACAGGGCGATCTGGAAGCAGGCCGGTACAAAGGGTACCTCTGCGCGGCACCACGTGGTGCCTGAGCCAAAACGAGGAGCCTCCAGAGAGGTCCCGGAAGCCGGTCGGCGCCCCGCTAGGCCTGTGGGCGGTTGTGGGCCTGAACAACCGGGGGTTTGCTATGCGACGCTCCGCCCCGAGAGGGGGGGTGTGAGTAGAATCTCAACGGCACGTGATCGAAAAAGAATCACTTGGGGGGCAGCACCTGCGGGTCGTTCCCGTGCTGCCCGGCTCATCAGGCGGGGCAGGTGAAGTAGATGGCCGCCTGCCCTTGGATCGCCCGTAAGATAACCCACCTATTACATATCCTGGAAATTATGTAATAAATCCTGCAGCATTTGTTACCCATCTACAACTGTTTCTTGTGTCTTCTTTGGGTAACCTAATTTGGGGGAGGGGGGTAAGCGGGGTGCCCCTGGGGGTACTATGCCGCTGACCGCGGCCCCCGCAGGGGGCCACTCGGCGGTCGGCGCCTTAGTGGCCCCGGGGCCCCGGTCACCCCTCCCCACTCCATACTTCGGGGGGGGCGGGGGCAGGGTTCCTGATCGTGCCCCCCTCCGTGTAGGGGGCCGGAAGTGACGCGAAAGGCGCGTCACTTCCGGGCCCAGGTGTGAGGGGAAGGCTATTTAGCCTTCCCCCACCCTCACTGGCGACCTCTTTGTCGCCCACCTCGCCCTTTTACCCTCCCTACCGCTTACCCGGCGTGGTGTGGTGGGGTGGGGTTTTTGGCTGAACGTTTTAATGTTTTTCTTTTCGTTGCAGGCGGAGTTACAGGGCGATCTGGAAGCAGGCCGGTACAAAGGGTACCTCTGCGCGGCACCACGTGGTGCCTGAGCCAAAACGAGGAGCCTCCAGAGAGGTCCCGGAAGCCGGTCGGCGCCCCGCTAGGCCTGTGGGCGGTTGTGGGCCTGAACAACCGGGGGTTTGCTATGCGACGCTCCGCCCCGAGAGGGGGGGTGTGAGTAGAATCTCAACGGCACGTGATCGAAAAAGAATCACTTGGGGGGCAGCACCTGCGGGTCGTTCCCGTGCTGCCCGGCTCATCAGGCGGGGCAGGTGAAGTAGATGGCCGCCTGCCCTTGGATCGCCCGTAAGATAACCCACCTATTACATATCCTGGAAATTATGTAATAAATCCTGCAGCATTTGTTACCCATCTACAACTGTTTCTTGTGTCTTCTTTGGGTAACCTAATTTGGGGGAGGGGGGTAAGCGGGGTGCCCCTGGGGGTACTATGCTCGGCAGCTCCATCCGCTTGGCTGACACTGCAGGAGGCCGCACCGAGGGTCGTCTCTCGATCTTCCCTCCTGCCGGTAATCACCAGCTCCCCCAGACCTCACGGGCTGCTGCTGACTGTGTATTTTTCGTCACCAAACCCCCCCAGTCACTGCTGATGATGAGGAGGAACCGGACCGGTCCCGTATGCCTCCTTCAGCTATGCTGCCAGCAGCCATGCGGTCTCGCCACCGGTCTCCTCCGGCAGCCCCGGAGCCAGCTCCTTTGCCTACAGGTTGGGTTAAAGCACTTTGTGTGGCAAACTAATAATCACTCCCGCCTGTTCCTTCGCTCAGGAGTTGTTGTGAGGGGGTGAACGGGTTCCCAGGGCTCCTGACCCACACCCCGAGTGAAAACAGTAAGAGACGAGTCTGGGGTCCCCTGCTCCTGTGATTACAGTATTAGCTAACGCGATGAAATGGCTGCCGTAAACAAGCCTCGGCTTCAGTTAATACTCATTTCCGCGAACATCTTAGCTTGCATTCCATTTAGCACTCAAAGAGCAACTGCCTAAAAAAACAGATTTTCTACTGAGAGCACATACTTTATTGAGAAACAGGAGAGTGACAGGTTGGGTTAAAGCACTTTGTGTGGCAAACTTATAATCACTCCTGCCTATTCCTTTGCTCAGGAATAACACTTTCTCTATTATTGTAATTCAAACTTCTCAAGAATGTACATGCTCGGTATGCGTTTGCAAAGTTCGGAAAATATGCAGTAGTAGTCCCATTAAGATGTTTTTAGAAAGCTCATTTTGAATGAGATCAGCGCATGTTGAAGATCTGTGTTCATTCTCTTTGTAGCTAGTCCTTCTGACTACAATAATACGCGTGATTCTGCCCATATCTTGTGTTATTAGCTCATCCTGATGTCCCATTTTTCCCTTGGTATTCGGGGACTTGTAGTCCATCATTTTCAAACATAGAAACAAATTTACAGGTCCTAGAATGCACAGAATAAAACCAGGACTGGATAAGGTACTGTACTACCGCAAGCTATCGAACTCCTTACTAATACTGCCAGTCAGACATGCTTATAGCCAATAGGTCTCGCTTTTGGGACCTTATAAGTATTCAGTTATGCAGCACAGTATCCTTGGTGCAACAACATCAACCATTGCATGGCTAAACACTTATAATGTCCCAAAGGCGTCTTGGCTATGCCAATGCTTGTTTTAAGCGAGGCATAACCATGCAGAGAAAAGTTTTTCAAGGTCCAAGCAAAATGTAGGAGGGTGGGAGCACGCCGTCTCACATCCCAGCACTGAATTTGCCCCGATGCATCATGGTAAATGCAGTGAATGATAACACTTACTTCAGTAGTAGGATGTTGTTTTCCACCCTTGGTGGTGCGGCCTGTGCTGTGTAATTCCTGACACGTGTTTGTGGACTCATTCCTTTATCAGTAGAGAGCAGCAAGTAATTTACCATGATGCAATGCGACAAATTGAGTGCTGGGATGTGAGCCAGTGTGTTCCTACCTCCCTTTTGCTTGAAAAGGCTCCCTTGAGCTACTGAGCTGACAAGCTTGTGTCGATGCACCTGCGCCCAGGGAGAAGTACAGAGACCTGAGAAGACCTTGGGCAGCATTTACCAGCACCTCCAGTACGACTAGTTGTTCTCTACTGATGAAGGAATGAATCAGAAATACATGTCTAGAGTTATACAGCACAAGCTGCACCAACAAGGGTGAAATATTAAAGACCCCTACTGAAGTAAGTGTTATCATGCACTGTATTTATCAAGATGCATTGGGGAGAACTGAGTGCGGGAATGCTCCCACCCTCCTTCGGCTACAAGTGAAATGCATTTTGCAAAATACATACATTTCCAGAAGAATTAATTATCTTTTACAAAAAAAATTCACATTTCGCAAACTAGCAGTGGGCACAAGGACAGCAGCATTGAAAAAGCCACCTTTGGATACTGGATATTTAAAAGTACGCATAGGACTCCACCGTACATGTAAGCTGTGTGCTCTTCAACCAGGAAGGATTCTTGTGGACTGTATACAAAACAAGGGTAGAGCAAAATCCACAAGAAAGCTACAGAATGCATCAACCCAGCTGGGCTCGCACTGTTCAGGGGGATACATCTGTATTCAGTAACAAGTACTTAAAGATCACAACCCCCACCAGGAGCAATGCACTTCACTGGACAGCCTCCTGAATCCACAGGTATCTACAGGGGAGAAGGAATTAAAGGGTTGCTAGAATTTGAACTTATATGAAAGGAGTCAACCCAACTTACTTTGTGGAAAAAAGACCAAAACAAGACAAAAATATTTTTAAAATGTTTCAAACTTAAAAATATCCACATACCCTGATTCTCAGCTGCAATAAAGGACTGGCCAAATTGACTAGCCACCCGTCCAGACAGACAGGCTGAGACCAAAGCCCAGAAGACACAATATGACAACTTTGATTGGAGGCAAGTTACAGGTGTTCTGAGTCATCATGACTACAAAACGTTAAAAAAAAAAAAATCAGAAACAGAAAAAAGAAATACAAATATATTGAATCTTTTAAATATTCCCTAATATGGTTCACAATTATTCCTAGGGGGCAGGTTAGAATGTGCTGAATGAAACACTGGGTTTGATAACAAATGCAGACAAAAGAGCCTAGTGGAAAGACACTTCACAAGTACTTAGATATCTAAAACATATCCTCAGGAAGGTTGAAACTCACCCCAAGCATTCCAAATTTTTCACAGAAGTTCCACCCACAGAGGAAGTCAATTTCAAAGTTGTGGTTGAGAATGACAATGGCGCTCTCTTTCCCATATTTATCCAAACTCTGCAAGTCAGTGTAGAGGGTGCAATCAGTTCCTGACCACCACTCCAGCAGCATCACCAATTCTGAAAAGCAAAATTATAATTTTTTTAGGTCAAATTTTTACATTCATGAATACAAATAAACATAAAAACATGTCCAAACCCCATGACATAAATAACGACTAAAACTATCTGAGGCGATAAACACAAAGAAAGGCTATAGGAGGGAGAAGTAGCAAAGAAAGACAACACTATCTTTTAGACATCATGAGAAAAAACAATGGCAGGTTTTTAAAATACTTCTGATCGCAGTACACACACAAAGACGGATTCCTAAAGTTTTTCCAAGCGACAGGTATTTCATACATGTATCTGTACATAAATAGACACCTATCGGAACCACCAAGAAGTTATGCAAAGTGCAGCAATGTATCTCGTTTTATAGAACTGATAGAGCCATATCATTCTGAAATCGTAGGGGTGCATCATAATCACAGGTAGTCCGCACCCATATATTTAAAGGAAAATATTAACGTGTGGGTTTTAGAAATGCAGTACTAAAGTAGCATATAATAGTGCGAATAGAAGTGTAATCATGTCAACTTTGAAGAATCAATGCAGTGTTTAATCAAAAGTGTATTTTAGATGATGCATAATGAATTAGTTTGTGTATAAGGTGGTGCACTAGGTTTAACATGCATCATATTAAAGTCTGCATGTGTAGTTTTGTTTATTCATGTATGAAGTATAATGAAATCAATGCTTTTAATGTGATTTTAGAAACTTGTGTTTAAATGCAAAGGCCTGACTGCATATATGTTTAAGAGAAAGGCCTATTTGTTCTTATGTTAGCTGAATATTGTAGGCTGAAAATTGATTCCCTTGGAAAGGCTCTGGGTTTTAGAAAAGTCAGCAGATCTCAGAGAGTGGAAAGTTTCTCGTTCCCATGTTTCTGTTGCAGGTGCAAGGACGCCTAGCTCGTTAGGAAGACTAACCCTTTGTTTTAGGAGTTAGGATGGTAGGAGAAGCAACCATGGGAGTACACTGTAATGCAGATATGATACTTTCAGCGGAGAAGGTGCCTGGGACCCAAGGTCAATCCAACCGCTTTTGGATGAAGAAAGGGTTTTGATGGAAAAATACAGAAGGAAGACCTGGCTGAAGAGGTTTGACAAGAGCGTGTTACTATTTTTGTGATTTTGTATTAGTGACAGTGCCCCGAGGGTTGAGCAGTCGAGGATTAGATTGGAAGATAGAAGGAGCATCTCAGAACGTGCTCTATAGCTTTGGCTAATGATTTAAGCAAAGTGAGTATACTTCTAAGGAAGTCTTTACTACTGACACCTTTTTCTCTCTTGCCTGGGGAAAATGCTAAGTAGGGATGTCATCTTAAAGATAGTGTAGGGATAGACTAATTGCTTTTTAGGTCGAGCCTAGAGCAGCACATGCGCTGCTTGCTCGACTTTTAGTAAGGGGGTTTTCAAAGTGCTACCCACAAGCTTTTGCTGGCCTCAAGCGCGCAGCCGCCATCTGCCTATCTTATCTCTTCCTTCGCATCGCTCGCCATTACTTTCACTTTCGCGGCCATTGCTTGTCTTGTTTTCACTCTTTATAGTCCTTTAAAACTGCTTTGAAGCACACGTTTTATTTTTTCGTCTTCCAAGTCAGATCATCCTAGGGCCACGTTTTCATCACCAAGTTTGCTCATTTTATTTTCTGCTCCTTTCTTCGCTGCCTGCCCATTAGAGTTCATGGCAGGATCCTTCTAGTGAGATGCAGCAGCTGATTAAAACTGCTTGTGCACGTTTTGCTCTGTTTCCCAACAATGCTAAACTGTTCTTCGTGCAAAGATTGAAAATTCTCAGCAGCTTCGCGACGCCTGTCCTGGCAAACCATTGCGCGTTCTTGGTGTAAAAGGTACTGCAACAGAAGCAGGCATCGTTTGCCAGCTCCCTGTAGGTGGCGCTGTACACCAGGTGTTGCCCTGACTGCTCTCCTATTAATCTTTGTTTCGTTCACTTTGACCTGCATATGTTTGATTTGTCACAAACCTCATCCAGGCTTTGTAATTCACCTCCCTCCGCCCACATGCAGCACAGAGCACCAGAGGTCATCTTTTGACAGAAACTGGGCTCTCAGCTCCCTCCTAGCCTGTCTCTTCAATGAGAAAGCAAAAAGGAAAGCGCTTCAGCCAATGCTGTCTAATGCTGGAAATTCCTCTGGAGAGCATTCCATCCATCGTTTTTTAGCTCCTCTGTCATAGGCTTCAGGTCCCCTGTGCCAGCCCCAGACCTGCCAACTCACACGGTGGCACCATGTGACACATGATATTGACTCCGGTCACTCAGAGAGGAGCCGATATCACACAGAGAGAGGGAAATAAGCTGAAAACCACTGTAGACAGTGAATTTCAAGCCTGTTTCTGAGGTTTTGATCTGCCCACGTCCATTTAGGGGTGTGAAAACACCCCATGACCTCGGCACCAGCCTCTGCAAGGTTTTTTGTTGTTTTTGGACGGGGGCGCTTGGGTGCGGGGGGTGCCTCTTAGGTATTTCTTGGCACCAAGCCCCACCCCCTCCTCACATGGTCAAATTTTCATTCAAGTTGGCAACCCCATCAGTTCCACTCCTACCCATTCTCCCCAAATTACCAAAACCAGGTGTCCCGGTAACTCTAGGGCAAGCAGAGTTAATGGGGATCACAAATTGACCCCTGTGGTTCTCCAGGCGAATTAGAAATTAACTGGGAAAGAGTAATTGATGGGCCGGTAATTGTGTTACGGTCCCCCTCAAGAAAGGTTGTATGATAGAAGATAAACCATAAATAATTGCGATGCAAATAGAAAACTGGCAAAATATTTACAGCCAAAATATCAACTTTACCTACATGTCATGTAAAGTACAAGAATATCGACAACAAAAATATTGAGAATCAAAATATCAACGTTGCATTGGCAAGTATACATATGTAAATAGAATTAACATTATTGTAATGAAAAAAGGAATGCATTTTTAATATAAACATAACATATAAATGACATAAACACTATTTAAGTATTTAAAAATGTAATTCTTAAAAATGAATGCAACTTTAAAATAAATGTACAAATAAAACGAAATAAAACCTAATATTAAATTATACATTCAAATAAATGTAGTATAGAATAAATAGAACATATAATTAATGTATTAAATAATACAACCCTTTAAAGATATTTATAATTATCATAATACTTTAAAAAACACTTAGACACATATTTATGTTTAATAAGCCATTAAAGATTGTATAAATATTAACAAGCATTAGCATAGCCAATAGGTCTCGCCTTTGGGACCTTATAAGTGTTTAGCCATGCAACTGTTGATGTTGTTGCACCAAGGATATTGTGCTGCATAACTAAATACTTATAAGGTCCCAAAAGCGAGACCTATTGGCTATGACAATGCTTGTTCTTTTAGGTTAATGACTTCTAACAGAAATTGGAGCAGTTATTGGTTGCCTGATGCTTCTGGAGTTAACTATTCTTCTTATTCTGAGTCGGATGAGACTCCTGCGTAGGATATTCTGTGTATTAGTGCCCATTTATTTTTTTAACCTCGTGATGAGGTGCTTGTATGTGCAACTATTTTTGACTTTGTAATAAACCCCAAAATTTTGATTTTAAAGTTTAAGTTTAATTGGCTATATTGAGAAATTGGATTTTCTTCCCTTCACACTATTCAGCAGGTAGAAAGGTCCAGTCTACCGGAAGATTCTTAGAAATGGTAAGATACGATAAGATGAGAATCCAGCTTTATCAGGGGGCAGGTGGTAAGATAAAAACTTTTTTATGAGATGTCAATAAAATGAAAAAAGGGCAATTCCACAAATTGCCAAATCCTAAAAAACAGACATCAGATATAGTTGTCAATATTATTTCGTATAATGTATGCACAACCAGGTCATATATATATGTGAATCAGTCAGGCTTGTAAACTGCAACCAAGTGTGGGGAGTAAATTACGCATACTCGTGTCTTTGTGTGTTATATTCCAATTGGTAAACCTAATCAAACACATCAAATAAATGCACGTTCACGTAACAGACAACCAACAAGGAAAAGTACTTATTTTGTAGTAATAATGTAAGTGATGCCCAAACAATGTTCAACCCCGAAGAAACTTGCAAATTCCAGCGTTCCAGCTAAGCCACCACATATTCATTTTCATCTTAATTTCCAACTACCCTAAGAGTTATAGATGTTAAGATGACCAGTAGACTGTTTTTTTGGGTGGGAGACAACTAGTGATTTCACACAGTGCGTACTGAAAAGGTTTGTTAACACGCAAAACAATTCTGCCCATCCCTCACTCATGAGGTACCGAACAACAGTAGCAGTTCAAGTGTCTCTTCCTTAAGGAACAGAGACAGCATGTAAGCAGCAGCAATGGTACAGTAAGGTAGCAACAATGCAACCTTCTGTCCCTTACAGAACAGGTACAACAGGGTAGCAACGGTCCAACCTCCTTTCTCTTACAGAACATGTACGGTAAGGTAGAAACTATGCAATATCCTTTCCCTTACAGAACAGATATAGTAAGGTAGCAACAATGCAACCTTCTTTCCCTTACAGAACATGTACAGTAAGGTAGCAACAATGCAACCTTCGTTCCCTTACAGAACAGGTACGGCAAGGTAGAAACGGTCCCACCTCCTTTTCCTTACAGAAGAATTACAGTAAGGTAGTAATAATGCAACCTACTTTCCCTTACAGAACAGGAATAACAAAATAGCAACAATGCCGCCTCCTTTCCCTTATAGACCAGGTACAGCAAGGTAACAACAATGCAACCTCCTTTCCCTTATAGAACAGATATGATAAGGTAGCAACAATGCAACCTCCT
This sequence comes from Triturus cristatus, assembly GCF_964204655.1. Taxonomy (NCBI): domain Eukaryota; kingdom Metazoa; phylum Chordata; class Amphibia; order Caudata; family Salamandridae; genus Triturus; species Triturus cristatus. The sequence continues at coordinate 867,011,861 of NC_140589.1, forward strand.
TTCCCTTATAGAACAGATATGATAAGGTAGCAACAATGCAACCCCCTTTTCCCTTACAGAACAGGTATAGCAAGGTAGCAATAATGCAACCCCCTGTTCCCTTACAGAACAGGTATAGTGAGGTAGCAAAAATACAACCTCCTTTACCTTACAGAACAGGTATTGCAAGGTAGCAACAATGCAAACTCCTTTACCTTACAGAACAGATATTGCAAGGTAGCAACAATGCAAACTCCTTTACCTTACAGAACAGGTGTAGTAAGGTAGCAAAAATGCAACCTCCTTTACCTTACAGAACAAGTATAGTAAGGTAGCAATAATGCTACCTCCTTTCCCTTACAGAACAGGTATAGCAAGGTAGCAACAATGCACCCTCCTTTCCCTTACAGAACCGGTATAGCGAGGCAGCAAAAATGCAACCTCCTTTACCTTAAAGAACAGGTGTAGAAAGGTAGCAACAATGCACCCTCCTTTCCCTTATAGAACAGATATGATAAGGTAGCAACAATGCAACCCCCTTTTCCCTTACAGAACAGGTATAGCAAGGTAGCAATAATGCAACCCCCTGTTCCCTTACAGAACAGGTATAGTGAGGTAGCAAAAATACAACCTCCTTTACCTTACAGAACAGGTATTGCAAGGTGGCAACAATGCAAACTCCTTTACCTTACAGAACAGATATTGCAAGGTAGCAACAATGCAAACTCCTTTACCTTACAGAACAGGTGTAGTAAGGTAGCAAAAATGCAACCTCCTTTACCTTACAGAACAAGTATAGTAAGGTAGCAATAATGCTACCTCCTTTCCCTTACAGAACAGGTATAGCAAGGTAGCAACAATGCACCCTCCTTTCCCTTACAGAACCGGTATAGTGAGGCAGCAAAAATGCAACCTCCTTTACCTTAAAGAACAGGTGTAGAAAGGTAGCAACAATGCACCCTCCTTTCCCTTGCAAAACAGATACAGCAAGAAGGCAACCTCCTTTCGCTTACAAAACAGATACGATAAGGTAGCAACAATGCAACTTCCTTTCCCTTACAGAACAGGCATAGTATGGTAGCAACAATGCAACTTCCTTTTCTTTTACAGAACAGGTACAGTAAGGTAGCCACAATGCAACCTCTTTTACCTTACAGAACAGGTATAGCAAGGTAGCAACAAATCAACCTTCTTTCTCTTACAGAAGAGGTACAGTATGTGTGAAGAAAGTGGTGTATTATATGGAGTGGTTGTGAGACCTCACTGTGTAATACGCTCACAATGCAATCTTGGGTCCAGTCCGACTGGTTTGTAAAACATTTATCTCAACCCTAGATAACTGGCTTCGAGCAGTCAGGCTTAAACAAAGGAACAAGTATAAATCATTTTGAAGTGTCAAAACAACAAAATAAGAAATTCATACAACACAAAATAAACCCAGCACCGATTTATAAACACAGATCTTATGTTTATGAATTGTTTGACACCAGAATGAACAAAATCCACCAGAGGATTCCAGTGATATAGATTTTTAAATAAAACTGAAATCACTACAGGGAGATGGTCAAGTTGACCAGTAAGAATTTCCAGGACAGTTACCTTTTCACCAAAGCAGTCTCAGGTCCACAGATACAGACACAGATTGCTGAGGATGTTGTATGATGCTGTGTGGTCAAGGGTGCCTTCCTAGGCTACTCCTCGGTCCATGGTCCTGGTCAGGCAACTTTGGCCACAGGTGTCAATGTCCCTCAAAGTCCTCTTGGATCCAACAAAAGTCTAGTTGCGACTGGATTACGTTCACAACAACACCAGCGCTTCCTTTTGGTGATAGTAAGTGTATGTGTAAGTGTCTTGGGTGAACAAACTGCACTTCGACGACTCTCCCAGGCCCAGCAGACTTGGGTGCAACTTTTGAGGGTCGGAACTCGGCCGTCCAGGCTGCACATCAGCAGTCAGAGGTGAACAACCTCTTCTGCCTACTGACTGACCAGAACGGGCTCCTACAGCTCTGTGGCCCTGGTACTGTAACAGGAAGTCAGCCAACTGACTCTTGGAGTGCAACTGTTGTGCCTGGGGCTCGGGAGTGACTTTTCCACAAGCCAGGCCCAGTCCTCTCTTTGCTAGCCCAAGGATGAGCAGGTGCAGTCTAGAGGTTGTTGCAGCTCTCGTCACGTCCAGGGAACAGCAGGGCAGTCCTCTTTCAGCCCTCTCTCCACTTCAGATGTGATCTGAGGTCTGGGTGTCATATTTATGACCAGAAAGTGTCCTCATGGCTGTGGCGGTTACTGACCAATGGGCCTGATGATGACTTCCAGCAACCCTCATCCCAGAGTGCACTATTCTGACCACTCCCAAGATGTCTGAACTCTTTTTCCAATGTGTGGAGCTCGGTAACCTACCCTAGAGGTGTGGCTACCTGGGGACTACATGGCCACGGGTAAACCGGTTTGGCAACAGCACTCTCTGTCCCCGATACCAATGCGTCTACCTGAACACAAGAGCCGCCTCAAGTACTGTGTATCCACCAAGTGCCCTTTGAAGGAGACTTCACCTTTGAAGCTCACCCTTTTGGGCTCGCACCCTGTGTGGCTTGCTGGCAGGGAGAGTTGACAACATGGATGGCTAGTAACTATAATGGTTCAGTGTCTCTCTCTTTATTTTTTAACATATCTTTATTGATCTTTTAAACATACAGGTTGTACATATAACAGCATGTGTCAAGGCATGGGTATAACACACTGAATGGTCACTGTCCCAATCCCGCAGGCCATAACCCGCGTACAACAGCAATAATATACACGCTTTTCCCGGGTGTCCCTTCCTTCTGCTTCTCTCGTATGCATCTTCCGTATCATGCCGTAATCATGAACAATCTTACAAATCCCTGCCCCAACCCACCCCCCGAGCTTCTGCGCTGCAGGTCTGGTCCCCTGCCTCCCCTCCCAGCCCCCCTATCCCAACAAAAAACTCCCCCCCCCCCCACCCTCTCAAACCATGTCTGGTGTAGGATCCCGTATGGCATACCCTGATGAGCTAAATCTCTCCATTTCTTTAGCCCCTTCCGGTAGAACCATGCTACCCTGCATCTCTTACCCTGTCGCTATTTTCTGACTCCAGCCCTGAGTGTACGCTCCCCCCGTTGTGTCGCTATCTGCTCCGTCTGCACCCCCGTTTACCATCTCTGCCACCATAGCCCTCCAAGCCTGTACGTCTTCTTCTAGTTTCTCATCTTTTTTGAGCCGCTGCATTCGAATCACCTCTGCAGTCGCACACTCCTGCGCATCCCGCACCCAATGTGATATGCTGGGCGAACGGCGGCCTATCCATCATATGGCAATCCGCCTCTTTGCAAGCACCAGCCCTAAAAGGACTAGCTTTGGACTAAGCTTCTTCTTGGTGCGAGGCAACAATCCCAGCAATGCCACCCGGATCTCTCCTGCTATCTCCCAGCCTGTCGTCCCCCTCAGTATCGCTAGAACGAATGCCAAGTATCCCTGCAACCCCTGCTTCTCCACACCGTGGACACTGCCACGACTGTTCCGGATAAATCCTGCGCAATACCTTCGGGGCTAAGTAGGTTTGCTGCACATAGTTAAATTGAATTAATTTAAACCTCGTGTTTGCACTCACTTGTTTGACCCCTTCATGTATCTTGACCCAGTCCCTGTCGCTAAAGGTATCCCCTGTCAGCGCCTCCCATTTGTTTTGAATCGGTAACCCCCCCTTTAGACATTATTAACAGTCTGTAGCGTCCGGGAGACTGCAGGTTCATCCGGGAACGAGGGCCAGAGGTCCCTTGCCACCTGAGCCATCTTTTCATATTGTAAGAATTGCCCTGGACCCAGCTCAAACCTCTCCCGAGCCTGTTCACGCGTGATGTATCGCGCATTATCATATAGGTCGCCCATGGTCTGACAACCCCCCTCCCATTTCCTTACTGACATTTATGGGGCAATCTACTGAAATGGCTGGACCACCCACAGGGGCATGTCTGGAGCATACAGAGCTCTCTTCATTACTTTCCGGACTGTCACTTCCCACATCTCCGCCACATGTTGCACTACTTAGGGGCATGTCGTAGGCACCCCCGCCCCCATCATCAGTAACTCGGGTAGCTCCCTTTCCCCAAAAGACCCCGCCAACAGGGTCTTTTCCCAGTTGTTGTCCCCATCCAACCAATGCACTGCGTGCTGGAGCTGTGTGGTGATGTAGTAGTATTCCAGGCAAGGGACCTCCAACCCCCCCTCCTGCCAAGTTCGTTGCAGAGTGGCCAGATTAACTCGTTTGCGTTTGGAACCCTATAACAAGTCTACGAGAAGCTTTCTAATTCAACAAAAAAGGGTCGGGTGATCCGATAGAAGGAGTGCTGCATCGCATACAAGCACCGGGGCAGGACCACCATTTTTGTCAGCGCTATCCTCCTCATAAGGGATAATGGCAACTCCCGCCAGAAACGTACCGAGCCTCTCAGACCCTCCACGACCCTACCGATATTATGCGCCAGAAATTGCTCCACGGTATCTGCTAGCCCAACACCTAAAAATCGTGGTGCAGACCGGATCCATGGGAGACCCACCCCCGGGAGGTCGTCGTCCACGCTTAGGGCCAATCGTCCCAGCGGAACCAACTTGGACTTCCCCTGGTTGATCCACAAGCCCCACACGCTCCCAAATCCCTCCAAGGCACGCAACAGCACCGGCACTGCTAGTCCCGGGTCCCTGATGTACACTAATTTGTCGTCCGCATACATGGACACCATGTGGTTAGATTCACCAACCTTGATCCCGAATGGTGCCATCCTTGTTCGGAGGTCCACCGACAGGGGCTCCATCGCCACAGCACAAAGCAATGGCGATAGTGGGCCCCCGAGACACTAACCGCCCCAATCTAATCCTAGCACAGGGCTCCGAGTACAGCAGCCACACCCATGGTAAATACCAGCCTCCCTCTCCCATTGCCCGCAGAACCTCCCATAGATATCACCACCCCACAGAATCGAACGCTTGTTCGATGTCAAGAAGTGCTAATGCACATTCCTCCTGCTTAAGTACGGACGAGTGCCATACATGAGACAGATGTCTGAGGTTCATGGTCGTGCTATGCTGAGGAATGAAACCCGCCTGATCCGAGTGAACAAGCCTACACAGGTATGGTTGCAAATGCGCGGCCATAACCCCGCTAAGGATCTTCATATCAAAGTTAAGCAGGGATATGTGCCTGTATGACCCTGGAAGTTTTTTTTGTTTTTAATTTATTTATTGGCATTTTCCGAACAGCAAAAATACCATACAATACAATCAGCCGGCATGAAGATCAATATAGGAGCAAAAAAATCACAGTCTCACAAATTATAATAAAAACATGTGTCTCAGTAGCCCACCCCAACAAAAAAATCAACGTGCAACCTTCGCCCAGATAGTGTTGTAGAATAACAAGTGCAACGATAATGAGAGCAGACTTCATGAAATATCCCAGATAGGGCCGAATACACAACCCGTGCGGGCCCTTCCCATCTTTATCACTCAGTGGCTATGCCTCAGGGGTGGGGCTAGGTGGCGTCAACGGGACAGGACCTTCACCTGGCAGTGTCGCATTCCGAGTGCCTACCGTGGCCTCCCCCACAGTCGACTCCTGTTGTCTTTGGAGCAATGCCAAAAATGGCTCCCATATATCACGGGGTCTGGAAGACAGTGGCATCAATTCCCAGAACACCCCTAATTGTGTGTGCCCATACGTGACATCTCGAACCCAATCCCTAATGACAGGCACTCGTCTTCTGCCCCAATGAATCGCAACTTGCCTTTTCGCGAACAGCAACAAAAGTGCATGCAACTTGCGCAACTTGTGTGGTGTGTCTTTGACATATCCCAAGAGTCCCAGAACAGGGGAGGGGGCCAACGATACATTCAGGATAGAATCAAAAACTAACGCCCAAAACCTAGCAATCTTGGGGCAGTCCCATACTATATGCAAAAATGCAGCTGAATTGCGTTCGCAGCGCAAGCAATTATCAGTGTCACGGATACCCATTCGATAGAGGCTAACTGGTGTTCTATAAAGCCTACGCAAATACTTAAAATGTATCAGCCTCAGTTTGTAGTTTGGTGAGAGTTCAGTCAGTTGCCCACAGCAGAAGCTCCACTGTGCATCAGTCAGAGGTGTCTCGAGATGTGCATTCCAGTTATTGAAGGACGGGGGGCCACCAATGGGGCAGTGTCTTGCATGCGTGTGTACAAGCGCGTGATAAGTTTACGTGGAGATGGAGTTTTCAATAAGTTTTCCAAAGAAAGGTAGCTGCGGCAGCACCTTTGGGAAGCCGTCCCATAAGGACCGACATGCTGCACGCACTTTGGGGTACAGAAAACGTTCTGCAAATGTCACCGGCTTACCCTCAGTTGCCTCGGGGGGAGGTCTGAACTCGTCTCCAGGGTATAGGTCAGCAAAGGTTATAAGGTTCATCTCCAGAGCCCGCGATTTACTAATACTGTCCCGTATGCAAGGTAGCATTGGATTATGCATCAAAGGAATCGAAGGAGCAAACAGCACCGGTATGCGTGCTCGTTTGCGCAGCTCCTCCCAGGCCCAACACAGTTCTCCAGCAGAATCTGTCTCCTCGGGGGCGGCGGGCTTTCTGATATAGTGCCACATTAATTGGGATGGGGGCCATGACAGCAGTATCCACCGCCACGTGTGGTTGAAAGGGGGTGGGGTGTACCCAGAAATGCAAGAAGTGTGCCTGCGCACAGAGCGCATACAGCTGCATGTCCGGCGCACCCAAACCACCCTGCCTCAGCAGGAGGGTCAGCAGGTCCCAGGAGGATCTGGCCTGACCGCCCGCCCATGCCAAGGAGATCAGCAGAGACCTCAGGGATTTAAAAAACTGCAGAGTAAGGGGGATCGGATGACCCTGGAAGTTGATCGTTCCTGTCCGCCTTAGGAAACATCAGCACCACCACCTCATTCATGGATGGCGGGAGTGTCCGCGACTGAAAAGCTTAGTTGTATACCTCAAGGAGCAAGTCTACCACGACCTGTGAAAATTTCTTATAGAATTCGGCCGGTAGGCCGTAACCACCGGGACTCTTGGCTGATTTCAGACACTTAATCCCTCCCAGAATTTCCTCCTTCGTGAGTGGCGCATCCAGCAATTCCCCGATCTCTGCCTCCAAGCATGGGAGCCCTAGCATATTAAGAAAATCCCCCATGTTCTTCCGCGTGGGGTCCTGGCACCGCGCGTATACTCTGGCCATATGGTCCACCAGGGTATCCAGAATGCCATCCTGGCTGTACACCATATGCCCATCTGCAGTCCTCATCTGCACTATAACTGAGGGCTGCGTCTCAGTACGGATCAACCTTGCCAGCAGCGCTCCGGAGTGATCTCCCTCTGCATGCAGACGCTGCCAGTATGCAGTGTATGAAACTTTTCCAGGCGGCGCATTGCCGCCAGAAATTCCTCCCGCTTCTCCCTCCATTCAGTCCAGTATTGAGGCTCTGACAGCAACAACCCCTTCAATTCCGACAGTCATTGCTCGGCGGTCTGCACGTCCCGTTCCAGTTGCTTCCGAAAGCTATAAGTTGTGCTGAGGCAAACCCCCCGCACAACCACCTTCATCGCTTCCCATTCCATGCCCCGCAATAGTAACTATAATGGTTGGAGCAAGCTAACCCAGTGCTCATTTTGAGGCTGAGGGCCTGTGCCTGTCAGATGGGCCAGCTGCAGACAGCCAGCCACTCACACTGAGCACCTGCAGATGTCATCCAGCAATCGGCCCTGCCTCCCCCATCACACTTGCGCTACTGCGGCGGGCAGCACACAAAATACAAAATGGGAATGGCCATTTTATTACTTTGTGTTTAGCTGCTATGCAGCAGGCACGAGGACGCTCCTCCGCCTTAACGGAGGAGCTGCAGCTGGTTGACACCTCTCCCAACAGCAGGCCTCCGTTGTTCCCTCTCCTGGGAGTCGTTCACACTTTTCCCCAGAAGGGCATATTGCTGTCATTAGGCCAGCATCTGCAAATGGCCACAGGAAAACTTGGGCAACAGAGTGGCAACTTTCTAAAAGATGCTTACACTTAAAAGGTACATTACATTTAACTTAGGCATCAAGTCAGGTTTAATGTGACGATTATTTGGATGCCTTGAAGCACCAATTTTAGTAGCCCCATACAGAAGTTAGCACAGCTGGGTTGTTAGAGCGCAACCCTGTACTCACCAATGGGACTACTAGGCTTTCCACAGTGAAACAACAATTTGGGGCTCTTAGTGCTAAGGGATATAAAAATAGATGTCCTACTTTTTAATATACAGCACCCTGCTGTAAGACTTGATAGTACTGCTGTAGGGTTAACTTACATATATTAACAAGCATTGAAAATGCTAATGGTATTGTATAGCAAAGCAAATGGCTTTAACTTAATGAAAGGCTAGACCTATTGCATTTTTAATGCTTGTTTAACTTGTGATCAGACTGTTTGTGAAAGTCATGCACGATTTACCCCACCCTGCAGTAATCATCACTACTCCTAACTCCTAATCAGCGCCGTAGTGAGTAAAGCAATCTAGGTCATAATTGCACGTTGTATGTGTTCTCTTATATTGTTCATGTGCATCATCCATGAACAGTGTATTGTAAAACTGTGTGCTGCCCACGTACATCTAACGTGTATTTATAAATGTATCTGTAAATGTGCTTCTTTCTGGGCGAGTACCAGTTAGGAGTTGCACAACATGAATTCTCGGGCAAATTTTGCGATCGCTATTTCTTTCAGCTTCAAACGGAGCGACCCAAGTTGAAATAGAGTATAAGACTCAAAAAATGTGAAAACGTCATAGAAAGTTTGCAAAACAAGCGCAAATACCATTTATTGGCACCTTTAGAGACTTTTCGAATATCCGTACATAGGGTGTAAAAACTGACAACTTGGAAATTTCGTTTTGAGCAATTTATTTTTGCCCGCGATGTTAGCCTAGAGCAATCGTTCACATTACAGACGTTTGAAACTCGTATATTACGTTTCTAGCTCTGTTTTGCCAAATGTGGAAGTATTCCCGTTGCACACGTTTGCCTGTGTTGAACTGTATGGCTCATACACCTGCATCATGTCTATAACTGGTTGAGGCTCACATGTAAGATGGCCACCTTTCTGTGTCGTTCCGCCAAACTGCTCCGACATCCGTGCAGACTAGCGCTTCGCCGGGATTCCCTCCTCTGCTTGGGCAGTGTCTGGGAGAGACTGGCTCCAAGCAGAGGAGCTGGGAGGAGACTGAGCCCAACTCTCCTCCACTCACGCAGGGGAGTCAGAATCTGCAACAAGCATTTACAATGCAATGGTCTCGGCATTGTTAAAGTTAGAGCTATTGGCATTGCTCATGACATCATTTTTGTTTATGTTTTTGTTTTTAAAACATTTAAAGAAACAGCATTGTTATTTACAATGTCAATAGCTTAATCATTCTCAAATGCGAGACATTGCTTCCAGTTCTTGGATGGAAAGGATGAAGTCCCACAAAGGACATCGATTTCAGAAAATCGATTGTCAACATTTAATAAAAACAACAGAAGAGCAGGGGAGACGCGGCTGAGCCCGGGGTGAGATGTGTGTCCTTTACCCAATTTATTTGCTACTCGTAAAATAGTTTTAGTACATGGCCTACCGAATTTTGGCATGCGCAAACGGGTCGTAAACCCGTTTGCTCATGCAAAATCCCATCGTACATCTGGCCTAAAAAGTTTTGCGAATTAGCTTCTTGAGTGGTTATGGGGTGCTTGTATATGAGGCAAGGTGTTTTAAATACCTACTTGCTTTTAGTGGGAGCCAATGAAGTCATTTGGGGGCCAGGACAGCAGGATGTTGTTTCAGGCAAGACCACAGGTGTACAGTATATTGAAAAGCAAGTGCCGGGGAGAATAATCTATAAGCTTTTAGGTGATATGACAACGATGCCAGATAAGGCAATTTTCTGGCTTGAAAGGGTTTTTCATCTCGTTTAAATTTTACAGAAACTGCTGCAATTCGTTACATCTGTAAACACAGTGCACATGCTACAAACAACAAATATAACCATTTGCACAACTTTGCCATCTGTAGTAGTTGGCAAGATGTCAAAACATAGAGCCAAAGAGCCGCCCCTCTTCCCTACATTGGGTTTGCAAACGTTTACAATTGTTAGTCACAGGACAGGCCTCTGCTGTATGTATGCCACATCTGATCGCGGCTATTCTGGAGAAACATTGAGCAAACGTGGCTTTGCAAGCATGATTTGACACAAAGGAAGAGAATAATGTCATACAAAGCTGTTGATGTCGACATACATGTACAGTCATTTGATTAGCACCTGGGGTCAATGGTGTGAAAAGTAGCTGAAATGGAAGTATACTAACTCTTACAGAAGCTGGGAGGTAATCTAGCAAAACTATACTGTGGTGATGGTTTCATTAATGTTACGTGAATCCCAACAAGCTCTTCCGAATGCATACCAGGTAAGGACCCTCTCCCGGGGAGATGGAGCGCCTAGGCAGGACCACGCAAACTGATTCTGCCAAAGGGGGGGGGGGATGTCTCTCAAAATCTCGAGAGGCTTCCTAGTGATGTGGGAGAAATAATCTCAACCCTGCAAAATGTATGTTGACACTCCTGGTTTCTTTAAAATGGAGTACAGGGCCCTTTCGCTTTTTAGCAAAGATCATACACTCCCACCGCCCAACAAACAGCTAATTTGGAGAAGGTGGTGCTCCTTCCATGTCAGTATTCGAGGGCCGGATCGGCCTGCCTTTAATTCCACCGCGGCTTTCTCTGGGAGGCTGCTTTTAGTTCCGCACCGCAGTCAGCCCTGTCCGTCTCTACAATAGGAATCCTTGTGGGAATAGGGCTCGGGTAGTTTAGAGGTTCAAGAAAAGGAGCTTCTCCGGGAATATAGGGCATGGTCCCCAACTAACTCGGATCACTATAGTTTAAAACCAAATGGAACAATGATACCGTTATGTAAATCAAAGTTGTTTCTATTTTTCTGGGGAAGCCGTAGGTAGTTTACTCAGTCAGAACATATCCAAACCTGAGTGCAGAGTTACAATCATTTCAGGGACCGAAGACGGCAAGTGCTGTGGTTACTGTAGATAGTACGGGTGCGACGAGGGGTAGATCGAGTCTGGGCTAGTTTTAGGGTGTCAGAAATAGATGGACATATCTGTGTACAGCCAAGGACAGGACGTTATCGGAAAGCGAGAGACGTGCAGCAGAGCAGACTATGCCGGGACGGACAGAATCTCTTTCGGGACTCACTCACCATTAGACGATCCCTTCCTTCCTTCCTCGGCCTCTTCTTACTGCGCGTGCTCACCAGCACGGCAAGCCACTTCCGGATAGACGGAGATGCGCATCGTGAGGGTGCTGCTATTCTTCTGGCATGCTGCTGGGGATCAAGGGTCCCCGAAGGCACGAGTTTTCCCGCCCACGGCTTCTTTCCTAAATAGGGAGACAGACGCGGCGCAGAGAGCAGACACCGGCCGCGAGGGGGCGGAGGGACGGAAAGGCTCTCTCATGGATGGGCTTCACCAGACGGCGAGCCATCCGCGGAAAGGCGGGACCGTCCAAGTTGGAGGGACCGTGTTTAGACCGAGGGAGCCGAGAGCAGGGGGAGAGGACGGGGATGACGCCATGAACACCACCGCCTTTCTCTGAGGTCAAGCAGAAATGCCTCGGAGAAACGCAGCGGCGTTTTCTGATTCGGGGGCGTGTTTTTCTTTCTCTCCTCTTGCCATTAGCTGGAATGTTTACATTCCAGAGGAGAGAAAGAAAGTAAAAAACACGCCCCCGAATCTGAAAAAGACGGGGCTTCTTTGGAGAGACAAAGCTCTTCTCCAATGGCTGACCAGCATTTAAGAGGCCAGCCAATGAAGAAGAGGGAAGAAGAGGGGCGGGTTAAAGCCCCACTTCTAAAACATTAAATCTCGCGAGCGAGACTGCGCAAGCGCAGCCTTCGCTAGCCGAGACCTAAAAAGGAACATTATTTATGTCGCCATCCTGTGCTACTCTAATGACATGACCACCCACCCTCGCTACCCCGAGAGGGATCACAGTCCACAGGAGTTCTTTTAGCCAAAGAGGGTTTCCCGTGAACCACCCCCAGGCTCTGATTCCCCCTCTCGTATTGAGATACTCCTGGAACTTCTGGGAATCTCCGCGGAACACGTAGAGTCTCCCTGAACTTCGAAAAATCTCCCTGACCTCCGAAATATTGCGGAAAGTATATCCGACCGCCTCATAAATGCGCGAGTGCGACTGATGTGCATTACAATGTATCCCCGAATTGAGTGACTTTAATAGAAGTGATAGGGTACATATTCGTATCAATCCCCGTCGTCGTATTAGGAGGCTATTAGTGAACCATGTTGCAAGCCAGTTCTCATGGCTACCCAATGCTAGCCTTGCTATTATTGACGGGCCAACCGTAAAGGCTATTAAAACATACATAACATTCTGAACTAATTTATTTCAGGTGCTCGCTCATATGATAAGTAAAATGGAGGCGCGGTAAAATAAGGTAATTGTTTAGGACCACACAGTGTGTTCATGCATGGAAGCCGGGATTGATCCATAGGGTTCCTGATTCTGCAGTTCAGCCACTAGATGGGTATCTTTGTTCGACCGTTTTACATCAAATGTTAATTCTTTCTCTCTGAGGAGTTAGACTGGTGCACAGTGTTAAATAATACATGTGCATCATGTTAAACCTCGAGGAAAAATGCGACGCTAGTACAGGCGGACAAGGGGTGCGATGCTAGTACAGGCGGCCTCGAGGAATATTAGCGTTAAATGCGACGCTAGTACAGGCGGACGAGGGGCAGCTGGACGGGAAGCTGTAGAGCCATAGAGGACATACAGAGCGTTGTGCGAAAAATATAGTGCGTGGCAGCTAATGAAGGACAGTGTGTAACGCCGCAAGTGAGAGATCCAATCCTGGTGGGCGGGGCCAATAGTGGACAGGGCGGTAACAAGGAGGGACTAAGAAGCCTCCTTTTCAATCGTGAGCCTGCGCTTTGCATGGAGGATGACGCCAGCGAATGAAGAAGATGGGCGGGGCATCAACTCCGCCTACGAGAGCTTCGGAATCTGTATTGATTCCAAGAAGCCATCGTATGACGAGGGCAGCGCATACGCTGCTTTCGCCAGGCCGAGGCCTAAAAAGGGAGGTTTGGACGTTGTCATTACTTTGAATGGCAAACTCGAGTTTAGCACTTTAAACTGCTCTACCAGCCAGCAGTGGCAGGCTGGGAAACAAGTTTTACGTTGTCACACTCAAGTGGCAAAATACATACATACATACATACATACTGCAGCTCTGCGGGGGGGGGCATTTTAACTTACTGGTTCTGGATACTCCTGGTACCATATACTAGGAACTTATAATTTACTTATTCCAATTGGCTATAGGGCAATCTAATACCTGCTTTTAATTGTCCAAGCACTGGTACTGAGGTCTGGTTAGCAGGCCTCAGTGTACTCGGAGTTGAAAAACAAGCATCATCAGAGAAATCGGAGGGTGTCACAGAGATTATTTGCAGTAATATTAGAGAGCTGCTGCTGTGTTACAATAATGAAAACAAGCGTCACTATCCCTGAATGTAAACACATTTCAAATTTGGACAAGCTTGCCTGTGCACCGTCAGTGACATGGCCAAAGGCATGAAAGGGCTGAAATTGGATCATAAAATCAAAGCTGTTCTGAACAGGGTCCCCAAAGTACGTTTGGCCCATGGCCCCCAAAATCCTTAAGATGTCTACCCGTCCAGAACAGGTGGGAGGCAATCCAGCACATGGGAAATGCCAATGTGATCCACCAACATGTAGATGTGTTTTGCATGAAGGTGGCGGGGGGTACCATGATCCGCAAAGCGGAGAAGTCAAGGATGCCAGATCCAACATCCTGACCTTGATACTGATCTTGATGGAGGACACTGGAGGGCAAGTTCGTGTGAGTCTGTTACTCGGAGGTAGGGAGATTTGGGGGAAGGTCTGGGACCTGGAAGAAGAAGAAAGGCGGAAGGAACAAGGGGGAAGAAACTAGGAATAGGACTGCTTCTGCGGGACAGGACATGAGTAATGCAAGTCAGAGGAATGGAAAAGGGCGACTCTGGTGACTCACTGCAACCACAATTAAATCACAGCTACAATACAGCCAAGTCCCGAGGTATTCACTCCTAACTTTACATCCCCTTTTCCACATAATGTTTGTAGGGAAAAGGGCAGCTCCCAGCATAATGCAAACTCTGATGGGGTGGAGTGTGGAGGGCGATATAAGCCAAGAAGAACTAGCAAACGCTTGGCTACTGAGGGTGAAGGGGATTCCGGTAAACAACCGGAGCCACCATGAATACAGCTTAGAAATCAAGGTTGGCCAACTTCAAGTGAGCAGAGGAAGATGAAGCAGAAGTCGAGGCCTGAGAATCAGGGCCTGCCTGGGACCCCAAAGCAGCCCCGGCAATTCTGTATGACCAGCCCCCGCCACCCTTGGGGGGCAGGTACAAGAGTAAAGCACTGCTGCTTTTGTTACTGGGGGCAGATACTGCAGCACCGCTGCAAAACCGCCCCCAGTACCAAAAAAACACCTTCCATTGCTTCAAAACCGGCACCCACCCTTCCAGCCTACCGGGAAAATGCCGATGGCCGCTAAGGCCAGTTCGGCCTTGCGGAGAATGAATGGGAACTCAAACACAGGTAAGAGAGGAAGAAGTAGGAGGCATCTGGGGAAAATTACCAAAAGCCTGAGCAATAACTGGTCCAACAGACAGCGGAGACTGACAAGGTAGCAGAGGAGGGAGGCAAGACGTACCTCATGTGAGCAGAGGAAGAAAACGGCCTTTTAAGCAACAGCTACACACATGTATACATTAATGAAGGTCTTTGGAAGTAAAGCGCCAGGACCGTATTTACCTTTTCAAAGCAAAGTGGATAAAAAATTCCAGCATTACAAGGCTTGCCACTAACCACTCCCACAGAAGGCCAACCTTCTTTATTAGCAGATCAGGTACACACCTTACCAAATGGCAAATTATTATTTCCATAATGAGGATAAATGCCCTACCATTACACTAAGTGGCTGCTTCCTGTTCATGCAGTGCATTGGAATCAGTCATTTGGAAACTTACACTTGTATGATGGATCCAGCTACTTCCTGCTGTGAAGTCCTTTCTTGGCAGGCATTTGAACAGTATCGCCACCAGAGGCACAGAAGAGCCAAGTAAAAATAAGAAGTTTGATCAATTCCACTGAGGCACTTAGTTTCATCCACTTGGAGGTGTGCCACACACTTAAACGAAGACAGGGATGAATGAAAAGGTTCAGTGGCATACTCAAATCGCCCATGCACAGTGGGTCGTGTTTATGCATGAACAATTTCATACCCAGTGACACAATAAGTGGGAGTGTATCTTCATATGAGAAACCAATTCGAGTCTCTTTTAAAGTCTCCCCCTCCGTGGACGTGGTTTTGCAAATTTGTCTTTTATGTTATTGCTGTTAATTCAGTATATTGATTGCGCTATGTAAGGACATTTTTTTATATATGAATTTTTAATGACTATATAATTAAATGATCAATGTGTTTTTTCAAAATTCCCTTGGTATCAAATTAGTTTGATTGTTGTGACTGGATGCGAGTGGATTTACTTTTTAGTGATTCAGCAAGGGGAAGCTCTTGTGCTGTTCGGTCCCCTAGGTCTGAGGAGGTCTCTCTATTTTCCACTTCTTTGTTGAAGTCTGCTTTCGATAATTAGTGTGCAATAGGCGCTTTCTCACTTCAATTTCACCCTACTGCTTTTCAACTGAAACTGTACATTTGCACAAAATGTTCATACTGTGCGGCAACTTGTTAGTGTGGTAAACCTAACCTGACTGCTACTCAGTTCATTTTACGGCACTTTTTTAGCTTTGACCATAGAGAGGCAAAGCACTTACCCAAGGCAAGGATGGAGCAGCTTGTTTGAGGAGTGACGCTCCTGTGATGTTTCTGTCCTGGCAAAACATGTTTACATTTGTGGGCAGTTTACTAGCAGGCGAATCTGTAAGTGCAATTAAAAGGCTACCTTGGAAGAGTTATTTTTTTTATTAATGAAAATTCATGTGTGCAGGCGCATAAGCAGGCTCATGCAGCCTCGGCAGTGTAGGGGCCCCCGAATCCTTGAGGGGCCCCTCAACCCTTCTGGGTGGCCCCATTTAGCCCAATACCAATAAATATCTGTAAGAATGGCGACACTACGGGGCCCCTCTTCACATTTTGCAGGGGGTGGCATCATTGTGCCACTGACTGTGTGGCTCGAAAAACAGATAACCGCCCATACGGCGGTCCGTTATCGGTTTGTGAGACTTGTGTGACATGGACATGTGTGATGGGTAGGATGGGACTGGTTGTGATTTGAATACATTTGCCACAAAAGGATAGGTGCAGTTCTACGCTGTTTGGGTATAGTTGGGGGGAGGGGGGGGGGGGGAGTCAGTTGAGGTGGATGGTGAGTCTCAAGCAGGAGCATCAACCCCTCAGGTTGGGGTGGGGGTGGAGGGAGCGTAGAGCAGGGCCTGTGGGGACAACTTTGGGGCCTGCTGCA
This sequence comes from Triturus cristatus, assembly GCF_964204655.1. Classification (NCBI taxonomy): domain Eukaryota; kingdom Metazoa; phylum Chordata; class Amphibia; order Caudata; family Salamandridae; genus Triturus; species Triturus cristatus. Next base: position 867,028,446 of record NC_140589.1, read on the forward strand.
GCATGTTAGGACCCAGGCCGGGGAAGGCAAAGCCGGACCCAATAGAGGCCTAGGGTAAAACGCCGGCCGGCGGCGGGACCCCTCCATGCCACGCCCCCGCAATCAGGAAAACCCGGCTAAGCCGGAGAGGGCAGGATAGGCCCACAAACAAAGGAAGCTCCCCCCACCAATCGGGGGGTGAGAAAGGTAGGCAAGGGGGAGATTAAAGGGGGCCAAGCCTTTCTCACGATATGGTGGTGTGTGATTGATGTGTAATCATGCCTGAAACTTATTTGTAAATAGAAGCGTTTTTTCCGATAGTATGGCTCTGTTATATAATATAATGCCTGTTTTTTTCAAAACAATTTTTTTCATTTAGTTCTAATTACAGAACTGTTTGACATTGAGACTACGACATTTTTGAGTAAACCTCTTCTCCAGTATATGCAGAGAAAAGAACCGAAGAAAAACGACAGTAAACTGGGACAATGGGAATGATGACTCTGACTGAAGCGATTATGAGACGTGTTTTTAGGGAAAAGCGATCATGGGTGTGAAGGAAGTGAGGGGGCCCAGTAACAAAATATAAAGGATCGGCAGAGAAGAAAGAGAGGAAGCAATGACAAGAAGCAGGACCTTAGGGGGAAGGGAGGGAAAGTCAAAGTGGAGAGGGAAAGCGATGATAAGGAGCCAGGGAGAAGGGTAGGGGGGACAGTGGGAAAACACTCAAGGGACAGGTAGTGCGGGAGACAAAGATTTTCTTTTTACAACAGATCTCAATTGTTTTAATGTTTGTGTCATTTAGCTCATTAACCTTTTTTTCATTAAATAAATTTGTTTAGAAAGTGCAAGCAATGTATTTCTTAACTGTAATGTTGTTTTGTGGTTGTTGCACATGTGACTGGTCTGCATTCTTTAAGCCCGATCCACAAAATTGCAGTTGTCCAGAAGCTCTTGAGATATTGTGAAGTAAAACCTGGAAAGGGCAAAGGCGATACATACGCTTTAAATACTTGCTCGGATAGGTTATGCGGAAGACAGAATTCCCAATCTTTTCTGGGAACAAGACATATAGGGGCCGATTACGATGTCGGTCGGAAAGGGTCCGAATGGCATTTGGCTCAGCCGAATCAAATTCGGAACCCGTCTTTCCAACCTATATGGAAAACTTTCTGACTGAGAGATTACGATAGTCGGAAAGCGTTCTGACTTTTCGACTGGGTTCCAAATGGCATTCAGAGTAACCGAGTCGTTCGGAGCAGACTCATACGGGTCTACAGACCATGTTTCCGACCGACGTATTACGATGTCGGATTCGGATAGCCTTTCCGAATCGGTTGTTCCGACACGGATCGGCTGTCAGAATCCCATTTTGGGGGCCCGTAGAAGGTCCCCCTTCACCCAAAGCCTTCCGAATGGGGCCTGTGGGGGTACCCATGGGACCCCTCTTTGCAACTACACACAGTGTGGCAGGAACCATGGGGTGCCTGCCACAGGGTGCACGATTTTCCCCACCCACCCCATCATCAATGGGAGCCTATGTATTCGGTTGGAAAACAGGCTCCCATTGAAGTCAATGTGAGTCTGAATCAGTTCGAAACAATTCCAAGGCCAATTTGGTAGGAATGCTTTCTGACCGGCATCGTAATCGGCCCCTAAGTGTTCTAAGAATCTTTAAACCTAAGGCAGGGACATGTGAATATCTACCTTTTCTGCAATGGATCGTTCTCGTCAGGAGTTTCCCCGGTTGCACTGATTTGGAATGATTTCTCTATTTCTCCACTCTACTCCACACCACTCGACTTCAATCTACCCCATGCCTTCCGACTCCACTCTATGCCACGTCATTCTATGCCACACTACTCCATTCCACTCTACTCAATTCCACGCCACTCCACACAATGCCACTCTAGGTCACTTCATAATACGCTACTCTATGCAACTTTACTCCTCTCTGACACACTACTCCACTCTACTGTACACCCCTCTACTCAGCACCGCTCCTCTCTATGCCACTCTGGTCTCCTTTACGCCACTCTTCGCTGCTCTGCTCCCCCTCCTCTAGTCCATACCCCTAACTTTTAGCCATGCTGAAAGCAGCCATGCTGCTGTACGACATGGCTAAAAGACATTACAAAGACAATAGCCAATGCTTGCTTTTCTAACTGTCTCTGATCTTGCCCAGCATCATATGCATTGGTAATTCTGTATGCAAATTGACATACATGTGATGGTAGTTCACTCTGTTGGCTAAACATCTCATGCATATCTATTGGATTGTTTGCACCGCTGACTATGAAGGCATTTCTTGTAAGTTGAAAACTAATTACAATCACAAACAAGCATTTGCAATGCAATAGGTCTCGCATTTGTGAGAGTTTAAGCTATTGGCATTGTAGATGACAATGCCTTTTATTTAGGTTTTAAAAACCAACACATAAATAGAAGGCATTGTCATTTACAATGCCAATAGCTCAAACTCTTGCAAATGTGAGACCTATTGCATTGCAAATGCTTTTTACTAATTAAGATGAGCCATACAAATATGCAGTCATAGTCTAACAAGCATATCACAGAGGAACTGTATCATCTCATTATTACACATTAAAGACTAATGTGAATAGTCGTGCTGCGAGCCACAAATGATAAGAAAAAAAGGGTGCGGTGGTGGACGACACACTAATAATGGGCTCAAATTAACCACGTTCTGACCCGCGCTGTGGGAAGGTTCACGGATTCTTGCTCCTCCTCCTCCCCCTCGTCCATGGCCAGGCCGCGATCCTGAAAGTGGAGAAGGTGAGTCCTGGGCAGCTGCAGGGGCACGGACTGCAACTTGAGGAGAAGTAGCGCCTTGTGTGCTGCAGAGGCGGGGGACAGTTTCAGAGGCGTGTGTGGGGGGGGGGGGTAGGGTTGCTGGGGAAAAAAGGACGGCAAGCACTTGAAAGAGGACCGAGAGACACGTAGTATCGCTGCTAATAGTTACCTCGATCATGCAAGTTACATGCACATACATGACACGGTCCAAGGCTACACAGTTAAATACACCGGTGACTGGCAGTGACTGGCAGTACAAAAGAGAACACACAGACTGCATGATCTATCTGGGGACTCAGCAAAACCGCATGTGACATCCATCAGAGAGCTGCGTGAACAATTACCTGGTAATCCCTTCAGCACAATGCAAACATGCACATACATGACACTGTTCAGGGATCCATCATCTACAGCTGACAATAAATGACCATTCATCATGGTCCCCCCCACTAAAGCAGTGCACTTTGTGATCTGCATGGTACATGTTCTTTGCAGCAGGCATATTAACCCTCTGTGCTACCTTTCCAGGAGTCAACCCTTCCACTAGACAAAACTCGGATCTCTCTCTAGGAAGAACATTAATCACCGAAGTTATAATTACATTTTTATTGTTTCTGAAAATTGCTGGAGGCCAGGAAGGAGGCAGCAAGTTATTTTTAAACCATAATATACTTGCAAACACTACGCACCCACCCGAAATAGGTACCCAGTGCAGTCACACCGTTTGCACCGCCCTAACCTACTGAAGGTTCATGTGATCTCAGTGACAGAGTCACAGTGACTGGATCACTGTTGCTATAGGGTGTGCTGCTTCGTAGGCCTGCCCGCAAGACTGGAGATGAACTTCAGTATGGATTGTGGTGGACAGGCCTTCAAGGTTAACTCACAATTGACACCACTAGGGTACACCTGCTTGTGCTAAGACATCAAGCCTTCTAAGGTCTAGTGGGGTCTTGTGAGGTCTAGCATGGGAATATGCTCCCTCAGTAGAGTGGTCTGGTGGACTGGTCATGAAGGCTGAACCCAGTTCCCCAGTTCCAAATTCGACAGCTCTGGCCATAGTGCCACATCCTCTCCCCCACTGAACACCATACTGCCCCACTGAGAGAAACTCGCACTGCCTTCAGCTACAACCTAATTGTGCCCGCTATAAACACATGGATGTGGCTCAATTCAAATTATGCACTTGATAAGAGTAATATGCTGCCTAAAAAAACAAGACACATTTCTTGCCAAGGTGCCTGCTACCTGAAAGAAATGTAAAAGTGTGCAATTGGTTAATCTGCAAATGTAAAGGCTGCTTGGAAGCCAGGATTGTCTTTAATTGATGGGGTCCCTTGAGGCCTCAGAATGACAAAGCTGTGTTCTTCTCAAGAGGTCAAGTGAGGTCATTGTACCTGCTGGATTCTGGAGTGCCTGATGTTTGGTGGACACCTATAAGGAGCGTGCACTCACACCAGTCTGATGGTGTGTTATTATCATTGATTTTGAAAGCACTTCTTTCTAAACCTAAATCCTTTTTCAGCTGCTTATGTTATACTGTGTGTAGTGCAAGTTTAAATAATGAATTACACAATCACAGCGCTTCCCGTCTCAGTCTGGGACCTCACAGCACTGAAAATACACAAGTCATTCTGGCACACTGCACCAATCACAATTCATTCTGTGGTTACACAAACAGACATCTGCATGGATTGCATTAACCAATAGCAGTTTCACGATATAAAACATTGCATTGCCCACTGCTTATTTTAACTTGCATTTATTTTTCATTTAAAGAGTGTGCGTTATTTTGTAAACTAAATAGTTCACAGAATATTGTGTTCTTTTATCCGTATCCGTACCTTTGACCCGCTCTGACCCCGCCCTCGGTGCATTCAGGATCACAGTTCCAGTATTGTGTTTTTTAATGCGCTTTGACTGCTGCTGTGTCTTCACATGATGCTAACATCCCCTGGGGTGTGCCGGCACAGTGCAGGCTTTGATCTTGGGGGAGGGGGCTCTGGGCTAGGGCCAGCATGACGCATTTCCTCCTCTCCCAACTGTAAGTCCCTTTTCGCCTCTCACCACTTCCCTGCGTGCAAAGCACAAATTTGAATGAAGTCCTTTTTTTGGAGCGGTGCCCGGGCAGACGCCCTATCTTGCTCCGCCCTTGGCGTGCCCGCGGCGCTCCTACTCGAGGGCTGGCCTGGCTGGCATAGGCCCCAGCAGGAGGAGCCGGGGATTACTGGCCCCAGACGCCCTGTCTGCACAGGTGGCCCCACCCAGGCCGTCCCCGCCCTGCGCACCAACCAACCACGGGCAAAAGCTCGCTCTTCCACAGTTATTTTCCACAGTTGTGTGCCTGAGTCGGGTGGGACGGTGGCTTGTGATGTTCACAATCGCCGTGCAACGTGTGCACAGTTCTTGTCCCCCACTTACTTCCCCAACCACCCGCCAGGAGCCATGGCCGGCGTCTTCGACCACCCCAGATGGATTCACCCTTGAGAAAGACAACGAAGGTCTTGGAAGAACTTTCCAGACGGGTCTAGAAGCGGCCTTCTAGGACGTGGGACTGGGGCAGGCCTGGAGCGGGCTAGAAGACGCCGTTCAGGTACAGTTTTTGCTTCGTCAGTGCACATTTATTACTGAGCACGTGACACCATCGCGGTTCTTTTTTTAATGTATTTGTCTTTTTTTGGGTTTTAAAGGGACCCTCGAGGGCTCCTCTCTTCAGAGGTTGGTGGAGAGAAGGGGTTTGGTACAAATTGCCCACTTAGTAGAAAGTGTCGCAGAGTGTAATGTTTCGGGGCAGATTTACAAGCCCCTTGCGCCACTTTTGCGTCACTTTTAACATGGCAAAAGTGGTGCAAGGAGCTTGTAAATCTGCCCCTTCCTTTGGTGGAAACGCCGGAAAATTGGTGTTTTGTGTGTGAAAAGGACCCTGGAATGGGTGCCTGTGTGTGGAAGGGGGAGGGGGGGGGGGGGAGCTCGGGCCTCCGACAGCCGAAAGCAGTCAGCTGGTACCACGAGTGACGCCTGACTGAGGATGACGCATCTGGAGGCCCTGCTGGTGGCCCTATGGCTTCTCTGATCCAGGGTAAAGGGTCACGATGCCATCTTTGGGGGAAGATAGAGCCAATGAGATAGAAGTTTAACACCTCTGCCAATCGAGGCGCATCGAAGGTGGCGCGATGAGTGCAATCTCATGTGGGACGCTCGAGGCCTACCACCCTAACCTTTAGCCAGGCGCACAGTATAAATTCATCAAAGCGCCTACACGCAACTCAATTTCTTGTATGCGCTATGAAAAACTCGTTTCACTTAGCAGCCGTTGGCTCGGGGTTACTGATTCGAACCTTCTGCATGGCATCATCTCGATGATAGCAATCACTAGAAGAACTCCACAGAGTGTGGAGGGGGGAACGGGAGGCACGGGGTACTAGGAGCTAGCGGCCTCCATTAATACTATTGACCACTCCTAGAGTGATGTGGGGTATTTAGGTGTCCCCTAGCCGTCTAGTGTAAGGTCGACATGTTTCTGCCTTCTTGCCCCGAGCGGGTCCAGGGCATTCATCAGGACCTAGAGTTACAAAAAGAGGGCTCCGTTCTTACCAACTGGTAGCAAGAGAATACCACTGCGCGGGTGTGGCGTGGGCCACACTCCACTACCTAGATGGCTTCCAACTGTCAAGCCCTAGTTAGACAAACTACTTGCCACATGGGGGGAAGGGAGGAGACACTTCTGTCCAGTTGTCTGATGCAGAGTGTCCCGTATTCAGCCTAAGGTGTTGCTCCTCGTCCGCCCGAACATGCAACTCTAGGTCCTGATGAATGCCCTGGACCCGCTCGGGCCAAGAAGGCAGAAACATGTCGACCTTACACTAGACGGCTAGGGGACACCTAAATACCCCACCTGCCGATACTCTGTTTTTAGCATCATATAGTTACTGATCACATTAAAAATATCTTGGTAACTATAATGATTTTTAACTTCACGTTCTACCCCATGGGCCCCCACTCTTTAGCTTAGAAGTGCATCCCTGTCTCCAGGTGTATGCCCGCCCTCCATCAAACGAAGGTTTTGGAGGGCGAGGACTGGCCGTTGATGAAGCATGACACCAGGTGGTGTGTGAGGCCAGTCCGTCACTTTTTGTGAGATGTCCACACTCACAACAAATTCACAACTGTAGTAAGGTCACATCACTCTAGGAGCAGCTTCTTGTGGTCAATAATCATCTCGATGATAGCAGACTGTAAGGTGGAGGCACAGGAAGGTGCATAAGGGGGCTGCAAAACCCGCCGCGGAGATCTGTGTGTCACGTGTCTGAGGCCTGGTGAGGCCCACTCCGCCTTTCATCCGTGCGGCGGCCACATAATGAGGAACCTTGCCTTGGGTGATAAACTCCGATGTTTAAAATTAAATATAGTGTTAATAATATTAATTCTGCTTAAAAATTGCTCCAGTGGATAGAGATTTAAGTGCAACTTGGGCGTGGAGGAAGTAGTCAGTGCTGTAAGCCTCGGGTGAGCCCGCACCACCCACAGGTCTTTATCCGGTCCAGGTTTGTAGTGATCACGTCATAAGCGCACAGACCTTTACGTTTGCTATGTTGTAGTGATTGCTTCAATTATAAACAGTTCTTATCAACCACGTCTCCTTGGAAGGATGAAAGGCTTGCCAGCCCGGCAGACTTTGCACCTGCGTCCTTAAGACCGTTTTTAACCCACTGAGTTGTCTTGCTGCCTAACACACTATGGTCCGACCGGCTGCATGCAGACTGGCCGCTTTATCCTAGTTAAAAATAACGAGATGGGCTGTAGGGTTATGCGTGCACATGTGGGATTTATGGGCCGGGCCTGCACAGTATCAACCAGGGAGGAAGGCTGGCCCCAAAACTGAGACAGGAAATGATTGTAGCTTTCCAGCTTGTGGTGACACGTGTGAATCGGGGTCCCCATAAAAACTTGGTAACACGGCTCTTAAGACGAGGCGGGGCTTGCGTAGCCTGAGAGAGGCAGTTTGTAGTGAAGGGAGAGGGGGTGTAGTGTGCCTCTCTGGGGATGGCAAACCAAAAACGTATTTTGTTGTAGTCCACGTTACATAAAACAATTTGAATTTGAACCAGAGAATAGAGGAAAACAATTGTGACACTTACACACATTTAAAAAACAAGTTACCAGAATGCTTGTGTAACTAGGGCTGAATAAACTACTTGCGCATGACTTGGAAATGGAACAACTTAGATATGATTGAGAAAGGGTGTTTTTGTGTGGGGGGGAGGTGGAAATTAACCCATGCTGTTGCTGCTTAATATATATTAGTACGTCCTCCCTGGTATCTCTCAAAGCAAACTCCCGAGCAAACAAAACAAAGGTCATTATCACAGCATGCCGACAGGCGCCCCACGCTGCAGACCTATAATTAACTCAGCAGGTCTTCCGGAGAGGAGCACTCAACGTGCAAATGCTGTTCATGTGAAGCGCGTTCACAGACAGCAATCACAACACTGCGCGTGCCCCAGTCTGTCTCCCTTGAGAGGCATCTCGGCGACAATAGGTCTCGAGAGCGAGACCTAAAAATACCCATTAGACCAACTCATGGTCAGTGGTCTTGGTTAACTAACTAAACACGGGAAACAAGAAAAAAAAAACGGAAAAAAGGGGGGAGAGTAAAGGCGGAGCCTCTCTCCCCCCTCTCTCTTGAGAAAGGTTGCACCTAACTCAACTGTGAATGTGGGAAAGAAAAACTTTTTGTTTAATTACCCTCACACACCCTAGTGGTGTCATGCTTCATCATCGGGTCACCCCGACTCCTTAAAAGTCGGGGTGAGCTCAACCACAGTGTTGGGAGCTCTTTAGATAAATGAAGGTCAGGGGGGTTAAAGTTTAAGAAACCTCAGGCAGACCCCTGGTATCCCTTTATTCTTGGGTCTGTCTGGATTATTAAAAAAAACGTAAAAAGCGGGTCCGTAGGATTGTTATGGTCCTAAGACCCTGGTGCCAACATGTTTCAGTCCTGGGTGGCCATGAAGGTCCTGGACTTTCTTCAGGGCAAAGGGATACCCCCTCTGTGAGATATATTAGGATGGGAATTCCCTATCCTGTCAGTGATGCGAGGGCAGAGTAGCCACTCCTCGTGTGTATGTAACAGTTAATGTGTCTATTAACTGTGAACGTCCATCTGTGAATAAAAACAAAGGACAGCGACAGACAACATACAACATTAAAAAATGACATTGGACCAGTATTACTGTTGTGCTTAATACCATTTTGGTGCAAAGTGGAGACCAGACATATAACCATACCATAATCATGTGCATGCCAGTGTCATCAGTCTCATTCCCTCTTGTGCCACTCATCTCTTCATCTGTAATACACTGCTTCTATGTGACAGGTATTTGTGAAGTGGCGATTTTATGCGCATGCTAACACATCAAAGTGCCTGCACCAGGTGCCGGTCTCTCAGAATAGCAATACAGCGTATTTTCCTCAGTAAAGTGCCTTTAAAAAATATTCTGTAGTGAGCGAACATGCATGCATCATACATTCATCTAGCCTGTACATTCTGCCTCATTCATTCAGTACCGTGCCCTACTTGTGGAGGCTGAGAGTGTCACACAGGACCGGTAGGATACTGTGGGCGGTCCTGAAGTAGTCATAAAGACAAAGATCCGATCGGGATTGAAGGATGCGGGAGGGAGGAAAAACGAGTCTCTAAGCTGTGAAGTTTACAGGGGCCGATTCTACATCTCGCTAGTATGATCAGACACAAAATGTGTCTGTGCGTGTTGTTAGTCACTTACTTCAATAAAGATCTCACCCGCTCCTCAAACCTATTTAGGTACCGGTCCTCGGCTTGTGCAAGAGGGTGCTGGAGATCGAAGATTAAATATCTGAGAGTAGCACAGGACGGGAAACCGGAGTGCCGGAGTCCCGCCCCTGCTCTGCAGACCGGAAAGGACGTCACCGCGACATTACGTGTAGTATCATCGTACGTGGCTGGGGAGAATGGGAGATGTAGTTCCTATTGTGGACTCGTAGTTGGAAGTCCGTACAGGGATGTAACAAAATAAGGCATTGATACAGCATAACGCGAAATGTTGGAAACTAAAAATGCTTCATAGACGTGCGTCTGAATGTAGCGCACAGGGGATTACACGGTGCAATCACGTGGCTAACGATATGGATACAAGAAGCAATGGAACTATCAATCAGGATGTAAACTAGATTGTACTTTTGTGGCAACAATAAAAATCATATGTTTGTTGCCTAATGACATCTGATGGGTCAATTTGAAGTAAAATATGTTGCGTTGGAGATTTGGAAGCGATAAAAAAACGTCATCATAGGTCTGTTCATAAAAAGACAGAAAATTAGGTAAAGATAACAGAAATGGGTCTCCACTATATTGTGACAGTCAATATAGGAGCCAGCTAAGGATCTTCTAGTCGGAAGTTTATGTTCTCTTAATGAATAGTGTAATGCCTGCATTTAGAAAGAGAGCATCCTCAAAACTATGAACACCTGATCTGAAGGTAATCTAATACTTTAATGATTGTACTTCAGGAATTAAATGTCGCTTATTTATTAAGTTGACTCCAAGGAATGCAGTCGTTTAGGCCGCTCACATGGGTCTTCAAGCGGTATACCCAGCGTTGTTCTCTGTCCAGAAGTCTTTTCTGCAGGTTGCCACTGCCCTTAACCTTTTCGATCACTGTCCACCATATATTAGTGTCTTTATGTTGATTCTCCTTATAGTGTGCTGTAAGTTTTGTTGCTGTAATGGCCCGCCTGATCGTGCTCCTGTGTTCGCTGATACAAATCTTTACCTTTCGACTCGTCATGCCCACATAGGTCAAGTCGCACGGGCATTTGATGAGGTAGATCACCGATTCCGAATTACAATTCGTACGTGATCTTTGTTCCCAGGGTGTATGTAACCCCAGAGCAAGGTTTTTTGTATGCTCAGTAAATTGGCATATCACACACGATCCACAGGGAAAATGACCCTTGACTGGGGGATTGTTCCGCAATGTCAATTGGCTGTCAATTTTTGGTTTATATGTGTCTGTGTGGACTAGAGTGTCCTTTAGGCTTTTATTTCTTCTGAATGAGAACATTGGCTTCTCATATGTTAGTTTGTTGGATGTAAGCATTAGCCACTTCTTGTTAATGATTTTCTTAACATCATTAGAGGATGAATTGAATGTTGTGACACAAATCATTTGTTCTGGTTGTGTCCTCTCATGAGTCTCAAGAAGGGCCTCTCTCGGGGTATTGCGTACTCTCTTCTTGGCTTTTTCAATGATTTTTACAGGGTAATCTTTTTGTTTCAGTTTCTCTGTTAGAATCTGTGTTTCTTTCTTGTAATCTTGGAGGTCTGAACAATTGCTCCGAATTCGTAAAAACTGTCCCACTGGAAGATTCTCTCTGAGGGCGCGTGGGTGAGCACTGTCGAATCTTAACAAACTGTTCCTGTCAGTAGGTTTGGTGTACAGCTAACTTGTGAGTGTGCCATCCCTGGCAGTTACATTGATATCTAAAAAGCTGATTTTTTCTCAGTTCATGTTCATGGTAAAGCGTAAGTGTGGGTTTAACCCATTGATCCAGTCTATGAATTGTCTTAGACTCTGATCATCGCCCTTCCAAATTAACAGGACATAGTCAATATATCGGTACCATTTACAGATGTTACTGGTGTACGGGTTCATGGTCCATATATACCGGTCCTCAAAGTGGCTCATATACAGGCATGCAATGCTAGGAGCAAATGTACTGCCCATTGAAGTACAGTGGACTTGTAGGTAAATTTGGTTCTCAAAATAAAAGAAGATCTCTGTAAGTACAAGACGTATCGGGGTGATTATCCATTCAACTGGTGCTGTCCACTACCAGTTTTCTTTTTTGAGAAGATCTTCTATAACTTTAATGCTCTCAGTCTGGGGTATACTGGTATACAGTGCCTCAACATCAAGACACACCAAGATGTTTTCCATTGGATCATATTCAATGTTGGTTAAGAGGTTGAGCAGATGTTTGGTGTCCTGTACCTATGATGTTATACGTGTGACCAGAGGACGTAAAAACCAGTCTGTATATTTAGACAGTGGTTCTGTTGTAAATTGCCGGCGATTGGATTAGCATTAGCGGAATCCATCTCATATTTAGAGGCTATCTTGTCCATTTTGTGGAATCCATTTGTATTTATGGCAGCCATTTTGGCTGCCATGTGCTCACCAAGAGCTGTTTCCTTCTTCACTGTTGTGTCCCCTTGTGTTCTGTTTAAAGGACTGGCTATACTTAGACTCTGCTACTCTGCACATGCACAGAAGAGTCTAAGTGTCCATGCATCTGTTTTTAGTCTGTAGCTGTCAGGTTGTTTCTACCAGAGTCAGCAACTGCTAGCTCCTCCTTTACTGTTGACTGTGCATTTCTGTATGACCATCTATGTGCATAACTCTTCTCATGTATACTTGTACCGCCTTTTTTCAGCCCCTGAGTGGGTATAAAAGGACCATGCTCTTTCTGTTCAGTGTGCTACTTCACTCAATACCGAAGGGTGCTGTTTGAATATAGTTCCACCTCATGAGGTTTATTAAACTTTGTATTTTCTATTCCAGTTTCTGTGCCAACTTCTTCCCAATAGTCTTAGGACTCTGTGCAGAGAAGGGCGAACCCCTTGCACTGGTAGGCCTAGCTGAGGCCCACTTCTACAAAACTGGCGCCCAACCAGTGGGGCTCATCGGCGACTCGGATGCCCAAAGGATTGGTCGCGACGAAGGATTGGAATCTCGCTCTGGACGCGATCGGTGCCCGATGAGACCCGAGTCTTGGCAACCACGGCGTTTTTCCTTTCTTTCTGATCTGACCATCCAGGTGGTGCCGGTCCTCGACTGAGATCTCTTCTGTTGATCCGCCGTGCAGCGACCATTTGGTCGATTTTAGAACTTGGCAGTTGGAACCTGGACACCAAGTGATTGGTAAGTGTCCTTCTGCGGCGCTTGCTGTTGGTTTTGATGCCTGGGATTGGTAAGGTAGTTTAGTAACACTTACTGTGGCTTTTGGATTGCGCATTTTGTGTTGGTCAACTTGGTTTGTTATGATATATATATAAGTTGCAACCTATATAGGCAGGTAATGAGGAGAATTTTCTCTATCTCAATCAATCAATCAAGCATTTGTATAGCGCGCTACTCACCCGGAGGGTCTCAAGGCGCTTGGGGGAGGGGGGTCCGCTACTGCTCGAATAGCCAGGTCTTGAGTTGCTTCCTGAAGGCGAGGTGGTCTTGGGTCAGGCGGAGGTGGGTGGGGAGGGAGTTCCACGTCTTGGCAGCCAGGTAGGAGAAGGATCTTCCTCCCGTAGTGGCTCTTCGGATGCGGGGGACGGCGGCGAGGGCGCGGCTGATCGATCGAAGCTGGCGGGTGGGGGTGTAGAAGGTCAGTCGGTCGTTGAGGTATCTAGGGCCTTGGTTGTGGAGAGCTTTGTGTGCGTGGGTGAGGAGTCGGAACGGGATTCTCTTGTTGACGGGGAGCCAGTGCAGGTTTCTCAGGTGTGCGGAGATGTGGCTGTGTCGGGGAATGTCCAGGATGAGGCGTGCTGAGGCGTTCTGAATGCGCTGTAGTCTTTTCTGGAGTTTGGCTGTGGTTCCGGCGTAGAGGGAGTTGCCGTAGTCCAGTCGGCTGGTGACGAGGGCCTGGGTGACTGTCTTCCTGGTTTCGGTGGGGATCCACCGGAAGATCTTACGTAGCATGCGTAGGATGTTGAAGCATGATGAGGAGACGGCGTTGACTTGTCTGGTCATGGAGAGGGAGGAGTTCAGGATGAAGCCCAGGTTGTGTGCGTGGTCTGTTGGTTTGGGTGTGCTACCCAGGGCAGGGGGCCACCAGGAGTCGTCCCAGGCGGAGGGCGAAGATCCCAGGATGAGGACTTCCGTCTTGTCTGAATTTAGTTTCAGGCGGCTGTTCATCATCCACTCGGCTACGTCTTTCATTCCTTCGTGTAGGTTGGTTCTGGCGGTGGCGGGGTCGTTGGTGAGGGAGAGGATATGCTGGGTGTCGTCGGCGTAGGAGATGATGTTGAGGTTGTGTTGACGTGCGATGGCCGCAAGGGGGCTCATGTAGACGTTGAACAGCGTGGGGCTGAGTGATGATCCTTGTGGTACGCCGCAGATGACTTTGGTGGCCTCGGATCTGAACGGGGGGAGGCGGACTCTGTGTTCTTCCGGCGAGGAAGGAGATGGTCCATTCCAGTGCCTTCTCCTGGATTCCGATGTTGTTGAGGCGCTGAACTAGGGTGCGGTGGCAGACCGTGTTGAACGCCGCGGAGAGGTCCAGGAGGAGGAGTGCCGCTGTTTCCCCGTTGTCGAGCAGGGCTCGGATGTCGTCAGTGGCTGCGATGAGGGCGGTCTTGGTGCTGTGGTTGGCTCTGAAACCGGACTGTGAGTGGTCGAGGGATCCATTCGTCTCGAGGAAGGCGGCCAGCTGTCTGTTGACGGTCTTCTCGATGACTTTGGCAGGAAAAGGCAGGAGCGAGATGGGGCGGTAGTTTCTGAGGTCTGTGGGGTCCGCTGATGGTTTCTTCAGTAGGGCGCTGAGTTCGGCGTGCTTCCAGCTCTCTGGGAAGGTGGCGGTGTCGAAGGAGGCGTTGATGATGTCCCGCAGATGGGGTGCGATGATGGAGTCGGCCTTGTTGAAGACGTGGTGAGGGCAGGGGTCGCTTGGCGATCCGGAGTGGATGGAGTTCATCGTGCGGATGGTGTCTTCGGCGTTGATCGGGGTCCAGGAGCAGAGGGTGGTGGTGGGGGGCGTTGGAGCAGTTGTAGGGTACGTCGGCAGTGCGCTGAAACTGTTGTGTATTGATCTGAATTGATTTGAACGGCACATCGTACTAAAGGTACCTTAAGTGCTACTTTGATTATAATACTGCATATTCTGCACTATTTTTGGCATGCCTGTTTTTAGCACACTTCGTAGGATGTGTTGCTTTTGTAGTGGTACCAATTTGATAATTGATGAAGCACAACCGGCCCCCCCAGAGGGGACGCCTAATAGGGATATGTATATTAAGTATGGTCTTTCTTCTATAATGTACAGCACATTATGGAATAAATACACTCGTAAGGATCCTGAGTTGCGTTGGCCTGTGCATGGGTCATTTGGTTTACGAAAGATTGAGTATGTGGAACAATGTATGTATAAGAGAAAGACTAGGCAAGATATGTTTGATTGTGTACGAATGTGGGAGAAAGAAGTGCGTGAACGAGTGAAGCGTGAACAAGCCTTGATTGAAAAAGAACAGTGAAAGAACATTTATGCGAAAGCACTAGAGTTGAAAAATAAAGAAATAAAAGAGTTAAAAGAGAGAGAAGATAGGGAGCTCAATTTACAGGTAACTGGCCAATACGCTGTTCGGCGGCCCCTTTATCCTATACTTAATAAACCACAAGATGATTCCTTATTATTAGATCGTCCTCCACCTTCGTATACTGTTCCTTCTGCCCCTCATGAGTCAGATGAGGACTCTAGTTCGGAGGAATATAAGGCACGAGAAACTCGTTCTATGTTGACCACTGCGCGTTCGTCCCAGCTCCGATCTGCTGCTCGTAAAGCAGCTCCTAGCATTGCCCCTGCCTCTGAACTTCTAGATAGTATGAAAGGGTGGCATGAAAGGGAGCAGCTGTATTTTACTGAGGTGTTTGCCGCAGAGGTCCTTCAGCTGTTTAGGAAATATTCTGAGGAGTTAGAGCCCGATGATGTAGCAGTTAATTGTAAGCAAATGCGTGATGGTCTTTTTGTTTTCCCCCAGGTGAATGATACAATCAGGCGTTTGGTTAAACTGCGTGTTGATGCAGTCCGTTTGCGAGAGGAGAAAAAGGCTGCAGACGTAGCTGCACAGACATCTCAGACTGGCATGGCACAAGCTTCTATCTCCGGAACAGATAAGACTATGATAGTTCATGCGAAACCTATGCGGGAGGCCGCGCCTTTGTATGTTCCTCCTAAAGGACAGGGTACAAGTGATGATAAGGCCTCTATTGATGCAAAGGGTTATTTTATGTATAATTGGGTTTACACTCCTTGGAATAGGACGGATGTTATGGCACTTAAAACTGCATTGCCTGATCTGCGGAAAAATCCAGCCGCTTTTTATGAGGAAGTTGAGGGTGCTATTAGCTCTTGCACTATGACTTTGCCTGATATTGATTTATTTTTCGGATTGATATTACCACCTGATATGTGGAGAACTGTTCGTAAAATTGATGATCGTGCAGCTTTTGGGGCGTTATGGAAAGACTTAGAACAAATGGATGTACGAAGGGAACCCGCACAAAAGCCATGTCAGTTCATTTTAGATCTTCCCGCAGCTATATTAGTTAAGTTAAAAATGATTATTCCCCCTAATAAGATAGATTGGACTGTTTTAGCATCTTGTAAGCAAAAGGCAGATGAATCGGTTTCTGATTTCTTTACACGCTTTGAAGAAGCATTCCACGATTTTAGTGGCCAGTCATTGACAGATGACACAGGCAGACATCTGTTTGTCGATAAATATGTCGCAAACCTGTTGCCAGGAATAGCTAGTCGCATAAAAGCCAGTGAGAGTTCATGGACTACCTCTTCCCCGGTTTCTCTCTTGACTATGGCTCAGTATTATGAACGCCAGGAATTAGAAGCAAAGGGTAATGAGGATAGGAAGACTAAAGAATTAAAAACGAAGGTTATATTGGCTCAGGCTTATGGTCCGCCTTTTAGAGGTAGTAATAGAGGTGGACGTGGATCTTATGGTTCGTCTTTCCCTTCTTATACTCGTTCAAATTTGTCTGCTGACCAGTACGCGTACTGTAAGAAATTTGGGCACTGGGCTTCCGATTGTCCAGCACTGCGTGCTCAGCAGTATCCACGTGGTAGGGGACAAATGAGGAACCGTCCAGGATATTCAGGGCCTAGAGGAAGCACAGGTGATCGTGCTAGGTTTGATGCTAATATACGTGGGCAGGATGGGTTTAACACTTTTGATAGAAGGAACCAATATCAAATGTCTGACTATGTGCCATCTGATCTTCAAGATTCTGCTCATGCATAGGATTGCCTAGGATGGGGTAAGGAATGCGTTGAAGTTCCAGTAGATCAGAGGGGTCCCTATGTTACAGCAAATGTTTTGGGCTCCACTGATCAGTTTCTGGTTGATACAGGAGCTACTCGTAGCGCCTTGTCTAAACAATTGGTTCCAAGGGCTCCCCTGTCTGGCTTTAACCGTTACATCGATAGGCTTCGATGGAACCCCATCCATTAGCCCACTGTCACAACCGCTTGCATTCCATGTGGATAAATTTACTGCTCCGTGTCCATTTTTGCTTTCCCCAAATACACCAGACAATATTGTAGGTCTTGATATGCTCAAGTATTTCAGGGCTACGATACGATGTTCTCCAGAAGGTGTATGTGTTATCTTGAATGACAACCATTCTGTGATGGAGAGAGCTTGTCTTGTTAAAGAGGATATTGCATTAGCTTCACTCCCTAGTACATTGTGGGCTACTTCAGACACTGATGTAGGGCAAATGGTTATTCCACCAGTACACATTAGTGTCAAGGAGGGTGCTGTGCTACCACGTTTGCCTCAATATAAAATTTCACAGGAAGGTGAAGAAGCACTCATACGTATTGTCCATGATCTCATTGAAGTGGGGGTTGTTGAGGAAGTTCCTTACAATGTTTGTAACAGTCCGATTCTTCCTATTCTGAAAAAAGATACTGACACTAGGGTTTACAGATTCATTATTGGTTTACGAGAAGTTAACAAGATTGTAGTACCACAATACCCCGTGGTTTCTGACATAACGACACTTCTTACTTTGGTTCCCCCGACAGCGACTACATTCTCTGTGATAGACTTGAAGAATGCTTTCTTTTCGATCCCTATTCATCCTGATAGCCGATATTTGTTCGGTTTCACTTTGAATAATCGATCGTATAGATTCTGTAGAGTTCCTCAAGGCTATACTGAGAGTCCTAGTATTTACAGTCAAGCATTAAAACGACAACTTGATTCTTTTGTTTTGCCTGAAGGAGTGGCTCTCATACAATATGTCGATGACATCTTGTTGGCAGCCGACACCCCTGAGCAGTGTGAAAAATGTACTTTGTCCTTGCTGTCTTTTCTTGCTTCCCATCATCACAAAGAATCACGAAAGAAATTGCAATATTGTAGACCAAAGGTAACCTACTTAGGTCACCTTCTGTCTAAGGAGGGACGTGCACTTACACCAGATCGCATTCAAGCTATTTTAGACACACCAGTGCCCCGTACTCAGAAAGATGTCCGTACATTCATTGGTCTTACTTCTTTTTGTAGGCAATGGATATTAGGATTTTCGCACATTGTTAAACCCTTGCTAGCACTTTTGACTAAAGATACTCCAATGCCCCTCCCATGGACAGATGAATGTGAGACTGCTTTCCGACAGTTACGACAAGCTCTTTGTTCAGCACCAGTGTTAGGTACTCCAGATTATACGAAGCCTTTTACATTATATGTACACGAGAAATATGGATGCGCATTGTCAGTTTTAGTGCAGACACACAGTGACAAACAGCGTCCCTGTGCATATTTTTCAGCAGTACTTGATCCTGTTGCTCGTGCATTACCTGGATGCTTCCGTTCAGTTGCAGCAACAGCTGTGTCAATACGTCAGAGTGAAGGGATAGTTTTGTCACATAAGCTGTTGGTGCTAGTACCCCATGCGGTTGATGCCCTTTTAAATCAGACAAAGACGCAGCATTTAACTAGTGCTCGTCTGACAGGATACAAATTGACATTGCTGGCCCCTCACATTACACTAAAGAGATGTGCGATACTAAACCCAGCCACTTTGTTGCCATTTCCGGTGACTCAGTCTCAGTCACAGGAGTCTCATGATTGTATATTCCTTACCGAGGAACGAACAAAGGGTCGGGTCGATTTGCAAGACACGCCCCTTTCAAGTGTTGATGGGGAACTATGGGTTGATGGGTCCTGTTTGAAGTTACCAGATGGTACAACGTCAGCTGCATATGCAATTACAACACTTCAGACGGTAGTTGAATCAGCTCGTATTCCACAGAAGTCAGCTCAAGCAGCTAAGCTAATAGCTTTGACACGAGCGTGTGAACTTAGTACTGACTTATCTGTGAACATTTATACAGACAGCCGCTATGCTTTCGGAGTGGCTCATGATTTTGGGCTACTCTGGAAGGAGAGGGGCTTTCTTACATCCCACGGGGTGCAAATAATGCTTGGAGAATTAGAACATAATCTCTTGACTGCTTTAACATACCCGAAGAGGATAGCAATTGTTAAATGTAGCGCACATAAGAAAATAATTGATAAGATAGGACAAGGCAATGCTTTTGCAGACCAAACAGCCCGTGAAACTGCCATGCAGCGAAGCACCACGTCTATGTACGTAGTGAAGTCACAGGCTGAACGCTGGCATGATACCAGACAGGAAGTGCTAGATATGCAGAGATCTGCTTTTGCAGAAGAAATTGAGCAATGGTCTAAGGAGGGAACATTGGATGATGAGGGCTGTTGGAGGAATAAAGAGATGAGCAAGTGGAGATTGCCGACAGCCTATTTACAACCTATGATTCATATGGCACATGGGCCGGCACATGTTGGAGCCTCCTCGATAACGAAATTGCTCACGCAAGTTTGGGAGCGTCCAGAAATTGCCGGCACAGCTAAAAAGATGGTGCAGTCTTGTCTGATTTGTCTTCAGCATAATCCTGGTAAAGGGACACGAACTCCTACAGGAGGGTTTGCTACGCCAACCGCACCTTTTGAAGTTTTGCAAATGGATTACATCCAGCTTGAGCGCTGTAATAACTTAAAGTATGTTTTGGTAGTGGTATGTGCCTTTAGTAAATGGATAGAGGCATACCCTACGAAGGACAATACAGCTCTCACTACAGCAAAGGTGCTTTTGAAGGAATTTTTCCCTAGATTTGGTGTTTGTAAACTTTTATGGAGTGATAACGGACCCCATTTTATTGGGCAAGTTGTCGAATATGTCCTGAAGGGGTTGGGGATAAAGCAGAAGTTCCACGCTGCTTTCCATCCACAATCAGCAGGGTTAGTGGGAAGGTATAACGCCACACTTAAATTGAAACTGGTGAAAATACTGGCCTCCACATCCTTGAATTGGCCAGACGCATTACCTTTGGCACTGTTGTCCATTAGGTCAGTGCCACATTCGCGGTCTGGTCTTACACCTTATGAAGTGGTATTTGGGAGGCCTATGAACATTTGGGGAATTCCTAAACCATGTCCCATACATGATGTGCCATGTGTATTGATGAGTGACTACCTATCACAATTGACTGACAGTTTGGTCTCTATTCATCAACAGGTTCGAGAAGCTCTTCCTGATAGGTCTGCAGGTGAAGGCCATGGACTTCGGCCTGGAGACCAGGTGATGATCTGATCGTTCCAGAGGTCGAGCAGCTTGGAACCGAGGTGGCGCGGCCCGGAGCAGGTGCTCCTTTCAACGAGAACTGCGGTTCGAGTGACGAACAGGAGGAACTGGGTGCATTCCACCCACTGCAAGAAAGTGCCGTCTACCTTGGTGGATCCTGTTGCTTTGATCGACCATCGGGACATCCTGGATACAGAGAAAGGCCAAGCCATATCACCTGACGAACCTGAGAAAGTCTTCCCAGACCACACAATTCCTGGAGTATCCCGATACCAACTGAGACAACGGAAAGAGCCTGCATCATCGAAATAGACTGGTTGAGCAACCTCCCTGGGTTAGTGAAACGGAATGCCGATGTGGCAAGGGGGGGGATCAGTTCTGTATAGTGTAGCGACACCCGTCTTGACCCTTGGTGAAGAAATCAACGGCTGCCCAGGGATAAGAGCTCCAACGATTGTTTTTAACAATAAGCTGATCATGTCCACAATGAGATCAACTGTTGCTAAGAGAAAGATCATTTGTGCTATAGGGTTTGTTGTTGCTATGGTGGCTGTAGCAGTAATAACCTGGTTCGTTGAGAAAGTGGCTCCTGCTCGAGAACTTTTGACCGCCACTACTCCAGTATCAGTTGAACACCACTACTTTACGCTTCCCTACCATGAGCAGAAGCATCGACAATCCTACTTAAATAATACCTTTATCCAGATGTTGCATCATACTCATAATGCCACAAATACTACCAACTGTTGGGTGTGTGGGATGATACCTGCACATCAAAAGAAAGGAGGAACACCTTTTATTCCTCTTCCCTTTTCTCATAATGGTTCTTGTCAAGCTTGGTATGCGCTTTTGTTTGCATCTGGAAGACGCACAGTAGGCGGGCTTCTTTTTCGCCTCAATAACATATGGTATCAAGATAAAGATGGTTATCCTCAAGCCAAAGGGACCAAATGGGAATGGGAAGAGTATCAACCGGACAATATTTCAACGCCATATATCTTCACAAATATGAGAACTTTTACCAGTAATAAACAATTTGTGATTTCTGTTACTAGAGCTAAAGCAGATTTATGTGTAAGCAGTATTGGAAGAATTCCAGTGGGGAAAAGCGAATGTACTGTAATTCTGTCTATTGAAGGTATAAACAATAGCACTTTCATAGCCTCACACAATACTTATTTTATCTGTGGTAGCCACGGATATTATCAATACCTGCTGGGTGGTCAGGCGTGTGCTATGTGTCCTTTCTATTGCCCCCTGTGTTTCTGGCACCTGCATCATATCACCAGGACCTTAAATTATTTAACGATATCTCTAGAAATAGATACAAGAGGACAATAAGTACTGACGAAGTAGACCAAACTGATACCACTCTGCAACAATATGTCGACTTTAATTTAGGTTTGTTCTCCTTTGTGGGTGCTGCATTAAACAGTAGGAAAGTAAGACGATTAACTAGAGTTGTGGAAGCTGTTACCAATCAGACAGCTATGGCACTTGGGAACATTACGGAGGAGCTGCAAATTGCAAGGATTGTAGCTCTCCAGAACCGAATGGTCCTAGATGTGGTTCTGGCTGATCGAGGTGGTGCATGTCGCATCATCGGTAGCAGCTGTAGTGTATTCATACCGGATCACTCGCCTTCAGTATATGACGCAATATCAAAGCTGCATAAGATTGCTGCAGAAATTCATCCAGAGACTGGTACTTGGACTCTGGCTGGATGGTTTTGGACTCTCGTTTCTGCTTGGAGCTGGAAGTTACTAACTATCCTGTGTATAGTTATTTCGATACTTTTTACATGCTGTGTATGTATCCAATGTGGTACAATGCTTTGCT
Organism: Triturus cristatus; assembly: GCF_964204655.1. Lineage (NCBI taxonomy): Eukaryota > Metazoa > Chordata > Amphibia > Caudata > Salamandridae > Triturus > Triturus cristatus. The sequence continues at coordinate 867,050,516 of NC_140589.1, forward strand.
CTATTTGCATTTCTGTCTGTATACCTGCCAAAAGGAATATTGCAGAGACAAAGGCCCAACAAATGTTGAATAAAGAAGTGGCCGAAATAATGCTAATAGATGTACGGGATGCATATTTAGATTACCCCAGAGGAACAGATGTCTTCAGCTAATGCTAAAAGGGTCGTCTGTTGTAAATTGCCGGCGATTGGATTAGCATTAGCGGAATCCATCTCATATTTAGAGGCTATCTTGTCCATTTTGTGGAATCCATTTGTATTTCTGGCAGCCATTTTGGCTGCCATGTGCTCACCAAGAGCTGTTTCCTTCTTCACTGTTGTTTACCCTTGTGTTCTGTTTAAAGGACTGGCTATACTTAGACTCTGCTACTCTGCACATGCGCAGAAGAGTCTAAGTGTCCATGCATCTGTTTTTAGTCTGTAGCTGTCAGGTTGTTTCCACCAGAGTCAGCAACTGCTAGCTCCTCCTTTACTGTTGACTGTGCATTTCTGTATGACCATCTATGTGCATAACTCTTCTCATGTATACTTGTACCGCCTTTTTTCAGCCCCTGAGTGGGTATAAAAGGACCATGCTCTTTCTGTTCAGTGTGCTACTTCACTCAATACCGAAGGGTGCTGTTTGAATGTAGTTCCACCTCATGAGGTTTATTAAACTTTGTATTTTCTATTCCAGTTTCTGTGCCAACTTCTTCCCAATAGTCTGAGGACTCTGTGCAGAGAAGGGCGAACCCCGTTCACTGGTAGGCCTAGCTGAGGCCCACTTCTACAGTTCTAGAATCGATCCTATTCCCGAGACAATGGGTCTACCCGGAGGGGGTATTTTCCCTTTATGAATTTTAGGAATTGTGTATAACCGAGGTATCCGTGGATTTTCTTGGTTGAGAAAACCATGTTCTTTTTTGGTGATCCATTCTTTCTCAAGGGAGTCTGTTAGTGTAGAGATAGTCTTCCTGAGTCGTTGTGTAGGATTTCGGTTGATCATTCTGTAAAATTTGTTGTCACTCAGGAGGGTGAGACATGCGGTCCTATAAGCATTTGTACTTTGGACCACTGTTGCTCCGCTTTTGTCAGCAGGTTTTATAATTATCTCCGTTCTGTTTCTCAATTTTTCAAGAGCAGTTCGCTCCTTGTTACTTAAGTTGTTAAATGTGTTCCTCTTTGGTTGAAGTTCTTCCACTTCTTTGACTACTGCTTCTTCAAACGCGAGTACTTCTGGGGGCATCATGGATGATGGAGGAAAGAAGGTTGACTTGAGTCTTAGGTCAGTGTAGTTGTCATCATTTGAGGGTCTTTCTTTGTTGAGAAAGAATGTCTTGAGCCTGATCTTTCTGAAGAATTCTCCCAATTTGCATCGTAATTGGAATAAATCTAGGTAGGTAGTTGGAACAAATCCAAGACCCTTCTCCAAGACGGCAATCTCATCTGTGGTTAGGGTAGTGTCGGTGAGATTGACGACTAGTCCCTCGTCGTGCTTGTCCCTGGCTGTTGTTGGTCTCTGGTGTTGCTCCTCGTGTTCACTCCAGTTCTGTCTTCCTCCCACTGTATTCTTCTGTTGCCCCGTTGACCTTGTTTGCCTCTCCTTCCGCCCAATCCTAAAAAATGCTGGTTGAAATCAGGTTGGAAGTAGGGTCCAGAGGGATATTGTGGTGGGCCGTGATATGGAACTATGGAAAACTAATGCCATTTTCGAAGTGTTCTGAGAACCTTTTGAATCTATCTGATCTTGTGGTTTCCCCTAAGTGCTTGGCAGCAGTATTGCCTCCTCTTACCTACTTCCCTGCCACAGAGAACCTGCATTTACTGCATGCCTTGTTTTGGTCTACTGCGTTGTGGCCACAACCTTGACTTGCTCTTGACATTAGGTAATGTATTCTAGGCAGTATCAAAGGATACCATTTTGAGATGGGTTTGGAATGCCTTCTTTTTAAGTTGAAGCCTACCAGACAGACAGAGCAGCTGTCTGGTTTGTTGTAGACTAATTGTGGACATTCCGAAAAATTCCCTGGGAATGCATTTCTTCCATTGCATACCATAGGCTTTGTGCTTTGTAATTCACAGTTGCTAGCTTTCTATTTGCTGGCTTTATTTGTTTTATGCTGTCCAGTATGTCTTTGTCCCTCCAGTGTAACATGGTCTATTTACTGAATTCGTCCACAAGTGCTCACTTTCTGTAAACAGGCCTGTAAATCTTGTTCTCATCTCATCACATTTGCTGTACATTTAAAGACAGACTTCAATTGTTTGGCCTGGTCTTCCGATGGATCTTTGTGTTTACTTTTCTTTCTCCGACTTCAAAGTGAGAGGATCTATGTGGCAACCTTGCTGTGAGCACACAACATAATTTAAATGTCTGTAAATGTACTGTACAGATTTATCAGAATTAGGAAAGCACAGATAAAGCACTTTGTTTGTAATTCTGAAGTGTAGTGTAAACAAATATTGTAATACAATCAATACAAACCAATTTACTAGGTGATGACATTTCCACATTTGTGTGCTCTATACTTTTATCAGTAAAACTGTATGTCTCTGCAAATCCAATGGTCATTGCAATTGAAAATATGCTTTCTGTAATGTCAGTGTACTACCACACCATGCATACTCCACACTACGCAATACCACTTTACACTACACCACTCTACAGCACTCTATGCCCCGCCACTTACTTTTAGCCATACCGAACAGCCGCCACACTGCTGCACAACATGACTAAAACACGATGGCAAAGCCCATAGCACTTGCATAGGCGAGACCTACCGACTTTGCCAAGGCTTGTTTAAAGTTCAGCGCTTTCATGCCAGGGAGTCTGATCGAGTTGGTTATCAAGTCGGTTGTCGTGGGTGTTAAAAGTGCACCATGCCAGGCAGGGAAAAGTTCTGCAGCATGGGGGCTATGCCTTAATAGGTGTGGTTGTTACTTGGGCTAAATCAGAGTCCCATGGAGACAGCTTCAATGGCGCCATGAAAAATGGATGATCGGTCGTATTTGTCTTTGAGGTTTCCATCATGTCTGCCTGATACATTGCACAAGTAATAGCTGTTGAATGAAACTCAGGGGCACATGGTTGATTTGCAGAGTGGGCCTTGTGTCTACACAACTGTTGTGTGTTGTCTTTGTTCTTTGACACTTTTGGTGCCATGCAAAGTGGGGACTAATTGCAAAACCTTTAATCAATAAGAACTGTGCGTCGACTGGGAGTACCAACGTGCATCCTGGAAATCTTGAAAAAGTAGGATTGCTGCGAGACTGAAGGCTCTGCCATGCTTAGGAAAATTGGAGCATAAACACGTTTTTCCATTTCATCTTGAGACCATAAATATTCCAGACACGTGTTTTTGCCAAGTATGTTACATTCTGCTTTATTTAAAATTCGGGAAATTAATTTTCACAGCTCTGAAAAGAGCTCGAAAATACGAGTTACTTGGAAAAAAAATACCCGAAGTGTTTCTGAAGTGGAGGAGGTTGATGGTGGGGGGTTTGCTTCTGCAGGCGTCTGTGTTCGGCTTACGGTAATCCATGTAGAGTATAGTTCACAGAGACCAACTCAAAAGAGCCTCAGTCTGTCTGAGGCCTGCACCCGTGAGCCTCTCGGTCTGATCGCCTGCGTCTGGTTTACTGTACAGTTAACTGAGCCCACACTCGGCTCGGTCCCATATAGAAAGAGCCTCCTCCTATATTGCTCTTGCTGAGCCCCGCTGAGCCCAGCTCAGCCAAAGGCAGCCCTTGCAGAGCACAGCTCAGCCATTCCAAAGGCGGCTATTGTTAAGGCACTTTGTGTTCTTTTCTTTCTTGCCTCAGATTTGCCTCGCGACAGCCTCATTCTCTTTTCCTCTAAAATCTCTTACTGTGGGGGAGGGGCGCTGAAAGAGCCAGCTCTGTTCTAAAGTCTTGCCCTCATGACCACATGAATGTTGTAAATAGTGTTTTTCTAACATTCATTTTTAATGGCCATGTCTGAACTGGGGTGGCAGAGTGGGCTAAAGAACGGTGATGGATCAAACCCAGATCTCTTGACTGGGTGAGAGTGTTTGATTGGTTCTGATGCTCCGTCCATCACCACCCCCTTTTGTACCGCTTTGTTCGCCATAAGTTGGCAGGGTATGCTCAGACGTGAGTCCCTTGCTCACTTTGCCACTGGATTCAAGCAAGCCTGGCTGAAGACGGCTGAAATGCCAGAAACCGGTCCTAGAAAGCTTGTTTCCGGTCCAGGGAAGGCATGGCTTAGCAGTTCGGGCTGGACTGTTCCCATGAGGCACAGGGTCAGACTGATTTGCATTGGCCATGTCTGAACTGGGGTGGCAGAGTGGGCTAAAGAACGGTGATGGATCAAACCCAGATCTCTTGACTGGGTGAGAGTGTTTGATTGGTTCTGATGCTCCGTCCATCACCACCCCCTTTTGTACCGCTTTGTTCGCCATAAGTTGGCAGGGTATGCTCAGACGTGAGTCCCTTGCTCACTTTGCCACTGGATTCAAGCAAGCCTGGCTGAAGACGGCTGAAATGCCAGAAACCGGTCCTAGGAAGCTTGTTTCCGGTCCAGGGAAGGCATGGCTTGGCAGTTCGGGCTGGACTGTTCCCATGAGGCACAGGGTCAGACTGATTTGCATATGGCCATGTCTGAACTGGGGTGGCAGAGTGGGCTAAAGAACGGTGATGGATCAAACCCAGATCTCTTGACTGGGTGAGGGTGTTTGATTGGTTCTGATGCTCCGTCCATCACCACCCCCTTTTGTACCGCTTTGTTCACCATAAGTTGGCAGGGTATGCTCAGACGTGAGTCCCTTGCTCACTTTGCCACTGGATTCAAGCAAGCCTGGCTGAAGACGGCTGAAATGCCAGAAACCGGTCCTAGGAAGCTTGTTTCCGGTCCAGGGAAGGCATGGCTTGGCAGTTTGGGCTGGACTGTTCCCATGAGGCACAGGGTCAGACTGATTTGCATATGGCCATGTCTGAACTGGGGTGGCAGAGTGGGCTAAAGAACGGTAATGGATCAAACCCAGATCTCTTGACTGGGTGAGAGTGTTTGATTGGTTCTGATGCTCCGTCCATCACCACCCCCTTTTGTACCGCTTTATTATCAATCTATGTCATGTGTAAAACAAAGCATCCTAGTAAAAACAATTTGCACACATTTTATCTTGGAAAGTGGTGTTTTGAGCTGTGCAATAAGCCTCTGTCATTTCGCCACACCCACTCACAAACCTGCCGTTTACTAAACACTCTGTTATTATATTGAACATTATTTGCTGGATATGCCCAGAATATGTCCGTGGCGGTCGATTCCAGAAATTTCTGTCAGGTGGTGGGGGGCCCAACATCAAAAAAAAGTTCAGCTGGGGGGCTCAACCTACAAAGGTGTGAAGACTCTGTCCTAACTCCTTTTACTTCCGCTTTCCCGCCTTTTGCTTAATTTCCTTGCTGTGGGCGGGCAGACCTGCACCTCAGCAGAGCTTCTCATTCTTTCCGCTCAGATTGAGTTGGATAAGCAATGCTTTGTTTACGTCGCCAAGCAGCTCACTTTCCTCTGAGCTGGGCGAAACATTCGGCTTCACTCCATGAGAGTGGGGAGACCAGCAATACAGTTCAAGGTATTTTAAAAAATGAGATAAGGGAAGCTCAGACATGCACAACTAGAAAGGAGAAGTGAATTGTACCTGCGTGTGGCCTAATCATTTTCAGGTTTCGTAGTTAGGGCCTGTCGGTGTGGAGAACCATACAGGAAGCAGCAGCACTGTGAGAAAGTAACAGCCCGGAAACTGGGACTGGAGTGTGTTTGGGCTCCCAACCTCGATCTACTGGGCACTTAATTCTCAGAGACCTAAAAAGATCCTGCAGTGGCTGCAGGACGCTGCGTGATGAGGTCACAGCAAAGGTGACCAACTGACATGGGTGCAAATTCAGGACGGTGAGTGTAAAAATTCAGGACAAAGGGTCAAAATGCAGGGTAAAAATCAGGACAGGAGGTCAAAATTCAGAATAAAACTTCGGCACAAAAGATACGTTTTACAGACACATCAAAGGGGGTCGCGCAATAGTATAGAAGTAAGCCCATCTATATCCAAACATATTCAACCATTTGCAAACCTATCAATCATGTATCCTTCCATCCATCCATCATTTCACTCATCCATCCCTCCATCCACCCTTTATCCATCCATCCACCCTTTCACCCTATCCATCCGTACACTCATCCATCCACTCTTCAACCCATCCATTCACTCATTCATGCTGCAGCCATTTACCCTTTCACCCATACAGCCATCCTCCGACCCAGTCACTCATCCTTCCATCCATTCAAGCCGCAACCCGCCCCGCTCCCGCCTCCCAGCCGCACGTCCCTCCCCCACTTAAATGGCGACCGCTGTGGGGAGCGCGAGCTAGACCCCTGACCCTCGGTCAGAGACCAGCTCTTCGCCCGCAGTTCTGCCGGACTGCGCTCAACTCATGGTCCTACACAGGCAGGGTTCAAGTCCTCTCCCTGCTGAGTCCTCCACAGTTATTTTATTCTTGGCTTGCTTTTCCCTGCATTTCCCCATAGCCCATAACGCTACTACTGCGTTATTTTTTCCCGCCGGAGACCCCCCAAGCCCCCTTTTTTAATTTTAACCTTTAACACATGCCTTTACTACGCATCTCGTAGTAAAGGTATGCGTGGTAAAGGCTATTCGTGGTAACCACGCATGAGTTGAAATGCATGCGTGGTTAAGGTTATGCGTGGAAACGGCCGCGTTGTAGTGGCCGTTTCCTGGTAAACCTAACCTGACTGCTACTCAGTTCATTTAACGGCACTTTTTTAGCTTTGACCATAGAGAGGCAAAGCACTTACCCAAGGCAAGGATTGAGCAGCTTGTTCGAGGAGTGACGCTCCTGTGATGTTTCTGTCCTGGCAAAATATGCTTACATTTGTGGGCAGTTTACTAGCAGGCGAATCTGTAAGTGCAATTAAAAGGCTACCTTGTAAGAGTTATTTTTTTTATTAATGAAAATGAATGTGTACAGGTGCATAAGCAGGCTCATGCAGCCTCGGCAGTGTAGGGGCCCCCGAATCCTTGAGGGGCCCCTCAACCCTTCTGGGTGGCCCCATTTAGCCCAATACCAATAAATATCTGTAAGAATGGCGACACTACGGGGCCCCTCTTCACATTTTGCAGGGGGTGGCATCATTTTGCATTGTGCCACTGACTGTGTGGCTCGAAAAACAGATAACCGCCCATACGGCGGTCCGTTATCGGTTTGTGAGACTTGTGTGACATGGACATGTGTGATGGGTAGGATGGGACTGGTTGTGATTTGAATACATTTGCCACAAAAGGATAGGTGCAGTTCTACGCTGTTTGGGTATAGTTGGGGGGAGGGGGGGGGGGGAAGTCAGTTGAGGTGGATGGTGAGTCTCAAGCAGGAGCATCAACCCCTCAGGTTGGGGTGGGGGTGGAGGGAGCGTAGAGCAGGGCCTGTGGGGACAACTTTGGGGACCGCTGCAGCATGTTAAGCTTGAGGGACGGAAGACTTTGGGGCATCCTTGGGTGAGGTGGCCGTGGCAAGAATAGGCATGAGATGCAAAAGGGTCAAAGAAAAGGGGGCGTGTGAGAGATCCTTGGCGATGGAATGCGCATTTTGGGAGGGTATTTTTTAAAGGAGTTGTTGTTCAGGTTGTTTACTATCTATTAGGGAGGCTTGGGTTCTTCATGTATCGTATGTTAATAATTTGGGAGATACTGCAGACCTGGTTCTAATAAAGTGGCCTTTCTCACGATATGGTGGTGTGTGATTGATGTGTAATCATGCCTGAAACGTATTTGTCAATAGAAGCGTTGTTTCTGATAGTATGGCTCTGTTATATAATATAATGCCTGTTTTTTTCAAAACAATTTTTTTCATTTAGTTCTAATTACAGAACTGTTTGACATTGAGACTACGACATTTTTGAGTAAACCTCTTCTCCAGTATATGCAGAGAAAAGAACCGAAGAAAAACGACAGTAAACTGGGACAATGGGAATGATGACTCTGACTGAAGCGATTATGAGACGTGTTTTTAGGGAAAAGCGATCATGGGTGTGAAGGAAGTGAGGGGGCCCAGTAACAAAATATAAAGGATCAGCAGAGAAGAAAGAGAGGAAGCAATGACAAGAAGCAGGACCTTAGGGGGAAGGGAGGGAAAGTCAAAGTGGAGAGGGAAAGCGATGATAAGGAGCCAGGGAGAAGGGTAGGGGGGACAGTGGGAAAACACTCAAGGGACAGGTAGTGAGGGAGACAAGGATTTTCTTTTTACAACACATCCCAATTGTTTTAATTTTTGTGTTATTTAACACATTAACCTTTTTTTCATTAAATAAATTTGTTTAGAAAGTGCAAGCTATGTATTTCTTAACTGTAATGTTATTTTGTGGTTGTTGCACATGCGACTGGTCTGCATTCTTTAAGCCCGAACCACAAAATTGCAGTTGTCCAGAAGCTCTTGAGATATTGTGAAGTGAAACATAGAAAGGGCAAAGGCGATACATACGCTTTAAATACTTGCTCAGATTGGGAATTCTGTCTTCAGCATAACCTATCTTTTCTGGGAACAAGACATATAGGGGCCGATTACGATGTCATTCGGAAAGGGTCCGAATGGCATTTGGCTCAGCCGAATCCGATTAGGAACCAGTCTTTCCAAACTATTCGGAAAGCTTTCTGACCGACCGATTACGATAGTCGGAAAGCGTTCTGACTTTTCGACTCGGTTCCAAATGGCATTCAGAGTAACCGAGTCGTTCAGAGCCGACTCATACGGGTCTACAGACCATGTTTCCGACCGACGTATTACGATGTCAGATTCGGATAGCCTTTCCAAATCGGTTGTTCCGACACGGATCGGCTGTCGGAATCCAACTTTGGGGGCTCGTAGATGGCCCCCCTTCACCCGAAGCCTTCCGAATGGGGCCTGTGGGTGTACCCATGGGACCCCTCTTTGCAACCATGCACAGTGTGGCAGGGACCATGTGGTGCCTGCCACAGGGTGCACGATTTTCCCCACCCAACCCATCGTCAATGGGAGTCTATGTATTCGGTTGGGAAATAGGCTCCCATTGAAGTCAATGGGTGTCTGAATTGGTCGGAAACAATTCCAAGGCTAATTTGGTTGGAATGCTTTCCGACCGACATCGTAATCGGCCCCTAAGTGTTCTAAGAATCTTTAAACCTAAGGCATGTGAATATCTACCTTTTCTGCAATGGATCGTTCTTGTCAGGAGTTTCCCCGGTTGCACTGGTTTGGAATGATTTCTCTATTCTCCACTCTGCATCCCTCTACTCCACACCACTCGACTTCAATCTACCCCATGCCTTCCGACACCACTCTATGCCACGTCATTCTATGGCACACTACTCCATTCCACGCTACTCAATTCCACGCAACTCCACACAATGCCACTCTAGGCCACTTCATAATACGCTACTCTATGTAACTTTACTCCTCTCTGACACACTACTCCACTCTACTGTACGCCCCTCTACTCAGGACCACTCCTCTCTATGCCACTCTGGTCTCCTTTATGCCACTATGCGCTGCTCTGCTCCCCCTCCTCTAGTCCACACACCTAACTTTTAGCCATGCTGAAAGCAGCTATGCTGCTGTACGACATGGTTAAAAGACATTCCAAAGACAATAGCCAATGCTTGTTTTTCTAACTGTCTCTGATCTTGCCCAGCATCATATGCATTGGTAATTCTGTATGCAAATTGACATACATGTGATGGTAGTTCACTCTGTCGGCTAAACATCTCATACACATATATTGGATTGTTTGCACCGCTGACTATGAAGGCATTTCTTGTAAGTGGAAAACTAATGCCATTTTCGAAGTGTTCTGAGAACCTTTTGAATCTATCTGATCTTGTGGTTTCCCCTAAGTGCTTGGCAGCAGTATTGCCTCCTCTTACCTACTTCCCTGCCACAGAGAACCTGCATTTACTGCATGCCTTGTTTTGGTCTGCCGCGTTGTGGCCACAACTTTGACTTACTGTTGACATCAGGTAATGTATTCTAGGCAGTATCAAAGGATACCATTTTGAGATGGGTTTGGAATGCCTTCTTTTTAAGTCGAAGCCTACCAGACAGACAGAGCAGCTGTCTGGTTTGTTGTAGACTAATTGTGGACATTCTGAAAGTTTCCCTGGGAATGCATTTCTTCCATTGCATACCATTGGCTTTGTGCTTTGTAATTCACAGTTGCTAGCTTTCTATGTGCTGGCTTTATTTGTTTTAGGCTATCCAGTATGTCTTTGTCCCTCCAGTGGAGCATAGCCTATTTACTGAATTCTTCCACAAGTGCTCACTTTCTGTAAACAGGCCTTTAAATCTTGTTCTCATCTTATCCCATTTGCTGTACATTTAAAAGACAAAAGAAACAAGGTCCCATTCAATTCGGATGGGTATAGTATCACAATTTTCCAGTCAAAATTTGGAATATACACGTTCTTAAATCGAGAAATAAATGTGATTTAATAACAATACGGCGAAAAACAAATAGTATGTGGTGGAATAAGTGAGCAACCCGTGAGTAGGTTAAAAGGAAATCAGACAATTTTATCTACCCTTGGTCCCATCTGACCCATAGGGTTTCCTTGTTTCTACTCATACTTAAGCGCAATCGCTGGATTGCAAGGAATTCGTACCTCATTCCTCCATACTAAACTAGTTTTAGTGGGCTCTCCCTTACCCAACCCCTTCATCTCTTCCTTCCCTCGCCCTCCCTCACCTCCACCCTGGTTTGGCATGGCACAACACACCCCCTTATATTCAGATGAGTATATTAAAAGAATATTAGAGGGACCCTCCCTTTTCTCTGATACAACAGAAAATACAAGTACAGTTGAGAGCACCATATTGTACCAACTAGAAAAATTGACAAAAAAATTCATAAGGTTACAACTCATGGTTCGGATGCTAACTGAATACCTTAAGTCAGACACAATACCTGTAGGTTTACAAGTCCGCAACGTACCAGGTGTTTTCACTGATATTAAAAAATACTTGACAGACTTTAGCAATATTGGAACAACTTGCTCAAGACACTGGGTGGTGTTGGGCATAGATATAGCTAACGAGGAAGCCAAGAAACTAGAGTTAGAAATTAAAGACATTGAAAGACAGATTAAAGAAAATAGTGGCATTAAAGACGCAAAAGCACTTCCAGATAAAGTCGAAAAAACCTTGTCTGAATTCCATAGAATTGAACAGAACAAAAAAATCACTAAAGTTAAACGTGACGTTAAAAACTACAAAGTAGAGAGGACATACCCCTATTTAGTTGAAGATTTCTACACAAACAGAGCGTACCTGGGCCCCAGAACACAACGACCCTGGGGCAGATTCAACAAACAACAGAACATAGTCGGCTTTTTCGATACCTCGGCTGAATCCTCTGACAACTCAGGTTCCACTGAGGGCCTTAGCACATCTAGAAATAGAGGAAACAACAATTTTTTAGGACAGGAACAGGGCCGCCAACCAACCCGCGGCACGTCTCGGCCACCGCGTTGGTACAGCACACCAGGGAACAGACAAACACGCCAGAGATACTACCAGTGGTAAGACATCAGATACCCCAAATTAACCCTGATACCACTTCAATTATCAACACTATGCCTGACCCTGAAACTATCCCGATTTTCAACCTCTCTAACCATCAACTATCAGAGAATGAAATTACAATACTTAGTAAAGGACTTTTGTTCGTCCCCACCATTAGACCTGATTATCATCAACTTCAGATCGAGCTGTTACGTTTCTTTAGAAAGATACGCCTGCAGGCGTTTTTCCTTGACACACCATATACCCCTCCTCCAGCATTCACGGCATTTCGCCCCCCATCTACCTTTTCCCCTCCACACCACAGCATCCCGGCTGAGATAGTCACCTTTGAAAAATTGGTACTTAAAGAAATTTCAGATCTTGAACACATACGTAGATACATTCCGTACAATCTTACACTCCCTGAGAAAACTGCTCTGCAAGAACTCAAACATATGGACAACTTGATTATCAAACCAGCTGACAAGGGTGGCGGGATCGTCCTCCAAAACACAGACACTTACAAACAAGAGATCCTAAGACAACTATCCAGACCTGAACACTACTCAAGACTTCCCTGTGACACCACTAAGGAGATTCAAAAACTGATCCTTGATGTCACAGAGGAGGGTGTCTCACAAGGCTACCTTAGCAAAAAAGAATTCTTGTGCCTTAACACTAAATCACCACGCACACCGGTTATCTACACCCTACCTAAGGTACACAAAAATGCTACCACACCCCCTGGACGCCCGATCGTCTCGGGCTGTGGTTCTATACTTGAACCCCTTGGGAGGTATATTGATTACTTCTTTAGGGATTTTGTACCCGAAACCCTATGCTACATTAAGGTTGCCATGGCTATGGTTAACCTTGTAGAAGAACTCCCCTTTGACCCCCGTGACAGCCTACTGTGTACACGTGATGTGGAGTCACTATACACCAATATCCCTCAAGATGAAGGTATTGATGTAATTGGCATGGCCCTTAACTCCAGACCCCAACCCCACGCTGTTCCCACGTCCTTTATCCTCCACCTTCTCAAAATTTGCCTGGCAAGGAATTTTTTCCTTTTTGATGGTAGCTTCTATCAACAAGTCAAGGGCACCAGTACGGGTGCAGTTTTTGCTCCAAATGTTGCCATACTCTATATGGATTGGCTTGAGACACACAGAATACTACGCCCCACGAACCCCTTCAGAAGTCATATTCTGGAATGGAAACGGTACATAGATGATATTTTTCTCATCTGGAACAGTAGTGAGGAGAACCTTGCAGAATTCAAAGATTGGCTGAACACACACAGTAATGGCCTTAAATTCACCGCTAACAGTAGCAAAGAAGAAATTGCTTTCCTTGACTTATCCATCATAGCTCACAATGGCAGTCTCTACACCACACTCTACCGTAAACCCACAGAAAAGAATACCCTACTATCATACAATAGTCATCACTCCAGAGCCCTTCGTGACTCTCTTCCGTACTCACAATTCCTCCGGATACGCCGCAACTGCTATCTTAAGAAGGATTACTTTGCGGAAGCCACCACTTTATCCCAAAAATTGATCAACAGAGGCTATCCACGCAAACTGGTGAGGATAGCCCTTAAAAGAGCATGGTATTGCCTTAGGGAGACTCTACTTAGCCCCAAAGAGAGGAAAAGTGACGACAAAATAGTATGTGTCACTACCTTCTCACCAATCTCGAACATAGTGAGGAAATGCATGCTGAAACATTGGCCAACACTTAGTGCTGGCAACCTGAATTTTGAACGCCTTCTTTTTGCTTTCAAAAAGAGCAAAAGCATAAAAGACCACCTCGTAAGGGCAGCCCTCCCTAATACTACTAAGGAGCATTCCCTTAGAGGCGCCTGGGGTTTGCCACCATTAATAGGCCATTTCAAGTGCGGTATCTGCAGTGTGTGTAACTTGACAACAGACACGAAAAAGTTTGAGCATACTAACACAGATATTACTCTCACCCATTTTTCCAATTGTAACACCATCGATGTTATATATGCAATTACTTGCCCCTGTAACTTGATTTTATGTTGGACAAACGACCCAAAAGATCAGGATCCGGATCTGCCAACACAGAAGCCGTGTACACTGTATAACACTGAATGCGCCACTTGTGGAACTTTTCACCAGTTTGAACCACACTGAGGATGATATCAGATGGCAAGTCATCAACGTGATCCAACAGCCCCAAAGAAACACAAACATTGCTGCCATTCTTAACAAAGAAGAACTGAAATGGATAATCCGTAATGACAGCCTACATACTGGGTTGAATCGCTTGGAGGATTGGTCCAACCTGCTTTAAGCTATTGCTGCCTCACTTTGTTCGCTCCCTGCTCCCCTACCTTTGAAGAATGATCACTGTTGCTTATGTTTGGCTCTCTCAGCCTCATTGGTCACAATTGTATACTCTCAATGCCTCCCCTTCCCCCTCTCCTCTACTCCTTCTACTCCCTTCTGGCTATTTGCCACTCGCACTGTCTTATTCCTCTTATTCCTCTCACTCTTAATACCTCCATTCTGTCTCCCCTTTCATTCTTCCCTCCTCCCCCCACTCTCCATCGTTATCCGCTGCTCTTCATCCTCTTCCCTTCCAGTAATTTCACTACATTATTGCCCCCACTCTATCTTGCATGCCCTTCCAATTTACCTTCACTTAATTCTCATGCGCTAGGAACATATCCCCCTCAACACCCCGGTCTTCCTGCACCCAATTCTCCTTTTTACGTCTCCGCGGGCTATCGTTGCCTTTTTTGCTGAACTCCACGTACTATTCCGGTCTCCTAACTTGCTCGCATTTTACCTCCGCCCCGTTCCCCTTTCCAACATGGCCGCGACTCTTCACCCCTTGCCTCCCACCCTTCTTCTCTTTCCACTCATTCCCTCTGGTGGGTTGCAGATATAGTGCCCGCCCCTTCCGGCTTCTCCACTCGAATCCGATCAAGGAGGTTGACAACGAGCATCGCCGTTTCTCCTTAGACCCCGTCGGACCGTCCCCCTTGGATACCCCTTCTCAGGTATGGTTCAACTCTCCTCCATTCCCTCGGCACTTCTGCTCCTTCGCGTTGTGCCCCTTGCCGGCCGAAGCTTACCTTCCCGCCCTTTAGAAGCAGATTCTGCCGTGCTGAGGACGCATCTCTCCCCCTCCATTTCGGCTGGGAGATTGCATTTGCACTAATTTACGCGCCACCAACGCCCTACCGGACCCACCAGCGTCCACTCTTCCATCATGCTTCGACGGACCAAGCATCATTGATTGGTTTTTCCCTTAAACGGGTTGAGGGTCTAGGAGCGCCCTGCCGCCCCCTTTTTCCCCTCGCTGTCCACGAACAGTAAGTCCCCATGGTTGCTCCTTGTCCTCATACCGTTTTTGAGCACTTTGATCTCCGTCTCCTTGAGTGCACTCTCCTCCTGCCTCAACGGTTTATTAATCTTACTATTCTCACCTTACACTTGACACTCCTGGCTTGTCCCCTCTTTCTCACCCTGTCTCGCTCTACCTTCATACCTACTTTTGACCATCACAGCTACGTATCTCCGATTTCTCCTTTCACCGCTCACTCCTCTTCCACCCCACCCCCTTAGTTCTTACTCTATACCTTATAATTGTACCTCACATGTTCTAAACTTACCATCACGCCTTATCCCCTTGCCACTTATGGTCTCCCCACTCCTTGCAATTAAACCTTCCTCCTTTCTTCAGCGCTACCCTTGCCCATATCTTGCATCTGCAAACTGCATCCTGTCATGCATTTATTTTCCATGCAGTTTACTAATGTCTCCCCTTTCTTCCCCATCCCTCTCTCCCCTTCTATACCCATCCTGCCCTTCCCACCTCTCCTTCTATACCACTCCTACCCAGGCAAACTTTCCTAGGCATCTTATCCATCATTTAGTCCTGAAGAGATCCCACCACTTCTATAGGGATCGAAACGTCGTTGACTCACGTCTCTAAACTCTTAACTATACGTTGTATTTTATATTCGAGTATGAGATGTTAACTAATTGTGACTTTCTATATTTTCTACTCTGCAAACACTAAAAGTCACATTTTAAAGTCACTTGCCTGCGGTAAGGAAATCGGCTGATTTCCTTTTAACCTACTCACGGGTTGCTCACTTATTCCACCACATACTATTTGTTTTTTCGCCGTATTGTTATTAAATTACATTTATTTCTCGATTTAAGAACGTGTATATTCCAATTTTCACTGGAAAATTGTGATACTATACCCATTCGAATTGAATGGAACCTTGTTTCTTTTGTAAAATTTATCTACCCATGGTCCCGTCTGACCCATAGGGTTTCCTTGTTTCTACTCGTACATTTAAAGACAGACTTCAATTGTTTGGCCTGGTCTTCAGAGGGATCTTTGTGTTTACTTTTCTTTCTCTGACTTCAAAGTGAGAGGATCTATGTAACAACCTTGCTGGAGCACACAACATAATTTAAATGTCTGTAAATGTACTTTGCAGATTTATCAGAATATATCAGAATTAGGAAGGCACAAATAAAGCACTTTGTAATTCTGAAGTGTAGTGGAAACAAATATTGTAATACAATCAATACAAACCAATTTACTAGGTGATGACATTTCCACATTTGTGTGCTCTATACTTTTATCAGTAAGACTGTAGGTCTCTGCAAATCCAATGGTCATTGCAATTGAAAATATGCTTTCTGTAATGTCAGTGTACTACCACACCATGCATACTCCACACTACGCAATACCACTTTACACTAGACCACTTTACAACACTCTACACCTCGCCACTTACTTTTAGCCATACCGAACAGCCGCCACACTGCTGCACAACATGACTAAAACACAATGGCAAAGCCCATAGCACTTGCATAGGCGAGACCTACCGGCTTCGCCAAGGTTTGTATAAGGTTCAGCGCTTTCATGCCAGGGAGTCAGATCGAGTTGGTTATCGTGTCTGTTGTCATGGGTGTTAAAAGTGCACCATGCCAGGCAGGGAAAAAGTCTGCAGCATGGGGGCTATGCGTTAGTAGGTGTGGTTGTTACTTGGGCTAAATCAGAGTCCCATGGAGACAGCTTCAATGGCGCCATGAAAAATGGATGATCGGTCGTCTTTGTCTTTGAGGTTTCCATCATGTCTGCCTGATACATTGCACAAGTAATAGCTGTTGAATGAAACTCAGGGGCACATGGTTGATTTGCAGAGTGGGCCTTGTGTCTACACAACTGTTGTGTGTTGTCTTTGTTCTTTGACACTTTTGGTGCCATGCAAAGTGGGGACTAATTGCAAAACCTTTAATCAATAAGAACTGTGCGTCGACTCGGAGTACCAACGTGCATCCTGGAAATCTTGAAAAAGTAGGATTGCTGCGAGACTGAGGGCTCTGCCATGCTTAGGAAAATTGGAGCATAAACACGTTTTTCCATTTCCTCTTGAAACCATAAATATTCCAGACACGTGTTTTTGCCAAGTATGTTACATTCTGCTTTATTTAAAATTCGGGAAATTAATGTTCACAGCTCTGAAAAGAGCTCGAAAACACGAGTTACTTGGAAAAAAAATACACGCAGTGTTTCTGAAGTGGAGGAGGTCGATGGTGGGGGGTTTGCTTCTGCAGGCGTCTGTGTTCGGCTTTCGGTAATCCAAGTAGAGTATAGTTCACAGAGACCAACTCAAAAGAGCCTCAGTCTGTCTGAGGCCTGCACCCGTGAGCCTCTAGGTCTGATCGCATGCCTCTGGTTTACTGTGCAGTTAACTGAGCCCACACTCGGCTCGGTCCCATATAGAAAGAGCCTATATTGCTCTTGCTGAGCCCCGCTGACCCCAGCTCAGCCAAAGGCAGCCTTGCAGAGCCCAGCTCAGCCATTCCAAAGTCGGCTACTTTTAAGGCACTTGGGGGCAAATTTACAAGCCCCTTGCGCCACTTTGGCGTCACTTTTAACATTGGAAAAGTGACGCAAGAGTGGCGCAAGGGGCTTGTAAATCTGCCCCTGGTGTTCTTTTCTTTCTTGCCTCCGATTTTGCCTCGCGACAGCCTCCTTCTCTTTTCCTCTAAAATCTCTTACTACTTCACTCTCTCCGTCCGTCTATAGTTTTCAAACTTGCACCCTCTTTCACTCTCCTGTTCACGATTTTCTCCTCCGAACTCCTCTTACTTTCGCTTTCCCGCCTTATGCTTCATTTCCTTGCTGTGGGCGGGCGGACGTGCCGCTCAGCAGAGCTTCTCATTCATTCCGCTCAGATTGAGTTGGATAAGCAAAAGCTTTGTTTACGTCGCCAAGCAGCTCACTTTCTCTGAGCTGGGCGAAACATTCGGCTTCGCTCCATGAGAGTGGGGAGACCAGCAAAAAAGTTCAAAATGAGATAAGGGAAGCCCAGACATGCACAACTAGAAAGGAGAATTGAATTGTACCTGCGTGTGGCCTAATAATTTTCAGGTTTCGTAGTTAGGGCCTGTCGGTGTGGACAAACATACAGGAAGCAGCAGCACTGTGAGAAAGTAACAGCCCGGAAACTGGGACTGGAGTGTGTTTGGGCTCCCAACCTCGATCCACTGGGCACTTACTTCTCAGAGACCTAAACAGATCCTGCAGTGGGTGCAGGACGCTGCGTGATGAGGTCACAGCAAGGGTGACCAACTGGCATGGGTGCAAATTCAGGACGGTGAGTGTAAAAATTCAGGACAAAAATTCAGGACAAAACTTCGGCACAAAAGATACGTTTTACAGACACATCAAAGGGGGTCGCGCAATAGTATATAAGTAAGCCCATCCATATCCAAACATATTCAACCATTTGCAAACCTATCCATCATGTATCCTATCCATCCATCATTTCACTCATCCATTCCTCCATCCACCCTTTCACTCATCCATCCATTATCCATCCATCCATCCTTTCACCCTATCCATCCTTACACTCATCCATCCACTCTTCCACCCATCCATCCATTCACTCATTCATGCTGCAGCCATTTACCCTTTCACCCATACAGCCATCCTTTCACTTTCTCATCCATCCACCTAGTCACTCCTCCTTTCATCCATTCAACTCGCCAAGCTGCAACCCGCCCCGCTCCCAGCCGCACGCCCTCCCCTACTTAAATGGCGACCACTGTGGGGAGCATGAGCTAGACCCCTGACCCTCGGTCAGAGACCAGCTCGTCCCCCGCAGCTCCGCCCACCTGCGCTCAGCTCATGGTCCCACACAGGCAGGGTTCAAGACCTCTCCCTGCTGGGTCCTCCATATTTATTTTATTCTTGGCTTGCTTTTCCCTGCATTCCCCCGCAGCCCATAACGCTGCTACTGCGTTATTTTTTCCCGCCACAACCCGCCCCGCTCTCGCCACCCAGCCACACGTCCCTTCCCTACTTACATGACAACCGCTGTGCGGTAGCGCAGCGGACGCGTGCAGCAGAGGCGTGCAGCGGGCGTGCCGATGTCGCGCCTAAGGCAAGCCCGTCTGCGCCCGTCTGTGCCTGGACCGCGCCCAGCTCCAGACCCCCTGGTCCTCGCGAGAGCCACGACATCCGTCGACGCTACGATGCTGGCTTCTTCCACAGACTCAACACTGGCCGATCATCAAACTGCTTCCAGGCCAGCCCGATACTCACCCACGGACCCTTCACCTGCTGTAGCTGCAGCTTCACCAGCCGCCAAACACCCGCACGTCCTACCCCACCCATCAGAACAGAACGCAACCACCTCAGATGCATATTACTCAACACCTGCTCCGTCCACAAGCACGCCATCGAACTCTGGGACCTACTCGACTCAGCCTCCCCGGACGTCGCCTTCCTAACTGAGACCTGGATGAATCCCTCATCGGCACCCGACACTGCCATAGCCATCCCAGATGGATACAAGATCACCAGAAGGGACTGCACCAACAGACCAGGATGAGGAATCTCCATCGTCTACGGGAATACCCTCAGAGTATTGACCTGCACAACAGACACCTCCAGCACCGCCGAACATCTGCACTTCCAGATCCACACCGACCACACCACCACCCTCAGAGGAACACTCGTTTACAGCCCCCCCCCTACCCCGGCCACAGTTCATCGACGCCATCTCAGACATCGTATGCACGCACGCTCTTGCGTCCACAGACTACATCCTCCTCGGAGACCTGAAATTCCACCTCGAGAACGCCGACGACAGCAACTCTGTTGCTCTGCTCGATAACCTCGCCAACCTCGGACTCAAACAGCTTGTCACGACCCCCACCCACACCACTGGACACACGCTCGACCCAATCCTCTCCGCCAGCAACCACGTCACCTTCAGCCACACCACGGAACTCCACTGGACCGACCACCGCTGCGTCCACTTCACCTTCAAGAAACCCACCACGCACCACCACCTGCAACGGATCCCCTACCGCAGTTGGAACAAGGTCACTGAAGACCAGCTCATCACCGCCCTCACCTGAGACCTACCTACAGACACCACCGACACCGACACAGCCGCCAGCAACCTCAGGCAATGGATCGACGACTGTGCCAACACTCTCGCCCGAGCAAAAAACCCTCAGATGCACCAACAGAAAGGCAAGCTGGTTCACCACCGACCTCCAGGAATCCAAGCGGACCTGCCGAAGACTCAAGAAAAAGTGGTGCCACGAAAAGACAACGGACAACCACGCAGCCCTAAAGAACGCCAGTCGCAAGCACCACCAACTCATCCGTGCCACCAAAAGGACCTCCTCCAAGGAACGCATCGACAACAACGCACACAACAGCAAAGAGCTCTTCAACATCGTGAAGGAGCTCTCCAACCCCAGCTCCAGCGACATCTCGCCGTCGCAAGACCTATGCGACTCCCTAACCACCTTCTTTCACTGCAAGATCGCAGACATCCATGACAGCTTCAACACCCAGACCCTCCCTACAGCCGCCGACACTGCCGACTCCCGGACCCCCAGCCTCACCACCCGCCTGCTCTCCTGGACCCATGTCAACGACGGCGACACCATCAAGACCATGAACACCATCCACTCCGGCTCACCATCCGACCCCTGCCCTCACCACATCTTCAACAAAGCAAACCACATCATCGCACCCAAACTCTGGAAGATCATCAACAGCTCCTTCGAGACCACCACCTTCCTGAAAAGCTGGAAGCACGCCGAGATCAACGCCCTGCACCACCTCCTTCCTCACCGACAGAACCCAGAGAGTCCGCCTCCCCCCATTCCATTCTAAAGCCACCAAGATCACCTGCGGCGTGCCCCAAGGGCCATCCCTCAGCCCTACCCTTTTCAACATCTACATGGCACCGCTCGCCAACATCGTCCGCTTGCACAACCTCAACATCGTCTCCTATACCGACGACACTCAACTGATCCTGTCACTCACCAAAAACCCCGCCACCGCCAAAACCAACCTCCACGAAGGAATGAAGGCCGTCGCTAGCTGGATTCAGACCAGTCGCCTGAAACTCAACTCGGAAAAGACAGAGGTCCTCATCCTCAGATCCACCCCCTCCGCCTGGGACGATTCCTGGTGGCCAGCCGCCCTGGGAGCCGCACCCACACCCACCGACCACGCATGCAACCTTGGGTTCATCCTGGACTCATCACACTAAATGACCCAGCAAGTCAATGCAGTCTCCTCCTCCTGCTTCATCACCCTCCACATGCTCCGCAAGATCTACAGATGGATCCCCACCGGTACTAGAAGGACAGTCACACAGGCCCTCGTCAGTAGCAGACTGGACTACGGCAACACCCTCTATGCAGGGACCACGGCCAAACTCCAGAAGAGACTCCAACGCATACAGAACGCCTCCGTACACCTCATACTTGACATACCCCGCCACACCCACATCACTGCCCACCTGAAAGACCTGCACTGGCTCCCAGTCAACAAGAGGATCACCTTCAAGCTCCTCACCCACGCCCACAAGGCACTCCACAACGCCGGACCAGCATACCTCAACAAACATCTCACCTTCTACACCCCGAACCGCCAGCTTCGCTACGCCGACCTCGCCCTCGCCACCGTCCCACATATCCACAGGACCTCCACCGGCAGCAGATCCTTCTCCTACCTCACCGCCAAGACATGGAACACCCTCCCCACACAGCTGCGACAGACCCAGGACCTGCTGACCTTCAGGAGACTTCCCAAGACCTGGCTGTTCGAGCAGTAACTGCACCCCCCCCCCCCCCCCAGCGCCTGGAGACCATCACGGGTGATTAGCGCGCTCTACAAATGATTGATCGATTCACACTGTCACTTGAACTAAGCAATACCCAACATGATGAGACCATAACAAGGGCAAAACCTGGGTTGCTTGCGTTACGGTTCAGGGAAGACCAGGCTTAGCAGTTCGGGCAGAACTGTTCCCATTGGAGCAGGGTCAAGATTGATTTGCATATAACTGGGTCCAAACTGAGGTGTCAGTGTGCAAAATAATGATAGATGGGGGGGATACTGCCCCAAGTAATTACCAGTGGTAGAGATTAATTCAAGCATTCCATTCTTCACTTTATTTATACTTTAGTATGTCACCCTAAGTGGGACGGGTATGCCCAGACGTTAGTCCCATGCACACGGTCATTGGAACCACGCAATTCCCGGCTGATGAGCCCATAATAAGGGTGAAACCGGTCCCAGGTTGCTTCTGTTCCTGTTTAGGGAGGACCTAGCTTGGCAGTTCGAACTAAACTGGTCCCATTGGAGCAGGGTCAAGACTGATTAGCCTACAGCTGGGTCCAAACTCAACTGCCATGGTGTGGTGTGCAAAATAACAATGGATTGATATGCGGCCCAGAGTAATTATCAATAGCAGACATTAGTTTAAGCATTCCAGCCATCACTTTTTTTAGTCCTAAAAATACAGGCAAAAGTGCTGGCAACATTCCCTGACTAATACACTGAATCCACATTCCCTGACTAATACACAAAATCCAAAAGGGCTTTGTGTCAAGAAGGTTGTCTTCTAATAATACGATCGTCCTCTAATCATACGAGTATCTTAACACATATAAATTTAAATTGGGAGGGAAACAAGTACCAGAGCAAAATAGTGGCAGTCGTCTGACAGGGTCAAATAGACAAACCTGTTCTGTACTATACAAAAGAGCTGCCTTCAAATAGCACTTCCTTCAGAAGATCAAATGTATCTACAGTTCCCAAACAGCGACAATAGTTTGTAATGGTGGAACAACTCATAATAACCAGGGGCACTCGACAGGGCTGCCTCCTGTTGCCACCTTTTCTCCTACTGGCACTCAAACCCCTGGCGATTGCAATCCATACTTCCGCCTACATCACAGAAATCGATACAGCGAATGTAGAAATGAAAATACTTATAAGGGTGATATCCTGCTTCTACCTGCCAACTCAGAAACTTCTATAACTCTTCTCTTAGCCATGTTAAACACTTTTGGTCACATCTCAGGTTATAAGAGCGAGGCTATGCCTCTAAACCAAAAAAACACCACATACAACAAAAGATGGGCTGCACTGTAAGTGGTCAAGCACCGCCATCAAATATATGGGCATTCACATTATGGAAATAGTGCATAAGAACTTGGAAGCATTACTGACCAGATCAGCCCTGGAGTTAAAAAAGGGGTCAGTCTTGCGACTTTCAATATGGAGTCGGATGCAAATAGTGAAAATGGTTACAGCATCCTGCTTTCATGGTCTTTTTGGAATGATCCACAAAAGCTCCTCAACGTATCTGCTCCACAAGCTCACAGACTTTTCAAATAGTTTGTCTGGGGCCAGAAACCCAGGCTTCAAATCAGTAAGTTACAAGCAGACAAAAATTTGGAAAAATCTTACTGGGTACCGATAGATCAGCACCTTCTTAGAGGAATTGTGGGCAACGACATTTTTTATAATACCCCGAAAACAAAAGAAAGGAGGGTGAATCCGATTCTCAGACAAATCATTCGCCTGTAAACATCAACACATTAGCAATTATGGGCCAATGCTTACCTACACAACAATGCCCCTATTTGGGGCAACAAGTTCACTCAAATTGACGGACAAATGATACACTGGAAAGCTTGGTCGGAGCAAGGTATCATGACGATGGAACACCTGTGGCACATAGAGGGTTTGAAATCTTTTGCGCCCCTTAATGACGAAGGCTGATTGGGAGCTCAACAAGAATGGAAGTACCTACAACTGAAACACTGTCTGCAAAGTGCAAACATATAATTGGACACCCCTCTGCCCAAATCAATATTACATGATTACATTTAAAAAAAATGGAGCTCCTTCACAGGAATCATCTCTAGATTATTTACAGCGCTCATAGAGGATCTCCACTCACACCCACATCGAATGTACCTCTTGGACAAGTCTCAAACTAAACTTGGGAAAGAAAACTCTGATACAGACTGGTCTGAGATTTTGGAAACCCATTACAGGGGCATTCGAGAGGCACGACTGAAGCTCAGTTATTTTAAATTACTCAACGACTGGCATTGGTCACCACAGAAACTGCATGCAGTCAATCTCACTAGGACAACAGAATATTGGAGATTTGGTGAACAAAATGGTAATATACTACATTTGATGTGGTCCTGCATGACTCGCTGCATTGTCTGGGATCAGGTTATAGGTACTATGAACCATGCAATAACTTAATCCTGCAACTTACTCCTGAGATGATTTTTCTCCACGATTCCTTTGGAAGTACCAGATCTTGATTGTGGTAGAAGAGATGGGTGGACAAGCTGTTGTCAGTGGCCACGAAAACAGTCAGACGATGGGAACAGCGGTTCCCACCCTCCCACGCAGAATGGATTAAAGACATGACAGAAGCTGCCTCCAAAGAGCAAATGATTTATCGAATGCTACACCAAACCTCTGTTTTTGAACGCATTTGGCCTTCTTTCATTCCAATGGCAGTCTCTCCCCTTTAACCTCTTTAGTTTTAGGACTGATTGTCTCTCTCACACACACACACTAGCCAAGGATACCTGGTTGTATAGATATAAACCATTTGTTATCATACTTGTTTCTTTGACACCTCAATGTTTATGTACAGACATTGTTACTTGAATTTTGGTCCCCAATTGATCTCAAACTATAAACTATATTCTATATGGCTGATCTGTATACATTGCTTATATATGTGCATGAGAAGTTTGAAATCTAAACATGGTGGCTTTATACAAAACCAACACAAAAATGCTATAAAAAAAGACTTAGATGTCTGTTCCCCAGAACATAGCAATCCGGTTCCCTACAAATATACTCAGACCAAATGGAGAGTGTAGAATAATCAGATCCTCTACTAGCACAACTGAAAGCCATAGTCATAAAATCTAAACCAGAATCTGCAAGAAGCCTTGATGAGATACTATATGGTATGAAATCTGCCAGATCACAGCAGAAAGCATAGGAAAAGACTAATGCTCCTCTCTGTTGGAGCCCAATAACAATAGAAATCGTTCTGAGAGTTAAAGAGGGTGTGCACCTTCAATGAGGTAAATAGTGAAACTAGAATAAAAGACCAACAGCCTCATGCATCAACCCAAAATCCAGTCGGTAAAATACCGATTCGGTAATAGCTCCCGGTATTAAGTAAAAAATACCCAATCCCAATGCATCAACCCAAAAGCAGAAATCGCTATTTAAGGAATCCTTAAATAGCGATTCTTTAAATAGGGATTCCTTAAATACCGATTCCTTAAATAGCGATTGCATTTAAGGAATCCCAAAGTGAGATTCCTTAAATGCAATGCATCAAAATTAAAAAATTAGCGATTTCGTTAATAGGGGGAGCAAATTACCATGAAGATGAACTGCATGGTAATTTGCAAAAACTATGAAAAATGCACTTTTGTGCATTTTTCAAAGTTTCATGTTGCGCACACACATGCCCTTAGAGCATGTGTGTGTGCAACATATGTGCACATATCATTTTCAGGGGTGCAACAGGGTGTCCTTTTGACACCCTGGCACCCTTGAAAGTGCTCCCGCTATTAGCGATTCGGTAATACCGAATCGCTAATACAGACTGGCTTTACATTCATTCCTATGGGCCTCCAAGCCCATAGGAATGAATGGGTAGGTATTCCTTATTACCGATTCGGTATTACCGATTCGGTAATAAGGAATATTAAGGAATCGCTATTTGAATAGCGATTCCTACATGCATAGCCTTTTGCTATTCCTTATTAGCGATTCCTTATTTTTCGCTAATAAGGAATCGCAAATGGCATTGTTGATGCATAGGCCCCCAAGTTGCTTCCTTTCAGTAACTCTCTTTCTGGTGGATGGTCTATCTAACCGCAGATTCCTCACCTCTCCTCCAGCGCCAGGATACATCTGGAAAGTTCCCCCATAGCTCTTGCACGCTAACAGGTGGCACCAACAGCCTCCATCATGAGTCCATATTGCCTCCAGAAGTGACGACACCCACTTGTCTATAGGCGCCGTGCTTGATTGCTGATGTCACTTTATCCCAAGATATTTTCTGCGCCCTCGGAGGCAAATGAGGAATTGAAAGTGTGATAAATCAACCTCTGAACATTATTACCTAAAAAAGTTCCACCCCTCACAATAGGAAGGAGAGCGGGAGGTGAGGAATATGCAGTTAGAGTATCCACCAGGAAGAATGTTACAGAAGGCAACTAACTTGTTCTTCAAACGGATACTTCTAATGGTATATTCCTCACCTTTGAAATCAATATCAAAACAGTATACCCTCCCAATGGTGATAGGTCTGAGGGGTAGGCTTAACACAAGGAGGTACTTGAGGGCCAAGTGGACGAAATGACCCTCCTTGGGGACTGGAGTCAATGCAGTAATGCCTGTCAAAGTTATGCATGGCCTGATACATAGCAGCTTGACAAATGTCAACAACCGAAAGCCTTTACCAAGGTTAGAAAGGTTCCTGTGTTGGCTTTTGCCTAGGTGGAATGGGCCCAGGGGCCCTCTGGAGTCTCCTTTGTGCCAAAGCACAGCTTGATACAAAGGACAGTTCACATTGAATGACTAGGTTAATTTCGTGACTGCCATCCCTTTCTTCGTACCGTCAATTAAAACAAAAAGTTGATTGTCTATCCGGTGCTCCTTTGTCCATCAATATAAAGACTATGAGCCCGCTTAGGATCTAACTCAGAGGGATGTGGTACAGAGAAGAACACAGGGATTGTGATGGACTGCCCCCACATGAAAAGGTGACTTTACTTCCAGAAGAAACAAAGTCCAAGCTCGAAGAACCAACTCGTCAGAAAAAGAGTAGGTATATGGAAGTTGGACAGACTAAGCTTGCAACTCACCAACATGATGTACCAATGAGATGGCAATAAGTCTTGAGCATCAAAGGTTTCTGCGTGCAATTGTCCATCGATAAAAAAGGGATAACATATTAAAAAGGGTAAGCACCAAATTAATGTCCCACTTCAGCATAACGGGGCCAAGGGAAGCATATATGAGAGCCTTTTTAAGAAATGCATCACAATGGGGGACTTAAATAAACAAGGCTGCTCAGGCAAGCAAAGGATGGCCAAAAGGGCAGACAGAGGAACCTTTAACAGAGCCCACAGAAAAATCTTGGTGGGCCAGACAAAGTAAACAGAAAAACATCTGATTTGGTAGCCTGCAGAGGGTCAACCTGCCTTTCTTCGCAGTAGGCAATACATTAAGACCAATGGACAGAATAGATGGACATGATGAAAGGCTGTGAGTAGCCAGACAAATGTCCACCACTTCAGACAGAAAATCAAAGCCTCTCAGTTGATTCTGATCAATCTCCATGTGCAAAGTGTAGACAGTGGATCTCTGGGTGAAAATCCCTTTTGTTGGGGCAGCAGATCCTCTCTAAGAGGCAGCTCAAGTGAAGGGCACATGCTCATATTTTGCAAATGGGAAAAAAAGACTCTCCGAGCTCCAGGACTGGGATCGGCTGTGTCTGGCGCCTGGGGAGATTCAAAAGACGAGTAATCTGCGGTTACAAGTATCCATCAGAATGATGACATCTTGCAATAACAGCAATAGATGAAACAGTAGAAGAAATGATATCCAGAACACTTTGTGAGGGAGCTGTGCACCTAAAGAAAGTAGCCCACCTCTTCCACTACTCTTCCCCCCAACCCCGTATATTTTCTTTCAATTTGTGTTTCCTGCTACCTGACATAAAAGGACAAAGTTTCCTATAGTTGTGTTTTATAAACCCGCAAGTTCATTTAGGGTCACCTTACAATGTCTATGCTAGGTTGTCATTTTCTCTACTTTTTACCTTAAATTAGTAAATTAAAAATATTTTAACAAAAATAAGGATGAGACACACTGAAAAGAAGAAGAAACTGAGTGACTGAAGGGAAACAAACAAATCACTGCAGAGAAAAATTACTCCAAGCGCAATGATGTTACATTTGAACATAATGGAGAAATGGCATCAAAGGTGTCCAAAAATAAGACCTACAAACATCAGCTGTTGGACTGGTAGCCACCGCTCCCTGTCGCTATCCTTACAAACTCTGCCTGCCATGTCGGCTTTCGGTCTGAACGGAGAACAATAGATGAGTAGTAAAAGAGTTATAAGGGGGTGCAGTGGATCCTACACTGCCTCTGTGCCACGGCACTGGCTGCTCTATAAAAAAAAAGCCACAACCTCGATGACGTCAAACACTGATGCAAATGATCTTTTTAAAATACAGAGAAGCGGGAGTAGTGTCTAATAGATCGCACTTCAGAAAGAGTATGTAATCAGACTGAGCAATTAAAGTGATGTTCTTGATTTACCTTATCATAGATAACAAACAAACAATTGGTTGTGGTGCCACTCAGGGTTACAAAAGCACCCTACTACCTTGGGTGCATAAACATACAGCCTCTGAAAACAGTTGCTGTGTATTACAATGTACAATACAGGTACCCCGGCACTCAAAAAGTGATACCTATTTACCCTTATGTCCAACCTTTATAAGCAAGAATGCATTTCAAATTTCTCAATGTATCACTGATAACAGGCAAAGATGGATTCGTAAAAAAGGGTGTACTTTTTAATTTAGGCAAAACGATAGATTAGGACATCATAATTTTCAAACATGAGACAGAGACCCCCTGTTCTTTCAGAAGAACTTAACAATTAGAAAACTGGTTTGTAAGAGATGTAGGAGGCTCTATAGTCTTGATCAAACAGCACAACAGCCGACACGTGTTTCGTCACATCCGGTGACTTCCTCAAGGCTTTTAGTGAAGAAAAGTTCTCTAGGAATTAATAGACACTATTTCTTAAAATTGGATAACAGGCATGGCCACGATACGACCGATGCTTTCTGTATTTGGAAAAAGGTGAGGTCCGCCTATCCCACAAATTAGAAGTCCGCCAATCCACCTAACAAGTGGTTCCGAAAACATTTATCATAAGACCTGTGTATATATAATGTCTCTAGTTATTGTTCAATCTTTCAGTTTTCCAAAGCCCGGTACACAAGTTGAAAAGAAGTATTGCCCCTGTTAGAGTCTTGTCATTTCAATAAAATAGTATCTCTAAGGTGTGATAAACCTTCAGTATTTCTTGTTGGAAGTTACCATTGTTCGGTACTATGTGGGCTATGATAGGCCCCTGTGTTATTGCTCCAGTTGAGTGTAAAGGCTTCGCTGACTCCACGCTGCAATTACCGTTTCTAACAAACAACTGCAACTACCGTTTCTAACAAACAACTGTTTGTTAGAAACGGTAGTCGCAGCGTGGAATCAACGAAGCCTTTACACTCAACTGGAGCAACAACACAGGGGCCTATCATAGCCCACATGGTAACGATCAATGGTAACTTCCAACAAGAAATACTGCAGGTTTATCACACCTGAGAGATACTGTTTTATTGAAACGACAAGACTCTAACAGGGGCAAATATTTCTTTTCAACTTGTGTACCGGGCTTTGGAAAACCAAAAGATTGAACAATAACTTGAGACATTATATATACACAGGTCGTATGATAAATGTTTTCGGAACCACTTCTTAGGTGGATTGCCGGACTTCTAATTCGTGGGATAGGAGGACCTCGCCTTTTTCCAAATACAGAAAGCATCGGTCGTATCGTGGTCACGCCTGTTATCCAATTTTAAGAAATAGTATCTAATAATTCCTAGAGAACTTTTCTTCTCTAAAAGCCTTGAGGAAGTCACCGGATGTGACGAAACACGTGTTGGCTGTTGTGCTGTTGGATCAAGACTATAGAGTCTCTTACATCTCTTACAAACTAGTTTTCTAATTGTTGTGTTCTTCTGAAAGAACAGGGGGTCTCTATATCTCATGTTTGAAAATTATGATGTGATAATTATTGTTTTGCCTAAATTAAAAAGTACAAACTTTTTTACGAATC
Organism: Triturus cristatus; assembly: GCF_964204655.1. Lineage (NCBI taxonomy): Eukaryota > Metazoa > Chordata > Amphibia > Caudata > Salamandridae > Triturus > Triturus cristatus. The sequence goes on from NC_140589.1 coordinate 867,080,387, forward strand.
GATCTTTGCCTGTTATCAGTGATACATTGAGAAATTTGAAATGCATTCTTGATTCTTGCTTATAAAGGTTGGACATAAGGGTTAATAGATATCTCTTTTTGAGTGCCGGGGTACCTGTATTGTACGATCTTTTTAAAATGACCATGCATGCGTTTTCTTACATTCCGGTCATTGCAGCTGCCCTGTCCATCTAGCATTCCAATTATTCTTTCCCAACATGGCCACGTCCTTCCAAAAAGCAGTTTGAAATAAAAACGTTGCGGTGCTTGATCCTGCAAGATGTGCACAGCATTGTTAATAATCAGTGAGTGCCTAATTTGAGCCAGTTGAGGCCACCGGCACTTATTTGTCCACATCAGATATTTGCAGAGTGCAAGAGAGGGAAAAACACACAGAAAGAGAAAGACAGCAAAACCATCCCAAAGGCAGAAAGCAGCAACCTGCAAAAGCGAGAAAAAGGGGCAGTGAGTGTCCGTAAATGGATTAAAGGCTACCAAGCGATTACAGGTGACAAGTTAATGAAAAAAGTGACATGTAGGATTATCAATGAATTTTATTAAATAAAAGGAAGAAAATCATGACCATCATTACATACAGTCAAATTAGATTGAAAAGTAAATCGGAGAAAAGAAACAAAACAAAAAATTGAGCAGCGCTTGTTTGAGAAACCGCATTTTAAGGAAACACATATCTTGCATTTAAATTTGGACATTAGGAGAATGTTTAAGAAGCCTGCAAAGATATAACCTAAAGTGGGACTGCTCACTCACACACTCACACACTCCTCATGACATGCATAGATATACTATACTGCCCGCTGACAGTAATTAAGAGAGCCTGTACAATTCTAACTCCACACACACCGTGATACTTGGGTAAGCTATACAGCGGACCAAAGTAAATATTTCTGCATTCTCCCTTTTATTTTTATACCCTCACTACAAAACATCTCAACATACTAAGTGGATCGTTTTTCTTAGCTTCGTGTTCCTCAAAGCAATGGATTATGTCTGTTTAACTAAACTGAGAACCAGTTGAGCTTTATAAATTGCACATTGGCAGTCGCCACTGTGTAATTATGGTTGGGATTCACTTTCCCATGAAAAGTCATGTTATGATTTGCAGATAGCTTTTCACCATATGGTAGGATGGGCAGGCTACTACCTTAAGTCAGCGAAGCTTCAGCGTGCCACGTTCATGAAGATCTGTGCAGAGGGTGATTGGGGGGTGGGAGTGGAGGAGGGAGCAGAGGGTGAAAAAATTAAATGCTTTCCCATTTTAGCTCCCACAGAAAATTATATTCTCCCCAACAGTCTGAGCCACTGAAGAGATCTACACCACATAGAAAATAGAACTCAGAAAGTGTGCTTTTGTTGATTAGGTGTAATTTTGAATAAACAACAGAAGAGTGAAGCCAAATATATGAAGAGCTAGCAAGAGGAGTCAGTCTTGTTTTTAGAAGAACCCTCACTCACCAACCTGGCTGGTGACATGCTTCATCATAGGGTTCCCACGAGAGAGGCCGAGTGCCTCTCTGGTGTGCTGCGACGCCTGATTACAGTGGAGCGTGTTTTTTTTATTAGGTGGAGGTGCAAGAAGTGATTGTGCAAAAGTTAAAATTGCCTATATTTATCCAAATTATTTATTGGTGTAAAAATAGGGCAAGACTAAAAAACTAGTGAGGTGGCTGTTAACAACTGGGTAGATTGACAAGCTACATCCTAAAGTGGTGATCAGGTGTGGTCAACATGTTTCAGCCTCCTAATGCCCGTAGCATGGCATTCTTCAGGACCAAATGCCATGGTGGTATGCACACGCTAAGGTGCACCCTAACCTGTGGCAGCAAAACCGCTTAACTTACGGTTACCGTGGTGCCTTCAGGATTCCTGAAAGCAACTTGATTCTGTAAGACAAAACATATAAAAATGCAGACAAGTCACATTACAGTTTTGAACAGACAAACAGTTCTGGAGTCGCAGTGTGAGTGATAATGCTCATGCTGCTGTGAGTGCTCTTCGAGGTGTAGTCATAAGCAGTACCTTCTAGTCTATGGTGCTGGTGGTAAAAACAGTACGTGAATTTTAAGCACTTAATGTGGATGTATTATCGGTGACCAAGCCAAATCAAAGGTGGGCGGTGTAATTGTGCTGGTATTGTGGCTAAAAAGCGCTTATAATCCTGCACGTCGATTCGGGCGTTGCCGGTATATGAGTGAATTAAAAATGGAGTGAAACTGGTAGCCACAGGTGGTCGTTTTGGCTTGTGGTATCAAGAGTAAAAAGACAAACTATATACATGATGGAGGCCGGGCTTACATCAGATATAGGATAACCTTACATCATGGATCCTAGCGGGAGGCGGTGGCTTGTAGTCACACGCTAGAAAAATAGAGGAATTGTATGTCGATACAACAGAGTTGGACGTTAGGTTACCTCGAGTTGTTGGTATGCTGCTCCGGTACTTACTGCACCAAAGCAAGATGCCCGTGTGGCACCTGGATACTCCCGTCAACAGGACCCCGAGGATAGTGGTGCACAGGTCCGCGTGGGTTTGAATGTAGTACAAGCCGACTCGGGCTTCAGCAGTCGGCAGTCTGTGACGCGGGTCTGACGTCGTCAGTGTGTGTATACGTACGCCTGTGTCATTTAGACGCCGTTTGTTTGATAATTCTGCCGACTGTGAGTGGAAGTCATGCAGCTTACTGCAATTCCTCCTGATACGGAGGTATTGTCCGTTATGATTTCCAAAGTGGATGATAAACTGTCAACCAAGACATATTACAAACCTACAGCCAAGAATAATTTAGTTCTTCAGCTTTCATCCCAGGCCGCTGCGTGAGAACCTTCCCTTTGGACAATACCTCCGTATCAGGAGGAATTGCAGCAAGCTGGATGACTTCCACACACAGTCGGCGGAATTATCAAACAAACTGCACAATCTCGGTTACCCTGAAAGGATTCTGAAGAAAAGTTGTAAACGGGCTAGAAACCAACCAAGGGAAGCCCTTTTGGAGGACAATCCGAAGCACAACGTTGACCTCCCTGACCTGTGTTACCACATATAGCGTAGCATCTTATGCCATAACAAAATCCATCAACAGGCACTGGGAGGTACTAGAAAGCAACAACAGGTGTTGGGAGAAGCCCCTGTTTTCTTTTAAAAAGGGAAGAAGCCTTAGGGATTCCCCAGTACATACCCGCCCGAGGAAAACTGACACCAACCACAATCCATCCGTACTGAACGCATGGGGTCTGCCCAGTGTTGCAGGCCACTTTCCCTGTGGTAGTTGCAGCGTCTGCCATCTGACTTCCTCTACCAAAACCTTGGAGCTCGAACTCGATAAAATATGGACACAGAGGTCCCACACCAATTGTAATTCCACCAACGTGATATACCTTATCATGTGGGTTACGTTATTTGGGAATGACCACCGGAAAATTAAACAGCGCATATATGAGCACCGGAGTAACATCCGGTGCAGGAAAAACACCACAAGGATGACAGAACACTTTTTACAGATGAATCACACTACGAATGATTTGCATTGGACTGTGATTGAGCAGATTAAACCAGGCAACAACACGCAAAGAGTACTGTTCGAGAAGGAACAGCGGTGGGTTTATCGGCTCTCGACAAATAAACAGGGACCTAATGATAACATCCCATGGGGGTCGGTCCTAAGACGCTCGTACTCTCCCCAAGCACCGTCCTGGTTTCTCTCTGTACCCTACTGTAAACCACATTTGGTTTCTTACACCTAGACACCAGTATGAACCTGCTCATTGCACAAAAGCTCTATTATGATACTACGTGCTTGTGGGAGTCCACCAATTTAACTATCATGGTACCCTCTACCTGTGTTTAAGTACCTCGTATAATGAGCTAACCGTAGCTTCTTCAACACTATACCAGTTAGTTCTGTTACTGACACTTCCTTCCGAGGTTCCGTCCTCCACCTCCTTGCCATGTAATTTTATTATTATAAGGCTCATTGGGTCAATGGTAACCACGACAATCACAGGATGGTCTTACACACTGCTATTAGCCCCATAGCGTGACAAATGGTCTCTTTACGTTGTATTTTCACTATGCAATAAAGTTCTATTTGAAAACAACCCCCCACCACCGCGGTCAGCGTTGCAGTTCTCGCTCGGCGTCTGAATGACACAGGCGTACGTATACACGTGCTGATGTCATCAGACCCGCGCCACAAACTGCACGAGCCCAAGTCAGCTCGGACTACATTTAAACCCACCCGGACCTGTGCACAACTATCCTCTGGGTCCTGTTGACGGGAGTATCCAGGTGTAGTAAGTACCGGAGCAGCAGACCAACAACTCGAGACAACCTAACGTCCAACTCTGTTGTATTGACATACAATTCTTCTATTTTTCTAGCGTGTGACTACAAGCCACCGCCCCCGCTAGGATCCATGATGTAAGGTTATCCTACATCTGATGTAAGCCTGGCCTCCATCATATATATAGTTAGCCTTTTTACTCTTGATACTACAAGCCAAAATGACCGCCTGTGGCTACTTTTAAATAGCCAGTTTCACTCCATTTTTAATACACTCATATACCGGCAACGCCCGAATCGGAGTGCAGGATTATAAGCGCTTTTTAGCCACAATACCAGCACAATTAGACCGCCCACATGTGATTTGGCTAGGTCTCCGATAATACATCCACATTAAGTGCTTAAAATTCATGCACTGTTTTTACCACCAGCACCATAGGCTAGAAGGTACTACTTATGACTAAACCTCGAAGAGCACTCACAGCAGCATGAGCATTTTCACTCACACTGCGACTCCAGAACTGTTTGTCTGTTCAAAACTGTAATGTGACTTGTCTGCATTTTTATATGTTTTGTCTTACAGAATCAAGTTGCTTTCAGGAATCCTGAAGGCACCACGGTAACCGTAAGTTAAGCGGTTTTGCTGCAACAGGTTAGGGTGCACCTTGGCGTGTGCATACCGCCGTGGCATTTGGTCCTGAAGAAAGCCTTGCTATGGGCATTAGGAGGCTGAAACATGTAGACCACACCTGATCTCCACTTTAGGATGTAGCTGGTCAATCTACCCAGTTGTTAACATCCACCTCACTGGTTTTTTAGTCTTGCCCTATTTTTCTACCAATAAATAATTTGGATAAATATAGGCAATTTTAACTTTTGCACTATCACTTCTTGCACCTCCACCTAATAAAAAAAAAACCACACGCTTCGCTGTAATCAGGCGTCGCAGCACACCAGAGAGGCACTCGGCCTCTATGGTGGGAACCCTATGATGAAGCATGTCACAAACCAGGTTGGTGAGTGAGGGTTCTTCTAAAAACAAGACTGACTCCTCTTGCTAGCTCATCATATATTTGGCTTCACTCTTCTGTTGTTTATTTGTAATACATTAGGGGGACCAAGAGTGGCTCCATTTTCTTTCCCTCTCGCTCTTGTTGTTTTGAATATAGGTGTAATTTTGGTCTGTAATTTTTTAGATATTCACATTTCCTTATCATAAGAATACAAGTGAAAGGTTCTGAAGCAGAGGGAGAAAATGTAAGAACCAGCCAGGTGAGGCCAAGCCTCCGCTGCCTGGCTGACTGAGCACTGTGGGCTGTCACTGATATTCTGGGGGACCCTTCTAAAACAAAACCAATGGAACTGTGGCATTCTGAATATAATCATTTATGTCTATATCATTTGTCACTTTGCCTCTCTGAAACTTAGTAACGGTCAGTGCTTATTTTGTAAAAAAAAATAAAAAAATTACGTGCCGGGTCCTCATCAAGAGGCCACCGCATTGTGCACCACACATGGCCACTGTACTTACACAACTACTAACCATCACACTGATACAAGTGTGGCAATTCAGACTGTTTGAGGCCGCCAAAGTTTTAAGAATGGCTTGGGGGGCAGTTGTTAGTTGTTTTTAATGTATACTGAATTAACAAACAACTGTTTTTCTGCTGATCTCTAAATTACACAAACAGCGCCCCCATGTGACAGCTGTCATAAGTGCAGGTTCTGGCAATTAAGTGCCAGTGCCAAGCACCGGAAACCACCGGCTCAAATTAAGCTCTGGCAAATGTTAGAAAGCATGAAATCCCCTTCATATGCCTGAATCCCATGTGGTCAAAAGTGGCCAGGTCCCCAACGGGCGACCTGGGCTCAAACGTGCACAGCAAGGGGGGCTAAATACAAAATTGATATGAGAACTGCTTCCTATATCATGGGTTACCAAACAATTATAAACAGAGCTGATGCCCTTGAGTGTTTCTTTTTGTTGAAACTGGAAAGAAACAATGGCAAAACAACCACTGGCAAAGCCAATAGGTTGATGTCTTTTATAAGTAGAAGTGCTTCTTCACTGACTGGAAAGTGTATGTTTATGTGGTTGGACGAGTGGACGGAATGATGAATCACTCATCTTTTCATTTTCCCACTCATCTATCCATGTAGCCATCAATTCATGCTCTCACCTCATTCTTACAGGCAATTTTTTTTATTTTTTTGGGAAAGAGAAAGATGTAGACAAAAGGAGACACTGCATTAAAGCTTTCGAGGTATGAAAAATGTTTATTATAAAGAAAATGTGCTTAGAGTTACTCTAGAATCTCTTGCGTCAGGTTCACAAATCTTGCTTTTTAGGTCTCGGCTGCGAAGGCTGCGCTTGCGCAGTCTTGCTCCGAGATTTAATGACTTGGAGAAGAGGGGCTTGAACCCGCCCCTGTTCTCCCCTGTTCTCCATTGGCTGGCCTCTTGAATGCTGGCCAGCCATTGGAGAAGAGGTCAGTCATTCAGATTAGGCCCCGTCCTTTTCGGATCGGGGGGCGTGTTTTTTGCGAGAAGTCTCAGGGAGGAGACAACAGCAAAACACGCCCCCGAATCCGAAAACGACGCTGCCTTTCTCCGAGGCATTTCTGCTCTGCCTCGGAGAAAGGCGGTGGTGTCTTACGGTGCCCTCGTTTTTTTTTAGGACTCGCACTGGTCTTGGCTCCGGTGCGCGGCTTGTTTCGGATCCTCACTTCAATGATTTGAATCTATGGTAAACTGTTTTGCTCTCCACACGCATATACAAATTAGTTTACACGGTTCCCAGATGGGTTGATATTTCTAACATGCTTCAACGCTGCATCTTCCTCCCCAGTCAAACAGGCATCAACATGTCGACCCGATTGTTTACCAGTGAGCTTTGTAATGAAAAGAACAGAACTGCTTGTACCTTCAGCTCTGTAATCCTAAAACATAATACAATAGGAAAATACACACATAACCCTCCTCTTTTTTTAAATCAGTAGGAGAGAGACTACATCTTGCAGCTGGTGAAATTCACTACTCAGCATTTTACTCCAGCCTTCCACCGTGTGCGGTAACATCCGGCGGGAATGTACCAGGGCAGCCCTTCACCTCTAACATGAAATAAATATCAAAACCAAAACTTGGCAATTGCAACACTTTGGGGGAAAAATGGCTCTGCCTCGAGGGAACAGTAAACATTTCACCGCTTTGACCCTACAGGATTGTCTCTTCATGAATCTTCCAAAAAGTGCTTGGAAAAAGCTGCGTTTTTTAGTTCCCGGGTATAAGGTCGGAGCTGAAGACACAGGGAGAGCCTTTTTTCTGGCCTCATTTTGAACAAGTTAGGACTATTGGCTTTGTCAATGGTTGTTAGTTAGCTGCCACGAGCACAAGTGTGCAGACCAAGAGACAGAGGACGCGAGGCGCGCCGAGATTTCCCACACAAGCACAGCCGCATATTAACACACGCCGCAGGATGGCTCTTCTCAGAAATGGCAGCACCGAGGCATTCTGAGAATACACGTCTGAGACGGGAGGGCGGGTGGCGCACACGGGGGAGCGGGTGAAGGGAGGGTGCGAGCCCGCGATGCTCTCTTACAGACCCCACAGAACTGGTTACGAAACCAACAGCTGAGACTGTGAAGGCACAGCATTAAAAGTGACTGGGTAGGCTGAGGCTGTTCTTGCTGTGGGTGGCATGGGGAGGGCGGTGTGGCGAGGGTTCTTCCTGTGGGTGGCATGGGGAGGGCGGTGTGGCAGGGTAGGGAGGGCTTTGGTGGGCCACAGGGGAAGGAGAACACATCTTGGAACAGGGCAGAGGTAGCATACGAGGGTAGGGCTGGCAGTCGCCAACTGCCCCTAGGATGAGAAGTAAAACTGCATACTTGACCACATTGATTGTGCATATTAAGAGGGCATTTCAATCGAAATTGGGACAGTGTGAGAAGCATCACCGGACGCCTATTATTACCCTACCGTTCTCCTGCTGAATGAACGTGGTTCTTTTACTACACCTCTCCTTCATGCAGCATTTTGCTTTTACCACAAACCATGTAATTTCAATAAATAATTCATTTGTGGATTTATATAGTGCGGCTTGTCACCCGTGAGGGTATCCATGCACCGTCAATGGGCTTGGGGAGATTAAATGATTTACCCAGATTGACATAACATTGATGACAGCACAGGCACTCTGAAGATTATTCCAGCACCACTGTCCCCACCCCGCCACCCCCTTCACATGGTGTCCATCAGCCACTTCCGTTCTGGTACACAACTGCACCAACGCATGCTTCTTTGTAATGCCTGAAGTGAAAAGCGCGGGATGGCTGAAAGTCACACACCGGACATGGGGCCAGCGGGAAAGATGTGGAAATTAAGGATACCGAGCGCCTGGGTATATTCAAGGGAGTGCTGCTGCAGTCCAGGGCTTTTCTTTTACAAATCACCGTTTCCAAGTTTGTGCAGTCACTTGTATCCAGTGAACTGATCTAGGACTACAACTCCCAGAATGCAATTCAAAAGTTTTTAAATGCAAACCCAGGACAACAGCCTTGCACCCTTAATGACAGTTCATAGCAGAGGACATGACACGCATAAAAACCATGTTACAATTTTGTAAATACAGGGATTATGTGTACACAGAAACTGCCCAAATCACTGGTACAGAACAGGGTCAATTCCCTCTGCCCTGCCAAGCTTCCCATGCATGCATGATGAACTGTTCCAACCCAAGTTTTTTTCTCTGCATTGTGGGGATCATTATAACAAGCATTTACAATGCAACGGTCTCGGCATTGTTAAAGTTAGAGCTATTGGAATTGCTCATGACATTATTTTTGTTTATGTTTTTAAAACATGTAAAGAAACGGCATTGTTATTTACAATGTCAATAGCTTAATCTGTGTGTGGGTGCAAATGCAATAGGTCTCGCATTGGAGAGTGATTAAGCTATTGACATTGTAAATAACAATGCCGTTTCTTTAAATGTTTTAAAAACAAAAACATAAACAAAAATAATGTCATGAGCAATGCCAATAGCTCTAACTTTACCAATGCCGAGACCATTGCATTGTAAATGCTTGTTAAAGGAGAGTGACTTTGAGGAAGTTGTGGAGGTACAGTTGTGGAGAGTATGGAGCCTGCTGGGGTGTTTAGGCGAGAGTAACAACAGATTAAAGCTCTCGTTATCGGACAGCCAACAAAACCTTGCATTTTAAATAATTGAAATGCATGGTAGTGTGTTGCTTTTGCACCAGTCATGCCTGGAGGTAATGCAGTTCTCAGTGACCGTAGTAGAAATCCTGTAAAAAAATAAAATGCTGTTGTTATCTACAAAAGCTCAACGGAGATTTGTTTTAAAAAAAATAATCTTTTTGAATGCTTTAAAAAAAATTCTAGACTGTTCCACTGCCTTCTTTCCCTTCAACATGACGAAACGACCTGCTTTAATATTGATTTTGTTGAAACTATACACACAGACCACTTCGGACACAAATTGAGAGGTTCCCTTACTGAAGGTAGCTACTGATTTTTACGCCCCTTTTAGGTCTCGCCTAGCGACGCAGCGCATGCGCTGCACGCTTGGGTCTCAAGACTAGTGTCGTCGGTTTTGCTTCGGAAGCGGGGTGGAAGCTCCACCCATGCTTCTGATTGGCGCGCGTCAAAAATGCGTGCTTTAATTGAAAGGGAGGCATGTTTGTACCCTCCCTGTCTCCTGTTTGCCGTGCCTGCCCGGACAGGAGATGGGCACGCGTACGGTGTGCGTGCATGGCGCGCTTCCACTTTCTTCTCGCGGGCGTCTTTTTTGATCACTGCGTTTCAGCACAGCGCGCGCGCGGTGCGCTTTCACTTTCTTTTACTCCATATTCAAGAGCAAAGTCTTCTTGAGTGGATTTCATACAGCGGGCGTCCTTTCGATCACGGAGTTCCCCTTTTCTGAGAGGCTTGCGTCGTGTCCCACCACCGCAAACCAGTGCTTGTTCAATAATCAGCCGCAGCTTTACCCGGTAGCGGTATTTGGAACCTGTGAGTGACAACCGAGGAAAGGTGATCTGGAGCTGAACAAGCGGAGTCGGCTCAGGCCCGGTAAACTCTGGCCTTCTCTTGCCCTGAACTCCCGCCGGAGAGCCCGCCTGGCCCTACTACTGCCGCCGGGATGGCGCCCATGCTGGTCCGGAAACCATTCCCTCTGGTCAAGCCGCTTGCCGAACCCATTCTTCCCAGGGAAGAGATCTTCTCCATTGAGCACAGCAAGGAGAGCTTCAGAAGTAAAGAGCATCCTTCTACTGTCTGTCGGCGAGTTGCGAGTGAGTGACTGCCATCAGTAATGGGTTCAGAAGTAGGAAGCATCCTTCCACTGGAGCATGTGGGTACTGGAAGGCTGTCTTTTAGTTTCCGCTTTTTCCACGAATTATTTTACATCACAAATGTGAGGGCGTCCGGATATCTTTTCACTGTAGAAGGTGACGTTATTTGGCTCAGCGAACTCTGCCCCTTAGGTCTGATGTGATCTGCAGTTAACTGTCGAATCCCAGTAAAGCTAAATATACCTTCCATGGGGAGAGGGAGATGAGTGGCATTACACTGGACAACACTGATCTGTTATTAATAGCCTTTAAAGGGGACTGACATTAACTATTAAAGTTATGAAAGATGTGCTAAATGTTGTTGGGCCAAGATATAATCCATTCATTAAGCTTCTCTTCGTTGTGGGAGGGTTTTTATTATGGACAGAATGCGGGCGTGATGGGGATGGAGTCGGGCAGCAAGGATACTAGCGTCGAGTAATATCTGTTCCTTGAAGGTGCAGGGCACTGCACGTGAATTTTCCATGAGTTACGGTAGGGGAACCGGTAGTTGTCGCAGCAGCAGTGTGTGATTTCATTTTCTGTTTTAATTCTGAGTGCGAGCACAATGCGCAACTCTGTGAGCTGGCTACACACTGATGTTTTGGTGCAAGGGTTGAAGGGTGAGCTGGGCCATGGTCTGTTATTAAATCAGTATTGTTTTGCTAGTCAACACTGACTATAAAAGGGAGGTGGGTTTCTGGAAAAGCCACATAAGCTGCTTCTGCTGCCATACTGCTAAGGTCTGAACGGGAGTAGGGGGGCTACAGGCAGGGGCAATAGATGATGTGTACGACTCCTGTATATGGTTATAAAGATGGCACTCTCGAAGGGCGACAGTATACATCAAGGCGAAACTTATTGTATATCTCGAACACGAACTTGGGGATGCGTGTATAATTGGTAAAGGCTGGTTTTCAAGGTCGGGTGAGTAGTATTCTTTGGTTTTTAAAAGGGGGAGGGGTAACTGGTGTGGGCCACACTCATCTGAGATTTGGGGTGCTCTGTTTTATAGTATTCTTGCCTTTAGACCCAAAGCATTCTACAGTTTCACGGCACTCGTGTTTTTAGTCCGGTGTAACGCAAGTTTAGATCTTTATTCGCGCCATAGTAAACAAGCTTGTTATCCAATAGCGCTCAGTGGACAGGCCTGTTACTTTTCTAGCCGTTAACCTGTAGTTGATGCATCGTGTAATCTTAATTGGTGTCTCAAGCTGTCAATTACTGCCTGCCTGGCTGCTGGGAATATGATTGTCGAAGATGTCACTGCAGAGCCCAAGTGGCTGTCATGTTGTTTACAGCTTAGAGTTGACCGTGATATTCAAGCAGGCCCGGCTCCAGGAATTTTTATTTGGGTGGGCCAAGGGTGCATTTGGGTGGGCCACTGTGCTCTCGATTTGTCGCATATATGGCTAGGCAGGCCTGCTTTATGGTCTTCCTTTATCTCTTCTTAGTCTTACAATGCCCAGTAAAATGCCCTCTTTTCCAAATCTCTTTCTAAATATTATCACTCTCAAAAAGTGTTTTTTCCATGTAATGTTCCTTTGATGGGAAGAGGAGGTTTCTGAGGTGGGAGTTTCAGGCAACTGACACTACTCAGGCTCCCTCTGTGCGAGCCTTCAGGGAGAATCCCTCTTCATTACCACCTCCACCTGACCCCAGACTCTGCAGCGCACTCCCCTACAGGCTTGATTATCCACTACTCCTCTCCAGTGCACCTTATCTCACAGCTGACTTTAGGCCCCAGCCCCATATCAGGCACCATCGGACCCCACTTTCATTTTTCCTGGTAAAAACATTAGTAAAATCACCTTCAAATTTAAAACATTGAATATAGCAGTAAATATAATTAGCACGCACTTTAAAGTATGTTCCACAGTAGCCCTTATGACCCGACTGCTAATTAAATAAACAAAAACAGAAAGGCCATGACAGGGCACCAATAACCTCTTTCTCCGTAAATACCCTTTACTACCACCTTCCAACAGTGCCCCTCATCCCTCCATGGCCCCCCCTATTGACCTCCTCCTCGGATTCCCTCACTGCCACCCTCCACTAGTACCCCTCATCTCCCCATAGCCCCTCCCCCTCGTGACCTCCTCGGATTCCCTCACTGCCATCCTCCACCAGTGCCCCTCATCTCTCTGTAGCCCATCCCCCTCATGACCTCCTCCTCACACTCCCTCACTGCCACCCTTCAGCAGTACCCCTCATCTCTCCCTAGCTCCCCCCTCCACCCCATGACCTCTTCCTCGGATTCCCTCACTGCCACCCTCCAACAGTGCCCCTCATCTTTATGTAGCCCGTCTCTCATAAGCATTTCGTTTGTTGCACAGCGCTACTCATATCAGTGTAGTGTGTGTCAGTACTTTACACCACGCACACATTATACAGAGACAATGAATCATACAAGTATGTAAATCAGTCTACAGGGAATGTCACATAAGCCAATAAGGATTACAAGGAAAAGCACAAACACAGAATTTAAAGCATACCCCAGTGGTCGGGGAGTTGGCTTTACTGATTAAAATGTATATCTGCCCAAACATACTCATTTTAGCAATATTAGAATAATGAAAGACTGGGGAAGTTCTAACTATATCACAAAAAAAGAAAGCGAAGTTCTAACTATACCATTCATGTTTGTATGCAGCTCTTTGATGGCAGTTCATAGGTCACTGTCCTATGTTAGGATTGTAACTTCTGAACTGAAAGTAACACAAGGATCTCTGTGACAAAGGCAGAAACCCACTGAGCTTCCACATAAAATACAGTTTATCTGCATTTAAAAACTACTAACAGACAAATGATTGCTCTCCAGCAGGATCATATCACCAGCGTTATCTGGGCATTTTGTATTGTCTTATTGTTGTCCTGCATCGGCCATGATAATGATAAAAACTGTTTAAATGAAGCACACACTAAGTAAGTGTCATGCTGGGCCTGTGCATACTTTAAAAAGACAAGCATTTGCAATGCAATAGGTCTCACATTTATGCGAGTTTGAGCTATTGGCATTGTAAATGACAATGGCTTTTATTTATATTTTAAAAACCAAAACATAAATAAAAGGCATTGTCAATCACAATGCCAATAGCTCAAAGTCGCGTAAATGCGAGACCTATTGCATTGCAAATGCTTGTTTAGTATATGGTCTGGTACGTCCCTAGGTCCCCAGCCATATAAGTGCTTAACTTGTTGTGAAATGTTGATTTGTGCATATGTCCTTGACTTCTAATCTCATAAAGAGATTAGTAGAGTGTGTCTAGTATTAAATACATATATATTTTATATATATACCTGTGTGGTGTTCTTTCATTTAATGATTTGAGATATTATAAGGTAAAACAAGCTGCTTTACATTCCTCTGAGAATTAGCCTGAAGGCTGCTCTCCACAGCTACCACTAGGATAGCTTTCTTTAAAAGGTTGTCTTAAACCTATCTACCATAAGAGTCGAATTGTACTGGTGCAGGGTGGCCACTTTAACTAGTGACCAGTATATACCAGGCCAACTTCTCACACTTGTGTTGGATGGGTGTGGGTTGAAGGCCAGCCCTCAAGGAGTGGCTGGTAACATAGTATTTGTTAAAACACTAGAACGATTCCAGCAAGACTCCACATCATAGGGGCGTTATGGAACAATGCGCGCCTGTGCCTTTGAACAATTAACACTTCCGTTTACCCGAATATCCCGTATTATTTTGAAGCAGACTTTTTTCCTCAAAACACTAACTTTGTGTTGACGTAAAGCCCCAATGTTGGTCGTTAGTAGTTCTGAAAGCAAGGAGATATCGGAGTTTTTTTTTTTTTAAACTTGCTTGAGATACGGATCGTTAAGACGACTTTTTGCACCTCTTGGGGAATGCAGGCATCGACTGACTCCTCAAATGCCCTTACGTGGGTAAATGCTGACCATCCTCTATCCAGTCGCACTGCTTTTAACGTGACAGAAATTAATCTTCGTAAATGAGACTAGTAATGGAGCGGGCATTGAGAAATTAATCACTTCTATGCGCTTCCTACTTTAAAAGAGGGTAGCACTGTTACATGTTGTTCCTGGGGGGTAGGTGGATTGCTTTAAAAAATATATCACCGTATGTGGTTTGTTCTATTGTACTCTTCAAGCACGCAAGGCGGGGGGCAAGGAATGTGAAGCATAAAGAGCAGGGTGCGCCTTCGAGTGTCTCATCCAGACATCAACATTCAGAGCTATCCAGAGGAATGTTAGCATCTGAAGTGGATGGAAATTCTTACGTTTCTAGACAACACCGAAGCCCTGGGAGTTATACTGAAAGAAAATGGGGTACAGAATCCAACTGATCATTCAATAGACTGAACATCCGTAGCCTCACAAGTGAAGGACCGCTGCCTTTTGCTGATACAAGATGGACACCGTTGTCCTTGAGGCAGCTCTCCGTCTGGGGAGGACTTTTATTTTGATGCAACCCGGCCAGGTCTGTTTAGAAGAGCCGCCAGTGGGTGGCGGTAAGCCTTCAATGACGGCTCAGTGACTGCTCGCCGTGCTCCCTCCTTCGAGGCTCCCTCTCTTTGTTGTGTTTGTGAAGCCCTCAGCGTGACGTGGCTGTTCTCCTAGGACGCCGCTAAGGGGCTCGGCCTCCGACTGTCAGTATTAATCGTCCGCTTGTCTCCTGGGGGGTTGGAAGGCTCCCAGGCAGCTAGGCCACCACAGACAGGAACGTGAACCCTTGAATTCACAAGTTACGGATAGACATTCTTATTCCCACAAGAAGAGGTGTCCACAAGCGGTGACACCCATCCCAGAGCCATGGATTGTTCTCTATTGACACCTCAGGAAACGCCATAATTGTAACAAGTAGGACAAGCCCGGCGGAGCGTGGCGCGCGCGCTTGGCGGGGGCGGGGGAGCGCATTCCAGGCGGGGGAGCGGACCCTTTGAAGTGCGATGCCAAACGGATTGCATGGCGGCACGATGCGCGTGCTCGCCATGCAATCTGCTTTTCGGAGCACTTTTGGAAGCCCCTTACAATAGTCTCGCTTTGCGATCGCTTACGCGATAGCAAGGCAAGACCTAAAAAACAAATAGTAACACATTCTCTTACCTACTCCATTAGTCAAACTTTGTGTCACAGCCTGATGTGATAAGCAGCTGCAGGGGACAGGAAAGGTATAAGGAATAAACAAACTTCTTTTCTCCTGCACTGCATAGAAAAAGAAATATCCACGCAGCAGAACATTGTCGCCTTTGCCATGTGGAGATGAAGGGGTGAGAAAATAAACAAAGCCTCGTTAACATGTAAATGGTCTTTTAAAGACCTGTGAAGTACTCGGGTGCGGCTGCGATAATCTCTGAAACTGTCTGTGTGTTTGTGCGCGCCCGGGAAGCTGTCTCGGCCCAGGCTGACACACACGACGTGTGCTTTGCGTGCCTGCCTTCAAGCCCTCACTGCGAGGGCCAAGGCTCCTGTTTGGGTGGGACTGGCCCACCCGGCCCACCCGCTAGAACCGGGCCTGTATTCAAGTAGTTCAATCTGTCACTTAAAAAAAATAATTTTTTTTGCTAGTATATTTATTGATTTTTAACACATAATCAAACAACAGCATACAAAACAATTGCAGTGACGCCCACCCCTACATTTACCCCCACCATGACCGGAAGACACACCAAATAACACACTTTAGTCTTTGCCATGGGACACAATGTCGAGGACGATCCGCTCCACCATCAAGATGTCCACCCCATCAATGTGTCCCACAACCATCGTCCAGTAAACAGCCCCCAATTCATCCTGCAGTCACACCCGCTCATTCGCCTACAATCCAGCCCCTTCCACACCTCGAATTTCCTGACAGCCTGCCCCTCATATACCAATTTTTCCAGTCTAGGCCAAGTCCTGTAATCAGGGGCTTACTGCACTTCCCCATTTCCACGCAATATCTTGCTGTGCCAGGAGAGACCCCAGGTTCCCCAATATCTTCTGAGCTGAAGTGTGATCTGAAGTCCCCCATGCCCCCAACATGGTCAGCTGAGCGAGAAATGTGATTGGTTCCCCCTAATGCCACATCCAGCCGAACTTTAACGCCCTCTCACAACGGGCGGAACACGGATACTCCCATATGCTATGCAGCAAGGACCCTCTCTGACCGCAGGCATACATCACACTCCGCGCTACTAATCTTATGTATAAGTACCTTTGTGTAGTATATTCTGTTAAGGATTTTAAATTAAATTGCATCTGTATGGCCACCTCTTGTGGATGCTGGAGTGCCTCCTGCCACTCATAGGCCTGTAAACTAGCCACATCCGCCTGCCGATTTATTCACGACTGCTTTAGATCGCCCTGTGTTTTATACAGGAGAGTCTTAAATGGTTAATAAAACTGCTTTAGTCGTCATATGGACATCTAATAATTGTCTATCTAATGGTGACTCTGCCATCGTGTCTTCATCAGGTGGATCCTTCTCTCGCGCCCCCTTCGGCATGCCTCAATTGGTAGTATAAGAGATTGGGAGAGTGCCATATTCTATTCTTCTCCTACATGTGTGAACTTCACCCATACATCTCATGTGAAGACATGCCTTCGATCGCACTTTATTCTGTTATCAAGAATACTATGATGCGATGCATCGTACATTTCTTTCTTTTTTTGTACATTTTTCTGTGGAACTCATTAGAGTTCCTAATCATAAATAAACCTATCGACACATGCCGGCCAGCGCTGCCAAACTCGAGCGTCTTTTGGTTGTCTCGTGGCCCACCTGGTGACTGAAGCAATGGGTGTAATGCATTTCCAGGGAAGCTTTCAGCATGGCCTCAAGAAGCCCTTAGCAACCTGGTAGCTGCACTGTCAACAAGGCTTCGACCAAAACGAGCATTTGCAATGCAATAGGTCTCGCATTACTAAAAGTTTGAGATATTGGCGTTGCAAATAATAATGCTACGCCAATAGCTCAAACTTTCAGTAATGCGAGACCTATTGCATTGCAAATGCTTGTTCATTAAACTGTGTGTCTGTTGAGACATACCGCAAAACCTGGGCTGAACTGTACACAAGAATGATTTATCCTGACATTATATTCGAGGAACCATGGAAACTCTAACAACAATTGTCACTATGAGTCAGTCAAAAACACATCGGAGATAAACAGATTCTTATTCTTGAGATCTGAAAGTTTCCAAATTCCCACATTAAGCCACCTCCTCCGCAGTGACCAGAGGATCATGAAAAGGCCTCGTCAGGGCATTAGCCTTGTAGGAGGCATAGACAGCCACTGGCGTTAGTATCGTAACGAAATTTGATGGGCCCCCCCTGCAAAGTGCATGGAAAGCCCCCCTTCCGGACCTACTTGTGGGCTCTCAGAACAGGGTACTGCACTGTGGGGGGCCTCTGGAGCTCGTGCCCTACCCGCACTGCGGGGGCCTTTGTTACCCAAGTGGAGTAAGGAAACTGGGGGGGGGGGGGGGCTCTGCAAAGTACATGGAGGGGTCCCCCACGGTCTAGACCCAGTCAGGAGCTCTCAGGCCGGGGGCCCGCCCCCGTGCACAGTGCCAGAGGTTACCCCTGGAGCTTGGGGGCTATTGTTATGCACATCACTGACCGCAGGATGAAAGGCAGATGTTGAGGCAGCAGGCTTCCACTGTCTTGTCAATAGCATGGGGTGGGAAAGCATGCTCGACAGCCATTAAGGACTTGCCTGAAATACTTGGATGTAAAGATTCAGTGTATAGGCGATTGGGAACTCAGTGTCAAACCTAAGGCTGGATACCATTTAGGCTGGTGATGGGTGACACATTTTCTCCAGTTTGAGCTTTCAGCATCCCCTGGTGAAAGGGCAAGCCATCTATAGGTGGGGAGAAATGGGGAGGGGGGGTAGCTTGAACCCAAGCATTTAACACAAATGGGCACCCATATCCTGTTTAACATTTATCCTTGGTCTCTCCCCTTCACTCTAATACACAGTGGTCTTTTCCTCACCAAGTTTACACTTGCTTCAGGCTCTCTAGAGGTCTCCGGAGGATCTGGGGAGCAAGCTGGTTGTGCAAGCTGGTTGAATAAAGATGGTTGAATGGAGATGTCACCGACCGATCCTTGTGAGATACATAACTCAGGAATAGGAACCACAGCAGCAGACTCAGTTTCTAAGTCACGCAGAGCCAGATTCTTGACTTTCGTCTCAGAACAGTCTGATTTCTGGCACTTGGAGAATGAACCATGCACCACTGTGCAGCAGCTCCACCTCCTCTCATGGTACCTTCAATTCTGCATCAGGGAAATTGAACCGAAAAAACAAGGATGGTGGGGAACAGCACAAGCCAGTTGGGGGCCAAAGGCCGAGGTGTACCAGTTAAATCTGCCTGTGGATGACTGCTCCCATACAGCTCCAAAGTACAAGCCAACCATCGACTAAACCAGTCTGCCAATCTCTAAAAGAGGAAAATCTAAAATTAAAAAGAAGAGATACTCTTTTACACCAACCCTGCCTGCATGCAGGTAAGCAGTGAAAGGTAACTACCATTGAAGGAGACAAAAAACAGCCATCCCCAAGAGGCGGCATTACACTGTTTTTGAGGAAGAAGAGGTGCCAAAAAGATCTGTTAAATTTGCAATGGAGGCAGGAAAGTGTTATCTAAAAGTGGCAGAGCAACCATTATGACAAAGAATGAGATGAGGAAAAGGGAGAAAGGCCCTGATTACAAGTGGAAAAATGCGGCCTGGAGCAATAAATCCACATGCACTTCCACATTTCTGAGTGTCTACAGGCCCAGAATTACCAATTGCACCCGGAAACCCTGGACCTCTCTTTGGTACTAAAGGGGCAGGGGCTGCAGTTAGCAGGACAGCCCAGACCATATCTGATACCAGCAAGGGGAGGAGGGGCACATTGCTGCCACAGAATAGACTGAACCCTCCCCCGATCCCCGCCCTCCCCACATCCCTATACCCCTACCTCCTGACTCCCTCCACCCAAAAGCCCTCACATTGACACGCCCACAACTCAGAGCCAGGGGGAAAATGAATTACCTTCTTGTCCATCTTCCTCTTACAGTTCAAGTACGAGTTTATCTCCTTTTTATGGAGAACATAATCACCAAACTCGACTTTTCCTTCCCAATCTAATATGGCCCCCATCCAATGGAGTACAAATACATCACATCCTGGGAAGGACTTCTTGTTTTTTTTTCTGCAGCGGATTATCATCTTGGCTACAGGAATGTATGTTTTCATTTTTTTTTTTATTTAGACCTGCTTTAGCAGTCTTTATTTTTTGTGTTGGTGGTAGCGCTCGTAAGGGGAGGAGGGGCACACATTGCTGCCACAGAATAGACTGAACCCTCCCCCGATCCCCGCCCTCCCCACATCCCTATACCCCTACCTCCTGACTCCCTCCACCCAAAAGCCCTCACATTGACACGCCCACAACTCAGAGCCAGGGGGAAAATGAATTACCTTCTTGTCCATCTTCCTCTTACAGTTCAAGTACGAGTTTATCTCCTTTTTATGGAGAACATAATCACCAAACTCGACTTTTCCTTCCCAATCTAATATGGCCCCCATCCAATGGAGTACAAATACATCACATCCTGGGAATGCCGCTGCCCGCGTCCCACGCAGTGGGACATCAGCAGGGCAGCTCTCTAGTGGCCGCCCGTCGCAGCCTTCCCCCCTCCCCCCCTCTTCTGCCTCGCGCGCGAGGCCGCGCCCAGGGAGGAGATCTCCCAATGAGTGTGCAGGTGGAGGTGGGCTGTTAGGGGGGCGAGGCTAGCCCCCCCCTACATAGGCGTCCCTCTCGCCCAGTTCCTCCTCTGCTTCCTGCGCACCGCTCCTGCCCGGACACGCGGTTCAGCCTAAACCCAGTCTCAACCATGATGCAATGGTCAGCTTGTGGAAAGGTGTAACACAGGAATTGAGCGACCAATGTTATTATTGTAAGTTCAACGCTTGAGTCAAGAGATGCTGCTGTCTCTCATCTTTGCCTTGCTATTAGAAAACAGCTGGGGTAAGGTTTCTCTCAAACAAGTCATAGTGGCAGCTTAGTGTATATAGAAAAGTCAGCAGCCTGTGCTGTGTTGAGGCAAGTTGTAGGCCTGGGTTTGTGTGTCATACATAACATCTTGAAGGTATTTTGTGAGTTCCACGGTTAAGTCAAGAGATGCGGCTGCCTTTCATCTTTAGCCTTGCTATTCGGAAACAGCTGGTGTGATATTTCTGCAACTCAGTCATAGTGGCAGCTTAGTCTATACAGGAAAGGCAGCAGCATGAGCTGTTTTGAGACGGGCGGAAGGCCTGGGTTTGTCTATCATACTTAACATCTTTGCGGTTATTCTCCCTGTCCCACAGGGGGGCCAGGGACAGCACAGAGTGACATGGTTTACTGAGACTTAGCCTGGCTTGCCGCTTCTGCGACCTGTGAGGTTTGTTTATGTATTGTATGAAGGTGACAGAGGCTGTCACTGTTGTTTGATAGGCACCAGGGCCAGATGACATTTGAGTGCATTGTGTGCTGGAAACTAAGGAGCGGGTCCATTTAGTAAGCACAAGGAGCACGGGGGGCATTCCTATCTCTAAAAGGAAAGTTGAGATAACCAAGTTAAGTTCCTGTGCAAGGCTACGTTTGGTGGGGCAATTCCAGGCGTAAAGCATTAAGCCAGACAGCCCTGGGAATTAGGCAGGCATACGATTAGCTAAGATTTTGTTCAAACTGAGGGAGAGCATATCGACCACAAACAAATGTGGAACCAGAAAAAGCTTTACAAAGCAATGCTGTAGATTTCCGGTAGAATGCTGTATGGATAGGCTTCAGAATGAGTGTCAATTACCTGTGCATACTTCAACCAGACACCCGTGTATGGCATGCCCTCATCTACATGGTAATAATTGAGAGAGCAGAGAGCGACCATACCTCTTGAATTTTGCACTTCAACTTTCTAGTAAGGGAAAGGGCTTAACACCTTCTGAAATGAGCATGACCAGAGATGTGCTGCTCTCCACAGACATTTGACAGGTTAATGGGCAAGGCTAGCGTAAAGCCAGATGTAATGTCGTCATTTAAGGCGGACGTGACCCAGGTATTGGCAAGATAGAGACACTGTCAACTATGAAGATATGAACGAAATCATAACTGGGGCTCACAACAAATCATTTGATAAAATAAGACGTTTCATTTCAAGCCACTATGGCGGTGCAACGAATTACCTATAGCACAGCAACACCGGTATAACAAGGACTGTAGGCAAACCTATTCACCTTTCCAGCAGCAATAAAGTCCGAAAGCTAGCTTCTATTCAACAAGCGAGGCATTTGGATACGCTGTCCCAAGTGGAGAACAGGAAAAGATTGGGATGGACAGCGGGACTAGTATAAGACTCTATCGTCCAATTTAATGTAGCTTAATTTGCAAGTAGAAAGGCAAAAATGAGGAGATGTTGCTAAGATATGGGTCAGTTTGCAGTAAACAATAGGATAATACACTGTGACAGGAAGCAAATTTATATACCCGTGATGTCAGCTTGTGTTTATATACGTAGGTAAAGTGGCTGACTCACACGCTGCCTTCACCCTGCTTGTGCTGTAGCTGTTGGGAACACAATTACAAGCCAGGAAGGCACTTAATTTGGCCAATTGAAAATCTTAATAAGATTGCAGGTCCATAAGTGCCTAATTCACCGATGCCTTGTTACCAATGCCATATTTCCCAGCGTGAGAAACAGATTTAGGTGTTGCTCTTCTCGCTCAGCCTTTCTTGGAGCCAGGGAGTTGGGAAACATTCACAAATTTGGGTCCCCGAGCTGAGAGATGTATTCTTCGGCAGCTCAGTCAGTCATATTGGGAGTCATGATAAAGGCGTCTGATTAGCAGTTGCGTTAAAAAGGTTTTGCCCAGCCGAGAAATCATGCAATCCTCGCAGTAGCCGCAGCAACTCAGGAACCATGACGCTATCTATACATCACATTTGTAGATAGAGTGGAAATTAAAACCTTCGTGGTAGGATATGAAGGGAATGGATGGATTGAAGAATTCAGCTATGGTTCATTTCTGGCTCCATATGCAGGTGCTAGATCTTCCCATAATTCCGATAGGATGATCTGCTGTGGCATCGCTTAGAAGGTTAGGAACACCAGTCACGTCTAAGCTTACGGCAGTGGGGCCAACAGACATCCTTTGTTCGTCTGACCTGGGCTTCTGAGTAATGTTGCAAATTAATGCCGTCTTTTACGGGTTACAGAACAGGACCCCTAATTTAGCCCATTATAAGCTGGCTCGCAGGGGCAGGGCACATATAACAGCAAAGGGAGGAAGGGGGGCTCTGGCAGCGACGGTAGCCTCCCCAGAGCTGTGGCGGAGTTACAGGGCGATCTGGAGGCAGACGGGTACAGTAAGGGTACCTCTGCGACAGGCAGTACAGTAAGGGTACCCCTGTCCGGCACAGTAAGGGTGCCCGAGCCAAGGTCCACGAGCCGAAGGGGGTTCTGGGAAGACCGCGACGGCGCCCCGTTAGTCCTTCGGGCGGTTGGGGGGCCTGACCAACCGGGGGTGTGCCACAACACGCTCCGCCCCTGTCAGAAGGGGCGGGAGTAGGAAACAGATCACGTGACCCAGTTGATGACCTGAAAATAAATATGTGCCGCACTGCCGGGCATCGACCCACCGTGCGTGCCGGCTCACCAGGCGGGCGGAGCAGCGAGGGGCTGCTTGCCCTGGATCGCCCGTAAGATAACCCATTTATCGTCATACTTATGTTGTATGAAATAAACCTGCAGCAGTTCTTCACCCACAATGAAATTGTCAGTGTAATTCTTGGGTGACGTCTGTGTATGCGTGTTGAATGAAGCGGATGATGGTGTGGTCACTATGCCGCTGCCCGCGTCCCACGCAGTGGGACATCAGCAGGGCAGCTCTCTAGTGGCCGCCCGTCGCAGCCTTCCCCCTCCCCCCCTCTTCTGCCTCGCGCGCGAGGCCGCGCCCAGGGAGGAGATCTCCCAATGAGTGTGCAGGTGGAGGTGGGCTGTTAGGGGGGGCGAGGCTAGCCCCCCCCTATATAGGCGTCCCTCTCGCCCAGTTCCTCCTCTGCTTCCTGCGCGCCGCTCCTGCCCGGACACGCGTATTCCCACCCTTTCCGCTTACCCTGCGTGGCAGAGACAGCGCGTTATTGGAATGTTTTAATGTTTTTTCTTTTGCGTTGCAGGCGGAGTTACAGGGCGATCTGGAGGCAGACGGGTACAGTAAGGGTACCTCTGCGACAGGCGGTACAGTAAGGGTACCCCTGTCCGGCACAGTAAGGGTGCCCGAGCCAAGGTCCACGAGCCGAAGGGGGTTCTGGGAAGACCGCGACGGCGCCCCGTTAGTCCTTCGGGCGGTTGGGGGGCCTGACCAACCGGGGGTGTGCCACAACACGCTCCGCCCCTGTCAGAAGGGGCGGGAGTAGGAAACAGATCACGTGACCCAGTTGATGATCTGAAAATAAATATGTGCCGCACTGCCGGGCATCGACCCACCGTGCGTGCCGGCTCACCAGGCGGGCGGAGCAGCGAGGGGCTGCTTGCCCTGGATCGCCCGTAAGATAACCCATTTATCGTCATACTTATGTTGTATGAAATAAACCTGCAGCAGTTCTTCACCCACAATGAAATTGTCAGTGTAATTCTTGGGTGACGTCTGTGTATGCGTGTTGAATGAAGCGGATGACGGTGTGGTCACTAGGACTTCTTGGTTTTTTTTCTGCAGCGGATTATCATCTTGGCTACAGGAATGTATGTTTTCATTTTTTTTTAATTTAGACCTGCTTTAGCAGTCTTTATTTTTTGTGTTGGTGGTAGCGCTCGTATGCGGGGCTTACATGATCACAGGGGGTGTCTGTAGCTTGCTGGGCATCCTGTGACAGCCTAAGGAAGGTTTGTCTATTTAAATCTAAATTTTGGGTATTCCCTGGGATATTGTATCCATTTATATGTGACAGGGTGCAGGGCACTTATTTCGTATCATCGGTACTTGGTTTTCTCTACTTATCAGCCGTCGCTTGGCATCTGCCTGATTTTAAAATGGCGCCTCAGTTCTGGCAAATGGGTGCGTCCCTGTGCTTCTGCCCGTCTCTAAACAGGCGGGGACGCACTAGACAACCAGCCGGCTTTATACGGAAGTATTTTCTTATGGCAGTCTGGTTGCAGGTCTTGACACTACCTAATTGGAAGGCTATCAGTTGCTGGGATTGTTTGCTGCTTTGAGCTTGCTGCATTTTTTGTGTGACTGTGTTCTGCTTGAGACTTTGGTAATTTCTGCAGGAAGAGTGTTTCTGCAGACACTCCTGCAGTGTCTGGGCCATCCTCTGGAGTCTCAGATCTCCAGTTACTGCAGCAGCTGTGGAGGCTACGTTTTGGGCCCGAGAGGGGTCACCTCCTGCTAGGATGGGTTTTTCCCTTTAGGGCTGTCTTGTGCAGGGCACATATTGGTCTGAGATCAGGCAGCATGTAGGAGATAATTTGGGCTTTGCTTCTTCTGCTTAGGCACTGGCTGGTGATTACTTTATCTCACAAGATCAACGTGCAGAGCCAAAATCTTTGCCTTTGCTTGCTTCCATTCGCCATGTGCTCACAAATGAATGGAAGGATGTTGAAAAGCACTCTTTTCCTCATTTCTTTTTAAATCCTTCCCCCTGGATAAGTTTGGACAGGAGTTCCCAGCCTCCAAGAAGATTGATAACAGTATTGTCCTCCGAGGGGGCTATGGTGTCAGAGGATGCTTTGCCATCTGACGCAGTTGACAAAAAGGTGGAAGGGGTGGTGAAGGGCCTATGTGTCTTTGAACCTTGCAAATGCCAACTCCACTTATGCTATTCAATCCCTCCTTAAGGACTTCCATTCTTTCACAGAGAAGGTTCAGGAGGGTGTGGATTTCTCAGCCCTCTTGGCATTGATGGAGCAACACAACAAATGAGATTTCTCTCAGACATCAAGTTTGACAACCTCTGTGCATCTGTGGCGGCTTTGAGCACTGTCATTGCGGCCTGTCCCAACATCTGGATGCGCTCTTGGAAGACGGATGCAGCTCAGAAGGTGGTCCTCTTGAAACCTCCCTTAACTGGTTCCAAGCTTTTTGCCAGTGATTTGGATGAGCTGATCAAAAAGTCAGCGGAGAATCGGAAGCTGGGTACTCCTGTTCGACAAGTCGCCAAGGGCAGGCGTTTTAGTTGCAAAGACATGGGTTTTTCCCTCTGGGGATAAGACTCCTCAACATCACCCCTTTTGAGGCAGGGGTAGTGGCCGGGGCATCCCTAGTGCTGACAAATTCCAGTATTCATCAGCTGCCACATCTTCGCCTGCCCGTCCCAAGGCATGACTGCTCCAGGTTTTGTCCAGTGTGTGGGGAGGGGGGGCGTCTGAAGTACCTCCAGGACATTTGGACTTGTAACATTTCAGATTTTAGCCACACACCTCAACACCATTTTCTCGGGACTCCTGCTCCTCGCTCTCCAGAGAAGTTGGCTGCGCCGCTCCAGGGGATTCAATTTCTGCCCCAAAAGGCTGCCATTATCCCGGTTCCTCCTGGGGAGGTTTTCCATGGCTATTATTCCCTGCTTTTTCTTGTGCATACAGCGTCAGGAGGGTTCCGCCCTGTGTTGTACCTCAAGGGGTTAATCAGTATATCCCTCATGCGTCATTCAAGATGGCGTCTCTCCAGCTGATTCTGCCTTTCTTATGGAAGGGCGAGTGCCTGACCTCCATCGATCTCATAGGTGCCTATCTCCATGTCCCGTGACATACGTCTCACTAGAAATTCAATTGGTTCGCTGTCCAGGACAACCATTACCAGTTACAGGTCCTGCAATTTGGCTGGCTGCTGCGCCAAGGGCTTTCACAAAGCTGTTGGCACCATTGGTGGGTAGTTTACATTCTGAAGGTGTCCAACTCTTCACTTATTTGGATGAGTGACTAATTGCCTCTTGTTCTTTTTCCAAGGCCCAGTTGAAGGTTCACTGGGAGACCACGCTTTTGAGGGAGTACGGCTTCCTGATCAATTGGAAGGAATCCTAGGTTCAGCCATCTCAGGATCTTCTACTCATCGGGGTCCACTTCAGGATGGACTTCGGGGAGGTCTTTGTGTCGGAAGAGCCTTGTGTTTGTCTCCTCTCCCATTTATCCTTCCTCCTTCTTCGCCCCTTGACATTTTCCGGAACATGGCTCTGCAGTCAGGGGGAGATGTCCTCTACATTGGCCCTTATCCCTGGGGGGAGGGTGCACCTGTATCCCCTTGTTCTCCATCTCCTGAGACATTAGAACCCGTTGTCTTGAGATCACAAGGTTCTGGTTCCGGTGACTTCTCAGAGCCATAGGGATCTCCAGTGGTGGTTGGACCCAGCTCATTTGAACAGAGGTTTTTCGTTGGTTCCTCTTCCTGTGCTGGTTCTCATGACCGATGCCAGTGGGATGAGATGGGGTGCCACTCTAGGGTATTCCGCTGCACACAGGAGGTGGAATTGGATGGAGACTCTTCAGTCTTCGAATTGGAAAGAGCTGGTGGCAGTTCTTAAGGCCATTTTGTTTTTCCGTCCCCTATTGTTGCACATTGCGCTGTGTGTATAGACGGACAACCAGATTTTCCACTGCTATATGAATCGGCAGGGCAGCATGTGACCCTCTCTGTTTCTGCTTTCCCAGATGATTTGTCTGTGGGTCGAATTCCATTTCCTGGCTCTCTCTTCAATCTATCGTCCAGGGAGGGAGAATGTGCCGGCCGATGCTCTGAGTCAGAGGTTTCCGTCCTTTGAGACGATGTGTCTGGATCTGATGCTTTTCCAGTCCATTCTTTTTCAGTTCGGTCACCCTTGGTTGGATGCGTTCGCAACAGAGGAGAATGCCTTTCTTTCCCCACTGCTACAGTCTGGTCCTGTCCTTGAGAGCTTGGGCGGTGGATGCCCTGGCTGTTCCCTGGCCCAAGAGTATTATTTACTGTTTTCTTCCCAACCCTCTTGGGTGGTTCAGAAGGTGGTGAAGGACCAGGCGGAGATTCTGTTGATTGCCCCGGCTTAGATGAGGTGCCCTTGATTACCTTGTTTTCTCCATCTCTCAGTATGGCCCCAGTGGGTTTTGCAGATTCATCCGTCCCCGCTGCGTCAGCCGCTTCTACCTCTGGACATGCTTTGCAGGTTTAGACTTGCGGTCTGGTACTTGTGAAGCAGGCCCTCTTAGAACAAGGGTGTTCTTTGGATGTTGCCACGCTGACCCAGCAGTCCCGGTGGCTAACTACTCTTAAGGCTTATGGCAGTAACTGGTAGAATGTTTCCGTACGGTGTCAGGATGAGATCTAGTCATCTTCCTCTTGTGATCCTACAGCAGTGTTGGGAGTCCCTTTAGGACTGCTTGCAGCTGGGTTTGGCTGCGTCTACCCTTCATAGTCAGTGGGCGACTGGTCAAGCTTTTAGTGAGGCTGGTGTTTTGTTTGTGGCCCTACTGGTGGCTCGCTTGCTGCAGAATTGTTTCTCAAGAGTCCTGTTGTTCATTTCCCCATGCCTCTATGGGACTTGCCCCTAGTTCTGCAAGGTTTGCAGGGTGAACCGTTTACGTCTTTGGAGTTCGCTGACTTCAAGTTTCTTTCGGCCAAGATTGTGTTTCTGGTGGCCATTTCATCTGGAGGACAGGCAGGGGAGATTGGGGCTTTGCTGGCCTCTTCTCCATTCTTTCGTTTGAATTCTGATATTGTTTTGCCTAGCTTTTGTCTGTCTCCTGTATGTGACAAAGAGGTGCGTTTGCAATCTCTTGATGTCCATTGTGCGCTTTCTCTGTATTTGCAAAGCACTGCTGTATTTCGCAGGTCAGATGCTTTGTTTGTCTCCCATGGTCTGGTGAAGAGGTGTCTCAAGCCTTCTCTCTACCTTGGCCGGTTGGATTAAGTGTCCGTTTCTCATTCCTATTCTTTGGCTGGCCAAGCTGTCCCAGCGCCTTTCCCTGGGAAGTCTACTAGGGGTGTTTCTGCCTCCTGTGCGACTTTTAAGGGGGCTTCTTCAATTTGTGACATTTGCTTTGCTGCCACTTGGACTTTGCCTCACACATTTATGGCAAATTAACGTTTGTAACTGGGTGGAGATGTATTCTCAGATTTTGGCTCTGCTGTTTTGAGTTCAGTGGGTCCTCCTGCAGTGTAATGTATTTGGTTCACTGCATTAAATACAGTTGTTTTTACTGTACTGGTGGTGTGTTTTTTCGAAATGAGTTCCTTGGCTTGGGTACGTACTCATATGTAAGAACTGTGAGAGGAGGACGGACAAGGAGGGAATGCCTGGCTACATACTGGTAATTTTCACTACTCTGAGTCCATGTCTATCATGTCACAGTACGGAGTACCCACCCGCCTCTCCCCGTTGTGCATCTGATTTCTTTCTAAGCTTATTTGTTTAAGGAAGTCCTTCCAGGACGTGATGTATTTGTACTCCATTGGATTGGGGCCATATTGGATTGGGAAGGAAAAGTTAAGTTTGGGGATTATGTTCTGCACGAAAGTAGATAAACGATTACGTAAGGACTGTGATGAGAAAGACATGGATTCGAAGTAATGAAAATTACCGGTATGTAACTGGGCAGCTGTCTTCTCCGCAGAATTGGTGTAAACTACATGCAAAATGGACCTGGTACCGCTGGATCCATTCCCCATTTTAGGGAGAACACCTATAATCGCTGTATTTTGATCCAAGGATAGAGGCTAGAATAAGGGAATCCAGCCCTCTGGAATCCCCGCACCAAAAGCCCGCACACTATTAATCAGGGACCAAGCAGTAAAAGTGTGTGGACACATACAAATACAGGCTGCCTTAATTCTGGTACTTGGCTCCTGTAACATTAGCAGATATAAGTAATGCTAGCAGATGACTTTAAGTCATCAGGGATACCCTGTTCTAAAGGCATTCATGCAGAAACCATATTTACTCTATGAGCTGAAGTCCTCATGCAATTCAACTGAACCAATCTAACGAAAGGTTCATATTACAGCGGTTTGTAGAAGGAAACCTGGACTGAAATACGGTGCTCCTGGTGACATTATTAGCCTACCACAATTTCACCTCTTTGCAACTTAGCGGAAAGCAATTAGGCATCACTTTTCCTGTCTGACAGACCGTGATGGGCTGCAGTGATGAAGAAAGATCAGGCTATAAATTATTGAGGGGGTGTTAGCTCAGAATACTTGGCCAAACGCAACAAAGCAGCACGTTTGTCCTCATGTGGGGCGCGAAATTCCAGATTTTTTGGCCCTTGATCAAGATGCTATGAAAGTACAACGTTTTCTTCGACAGAGTTCTTGTTAGCCCAGGACGCTGCTGGTTGAAAACAATAATGATTTTTATTTGTATAACTGTCCTTACCGCCTCCTGTCGCTCGACATGTACCACAAAAAAATCAAAAAAATCAACAGTGCTAGAATTTATAAGTAAATGGTGAGGACACGGTATGGTGGGAAAACAGTCTATGTCCAAAAAACGAATGATATGTAGCATTTAGTCACCTTCCTTGCAAACCTGATCCAAGTCACTTAAATGACATCCACACGGTTAACAAGCATTGGCATAGCCAATAGGTCTCGCCTTTGGGACCTTATAAGTGTTTAGCCATGCAACAGTTGCATAACTAAATACTTATAAGGTCCCAAAAGCGAGACCTATTGGCTATGCAAAGCGGCCGCGAAAGTGAAAGTGATCACGATCCCGATCACACATCAAAGCGGCCGCGAAAGTGAGAGTAATCGCGGTAAAGCGCGGTAAAGTGTGGCGCCCGCGCACATGCACTGTAGCTCTAGGCTGGCCTGGTAGCACTTTTTGGAGCCCTCTCAATAAGTCTCGTCAGACCAGCGCATGCGCTGGGTCAGGCGAGACCTAAAAACACATTCACCCACTGTCTAGCTACAGCATGAAATACCACAGGCTTGCTGAGGAGAAACACATCATCACAAGTCTCCACAGCGGTAAATCTAGTAGGCTGGCATTGTATGTTGTTGTTACAGAGAGAGTACAACAAATATCGTGGTTGAGTCAGCCTCTCAGGCCTCTGGGACGCGGTGGTTGTGCACCTGCTGCATTACGCCAGTGTGTGTCCAATGAGTTATTATACAATACTTCCATGGACTTTCATACATATTCTTGTGACTTTGTGGCACACTATCACTGCGTGTTATAAGGGCTTGTTTGCCACTGTGCCAGCATCTGTAAAAGGGTGCGGGAGTAGAGACAAATTGAACCCCTTCATTTACAATGGGTCATTTCCCCCATGCAAATAAAGGAACTACCACTCAACATAGTGCCTGGTCCTACATGTGCGCCAGCGCTGTCAGTATCATAGATGGGGCCACAGGCTGTGGCCCTTTTCTGACTATGATACCGTAGGGCCCGGGGTCGAACAAAACCGGTGCACGCACAGGGCACTATGTATAATATGGCCCTGGTCTAGCTGCAATCTATATCACGATTGGCTGGTGTGAAACTTCAGTTACAGTGGCATAATCTCCGTTAATTTAGTGGGCTTTGCATTACGCTTTCTAAATTAAATTCCCAAAATTATGACATCACAACTCATCGCATTGTTAGGTGGCAAAACTTTAGAGAGGAGCACAGGAACAATGTGAATGACCAGAACGTGAGCGGCTGTTCGTGGCGTTTGCGTTTTTTGTGAGCAAAATGCGCCTTCGCATTTTGGGATAAAATAAAGCGCTAAATGGCGGTTTTGAATTTTGACAAATGTTTGCAAAATTTCACAGAAGTAAGCAAAAGGAAATTACACATATTTCGCACACCTCTTCTCAGATTGTTGAGTCACGACAGACTAAGAAGATTGTTCCATAGAGCCAAGTGCTTCCTCTTTCAGAGATGACCACAAAAAGAAGAGGTACAAGGAGTCACTTTAGTTTAATCTTATTTTCCTTTAGCATTTAAAGCAGCTCCAGGTTTTTCCTATTCTTAAAGGATCAAATATGGGCATATAAATAAGGCACCAGAAATGCCCAAACTCAAACAGGCCTGGGAAAAACTTGGATAATTTCCTTAGTGGAAATTATGCAAAATGGCCCAAAAATTATACAAAACTATATGGAATGCCTCTCTGGCATTTTTTGTTCATTTTAAGTGCGACATGCACCCGTGTGTCCTTTTTGGATGCAAAGAATCCATTTACCACTACCAAAAAGCGTAAAATCGCACTTGATGCTAAGAACAGT
Source organism: Triturus cristatus (assembly GCF_964204655.1). Lineage (NCBI taxonomy): Eukaryota > Metazoa > Chordata > Amphibia > Caudata > Salamandridae > Triturus > Triturus cristatus. The sequence continues at coordinate 867,112,201 of NC_140589.1, forward strand.
TGCTAACATTCCATTCCTTTGCATTACTCCTATCCTCTTGCAATAGAACTTTTACTTGAATAGCATCTCAATTATGTGACGTGGCATAATGGGGTAATCTAAGAAATTTAGAATAAAGCGAAATGGTGGAAATTACTTGAGATTTCACCAGCATAAACAACATTTTGCCAGGGCCTATTTACATGTGGTTATACTTATCAACTACGCTGACTTTTGGAGTGGGGGAATAAAATGCAGGTTTTGGTTAGGGGTGGGCGGAATTTGCGAAAGCAACTTTCGCAAATTATCACGAAAATGATAAAAATCTCCGCAAACACGCAGAAATATCGCGAAGATGCGGAAGTTTTTTTCCCGCCCGTTCCCGGTATTTTCTGCGTGGTCGCGGCTCGCCAACTTACCCATGTGGTTGCTCGCGGGCGCGGCCATCTTGTTTTCACTCTTGTTGCGGTGCATGATCGCGAGAAGAAAGACGTGATCGCGCGACGCATGACGTTACTGTGGGCGCGAACTGTCGCAACATCTCGTGGAGAACGCGACCGGATTGGGAAAACTTGTCGGCGAACGCGGGGATTCAGGTAAGGCGATCGCGCGCGAGAATGTATTATTTTACAGCGCGAGCAAGAACCAAATTATCGCTAAGCTGCGGAATGCGGAAATTTTGACATTTTCGCGCTCTCCGCGGAACGCGAAAATGTCAAATTATCGCAATTTCCGCGAGCGGAACGAAATTTAGCCCAGGCCTAGTTTTGGTGTTTAGCACATCGAAATCCGCTGGTATGTCTCAGTAAATGCGGAGCTTTTTCCCTTGGTTAATTCTTGAAGGGCTGAGATGCTGAAATTTAACAAAGATTACGATCTGTATCGCAACTAGTAAGTACCGGATGATATAAGCAAACCACCACCTACCTGTTTGTATAGGGATCACAATTTACAGGCCAGTTGTAATCAGGCCCATGGTGTTTAGAGCATTTAACTCTGGTTGTTGCAACGATGTTTGCGAAGAAACTCGGTGCAACAAAGATTTCTTTTTATGGTGTGCAAACTTACTCCTCTCTGTCATTATTATGGAGCAAAATATGTTTTATTGATATGTTATATTTGATGCTTTAAGCCTCAGTTCCAGATAAAGACCCATCCAAGTAAGTTTAGAGGGTTAGGAATTTGTACCAAATTTGCACGGTGATAGCACAATCCTTCCATCCCTGTATCACTAATCTCATTATTGAGCGCAGATGCAAAACAGAACAACGATTGTGTACCTTGACTCTGTGGGAAGAAAAGCCAAGAGTCAGGCATAATATCCCCCCACTGAAATTCCACATTTGTGAGAAGCAAGGCTCATATACTTCTATAATTTCGCCAAAGCTGGTCCTACCAAGAGCGGCAATGCACATATATACGCAAACATCTGAGTTCACCAGCATAGCTGTATTTTGTTTAGTATACTGGGTACAATGCATTCAAACATACTATATCTAATAACGTCAACAATCTTTCTCAGTCTCGTTTAACCTTTCTTAAGTGGTACAGAAAACGCACAATTGGTGCACTCAAAATGTGAGTTTAAATGTGGTTTTGGAACCAATGGTAACAAATTCAGAAAATGAGGTTTGACACATGCTAGATGACATACCACAGAGCAACACGTCTGGTTTTGGGTGGACAGGACCATGGCAAGGATTTTTTAAACTCGAATTTAAGTGTCATTCTGCCTTCACCATCACATGATGGCATTGACTTTGCTTTGGATGCTTCTGCGGACATCTCCTCTTGTGCTTATGACGTCACAGGCGACCGCCACCTATGGTACCTTCGCTGCAACGACCCTTTTAGGGTGAAGTCTTGATATCTTGTATTTGTCATGCAGCTGTACATTTTGGGATTTTCAGAGGCAGCTCCAGTTAAGGATAATACTCCACTTCTGAACGTGTCCTTCTTTGGGTCTGGAAACAGAGCAGCTACCAACGAATTTAGAATGACGTTCATCCTTTTCATCGCTTGTATGATTCATTGCCTCAAGGAGCTAAGGGCTTTAAAAGGTAGGCAACAGCTTTTTAACTGTTTCTCGACATTTCCGTTAAGATGATATGTCCAACCATTTTTGACCCTGGATTGCATCCGTACTTTTCATGTTCTGCTCTCTTTTGTCTAACTCAGGACAAACTTTCCTGCTGCAGCCCTCTGTATAAGCATTCCCACATAACATCCCACTGACGAGACAAAAAGCAATGATGGACGTACTCCGTTCCATTCAACGGAGTTCCCATTACCTTATGGGTTGCCTTTTTAATGACAGACAGATTTCCTTTAAGTTGCATTGCAGGTCTATATTGCTCAGGTAGGCTAATGACTGACATCAATACAAATTATGTTTTTTTTAATGGACAACTACCCTTTACTAAGCAAAACCGATCAATTGCTAATGAATACTTTAAAGAAACTCCTCGGAAGGAGAGACGTGTAACCTAAGTGATAAATACATTGCGAAGCTCCACTAATGTTGCAGGACATCGGACAAAGCGCATGGAAGGTCATTTAATATGCCTTAGATTTATGAGAGCTTTTAAGTACTCTACCTGCATCAAACAATTATTTTATGTTTCGTCCCATGCCATGCCTCGGTGTGAAAATGACAGATGACATTAAAGGGTCTCTATTAAAAGTGGCTCCCAACATATAGCTGTGCCGCAGCCCACATCAGCTAGACGTGTGTCTTGGTTCACTCATGCACTGTGCATGTCCCCTCTGTAAACAAAAACAAACCACATCAGTGTCCTTTGTGGAGTGGAGTAGCGTGGTGCAGAGTTAAGTGGTGCGAGGAAGAATGGAGTATCACAGAATGGAGTATCGTGGAGTGAAGGGGTGTTAAGTAGAGTATAGTGTTGTAATGGAGTACAGTGGAGTAGTGTGTTGGAGTAGAGTGGAGTGACATGGAGTGGCGTAAAGGATGTTGTGTAGAGTAGAGTAGAGTGTCCTCGAGTGGAGAGCGTGGAGTGCCAGAGTGGAGTAGAGTGTCAAGGAGGTGCACAGATTGGAGGGGCATAGAGTGGAGTGGCACAGAGAAGAGTAGAATGTAGTAGAGTGGTGCAGAGTGATGTAGAATGGCCTAGAATTAAGTGTCATAGAATGGCATAGAGTATTGTGGCATAGAGTAGTATAGAGTGGAGTGGAGTGTCAGAGAGGAGTGACATAGAGTGGAGGGGCATAGAGTGGCGTAGCACAGAGTGGAGTAAAGTGTTGTATAGTGTTAGAGTGAAGTGGCGTAGAGTGGAGTAAAGTGGCATGAAGTGTGGTAGAGTGGAGTGGCGTACCATAGAGTGTTGTGAAGTGGCATAGAGTGGCGTACAGTGGAGTGACGTAGAGTGTCAGTGTGGAGTGAAGTGGTGTGGAGTGGCGTAGAGTGTCATAGAGCAGAGTGGCGTGAAGAGAAGTAGAGTGTTAGAGTGAAGTGTCATAGTGTGGAGTGTCAGCATGGAGTGGAAGAGTTTCAGAGTTGAGCGTCAGAGTAGAATAGAGTAGAGGGGCGTGGCCTAGAGTGGAGTAATGTGAAGAAGAGTAGCATAGATTGCAGTGGCGTAAAGTGGCATCGAGTGGAGTGGCAAAGAATGGCGGAGTGAAGTAGAGTGTTGTAGAGCGGAGTGGTGTAAACTGAAGTAGAGTGGAATAGAGGAGAGTATCAGAGTGGAGTATCAGAGTGGAGGGTCAGTGTGGAGAGTCAGTGTGGAAAGTCAGAGTGCAATGGCGTGGAGTAGAGTGACGAAGAGTAGAGTACAGTGGCGCTGTGTGGCGTGGCGAAGAGTGGGGTGACTCAGTGTCGTAGAGTGGAGGGGCATAAAGTGGAGTGTCTGGCATAGAGTGGAGTATACATGGTGTGTTAGCACATAGTCATTACAGACAACACATTTCCAATTGAAAGTACCATTAAATTTGCACAGACATTAAGTTTTACAGACAAAATTATACAGCGCACAAATGATAATGTGTGGAAATCACATCACCTACTGTATTTAATCTGCCTTGATCGTACTGAAATATTTGTTTCCAACATCACTTCAGTAGTACAAAAAAGTTCTTTCTTTGTGCTTTTCAAAATCTGATATATTCTGAAATATTTGCAGAGTTCATTTAGAGACATTTAAATTTTGTTAAATGCTCGAAAAAATCCTTTCTTTTCACACTCCTAAATTCATGCATAAATCCTCTCACTTTGAAGTTAGAGAAAGAAAGGAAATACCAAGCTCCCTCCAAAGGCATAGCCTGAGATTTGACCTCCGTTTTTGAATGCACAGCAAATGTGTCAAGATAAGACCAAAATTTAAAGGCCTCCTTAGAAAAAGTGAGTACTTGTGGAAGAATACAAGGAGCAAGTCAGAGAGGCGGTGAACAAGCTGAGCTCCACAGGAGGAACAAACACATGCTGGACAGCCTAAAACAAATAAAGACAGCAAATAGAAAGCAAGCAAATGTGGGTTACAAACCATATAGCCAATGGTAAGAAATGGGCATAATTTGTTCCTAGGCCAACTTTCAGAATGCCTCTAAGAGGTCTTTCTTCGACCTGAAAAGGAGGGTGCTACCTATAAGGGTCAAGGGAGCCACAGGGTGGAATGTATCTTTAAGTGGGAGAGCAGGTGCTCCGTCTGATGATCTCTCACCGAGCCCTCTTCTTTGTTCACTGGTCCTCTATCTCTCGCTCACATGGTCCTATGTCCCTCTATGATCCCCACGCCCGTATGTAGAGCTACCAACCTTGAAATCTTAATGTCTTAATTCTTTGCACATAAAAGATCTCACTATCTGCAGACCATTAACCAGTACGGCTGTTTAGGACAAACACAACCCCTAATTTGATGCAGGCCTCCACAAGACCAAGCCCAAATCCAAGTGTATGTCCACACCTATACTTCAATATCGGTGACCATACCATCAAACATCCTGAAATGTAAGACTTGCAATTTGACCTTTAGTCAGTATGTCCAACAAGCATACCGTAGCCCATACCAAGCTTGTGGTCATTATAGATTTTGATCGAGCCATCACCATACCTTGCCTAGTCTCTTCATCAGCAAAAATATATATTTTTCCCCGTATTGTGACCATGAAGGTCACACCTTAAAGGTTTAAGAGGAACAAAAAAAACAGTGCAAAATTAAGTATGAAACCTTTAAAAACATACAAAAGCAAGTAAAATGAGCCAAAAGAAATAGGCTACATTTGTTAAAATTAACTGTACTCTGGAACAATTTTCTGAGGAAGCCCAATTGTTTTTAAATGACCCCCACTCTGACCTCTGTGTAAGGCATTTGCATTTATTGTACTTCTGTCAAGTTTGCTCAGTGCAGGCGCAGGAGCAGTGGATCCATGCCAGATTTTTTTGATGAACACAAAATGCAGTTATGTGTAGTTAATGTAATGGAACATATTTACATAGCCAGTGTCTACCATGAAAATCACACAGGGGTATTTTCCTCCAGGACTTACGTTGGACACCACTGCCAGTACGTAATTTGCTGGTTATGGACAACAGGGGCAACCCTGACAAACCTGAACCAGGGGCAAATACTAGAATCCTCAAAAAATACAAAGAAATATGTCAATTTACGTATTGGTGAAGAAAAAAAGAGAAAAGCAGGAAGAGATGCGAAGAAAAAAAAGTAATCAAGGGACCTATGTACAACAAAGACAATTATAAATTCATACAAAATTTATTAACAAATTTCTTTAAAAACTCAGACACAAAGATCAGTGGCGCTCGACACGGTACAAACAAAAAATAATCAACAATACATTGTGTAGTCAAAAAAGTGGCTGTGGGAAGGGTTTTTACATAGATAGGGAGTTCAGAACAAAACTGAAACAACACAAAAACATAACAATGCGTCCTTCATGAATTCATTAATTGCATATATATCGTCGACGACGTTTCGACCGTAGTTGATATTCACGGTCATCATCAGGACAGAAAAATGACTATCTGAGCGTCCAGGCCAATTAGATAAAACATTATTTCCGGGGGAGAAAAACGATCCAGCCAAAATTTGGAATAAATCAGTAGCCCTCATGAATTGGCTGAAAAAATTATTGAAGAGTAAAATAACGAAGCTATCATTCTGACATTATGAGTAGGACCCAGAATAAATAAGTCCACATCAAAAGATTGAATAAACCGACCCAAAATTCAAGGAATTGCAAAAAGCCAATATAATTGTCAATGTGCAAATCCAGAAGCAAATTAACGTCTATAAAATTTGTGACCATTGAGTTATAACTGTGTAACGCGTTTAATTCAGAAGACACGGTCACAGAAGGTCATGTTGGGCATGTACAAACTATTCCTACTTGTCCACCGGGCTGCAAAGTTGCGCTGCATTTCCCGAACGTCGGACAGAACCAACCTACTGAATTAAACGCGTTACACAGTTATAACTCAATAGTCAAAAATTTTATAGACGTTAATTGGCTTCTGGATTTGCTCATTGCCAATTATATTGGCTTTTTGCAATTCCTTGGATTTTGGGTCGGTTTATCCAATCTTTTGATGTGGACTTATTTATTCTGAGTCCTACTCATAACGTCGGAATGATAGCTTCGTTATTTTACTCTTCAATATTTTTTTCAGCCAATTCATGAGGGCTACTGATTTATTCCAAATGTTGACTTGATCTTTTTTCTCCCCCGGAAATAGATGTTTTATCTAATTGGCCTGGACACTCAGTCATTTTTCTGTCCTGATGTTGATCGTGAATATCAACTACGGTCGAAACGTCGTCGACAATATATGTGGGCACAATTAATGAAGGACGCATTGTTATGTTTTTGTGTTGTTTCCGTTTTGTTCTGAACTCCCTATCTATGTAAAAACCCTTCCCACAGCCACTTTTTTTGACTACACATTGTATTGTTGATTAATTTTTTTGTGTACCGTGTTGAGCGCCACTGTTCTTTATGTGTCTGTGTTTTTTAAGAAATTTGTTAATACATTTTGTATGACTTTATAATTGTCTTTGTTGTACATAGGTCCCTTGATTACTTTTTATCTTCACCGATATGTAAAATTGACATAATTCTTTGTATTTTTTGCTCTTTGATGTATGTATTGTCGCCTTGAACCTCTGTTAGGATTCTAGTACGTAATTTGCATCATTGGTTGCACGGGGTGGGCAGTCACAGTTTAGGTCTGGCATTAGCCAAAACCTTTTGTTTTTACTACATTTTTATACTTTCAGCCAGCCCCTCTTATCCATTGGTCTTATTGTACCATTCACATTTTTATTATGCCCACTGCAACAGCATGAGGCAAATGTCAACCTACAAACTCCACTGTGATTGGCAGCATTATGTCTATTCACATGGAGCACATCCACATATAAAGTGGTCTGCTTCAGTGCCAGGGACAACTATGGCAACGTGTGCTTTTTGAGAATAAAAAAATCTTTCCTTTTAGCCATTGTGTACTTTTTTTAATTTTATAAGGACCCAGCAGTTCCCCCCCAAAAAACATTTTGCACAAACCATGACAAAATATAACTAGCACTGACAAAGCCCAAGGGCTGGCAGCCAACGTCAGACATACTGGCTTTACCAATGCTTAATTTTGGGACTGGGAACTTCTTTTCAACATCATATTTTGACCAAGAGAGAAAGAGACAGAAAAGGAAGAAAGAAGGGAAAGAACAACGTTCAACAAATCAATACATTCAATTAACGTGGAGCACATTAGGCTTCACAATGAAGACAGAGTGATTAAGATTTCAAACCATAAATTGTTTATTAGAGGTTAAAAGTTTACAGAAGGCAAAAATCATCAAGTTAGTATCCATCAATAATCAATATATTAGTGCATCAAGAAATATGAAGTTCTAATCAAATAAAAGTCATAAAGAAAGAGGACGAACTAGAATATAGTGTCAAATGAAAGGGTTAAAAAAAGACAGTTTTCCCATAAAGAGAGGTCCCTAAAATCACCTACTTTGCTCTAAACTGCATTGAAAAGCAAAATATTTTTGCACTGTAATCTACTCTGCAGTGACTTCGATCACACAATTCTAACATTTGCTACACCTACACGCAGTTCTCATGAAATTATCCAATCAGGTTAGAGTGAAATGCTACAACAGCGAGCACATTAGCTTCCCACAGTACAGGTATTCTCATTGTCCTTCAAACATACATTATCTGCAACAAAATGAAATACTGGGACAAGCCAGAGTCTTCTCGAATTCACTACTCGTTACAACATTTGACAAGGATTAAAAAAAAACATTTCTTCTAACGCGATAGTAAGAAACAGCGCACCGTGTTTGATAGCATTTGAAATTCGGCTTAGAAACAAAAGTTCACGTCATAAAGCAAAATAACACCTGCCGTCAGCCATTTTAAAATGCAGGCCTACATTAGCTATGGTCAATCTAAACATGAATAAAATATAGTTGATAACATCTGTACGTTTATTTATTAATGTTGATTTAATGCAAAACATTTAATATGAAAAAAACGTTAAATTCGCGAGAGTCAAGAGGTGGAATCAACAGGCCATCGGGGTTCTTTCCACAACACTAGGGGACAAAGAAAATACATTTGTGCATCTGCACTTGGGGGGACCCAGGGGGTGCAGGGCACGAGCCAGGTCTCCCCCTGGGTGGCTTCGCACAATGGAGCGGCCACCCAGGTGTAGGGCAGGGGAGGCAATCAGGGAGGCGCGCAGCGCGAGGGAAGGGCATAAGTAGGGGGAGGGAAGGGCGGGAAAATCACTGTGCCCTCGGGAGCGGGGAGGAGGGGCTGGCTGAATTTTTGTCCCACCCACCCCTTTTTTCCTAGACATTGTTTTATCCCCTTTTTGGTTGGCAATAAGCCGTATTAATTTCTTTTGCCACGCTAAGACAGGTTTTCTTTTATTTTCAGGCCAGATAGTGTCCTGGGTAGGTGGGGTTTTTGCTTGGGGGGTGGGCAGCCTTGAGCGGGATTGTCCATCCTCCAACAGGGGAGGGGGGGGGGGGAGCAGTCACGTGAACAGGAAATGAGAATTAGGGGAAGATACACACAGGGGTCAGTATTCTGGTTAGGAGTGGGGTTTTACATTGGGGGTAGGTTTTGGGGAGAGTTGAAGACAAACTTGGGGAAGTTTATTTCATTGCAGAAAATTATAATTGGCACCTGTCTTAATAAAGTGGCCTTTTTTGCTAAACAAGTAAGTGGTGGTTCGTGAGTTATTGTGCGAATATATTTTTAAAACAAATTAAGCACTGCCGCTCACTTGATTCTTTACACACATTTTGAGTGCAGCCTCATAGGGCCTTATACTCATTTCATGCAACAGGACGAATGCAATAAAATCCTGCAAAATCCTCACGCCAATTCAATTTTATTCAAAATATTTAGTGGACTGAACACAATTGAATTTTTTCTTTCGCCGGTTATGAGCATTACAATTTGCGCATACACGTAAAGCTCTACTAATGGAAGGACCCGTATTGTCTGAAATGTGCGTCAGACACACATTTGTGCAGGCTGACACACCACGTCTCGTGCGAGTATGGAGCAGGCCCGAGCACAATGCCCGGTTGATGCAATAAATACGGTAAACATAACAATCAGATTCACGCGCTCCAGAGCATGCCCGGTCATGTCATAAATTGCACCTGTGCGGACTGCTCAGGCTAATGTAATCGCAGCTCAGTCTCTGCCAGTAATTACGAGACAGCAGGGCAAACCGTGCTATTACTGGTCATTAGCGAAATCCACCAAATAATCCCTCTGCCAGTCGACGACGTCTCTCTAATAAGTGTGCAACAGAAGAGAGTCGTGTTTGTTTAATTTGTACTGATTACCAAACGCCTCACTCATGGACGGATTCATTCCTGATTGCGCCAGTCTAAACCACGTTTAATGAAATCTAATTAAGGCAATAATAGATTAGCCTCTGTCTGGCCCTTCTAAAATCGCCCTAATCTCAGAAAGCCGATAAAAAGCTTAGTAATACCGCAATATCCTCTCCAGCAGAGCACAAAGGTTTGGTTTGCGCGCGCCAACACTACTTTTTGCAGGAATGTTACTGTCATGAACAAACATGAGCGCATAAACAATACACTTATTTTCGACGAGATGATGAACTGGGCAATTCTGAAGTGCAGACGAGAGCGCAAGAGGTCACTTTGAAAAACATAGCAAAACACAATTTTAACATATCATATGAACACAGGGACGCAAATAAATTCAGACCTGCTGCATATAAGAACTATCATACTTGAGTCCATATAACTATGTATGTACAAGGCTTACTGCCAGCGAAGCTAATCCGGTCACTCATTGCTGCCACCCAGTTAAAATGAACTCTGGAGCAAATGACTACTCATCGTCTTCCCACCACCTTCGTCTGCTGATTGGCTCCTGCGTACAAAGAGACTAGACTGCTTGTTTTCTACGTATGTGCTTTGCACACTTCGTCATTTCATAGGAGGAAGACCTTGTTACATTTCTGCAGTGTCCCGCTGTCTTACAGCAGAAGATCTGCAGCTAGACAGCATGGCATAAGACATTCACATTGACAAGGCCAACAGCGCGGGCATTGCTGAGATCTGTTGGCCTTGCCAATGCTTGTTAGGTGTTGACTGGCTCTTGTGGTACCAATGTGGAAGTTATAGTGAGAAGCAGTTGAGGTGCTTTGAAGTGAAGTGAGGATGTGGCGTAATGGCCAGAGCTGTAGCCAGGGGAACTGGGGAATCAGGTTCGAATCTCAGGGTCGTCTGAACAATTTATGATACCCTGCAAATCACTTATGCTTCCCCCTGTCTACGACTATGAATGTGTCATTGTGTAATGTAACAGGTGAGCACTGAAAGTGCTCCAATACCATCGGCTGGTGTTAGCACTATGGCAAGATGGAGGATGGAACAAGCACTCCAATACCATCAGATCGTGTAAAAAAAAAAAAAAGTAGCAGTGATGAGGGAGGTAGTGGGGGACAGGTCAAGCGGGGAAGCAGGATTAGATGGGAAGATGGCAGGCAATGACAGGAAAAAAAAAAGCCTTAATTGAAGCAGGATCAGTGACAAAAATTAATGTGTTATTGTGTAATGTAACTGGTGAGCACTTCAAGCGCTCCGATACCAGTGGCTTGTGTTCGTGCTATTGGAAGACGGAATGTGCCAAAAAAAACAAGTGCTGTTCGTGTTTTAACAACTTTTAAATAAATGCATGCGCTTTGGGAGGGCCAAACAAAAGAAGAGGGCATGACGCCCACATGCCATGATGAATGGCATCAAAATAAATGAAGGTGACAAAGTTTACTAACGTTAGTAGATGGGCGGCCTGTAAGCCCACAGATAGAACACAACACGTCTCTATGAAAGAGAGCATGTGCTATCTAGACAAGACCTAAAAATGGTTCCCACACCCTGGAAGAAAGCTCCCTTTTTTAATAACAAAATCAAGCTTTGTGAATTTGTTTTTGAAAAACAAAAACGCATAGAAGTCAGCCACTTGAAAGACAGCGGCTTTCAGGCCTCTAAATATGGCAGTCTTCTGTCTGTTTTTGCTTTGTTCACCCTAAGTTGGCAGGGTATGCCAAGACGTGGGTCCCTTGCTAACTTTGCCACTCGATTCAAGCTAGACTGGCTGATGAAGGGTGTTACCCCGAAACCAGTCTCAGGATGCTTGTTTCCGGTTCAGGGAAGACCTTGCTTGGCAGCTCGGGCTGGACTGTTTCCATGAGGCACAGGGTCAAGACTGATTTGCATATAGCTGGGTCTGAACTGAGGTGACGAAGTGAGCTAGGGAATGATGATGGATTCAACCCCGATCTGTGACTAGGGGTGAGTGTCTGAAAAGTTTCAGCACTCCGTCCATCATCTCCTTGCTTTTGCTTTATTACTTGGTGCCCTCACACATCCAAAAGGATGTCATGCTTCATCATAGGGCGTGCTCCTTGTAGGACCGGCACGGTAATGCCCTACGCCCCCCCGCCCCCCCCGGAAGGGTGTCTTTATAGGAGATCTTTTTATTTTGAGCTGTAATGATGCATGTACGTGTAAGGACGTGAAAGGTGTAGGGTGGAGTGGGTGTATAAGGTGGAGTGAAATGAAATTAAAACAGTCTAAGGGATTATATGGTAGTTCCCTTGGCAGTATTAAAAAAAATAAAGGGAGGCTATCATAAAGGCTCAATGGACCAAGATCGCCTGAATAAATGGGTGAGGTCAGGTCAACATGTTTTGCGCCTAATGGTCTAGCCTGATCCCTGACATATTGCATGAAAGCACAAGCTTTCACACACAAAGGCTTTCAAAGGGGACGGCCATCTGCTACACATACTCAATTGGCGCCTGAGGCAGAAAGTGGACTTAGCATGACAGTTGTCTTGGAGGTCCATAAATCTGCTCCCTGGGCTACTGCAGAGATGGCTGAATCCTGTGGAAAGTAAATTTGGCTTTGTCTAGCGCCTTCCTTTACATTCGGATACTTGGTTATTCTTTTTCAATTCTGTTCAGTTTCCCCAGTGGAAAGTATTTGAAAAATAAACCATGTCATTTATAAAGAGTGAAAATTTCCTCCAGTATTTTGAAATGTTTTTCTTTTACTTTTTCTGTGCAATACTTTACAGCACTGTCAACTTCAACAACTCAGCACAAAGACGAGACATACTGTTTTTGCCAGTTCTTGTTTTGGAGTCAAAAGGATGATGACATCAGCTTCACCCCGGGTCTGTCTTTGCACTTCTCAGTAAGACAAAATGTTATAGGCTGCGCAGCGTGTCGTATCGCACTGCATGCTCATTACTGGACAACCTTTTTTGCTGGTAATATGATGGAACGGCTCTGGGGTATGGGCCATTGTGAAACAAAGAACTACAATGTTTTAGTTATGAGTCACTCTCCTAAAGGGGCAGTTGTTTCAATTTTCAAGTGCAGGGAAGGAGGTTCAAGAAACATAAATCTGGTCGCTAACTAACTGCTTTCATTACACTAGTGCCAGTACCAACTTCCCATTCGTTTGATCAACAGGGATTTTTGGGATGTACCAGGAATGATTCCATAGCAGCAGCCGTTTCTCTTAGAATGCTCGCCACTCAAACAAGCATTGGCATAGCCAATAGGTCTCGCCTTTGGGACCTTATAAATGTTTAGCCATGCAACAGTTGCATAACTAAATACTTATAAGGTCCCAAAAGCGAGACCTATTGGCTATGCAAAGCGGCCGCGAAAGTGAAAGTAACCGCGGTAAAGCGCGGCGCCCGCGCACAGTAGCTCTAGGCTGGTCTGTTAGCACTTTTTGGAGCCCTCTCAATAAGTCTCGCCAGACCAGCGCATGCGCTGGGTCAGGCGAGACCTAAAAATGGGCTTTCCCAAAAAGCTTCAGTTTGTTTTATTTCACCTATGCTTAACTCTCCTATCCCTCCAATATCCCTCTGAATCCAAATAACTAACATATCCACCACTCAAATTACTTTCATATTTCACTATACTAATTCACCACTAATCCTTTATGGGTTCCGTAGTAGCGTGCTACTCGCCGAAAAGGCGCTTCGATGCCTCGCCAGGGGTAGTAAGCGCTATATAAATGCAATTCCAATCAGGCGCGCAACACCCAATGGACTAACAGGGCTTCAGCCCCCCCCCCCCCCTCGTGTGTGGCAGCCCGGGATGAGACACCTTCCCGGGCAAAAAAGCAGCCGCACCCGAGCACTTCATAGGTCTTTAAAAGACCATTTGCATGTTAATGAGGCCTCGCTGTTTCACCCCTTCTAAGAGCCCCTGCAGCTCCACTCTGCCTATTGCTTAAAGTTCAGCCCCCCCCCCCCGAATCTTTTGCTCAGCCCCCCCCCCCCCCCCCGAAATTTGGCTCTAGTTGCGCCTCTGATTCAAATATAATACATCGTTCCTGTGTATAGAATAGAAACCTATCAGGCATAAAAACAGTATCATAGCCCTGAAGATAGCTAAACTTAAAAGTGTAAATTAAATTCAACCTAATTTCAAAGCTCGCTTGCAAACTGAGCTCCTCAGAAACAACTGCAAATTACTGAGATGTCGCCCTGTCATACATGCAGGGGATTTTTTTTATCGCACCATATTCAAGCCTCGTCAGGGGTAGTAAGTGTTACTTACATAAAAGCAAAAATGGTTAAAGAAATTTAAGCTTGTTGTGTCTAGGATGCAATCATACAGATAATTTTGTTGTTTTCCTTTTGTGTTTATCTGATTCCTTCTATGGCACAATCTCCTTGCATGATGCACGCCTAGTACGTTTTTACGCTTTAAATAACAGACATTCATAAATATATTTGAAGCATAAAGCTTTTGTTCATTTCATGTATCGTTCGTGCATTTAAATCACAACAATGGAGTGAAAAATGTGGAACAATTAAAATATTAGAGGATAAGCAGTCGGAGATATTTAAAAGGTTACCGAGATAATGTACATCCCTGTTTCCATAGCAACCATACAGCTGCCCGTTCAACTACAAGTAACCTGAAGCCATACATACAATTCTCGACAGAGTTGACGAGGCGTGACGTATCAGCATTGGTAACGACCTTCCAAGTGGCGGGCGCTCTCAGCACCTCAGATAGGGCAGGCGCCACCGGGCATTAATCTGCACTTAGTGAAACACTTTCCCTGAATGCACTTTGCCCTTTGGCCAGATTAGCCCTGCAACAGATACCATAAGTGCTCGGGCCTCCCTAATCAAATTGAAGTTTGCTCGTAGCTCCCTGGTGATGGTGAGACTTACAATGGTATTTACAGTCTCAGGGTTGATGCGAAGTTGAGAAAAGCGCATTTTACAGGAAATGTGATATTTATTTATTTTGTAGTTTCGTATGGCGTGAACAAGACCCAACGGGTATGAAAGTGGTTGGCATAGGTGGTCGAGCATGGCAAAGCCTGCCTCCACCGGGTGGCTTAGGGTAAGTGGCACAGGCCACAAGGAAGAGGACAAGTGATAAGTTAAGGTCAGAGGGGTGGGGATAATGGGACAGGAATACTTAAATAACGTGGGGTCAGGAGTTCAGCCTCTTTCTAACTCCATCACCACATGGAAGGCAGGGAAAGCTTAGGCAGGAAAGAGGTAAGCGGTAGTGCAGATGCATCTATTCACGAGAGATGTCTCATGGTACAGTAGGAAGAGTGAGGAGCAGGGGTTTGGCAAGCCTCGCCGGAGTGCCCTGGTGAACCTGCCATGGTTCAGCAGTAGGTGCTGAGGACGGGGGTTGTTAGACGAACGGTGAGCCTCAGGGGCAGCTCCTTCGCAATGGCGGAGGCGCGTCGCCCCACAGCCCGCACCAGCAGATGGTAAATAAAATGGCAATAACAGTTATTGACATTTTATTTTGTCTGAGCCCCGAAATACAATAGCTATAGGCCCGGGATTGTCAGGGAGGAGGAGTAAAGTGCACCCCTAAGGGCGTATGTGTGCTTGGTTGGCCGTCCTAGGCTGGGCAAACACACATGCCTACTTATGTTTCTCCAACCATGCTCTGTTACACAGCAGGGTTGGAGAAAAGGCACAGGCTCCAATGCACCGTCCGAGCAGCAAATGAGGCCGCTCAGACCAATCCTGGTGCTGTTCTCATGTGGGAGCAGCGTCTGGATTGGGTGTGGAGCCAGTGCCCTGAGGGCCCATCCCTTCCGGCCCAACGGCGATGAGAGGAGCAGCGAGGCTGTGTCAGTGGAGCGGCAGGTACGTTTTCTTTCATATTATTTCACCCTCTCCTCCCCAAAACTCTGCCCTCCCCCGAAGCCGCCCTACCACTTAAGATAGGCAGCCGCCACCACTGGTGAGCTTACCGGGCAGGTGGTGTCATGGAAGTTCACGCTTAGCATTGGTGAGCAGGTGCCATGCACCCAGCAGCAGTGTTGCAGTGGACCTTGTGATCCCCAGGCGAGGGACAGGCTCTGTGGGAAGAAGTTGTCCCGGCAGACCGAGATGCAGTTTCGGCTGGCTGGCCGGCGCAGTGAGAGTGGGCTGTTAGGGGTACTGGGTAGGAAGCACGTGGCGGCCCACCAGGTTAATGGCGTCACAACAGAGGACACAGCAGGAGTTGTAGTCCCATCGGCTCGCAGTGGGGGAAAACGCCTAGAATAAAAGCGGAGCAGCTCTTATTAAGGAACAGAGAGTTAATTATGAAGGTGGACAGAGAAAAAGGGATGAGGAAGTACTGGCCGATATTGTGGAGAGGATTTGGGGTGAATTCTTTGCGAGGAGAGAAAGGGGAGGTTGGGAGATTGAGCAGGTGGAACTAGCGTCGAGAGAATGGGCACAGTCAAGAACATGATGACAAGGAGCAATAGGCAAGGCAATGTTAGGGAAATGGGTCTAGATTGAGGAGGAATGACGATTCTCCAATTAACATACAGAGAGAATCTTGATTTCATTAAAGACCACAGAGGCAAACATTATGCAATAGCCTTTATTGCTGCACACTCATGCAGCCCTTTAAAAGAACATGTATTACATCATAAGTAAAACATTTCGTAGAACATAACAAAACGTTGTGGTAACTAGGCATCGTCCTTTTAGAACTGCGACAAGGTAAAGTATTTGTTAATTCGACTTTTTCCTGCTTAATTGCATTTGTAAGAGGTTCTCACAGAGACACAGTGTCTGGGAAGAAAAGAAAGCAGAACAAGTAATAACAATTGTTAAGGAATTCAAAACTATAAAACGGAGTAAAATGTATAATTTAGTAATTACGTATATGTAAAAAAAAAGGTATACATATAATCTCTTTAAAATCCACCAGGGAGTGGTTGGTGTGATAATGTTAGTCTTTAATGAAATCAAGATTCTCTCTGTACGTTAATTGGAGAATCGTCATTTCATTACAAGAGCGGAGTGTAGCATTATGCAAGTTCAAAGCTTTTTAATGCTACATTGCTTATGTATTCCACAGGTTTAAGGTAAAATCGAACAAAGGTGGAAGCATTTGACCAGTCTGCTGCTTTCAGAATATCCTTAAGGGATCCCCCACCCCAGAACACCTTACTAACCATTGCGCCATGGGATGAGTGAGAGCAAAACTTGGATAAGTCTATCCCTGCCTCAAACATTGCTGTTCTACCCCATCTTGACATTGTAGCAGAAGAGACTGCCTTATAGGGTTTACAAAGGATATTAGCAATTGGCTTTCGCCATTTGGTCTAAAATTAATCATTCTCTATTCATACACTTTGATACACTTCACCATGCATAGTTTTGGGTAATCAGTAAAATAAGGATAAAAAATATTTTCAGACATATTTTTGGTACTTTACCTTGTCACACATCTAAGAGGACGATGCCTAGATACCACAACGTTTTGTTATGTTCTATGGAATGTTTTACTTATGATGTAATACATGTTCCTTAAAGGGCTGCATGAGTGTGCAGCAATAAAAGTTATTGCATAATGGTAGACTCCGGTCTTGTAATGAAATAGCAGGGACAGATAGGGCAAAGCAGAGCTGGAGCAGCTCAATGGCTCTCTGGTGACAGGGAGCCCTCAGGTCGGATTGGTCAGGGGGTAAAGGCGAAGGCAAAGCTGGAAAGTGAGGTCAGCACACCATTTCAGATGCCAACGGACAGAGGATGCAAATGGGTTTGCGGCAGCCTCTTTTGCAACGAGGGAACACAAAAAAGCTCAGATTAAGTTGCCTGCAAAGGAATTCAGAGTGTATGATTACAAGGTTGGCGATGGAGTGTGGTCAGGTATGAGAGCTGAGGGGCTTGTGGTAGATAAAGATGTGTTGGAATTGGATTACGGAGATGAGAGCGATCAATGAGAAGAAAGTGAGTTAATGAGATGGTGTGGTGTTCAGATTATACGGATGCAGGGTAGGACTGATGATGGCAGCAGGGGTGAGCTAATGGAAGGACGGAGGAGTATTGGTGTTTTGCAGACATCTGTAGTGGACAACATACACCACGAAGTTTGTAGGACAAGGAAAGAGGAGCTCATCAGAGAATAGTAACTAAGGCAACAGACAAAAGGAAAAGTTTCACTTAACTAGGGGAAATTGGTGGTCAGTCTGGGACTTAACAGAAGGGGAGGCTGTGAACATAATTAAGAAGTCTGGTGGGGTAGGAAATGGAAGGATTGAGGTGGACAGAGTATGCCAAACTACAGACAAAGAGGGTCCAAAGTAAAGAAAATTAAAAACGTTGAGAAGGGAGATGAGACTAAGATTATGTGCGATAAAGAAATACAAAGCGAGGCTAACAAAGGACAATGGTAAAGGAGACAGTACAAAGGAGGGAGAAAAAATTGAGGTATTTCAGTGCAGTAAAAAGTTACTCTACATGGGTATTGCAATGCCACTGGTTTCTCATTTATCTGAGAAGACGAAGGGCGGGATATGGAAAAAAAGAATCTGTTGATGTTTGTAAGTAATTGCACAGAGATACACAGTGTAAAGAGGAATGTAAGGAGGAAGAGTGGAAACTGACAAGACATCCATTACAATAGAAAACTGGACTCCAGCCTTTTTAATTTACGCCAGTACATATTGCAAGAGACACATGAACAGGGAGATGGCAATTTTCAAGAATATGGACATTATTCGTAAAGACCAAATGCATTTCGGGAGCTACGTATGGGATTGATATGATGAAGAATTTTGAATCTGAACCCAGAAAACCCAAGGGGTGATGCTGATTCAGAGTTATGACTAACAGATATTTTCTACACATCCACTAGCAACAATATACACTGCCAGTTGGCTTCTGGTGACGTATCAGCCCTTGCTATACTGTCCCGTCCAACAAGGGACGGGTGCATATGCCAGAGGACAAGGAGTAGGATTGGGAGCTTGTAAGGGATTCAAAAGCAGGTTTTAAAGAGTCAATTGTGCCTCTTTAAACACAAGTGATCAAAATGCGGGGCAGGCACCCAGTTACTCAATGCTTTGCCATGGCAAACAATGAGGAGCAATGTAGGCTTGCAAGGGGAGGGGACAGCATTCACAGCCTAAGCCAAAGGGCACACACACAGGGTGAATTAGAGCAGTTTTGTGAATGACTGCAGTTTTATTCAAACTTGGAGACTGCTGCAAAAAGGGCTGGGCTGTTGAGGGAGGGTTTTCGTGTGTGATATCAAAGTCCTAGATTACAGAGGTGGGCAGACAATTTCAAATCAGTTAAAGAATTGAATAACATATTGGACTCCTGAAAAACTTGCCAAAGTAGGGCTCCTTGAATCAGATATTTGTTGGAACTGCCAAAATACTTGATACTGAACACATGGTAGCACGGTTGCCTTACAGCAAAGTGCAAGAGAAAAACATTTCTAGAGGAGGTGATTGTCGAGAGAGGTCTAGATTTAAAGAATGTGCAAAAACAGTTGGAGGGGTACTTGAATGTTGCTTGTCGGTGGCTAGGGCAGGTTGTATTTCTTGCTAGGTCTAGCAATGTTGGGAGCAACAATTTGCACCATAGAGTGAGGAATACCACAGCGCTGATCTATGTATTTGGATGCCATCTTTGGAAGAGTTTAATGGGAAGTGAATTGGCTATGTGGAGAGGGACAACGTCTGGCAAGTGCATTTTTTTCAGATTCAGCAAAAGATTTTAGTATCTTCTGCGATGGACGATGGTGTACAGAGAACTCGTTGGATCATTAGCTATGGCAGGGAAGGAGTATAGCCCTCCTGGATTGTTTTGTCATTGCTGGTAGCATTTGTGGTGTGGGGAATGAGCTTGTTGACCGTACAGTAATGTTTAATGTTGATAACATGATGGGAGCTGAACTGGTAAACAACAGAAAAGGGACTCGAGGCTCTTACTTACGTCTGCTAAGACAGTTCATGTTAACATGCTTGCAACTGAATATAGTTTTTAAAGTGAGACGTGCCAGGAGCAAACCATAATTTAGCAGATGCGTTCTCTTGTTCGCAGTGCCATAGGTTTAGCACGCTGGCCCCAGAGTGGACATAGACAGTACTACTGCAGAACATATGGCAAGTAGGAAAATTAGAGTACTGGAAAAAGTGAAGAAGTCAATTATAGCATCAATGAAAAAATGAGTTATTTTACAAGTATTGGCAAGAATGTACAGTTTGAAAACATGCTATCTGAAAGAAGAAAGAACAGCAATTGAAGAAAGGGAAAGTGTTTGATAAAGTTTTGTGATGTGCTTAATAAATAAAGGTTTATCTGCAACCACTATAGTAGGTACATTGGAGGTAATTTCTTATTATTGAAAATTGTGTGGGGGTTGCAACCCAGCAGAGGGGGAGTTAGTGAGAAATGTACTGACGGGTGAAGCAGAGAAAGATGTAAAATACAGCTTGAGGCAACCAGTGACAAACATTGTTAGAAAAGTTGTAATCCATTTTACAGGTTTGTTGTTAGGATTAATTTGAAGCATAAAGACAGATTATGCATGTTATGGGTGTTTAATTGAGCTTTTAGGAGTTACTAGTTTTAAAAGGAAGACCATAGTGCTGCACAAAGAAGTGAGTTGAGATGGGAAGCGATTGAGGATTTGGTTAAGGAGGTTGAAAATGTATCAGCAGGGGATAAGGAAGTGGCTTGGTTGAATATGAGTGCCAACACAGGAGTTTGCACAGTGAAGAAACGGGAAAGCTTTTTGGAAGGGTCCAGAAATTATTTGTTTTTAGAACGGGTCGAGGATTATGGTCTGCAACATACTGGTAGTAACACGCAGAGCTTTAAGGAAGTTGGGTTCAGAGCAAGACAAATATGTAACTCATTCCTTTAGAGTAGGACCACCAATAGAGGCAGCAAGGTTGGGTCTTTTATGGGTCGAGATCAAGCGAATCGGAAGATGGAGGTCCCAATGTTCCAAAAAATAAGTCAGAAAATGAGAAGCCCTGGTATGTGGGTGCGGATTTAAGTAGTGTTAGTTTGTTGATTGTCTTTCTTTTCTATGCTGCAGGTTGTATTAAGGGGTCAGCTGAAAATAAAATGATCATATGGATTGTTGGACATTCTTCTGTGAGATGGGCAGCAAAATACACAGATTACCGCTCACTTGGTCTTCCTAGCACCAGGCAAGAGGTTTTGTTGTGGGGGAAGAATGGCATGTACTGGTGAAAATTATTGCCACTGCTGGAGGACTAATTTGCAGGTAAACAGTGCCCAGAATGCTGGTGGTTCACCTACGAAGGAATTACTTTATCAAGCAATTATAAAGTTTGACCTTAAAACAAAAGAAGGAATATTTGTAGTTGCTGAAAAAGAAAATGGGCTGGATCATGTATTGTTTGGACAACATTTGTGCCAAGAAGACTTTGGAATACACAAACAAATGGTGGATGGAATGCCGGAATTAATCTCAGCTACTGGTACTCACTCGGGCCACAACCCAGTCTATTCTAATTCTGCACAACATTCCACCTCAGTTTGGAGCCAGCCATATGAAGATCAGTCTTGACCCTGCTCCAATGGGAGCAGTCGAGGTCCTCCCTGAACCAGAACACATGCAACCCTGGACCGGTTTTGCCCTAATTAGGGCCCATTAGCCAGGTATAGCGTGGTTCCAGTGACACAGTGTGCACCGGATCCAGATCTGGGCATACCCGTCCCACTTAGATCAACACACTAAAGTTTACGAAAAAGGTTATGGATATAATGCTCGAACTAATCTCAGAAACTGGTAATCACCTAGGGTAGCATACCGGTCCATTGTTATTCTGTACGCCATAACATCCCAGTTTGGATCCAGTCATATGCAAATCAGTCTTGTCTCTGCTCCAATGGGAACAGTTCAGCCTGAATTGCTAGGTTAGGTCCTCTGAATAGTAACACTTTGCAAGCAGTGATGAAACATGCAGCAGTGGTCAAGGTGAGACAGAAATTGGGCAGAGCCATAGGAGATTTTTGCATGTTGACATTTAGAAAGAGGAGGGATAGCTATTTAGAGCAGTTAGGTGCACTTTTCAAAGTTTGGACAGGCATAATACATGATGGAAATGAGGGATTTGCTGGCGAGGTTGTGGAATGAGAAGCTTGGCGCAACAGAAATTACCAGTATGAGAAAGCAGGTGGGCCAGAAAAACACCACCCAGGGATTTCCTGATTAGCTGTAGTTTGTGATAGATGTTGAGTCAGTGGGTGAATATCCACCTATCAGGGAGGGGGTGGTGGGTAAGTACAGTTGTGGGGAAGAGTACGTTTTGGGCTTTGGCGCAAAATAAGGGGAGTTTGCTTATGGATGCTTGGTGGGGGCATGAGAGAGATTGGGGATGCAAGGTAAGGGCTGTGAATGGAAGAAAAAATAAAGATGTGTGCTATGGAGAGTTGTTTTGAAAAATGTTTACAGTCTTGGCTTTAAGGGAGAGGAGGGAAACCAAGATTATCTACTAGACAGGTTGTTTTTATGATCTATTTGTAAAGTAATGAGTTGATTATACAAATCGGTCTTAATAAAGTGGCCCTTGATGCTAAGTAAGGTTTGTGGTATGAGTCTTATTGCACAATGTGGGACCGGGGGGGGAGGGGCTTGGCAAAGCCTATCTCCTCCTGAGTGGCTTCGAACAAGTGGCACAGGCCACATGAAAGTGGACAAAGGACAGTATACTGCCAGAGGGGGCGAGGATAAGGTGACAGGGATACATAAAGAAAGGTGGATCATAAGTTCAGCCTCTTTTTTGACTCAGTCACCACATGGAAGGAAGGGAAAGCATAGGAATGTTATGACCCTAGGACGGATACTCATTTGATTGAATTAATTACGCACATTTATCATTATGCCACAGTAGAGCAGATAATGTAGAAAAAGGCGGGAGCGGGATGGAGAGTCAGGTGTCAGCGTATCCACCCTTCGGGGGAGGGGGAAGAGCGAAGGAGAGAGCAAGAGTATGTTTTGGACTTTGGAGCAAGACAAGGGGAGTTTGTTGGGGCATGAGAGAGAGATTGGGGATGCAAGAAAAAGGCTTTAAATGGAAGAAGAACGATGTTGCAAGGGATGGGGAAATGTTTTGGCGAATGTTTACACTCTTGGATTTAAGGGAGGGTAAGGTTTTTTTATGCATTCCAGAGGGTTTTTAATGATGTAATAATAACGAGTTGATACTACAAACACGACCAAATAAAGTGACCTTTTATACGAAGTAAGGTTTGTGGTATAGGTGTTTTTGCACAACAAGTGACATCACACACCTGAAACCAGAGTTGAGAGTGGTGTAGACTTCCTGAGGATCTTTCAATAAAGATGGCAATCTCCAATGTTGCTTTGCTGTAAGATGTATGGTTTCAAGAAGTAGCTTCCTGGCAGGGGGAGGGAAGTCGGTGGAGGCGTCCAAGCGTGTAGATGTGTTTTCTTCAGTAACGTTTAGAATGCTGCACCCATAATCTAAGTGTTTTGAAAGTAGTACATCGAGATCAGGTCACTTACAGGAATAGGAATCTGCAGAAAGAATTTCCAAGGACATCTGCTAATACCGCTATGACTTTTTAACAATCATCATCTTTGTGTTTGGCTACTCATTATTACAGAAGGGCCACCCAGTAGGTAAATGATTGCCTTTGAGATTAATTCCATATAAATTTGCACAGATATCTAGAAAATGTGGCATGACTCTCGCCCACACATGCCAACTTGGGATACCCACAACTTATTAAGTATAGCAATTCTGCCAATAACCATCCGATTATCTTTGGCATTCTTGTCCTAGATCCCGTGCCCAGACTTCAGCTCCACTCCTCTGTGTTATCTGCCTTCGTTCACAACCCATATTCTCTTTAAGGCTACTTAGCTTTCAGTGCCTTGTTCTTGGTAGCACCCCAAAAGAGGACAGTGACATAATGATCGGTCTTAAATATGGACTGCAAAATTAGCACAGGGAGCTCGTTTCACGTGGGGGTTTCTTTAGTGGTGCAGCTCAAAATGATGAGCCCGCCCCACTCCTGCAAAAAGTGGGGAAATACCACAGTATCTTTTTCTTCAGAAATGTGCAAAGATCTTCAAAATAGCATGGTCTCGTTAACCTCTTGAGTGCCCATGACGAGATGGTCTCGTCATGGGCCGCGGTTGCGCTGTGCCCATGACGAGACTATCTCGTCATGAACCCCGCCCGCTAATGAAAGGGCCGGCACAGGGCGGGGAAAGGGCGGGGCACTCAAGGGGTTAAGAATGTTAGGAAAAGGGTTGCCTCAAAGAGCAACAGCAGCATAAAGGGGCAGGTGCTCACTTCATCAGCCTCCGTTATACCCCTGGCTCTCCCAATTATCAATATTTTTACTAAAAAACACTTTGAGAGAAAATCACAAAGCTCTTGTGGGATAGGAGTAGAGTGGGTTAGGGGCTTCTCCCATGAGTAGTTTCCATTATGGTCCACGAAGTGCAGTTTTGCATGCACCGAAAAGCTGACAAATGTGTATTTACACGAAGCGCTGGCTGCATGAACATTTTTTATCATAGAACTAGTCACTTGTGGGCCGACTCACTACATTACGCTAAATGGAGTATGGGCAGAAGGAAAGTGTGATTTACACAGTATAATATATAAATATAATTTTAGTAAAATCACACTGTCCTGGCTAACGCCAGACCTAAAAACAAATGGGAGTCAGAGGACACATTGACATCCAAGGCTAATTTAGCAGGCACTTGGAATAAATGTGGTGAATTTAAATGAAAAAATACTGTTGAGAGTGGGAGCGTTGCACATGATAATGAGGAGGAGATGTGGAGGCAGAATGAAGTATTGCATATTGCTCGTATAAACCTACCACGTGTGTTACCAAGTTGGATATTAGAGGCGCACCTCTTTCTATGCAACTTTGGAGTTGCAGCAAGTTACTTCACCAGTCAACAGATTCGAAAAGCACTCTAAAAGGGCTTGAGTAGAAGAAAGGGTACCAACAATACCAAAACCAGGCAGAGATCTACATACTGCAGTACAAGCACAATAAGAATGTAGGTGTTACCGGTATTCCTGTCCATTTTGTCCCGGAGAGCAGGACTTTTTCAAGCACTGGAAACATATGGCTTCTAGAAACGGGTGATGAAGCAATAAACCACCACAGGGACTAACTTCATACTCGATCAACCTTTGGGGGTTTTCTAAGGAGCAAGTCTGCTGTACTGAAGTAGATACCGCAGCTACACATTGTTGCACTGAAACATATCCACTTTGCATCATAATGTACAAGTGTAAAAGCTCTTGTATCTTTTTAACCTTGCAGGAGGTCATGTGAAAGCTGTAATAGGAGTTATTTATAACTATAAACTCATGGAATTTTCATTTTAGAATTCTACCCTTGACTCCTACATTATGATAGATTTTGATGACGCTTCCCACCAAATCAAACAGAGCAATGATAGTAACAGTAACCGAGTAGACATGGGGTAACACTAGGCAATGTAATTAGGGTAAGGCTGAGCAGAAGCCACCCTGAGGGACAGAGGGAGTCTGTTACTAAGGCCACTACCCTTTACATTTCATTTTCTTAGACTTGACCAAGAGGGGCAATGATTACAGCTACATGCAGCTATCCAGTCAGATGCCAAAGAGATGCCTTTTTTCATGAACTAAATAATACGCCTGAGTACTTTGTGCGAGCAACCTATAACATGCGTCATGGTATCCCATTTGTCTCAAGGTACTTACCTGTCCTCTCAAGCGTCATTGGCTTATACATAAATTGGAATAGCATAAACTACAGTAAATAAAGAAGGTCGTTTTGTATTGCCTTGAAAGGTCTAAAATGCTTTTTTGGGAGGCTTGGTTGCTTTGTTTATAGAACGCTTCATACCTCTGGTAAGGTCACAAAGTGCTCTATATTTTAATCTTTTTCCTCTACACCCAGTGGAGTCCAAGGCTGAAAGGGTGTTGAAAATGTTTTAGCCTATATGGAAGCGGTTTTAAGAAGAGTGTGATGTTTGAGGAAGTGGTTGGTGCACAGTATGCTCTATATAAATAAAATTACATCCACTGAGTACAAGTATGGGTGTTGCAGAGTGTAATCATAAATAAACAAGCACATTAAATGCTTACAATATTTGGGTGGGAAGAATTGTGCATAGAACCTGCTGCTAATGTGCATCAGTGGGGACAGAATGACAGATGGTGCTCATCACCCTCAAGCGTCAGGTCAATCCACTGAATGCATAATGGCCTGAAACAGGGTTGTGTTTTGGCCCCTAGCATCTTTAACCTGTACCTCGCAGACTTGCCATCTTCCTCCAAAGTTGGCTGATGACCATATACAGTACCTGCAATACACAGATGATATAGTGGTCTTGAGCCAAACACCGATTGACTTGCAAAGAGTAATTAACCACTTGATAATTTATTTTGACCAGCAAGGTCTAGAGATAAACAAGAAAAAAACCAAAGCTGTGCAACTAGTAGGCCCTAGTCCAGGAAATTTCAGGTGGTTCGCCAAAGACGAACAAATAGAGGAAGTTCGTACTTATAAGTATCTGGGGATTAACTTGGGTCGAGGCATGTCCTTTACAGAACAGAAAAGAGCAATAAGAGCAAAAGCCCAAACACTAATTTTTGTATACAAACAATTGAAACAAAAACTGAGTTGTCCATCATACAGTCACCTTTTGAAAGTAATGGCCTCTCAATTACTTCCCGCACTGGCATACGGTTTGGAAATATGGCAAGGCCGGGAACACGAAGCCTTAAACGAAGTACAGACAAAGGTGTATAAAGCCGTTTTTAACCTTCCGAAAAGTGCATCACCAGCCCAAATCCGCCTGGAATTCAGTTTACAAAATCAGGAATTCCAGCGACAATCTGTTTTTGTGAAACTGTGCTGGAAACTTCGTTCCTCAGATCCTGGTTCTCTGAGCAACTTATGCTGGACTGAAATAAAGGCTCAGTTTGATCAGAAAAAAAAATCGCACTCATGGAGCAAACACCTACGATCAGCTCTGGCAGCACTAGACATACAAGAGGCATGGGATAGTAAGAGGGAAAGGGCGGCATTTAACAGAGCGTGCAATAGTGCTGCAAAAAATCTGTCCTTTATCGAAGATAAAAAATTACTGGCAAAACGCAAACACTCTTGGAAAGTTATAAATTCTTATGTTAAACCAAAACCGCAAACTTATTTAGCGGCATATTTTCGATTGGTTCTAAAAAAAGAGTTTTATGCTGTACCGGTTTGGAGAACACGAAACCAAGGACTTGCGAATCACATGGAAAGGAAAACACCCAAATGCAAATTGCCAATTATTTGAATATCACAACAAATCTTTATGCCATTTGATGTGTGTCTGCCCTACAGTGAAAGAAGCAAGAAGGAGGCTTTTAAAACCCATTTTAAAAGAACTTAACATTCGTACCTGTAGACAAACTGTGACTTGTTGGATGGGGGGGGGAATATCAACCATCTTAATCTGTCGAGGGGCCTAGTTTCTTACCTTGATTGATACACTTTTACGAACAGTGGACAATACTAAATGAATTAGTTTACAAATTAGTTGAAAACATTGCTTGAATTGTAAAAAATGTTATAATGAATGATCTTTTCATGAAATTGTTTTACATCTTTGTAATTGACTTTTAAACACATTTTAAGTATCATGCTTTATGGTTGTGAAAACCAAATAAAGTTTTTCTTGACTGATTGGCTGAATGCAGTGTTGATAACATAGATTATTAAATTGAGTGTATTCTGCATCAACAAAGGAACAACTCATTTGAGACATTGTTGGATCACCAGGGAGTATTATAGGTGGCTTACGGACGAGCTACAGAAGGGAAGCAGAACAACAACCTGTTAGAGGCATTGTTAAATCACCAGGGAGCATTAGACTGTGCTTAGAGGAGCAACAGAGGAGCACTGGAAGCACTGCTAAACTATCAAAGTGGTGAAGTACGGTGTACACCCAGGAGCAACAGAGGAGGAATCCAAGGAATGTATGGTTGAAACTGCATGGAGTACTACTATATGGAGATGATCCAAGGGTGACAAAGGATAGTACCTTAATATTTCATGACCAGACATTGATCTGTGGATTTGAGTTCTATAAAGTATATCTGTGTGTTGTAAATGTGGTTACTGTTTTAAGGGGGAACCCTACTCAAGAAGCAACCATAATTCCTGTCAGGGTGAAGACACAAGCAAACCCCAAATTAACCTGTGCTTAACCCTCTTCTTGCTTGGCACAAAACCAGTCAGGCTTACGTTAGAGGCAATGTGTAAAGCAGTGGTTCCAAACCTGTGGTTCGGGAACCCCTGGGGGTCCACGACTACTTAGAAAAATAGATAATATTAACAGATTAATAAAGTGTATATAAATAAAGAAGCTTAATGTACAATTGAAAAATCAAACTTACTGTAAATGTGAAGAAATTTGAGGCTAAAAACGAAATTTGTACCCTCAGATTGACTCGTGGGAGCAGTGCAGCTGCATCAAACAGAATATAGTATGGATGATGAGTGGCCTTAATTGAATTTAGAAAAGCTCCAACCTTTCTAATAAAGTAAAAATTGAGTTTTTTAAATTTATATATGTTTGTGAATTAAATAAAATGTGTCATGATTTGAAGTATTTGTTTGATGAATGCATTTTTCTGTATTTGTTTTCTATTGCTTTCTTGTTCAATTCATCGACCATGCTTAGGCCGGGTGATCAGCGGGGGATACCCAGGTTCCAGTAATGATTCAGTGGAAGTCCCCGGTTTCTAGTAATGATTAAGTGGGGTCTCCAGAAGTCAAATAGTGTGAGAACTCCAGGTGTAAAGTATTTGT
The DNA here is from genome assembly GCF_964204655.1 of Triturus cristatus. Classification (NCBI taxonomy): domain Eukaryota; kingdom Metazoa; phylum Chordata; class Amphibia; order Caudata; family Salamandridae; genus Triturus; species Triturus cristatus. The sequence goes on from NC_140589.1 coordinate 867,140,851, forward strand.
GCAGCACTTCCATCAGTAATAGAGTGAAGACACAACACAAGAAAAATCCCACTCCAATTGAGAAAAATAGAGTAAGATTTAAAAAAGTGACACCAAAAAGGCATAAATCCAATCAGTATAACCGGGAATATTACATCTTAAAGGTTTTACATTGAGTGTAGCACCTAAAACCAAAAGCTCCACTCGCAATTATCTGGTCACACAAGACAGGGTGAAAGTCGCAAATTCATTACAACCCCGATGGACTGCGGGCCAGATACAGGGACAAGGTTAGTAGAGCAGAAAGACTTACTTTAAAGTCCAGAGCGAAGAATTCCGTTTGTGGTGGAAGGGTCCACAAGGAGCAGGAACAGCGCCGCAGATGGTTGTCTCTGTAGCGGGAAGATCCTGTCAGGCGTTGTGGTCAGTCATTGTGGGAGCTTCGCGTTGGCAGTCACTGTGAGCTGTCGATACTGTAGCGCGAAGTGCAGATCTTGCGTTGACGGTCGTTGTTGGTGTTCGCTGGGGAGCAAATAGTCAGGTTCGCTGGAACTTCGAGTTGCCGGGCAGCAAGATCCTGCAGCGAACAGGCCAGTTTGCAAAGACCTCAAAACTTTAGGAGAGTTCAACTAAGGCCCCATCAAGGGGCCAGGACCTGACGAATAACACTTGAGGGTCAGGATCTCACTCCAGAAGAGGCCAGTAGGGCTCTGGCAGGTTCAGTTGCAGATCCAGACAGCAGGGCATATGGAGGGGCCTCTCATGCTTGTGGTGTCCTTGTAGCTCAGAACAGGTCAGTCAGCTGATCCTTGGAGTTACTACAGCCTGGGATGAAGGAGAAGGTCCGGTCTTCCTTCTAAGCAAGCAGGGCAACAGAGTAGCACTTCTAGCGGCACAGCAGAACAGCATTTCTTCTGCTGTAGTACCCACAGTTCCAGATGTGTACTGAAGAGTTGGGTCTGAGGGTCCACTATTTATATCTGGGGCCTTCTTTGAAGTAGGAGAATTTTCTAGAGAATTCTCTTTGAAGTCCTTGATGTTTCCTGCCTTTCCTACCCTGGCTCAAGGTGGCTGCACGAACCATACAGTGGTGACAAGTCCTTTGTATGAAGGCAGGACACAGCCTATTCAGTTGCAGGTGGGGATGTTCCAAGCTCCACCCCCTCCCCATCCTGCCAGCTGATGGCCCATCTAGACACATCTAATCCCTCTATTGTGTGGTTGTCTGGCTGGAAGGAATAAACAAAGTCCAACTGCCAACAACACCAACTCATGTGATCCAGGACATGCGGCAAGGACTAAATAGCTATGGCGGGAAAATGCCAACTTTCAAAAATTTTATTTAAAATCTGACTTTACCATTAAAGAGGATATATAATAAGGTTTTTCATACACAAAACTTGACTTGCTCCCAATTGAGCGTTAACACTGTAGAAATGTAATAAAGCAACCCAAAGTTATCCTATTGGAGAGGTAGGCCTCACAAAAGTGAAAAAAGAATGTAGGAGTTTTTCACTACAAGGACATGTAAAACTTAAAAATACATGTCTGACATTTTAAATACAATGTAGCATGCCAAAAGGGCTACCTAGGACCTACTTTAGGGGTGACATATGCAATAAAAGAGGAGGTTAAGGCTTGGCAAGGAGGTTATATTGCCAAGACGAATTCACAGTTTAAAACTACAATCAGGCTGCAATGGCAGCCCTGAGACATTTTTAAAGTATTACTCAAGTGGATGGCACAATCAGTGCTGCAGGTCCACTAGTAGCATTTAATTTGCAGGCCCTGGGTACATTTAACCACTTACCAGGGACTTACAAGTAAATTAAATGTGCCAATTGGGTGTAAGTAAGTTTCACCATGTTCAAATCAGAGAGCACAAGCACTTTAGCACTGATTAGCAATGGTAGAGCGTGCAGAACCTTAAAAGCCAACAAAAACGATTTCAGAAAACGGGAGGGTGCAGGAAAAAAGTCTGGGGATGACCCTGCAGAAGGGCCAAGTCTAACACAGTGGGCCTAATTATGATGTCGGACGGATAGCCACCGACAGGCAGTCGGTGGCGGTCCATCCGACATCTGAGGTAGCGGTCTGACCGATGGATTAGGATACTGGCAGTCGGAGCACCACCGCCTACGACATGCGCAAGGAGCCTGTCAGGGCAGCGGTCGCAGCCTATTTCCCTACAATGGAGGCGGTGCCTGTGGAGGTACCGCTGTAGGGATTAGGATGTCAGTTTCCGACAGCTTTTTAGCGTAAGTTTTTCCAGTGACATTAAACAGGTTTCCACTTGATGCAGCAGGGCGCAACATTGGGGGTGGAGTCCTTAAACAAATGTGCTAGAGGGAAAAAATGGATGGGTGGAAGGCTGGAATGAATCTCAGCCATTGGTAATTATTCATGACGCATTCCACTCCACTGTGTTACACTATCAAAGCAATTCTTAACAGAGACCAGCCAATAGCAAATCAGTCTTGATCCTGCTCCAATAGGGGCATTCCTGCTCATACTGCAAGGCAAGGTGCCCTCTAGATAGGAACACAAGCAACTCCAGTCCAGTTTTGGTTTATTTAGGCCTCATCAGTGAGGTGTACCTTGACTCCTAAAGAACAGTGAACAAGGGACACAGGTCTGGGCATATCCATCACACGAAGGAAAACAAAAGGTCATTGATAACTGAGAGCTTAAATTATGCTCAACCACTGGAATTACTTAGGGAAAGGTGCAAGAATTTTCAATGCATCAGGCAAAAGAAAGATTTTGTAACTGAAGTGCTCCACATGCACTGGAATTATGACATTTTGTGCCCTTCTGCAGTTACTTGGCCCCACAAGGTAGCACCAGTGCGAAACATGTGCTGGGGAAGGCAACTGCACTCATTTAAGAGGGCCATGACTTAGAACATGATACGAGTGTGAAAGAGACACTGTAGCGGAGACTGAGTTCCATGTACACACATTGCTATGTCAGCATAAGCGCCTTAGATGTAGTGCCACTTTTTGCTGCTTTTGCACACGACACTGCAGGTAGCTGTTATTACAAGAAAAACTGCTTGCTTGCTTTTTCTTCACATGAAAACTATCTGTTGTTCACATACCTAGACGTGCACCGCGACCTTAGTCTGAACACTGTGTGCAGAAGCCGTCAAGGTCAAATAACAATGTATGCTTTTGAATTCATGTTGATCGGCCCACGCTCTAGCCATAACACGCACACAGCTGCAAATATCTGAAACTTGGGTGTCTTTAATATTGCATTTGCATGCATGATTCACACACTTAGGAGAAAACCTTTTCCAGACACAGAGCAGAGCTGATCCTGTGATGTGATTCACCTAAGCTGATAGTTACGGTATGGGGTTCCCCATTCAAGCCTAGAGACCTTATATTAGTTTCATAAAACTAGCTTACTAGCGATGGGAGGGTGGTTGTATTCCACTATCATTTGTAACATGATTTCTTCCTTCATTTTCTATGGTAGTGTAACAATGCTGATGGTTTTGTTTTTAATCATTTGCCTGCTTATGTTAGCAAAAGTACTGCTCCTTAGGGCACGTAGTTAAAAATAAACATTTTAAACTTTACAGTGTCTCTAATTACTCTTGTTGTGGACTGATATGAGAGTAATAACGAAAAGGTGTTTCTGATTCCCACCATTCCTGAGAGTACTCTAAGTCGCTTGTTCTGGGTTGTCTAATCATTGGTAGCTTCGAGATGATACGGAGAATGAATGAGACACTGATGCTAGTCGGATAGGGGTTCTGGGTACTGAGGTGAGTTTTTGGTACTCCGCAATTCACTGAGGTCCTGATTTCCTGCACATAGTTCTGTGCATGAGCAGAATCCCCGCAACACTAAGTGTTTGGTGGAAGAATAAAAAGGAATGAGGTGCAAAGAATGGGCAACCATGGTATACAGAAACCGCTGCATTCTGCGGGGCAGGGGTGGGTGTCTAAGAAAAACAGTGGGCCCCTGCACTTATTTTGTTAGCAAATAAAGCTCTGGGTCGCACCAAATGGATTTTAAAGGTGCTAGCCCTGCAGATGTAGAATGCAGGTCCCAATTATATGGAAAGTATGCTTCTTGAGGGCGTAAACTGCCTCAACAGAATGAAAGAGCAAAATGTTCAGAGAGCTGTGCCCTAGAAAGAGGAGTTTAACAACCACCAGAGGAAGCAAGTTTAAGGCTCCTGTTCAGCAGAAGGTTTCTCACTAGGCATTGGGAGGGGTAGCCGTCTTTAACTAAAGAAACACATTATTATTTGGGGTCATGTCAGACACCAGTCCTTTAAGCATGATCAAAAATTGTGTAATCTCTACAGAGATCAACACCTAAAGAGCATAACTAAGGATCTGTTGTAAGACGTTGTGATCCATTAAAATCATTGAAATCAACATACAAGATAGTTATTTAAAAGCTTGCATCGCACCTTTATGCTGGGCCATTAGCAGTAATACACTTGGGAAATTACACATCAAATCTATGCAGTGTAATGAATTCAAATTATTAACCTTCACACTCTGGTTAGTCACAGGCATTCGAGGATCCAGATTAATTTGAAAAAGTTGGCATACTATCCTGTTGGGCGTCTAGTATATGCAGTTTTGGATGCTACGGTCCCACTGGAGCCAGTACCTTCTAGTTGCCTTGATGGAGACAAGGATGCCCTATGCTGCTGGTCCTCATGAGACTGGAAAGAAACCTAGAACCAAAGAGAAGTACTCTGCGCTGCCAAATCTCAAAGACGTGTAGCTATTCTGCTCAGAGAGGAGAGGACAGAAGGTCCCCAGAGACCCAAATGCTAACCACTGACTTGGTAAGATGTGGAGAAAAAGCCGGACACATGCCCACACTGCAATCCTGGTTAGATCTACAGCTACTAATGACAGATATCCTAAAGACAAACCCTTGAAAACTCCAAGAGTCTGCTAAATTGTGATCCACTCCCCATTGTTTCTGAGATTGGAGATGGCAATGCTATTTTTACAGGTCTTAAGGAAAATGCCACTGGGTCCATGAAAAGAGTCCTTTCCTCAACCACTCGTGTCATTACTGGTGTCACAATACCACACATTTCCAACAGTTCAGCTTCCTTTGACGAATATCCCTTATCAATGACATTTCACTCAATAATAATCAAGCTTTGCTGGGTCATATGCAATGCCCATTCTCTCTAGAAACACATCATTTCTGGACGCAAATGTATCATCATTCCCTAAAATACTTATCACCAAACAAAAAAAGGTCAAAAAACCTCAAGCCAATCATCTGTTCCCCTGCTCCCAGTATTTTGTAGGAGATACCTCACTAGCAGATCAGCTTCTCTCTAGATATCTCAATCACTTTGGGCCAGATGCACGACCCGCCAATTAGCGAGTTGCAAATGTTATGTTATGTTATGTTATGTTATTTATATTTTTATAGCGCACAGCTGCCCCAGCAAAGGGGCGTCCTGGCGCTATGACAGACACTACAACATAACACACAATAAAAGAAAAAGAAATTAAACATCATGTTGCATTTGCAACTCACAATTTGCGACTCGCTAATTAGGATGCACAACAGTGTCTGAGACACGGTCTGCGATTCCCAATGGGGTCGCAAATTGCATGCCTCATGCACAATAATGAGGCTAAACGCAATTTGCGGCCCCATTGGGAATAGCGGGCACTCCCAGGGATGGTGGCCTGCTGGGGTCAGCAGACCACCATGTCTGGGACTGATTTTAAATAAAGCAGGTTTCAAATGCAGCCTGTATTCCTTAAAGGAAAATGGGATGCATTTGAAAAATAGAAATTAAACTTTTCAGTTTCCTTTTTTAAGGGCAGGCAGTGGTCCCTAGCACCACTGCTCAATATCTGCGCATGCATTCACAAATGGGACGCCCCTGGAACACTCCTTCCTAATAGCGAGTCGCTAATCCTATTTTGCAAATCGCAATTTGATTTGTTACTCGCAAAATAGGATTAGTACATGGGCCACAGGTTTTTTGCTGGCGCAAACGGGTCCAAAACCCATTTGCTCACGCAAAAAACCTTTGTACATCTGGCCCCAAATCTTTTTAATTTGGTCTCTCCCAAATGATCGATCATTTAAATCACTCTTTGTTACACTTTGTATTTAAGGGCAAACTTACTCCATAGTGTCTGTCACGCTTTGAATCTCCTCTACTGAATAAATGTGCTTTAAAAAAAAAAACAGTTGACAAATAAATTAAATAAATCATCAACATATATGGAAATTATCTTCAAATAAACAGAATAAGCATCTTACGGCTGGAAATGCAGTAGCTCAGTCGACAATTGATTTTCCTGTAAAGATTCTTGTTCACTGGCAAAATAAGAAGCGTGAAGAGCTGAATAAAGTTCACTATTAGTCCAGTCGCTATAAAAATGTAGCAGATGAGAAGATGGAAAACAAACTGGGACTTCAGGAAACCAACGATGTCCATTGTTGTACTTATTTTATAATGTCCTTGTGAACAACCCGGTCAATCAAATGGGAACCTGGACAAGAAGAAATAAGTAGAAGTCAGTGGTTGCACCAGACAGAAATGCATTTTGCTACAACTTACAATTTTCATCATTTATTCTACACTCCCTAAAGCAGAAGAGGGCTTGTGTTACTAGCCTAATCATATCCCTGTATAGAGAGTTTCCGCACAGCAAACAGTTCACCTAGGGCAATACACTATTGAGTTCAGCTCTAATTCCTGTAGTAGTAGAAAATCCTAGAATTTAGATTGTACAGTTTCTCGATGCAAGGCAGCTTCCAACACCAGTGGAGAGAAAATGAAGATGAAGTAATTTATATATGTTATTTATTAAGTGTTGCCAGCTCCAAGCACGTTTCCCCTAACACTGATAAAGGACAAACCCATTGTGATGATTGGCCTTCCAGCTCTCCCAAACAAGAGCAACACCACATAGGAGACCACTGTTGAGAAAATCATGCAAAGCAGACCAGGTATCTTTTTATATGCTATATATTATATTCAGGGATACATGACAGGTACCATTTAACAGGGTCTAATATTGCCATTGAGAAGTTCTGGTGACATAAACCACATGGAAAAGGGCAAAGTGGTTTGGAAATAGAACCAGAATCCATAGATAACAACAACATTAGGATCATATAAATGTAACTCGTTAGATATTTTTATAATACGGTTTTATTTAAGGGTTGTTCGCTTTAAAATTGTGTTTTTTTGGTATAAGCAAATGTTTACTGAAAAACATAAGTGAAATACTTGACAATGCGGTTTGGCTGTCTGCAGTAAAAAGAAGTAAAAAATACTAAATTCTGTAGTTAAAAATGTCGAATTCTAGAAAAAGTGTTTAACATGCTTTGCATTGTGAACTACACTGGGCCAGTTTCATTTTCTAGCCATAAACATATGTTTGTGGGCGAAAACGGCTCCCTTTATGCCTACAAGGAATTCAAATAAGCATTGTTGGCAGAAGTAAATAGTTTATTTACTACAAATTTTGACCCCCCCCCCACGACTGTGGGAAATCTACAGTGGAAAAGTCCCCACTTGGGATGGCGACGGTCGTTAACTAGGCAGGTTTCTTAATGCTCACAAAAAATTACCTATTTGGGCATTCATAAACTGAAATAACTTTTCCATCCTGGAAACGGCTGGAGATTTACTCCAGGTACAGGCCGGAGTAATTCGCTTCCCAGGATGGTAAGGGAAACAGATCACCTTCAGAATTGTGGGGATGTAGTAAAAGGGTTTCTCCCATCAGAGGAAAAAAATTATTTTTCAAATGTGGCTGCTCTTCCCACTGTGCTGAAATATATAGTATGGACAGTGCCACACAGAGAGTCATGTTGCACCCGATATTGGAGCAAGACAAAGGCGCTCTGATACCCGATTGGATTCGGGTCAAGTTTGCACTATACAAAACTCTGCAAAAAAAAAAAAAGGCTGATGTACATACACATAGTTGGTCCCATTCTGTGGCGGCATGGTGGGCAATAAAATTAAGGACTGAATTGCGGCCCATTTTTAAATTCCTAGTGGCTGGGATTATTTTAAACAATCCATCCATCACGTTTTTGTTTTCCTCGACATTGGGGAAATATGCAGCCTTAAAAAAGTAACAGAATAGAGGGTGTGGCTTAACGGCTAGGGCCGCCGACTTTGAAACTGGGGAACCAGGTTAGAATCTGGGGAGAGGCTCAAACATTCTGTGATTCTGGGCAAATCACCTAATCTCCCCGTGCTTAAAAATGAATGTGTCCATCTGTAATGCAAATGGTGCTCATGTAAAGCTCTGATACCTTCGGGTCAAGTTCGCGCTATATAAAGCTACAATTTTTTTTATTTTTTTTAAATGGTGTGGCTGGAAAGTTGCGCCTGACATGGCTTCCAGGCACACTGAAAACATATTGAAGTTCACGTTGTGTCGCACAAGTTCACCATATATTTACACTTATATCGGAACCCTTCTGTCTGCAAAAGGGGGAGATTGTTAAAGCTACTCTATTCAAGTTGAGCTAACAATGGACAATTATTGGAATTTTAATGTTTAGGGGTTAGTTGCATTTATTGAAATAATGTCTTGTAGAGAAATGGACAGGGGTTAGGCAGTGAAAACATGAGATGCTGTGGTGGTTACTACACAATTATGGATTCAAAAGACTCCCCATATATTGTGCAGATTCCAACAAAAATGTGGTTTCTTGCTCTTACAAATTAAATACTACTTCCATGAAAAAGGAAACACAATACCATTTCTAGATGTGCGATTTAGTTAACCCGTGTGCATAATTTGGTATTCCACTGTCCCATAACCCAAGCAGCTCCGACAATGGTGAGGCACTGCAGGGTGGGTTTGGGCTGCCATTCTAATAAAAAACATATTTCACAGGGATCAGTGAAATATTTTTGATATTTCGTAGGTCCCGCAGAAACATGGGTTTTTATACTGCTGTATTTTGTGCAATATAATGTGAATGGGGAGAAGATCAGCGTGTCCTCCTGGTACTTTAAGGACTACAAACCACAAAACTAGGGACAATGGGAGATTGGCTGACTATGCTACTGGACTCCCTTATAATCGTGGGGTGTGAATTTAACGCAAGAATAAGGGGAGAGATAGCTAGGATTATCAGGGGTACACCCCTGGGAGTGGGAGAAACACACTGCTTCAAAACTTCACCTCAGCACTGGCCTTAACAGATCTATGGAGAGACGAGAATCCAGAAGTCAGGCAATATTCCTACATGCCTGGTTCCACTGACTCCATGTGCAGATTAGGCTATTTTCTAGTCCTAGAGCCACAGGGATATAGATTCAGGGACACACAATATCTGGCCAGAGGAATATTCCACCACTCTTTAACATGCGCATAGCTTGCTCAGTCCATTCTCAGGAAATAGGTAGAGTGAAGACTAGAACACCAGGAAACTCCTGGCCGCCTACACAGAGCGGCTCTATGTCATCCAAACTGGTAATCCGAAAAGATTAGAAAACCATTTTAAAGGAGGCAATTGATCTCGCGCATAACAGGGAAAAAAGAGAAAGGATCTAGTGGCACTAGTGCAAAGCCTGTGCAGGGGATGGAGGATGGCACTGAAGAGCCACGGTCACAAGGACTGCTGGCTATGCGCCCGAGGCAAGGCAAGTGCAAGGCGGGAAAGTGCAGCAGTGTGGCTCTAGAGAACGCATGGAGGGGAAGCTACACGAGCCATCAAGTGTGGTGCATAGGGAGGTCTGAAAGATCGCAGCACCGGGGCACAAAAGCGACAACAGAGTGAAAAGGGATGGGATGGATACAGTGGGACTACAAGCAAAGAAAGAAGGAGGTCCTCACAAAAGGAAAGGTTGGGTTGTAAAAAATGTCAAAAGGAGTTCATTGCATTAGAAGGTGAAACAGGCAATACTAAAAACAGATGGGCAGGACTGGACTGAAATGGAGGAGGGTAACACGAGCTTTACATATTGGGTGGTAATACAGGAAGGGTGAAGAATGCAAAAGGGGAAGACACCAAGAAGATGATGAGAACAGGAAAGGTTTCAGTGGAGCAAAGAGTGCTAATGGAGAATGAACATACAGTTATAAAAATGGATTTAGAGAGTACATGATTTAATGAGCCATAGGTATGGATAAACAAAGAGGGGGTTGAAGGAAGGGAGAGGTGGGTGGATGAAGAGGAATGTGCCCTGTGCTTCGATAAAGAAAAGCCTGGGACGGTCGGAGAGACTTCCAACTATGCACAACTTCCTCGGTGGATCGCCTATGGACAGACACTGCGGTGCAAGGGGCCAATGAGGGTGTCCAGGAATTGCCTATGTCTGGGGTGGCTTTGGTATGCATCAGAAGGGAGAGAGATGTACAGGTCGACCTCCTGGACAATGCCAAGAGAACTTAAACCAGATTGGTCGCACACTGCTACACCTACCAGGCGTGTTCCCCCAATGAAAATGGTCCCTGAAGGTCAGCGTCGGCGGATACACCTATGCTCGAGTGTGAATGCAAGTATGCGTGGCGTGTGCCATCCCTGGACACGTGTTTCGAGGTAGTTGCCTCTCGTCAGCAGGGAGTAGGAAAATGTGTGGAGTTGCTGTGTAAGCTGCTAAAATCGTTATCAGGTCTAGTACCTCTCGTAGCGCGCAGGTGCGTAACCATGAGTCCGTCGACTCCACCGGCTCAAGGGAGCCTGAATATAAAGTTAAACCAGATTGGTCGCACACTGCTACACCTACCAGGCGTGTTCCCCCAATGAAAATGGTCCCTGAAGGTCAGCGTCGGCGGATACACCTATGCTCGAGTGTGAATGCAAGTATGCGTGGCGTGTGCCATCCCTGGACACGTGTTTCGAGGTAGTTGCCTCTCGTCAGCAGGGAGTAGGAAAATGTGTGGAGTTGCTGTGTAAGCTGCTAAAATCGTTATCAGGTCTAGTACCTCTCGTAGCGCGCAGGTGCGTAACCATGAGTCCGTCGACTCCACCGGCTCAAGGGAGCCTGAATATAAAGTTAAACCAGATTGGTCGCACACTGCTACACCTACCAGGCGTGTTCCCCCAATGAAAATGGTCCCTGAAGGTCAGCGTCGGCGGATACACCTATGCTCGAGTGTGAATGCAAGTATGCGTGGCGTGTGCCATCCCTGGACACGTGTTTCGAGGTAGTTGCCTCTCGTCAGCAGGGAGTAGGAAAATGTGTGGAGTTGCTGTGTAAGCTGCTAAAATCGTTATCAGGTCTAGTACCTCTCGTAGCGCGCAGGTGCGTAACCATGAGTCCGTCGACTCCACCGGCTCAAGGGAGCCTGAATATAAAGTTAAACCAGATTGGTCGCACACTGCTACACCTACCAGGCGTGTTCCCCCAATGAAAATGGTCCCTGAAGGTCAGCGTCGGCGGATACACCTATGCTCGAGTGTGAATGCAAGTATGCGTGGCGTGTGCCATCCCTGGACACGTGTTTCGAGGTAGTTGCCTCTCGTCAGCAGGGAGTAGGAAAATGTGTGGAGTTGCTGTGTAAGCTGCTAAAATCGTTATCAGGTCTAGTACCTCTCGTAGCGCGCAGGTGCGTAACCATGAGTCCGTCGACTCCACCGGCTCAAGGGAGCCTGAATATAAAGTTAAACCAGATTGGTCGCACACTGCTACACCTACCAGGCGTGTTCCCCCAATGAAAATGGTCCCTGAAGGTCAGCGTCGGCGGATACACCTATGCTCGAGTGTGAATGCAAGTATGCGTGGCGTGTGCCATCCCTGGACACGTGTTTCGAGGTAGTTGCCTCTCGTCAGCAGGGAGTAGGAAAATGTGTGGAGTTGCTGTGTAAGCTGCTAAAATCGTTATCAGGTCTAGTACCTCTCGTAGCGCGCAGGTGCGTAACCATGAGTCCGTCGACTCCACCGGCTCAAGGGAGCCTGAATATAAAGTTAAACCTGATTGGTCGCACACTGCTACACCTACCAGGCGTGTTCCCCCAATGAAAATGGTCCCTGAAGGTCAGCGTCGGCGGATACACCTATGCTCGAGTGTGAATGCAAGTATGCGTGGCGTGTGCCATCCCTGGACACGTGTTTCGAGGTAGTTGCCTCTCGTCAGCAGGGAGTAGGAAAATGTGTGGAGTTGCTGTGTAAGCTGCTAAAATCGTTATCAGGTCTAGTACCTCTCGTAGCGCGCAGGTGCGTAACCATGAGTCCGTCGACTCCACCGGCTCAAGGGAGCCTGAATATAAAGTTAAACCAGATTGGTCGCACACTGCTACACCTACCAGGCGTGTTCCCCCAATGAAAATGGTCCCTGAAGGTCAGCGTCGGCGGATACACCTATGCTCGAGTGTGAATGCAAGTATGCGTGGCGTGTGCCATCCCTGGACACGTGTTTCGAGGTAGTTGCCTCTCGTCAGCAGGGAGTAGGAAAATGTGTGGAGTTGCTGTGTAAGCTGCTAAAATCGTTATCAGGTCTAGTACCTCTCGTAGCGCGCAGGTGCGTAACCATGAGTCCGTCGACTCCACCGGCTCAAGGGAGCCTGAATATAAAGTTAAACCAGATTGGTCGCACACTGCTACACCTACCAGGCGTGTTCCCCCAATGAAAATGGTCCCTGAAGGTCAGCGTCGGCGGATACACCTATGCTCGAGTGTGAATGCAAGTATGCGTGGCGTGTGCCATCCCTGGACACGTGTTTCGAGGTAGTTGCCTCTCGTCAGCAGGGAGTAGGAAAATGTGTGGAGTTGCTGTGTAAGCTGCTAAAATCGTTATCAGGTCTAGTACCTCTCGTAGCGCGCAGGTGCGTAACCATGAGTCCGTCGACTCCACCGGCTCAAGGGAGCCTGAATATAAAGTTAAACCAGATTGGTCGCACACTGCTACACCTACCAGGCGTGTTCCCCCAATGAAAATGGTCCCTGAAGGTCAGCGTCGGCGGATACACCTATGCTCGAGTGTGAATGCAAGTATGCGTGGCGTGTGCCATCCCTGGACACGTGTTTCGAGGTAGTTGCCTCTCGTCAGCAGGGAGTAGGAAAATGTGTGGAGTTGCTGTGTAAGCTGCTAAAATCGTTATCAGGTCTAGTACCTCTCGTAGCGCGCAGGTGCGTAACCATGAGTCCGTCGACTCCACCGGCTCAAGGGAGCCTGAATATAAAGTTAAACCAGATTGGTCGCACACTGCTACACCTACCAGGCGTGTTCCCCCAATGAAAATGGTCCCTGAAGGTCAGCGTCGGCGGATACACCTATGCTCGAGTGTGAATGCAAGTATGCGTGGCGTGTGCCATCCCTGGACACGTGTTTCGAGGTAGTTGCCTCTCGTCAGCAGGGAGTAGGAAAATGTGTGGAGTTGCTGTGTAAGCTGCTAAAATCGTTATCAGGTCTAGTACCTCTCGTAGCGCGCAGGTGCGTAACCATGAGTCCGTCGACTCCACCGGCTCAAGGGAGCCTGAATATAAAGTTAAACCAGATTGGTCGCACACTGCTACACCTACCAGGCGTGTTCCCCCAATGAAAATGGTCCCTGAAGGTCAGCGTCGGCGGATACATCTATGCTCGAGTGTGAATGCAAGTATGCGTGGCGTGTGCCATCCCTGGACACGTGTTTCGAGGTAGTTGCCTCTCGTCAGCAGGGAGTAGGAAAATGTGTGGAGTTGCTGTGTAAGCTGCTAAAATCGTTATCAGGTCTAGTACCTCTCGTAGCGCGCAGGTGCGTAACCATGAGTCCGTCGACTCCACCGGCTCAAGGGAGCCTGAATATAAAGTTAAACCAGATTGGTCGCACACTGCTACACCTACCAGGCGTGTTCCCCCAATGAAAATGGTCCCTGAAGGTCAGCGTCGGCGGATACACCTATGCTCGAGTGTGAATGCAAGTATGCGTGGCGTGTGCCATCCCTGGACACGTGTTTCGAGGTAGTTGCCTCTCGTCAGCAGGGAGTAGGAAAATGTGTGGAGTTGCTGTGTAAGCTGCTAAAATCGTTATCAGGTCTAGTACCTCTCGTAGCGCGCAGGTGCGTAACCATGAGTCCGTCGACTCCACCGGCTCAAGGGAGCCTGAATATAAAGTTAAACCAGATTGGTCGCACACTGCTACACCTACCAGGCGTGTTCCCCCAATGAAAATGGTCCCTGAAGGTCAGCGTCGGCGGATACACCTATGCTATTCATTGGGGGAACACGCCTGGTAGGTGTAGCAGTGTGCGACCAATCTGGTTTAACTTTATATTCAGGCTCCCTTGAGCCGGTGGAGTCGACGGACTCATGGTTACGCACCTGCGCGCTACGAGAGGTACTAGACCTGATAACGATTTTAGCAGCTTACACAGCAACCCCACACATTTTCCTACTCCCTGCTGACGAGAGGCAACTACCTCGAAACACGTGTCCAGGGATGGCACACGCCACGCATACTTGCATTCACACTCGAGCATAGGTGTATCCGCCGACGCTGACCTTCAGGGACCATTTTCATTGGGGGAACACGCCTGGTAGGTGTAGCAGTGTGCGACCAATCTGGTTTAACTTTATATTCAGGCTCCCTTGAGCCGGTGGAGTCGACGGACTCATGGTTACGCACCTGCGCGCTACGAGAGGTACTAGACCTGATAACGATTTTAGCAGCTTACACAGCAACCCCACACATTTTCCTACTCCCTGCTGACGAGAGGCAACTACCTCGAAACACGTGTCCAGGGATGGCACACGCCACGCATACTTGCATTCACACTCGAGCATAGGTGTATCCGCCGACGCTGACCTTCAGGGACCATTTTCATTGGGGGAACACGCCTGGTAGGTGTAGCAGTGTGCGACCAATCTGGTTTAACTTTATATTCAGGCTCCCTTGAGCCGGTGGAGTCGACGGACTCATGGTTACGCACCTGCGCGCTACGAGAGGTACTAGACCTGGTAACGATTTTAGCAGCTTACACAGCAACCCCACACATTTTCCTACTCCCTGCTGACGAGAGGCAACTACCTCGAAACACGTGTCCAGGGATGGCACACGCCACGCATACTTGCATTCACACTCGAGCATAGGTGTATCCGCCGACGCTGACCTTCAGGGACCATTTTCATTGGGGGAACACGCCTGGTAGGTGTAGCAGTGTGCGACCAATCTGGTTTAATGCCAAGAGAACTGCACAGAAAGCAAGAGAGTGAGGCAAAGGGCCAGAGTGAGAGCGAGACAGAGAGAGAATGTTTGTTAACATGTGGTTGATGACAGGGAGGTGTCAAATACTAGTGAAGAAGAGTGAAGGATGAAATAGAGGATTTAGGTTTAGCTGATAGTTTTAGACTATGACGAGGACAAAAATCAGTTTGAGGAGGGGGAGATTGTAGAAGGGGTGAGGAATTGCAAACAAGGGAGCGCAATTGGAAAAGATGGAAGCATGGGGTAGTAAAAATCAAGAGGAAAGATAACATGGAAGGACTGGTGTACTTAAGTTGCCAGAACACAAAGGACAGCACAGCGAAAGCAGGATGAGCTAAGGATGGGGACAAGACAGAAATGTGTCAGAATGGAAATATTACAGTTCCAACCAAGTAAAAGAATGAGCTTGGTCGTCAATTTGGCCAATGGGGGTTCATGGGAGGTAAAAATAAAAAGCAGTAGTTAAAAGATCGGTGAGAGAAGGTTTGATGCGCGATGAACGAGGAATAAAGACAGAAGTAAGTGGTGGCTGGACAAGACGGTAGGCACAGCAGGATGCATGAGGAAAAAATCAGGACGGCAAAGAGGGATTCTAGAGGTATAGTGGGGCTTAAATATGACGAGGCGGGAACAATTTCAGTCTAACAGAGGAGTGACTGAAGGGAAAAATTTCAAGCATGGGGATGGTCAATCTTGACAGCATATGTGGAGTTACAACTGCTGCAACAGGCATTGGGTTTGCTTGGTTTGCTAATAGATCAGTTTTGTATGCACTCCTTTAGTTGGGATATTTAAGATAACATTGTTCTTGTTAATGTTGTTTGCTGGCTGGTTCCTGGTCAAGCAGTGAGGAGACCCTGTCTTGGATTACTGGGCATTAATTTATTAAACAGACTGCCATGCAGGCTAACCCATGCCTTCTTGAAGGCGTTTGTGACTAGATGGCTAAAGAATTGAGTGCGGAAAAGGAGGGATGCAGTGGCTTACGTTTTGCCCACCATGGCAGAGTCAACAAAAGGGCTGAATTGTCCATGCTTGCTAGTTCTGCACGTTGGTGCAAAAGATCTGATTTGGCTATCAAGTTTAGCTTTAGCAAAGAACCTGAAAATGAATCTCAGGAGAATTAGGAGATTGTGGTTTGGAACATAAATCACTTGGACAGAACTAGTCCAAAGAACGATTTGGAAAGCGGAAAGAAAGCCGAGGCAATCGAAGGAACAAGGAAAAAAGTGAATATGGAAATTAAACGGTTTTCTGTAGCACAAGGCATTGGTTGTTTGGAGCACAGGAAGCTTGAGTAAGAAAACCATAACTTGCATCAGAGGGACGGGATCCCTTTATCGCCCATAGGCAATTCATTTTATCTCATGGAACTCCGGGTTACGATAGTGAAAACAATGAGGGAGAAGCTATGGTTTGCAAGGGAGTACTAAATGATTTTTTTTTCTGTTCAAAATATTCAATCAGCATTTTTAGTAATAAGAAAAACAAATAGAGGAAAACAAGGGGGAGAAGAAAAAATGTAAGGAAATAATTATCAATGTGAAGACATGTACTTCAATGTGATATTTATAATTGTCATTAACAGTGTTTGCAGATTGCTATTAAGTGGGAACTATACCAAGGGATTGTAATTTAAAGCTAGAACATTGATGTGTGGGAGAAGTATGGAGCGATAGATGTTAGGGGATATGGGCGAGTCTTGAGGAGTGCGTGTCAGTACTATATGCATATTGTACACATCATAATAAGTGGGGTCTGGTGCAGTATCTAAGGATAGGGGTAGTGGGGAAGAAGGGGGGAGAGGTGGTGTCATGTGAATCATTAGGAGACATGGTAAAATGTAGGTAATGTTGGTGATGAAAGAACCTGTACCCAGGAGGTATTGGTATTAGAGGATTTCCCATTAGGGGGATGGGTTGCGAATAAAGAGGTCTAGCACCTCCCAAATACATTGGGAGGTTACAGGGTAACCTTTGGTACTAGATTGAGTTATGTGTGTGCTTCTTAGATTGGTAACCCTGGCCCACTAGGTATGATATGAGACATTGTTGCTCGACTTCCAATCGATCAGTACTTTGATGGCAATAGTGAGTAGGTGGTCATGAAGGGAAATATCCATGTTAGAGAGATCAATTGGAGGATCTGTGAGATGTGATCCTAGTATAATGAGTGGGAAGAATAATGAAATGGTAATTCTGAGTATTTTTTGTAGTTGTAGAGAGACATCTCGTCAGTAGGAGTGTAGATGGGGGTCAAAGAAGAAGCATCATTGAAAGCTTAGCATTTCTAAAATGGACACCTTCCAACATCTTTCTAACATCTTATCAATTAATAAAACTGAATTAAAAACATGTGGAAACGAGGAAAGGTATACATTTAAACAACAGGAAACAATCCTAAATGTCAGATGAGATAAACTTGTTTATTTCTCTAAAAATGTCTTTGTCCATAATTCGAATAAAATAAAAAGTGTATTAAAATATATTATAAATGTGGTGAAATCTTTCGTTAAGTGACTTATTGTAAAACCATTACTGCATACTTTAAACTACTCTGGTAACATGGACAATTTGCTATAATTGTCTCCTGATACTTGTGCTTTCCAGAGCCTATAACAAACACGGGTCTCACCCATGTTTTTAACCCTCAAATCGCTTTCTTTCATTTGTCATGGGAAAACTGTCAAAGAGAGAAAGTGAGAGAAAGGGTGGCAAATACATTCTTACTATAAAGTGTACCCCGACTGGTCCCGGATTAATAAGACAAAAAATAATAATTAAACATGAAAACACGTTAACTTCAAAATACATATTTCAGAATAAAAAACTTACTACAGCATACAATAATATGTACAGCTATAGTGACAGCACTACCACACTCAGCTAGACGCATGCTGCACCCCAGTCATAGACGTTATTCTCAAGTCACTTCGTGCCTATGGGAAATGCACATTCCTACAACCCCCCTGTTGGGCCCATAGGAGCAGATTTATGTTTCCTGGCGCATCCCTGCAAATCAGCAAGGGTGCGCCAGGAATGATGCATCACGCAAGTTTACCCTTGCGCCACACATGATGCGCCGCATTTACAATGCAGCGCATCATGGCGCAGGAATAAACAGATGCGTGACGCATCCGATGGCGTAAGGTTGGCGCAGTGCTTCAGTTGCGTCGCAAGCGCGACGCAACTCCAGCACTGTTCCAACCTACCCTATCCCTAACATGGTGCGTCAAGCCTTACGCCTGCTTCAAGCAGGCGCAGGGTTTTGGCGCATCAGCGTTGGGAAAGTGACTCAGTCAAATCTTATAGATTTGACTGAGTCACTTTTCAGGGGCGTTCCTGCGACGGAACACCCCCCCCCCTCTGTCGACACGCCCACGTGAAACCTGACGCAGGTTTTACGTGGCGCAGGGCTTTACATCGTGACGCATCTCCATAGATGCGTCACGATGTAAATATGGCGCAACGTGGCGCAGGGTTTACACCGCCGCTGCGTCACAAAAGTGACGCAACGGCGGCGTAAAAGTGGCGCATCTCCAATATAGATCTGCCCCATAGTTTGTTAAAGCACTTCCGGGCTATGGAGCAGCAGGGGAACTCCCGGCGCGATGGCCTAGGACTGCCCTTTCTGATGACATTGCAAAGGGGCGGAGCACTTAAAATGACACTGACACTGGTGGTGCAGCAGAATTACCGTTCATATGAAGTATGGGAAATCTTATATAGAGAACTGAGTAAAATGGTGTCTGAGGTTTATACCGTACCTATAACTCTGCTGTGTACTAGATTTTCATGACAATTGGGCAGAATTCCCCTTTTGGTAAATGGAATCCCTACAACAGCGATAGTATATGGACCACAGGTTGCAAGGTGGCCCATGTCACAGGCAGCAAAAAACACTTATCTTGCAGGGCAACAGGAAGCCAGCGACTTATTCTGGAAAGTATGCCAAGAGATAAATAACAGCGAATGATAGTTTCTCAGTCTTACTTCCCTGAACGCATAAGGGGATTGGCTGTGGCTAAACCCCTAACTCGGCCTGACAAGTCAGCAGTGATAAATACAAATACATGTCTAATTCAAAGAAACAGACCCGGGGGCGATGCCATACAGCTATGAATACCTCAAAGTGGATCTGTGCACCATGCTGAGGAAGGGCAAGGAAAGGCAGAATCTCGGATGAACAATTATCAACAATTGGTTTTCAGTAAAAAATAAATAAATATTGGTGGTATGAATCATGGTTTATAAATGTTGTTTCAAAAATAGAAAACACGGTTTTAATCCTTTCACTAGCAGGGTTTGTGTGCTCCAACTGTCCTGAAGCTTTTAAAAAACGACATTAAAAACTATATTTTATTCATTACACCGAGGGCTATTTATTTCTGAACGACCCACATCATTATCTCATTACAGCACGAGCATAAATGAAAAATGTGGAGATATTTTCAACAAATTTGTTAAATATTTTACTGTACTGCTTAAATGGACAAAACTCTTGACACTGCAACTAATGAAATATTGCCCTGAATGTCTGGAGTCTGAAGATACCAAATATGTGTGGGTTTTCCAAAGAATTGTGGTCTGCAAATTCAATTATGTAACATTACACCAGATCACAAAATTGTGGCAGAATCACAGGTAGTAGTGTACTTTTCATTAAATGGCGCATAACAACCGCAGGACTATATGGAAAATATAAAGACCGTAAAATGCTACACGACTTAACAAATGTATGGGTGCAAACCAGCACTCTATTGCCCCGCATAGCAGGCTGGTAGAACACGCTCAACATTACGTTTGTCAGATTTTTACCAAGTTTCATATTTTTTTTTATTAAGTTCAAAGAATTTTATTAAAAGAAAAAAAAAACAAGGTGTCCATACAAAGAATACGCTATAAAAGTTGTAATATCACATTCCAATCTCGCTGCTTAGAAATGAAGAAATTGGACAAATAATACAAAGATAAAACACAACAGAGATCAATGTACAATAAATGAACCGTGTGCACTATGAAAAATATGACAGAAACTTAGGGAACTCCTAGGAAGGTCAAGGTGGTTTGGGGACCTCTTGTTGAGACGGTTTTGGCATAGAACATCTTTTGGCACTATTATCAATAAATGTTGTAACAGGTGACCACAAGTCAACACGTTTTGTAGCTATTTGAGGTGGGTATACAAAGGAAGTGTCTAACCTGTGGTTATGACAAACAGTGTACCACCAAGCTCTATAGGAAATCTTCGAGAAGTCTTTCCAATTAATAGTAATTTGTTGAAAGGCAAGCGCTAACAATAAATCAAAAATCTTGACATTAAGGGAAACCCCGTCCCATATGGAAGAGAGACTACCCAAAAAGATATGACTAACAAAACAAGCATTTGCTATGCAATAGGTCTCGCATTTCCGGGAGTTTGAGCTATTGTCATTGTAAATTACACTGATTTTTATTTATGTGTTTTGAAAACCTGCAAGCGATGCATAAACACGCAATTTTACTGCCAGCCTTGCTTCTCGGAAGCAAGGACTATAAGTACTAAGAGGCGCAGTTATTTCCAGTTTTGCTTCTCGTAAGCAAAGCCTATAAGTACAAAGTGTGTGTTTACACACTGCTTGCATGTTTTTAACCCCTTCGATGCTCATGACGGAGCGGTTCCGTCATGAGCATCGGTTGGGCTGTGCTTATGACGGAACCGCTCCGTCATGAGCACAGCCCCAGGGGGGGAGCGCTGGCGCTCCCCCCCTGGGGCATCGATCGTGCCCCCACAGAGGGGGGTGGCAGCGGAAGAGCTTCCGCTGCCACCCCGAGTCCCCCCACGCTTCCCCATGACGTCAGCGCGCACAGCACGCGCCGACGTCATCAGGAAGCATTGGACGCGCTGGAATCCATTTCTTCCAACGCGTCCAAGGGAGCAGAGGTAGGTTTGCTTGTCCGGTGGGGGCCGCGGGGGTGATATCTGTAGTATTGAGGCATCGGGGGGAGAGGAAAGAGTATTTCCTCTCCCCTGATGTCTCAATACAGGGCATTCCTGCTCCACGATCGCGCACAGCGTCGCGATCGTGGAGCAGGGATGCCCCACTAGACACCAGGGATGTGTGTTTTGGAATTTGGGAAGCGACCCCTTGCGCAAGGGTCGCTTCCTAGGGGTGCAACATTTTTCGAAGTCTTTTCTGCCCCCCCGGGGCAGATCGGTCGTATTTCTGCCCGTTTCTGCCCCCAGGGGGGGGCAAAAAAGCCCACTAGACACCAGGGATGTCTTTTATGTTGTGTAGGAAGCGACCCCTTGGGCAAGGGTCGCTTCCTTGGGGGGCAAAATAATTCGAAGACTTTTCTGCCCCCCCTGGGGGCAGATCGGTCTTCTTTCTGCCCGTTTCTGCCCCCAGGGGGAGCAGAAAAGCCCACTAGACACCAGGGATGTCTTTTTCGTTATGTTGGAAGCGACCCCTTGGGCAAGGGTCGCTTCCTAGGGTGGCAAAATAATTCAAAGACTTTTCTGCACCCCCTGGGGGCAGATCGGTCGTCTTTCTGCCCGTTTCTGCCCCCAGGGGGGGCAGAAAAGCCCACTAGACACCAGGGATGTCTTTTTCGTTATGTAGGAAGCGACCCCTTGGGCAAGGGTCGCTTCCTTGGGGGGCAAAATAATTCGAAGACTTTTCTGCCCCCCCCTGGGGGCAGATCGGTCGTCTTTCTGGCCGTGTCTGCCCCCAGGGGGGGGCAGAAAAGCCCACTAGACACCAGGGATGTCTTTTTCTTTATGTAGGAAGCGACCCCTTGGGCAAGGGTCGCTTCCCAGGCGGGCATAATAATTTGAAGACTTTTCTGCCCCCCCTGGGGGCAGATCGGTCGTCTTTCTGCCCGTTTCTGCTCCCAGGGGGGGCAGAAAAGCCCACTAGACACCAGGGAAGTCTTCTTTTTTATTTAGGAAGCGACCCCTTCTGCAAGGGTCGCTTCCTTTGGGGCATAAATAATGGGAAGACTTTTCTGCCCCCCGTGGGGGCAGATCGGTCGTCTTTCTGTTCGTTTCTGCTCCCAACTGGGGCAGAGAAGCCCACTAGACAACAGGGATGTATTTTTCTGCATGAGGAAGCGACCCCTTGGCAAAAACTGTTTGCATTTGTGCTCGATGTGTATTTTGTTGTCTTGTGAGTAATTTGCTTTTTTTTTCTTCTCTCTAGTTGGATATCGTTGGTTTTTGCTGTGTCACTGCAAAGTAGGTTCTGGTGAGTGTAGCTGTCTCTTGGAATTGAATTCTATAGTTTTTGAGTACATTGATCATTGTGATAAAGGTACACATTTCTTTACTTACTTGGTTTGCACATTGTTGGTTGTTGTTGACTTGTTTGTGCAGTCTTCAATCTTAGTAAGTATAATGGCTAGCCGCAGGATTACTGCTCAGCAGGTTGTTGGTTTGCTGTTTGAGTCTTCCTCTGATATTGGTTCAGAGACTGACTCTGCATCTGAGGGAGAGGAGGCAGGGGACGATTCTGGCAGTGAGTTTTCTCTCCGTATGGAGTCATCGGATGATGAAGATACTCTTAGTGCGGATGAAGTGCCTGTGTTAGAAGAGGAGACTGATGTGCCGATAGTGCGGCAAGAGGCATCTGGGCTGCAGCCTGGGGCTGCAAGGCTTCCCGTTGGTGTAGTGCGGCAAGAGGCTTCTGGGCTGCAGCCTGCGGCTGCAAGGCTTCCCGTTGGTGTAGTGCGGCAAGAGGCATCTGGGCAGCAGGCTGGGGCTGCAAGGCTTCCCTTTGAAAGTGATGAACTCTGCGTTGCCCCTGGCATGGTGCAGCCGGCATTGCCAGAGTTTACTGGTGTTCCAGGGACTAGAGTGAATACTGAAAACTTTTTGCCGGTAAATTTTTTTCAGTTGTTTATGGACGATGTGTTTTTGGCAGAGATTGTTGAGCAGACTAATTTGTATGCCGAACAGTTTTTGAGGGACAACAGTGCCAGACTTAGGCCCTACTCTAGAGCTACCCGGTGGACTCCCACAAATGTTGAAGAGATGAAGAAGTTCTTGGGTTTACCTTTTTTGATGGGCTTGCTAAGGAAGCCATCAATGTCTTCATATTGGTCTAGCAGTCCCTTGATTGCAACGTCTATTTTTCCGGCAGTCATGAGTCGTGACAGGTATTTGCTTCTGCTTCGGAGGATGCATTTTGTTGATAATGGTTTAGCGTTGCCACGGGATCACCCTGATTGTGACCGTCTTTTTAAGATTAGGCCTGTCCTTGATCACTTTGTTGATCGATTTTCTGAGATTTATGCCCCTGGGAAAGAAATTGCAGTGGATGAGTCTTTGGTGTTGTTCAAGGGCCGCTTGGTTTTTAGGCAATACATCCCTAGTAAGAGGGCACGCTATGGAATAAAGCTGTATATGCTGTGTGACAGTAGGACTGGATATGTGTCTAATTTCAGGGTGTACACCGGTAAGGAATCTAGGATTAACCTCCCTGGTTGTCTGTCCACTTTTGGAGTGACTGAGAAACTTGTTTGGGAACTTGGTAGAGGATTTTTCAACAAAGGCCACCATTTATATGTAGATAACTTCTACACTGGTGTGCGGTTGTTCAGGGAATTGGCCAAAGTGGACACTGTTGCCTGTGGCACAATCCGCTCTAACCGTAAAGGTTTCCCGAAAGAACTTGTTTGTCAAAAGCTTGTGCGGGGACAGTGCAGTGCGTTGCGTTGCCAGGAGCTTCTTGCTGTGACGTTTTCAGACAGGAGAGATGTCTACATGCTGACTACCATCCATGATGAAAGCACTGCACCTGTGACTGTTTGGGGGCAGGTCGCTGAAGCGCGCAAACCTGTGTGCATTTTAGACTATAATAGGCACATGGGTGGTGTTGACAGAGTAGATCAGAGGTTGGAACCTTACACTGCTCTTTGTAAGGCTTACATTTGGTACAAGAAGTTGGCTATCCATCTTTTCCACTTGGCAATGTTTAATGCTTTTGTTGTGTTCCAGGATTCTTGCCCTGAGTCAAAGATGACTTTTGCTAAGTTTCAGGAGTCTGTAATAGGCAGCCTTGTTGTAGTGGAACAGGCAAGTGTTCCTAGAGTTGGAGTGGTGGAGGATGTTGCTAGATTGAAAGATCGCCACTTTCCAGATCACATTCCTCCCACACCCTCAAAAGATTTTCCCAGTAGGAGATGTAGAGTCTGTTGGCGAAGAGGTACACGGAAGGAGAGTCGTATGTACTGCCCCGACTGTCCTTCTCATCCTGCACTGTGTCTTCCTGCTTGTTTTAGAGCGTACCACACGCGAAAGAATTATTGGGAGCATTCATGAGTGGTAAAGTGAACTGCCTGGTCTGTATTCTTTGGATAATTTGATTCTGTTTCAAGGATGGTGTTAGTGCAATGTATTTAGTTGCTGATTTTCTGTTACAAGATTTGTATCTATTTGCGATTTGTTTGTGTTTTTATTTTTTTCTAAAAAAAATCCTAAATGTGATGGCGGTGTGTGTAGGCTTGCGCTTGGCTGTTGGTGTGTGTGGACTGGCACTTGGTTGGTGGTGTGCGTGGAATGGTGCTTGGCTGGCGGTGAGCGTGTACTGGCGGTGTGCATGGACTGGCGGTGTGCGTGGCTGGTGGTGTGCGTGGACTGGAGCTAGTCTGGCGGTGTGCGTGGAATGGTGCTTGGCTGGCGGTGTGCGTGGAATGGTGCTTGGCTGGCGGTGTGCGTGGAATGGTGCTTGGCTGGCGGTGTGCGTGGACTGGTACTTGGCCGGTGGTGTGCGTGGACTGGTGGTGTGTGCGGACTGGTGCTTGGCTGGTGGTGTCTGTGGACTGGGGCTTGGCTGGTGGTGTGCGTGGAATGGTGCTTGGCTGGCGGTGTGCGTGGACTGGTACTTGGCTGGCGGTGTGCGTGGACTGGTGGTGTGTGCAGACTGGTGCTTGGCTGGAGGTGTCTGTGGACTGGAGCTTGGCTGGTGGTGTGGATGTATGATGTAACAACGCGTACCATTACAACGCGGTATGTTACATCGCGGTTTTAACAACGCAAGTCGTTACATCGACTTGCGTTGGAGGGCGCTGGACATAGGAATAGTGTGAATTACTATTCCAATTCCAGTCTACGTACAGTAGGGAAGGTGCTGGAAAGTAATTCACACTATTCCTTATCCTACAGCGCCCTCCAGTGCAAGTCGGTGTAACGACTTGTGTTGTTAAAACCACGATGTAACCATACCGCGTTGTAATGGTTGCGTGGTAAAGGATGTTTCCCGGTGGTGTGCGTGGACTGGAGCTTGGCAGGCGGTGTGCGTGGAAATGGTGCTTGGCTGGCGGTGTGCGTGGACTGGTACTTGGCTGGCGGTGTGCGTGGACTGGTGGTGTGTGCGGACTGGTGCTTGGCTGGAGGTGTCAGTGGACTGGAGCTTCGCTAGCGGTGTGCGTGGATTGGCGATTGGCTGGCGGTGTGCCTGGACTGGCGATTGCCTGGCGGTGTGCCTGGACTGGCGCTTGGCTAACGGTGTGCGTGGACTGGCGCTCTGCTAGAGGAGTGTGTGGACTGGCGCTCTGCTAGCGGTGTGTGTGGACTGGAGCTCGGCTGGCTGTGTGCGAGTAGTGACTTTCTGCTGGTCACTACACACACTGCTAGCTGAGTGCCACTCCACGCAATCCATCAGCATGTGTAGTTGCTGTGTCTGGATTGTGGGCGTGTGAAAGTGATGGGCCCTTGAATGGCGCTGTGTGCTGGTGTGAGTTTTGTTATGTGATGGGCCCGCGGCTGGCGGTGTGGATGGTTTTGTATGTCTCACACGTGTGAAAGGTGTATGAATGGCCTGTAAAGAGGTTGGTGCCTTGTCGTGGCTTTACAGCTCACGAGCTGTGAGTCAATGGTTCAGTTTCTCGCCCTTTCAATTATTACCAGTGCATTTCATGTTTTGTGAAATCACTTGCTAATACAATTGTATCTACTGAACCATCACTCACCCTTGTGCCAAATCCAACCAGTATGTGTGTGTGCTTGCGGATCAGATGGCTGTGCAGTAATATTTGTTTTTCTGAAGTAGGGTGTACCTTGTCCCTTTTTGGTGAATTTTGTACTGTGTTGCTTTTGTACCTGTTGATGCGAATGATCTTGTTTGTATCACGTATGAAAGGTGTGTGAATGGCCTGTAAAGTGGTTGGTGCCTTGACGTGGCTTTACAGCTCACGAGCTGCGAGTCATTGGTTTGGTTTTTTGTGAATTTAATTATTGACAGTGCATTTCAATTTTGTGAAATCTCTAGTTAATAAAATTTAATACACTGAACCATGACTCGCCCTCATGCCAAATCCAACCAGGATGTGTTTGAGGAATAGATGGTTGTGCAGCAATGTTTGTCTTTAGTTTCTCTGCCAAGGTACACGTTCCATGTAAGAATAACCCACCAACTGTAGATATTGTTGAAAACCCATGGGAGTTCATGGTGATGTCTCTCTTCTGAATTCGAAAACATTTTTTTATCCCCAATGTCCTGCAAACCTCAAAATGTCTGCCACATTTTCTTCGCAATTTTACTCCAAAATTCTCACGCTGTAGGAACAATAGTTAATCTGGTTTTGCAAGGGGGGTCACTTTGGTTTTTGACCCGGTGCTCGGCGGCCATCTAGGGAAACCTACCAAACCCACACATTTCTGAAAACTAGACACCCGGCGGCTTCCAGGGAGGTATGGCTTGCGTGGATCCCCCAACTACGTTTTGGGCCCTTGCCTGCCGCGGGTACTTGGGCCTCCCACACAAGTGAGGCACCATTTTTACCGGGAGTCCTGGGGGAACGCTGGGTGGTGGTAAATTTGTGTGAGCCCGGTGATGCCACAACTTTCCCACCCCAAAATGTGTGAAAAAAGTGATTTTTTCAGCTAAAATTGAGGTTTGCAGGGGATTCTGGGTAAGGAAACGTTGGGGGATCCACGCAAGCCATACCTCCCTGGAAGCCGCCGGGTGTCTAGTTTTCAGAAATGTGTGGGTTTGGTAGGTTTCCCTAGATGGCCGCCGAGCACCGGGCCAAAAACCAAAGTGATCCCCCTTGCAAAACCAGGTGGTTTCGCAAGAGGCCATTTTGATGTCACCTCGCTACGTTTTGGGCCCTTGCCTGCCGCGGGTACTTGGGCCTCCCACACAAATGAGGCACCATTTTTACGGGGAGACCTGAGGGAACGCTGGGTGGTGGTAAATTTGTGTGAGCCCAGTGATGCCACAACTTTCCCACCCCAAAATGTGTGAAAAAAGTAATTTTTTCAGCTAAAATTGAGGTTTGCAGGGGATTCTGGGTAAGGAAACGTTGGGGGATCCACGCAAGCCATACCTCCCTGGAAGCCGCCGGGTGTCTAGTTTTCAGAAATGCATGGGTTTGGTAGGTTTCCCTAGATGGCCACCGAGCACCGGGCCAAAAACCAAAGTGACCCCTCTTGCAAAACCAGGTGGTTTTGCAATAGGCCATTTTGATGTCACCTCACTACGTTTTGGGCCCTTGCCTGCCGCGTGTACTTGGGCCTCCCACACAAGTGAGGCACCATTTTTACCGGGAGACCTGGGGGAACGCTGGGTGGTGGTAAATTTGTGTGAGCCCGGTGATGCCACAACTTTCCCACCCCAAAATGTGTGAAAAAAGTGATTTTTTCAGCTAAAATTGAGGTTTGCAGGGGATTCTGGGTAAGGAAACGTTGGGGGATCCACGCAAGCCATACCTCCCTGGAAGCCGCTGGGTGTCTAGTTTTCAGAAATGCGTGGGTTTGGTAGGTTTCCCTAGATGGCCGCCGAGCACCGGGCCAAAAACCAAAGTGACCCCCCTTGCAAAACCAGG
The DNA here is from genome assembly GCF_964204655.1 of Triturus cristatus. Taxonomy (NCBI): domain Eukaryota; kingdom Metazoa; phylum Chordata; class Amphibia; order Caudata; family Salamandridae; genus Triturus; species Triturus cristatus. Next base: position 867,168,755 of record NC_140589.1, read on the forward strand.
TGGTTTTGCAATAGGCCATTTTGATGTCACCTCACTACATTTTGGGCCCTTGCCTGCCGCGGGTACTTGGGCCTCCCACACAAGTGAGGCACCATTTTTACCGGGAGACCTGGGGGAACACTGGGTGGTGGTAAATTTGTGTGAGCCCGGTGATGCCACAACTTTCCCACCCCAAAATGTGTGAAAAAAGTGATTTATTCAGGTAAAATTGAGGTTTGCAGGGGATTCTGGGTAAGGAAACGTTGGGGGATCCACGCAAGCCATACCTCCCTGGAAGCCGCCGGGTGTCTAGTTTTCAGAAATGCGTGGGTTTGGCAAGTTTCCCTAGGTGCCGGCAGAGCTAGGGTTCAAAACCTACAACTAGTCACTTTGCCAAAAAAGGGTCAGTTTTCACAGCAAAATTGAGGTGTGACCACGTTGCGTTTTGCGCAGTTTCCTGACGTGGCCACTATGCCGACACGCACAAGTGAGGTACCATTTTTCTCGTAAGACTTTGGGGAACGTGGGGTGGGTGGAAATTTGTGGATCCACGCAGATTCCAGAACTTTCCATCACAAAAATGTGGGGAAAACGTGTTTTTTTTTGTCAATTTTTTACGATTGCAAGGGATTCTGGGTAACAGACCATGGTGGGAGGCAGTCAAGTCACCCCATCCTGGATTCCCCTGGGTGTCTAGTTTTCACAAATGTATAGGTTGGCTAGGTTTCCCTAGGTGCCGGCAGGGCTAGGGTTCAAAAACTACAGCTAGTCATTTTGCCAAAAAAGGGTCATTTTTCACTGCAAAATTGAGGTGTGACCACGTTGCGTTTTGCGCCGTTTCCTGTCGCGGACACTATGCCGACCCGCACATGTGAGGTACCATTTTTCTCGTAGGACTTTGGGGAACGCGGGGTGGGTGGAAATTTGTGGATCCCCACAGATTCCAGAACTTTCCATCACAGAAATGTGGGGAAAATGTGTTTTTTTTGTTAATTTTTTACGTGTGCAAGGGATTCTGGGTAACAGACCATGGTGGGAGGCAGTCAAGTCACCCCATCCTGTATTCCCCTGGGTGTCTAGTTTTCAAAAATGTATAGGTTTGCTAGGTTTCCCTAGGTGCCGGCAGGGCTAGGGTTAAAAAACTACAGCTAGTCACTTTGCCAAAAAAGGGTCATTTTTCACTGCAAAATTGAGGTGTGACCACGTTGCGTTTTGCGCCGTTTCCTGTCGCGGACACTATGCCGACCCACACATGCGAGGTACCATTTTTCTTGTAGGACTTTGGGGAACGCGGGGTGGGTGGAAATTTGTGGATCCCCGCAGATTCCAGAACTTTCCATCACAGAAATGTGTTTTTTTTTGTCAATTTTTTACGTTTGCAAGGGATTCTGGCTAACAGACCATGGTGGGAGGCAGTCAAGTCACCCCATCCTGGATTCCCCTGGGTGTCTAGTTTTCAAAAATGTATAGGTTTGCTAGGTTTCCCTAGGTGCCGGCAGGGCTAGGGTTCAGAAACTACAGCTAGACTCTTCGCAAAAAAAGAGTAAATTTTCATTGTGAAAATGGGGTGTGTTCACCTTAGGTTTTGAGCCACTTCCTGTCGTGGGCACTATGCCTACCCACACAAGTGAGGTACCATTTTTATCGGGAGACTTAGGGTAGTTCAGATTTGTAAAGCAACTGTTATTAGCTATTGATTTTTGATGCATTTCTCCCTTCCAAATGAAAGACATTGTGTAAAAAAAAAGTCATTTTGAAAAATGACCAATAATTGTCATGCAAGTAAGAGTATTCCCAATTTCGAAAATGTCCAAATATGCACGGTTTCTAAACTCTGTAATTTGTTCCCATTTCAGAAATACATAGGTGTCTTTCATACCGATTTTTACATGTATACATTTTCCCACAATAATTGCTATATACCCGGAACAAAAAAAAAACCATTACAAAATGCTGCTCAGTTTTTTACTCTGGGTTCATTGGGCTCTTGGTGAACCTACAAGTCCTATATATCCCCACAACCAGGAAGGTCCACCGGATGTAACGGTACATTGCTTTCAAAGAGATGTCATAATTCGAAGAAGTTACAGGTGAAAACGTTGACTCAAAAGGCTGCTTTTTTCAACAAATTTTTAATTTTTCCTATATTTACCTGTTAGTTTCTATAAAGAAACCTTGATGGATCTACACAAATGACCCCTTGCTGAATGTCTACTTTTCAAAAATGTATAGCTTTCCAGGATCCATTATTGCTTTTCTACCCATTTTTACCATTATCTGGAAGGAGGTTGAAAGCACAAAAAATAGCAAAAATAGGGTATGTCCCAGACAAATGTCAAAACTGTGTAAAAAATGTTGGATTTCTGCCAAAAATCTGTCATTCCCTAAAAGCTGGAGAAATTGTGATCTCAGCCCCACAAACCCTTTTTTGATATCATTTGCAGAGTAAAACCCAGACGCTTTCATTTGCAGCCACTTTTCCCCATTTTTCACACAAAAAACAAAATTTTGCTGTATTTTGACTAATTTCTGGGAACTCTCTAAGAGAATCCACAAACTCTGGGTACCTTTAGAATCCCCATGATGTTGGAAGAAAAGGACGCAAATTTGGCGTGGATACCTAATGTGGTCAAAAAGTTACAGGGGCCTAAGCACGCACTACCCCAAATAGCCCAAAAAAGGCTTAGCACAGGAGGGGAAAAGGCCTAGCAGCGAAGGGGTTAAAACACATAAACCAAAACAGGGGCCTCTGCACTACTAAATACATGCGTATCGCGTAAGCCTGTGTCTGACATACACGGGTGCAATGTTTACTTACTGCTGTTCCACAACATTAGTGACATGGCCAAGAAATCATAATTCACAGCGACGAGGCGGTGCCCTTTCATACATCTCAGTTTGTCACCGAAACTGCGTCATTGACGTTTCCAACCAATAGGAAGACGGGCATTGCATTTTTCGTTTCATATAAAAAGTGCAAAACTATTGGCCTCTATTTTGTAGCCCAAATTGCAATCTTTGTGTTCTGTTGACGTCTTCTTTTGATTTTACTTCGTGCCACAGGAACCCCTCTTTTACATTAATGGACCAGAAAAAAGAACAGTCATATGTCTGTCTCAGAGTCTTATATCTGGACATTTCATTTGCATGCTCGTTATTGCTTCTGCTAAATATGTGCAATGAGAATGTTGTGCTGCGCTGCACGTTGCATACTTTGCTGTGCATTTCTTAATCTTTGAAGTGCGGAGATATCAGCGCATGTAAAACTGGTTCGGGCAGAACCAGGGCACAGCACGTACACTACGTTGGGCACACTATGTTTCCTCACTCCTTCGTTTTGCCCAAGAATAAAAGCTCATAATATTGGTGTTCTGTCCTGGTCTATTTTCCCTGTCTGGGCTGTGAGCGTCTGCGTTTTTTTGCACTGATGGTCCACAAAACACAGAGAGCTGCGCCCCTCCACTCGTGGGGTCTCTTCAGCGACCCGTCCGCCCACACCTGCGCAGGGAGTTCGCCTGCGACCCCCAGTCAGCGGCTCCGGGGGAAGGGCTTGCGGCTCCCTGACGAGTGAGGGCGGCGTGAATCCAAGTGGAAACCCTGATACTCACCAAATTAACAGAGGGGGGAAGAGGAGAGAGAGGGGAAGAGGAGAGAGAGGGGAAGAGGAGAGAGAGAGAGAGGAAAGAGAGAGAGGGGAAGAAGAGAGAGAGAGAGAGAGAGGGGATGAAGAGAGAGAGAGAGAGAGAGAGAGAGGGGAAGAGGAGAGAGAGAGAGAGAGAGAGAGAGAGGAGAGAGAGAGAGAGAGGAAAGAGAGAGAGAGAGAGAGAGAGAGAGAGAGGAGAGAGAGAGAGAGAGAGAGAGAGGAAAGAGAGAGAAAAGAGAGAGAGAGAGAGAGAGAGAGAGAGAGAGAGAGAGAGAGAGAGAGAGAGAGAGAGAGAGAGAGAGAGACACATATCCCGCAAAGCAACACAATCAAAATTTTCCCATAGAGAGAGAGTGTCATATCCCGCAAAACAACACAATCAAACATTTTCCCATGCTTGCCCCTAGTGCAGCCGTCAAGTCTGGAGTATTAATGCCCAGCGAGATGTGCTCTATTTTCAACTCCTCGGCGCAGCTGGGACCCCGAATCTTACTCATGTGTTGGCCTGGGTTGGGGGTAGTATTTCCCACTGCCCCACACTTCTCAAACAATATGTCTTACTCCTCTCTTCGCGTTTACTGAACATGTATTCTTATGCAACATCAAGTTACTCTGCATGGTTCGGGCCTCGATAATAATAATGAGAGCCCTTGCCACTGCAGTGTTGTTTTTAGCACTCTAAACAAGGGGTGCAAGTATCACAAATTTAAAGCGTTAGCATTGAAAACATCTGCACGAAACGGAGTAATAGTCAAATATTTTGTTCCAAGAGGCTCTATTTTTTAAAAAGAAATGAAAGGGATTACTCCGTGTGTGTGTGTGCTTGTGTTCAAGAGCTAGAGTCTCAGAACCAGTAAAACATCACACGAGTGCGGCACAATTGTATAAAAAAAATCAGTTGAAATAAATGTCACCAGTACTCCACATTTCTGGACAGTGTGACATTAGCACGCGGTGCACCAGCAGGGGATGGATTTTCACGCTTCACTTCTGGCAGAGTTTTAAGAACCGCTCCAGAAGCGCTTTCAAGAAATTGCACACCGAGCAATCCAACATATTAAAAAATAAATTTAGTGATTGCAGACACTGGCGGAAAGGTGTCTGCACACACTGAAGTGAAAGCCGGGGTAGGATGTGAAATAACCCGTGTCAGCAGACACTGAAATAACAGAGCATTTCCAATTCAACAGGTCTCGCATTATTAAAGTTAGAGCTATTGGCATTGCTAAATAATGCAACACCAATAGCTCAAACTTTAATAATGCGAGACCTATTGCATTGCAAATGCTTGTTGCTAAAACTCTGATTTCTGAACAGGCGTTAAGGCACTCCTTGTCAGCAATTTAGTTCCTGGTTATATTTCACGTTTTACTTAATCTTGCATTTCCTAAAAGAATTGGCTGTTTCAAGAATGCTGTGTTTTCGTGTAGCATATTACTATGGTATAGCATATATGTAAAACTGAATCACGCCAAGTGTGCCTAGGAAATTGATTGAGCAGAGAGCATGCATGTCTAACATAGACTAAAAATAAAGGGAGTGATTGCGACACCCTGGAGACTACTTCTCCTTTCACATGCATCAGAAAGTTTGCCACCTGTCCGTTTTTCTACCGGCACCACCGTATTTCAATTACCCGGCCGGTACAAATATAAACAGCAAGCACTTTTAGATGTGTTCTAGAACTGCATTAACAATCCCTGACTAATAAAAAAAAAAGGCAGAAAAGTCATGTTCAAAATTAATACATACCATTTTGTTTAATGCCCTATTTTGTATCATGTTCTGACCTTTGAAAACTCTTAAAACATCAACAAATGGCCGGTATTTTTGTCTTGGAAAGGTGGCAACCCTAGGCGTCAGTAATGTTTAATTCACCATCTCAGAATTTCACGATTAAAACATTTTAAATATTATTTGCAACAAAATCATTGTTCCTCATTTATCTTAAATAGCTAACAACCATTTACAAAGCCAATAGTCCTGGCTAGTTTAAGGTGTATGTCAGTTGTAGTGTTATATATAAGGATCCAATAACAGGAAGCTCAGAGAGGAATCAAAGTTTGGGTGGCATACTGTGGGAATCACAGAAATGTAGTTTACATGTTCAAGCCATGTCATTAATTACAAAACCACGTCCCCTTTGAAAACCTGGGTCTGGTAGCTTAGTGGACTAATGTGTCCACAGCAGGGGCCTATGTTTGACCTCATGGTTCAGGTTCAAATCCTGGTAGGCCGACTCAGCCTTTCATCCTTCTGAGGTCTATAAAATGAGTGAGTACCACTGAGTTGGGCAAACAATAATCATCTGTTTTTCAGCGCCTAGAAGCCCATCTGGGTGAATGTGTGCTTTACAAATGCATGTGTTATCTTATGTTTGGAGACCCACCCTACTTTACATCCCACATTACACGTCCTACATGGACGCTAGCTCCCTGACTGACAGGCACGATTGCTGCTTGTAAGCGCTACAGCCCAAGTCTATCACTTTCAGCAGAGGTCAGGTTTCCGAAGTTTATTCTTCACGTCTCACCTCCATACCAAGATCAGATCCAATTAAAAAGCCTTGCAGTTAATCAGCTTTAAAGAGATCTTGGGCACGCGACCTTCAGACAATGTTTTCATTCGGAGGCTTACTGGAAGTTCAAACAAAATGTATGCTCAGCAAACATTTTCCGGAGAGCGTGTTTTTGTTTGTTTTACAAATAAACAGACGCTCCTGTATGTGAATTCAAGCACGTTGTAACATAGCTTCTCTTGGAAAAATCCTCGGTCAGACCGGTACAGACATGTCTCATGACAAAATAAACATGTTTGTTCGGGTTCACCAGACCAGTTCATTAAAGTGCAAATAACAAGCTAAAAACACTTCAGTCGTCAAAATCATTTAAAAAATGTATTTCACATCGTGACCCAGAAATGTGTCCATCGGGGGGAATTTAATTTGCGCTGTAGCTCGGTTTTTATATAAAGTGTGTCACAGAGATTCACTCGAAGAAGGCTTAGTGGGCTATTGAATAACACAGCTGTTAGGGATGTTGTTGTTTCTAATGCATATGACGAGGGAAGGGGAGCTTTTACATGCAAAAACGAAAGCTTGGCTGTCCTCAAAATGTTTTTCTTAAGCCAGTATCCGACTTTTGTCTCCTAGACAGTATTACACAACTCGACTTTGGAAAAACAATTATGTCATGGTTTGTAATCCTATTAATTCTGCTCACATTTGCTAGTTTTGTGCACTTCTGGTCGCACGCGCAGAGAGAGGGAGTTTGAACGATAGTATTCACACGCACTAGAACAAGATTTCATATAGGAAATACCAACCCAAACTAGCTGCTCTCGCATGCACGAGTGGTGCGCGAGCCACATGTGCTTTCAATTACTGCACCCGTGTCTGGGCACGATAATTGAAACCACATGGCCTATTGGTGTCTATTACGCGCACCAAGGGCGTGATAGACACCAATAGGCCGTGGGCGGAGCAACGCGCCCGCCTTTGGCCAACTGCGTGCAGTCTTTCATAAAAAGACGCACGCAAAGGCGAATGGGGTAGCACAAAAGGAATCGCACATGCACGAGCGTGTGCGATTCCTAGGTCAGTGCTAAAACCTCTTTTTTTCACTCACTAAAGGTCTCGCGCTGCGCGAGCACTGCTGCGCAGTGCAACGCAGGCGCGAGACCTAAAATGGGAATGAAGTACCATATATAAAGTTAACCTGTGACCATACCTGCTTCCAAAAAGTTTCTACTTGTGGACAGATAAATAACATTAGAAACAGGTCAGCATTGGGGGAAGAACAGGTCCAACATGTGCCTGGAGTGGCTGAAAAAAGCTTACATAAACTGGCTGGTGTGAATAAAAGTCTATTGTAAACAAAAAATAATGTTTGTTTGGTATTTGCTGCTCTAGAGGCCTTACGTATTTTGGACCAAATGCCTTTCCAAAGTGAAAGTGGCCAGCATACCGCAAAGTCTTTTTCCCAAGCATCTTCAGTTTTTGTTTTCTGTCTATCAGTGTCAACGCCTTGTAGGTGTTTGTAAATAGTAGAGGCTTTGGGATTGGTTATCAGCAGGGCGTACTATAGACGCGAAGAAGGTTCAGATCTATTGGGAATGGCAGGCGTGTCAGGGAGATGGGAATAGGCTTCCAATACAGCTCGTTTAAGGGTATTGTATTTATGAATAAAGGAAGATGGTAAGCTGAATGTCTGCATGAGCGTGTCAAAAGGCAAAAATTCTGAGTTTAAGAATAATTGACGAATCCATATCAAACGCTTGTCTCTCCAAGTTCTCCAGTAAAGGGATCTATTATGGACCAATAAATCTTTATTATGCCAAATTGTGGAATTCAAAAAAGAATCTTTAGAATCAAGAGTAGAGCAGGAAGGTAAGCCGAGTAGAGCAGGAAGTATGCTTCAATAGAGGAGTGGAGACGGATTGCGGTATAAGTGAAAAAGAAAGATATTAATGAAAAGAGTAAGGAGACATAAACAGACGCTCAACTGAAGTCCAGAGAGAACAATCATCTACAGAGTCAAGCAGCCACAAAGAAGCCTGACGCAGTAAATAAGCTTTGTGATAAGCCTGAAAATCTGGAGTTAACTCCACCCTCTGTTTTAGCACGTATTAGTTTTGATAAGGACATTCGAGATTTCTTATTATTCCATAAAAAAGAGGATAAGGTAGAATAAATTTTTTTAATTAACTTGGAAGTAATGGGGATTGGGATATTGGAAATGGTATATAAGACTATAGGTGATAACATCATCTTTAAGTGTCCAAGCGGCCCCACCAAGACAAATAAAGAGGATGCCACTTAGAAGTTAATTCTGTGATCTTTTGAAGGCACTTATTCATACATAATGATACCGTATCTGAAATTGAGGGTGTAAAATATAAACCTAAGTATTTAATATGATTTGGACTCCATTTAAATTGAGAAGTTTGAAATTGTGAGCTGAAAGTGTGTTTTGTTAGCGGTAGTATTTCGCATTTATCATTATTCAACTTGTATCCCGAGATAAGCGAAAAAGATTTCACCTCCGCTAAAAAAGCTGGAATTGATTCTTCTGGCTTAGACAAAAAAAGGAGAATATCATCAGCATAGGCTGCAAGTTTAATATGAGCATTCGGTGTTTGGAATCCGTAAATGTTTGGGTTGGACGTAATGTGGATAAAAATGGCTCTAAGGCCAAGTTAAAAAGGAAGGGACAAAGAGGACAGCCCTGGCGCACCCTTCTGCGTAAGTCTAAAAATGAGGAAATTAAGCCATTAGCACAAAATGCTGCGTGAGGATTAGAATAAAAAAAAGACAATAAATTAATAAAATTGGGTCCAAAACCAAACCATTTAAGGGTGTAAAATAAATATTTCCATTCAACTGTATCAAAAGCCTTTTCGGCATCTAATGTGATTGCCGCCAGAGGATGAGCAAGATGTGAAGATTTGGATAGGATGTCAAAAAAGAGCCGTGTATTATCTGTAATAACTCGCCCTTTAAGTAAGCCAGATTGTTCCTTACCTAGTAACTTTGGGAGGTAAGAGTCAAGACGTATAGCTAAGGCTTTAGAGAACATTTTATAATCAATATTGACCAGCAAAATAGGTCTGTATTTTTTGCAGTATTTAGAGTCTTTACCTTCTTTAGGGATAAGACAGATATGAGCTTCAGAAAATGATCCAGAAGAATTTTTTGAGGTGCAAAAGAAATTGATAAGTGAGTGTAGTTTGGGTAATAAAAGTGTAGAAAAATGGGAGTAAAATTCAACGGTAAAGCCATCCGGGCCAGGAGCTTTATCTGTTTTGAGAGTCTGAAGGGCTTTTAACAGTTCATGCTGGGAAAGGTTTGATTCTAAGGGAGAAAGATCCAAGGAAGAGAGTTGAGGTTTTTGGATGTTAGAGAAAAATTGCGATAGGAGATGATCAGTAGGTTGGGTTTCTGATGAGTACAAAGATTTATAAAAGAGAGAAAATTCATGTAAAATTTCAGCATCTTTAAATTTTAAGACTGAGTGCTCATCAAAGATAGATTCAATGTTTAGTTTGTTTTGACGGATTTTTAAGTAGTTGGCTAAAATGTTTCCAGCTTTATTTTTACCACCATAAAGTTTTGCGCTAGATTTTAATAAATAAAGTGAGGCATCCTCTGTTGATTTTTTGTTAAATTCCAACTTAGCCTTGATGAGGGTCTTTAAACATGCCTCTGATTTTGATGTGTAGTATGAATGTTCTAATGCCTTAATGTATTGAAGAAGATCCGAAGTTAACTTACACGCAGCTTTTCGTTTCTTTGACACGTAATCTAAAATAAAACCCCTTGCTGCCGCCTTGAAGGCATCCCAAATGATTACGGGAGATAGTGAGTCTGTATTATTCCTTTCAAAATAATCTGTGGAGAATGAAGCAAAAGCTGTAGTGAATCTGGAGTCTAAAAGGAGTGCATTGTTGAAACGCCATCTTCTGGGAGTGTTATTCTTAGGGAGTATATCAAAGCCAATAGAAACCGGTGCATGATCTGATAGGAGAATAGGGCCAATATCTGCATGTATAAGGGACTGTGAAATTTTATGAGATACAAAAACATAGTCAATTCTCGACTGGGTATGGTGGGTTGAGGAATAGAAGGAATATTCTCTAGTAGTCGGGTTGCAAAGGCACCAAGCGTCAAGCAATTTATGATGATGTATAGTGTGAATAAAAGACTTATGTGATTTGTTGGGTACAAAGGACACTTTTGAATTTCTATCTAAAAAGGGGTCGAACAGCCAAAATAAAATTGTCTTCCATATGTTCAGAAATATGCTTAGCTAAAGTAGGCCAAAAGGAAGCGTCCCCACCCGTAGGTGCATATACACTAAGAAGAGAGACCAAAACACCCTTTATTGAAAGTTTAACAATAAGCCATCTCCCGTCAACATCCGATTCCTGCGAAACTAATGTAACTGGTAAGGATTTACGACATAGTATCACCACTCCATTTCGTTTGCCATCTCCTGGAGAAAAGTAAGCCTCACCCACCCAGCCTTTTTTCAATTTTAGAGATTCAATATCTGTAAGGTGGGTTTCCTGGAGGATGACAATATCAGCATTCAACTTAGCCAAGAGTGACAATACTCTTTGTCTCTTAATAGGGGAATTTAGACCCCTAATGTTCCATGAAAGTAACTTAAGTGACATGAGATATTGAAGTGGAATGATAGGAACAGCAAAAAATAACAACCTAATACAATAAGATAAAAGAAATCAACAAAAGAGCGATACATGTTTGCAATGCAGAAGTTCAATATAATGGAAAGAAAATTGTAAATCATTGAAAGATATAGAAAAAAGAGAGAATGAGAAAGATTTAGGACACTAAGGGATATAGAAAGTATGTAAGCAAACACACGAAAAAATGAAAAAATAATATGAAATTGTGAAACAACAGTCTAATCTGTCATAATAAGATTGCAAAGGAAGAAGAAAGAAAAGGAAGAAATATAGGAGGAATGTGAATCGAAGACATGAAAAGGGGCACAGATTAGATTTCCACAAACCAGGATGAAGAAGGAAAGTAGCAACATAACAAGAAGTAAGCATAAAAGATAAAGGAGAAAAGGAAAAGAAGTTGGATAAAATAGGTAATGTAATGACAGATAAAAATATGCAAAAAAGAAGACAAAACGAAACAAAAATGTGATAGACACCATACTCAAAAGACAAGAAAAAATATAGGAAAGGGTAAATTACAAAAAAGGGAACGAATGACATACCTACAAAAAGGGAACACAAATGTAGGGACAGGTGGAACCACATGGAACAGACGAGACGTCTAGTGAGAGCTGAACCGGACCCGGAGAAAACACGTCAGGACTTGAACATGACTGTGGAAGTAAGAAGAAAGAAGAATAAAGGGTTAAGCAAAAACTTATGTAATGAACAATAAAAGTAGCGACAACTAAAATTACTAACAAGCGTTAACAAAGTAGCATTAGTCTATGAATTCAACGAGGATAAATAACAGCGAAGAAGCTGTAAAATAAGGAGAAAGTGATGATTAAGTAAAAGGATTAAGAAAGTAAAATAACATGTGAAGAAGATGGTCTTGAAGAGTCCATGAAATCTGCTCTATGAGCGTTGATGAAGCTCTGCAGTCGTATCGGATCCTCATATGACTTTGTTTTATTGTTGTAAGTGACTTTAAATAAGCACGGAAGAAAAAGGCCATATCTGGCACCCATGGCACGAAGATCTGGCCGCATATGGAGGAAGGTTTTGCGTCTGAACGCTGTGGCTTTGGAATAATCTTGTGCAAAGAATAGTGTGGCACCAGACCATGAAGTTCTTTGAATGACCTTAGCCGCTGCCAAAACTTTTAATAGGTCGGTGTACTCTAGAAAATACAAGATGACGCCTCTCGGCCTCTGTTGAGATGCAGTGTTATTAGCAATCCGACCCAGCCTGTGAGCTCGCTGTATGTTCAATATGGTATCTTCAGGCAGGTGCAAGATCTTGGGGAGAAAGGATTTAAAGAAGTCAGTAGGATTCGTACCTTCAACTCCTTCCGCAAAACCATAAATGCGCAAGTTACTTCTTCTATTTCGATTTTCAAGGTCCTCAAATTGTTTTTGTAACGTTGAAATCTGAGAGTGCATGGCAGGTGCGCTTATAGTAACAACGTCCAGTGAGGAAACAGTATGTTCCACTGTTGTAACTCTAGCATCCAGCTGCAACCAATTGTCTAATAGAACCTGTAGTTTGGTATTAGTTTCCTCTACAAATGGCCTGAGGGCCCTGATTTCCTGTAACAATAACTCCATTGAGACTGGAGACTTTCTATTTGGGCAGCGAAGGAGGATCTTTCTTAAGGCGTTTCACATTTGACTTTCCTGATGGTGGATGTGTAGGATCCATATCTGATTTACCTTGGTCCATTACAATACCTCCAGATGCTTCCAATTTAGATGTGCAGAAAAGACCCTTGAATTTTTTATGAAAACACGTTTAGGTGTCAGAGTAGCAGAGAGGGTGCCCTTTGTTCTGCCCATCAATTTGCAATAGAGAAATCAGGAGGCGCGTAAACAACTTCAAAACAGGGGGAAAAGCAAAGGAAAACACACGCCAATTGAGAGAATGTATGGCAGAGCAGAAAAATGCAATTACGACAAAAACTTAGTCTATTCTAGGAACAGCTGAAAACAGTGAAAGACATGAACCATCCTAGACACATCCTTCAAGTGAATCGTCGTGATGCGTCTCTCCCTTCAGAAACAGAGACGCTATTATAGAACACATCCCAGAGGCAGGAAGTAGCCAATATAGGAAATGTACCTCATAAGACACTTGTAATAAAACATGAATAAAACCAGAACCTCACTGGCACACACTGTGAAGATTTTACAGATAAAAATGTTGTAATTGCAAGAAATGGTGGCCGTAACCTCATCACCACAGGAATGAGAAGTGAAGGTGAAACAGGGTCATGCGCCTCCTAAAACAACAACTGAGAGAAGAATTGCATAGTCACTAATATGTCCACCACACCACCAAATTTTGAAATGTAGACAGCACAATAACCAGGTTGTTGCAAATTAAACAGCTGAGCCAGGACACTGCTTGGAGAGAAAAGAGAGCTCTTGATTTGCGCTGGAATGGAAAAAATAACGGTTCTCAGTGCGTAATTCCCATGGTGCGCAAGCAGGGAAAGAGTAATTGGCAAAAGAACCATTGAAAAACTCCATGAGGAACAGGAGCTTTGTAGGCAGTGACTTATTGGCCACAGACTTCAGGGAAATTAGTAGTGCTTCATGAAATGGTGGCTGTAACAACAACCCACAGCATTATTACCAAATAAGGATGAAATAGGGTCACTGCATATCCAAAAACAGCAGCTGGGCGATGAAAAACCCTTCAAAAGCATAATAAACCGTTCATTGCTAAGCCAAAAAAAAACCACAAAAAAACGGAGTGCCTCTTGAGGAAGATAAGAGCGCTCGATCTGCGCTTCATTAAACAAAATGGCGGCGCTTCATGCGCGACCTCCGTGGTACGCGCGTTGTTAGAAATAAATGGCTGACAGTACCGGTATTACTTTCAGGAAGCGCAGCATCCTCGCGGGCAGATATTCAACAACCGGGGACCTCAACAAGAATCACGCTGCTCGATCCCTGAGCGCGTCGTCTCCTCGCCGGTCCGGGAGCCTCACATCGGCGCTGCCATGTTCGCCGGGCGCCAAGCCACGCCCCCACCCCCCCCCCCCCCCAAGTTTCATTTTTCAAAACATGGCAATTCGCTTCAGTCTCTTTCGCACAGGAACATATCCCCACCAAGGATTGACCAGCCACTTTATTCCTCTGGGTCTTCCGAGTGTGGGGGTACCAGATATGTATGGAATTCCAATTAGTTCAGGGTGTCCACAGATAATAAAGTGGTTGGAGTACATTTAGAAAATATTGAAAGCAAAATGCTGGTTTATTCTAGCTATAATAATTGTTGCAAGTAACACCCCTGGACTTTAGGGAAGCGTACCACAACCACATTTTTAAACATCTACACATCCTAAGGTTTCTATTGCTGGGTGCCTGTTGCCCTTGCGTTGATTGGCTGGCTGGGACATGTGCTGAACAGGACGATTGTCCGATTTTCAGGTTTTTTTAACGTAAAAATTTGTATTTTCTTCAGTCTTCTACACAGAGGAACATTTCTCTTACAGGGCTTGACCCAAATCTTTGTTCCCCTGGGTCTCCTGAGTGCGGGCTTTCCATGGGTGTGTGGAAATATGGATTTTTCTGGTCAGTTATGTCCCCTATCTTGGACCCCAACGGTTCTATGTGCATGTTACAAGTACATGTATGTTCCCTCCAGTTCCAGTTATGAAGACGCAAATACATGTGCGTCCACCGTCAACATGTCCTCTTTCAGATCCGCCATGAATGGGCTGGATATTCGATTCCTAAGTACGAAAGGCCACCGACTTTATATGGCTTAGTTACTCCATTTTTGCAGTTCAGGCGAGTAGGCCCTGATTCTGCCATCAAGCCTTTCCCTGCTTTCTGCCTCTGAAAGCTCCAGTCTGAGCCTGCATCTGTGACCATGAACTTTGTCTCATTCCCTGCGCGGCTCACGGTGCCTGACATCAGCTTGCTGCCTGCCAAAAACTGTATTTCACCTTCAAAATTATCTGCTCCGCTCCCTGCCCAATGCATTCCTGTCTAGTAGTTTAAGTAAACATTCTTCCAGTTACCGAGCAAAGGCCCGGCTTCTCTGTCTTTATGCAAGTAATTCATAGCCCTATTATCATGGAAGACTTCTGCCCTCGCATCTAGTGTAGACACTTAGACGCTTGTACACGCACTAACAGTCAGTATAGTCAGTATAGAATAAGATTCTACTCTAAGAGACCTCTCTCTTGGATAACATAGTTCTTTAAACATAGGATGTTAGATATGATTTGGGATTAGGTTGACTTGACCCCCCAGACTTCTTGTCTCCACATGTAGAGCTAAATGTCAAGTCCCCTTCACCCCCTAGTTGCACGTCAATCATACGTCATGCTGCTGCGCGCGCATTTCTGCCAAGTATTTCTGCTGACATTGCAAAATTCTTTCATGGAACCACCCTATTATGACATCATACCTGATGACGTTCTTTAATTACACCCAGTTACGCCCACTTTTGCTACGCATGTATGTTCTATCTCTACTATCAATTGTTACGCCTCTTGCATTTGCTTCACTGTAATGCCTATTGTATAAAAGTAATTACTTATCAATAAAGTATGTACTTCACTTCCTGAGCCTCCGTGGTGATGGAACCTGGAGTCCACGATTTCGAAATCGTCCATTGGAATAAAGCCCATTCCTAACCTCTAATATCACGGATTTTGCCTCTTATTTTACTGAGCTATTTTTATTGTTTTTCTGTATCAAATTAAGTCCCGGTAATTAAATTATTTACCACAGGTGCGAGCAGGGATTCAAATACTGGGCCTGGGATAGTTTTTGAGAGGGACAGGCCGATTCCATGGGGAACGGCTGCAGGTTTTGGGCCCAAAGTCAGCCAGCACCAATGGGAACCTACCAACCACAGACATTAATGTAACTTAGGGGAAAAGGCAGTGCTTAATTTGTCACCCCGTCTGAGATGGGTATGTCCAGACATGGGTCCTCAGCTCTCCCTGCCACTGGAGTCAAACTATCCTAGCTGATGAGGGGTAAAACCCCGAAACCGATCCTAGGATGCTTGTTACGAGCCCCGGGAGGACCAGGCCTGGCAGTTCGGACTGGACTGTTCCCATTGGGCAGAGGGTCAAGACTGATTTGCATATGCCTGGGTTCAAACTGGAAAGTCATGGGGAGCAAAAAAACTATGGATTTAGTCCCAGATCTCTGCACTGGGGTGAATGTATGACATTGTTCTGAGGTTCTGTCCATCAATTGTTCTTTTATAATTTGTGAGCGTGGCAGTGCCTGAAGCTCTGCTCAGAAGCCCGAAAAAGTCCAATTAAAAGTTGGCGCACCACATGCCAAGGCTGGTAGCCTTAAATCCATATCATGCCACTTTAATCTATTGCCAGACACTTTACAGCCCTTTAGCTCACTCTTGAATGTTCATGTTTTCTTGCTTTGAGACGGTTTTTGTGTATTTCTCTTCCTCAGTTTCTCCTATCTGTGTGTTTTTTTTCTCTCATGCTCTTACTGCACATATGATTCAGAAAAACAAGTGCCCGCCCCCCAAATTAAGTGCTGGTGGCCTCCACCAGCTCAAATTAGGCACTAATCACACCAGAAAATTCACAGTGATGTGGCATGCATGAATCCCAACACGTCTTATTGCCTAAAATCCCCTGCAAATGTCAAAGTATAGGTAGAAAACTCACGATTCAGTTTCTTCAATGCTCTTGACAAAAAACTCAAACATTTCAAGCAAATGTCAAAGGTAATTTCTCCAAGATCCCCACACTCCTCCTGATAAAAACTGGACAGGAATAGGCCAAAACTGTGACCCTAGGATGATCACACTGACACTTTACTAACGGACACAGTCAGAGTTGGCCTGTTATAATAGGCCCATCCCGACATGTGAGGCGCTGTTGTTACTAGTAGAACTGTGGGGATAAAAAATAAAAGAGCGCTTGCTTAACATCACGGCAAGGAGACAATTAACAAGACCAGGCAGATTTTACCTATATACACTGCCCATAGCAATATCTTTATATCTCACAATCATCCCCAATGAAGAACTGTATAACGAAATAAGCATTTCACCCAAAACAATAATACCATATCCTTACCCACCTTCTTTTGGTACATTTTCATCTTCCACAATTAGGATTTATTCAGATACTGAGCACAACGTGTCAGCTCAGCCCTTGCGTGATAAAAAGCTTTACAAAAGCTAAATCTATCACGCCCAGGGTCCCAGCAAATATTTGAAGCAATGGGCAGATCTCAAAAGTAGAAGTAAAAGAATTTGTGTGCTTTTGGTTTAAACAGCAAAACACACAAGATGATGGACGGAATGTTGCACATTGGCAAAACATTCACCCCCAGTCACAGATCTGGGTTTAATCCATCGTTATTTTGCTCACCACGCCACCCCAGTTCAGACGTGGCCATATGCAAATCAGTCTTGACCCTGTGCCTCATGGGAATAAGTCTAGCCCAAACTGCCAAGCCATGTCTTCCCTGGACCGGAATCAAGCATCCTAGGACCGGTTTCGGGGTTTCACCCCTCTTCAGTCAGGATAGCTTGACTCCAGTGGCATAGTGAGCACGGGACCCACGTCTGGGCATACCCTTCCCACATAGGGCAAACAGCAAAACACACAAGATGATGGACGGAATGTTGCACATTGGCAAAACATTCACCCCCAGTCACAGACCTGGGTTTAATCCATTGTTATTTTGCTCACCACGCTACCCCAGTTCAGACATGGCCATATGCAAATCAGTCTTGACCCTGTGCCTCATGGGAACAGTCCAGCCCAAACTGCCAAGCCATGTCTTCCCTGGACCGGAATCAAGCATCCTAGGACCGGTTTCGGGGTTTCACCCCTCTTCAGCCAGGATAGCTTGACTCCAGTGGCGTAGTGAGCACAGGACCCACATCTAGGCATACCCTTCCCACATAGGGCAAACAGCAAAACACACAAGATGATGGATGGAATATTGCACATTGGCAAAGTCTGTTTTACTGGTGTAAGAAAATCAGCAAGAAAAATAAATTAAAGAAGGCACATAATAAATAAAAGGAAAGCAAGAAAGAAGACAAGACAGAAGACAAGACAGGTGGAAAGAAATAAGACAAGACAGAATGAAAGCATTTAAAGAGACTGAAAGAAGGAAGGAGAGTAGGCGAGAAAGACAAAGTAAGAAAGGAGGAAGGAAAGCAGGAGAGAAAGAGAATGAAAGAAAAAGGAAAAAGAAAGAAAGAAAAAGAAAGAAAGTAGGTAGGTAGAAAGACAAGTGAAATGGAAGGAAAGAAGGGAAGACGAAAGAGAAGGAAAGAAAGAAGGAATAAAACCAATAAAGGAAGGAAAGCAAGAAAGAAGGCAAAGGAAGGAAAGCAAGAAAGAAAGCAAGAGAAAGGAGGAAGGGACAATAAAAAACAAAGAAAAAAGAAAATGAATGAAAGAAAGGTAAAACGAAAGTATGAAAAAAGGTAAGAATGAGTGAATGGAGAGAAAGAAAGAGGAAGCAATGAAAGGAAAGAAAGAAGACGTTAAGGAAAAAAGAGAAAGAAAAGTTTTTAAAAAGTGTTTCAAGTACTGACAATTAAACTTGATAAAGCCTGGTTTTCTTCATGGGCAATGTTTATTAAGAATTGTTAGTGAAATTTGAGTCCAGAATAAACGTGTCCTAAAAAATTGACGCATATGAATTTGCATGTATAATATCGGAGCTTTTGATAACTACAATCTGTTATGATATGAAATACCAGTAGTAAAATAGTAAACACAGGACAGTTAAAAGGGAATTTACAACAGCATAAGCAGGACCCAGGAACTGATTTAAGCGTTGAATATGGCCTGTGCGCCCCTCTGGTACAGTGTCCTACGGCCACACCAGACTCTAAATACAAGGTCTCGCCTTTGGGACCTTTTAAGTGTTTAGCCATGCAACAGTTGATGTTGCACTAAGGATATTGTGCTGCATAACTAAATACTTATAAGGTCCCAAAAGCAAGACCTATTGGCTATGCCAATGCTTGTATAACTGGTCAGGACGCCTCTCTTCGGCAGGGCGCTGAAAGAACTAAATGTGCGCCTTGTGAGAAAGGCAGTAGACAGTTTTATTAAAAAACAGGCGTTAATGCTCGCTCTGCGGAATGAAACAAGCGATGTTCAGGCATGAACGATGGCTTCGGGTGAATGTATCTTCTGCAATAACACCAATAATTTACAAGGCATAAAAACGTCACATGGAAATGGGTAAACATAAGAATGGTTGCAGACTAACTGAAGAGGAGAGTGCAAAAAAGTTACAAGGCTGCTCAAAGGCACTAGAATGTTACTAAGTCTGTTAGTCCGCAGGAGTATTATCAGTCTACCCAGCAAGGATGCTATGTGCCAGGACACCATAACTTAGTTAAATGACACAGGTGGACCGGTAGCCATTTTTTAAAAGTAAGTACTTTCACCTGAATCATGGCGCGAGCTAGAGGAAGGACACTAACCAAACATAACAATTAATCTGTGTTTGCTCCGTGCGCCCCAGAAAGAAAAGGAAGCGACGCATGGCAAGAGCTGCCAAAATTACAAGGTAGCAAATAAGAGCGACAATGATGTCAAAGAATGGCAAGAAATGAGTGGGTTGCAAGCCCATTACTGAACCCGAGTCTTGCAAGCAAGAGTGCCTGCTCACGCAGGCTCGACCTAAAAATTGCACCTAAAGTGTGTGCTTGCTATTAGTGACACTAAACTGTTGTGCACTGTGCCACCTTACTATTCTGAAGCACTTTTCACAAGTCACCATTCCTTATTTTGACCTCACTAAGCAGTTTACATGAAGGTGAAACCATTACAAACCCAGTCTCCCAAGAAGAGTTAACAAGCAAGCCCTTTTTTACAAGTAAGTACTTGCACCTGAATCACGGCGCGAGCAGCGGATGGCTAGATTAAGGACACTAACCAAACATAACAATTAATCTGTGTTTGCTCCGTGCGCCCCAGAAAGAAAAGGAAACGACGCATGGCAAGAGCTGCCAAAATTACAAGGTAGCAAATAAGAGCGACAATGAGGTCAAAGAATGGCAAGAAATGAGTGGGTTCCAAGCCCATTACTGAACCCGAGTCTTGCAAGCAAGAGTGCCTGCTCACGCAGGCTCGCCATATAAGTTGCACCTAAAGTGTGTGCTTGCTATTAGTGACACTAAACTGTTGTGCACTGTGCCACCTTACTATTCTAAAGCACTTTTCACAAGTCACCATCCCTTATTTTGACCTCACTAAGCAGTTTACGTGAAGGTGAAACCATCACAAACCCAGTCTCCCAAGAACAGTTAACAAGCAGAGCTAAATTTTTAGGCGTTGGTCGAATAAAACCCACACAAAACATAACGGACCTAATATAAAATAATCTGTAACCAATGTGCAACTACATAAATAACAAACAAGAATTTACGAAGCCAATATCTCTGCCTTGCGTAGTAAGTTGTTGTTTAGTTAAGAATGCCTTTCTTAAAGCCCACAGACCATTTAATTCTAGCGCCGTCATTCTGACTTGTAACTAGCGGCCCAGGCTGCCCACTGACTTGGAAGCTTTGCTTAGGAGGGTTCAGGAAAGTTTCTGTTGCAGGGAAAGAGAAGATGGAGAGAAAAGACAAAACTAAAATGAAAGAAAACACGAAGAACAGGAAAGAAAATAAAAGTGAGCGGGCGCGCGTCTGCGAAAGTGATCGCAGGGACGCGCTTTGTGGTGGGGTGGGGCAGAGCGAGGCGCTTGGGAGAGCGCTGTAAGGCTTTATATGCCATGACGGCCAGATGGAGGAAAGACAGATGACGGCTGCGCAAGTGCACGCGGTCGTGAACGCAAGCTTGAGGCCAGGAAAAGCCTATGGTAGCACTTTAAAAATCCACTAACTAAATGTCTCGCAGAGCAGCGCATGCGCTAGCTCAGCGAGACCTAAAAAGGCAACATCAAAGTAATGGTGTTGTAGTTTAACGGTCCAATTCACAAAACATCCCCTCCTTCCCCCTCCCCCCTCTCCAAGACTAGCTCTGCTTTACTCCTGAAAATTTTGTAGTAACGTCGGAGAAAGTGACTCAAATCACAAAAAGATAAGTCCCTTAATTTGCACTATAATAACCAGGTAGCTGCCGTTTCGAGGCACACCTTCCCTAATTTATTAAAGTGCGCTAAAATTTCTTTTCACAAAATTTGACACGTGTTGCCCAACGTCGGATAGCGTGGAAGTACAATCCTTGCTTAGGAAAAAAGTTCTAATTTTCTCAACTCAGCCCTTAAATGTGTTTATAACTGCCTGGCTATGGCTTTGATGCATGGTAAATGTGCGAGCCTTAGCAACGTTACTAAACTTTTGACAACTTCCTAGTGAGGTTTGTGTGCATTTAGGAGGCTGAGTTTTAAACTAACTCATTGATATTACAACATTGAAATGTTGGGAGCTCCACTGAAGACAATATAGTGGCATTGTTTTAAAAACGGACGATAAAAGCGCTCAGGGCCTTTAACAACCGTTAAAGCCCTTTGAAGTGGGCTATATGTCTAAAACGTTTGCTCCAAAAGGTTAGTCATTCGAAAAATGACAGCTCTTGACATATTAGTGAAGCGCATCTGTGGCACAGTTGGCAAAACATTAATGCGCTACATTTAACATCTTTGGCAAGATAACTGTTTTAAAACCAAGCCTTCTGACTCCACTCTGACTGCACTAGGAACTTATTAACAGTTTAGCTCCATTGCTAATGCTAATCCTTTTAGTTTCGATTTTACAAATACCATGAGGTTTGTAATCTCATTTTGTTTTCACCTGTGCAAACCTCCACGACCTGTCCCCAAAATGTTGCCTTCAGTGACTGTGGGGCACATTCCTTTGTGTCCTTTCAGGAGAAAAAGAGTCTACCTACAAGAGGCTGTTCTTCATTCGAGTACGTTCACTGTACTTCATTCGAGTACCTCCAAACTAAAATTGCTGATTGACTCAGCTTAAGTTTGAGGTCACCAGACCTGCAAGGCAATCCCGTCCGCAACAGGAAGTGCGTCAGCAGCCATCTTGTTGAGAGTGAGGCATATCATAAATAAGCTAGGAGAAGTAGACGTTTTATGTTTGGAAATGTGTCAACTCATAATTGCCTCTGTTAGATAAATACAATAATGGAAATTTATTAGACTACCCGTTACATGCAGTGGACAAATGATACTTTTTTATCCTGTTTTTTTAAATTTCTTTTCGGAAAGTAGGCATACCACTTGGAAGACTCACGGAAAAAAAGAAGAATATGTTTTAGCAACAACACGTGTTGCACCACAAATGCGGAATGCCTTCAAAGATTGGTGCCCACTTATTTTTATGACCTTCATTTCACTGAATAAAACGAATTGAGTCAACAATTCATAAATACAGTTAGCAAATTACCAATTATTTAACCTAATTCCTACATTTATTGCTTTCTGTGTAGCATCTTTATGGAAAGCAAAATAGCTCATATGCTCTTACAATGTCGTCTCTAGGAAACTCATTCAACTTTGGGTCAGAGCCACCGGTTTGGATGACAGGAAAAACACCTCCCTTAAACCAAAATGTTCGTTATTGATACCTTAGGAGAAAAGCAGAGCAATTGTGTTTTTAAAACTTGATCTGACACCAGAGAAGAAGATAAGGGTGATTTTGGGGGCACCATAGGGAGGTCTGCCCCTCGGGTATTTTGGGAAAGTGGAGCAGTCAGTTGACTGCTTGGGATTTGGGTGGTTTTTGGGCTACAGACGAAGCTCAATGGGTATATATGCTGCCATTTTGAGATGCTAGCCACCATTTTGTCTTGGTGACAGGGTGGCTGGTACCTGGTGTTAGCTTTTTTGTCCCACCCTCTTGTCCCTATATTTAGGCGTGGTGGGTATGTGTTCTTTGTTCCCATGCATTTTGGGGTTGGGCATGCTTTGTTGCATTCAGGTGTACAAGGAAGTGATTATGTTGTTAGGGTTGTCGCTTTGAAACAGGTGCATAGGCGGTTGGCAGAGAAGTTGCCAGGGTTCACTGAAGTTTATTGTTGTGGACACCGGTAGTTCAGACTGAAAGGGAGCGGGTAGGCAAGTTCATGCCTGGATGAGCAGCCAAGTTTAAGGTTAGGTAGAAAGTTTGGTGGGGATTAAGAGGTTAAAATATGTTAGGAAAGAGGGAAGTGATTTTATAGGTCTCAGTTGCAGTTGACCAGCTCTAGTGCAAACACCGTGCTGCTGATGGGGAGCGGGGTATTTAAGGTGTGGGGGTTAGCTTAACATAGGTGATTAAACTTATATAGTGAGGTTGTAGTTTTGTAAGGCACAGGCCTAGTTTGTTTTGTGATGTGTACCTGTTTCAAGGAAGCAGCCTTTTTTCACACAAACCTGGTATCCGTGGTTTGTGCGGCTCCTATCTTCCCCAAATAAAAGAAGCCTTTACAATGGTAGTACATGCTGCTTTTGCTATGGACAGCAGCGTTGTAAACATTTCCTGACAGGCATGCGTGAAATTCAATAGAATGACATTTTACAACTCAGTGCAAATTCCTCTGGGGCTGATAACGTCACTAAGCAGACACTGTGCAAGAGGGAGGCAATCGTATTCTCTAAACCACCACATTTAGAAGCAGAGTTGGGCATGTATGTGTAAAATATTAAACAGGGCGTACTTACCATTTGTGAATCGGGTGCAGTGACACCAAGGGCCCATTGAACTTTGTCAATTGTTGTATTTTACAACCACAGCATCAGTCAAAGGGGATCATTTCCTTGCTTACACAAGGGCCCATGGCATTTTTGCTATGCTACTGTTGTTACTAACTTAATATACTCGTTTAACCCCTTCGGTGCTCATGACGGAATGGTTCCGTCATGACCCACGGTTGAGCTGTGCTCATGACGGAACCATTCCGTCATGACCCCGCCCGCGCAAGATTCCGCCAGCACAGCGGCGGAATCTGCGCAGCATCGAAGGGGTTAACAATGTATTGGAAAAAGGAGAAGCAAATAAACACTCACAGTAAGCAAATAGTTTTGACAAGACCTCCCACCAACATACCCACATCTGCCACACCTCTCAAGTAAAATTACGTCTGTTAACCCTTCAAACACCCCCAACCCTCCATAACTCTATCTCATATACGCTTATTGAACAGAGAAGGTGATATTGTAATTTACTATTCGAACAATGACAATCACGGTTTTAAATCTGCAGCATTTCCTCTATACCCTTTTTTGTACAGGACCAATTTACAAACAATTATTGTGGACAGTGTATAAAAGATTCAACTAACAAAATAAAAATGATCAAGGCCAAACTGTTGGATCTAGAAAAGTAAAAACCAAGATTAACAAGCATTGGCAAAGTCAAACAGGTCTGGCCCTGGCTGTCAACCTTTCAACTTTGTCAATGCTTGTTTTGTTTGGTCATGGTTTTTGCAAAACTTTAATGTTGAGGGAGCTGTCAGAACCCTCGCCAAAATAATAAATATGTTTCAAAATGTCCACAATGTCATAGCAGTCCCAGGCACTGTAGGGAACTGTTTTTTTTGTGTGCAGATATGTTCCTTGAGAAAGGGAAGAATGCCATCCATCAATCACAGTTAAGTTAGCCAATGACTTAAGTGTGCTGATCAATGCCACATGCTGTAGTGGGTGAAAGTAAAGTGTGAATGACATATCAGACGAACGGAAGAAGAAGGCTGTCTGGAAGTAACTGTATTATACATAAGTAACTATACTATACATATAATTTTAGTAAAATCTAAAGGTCTTAGCTAACACCAGACCTAAAGTTTAGTGTGAAAGGGAATTATCCAATAGGGAAGAAGAGATAAAATATGGTTGCTGAATTCTTTCACGTGGTGCAATATGATGTGAACCGTAATTACGCTCATCAGCTCAGATAAAGATGTTCAAGTCCAGGGAACAAAAATCTACTATATTGCTTTAGCAAGTCACGAAACTGCATATGTGCCACACAATTAGGACAGTGTTTGATGCCAACAAAATGTGATTAGCATCTGTAAAGGAAGGTACCTGGGACATTTTCTGTGAGTATTATGCATAATTCAAGAGGACCTCCCCAGAAGGTACGGCAATGTCATCAAACTTAACAATCAAACAATGAAAGACTCATTATTGAGCAGGGAAAAGGTAAAGCCAATAATTAGGGGTCAAATATACTAGCAAGATGACACCAACTATGGCACAGTTACTTAAGAATCTCATTCATAATAATATTTCACAGCCCTCTTGGCACTAAACAATAAGTACATTAATCTGAAACCAAGGCAATAGTCTTGTTATCATAATTCTATCATAAATAGAAAGTTATTTGGGAAAATCCTACCTCAAAGGCGGACGGTTTGTATTTGTTTACTCCACCACGCTGACCTGCAGGGTTTCCTACTAGGATACCATCTTGTAAAATGTCATCCCTTTTTTACCCCAGATGGGTCCCAACTCTTCGGGTCCCTCTACCCAACGATGGTGAGAGATCGCAGCCTGTATCCAAGGGGCTCAAACTGTTCTTGGTATTAAGAGTTTGTTAATCATATACTTTCCTGTCTTCATTTTAATGCTTCGCTATGTCATGCTCATAGCACACAGGTCCACTGCACCCAACAATGGACTTAGGGGACGTGTCACTGTCTCTGATGTACATTTGAAATCACGCTGTGTAATGGTTTGCAAGGCTTCAATAGTTGCTGTCCTATTTCTCCATAAAGTACCTACACAAGATTGTCAATAAAAACATATGTAAAAAATGCTTATAGCACATGTCTGAATTGTAATGTGGTCTCAGTTATAGCAGTGGGGGCGGGATGAGGGGGGGGGGGGTTATAAATAAATTAAAATTGGGGGGGGGGGGGGGGGGAGGTTTATATAGCGCGAACTAGACCCGAGACATCAGGTATCAGAGCGCTTTACATGAGCACCAGTTTCGTTACAGATGGACAAAACATTTTTGGTAGGTATGGGGAAATTAAGTGATTTGTCCAGAATCACAGGATGTTGAACATCATTGCCGAGACTCGAACCCGGTTCCCCAGCTTGGCGGTCGACCCCTCTAGCCGTAAGGCTACATCCTCTCCAATCGAAATGGACTACTCTGTATCCTGAAACGGAACCGGCTCAAAGGAACTAGGATTGCTTCTGCCAAACATTTACCATTATTTGTGACAGTGGCTGAAGTACAAAACGAGTTTAACAAGCATTTTGCAGGAATTTCGCAATATGACTCCAGCAGGGCTACTTAAGATACGTACCATTCTTTTTTGATTGGCCAAAAAAGATACTGGTAAAGTATTATAAAATAAAGGTCGCCTGAATGCAAATAATGAAAATGTGGATGCAAGAATGGAAACTTAGTCAGAGAATGGTGAAAATATTTGCTACTAATATTATTAGGGGAGAGGAGTTGGCCTAACCTCGAATCTGGGTAACCGGGTTCGAGTCTTGGCAATGACGCTGAACATCCTGTGATTCTGGGCAAATCACTTAGTCTCCCCGTGCCTAACAAAAATGAATGTGTCGTCATGTAACACCACTGGTGCTATGTAAAGCGCTCTGATACCAGATACCGGGTCAAGTTCGTGCTATATAAAACTCTGTTAAAAAATATATATATATGTACTTGAATATAGAGGAAAGATTAACCACTGGGGAATAAGGCATGGTAGGTTAAAATCTGGCTTCCAGACAGTGAGAGCAGCCGGAAGCATTCTTAAGAACTTTAACTGTTGATGAAAGCTAGGTCTATGTAGGTCAAGTCCAAAATAACAAAGTGTGCATGTGCTCATTTGCAAATAAACACGTCTCCCCAATACTGTTGGCCTATTTCCAATAATTTGCTACTTTACTCCTTGGTTTTAAGGAGTCCAATCCTGGCTACAGCTGTGAAGATTTAAATACATTTAAAAAAAAACAAAGAAAGCAGCCATCTTTCCCATCTTTGTCTCTCGTTTCATCATTCCATGAGATTAGGAATCCAGACTCAGGCGTGACTAGCCAAAGCTGGATCTTCACAAGTGAAACCCCTCATCCTGGGCAGCATAGTATTGAAGATGTGGATCTATTGGAATGTCACCAAAAAAGCCACAAGTTAGGGTCTACAAGGAGTTCCATTTTGCTTCCATAGTTCCTTTTTATGAATCCGCTCAAAACTTAGTGTGCTGGTCCTGCTTCAGTGGTGGTGCGAAGGAAAAATGATACCTGTAGGGAGAGCTCCAATTAGGCATGTCATCTTGGAGCTCAGTTAGTTCCGACTCTAATAAACTATACTAATGAGAAAAACTCATGGTAATTCATAGTATTGGAACATCCCTTGGGAAGTCAAAATATTTAGCTTTTTGTAGAAAACCTGCCGACGTATGCTTATACTGTCTTGGATGTTTGCAGGACACTCTGGTACAGATAAGATTCAGGGTTCTCTAGCATTTGGAGATATTACTTAGTAGCTATTATGGGCCTTGGGTTTGGGTGGGGTTTTGGCGAAAACCCTTTGAAATTAAAAGTGTATTTGCAGTGTTCATTTTAGGGTGGCACTGGGTGGGTATGAGCCGGTGACAGTACTTATTTATTTATTATGGTATTTGTGGATTTAGCAGAAGGATAATGGGGCACCTTACAAAGAACAGATTAACAATTCAGATAATATTTTCAGACAAGTATAGGTAAGGAGAAATATAATGGTGTAGAAATCCTGGCATAAGGAACAGGGAAGCTTCAGAGGGAAACTAAGTGGGTGGGGTGTGCCTGGGACCTCTGTTAGGTTGATAGGAATTAGAAAGGGGGGCTACTCCAGGAAAGGTATTTTGAACAATAGATACATACCAAAGTTTTTCCTGAACAACAGTTTGCTAGCCTCTGGGTTGAAGTTCCAAAGCCAAGGGCCAGGCAGGAGAAACCTTAATTGATTGGCATTTTTCTTCTTGATTTTTAAGGATTTTAATGAGGTTGTTGTTTTTCCTCGTGCCATACTTTTACCTCCTGAGGTATGACGTTATTCTCGGAGGTAGAGAGGAAGACCTGCGTGGATGGTGTTGTGGCGTACACAGGCAAATGTATTAACTGATGTTGTCTAGGATTAAGGCGAACCAAATTATGGTTGGGGAATCTCAAACAGGAGCATTTTGTGTAGAATTATTGAAGTAAGGTTGCACGTGGGAGGTCCCTGTGGTTGAGCTCTATGTGGGGGCAGGAAATTAACAGACAAAAGTGATGCTGTGGCCATGAAGACTAGGCATAGGGTTGAACACCTGATATGGGCAAGGTGCCTGAGAATATCAGAGAAAAGCAAGAACATTGTTGGATGTGAGATGTTTCAGGTAGGCTTTATTTATGTCAAAGCAAAAAGTTAAATACCATGATTTGAGGTTTCTTTAAAGGATACGAGAATTGAAAAGGCAACATCTCAGGATATTTGAGGAGGCACAATATATGATAAATATTTTTCTGTGTAGCAGATGCCAGACAGTAGAAGCATGCTTGAATAAAAACGTTGCTTCATATACGAGACTTGCAGCATTATCTAAGAAGATTTTAGTGTATAGATGGGGGACTGGAGGTGGGTGAATCCATACCGGTGAGAAAGTCCACAAGTAACACAAGCTATAGTATTGCAAAGGTAAGTTGGATAAGGAGTCAATACATTTGTTACGGAAGGCTCTGTAATGCCGATGTCGGCAGTAGCCCAAGTTGATCCTGAAGATGAAGGCACATTTTAAAGTTTTGCATTTCAGCGCCATAAGTGGAAAATCATTTACATTTATGAAGGTAGTGTGAATCATGACTGGACAAAGACCTATATGCAATTTTGAGACTTACAGTTAATTTAGCCAGGTCCCTACAAAGGATCCGCCATTTACCTGCTGCTCTTTGGTGAGGTGCTGTTTGTAATAGACATGGAGAATATTGGAGCACATACTGAGTAAACATTTCAGTTTTGTTTGGCAGTCTGGGTTATGTGGCAGATGTGTAATGGAAAGCTTCAGACGTCAGGGTATGGAAGAGAAAGAGGACTATGTTATGGTATGCACGCAGATGTAGATGTTGATGCTCCACAGGTTATCGGTGATTAGCTTGTAGGAGGTGTTGGTTTCTATGGCTCTTCTATTGTTGTTAATATAGAGCAATTGTTGTTTGGCAAAGTGACAGAATTAACTAAGATTGTGGTGGCGTTCAGAAATCCAAAAATATACTTTAAGAAATTATCAGGAAAGTGAACGTTAATGCTCATCATAAGATTACACCCTATCCAGATCAACCTGAATTAAAATGGTCCTTCTTCAAAGTAGTCAGAATTATTTGCAATCCTCAAAGAATGGCAATCCTCAACATCATTTCTAGGGAACACGGTTGATAGTCAGCTACAGTTGCCTTAATGACTTACTTTAAAAGCCTTGCACAGAGAAAGATCATATTTGAACTGTGTGATACTAATGTTGGATACAGGCTGGTGTAGTTCCCAGGATTGATGGACCGAGAACACTTCTTTTGAGTAAGGAGGTAACCTTTCAGGTCAGTGTGCCTATTCTTTTGGCAAATGCCACATTTACATGAAGGTAATTGTGAAATTTCATTAAGAAACCATTAACATTCATAATCTTTCTCTTTGTGGGTGGTGAGATTATGGAACGGTGTATAAGTGAGGAGGAGATAGGGTGGCAGCCTTGCCTCCAAAGAGGGCAAGTTCACTGGAGTGAGATGAGAGGATTAGGGATTTGATACCAAAAAGATGAGTTTCCACATGTTTTAAGGATATTAATGTGGCAGCATTGAAACCGTCTGGGTTGAGTTCACCAAAGAGGAAGAAGCCAACTATGGAATTGGTGGCCAAGAGAGGAGTTTTTATTTTGCTCTCTGAAAAGTGGTTGAGACCAGTTGAGACCAGTTTCAATGATGCGATCATTTCTGGAGAAAAGTCTTGCTTACTTCAGCGAAAGACATTAATGCACGCAGAAGAGTACCATATTGACAAGATGGATGCCACTGGTTGAAGACCCACTTGAGATCAAAATAAAAGAGTGACAGCAAAACTCCCCAGTACAGCGACCAGTATCAGACATAAGGAAATGATCATGACAGCAGTTAAATGGGTGTTGGAGTGTGGTATAAAACTAAGCCTTTTTTCTTATCTGGAAGTGAGGACTGAGAAGTGCAGAAAAATCTTGAAGAATTAAAAATAGTTTTCTGGCCTCGAGTAATGAAAGTGAAAGCATTTGCAAAGTTTAAAAGCAGTAACCAGTATGGGAATAAGGAATTGCATAATTACATGATATTTGTCTTTTTTGGTTTAGGTGTTGTAGTGTATGGCAATACAATCAACAGAAAAAAAAACATAAGAAAACAGCAAACGGTATATGTACTCAGTGTGCATGACAATCCCATTTGCATTTGCCAGGAGGATCCGACCCTCCATACCATCTCTCCAGACTCGACCCTTCTAGTCAGTTATCATGGAATCATCCAGGCCCTTAATTGGACGAAGGAAAAAGTCTCAACTCCCAGGTGACTAGTCCCCTGGCTTGATCCAAGAAGCACTAAGGTGGATCCTCTGCCCCTCCCTCCCCCACCAATGGCTTCCCCTGTGAAGCAGTGTGCGCCACCCCCTGTGACTGCGAACCCTAAGCGCTACCCCTATCCATCTACGTTTGTAAGACTTCCAGCATCGTGGCCCAGGCCTCTAGATTGTCCTGCAGTTTTTCATCAAGGCGTGTAAGTTTCATGTGTGTCTTCTCAGCTAGGGCCCACTCAGTAACGTCCTTCACCCATAGCACCAGAGAAGGGACACTTTCACCCAACCAACCCATAACCACCCGTTGTTTGGCCAGCACCAGGGACTTGGGTCGCTTTACAATCCCCAGTAAACACACTTGGGGTGACATCTCAAAAGGCAATGCTGTAGCTACATGCAACCATTATGCCACATCCGCCCAGTACCTATGCACCCTGGGACAAGCCCACGCCATGAGCAAAAGGGAAGCATTTTTACCTCCGCATCTAGGGAAGTCCGCTTCCCTATCCTTGTACATTCGACCAAGCTTGACCGGGGGCAGGTACGCACGGTGTACATCGTTAAAATTTATCAGCTTCGCTTGACCAGCTCAGAAGTTACACTCCACTCCCTGTCCATCAGTGGGAGCTCCAGCTGCTCCCCCCAGGCTCTACGCGCCGCCGGTTCAGCTGTAACTCTATCAGCCTTAAGAAATGTGTACAGTACTGTCACCATATGCCGTGGTGCCTCAACTGTGAGCAACAACTGCAGCGTATCTGTCTGTCTGGGGGTTGTGGGGAAGTCCGTCCAGATCTCAGTCACGGTACTCGCCTGTCCCCCCCCCCCCCCCACCACTGCAAATAGTGACTGTGCGCTTACACACCTCCGCCACCTGTAGCAGCAAATAGGGGAAATACATCAGCTGCCTTGAGCCCCTCATGAGTAATGCCAACAACTAGTGCACGCCACACATACCCTTCACCCAGCTGTCATCCTTCACCACCCAGTGTGCCGCATGTTGCAGTTAAGAGGCATAATAAAAGAGTTCCAGATCCGGGAGGCCCAAGCCACCCTCCAAGATATCTCGTTCGGCAAGGAGCAATGTTATTCTGCTCCTCTTCCCTGCCCAAACCAGGGAGACCATAAGCATATCAAGGGCTTTAATAAGACTACAGGGCAGAGTATAGAGCGCGTTCTGTATGATGTATAAACACCTAGGTAGGAACACCATTTTTTGCCTTTGCAAACCTCCCCACCATCGAGAGAAGTAACGTGTTCCAGAACTGCACCGATTTCGTGAGGCCACTCACCAGCGGGTCAATTCTATGTTCCCGCTGACTATCTAACGTATGTCTAACCATAATACCTAAATACTGGAACACCTTAGTCTCTCATCTCAGCCCCAGCAGGGCTAAATCCCCTTTCGGGATCCCTTGAAGTGCCCAAGTGGGAAAACCAGGGACTTGCGTCTATTTATATGTAGGTCTGCCCCCACACCAAAATCCTCCAGTCAGGCAATCAGCAGAGGCATCACCTCATAGGGCGTCAGAGGGAGAGCAAAACATCATCCGCATACAGCTAAAGAAGAGGCATGATATCTCCCACCCTGATACCAGACTCCGCCATCTTGCAGCGAAGCCTCACCGCAAGGGGTTACAGCGGCCGCGCAAACAGGAGCAGGGACTGGGGGCAGCCCTGTTGCATGCCCATCTGCAGCTCCCACCCATCGGGCACTACCCCACCACTACGCACCCTGGCCTTGGAGGCCTAATGGAGAAACCTAACCCATTAAATGAAGTTGGGTCCGAAAACCCATCTTCCGGAGTACCTGCATCAGATATGTCCATTTGAAGGTATCAAATGCCTTGGTGATGTCCACCGACCCCAGGGCTAAATCATCTCCACTACAGTGCACAGAATGCATCACATGCAATATTCTGCGCAGGTTGAGAGCAGTGCTATGTCCTGGCATAAAGCCACATTGATTCACATGTACCAGGGAGACCACTGCACCCCTCAAGCGCTCCACCAGCACCTTGGTGTCTGCATTAACCATGGTGAGGGGCCAGTAGGTCGACAGACACAGCTCATCCCCCCCCCCACCGGGCTTTGGAATCATGCAAATCACTCTCTCCTTGAGTGCGGGGTGGAGGGGGGACCCCCCCTGTCCCTAGCCTCACCAAAAACCTCAAGTAAGGGCACTGCCAGCTGCACCTCATAAGCTTGGTAAAACTCCACTGGAAAGCCATCACCACCTGATGCTTTGTCTCGGTTCATCTTGCCCAAGGCCTCCTTCATTTCCCCAATAGTGATGTTCATGTCCAACTCCTCCCTCAATAGAAAAGGCAACACCGGCAGTTCCACCCCATTTAAGTAACCAGTCACTACGTCGGGGGTCAGCCTCAATGCCACCTCCCCAACACCATATAGCTTGCGCAGGTGCTGCCTCAATGTATTGTTGATAACCAATTGGGAAAAAGCTAGTGACACATCTTGCCTCCGCAAAGCCACTATGGGCGTGCTATTCGTCCCTCGACTAAGCAGCCATGCCAACAGTTTCCCAGGTTTATCACCCGCCTGATGCAGCTACTGTCTGCACTACCATCTCCTCAGCCTATCGAGCCTATCCTAAGTGTCTCCAAGGCATCTCTGCAGTGTCACCAGCGTGCCCCTCAATTCCCAGGGAAGCAGACTCCCCACGCTGGGCCTCAGTGAGTTTGCCCGCTAGTTCCGTGAGCTCTCTCTGCAATTGCCTTCTGATACCACACACTTGGTCAAGACACTTCCCCCGGATCACAGCTTTCTGTGCCTCCCACTCAGTACCCCGCTGTCCCATAGTACACCAGCCCCAGTTACCCCCCAGATACTAGGAGATCGCCTTCCCGATCGCGTGCCTGAATGTGGCATCTTGCAGGGCTTCTGCCTGTAGGCACCAGACCGCCCCCATTCCGGGAGCCCCGCACACCCCCCACCCCAAGAGTAGGGAGGAGTGGTCTGACAGATATCTGCCTAAGTATGCGGCTGACTGAATTTCCGCCGTTATGGTCGCTGTCCCCAGAGCGGGCTCCAGTGTGCTTTAGGTGTCATGAGTAGCTGAATAGCAGAGCTCCTTCCTAGTCAGGTAGAGGTCCCGCCATATATCCCCTGCACCCCAGATTGTGCATAACTGCTCTCTGGGACTCTGTCATACCAGGTTTGGTGTGTGCACAGGGAGGATTGCCTGTCCATATCTGCACCCAGGACACAGTTAAAGCGATCCGCCATGTTGTCCATCACTAATGTCAACCGGTGCAAAAAGAACTTCTTGTGGTCCACAATGGGGGAACACACATTCAAAATGGTCACATTAACTCCATCTAGCGCCCCCTGCACCAAGACTTACCACCCGGTCTGGTCGCCTCAGAGTATACCACAGGTAGGAAAGCAACCTGTGCCTCTTCAAGTAACCACCCAGGCCCCTAACATTCCATGTGACTATTTTACACGTGCGCATCTTACCATCCCTCAGCACCTGCCGGAACCCTTCTCCCAGAGTCTGGCTGTCCCCTCTTCCAGGGAACCCTGCACCTCTTTGTGGCCTGACATTACACACAACATCAACCTTTTCCAAGCAGTAGCATGCACCTGAATAACACCCCAAACTCTCCTGTGCGCAACCCTCCCCCCTTTCCACCTACCCCACCCTGGGCTATCACCAAACAACAAGAAACAAACATATAGCATCGCTCACCATTCTATACTATGAGAAGCACTGGTACACCTTTCCCTAGTCGTGTCTAGCCTTCACACAGACAACTACACTACTTCTTCACAATGCGCAGGAGCGCATCAATCCAGCACTACTCCCCCCAAACTAGGGCGGAGCCTCACACCAGGTCTCACTCCAGCTGCCCTACCCAGCCCTACATACTCTCCGTAGCTTACAGTCATAATAACACAGTGTCAGGTGAAAAAGAATTAAAAAGGAAGAACAAAAAAACATAAAATCTCCATCATTGAATCAATACACCCCACCCTTCACACAGTTCACTGAGGAGCCCCATCCTGCCGCAACTGTTCCTTAGCTCTGGGCTCCAAAGTTACTTATACACCAGTGTCATAGACCAACCACCTCCCACCGAGTCTGCTGCAACCTCACTCAGTTTGTAGTTCAGCAGTTCTTGAGGGGGTGGGTGTAACAACATCCATATCACCCCTCAGAGTGGGAGGGGGGGCAAGTTGGTACCATCCATCTGTTCATCCATCAGCCTACCATCCTCCTGCACCAGTATTTAAGGAATCGAGCAGCCTCCATCCGGCAAGGCAGCCCAGAGTATGCCTTCGCCGTGCCGTTCGCATTCTCCCAGACCCTCCTCAGTGGTTCGTCCTCAATGTCCCTCGGTCTCAGATCGGCACCTTGTCCCACTGTTCCAGGCATTCCCAGACATCTTTAGGCCATTCAAAGAATTGCGTTTTTCCCTGAGCTACCACCCTGAGCTTTGCCACGAACAGCAATATGTAGGAGAGATCCATGTTCCGCAGCTTCTGCTTGACCTCCACAAACGATAGTCTTTGGGCTTGCACCTTACGTGTGTAATCCAGGAAGATGGCAATGTTGTGGTTCTCAAATTTCAAGCTCTCTGCCTTCCTGGCAGCTCTGACAATGCAGTGGCTGTCGAGTAGTTGAAAATCCACGCAATGACCGCCTGAGAAGCGGTGCCTTGGTGGGGCCTCAGTACCAATGCCCGATGTGCCCTCTCCACAGCAAACATCGGGGACAGACCCGCCCGTCTAAGGGCGTCAAGGATCCACTTCTCCAGAAACATCTCGGTGGCCACTCTTCAGCACGTTTCAGGAACCCTACCAGGAGCAAGTTGTTGTGCCTGTATCTGCCCTTAGCATCCTCTGCCCTATTCTCTAAAAATGTAAATTGATACTTGTATAGCGCACTACTCACCCGCAAGGGTCTCAAGGCGCTTGTACGAATACCGCTGAGGAACCCATCCTGGCTTTCCCTGTGAGGCGTCCACTCCTGGGCACCCCCAAGGTGGAGGCCAGGCATCCTTAGCGTTGTGGGGGCCCTCCTCAAGCGCCTTAGTAATAGCTGTGAGGTGTGTGACTCATTGTTTGAGGGTGGCAATATCGGACAGTGTTGATTTTACCTTCCAGAGCAGTGTGAGATCCCTGAATTGCCTCAAGTAGAGCTGGTCTCGATGGTTTCCCTTCTGCGTCAGGGACCAGGGGTCCCATCTAGCACGTGCTGTGCATCGTCAGACCTTGCGGCAGAGCATATTGGGTGATGGCGTTGGTCTGTTGGCCCTTACAGGCTTTATCTTTTCCCATATCTGGACTAGTGACATCGCTAGCAATCTCTCTCAATGGCCTCTTGCCCAACAGAATTCTCTGTGCTTACAGCAACCCTGGCGTCTCAACATCCAACCCAGTCTACCACCACTTGAAACACCGTGGTGCCTCCCTGAAGCCCGATCAGGCTTCAACACCCCCAGCACCGCCCAGAAGCAATGCATACTCCAGAGCCGGGCTGCCTCTAACCGCAATGGCATACAGTTGGAGGATACATCCTAATCACCGTTTGCCCCTGTGTGCAGGCTATAGCACCCCAGCTGTTAACTGACACATAAAGCCTATTATTGTACTGTGGATTTGTAAATAAGAGAAACTCATTTAAAATTCCATTTTGTTTAATACTTTATCCAACTCCCAAACCAAATTTCCAGTGTTGTTTGGCATTATCAAGTATTCTTTCTGCTTCAAAAGCGAGTAAAATAAAGGGGGTATCTCTGCTAGAGTACCAAGGAAACCCTGAAAATATATATGATTTTCAAGGTTAATAAAGTACCCTTCAATGGTGTCAAATAAGAGAAGTAATCCATAACAGACCACTCCTTTTTGTAATCTGGTAAAAGAAGAGACTATGTAATTTTTATATTTGCTTTATTCTCTATGCTCTTCAGTATGCTGGGGAAACGGCGTGGTATTTATGGCCTATATCTTGACCCTGGTGGTGCTGCTGATCTACTGAGGGCTCCAAGGCTACTCATCAAGTTTCAGCGTTCATGCTTTGGTGTTTTCTCACTAGTACCTAAATATTCCCAAGTGAGCTAAAAATTTGAGATGGTCACAGAAACCCGTCTTCTTTTGTTACCCAAAAAGGTAACTCAAGGCTTTAAAAATGTCAAGGACATATTTCTTCCATTTAGGAGACAGTGAATAGGTTTCTGCACTTAGGGCCTTATTATGAGCACGGTGGTCCCAAGACCGCCTTACATGTGGTGGCAGTCCGACCACCGCAACCTCGACGGTCCGACTGCCCAATTCTGACCCTGGCAGAACACAGCCACCACTGCCAGGATAGTGGATCCCGAAGCAGTGTGGAAAGCGGTGGAGAATGGAGGAGGTGCTGATGCCAGTACTGCTGTGCCTATTCCGACCTTCCTTTACGCCGACCTTTTCATGGCAGGGATTCCGCCATGAAAAGGGAGGCAGAAAGGCAGGGAAGGGGCCTCAAACAGGGCCCCCAGACGTTTTCAGCCATTAGGCATTGTGGCTTGGGGCACATGTTGTGCCCCTCTATGCCTGCATTGTCGTGCACGCACTGTGTGCCATGCACAACATGGTGCATTTTAACCGTGCGTACACGACAGTGCAGGCGCTGCAGTGTGACGGCAATGCTTTCTGGCTCATTCTGTGAATCGAAGCATGTCACCGCTGCGAGGCCGCCGCTGGCACACCACCGGCCCATCGGTCAACTCAGAATACAGTGGTTAAGATGCTGCTGGCTTGGAGGCTGTCTCCCGAACTGCGATGCCGCAGCCTAGCGGTCCGACTACAATGGTCAGAATCAGGCCCTTTGTCTATATCAATCCAGAATTTTCTTCATAACCAAGGAATGTTAATCTACTTGAAGACGCAAAAAACCCAGTTTCCGCAAATCAGGTAGAAAACAGTGTTTTTAATGTGTTTTACTGCTGTAGCTATGACAGGCACATGCATACAGGGGAAGTCTCGATCGTTTTCAATTTGCGAAACCAGAAGGCATGACTTACAAATGATATGCTTGATAGTAGGGTGGCACGTCTACTGCAGTTTTCTACGGTGTCTCTCCTTTGTTATGGTATTGCATTTAATGGAACATGGTTTGTCTGAACACTTTATATAATTTCAATGTGGGCTCAACAGAGCCCCATACTTTGCTTTTAATACACAGGAAGAACAGGCAAAGAAAAAAAAGAAAAAAAAATAATCAAGTTTCTGGTGTAAATTACAAATAAAACAGAAAGACTGGATGCATTAAATATGCATTTCTCTCAAAATATAAATGTTTAAGATAAAAAGAAAATTATGGGAGGCCTATCTTTCACAAGACTGCGCAGTGCTCAGAACCCTGTTCATGCAAATAGACACAAAACTACAAAGCCGAGGTGATTAAAAATAAGTGGTGATGGTAATATATATAGGGACAGTGACTCTGTAATTCGACTTTTATCAGGCGATGTTTCAACCAGGGCGGACTAATCCAATGGTCATCATCAGGGTAAAAACAAGAGGTTTTTGGAGTATCTGGTAATTCTATTGAGCGAAGGACTGTAATAGAAGATTCTCTGAAATTAACGTAAGAGCATATTTGTCCAAACAACGTAAGGAGTTCAATGCCATAATGACAAGAACATCAGATATCTAAAACGAAATTTAAAGTTCCTACACATACTCTCGGCTAAAGGGTAACAACGCCTTAAATGGTTTGGTATGGTTTAAGTGAAAAAGAGTAGTCCAAATGTAGCGAACATAAAACTATTTTCTTAAGAGTTTGTTTAGTAAAAAGTGTTCTTATTAGTCTTGAATATCCAGAAAGATGTAATTTGCAAAAGAGCTCTCTCTGCCTTTACAACGTATGTATAAATGTAGCAGGCTTCATTCAAATTTGTTCTGCGTTATGTGTTTTTCTCCAATATTGAGATCATTCTTCTACAACAAGATTAGTCATTATTTCTTTGGTTAATATTTAAGGGTACATGTGTTAGCACCAATGGCAGAGATATCACCAAACATAATCCATGCATGTATGTATAAATACATATTTGGGGTATTCGTATAGCACGAACCTAGCCAACAGGACATTCGAACGCTGTGCAGGATCAAAGATTTGACAGATCAGGCTGCAATAGGTGCCTGCTTGAGAATGCTGGAGAAGGTGACGCAGTCTGCACAAGTTTCGACACACCTGTTCAGATGATGAACAGGCTTCTGCAACGAGTAGCTCGTGAGCTACTGGTAGGTCTCCAGTTACCTGTGAGTAGTTCTCCTGTGTGCAGCCCAGCCTACTAAACTAGAAGCTTTTTCTTGGTTAAATTAATATATGTATACCAGAATTGAAAAGTGAGTATGCAAGATGAAAATGTGTGTATTTTCAAACCTCATAATATGCATACTAAATTTAAAACTGATATTTGAATGATAAATCATGCAGCATTGGGAAATGTATTACTAATATTATTGCCTTGGTATGGTTACCTTGGTGCCAGGGGCATTGCAGTTGTGGCGCTTACGTATCACCCTTGTAGAGAGGGTCAAGTTTTTTAAAAACAAGTATTTACATAATTTCTGGTAATCCCGCACTGAGATGATCACAGATGGTAATCTTGCATAGGGTGGGCATTAATACAATTGCTTCTTATGTGTATAGTACTTATGTTATTCGTAGCTCTTGATAATTACTACTGTAAAGGTTGGAGGCCCTTAGCACAGAAAGTACAAATAAGGACATCCTTATTCAGTTTCTGAATCCAAGAATGGGTTGTGTCTTGTCCTTTTCCACAGCTAATTAAGTCTTAAATCCTGTATGTTGGTAAGATGAGGTGGCACAGAGCAGGTTAGTTCTAGATGTTGCTTATCTTAGAATTAAATCCACTGGCTTGTGCCCTTCTCCCGCCATGGCACAAGTGCAGCTCTCACAATGAATACAGCGGAGTCTCACGGTGGAGTGCATGATGCCAATGGCTCACTCGGCAGCTTCATAGCAACGCAGTGATTCCCTGGACATGCCTCATTGTGTTCTTGTGTGGAGGAAGATACCCACAGAGTTTCCAGGCATTTCCCTGGAGCTTCAACCTTCGCCTGATTGATTCAAGAGCCTACCTACAAAGAGTCTTCATTGAAAGGTCCGATTTAACAATATGCCAGAGTTTAAAGGGATCTACATACCTTATTTCAATTTTTGGCCACTTAATGAGGTCATGCCATGACTAGATCATTACTACACACAGTAAAATATTCTTTAGACCTACCCTTTCACATTTATTTCAAAATTCCCTTCCATCTTTGTTGAAAACGAGTAAGGTTGACACATATATGCCTACGGCTATGCCATCCTGAATGCACCCTATCTGGTCTAAATTTGAAACATATATCATGTGATTGGCCAACACATTTGAAAGTGAATGAGTCTAGTGCCCAAACTCAGGCAGAGAGACAAGTATATGAAGTCCACGGATAGAATGTAATGAATCTGAAGAAGCATTTATTTACAATCACAGTGCGACCAATAACGTCATAATGTATGGGTGATACATAACTCATGTGAATCATAAGCTATGAGCACCCTTTCAACATTATTAATAGAATTGCTGTCAGCAATCAGGATAGAAGAGCTCCTTTATTGGTGCATCAGCCTTTATCACATGTGAAAGCATTAAAGCATTAACCCCCTGCCTTTTCCTTACTTCATTGTGCACTGTACATTTCTGTATACTGCATAGGTCCTATGTAAACCAACCCTTGCTAAAACGCAGTCTCCGGTCCAAACCAATCCCCTAGAGGCAGCGCAACGTTAGAGGAAAGTGCACACTGTTTCCTTGTGAGGCTACAGATTGTGACACTAAAGACTGCAAATCATCGATTTTTCTACAAAGCCAGCTTTCATACATAACTCGTGATACATTAGTACACAGATTTAGATCGGATGGCATCTGACCCGAAGGTTTTAACAAAACTAATAAAACTACAGTGTGAGGCTACATTAAAGTTAACAGAGCAATATGGTTTAACCACCCCCTCAACCCTTCACCCAACCACATATTCATACATTTACCTGCTCACCTGCCCATTCAGTCACACATTTATCCTTTCTCCAAAACACCTATTCTTTCACTTAATCACCCATCCACACCATGATACACAATTACCATGCAATACACAAAATCTCACCTATTAATAAACTTTATTTTTAAAAACAGACCTATTCAGTATGCATATATGTTAAGGTATTTGTAAAGCATCAATCTAGATAGAGAGCTTCCGAAAGAGTTTTACTTGGAAGGAGAGGTCTGTGTCATGGGTGAATCCATTTGATTTTGCATTTACTATCAGCAGGGCGAAGAAGCTGTCCAGGTTAATTACGGATAGCCAGGCTTGTATCTGTGTATGTTCGGTGTAATTGACAAGCAGGAGACATCTGTCTTGGTTGGATTGAGCTTTAGGTAGGATGAGGTCAAGACAAGAGTTTTGTCACTGGATGACATAGACTGAGAAAATTTAAGGTAGAGATGGTTGTCATCAATGTACTAATGGATACTAAAGCAGTCTTCAGAAGTATGGTTCCATGTGGAGTTTGAAGAGAACGGGGATGAAGATGATGGTGGACAGGATGGAGCCCTGGGGTACTCCGTAGGAAACAAGGATTTTCTACATCTTAACACTCCCATCTGTAAAAGCTAATGATGGTTGACAAGGTAGCACATGAACCACTGCCATGTAGCAGAAGGAAATGCATAGTTCTATGACATGGATCAGTGCTTAGTGGCACCCTATGTTTGAGGGTCCAGGAAGGTCACGTAGGATCAGGAGGCTGGGTTCATTCTTGTAGGTGATTAGCATCACACCATTGACTACTTGAAGGGTGCCTGTTTCCATGTTGCAGCATGGTCTGAAGCTGGACTCTTGGTCCTGTTCAAGATTATTCTTGCAATTTGAGCTTGTATGTGAATGGAGATTTCTTTCTCAACTGTTTTAAGATGAAAGGTAGGCGAGTAGTGAGGGAGAAGGCTGCAAGATTATCTGGGTCCATGGTGGTTTCTTTCAACAATGGGGGGAGTGGGGGGTCTGTCCTGTTTTGAGATGGTCTATGAACGATTCTTGAATGAGTTGACAATATTGAGAAGGGTAGTGAGGGATCCCCAAAGAGGAATTTCATGATATATGATAATTGCAGAATGTTTTCTTTGTAGGCGGTGGTCCTTGAGGGAGTTAAGGATGTCAGTGACTGCATCTTACAAGACGAGATTACAGTCTGTCCACTTGAGGATGGACCAAAGGGAATTGGAGGCAGTATGATTTTCTGTTGTGTGCTGTTGATGTGGGCTAGGATTTTTTCTTCTTAGTGTTTAAGAGATGGATGCTGTTGTAACGCTACACCAGTGAGATTTAACATTGTTTTATTTATTATTTTGTTTCCTCTATGTATGGACTTGATCCCGAGGGACTGCAGAAAGCACTTTTACAGTACATGCACAATGGCCACATGTTGCACCTTGGGATGCCCAGGCCACTTTGCTTAACCCATTCTGAGAGGAAGTGGGAAAAATCTATAGCTACAAATTTGGAAGTCTGTCCATTTTTTGGAAGTCAATAATTAGAAAACGAGAACAGACCACATCTTGTACCAACTGTCCATTGCCACCAGTTAATAGGATAGAATCTGAAAACAAATCGTATGCTGTCTATGAGTTAAAGTGAAGTAAGTCTGGCCAGCCAGTTAGCTTACGTTGCATAGCTATAAATTCTATTGTAAACAAACAGTATTATCTGAAAATCCATTACAGTCTGGATCTGAATTGTGTACTTTCTGGCTTTTCAGGGCCTTAAAAAGGTCCAAATTCAAGGCATCCTCCTTCCTCTATGTTGAAAAACGAGGCAGTATCTGTGAGGCCTGCACAAATAACATGTCTACATTTGTCCTTCACAGGGAACCAAACACCCCATTGTAGCACTTGACTCTCGGAGGGCAGCGTTGCAGAGCAGTCTAAGGCTTACTCAAGGGAGGTGGTGTGGGCTAGTAATCGCCATTTACCAGTACGCAGGAATAACACTCAATAATTGATTATCCAGACTTTACTTTGCTTTATAAAAAGGAAGAGTATATTTATTACACACACACAACTCAATACTATTCATCAATTTACAAATGTAAATAAGCAATTGGAATTACTTCATGACATTGCATAACATTCCCACCCCTCCCGCAGGGAAATGGGGTCTAGTACCACCACTCCCATGTATGTACATCATCTTGCCCCAAATGCAGTATTTTGACCATAACCTGGAGTGAGGGCCTTGCCCACCGGCACCATCCCAGTGGCGACCCGCCCCATTATCTCAACTAACATTTAGAATGGGCACACCTGCCATGGTGACACATAATCCTGACTGAGCATCTCATACTGACCATACAGTATACACCTCTACATCTTAGTGGCTAACAGTCTGGGTTGTTCTTCACCCAACGTAGCAGCAAGAATACATGTTTAGGCATCACTTAGAATGACAGTACTTATCATAGCTGATAACAGTTATAATGCATTGCAATTAAAGCCCCTAAAAGGCATCACCATTACAATCACAGGATTAAGCATGTACAGCTGACTTATAATGCATTGCAATTAAAACCGCAAAAAGGCATCACCATTACAATCACAGGATTAAGGATGTACAGCTGACACCCTAGCG
Source organism: Triturus cristatus (assembly GCF_964204655.1). Taxonomy (NCBI): domain Eukaryota; kingdom Metazoa; phylum Chordata; class Amphibia; order Caudata; family Salamandridae; genus Triturus; species Triturus cristatus. The sequence goes on from NC_140589.1 coordinate 867,211,755, forward strand.
GGAATGTCCAGCACGGTAACCCCACTTTGCTTACGCTTTCACAATTCACATGTGACTTCCAGTCCCACACAAGGAACAACATCCTGCATATGCAACTCTTGTGCAATTACAACTCCTCACCTCTAGGGGATGCCTTACTGAAGACATCCCCAGTTCAGCCCTTCAAACCTGGTGTGTGGTCTCAAACACTTACACTCAGCTATGGAACAAAAGTTCCAGCAAAAGTTTGAATTCGAATGATGGCTGAATCCTGGAGGGGTTGTTTCTTTTAAGTCCCCCAGAGACTTAGGGAGGGACTTTCATCTTTTGTGCTGGGGGAGTCTGCGTTGCTCCTGCAGCTCCCCCTGCACCTTCAACCCCACTTAGTGGTAACCTCATCCTCCTGGGGTTACCACACACCGAGAACAATCCGCTTTTCATTGCAGGCTGGTCCGGCCTGCAAGGCATTATGGGGAGATTCGCTCATGCCCGTGTATAACAGAGCAGCGGCTCACCCGCTGCTCATGGAGAGCCGCGCTACCATTGTGGGCAGTCTCACGCCGCAACATCTCTTCTGTTAAGGTCCGGTCCCACCTGGACCCCTTACATCCACATGCGAGGTTCGATTGGCCGCACTCTGCTTGTCCTACCAGCGTGTTACCCCAAAGCATTGTGGTCCATGAAGTAGCGTCGGCGGGTACGCCTATGCCAAAAGTTTAAAATGAAAATGAGTGTCGCGTTAGCCATCTACCTAGAAACACGTGTCCAGGGATGGCTAACGCGACACTCATTTTCATTTTAAACTTTTGGCATAGGCGTACCCGCCGACGCTACTTCATGGACCACAATTCTTTGGGGCAACACGCTGGTAGGACTAGCAGAGTGCAGCCAATCGGATTTTTGTTTATATTCAGGCTCCCTTGAGCCGGTGGGGCTGACGAGCTCTTGGCTACGCACCTGCGTGCCTTGAGTGGTACTTTACCTGAGAATTTTTTTTGGCAGCCTACGCAGTAACCCCACACATATACCTACTCCCTGCTGACGAGAGGCAACTACCTCGAAACACGTGTCCAGGGATGGCTAACGTGACACTCATTTTCATTTTAAACTTTTGGCATAGGCGTACCCGCCGACGCTACTTCATGGACCACAATTCTTTGGGGCAACACGCTGGTAGGACTAGCAGAGTGCGGCCAATCGGATTTTTGTTTATATTCAGACTCCCTTGAGCCGGTGGGGCTGACGAGCCCTTGGCTACGCACCTGCGTGCCTTGAGTGGTACTTTACCTGAGAATATTTTTTGGCAGCCTACGCAGCAACTTCACACACATACCTACTCCCTGCTGACGAGAGGCAACTACCTCGAAACACGTGTCCAGGGATGGCTAACGCAACACTCATTTTCATTTTAAACTTTTGGCATAGGCGTACCCGCCGACGCTACTTCATGGACCAAAATTCTTTGGGGCAACACGCTGGTAGGACTAGCAGAGTGTGGCCAATCGGATTTTTATCCACATGCGAGGTGTTGAAGCTCAGGGAGCCCAACCCTGGCTTCTCCTGCCTGCTCCCCATCCGGCCCAAACCCTTGTGTGCGGCCGCGGGAGCCGGTGCATCCATTTTAGTCTGCCTGGGGGCAGATACGGAGGCCTCTCCTCGAGCGGCGGGTCCTCAGGGGGAGTCCAACGGCACACCCCCCGCCATCCCGCGCCTGGGGGGGGGGAGCAGCGGCACTCCCCCTCCTCATCGCGGGGCCCGGATTTGGGGATCCCGGGCCCCATAGGGTTATCTCCACGGGGAGCGCGATGGCGCTCCCAGACATTCGCCGTATCTTCGGGGCCCGGAGTTGGGGTCCCAGGCCCCAGGGAAATCTTTGCGAGGAGTGCGACAGCACTCCCCGGCTTTACCTTCGCCTGCCAGGGGGGACGCGTGACAGCACACACCCCTCCTCTGCACCGCAGTCACCGGGGCAAGGAGTTGGGGGTCCCGGGCCCCGGAGATCTCTTCGAGGGGGGCGCGATGATGCTCCCCTTCCTCCAGTATAGTCGGGGGCCAGGGTGGGCTCCTGACACTCTGCTTGGGTGGATTTTCAAGGGGACCACGACAGCGCTCCCCGACTTTCTCGGCTTCCGGGGACAGCCCCTGGGACCTGACCCACCCGGGGGCACATCTAGGACTGGAGGCGAAGCCCCACGCGCTTCGTTGTCTGTCCTATTAGAGGTCAAAGGTCAGCTACCTTCAGGGGGCATATATCTTGCCCATTTTTGCCTCTTCACGCACCTGAGGGCCAGACCCTGCCACCAGGAGCCCTGTTTGCCACCCTCCTAGCTTCAAAGGGGTTGAACTCAGCAGGGAGCCGTCTTCACTGGCTCCCTGCGCCAGCCTTTCACCTGATTCTTCTTCTGGGCCTCTCTTCTCCTTGCGCAGAGGCACAGGCTTCTCCCCATTGGCCCTGGACTCCCTCCAAGGCTCAGTCCAGGGTGTTCTTCCTTCCAACTACCCATTGCGCCAGGCTCTAGCAACAGTATTCCTCAGCAAGACCACATCCCAGTGGAAGCTCCTCTTCCCGTGCAAGACCTTTTCAAAGAGGGGCCTAGCAGGAAGGCTCTTTTGACCTATCCTGCAGCAACATATGACCTCTTTGTCCCTACTCCCTCCTCCCTGCACAGGCCTTTGGGATGGTTAAAATGGCGTCGGTCAGGGGTCTCATGCCACATGGTCTCTGAAAAGCCCTCTTTTCCCCTTGCTGCTTTCATGGCCCAGGCCTGGTGCGTGGCACAGGGTGACAGCTGCTAATGGATAACCTGCAGCTCCAACATATCTCTCCCTCTTGGAGAGGAGACCTTCGCCCTTGGAATGCTTGCAGTGAAGGGCTAGGCCTCTGATTCTACAGCTTGGGGGAGAAAGGTAATTAATCCAGCCTGCAGGGTCACCTCAGCCAGGCTCTGGTTATGAGCTGAGTCAGAGGAATATGACAATTCTGGATGACCCATAAGCAGTACTGATATGGCTTTGGACTCAGCAGAATTCTTCTTTTTACACACAGTGTACTTTGCTGTGTGTATGGAATCCGTAGGCCCTAGGGAAGTGAAACTACCCCATGTGGTCCCCATCTTCATAGGAGAGTACTGGAGTGTTCCTACAGTGAAAACAGTAAAGCACAATGACTTTCCCTCACATGTCTCCCCATACCATAAACCCTATTCCATGTCACCACCCAGCTCTGCATAATTCTTGCCACACCATTCTATCTGTACCTGCTCCTGAGCTGCGCAAAACAGGAATCTCCCCCGCGCAGCCCTTACACGGGTGCACACATGCCTACATGTAACCAGTCCGGTGCACCTTACCCCGGCTGCCTTCTCTCACAAGGGGGACACCGGTGCAATCCACATGCAGTCAGTTTCATCATGAGTTCACTGTGGGTGAGTCCCAGATTATGAGGCTCTCCCACAGTAAAAGCTCAAACATTAGGTGTTCAAAAAGTGAAAAATGCAGGAGGCTCAGATGGTCAAAACCACCTTCTAACACTCAAACGGAAAGCACCTTGAATAACCCATTAATTTTTGCAGCGAATCTTCAGGTAAGGAATTTTAACAATTGGAATTCAGATGTGATATTTCGATGTAGTGCCACTTTTGCAAGCAATGTTTGCATATAAGTGAAGACTAAACCTAGTTACACTTCACAAGCTCTTTCGCAAAAAGTTTGAGGAGGACTTGAGCATTCCTGCTGCTTATTGGTCCCTGTTCCATCCGATATCGAAGTACTGACAGATGACCACTTGCTGGCCAAGACCACAAATTTAAAACTGCACCGTCTTAAAATAATTAATTACTTGCATTACAACCCCAAGAAGATTCCTGCTGTCCTCTCTGTAAATTGCCAGTTGCAGACCAGCAATTGGTCTCTCCTTGGAGCCATTTAAGACAAGGATGTTTTTCCAACTAAGGATTGCGACAGCTGTAGAAAAAGTCCCCTCAGCTGTTGCACACTAGATCATGCCTTACGCAAACCTAAGGGCATATTTTTTGTTGCAATTGTGAATGGGTGTTTGTGTATAGCTAAGGGGCATCTCAATCAGGAGCCCACACACATTAGCCAATGCATTTTTGGAGTTCAGTGGAATAGAAATTGGGTACAAGAAGAAACAACTTGGTGACCTCTTTCCTTCTGGTTCGGTAGGCAAGTTCAGTCAAATCCATAGAGAACTCGCTTGGTATTCTGCATTTTGCGCATTTGTTATGGTATACTGGGGTGCAGTGCTTAATTTGAATACATTTCTGGCCAAATTATGCTTGCAATATACAGCGATTTAATTTTTTTTAACCCTCTCTTTCAAGCGAGTCAAACTATGGGAACCAACGAGCAAAAAAAAACAACATAAGTGTTGTGTTATTTGGTATATTTGTGGAGTGAGAAAGAAAGAGAACGAGAGCGAGAATTTCAAATGTTCCACTGCTGTGACGAAAAGGCCCAGTCCTAGAGACAGAATTGCCCCCTTCAGATTGTAATTACTTCTGTTTTCAAATACCCCCAATTCGAGAAGTTTATTCACAATATTAGCCGAGTTTGGAACCAATATACACATCACAAAATTGTCAATATAGACAACACAAACTTCCCTTTGTCTATTTAATGTCACTCAGAACACCGCTGTGAAAAACATCTGCTATTCACAGTTACCCATCTATAATTCTATATATTCTCCTGATCATCGGAAATCAGACATAGACTATAAACTTTTCCTGCACTTTCACGGTATTATACTTGTAGAAGACTGCTGAAGGCAAGTGATCACTGCTGGCTTGTATGAGGTCAATATTCATGTTTATGGATGTGCAGCGTTAAAAATGTGGTCTTGTGTGCATATTCTTCACACATCAATTGGTTCACAGTAAAACATACATCATCCTGCTTATGTTTATCGTGACAACCGAGCCGAGGGCTGTCTGCCTAATCAGTAGCCTACAGCTGAATGTGGTAGTCGTAATTCATGTGCAAACAAAGCCCTCTAATAAAAAGCCCATCACAATGTGCAAATGAACTTCCTTCGCACACCATAAAGATATGCACTTCTACCAGCACTCTGTTTTTCAGAAAGGCTTGCAATACAAAATGGACTCTAGAGCAGCATATCCGTAACCTGTGTGTCGCGACCAGTGTGTCGCCAGCCAATGTTTGGTGGGTGGGGGAAAGTCCGACCAATAAATAAAGATGCCTTCAAATTATGAAGTGAAATATCAGCATTTGTAAGGGGGACTTGGGGGGGCAGGCGACCGCAGGGAGTCCCCACCCCCGGGCGGTTTGGGAGGGGGCGTGGCTGGCCTCGCACGGCTATTTTCAAATTTGGGCTTCTTTTTGCAGCCCAAGTATAAATACTTTGGGCGCCTGCTCCCGGCCACCATTTTAGGTTCGGTGACCTGGTGGCTGGGAGCTAGGCTAGTGGTGTTTTTTGTCAGTGCTTATAGTGGGCAATTGTCTTGTTTAGCGATGGCGTCCCACAACTATCGAGTTCTTGAGGCCCTCCGGCTCTTGTCTGAGGCAGGCCGGATGGACCTGGTTGTGGGGGAGGTTGCGGGGCCGTCGCGCCCTACGCGGCAGGCCTCAGCTGGAGTAGCGGCAGCAGTGGCCGCTTGCACCTCGCCGAAGCGCTCGAAGCAGATGTCGGTGAGTGAGCGGGGCCGCCCGCGTTTGAAAAAGGCAGCCCCCGCTCGTTATGGCCAATCGTGTCGGTCGGGTGTGTCGGAGGAGGCGGGGGGGCGGGTGTAGTGGTTAATGCGGCTGGGATCGGGGCGGGCTTATCAGTAGCAGCAGCGCGTTCCCTTTCATCCCCCGCAGTGGGCGGTAAGCGCGGGGGCGGGTGCGGCACGAAGAGACGCTCGTCGTCAGTGCCGGAGGCTCCTCTATGTAGCGCGAGGGAGGGGGGACGCGATACGAGTGAAGCCAGGTCTGCAGGCTTGGGGCAGGCATTGTTTCAGGAGCGTGGGGCAGTTTTTTCTGTTAGGCCAGCGGAGAGTGAGGTGGGGGACAGTCGTATTTACGCTAGGAGTTTTGGTGGGCATGAGGCAGGGGCGGGGTCTGCAAGGGAGCAGGTGTCAGGTAATATGGGTTTGGAGAGGTCTTATGAGGCGCGCATTTTGGACGAGAGGCACCGGGTTCGAAGAGAGGCAGAGCCTAGTAGCCCTTTGTTGTTTTCTCCTAGTTCTTCAGTGGGGGGCGCGGCTTTCCCTGTGGGGGAGAGCTCCTTAGGAGAGGGGGAATGGGCGCAAGTGGAAGGGTGGTGTCCGCAGCAGGATTTGAGGTCACATGGAGAGCAGGGGGTCTTCGAGAAGTCATTATCTTCAGGTGGGGTAGGTTGGCATTCACCGAGCGAGGATTTTCAGGGGAGGGCCGGGGAAGGGGGGGGGGGCAGGGGGGAGGGTTGGTTTTTGGGTGAAGGGGATTCAGCTGGGGGGGCCTGGAGGGAGAGGGTCTGGACATATTTCCTTCCTGGGCAGAAGGTGTTCGGGGTCTTGGTGGGGAGGGTGCATCGGGGTTGTCAGGCGTTCGAAGGCAGGACAAGGTGGTGGGAGGTACAGCGAGGGTGGTTTATGGGGCGAGTGGTCGCGAGCGTATGGTTTCGGGAAGTTCGCTGGTTCATGGTGAGGAGTATGGTGAGGGTTCTGCGTCCGCTTTGGTTCACGCAATGTTGGAATGGAGTGGGGATGAGGAAGGGATGGTTTCGCCGACTCCAGTGGGGACGGGTCAAGCGGGTTTTTCTAGAGGAGGTTTGTAAGGCGAGGGTTTTTTGAGTGGTCTCGGGCCACGGGTGTCAGGTAGTTTTCAAGGTCCCAGCACACCAGTCCAAATTTTCTCTTTACAGGGTAGGAAGTGTAGCAGAGCAGCAGACTCGGTAGGGCGAGGTGCGGCCCATTATCGCCGAGGAGAAGGGAGGGTGAGGCCTTGCGCTGCACATTCCGTACCGGCGGGGGATCCCGTCGCGGCCAGCTCACGACGGTCCGGCGCGACCTCGCTGGCCCCAACGTCACGACGGTCAAGGTGGACGGAGTTTTCAAATAAGATGGATTGTTATGTAAATCAACGAAGAGGGGAGGACCGGCGAGTACAGTCGGCTCCCCCGCAAGGTGGTTTTAAGGCCGTGGAGGCCGGTTGTGGTAATGCAGGGTCTGGTAAGGCCCGTGTGGTGGAATTTGCTGAGGAGAATTTGCAGGTGGAAGAGCCAATCCTGCTCGATTATGAGGAGGACAGCCCGGAAGAAGGGGAAATACGGGGTTATGAGGAGGGGGGACACTCATGTTTCTAGTAGTTTTTTTGCAGGTTTCAGGTGTGGCACCCATTAAACAGTCTGTGGTGGTGAAATCCAAGGGAGAGCACGGCCCGTCAGTGAGGGCTCACCCTCCAAGGGATTCTTCTGAGAGGTCGGCGAGGCGGTCGGAGTCTGTCCGCACACCCTCTTTAGAGACAGGTGAGAGCGCTAAAACACAGGCCAAACCTATTATGGTGTCTGTGGGGTCTGGGGAGGACGGGGGAGGGGGTGTGTCGGATGGGAGATTATATAAAGGGAAGTATGTAAGAGATACAGGGGTTGGCACGGGAACGGAGGGAGCGGTTCCAGGGGCCAAGGTGGTGATTGGGACCAATACAGAGGCAGGGGATATTAAGGAGAAACCACAGAGTAAAGAGTTGAAAATTAAAAAGCTTCCTTATATGGGGGTGACTAAGCCTTTAGGTGCCCACTTAATGTTGGCAACAAAGGAGCGTATATGGAAGGGCGAATATGTGGAGATTTTGAAGCTTTTACACAGGGAGGTGAGGTCTAAGGAGGGCTCTAAGGAGGAGGAGTACGAATTGGCTAAGCGCCCCAAGGTGCCGCTGACAATTGAGAATTGGACGGCGGCATTTCTAATTTATGCCAGTGTGTACTGTGAGAAGTTCCCTGAGCGCTGCGTGGCCATATTCAAGTATATGGATGTAATAAGGAAGGCCCAGATTACAGGTAGTGGTTACGCTTGGGCACAGTATGACGAAGAGTTTAGGGCTCGTATGGCTTGGGATTCAGAGGCAAAATGGGGTGAGCTAGATAATGATTTGTGGCAACATACCATGGGTGCAGCGCCAGGGGGTAAGACTATTTTTACAGCTAGTGGTCTGCCGCTAGTTTATCGGCCCTTTCAGGGAAAGCCCACCCGGGGTGGGGTGGGAGGCTCAGCCGCATCACAAACTGGAGTTGGGGCATGTTGGGATTTCAACAAAGGCTTATGTTCACGGGAATTTTGCAAATACCGACATGAGTGTTCTTAGTGCGGGAAGCGGCACCCTCTCGTCAACTGCTGGGGCGTTAGACCATCAGGCGGACAGCAAGGGCAGCAGGCAGGTACAGGGATGTCTGGCAATGCGCAGCAGTCGCAGGGTGGACGGGGGGGCAGGGGAGCACAGGGTTCTGGGCCAAAAGGCTCCTACGCCAATTAAATTGGCTCAGCTTGAGGAAGCATTGAAGGGCTACGGGAATTTGGAGGCAAGACAGACACTTTTGGATGGTTTTAAGTGGGGTTTTCATTTGGGGTACCACGGGCCCCGGCTGAGAAGGTGGGCGGATAATTTGAAATCCGCATCAGAGCACAAATTGGTGGTGCGTGAGAAATTGAGTAAAGAAGTGCATGAGGGGAGGATGGCAGGCCCTTTTGGAGAGTGGCCAGTTCACAATTTGATCATTTCCCCTATTGGTGTGGTGCCTAAAAAAGAGGAAGGGCAGTTTCGGTTGATTCAACATTTGTCATGGCCAGAAGGGTCGTCAGTCAATGATTTTATCGATGAAGACGCTGCTTCGGTGTCATATTCCTCAGTTGACGTCGCCATGTCCCTTGTGGTGACCGCGGGCGCAGCTGCAGGCATGGCAAAGTGTGATATCAAGTCGGCTTTTAGGCTGCTCCCGGTTCATCCGGACGATTGGCCTTTGCTGGGGATACAATTTGAGGGTAAATGGTATGTGGACAAGGCGCTACCAATGGGCTGCTCTGTGTCATGTGCTCTGTTTGAACTGTTCAGCACTTTTCTACAGTGGTTTTTCACGAATCGCACTGGTCACAGATTGGTCACACATTACTTGGATGATTTCTTTTTTGTAGGTTCCCCGGGCTCCTCGGAGTGCCAGCATGCTCTGGACTCCTTCCACGAGCTTATGGAGGAGCTGGGGGTGCCGCTGGCACCGGAAAAGACAATGGGGCCTGATACTGTCATCTCCTTTCTGGGTATTGAGCTTGACTCAGTTGCAATGCAGGCTCGTCTGCCTGTGGATAAGAAATGCAAAATGTTGGCTTTGCTGGACGTGATGTTGTCTAGGCGGAAAGTGACGGTGAAGGACATCCAAGTTTTGTTAGGTCATTTGAATTTTGCCTGCAGGGTTGTAAGGGCGGGACGGACTTTCTGCAGGCGCCTGGGCCGGGCTTTGGCGGGCCAGCATTTACCTCACCATCATGTGCGTTTGTCGGCAGGTGTAAAGGAGGACCTGCGTATGTGGTCCTTTTTCTTGCACTACTTTAACGGAGTACCACTGGCTAGAGACGAGGATGTGCAGTGGGATGTGCAAATGTCTTCGGATGCAGCAGGCAGTGATGCTTTTGGTATTTACTGGCAAGGCCGATGGTGTGCAGAGAAATGGCCGCAGGATTGGAGGAATGGAGGGCGGAGCATTACCTTTTTGGAGCTTTTTCCACTCCTGGTCGCTTTGACCATTTGGGGCAAGGAGCTGGAGCATAAGAGGGTCCTGTTCCGTGTGGACAACATGGCAGTGGTGCAAATAGTCAACAGGCAGTCAGCAAGGGATGAGCAGATTTTGAAATTGATGAGGGTGTTTGTGCTGGGCTGTTTGCGCTACGACATTTCATTCAGGGCTTTGCACGTGCCAGGTGTGGACAATGACATTGCGGATGCTTTGTCTCGTTCGCAGTGGGGGAGATTCCATGGGCTGGCCAAGGAGGCGGACAGGACACCGACCCCGATGCCGGAGCACCTCTGGTCTGTCGGCAACGTAGGGTATTTGAACTGGTGGTAGGTTCTTTGTCTGCTTCCACTCGTGCAGCGTATGCTTTGGCGTGGAAAGAATTTTTGTCCCCAGGAGCTTGTAGGAGGGAGGAGTCGTGGCGCAGTTCGTAAGATGTAGTTCATTTTATCCTGGACCTCATTGAGAAAGGTTTGTCTAGAGTCACTATTGCTGGGAAGCTGGCGGGGATTTCCTTTATGGGTAAGCTTTTTTGGGGTTATTCCCCTTCGGCTGGGGAAATAGGACGCAGGATGCTTGAGGGCTGGGCTAGGGAGCGGGGTGGGACTGTTCTGTCCCGTTTACCTATTTCCTGGCAGACGTTAGCACGTTTGTTGGAATGATTTCGAGGCTTCATTGTTTGCTACCCTTATGGTGTTTATGTTTTTTGGGGCTTTTCGGGTTTCTGAGCTCCTCGGGACCAAGGTAAAGCGGGGCATTTGTTGGCAGGACGTGTTCTTCACGGACACAGGTGTGAACATTTGGCTGTCCAGTTCAAAAACGGATCAGAGGGGTGTTGGAAAGGGGGTGTAGTTAGAGGCAGGAACCCCCAGTTGTACTTGTCCGCTGCGTTTGGCGAAGCAATGGAAGATACTATCAGGAGGAGATGGGGGCAACTTGGTTTTTAAGCATATGAATGGGTCACGCGTCACAGACTATCAGCTGCGTATGGTTTTGCGCAAGGGGTTACAGCGGATTGGTTTGGATGGGGCCCAGTTTGGGACTCACTCTTTTAGGATCGGGGCAGCGACTGAAGCGCATAACCGGGGTTGGTCTCAGGGTGACATCATGCGCTTAGGGCGTTGGTCATCAGACTGTTTTCACAAATATGTAAGAGCGAATGCAGCGGAGGCGCATGCGTCAACCTCTTTGGTGTGAGTCTCATTCTTGTTTTTCTTTTCAGGTTCGGTGGCTGGGCCCCATGCAAAGGAATTGACGGTGTGGATTGTGGGGCATTCCTTCGTCAAGTGGGCACATGTACAAGCGTGCAAAAGCTATTTTGGGGGAAGTTTGGGGTTTAATGACAGTCTTTTTCGGATCATCTGGAAAGGAAAAGGGGGTATGCTTTGGAGGGAGCTTATTCCATGTTTAAATAAAGCCATGGTGAGGGGACAATGCCCTGATATTCTTTTGATACATTTGGGAGAGAACGATCTTTGCGGTGTGAAAGGGGTGGTCTTATTGCGTGCCATGAAGAGGGATTTGGCTTTGCTGAAGGAGCGCTGGTCGGGTTGCCATGTGCTCTGGACGGAATTGGTCCCGCGGAGGGTGTGGAGAGGGGCTTTGAACCCCAGAGCTATTGACAGGGCACGGAAGAAGGGGAATGCGGAGATTTCCAGGTTTTGCCGCGATTTGGGTTACGGGAGAGTGACCCACAAAGATATTCGTTTTGAGGCGGTAGAATTTTTTCGGGGTGCATTTGTCAAGGTTGGGTATGGACCTTTATTTGTTGGAAATTAGGGAGGTTTTGTCCCGGTGTTTGAACGTGCAGAATCATGCTCGAGGAGTTTAAAGCTTTATTTTGTTGGGGGGCAGAAAGAGGGGTGGGTAGTGGTTACACCACCCCTCTCTTTCTGGGTGGCGGGCATTATGGTGAATTTGGGACAGTTTTACCGGAGGTTGGTGGAGTTATGTTGTTGAGTTGGGTTATCAACAGGGAAAGGATAGGTTGGTAAGTTTAGTTCAGTTCCACAGTTTGGGTGGTCGATAGCTGTAAAGGGGCAGGTAGGGGAGTTTGGTTAACGGAAGGTTTGTATTTAGAGATTGTTGGTGGGGTTATACAGGAATGTAATGTTTGATATTGTTGTAATGTTGTAATGTACGGGCGGGGGCGGGTTCGAAGGAATTTAGGGGAGGGGGCGGGGTTAGGTATGTTATATTTAGTGAGGTCTAGTTTTGGAAGGCGTTTGGCCAAGGTTTTAAAATTGTAATGTGCACCTGTTCCAATAAAGCAGCCTTTTACACACAAACTTTTGTCAGTGGCCTGCTTCCCCCCCACCCCTCCCTCCCAAAGCGCACAGCTACCTCCGGAGAGGTGTCCCGGCACTGGGGGCCGTCGGGAAGATTAAGCGAGCTATTGCCCAGAGTCATATGGTGCTGGGCTAACCTGCCGCCAGGAATCGAACCGTGAACCCTGTCCGCTGCGCCACACCTCTTTTAGTATGCGTTTATCTTGTTACATTTGCCAGTTCTTCAAAGACAGAGGTCAAACATCTATGTCTGCTTACAAATTGGTGCTTATTCTTTAACATAGGGATTGTTGTTTACTTTTCTTTCTCTAACTGCAAAGCGAGAAACTTAAAGTGAATTATGCGACGTTCTCACTGAAGTACAGGAAGTGTGAAAGGAAAGGCTGTAGGCCACAGATGGCTGCCCAAACTATGGGTCACCACAGTGTGAGCAATAAATAAGGATGCCTTTAAATTCTGTGTTAAACTTGTCACCTTTGCTGGTGTCTAAAAGACAGAGGTCAAATTTCAAGCTATGTCTTCTGATAAATGGATGAATTATTGGTGTTTATATTTTTTGCTCTGACTACAAAGTGAGAGGAGTGAGTTTTTAAAGTGAGTTATGTGATAATCTTGTTGGAGTACAGGGAATGTGAAAGGAAACACTCTGGGATATTGTTTTTGCAACATACAACAACATATAAATGCTTGTATAGGAATTATGTGCATTTAGAAGTTAGGAAAGCAAAAATTAAGCACATTGTTTTATAATTCTGAAGTGTGCTGGAAACAGAGATTTTAATGGTATCAAAATAAATCAAGACACTTTACTTGGTGACGCCCAAATGATAAATATTCACAGAAATTCGATCGCCATAGATTAGCATTTGTGTACTAGATTGTTCTAGCAGCAAAACTATAGGTCTGTGCAAAGTTAGCGGCCATTTCAATGGAAAATGTGCCGTCTGTGATTGAGAATGTGTCACAAAAGTTAGTCAGTCTAAAAATTGGGTAATGGCTCTCAAAAGTTTGGGAACCACTGCTGTAGGATGTCTTTTTTGTGCAACACACAACAACATGTTAATAGCTGTAAATGAACTGTATGCAATCAGCATTTTGGGAAGCAAAAATGAAGTACATTTTTGAAATTCTGAAGTGTGCTAGAACTAGAGATTTTAATAGAATCAAAAGAAATCAAGACACTTTACTTGGCGATGCGCAAATGATAAATATTCACAGAAATCCGATCTCCATACGTTATCATTTGTGTGCTATATAGTTGTATCAGTAAAACTGGATGTTTGTGCAAATGTTGTGGCTGTTTCAATGGAAAATATGTGGTCCGTAAATAACAATGCGCTACCACACAATGCTTTAGTTGCATTTAAAAATGGCCTATCTTGTGTCCATTAAAGGTAGGCCAGACACAAAAGTTTGTAATTCTCAAAATTGGGGCATGGTTCTAAAGAATTGAGGAGGCACTACTCCAGGTACACAAGGCAAGGTTCTCCAATGTTTCGGTCAAGCAGAGGTGGCCTGTGAACTCGTAAAGTGAGGTGTGCAGCATGTTACAGTAAAATCACTACCATAACTATACAATTTGCTAGAGTGGAAATGGGGATTTGCTTAATATAGCACAGCTGTACTAAAGTAAATAGCATATATGCAAATTTTGCACTTTAAGCTCGTTTTCAAATAGTTAATACATGCAAAAGGAATATTGATCCATTAATATAGTGTGAAAGGGAGTCCTACGGGAACAGCATAACCACAAACCTTGCCTAACTCCCCCAAAACACTTCGTTAACATTAGCCAAAATTTATAATGTTTATTTCCAGGAGTAAGAGATGCCAATTCATGAAAAAAACTTTTCAAATCACATTCATAGGTAAGGTAGTTACTCTGGAATTTCATGAGTAAGCCTGGAGAAAAATCACAACTAGTCACAGAAAAAGCTTTGCGAGTCAGACCTGGTTATCTAGGTATAATTCACATTTAAGACAGAAGTAAGGGACATCTACTCACAGGTCGTGCCTATGCGAAACCTTTTAGCACTGCCAATGTGTTTAAGCCAGATTGTACACCAGTTTGGCACATGGCTAAAAGTTAGAGGGGTAGAGGAAAGTCAAGTGGAGTGTCGGTGAGCGGATAGGCGAAGAGTAGAGTGTTGTGGAGTGGCAGAGTGTTGTGTATTATAGTGTGGAGTCACGTAGAGTGGCATACAATGGAGTGGCGTAGAGTGGACTGGTGTGGAATTCATTGGTATAGAGTGTTGCAGAGTATAGTAGCATGGAGTGCAGTGGCATTGAATTCAGCAGCATACAATGCAACGTCGTAGAATGCAGTAGCGTAGATTAGAGTGGTGCATAGTAGAGTCCAGTGGCGCAGAGGGCAGTGGCGTAGAGTGAAGAGCAGAGTCGAGTGGCAGAGTGCAGTTGCATAGAGTGGAGTAGTGCAGAGTAGAGTGTCAGAGTTCAGTGGTGTAGAGTGGCGTAGAGAGCAGTGGCGTAGAGTACAGAGATGCAGAGTGCAGTGGCCTAGAGGTCAGTGACAGACAATACATTTCAGTTGGAACGACCATTGCATATGCACAGACATACAGTTTTATTAATAAACCTATACATTGCACAAACGAAAATGAGTGGAAACTGCATCACCTAGTGTAATGATTTGTTTTGATCATATTAAAGTATTTGTTTCCAACACACTTCAGAAATAAAACAATGTGCTTCCCTTGTGTTCCTAACTCGGATATATTCTGAAATACTTACACAGCTCATGTGAATGTTGTTGTGTGCCAAAAGAAATCTCTTTCCTAACCTCAGTACCCAGCAAGATTGACCCATTAATCCTCTTACTTTAAAGTAACAGAAAGAACAGTAAACAAGCACCCTCAGAAGACAGCACCTGACATTTTACCTCAGTCTCTGAAAGCACAGCAAATGTGGTGAGAAGATAAGATCAAGATTGAAAGGCCTGTTTACAGAAAGGGAGTTTGTGGAAGAATACAATAAACACGCTTTAGGCAATGGGAGGGGCCAACTGAACCTTGAGAGCCTAAAGCAAAAAAGCTAGCACATAGAAAGCCAGAAAATATGAGATACAAACCACAAAGCTAATGGAATGCATTACTTGGTCAACTTTCTGAAACTCTTTAAGATGTCTTTAGCAGCAGTTTGGAAGGCTGCGACCTAAAAAGTATTGTGAATCTACCCATATATAGGCACTACAAATACACGTGTCTTCTGATTTCAGCTTCCTCTTTGGGAGGTTTGGCCTATGTCTGCCTGTCTAATTTTTTCTGACTTTTGTCATCTCAGTGTATATTCCCTACCCAGAAGCTAATCAGCAAATTATTTTGCCAAACCTTACTACTATTGTCGACAAGTCTGATAACATATTAGATATATTAGACCAGATTCCCAAAGGTAGCTTCCACTTTTGAATAAGTTTACACTTTGAGTAGGTTTACTACTTTTCAGTATTCACAAACTTGAGGATAAGTTACAACAATAAAAGCAACATAGTACGTTCAGCACCACACATGGTCAACCACTGATACTACAACATCTTCAACAGAAAGTAATGGAGGAAGGAACTTGAAATTTTAAATTAAAATAAATTATTGAAAACAGTTAAAAATATAAGCATATGATATTTCCTATTACATTGTTTTTTTAAGCCATAACAGGTTATTAAATATTCTATAAATAAATAATATTACTACTTTTATATTTTTTAACATTAATTTATATTTCTAATATTTTTAACTATTTTAAATAATGTAATTTCCTATGGGGTTTTATGTTAAGTACCTACATCCATCATTTTCTATGGGCGGGGTTGTTGCAGTACGAGTGGTTGGCCATGTGTAGTGCTGCACATACATAGTGCAAGTCACTACAAATGTGTAAACAACAACTAAAGTACACTCGGTGAATACCGAAATGTAGTAGACTTACTCAAAAGTGCAGTTTTCAAACCAGGCTGAAAGTATTTTCCCACTCACACCAATGCAGTGCTAGGACACCGACAATTGTTTTGTGTTGACATTGCTGGTTTGTTATTATGGTCTGTGATTTGTAATGGGGAGAAAAAACAATAAAGAACATGCGTTGCCATACACCGACTGCAAATAGTATTCATCTCTCTAATCGCCCTGATGATTTACATCACTATTGTTTACACAACACAGACCTGTAAGTCCGTTCTTCTATTGGCCCCAAGTTAATGACATTCAGATGATGCACCAGTGGCAGGGGACAATGGAACTGGGTCATAGTTAGACCTCGTGTGTGTTTATAAACATCAATAGCATTTCCAGCACTCACTCTCACAGTGGGGGCTTGGGTGGAGGCGGGCTTACCCGGTCTTGCCCCGGACTTATTGGGCATGTGGTGCACTTCAACAACATTTGTGGTTTTCCATTCGACATCTGGTGGGAGGGTATAAGTGTTTTTTTTTATGTTGTGAGGAGTTTGAGGGTGACCTCTTTGGCCATCGACATACCCAGGGGCAGGGCATAGTTTTCTGTTATCTAGCTTAGGCCTACGGATAGGATTATTTTCACTCATAATATTGATCAAACTGAAGAAATCTGTCAAAAGAGTGTGGGAGGCAGAAAGGCAAACATCATACCTTTTAAGGGCAGGGAACTGCAGGTTTCCTACCTGTCGAAGGTAGGTCATTTGCAGGTGCGCGAGTCATCGGTGCGGTTGTTTCATGGAGTGTTGTGCCTTTCGTGGCGTAGAGGTGCGTTAATACACCCGGGGGTGTGCGGGAGAGGGCGGGGAATGTTGGGTGTAGGTGCAGAGTCATGCGGCCGGCAGCAAGTGGCAAGTTCACGGTCAGCAGCTGACATAATGCTTACGCGTGCTGAGGAAAGGCCGTTAACAGTGCCTGGGGGGGAAGAAATATTGGATTACAAGGATGATTTATCTTTGGAGGAAGAGGAAATTGTGGATGTTGGTCATGGTTCCTAAGGAGGTGGGAAGGAAGGTGTATGCAGGGGACGGTGCTAATGCCAGTAGGAGCACTGGTGTTTTAAAGGACGTAGAGGGAGAGCAGGAGCAGGAATAAGCAGGGGAGAAGAGCAAGCGGGTGCAGAGATTGGAGGAAATACCTTCCTTCCCTACAGGTAAGAAGTTTGGTCAAAATAAGTTTGGTGCTAGTGGTAGAGGTGAGGAAAGACCCATGTTGTGGTTGGTGTCTATGGATGTGGGGGCAGTCCGGTCAAAGGTTTATCGACCGCGCAGGACAGGCGTTCAGGTAAAGCTATGACTGTTGAAAAGGTGGCAAGTCAGGCAGACAAACTAAAAGCGGGTGCATAGGCAGACATACAGACTCCAGCAAATAATACGCCTGCCACTACCGGGGGAGACTGTAGGTATATCTATTACAACTGCTGGTACTGGAGGTAGTGCTAAGAATAACAAGCTACCTTACATTGCTATATCAGTGCCTCATTGAGATACCCATGTAAGGTATCTGCATCATTAATTTATGCTAGCGCTTTTTGCGAACGCCATCCTGAGCAATGTGTTGCAATGTTTAAGTATATGGATGTGGTGAGAAAAATGCAAATGGATTATGGAGGATTTGGTTGGTTTCAATTTGATGAGGAGTTCATGGCCCGTTCGGCAGTGAACCCAGAAAAAGACTGGGGGAGACATTGCTAATGTGCTATGGATGCAGTGGATGAGATCAGCCAGACCGTACGGTGGCTCATACTGCCAGTGATTTACCTTTACATTATAAGCCCTTTCAAGGGCGTCCCACCCAATTTGGGTTGGACACGGGGGGGGGCTCCAATGGCAACTGCCGCAGAATGGAGCTTGCTGAATCTTCAAGAGGGGTATCTGTAGAATATCTCAATGCAGGTTCCGGTATGCCTGTGCTAATCCTGGGGGGAGCCAGCTAGTCGTGCAGTATCTCGGAGGCATGAGATTTGGGTGGCAAGGTTCCCTGTATAGTGGTGGCGACAGGGGCTGAGCAACTGCAACAAGTGGTGAGAAAAGGGACCTACACCAACTGATTTTCAGTTTTAGTTATTCGTTGCAATTTTATTCACACATGGAGGAAGCAAATTTTATTTTTTTTAGAAGGTTTTAAATTATGTTACCAAGGACCTCATATTAGACGATGGACCACTTGTTCTCCGCTGTAGAGAATCTGGAGGTGGTAAGAAGTAAACTACACGAGGAAGTGAAAGAGGGGAGTATTGCTGGTCTGACCATTTGTGAATTTCCTATGGGGTTTTATGTTAAGTACCTACTACATCCATCATTTTCTATGGGCGGGGTTGTTGCAGTACGAGTGGTTGGCCATGTGTAGTGCTGCACATACATAGTACAAGTTACTACAAATGTGTAAACAACAACTAAAGTACACTCGGTGAATACCGAAATGTAGTAGACTTACTCAAAAGTGCAGTTTTCAAACCAGGCTGAAAGTATTTTCCCACTCACACCAATGCAGTGCTAGGACACTGACAATTGTTTTGTGTTGACATTGAATTGGCCCCTTGCCGATCTGACCATTTCCCTGTTAGGCCTGGTGCCTAGGAAGCAACAAGGTGAATTCAGATCGATTCATCATTTGTCATGGCCCCTAGGCGAGTCGGTGAATTACTTCATAGCGATTGAGGATTCAGCTGTGCGCTATTCTTCAGGGGATGAGGCTATAGCTGTGGTGAGGGCCAGCAGGGCAGGAGCAGAGATGGCGAACTTGGATATTAAGTCAGCTTTTCGCCTTCTGCAGGTTCATCCAGATGATTTTTCCTTATTGGGGTTGCAGTTTGATGGCAAGATTTACATAGACAGGACGTTATCTAGTTTTCGTTGGATCCATCTGAAACCCCACATTCTTCCCAATAGGGTGAGCTATAGAATTAAAGCCACCCACCCATAAAATCGCCTCCCTGTATCTAACTCCTTTACCAAATTAATAGGGTGATTTACAAAATAATTCAAATAAAAATTGATCAACAGTATATCCAATAAACCTGGGATTTCAAGACGCAAGATTTGAGAGCAGGATGAACCCCATAACTTCTCCGCTTTCAAGAGCAAGTTCTTTAGTTAAACTAATATCCCCAAACCGCCCGTAGCCCGACCTGAAGTAGATGGTGAAGCGGATGAACAAAAGGATTTAAATCCATCAATAAAGAAATCCTCCTGAGACCACGTCTCTTGATAGCAAACCCCATCGACATTTTTAATAATTTCTAGCCAGTCAGGATTACTCAATGTATTTTTTATGCCGGCAATGTTCCAAAATATAAAACACAGTGGGTTTGGTCCTGTGAAGACGGTGCAGAACCAGGCGGACCCTCAGGAGGGAAAGATGGTTTTGGTATCTCACCCAGTCAATCGACCTCCGACAGCCCTTCTAAAACAGCAAAACGGTTTGGATGGAGAAAAGATAGAGTGGGTGTAGAGCTTCCATTAGGGAGTCAATGTGTGAACAAGCTCACTATTTCCAATAATTCCATTAAAACATAAGCACCACAAGGTAATTTCCAGTCCTTAGCCTCCAGCAGACTGTAGACTGTATTCCTAACACAAGCTACAATAACCAGAGTCACCATTAATGTTCACCGGGTCTTCAAGTTTGGGTGGTGTGTTACTGGGACACTCTTAATGGGGTTGGGGGCATTTTACTTTTGACTTAGGTAATTGTAACTAAGCTGGTGACCCTTCAGCTCAATACGTAGTCCAGTATGAGACACAATGCTTGTCCAGGAATCCATTTTGGTCTAGAGTCGCAGTATCAATAGCCAGCGTCTAAGCTCCTTTTCTGGAGAAGTTTCCAGAGCTAACTATAATAGTATATTCTAGCAGCTAACGGTTAAGAGGTAGATTTGGGGTTGTATCTCTGCCCCATACTGTGCTACCATCTTCTAGTTTGCTTTAGTTTATCTGATCTGCATTTCTCTAGTTTCCACCTACCTGCTGATCAAATTAAATGTCTTTTTCAAAGATAAAGCACTGACTGGGAATTAATGTTATTATGGACTGTCCCATCACCCATGAAAAAGGCCTTGTAGTTTGTTAGCATTTTAAGACAACGACTATTCAAAATCATAGGAACATTATTTTGCATATCTCCAGTCACCATGCAGCACCTACGCATGGAGATAGGAGAAAAGCTAAGAAAAGGCACAGTGGGCATCCATGCACGTACCTTCCAGATTTGGACCGGTCTGTAGCATACCATCTAAACCGTAATTGGATATCAACATCTGACGTGTACAAAGGAGAGGAGATTACACTCGCCACCCTTGTCAGTGGTACCCAGTGCTATAGAAATGCAACTACAACACAAGAGCATATGATCACTATTAAAAATTATCACTACGATAATCATGTGATTCACAGAATTGTTAATAAAGAGACACTGTCAGGTTACTCACGATTCGCTATTGCTCTGGTATGCAGTACTACGCCAATGCCTCGTATAGAAGACTTCTTGCAGTTTCAAATAAAATCTGTGTTTGAGGAGATCTCCCCCACCCTCCTCCGCTACACTCGCAGATTCCTTGAAAGACATCCTGCCCCCGGTGTTTTGACAGTGTGTACAAATGGTGTCGGCCAACACTGTCTCCCACAGCACAGATTGATAATTTAAAACACACACTTCGCAAGCACGTCATCGCATTTCAAGGAGCTGCACCTGCCCCTCACGTTGATATATATCTAGCTATATTTTATTTCGTGTTAATGCAGTGAAAAGAAACGTAGGACAATAAAAGGGTATTTAGAGTAATGCCACTACTGAATCTGCATTTACACACTTATTACGATAGTGCACACGCCAAATGTAAGCTTATTACCAAAGTACAAGTGATATTAGAAAAACAAAATCACTTTTTACTGTCCATAGATTTCGTGTAACTTTTCTAGTTGTCACATATCTCTTGAGTGTGAGTATACCAACATACCATGCTGCACAAATGTAACCCCTTCCAATCTTGATATATATATATATACACGAGCGGGGGGGAGGGTAATGCTGACATCTGTATAAAATACATGAGGAAATCATAACAACATGAATGACCACGGCAGCATCTACAGGTGTGCAGTTAATGGGATCTTTGTTTCTATACACACACATGAGCAATAACAGCTGAAACCAAAACAAAAAAGGGCTGTTTCATTGTCCACACGAAATATTTTACCATACAAAAAAATTCGTTTTATTAGAAAAACGAGCGTAAACAAGCTGGTGGAGAAAACGTCACGTTACTGAAAAGCAGTTAATTGGTGTTTATTCGCTGCTGAAAGCATCGACTCTCCAAGGAGAAGCTGCCTGCATGTTCACCGACGCCGTTGTAAATAGGCTGTCACAAATGTGTTTCCTTGGCAGTCCCCTCCCACCCCTCATCCATCATTACCACCAATCATCTCCTGCCACCCTGTCCCACTCAGAGACTTACGGGGGGGGGGGGGGGGGCGCAAAACAGGACAGAGAACGGCAAAAACCAGCATGGCTTATAAACATTCAACGCCACACCCCATCTGGGTAAAACAGGTTTCACATTGAAAATGTGGCATGGGTCGTTTCCTTGTTGTTTTATAGGGCGGTGTTCACGGTATTTTTGTGGTAACCATGGAAACACCACGGGAGCCCAAGCTGCATGAGACACACGGGTGAAACCTGTAATGAGAACATTCTAGTCTCTTTCAGGCACTCCGACGTAAAGCAATAATGCATTAAAGAAATAAGCAAAGTGATAAAGGTACAACTTCCCGCCTTAAACTCGCCTCCCCTCCCCCTTTACGACACACACGCATTAAATGTGAAACAAGTTCCCCATGTCTAGGTTTGTGCACAAACAGGGGTACGCTTCTGTCAGTAAACGTCTGCTCGGGTTGACAGCTATCAATGACCCAACGCAACAACAAGTAAAGATCTGTTGAATCGACCACGTTAACAAGACGGAAACTTCTGTTGAAGGATGCTACGTACCTTGTGTCTGCCAGACCTTGACATGTGTACTTTAGAATGTACCACAGACTGAATGGGAGAAAGGCGCCACAGCCACTGAAACTGCAACTACTTTGTGGGAGCTGCACATCAGCCAGCACTGAAACGAAATCCTGACTCCACCCTCAGGGGAGGGCTCAGAAAAAAAAGTGGTCCTCGCCCGGCGTCTCCCCACCGCTGCATGTCACTTCCTTCCAAAGCTGTGATTAAGCACTGAAGGGAGGGTGGGTGTAACCGCTGCTGATGTAAAATGCGTTGCCACTCGTTCACCCCTCCCCAGTAAAGTAAGACGTGGAGGAACTGTAAACCGTTTTTATTTCATTTCTGAAAACTAGAAAGACTGCCTGGAGCCTACCACGCTTTTGTGATTAGTATGTTTTATTGTTGTTTTTTTTTTTTTTACTATTTTGCCGACGTCGCCTGGTTCGAGTTCTTCCTGTTCTTGGCAGTAAGAACACACGCTCTCTCATAACAGTGGCGAGATTATGCCGTCTCGGTTTCTTCCTTCCAGGAAAATATTGCGAAATCTGATTTCACAAATGGTATTAATTACAAAGAGGCACCGTTTTATTAGTCTCTGTATGTTGACTCGGTAAAGGTGTGTTTTCAGAGACGGCTTAAAAGCAATCCCTAAATGAAGTATACCAACTTTAAATTTGAATAAAAATATATGGAAACGGTCTCGTTAGGAAAAAGACGCGCTCTGCATAAATCGCCGTTAAATAGCAACACAACTTTTAACCTCTAGATCGCGGTGTTAAACAAGCATTGTCAAAGCGATTAGGTATGGGGTTTTCAAAGGGAAGGACAAACACAGTTGCACCGAGATCTTACACAGATGCAAGAGCACACAAAGTGATTTATGCAGATTGGCACACATACCCAGATAACATTACACATACACATGATAATTCACACTACTATGTTGCAAAATGATAATTTAGTTGTTCAAAAATAGTTATTTGAGCTGAACTGATAATTTAGTTGGTTGTGAGTGCTTTATGAATAAAGGAACACAGTGAATCGGGAGGGAGAGGGCAAGCCAGCACAAGACCAATTTTTGTGTGTGTAAAAGGCCCCTTTATTGAAACAGGTGCATATCACAATTTATACCTTGGCAACTGCCTTCCAAAACTAAAACCTCACTATACATGAATTACCTGACCCCTTGTCCCCTCCCACCCTTACGATCCCCACATCAAATACCCCACCCTGCAAAATACAACATAACATTCCATAACAGTAATATTACACAATCCTAAACAATATAGCATTTACAAATCCTAACCTCCCATGACCCAAATTCCTACCTGCCATTGTGCAACTGTAACTAACAAAGCTCTAATCTAAACTTAGCCTACCTGGTTACCCTTTCCCTGCTCCTGCTTACAAACTACCACATTTAACCCAAAACTACAGCCAATCCTGGCCAACTTTCTACAACCCCGCCACCCAGGAAAAGGCGGGCGGGTAGGCGGAAACGCTGCCTCCCCATTTTCCTGCCCCCCCTGCCTCTAGGAAACCCCCCCCTCAACGCCCATGGACGCCCAACAATCTCGCCAAAACTTCCCTCAGTTCCAATCAATACAAGTCCATGCCCAGCTGAGGTAAATGGACCCATCACCCCTGAAAAAATCCAGCGTGTCATACCTAATGTCCCTGTGCGAAATCCTAAAAATTCCCAATTGACGACAAAAATGCACCATCTCTGTGTTGAGTTTACGCCTGGCCTTGTCCACCGCCCCCGGGTTCACCGCCCCTCTCCAGACCCTACAAGAAACAAATTCCGTCCATATGACGGCACAACCAGACCACTGACCCTTAATCAACGCCAAATCACGCTTGATACACCTCATCAACGCCAAGCCAGTTTCCCTCACCAGATCGTTCTCCCCCAAATGAAGGACCAATACATCGGGGCACCTACCAGCCACCAAAATCCCGTTTAGCACTTGCAGCAACTCCTTCCACCGCACACTGCCCCTTCCCCTCCAACAAACTGTAAACATGTCTTTATTAAAACTCAGGCTTTCCCCAAAATAGCTGGCGCGGCTCTGGATTTGCGCCCACTTCATAAAGGAATGGCTGACAATCCAAATAGACATTTCCCTGGCGAGGAGACCCAGCATCGAACCTGAAACGAGAAACATGAATGAAAAAAAGGAAAAAAGTACAAACCGCGCTACAACCCCGTCCGTCCCCATGCCTAAAAACTAAACCAACCGTAGCCGCCGTCAAGGAGCTTCACCTCAAACCCCACCGGTAAGGACAAGCCGGCTGTGACTCGCCAACTTGCAAAGAAACCCATTTACCCCCTCCCCTCTGATCCGTCTTGGATTTCCTAAACCAAATGCTGATCCTATCCCTACAAAAGGAAACCTCACTCCATAAAAGCCCCTGTTCAGCTTTGGTTCCTAACAGTTCAGAAACCCGAAAAGCCACGAAGAACATCCAAGACATCAGGGTGGAGAAAAAACAAACTTCCACATCTGCGAAACATATTCCAGGCAAAATCTCAATCACCCTCTCTAAAAGCTCCCAAGACAGAGGATTTCGAACCCTGGTTGCGCAGACACATTCACAGGCCCAACCTTCCAACATGCACGTCCCAAGTTTCCCCATGGATGGTGCATAACCCCACAACAGTGTCCCTACGAAGGCAATCCCCGCCAGCTTGCCCGCTATCGTAACCCTAGACAGACCATGCTCAATCAAATCCAAAATAAACTGAATCACATCTTGTCTAAGCTCAGGGGAGTCCCGCCGCATAGCGCCAGAGCGCAAAAATTTCACCCATGCTGTCCTGTACGCTGCTTTCGTGGATCGCGCCAGAGAACCTAAAACCAGCTGCAACATCCTGTGTTGCCTACGTACCACAAATACTGCGGCATTCTGGTCGGAGTCCTGTCCGCGTCCTTGGTGAGCCCACGGAATCTCCCCCACTGTGAACGAGACAAAACATCTGCTATGTCATTGTCCACACCCGGCACATGCACTGCTTGAAAGGAGATCTCATGCTGTAAGCAACACAACACAAACACCCTCAACAGTTTCAAGACCTGTTCATCACGGGCAGACTGGCGGTTCACAATTTGAACAACCGCCATGTTGTCGATTCTGAAGGTTACCTTCTTGTGCTCCAGCTGGTTCCCCCATAATGTTATCGCAACCACCAACGGGAAGAACTCCAAAAAGGCTATGCTCCTGCCCCCATCCACCCACTCTGGGAGCCACTGCTCCGCACACATGCTTCTGTGCTATCGACTGTTCTGTTCTTTTCTGCCAATTTCCAATAAAGTTGGTTGACAGTAGCAGGCTACATGCGGTTAACGTTCTAGCTACATCACAAGCGGTGCTCACGCTTAACTTCCGTAGTTATGTGATCTACGTACTTTACAGAACGCAGACTGATGCTAGCGCGTTTGGCAATGAGTGATGCTGACACGTCACGTGACCTGCGGCAACCCCGGAAGTATTTTCCGACCTTTTGGCGCCGCTTTGAAACGTCCGAACAGTATTTATTTCCTGATACGGGAGTCCTTCGTTATCTCCAGGACTGCTGGGATCTCCTAGATGTACTGGCTGGCGGTTGACCCTCTGCTAAGTAAGTTTTCTTCATAGTGGTAGCTCGGCTTTAGCGTACTCATAGAGATAGAGACGCTAATGTGATGCTCTCTACTACCTGTTACTTTAGATTTTGACGAGGCTCCCGCCCCCGGCAGCACCTAAGGAGCATTATTCATGTAGCAGTAATGTAAGTACTTTTTTCTCCATTATTGTTTAAATTTTGGTTTTTAGACTGCCTGTGAACGTAGTACATCGTTTTTTATTGAAAAGTCATGTTATTTCACAAAATTTATAAACCTTACCATCGTGATACACAGTTGGTAGTGGATAGGCTAATATCGCCTTTCATAGATATATAAAAATAACAATCGACATGATATACAAGAATTATTATGTTTGATAATCAGATTAAATACCTATTTTCTGATAATAAACAACCCTACATGATGACAAATGGGTGTGAGATAGGTCAGAACATGGTGGATTAACTATTATCAAGCTTGAGAATATAAGTACATGTACTCTTGATTTTTTTCAGATTTGGTGCAACTTTCGAGAAATGCTTGAAGTTTGCCTCTATACAACCGTGAGTTATGGTAAAAAATGAATACCACAGGTTTGGGTAAGCCTTAGCGTGCTTATACCACCGTGGTTTTCCCCTTGGTCCTGACGAAAGCTTCGCTTAAATTAAATAATAGAAGCTGAAACATGTTGACCACATGCATTTTCTTGGATACAACTGGTCAAATTAATTCCAGTTAGGGATATCCATTTCACCTGTTTTTAACTAGGAGCCTTTAATTCCATAAAATAAAACATTGGGCGGATAAAGGTTTCCTTTTTAACATTTCACTCTCCACAAGAATTCAAGATCTCCAAGTAAAAAGCTCCGCTATACAAAAACGTTGTAGCACACCAGAGATACATTTGGTATCTCTGGTGGGGTCCCTATGATGAAGCATGTCACCAACCAGGTTGGTGAGTGAGGGCCCTTGTAATACCTTGGAGTGACTTCTTCCCCTTTTCTGGCCCTCTTTTTTTTCCTATATTGAGGATACACTCTTCTTTTGTTTCGTTGATGCCGTTAAACTGGATACCCAAAAGATCCCAATCATCTGGGTGGACTGGAAGCAGCCAGAAAGCCGACTTTATGTCGCACTTTGCCATCATCGCCGTTGCGCCCGCGGTCACTACCAGTGACATGGCTACGTCAACAGATGAATATGATACATTGGCCTCCCGCTCGTCGATGAAATCATTCACCGAACCTCCTTCAGGCCACAGCAAATGCTGTATTAGGTGAAAGTGTCCTTGTTCTTGTTTAGGCACCACTCCATTGGGTGACACAATCAGATTTTTTAGAGGCCAATCCTCAAAGGGTCCCGCCATGCGGCCGTCACGCACTTCCTTATCCAGCTTTTCTTGCATATGTACTAGAGTGCTCTTTTGCCGATTTCAAATTGTCTGCCCACCGTCTTGTCCTAGGTCTGTCGTACCCCAGTCTGAAACCTTCCAGAAACCCCACCCTCAAACGTTCAGCAGCCTCTACGTCAGTATACCCCTGTAAGGCTGCAATCAAAATGTCCACCTTAACTGGAGTACTCGCCCTTTGGCCAAGGCCCCTTAGCTCCTCGCCCTCCCGCGAGCGGCTGCTGCTGCTGACTTCCTGTCTTGAACCCTCCTGCCTGCCACTGCTGTGTCCCTTGCTGCTGACCCTGGGCACCCCCCCAACAATTGACCAACGCATGCCTACCCCCGCACCCTGAGCAGTCGTGCCTGAACCGGCAGTACTCCAGAGTGCACAAACCTTTGTTGTAATACCAACAAACCCCTTTTGACCCTGGCTGGCCCCTCCCCGCTCCCCCCACCCCTCCTCGGGTGGGGCCCCCTGAAAGGGCCGATAAACGAGCGGGAGCCATTGGCCGTGAAAATGGTTTTCCC
The DNA here is from genome assembly GCF_964204655.1 of Triturus cristatus. Taxonomy (NCBI): domain Eukaryota; kingdom Metazoa; phylum Chordata; class Amphibia; order Caudata; family Salamandridae; genus Triturus; species Triturus cristatus. Next base: position 867,239,221 of record NC_140589.1, read on the forward strand.
AGACCCGGCTAAGCCCATAGTGTGTTGCCACAAATCTGTGTCCAGCTCACCCCATTTAGCCTCCGGGTCCCACAACATGCGTGCCCGAAACTCCTCATCATAGTGCGCCCAGGCATACCCGCCCCCAGTAATCTGTGCCTTCCTAATCACGTCCATGTACTTGAACATGGCCACAGACCTTTCAGGGTATTTTTCACAGTACACGCTGGCCTATATAAGGAACGCCGCCGTTCAATTCTCAATCGTCAAAGGCACCTTCGGCCGTTTTGCCAACTCAAATTCCTCTTCTTTAGACCCCTCTTTTGCCCGCACTTCTCTGTGGAGGAGTTTTCTCAACATATTCCCTCTTCCATATATGTTCCTTGGTAGAAAACATCAAATGAGCGCCTAATGGCTTAGTAACGCCCATGTAGGGCAGCCGTTTAATTTTCAACTCTTTACTCTCTAATTTAGTCTCCGCCTCCCGTCGGAATCTCTACCGTCACCTTCGTATCCGTCACGCTGTCTCCCGTGCTTACGGATGCCTTACCTGCGCCCTCCACTGACCCCTTACCTGGGTCCTCCGTTCCTACCCCTACATCCACCACATAGGTACCCTTGCTCAACCTACTCCACACCCCCCCTCCCTGTCAGGCCCACCCACACCAACCGACACCATTACAGGACGCAAGCACGCCGACTGTTTACCTGGCGCCAAGGACTCCGCCTGTCGCTCCACTGTGCGTCCTGGCAGAGGGGCTAACCTCTCCTCCCAGCGTGATGTCCGACCCGTGTGCCTCGCCTGGCGTTGTGACACCTGCAAAACACTATGCACATCATTACTCGCCCCCCCCTCCCTTGCCTTCAACATCCCGCAACTCTCCCTCCTCCATACTATCCTCCTCGTAATCCAGCTCTTCCTGCCCAGCATCACTGGCTTTCCCCGCCAGGGTGCAGAATGCACCCTCCTAGCAACACACAACACATCTCCATCGTCGCTCTTCCTTCGGTGTTGTCCCCTGGACCGTTGAGGCCCAGTGGGTGTTGGGGCCGGCGAGCCCGCCCTGGGCCTACCTGTGCCAGCCGCGACGGGATCCCCGTCGGTACTGGATACGCCGCCCGAGGCTCCTCCCTCCCTTCTCCTTGGCACCAATGGGCCGCTCCCAGCCCTGCCAAGGCCGGTACCCCGCGTCGCTCCCGCGCCTGCAAAAGAAAAGCATGGTCTGGTGTGCTGGGCCCCTCTCTCTTCTCCCTCCCATCCCAACTCCGCTTCCTATCGCCACCTAGTGTGCTAGCAACCCAAACCCACCCCACCGCACTCAGATCCACCAACCCGTCCCCAAAATACTCCTCCCCCTCACTCCAATCCCAACCCACTGCACCCTGCCTGCCCACCCAACTCGGCCCAGCCTCCTCGTCCCCCTGAAACTGACCCAACCCCCCCTGCGCCCCACCACCGGCGCCGTCTGTTGAGACAACCCTGACCCCTCCCCCAAAACCTCCGACCCCACTGCCCGGCGGCACTCCTCCAACCCACCATCTCCTTGCTCCCCCGAATCCCCCTCCGCCCACGGTGAAAAAATATCCAGGCCATCCTAATCTCTCTCACTCCCCTCAGACTCAATCAGCAAAGGGGAACGCCCCCCTCCGCCCAACCCCCCTGCTCCGCCGCAGCAGACCCCACCAAACCCCCCAATTCGCTTGCCGGAACCTTAGCCCCTGCGCCTACCTTTCCAAGGGACTTCTCCTGAGCCATCTGCACAGGCCCCCTTTTTCCATGCACAGCAAGCTGCATGGCCTGGCTACCCCCACTCTCTACCTCCAACTGCCCCTCTTCAAACGGACGAGCCAGAGCACCTCCCACCCTCCCCTCGCGCTGCCGCACATTCTCAGACACCCTCGTGCCGCTCTCAGCGCATAGGAGCGGCCCCTATCAGCCTGTGATCGCGGCGGGGACATGCACAATGCGCTCCCCCGCCGGGCCTTCCCACTCACTTGCGGCATAAAATCAAGGCCCCCCACTCCCTGGGCGAGTCTCCTCATAACCTGGGGCAGCGCTTTCAATACCCACGCTGCCCCGTTGCCGCCCAATACTCTCCGTACACGTGGCCGCTCCTCTCGCATATGAGCGGCCTCCAACCACACGCGACCCCGGCAGGGAGACGCGAGCTACGCTCCCCCGCCGTGGGACTCCTCCCCTCACCAATGAAGCCCCGCACCTCCCATGTCCCCACAAGCGACCGCAACACCCATCTGGGCCGCGCTCCTGGCATCCGCGCGGCCCCTCAGACTCACCTTGGCCTTGCCTGCTTTCCGGGGGGGCGAACATGCCACGACGGCGGGCGCCACCCCAGCCGACCCGCACCTCACCGGGCGCGTGGTATTGGAGGCCGCCGGCATAAATATATAGAGCCGTCCGGCCTCACTCAGCAGTCTCACTGCCTCCAGCACATGATAGTCCTCTCCTGACATCCTGCCAACCATAAAACTCCGCCAATGCACAAAGGAAAACACTACCTGCCTCAAACTACCACTAGGCCCTGACAAAAAACCTACTCTGAGCAGCGCTCCCAGCCACCAGGTCATCAAACCTAAAATGGTGGCTAGGAAAGCACGAAAAAGCCCTCTATGCCGCTCGCCCCCCCCCAATCTGCCTGGGGGGCAGACCTCGCTGTGCTCGGCTGCCCCCCAAACCACCCTTGTATGCTTGGTGCTGCAAAAGCTATCACCTGCTGACTACAAAAAAAAATAATGGCCACAAATAAAAATTACTCTTGGCTAAGCCAAAAGCTTGAATCTGTTAATTCGGCAAATAATTGTATGAACACTATTTTTTTTTTTCAGGGGGAGGTCACTGGATTTGAAACCGGGCTTTTTGGGCAGGGGTTGCGGCCCGGGAACGACAGGTGTAGTTGGCTGGTAGCAATATTAATATAAATTTAAGCAATTCAAAATAATTTCTGACTGCACCTGGAGATCCCAATATTAAGTGGAAGGAGTTCTTTTTAAATTACATAGCTACTTTAGAAGACCATTCTGGAATTCTGTCTCCTGAAAGAAAAAAAAATAATTTGTTTACATTTCCTAGGTCCAGAAGGTGTGAGAGTTTATAATCAAATGCAGAAACCTGATAGACCTGGGGACATTGACATTTTTAAAGCAGCTATTTTAGATATTTCTGAACATTATTCTCCTACTGTATGCATAGGCGTAACCAGATGTGCTTTCTTTAACCCCTTGCCTGCTCATGACGGAACCACTCCGTCATGAGCCACGGGCGCCGTGTGCTCATGATGGAGTGGTTCCGTCATGCTGCGGCCGTTGGCAGCCGCTCCGCCCACGCGGCACTGATTCCCCGCCTGTGCGGGCGAACAATGCAAGTGGGCGGAGTCGTGACGGAACCACTCCGTCATGAGCACAGCGCGCCCGTGGCTCATGACGGAGTGGTTCCGTCACGAGCATGGCGGCGCCGCTAACACCCTGAACCCCCCCAGCGCCGCGGCAAAATTTGTGCCGCGGCGAAGGGGTTAAAAGAAAACAATAACAACATGAATCCATGGAGGAATTTGTTTCTTCATTAGAAACATTAGCTGCATCTTGCAAGTTTGGTGTTTTGCACGACAAACTGATTCGCGACCAAGTAGTCGTATGCACTAAATATAGAGGCATCCAAGATAGGTTGTGGATAGAAGGTGACTCCAGTTTGAAAGACGTCATTGCCTTAGTCAAAAAAGCACTTTCTGACAGGAGTTCCAAGGCATTATATGAACAAAATAATTCTCCTACTGTCAACAAAATTTCAGACTCCAGAAAAGGAAAAGAGTTTAGTGGAAGAACAACCATTTTTCAGAATAAAACATTCAATCCTAGGAACACGTATAAACTAAGAGTAACTCCATACGATTCTTCAACTTTGCTTGTTATCATTGTGGTAGCAAAAAACATAATGCCAGTTCTGAAAAGTGTCCAGCAAGATCTACAAAGTGTTTAGAATGTGGGATTTTAGGGCACTTTGCCAAGGTTTGCAGAAGAAAACCTAGACAAAAACCAAAAGTTACTTGCCTCACAGAAACTGATTCTATCTCTTCCGACTATGATTCTGAATCTCATGATCCCGAGCAAAATTTAACGGAAAACAAGAAGTGTAATATTGTTCTCAATATTAATAGTACTGACAGGAGTAAACCTTTGTGCATACAAAATTTTGGGGTATTCCTTTGCAGGTTGCCGCATATTCCGGTTCCCCTTTTACTATTATTGCAAAAATGTGTGTGATACGGAATTTGTTGATGCATTAGATTCACATTTAGAGCCCACAGATGTTCTTCCTGAAAGCTTCACCGGTGACAAAATTGATATGTTGGGTTACCGTTCTTTAGTCTTTGATTTTAAAAATAGTGCTGCTATTTGCAAACTTTATGTAGCATCTGAGGGTCCATCTGTTTTGGGTTGGAAGGATCAAAGAGCTTTACATATCATTCTTGATCCTAACAGCCCAGAGCAAATTCTTGTTGCTTGTGAAGGCGATAGCACCAAGAATTGGGTTCTCAAAGAATTCCCTAATGTGTTTTCAGGTGAAATTGGCAAACTCAAGGGATTTGCTCATCGCATTAGGGTGAAAAGTAATGCTGTACCTAGAATACATAAGGTGAGAAACGTGCCCATGATTGTTAAAAAAGAAGGTAAAAAAGAATTGGTTAAACTACAAGAATGTGGCATCATCGAACCCGTAGAGGCTTCAGAATGGATTTCTCCATTGGTCATCGCTAGACGTGCCAATGGTAAAATCCGTCTATGTTTTGATCTGAGGAGTCTCAATGAAAATATAATTGTCGAGCAATTTCCTTTGCCAAGGATAGATAAAATGTTATCTTTTACTCTTGGTGCCAAATGCTTCTCTATGATTGATTTATCTTCGGCATATCATCAGATTTCCTTGTATCATTCTAGCCGAGATTTAACAGCATTTTGCACTCCTTTTGGATGTTTTTGCCGCATGCCTTTTGGGTTAGCCTCTGTGGCTGCTGTGTTCCAAAGGTTAATGTTGCAGTTATTTGGTGATATGCCAGGGATTAGATTTTTCCAAGATGATATTCTCGTTATGGGTCGTGATTCTCATCAACATGATTCTAGGTTGAGGAAAGTGTTAAGTGTTCTAAATAGCAAAGGCCTTACTGCTGAAATTTCTAAATGCAAATTTTCAGAAAACAATGTAATTTATTTAGGTCACGAGATCAGTGAACACGGTATTAGACCCAAGACAAAACTGATTAGAGTCATTATCGATGCTCTTGCACCTAAATCCAAGGATGAGCTGATCACATTCTTGGGTTTAGCCGAAATGTATTCCGAATTCGTAAACAACTTCTCGGAAAAAACCCATCCTATGAGAAACTTACTTAAGAAGAAGGTTGTTTTCTCATGGTCTGAGGAATGTCAACAAGCGTTTTCTCTTATTAAGAAAGCTATCTCTAGTGCACCCAACTTACAAGGATTTGATCCATGTGCTCATACTTTTGTTACCACCGATGCAGGTTCAAAAGGCCTTGGTGCAGTGTTAACCCAATTAATTGATATGAAACAAGAGGTTGTGATCGCTTTTGCTTCCAGGTCTCTCACTCCTACAGAGGAGATGTTTTCAGTCATTGAAAGAGAGACTTTAGCTGTTGTTTGTGCTTTAGAACATTCGTTTGCAAATTTTTGTGAGGGAAAAGGTTTATTGTTAGAAGTGACCACAAACCCCTCACAAAATACTTACTACTGATGGAGTCAACAGAGCCACCGCTAGAATTGCCAGACTTTCTATGCGATTACAAGATATTTTTATTTGAAATACAATATGTTCCTGGAGCTAAGAATGTCATTGCTGATTGTCTTAGTAGACTATCATTACCTCTTACAGAGATTGATTTAACTTGTGGAATGAGTTTTCTGTTGCCAACGTCCTCACCAACAGTGATTTCCAGAATAACATTTCTCAGGAAGTGTGGTTAAGGGCTGATAGTGAAGACACCATTTTAACTGATGCTAAGTCTAAAATTATTAATGGTTGGAACATCTCTAGTAAAAAGAACCTTCCGGATGATATGAGAGGTTTTTAGGAAATAAGAAAAGAACTCACCGTATCTGATCATTTACTTTTAAGGAGTGACAAAGTTATTCCTCCTGAGTAGTTAAGAAAGCAAATCTTACATTTATCCCATGAGGGTCATCCTGGCATTTCTCGTACCAAATCCAGGGTTAGGGACCATTATTGGTGGTCTGGCGTTGACAATGCTGTTGAGAAGATTGCAAGGTCTTGCATAAATTGTGAAGTTACTGACAAATCAAAAAAAACTTTTAATCCACCTTTAGGTGAAGTTTGTTTCCCTAATTTGCCCTGGGAAGAAGTAGCCTTTGACATTATGGGTCCAATCAATTGGATGGATGGGACACTCAAGTACATTATTGTTCTTGTTGATTTGTTTTCTAGGTGGTTTGAATTAAGAGTTGGAGAACAAGTTGACACAAAAACTGTTATTGATTTCTTGGACTCTATTTTCCTGCAAGAAGGTTTTCCAGCTTCTATTTTGACTGACAATGGGGTGCAGTTTAAATATAAAGTGATGTTGAATTTCCTTACCTCTAGTGGCAATAAACAAAAATTCACCCCCCTTTATCATCCCTCCAGCAATGGTACTGTTGAGAGACTAAGCAGAGTTATCAAAGGTTGTGTTGCAAGTCAAGACTTTCTTGGGATGGCGACTTAAAGAAGATGTTATGGGTTTACAGAGTAACCCCCATGCTTCCTTGGGTAAAAGCCCTTTTTCTCTTATGAGGTGTAGCATTCCTTTTTCCAAAACGAATCCTAGTTGGATGAAACATAACAACATGTTTTTTTGCGATTTAAATGAGGTCAGAATTAATTTAGCTAATTCCCAAATTAGAAATAAACTCTATTACGATTCCAAACATGGAACTAAACCTGCAAACCTGCATGTTGGTCAGTGGGTTTGCGTCAAAAGTGCTAGGAAAGTTCCCAAAGGACATAGCAAATTTAGTGAGCCTAAAAAGATTTCGAAGATTCATCATAACACCGTAACTTTGGATAATGGTGAAACATGGCACATAAGTCGTTTATATCCACAAAATGAACAGGGGGGGCGTAAGGGCGCTTTATGAAAAAGGTCCAGCTATGTGTGCCCTCAGAAAGTACAACAAAAATAACAGAGCTGTTCCTGTAAGTCAAAGGAAAGGAAAAGGGAAGGAATGTGTTCACGGACAATTAAAATATTGGATAATGAGGCCCTCACAAAAACTAAAGGGTATCGTAATTCACGTTCCCCCTTCGAATGTATTGCATCATCATCGGGCTGCTCCTGCGTCGAGTCGGCTGGTGCAATACCCGACGGGCTCTTTTTTAAGGAGCACTTTTATGGAGATCTTTTTAATCCAATAAAGCCGGTGGTTGCATGGGTGTGTGGGGCTCTAAAGTGATGTAGATGAAATGCGTTGATTGTTAAAAATAGGGGTCGAAGTACTTACTCAACCGATTTATTAGGAAGTCTTCTCCCCTAATTAAAAAATTCTGAGGTTAAGTGTTATTAACTTAGGGTTATCGACTAGGTTATATACACTGCCTCAGTCAGGTCGACATGTTTCTCGCTCCATTAGAGAAGTACTCTGGCGATTCCTCAGGACCAAAAAGATGTTTTCTATCTACATCTAGAATTCAACATAATATCTAAATAAACAGTGAGCATTCTCAGTCACAAATGTAGTGTTACCTGCAGCTCGGTCTACCTGTAGGGGGATAAAGGCCAAGGAGGTTAAAGAATGCATGATACAGTCACTGTCTGCTGACATTAAATATCTCGTGAACAACTGAGTGCAAATGTGGTGAAAGTGCACTCTAAACGTGAAGGGTGATAAAAACTAGGTGAGACTGAACCCTGTGAAGTGACTTCTACTATACATAGTGGAGGTGAAATTAATAAATGGACTTACCCTAACAATTCATAAGGATAGTCCACTGCAGTTCCTGGTAGATAAACGCAAGGAGTTCCTCGCGTTCTGTAATTATATATGGACACAGCTAGAGGAACGGGGGTGGTTAAAAATGACAAACTCCAGGGTTATGGTAACCCCTTCTCTTATTGCTGAAGGTACATCGTGAAACTGGCAAACATGGTTGAAGAACACGTTTTATCTGAGTTAAAACACTCCCTTCTCTGTATTCGTGAAGGTATGGATGGATCATGCTTTTCAGAGAGCTACAGTCGATGAGGGCTATGACTAGAACCCTTATGTCTAGAGATAGTGCTGTCCCTAGTCTCTTACTCAATAAATGTATTTAGTAGATGTCGAAATGGCTGCCTCAAACTTTTTGTCAGGGTAGCTGTGTGCTGTGATTACATCGGTCAAACACATGATCAGGCACCGCACAGACTGGGTTAGCGTTAAATGGTATCACATTAAAGGCTGGCTCTCATAGTCAAAGCTTTCTTCTATTTGTGTTAAGCCCAGAAATAGCTATCACACAAAATGTAAATCAATGAACTTTGGAGGGGTCGCGGTAAACTAGCGAGTCGCGCCCTCGTTAAAAACTCCACCATGACACTATCAGGTTCCCGTCTATTTGTTGACACACCGGATCCCGTTTTACAAAGTATATTCATTTAATGCCCAACCTTATTTTCGAGAGTTAAGGATCAAAAAATAAGAATAAAAAGTTTGTCTACTTACTGACACACCGAGTCCGTGTCTCGTACACACCTACCCCGTTCTACCAGGACTGGGCGGCGGTGTGCCGAGTCTCGTTTCAGTATTTGAAGGCGGCGTTTGTTAGACGTAGACCCGGAAGTGGAATGGACACTAGAGATTACATCGCTCCATAGCGACCGGTGGTGAATCCGGTCGCCATCTTGTGTGAGGGTGAGGTTTTCTCGATTATATGTCGTGTAACAGCTCGTAAAGTGCAACGGGTCTGATTTTGTAATCGATTGTAGTTGCCTGTACATATCGCCCCAAGGACCCGGGTATATTCTACGAGTCTGCGTAATTTTATTGTTATTATGACGTTCTGGAAAGGCAACATTTCTTGTAAAGAGTCGATTGATGTTGCATGTACATTTAGAGGCAGTCACCCCAAGGAGCAGAGTCTGTATTGTGGGTCTGTATGGTTCACTCTAATTATTTCTTTAGGGTCTCCAATTGTAGAACGCTCTATTATCCACTCAAACCTATATATCAGTGTAGGAGAGTGCAGTTTGTCAAGGATTAGTATTAGTAAAGGTGTTGTTCAAGGAGGTTTGATGGAAGCCCAAGGAATGGCGTCATTTAATCCTGTCACATGGGTGCCCAACCTGTACACCCACCTCTGTTCTTTTGCAAGCAACGCCTGCTTGGTGATATTGGGAAACGATTCCAATATGAGCCAGGTGAATGACTCTGGGAGATGTCCCTTTTCTAGAAAGTGGGTACACATTCTAGTATTGATTTTTTTGCAGCGAAAATTGCTGCGATGTTCAGTCATGCGTGTTTCAATAGGGCGGGTGGTCATGCCAACATATTGTAGTTTACAGGGGCATGTAATAAGATATATGCAATTCGCTGTGTTGCAATTAGTGTGGCGACGTAGCTCCCATTTGAAATTGTTGTCAAAGAGGACAGACTTGTGTGTTGTAGTCATGGGGCATACCGAACATGAGCCACAGGGGTAATGTCCGGTTACAGGTGGCAAATCCCATAATTGTCTTTGGATTGGTTGCCCCTGTGGGCGTGGACGAGTGTGAATCAAGGTGTCCTTCAAGTTTTTTGTGCGTTTAAATGCAAATCTAGGAGTTTCAAGTTGCATGGTACCTGTGTTCAAAATGTTCCAATGTTTTTTGATTGTCTTGGTGATCTGATTTGACAATGGGGTAAATGATGTGACACAGGTCAGGATCTCGTTTGGAGCTGTCATTTTGGGTTCCAGAAGGGCTTCACGATTGTTGTTTCGGGCTCTCTTACTGGCTAGGGCTATCTGTTTGGCCGGATAGTTACGTGCCCGAAGATTATTAGCCAATTTTTTCGCTTCTACCCTGTAGTCTGATAAGTCACTACAATTTCGTCTTACCCTAAGGAACTGTCCGATGGGTAAATTATCCCTCAGGCTGCGGGGATGATGACTTGTGTATAGTAATAGACTATTGCGATCTGTTGGTTTCTTGTACAGGGAGGTTGATAACGTGCCCCTATGTAAACTGATGTTTAGATCTAGAAAAGGAATGGTATTGTTGGACACTGTCTGTGAAAACTTGAGGTGTGGGTCAAGAGTATTGATCCAATCACAAAATTCAGTGCAGGTCGACATATCTCCCTTCCAGAGGATGAGTATGTCGTCAATGAACCTCTTCCAAAGGTATATGTCTGTATTGAAAGGGTTGGAGTCGTGATAAATGTACCGGGTCTCAAAATCAGACATGTACAGGCAAGCCAGACTAGGAGCAACTGTACTCCCCATGCAAGTTCCTTGTGTCTGCTTATAGATCTGGCCTTTGAATTCAAAGAAATTCTCCGTCAATGTTAGAGTGGCACATTCCATGATGAAACCAGTGGGGGTGTTGTGTTCCCAAACTCCCTGATTCAGGACTTCTTCTACCACATTCAAAGTAGCCCTCTGTGGTATATTTGTGTACAGTGCTTGTACATCTAGGGTCACCAATAGTGTGATCTCATCCGTGGGTGGTAGTTCATTCAAGAGTCTTAGTAAATCTGAAGTGTCTTGTATATAAGACGCAGTCTTTTTAACAAGAGGTTGCAGAAAGTAGTCACAGAATTGGGACAAGGGTTCTAAGACTGAGTCTATCCCTGATACGATGGGCCTTCCAGGGACAGGTGAAATACCCTTATGGATTTTTGGTAGGGTATAAAAATATGGAGTGCGTGGATTTTTCTTGACCAAAAATAAGGCTTCTTTCTTGCTAATCCAGCCTTCACTCTCAGCCGAGAAAACTAAGGCTGTGATGGTAGCAAGTAAGCTTTGGGTGGGGTTGATGGAGACAGGAGTGTAATAAGTTCTGTCACTCAGTTGTCGTCTGCATTCCAGTTCATATTCTGATGTATCCATTATTACCGTGGCCCCACCTTTATCAGCTTGCTTTATGGTGATTGATGTATCGTGAGACAAGTTCTTAATAGCCTCAATCTCCACTTTAGACATGTTGTTGTATTTTCTAGGTTTGGTTATGTTGGCGAGGTCTTTTAATACGGCTTGTTCGAAAGTCAAGACTTCCGGTGGGATCATTGACATATTCGGAGTGAAGGAAGACTTTGTGTGCAAACCACTGTCTGTTCGTTCTGTGGTTTCAGTTCCATCGAAAAAGGATCTTAACCTAATTTTGCGAAAAAATTGTTGAATTTCGCACTGTTGTTTAAATTCATCGATCTAAGGTGTTGGTACAAAGCCCAACCCTTTCTGAAGTACTTTGTGTTCGACTTCAGTGAGATTTCTTTGAGAAAGATTGACAACTAGGTCTTCTTCCTGGTGTTGGTATGGCTCCGGGTTTCCATTGTTCTCGGAGTGTCTTCCCACTGGACTCTGGTTCCTTGTTGGATTTGTTGATTGTTTCTTCTTCTTCGCCCGCGCCCTCTGCCCCAACCTCTGCCTAAAAAAGGCTGGTTGTATACCGGGGGGTAGAGTTGTGGCGGGCCCTGTGGTGGTATTGGATATTGTGGTTGGCCATGCAAATTCATGGGGTATTGCCAAAAGGTTGGATATTGAAAGGCAGCCGGTTGGAAGGTAGGGTAGGTTTGACGATTCCCCTTACGTGAAGTACCATGGTTGTTTGAGTCAGTGCTCGAGTTGCTGTTGCTCGAGGAGCCTCTTCTAGTGGAGTTAGAATTTGCGTCAGAATCTCCAGAGTTGTTGGAGCTTGGAGGTACAAAATCTTCTTTTAAATAAGGGTACATTTTCTCTTTATTGAAGTTGTTCACGTCTTTTTGTAACTTCTTAACCTTTTGTCTCATTAAATATTCGCGATGTTCCGCGATCTCATTATTAATTTCCGACAACTTCGATTTAAAAAGAGTCGTGGATGTCGCACTTTTCAACGTGCTTTCTGCCAATTGGATCCTCGCTAAGAGAGTATCTGCTAGTCTCTTGGCTGTCTTAATAATCAATATGAGGAGATCTCTGGTACATTTCCATGATACCTGTGACCAATCGGTCTTGAATGTTCCATCCTCTAGGAAAATACGTGGGAAGATTTTGACTATTAAACCATTAGGGGCGATGTTTGCCCTCAGGTATTCTGTCATCAGGGCGCCATGGAGTGTGATCTTCACCCAGTCTCTTTTTAGTGAGGATAAGGACTGCCAGTCTTCCGACTGGCTCCCTGTGGCTGCCCCACCATCGGCTCCTAGGATTGAGGGGGCATTAAGTATCTCATCGACGAAATCATCCCCAAAACTTAACCCTTGGCCTTCCATTGTGATAATGATCTTAGTAATGGGCTACGGTTATAAGATTCTCTCTCTATTGTATTGATGTTGTCAAATGTAGAGGTCAATTTAAGGGTTCAGGTGAACTGACAAAAAGGAGTTCTTTTTGTGATGAAAGGGGAAGAAACATTAAAACCTTAAAAGTGGGGGATATGCACAGGTTAACCCACCGGAAAATGCCCCACGGATAGAAATCCGTGCATAATATATCCACAAAATGAACAGGGGGGGCGTAAGGGCGCTTTATGAAAAAGGTCCAGCTATGTGTGCCCTCAGAAAGTACAACAAAAATAACAGAGCTGTTCCTGTAAGTCAAAGGAAAGGAAAAGGGAAGGAATGTGTTCACGGACAATTAAAATATTGGATAATGAGGCCCTCACACAAACTAAAGGGTATCGTAATTCACGTTCCCCCTTCGAATGTATTGCATCATCATCGGGCTGCTCCTGCGTCGAGTCGGCTGGTGCAATACCCGACGGGCTCTTTTTTAAGGAGCACTTTTATGGAGATCTTTTTAATCCAATAAAGCCGGTGGTTGCATGGGTGTGTGGGGCTCTAAAGTGATGTAGATGAAATGCGTTGATTGTTAAAAATAGGGGTCGAAGTACTTACTCAACCGATTTATTAGGAAGTCTTCTCCCCTAATTAAAAAATTCTGAGGTTAAGTGTTATTAACTTAGGGTTATCGACTAGGTTATATACACTGCCTCAGTCAGGTCGACATGTTTCTCGCTCCATTAGAGAAGTACTCTGGCGATTCCTCAGGACCAAAAAGATGTTTTCTATCTACATCTAGAATTCAACATAATATCTAAATAAACAGTGAGCATTCTCAGTCACAAATGTAGTGTTACCTGCAGCTCGGTCTACCTGTAGGGGGATAAAGGCCAAGGAGGTTAAAGAATGCATGATACAGTCACTGTCTGCTGACATTAAATATCTCGTGAACAACTGAGTGCAAATGTGGTGAAAGTGCACTCTAAACGTGAAGGGTGATAAAAACTAGGTGAGACTGAACCCTGTGAAGTGACTTCTACTATACATAGTGGAGGTGAAATTAATAAATGGACTTACCCTAACAATTCATAAGGATAGTCCACTGCAGTTCCTGGTAGATAAACGCAAGGAGTTCCTCGCGTTCTGTAATTATATATGGACACAGCTAGAGGAACGGGGGTGGTTAAAAATGACAAACTCCAGGGTTATGGTAACCCCTTCTCTTATTGCTGAAGGTACATCGTGAAACTGGCAAACATGGTTGAAGAACACGTTTTATCTGAGTTAAAACACTCCCTTCTCTGTATTCGTGAAGGTATGGATGGATCATGCTTTTCAGAGAGCTACAGTCGATGAGGGCTATGACTAGAACCCTTATGTCTAGAGATAGTGCTGTCCCTAGTCTCTTACTCAATAAATGTATTTAGTAGATGTCGAAATGGCTGCCTCAAACTTTTTGTCAGGGTAGCTGTGTGCTGTGATTACATCGGTCAAACACATGATCAGGCACCGCACAGACTGGGTTAGCGTTAAATGGTATCACATTAAAGGCTGGCTCTCATAGTCAAAGCTTTCTTCTATTTGTGTTAAGCCCAGAAATAGCTATCACACAAAATGTAAATCAATGAACTTTGGAGGGGTCGTGGTAAACTAGCGAGTCGCGCCCTCGTTAAAAACTCCACCATGACACTATCAGGTTCCCGTCTATTTGTTGACACACCGGATCCCGTTTTACAAAGTATATTCATTTAATGCCCAACCTTATTTTCGAGAGTTAAGGATCAAAAAATAAGAATAAAAAGTTTGTCTACTTACTGACACGCCGAGTCCGTGTCTCGTACACACCTACCCCGTTCTACCAGGACTGGGCGGCGGTGTGCCGAGTCTCGTTTCAGTATTTGAAGGCGGCGTTTGTTAGACGTAGACCCGGAAGTGGAATGGACACTAGAGATTACATCGCTCCATAACGACCGGTGGTGAATCCGGTCGCCATCTTGTGTGAGGGTGAGGTTTTCTCGATTATATGTCGTGTAACAGCTCGTAAAGTGCAACGGGTCTGATTTTGTAATCGATTGTAGTTGCCTGTACATATCGCCCCAAGGACCCGGGTATATTCTACGAGTCTGCGTAATTTTATTGTTATTATGACGTTCTGGAAAGGCAACATTTCTTGCTTTCCTTTGACTTACAGGAACAGCTCTGTTATTTTTGTTGTACATAAGTCGTTTAGCCTTGGTTTGTTTAGACTGACGACTTACCTGCCAAAACTCACCACTCGTGTGGATATGGCAAATCATCTTCCCGACACAATATCTGGTGTTATGAGGACACCAGTCAGAGCGGTAAAAATTTCAGTTCTGCTCCTGGTAATGTCGTTTCACCTAATGTTAGCAGCGACACCGTTGATGACAATATTGAAACTTGTATTAATTAAATGTTAAATGTTGTTAGACCTTGCTCTGAAGTGAAAACTTCTTTTGGAAGAATTGTTAAAAAACCGGAAAGGTACAATGAATTCATTTGTTATTACGGTTTTAAAAAAAATATATTCTTTTTTCTTTTTTTTTTCTTTCAAGGGGGAGGATGCGTAGTATATGGCTTGTTTGGTAAGTTATCTCTTTATCTTTTTAGAATGTATAGAGCTTAGAGTTTTGTGAACAGTCCACATTCCTCGGCCTGCATTTGTTCTGATGTTGTGGAATACTGTGAAATTCTCCTGCCTACCTAGCTGGCACCCCGACCTGCACTGGTTTCCTGCGGTACTAATAAAAGCTGTTTACTAAGAAACTGCATTGAGGATTTATTCGATATTGCTACATAGGCCTTATGGGATGGGTCTGCTAGGTTCAAGGCTTGCTACACCCAGGGCCAAGGTCCCATTTTGGCAGATGGCACACAGGTTTGCCAGGGTTAAAAGTGTAGTGGGCCAACTAGCTCGCTGACATGACCTCTGACATCACTCTGGCAACCCTACACTCGGGGGGGGGGGGGATGTGCAGCCAGAGAGTATTAAAAATGGGGAACTGGGACCGTTCGAGGCCCGTCCTAAAACTTACAACATCAGTCAGTCAGTCAAACAAGCTTTATTTGATTTAAAATAAATCGTAAAAGCACATGGTACAAAAATTCATCATAAAAACGTTAAAAATACTTATAAAAAGAAAAATTACAGAGTACATCACAGAAAGAAATAATCGCACCACATTGGTCCAATCCAAATTTAGGTTTCTATAGTAAATCAGCAATATAAAAAAAAAAGTAAACCGGCCATACTGAATACATTGACCCTCCCATATCCATATTTATTTCCTATTGCAATAGCTCCTCCGATAAAATTTAAAACTGCGCAACAATGGTCCATTGTGTCCAAAGAGGGGAGAAGCCTATGACCTTCTGTATAAAAACAGGGCCGGAAAGTCTTCAGTAATGGGAGTAAAAACCCGGCTTTTACTGACTCATACAAAGGGCAAAAGACAGTAAAGTGCAAAGAGCTCTGTTTTGTCAAGTTATCACATGGCCATGGACAAAGATTATTAGACCAACTACATTGCTGAGGAAAAGCCACCAAAAAGTTAGCCAATGACAAACGAAATCTAGTTAAATAAAATCTATATTGAGGATTCATAAAGCGAACCAGATAAAAACGAGGTTGTTTAGTCACAACAGTTTCATCTAAATCACTCACTGATTTCTGCCGATTTAATACCTGCAAGTGAAATAGATTAGCTCTATTTACAAAAGCAGTTCTAATGACAGTTTTTGCTTAAATTGGGCGCATTTGTGGGATTATTAAAAAATTCTATTAAACCCACATCTTGGAACGTACACTTAAGATAATTAAACCATGGAAGTTTCAACATTGGTGAGAGAAAGACAATCCAGTATGATAGATCTAGTAAATTCCAGTTCAGGTGTATTCCAAATCTTAGCCTATAACAATAGGGAAGCAAGACCAACTCGGTCCTCCAGTAACTCCATACCCAGTTCGAAGTGACAGAAAAGAGTTGACACACTTTTAGGCACCATCAGAAGTCTTCTGGTAAAGTTATTCTCTATCACCTGGAGCGCAGAACAATTACTGTATCCACAGACTCATGCCCCATAAGAGGTGATCGAAAGACACTTCACTTTATAAAGAGTCACCAACTCTTTCACTGGCTTCTGACCCAATTGGGCTGCAAATCTAAAAAGTGCCTCTCCTACTCTCACGGTTTGCAGAGTTCTTAGGGTAAGTAAGGAATCCCAAGAAGACTGAGAGTTAAAAACAATTCCCAAATAGGAAAAGCTATCAACTTTCTTAATCTTATTCCCCTGGACCACAAACACTTTGGACTTTGTTCTTTTGGGGCCACACACCAAAACATACATTTTTTATTATTCACTTTAAGATCCAGGGCAGCCATCAAATCTGCATAAGCATCCAAAGTTTTCTGCAAACTATTTGCGGTCCTTGCAATGAGGACAGCATTGTCTGATATAATAAGGATGCAATAAAATCCTTACCAATGTTGGGAAAATCAAGATTTTTCCCCAAGTATGCCTCCAGCCATTTTATATAAATTAGAAATAAAAAAGGGGTCAGGATACAACCCTGGCGGACCCCTTCTGTTGATAAAAAAGTCCTCGATTTATCTCCATTCCTACCATGGCAGATCTTCACTATAGTATTGGAACGGAGCCTACGTAATAAAATGACCTGAGGTGCCTCTGCTCCCATGTCTACCAGCATGGTCCACAATCTTTCACGATTGACAGAAACAAACGCACAAGATAAGTCCATGAAGGCAAGATGTAGTGAACACTTCATGGACTTAGGGGCTCATTAGGATGGCGGACAGAGGCACATCCGCAGTGCTGGAGGTGGTGGAAAATGTCCTTTTCCACACTCCATCAGCAGTCCTCGCACCCGCCATATTACGATGGGCAAACGTAGCCCATTTTCTGTCCGCTGCGGAGTTACGTGAACCGCCAGAAATTTCCATCTGCAACCGCAATGGAGGAAGCCAATAGGGACACACCGCCGTGCGGAATGACATCCCGTCCACTGTACAAATCATGATGCCGCAAACAGCCCATCACACCGCAGCGGAGAATCCACCCACCCGGAGACGGTGGAGGCACTACAGCAGAGAGCGAAACTCGACTCACGGTCCCCTCCACGTGGTCCTGACCTCTATGGATCCAGCTCTCCAAGCCTTTCCGCTGCTGTACCTCATCCACTACCAGCAAATAATACACAAATACCCAACTCTGCATACAACCACAACACACAACTCCTGGTGGGGACAGTAACATATCCCCCAGTGTACCCACACATGTCCTACCTGTTAGAAACCCACACCTCCGCATCTGTGTCACCCATCAACCACAAAATCACTGCAATCTCCCCGGAAAGTAACTGCAGCGGTGAAGACGCGGGAAAACCGGCGCACAATGTAGTAGGCAGGGCAGGCGCCAGGCATGGGCAGTCAGGCCAGATTCACAGAGCTCCACCTTCACCCTTCCCACAGTACACTTCCCACACCCATTTGGGCACATGCTGTGTGCTCCTTCTGTGCCCCCTGCACAATTATAGAGTCAGGTTTAGCCAGACCTCGGACCTCACACATGAAAGGGCAAGGGAGATTGACTGGGAAGGTGGGGGTGAAGAGGAACACCCTGCACAGAAGCTCAGGGGCTGGACAACCCTCCTCACACCTACCTTCCACTCATGTGAATCAAACTGAGTATAATTAAAAAATGAAGACTCACACAGCATCTGAACATTCCCCGAACTGTTCACACTCCCTGTCAAGTCCCTCAGAAAGACCCCACACTGACACTCTGCGACATACTCGTATCATAGGTCAGCAGCAATAGAGGATAATAAATGGGCTAGGCCAAAGTGAAGTGGACAGTGCTGGAAAGCAATGGAGCAAGTCACATAGCATGTTTACATCCCATGCAAGAGAAGGAACATATCACATCACCCTTAGGCCCCTAATCAGACATGGGTGGCACAGTGAGTGAAATTAAACCACAGTGACCTCTGTACAACAACTCTGGGATACATCAAGACAAGCCATGCAAAGGCACAGGAATGATAGGAAGTGCCAGAAGTCATACAGTGACCAGCCACACATCTGTGTCAACTCACTTGCCATGTGTATGTCATCAGCACAACATACATGGGTCATTGTCACACTCCCTGACTGTCGAACACAAGTAGGACCTTCACACATGCCCCTCACCTACCCACCTCACACCTGCAACACTCAACACCTGTGAGAAACACACATAATGGTACAAATGATGTCCTGTGAGTTCACTGACAACCAATCACACACCCTGTGGTGCAGCCACAAATAACAGACTCACACTCAGGGATGCCTGAACCAATGCTGACACAAAACCAATTGTGTTAGACCTGGCACCTTGGCGTGGGTCTCCCTTCCATTTTTGCTGTTGCCTCATGTGTTTTTCTGCTGCTGTTAGATGCTTTGGGCACTGTGCCACTGCTGTCCAGTGCCACAGTGCAAGTGCTACCTATTGTAAATTGATGTATGAATTAGGGATTCCATGATTGGTTTGTTTGGTTTACCTGTCAGACCCTAGTACAGTGCACCAGGAGTGCCCAGGGCTGGTAATCCAAACACTGTTGGTGGGCTTGCAGCACTGGTTGTGCCACCCACAGAAGCAGCCTGTAAAAGTGTGTCTAAGGCCTGCCATTGCAGTGCCTGCGTGCAGTTTGGTACTGTCATGCTGACTGGGCAAGTGCACCCACTTGCCAGTCCCTAAACCTTCCCTTTTCTTTATATGAGACACCCCTATCGTAGGCCCAAGGGCAGGGTGCATTGTAAGTATAAGGTAGGACATGCCCTGGTGTGTGTGGCATGTTCTAATAGTGAATTACAGCCATTTTCGTTTTTCACTATTGCAAGGCTACCTGTTCTCCATAGGCCAGAATGGGCAGTTTGATTATTACATCTTATAATCCTAACTGACTCAGGGAACATGGTAGAAATTCGAATTTAGTATGCCTGAACTCAGAATGATAAAATACATCTTTTAGTGAAGTTGGTTTTAACATTCTGTGTTTGAAAATGCCCCTTTTAGAACGTAGGTATTTTCTTGTCTAACCATTCAAACCTGCCTCTGCTAGGCTGTGTATTCCCTGTCTGGAGTTTGAGTGACAGGGCTGGGGAATTCCAAGAGACAGGGTGAGTCAGCCCAGTGGTGAATAGAGAGATCTGCATCTAGATGGGAGGGAGGAGTTGCACCTGGGACCTGAATAGGGCTGGGCCTTCCTTCCACAATGCTGGCTGCACCTCCTGTGTGATGTCTCTGCCCTGCACTCTAAAAGGAAAGAAGGAGTCATGTAAACAAAGTGCTCCAAGTGCTCCAGGACTGACCAGAACTGGTTTGGACTAGGCAAAGGCCTCTCTGCCTTCAGAGAACAAAGAGAAACTGGGTATAAAAGAGGGGTCCCAAACCCCAGAGAATTAGATCACTTTTGGACAAGAAGAAGAAACCTTAGCTGAGGAGAGGAACCAGAAGAAACTGAGGAGAGACTATCCCTAAGCTGAAGTGCTGCTTGGGGTTTGGCCTGCAGTGGTTGCCTGACTGCCAAAGAAAGGAGAAAGGAGTTTGTGTGCATTTTCATTCAACTTGTAAAGGATCTCCAAGGGCTTGAAAGAAGAGCTTGCCTCCTGCTGAAGTCTCAGGGACAACAGACTTCAACCACCAGCTCCCCAAGAGTTCTTTGGAAGTGCCTGTAGCTGTATTTGGGCCCCCTGAGGGACTGCGTGTCGCAAGTAGCTGGAAGCGCGACTCAAGAAGAAGAAGCATGTCGCCGTCGCAGCCGCTGCCGTCGCATCACTGAACAAGGGTGTCGCCGCTGTAGCTGTCGCATTGCACTGCATCACGAGAAGCGTCTCGCAACACCGAAGAAGCATGTCGCTGTCGCAGTCGCTGCCGTCGCATCACTGAACAAGGGTGTCATCGCTGTAGCTGTCGCATTGCACCGCATCACGAGAAGCGTCTCGCAACATCGAAGAAGTGTGTCGCCATCGCAGCCGCTGCCGTCGCATCACTGAACAATGGTGTCGCTGCTGGAGCTGTCTCATTGCACCGCATCACAAGAAGCACCTCGCATCCACCGAGAAGCGTGTCGCCGTCGCAGCCGCTGTCGTCGCATCACTGAACAAGGGTGTCGCCGCTGCAACTGTCGCATCGAGCAGAAGCGTTTCGCATCGTTGGAGAAGAGTGTCGCCGCCAAAGCCGCTGTCGTCGCATCACTGGACAAGGGTGTCGCCGCTGCAGCTGACGCATCGAGCCGAGACATCTCGCAACATCGGAGAAGCGTGTCGCATCAACAAGAAGATGCCATCTTTGTTTCTTTGCACCAGATCTACAACACATCACCGCCTTTGCGTGTAAGGACCTACCGCATCATCTTCCCTGCAACACTTTCGTTGCCCTGCGTGTTGCATCTTAAGGTACATTGACTCAAAGTGTCCCATGTAAGACCTAAAGAGAACTAAGACAATTCTACCATTTTAAGTACAGCATTGTGGATTTTTTTCGTTTGTGGTCTTGTGTTAAATATATATAAAGAATACTTATTTTTAATATACAGTTGTGTGGTGTCTATCTGTAGTGTTGTCACTGGATTACTGTATGTGTTCACAAATGCTTTACACCCTGCCTTTGAGAGAAGCCTGTCTGCTCATGCAAAGCTACCAAGGCGGTGAGCAGGGATTATTTTAGGAGTGTACCGCCTTACCCTGACTAGAGGCAAAGGTCCCTATTTGTCACAAGTACCTACCTGTGTCAGCTAGAGACCCCCAAATCTAAAAAATAGCCAAACACAAAGCTCACAAACAACATCCACAGAAGTCCACCAAGCCCAGCCATGTGCTGCCAAACAGTGGAGAGGCAATGTAAGCCTAGACAGAACAGGAATACACAACATTGTCACTCTGAAAAAATGCACAGACACCATACCCCAACACAAACAAGAACTCCTCAAAAAACAACCATGAACAACAACTGGGATCAAGGGGACACATCAGCTAAAACACATATACACACCACACCAGTCATCAAGTGCACGTGGTGTCATAGTGTACCACAAGCATGCACATGCACTATCATGACAAAGGTCAAATATAGGAGGACAAACCACTAGTGTGCACTCAAAACAAGTTAATGAGCATACATCCACATAGCTGCATGTGACATACACACAAGAAATGCACACTACACATACAACACACATATGAATGTATCACAATGCACAAGCTACTCACACACAATGTCATGCTAATAGAACAAAACACACATTGCACCTGTCAGCAGAAAGAGCCAACACAGGCCAAACACTGCATACATCCACAAGAACACACAACAGAGGCACATACAAATCCATCACAAAGCAAACTCAGCTGGACATCAGGGGGATGGACACCAAGCAAGTACAAGTCAACATACAGTGACAGCACTGCATGCACACCAAGCAGTGTGTGCACAACTACAAAACCAGTAGCACACATATCAGAGTGCCACACCATGAACTCCCACAACACAAATATTCACAGCACAACATTACACTCAGGAAGGGTAGCAGTACCTCAGCAAACACACATACACCTTAGCCTCCACACACAGATGCACATCTCAGGGAATACCCAGATGCAAACAACATGACTAGAGGACTGTGATGCTCAAACACATGCACTGCACATGAGCAACCATGACAGCAAACCAGTAGAAGAAAATATCCTACAAGTAATTGTGAAACTGTCCTGAGTGGCACATTGTTCCTGTACAGAGATCATCCTCACACAGCATAGTGTCACACTATGAAGTGGTGGGGATGCTCACACACAAGCAAGGCATGGGGTGGAACATGCGATTTAAGTGGTGTGTACTTTAGTAGTGGACAGTCCACAAACACATAGAGGAGTAACTCACAATGTGTAGGCATCAGAAGCACATATAGGGGATGGTATGACTCCACAAACCACATACCATACTGGAGCCGAAAATGGGTCATGTGACAGCAATGCATGAGAAAACTCACAAATAATGTCAGTTTGGCTGAGCAGGTCTGCATAGTGACCACAAACAGAAACAAGACACATGGCTGATCAACAACACACCTCACAGACTTGGCTGTCACACACTCTGCACACTCACAACTGGCAGCAACAACAAGTATGTGACCCCCAGGAGTGCAAGTACACACCGACACACTGCCAGTGGCGTAACGAAACTTGAGGGGGCCCCCCTGCAAAGTACATGGAGGGGGCCCCCATTCTCCTCGCCAGTCAAGAGCCCTCAGGCCAGCAACCCGCCATACTGCAGGGGCTCACCCCAGCCATAAAAAAAGGATTCTGGTTCCTCTATTGGTCACATCCGCCCTCTCATCGAGCGATTTACATACATCAGTAAATGCTGCTGCGCCCTCCAGCAAAGTTACATAACACTGCCTCCAGCCGGCCCACCAAACACATCCTCCTACTTGATGACCCACCTTCAAGTGAAGACCGCTCAGTTAACCACCTTCAAACGCAGGTCACTTCCGTCGTGCCTGCTACTAACGCATCCATTACACTCTACCCTCACCCCTATGAAACCCGCAATTATGCTTTTCTGCCCGCCTTTAAAACCACCCCTCGGATGTCACTGCAAACCTGTGACCGCCGCCTACTGCTCCCCTGTCCATCACCCACAGAAAGACTGATGACCGGTCACCATCTAACCACTGCCTACCAGTAAAGACAGAGCCTTTCAGCTGCTGGCCTCCCCAATGCCACTATGGAAGTTTTAAAAATGTTGAACAATCTCTGCAACTGACCACCTCAAAACATTTCTTCCTGCTAGCCTATACGGCATCAAAGCCGTTCCTGCTACTTTTCATCCTCTGCACGATGCACACAATAATATCAAATGTACAAAGGGTCAGATTTTTGTTTCCTCACGCCAACATTAATTTACACTATGTACCCCACTAAACCATACCTGCTGTCAAAGGCAAACCAGATCCCATATGTAGCACCAGTCAACAAGAACCCCAAGGACAAACACCAGAGAGAATGAGCGATTCATGAATTAAACCTACAATGACAACGTAGCATTTCCCCACCAACTGTCAGCCCAGTGAAGTCTGCAACCGCACAGTAGCCATCAACACCAGCAACGTCTAAAGCGCATTTCCACTTCCTTTCTTTGGCAGCTCCTGATACATATACTTATGCCTTCTGGGCGCCATCTACCACAGACCACAGCATTTCTTTGTGTCCCTAAGACTAACGGAATGCTGTCGGTGAACGCTTCTCTTCCCCCTTCCTTACTAATAACTAATGGAGGATAACGAAAAAAATATATAGTATTTTCTTATGCAAATAGCGTATCAAGCACTTGCTGCCCGCAGTCCTCGCCAGATCCACCCAAATCAATATTCTGCTATCGCACCATCCTGTCACCCCTATTATTATCTGAAGATATTTTTTTTATCCCTTCCTTGAACTGGGAAAAGCAATACTTTGCACGAAAACAAGTCCCTTTAAAACCTTTGCTACTTACAGACTCGCAAAGCACTTCCTTGTTTTACTAACTGTTGTAAAGCAAACGGATAACTCATTCTAGGATTGGGATTATTGTTTAGAGGTGTGGAAGTTAATACTGAGACATAGGATGATTTTTTGCATACACTCGTTCTTCCCTGCATGCGCACACAAAGCAACATTACAATTTAGCTAAACAAATTGTTCAGAAATGTACCGGAAGGTAAAGAAACAGCCCAAATTAT
The DNA here is from genome assembly GCF_964204655.1 of Triturus cristatus. Lineage (NCBI taxonomy): Eukaryota > Metazoa > Chordata > Amphibia > Caudata > Salamandridae > Triturus > Triturus cristatus. The sequence continues at coordinate 867,263,453 of NC_140589.1, forward strand.
TTTTACAAAGAAAAATAGACAATCGTCAACTTTAGACCCCATGACATAAAAGCTTTAGCGTGCACAGCTTGCTTCCACGCTACCTAAACATTTGAACATCTCATAATTCCATGCCACACAATTCAACTATAAATAATTGAACCCTACATTCCATACCACATAATTACAATCCTAAAAATGAAAAAACATATATTTCTACTTCACTCCATACCACATAAGTCCACATCACATAATAACATTCCACACAACTTAATAGCACTCCAAACCACATAATTACACTCCACACAACAAAATTTAAGTATACATAATTCCACTTCAACCTATATAATTATACGTCACACAACATATTTACACTCAACTTTAAAACACAGAATTACCCTCCACAAAATACAACTCTTCAACATGCTACATAATTCCACTCCGCACAATTATATACCACACCATGCCACATAATTCCACACGTCTCACAATTCCACAATTCATCCCCACACAATTCATCACACATAATTACTCCACATAATACCACTCAGCACCACATAATTAACCTCCACATAATTATGCTCTCATCCATATTGCATAAATACACTCCACATAAATCTAGACTATGCCACGTAGCAACATTCCACATACACTCGTTCTTTCCTGCATACGCACAAAAAGAAACATCACAATTTAGCTTAACAAATTGTTCAGAAATGTACCGGAAGGTAAAGAAACAGCCCAAATTATTTTTACAATGAAAAATAGACAATCGTCAACTTTATACCCCATGACATAAAAGCCTTAGCGTGCACAGTTTGCTCAAATCCACGCTACCTAATTCTACCAAACTCAGCACATTTGAACTCTCATAGTTCCATGCCACACTATTCAACTATAAATAATTTAACCCTACATTCCATACCACATAATTACAATCCTAAATATGAAAAAACATATATTTCTACTTCACTCCATACCTCATAATTCCACATCACATAATAACATTCCACACAACTTAATAGCACTCCAAACCACATAATTACACTCCACACTACACAATTCAAGTACACATAATTCCGCTTCAACCTATATAATTATACGTCACACAACATATTTACACGCAACTCCAAAACACAGAATTACCCTCCACAAAATACAACTCTGCAAAATGCTACATAATTCCACTCCGCACAATTTCACCACACCATGCCACATAATTCCACACGTCACAATTCCACAATTCATCCCCACACAATTCATCACACATAATTACTCCACATAATACCACTCAGCACCACATAATTAACCTCCACATAATTATGCTCTCATCCATATTGCATAAATACACTCCACATAAATCCAGTCTGTCACGTAGCAACATTCCACATAACTACACTTCACACCATGCCTCATAATACCACTCAACATAATTTTCACCCAGCAGCGAACACTTCCACGTCACACATTTCAACTCTACACATTTCCATTCCACACCACATAATTCAACAACAAACTACATAATTCAAACCAACAACAGAATTACATAACACACCACATACATCCAATCTACACCACAAAATTCCACATCATGCTATAATATTTAACAGCACACCACATAAGTAAACTCCACTACATACCACTCCACAACGCAAAATACCATTCCAGATAATCTCACTCCAAGACACACAATCCCACTCCATGACACACAATCCCACTCCACATAATTCCAGTACACTCAATACCACACAATTACTATCCACATAATTACATTATTTTGCTACACAGATCCAATCCACACAATACAATTCCACAACTAACAATTCCAATCCAAACCACATATGTCCACTTGACACCACACACATTCACTCCACTCCAAGCAGAAAACACATAGGTAAAATACACTGTCCTTTACAATGTCAATAGCTCTAACTCTCACAAATGCGAGACCAATTGCATTGCAAATGCTTGTTTACCTTCCAATGCGACCGAGCAGATCCTGTTCATTTTTTTTATTTTTATTTATTTTATGGAGTTTTATATAGCTCGAACTTGACCCGTATCGGGTATCATAGCGCTTTTCATGAGCACCAGTTGCGTTACATGAGGACACATTCATATTTGTTAGGCACAGGGAGATTAAGTGATTTGCCCAGAATCACAGGATGTTCAGCGTCATTGTTGAAACTCGAACCCAGTTCCCCAGATTCGAGGTCGACCGCCCTAGCCGTTAGGCCAACTCCTCTCCCAAGTATGAGTAAGAATAGGCATACGAAGGGCTAAGCAGAAGAGCTGAAGTATGTAGATGTAAAAGTAGTGGAAGGTAGGGTCAAGTAGGAGTATGCAGGAGTAAGAGTGCAAGTAGGAGTAGGTAGGACTAAGTTAATGGTAATAAGGGCATTGGTAAATACGGTAGCAAAATTAAGAATAGCAGTTAGAAGACGTAATAGGAGTAAGAGGAGAAATGAGTAAGAGCAGGAGGAAATAGGCGTAATAAATTGTAAGTGGAAGCAAGAGTATGTTGGAATAATAAAACGTAAGAATGGGAACAAATATGAGGTGTAAGAGAAAGGTAAAATTAAGAGGTTACGTAGCACAGTAAGAGGAAGTATGCAACATATGAGTAGAAACAAAAATCAGCAGTAGGCATAAGTAGGAAAAGTTAGTAAATTAAGTGCAAGAGTAATGAAAGTAAGATTGAAAGAGACCAAGATGAGAAAAGAAAGACGAAGACAGCAAATCCTTCCATATTCTTCTACGACTCCAGTGCTAACAACGCATGACATGCTTTTCATTTTATGTACACATCAGATGAAGAGCACGGACCTTCCATTAAGCGCTATTGTAACACGCTTCAGTTGGTAACTTGCGTGCAGCTGAAATAGGTACAATTTATGTGTTTTATAGCGCTGACAAACAGCATAAGCGTGTTTCTTGGCACTATTTCAACAAAAGTTAACACTATGCCACTGGCAGAGGTACAATTTGTTTTATTAATGGGTTGCACACAGACCGGTCTCTGTGACGTGCTGTTCGACGAAAAAGTGCAAGAAAAGACTTCTTAATACCATGTCAGCAGCACTTCAGAACTGTTTGGATAAAGCTTAGCCGATGCCCGGGAGCCGAATAGTGATTTTTGTGTGTCTCTGGCGCCCAGTAGCAGTGCGTTTACCCCGAGGGCCACATTTGGCATGTTCTGATTTGAACTCACCATTATAGAGAGAATGTAATACTAGGTCATTTATTGTCACATGCCCCCCTTTCTCTGCAGTCCCCGGCACCTGTTTAGAGGTGGACAGGAAGGAGCCCTCTCTCCTTCCAGCACAGCAAGCAATACCACAGAACAGTGCCAAGACCAACACAAACGGCTCCCCGTAGCTCAGCTCATGTGCCCCGGTAGATGTGAGGCTGTGAGCTGATGAGTAAGAGGTTTAGGAGCAGGGTGAGGAGCTGGCAGCCTACACCAGGGTGGAGCAACAGCACCGAGGCGTCTACAGCAACAGGGGACGGGTCTCCTCAGCTCCGAAGTGTGAGGCCAGCACATGGGAGCCATTCAGCGGCAGCCAATGCTTGTGAAGCAAGTAATCAAGCATTGGCAAAGGTAAAATAAAACCAAGCTAGTGCCAACTAACACGAAGGGTGGGACGGGGAACGGTAAAATTGGGGGCAAGAGGTAGGCCCGGCTACAGGAATTTTTATTTGGGTGGGCCAAGGGTACATTCAGGTGGGCCACTGCTGGCCCGATTTATCGCTTATATATCTAGCCAGGCCTGCTTCTGGGCCCTCCTTTATCTCTCCTTACTCTTACTAGGCCCAGTAAAACGCACTCTTTTCAAAGTCTCTTTCTAAATGTTATCACTCTCAAAAAGTGCTTTTCTTCCATGCAATGTCCCTTTGATGGGAAGAGGAAGTTTCTAAGGTGGGAGTATCAAGCAAGTGACACTACCCGGGCTTCCTCTGTGCGAGCCTTCAGGGAGAAACCCTCTTCATTACTACCTCCACCTGATCCCTGACTCTGCAACACACTCCCTTACAGGCTTGATTATCCACTTTTCTACCACCCCTCTCCATCACACCTTATCCCACACCTGACCTTGGGCCCTAGCCCCATATCAGCCACCATTCAGTTCCACTTTCACTATTCCCAGTAAAAAACAATAGTAAAATCACCTTCAAACTTGAAATATTGAATATAGCAGTAAAAATAATTAGCACGCACTTTAAAGTATGCTCCACAGTTGTCCTAATCACCTGACTGCTAATTAAATAAATGAAAACAGAAAGGCCATGACAGGGCCGGCTTTATTGCTGGTGCAAATGTCTTTTTGACCTCTTTTTTTACCTCTTTCTCTGTAGATAGCTTAACTACCACCCTCCAACAGTACCCTTCATCTCGCCATAGCCACTCCCCCTCATGGCCTCCTCCTCAGACTCCCTAACTACCACCCTCCACCAGTGTCCCCCATCTTTCTGTAGCTCCCCCACACCCCATGACCTCCTCCTCAGATTCCCTCACTGCCACCCTCCACCAGCGCCCCTCATAGCTTCGTATTTCCCCCCACTCCATGACCTCCTCCTCGGATTCCCTGCCACCCTCCACCAGTGCCCCTCATCTCTCTGTAGTTCCCCCCCATCAGATTCCTTCACTGCCACCCTCCACTAGTGCCCCTCATCTCTCTATAGTTCCCCCACCCCATGACCTCCTCCTTGGCTTCCCTCACTGCCATCCTTCACTAGTGCCTCTCATTTCTCTGTAGCCCCCCCACCCCATGACCTCCTCCTCAGATTCCCTCACTGCTCCCTCAACCAGTGCCCCTCATCTCTCTGTAATTCCCCCCGAGCCCCATGACCTCCTCCTCGGATTACCTCACTGCCACCCTCCACCAGTGCCCCTCATCTCTCTGTAGTTCGCCCCCACCCCTGACCTCCTCCTCAGATTCCCTCACTGCCACCCTCCACCAGTGCCCCTCATTTCTCCATAATTCCCCCCACCCCCATAACCTCCTCCTCAGATTCCTTCACTGCCACCCTCCACCAGCACCCCTCATCTCTCCGTAGATCCCCCCACCCGTGACCTCTTTGGATTCCCTCACTGCCACCCCCCACTAGTGCCCCTCAGCTCTCTGTAGTTCCCCCACCTCATGACCTCCTCCTCCGCTTCCCTCACTGCCAACCTCCACTAGTGCCCCTCATTTCTACATAGCCCCCCCACCCCATGACCTCCTCCTCAGATTCCCTCACTGCTCCCTCCACCAGCGCCCCTCATCTCTCTGTAGTTCCCCCCACCCCATGACCTCCTCCTCAGATTTCTTCACTGCCGCCCTCCACCAGTACCCCTCATCTCTCTGTAGTTCCCCTCCACCCTGTGACCTCCTCCTCGGATTCCCTCACTGCCACCCTCCACTAGTGCCCCTCATCTCTCTGCTGTTCCCCCCACCCCGTGACCACCTCCTCTGACTCCCTCACTGCCACCCTCCACCAGTGCTCCTCATCTCACTGTAGCTCCCCACCCCATTCATTACCTCTTCCTCGTTTTCCCTCAATGCCACCCTCCACTAGTGCCCCTCATCTTTGCGCAGCTCCACCCCCACTCCAGGACCTCCTCCTCGGCTTCCCTCACTGCCACTCTCCACTAGTGCCCCTCATCTCTCTGTAGTTCCACCCACCCCGTTGACCTCCTCCTCTGACTCCCTCACTGCCACCCTCCACCAGCGCCCCTCATCTCTCCGTAGCTCCCCACCCCATGACCTCTTCCTCGGATTCCCTCACTGCCACCCTCCACTTGTGCCCCTCATCTCTCCGTTGCCCCTCTCTCATATCCATTCCATTTGTTGTACAGCGCTACTCATAGCGTCACAGTACTTTACAGAACAGCACGCATTATACAGAGACAATAAATCAGTCTATGGGGAATGTCACATAAGCCAATGAGGATTACAACACCCTCTAGAACCGGGCCTGGCAGGAGGTAACATATCCTGCATTTGTTAGTGGTGTGAGACAAAGAAAAGGGTCAGCGACAGGAGGATATTTACAGCTGGGACTAATTAAAGACCCAGATAACCTATCTGTAGAAATGTAAATGCTGCATTTTAAAACATATCAGGCATTTGTTATCAACCCACAACATAGCATGTTTTTTGAAGGAGCTCAAAATGAAAACTCACAATTAAAACTGCTAGACTTACCCACAACGCTGCAGAATGTTATCTGTCCTGCTCTTCTTTACAAGTCTAACCTCTCTCCCTGAAAGCCCCGGTGTTTCTGAAGAGTGCGGGGCCCCATCCTTGTTCCGGCCCGGCTCTGACTGAAGAGAAACAATGTAACTTGTTACTTTGTTTCTCTTCAGTCCTGCCCTGGGTCTACGGGAGGAGCGCAGAGCAGGCTGCAGAGACTGCACCTGCTTTCTAGAGGAAGCCTTTCTCTCACAGCTCTTTACCGAAGAGCTGAGGGGGCCCCCTTCACCTACCGAAGACTGGCGGCCCCCCCTCACCGCGGGGGCTGCGGGGGCGTTTGTTACGCCCCTGCACACTGCACAGTGCCCAAACTACAACTCCTACATGACCCATAATCAGAAGCACATGGCTGACAATTCAAACAAACAGGCACTCATTACCTGGATCATACATGTGTGTAGTTGGCCCTGCAGGGGCACACACACATCAACACTACTGACAGTGACAGACCATTCACACTGTATGACTACTCAAGTTCACAAATTCAAATGTACCCATGTGACTAAGAAGACAGGCCTACACAAGAGGACCACACATCAACACTGCTGTTCACACATCAAGAAAGATCACCCAGATATAATGGACCCTGGCCACCCCGCAAGTAATCATGTGGATAGAATTCCCCTTTGTTGCGGTACTGCATCCTAATAACATGATGTCAGGGGACAACTGCTTGTAACTATCTGAACAGCACAGGAGCAGAATGACACTAAGTCCCAATGCCCTTCTCAGAACGCTCCCTGCTAGATTTCAATGTTCCATCGCAGGTAAGTCCTAAGGGGGGAAAGGGGTTGGGGACAGAGAAGAGGCGGCTCCAAAAATCTGCCTGGTCTTCTTCGCCTTCTTCTTCTTCTTACAGGACTGTTAACATTAACATTATCACCTTAATTCACTGTAATCTTAAACTTACTTTCTTTTCAATTTAAATATAGATGACTTATTTAACGAAAAGTCTTCACTCCATTCTCTTCTTTTGACTCCCAGGTACGACCTGCACTGGATTCTACTTTGCCTTTATTCAAGAAAGATATGGTAAGAATGTGTTTATCTCAAGTGCCTTTAATTAAGATGTTGTCTGTTTCCTTTTCTTTTCTATCTGATAAACTCACTGTGAAGAGATGTAGTGAAGTCTTATCATGGGGTTCTGGTTGTGCCTAGAGACTATTCTTCCATCTTTTTTAAATGTAGTTACGATGTCTCTGGCAAGTGATGTGAAGTTTTCTGATTATTGTATTGGGATTCTTTTCTCCTAATTGCCTGTCAACCTTTCCTAGTGCATTATTTAAGAAAGATTGTGCTGGTGTTTATCTCTGACCGTTTACTGCCCAAGGCGCTGATAGGAATTTGGAGTTTTTATTGAAAGACGCGGCGAGCTGAATGGACACGCACGCGCCTAATTACACTTTAAGTTGCTGCCGGTATTTGCTCAGCTCCTATTTATATATGCGGCATGTGAAGAATAATGCCCGCGTTCACACTCTTAATCCTTAACTTGGTAGGCTCACGGAAGTCTGAAGTGATGTTGAACAGACAAGGCACTTGAACTGACGCGCCTGCGTCTGACAGAATCGGAACATCTGACGAAATCAGCTGAACCAAAGGTTCTCGAGTTAACGTTTCCTGTGGGGAAGAAGTATTTACTGAAGACCAATTGTCTACCAAAATTCCAAAATTAGTTTCTTTACGAGAGTCTTTTATCCTAAAGAACCTTTAAATAAACAACACAAGTTTCTTCAGAATTATCTTTAGTCTTTTAACACCGTATTTTCACTAACCTGAATTTGAAGGGGAATGCTGTGCACCGACGAAGCTAACCCTGAGTATTTCGCGAACTACCCTAACTAACTGACACAACGCTGGGAAAACAGATGCTCTTCTCTTAATCTCTTCAGTGAAGTGTGCAGTGGAATATTGAAGCGCACTTCACCAGGTGTCAAGAATCCAAAAAGACTAGACTGCTAACAGCGGTGTGCTGTTGCAGTGTCAGAATGTTGGCAGCCATCTTGGAAATCCATCGGTGCCAACTAGCACTCCAACTTGAGGGATTAGCTGCCCTTGGGTAATTTTGTAGGGGGAGGATAGTAGCCAGCATTGCATTAGAGGGAGGAAACCTCCCGTAAGTCCTGAGAGTACCCCCTCCCAACGGGGTTTCCTCCAATCGCGGTTTAGCAGGGAATTTAGCATGAAAGGCTCTAATTAATTGGGGGGCATGGACATTAGTACTCATTTCCCAGGAACGTTCATCAGGTCTGTAACCCTGCCAATCAATGAGGTTGAAAAGTTCATTACAGATGAGTTTTGAATCCAAGATTCGTTTAACTTCATATTTTGCCTCACTATTAACAATCAAAGGATCAGGAGGGGTTGTTCTACGCAGCCCCGGTTGAATTGGTTTGAGGAGAGAAACATGAAAAACTGGATGAATGTTGGTGGTGCCAGGAAGAGATAGTTGGTAAGTGACTGGATTTATGACCTTCTCAATGGGATAAGGACACATAAAACGAGGCTGAAATTTACGGGGACCTTTGAGTCTGAGATTTTTAGTACTCAACCAGACTAAATCTCCTACATGAAGCTCAGGTTCTTGTTTTACGTTTTCGGTCAGCGAAGTGTTTATAGCAATCCTTCGCGGGCGACAAATTCTGGGTTACTGAGTCGTGAAGTTTGGTTAACTGTCGGGCGATGTCTTGGACAGCAGGAACATTAACAATATCAACATTAGCTTGGGAGTTGGGATGTCTGCCTGAGTTTATAAAGAAAGGGTAGTGACCAGTAGATACATTTAGGGCATTATTGTGAGCATACTCTGCAGTCCATAAATGGTCATGCCAGTCACCCTCCTCGTCTAACAAATAAAGGCTAAGGTGTTGTTCTAGATCTTGGTCAATGCGTTCCGTCTGACCATCAGTTTCTGGGTGAAAACTGGTGGAATAACAATGGTCAATATTAAGGCCCTTGATGTAAGCTTTCCAAAATCGCGATAGGAACTGAGAGCCCCGGTCTGAAATGAGTAGCCTAGGAATCCCATGAAGGCGGATAACATGTTGATTAAAAAGTTGAGACAATTGTTTAGCAGTGGGTGTACCCTTGAAAGGTATATAATGTGCCATCTTACTAAAGGTGTCGACAACTAGAAGAATGGTATCGTACCCATTAGAAGAGGGTAGATCAACAATCAAATCTAAGGAGACCGTGTGCCAAGGACATTGGGGGGTTGGCATGGGTTGTAGGAGACTTTTAGGAGCTTGCCTGTCCGATTTTCCCAGTGCACAAATTTCACAGCCTAGAACCTATTGACGAACATCACGGCACATGTATGGCCACCAGAAGCGACGATTGAGTAATTCCTCGGTTTTTAAGATGCCTATGTGTCCAGCCAGAGGGTTATCGTGACATTCCTGCATGGTCTTCATCTGAAGTTCCTTGGTGAGTAAATACAAGGTGGTGCCTAAATAGGGGAGGCCGTTGCGAATGAAGCGTTGTGGGTCTTCTGTGACCCAGCTCTCCATTTCCAGGTCGGTCATCAATTTTCAAACGTGAAGTTCAAAGTGTTCTAATGAGATAGTTCCAATGAATTTTCCATCCGGTATGATTTGCTGATTTTCAATTACCGAAGTTTGAGTTTTTGTGTCAAGTCTAGAGAGGGCATCAGCCTTTCCATTCTTGGATCCAGAAAGAAAGGTAATAACAAAATCAAAGTCCGTGAAGTGCAGAGACCAACGCAGCTGACGTGGTGTGAGAGTTCGAACAGATCGCAAAAATTTTAGATTGCGGTGGTCCGTAAACACCGTTACTGTGTGTTTTGCCCTCATTAAGTAATGCCTCCAATCTTTGAATGCATCTTTGATAGCAGGAAGTTCCTTTTCTGTAATCGTATAGTTGCACTCCGCCGGGTTGAATTTGCGGGACCGATATGCCACCGGATGTAACTGTCCTGTGTCCTTGTGCCTCTGAGAGAGTATCCCTCCGATGGCTAGGTCCGATGCGTCTGTCTCCATATAAAAAGGCTCGGAGGGATCTGCATGCAGCAACACTGGTGCTGTGGTGAAACTGTTCTTCATCAACTGAAAAGCCTCCTCAGCTTCTTCTGACCATTGGAATGGAACTCCTTTTTTCAGGAGACGAGTCAGCGGAAGTATCTTGTGGGAGAATCCATGAATGAAGCGTCTGTAAAAATGAGAGAATCCGATGAAGCTTTGAACTTCTTTGATACTGGTAGGAGACTTCCAGTCCGTTATCGCCTTCACTTTCTGCTCATCCATTCGAACTCCTGCAGGTGATAGCACAAAACCTAGGAATTCCACTGTATCGGTATTGAAGAGGCATCTCTCCAATTTAACGTAGAGAGAGTTCTCTCGTAGACGTTGTAAAACTGCTCTGACCTGGTCTTGGTGTTCTTCTACCGTGTTGGAATAAATCAGGATGTCATCTATGTAGACTATAGAGCATCGATCAATAAATTCACTTAAAACATAATTGATGAAGTACTGAAAAGCCCCTGGAGCATTACAGAGACCATATGGCATCACAAGATACTCATAAAGGCCAAATTTGGTCCTGAACGCGGTCTTCCATTCGTCACCTTCCAGGAGTCTAATCAAGTGGTATGCTCCTCGTAGGTCTAGGCGAGTGTATATCTTTGCTTCCTTCACTTGATCAATTAATATCAAAATGAGGGGCAACAGATACCGATTCTTAAGAGTTATCCTGTTTATCGCCCTAAAGTCAATACAAGTCCAGAGATCTCCCCCTTTTTTCGGTACGAAAAAAAGTGGGGAAGAGACAGCGGACTGTGATGGTCGGATAAATCCGTATTCCAGATTTTTAGCTAGATATTCCTTCAAATGGATGTTTTCCTTCTCGGTCAAGGCGTAGACTCTGCTGCAAGGTAGATTAGCCCCTGGTTCTAAATCAATTTTGCAGTCGTAGGGCCTGTGGGGGGGGGGGGGGGGTAACGTCTCTGCCTTAACCTCACCAAAGACGTCTGCAAAGTCTTGATATTCTTCTGGTATAGTTTTAGTTTGGATCACGCATACCGAACCTCCTCCTTCACACAGCTGGGTGGCTGCACAGGTTACAGATGAATGTGGGGAACCATCAACACAATTTTTGGGGTGCAGTAGTCTGAATTTAATTGAATAGTTCTCGCTCCCAAATCAATTAACGGATTGTGTTCCGTTAGCCATGGTAGACCTAGAATCAATTGAAATTGTGGGGCGTCTATTAAATTAAATTGCAAAGTTTCTTGATGTCCTTCAACAGTAGTCATATGTACCATTTCCGTATGGCTGGTTATGGGCCCTGAAGTTAGATCCGTACCATCCGCCGCTCTGACCTTCTCATTTTTCTCTTTCTTGATAGCTTGTAAACCAATCAGGCTAGCAAATTTGTGGTCGCAGAAATTACCTGTTGCTCCAGAATCCACCATGACGGTTATTCCTGTCAAGACCAAACCTCTAAACTTTAAGGTCACTGTCATAAACAAATGGGGAGAGGAGACTTGTAATGTGTTTGCCAATTGGTGATTATTTGGAGTCGTTTTTTCATTCGCATCCACAGGTCCAACTCCGCTTAGCTGTGGTGCCTCTAGTTTTCCTTTTCCTTGTCCACTTCCTCCACACTATAGGCACAGCTTGTTCAGTCTTCTCTTTTCTTTTTCCTCTTTTGAGAGTGGACCTCTGACGACGCCGATTTGCATGGGATCTATTCCTGAAGAACTCTCTGCTGTCCGTGTGGATTCTGTTTTAACACGATCAAAGCTAGGAACACTTGGTCTAAATTCCCTCCTCCTTTCTGCTTTGCGCTCACTTTGCTGATAGTCTATCTCTAATGTTAAGTCCACTAAGGCAGAGATGTCGGTGGGTCGATTTGGGATTTGAGATAGGGCATCCTTCAGCTCCTCTCGTAACCCTCTGTAAAATACTGATGCTCTTTTGTCTTCGGGCCAGTTGGTCTCTACCACTAGCTTGTTAAATTAGGCCAGGTAAGCCATGAGTTCTCTGTTCCCCTGTTTTAATTCCAACAGCTCATTGTCGGAAGCCTGGGATGCTGTTCTCCTATCAAAGATTCGAAGAAACTCTTTCTTGAAATCGTCTAGGCTGTATAAAATTGGATCATCCTGGGTTACCAACGGCATGGACCAAGAGGCAGCATCCCCGCTAAGGTATGACAGGATGAATGCCACTCGGGATTGCGCATCGGGGAAGATCATTGGGCGGCACATAAAGTGCAGAGAGCATTGTGTTAAAAAAAATTGTGCTTTCTGCGGGTCTCCATTGAATCGCTCTGGAGGGGCTAATGGTATTACTGGGGATAATGAATGAATTACTTGTGTTGGGGCAAAGGATGAGGAGCTGGGATTTTGACTCTGAGTGTCAAAAGACGCAGTGTGTTGACTGGACCCCAAAATTGGTGTTCCCGTTTTAAAAGTAAGTATTTCTTGTTTTAGGACTTATTTTCCTCTCTGACTGCCTCTAAATCTCTTTGTATATTACTCAAAATCTCGCCTACATTTTTTAAATCCAGTCCTTCCACCATTCTGCTCAGGTGCTTGTACCAACATGTCCACTTCACTCTGTCAGGGGACAACTGCTTGTAACTATCTGAACAGCACAGGAGCAGAATGACGCTAAGCCCCAATGCCCTTCTCAGAACCCTCCCTGCTAGGTTTCAATGTTCCATAGAAGGTAAGTCCTAAGGGGGGAAAGGGGTTGGGGACAGAGAAGAGACTGCTCCAAAAATCTGCCTGTTCTTCTTCACCTTCTTCTTCTTCTTACAGGACTGTTAACATTAACATTATCACCTTAATTCACTTTAATCTTAAACTTACTTTCTTTTCAATTTAAATATAGATTACTTATCTTACCAGAATATCTTTTCAAGCCTACTTCTCTTCTTACTTCTCATACTTATTCTGTAATGTAGGTACGAAAAGTCTTCACTCCATTCTCTTCTTTTAACTCCCAGGTACGACCTGCACTGTATTCTACTTTGCCTTTATTCAAGAAAGATATGGTAAGTATGTGTTTATCTCAAGTGCATTTAATTAGGATGTTGTCTGTTTCCTTTTCTTTTCTACCTGATAAACTCACTGTGAAGAGATGTAGTGAAGTCTTATCATGGCGTTCTGGTTGTGCCTAGACACTATTCTTGCATCTTTTTTAAATGTAGTTACGATGTCTCTGGCAAGTGATGTGAAGTTTTCTGATTATTGTATTGGGATTCTTTTCTCCTAATTGCCTGTTAACCTTTCCTAGTGCATTATTTAAGAAAGATTGTGCTGGTTTTTATCTCTGGCCGTTTACTGCCCAAGGCGCTGAGAGGAATTTGAAGTTTTTATTGAAAGACGCGGCGAGTTGAATGGACACGCACGGGCCTAATTACACTTTAAGTTGCTGCCGGTATTTGCTCAACTCCTATTTATATATGCGGCATGTGAAGAATAATGCCCGTGTTCACACTTTTAATCATTAACTTGGTAGGCTCACGGAAGTCTGAAGTTATGTTGAACAGACGCGACGCTTGAACTGACGCGCCTGCGTCCGACAGAATCAGAACAGCTGACGAAATCAGCTGAACCGAAGGTTCCCGAGTTAACGTTTCCTGTGGGGAAGAAGTATTTACTGAAGACCAATTGTCTACTAAAATTCCAAAATTAGTTTGTTTACGAGAGTCTTTTAACCTAAAGAACCTTTAAATAAACAACACAAGTTTCTTCAGAATTATCTTTAGTCTTTTAACACCACATTTTCACTAACCTGAATCTGAAGGGGAATGCTGTGCACCGACGAAGCTAACCCCGAGTATTTCGCGAACTACCCTAACTAACTGACACGACGCTGGGGAAACAGATGCTCTTTTCCTAATCTCTTCAGTGAAGTGCGCAGTGGAATGTTGAAGCGCACTTCACCAGGTGTCAAGAATCCTAAAAGACTAGACTGCTAACAGCGGTGTGCTGTTGCAGTGTCAGAATGTTGGCAGCCATCCTGGAAATCCATTGGTGCCACCTAGCACTCCAACTTGAGGGATTAGCTGCCCTTGGGTAATTTTGTAGGGGGAGGATAGAAGCCAGTGTTGCATTAGAGGGAGGAAACCTCCCGTGAGCCCTGACACATGACATGTGTACAATTTAGCAAACCTGACCATAGAATGCTTAGGATAACAGTAGATCATCACAAACAACCATCATTGCACCCTTAAGCCTCAGAGTCAACAAGAACAAAAGTGCCTGTCACCTCTGGCAAACTCTGAAAAAGTAAAACAAGCAATTGGCAATGTTAAAGTGGCATACAGAGCGTGTGTCACATGCAACCATACCCATACAGAAAACATTTTATTTAGCAAGGACAGTGTCAAAGCAGACAACAGGAATAACAGTCTTTAGAAAACAGCAAGGCCATTGGCCAGTCCAAATTCAAAGTATGTACATGTGTATATGAGAAACTGCACAGCCAATGGGCATCCAAAGTGACAAACAGCAAGGCCATTGGCCAGTCCATAGGTCAGGTGTGCACATGTGTGCACGAGAAACTGCACATGGAATGGGCATCCAAAGTGACAGTGCGAAGCACGTTCTGGTAGGAAGCGTGTCACTCGAGTTGCACTCCGGTGAAGAAATTAATCAAGCGAAGGTTATATTCTATAATTCATAAATTTATTCAGTTCACATGAGATTAATCATTCCTTTGAAAGATATGTAGTTGTCACTGAAGAATGTACATCACAAACGAGTATATTAAGATTCATAACTCGATGTAGCCCAATGCATTTCGGGCCTATGTGGCCCTTCGTCAGGGGCAGCACTAAAAGGGAGGATACAAGGGAACAGCTATTACTCAATATGATAATGTAATCATTGTAAAAAGCAAGATACAGAAAACATCAATTCGCATTTCAAAAAATTAAGTATAACTGTGAGACCAGCGAACAGGGGTGTCTGCTAAGTATGAGAAATGAAAAATAAATTAAAACGGTAGGTGCGTGAACACATGCATTGTTTTATGTAAAAGAATTGTGATGAATGAGCTGGATTGACAGGATGCACCAGCGTGGGTGGTAAATGGTGTGAAAACTGTCAAATATTAAAACTGGATTGCGTGCGAATAGAAATGATCTTAAATAAGAAACCATGTGAAGGAAGTCGAACAACGTACGTGCAACGTCACGAGTGTACAAGATCGGGGTGCGATAGGTATAAGAACAGTAAACTATACAAAGATAGCGCGAGAGTCCAAGGATGAAAAAGTGAAAAAGAACACCAAAAGTATGTGAGTAAAGAAGGTGAACGCAGAACAGCATGAATATCTGGGAGCGTAACAGAGTATCAAGTGGCGTGCATTACTTACATGAAGATAGTCGATTCGAGCAGAACGGTCAAACGGGCCGGCTTCTCAACGGGTTAGTAGACTGTGAATAGCGCGCGGTTTTTAAAGAAAGAGTGTCAGGTGATAATTATCACTAATCAGGTGTGTAAGGCTTCATAGCCAATCATATGCATCGCTACTCGTTAATGTGTCATCTAACATGTGTAAAACCGATAGGTTGATAGTGGAAGGAAAAGACCAATCAAAGCGGGAGAATGTAAGCCTGTTTACGTAGTGCAAACGACTACGTAGCGCGTGTAAAAAGTTACGTGAAAGGTAAAAACTGTGTCTAAATTCAAGACGTAATGGTAAATAGAGTCAAAGGGAAAAAATATGTAAAAAGGAATATATAAGAAAGGGGAGAGTGCACAGATGCAGGTATACAAAGAGGACGTACCGTGTGACGAAAACGTGGGTGTTAATGTCTTAATCCAGTTAATGGCAAAGAAATGTCAAGTGAATGTGTGAGAGTGTATGCAAGGTAAAATGCGGAAATAAAAATTAAAAATGTGACACATGATTCAATGGTAGTTGCAAACACGCAGTAAACTGAAAAGTGCTAACATACAATGCTAGTAAATAATAATTGCTAGTGCAACAAATAGTTGGCAAAAATAAACAAATAAGGTAAAACATCAGGAAATGCAAGGTTGTAGGGTTCCGGGTCTCATGGGTGTGACCCCAATGATTCATATCAAAGTGTATTCTGAAAACTGGAAAACAGTTCGGAATCAGAGAACATTACAAAAAGCAACCTAGATCAAAGCGATCATTGAGTCCTTTAGGATGAATCGAATCAAGTTTGTTGATCCAAAGTGACAAACAGCAAGGCCATTGGCCAGTCCATGGTTCAGGTGTGCACATGTGTGCATGAGAAACTGCACAGGGAATGGGCATCCAAAGTGACAAACAGCAAGGCCATTGACCAGTCCATAGTTCAGGTGTGCACATGTGTGCATGAGAAAATGCACAGGGAATGGGCATCCAAAGTGACAAACAGCAAGGTCATTGGCCAGTACAAATTCAAAGTATGTACATATGTGCATGAGAAATTGCACAGGGAATGGGTAACACCTTCCACTGCCATGGAAATCACCCCAGCTCCGGGGATCCAAATGGGCAGTCCAGGCACCGCTGTGGGAGAGATGGGGTTGGGAGGGGGACTTTGCCTCAGATTTGTCAGTTGAACTGGTAGGTGGCTGATTGTCGGGGCCAGTTGGAGGACTGGACCTGGGAGAAAGAGGACCAGCTGAGGTAGAGGCATCAGTAGCTGTGGGAGCCTGAGGGCTGCTTGGACCGGGTGGCGTGGTGGCACAGGGAGGCAGAGACATGCTGCCGTGAGACACAGTGTGTGAGGATGAATATTAAGGGCTGGGTCTCAACTTCTTGGGGATTCAATAGCCAACAATTGTCTTGGCAGGAGTGGGAAGTGGGGTGGGCTCAACAGCCTCACTCTACACCAAAGGTCTATCAGGTGCAGGTGGCTCTCCCTGTGGGGATTTGCGGGATCTGGTGGTATGCTTGGGGTGGCCTTGCCTTCTCCCCTCCATCCCCTGTTGTCCAGGTAAACTACCCACTTTGCTCTCCTGTCCCAGCTTCACAAGGGTGTGGTTGGGAGTTGACGTGGTGGGTGAATCTGCCTTAGAGAGGTGTTAGGACTGAGTCTTTGCAGGCACCAGGTTCACAGCTGACAGAGACTTTGGGAGCAGGTGTTGGGATGGGAGTGCCCTTGGATAGGGGTGATTTGGATGAATGTGAGCTTGAGGCCTGCTTCTTGGCCCGATGCCCCTGAGTGTCACGTGAAGGGCTTTTGCCTTTGTGCTCCTGTGTGTCTGTTTTGTGTTTTGGGGATGGTGTCTGTGCTCTGGGCTGCTTGGAGTGCTGCTGTTGTGTGCTGCGTGTGGAGGACTTGGCGCCTGAGCACTGTCAATAGTCAAAAAAGCTTCCCCCTTTCAGCAAGTATTCAATTCCACACAGTGGCTCACATCAGAAACAGTCAGTCACCAGAACAAGACACCAATACCTGGACACGATCAAGTGTTCTCACAAATTATAGATATTTATTTCAATATGACAGAAATTTATCATCTCAATTACAATGAATAGTCACATACACTTACAAGGATAAAAATATAAAGAAGAGTTAAAAAAATTAAAAATCTAATTTACATTATGTGTACAAATTGCAAGATGGGGAGAACATGTAAGAAAGTTGCTTTCTTATCAACAGAGAAATGCTTGGTGTGAGGGAACACTATGAATTAGTCTCCAGAAGCCAATTAGCGAATCTGACCAGGGACTGTCTTGTGCTTCTTACAGATGCAAAGGACAAAGAATGGATATGTGAAGAGGAATTTAAATTCCTAAACAATGAGGAACCTAGGATTCCTGCCTTGTGCGGCCTTCCTAAAATACACAAAAACCGGGACAACCCGCCTATGAGACCAATAGTTAGCAGCATTAATGCACTTACTGAGCCCCGAAGCAAATATGTTGATCATTTTTTACGTCCCATAGTAATGGGCCTTAAATCATATGTTAGGGACTCATCACATATGATCTCACACCTGGAGGGGAAGTTGTTCTGTGGAGAGACTCAGTGTCTAGTTACCCTAGACATTGAGTCTCTGTACACGAATATCCCTCAAGAAGAAACGGTAGAGGTTGTTCGCAGAGCTATCGAGGAGATAGAATTGGAAGGAGTCGATAAGAGCTTTATAGTGGAATGTGCCAGGATGGTACTTATGAACAACATATTTTTGTTCAAAGAAAAACTCTTCAAACAAAGGAAAGGTACCAACATGGGGGCTACCTGTGCGCCGAGCTTGGCATGCCTCTATGTTGGCGAATTCGAAAACAAACATATCTTTAACAAATTAGCACCCTTCTTTGAGAATGTGGCGAGCTGGTACCGCTACATTGACGACATCTTTTTTATCTGGGATGGTGAGGAAGATCAGTTGGAGGAATTTCTACTATGGCTCAACATGGGTGATCCTAACTTAAAATTCACCTCCAATTCAGCAGGTCCAAAGTGGACTTCTTAGATATCTCGATTAAGAATGTTGAGGGGAGTTTGGCGGTGGAACTTTATACAAAACCGATGGCTAAGAACACCTTGCTCCATTATTCTAGTATCCACCTCACATCTCAAAGAGATAATATACCATTTAGTCAGTTTCTCCGTCTTCGGAGAAACTGTTCAGATATCAATGACTTCTACAAACACGCTGAGACCATGAAAAAGAAATTCAAAGAAAGAGGTTATCCCCAAAAACTTATCACGCACTCATACAAACGTGCAAGATTTTACAATAGAGAAGCTATGCTAACTAAGACTGCTAACAAGAAGAAAGAAAATAAGAAGGTGGTCTTCGTCAGCAACTTCTCCCACATTAGTAATAGAATTAAAAATGTAATAAATAGCAACTGGCACATTATTAATAATGATGAAGAGATAACACTGGAAAAACCCATCTTTGCCTTCAAAAGAAACAAAAACTTGAGGAATGAGCTGGTGCACACATATAGAGATAGCCATGGAAGAACGCAAAGCACGTTAGATAGAAGACCTGCAATAGGAAATGTGAAATGTGGCACATGCAATGTGTGTGCTCTATGCATTGAATCGGACAAATTGGAGCATAATGGCTGCCAGAACACTTCAAGATCTCTTAACAACTGTAGAAGTAAAAATATTGTGTATTTCTTGCGATGCCCATGTGGGAATGGCTATATTGGAGAGACATCCAGGGAGCTTAGGATTAGACTTCAAGAACATCGTTCTGCCATCAGAACCAGGAAGGTAAATGCCCCCTTAGTAACCCACTTTATGGAAATGGGCCACAATGATTCTGATATAGAATGGTTTATATTGGAGAAGATCTGGTTAGGGGCACGTGGAGGCAATATGGAGCAAAAAAGGAAATCAAGAGAACAATGGTATATCTCCTTTTTTAATACAGTTAGAAATGGCCTGAACTCTAAAGAAGAATGGGATCGCCTGATTAGGTGATTAGGTGATACTTATCCCCTCTGTGTATAAGTTCTAACGGGCCTTTAGTCAGAGGTGGCAGATCCTGAAAGGTAGCAGTATGTTTTATACTGGACTCTTTTGTTTGAGGCATGCTCAGACGGATGCCACCTGTGACTATGTCAACCTAAGTGAGCATTGCTCATGGTATCTAATACGTGAATAAAGATAGCTGATACTATTCTATAGTAAAAAAGATCACAACATGTATAAGTATGAATCGAATCCTCGATCTAAGATGGCTGCCATTATAGACAGGGTTCATCATAGTGGTGTTTAGCCATATATCTGGTTTATTGATATATGCCAGATTATTAGATTTTATCGAATATATGTTCATGCGCAAACTATGTAACAAATCCTCTCCTTTGTGCATGAACATTTTACATTTCTTTGAGCTAGTTAGGCGAGCTCAACTATATAGGTCTATGTGGGACGGGCTGTTTTCAAGATGAATGGATGACGAGCGAAGGTACTTAAGGGTGTGGTGTTTATTAATTTGCAAATCGGTTATGGGTATAATTATTTGTTAAATCAATACAGGTTTAGTAGCCCGTTGAGAGGATGGTGCCTGAAACAAGGGACTGCTAAGATGACCACCTTAGTATTTGCGGATTTCGAGTTGTTTTAGGCTATCGCTAGGGAGGGCCAAGATGGCCGCCAGAGCGGCGATACCCTCGTCATTAATGGTTAATTAAATGCAGCTTGCGCGTTTTTCGGTATTCTATCAAGGGCAAGGGAGATATAAGGAGGGAGGCCAGTGTGTGGCATAGACTCCGGGACCCACTGATTCGACTACAAGTACGAGGCTCCAACGCTCGTCACAGAGGTGAGAAGTAGGAAGGTGAAAAAACCTTTATCGGCTCGCTCTGCATGTTGATACTCTCGCTGATTTTTAGAATGATACCTATCTTCACCTTTTTCTTATCCTCACTCCGATTTTCTGATTTGGCATTGCTGGAGGCGTGGAGAGGGTCTTGGGCTAATGCATGCTCAGCCTAGGGCTTGGGCTGTAGTTTCAGAAATAGCACTGCAAGAGGCGTATGGCTCTGGCTTTAGTTTCAGTAATAGCACTGCGAGAGTTATCGGAAAGTTTTGAGGCTAATGGTTGCTTAACGTTGGGCTCAGAGTATTTGTTTTTGTTTTTGATCAGGTCTCCCGAGTTGCTTTAAATACATATGAGACCCGGCATAGGGGTTCTTTTCATATCTGTTTGCCGGTTTCGAGCTGGAGAGGTTATAATATATATGCCGGTAATACACACTCCGACTCTAGTAGCATGGAATGTAAACCCATTTAGTTGTTGAATCTTTTGGATATACTCCTTCATAATGTAAAGTGATGCTCCACATATAAGATTGGGAGTGTTGGGATGCAGACTACTCTCTAGCACAGCCCAGTGCATTTTTTTGACCATCGCGGGTTAAGAGAGGAGTGAGGGGCTTATTTTCATACGTAGCCCTCACTGAGCAGCGGTGTGTCCTACCTTTCATCTAAGAAACTGAGTGGGGACATTATTCTATGTAATGTGAATGTTGAAACACTGATAG
Organism: Triturus cristatus; assembly: GCF_964204655.1. Lineage (NCBI taxonomy): Eukaryota > Metazoa > Chordata > Amphibia > Caudata > Salamandridae > Triturus > Triturus cristatus. Next base: position 867,284,613 of record NC_140589.1, read on the forward strand.
TAAGGGAAACAATAAACTCGTTAACAACTGATTTTCTATCCTTTCAGACATAAAAGAACCCTCTCAAATATATAGGGCTCTAATTATGGTCAGTAGACATACGGATTGATGAATTCCACTTTAACAGGTTCTCAACCGAAACAAATATAAAATGTAATAAATATTACTGGAGTACCAAACTAACAAGTCAGATCAAGGTTTGAAAGTCATTAAAATAAACATAATTATTTTTATATCTGCGGATACCCATCCTTTAACACAAAGTCCTGGATAGTCCAGGATCACATGTGGGCAGGTAACTACGATATACTGTCTTGATTTAGGTTTAAGGTGACAATTAAATTCTAGTATATAAAGACCATACCTAATAGAAGGTTCTCTAATCTTTATAGATTGACTGGCCAGTTTCTAAATACGGCCCTACGGAGTGATCCCCGCCCTTTGACACGATTGTGCAAAGATTTTATAGCATCTACAGAAGTGGGTGTGCGCCTCAATATAACAGGTATTGATATAGATCTAATGAATAGAAATGTTGAACAACGAAAAAGAGAAGTATGGTTGTAGGAATGAATATCACCAAGGGTATTTATTTTATAAAAATGAGCCAACGGGTATGAATGTGTTGCTTGTAAGCTCACCAGGATAACAACACTGTTAATAAATAAAAATCCTAATATGGGGTAATGCCTGCCACTGGTCAATTGTCGTCTGGAATTGTTCAATTTTGGTAGAACTGTACTTACAAAGATAAATAACTATGTATTTTGAGCTGTATCATTTTGTCTTGGGAATTGTATATTACATATAGGCTAACTGATTTTTTCTTTTTTATGTTGATGTTTTATTATCTGATTTAGATTGAAAGCACATTCTATGGGAGATTTTAACGTTTGTCCTGAGGAAGGTGGTCGTTTATTCTTGACTTCCACCGAAACGCATCAACACATGATTTAGAAGGCAGACTATACATTGTGAAGACATCTGTTTTCCGCATAATTAAGTATCTGAACATAAATTTCAAGGAGAACAGTTGATCTGGATCTAATGTCTTTTTGTCTTTCTCTGTTGATAAGAAAGCAACTTTCTTACATGTTCTCCTCATCTTGCAATTTGTACACATAATGTAAATTAGGTTTTAAACTTTTTTAACTCTTCTGTATATTTTTATCCTTGTAAGTGTATGTGACTATTCATTGTAATTGTGATGATAAATTTCTGTCATATTGAAATAAATATCTATAATTTGTGAGAACACTTTAATGTGTCCAGTTATTGGTGTCTTGTTCTGGTGACTGACTGTTTCTGATGTGAGACACTGTGTGGAATTGAATACTTGCAGAAAGGGGGATGCTTTTTTGACTATTGTCTATTGGGTGCTCTACCCCTTTTGTGGTATAGGGCCCCTCTCTTTTATTTTGTGATGCCTGAGCACTGTTGTCAGGTGGTGCCACTGGCAGGGTGGTTGCTGAAGAGACTGGAGCTGGACTGGGAGCCTGTGACAGCTGAATGGCTGCCCTCACTGTGGAGTATAAAGACTGGACAGTTCTGTGTAGCCCACCCATGTCAGAATGAATGCCCCCCATGAAGGCAACTATCTGTGCCAACTTCTTGTCATGATCCTGGAAGGCATTCAGGAGAGCAGCCTGACCCACACACAGCTGGTGCAAAAGGCCCACTCCCTCCACACTGAGGGCAGCAGGGGAAACAGGGGCAGGGGCTACGGTGCCTGGGGGAGGGAGACACTACCCTTCCTAGGGCTACGGGCATGGCCAGCACTAGTGGTAACAGGTGGGAGGGTGGGCACTGGACAATGTGTGGTGGAAGAAGAGGTAGATTTCGAACTCCCTGTGCCCGCCAACATTGAGGAGTCACCGCTGGAGTCAGATGAAGTTGAGGTTGGTGTTTCTGGGCGTGATTTTTCCAGGGCACTCCTGTCCTCCTCCGAGGCGCTGGTCACATCAGTGTCAGTGAGCTTGTTAGACTTGGCCCTATTGGCAGGTTCACCCCTAAATTGTTTGCAATTATCCTAGCCTTTTTCCCTATGTAGTGTTAGTGGTTTTAGGCCTCTAGGCACTTTAGCACTGTGACCCATTGTAAAGTGTGTGCACGCCCTGAGTGCGCGTGGTGAGATTGGCCTGCCCTCCCATAGGAATGCATGGGAGATATGTGTGTCCATAGTAATTCCTGGTGTGAGAGGAGTGCAGGGTCAAGTTTAGTATGTGCGAACTCGTGAGAATAAATGCTGCGCAATGCTGTGCACAGATTTATTGTTACTGGCGGAAAAGTGCCACTTTTAGAAGTTGGCATTTCTGGGTACAGTGTGATGTGAATTGCCAGTCTGGCTTGTGAGTGACAGGGGCTGGATGGTGTGGGGAATTCCAGGAGCCAGGATGGGTCTGCCCGGTGGTGAATGGAGAGATCTGCATATAGATGGGAGGGAGGAGTTGCACCTGGGACCTGAATACGGCTGTGCCTTCCCTACACAATGCTGGCTCCACCTCCTGTGGTGCGTCTGATGTCCCTAGCTTGTCCTGTGAATAGGGAGAGGGGCTGAGCAAAATAAAGTGCTCCAGAACCAGTTGCAACTAGTTCTCCCCTTGCCCTACAGTTTGTGACAAAGGAAATGTGGGTATAAGAAGGGGCTGTGACCCCATGAAAAGGTTCTGTTGTGCTTGTGTTCTTGAGGGGACACGCTGCCAGGAGGAACCGCCGCGGGACCCAGCTTCTGCTTCCTGAGGGTCCCTGCGTGCTGGCCTACCTGGCTGCGCTTTGCTGGGTTCTCCCCAGCACCAAGGATTCATTGTTTCTGCCTGCCTGCGCCTTTCTGGAGAAGAAGGGCTGCCTGCTCCCTGATCGCATCAGGTGGGAGACAGGCTGAGCGCTGTGTTGTGGTTACCAAGGGGGGAAGCAGCGACTGGTGCCCTGCAGCGCTGATTTATCAGGAAGCCGGTGCCCTCCCCGCAATGGCCTTTTTTTTCTAAAGCAGGTGCCCAACCCGCGTTATGGCCACGTCGTTAACTTAATTAATAGCAGGTGCCCACCCCTCATTTTCACCCCATACTGCCTTTAATTGATAGCGGGTGCCCACCCCGCAGTTGAGGAGAAAGAGAGAGCAGGTGCCCACCCCGCTCCCCGAATACTTATGGGAAGCGGGTGCCCACCCCGCAGTTTTGCGCGTTGAAGCAGGTGCCCACCCCACATTACCGAGTTCAGGGACCAAATCACTGCCGCGACCTGGAAGAAACAGGAAGTCAGGCAACCTTCGGGGACGGGCCTTGAGACGGAAGCCGAGTTGGCCGAGGCAGCCTCAGCGCGACCAACGAATCTTACAGGCGGGACTCCCGTAGTGCAGAGGGAGTCCCGCGGGCAGCCTTAACGTGACCAGGAGAGGCGGTGGCTTCCCCGTGTCTGCCCAAGTCCTGCGACGCGACCGAAGCTCTCCCGGCAGGGGAGAAAGCGGAGAAGTGCTGCCGGTGAGTGGAGCTCGAGATAGTCTGTGTTTGGGGGAGGCAGAGTCAGAGCGGCCCTGTCTGGCAGCGGGCCGCTCCCACGTTGTTGAGCAGCTTCTGGAGTGCTCGACAGTTCGTTAGGGGCAGGTTCTGTTCTTGTGGGGGCATATCTGTTTTAAGAGCCCGTGCGCTCCAACGTGGGGAGCCATTTTATTACAAAGCTCAGTGGGGGCAGTATGCAGGACAGCGTCTTTCTGGTGATTGCCACAATAGTGAGGGCCATAGTTAGAGGCCGTGTCCTCATTGGTGACTGGCACGCCCTTGCACCGCGTGAAGGGGGACAGCTTTATTTTTAAGTTGCAAATCTCCGAGTAGGGCTCCTGTGGAAATATGGATTTTTCTGGTCAGTTATGTCCCCTATCTTGGACCCCAACGGTTCTATGTGCATGTTACAAGTACATGTATGTTCCCTCCAGTTCCAGTTATGAAGACGCAAATACATGTGCGTCCACCGTTAACATGTCCTCTGTTGATCCGCCATGAATAGGCCGGATATTCCATTCCTAAGTATGAAAAGCCACCGGCTTTATATGGTTCACTTATGCCATTTTACAGTCCAGGCAAGTAGGCCCTGATTCTGTCGTCAAACTCTTCTTGCCTTCTGCCTCTGAAAACTCCAGTCTGAGCCTGCATCTGTGACCATGAACTTTGTCTCATTCTCTGCGCGGCTCACGAAGCCTGACATCAGCCTATTCTCTGCCAAGAACTGTATTTCACCTTCGAGTTATCTGCTTCACCCCTTAGCCGATGCATTCCTGTCTAGTAGTTTAAATAAACATTCTTCCAGCTACCGAGCAATGGCTCGGCTTCTCTGTCTTTATGCATGTAATTCATAGTCCTGTTACCATGGAATATTCCTACCCCCTCGCATTCAGTGTAGACACTTAGACGCTTGTACACGCACGCACAGTCAGTATAGAATAGATTCTGTCCGAGAGTCCTTCTTTTGTGGATAACACAGTTCTTTAAACATAGGATGTTAGATATGATTTGGGATTAGGTTGACTTGACCCCCCAGACTTCTTGTCTCCACATGTAGAGCTAAATGTCAAGTCCCCTTCACCCCCAGTTGCACGTCAATCACACGTCATGCTGCTGCGCGCGCATCTATGCCAAGTATTATCTTATAGATCCACCTATATATGACATCATAACCAATTATGTTCCTTTTTACTCCTTATTACACCCATTTTCGGTTACGCATATGAATCGTCATTTTCCTTATCAATTGTTACGCCTACTGCATTCGCTTCATTGTAATGTATGTACTATAAAAGTCATTTCTTGTCAATCATGTATGTACTTCACTTCCTGAACCTTCGTGGTGACGGAACTTGGAGCAACCGATTATAATCGTTCATTGGAATAAAGCCCATTCCGAACCTCTGATACCACGGATTCTGCCTCTCATTTTACTGAGCTGTTTTATTATGTTTCCGTATCAAATTAAGTCCCGGTAATGAATTTTATTTACCACATGAATGGCGCCCGAATAGGGACACTTTCTCATCTCACGCGCCGGCGGTGAGTTGCAGGCCCGGTCTCCTGCCACAGCTGGACGGACAATAACGCGTACCAGCAGGATTTCCTGTATCTCCCTCCGGTCAAGCGGGGGCGACTGAGGCTGCGATCAACACCCAGACGAGGCGGTGAGAAGTGCGAAGTATCCCGACCAGAGCCTAGCTGAGAGAGCAAGATCCGAGGTATACAGAGGCCCACCAGTTTCCGAAGTCCCAAGTCGAGTCCAGTCTCCGCAGTGTTCGAGTCGAGTCCAGTCCGGTTCAAGTTCAGTCCAGTTTCCGAGGCCTTCCGTTTCCGAAGCTACCCGGTGAGTACCATTGCTGGGGAGGCATTTCTGACGTGCACATAGGTTGTGCCGGTCAAGACGGGTTTGGGTACACAAATCCGGTCTGCACTGTTTTAGCAGTGTATATGTACTGTTTAGCAGTATATCAAGTATTCCGAAGTATCTAGTTATTGTCAAAGAATTATGCTTGGTGATTAGTTATGCAGACGATCATCATTGTTGGTTATTTTAAAGGTTAAAAAAATGTTTAATGTTTAATGTTTAATGTGTTAAACGTCCTGCATATTGTGGTATGAATGGTTGTTCATTATTGTGCTTTTGTACTAAGTGTGTTCAAGATTAAGTATCAGATCAGTTCTCAATATGCCGCTCTTTTCGAAACTAAGACAGATCACTACAAGAAAAGGGGTACTCGAAGAAGCCGTTCCTATTCCTCCTAGGGACACTCCAGGGTACTTCATGTATCATAAACATGGCTTAGACGCTATATTATTTCTTGATTTATGGGTAGACTACACCAAGGAATTACCAGAAAGTCAGAGGTGGCCCACAGCGGGAACCTGGGATGCAGAGTGCATCATGAAAGTCGAGGAAGAGTTATGGAAAAGGAAAGTCAGACAGTCACAGAAAGATGCCGTTGAGTTATGGCGTAAAGAATCTCATAGACGTACAGAAAAAGCACGTAGACAGGAGGAGAAGAGTAAAGAGAATTCCAATAAAGTTCGAGAAAATCTATTAATTGAGGAAGGTATCCGAGTGAAATCAGAACAAGTAGACAGACAAAGAAATGCCCTTATGAATGGTATGTATCCCCTTCTGGCCGAAGGATTACCTAAAGCTACTCCAGAAACACCGAAAGACTTGCCGCCCCCATTATTCCCAATAAAGGTACATCCTAAGGGGCATCCTAGAACCGCAGAAGATGTTTTTCTTTCCTCATATTTAGATGACGCAGCTCCCGAGTATGCTAATTCCGCCCCACATAGACCGCCTATCAGGGAGGTTCAACGCCAAGACCCAGTACCCGTATCCCTACAGCAACAGATCGTGTCACAAGTTCCGACAAGCACATCTGTTTCTACATCTGTTCCTACAGCTGCTTCTATAGCTGTGTCCACACCTATAGTTGCTGTGTCACGTTCAACGAATCCTTTCACACCCGACACCCCAGATGGGGCTACGGGAGGTGCTAGTAACATTTTCTCTACGCCACCCAGAATAAATAAACTTACTTTTCAAGAGTCAGCACATTCACGTACCCCCAAACTCATAAATGCCCGTACGCTTAAGGAACTTCTTGTAGATTGTAGATATGACCCTGTGCCCGGCAAAGAGGACGAAATGACCCTGGCATCATTACGTATCAGACGAGCCGCAGTGTACTTAGGGAAGTTACCAGGAATGATTGCGCATCTAGATAAAATATACCATTTTGTCCAAACAGGGCGAGATCCAGAATGTATTAACAGAGCTATGGAATACCAGAAAGTGGAGATACAGGGGGAACTGTTACGTTTCCTCATAAATTGTGTGATCAGAAATGAAGACCGACCGGGGGTAGACCCGGAAGCAATGCAAATTCTTACCAGATGGAGCCAGAATATATCAGAAGGTAGACATGATAAACAAAATTGTATAATAGCCATGTGCCGAAAGATCCGTAAAGAAATAGAACGCCTACACGAAGAAAGATTAGCGGTAGACGAGTTCGAACAAAACGAGGGGGAAGGGTCAGGACTGCCCACAGGACAGTCAGACACCATAGCCTATGTAGGTAAAGGAAGATCTTGTAATAGTAATAGATGTCCTATTGACCCGATACGTCCGATATGTCCAGATAATAACAGGAATTTCCAAATACCTATAATTAACATCAGGTCTAACGAGCATTCGTTCCAAGCCGCCGACAAACTACTCCGAGAACGAAGGGGTTATCATTTCCTCGATTCTATGGATGAACAAGATTTAGCTAGGGCAGCTGTCCATTGGGTGGACAGTCCCGGAAAATATAGTGATGATACAGTAGCACGCGCATTTTTGAATCTCACCCCAGATGAACAGCGTTTAGCTGGGATTTATATGATTCAACAACTTCTTATACTATATAAAAGCCAACATTCAGATCCTGGTCCCTTACCTGATATATTGACCGAATTACTCACGAATAGATGGAGAGGTTCAGGTACTAAATTAATTAAAGAAATTCTAGAATCAAGAAAGCAGTATATTCTTTTTGTATGTTCAGACCGTGTCTCATTGCCCATCAAGGAAAGAACCACGTATTACATGGATAGACAGAATCCCTTACGAGAAGTACACCCAATAAAGGGCGAGGACAATGAGTTTAAACGCGTATTTGTATACACGCCCATATCAAAAATAGAATTGTTAGAAATGAAGAAAGTGGTACCCAGTCATGACAAAGATCCAGCGGGTTTTCACCGAGAAATTAAAGACATGTTACTCATGGGAGAGTATACCTATCCCGACATTATGACAATATTAAAGGTATTAATGCCTGCTGGCATTTATGAGAAACTCAGGGAAAAAGAGTGGGAGGTAGGAGACCAAAAGATAGAATGGTCAGTATTAGAAGCAGAAGAAAAGGCCCGAACTGCAGGAGCAGGACTCGGGGATAAAACTAAAGCACTACCAGGTTTATTAGTACAGGTACTGCCACGTTTATTAACCACGAAAAAGGAAGATTGGGGTACAATTTCAGCCTGTAAAAAGAAGCAAGATGAAGACACTAGTGATTACTATGCCCGATTTGAAAAATGTTTTGGTATAAATAGTGGCCTAAAAGCAAGTAGCGAATCATACCCGCATCTGTTTGTAACAAAATTAGTAGAAAATGCCCTGCCCCAAGTAAAGAATAGAGTATTAAAATTCGAGAGTACCTGGCAAGGTAACACTCCATCACAAATGTTACAAATGTTACAGTACCATCACAATAGAATTAGAGAGGAACAAGAACATGAACACAGACGCATGAAAGACACAAAAATGAAAATGCTAGTCTCTCAGACAGTCCCAGCTGAAGGACATAAAAAGGGTATGACACATTCCGGTGATTCAGCCGGACCTGTAAAAGGGACATGCAATTATTGTAAAAAGCCAGGTCATTACGTACACGATTGTCCAGTTTTGAAACATAATATCGCCATAGGTAAAACACAAGAAAGACCACGGCCACCTAGACAGGACCAGAATGAACAAGGAGCTCCGCAGCATGCACAGTCCATGCCAGCTTCACAACAGTCTATACAGTTTGTGCCAGCTGCACCAGCGCTGCCCGTTGCTGCCACACAAACCACGACACGACAACTGTACCAGACCGCACAGTATGACTATCCTGATTACCAACGATACGCATGAACCAGCCTAGAGAGGGAAGTTGACTTACCCCTTATCGAGATCCCTGTAGATCAAGAAGGACCTTATGTACATAGTGAATTGTTAGGCCAAGACAGAAAATTTTTACTCGATACAGGGGCAAGTCGAACAACCATAAAACGTAGTGAAGTTCCAGGGGCACCCCTCTCAGGCTCTCAGAATATCTCCCTTGGTTTTTCAGGAAAACCTATTGTTAATGAAGTGTCACAACCTCTCCCACTTACGATAGGACCTTTGACCCGAACTACAGATTTATTGCTTACTAAATCATGTCCAGAAAACCTGTTAGGAATAAAAACACTGAAGGCTCTAGGAGCTATAATATGTTGTTCTCCGGAAGGAGTAAGATTGTTTTTACGTGATTTTAAAGGTCACTATGTATCTAGAGACATGGATCCCCGACTGCAGACTTTACCTACACATCTATGGGCACAAGGCCCTACTGATGTTGGATGCATGAATATTACACCATATCGAGTCACATTAAAGGCAGGAGTGGTACTACCACGAATGCGACAATACAAGTTACCACCAGATGCTGTAGTGGCTTTACTACAAATCATTGACGAGCTCATTACCCAAGGAGTAGTTGTAGAAACAGACTCCAATGTATGTAATTCACCGATAATTCCGATTCTTAAACGAACAGATCCAAAGGCCCCGCCAGTATATCGATTGGTTATTGATCTGCGCGAATTAAACAAATGCATTGTGCCACAATTTCCTGTGGTCCCAGATATCTCGTCATTATTGACAGCCATTGATTCCGAAGCAACATTCTTTACTGTAATCGATCTCAAGAATGCCTTTTTTAGCGTCCCAATAGATCCGGAAAGCCAATATTTGTTCGGATTTAGTTTAAATGGACATAGCTTTAAATTCTCACGCGCACCTCAAGGATTTACAGAAAGCCCCAGCATCTATAGCCAAGCACTGAAACGAGAACTTGACAGTATCCACATGCCAGTTAACACTGCTCTGCTTCAATACGTCGATGATCTGTTGATCACCGCGAGAAGCGAACCGGAATGTGAAAAAGCATCACTGACAGTTTTACAATTTCTAGCCGAAAAGGGGCACAAGGTGTCCCCTTCTAAGCTGCAATTCTGTGTCCAGCGAGTTATTTATCTTGGACACTCGCTGTCCAAGGAGGGAAGGCAGCTTACACCCGACCGCATTCAGTTAATAGCTAACATGCAAATACCCAAGACACAAAAGGAGGTGCGGGCTTTCATAGGCCTCACTTCATACTGTAGACAGTGGATCCCTCAATATGCATTTCTAGCAAAACCACTCATTCAGTTGACAACACAGGAGGCAGCCACACCGACTGTTCTCCCTTGGACTCAGGAACATACACAAGCTTTTGAAAGCCTAAAGAAAGCTTTATGTCAAGCACCTGTTTTAGCAACGCCATGTTACAGAAAACAGTTTACACTCTTTGTTACAGAACGCGAAGGTACTGCCTTGTCAGTACTCACACAGGAACAAGCAGGAGCACACAAACCATGTGCTTATTTTTCTAGTACATTAGATCCCGTAGCTCAGGCTTTGCCTGCATGCCTAAAATCAGTGGCAGCGACAGCTTTAGCAATCAGACAAAGCGATGCCATAGTGTTAGGACATCCATTGACAGTTCAAGTACCACATGCAGTAGAGGTTCTTGTAAATAGAACGCAAACACAACACTTGACTATAGCGCGACTTACAGGGTACGAACTTACATTGTTTCAGCCACACATAGAAATCAGACGCTGTAACACATTGAATCCTGCCACACTTTTGCCAGTAATCGGAACAGACCCACTAGCCCATGACTGTATTGAAGTTATTACTATAACGACGAAACCCAGACAAGATTTAACCGATGTCCCATTGTCAGACCCAGACCTGACGTATGTAGATGGTTCATGTATGAGAACAAATACAGGAGAGTTGGTGGCTGCTTACGCAGTCACAACAGATACTGAAGTCATTGAAACTAATCGTATAAATACTTTGTCAGCTCAAGCCGCAGAGCTTATTGCTCTGACACAAGCCTGTATTCAAGCCACAAATAAAAAAGTCAACATATACACTGATTCACGTTATGCATTCGGAGTTGTACATGACTTCGGCGTGCTGTGGCGAGAGAGAGGTTATTTAACTTCCCACGGTGCCCACATTCAGCACGGACCCCTCATTCATGCCTTATTAGATGCAATACATCTACCTACTGCAATATCAATTATGAAATGTAAGGCTCATACGAAGGTTACTGATATCATTTCTCAAGGCAATGATCTAGCCGACAGAACAGCTAAACAGACTGCTCAAACACAAACATCCGACATGACAAAGACAATAGTCCCGATGCCGACACATTGTATGACAGTTAAAGATCCTACCCTTGACGTAATTGACATACAGACACATGCTACACCAGACGAAATAAAGAAATGGACTGAATTAGGAGGGATCCAAACGGACCAAGGATGGATGATGAAGGAAAAGTCTGTGTGGTTCCTTCCTGATTCAATGGTCCAAGTCATAATTAACACTATCCATAGTCCAGCACATCTAGGAGAAAAAGCTATGCTAGACAGCATTCAACACATTTGGTTCAATAAACATTTACGAGCAGCAGCCAAACAAAAGGTCCGTACCTGTATGATCTGTTGCCAGTTCAACCCAGGAAAAAGTGTTCCCGTAGAACAAGGTGGATTTCATCCTCCTAATCACCCTTTTGAAGTCCTCCAGATGGATTATATCCAGATGGAACGATGTCGAGGATTCAAATATGTTCTCGTAGTTGTCTGCGCTCTGTCCCGCTGGACGGAGGCATACCCGGTTTCAGATTACACTGCCCCGACTACTGCCAAACAGTTAGTTCGAGAATTCTTCCCACGATACGGTTTACCACGTGTTGTTCACTCAGATAACGGCCAGCCGTTCTCATCCGAATTAATGAAACATGTTTCACTTTTGTTAGGTTATCAGTGGAAATTCCACTGTGTCCGACACCCTGAGGCAGCAGGTCTCGTAGAAAGACATAATCAGACTCTGAAAATAAGATTATCCAAAATATGCAGAGAAAAAGGTGTCGACTGGGTAGTAGCACTACCAGTTGCACTCTTTTACACAAGAATGGTAGCACACTCTCGAACAGGGCTATCCCCGTATGAGGTGATCTTCGGCAGACCACCAAATATGTGGGGGACGCCTATACCACGCAAAATAACTGATATTGACTGTAATATGCTGACAGATTACTTGGCTTCCTTGATGTCTGCACTACAATCTTGTCGTTCACAGGTAGCTGCAGCCTTTCCCGACAACACTGAGGTGAAACCCCTTGACGTAGTTCCGGGGGACCTTGTTCTTGTGAGGAATTTCGACCGAAAGACTCAGCTGGAGCCCAGGTGGAAAGCACCCAAATTGGTCCTGCTCACCACAAGGACAGCCGTGAAGATCGAAGGCAGAAAAGGATGGATTCATTTAAGTCATATCAAGAAATTTCATGGACTTCCTTCAGATGTACACAGCCCACCTCGTGTGTCCTCACCAATTGACTCAAAACTACCTCTGGCTGAGGCCGACAGTAAAGAACTCTACAAACTAAAATTAAGGCCTAGGCCGTCGGACGATTTGATTGTTTAAGTCCTCTCCTAGGTGAAGCGGTTGAATCTGTCTCCGACATGTATCGCCTAGACCTGAATCATGGACAGTCGCGAAAAATGATGAAACGACAGGCGTATTGTAAATCACTGCGTAACCATTGCATAGTGACATTATTAATCTTGTTTTTCTTAAGTCTTTTAATAATTACTGCAAGTATATTGTTGCACATATATTACCCTATTGCCAGAAATGTTTACAATGTTACTGCTGAACATTCTTTTAGTGACCTACCGCCACATGAATTGTCTTATAGACTTGCGCTGCGCAATAACACTTTCATTAGTATGTTACATCATTCCCATCAGACTAGTAATGCAACTAATTGTTGGGTGTGTGGCCGGCTCCCTCCCTATCAGAATTATGAAGGAGTCCTGCCTTTCTTTCCACATCCGTTTACACATAATGGCTCCTGTGGAGCATGGTTTAGCTTAATCAATTCCATAGACTCAGACACAGCAGTTTATCAAGACCATTGGGTATGGGGAAATCTGAACCTAGTTTTATTCAAAGTCTGTTACCCTGACAAGGAGGGTCGCCCCAAAGGAACAGGAACTGATCTAGAAAATGAAGTATATGGATTAGGTAACTTTACTCCTAATCTCATGGTTCTAAATGTCGAATCCGAAGTTGAACTAGTTTTACCAACAATGTCAGTATTCCCAGCGAAAGGTGAATTGTGTGTAAGAAAAGTTGGTTCCATACATATGGGCCATAGTAAATGCACTACTACAGTAGAATTCAGTGATCAAGGTAAATCTTCATTTAGAGCTTATCGCCACTCCTACTTTATATGTGGTCAGACTGCATATATGCGTCTACCTCTAGATTGGGATGGTACCTGCTACATTGCATTCCTTTTGCCACCTGTTTTCCTAGCTCCTCCTGATTATTATAGAAATATTCATTTAGTACACAACAGAGAGCGGAGAGATCTCCCAATAGTCGATTACACTGAAACAGCATGGGAAAAATACACAGATTTCAATAAAGGCATCTTTCCCTATATAGGTACTGTTACTAATAGTAAGCTGATACGTAGATTAACTAGAACCCTTGAAGCAGTAGTGAATGAAACTATTTCCGCCTTAGGCAATTTAACAGAAGAGCAGTCTGCTATGCGGATTGTTGTGCTTCAAAATCGTCTTGTCCTTGACGTCATCCTGGCCGATAGGGGCGGAGCTTGTAGGGTCATCGGATCAAGCTGCTGCGTATTCATACCAGAAAATTCGCCATCTGTATATAAAGCTATAACTCGCCTTCATAAGATTGTAAGCCAGATACACCAGAACCCAGGCACTTGGACTTGGTCCGGTTGGTTTTGGAGTGTATTATCCACCTTTGGATGGAGAGTCCTATCTTTCCTAGGTATTGGCCTTCTCATACTATTCAGTTGCTGTCTATGTCTACAATGTGGACCAGCGATCTGTGGCCTGTGTGCCACATCGTGTATTCCACCACCAAGATTTTATTCGTCACGGAAGAAGAAAGAAGAACAAATGATGTTATATGAACAGATCAATGGATTAATGAAGATTGATATCTCTTGACGGGCAAGTAGGGGACAAGGAGGGAATGTGGAAATATGGATTTTTCTGGTCAGTTATGTCCCCTATCTTGGACCCCAACGGTTCTATGTGCATGTTACAAGTACATGTATGTTCCCTCCAGTTCCAGTTATGAAGACGCAAATACATGTGCGTCCACCGTTAACATGTCCTCTGTTGATCCGCCATGAATAGGCCGGATATTCCATTCCTAAGTATGAAAAGCCACCGGCTTTATATGGTTCACTTATGCCATTTTACAGTCCAGGCAAGTAGGCCCTGATTCTGTCGTCAAACTCTTCTTGCCTTCTGCCTCTGAAAACTCCAGTCTGAGCCTGCATCTGTGACCATGAACTTTGTCTCATTCTCTGCGCGGCTCACGAAGCCTGACATCAGCCTATTCTCTGCCAAGAACTGTATTTCACCTTCGAGTTATCTGCTTCACCCCTTAGCCGATGCATTCCTGTCTAGTAGTTTAAATAAACATTCTTCCAGCTACCGAGCAATGGCTCGGCTTCTCTGTCTTTATGCAAGTAATTCATAGTCCTGTTACCATGGAATATTCCTACCCCCTCGCATTCAGTGTAGACACTTAGACGCTTGTACACGCACGCACAGTCAGTATAGAATAGATTCTGTCCGAGAGTCCTTCTTTTGTGGATAACACAGTTCTTTAAACATAGGATGTTAGATATGATTTGGGATTAGGTTGACTTGACCCCCCAGACTTCTTGTCTCCACATGTAGAGCTAAATGTCAAGTCCCCTTCACCCCCAGTTGCACGTCAATCACACGTCATGCTGCTGCGCGCGCATCTATGCCAAGTATTATCTTATAGATCCACCTATATATGACATCATAACCAATTATGTTCCTTTTTACTCCTTATTACACCCATTTTCGGTTACGCATATGAATCGTCATTTTCCTTATCAATTGTTACGCCTACTGCATTCGCTTCATTGTAATGTATGTACTATAAAAGTCATTTCTTGTCAATCATGTATGTACTTCACTTCCTGAACCTTCGTGGTGACGGAACTTGGAGCAACCGATTATAATCGTTCATTGGAATAAAGCCCATTCCGAACCTCTGATACCACGGATTCTGCCTCTCATTTTACTGAGCTGTTTTATTATGTTTCCGTATCAAATTAAGTCCCGGTAATGAATTTTATTTACCACACTCCCCAGGCCCTGTGAGTGCCAGAGCCTGCAAATCTTCACAGCTGCCCCGTTTTGTCAGTGGGCCGTTGCAACGTTTGGGGACCCATTCCGTTTCAGAGTCCCAGAGTGGGCCTCAGAGGGCACGCTGGTGCCCATGATCATTTCTACAGCTGCCCAGCAATTAGTGGGCAGCTGCCATGTTGAGGCCTGATCTTTTGTGCCTTCTGCTTCTGATGCTTGCGCAGCCAACCCTGACACTGTTAGACAAAGGGCATTTGAGCCCTGTGAGAGGCCAGTTGGCCTGGGGACCGTTTTTCATGTGTTGTGCCCCCACCTGGGGCACCCTGTGTTTATGCTGGTAATTACATAATGTATTTATGCTTGTAATGCCTACTGTGATGCCTATTGCGTAATGTGTGATGCTAATGAGGTTTGGGCCTAATGTAGTTTTATGCCTAAGGTGATTCATGCGCAAGGTGATTTATGCATCCTCTGTTTTACATTGCAGGATCTCATACTAAGTTCCTAACTTTACCAGTAGTTACTGGTTGTGCGCTACATTTACTATTTGTTCTACATTTACACTTGGTGATTTGTCATGGTTGTGACAGTGGCCCCATTGGCCCTGTCGTGTGTAAATAGTCCCCTGTAGATACTGCCAAGTGCCAGTTGGCACAGTGTAAATTGTGTGATTATTATCTAATGTGCTTATTATAATACAAAGGCTATTTTTATATATAACCTTGTGTGGAGTTTCTTTTGTGGTGGGCCTTGGGTGTTGTTGCTGTGTGCGCGCGCAAACGCTTTACACATTGCCTCCGAGATAAACCTGACTGCTCGTGCCAAGCTACCAAGGGGGTGAGAAGGGGTTATCTTTGGCGTGTAACTTCTTTGCTCTGACTAGAGTGGTGGTCTCTGCCTGGCTTTGGCGCAAGCCTTAGCCAACCATAGATCCCATTTCTAACAGATCTCGTGTGTAGCAGTCGTACCAGAAGCTTCACCACTGGTGACCGTCCCCTTGTGTCCGTCCCCTGTCCTTCCATGCCCTCGGTGGATGCTGCAAGAGACAGAGACGTAGGTTCAGTATAGTGCCATACTCACAAGCATCATATGCAAGTAAAGCACAAAAATAGAAAATGATCCCCCCATGTTGCCCACCACCATGTGCAGTCTGCATGTGCAACCTTTATGCAATCCTCAGAAGATGCATGGAAACATGTGACGTTGACACAGCCAAATATCTGGCCCATGCCTCCTTGTAACCTGATCTCTGTAGGCATACCGGCGTGCCTGTAGGTGAGTAAGATATACATCCCAAAATGTTGTCTCTGTCATATATGGAGTCACTTTAAGGGAACAACACAGATACTGACTACCAAATGTCCTTTTGCAATGGCCATGAGCTACTGATATCCACCATGTTGTGCTATGAAGCACAACAACAGTTGCATATTGGTATCAGATGTGTAGTTCTCACAATTTCCAAGTTAAGCACTGCACACATCTCCAAAAGCACACTAAGATGATGCACACTGCTGTTCACTGCCCGGTGATGGCTATGACACCCTTAATGCAGCAGATGTCAGGAGGCCACATCTCATCTTGCAATGTCAAGGGCCATTGTATTAAACACATGAGAAAGTACATGTAGCAAAAATGCATGACAGCTGCACTCAACACAGAGGCCACTTACAAGCCATTGCATTGCACTAGAAACATCACAGAGCTCCGCACTGGCTCAGGGTTGGGATACATGTAGTCACTCACACCCAAAGTCACTCTTCACAGAATACTCACCCCCAACTTGCCGCTGATGGGCCCTCAAACGTCCATCCAGCTCTGGCTGCATCACTGCCAAGATGCGGGCTATTAGTGGTGTCATGCTCCTGCGCGCCAACCTTCCAGTCCACGTTTTTGCTCAGCCGGCAGATGTTATCCCACCTCTTGTGACAGTGTGTGTGCCATCAGTTGGAGACACCCAGAGCCCGCACTTTGCGTGCAATGGCCCTCCATATGGCCTTACGCTGGTGGACTTTAAGCTGCAGGCATGGGAGACGAGAAGAGGAAGTTTTTGTGACACTGTGTCATGTACCACTGTGTGTCAGTACAGGAGCATGAAAAACATAGCACACCAATACATAAATGTTGAGCAGAGCCGATACAGCAGGCAACGTAGTACATTTGCATCAAATAATCTCATAGAAATGTATACATGTATGATGATGGACACAGTACCTGGCCATCTCATACACATGCAGAGTGCCAGCACAGAAACCATTGTGAAGAAGGCCCTCATCTGTGATGCATTATGTGAGTGAGCAATACATACAATGCATTTGGAATTATGTGTTGGGGCAGACTACTGTGTCCAACACTACACACCCCTCAATGTCCTTGGCCAGTGAATGGGTACCTGTTTCATGGAGGTCAGAATTTAGGGATATGATCTTACATTCTCACACTCTTCTCACAAGGCGTGGGCCTGTCTTGTGCAATCCTCAGGCCTAAGATAGCTCATTGAGAAATAGGGTTGTGGGCAACACATATGTTTCACTCAGTCCATTTACTGATGGGTCCTTTTAAAATTGGGCAGCCTCTGTGCGGAGCAGGGTGACTCATACTGAGGTGAAACATGGGCCATCAGAAAATTCACATGCATGTATAAGATGAGAGACCAAACAGTGCCTACACATGCGAGACAGAACACATAATGAAAGAAATGGAAGGATGATATCTCCAAATTATATTTATCTGATGTGTCATAGGTGAATTCCCACCAAGAGTGTTACACTCAGGCATTTTAATCTTGTGCATAATGCGCATATATCCATGGGGACAATATGAAAAATGTACACACATTCTTCAGTACCCTCTGGACAAAATACATTTGTAATGTCACAAATGAGCATGTGAAAACCTCATGGACTATGACATCACATAGCACAGGCAATGTTTGTTCAGACTTCAACTGTCCAAACCAGAAGTGTCACTGTATGGCTGCAAAAACACTGCATGTCCCTCCTATCCTTCAATGCAGCCATGGATCTGTGGAAATAAGGCTACACCCCCCATTGACATGAAGTCAGCATGCTAGGCAGTGTATCACACATTTACATTACCCAGTTTCAGACCAATGTTTGTATTGTTTTTGCTGAAGAATGGCTGTAGAAATGTCCTTGTTGCCGGTTTCCCCAAATACTCAAGTGCAATATTCACTAGGCCATGTATGGAGCATGGTATATGAAAAATGAGGTTGCATCCACATTAACTTGCACTCACAGGCACATACTACTGCGGAGCAACATCATGTGAGCACTCTTTGCACTCTCAAACTTGCACTCTGAAACACTTACCAGTACATCTGGAGCACCATATAGCCTCCCATACTGTGAAAGCACCTTGTCCTCCAGGATCTCCAGCTCCTCTGTGGTGAAGGGACAGCCCTGATGTTCTCAGTTCTCACCATCACTGTGTCCAGGAGACAGGAAAAGCAGCAGTTGGGGAGGAAGAATGGCAGGCAGCAGTGTCTGGATGCAGTGGAAATGTGTGGCTCTCTCACAGAGATATATAGCCCCCTGTGGTTGTTTCAGTGGCACTCAGCTGCTGCAATTGGTTTTCCAGGTCTGTTTTTTTCAAATGTAACCAAGGACCGGGACCGCGGTGGCAGTGCACGCCTACCGCAATTTTCAAATGTGTATTTCAGTACCGTGATCGTGGTTCCCATTGGCTGAAAGCGCATGGGCATTGGCGGAGTCACACTGCGGGGGCCAGGTAGTTGCTACCACAATCGTGCATCTTTCAATTGTACCCAATGACTGGCCCGAAGTAGCGGAGCATGCCTACCACGGGTTTCAAATATGTAATTCACTACCGCAATTGCGGTTCCCATTAGCTGAAAGGGCATGGGCATCGGCAGTGTCACACCGCGGGGCCCAAGCAGTCGCTACCACAATCGTGCATTTTGCGATTGGTGCCAATGACCGTGATTGCGGTGGCGGTGCACGCTTACGGCATCTATGGACACATCATGCTGTCACAATGGCAATGGCCAGTTCTCGTCATTGAACAGGAGACACATACAATGAATTATGCCACCAGATTGTTCATTTCAATGCTAGTGTGACATTGAACTCACTGATGACTACACATGCCATGTCAGTACAAAAGGATTACAAAGCATTGGCATGTACTCCCTCACATGTCACATATGATATTTGTGTGCATGCACACAGATCTGTTGTGTAATGGACTCTCAAATTTGTAAACATGTCAATGTGTTGGATGGCTAAACAACCCACAGTAATGATGGACTGACTACATGATGGGCCTATTTCACTGTATAGATTGCAGGACTCATGTTGATAGTTGACCTTTATACACACACTGTGCTCATTGTGTTGTTAATGTGTGCTCTGTCCGACTCACACAAGAAGGTGTGGCAAGTACAGCAGCTACGTAGAAGCCAGCAGTGTTGCTTTGTCAACTACTCTCAGGGCTGGTGACACAAGATGTCGGAATGTACCATTTTACTTTCACATAGTTTGAATCTGTTTTGGGGCTACTCAGTATGTACTTACTGAACACGTGTACAACTACTTGAGATTAAGGTGTCTCTGCATGTGACTTGTGCTGTAAGCTGTTGTTTCTGTCCAGTCATTGTTGGCACTGTGTCAGTCAAGACGTAAGATGTTGGACACATCTCATAGGGGAATGTAATTGACATGTGTCCCCTTTTATTTTATGTAGGAGACGACCAAATGTGCATCGTCCATTCACATTGCTGGCGGACATGGAGGATGAGGACATCATATGTAAATTCTGTTTGGATCGACCTACACTTCAGGACCTATGTGGTCAGTTGGAGCCACATCTGAGGCCTTGCAGAACCTATCCGACTGCTTTGACACCAACATGCAAGGTGATGGCGGCCCTGCATTTCTTTGCAACTGGTTCGTTCCAGTACACGGTGTCCTGGGCAGGTGGGATGTCTCAACCAATGTTCAGCATGGTGCTACGCGAAGTCCTGTCTGTAATGATGACATACAAGGACCGCTACATCCATTTTCCCAAGAGACATGAATTGGCAGCTGTGAAGGGTGATTTTTATGACCTTGGCCACATCCCTAATGTTGTTGGCGCCATTGCCTGGTTCCACCACAGGCACGTGAGCACATATACAGGAACAGGAAGCATTTCCATTCCATTAATGTGCAGGAGGTATGCCAAGCGGATATGATCATCTCCCATGTCGGTGCCACATTTCCAGGATCAGCACATGACTCCTACATACTGCGTAACAGCATCATACCACAGCTGATGGCAAATCTGCATCCGGAGCGTGCATGGATTGTAGGTCAGTACGCAGAGTCAAGTAGTGGTGTATGTGTGACATGCTGTCCTCAGCTACTGTTACATTACAAAATTGGTCTGTGTATCTCACACCTTGGTGACTCTGCGTATCCCAACCGGCCTTGGGTGCTGAGCCCACTGAGGAATCTCAGGACCCCGGGTGAAGTCCGCTTCAATGATGCACATGGGACAACACGTTGTGTGGTGAAGCGAACTTTTGGTCTTCTGAAGTCTAGATTCTGGTGTCTGGACAAGAGTGGCGGTGCACTGCTCTACTCTCCCCAAAAGGTGTGTCAGATGATAGTTGCATGCTCCACAACCTGGCCTTGGCCAAAAAGATCCCCCTGCTCCTGGATGATGATTAACAGCAGATGCCCCCCACTGCAAACCCACACATGTCCAGTGATGAGGATAGTGGAGAGGAGGAAGGTGTCGACTTGCGTCAACCGTTCATTAACAACTGCTTCCCTTGAGTGTGAGTTACATTGTACAACAGTGACATTGTCTGCTGTCTTTGATGGTAGTGACAAGGCCTAGAGGAGCTTTTTGACTGCTGCCTGTTGTTGGCTCTGTGCTGATGGCTGATGTTTGTGGCACAGGCTAGTTATGACCAGCTACATGATGTCTATGTTGATATTGTTTCTTATTGTAATGTGTGCTGGTTTGTGTACCTTGATAACCAGTGTTGTGTACTGGCTCTGATGCCATCACCTGACAAGTAAATGTCGCTCTCCTTTCTTTCTAGGTCCCTTCAGCCTCTCAATGCGTTGTCACAATCAGCGCTTGTGTTACATTGGAATTGGAGCCACCATTGTACATACTGTGATAAACATGGAGCTTACACAAATACATAGGTGTGTAAAGAATGATTATTTACAATGCGTATTTGTGACAGACAAGTGATGTTTTAAAAAATGGTGCTAAGTGAATTAATGAGTTGTCAGTGATGGTAAATGAGACAATAGAGTAGTCACCACATTGATGTAGTGACACAGTCCAACAGACACCCTCCATAAATATGGCAGTGTGGGTAAGGATAGTAAAAAAAAGTCAATGTCAAGGGGTAGTGGTGCCATCATGGCTAGCTCTGCGACTGGCGTTTGGATGGTGCTTTGCAATGTGATCTTCCCGTGGTGTTTTTTTGGACGGCCCCTTTTGTGTTTTCCAGGGGGTGCCACTGCTGCGGGCTCAGCGGTGTCTGAGGAGTCATCCTGTTGCAACTCACCCCTCTCTTTGGCATTAGCTGACGTGGTGGGAGTATCATCCAGCGGGCCACTGGAGGGGGGTTGAGCTGTCCTTTCAGCCGCATGACTGTCCCTCAGCACACCCACAAGCTGGCCCATGAGGTCCACAATTTGGCCCATACGCGTGTCCATGGACTCAGCAGCAGGCATAGCTCACGCACTTCTTCCAAAACCTGGCCCATGTGTCCCTGGGTTTGCTTGTATGCCACAAGGACTCTGGCGATGTTGGCCAGGGCTTCGGTCCCAGTGTCCTGTCGAATTTATCCCCCAGTTGTCCTCCCACCTGCCCTGCTGTTCCGGACCTGTGGCGTTGGCACTTGACGCACCCGCAGACTCTCCCTGCCCTCCTCTGATTGTGTGGTGGTGTTGGTAACCACTGAGGCAGGGAGAGTGTTGCAGGCAGCACTGGTGGTGGTGGTGGTGGTTGAGGCCGCACAGGCCGTTGCAGCAGGGGTCAGCAGGTTGTTGTTGCTGAGGTGGTGGGGACAGTGGGGGCCTGGGACGTGGTGCTCCCAGGCAGTTTGGATGGGCCAGGTTCTTGCTCCTTATCCGAGAAACTTAGGGAGTCTGCATCCAAGCGTCCATGTTCCGGGGGGGGCAGAATGGCTCTGCAGGTTGGTGTTGTCTTCTGCAGCAGTTAATTGTGGATTTCCTGCTGAACAGAGGTGAGATGGTCATTGAAATGCACCCCACAAGTTTGGTGCTAGACGTTTGGATGTTACATGTGATACATCACACAGTTTACATTGATATGACTTTGTATGGCTGCAAGGTACTGCACATCATGGACCTACATTACTTGTCCATGGTGTGACATATAAATAGATACCATGTTCCACATACAGATTTTGTGATTACATGGACATGTTGTCATCTAATGACTTTCAGCACATCAACTGTATGTGATGCGTCTTTTTGGTTTGCTCTGCATGGAAGATGTTTCATCTGAGCAAGAACTAGCCGTTGTAATCTTATGCATACCTTTGTCATATCATGTACTTTACTTTCTTTCACCAACTGACCATGCATGTTTTGTGTTCATATGGGCCTTCATGCTCTGACACCATGGCGCTTACACGTAGCATTCAGTGCTGTGCATGATTGGGCCCTGAATTTCTTTAACATGTGACTTGGTGAGTCAAACTTTGTTTTCAGTGACAGTTACGTACCTTTAGCTGTCTGCACACTGGAAGTGGCTATTGGATCTATGCCAAGTTGGTTGACATGTGAGCGCTGGTGTGGTCATATGGCTCCATGCTGTTTGAGAGGAATGGCATGGTGCATGCACTGTCTACCTACATGCTCTGTGACACAGTTGAGGGGAATTTCTGCTACATGGTTTTGGGTGTGGGGAGTGTACCACCCTGCTGAGCTGTGGGACAAGGGAGCCTGGTAGGAGCTGTAGTGCTGCCTTACCAACCACAAACCACCCTCCCTGGTAGGATGGCTGCCTCCCTGTGAAGTGGAGCAGAGGAAGAGAATAGGCTACACATGGCTCTTGGATTGGGGAATGTTCCATCCTGCTCAGGGGTGGGACAGGAGAGCATAAGAAGGCTAACTGCCTGTAAACCTGAAGAGAGCAATGCAATGTATGTCACATGGTTGGGGGTGGGGGGAGTGTTCCATCCTGCTCAGGGATGGGACAAGAGAGCATAAGATGGCTACCTACCCATAAGTTTGAAGAGAGCAATGCAATGTCTGTCACATGGTTGTGGGTGGGGCGAGTGTTCCATCCTGGTCAGGGGTGGGACAAGAGAGCATAAGATGACTACCTAAATGTAAGTTTGAAGAGAGCAATGCAATGTCTGTCGCATGGTTGTGGGTAGGGGGAGTGCTCCATCAAGCCGAGCTGTGGGACAAAGGGGCCTGGTGGGAGTTGCAGTGCTGGCTTCCCACCCACAAACACCCTCCCTGTTAAGATGGCTTCCTACCTGTAGGTTTGTAGAGAGCAATTCAATGTCTGCCACATGGTTGTGGGTGGGGGGAGTGTTCCATCCTGCTGAGCTGTGGGACAAGGAGGCCTGGTGGGAGTTGTAATGCTGCCCTCCCAACCACAAACACCCCTCCCTGTTAGGATGGCTGCCTCCCTGTGAAGTGGAGCAGAGGAAGGGAATGGGCTACACATGGCTATTGGATGGGGGAGTGTTTCATCCTGCTCTGGGGTGGGACAACAGAGCATAAGATGGCTACCTACCTGGAATTTTGAAGAGAGCAATGCAATGTCTGTCACATGGTTCTGGCTGGGGGGAGTGCTCCATCCTGCTGAGCTGTGGGACAAGGGGGCCTGTTGGGAGTTTTAGTGCTGGCTTCCCACCCACAAACACCCCTCCCTGTTAAGATGGCTACCTAGCTGTTAGGTGAAGGTGAGCAATGGAATGGCTACCTCATGGTTCTGGGAGGGGGGAGTGCTCCATCTTGCTCAGCTGTGTGACAAGGGTGCCTGGTTGGAGTTGTGGTGCTGGCTGCCTGTACACATGCCCCCATGGAAATATTGCTCGCTACCTTTGGGGTGATTCAGAGGGAGTAAATGTTAGATCTGTGAGACATGTGTTGGGAAGAGTGTGGTGCAACATGAGTGTATTTGGGCCTAGGAAGTGTAGCTTTGTAGTTGTGCAAGATAGTATATAGCAGTGTAATGGTAGACATTTGTTGGTACTTACCAGCCTCCACTGCCCCGGCTATTCCAGTGAGACTCTCTGGATGCAGTATGGCAAGCACCTTCTCCTCCCATTCGGTGATTGTTAGTGGTGGAATGGGAGGGCCACCGCCAGCTCTCTGACCCAGCTCTTGGTTCTTGTTGGCACGCTCTTTCACCCTGGCCTAGATGTCAGGCCACCTCCTCTTGATCTCCTTCTGGGTGCGCGGGGTGGTCCCTACTGCATTGACTTTGTTGATTATCCTTGCCCACAATTGATTTTTTGTGACTAATGGTGTCTGTTAGACCAGGCTTCCAAACAAATGTGTTTCTATTCTGAATACCTCATCTACCATCACTGACAACTCATTGTCAGTGAATGTGGGCATTTTCTTCTGTGACATGGTGTGTGATGTGCAAATATGTGAAAAGTGCAGTTGTGAAGATGGTGGTGGTGATGTGTGTGGTGTGTGTGGTTGTGAGGGTGTGATGTGTGATGTGTGCAGATTTGCCTTTCCTTTGTGCTGTGGGGTTGGGCCCTTCAGTTGTGGAGTTGTGCAAAGGATTCTGGTCAGGAAAGGGGCTGGTTTTATACTAAGCTATGTGGGTGGGTCAAAATGGAGTATTCGTGTCAGGTGTGTTGTGTAGGTTGACCTGGGAGTTGTATTTTTAGCTGGCATGGGGGTGTGTCATTGGGGTGTGTTAGGTGTTTTTTGAGGCTGAGGCAGATTAATGGCCATGCATGGTAGCCTTGTTGTGTGGTTGCTTTCGACCTCCATTACTGTTCCGGATCGACCGTGGCAGTCGGAATGCAACAGCCCTTCCACCGGCTCTCCCATTCATCAATTGTTGCGATCGTGGACAAGTGATCGTTCCGCTGTCACCGCAATCATATCCTAATTTAACGTGCGGTCACTTCCCTACACAATGCTGGCTCCACCTCCTGTGGTGCGTCTGATGTCCCTAGCCTGTCCTGTGAATAGGGAGAGGGGCTGAGCAAAATAAAGTGCTCCAGAACCAGTTGCAACTGGTTCTCCCCTTGCCCTACAGTTTGTGACAAAGGAAATGTGGGTATAAGAAGGGGCTGTGACCCCATGAAAAGGTTCTGTTGTGCTTGTGTTCTTGAGGGGACACGCTGCCAGGAGGCACTGCCGCGTGACCCAGCTTCTGCTTCCTGAGGGTCCCTGCGTGCTGGCCTGCCTGGCTGCGCTTTGCTGGGTTCTCCCCAGCACCAAGGACTCATTGTTTCTGCCTGCCTGCACCTTTCTGGAGAAGAAGGGCTCCCTGCTCCCTGATCGCATCAGGTGGGAGACAGGCTGAGCGCTGTGTTGTTGTTACCAAGGGGGGAAGCAGCGACTGGTGCCCTGCAGCGCTGATTTATTAGGAAGCCGGTGCCCTCCCCGCAATGACCTTTTTTTTCTAAAGCGGGTGCCCAACCCGCGTTATGGCCACGTCGTTAACTTAATTAATAGCAGGAGCCCACCCCGCATTTTCACCCCATACTGCCTTTAATTGATAGCAGGTGCCCACCCCGCAGTTGAGGAGAAAGAGAGAGCGGGTGCCCACCCTGCTCCCCGAATACTTATGGGAAGCGGGTGCCCACCCCGCAGTTTTGCGCGTTGAAGCAGGTGCCCAACCCGCATTACCGAGTTCAGGGACCAAATCACCGCCGCGACCCGGAAGAAACAGGAAGTCAGGCAACCTTCGGGGGCGGGCCTTGAGACGGAAGCCGAGTTGGCCGAGGCAGCCTCAGCGCGACCAACGAATCTTCCAGGCGGGACTCCCGTAGTGCAGAGGGAGTCCCGCGGGCAGCCTTAACGCGACCGGGAGAGGCGGTGGCTGCCCCATGTCCGCCCAAGTCCCGCGACGTGACCGAAGCTCTCCTGGCAGGGGAGAAAGCGGAGAAGTGCTGCCGGTGAGTGGAGCTCGAGATAGTACGTGTTTGGGGGAGGCAGAGTCAGAGCGGCCCCGTCTGGCAGCGGGCCGCTCCCACGTTGTTGAGCAGCTTCTGGAGTGCTCGACAGTTTGTTAGGGGCAGGTTCTGTTCTTGCGGGGGCATATCTGTTTTAAGAGCCCGTGCGCTTCAACGTGGGGAGCAATTTTATTACAAAGCTCAGTGGGGGCAGTATGCAGGACAGCGTCTTTCTGGTGATTGCCACAAGAGTGAGGGCCATAGTTAGAGGCCGTATCCTCGTTGGTGACTGGCACGCCCTTGCACCTCGTGAAGGGGGACAGCTTTATTTTTAAGTTGCAAATCTCCGAGTAGGGCTCCCAAGGCCCTGTGAGTGCCAGAGCCTGCGAATCTTCACAGCTGCCCCGTTTTGTCAGTGGGCAGTTGCAACGTTTGGGGACCCATTCTGTTTCAGAGTCCCAGAGTGGGCCTCAGAGGGCACGCTGGTGCCCATGATCATTTCTACAGCTGCCCAGCAATTAGTGGGCAGCTGCCACGTTTACGCCTGATCTTTTGCGCCTTCTGCTTCTGATGTGTGCGCAGCCAACCCTGACACTGTTAGACAAAGGGCATTTGAGCCCTGTGAGAGGCCAGTTGGCCTGGGGACAGTTTTTCATGTGTTGTGCCCCCGCCTGGGGCACCCTGTGTTTATGCTGGTAATTACATAATGTATTTATGCTTGTAATGCCTACTGTGATGCCTGTTGCGTAATGTGTGATGCTAATGAGTTTTGGGCCTAATGTAGTTTTATGCCTAAGGTGATTCATGCGCAAGTTGATTTATGCATCCTCTGTTTTACATTGCAGGATCTCATACTAAGTTCCTAACTTTACCAGTAGTTACTGGTTGTGCGCTACATTTACTATTTGTTCTACATTTACACTGGGTGATTTGTCATGGTTGTGACAGTGGCCCCATTGGCCCTATCGTGTGTATATAGTCCCCTGTAGATACTGCCCAGTGCCAGTTGGCACAGTGTAAATAGTGTGATTATTATCTAATGTGCTTATTATAATGCAAAGGCTATTTTTATATATAACCTTGTGTGGAGCTTCTTTTGTGGTGGGCCTTGGGTGTTGTTGCTGTGTGCGCCCGCAAACGCTTTACACATTGCCTCCGGGATAAACCTGACTGCTTGTGCCAAGCTACCAAGGGGGTGAGCAGGGGTTATCTTTGGCGTGTAACTTCCTTGCTCTGACTAGAGTGGTGGTCTCTGCCTGGCTTTGGCGCAAGCCTTAGCCAACCAGAGGTCCCATTTCTAACAGATCTCATGTGTAGCAGTCGTGCCAGAAGCTTCACCACTGGTGACCGTCCCCTTGTGTCCGTCCCCTGTCCTTCCATGCCCTTGGTGAATGCTGCAAGAGACAGAGATGTAGGTTCAGTATAGTGCCATACTCACAAGCATCATATGCAAGTAAAGCACAAAACTAGAAAATGATCCCCCCATGTTGCCCACCACCATGTGCAGTCTGCATGTGCAACCTTTATGCAATCCTCAGAAGATGCATGGAAACATGTGACGTTGACACAGCCAAATATCTGGCCCGTGCCTCCTTGTAACCTGATCTCTGTAGGCATACCGTCGTGCCTGTAGGTGAGTAAGATATACATCCCAAAATGTTGTCTCTGTCATATATGGAGTCACTTTAAGGGAACAACACAGATACTGACTATCAAATGTCCTTTTGCAATGGCCATGAGCTACTGATATCTGCCATGTGGTGCTTTGAAGCACAACAACATTTGAATATTGGTATCAGTTGTGTAGTTCTCAAAATTTCCAAGTTAAGCACTGCACACATCTCCAAAAGCACACTAAGATGATGCACACTGCTGTTCACTGCCCGGTGATGGCTATGACACCCTTAATGCAGCAGATGTCAGGAGGCCACATCTCATATTGCAATGTCAAGGGCCATTGTATTAAACACATGAGGAAGTACATGTAGCAAAAATGCATGACATCTGCACTCAACACAGAGGCCACTTACAAGCCATTGCATCGCACTAGAAACATCACAGAGCTCCGCACTGGCTCAGGGTTGGGATACATGTAGTCACTCACACCCAAAGTCACTCTTCACAGAATACTCACCCCAACTTGCTGCTGATGGGCCCTCAAATGTGCCGGAAAATGACTCTAAACACACTTATTTTAGTTCCAAAAGTGATAACTCACATGCAATAGTAATTTACAGTCTAAAGATTAAACTTTAAAAAATTACCATTTCTGACCATCTGGAGAAAGTTCGACAGGTCCGAAGTCATCGCTTTTCATGAGAGAATTGATTTTTTGGACTGTAGAAAAATTATTCAAAATGTCAATTGGATTGTGCCTCATGTTGAATAACCACTTCTTAAAGCCTCAGTGTGACCAAAATTGCCATTTTTACAGACTTTTCCTCCTACTCCGAAGATTCCATTTTGACCAATTTCGGGCAAGGAAATGACTCTAAACACACTTATTTTAGTTCAAAAAGTGATAATTCACATGCAATAGTCATTTACAGTCAAAAGAGAAAACATCAAAAAATTACCATTTCTGACCATCTGGAGAAAGTTCGACAGGTCACGGATCATCGTTTTTCATCAGAAAATTAATTTTTTGGACTGTAGAAAAATTGATTCAAAATGTCATTTGGATTGTGCCTCATGCTGAATAACTAGTTTTGAAAGCCTCAATGTGACCAAAATTGACATTTTTACAGACTTTTTCTCCTCCTCATTAGCTTCTATTTCTACGAATTTCAGGTATTAAAATGACTCTAAAAACACCTATTTATGTTCCAAAAGTGAAAATTCACATGCGATAGTCATTTACAGTCTAAAAATCAAACATTAAAAAATTTCCATTTCTGACCATCTGGAGAAAGTTCGACAGGTCACGGGGTCATCGTTTTTCATCAGAAAATTGTTTTTTTGGATTGTATAAAAATGGATTCAAAATGTCATTTGGATTGTTCCTCATCTTGAATAACTACTGTTTAAAATCTCAATGTGACCAACATTGCCATTTTTACAGACTTTTTCTCCTACTCAGAAACTTCTTTTTCGACCAATGTCAGGCATCAAAACGACTCTAAACACACTTATTTTAGTTCCTAAAGTGATAATTCACATGCGATAGTCATTTACAGTCAAAAAATCAAACATTAAAACATTTCCAGTTCTGACCATCTGGAGAAAGTTCGACAGGTCACGGGTCATCGTTTTTCATCAGAAAATTGATTATTTGAACTGTAGAAAAAATGATTCAAAATGTCATTTGGATTGTGCCTCATGTTGAATATCTACTTTTTAAAGCCTCACTGTGACCAAAATTGCCATGTTTACAGACTTTTTCTCCTACTCAGAAGCTTCTATTTCGACCATTTTCAGGCAGTAAAATGACTCTAAACACACTTATTTTAGTTCCAAAAGTGATAATTCACATGCAATAGTCATTTACAGTCAAAAGATAAAAAACTTAAAAAATGACAATTTCTGACCATCTGGAGAAAGTTCGACAGGTCCGGGGTCATTGTTTATAATCAGAAAACTCATTTTTTGGACTGTAGAAAAAAGAATTCAAAATGTCAATTGGATTGTGCCTCATGTTAAATAACCACTTTTTAAAGCCTCAGAGTGACCAAAATTGCCATTTTTACAGATTTTTCCTCCTACTCAGAAGCCTCTTTTTCAAGAAATTTTGTGCCGGAAAATGACTCTAAACACACTTATTTTAGTTCCAAAAGTGATAATTCACATGCAATAGTCATTTACAGTCAAAAGAGAAAACATCAAAAAATTACCATTTCTGACCATCTGGAGAAAGTTCGACAGGTCCGAAGTCATCGCTTTTCATGAGAGAATTGATTTTTTGGACTGTAGAAAAACTATTCAAAATGTCAATTGGATTGTGCCTCATGTTGAATAACCACTTCTTAAAGCCTCAGTGTGACCAAAATTGCCATTTTTACAGACTTTTCCTCCTACTCCGAAGATTCCATTTTGACCAATTTCGGGCAAGGAAATGACTCTAAACACACCTATTTTAGTTCAAAAAGTGATAATTCACATGCAATAGTCATTTACAGTCAAAAGAAAAAAAAAATGACCATTTCTGACCATCTGAAGAAAGTTCGGAGGTCCGGGGTCACCGTTTTTCATCTGAAAGGGGATTTTTTGGACTGTAGAAAAATTGATTCAAAAGGTCATTTGGATTGTGCCTCATTTTGAATAACTACTTTTTAGAGCCTCAATATGACCAAAATTGCTATTTTTACAGACTTTATCTCCTACTCAGAAGCTTCTATTTCGACAAATGTCAGGCATTAAAAAGACTCTAAACACACTTATTTTAGTTCCAAGAGTTCTATTTCACATGCAATAGTCATTTACAGTCAAAAGAGAAAACATAAAAAAATTACCATTTATGACCATCTGGAGAAAGTTCGACAGTTCACGGATCATCGTTTTTCATCAGAAAATTAATTTTTTGGACTGTAGAAAAATTGATTCAAAATGTCATTTGGATTGTGCCTCATGTTGAATAACTACTTTTTAAAGCCTCAATGTGACCAAAATTGCAATTTTTACAGACTTTTTCTCCTACTCAGAAGCTTCTATTACGACCAATTTCAGGCATTAAAATGACTCTAAACACACTTATTTTAGTTCCAAAAGTGATAATTCACATGCGATAGTCATTTACAGTCCAAAAAATCAAACATTAAAAAATTTCCATTTCTGACCATCTGGAGAAAGTTCGACAGGTCACGGGGTCATCGTTTTTCATCAGAAAATACATTTTGGACTGTAGAAAAATTGATTCAAAATGTCATTTGGATTGTACCTCATGTTGAATACCTACTTTTTAAAGCCTCAATGTGACCAACATTGCCATTTTTACAGACTTTTTCTCCTACTCAGAAGCTTCTATTTCGACCAATTTCAGGCATTAAAATGACTCTAAACACACTTATTTTAGTTCCAAAAGTTATAATTCACATGCAGTAGTCATTTACAGTCCAAAAATTAAACATTAAAAAATTACCATTTCTAGACCATCTGGAGAAAGTTCGACAGGTCACGGATCATCATTTTTCATCAGAAAATTGATTTTTTGGACTGTAGAAAAATTGATTCAAAATGTCATTTGGATTGTTCCTCATCTTGAATAACTACTGTTTAAAATCTCAATGTGACCAACATTGCCATTTTTTTTTGGACTGTAGAAAAATTGATTCAAAATGTCATTTGGATTGTTCCTCATCTTGAATAACTACTGTTTAAAATCTCAATGTGACCAACATTGCCATTTTTACAGACTTTATCTCCTACTCAGAAGCTTCTATTTCGACCAATGTCAGGCATCAAAAAGACTCTAAACACACTTATTTTAGTTCCTAAAGTGATAATTCACATGCGATAGTCATTTACAGTCAAAAAATCAAACATTTAAAAATTTCCATTTCTGACCATCTGGAGAAAGTTCGACAGGTCACGGGGTCATTGTTTTTCATCACAAAATTAATTTTTGGACTGTAGAAAAATTGATTCAAAATGTCATTTGGATTGTACCTCATGTTGAATACCTACTTTTTAAAGCCTCAATGTGACCAACATAGCCATTTTTACAGACTTTTTCTTGTACTCAGAAGCTTCTATTTCGACCAATTTCAGGTATTAAAATGACTCTAAACACACTTATTTTAGTTCCAAAGTGATAATTCACATGCGATAGTCATTTACAGTAAAAAAATCAAACATTAAAAAATGACCATTTCTGACCATCTGGAGAAAGTTCGACAGGTCACGGGTCATCGTTTTTCATCAGAAAATTGATTATTTGGACTGTAGAAAAATTGATTCAAAATGTCATTTGGATTGTGCCTCATGTTGAATAACTACTTTTTAAAGCCTCAATGTGACCAAAATTGCCATTTTTACAGACTTTTTCTCCTACTCAGAAGCTTCTATTTCAACCAATTTCAGGCATTAAAATGTCTCTAAACACACTTATTTTAGTTCCAAAAGTGATAATTCACATGCGATAGTCATTTACAGTAAAAAACACTCAAACATCAAAAAATTACCATTTCTGACCATCTGGAGAAAGTTCGACAGGTCACGGGTCATCGTTTTTCATCAGAAAACTGATTTTTTGGACTGTAGAAAAATTGATTCAAAATGTCATTTAGATTGTGCCTCATGTTGAATATCTACTTTTTAAAGCCTCAATGTGACCAAAATTGCCATTTTTACAGACTTTTTCTCCTACTCAGAAGCTTCTATTTTAACCAATTTCAGGCATTAAAATGACACTAAACACACTTATTTTAGTTCCAAAAGTGATAATTCACATGCGATAGTCATTTACAGTCAAAAAATCAAACATTAAAAAATTTCCATTTCTGACCATCTGGAGAAAGTTCGACAGGTCACGGGGTCATCGTTTTTCATCAGAAAATTGTTTTTTTGGACTGTAGAACAATTGATTCAAATGTCATTTGGATTGTGCCTCATGTTGAATAACTACTTTTTAAAGCCTCAATGTGATAAAAATTGGCATTTTTACAGACTTTTTCTCCTACTCAGAAGCTTCTATTTCGACCAATTTCAGGCAGTAAAATGACTCTAAACACACTTATTTTAGTTCCAAAAGTGATAATTCACATGCAATAGTCATTTACAGTCAACAGATAAAAAATTAAAAAATGACCATTTCTGACCATCTGGAGAAAGTTTGACAGGTCCGGGGTCATTGTTTTTCATCAGAAAATTCATATTTTGGACTGTAGAAAAATTATTCAAAATGTCAATTGGATTGTGCCTCATGTTGAATAACCACTTCTTAAAGCCTCACTGTGACCAAAATTGCCATTTTTACAGACTTGTCCTCCTACTCCGAAGCTTCTATTACGACCATTTTCAGGCATTAAAATGACTCTAAACACACTTATTTTAGTTCCAAAAGTTATAATTCACATGCAGTCGTCATTTACAGTATAAAAATCAAACATAAAAAAATTACCATTTCTGACCATCTGGAGAAAGTGTGACAGGTCACGGATCATCGTTTTTCATCAGAAAATTGATTTTTTGGACTGTAGAAAAATTGATTCAAAATGTCATTTGGATTGTGCCTCATGTTGAATATCTACTTTTTTAAGCCTCAATGTGACCAAAATTTCCATTTTTACAGACTTTTTCTCCTACTCAGAAGCTTCTATTTCAACCAATTTCAGGTATTAAAATGACTCTAAACACACTTATTTTAGTTCCAAAAGTGATAATTCACATGCGATAGTCATTTACAGTAAAAAAACTCAAACATTAAAAAAATTCCATTTCTGACCATCAGGAGAAAGTTCGACAGGTCACGGGGTCATCGTTTTTCATCAGAAAATTGTTTTTTTGGACTGTAGAACAATTGATTCAAATGTCATTTGGATTGTGCCTCATGTTGAATAACTACTTTTTAAAGCCTCAATGTGATAAAAATTGGCATTTTTACAGACTTTTTTTCCTACTCAGAAGCTTCTATTTCGACCAATTTCAGGCAGTAAAATGACTCTAAACACACTTATTTTAGTTCCAAAAGTGATAATTCACATGCGATAGTCATTTACAGTATAAAAATCAAACATTAAAAAATTACCATTTCTGACCATATGGAAAAAGTTCGACAGGTCATCGTTTTTCATCAGAAAATTAATTTTTTGGACTGTATTAAAATTGATTCAAAATGTCATTTGGATTGTGCCTCATGTTGAATAACTAGTTTTGAAAGCCTCAATGTGACCAAAATTGTCCTTTTTACAGACTCTTTCTCCTCCTCATAAGCTTCTATTTCTACGAATTTCAGGCATTAAAATGACTCTAAACACACTTATTTTAGTTCCAAAAGTGATAATTCACATGCGATAGTCATTTACAGTCAAAAAATCAAACATTAAAAAATTTCCATTTCTGACCATCTGGAGAAAGTTCGACAGGTCACGGGGTCATCGTTTTTCATCAGAAAATTAATTTTTGGACTGTCGAAAAATTGATTGAAAATGTCATTTGGATTGTACCTCATGTTAAATAACTACTTTTTAAAGCCTCAATGTGACCAAAATTGCCATTTTTACAGACTTTTTCTCCTACTCAGAAGCTTCTATTTTGACCAATTTCAGGCAGTAAAATGACTCTAAACACACTTATTTTAGTTCCAAAAGTGATAATTCACATGCAATAGTCATTTACAGTCAACAGATAAAAAATTAAAAAATGACCATTTCTGACCATCTGGAGAAAGTTTGACAGGTCCGGGGTCATTGTTTTTAATCAGAAAATTCATATTTTGGACTGTAGAAAAATTATTCAAAATGTCAATTGGATTGTGCCTCATGTTGAATAACCACTTCTTAAAGCCTCACTGTGACCAAAATTGCCATTTTTACAGACTTTTCCTCCTACTCCGAAGATTCCATTTCAACCAATTTCGGGCAAGGAAATGACTCTAAACACACTTATTTTAGTTTAAAAAGTGATAATTCACATGCAATAGTCATTTACAGTCAAAAGAAACAAAAAAAGAAAAAATGACCATTTCTGACCATCTGGAGAAAGTTCGGAGGTCCAGGGTCACCGTTTTTCATCTGAAAGGTGATTTTTTGGACTGTAGAAAAATTGATTCAAAATGTCATTTTGGTTGTGCCTCATTTTGAATAACTACTTTTTAGAGCCTCAATATGACCAAAATTGCTATTTTTACAGACTTTATCTCCTACTCAGAAGCTTCTATTTCGACCAATGTCAGGCATTAAAAAGACTCTAAACACACTTATTTTAGTTCCAAGAGTTCTATTTCACATGCAATAGTCATTTACAGTCATAAGAGAAAACATCAAAAAGAAAAAAGAATTAAAAAATGACCATTTCTGACCATCTGGAGAAAGTTCATTGAAAGGTCATTGTTTTTAATCAGAAAATTCATATTTTGGACTGTAGAAAAATTAATTCAAAATGTCAATTGGATTGTGCCTCATGTTGAATAACCACTTCTTAAAGCCTCACTGTGACCAAAATTGCCATTTTTACAGACTTTTCCTCCTACTCCAAAGATTCCATTTCGACCAATTTCGGGCAAGGAAATGACTCTAAACACACTTAGTTTAGTTCAAAAAGTGATAATTCACATGCAATAGTCATTTACAGTCAAAAGAAAAAAAAATAAAAAAATTACCATTTCTGACCATCTGGAGAAAGTTCGGAGGTCCGGGGTCACCGTTTTTCATCTGAAAGGTGATTTTGTGGACTGTAGAAAAATTGATTCAAAATGTCATTTTGGTTGTGCCTAATTTTGAATAACTACTTTTTAGAGCCTCAATATGACCAAAATTGCTATTTTTACAGACTTTATCTCCTACTGAGAAGCTTCTATTTCGACCAATGTCAGGCATTAAAAAGACTCTAAACACACTTATTTTAGTTCCAAGAGTTCTATTTCACATGCAATAGTCATTTACAGTCAAAAGAGAAAACATCAAAAAGAAAAAAGAATTAAATAATGACCATTTCTGACCATCTGGAGAAAGTTCGACAGGTCACGGATCATCGTTTTTCATCAGAAAATAAATTTTTGGGATTGTAGAAAAATTGATTCAAAATGTCATTTGGATAGTGCCTCATGTTGAATAACTAGTTTTGAAAGCCTCAATGTGACCAAAATTGACATTTTTACAGACTTTTTCTCCCCCTCATTAGCTTCTATTTCTACGAATTTCAGGCATTAAAATGACTCTAAAAACACCTATTTATGTTCCAAAAGTGAAAATTCACATGCAATAGTCATTTACAGTCAAAAAACTTAAACATTAAAAAATTTCCATTTCTGACAATCTGGAGAAAGTTCGACAGGTTACGGGTCATCGTTTTTCATCAGAAAATTAATTTTTGGACTGTAGAAAAATTGATTCAAAATGTCATTTGGATTGTACCTCATGTTGAATACCTACTTTTTAAAGCCTCAATGTGACCAACATTGCCATTTTCACAGACTTTTTCTCCTACTCAGAAGCTTCTATTACGACCATTTTCAGGCATTAAAATGACTCTAAACACACTTATTTTAGTTCCAAAAGTTATAATTCACATGCAGTAGTCATTTACAGTATAAAAATCAAACATAAAAAAATTACCATTTCTGACCATCTGGAGAAAGTGTGACAGGTCACACGGATCATCGTTTTTCATCAGAAAATTGATTTTTTGGACTGTAGAAAAATTGATTCAAAATGTCATTTGGATTGTGCCTCATGTTGAATATCTACTTTTTTAAGCCTCAATGTGACCAAAATTTCCATTTTTACAGACTTTTTCTCCTACTCAGAAGCTTCCATTTCAACCAATTTCAGGTATTAAAATGACTCTAAACACACTTATTTTAGTTCCAAAAGTGATAATTCACATGCGATAGTCATTTACAGTAAAAAAACTCAAACATTACAAAAATTCCATTTCTGACCATCAGGAGAAAGTTCGACAGGTCACGGGGTCATCGTTTTTCATCAGAAAATTGTTTTTTTGGACTGTAGAACAATTGATTCAAATGTCATTTGGATTGTGCCTCATGTTGAATAACTACTTTTTAAAGCCTCAATGTGATAAAAATTGGCATTTTTACAGACTTTTTTTCCTACTCAGAAGCTTCTATTTCGACCAATTTCAGGCAGTAAAATGACTCTAAACACACTTATTTTAGTTCCAAAAGTGATAATTCACATGCGATAGTCATTTACAGTATAAAAATCAAACATTAAAAAATTACCATTTCTGACCATATGGAAAAAGTTCGACAGGTCATCGTTTTTCATCAGAAAATTAATTTTTTGGACTGTATTAAAATTGATTCAAAATGTCATTTGGATTGTGCCTCATGTTGAATAACTAGTTTTGAAAGCCTCAATGTGACCAAAATTGTCCTTTTTACAGACTCTTTCTCCTCCTCATAAGCTTCTATTTCTACGAATTTCAGGCATTAAAATGACTCTAAACACACTTATTTTAGTTCCAAAAGTGATAATTCACATGCGATAGTCATTTACAGTCAAAAAATCAAACATTAAAAAATTTCCATTTCTGACCATCTGGAGAAAGTTCGACAGGTCACGGGGTCATCGTTTTTCATCAGAAAATTAATTTTTGGACTGTCGAAAAATTGATTGAAAATGTCATTTGGATTGTACCTCATGTTAAATAACTACTTTTTAAAGCCTCAATGTGACCAAAATTGCCATTTTTACAGACTTTTTCTCCTACTCAGAAGCTTCTATTTTGACCAATTTCAGGCAGTAAAATGACTCTAAACACACTTATTTTAGTTCCAAAAGTGATAATTCACATGCAATAGTCATTTACAGTCAACAGATAAAAAATTAAAAAATGACCATTTCTGACCATCTGGAGAAAGTTTGACAGGTCCGGGGTCATTGTTTTTAATCAGAAAATTCATATTTTGGACTGTAGAAAAATTATTCAAAATGTCAATTGGATTGTGCCTCATGTTGAATAACCACTTCTTAAAGCCTCACTGTGACCAAAATTGCCATTTTTACAGACTTTTCCTCCTACTCCGAAGATTCCATTTCAACCAATTTCGGGCAAGGAAATGACTCTAAACACACTTATTTTAGTTTAAAAAGTGATAATTCACATGCAATAGTCATTTACAGTCAAAAGAAACAAAAAAAGAAAAAATGACCATTTCTGACCATCTGGAGAAAGTTCGGAGGTCCAGGGTCACCGTTTTTCATCTGAAAGGTGATTTTTTGGACTGTAGAAAAATTGATTCAAAATGTCATTTTGGTTGTGCCTCATTTTGAATAACTACTTTTTAGAGCCTCAATATGACCAAAATTGCTATTTTTACAGACTTTATCTCCTACTCAGAAGCTTCTATTTCGACCAATGTCAGGCATTAAAAAGACTCTAAACACACTTATTTTAGTTCCAAGAGTTCTATTTCACATGCAATAGTCATTTACAGTCATAAGAGAAAACATCAAAAAGAAAAAAGAATTAAAAAATGACCATTTCTGACCATCTGGAGAAAGTTCATTGAAAGGTCATTGTTTTTAATCAGAAAATTCATATTTTGGACTGTAGAAAAATTAATTCAAAATGTCAATTGGATTGTGCCTCATGTTGAATAACCACTTCTTAAAGCCTCACTGTGACCAAAATTGCCATTTTTACAGACTTTTCCTCCTACTCCAAAGATTCCATTTCGACCAATTTCGGGCAAGGAAATGACTCTAAACACACTTAGTTTAGTTCAAAAAGTGATAATTCACATGCAATAGTCATTTACAGTCAAAAGAAAAAAAAATAAAAAAATTACCATTTCTGACCATCTGGAGAAAGTTCGGAGGTCCGGGGTCACCGTTTTTCATCTGAAAGGTGATTTTGTGGACTGTAGAAAAATTGATTCAAAATGTCATTTTGGTTGTGCCTAATTTTGAATAACTACTTTTTAGAGCCTCAATATGACCAAAATTGCTATTTTTACAGACTTTATCTCCTACTGAGAAGCTTCTATTTCGACCAATGTCAGGCATTAAAAAGACTCTAAACACACTTATTTTAGTTCCAAGAGTTCTATTTCACATGCAATAGTCATTTACAGTCAAAAGAGAAAACATCAAAAAGAAAAAAGAATTAAATAATGACCATTTCTGACCATCTGGAGAAAGTTCGACAGGTCACGGATCATCGTTTTTCATCAGAAAATAAATTTTTGGGATTGTAGAAAAATTGATTCAAAATGTCATTTGGATAGTGCCTCATGTTGAATAACTAGTTTTGAAAGCCTCAATGTGACCAAAATTGACATTTTTACAGACTTTTTCTCCCCCTCATTAGCTTCTATTTCTACGAATTTCAGGCATTAAAATGACTCTAAAAACACCTATTTATGTTCCAAAAGTGAAAATTCACATGCAATAGTCATTTACAGTCAAAAAACTTAAACATTAAAAAATTTCCATTTCTGACAATCTGGAGAAAGTTCGACAGGTTACGGGTCATCGTTTTTCATCAGAAAATTAATTTTTGGACTGTAGAAAAATTGATTCAAAATGTCATTTGGATTGTACCTCATGTTGAATACCTACTTTTTAAAGCCTCAATGTGACCAACATTGCCATTTTCACAGACTTTTTCTCCTACTCAGAAGCTTCTATTACGACCATTTTCAGGCATTAAAATGACTCTAAACACACTTATTTTAGTTCCAAAAGTTATAATTCACATGCAGTAGTCATTTACAGTATAAAAATCAAACATAAAAAAATTACCATTTCTGACCATCTGGAGAAAGTGTGACAGGTCACACGGATCATCGTTTTTCATCAGAAAATTGATTTTTTGGACTGTAGAAAAATTGATTCAAAATGTCATTTGGATTGTGCCTCATGTTGAATATCTACTTTTTTAAGCCTCAATGTGACCAAAATTTCCATTTTTACAGACTTTTTCTCCTACTCAGAAGCTTCCATTTCAACCAATTTCAGGTATTAAAATGACTCTAAACACACTTATTTTAGTTCCAAAAGTGATAATTCACATGCGATAGTCATTTACAGTAAAAAAACTCAAACATTAAAAAAATTCAATTTCTGACCATCAGGAGAAAGTTCGACAGGTCACGGGGTCATCGTTTTTCATCAGAAAATTGTTTTTTTGGACTGTAGAACAATTGATTCAAATGTCATTTGGATTGTGCCTCATGTTGAATAACTACTTTTTAAAGCCTCAATGTGATAAAAATTGGCATTTTTACAGACTTTTTCTCCTACTCAGAAGCTTCTATTTCGACCAATTTCAGGCAGTAAAATGACTCTAAACACCCTTTTTTAGTTCCAAAAGTGATAATTCACATGCAATAGTCATTTACAGTCAACAGATAAAAAATTAAAAAATGACCATTTCTGACCATCTGGAGAAAGTTTGACAGGTCCGGGGTCATTGTTTTTCATCAGAAAATTCATATTTTGGACTGTAGAAAAATTATTCAAAATGTCAATTGGATTGTGCCTCATGTTGAATAACCACTTCTTAAAGCCTCACTGTGACCAAAATTGCCATTTTTACAGACTTTTCCTCCTACTCCGAAGCTTCTATTACGACCATTTTCAGGCATTAAAATGACTCTAAACACACTTATTTTAGCTCCAAAAGTTATAATTCACATGCAGTCGTCATTTACAGTATAAAAATCAAACATAAAAAAATTACCATTTCTGACCATCTGGAGAAAGTGTGACAGGTCACGGATCATCGTTTTTCATCAGAAAATTGATTTTTTGGACTGTAGAAAAATTGATTCAAAATGTCATTTGGATTGTGCCTCATGTTGAATATCTACTTTTTAAAGCCTCAATGTGACCAAAATTGCCATTTTTACAGACTTTTTCTCCTACTCAGAAGCTTCTATTTCAACCAATTTCAGGTATTAAAATGACTCTAAACACACTTATTTTTGTTCCAAAAGTGATAATTCACATGCGATAGTCATTCACAGTATAAAAATCAAACATTAAAAAATTACCATTTCTGACCATATGGAAAAAGTTCGACAGGTCATCGTTTTTCATCAGAAAATTAATTTTTTGGACTGTATTAAAATTGATTCAAAATGTCATTTGGATTGTGCCTCATGTTGAATAACTAGTTTTGAAAGCCTCAATGTGACCAAAATTGTCATTTTTACAGACTCTTTCTCCTCCTCATAAGCTTCTATTTCTACGAATTTCAGGCATTAAAATGACTCTAAACACACTTATTTTAGTTCCAAAAGTGATAATTCACATGCGATAGTCATTTACAGTCAAAAAATCAAACATTAAAAAATTTCCATTTCTGACCATCTGGAGAAAGTTCGACAGGTCACGGGGTCATCGTTTTTGATCAGAAAATTAATTTTTGGACTGTCGAAAAATTGATTGAAAATGTCATTTGGATTGTACCTCATGTTAAATAACTACTTTTTAAAGCCTCAATGTGACCAAAATTGCCATTTTTACAGACTTTTTCTCCTACTCAGAAGCTTCTATTTCGACCAATTTCAGGCAGTAAAAGGACTCTAAACACACTTATTTTAGTTCCAAAAGTGATAATTCACATGCAATAGTCATTTACAGTCAACAGATAAAAAATTAAAAAATGACCATTTCTGACCATCTGGAGAAAGTTTGACAGGTCCGGGGTCATTGTTTTTAATCAGAAAATTCATATTTTGGACTGTAGAAAAATTATTCAAAATGTCAATTGGATTGTGCCTCATGTTGAATAACCACTTCTTAAAGCCTCACTGTGACCAAAATTGCCATTTTTACAGACTTTTCCTCCTACTCCAAAGATTCCATTTCGACCAATTTCGGGCAAGGAAATGACTCTAAACACACTTATTTTAGTTTAAAAAGTGATAATTCACATGAAATAGTCATTTACAGTCAAAAGAAAAAAAAAAGAAAAAATGACCATTTCTGACCATCTGGAGAAAGTTCGGAGGTCCAGGGTCACCGTTTTTCATCTGAAAGGTGATTTTTTGGACTGTAGAAAAATTGATTCAAAATGTCATTTTGGTTGTGCCTCATTTTGAATAACTACTTTTTAGAGCCTCAATATGACCAAAATTGCTATTTTTACAGACTTTATCTCCTACTCAGAAGCTTCTATTTTGACCAATGTCAGGCATTAAAAAGACTCTAAACACACTTATTTTAGTTCCAAGAGTTCTATTTCACATGCAATAGTCATTTACAGTCATAAGAGAAAACATCAAAAAGAAAAAAGAATTAAAAAATGACCATTTCTGACCATCTGGAGAAAGTTTATTGAAAGGTCATTGTTTTTAATCAGAAAATTCATATTTTGGACTGTAGAAAAATTATTCAAAATGTCAATTGGATTGTGCCTCATGTTGAATAACCACTTCTTAAAGCCTCACTGTGACCAAAATTGCCATTTTTACAGACTTTTCCTCCTACTCCAAAGATTCCATTTCGACCAATTTCGGGCAACGAAATGACTCTAAACACACTTAGTTTAGTTCAAAAAGTGATAATTCACATGCAATAGTCATTTACAGTCAAAAGAAAAAAAAA
Organism: Triturus cristatus; assembly: GCF_964204655.1. Lineage (NCBI taxonomy): Eukaryota > Metazoa > Chordata > Amphibia > Caudata > Salamandridae > Triturus > Triturus cristatus. The sequence continues at coordinate 867,327,014 of NC_140589.1, forward strand.
TAAAAAAATTACCATTTCTGACCATCTGGAGAAAGTTCGGAGGTCCGGGGTCACCGTTTTTCATCTGAAAGGTGATTTTGTGGACTGTAGAAAAATTGATTCAAAATGTCATTTTGGTTGTGCCTAATTTTGAATAACTACTTTTTAGAGCCTCAATATGACCAAAATTGCTATTTTTACAGACTTTATCTCCTACTGAGAAGCTTCTATTTCGACCAATGTCAGGCATTAAAAAGACTCTAAACACACTTATTTTAGTTCCAAGAGTTCTATTTCACATGCAATAGTCATTTACAGTCAAAAGAGAAAACATCAAAAAGAAAAAAGAATTAAATAATGACCATTTCTGACCATCTGGAGAAAGTTCGACAGGTCACGGATCATCGTTTTTCATCAGAAAATAAATTTTTGGGATTGTAGAAAAATTGATTCAAAATGTCATTTGGATAGTGCCTCATGTTGAATAACTAGTTTTGAAAGCCTCAATGTGACCAAAATTGACATTTTTACAGACTTTTTCTCCCCCTCATTAGCTTCTATTTCTACGAATTTCAGGCATTAAAATGACTCTAAAAACACCTATTTATGTTCCAAAAGTGAAAATTCACATGCAATAGTCATTTACAGTCAAAAAACTTAAACATTAAAAAATTTCCATTTCTGACAATCTGGAGAAAGTTCGACAGGTTACGGGTCATCGTTTTTCATCAGAAAATTAATTTTTGGACTGTAGAAAAATTGATTCAAAATGTCATTTGGATTGTACCTCATGTTGAATACCTACTTTTTAAAGCCTCAATGTGACCAACATTGCCATTTTCACAGACTTTTTCTCCTACTCAGAAGCTTCTATTACGACCATTTTCAGGCATTAAAATGACTCTAAACACACTTATTTTAGTTCCAAAAGTTATAATTCACATGCAGTAGTCATTTACAGTATAAAAATCAAACATAAAAAAATTACCATTTCTGACCATCTGGAGAAAGTGTGACAGGTCACGGATCATCGTTTTTCATCAGAAAATTGATTTTTTGGACTGTAGAAAAATTGATTCAAAATGTCATTTGGATTGTGCCTCATGTTGAATATCTACTTTTTTAAGCCTCAATGTGACCAAAATTTCCATTTTTACAGACTTTTTCTCCTACTCAGAAGCTTCCATTTCAACCAATTTCAGGTATTAAAATGACTCTAAACACACTTATTTTAGTTCCAAAAGTGATAATTCACATGCGATAGTCATTTACAGTAAAAAAACTCAAACATTAAAAAAATTCCATTTCTGACCATCAGGAGAAAGTTCGACAGGTCACGGGGTCATCGTTTTTCATCAGAAAATTGTTTTTTTGGACTGTAGAACAATTGATTCAAATGTCATTTGGATTGTGCCTCATGTTGAATAACTACTTTTTAAAGCCTCAATGTGATAAAAATTGGCATTTTTACAGACTTTTTCTCCTACTCAGAAGCTTCTATTTCGACCAATTTCAGGCAGTAAAATGACTCTAAACACACTTATTTTAGTTCCAAAAGTGATAATTCACATGCAATAGTCATTTACAGTCAACAGATAAAAAATTTAAAAATGACCATTTCTGACCATCTGGAGAAAGTTTGACAGGTCCGGGGTCATTGTTTTTCATCAGAAAATTCATATTTTGGACTGTAGAAAAATTATTCAAAATGTCAATTGGATTGTGCCTCATGTTAAATAACCACTTCTTAAAGCCTCACTGTGACCAAAATTGCCATTTTTACAGACTTTTCCTCCTACTCCGAAGCTTCTATTACGACCATTTTCAGGCATTAAAATGACTCTAAACACACTTATTTTAGCTCCAAAAGTTATAATTCACATGCAGTCGTCATTTACAGTATAAAAATCAAACATAAAAAAATTACCATTTCTGACCATCTGGAGAAAGTGTGACAGGTCACGGATCATCGTTTTTCATCAGAAAATTGATTTTTTGGACTGTAGAAAAATTGATTCAAAATGTCATTTGGATTGTGCCTCATGTTGAATATCTACTTTTTAAAGCCTCAATGTGACCAAAATTGCCATTTTTACAGACTTTTTCTCCTACTCAGAAGCTTCTATTTCAACCAATTTCAGGTATTAAAATGACTCTAAACACACTTATTTTAGTTCCAAAAGTGATAATTCACATGCGATAGTCATTTACAGTAAAAAAACTCAAACATTAAAAAAATTCCATTTCTGACCATCAGGAGAAAGTTCGACAGGTCACGGGGTCATCGTTTTTCATCAGAAAATTGTTTTTTTGGACTGTAGAACAATTGATTCAAATGTCATTTGGATTGTGCCTCATGTTGAATAACTACTTTTTAAAGCCTCAATGTGATAAAAATTGGCATTTTTACAGACTTTTTTTCCTACTCAGAAGCTTCTATTTCGACCAATTTCAGGCAGTAAAATGACTCTAAACACACTTATTTTTGTTCCAAAAGTGATAATTCACATGCGATAGTCATTCACAGTATAAAAATCAAACATTAAAAAATTACCATTTCTGACCATATGGAAAAAGTTCGACAGGTCATCGTTTTTCATCAGAAAATTCATTTTTTGGACTGTATTAAAATTGATTCAAAATGTCATTTGGATTGTGCCTCATGTTGAATAACTAGTTTTGAAAGCTTCAATGTGACCAAAATTGTCATTTTTACAGACTCTTTCTCCTCCTCATAAGCTTCTATTTCTACGAATTTCAGGCATTAAAATGACTCTAAACACACTTATTTTAGTTCCAAAAGTGATAATTCACATGCGATAGTCATTTACAGTCAAAAAATCAAACATTAAAACATTTCCATTTCTGACCATCTGGAGAAAGTTCGACAGGTCACGGGGTCATCGTTTTTGATCAGAAAATTAATTTTTGGACTGTCGAAAAATTGATTGAAAATGTCATTTGGATTGTACCTCATGTTAAATAACTACTTTTTAAAGCCTCAATGTGACCAAAATTGCCATTTTTACAGACTTTTTCTCCTACTCAGAAGCTTCTATTTCGACCAATTTCAGGCAGTAAAAGGACTCTAAACACACTTATTTTAGTTCCAAAAGTGATAATTCACATGCAATAGTCATTTACAGTCAACAGATAAAAAATTAAAAAATGACCATTTCTGACCATCTGGAGAAAGTTTGACAGGTCCGGGGTCATTGTTTTTAATCAGAAAATTCATATTTTGGACTGTAGAAAAATTATTCAAAATGTCAATTGGATTGTGCCTCATGTTGAATAACCACTTCTTAAAGCCTCACTGTGACCAAAATTGCCATTTTTACAGACTTTTCCTCCTACTCCAAAGATTCCATTTCGACCAATTTCGGGCAAGGAAATGACTCTAAACACACTTATTTTAGTTTAAAAAGTGATAATTCACATGAAATAGTCATTTACAGTCAAAAGAAAAAAAAAAGAAAAAATGACCATTTCTGACCATCTGGAGAAAGTTCGGAGGTCCAGGGTCACCGTTTTTCATCTGAAAGGTGATTTTTTGGACTGTAGAAAAATTGATTCAAAATGTCATTTTGGTTGTGCCTCATTTTGAATAACTACTTTTTAGAGCCTCAATATGACCAAAATTGCTATTTTTACAGACTTTATCTCCTACTCAGAAGCTTCTATTTTGACCAATGTCAGGCATTAAAAAGACTCTAAACACACTTATTTTAGTTCCAAGAGTTCTATTTCACATGCAATAGTCATTTACAGTCATAAGAGAAAACATCAAAAAGAAAAAAGAATTAAAAAATGACCATTTCTGACCATCTGGAGAAAGTTTATTGAAAGGTCATTGTTTTTAATCAGAAAATTCATATTTTGGACTGTAGAAAAATTATTCAAAATGTCAATTGGATTGTGCCTCATGTTGAATAACCACTTCTTAAAGCCTCACTGTGACCAAAATTGCCATTTTTACAGACTTTTCCTCCTACTCCAAAGATTCCATTTCGACCAATTTCGGGCAAGGAAATGACTCTAAACACACTTAGTTTAGTTCAAAAAGTGATAATTCACATGCAATAGTCATTTACAGTCAAAATAATTTATTTTTTTAAAATGACCATTTCTGACCGTCTGGAGAAAGTTCGGAGGTCCGGGGTCACCGTTTTTCATCTGAAAGGTGATTTTGTGGACTGTAGAAAAATTGATTCAAAATGTCATTTTGGTTGTGCCTAATTTTGAATAACTACTTTTTAGAGCCTCAATATGACCAAAATTGCTATTTTTACAGACTTTATCTCCTACTGAGAAGCTTCTATTTCGACCAATGTCAGGCATTAAAAAGACTCTAAACACACTTATTTTAGTTCCAAGAGTTCTATTTCACATGCAATAGTCATTTACAGTCAAAAGAGAAAACATCAAAAAGAAAAAAGAATTAAATAATGACCATTTCTGACCATCTGGAGAAAGTTCGACAGGTCACGGATCATCGTTTTTCATCAGAAAATAAATTTTTGGGATTGTAGAAAAATTGATTCAAAATGTCATTTGGATAGTGCCTCATGTTTGATAACTAGTTTTGAAAGCCTCAATGTGACCAAAATTGACATTTTTACAGACTTTTTCTCCCCCTCATTAGCTTCTATTTCTACGAATTTCAGGCATTAAAATGACTCTAAAAACACCTATTTATGTTCCAAAAGTGAAAATTCACATGCAATAGTCATTTACAGTCAAAAAACTTAAACATTAAAAAATTTCCATTTCTGACAATCTGGAGAAAGTTCGACAGGTTACGGGTCATCGTTTTTCATCAGAAAATTAATTTTTGGACTGTAGAAAAATTGATTCAAAATGTCATTTGGATTGTACCTCATGTTGAATACCTACTTTTTAAAGCCTCAATGTGACCAACATTGCCATTTTCACAGACTTTTTCTCCTACTCAGAAGCTTCTATTACGACCATTTTCAGGCATTAAAATGACTCTAAACACACTTATTTTAGTTCCAAAAGTTATAATTCACATGCAGTAGTCATTTACAGTATAAAAATCAAACATAAAAAAATTACCATTTCTGACCATCTGGAGAAAGTGTGACAGGTCACGGATCATCGTTTTTCATCAGAAAATTGATTTTTTGGACTGTAGAAAAATTGATTCAAAATGTCATTTGGATTGTGCCTCATGTTGAATATCTACTTTTTTAAGCCTCAATGTGACCAAAATTTCCATTTTTACAGACTTTTTCTCCTACTCAGAAGCTTCCATTTCAACCAATTTCAGGTATTAAAATGACTCTAAACACACTTATTTTAGTTCCAAAAGTGATAATTCACATGCGATAGTCATTTACAGTAAAAAAACTTAAACATTAAAAAAATTCCATTTCTGACCATCAGGAGAAAGTTCGACAGGTCACGGGGTCATCGTTTTTCATCAGAAAATTGTTTTTTTGGACTGTAGAACAATTGATTCAAATGTCATTTGGATTGTGCCTCATGTTGAATAACTACTTTTTAAAGCCTCAATGTGATAAAAATTGGCATTTTTACAGACTTTTTCTCCTACTCAGAAGCTTCTATTTCGACCAATTTCAGGCAGTAAAATGACTCTAAACACACTTATTTTAGTTCCAAAAGTGATAATTCACATGCAATAGTCATTTACAGTCAACAGATACAAAATTTAAAAATGACCATTTCTGACCATCTGGAGAAAGTTTGACAGGTCCGGGGTCATTGTTTTTCATCAGAAAATTCATATTTTGGACTGTAGAAAAATTATTCAAAATGTCAATTGGATTGTGCCTCATGTTAAATAACCACTTCTTAAAGCCTCACTGTGACCAAAATTGCCATTTTTACAGACTTTTCCTCCTACTCCGAAGCTTCTATTACGACCATTTTCAGGCATTAAAATGACTCTAAACACACTTATTTTAGCTCCAAAAGTTATAATTCACATGCAGTCGTCATTTACAGTATAAAAATCAAACATAAAAAAATTACCATTTCTGACCATCTGGAGAAAGTGTGACAGGTCACGGATCATCGTTTTTCATCAGAAAATTGATTTTTTGGACTGTAGAAAAATTGATTCAAAATGTCATTTGGATTGTGCCTCATGTTGAATATCTACTTTTTAAAGCCTCAATGTGACCAAAATTGCCATTTTTACAGACTTTTTCTCCTACTCAGAAGCTTCTATTTCAACCAATTTCAGGTATTAAAATGACTCTAAACACACTTATTTTAGTTCCAAAAGTGATAATTCACATGCGATAGTCATTTACAGTAAAAAAACTCAAACATTAAAAAAATTCCATTTCTGACCATCAGGAGAAAGTTCGACAGGTCACGGGGTCATCGTTTTTCATCAGAAAATTGTTTTTTTGGACTGTAGAACAATTGATTCAAATGTCATTTGGATTGTGCCTCATGTTGAATAACTACTTTTTAAAGCCTCAATGTGATAAAAATTGGCATTTTTACAGACTTTTTTTCCTACTCAGAAGCTTCTATTTCGACCAATTTCAGGCAGTAAAATGACTCTAAACACACTTATTTTTGTTCCAAAAGTGATAATTCACATGCGATAGTCATTCACAGTATAAAAATCAAACATTAAAAAATTACCATTTCTGACCATATGGAAAAAGTTCGACAGGTCATCGTTTTTCATCAGAAAATTAATTTTTTGGACTGTATTAAAATTGATTCAAAATGTCATTTGGATTGTGCCTCATGTTGAATAACTAGTTTTGAAAGCCTCAATGTGACCAAAATTGTCATTTTTACAGACTCTTTCTCCTCCTCATAAGCTTCTATTTCTACGAATTTCAGGCATTAAAATGACTCTAAACACACTTATTTTAGTTCCAAAAGTGATAATTCACATGCGATAGTCATTTACAGTCAAAAAATCAAACATTAAAAAATTTCCATTTCTGACCATCTGGAGAAAGTTCGACAGGTCACGGGGTCATCGTTTTTGATCAGAAAATTAATTTTTGGACTGTCGAAAAATTGATTGAAAATGTCATTTGGATTGTACCTCATGTTAAATAACTACTTTTTAAAGCCTCAATGTGACCAAAATTGCCATTTTTACAGACTTTTTCTCCTACTCAGAAGCTTCTATTTCGACCAATTTCAGGCAGTAAAAGGACTCTAAACACACTTATTTTAGTTCCAAAAGTGATAATTCACATGCAATAGTCATTTACAGTCAACAGATAAAAAATTAAAAAATGACCATTTCTGACCATCTGGAGAAAGTTTGACAGGTCCGGGGTCATTGTTTTTAATCAGAAAATTCATATTTTGGACTGTAGAAAAATTATTCAAAATGTCAATTGGATTGTGCCTCATGTTGAATAACCACTTCTTAAAGCCTCACTGTGACCAAAATTGCCATTTTTACAGACTTTTCCTCCTACTCCAAAGATTCCATTTCGACCAATTTCGGGCAAGGAAATGACTCTAAACACACTTATTTTAGTTTAAAAAGTGATAATTCACATGAAATAGTCATTTACAGTCAAAAGAAAAAAAAAAGAAAAAATGACCATTTCTGACCATCTGGAGAAAGTTCGGAGGTCCAGGGTCACCGTTTTTCATCTGAAAGGTGATTTTTTGGACTGTAGAAAAATTGATTCAAAATGTCATTTTGGTTGTGCCTCATTTTGAATAACTACTTTTTAGAGCCTCAATATGACCAAAATTGCTATTTTTACAGACTTTATCTCCTACTCAGAAGCTTCTATTTTGACCAATGTCAGGCATTAAAAAGACTCTAAACACACTTATTTTAGTTCCAAGAGTTCTATTTCACATGCAATAGTCATTTACAGTCATAAGAGAAAACATCAAAAAGAAAAAAGAATTAAAAAATGACCATTTCTGACCATCTGGAGAAAGTTTATTGAAAGGTCATTGTTTTTAATCAGAAAATTCATATTTTGGACTGTAGAAAAATTATTCAAAATGTCAATTGGATTGTGCCTCATGTTGAATAACCACTTCTTAAAGCCTCACTGTGACCAAAATTGCCATTTTTACAGACTTTTCCTCCTACTCCAAAGATTCCATTTCGACCAATTTCGGGCAAGGAAATGACTCTAAACACACTTAGTTTAGTTCAAAAAGTGATAATTCACATGCAATAGTCATTTACAGTCAAAAGAAAAAAAAAAAAAAAATTACCATTTCTGACCATCTGGAGAAAGTTCGGAGGTCCGGGGTCACCGTTTTTCATCTGAAAGGTGATTTTGTGGACTGTAGAAAAATTGATTCAAAATGTCATTTTGGTTGTGCCTAATTTTGAATAACTACTTTTTAGAGCCTCAATATGACCAAAATTGCTATTTTTACAGACTTTATCTCCTACTGAGAAGCTTCTATTTCGACCAATGTCAGGCATTAAAAAGACTCTAAACACACTTATTTTAGTTCCAAGAGTTCTATTTCACATGCAATAGTCATTTACAGTCAAAAGAGAAAACATCAAAAAGAAAAAAGAATTAAATAATGACCATTTCTGACCATCTGGAGAAAGTTCGACAGGTCACGGATCATCGTTTTTCATCAGAAAATAAATTTTTGGGATTGTAGAAAAATTGATTCAAAATGTCATTTGGATAGTGCCTCATGTTGAATAACTAGTTTTGAAAGCCTCAATGTGACCAAAATTGACATTTTTACAGACTTTTTCTCCCCCTCATTAGCTTCTATTTCTACGAATTTCAGGCATTAAAATGACTCTAAAAACACCTATTTATGTTCCAAAAGTGAAAATTCACATGCAATAGTCATTTACAGTCAAAAAACTTAAACATTAAAAAATTTCCATTTCTGACAATCTGGAGAAAGTTCGACAGGTTACGGGTCATCGTTTTTCATCAGAAAATTAATTTTTGGACTGTAGAAAAATTGATTCAAAATGTCATTTGGATTGTACCTCATGTTGAATACCTACTTTTTAAAGCCTCAATGTGACCAACATTGCCATTTTCACAGACTTTTTCTCCTACTCAGAAGCTTCTATTACGACCATTTTCAGGCATTAAAATGACTCTAAACACACTTATTTTAGTTCCAAAAGTTATAATTCACATGCAGTAGTCATTTACAGTATAAAAATCAAACATAAAAAAATTACCATTTCTGACCATCTGGAGAAAGTGTGACAGGTCACGGATCATCGTTTTTCATCAGAAAATTGATTTTTTGGACTGTAGAAAAATTGATTCAAAATGTCATTTGGATTGTGCCTCATGTTGAATATCTACTTTTTTAAGCCTCAATGTGACCAAAATTTCCATTTTTACAGACTTTTTCTCCTACTCAGAAGCTTCCATTTCAACCAATTTCAGGTATTAAAATGACTCTAAACACACTTATTTTAGTTCCAAAAGTGATAATTCACATGCGATAGTCATTTACAGTAAAAAAACTCAAACATTAAAAAAATTCCATTTCTGACCATCAGGAGAAAGTTCGACAGGTCACGGGGTCATCGTTTTTCATCAGAAAATTGTTTTTTTGGACTGTAGAACAATTGATTCAAATGTCATTTGGATTGTGCCTCATGTTGAATAACTACTTTTTAAAGCCTCAATGTGATAAAAATTGGCATTTTTACAGACTTTTTTTCCTACTCAGAAGCTTCTATTTCGACCAATTTCAGGCAGTAAAATGACTCTAAACACACTTATTTTTGTTCCAAAAGTGATAATTCACATGCGATAGTCATTCACAGTATAAAAATCAAACATTAAAAAATTACCATTTCTGACCATATGGAAAAAGTTCGACAGGTCATCGTTTTTCATCAGAAAATTAATTTTTTGGACTGTATTAAAATTGATTCAAAATGTCATTTGGATTGTGCCTCATGTTGAATAACTAGTTTTGAAAGCCTCAATGTGACCAAAATTGTCATTTTTACAGACTCTTTCTCCTCCTCATAAGCTTCTATTTCTACGAATTTCAGGCATTAAAATGACTCTAAACACACTTATTTTAGTTCCAAAAGTGATAATTCACATGCGATAGTCATTTACAGTCAAAAAATCAAACATTAAAAAATTTCCATTTCTGACCATCCGGAGAAAGTTCGACAGGTCACGGGGTCATCGTTTTTGATCAGAAAATTAATTTTTGGACTGTCGAAAAATTGATTGAAAATGTCATTTGGATTGTACCTCATGTTAAATAACTACTTTTTAAAGCCTCAATGTGACCAAAATTGCCATTTTTACAGACTTTTTCTCCTACTCAGAAGCTTCTATTTCGACCAATTTCAGGCAGTAAAAGGACTCTAAACACACTTATTTTAGTTCCAAAAGTGATAATTCACATGCAATAGTCATTTACAGTCAACAGATAAAAAATTAAAAAATGACCATTTCTGACCATCTGGAGAAAGTTTGACAGGTCCGGGGTCATTGTTTTTAATCAGAAAATTCATATTTTGGACTGTAGAAAAATTATTCAAAATGTCAATTGGATTGTGCCTCATGTTGAATAACCACTTCTTAAAGCCTCACTGTGACCAAAATTGCCATTTTTACAGACTTTTCCTCCTACTCCAAAGATTCCATTTCGACCAATTTCGGGCAAGGAAATGACTCTAAACACACTTATTTTAGTTTAAAAAGTGATAATTCACATGAAATAGTCATTTACAGTCAAAAGAAAAAAAAAAGAAAAAATGACCATTTCTGACCATCTGGAGAAAGTTCGGAGGTCCAGGGTCACCGTTTTTCATCTGAAAGGTGATTTTTTGGACTGTAGAAAAATTGATTCAAAATGTCATTTTGGTTGTGCCTCATTTTGAATAACTACTTTTTAGAGCCTCAATATGACCAAAATTGCTATTTTTACAGACTTTATCTCCTACTCAGAAGCTTCTATTTTGACCAATGTCAGGCATTAAAAAGACTCTAAACACACTTATTTTAGTTCCAAGAGTTCTATTTCACATGCAATAGTCATTTACAGTCATAAGAGAAAACATCAAAAAGAAAAAAGAATTAAAAAATGACCATTTCTGACCATCTGGAGAAAGTTTATTGAAAGGTCATTGTTTTTAATCAGAAAATTCATATTTTGGACTGTAGAAAAATTATTCAAAATGTCAATTGGATTGTGCCTCATGTTGAATAACCACTTCTTAAAGCCTCACTGTGACCAAAATTGCCATTTTTACAGACTTTTCCTCCTACTCCAAAGATTCCATTTCGACCAATTTCGGGCAAGGAAATGACTCTAAACACACTTAGTTTAGTTCAAAAAGTGATAATTCACATGCAATAGTCATTTACAGTCAAAAGAAAAAAAAAAAAAAAAATTACCATTTCTGACCATCTGGAGAAAGTTCGGAGGTCCGGGGTCACCGTTTTTCATCTGAAAGGTGATTTTGTGGACTGTAGAAAAATTGATTCAAAATGTCATTTTGGTTGTGCCTAATTTTGAATAACTACTTTTTAGAGCCTCAATATGACCAAAATTGCTATTTTTACAGACTTTATCTCCTACTGAGAAGCTTCTATTTCGACCAATGTCAGGCATTAAAAAGACTCTAAACACACTTATTTTAGTTCCAAGAGTTCTATTTCACATGCAATAGTCATTTACAGTCAAAAGAGAAAACATCAAAAAGAAAAAAGAATTAAATAATGACCATTTCTGACCATCTGGAGAAAGTTCGACAGGTCACGGATCATCGTTTTTCATCAGAAAATAAATTTTTGGGATTGTAGAAAAATTGATTCAAAATGTCATTTGGATAGTGCCTCATGTTGAATAACTAGTTTTGAAAGCCTCAATGTGACCAAAATTGACATTTTTACAGACTTTTTCTCCCCCTCATTAGCTTCTATTTCTACGAATTTCAGGCATTAAAATGACTCTAAAAACACCTATTTATGTTCCAAAAGTGAAAATTCACATGCAATAGTCATTTACAGTCAAAAAACTTAAACATTAAAAAATTTCCATTTCTGACAATCTGGAGAAAGTTCGACAGGTTACGGGTCATCGTTTTTCATCAGAAAATTAATTTTTGGACTGTAGAAAAATTGATTCAAAATGTCATTTGGATTGTACCTCATGTTGAATACCTACTTTTTAAAGCCTCAATGTGACCAACATTGCCATTTTCACAGACTTTTTCTCCTACTCAGAAGCTTCTATTACGACCATTTTCAGGCATTAAAATGACTCTAAACACACTTATTTTAGTTCCAAAAGTTATAATTCACATGCAGTAGTCATTTACAGTATAAAAATCAAACATAAAAAAATTACCATTTCTGACCATCTGGAGAAAGTGTGACAGGTCACGGATCATCGTTTTTCATCAGAAAATTGATTTTTTGGACTGTAGAAAAATTGATTCAAAATGTCATTTGGATTGTGCCTCATGTTGAATATCTACTTTTTTAAGCCTCAATGTGACCAAAATTTCCATTTTTACAGACTTTTTCTCCTACTCAGAAGCTTCCATTTCAACCAATTTCAGGTATTAAAATGACTCTAAACACACTTATTTTAGTTCCAAAAGTGATAATTCACATGCGATAGTCATTTACAGTAAAAAAACTCAAACATTAAAAAAATTCCATTTCTGACCATCAGGAGAAAGTTCGACAGGTCACGGGGTCATCGTTTTTCATCAGAAAATTGTTTTTTTGGACTGTAGAACAATTGATTCAAATGTCATTTGGATTGTGCCTCATGTTGAATAACTACTTTTTAAAGCCTCAATGTGATAAAAATTGGCATTTTTACAGACTTTTTCTCCTACTCAGAAGCTTCTATTTCGACCAATTTCAGGCAGTAAAATGACTCTAAACACACTTATTTTAGTTCCAAAAGTGATAATTCACATGCAATAGTCATTTACAGTCAACAGATAAAAAATTAAAAAATGACCATTTCTGACCATCTGGAGAAAGTTTGACAGGTCCGGGGTCATTGTTTTTCATCAGAAAATTCATATTTTGGACTGTAGAAAAATTATTCAAAATGTCAATTGGATTGTGCCTCATGTTGAATAACCACTTCTTAAAGCCTCACTGTGACCAAAATTGCCATTTTTACAGACTTTTCCTCCTACTCCGAAGCTTCTATTACGACCATTTTCAGGCATTAAAATGACTCTAAACACACTTATTTTAGCTCCAAAAGTTATAATTCACATGCAGTCGTCATTTACAGTATAAAAATCAAACATAAAAAAATTACCATTTCTGACCATCTGGAGAAAGTGTGACAGGTCACGGATCATCGTTTTTCATCAGAAAATTGATTTTTTGGACTGTAGAAAAATTGATTCAAAATGTCATTTGGATTGTGCCTCATGTTGAATATCTACTTTTTAAAGCCTCAATGTGACCAAAATTGCCATTTTTACAGACTTTTTCTCCTACTCAGAAGCTTCTATTTCAACCAATTTCAGGTATTAAAATGACTCTAAACACACTTATTTTAGTTCCAAAAGTGATAATTCACATGCGATAGTCATTTACAGTAAAAAAACTCAAACATTAAAAAAATTCCATTTCTGACCATCAGGAGAAAGTTCGACAGGTCACGGGGTCATCGTTTTTCATCAGAAAATTGTTTTTTTGGACTGTAGAACAATTGATTCAAATGTCATTTGGATTGTGCCTCATGTTGAATAACTACTTTTTAAAGCCTCAATGTGATAAAAATTGGCATTTTTACAGACTTTTTTTCCTACTCAGAAGCTTCTATTTCGACCAATTTCAGGCAGTAAAATGACTCTAAACACACTTATTTTTGTTCCAAAAGTGATAATTCACATGCGATAGTCATTCACAGTATAAAAATCAAACATTAAAAAATTACCATTTCTGACCATATGGAAAAAGTTCGACAGGTCATCGTTTTTCATCAGAAAATTAATTTTTTGGACTGTATTAAAATTGATTCAAAATGTCATTTGGATTGTGCCTCATGTTGAATAACTAGTTTTGAAAGCCTCAATGTGACCAAAATTGTCATTTTTACAGACTCTTTCTCCTCCTCATAAGCTTCTATTTCTACGAATTTCAGGCATTAAAATGACTCTAAACACACTTATTTTAGTTCCAAAAGTGATAATTCACATGCGATAGTCATTTACAGTCAAAAAATCAAACATTAAAAAATTTCCATTTCTGACCATCCGGAGAAAGTTCGACAGGTCACGGGGTCATCGTTTTTGATCAGAAAATTAATTTTTGGACTGTCGAAAAATTGATTGAAAATGTCATTTGGATTGTACCTCATGTTAAATAACTACTTTTTAAAGCCTCAATGTGACCAAAATTGCCATTTTTACAGACTTTTTCTCCTACTCAGAAGCTTCTATTTCGACCAATTTCAGGCAGTAAAAGGACTCTAAACACACTTATTTTAGTTCCAAAAGTGATAATTCACATGCAATAGTCATTTACAGTCAAAAGAAAAAAAAAAGAAAAAATGACCATTTCTGACCATCTGGAGAAAGTTCGGAGGTCCAGGGTCACCGTTTTTCATCTGAAAGGTGATTTTTTGGACTGTAGAAAAATTGATTCAAAATGTCATTTTGGTTGTGCCTCATTTTGAATAACTACTTTTTAGAGCCTCAATATGACCAAAATTGCTATTTTTACAGACTTTATCTCCTACTCAGAAGCTTCTATTTTGACCAATGTCAGGCATTAAAAAGACTCTAAACACACTTATTTTAGTTCCAAGAGTTCTATTTCACATGCAATAGTCATTTACAGTCATAAGAGAAAACATCAAAAAGAAAAAAGAATTAAAAAATGACCATTTCTGACCATCTGGAGAAAGTTTATTGAAAGGTCATTGTTTTTAATCAGAAAATTCATATTTTGGACTGTAGAAAAATTATTCAAAATGTCAATTGGATTGTGCCTCATGTTGAATAACCACTTCTTAAAGCCTCACTGTGACCAAAATTGCCATTTTTACAGACTTTTCCTCCTACTCCGAAGATTCCATTTCGACCAATTTCGGGCAAGGAAATGACTCTAAACACACTTAGTTTAGTTCAAAAAGTGATAATTCACATGCAATAGTCATTTACAGTCAAAAGAAAAAAAAATTAAAAAATTACCATTTCTGACCATCTGGAGAAAGTTCGGAGGTCCGGGGTCACCGTTTTTCATCTGAAAGGTGATTTTGTGGACTGTAGAAAAATTGATTCAAAATGTCATTTTGGTTGTGCCTAATTTTGAATAACTACTTTTTAGAGCCTCAATATGACCAAAATTGCTATTTTTACAGACTTTATCTCCTACTGAGAAGCTTCTATTTCGACCAATGTCAGGCATTAAAAAGACTCTAAACACACTTATTTTAGTTCCAAGAGTTCTATTTCACATGCAATAGTCATTTACAGTCAAAAGAGATAACATCAAAAAGAAAAAAGAATTAAAAAATGACCATTTCTGACCATCTGGAGAAAGTTCGACAGGTCACGGATCATCGTTTTTCATCAGAAAATAAATTTTTGGGATTGTAGAAAAATTGATTCAAAATGTCATTTGGATAGTGCCTCATGTTGAATAACTAGTTTTGAAAGCCTCAATGTGACCAAAATTGTCATTTTTACAGACTCTTTCTCCTCCTCATAAGCTTCTATTTCTATGAATTTCAGGCATTAAAATGACTCTAAACACACTTATTTTAGTTCCAAAAGTGATCATTCACATGCGATAGTCATTTAGAGTCAAAAAATCAAACATTAAAAAATTTCCATTTCTGACCATCTGGAGAAAGTTCGACAGGTCACGGGGTCATCGTTTTTCATCAGAAAATTAATTTTTGGACTGTCGAAAAATTGATTGAAAATGTCATTTGGATTGTACCTCATGTTAAATAACTACTTTTTAAAGCCTCAATGTGACCAAAATTGCCATTTTTACAGACTTTTTCTCCTACTCAGAAGCTTCTATTTCGACCAATTTCAGGCAGTAAAATGACTCTAAACACACTTATTTGAGTTCCAAAAGTGATAATTCACATGCAATAGTCATTTACAGTCAACAGATAAAAAATTAATAAATGACCATTTCTGACCATCTGGAGAAAGTTTGACAGGTCCGGGGTCATTGTTTTTAATCAGAAAATTCATATTTTGGACTGTAGAAAAATTGATTCAAAATGTCATTTGGATTGTGCCTCATGTTGAATATCTACTTTTTAAAGCCTCAATGTGACCAAAATTGCCATTTTTACAGACTTTTTCTCCTACTCAGAAGCTTCTATTTCAACCAATTTCAGGTATTAAAATGACTCTAAACACACTTATTTTAGTTCCAAAAGTGATAATTCACATGCAATAGTCATTTACAGTCAACAGATAAAAAATTAAAAAATGACCATTTCTGACCATCTGGAGAAAGTTTGACAGGTCCGGGGTCATTGTTTTTAATCAGAAAATTCATATTTTGGACTGTAGAAAAATTATTCAAAATGTCAATTGGATTGTGCCTCATGTTGAATAACCACTTCTTAAAGCCTCACTGTGACCAAAATTGCCATTTTTACAGACTTTTCCTCCTACTCCGAAGATTCCATTTCGACCAATTTCGGGCAAGGAAATGACTCTAAACACACTTAGTTTAGTTCAAAAAGTGATAATTCACATGCAATAGTCATTTACAGTCAAGAGAAAAAAAAATTAAAAAATTACCATTTCTGACCATCTGGAGAAAGTTCGGAGGTCCGGGGTCACCGTTTTTCATCTGAAAGGTGATTTTGTGGACTGTAGAAAAATTGATTCAAAATGTCATTTTGGTTGTGCCTAATTTTGAATAACTACTTTTTAGAGCCTCAATATGACCAAAATTGCTATTTTTACAGACTTTATCTCCTACTGAGAAGCTTCTATTTCGACCAATGTCAGGCATTAAAAAGGCTCTAAACACACTTATTTTAGTTCCAAGAGTTCTATTTCACATGCAATAGTCATTTACAGTCAAAAGAGAAAACATCAAAAAGAAAAAAAAATTAAAAAATGACCATTTCTGACCATCTGGAGAAAGTTCGACAGGTCACGGATCATCGTTTTTCATCAGAAAATACATTTTTGGGATTGTAGAAAAATTGATTCAAAATGTCATTTGGACAGTGCCTCATGTTGAATAACTAGTTTTGAAAGCCTCAATTTGACCAAAATTGACATTTTTACAGAGTTTTTCTCCTCCTCATTAGCTTCTATTTCAACGAATTTCAGGCATTAAAATGACTCTAAAGACACGTATTTTAGTTCCAAGAGTACTAATTCACATGCAATAGTCATTTACAGTCAAAAGACAAAACATTAGAAAATTACCATTTCTGACCATCTGGAGAAAGTTCGACAGGTCACGGGTCATCGTTTTTCATCAGAAAATTGATTTTTTGGACTGTAGAAAAATTGATTCAAAATGTCATTTGAATTGTGCCTCATGTTGAATATCTACTTTTTAAAGCCTCAATGTGACCAAAATTGCCAATTTTTACAGACTTTTTCTCCTACTCAGAAGCTTCTATTTTGACCAATTTCAGGCATTAAAATGACTCTAAACACACTTATTTTAGTTCCAAAAGTGATAATTCACATGCAATAGTTATTTACAGTCAAAACACAAATCATTAAAAAATTTGCATTTCTGACCATCTGGAGAAAGTTCGACAGGTCACGGGGTCATCGTTGTTTATCAGAAAATTGGTTTTTTTTACTGTAGAACAATTGATTCAAATGTATCATGGATTGTGCCTCATGTTGAATAACTACTTTTTAAAGCCTCAATGTGATAAAAATTGCCAATTTTACAGACTTTTTCTCCTACTCAGAAGCTTCTATTTCGACCAATTTCAGGCAGTGAAATGACTCTAAACACACTTATTTTAGTTCCAAAAGTGATAATTCACCAGCGATAGTCATTTACAGTAAAAAAACTCAAACATTAAAAAATTCCCATTCCTGACCATCTGGAGAAAGTTCGACAGGTCACGGGGTCATCATTTTTCATCAGAAAATTGTTTTTTTGGACTGTAGAACAATTGATTCAAATGTCATTTGGATTGTGCCTCATGTTGAATAACTGCTTTTTAAAGCCTCAATGTGATAAAAATTGGCATTTTTACAGACTTTTTCTCCTACTCAGAAGCTTCTATTTCGACCAATTTCAGGCAGTAAAATGACTCTAAACACACTTATTTTATTTCCAAAAGTGATAATTCACACGCAATAGTCATTTACAGTCAACAGATAAAAAATTAAAAAATTACAATTTCTGACCATCTGGAGAAAGTTCGACAGGTCCGAAGTCATCGCTTTTCATGAGAGAATTGATTTTTTGGACTGTAGAACAATTATTCAAAATGTCAATTGGATTGTGCCTTATGTTGAATAACCACTTCTTAAAGCCTCCTGTGACCAAAATTGCCATTTTTACAGACTTTTCCCCCTACTCCGAAGATTCCATTTCAACCAATTTCGGGCAAGGAAATGACTCTAAACACACTTATTTTAGTTGAAAAAGTGATAATTCACATGCAAAAGTCATTTACAGTCAAAATAAAAAAAAATAAAAAAAATGACCATTTCTCACCATCTGGAGAAAGTCCGGAGGTCCGGGGTCACCGTTTTTCATCTGAAAGGTGATTTTTTGGACTGTAGAAAAATTGATTCAAAATGTCATTTGGATTGTGCCTCATTTTGAATAACTACTTTTTAGAGCCTCAATATGACCAAAATTGCTCTTTTTACAGACTTTATCTCCTACTCAGAAGCTTCTATTTCGACCAATGTCAGGCATCAAAAAGAGTCTAAACACACTTATTTTAGTTCCTAAAGTGATAATTCACATGCAATAGCCCGAGCTACCTCAACAGCCGAGTCAACTTCTACGCTCCCAAACGCCACCTCCGATCCGCCAGCCACGCCCTCGCCGCCGTCCCCCGCATCCGAAGAGCGACTACAGGAGGAAGGTCCTTCTCCTACCTGGCCGCCAAGACCTGGAACTCCCTCCCGACCGACCTGCGCCTGACCCACGACCACCTCTCCTTCAGGAAGAAGCTGAAGACCTGGCTGTTCGAGCAGTAGCGGCACCCCCCCCCCAGCGCCTTGAGACCCTACGGGTATGTAGCGCGCTCTAGAAATGTCTTTGATTGATTTACAGTCAAAAAATCAAACAATACAAAATTTCCATTTCTGAGCATCTGGAGAGAGTTCGACAGGTCACGTGGTCATTGTTTTGCATCAGAAAATTAATTTTTGGACTGTAGAAAAATTGATTCAAAATGTTATTTGGATTGTACCTCATGTTGAATAACTACTTTTCAAAGCCTCAATGTGACCAAAATTGCCATTTTTACAGACTTTTTCTCCTACTCAGAAGCTTCTATTTCGACCAACGTCAGGCATTAAAAAGACTCTCAACACACTTCTTTTAGTTCCAAAAGTTGTAATTCACATGCAATAGTCATTTACAGTCCAAAAATTAAAGATTAAAAAATTACCATTTCTAGACCATCTGGAGAAAGTTCGACAGGTCACGGATCATCGTTTTTCATCAGAAAATTGAATTTTTGGACTGTAGAAAAATTGATTCATAATGTCATTTGGATTGTTCCTCATCTTGAATAACTACTGTTTAAAATCTCAATGTGACCAACATTGCCATTTTTACAGACTTTTTCTCCTACTCAGAAGCTTCTTTTTCGATCTATTTCAGGCATTAAAATGACTCTAAACACACTTATTTTAGTTCCAAAAGTGACAATTCACATTTACATTAAAAAAAACTTAAACATTAAAAAATAACCATTTCTGACCATCTGGAGAAAGTTCGACAGGTCAAGGATCATCGTTTTTCAACAGACTGTAGAAAAATTGATTCAAAATGTCATTTGGATTTAGCCTCATGTTGAATACCTACTTTTTAAAGCCTCAATGTGACCAACATTGCCATTTTTACAGACTTTTTCTCCTACTCCGAAGATTCCATTTCGACCAATTTCGGGCAAGGAAATTACTCTAAACACACTTATTTTAGTTCAAAAAGTGATAATTCACATGCAATCGTCATTTACAGTCAAAAGAAAAAAAAAATAAATGACCATTTCTGACCATCTGGAGAAAGTTCGACAGGTCACGGGTTATCGTTTTTCATCAGAAAATTGATTTTTTGGACTGAAGAAAAATTGATTCAAAATGTCATTTGGATTGTGCCTCATGTTGAATAACTACTTTTTAGAGCCTCAATCTGACCAAAATTGCTATTTTTACAGACTTTATCTCCTACTCAGAAGCTTCTATTTCGACCAATGTCAGGCATTAAAAAGACTCTAAACACACTTATTTTAGTTCCAAGAGTTCTATTTCAAATGCAATAGTCATTTACAGTCAAAAGAGAAAACATCAAAAAATTACCATTTCTGACCACCTGGAGAAAGTTCGACAGGTCACGGATCATCGTTTTTCATCAGAAAATTATTTTTTTGGATTGTAGAAAAATTGATTTAAAATGTAATTTGGATTGTACCTCATGTTGAATATCTACTTTTTAAAGCCTCAATGTGACCAAAATTGCCATTTTTACAGACTTTTTCTCCTACTCAGAAGCTTCTATTTCAACCAATTTCAGGCATTAAAATGACTCTAAACACACTTATTTTAGTTCCAAAAGTGATAATTCACATGCGATAGTCATTTACAGTAAAAAAACTCAAAATTAAAAAATTTCGATTTCTGACCATCTGGAGAAAGTTCGACAGGTTACGGGGTCATCGGTTTTCATCAGAAAATTGTTTTTTTGGACTGTAGAACAATTGATTCAAATGTCATTTGGATTGTGCTTCATGTTGAATAACTACTTTTTAAAGCCTCAATGTGATAAAAATTGGCATTTTTATAGACTTTTCTCCTACTCAGAAGCTTCTATTTCGACCAATTTCAGGCAGTAAAATGACTCTAAACACACTTATTTTAGTTGCAAAAGTGATAATTCACATGCAATAGTCATTTACAGTCAACAGATAAAAAATTTAAAAATGACTATTTCTGACCATCTGGAGAAAGTTCGACAGGTCCGGGGTCATTGTTTATATTCAGAAAATTCATTTTTTGGACTGTAGAAAAAAGTATTCAAAATGTCAATTGGATTGTGCCTCATGTTACACTTTTTAAAGCCTCAGAGTGACCAAAATTGCCATTTTTACAGATTTTTCCTCCTACTCAGAAGCCTCTTTTTCGAGAAATTTTGTGCCGGAAAATGACTCTAAACACACTTATTTTAGTTCCAAAAGTGATAATTCACATGCAATAGTAATTTACAGTCTAAAGATTAAACTTTAAAAAATTACCATTTCTGACCATCTGGAGAAAGTTCGACAGGTCCGAAGTCATCGCTTTTCATGAGAGAATTGATTTTTTGGACTTTAGAACAATTATTCAAAATGTCAATTGGATTGTGCCTCATGTTGAATAAACACTTCTTAAAGCCTCACTTTGACCAAAATTGCCATTTTTAAAGACTTTTCCTCCTACTCCGAAGAATCCATTTCGACCAATTCCGGGCAAGGAAATGACTCTAAACACACTTATTTTAGTTCAAAAAGTGATAATTCACATGCAATAGTCATTTACAGTCAAAAGAATTTTTTTTTTTAAAATGACCATTTCTGACCATCTGGAAAAAGTTCGGAGGTCCGGGGTCACCGTTTTTCATCTGAAAGGTGATTTTTTGGACTGTAGAAAAATTAATTCAAAATGTCATTTGGATTGTGCCTCATTTTGAATAACTACTTTTTAGAGCCTCAATATTACAAAAATTGCTATTTTTACAGACTTTATCTCCTACTCAGAAGCTTCTATTTCGACCAACGTCAGGCATTAAAAAGACTCTCAACACACTTATTTTAGTTCCAAGAGTTCTAATTCACATGCAATAGTCATTTACAGTCAAAAGAGAAAACATCAAAACATTACCATTTCTGACTATCTGGAGACACGGATCATCGTTTTTCATCAGAAAATTAATTTTTGGGACTGGAGAAACATTGATTCAAAATGTCATTTGGATTGTGCCTCATGTTGAATAACTAGTTTTGAAAGCCTCAATGTGACCAAAATCGACATTTTTACAGACTTTTTCTCCTCCTCATTAGCTTCTATTTCTACGAATTTCAGGCATTAAAATGACTCTAAACACACCTATTTATGTTCCAAAAGTGAAAATTCACATGCAATAGTCATTTACAGGCAAAAAACTTAAACATTAAAAAATTTCCATTTCTGACAATCTGGAGAAAGTTCGACGGGTTACGGGTCATTGTTTTTCATCATAAAATTGATTTTTTGAACTGTAGAAAAATTGATTCAAAATGTCATTTGGATTGTGCCTCATGTTGAATAACTACTTTTTAAAGCCTCAATGTGACCAAAATTGCAATTTTTACAGACTTTTTCTCCTACTCAGAAGCTTCTATTACGACCAATTTCAGGCATTAAAATGACTCTAAACACACTTATTTTAGTTCCAAAAGTGATAATTCACATGCGATAGTCATTTACAGTCAAAAAATCAAACATTAAAAACTTTCCATTTCTGACCATCTGGAGAAAGTTCGACAGGTCACGGGGTCATCGTTTTTCATCAGAAAATTAATTTTTGGACTGTAGAAAAATTGATTCAAAATGTCATTTGGATTGTACCTCATGTTGAATAACTACTTTTTAAAGCCTCAATGTGACCAACATTGCAATTTTTACAGACTTTTTCTCCTACTCAGAAGCTTCTATTACGACCAATTTCAGGCATTAAAATGACTCTAAACACACTTTTTTTAGTTCCAAAAGTGACAATTCACATGCAATAGTCATTTACATTAAAAAAACTTGAACATTATAAAATAACCATTTCTGACCATCTGGAGAAAGTTCGACAGGTCAAGGATCATCGTTTTTCATCAGAAAATTAATTTTTGGACTGTAGAAAAATTGATTCAAAATGTCATTTGGATTTTGCCTCATGTTGAATACCTACTTTTTAAAGCCTCAATGTGACCAACATTGCCATTTTTACAGACTTTTTCTCCTACTCAGAAGCTTCTATTTCGACCAATTTCAGGCATTAAAATGACTCTAAACACACTTATTTTAGTTCCAAAAGTTATCATTCCCATGCAATAGTCATTTACAGTCCAAAAATTAAACATTAAAAAATTACAATTTCTAGACCATCTGGAGAAAGTTCGACAGGTCACGGATCATCGTTTTTCATAAGAAAATTGATTTTTTGGACTGTAGAAAAATTGATTCATAACGTCATTTGGATTGTTCCTCATCTTGAATAACTACTGTTTAAAATCTCAATGTGACCAACATTGCCATTTTTACAGACTTTTTCTCCTACTCAGAAGCTTCTTTTTCGATCTATTTCAGGCATTAAAATGACTCTAAACACACTTATTTTAGTTCCAAAAGTGACAATTCACATGCAATAGTCATTTACATTAAAAAAACTTGAACATTATAAAATAACCATTTCTTACCATCTGGAGAAAGTTTGACAGGTCAAGGATCATCGTTTTTCATCAGAAAATTGATTTTTTGAACTGTAGAAAAATTGATTCAAAATGTCATTTGGATTGTGCCTCATGTTGAATAACTACTTTTTAAAGCCTCAATGTGACCAAAATTGCAATTTTTACAGACTTTTTCTCCTACTCAGAAGCTTCTATTACGACCAATTTCAGGCATTAAAATGACTCTAAACACACTTATTTTAGTTCCAAAAGTGATAATTCACATGCGATAGTCATTTACAGTCAAAAAATCAAACATTAAAAACTTTCCATTTCTGATCATCTGGAGAAAGTTCGACAGGTCACGGGGTCATCGTTTTTCATCAGAAAATTAATTTTTGGACTGTAGAAAAATTGATTCAAAATGTCATTTGGATTGTACCTCATGTTGAATAACTACTTTTTAAAGCCTCAATGTGACCAACATTGCAATTTTTACAGACTTTTTCTCCTACTCAGAAGCTTCTATTACGACCAATTTCAGGCATTAAAATGACTCTAAACACACTTTTTTTAGTTCCAAAAGTGACAATTCACATGCAATAGTCATTTACATTAAAAAAACTTGAACATTATAAAATAACCATTTCTGACCATCTGGAGAAAGTTCGACAGGTCAAGGATCATCGTTTTTCATCAGAAAATTAATTTTTGGACTGTAGAAAAATTGATTCAAAATGTCATTTGGATTTTGCCTCATGTTGAATACCTACTTTTTAAAGCCTCAATGTGACCAACATTGCCATTTTTACAGACTTTTTCTCCTACTCAGAAGCTTCTATTTCGACCAATTTCAGGCATTAAAATGACTCTAAACACACTTATTTTAGTTCCAAAAGTTATCATTCCCATGCAATAGTCATTTACAGTCCAAAAATTAAACATTAAAAAATTACAATTTCTAGACCATCTGGAGAAAGTTCGACAGGTCACGGATCATCGTTTTTCATCAGAAAATTGATTTTTTGGACTGTAGAAAAATTGATTCATAACGTCATTTGGATTGTTCCTCATCTTGAATAACTACTGTTTAAAATCTCAATGTGACCAACATTGCCATTTTTACAGACTTTTTCTCCTACTCAGAAGCTTCTTTTTCGATCTATTTCAGGCATTAAAATGACTCTAAACACACTTATTTTAGTTCCAAAAGTGACAATTCACATGCAATAGTCATTTACATTCAAAAAACTTGAACATTATAAAATAACCATTTCTTACCATCTGGAGAAAGTTCGACAGGTCAAGGATCATCGTTTTTCATCAGAAAACTGATTTTTTGGACTGTAGAAAAATTGATTCAAAATGTCATTTGGATTTTGCCTCATGTTGAATAACTACTTTCTAAAATCTCAATGTGACCAACATTGCCATTTTTAAAGACTTTTTCTCCTACTCAGAAGCCTCTTTTTCGAGAAATTTCGTGCCGGAAAATGACTCTAAACACACTTATTTTAGTTCCAAAAGTGATGAATCACATGCAAGAGTAATTTACAGTCTACAGATTAAACTTTTAAAAATGACCATTTCTGACCATCTGGAGAAAGTTCGACAGGTCTGAAGTCATCGCTTTTCATGAGAGAATTGATTTTTTGGACTGTAGAAAAATTATTCAAAATGTCAATTGGATTGTGCCTCATGTTGAATAACCACTTCATAAAGCCTCACTGTGACCAAAATTGCCATTTTTACAGACTTTTCCTCCTACTCCGAAGATTCCATTTCGACCAATTTCGGGCAAGGAAATGACTCTAAACACACTTATTTTAGTTCAAAAAGTGATAATTCACATGCAATAGTCATTTACAGTCAAAAGAATTTTTTTTTTTAAAATGACCATTTCTGACCGTCTGGAAAAAGTTCGGAGGTCCGGGGTCACCGTTTTTCATCTGAAAGGTGATTTTTTGGACTGTAGAAAAATTAATTCAAAATGTCATTTGGATTGTGCCTCATTTTGAATAACTACTTTTTAGAGCCTCAATATGACAAAAATTGCTATTTTTACAGACTTTATCTCCTACTCAGAAGCTTCTATTTCGACCAACGGCAGGCATTAAAAAGACTCTCAACACACTTATTTAAGTTCCAAGAGTTCTAATTCACATGCAATAGTCATTTACAGTCAAAAGAGAAAACATCAAAACATTACCATTTCTGACTATCTGGAGACACGGATCATCGTTTTTCATCAGAAAATTAATTTTTGGGACTGGAGAAACATTGATTCAAAATGTCATTTGGATTGTGCCTCATGTTGAATAACTAGTTTTGAAAGCCTCAATGTGACCAAAATTGACATTTTTACAGACTTTTTCTCCTCCTCATTAGCTTCTATTTCTACGAATTTCAGGCATTAAAATGACTCTAAACACACCTATTTATGTTCCAAAAGTGAAAATTCACATGCAATAGTCATTTACAGGCAAAAAACTTAAACATTAAAAAATTTCCATTTCTGACAATCTGGAGAAAGTTCGACAGGTTACGGGTCATTGTTTTTCATCAGAAAATTGATTTTTTGAACTGTAGAAAAATTGATTCAAAATGTCATTTGGATTGTGCCTCATGTTGAATAACTACTTTTTAAAGCCTCAATGTGACCAAAATTGCAATTTTTACAGACTTTTTCTCCTACTCAGAAGCTTCTATTACGACCAATTTCAGGCATTAAAATGACTCTAAACACACTTATTTTAGTTCCAAAAGTGATAATTCACATGCGATAGTCATTTACAGTCGAAAAATCAAACATTAAAAAATTTCCATTTCTGACCATCTGGAGAAAGTTCGACAGGTCACGGGGTCATCGTTTTTCATCCAAAAATTAATTTTTGGACTGTAGAAAAATTGATTCAAAATGTCATTTGGATTGTACCTCATGTTGAATAACTACTTTTTAAAGCCTCAATGTGACCAACATTGCAATTTTTACAGACTTTTTCTCCTACTCAGAAGCTTCTATTACGACCAATTTCAGGCATTAAAATGACTCTAAACACACTTTTTTTAGTTCCAAAAGTGACAATTCACATGCAATAGTCATTTACATTAAAAAAACTTGAACATTATAAAATAACCATTTCTGACCATCTGGAGAAAGTTCGACAGGTCAAGGATCATCGTTTTTCATCAGAAAATTAATTTTTGGACTGTAGAAAAATTGATTCAAAATGTCATTTGGATTTTGCCTCATGTTGAATACCTACTTTTTAAAGCCTCAATGTGACCAACATTGCCATTTTTACAGACTTTTTCTCCTACTCAGAAGCTTCTATTTCGACCAATTTCAGGCATTAAAATGACTCTAAACACACTTATTTTAGTTCCAAAAGTTATCATTCCCATGCAATAGTCATTTACAGTCCAAAAATTAAACATTAAAAAATTACAATTTCTAGACCATCTGGAGAAAGTTCGACAGGTCACGGATCATCGTTTTTCATCAGAAAATTGATTTTTTGGACTGTAGAAAAATTGATTCATAACGTCATTTGGATTGTTCCTCATCTTGAATAACTACTGTTTAAAATCTCAATGTGACCAACATTGCCATTTTTACAGACTTTTTCTCCTACTCAGAAGCTTCTTTTTCGATCTATTTCAGGCATTAAAATGACTCTAAACACACTTATTTTAGTTCCAAAAGTGACAATTCACATGCAATAGTCATTTACATTAAAAAAACTTGAACATTATAAAATAACCATTTCTTACCATCTGGAGAAAGTTCGACAGGTCAAGGATCATCGTTTTTCATCAGAAAACTGATTTTTTGGACTGTAGAAAAATTGATTCAAAATGTCATTTGGATTTTGCCTCATGTTGAATAACTACTTTCTAAAATCTCAATGTGACCAACATTGCCATTTTTAAAGACTTTTTCTCCTACTCAGAAGCCTCTTTTTCGAGAAATTTCGTGCCGGAAAATGACTCTAAACACACTTATTTTAGTTCCAAAAGTGATGAATCACATGCAATAGTAATTTACAGTCTACAGATTAAACTTTTAAAAATGACCATTTCTGACCATCTGGAGAAAGTTCGACAGGTCTGAAGTCATCGCTTTTCATGAGAGAATTGATTTTTTGGACTGTAGAAAAATTATTCAAAATGTCAATTGGATTGTGCCTCATGTTGAATAACCACTTCATAAAGCCTCACTGTGACCAAAATTGCCATTTTTACAGACTTTTCCTCCTACTCCGAAGATTCCATTTCGACCAATTTCGGGCAAGGAAATGACTCTAAACACACTTATTTTAGTTCAAAAAGTGATAATTCACATGCAATAGTCATTTACAGTCAAAATAATTTTTTTTTTTAAAATGACCATTTCTGACCGTCTGGAAAAAGTTCGGAGGTCCGGGGTCACCGTTTTTCATCTGAAAGGTGATTTTTTGGACTGTAGAAAAATTAATTCAAAATGTCATTTGGATTGTGCCTCATTTTGAATAACTACTTTTTAGAGCCTCAATATGACAAAAATTGCTATTTTTACAAACTTTATCTCCTACTCAGAAGCTTCTATTTCGACCAACGTCAGGCATTAAAAAGACTCTCAACACACTTATTTAAGTTCCAAGAGTTCTAATTCACATGCAATAGTCATTTACAGTCAAAAGAGAAAACATCAAAACATTACCATTTCTGACTATCTGGAGACACGGATCATCGTTTTTCATCAGAAAATTAATTTTTGGGACTGGAGAAACATTGATTCAAAATGTCATTTGGATTGTGCCTCATGTTGAATAACTAGTTTTGAAAGCCTCAATGTGACCAAAATTGACATTTTTACAGACTTTTTCTCCTCCTCATTAGCTTCTATTTCTACGAATTTCAGGCATTAAAATGACTCTAAACACACCTATTTATGTTCCAAAAGTGAAAATTCACATGCAATAGTCATTTACAGGCAAAAAACGTGAACATTAAAAAATTTCCATTTCTGACAATCTGGAGAGAGTTCGACAGGTTACGGGTCATTGTTTTTCATCAGAAAATTGATTTTTTGTACTGTAGAAAAATTGATTCAAAATGTCATTTGGATTGTGCCTCATGTTGAATAACTACTTTTTAAAGCCTCAATGTGACCAAAATTGCAATTTTTACAGACTTTTTCTCCTACTCAGAAGCTTCTATTACGACCAATTTCAGGCATTAAAATGACTCTAAACACACTTATTTTAGTTCCAAAAGTGATAATTCACATGCGATAGTCATTTACAGTCAAAAAATCAAACATTAAAAAATTTCCATTTCTGACCATCTGGAGAAAGTTCGACAGGTCACGGGGTCATCGTTTTTCATCAGAAAATTAATTTTTGGACTGTAGAAAAATTGATTCAAAATGTCATTTGGATTGTACCTCATGTTGAATAACTACTTTTTAAAGCCTCAATGTGACCAACATTGCAATTTTTACAGACTTTTTCTCCTACTCAGAAGCTTCTATTACAACCAATTTCAGGCATTAAAATGACTCTAAACACACTTTTTTTAGTTCCAAAAGTGACAATTCACATGCAATAGTCATTTACATTAAAAAAACTTGAACATTATAAAATAACCATTTCTGACCATCTGGAGAAAGTTCGACAGGTCAAGGATCATCGTTTTTCATCAGAAAATTAATTTTTGGACTGTAGAAAAATTGATTCAAAATGTCATTTGGATTTTGCCTCATGTTGAATACCTACTTTTTAAAGCCTCAATGTGACCAACATTGCCATTTTTACAGACTTTTTCTCCTACTCAGAAGCTTCTATTTCGACCAATTTCAGGCATTAAAATGACTCTAAACACACTTATTTTAGTTCCAAAAGTTATCATTCCCATGCAATAGTCATTTACAGTCCAAAAATTAAACATTAAAAAATTACAATTTCTAGACCATCTGGAGAAAGTTCGACAGGTCACGGATCATCGTTTTTCATCAGAAAATTGATTTTTTGGACTGTAGAAAAATTGATTCATAACGTCATTTGGATTGTTCCTCATCTTGAATACCTACTTTTTAAAGCCTCAATGTGACCAACATTGCCATTTTTATAGACTTTTTCTCCTACTCAGAAGCTTCTTTTTCGATCTATTTCAGGCATTAAAATGACTCTAAACACACTTATTTTAGTTCCAAAAGTGACAATTCACATGCAATAGTCATTTACATTAAAAAAACTTGAACATTATAAAATAACCATTTCTTACCATCTGGAGAAAGTTCGACAGGTCAAGGATCATCGTTTTTCATCAGAAAACTGATTTTTTGGACTGTAGAAAAATTGATTCAAAATGTCATTTGGATTTTGCCTCATGTTGAATAACTACTTTCTAAAATCTCAATGTGACCAACATTGCCATTTTTAAAGACTTTTTCTCCTACTCAGAAGCCTCTTTTTCGAGAAATTTCGTGCTGGAAAATGACTCTAAACACACTTATTTTAGTTCCAAAAGTGATGAATCACATGCAATAGTAATTTACAGTCTACAGATTAAACTTTTAAAAATGACCATTTCTGACCATCTGGAGAAAGTTCGACAGGTCTGAAGTCATCGCTTTTCATGAGAGAATTGATTTTTTGGACTGTAGAAAAATTATTCAAAATGTCAATTGGATTGTGCCTCATGTTGAATAACCACTTCATAAAGCCTCACTGTGACCAAAATTGCCATTTTTACAGACTTTTCCTCCTACTCCGAAGATTCCATTTCGACCAATTTTGGGCAAGGAAATGACTCTAAACACACTTATTTTAGTTCAAAAATTGATAATTCACATGCAATCGTCATTTACAGTCAAAAGAAAAAAAAAATGACCATTTCTGACCATCTGGAGAAAGTTCGGAGGTCCGGGGTCACCGTTTTTCATCTGAAAATTGATTTTTTGGACTGTAGAAAAAGTGATTAAAAATGTCATTTGGATTGTGCCTCATTTTGAATAACTACTTTTTAGAGCCTCAATATGACCAAAATTGCTATTTTTACAGACTTTATCTCCTACTCACAAGCTTCTATTTCGACCAATGTCAGGCATTAAAAAGACTCTCAACACACTTATTTTAGTTCCAAGAGTTCTAATTCACATGCAATAGTCATTTACAGTCAAAAGAGAAAACATCAAAAAATTCCCATTTCTGACAATCTGGAGAAAGTTCGACAGGTTACGGGTCATCGTTTTTCATCAGAAAATTAATTATTGGACTGTAGCAAAATTTAGTCAAAATGTCATTTGGATTGTACCTCATGTTGAATACCTACTTTTTAAAGCCTCAATGTGACCAACATTGCCATTTTTACAGACTTTTTCTCCTACTCAGAAGCTTCTATTACGACCAATTTCAGGCATTAAAATGACTCTAAACACACTTATTTTAGTTCCAAAAGTGATAATTCACATGCGATAGTCATTTACAGTCAAAAAATCAAACATTAAAAAATTTCCATTTCTGACCATCTGGAGAAAGTTCGACAGGTCACAGGGTCATCGTTTTTCATCAGAAAATTCATTATTGGACTGTAGAAAAATTGATTCAAAATGTCATTTGGATTGTACCTCATCTTGAATAACTACTTTTTAAAGCCTCAATGTGACCAACATTGCCATTTTTACAGACTTTTTCTCCTACTCAGAAGCTTCTATTTCGACCAATTTCAGGCATTAAAATGATTCTAAACACACTTCTTTTAGTTCCAAAAGTTATAATTCACATGCAATAGTCATTTACAGTCCAAAAATTAAAGATTAAAAAATTACCATTTCTAGACCATCTGGAGAAAGTTCGACAGGTCACGGATCATCGTTTTTCATCAGAAAATTGAATTTTTGGACTGTAGAAAAATTGATTCATAATGTCATTTGGATTGTTCCTCATCTTGAATAACTACTGTTTAAAATCTCAATGTGACCAACATTGCCATTTTTACAGACTTTTTCTCCTACTCAGAAGCTTCTTTTTCGATCTATTTCAGGCATTAAAATGACTCTAAACACACTTATTTTAGTTCCAAAAGTGACAATTCACATGCAATAGTCATTTACATTCAAAAAACTTAAACATTAAAAAATAACCATTTCTGACCATCTGGAGAAAGTTCGACAGGTTAAGGATCATCGTTTTTCAACAGACTGTAGAAAAATTGATTCAAAATGTCATTTGGATTTTGCCTCATTTTGAATAACTACTTTCTAAAATCTCAATGTGACCAACATTGCCATTTTTAAAGACTTTTTCTCCTACTCAGAAGCCTCTTTTTCGAGAAATTTCGTGCCGGAAAATGACTCTAAACACACTTATTTTAGTTCCAAAAGTGATGAATCACATGCAATAGTAATTTACAGTCTACAGATTAAACTTTTAAAAATGACCATTTCTGACCATCTGGAGAAAGTTCGACAGGTCTGAAGTCATCGCTTTTCATGAGAGAATTGATTTTTTGGACTGTAGAAAAATTATTCAAAATGTCAATTGGATTGTGCCTCATGTTGAATAACCACTTCATAAAGCCTCACTGTGACCAAAATTGCCATTTTTACAGACTTTTCCTCCTACTCCGAAGATTCCATTTCGAACAATTTCGGGCAAGGAAATGACTCTAAACACACTTATTTTAGTTCAAAAAGTGATAATTCACATGCAATAGTCATTTACAGTCAAAATAATTTATTTTTTTAAAATGACCATTTCTGACCGTCTGGAAAAAGTTCAGAGGTCCGGGGTCACCGTTTTTCATCTGAAAGGTGATTTTTTGGACTGTAGAAAAATTAATTCAAAATGTCATTTGGATTGTGCCTCATTTTGAATAACTACTTTTTAGAGCCTCAATATGACAAAAATTGCTATTTTTACAGACTTTATCTCCTACTCAGAAGCTTCTATTTCGACCAACTTCAGGCATTAAAAAGACTCTCAACACACTTATTTAAGTTCCAAGAGTTCTAATTCACATGCAATAGTCATTTACAGTCAAAAGAGAAAACATCAAAACATTACCATTTCTGACTATCTGGAGACACGGATCATCGTTTTTCATCAGAAAATTAATTTTTGGGACTGGAGAAACATTGATTCAAAATGTCATTTGGATTGTGCCTCATGTTGAATAACTAGTTTTGAAAGCCTCAATGTGACCAAAATTGACATTTTTACAGACTTTTTCTCCTCCTCATTAGCTTCTATTTCTACGAATTTCAGGCATTAAAATGACTCTAAACACACCTATTTATGTTCCAAAAGTGAAAATTCACATGCAATAGTCATTTACAGGCAAAAAACGTAAACATTAAAAAATTTCCATTTCTGACAATCTGGAGAGAGTTCGACAGGCTACGGGTCATTGTTTTTCATCAGAAAATTTATTTTTTGTACTGTAGAAAAATTGATTCAAAATGTCATTTGGACTGTGCCTCATGTTGAATAACTACTTTTTAAAGCCTCAATGTGACCAAAATTGCAATTTTTACAGACTTTTTCTCCTACTCAGAAGCTTCTATTACGACCAATTTCAGGCATTAAAATGACTCTAAACACACTTATTTTAGTTCCAAAAGTGATAATTCACATGCGATAGTCATTTACAGTCAAAAAATCAAACATTAAAAAATTTCCATTTCTGACCATCTGGAGAAAGTTCGACAGGTCACGGGGTCATCGTTTTTCATCAGAAAATTAATTTTTGGACTGTAGAAAAATTGATTCAAAATGTCATTTGGATTGTACCTCATGTTGAATAAATACTTTTTAAAGCCTCAATGTGACCAACATTGCAATTTTTACAGACTTTTTCTCCTACTCAGAAGCTTCTATTACGACCAATTTCAGGCATTAAAATGACTCTAAACACACTTTTTTTAGTTCCAAAAGTGACAATTCACATGCAATAGTCATTTACATTAAAAAAACTTGAACATTATAAAATAACCATTTCTGACCATCTGGAGAAAGTTCGACAGGTCAAGGATCATCGTTTTTCATCAGAAAATTAATTTTTGGACTGTAGAAAAATTGATTCAAAATGTCATTTGGATTTTGCCTCATGTTGAATACCTACTTTTTAAAGCCTCAATGTGACCAACATTGCCATTTTTACAGACTTTTTCTCCTACTCAGAAGCTTCTATTTCGACCAATTTCAGGCATTAAAATGACTCTAAACACACTTATTTTAGTTCCAAAAGTTATCATTCCCATGCAATAGTCATTTACAGTCCAAAAATTAAACATTAAAAAATTACAATTTCTAGACCATCTGGAGAAAGTTCGACAGGTCACGGATCATCATTTTTCATCAGAAAATTGATTTTTTGGACTGTAGAAAAATTGATTCATAACGTCATTTGGATTGTTCCTCATCTTGAATACCTACTTTTTAAAGCCTCAATGTGACCAACATTGCCATTTTTACAGACTTTTTCTCCTACTCAGAAGCTTCTTTTTCGATCTATTTCAGGCATTAAAATGACTCTAAACACACTTATTTTAGTTCCAAAAGTGACAATTCACATGCAATAGTCATTTACATTAAAAAAACTTGAACATTATAAAATAACCATTTCTTACCATCTGGAGAAAGTTCGACAGGTCAAGGATCATCGTTTTTCGTCAGAAAACTGATTTTTTGGACTGTAGAAAAATTGATTCAAAATGTCATTTGGATTTTGCCTCATGTTGAATAACTACTTTCTAAAATCTCAATGTGACCAACATTGCCATTTTTAAAGACTTTTTCTCCTACTCAGAAGCCTCTTTTTCGAGAAATTTCGTGCCGGAAAATGACTCTAAACACACTTATTTTAGTTCCAAAAGTGATGAATCACATGCAATAGTAATTTACAGTCTACAGATTAAACTTTTAAAAATGACCATTTCTGACCATCTGGAGAAAGTTCGACAGGTCTGAAGTCATCGCTTTTCATGAGAGAATTGATTTTTTGGACTGTAGAAAAATTATTCAAAATGTCAATTCGATTGTGCCTCATGTTGAATAACCACTTCATAAAGCCTCACTGTGACCAAAATTGCCATTTTTACAGACTTTTCCTCCTACTCCGAAGATTCCATTTCGACCAATTTCGGGCAAGGAAATGACTCTAAACACACTTATTTTAGTTCAAAAAGTGATAATTCACATGCAATCGTCATTTACAGTCAAAAGAAAAAAAAAATGACCATTTCTGACCATCTGGAGAAAGTTCAGAGGTCCGGGGTCACCGTTTTTCATCTGAAAATTGATTTTTTGGACTGTAGAAAAAGTGATTAAAAATGTCATTTGGATTGTGCCTCATTTTGAATAACTACTTTTTAGAGCCTCAATATGACCAAAATTGCTATTTTTACAGACTTTATCTCCTACTCACAAGCTTCTATTTCGACCAATGTCAGGCATTAAAAAGACTCTCAACACACTTATTTTAGTTCCAAGAGTTCTAATTCACATGCAATAGTCATTTACAGTCAAAAGAGAAAACATCAAAAAATTCCCATTTCTGACAATCTGGAGAAAGTTCGACAGGTTACGGGTCATCATTTTTCATCAGAAAATTAATTATTGGACTGTAGCAAAATTTAGTCAAAATGTCATTTGGATTGTACCTCATGTTGAAAACCTACTTTTTAAAGCCTCAATGTGACCAACATTGCCATTTTTACAGACTTTTTCTCCTACTCAGAAGCTTCTATTACGACCAATTTCAGGCATTAAAATGACTCTAAACACACTTATTTTAGTTCCAAAAGTGATAATTCACATGCGATAGTCATTTACAGTCAAAAAATCAAGCATTAAAAAATTTCCATTTCTGACCATCTGGAGAAAGTTCGACAGGTCACAGGGTCATCGTTTTTCATCAGAAAATTCATTATTGGACTGTAGAAAAATTGATTCAAAATGTCATTTGGATTGTACCTCATCTTGAATAACTACTTTTTAAAGCCTCAATGTGACCAACATTGCCATTTTTACAGACTTTTTCTCCTACTCAGAAGCTTCTATTTCGACCAATTTCAGGCATTAAAATGACTCTAAACACACTTCTTTTAGTTCCAAAAGTTATAATTCACATGCAATAGTCATTTACAGTCCAAAAATTAAAGATTAAAAAATTACCATTTCTAGACCATCTGGAGAAAGTATGACAGGTCACGGATCATCGTTTTTCATCAGAAAATTGAATTTTTGGACTGTAGAAAAATTGATTCATAATGTCATTTGGATTGTTCCTCATCTTGAATAACTACTGTTTAAAATCTCAATGTGACCAACATTGCCATTTTTACAGACTTTTTCTCCTACTCAGAAGCTTCTTTTTCGATCTATTTCAGGCATTAAAATGACTCTAAACACACTTATTTTAGTTCCAAAAGTGACAATTCACATGCAATAGTCATTTACATTAAAAAAACTTAAACATTAAAAAATAACCATTTCTGACCATCTGGAGAAAGTTCGACAGGTCAAGGATCATCGTTTTTCAACAGACTGTAGAAAAATTGATTCAAAATGTCATTTGGATTTTGCCTCATGTTGAATAACTACTTTCTAAAATCTCAATGTGACCAACATTGCCATTTTTAAAGACTTTTTCTCCTACTCAGAAGCCTCTTTTTCGAGAAATTTCGTGCCGGAAAATGACTCTAAACACACTTATTTTAGTTCCAAAAGTGATGAATCACATGCAATAGTAATTTACAGTCTACAGATTAAACTTTTAAAAATAACAATTTCTGACCATCTGGAGAAAGTTCGACAGGTCTGAAGTCATCGCTTTTCATGAGAGAATTGATTTTTTGGACTGTAGAAAAATTATTCAAAATGTCAATTGGATTGTGCCTCATGTTGAATAACCACTTCATAAAGCCTCACTGTGACCAAAATTGCCATTTTTACAGACTTTTCCTCCTACTCCGAAGATTCCATTTCGACCAATTTCGGGCAAGGAAATGACTCTAAACACACTTATTTTAGTTCAAAAAGTGATAATTCACATGCAATAGTCATTTACAGTCAAAATAATTTTTTTTTTTAAAATGACCATTTCTGACCGTCTGGAAAAAGTTCGGAGGTCCGGGGTCACCG
Organism: Triturus cristatus; assembly: GCF_964204655.1. Lineage (NCBI taxonomy): Eukaryota > Metazoa > Chordata > Amphibia > Caudata > Salamandridae > Triturus > Triturus cristatus. Next base: position 867,363,673 of record NC_140589.1, read on the forward strand.
TTTTTCATCTGAAAGGTGATTTTTTGGACTGTAGAAAAATTAATTCAAAATGTCATTTGGATTGTGCCTCATTTTGAATAACTACTTTTTAGAGCCTCAATATGACAAAAATTGCTATTTTTACAGACTTTATCTCCTACTCAGAAGCTTCTATTTCGACCAACGTCAGGCATTAAAAAGACTCTCAACACACTTATTTAAGTTCCAAGAGTTCTAATTCACATGCAATAGTCATTTACAGTCAAAAGAGAAAACATCAAAACATTACCATTTCTGACTATCTGGAGACACGGATCATCGTTTTTCATCAGAAAATTAATTTTTGGGACTGGAGAAACATTGATTCAAAATGTCATTTGGATTGTGCCTCATGTTGAATAACTAGTTTTGAAAGCCTCAATGTGACCAAAATTGACATTTTTACAGACTTTTTCTCCTCCTCATTAGCTTCTATTTCTACGAATTTCAGGCATTAAAATGACTCTAAACACACCTATTTATGTTCCAAAAGTGAAAATTCACATGCAATAGTCATTTACAGGCAAAAAACGTAAACATTAAAAAATTTCCATTTCTGACAATCTGGAGAGAGTTCGACAGGTTACGGGTCATTGTTTTTCATCAGAAAATTTATTTTTTGTACTGTAGAAAAATTGATTCAAAATGTCATTTGGACTGTGCCTCATGTTGAATAACTACTTTTTAAAGCCTCAATGTGACCAAAATTGCAATTTTTACAGACTTTTTCTCCTACTCAGAAGCTTCTATTACGACCAATTTCAGGCATTAAAATGACTCTAAACACACTTATTTTAGTTCCAAAAGTGATAATTCACATGCGATAGTCATTTACAGTCAAAAAATCAAACATTAAAAAATTTCCATTTCTGACCATCTGGAGAAAGTTCGACAGGTCACGGGGTCATCGTTTTTCATCAGAAAATTAATTTTTGGACTGTAGAAAAATTGATTCAAAATGTCATTTGGATTGTACCTCATGTTGAATAACTACTTTTTAAAGCCTCAATGTGACCAACATTGCAATTTTTACAGACTTTTTCTCCTACTCAGAAGCTTCTATTACAACCAATTTCAGGCATTAAAATGACTCTAAACACACTTTTTTTAGTTCCAAAAGTGACAATTCACATGCAATAGTCATTTAAATTAAAAAAACTTGAACATTATAAAATAACCATTTCTGACCATCTGGAGAAAGTTCGACAGGTCAAGGATCATCGTTTTTCATCAGAAAATTAATTTTTGGACTGTTGAAAAATTGATTCAAAATGTCATTTGGATTTTGCCTCATGTTGAATACCTACTTTTTAAAGCCTCAATGTGACCAACATTGCCATTTTTACAGACTTTTTCTCCTACTCAGAAGCTTCTATTTCGACCAATTTCAGGCATTAAAATGACTCTAAACACACTTATTTTAGTTCCAAAAGTTATCATTCCCATGCAATAGTCATTTACAGTCCAAAAATTAAACATTAAAAAATTACAATTTCTAGACCATCTGGAGAAAGTTCGACAGGTCACGGATCATCGTTTTTCATCAGAAAATTGATTTTTTGGACTGTAGAAAAATTGATTCATAACGTCATTTGGATTGTTCCTCATCTTGAATACCTACTTTTTAAAGCCTCAATGTGACCAACATTGCCATTTTTATAGACTTTTTCTCCTACTCAGAAGCTTCTTTTTCGATCTATTTCAGGCATTAAAATGACTCTAAACACACTTATTTTAGTTCCAAAAGTGACAATTCACATGCAATAGTCATTTACATTAAAAAAACTTGAACATTATAAAATAACCATTTCTTACCATCTGGAGAAAGTTCGACAGGTCAAGGATCATCGTTTTTCATCAGAAAACTGATTTTTTGGACTGTAGAAAAATTGATTCAAAATGTCATTTGGATTTTGCCTCATGTTGAATAACTACTTTCTAAAATCTCAATGTGACCAACATTGCCATTTTTAAAGACTTTTTCTCCTACTCAGAAGCCTCTTTTTCGAGAAATTTCGTGCCGGAAAATGACTCTAAACACACTTATTTTAGTTCCAAAAGTGATGAATCACATGCAATAGTAATTTACAGTCTACAGATTAAACTTTTAAAAATGACCATTTCTGACCATCTGGAGAAAGTTCGACAGGTCTGAAGTCATCGCTTTTCATGAGAGAATTGATTTTTTGGACTGTAGAAAAATTATTCAAAATGTCAATTGGATTGTGCCTCATGTTGAATAACCACTTCATAAAGCCTCACTGTGACCAAAATTGCCATTTTTACAGACTTTTCCTCCTACTCCGAAGATTCCATTTCGACCAATTTTGGGCAAGGAAATGACTCTAAACACACTTATTTTAGTTCAAAAAGTGATAATTCACATGCAATCGTCATTTACAGTCAAAAGAAAAAAAAAAATGACCATTTCTGACCATCTGGAGAAAGTTCGGAGGTCCGGGGTCACCGTTTTTCATCTGAAAATTGATGTTTTGGACTGTAGAAAAAGTGATTAAAAATGTCATTTGGATTGTGCCTCATTTTGAATAACTACTTTTTAGAGCCTCAATATGACCAAAATTGCTATTTTTACAGACTTTATCTCCTACTCACAAGCTTCTATTTCGACCAATGTCAGGCATTAAAAAGACTCTCAACACACTTATTTTAGTTCCAAGAGTTCTAATTCACATGCAATAGTCATTTACAGTCAAAAGAGAAAACATCAAAAAATTCCCATTTCTGACAATCTGGAGAAAGTTCGACAGGTTACGGGTCATCGTTTTTCATCAGAAAATTAATTATTGGACTGTAGCAAAATTTAGTCAAAATGTCATTTGGATTGTACCTCATGTTGAATACCTACTTTTTAAAGCCTCAATGTGACCAACATTGCCATTTTTACAGACTTTTTCTCCTACTCAGAAGCTTCTATTTCGACCAATTTCAGGCATTAAAATGACTCTAAACACACTTATTTTAGTTCCAAAAGTGATAATTCACATGCGATAGTCATTTACAGTCAAAAAATCAAACATTAAAAAATTTCCATTTCTGACCATCTGGAGAAAGTTCGACAGGTCACAGGGTCATCGTTTTTCATCAGAAAATTCATTATTGGACTGTAGAAAAATTGATTCAAAATGTCATTTGGATTGTACCTCATCTTGAATAACTACTTTTTAAAGCCTCAATGTGACCAACATTGCCATTTTTACAGACTTTTTCTCCTACTCAGAAGCTTCTATTTCGACCAATTTCAGGCATTAAAATGATTCTAAACACACTTCTTTTAGTTCCAAAAGTTATAATTCACATGCAATAGTCATTTACAGTCCAAAAATTAAAGATTAAAAAATTACCATTTCTAGACCATCTGGAGAAAGTTCGACAGGTCACGGATCATCGTTTTTCATCAGAAAATTGAATTTTTGGACTGTAGAAAAATTGATTCATAATGTCATTTGGATTGTTCCTCATCTTGAATAACTACTGTTTAAAATCTCAATGTGACCAACATTGCCATTTTTACAGACTTTTTCTCCTACTCAGAAGCTTCTTTTTCGATCTATTTCAGGCATTAAAATGACTCTAAACACACTTATTTTAGTTCCAAAAGTGACAATTCACATGCAATAGTCATTTACATTCAAAAAACTTAAACATTAAAAAATAACCATTTCTGACCATCTGGAGAAAGTTCGACAGGTTAAGGATCATCGTTTTTCAACAGACTGTAGAAAAATTGATTCAAAATGTCATTTGGATTTTGCCTCATTTTGAATAACTACTTTCTAAAATCTCAATGTGACCAACATTGCCATTTTTAAAGACTTTTTCTCCTACTCAGAAGCCTCTTTTTCGAGAAATTTCGTGCCGGAAAATGACTCTAAACACACTTATTTTAGTTCCAAAAGTGATGAATCACATGCAATAGTAATTTACAGTCTACAGATTAAACTTTTAAAAATGACCATTTCTGACCATCTGGAGAAAGTTCGACAGGTCTGAAGTCATCGCTTTTCATGAGAGAATTGATTTTTTGGACTGTAGAAAAATTATTCAAAATGTCAATTGGATTGTGCCTCATGTTGAATAACCACTTCATAAAGCCTCACTGTGACCAAAATTGCCATTTTTACAGACTTTTCCTCCTACTCCGAAGATTCCATTTCGAACAATTTCGGGCAAGGAAATGACTCTAAACACACTTATTTTAGTTCAAAAAGTGATAATTCACATGCAATAGTCATTTACAGTCAAAATAATTTATTTTTTTAAAATGACCATTTCTGACCGTCTGGAAAAAGTTCGGAGGTCCGGGGTCACCGTTTTTCATCTGAAAGGTGATTTTTTGGACTGTAGAAAAATTAATTCAAAATGTCATTTGGATTGTGCCTCATTTTGAATAACTACTTTTTAGAGCCTCAATATGACAAAAATTGCTATTTTTACAGACTTTATCTCCTACTCAGAAGCTTCTATTTCGACCAACTTCAGGCATTAAAAAGACTCTCAACACACTTATTTAAGTTCCAAGAGTTCTAATTCACATGCAATAGTCATTTACAGTCAAAAGAGAAAACATCAAAACATTACCATTTCTGACTATCTGGAGACACGGATCATCGTTTTTCATCAGAAAATTAATTTTTGGGACTGGAGAAACATTGATTCAAAATGTCATTTGGATTGTGCCTCATGTTGAATAACTAGTTTTGAAAGCCTCAATGTGACCAAAATTGACATTTTTACAGACTTTTTCTCCTCCTCATTAGCTTCTATTTCTACGAATTTCAGGCATTAAAATGACTCTAAACACACCTATTTATGTTCCAAAAGTGAAAATTCACATGCAATAGTCATTTACAGGCAAAAAACGTAAACATTAAAAAATTTCCATTTCTGACAATCTGGAGAGAGTTCGACAGGTTACGGGTCATTGTTTTTCATCAGAAAATTTATTTTTTGTACTGTAGAAAAATTGATTCAAAATGTCATTTGGACTGTGCCTCATGTTGAATAACTACTTTTTAAAGCCTCAATGTGACCAAAATTGCAATTTTTACAGACTTTTTCTCCTACTCAGAAGCTTCTATTACGACCAATTTCAGGCATTAAAATGACTCTAAACACACTTATTTTAGTTCCAAAAGTGATAATTCACATGCGATAGTCATTTACAGTCAAAAAATCAAACATTAAAAAATTTCCATTTCTGACCATCTGGAGAAAGTTCGACAGGTCACGGGGTCATCGTTTTTCATCAGAAAATTAATTTTTGGACTGTAGAAAAATTGATTCAAAATGTCATTTGGATTGTACCTCATGTTGAATAAATACTTTTTAAAGCCTCAATGTGACCAACATTGCAATTTTTACAGACTTTTTCTCCTACTCAGAAGCTTCTATTACGACCAATTTCAGGCATTAAAATGACTCTAAACACACTTTTTTTAGTTCCAAAAGTGACAATTCACATGCAATAGTCATTTACATTAAAAAAACTTGAACATTATAAAATAACCATTTCTGACCATCTGGAGAAAGTTCGACAGGTCAAGGATCATCGTTTTTCATCAGAAAATTAATTTTTGGACTGTAGAAAAATTGATTCAAAATGTCATTTGGATTTTGCCTCATGTTGAATACCTACTTTTTAAAGCCTCAATGTGACCAACATTGCCATTTTTACAGACTTTTTCTCCTACTCAGAAGCTTCTATTTCGACCAATTTCAGGCATTAAAATGACTCTAAACACACTTATTTTAGTTCCAAAAGTTATCATTCCCATGCAATAGTCATTTACAGTCCAAAAATTAAACATTAAAAAATTACAATTTCTAGACCATCTGGAGAAAGTTCGACAGGTCACGGATCATCATTTTTCATCAGAAAATTGATTTTTTGGACTGTAGAAAAATTGATTCATAACGTCATTTGGATTGTTCCTCATCTTGAATACCTACTTTTTAAAGCCTCAATGTGACCAACATTGCCATTTTTACAGACTTTTTCTCCTACTCAGAAGCTTCTTTTTCGATCTATTTCAGGCATTAAAATGACTCTAAACACACTTATTTTAGTTCCAAAAGTGACAATTCACATGCAATAGTCATTTACATTAAAAAAACTTGAACATTATAAAATAACCATTTCTTACCATCTGGAGAAAGTTCGACAGGTCAAGGATCATCGTTTTTCGTCAGAAAACTGATTTTTTGGACTGTAGAAAAATTGATTCAAAATGTCATTTGGATTTTGCCTCATGTTGAATAACTACTTTCTAAAATCTCAATGTGACCAACATTGCCATTTTTAAAGACTTTTTCTCCTACTCAGAAGCCTCTTTTTCGAGAAATTTCGTGCCGGAAAATGACTCTAAACACACTTATTTTAGTTCCAAAAGTGATGAATCACATGCAATAGTAATTTACAGTCTACAGATTAAACTTTTAAAAATGACCATTTCTGACCATCTGGAGAAAGTTCGACAGGTCTGAAGTCATCGCTTTTCATGAGAGAATTGATTTTTTGGACTGTAGAAAAATTATTCAAAATGTCAATTCGATTGTGCCTCATGTTGAATAACCACTTCATAAAGCCTCACTGTGACCAAAATTGCCATTTTTACAGACTTTTCCTCCTACTCCGAAGATTCCATTTCGACCAATTTCGGGCAAGGAAATGACTCTAAACACACTTATTTTAGTTCAAAAAGTGATAATTCACATGCAATCGTCATTTACAGTCAAAAGAAAAAAAAAATGACCATTTCTGACCATCTGGAGAAAGTTCAGAGGTCCGGGGTCACCGTTTTTCATCTGAAAATTGATTTTTTGGACTGTAGAAAAAGTGATTAAAAATGTCATTTGGATTGTGCCTCATTTTGAATAACTACTTTTTAGAGCCTCAATATGACCAAAATTGCTATTTTTACAGACTTTATCTCCTACTCACAAGCTTCTATTTCGACCAATGTCAGGCATTAAAAAGACTCTCAACACACTTATTTTAGTTCCAAGAGTTCTAATTCACATGCAATAGTCATTTACAGTCAAAAGAGAAAACATCAAAAAATTCCCATTTCTGACAATCTGGAGAAAGTTCGACAGGTTACGGGTCATCATTTTTCATCAGAAAATTAATTATTGGACTGTAGCAAAATTTAGTCAAAATGTCATTTGGATTGTACCTCATGTTGAAAACCTACTTTTTAAAGCCTCAATGTGACCAACATTGCCATTTTTACAGACTTTTTCTCCTACTCAGAAGCTTCTATTACGACCAATTTCAGGCATTAAAATGACTCTAAACACACTTATTTTAGTTCCAAAAGTGATAATTCACATGCGATAGTCATTTACAGTCAAAAAATCAAACATTAAAAAATTTCCATTTCTGACCATCTGGAGAAAGTTCGACAGGTCACAGGGTCATCGTTTTTCATCAGAAAATTCATTATTGGACTGTAGAAAAATTGATTCAAAATGTCATTTGGATTGTACCTCATCTTGAATAACTACTTTTTAAAGCCTCAATGTGACCAACATTGCCATTTTTACAGACTTTTTCTCCTACTCAGAAGCTTCTATTTCGACCAATTTCAGGCATTAAAATGACTCTAAACACACTTCTTTTAGTTCCAAAAGTTATAATTCACATGCAATAGTCATTTACAGTCCAAAAATTAAAGATTAAAAAATTACCATTTCTAGACCATCTGGAGAAAGTATGACAGGTCACGGATCATCGTTTTTCATCAGAAAATTGAATTTTTGGACTGTAGAAAAATTGATTCATAATGTCATTTGGATTGTTCCTCATCTTGAATAACTACTGTTTAAAATCTCAATGTGACCAACATTGCCATTTTTACAGACTTTTTCTCCTACTCAGAAGCTTCTTTTTCGATCTATTTCAGGCATTAAAATGACTCTAAACACACTTATTTTAGTTCCAAAAGTGACAATTCACATGCAATAGTCATTTACATTAAAAAAACTTAAACATTAAAAAATAACCATTTCTGACCATCTGGAGAAAGTTCGACAGGTCAAGGATCATCGTTTTTCAACAGACTGTAGAAAAATTGATTCAAAATGTCATTTGGATTTTGCCTCATGTTGAATAACTACTTTCTAAAATCTCAATGTGACCAACATTGCCATTTTTAAAGACTTTTTCTCCTACTCAGAAGCCTCTTTTTCGAGAAATTTCGTGCCGGAAAATGACTCTAAACACACTTATTTTAGTTCCAAAAGTGATGAATCACATGCAATAGTAATTTACAGTCTACAGATTAAACTTTTAAAAATAACAATTTCTGACCATCTGGAGAAAGTTCGACAGGTCTGAAGTCATCGCTTTTCATGAGAGAATTGATTTTTTGGACTGTAGAAAAATTATTCAAAATGTCAATTGGATTGTGCCTCATGTTGAATAACCACTTCATAAAGCCTCACTGTGACCAAAATTGCCATTTTTACAGACTTTTCCTCCTACTCCGAAGATTCCATTTCGACCAATTTCGGGCAAGGAAATGACTCTAAACACACTTATTTTAGTTCAAAAAGTGATAATTCACATGCAATAGTCATTTACAGTCAAAATAATTTTTTTTTTTAAAATGACCATTTCTGACCGTCTGGAAAAAGTTCGGAGGTCCGGGGTCACCGTTTTTCATCTGAAAGGTGATTTTTTGGACTGTAGAAAAATTAATTCAAAATGTCATTTGGATTGTGCCTCATTTTGAATAACTACTTTTTAGAGCCTCAATATGACAAAAATTGCTATTTTTACAGACTTTATCTCCTACTCAGAAGCTTCTATTTCGACCAACGTCAGGCATTAAAAAGACTCTCAACACACTTATTTAAGTTCCAAGAGTTCTAATTCACATGCAATAGTCATTTACAGTCAAAAGAGAAAACATCAAAACATTACCATTTCTGACTATCTGGAGACACGGATCATCGTTTTTCATCAGAAAATTAATTTTTGGGACTGGAGAAACATTGATTCAAAATGTCATTTGGATTGTGCCTCATGTTGAATAACTAGTTTTGAAAGCCTCAATGTGACCTAAATTGACATTTTTACAGACTTTTTCTCCTCCTCATTAGCTTCTATTTCTACGAATTTCAGGCATTAAAATGACTCTAAACACACCTATTTATGTTCCAAAAGTGAAAATTCACATGCAATAGTCATTTACAGGCAAAAAACGTAAACATTAAAAAATTTCCATTTCTGACAATCTGGAGAGAGTTCGACAGGTTACGGGTCATTGTTTTTCATCAGAAAATTGATTTGTTGAACTGTAGAAAAATTGATTCAAAATGTCATTTGGATTGTGCCTCATGTTGAATAACTACTTTTTAAAGCCTCAATGTGACCAAAATTGCAATTTTTACAGACTTTTTCTCCTACTCAGAAGCTTCTATTACGACCAATTTCAGGCATTAAAATGACTCTAAACACACTTATTTTAGTTCCAAAAGTGATAATTCACATGCGATAGTCATTTACAGTCAAAAAATCAAACATTAAAAAATTTCCATTTCTGACCATCTGGAGAAAGTTCGACAGGTCACGGGGTCATCGTTTTTCATCAGAAAATTAATTTTTGGACTGTAGAAAAATTGATTCAAAATGTCATTTGGATTGTACCTCATGTTGAATAACTACTTTTTAAAGCCTCAATGTGACCAACATTGCAATTTTTACAGACTTTTTCTCCTACTCAGAAGCTTCTATTACGACCAATTTCAGGCATTAAAATGACTCTAAACACACTTTTTTTAGTTCCAAAAGTGACAATTCACATGCAATAGTCATTTACATTAAAAAAACTTGAACATTATAAAATAACCATTTCTGACCATCTGGAGAAAGTTCGACAGGTCAAGGATCATCGTTTTTCATCAGAAAATTAATTTTTGGACTGTAGAAAAATTGATTCAAAATGTCATTTGGATTTTGCCTCATGTTGAATACCTACTTTTTAAAGCCTCAATGTGACCAACATTGCCATTTTTACAGACTTTTTCTCCTACTCAGAAGCTTCTATTTCGACCAATTTCAGGCATTAAAATGACTCTAAACACACTTATTTTAGTTCCAAAAGTTATCATTCCCATGCAATAGTCATTTACAGTCCAAAAATTAAACATTAAAAAATTACAATTTCTAGACCATCTGGAGAAAGTTCGACAGGTCACGGATCATCGTTTTTCATCAGAAAATTGATTTTTTGGACTGTAGAAAAATTGATTCATAACGTCATTTGGATTGTTCCTCATCTTGAATACCTACTTTTTAAAGCCTCAATGTGACCAACATTGCCATTTTTACAGACTTTTTCTCCTACTCAGAAGCTTCTTTTTCGATCTATTTCAGGCATTAAAATGACTCTAAACACACTTATTTTAGTTCCAAAAGTGACAATTCACATGCAATAGTCATTTACATTAAAAAAACTTGAACATTATAAAATAACCATTTCTTACCATCTGGAGAAAGTTCGACAGGTCAAGGATCATCGTTTTTCATCAGAAAACTGATTTTTTGGACTGTAGAAAAATTGATTCAAAATGTCATTTGGATTTTGCCTCATGTTGAATAACTACTTTCTAAAATCTCAATGTGACCAACATTGCCATTTTTAAAGACTTTTTGTCCTACTCAGAAGCCTCTTTTTCGAGAAATTTCGTGCCGGAAAATGACTCTAAACACACTTATTTTAGTTCCAAAAGTGATGAATCACATGCAATAGTAATTTACAGTCTACAGATTAAACTTTTAAAAATGACCATTTCTGACCATCTGGAGAAAGTTCGACAGGTCTGAAGTCATCGCTTTTCATGAGAGAATTGATTTTTTGGACTGTAGAAAAATTATTCAAAATGTCAATTGGATTGTGCCTCATGTTGAATAACCACTTCATAAAGCCTCACTGTGACCAAAATTGCCATTTTTACAGACTTTTCCTCCTACTCCGAAGATTCCATTTCGACCAATTTCGGGCAAGGAAATGACTCTAAACACACTTATTTTAGTTCAAAAAGTGATAATTCACATGCAATCGTCATTTACAGTCAAAAGAAAAAAAAAAATGACCATTTCTGACCATCTGGAGAAAGTTCGGAGGTCCGGGGTCACCGTTTTTCATCTGAAAATTGATTTTTTGGACTGTAGAAAAAGTGATTAAAAATGTCATTTGGATTGTGCCTCATTTTGAATAACTACTTTTTAGAGCCTCAATATGACCAAAATTGCTATTTTTACAGACTTTATCTCCTACTCACAAGCTTCTATTTCGATCAATGTCAGGCATTAAAAAGACTCTCAACACACTTATTTTAATTCCAAGAGTTCTAATTCACATTCAATAGTCATTTACAGTCAAAAGAGAAAACATCAAAAAATTCCCATTTCTGACAATCTGGAGAAAGTTCGACAGGTTACGGGTCATCATTTTTCATCAGAAAATTAATTATTGGACTGTAGCAAAATTTAGTCAAAATGTCATTTGGATTGTACCTCATGTTGAAAACCTACTTTTTAAAGCCTCAATGTGACCAACATTGCCATTTTTACAGACTTTTTCTCCTACTCAGAAGCTTCTATTACGACCAATTTCAGGCATTAAAATGACTCTAAACACACTTATTTTAGTTCCAAAAGTGATAATTCACATGCGATAGTCATTTACAGTCAAAAAATCAAACATTAAAAAATTTCCATTTCTGACCATCTGGAGAAAGTTCGACAGGTCACAGGGTCATCGTTTTTCATCAGAAAATTCATTATTGGACTGTAGAAAAATTGATTCAAAATGTCATTTGGATTGTACCTCATCTTGAATAACTACTTTTTAAAGCCTCAATGTGACCAACATTGCCATTTTTACAGACTTTTTCTCCTACTCAGAAGCTTCTATTTCGACCAATTTCAGGCATTAAAATGACTCTAAACACACTTCTTTTAGTTCCAAAAGTTATAATTCACATGCAATAGTCATTTACAGTCCAAAAATTAAAGATTAAAAAATTACCATTTCTAGACCATCTGGAGAAAGTTCGACAGGTCACGGATCATCGTTTTTCATCAGAAAATTGAATTTTTGGACTGTAGAAAAATTGATTCATAATGTCATTTGGATTGTTCCTCATCTTGAATAACTACTGTTTAAAATCTCAATGTGACCAACATTGCCATTTTTACAGACTTTTTCTCCTACTCAGAAGCTTCTTTTTCGATCTATTTCAGGCATTAAAATGACTCTAAACACACTTATTTTAGTTCCAAAAGTGACAATTCACATGCAATAGTCATTTACATTAAAAAAACTTAAACATTAAAAAATTTCCATTTCTGACAATCTGGAGAGAGTTCGACAGGTTACGGGTCATTGTTTTTCATCAGAAAATTTATTTTTTGTTCTGTAGAAAAATTGATTCAAAATGTCATTTGGACTGTGCCTCATGTTGAATAACTACTTTTTAAAGCCTCAATGTGACCAAAATTGCAATTTTTACAGACTTTTTCTCCTACTCAGAAGCTTCTATTACGACCAATTTCAGGCAATAAAATGACTCTAAACACACTTATTTTAGTTCCAAAAGTGATAATTCACATGCGATAGTCATTTACAGTCAAAAAATCAAACATTAAAAAATTTCCATTTCTGACCATCTGGAGAAAGTTCGACAGGTCACGGGGTCATCGTTTTTCATCAGAAAATTAATTTTTGGACTGTAGAAAAATTGATTCAAAATGTCATTTGGATTGTACCTCATGTTGAATAAATACTTTTTAAAGCCTCAATGTGACCAACATTGCAATTTTTACAGACTTTTTCTCCTACTCAGAAGCTTCTATTAAGACCAATTTCAGGCATTAAAATGACTCTAAACACACTTTTTTTAGTTCCAAAAGTGACAATTCACATGCAATAGTCATTTACATTAAAAAAACTTGAACATTATAAAATAACCATTTCTGACCATCTGGAGAAAGTTCGACAGGTCAAGGATCATCGTTTTTCATCAGAAAATTAATTTTTGGACTGTAGAAAAATTGATTCAAAATGTCATTTGGATTTTGCCTCATGTTGAATACCTACTTTTTAAAGCCTCAATGTGACCAACATTGCCATTTTTACAGACTTTTTCTCCTACTCAGAAGCTTCTATTTCGACCAATTTCAGGCATTAAAATGACTCTAAACACACTTATTTTAGTTCCAAAAGTTATCATTCCCATGCAATAGTCATTTACAGTCCAAAAATTAAACATTAAAAAATTACAATTTCTAGACCATCTGGAGAAAGTTCGACAGGTCACGGATCATCGTTTTTCATCAGAAAATTGATTTTTTGGACTGTAGAAAAATTGATTCATAACGTCATTTGGATTGTTCCTCATCTTGAATACCTACTTTTTAAAGCCTCAATGTGACCAACATTGCCATTTTTACAGACTTTTTCTCCTACTCAGAAGCTTCTTTTTCGATCTATTTCAGGCATTAAAATGACTCTAAACACACTTATTTTAGTTCCAAAAGTGACAATTCACATGCAATAGTCATTTACATTAAAAAAACTTGAACATTATAAAATAACCATTTCTTACCATCTGGAGAAAGTTCGACAGGTCAAGGATCATCGTTTTTCATCAGAAAACTGATTTTTTGGACTGTAGAAAAATTGATTCAAAATGTCATTTGGATTTTGCCTCATGTTGAATAACTACTTTCTAAAATCTCAATGTGACCAACATTGCCATTTTTAAAGACTTTTTCTCCTACTCAGAAGCCTCTTTTTCGAGAAATTTCGTGCCGGAAAATGACTCTAAACACACTTATTTTAGTTCCAAAAGTGATGAATCACATGCAATAGTAATTTACAGTCTACAGATTAAACTTTTAAAAATGACCATTTCTGACCATCTGGAGAAAGTTCGACAGGTCTGAAGTCATCGCTTTTCATGAGAGAATTGATTTTTTGGACTGTAGAAAAATTATTCAAAATGTCAATTGGATTGTGCCTCATGTTGAATAACCACTTCATAAAGCCTCACTGTGACCAAAATTGCCATTTTTACAGACTTTTCCTCCTACTCCGAAGATTCCATTTCGACCAATTTCGGGCAAGGAAATGACTCTAAACACACTTATTTTAGTTCAAAAAGTGATAATTCACATGCAATCGTCATTTACAGTCAAAAGAAAAAACAAATGACCATTTCTGACCATCTGGAGAAAGTTCGGAGGTCCGGGGGCACCGTTTTTCATCTGAAAATTGATTTTTTGGACTGTAGAAAAAGTGATTAAAAATGTCATTTGGATTGTGCCTCATTTTGAATAACTACTTTTTAGAGCCTCAATATGACCAAAATTGCTATTTTTACAGACTTTATCTCCTACTCACAAGCTTCTATTTCGACCAATGTCAGGCATTAAAAAGACTCTCAACACACTTATTTTAGTTCCAAGAGTTCTAATTCACATGCAATAGTCATTTACAGTCAAAAGAGAAAACATCAAAAAATTCCCATTTCTGACAATCTGGAGAAAGTTCGACAGGTTACGGGTCATCATTTTTCATCAGAAAATTAATTATTGGACTGTAGCAAAATTTAGTCAAAATGTCATTTGGATTGTACCTCATGTTGAAAACCTACTTTTTAAAGCCTCAATGTGACCAACATTGCCATTTTTACAGACTTTTTCTCCTACTCAGAAGCTTCTATTACGACCAATTTCAGGCATTAAAATGACTCTAAACACACTTATTTTAGTTCCAAAAGTGATAATTCACATGCGATAGTCATTTACAGTCAAAAAATCAAACATTAAAAAATTTCCATTTCTGACCATCTGGAGAAAGTTCGACAGGTCACAGGGTCATCGTTTTTCATCAGAAAATTCATTATTGGACTGTAGAAAAATTGATTCAAAATGTCATTTGGATTGTACCTCATCTTGAATAACTACTTTTTAAAGCCTCAATGTGACCAACATTGCCATTTTTACAGACTTTTTCTCCTACTCAGAAGCTTCTATTTCGACCAATTTCAGGCATTAAAATGACTCTAAACACACTTCTTTTAGTTCCAAAAGTTATAATTCACATGCAATAGTCATTTACAGTCCAAAAATTAAAGATTAAAAAATTACCATTTCTAGACCATCTGGAGAAAGTATGACAGGTCACGGATCATCGTTTTTCATCAGAAAATTGAATTTTTGGACTGTAGAAAAATTGATTCATAATGTCATTTGGATTGTTCCTCATCTTGAATAACTACTGTTTAAAATCTCAATGTGACCAACATTGCCATTTTTACAGACTTTTTCTCCTACTCAGAAGCTTCTTTTTCGATCTATTTCAGGCATTAAAATGACTCTAAACACACTTATTTTAGTTCCAAAAGTGACAATTCACATGCAATAGTCATTTACATTAAAAAAACTTAAACATTAAAAAATAACCATTTCTGACCATCTGGAGAAAGTTCGACAGGTCAAGGATCATCGTTTTTCAACAGACTGTAGAAAAATTGATTCAAAATGTCATTTGGATTTTGCCTCATGTTGAATAACTACTTTCTAAAATCTCAATGTGACCAACATTGCCATTTTTAAAGACTTTTTCTCCTACTCAGAAGCCTCTTTTTCGAGAAATTTCGTGCCGGAAAATGACTCTAAACACACTTATTTTAGTTCCAAAAGTGATGAATCACATGCAATAGTAATTTACAGTCTACAGATTAAACTTTTAAAAATAACAATTTCTGACCATCTGGAGAAAGTTCGACAGGTCTGAAGTCATCGCTTTTCATGAGAGAATTGATTTTTTGGACTGTAGAAAAATTATTCAAAATGTCAATTGGATTGTGCCTCATGTTGAATAACCACTTCATAAAGCCTCACTGTGACCAAAATTGCCATTTTTACAGACTTTTCCTCCTACTCCGAAGATTCCATTTCGACCAATTTCGGGCAAGGAAATGACTCTAAACACACTTATTTTAGTTCAAAAAGTGATAATTCACATGCAATAGTCATTTACAGTCAAAATAATTTTTTTTTTTAAAATGACCATTTCTGACCGTCTGGAAAAAGTTCGGAGGTCCGGGGTCACCGTTTTTCATCTGAAAGGTGATTTTTTGGACTGTAGAAAAATTAATTCAAAATGTCATTTGGATTGTGCCTCATTTTGAATAACTACTTTTTAGAGCCTCAATATGACAAAAATTGCTATTTTTACAGACTTTATCTCCTACTCAGAAGCTTCTATTTCGACCAACGTCAGGCATTAAAAAGACTCTCAACACACTTATTTAAGTTCCAAGAGTTCTAATTCACATGCAATAGTCATTTACAGTCAAAAGAGAAAACATCAAAACATTACCATTTCTGACTATCTGGAGACACGGATCATCGTTTTTCATCAGAAAATTAATTTTTGGGACTGGAGAAACATTGATTCAAAATGTCATTTGGATTGTGCCTCATGTTGAATAACTAGTTTTGAAAGCCTCAATGTGACCAAAATTGACATTTTTACAGACTTTTTCTCCTCCTCATTAGCTTCTATTTCTACGAATTTCAGGCATTAAAATGACTCTAAACACACCTATTTATGTTCCAAAAGTGAAAATTCACATGCAATAGTCATTTACAGGCAAAAAACGTAAACATTAAAAAATTTCCATTTCTGACAATCTGGAGAGAGTTCGACAGGTTACGGGTCATTGTTTTTCATCAGAAAATTGATTTGTTGAACTGTAGAAAAATTGATTCAAAATGTCATTTGGATTGTGCCTCATGTTGAATAACTACTTTTTAAAGCCTCAATGTGACCAAAATTGCAATTTTTACAGACTTTTTCTCCTACTCAGAAGCTTCTATTACGACCAATTTCAGGCATTAAAATGACTCTAAACACACTTCTTTTAGTTCCAAAAGTTATAATTCACATGCAATAGTCATTTACAGTCCAAAAATTAAAGATTAAAAAATTACCATTTCTAGACCATCTGGAGAAAGTTCGACAGGTCACGGATCATCGTTTTTCATCAGAAAATTGAATTTTTGGACTGTAGAAAAATTGATTCATAATGTCATTTGGATTGTTCCTCATCTTGAATAACTACTGTTTAAAATCTCAATGTGACCAACATTGCCATTTTTACAGACTTTTTCTCCTACTCAGAAGCTTCTTTTTCGATCTATTTCAGGCATTAAAATGACTCTAAACACACTTATTTTAGTTCCAAAAGTGACAATTCACATGCAATAGTCATTTACATTAAAAAAACTTAAACATTAAAAAATTTCCATTTCTGACAATCTGGAGAGAGTTCGACAGGTTACGGGTCATTGTTTTTCATCAGAAAATTTATTTTTTGTACTGTAGAAAAATTGATTCAAAATGTCATTTGGACTGTGCCTCATGTTGAATAACTACTTTTTAAAGCCTCAATGTGACCAAAATTGCAATTTTTACAGACTTTTTCTCCTACTCAGAAGCTTCTATTACGACCAATTTCAGGCATTAAAATGACTCTAAACACACTTATTTTAGTTCCAAAAGTGATAATTCACATGCGATAGTCATTTACAGTCAAAAAATCAAACATTAAAAAATTTCCATTTCTGACCATCTGGAGAAAGTTCGACAGGTCACGGGGTCATCGTTTTTCATCAGAAAATTAATTTTTGGACTGTAGAAAAATTGATTCAAAATGTCATTTGGATTGTACCTCATGTTGAATAAATACTTTTTAAAGCCTCAATGTGACCAACATTGCAATTTTTACAGACTTTTTCTCCTACTCAGAAGCTTCTATTACGACCAATTTCAGGCATTAAAATGACTCTAAACACACTTTTTTTAGTTCCAAAAGTGACAATTCACATGCAATAGTCATTTACATTAAAAAAACTTGAACATTATAAAATAACCATTTCTGACCATCTGGAGAAAGTTCGACAGGTCAAGGATCATCGTTTTTCATCAGAAAATTAATTTTTGGACTGTAGAAAAATTGATTCAAAATGTCATTTGGATTTTGCCTCATGTTGAATACCTACTTTTTAAAGCCTCAATGTGACCAACATTGCCATTTTTACAGACTTTTTCTCCTACTCAGAAGCTTCTATTTCGACCAATTTCAGGCATTAAAATGACTCTAAACACACTTATTTTAGTTCCAAAAGTTATCATTCCCATGCAATAGTCATTTACAGTCCAAAAATTAAACATTAAAAAATTACAATTTCTAGACCATCTGGAGAAAGTTCGACAGGTCACGGATCATCGTTTTTCATCAGAAAATTGATTTTTTGGACTGTAGAAAAATTGATTCATAACGTCATTTGGATTGTTCCTCATCTTGAATACCTACTTTTTAAAGCCTCAATGTGACCAACATTGCCATTTTTACAGACTTTTTCTCCTACTCAGAAGCTTCTTTTTCGATCTATTTCAGGCATTAAAATGACTCTAAACACACTTATTTTAGTTCCAAAAGTGACAATTCACATGCAATAGTCATTTACATTAAAAAAACTTGAACATTATAAAATAACCATTTCTTACCATCTGGAGAAAGTTCGACAGGTCAAGGATCATCGTTTTTCATCAGAAAACTGATTTTTTGGACTGTAGAAAAATTGATTCAAAATGTCATTTGGATTTTGCCTCATGTTGAATAACTACTTTCTAAAATCTCAATGTGACCAACATTGCCATTTTTAAAGACTTTTTGTCCTACTCAGAAGCCTCTTTTTCGAGAAATTTCGTGCCGGAAAATGACTCTAAACACACTTATTTTAGTTCCAAAAGTGATGAATCACATGCAATAGTAATTTACAGTCTACAGATTAAACTTTTAAAAATGACCATTTCTGACCATCTGGAGAAAGTTCGACAGGTCTGAAGTCATCGCTTTTCATGAGAGAATTGATTTTTTGGACTGTAGAAAAATTATTCAAAATGTCAATTGGATTGTGCCTCATGTTGAATAACCACTTCATAAAGCCTCACTGTGACCAAAATTGCCATTTTTACAGACTTTTCCTCCTACTCCGAAGATTCCATTTCGACCAATTTCGGGCAAGGAAATGACTCTAAACACACTTATTTTAGTTCAAAAAGTGATAATTCACATGCAATCGTCATTTACAGTCAAAAGAAAAAAAAAAATGACCATTTCTGACCATCTGGAGAAAGTGCGGAGGTCCGGGGTCACCGTTTTTCATCTGAAAATTGATTTTTTGGACTGTAGAAAAAGTGATTAAAAATGTCATTTGGATTGTGCCTCATTTTGAATAACTACTTTTTAGAGCCTCAATATGACCAAAATTGCTATTTTTACAGACTTTATCTCCTACTCACAAGCTTCTATTTCGATCAATGTCAGGCATTAAAAAGACTCTCAACACACTTATTTTAATTCCAAGAGTTCTAATTCACATTCAATAGTCATTTACAGTCAAAAGAGAAAACATCAAAAAATTCCCATTTCTGACAATCTGGAGAAAGTTCGACAGGTTACGGGTCATCATTTTTCATCAGAAAATTAATTATTGGACTGTAGCAAAATTTAGTCAAAATGTCATTTGGATTGTACCTCATGTTGAAAACCTACTTTTTAAAGCCTCAATGTGACCAACATTGCCATTTTTACAGACTTTTTCTCCTACTCAGAAGCTTCTATTACGACCAATTTCAGGCATTAAAATGACTCTAAACACACTTATTTTAGTTCCAAAAGTGATAATTCACATGCGATAGTCATTTACAGTCAAAAAATCAAACATTAAAAAATTTCCATTTCTGACCATCTGGAGAAAGTTCGACAGGTCACAGGGTCATCGTTTTTCATCAGAAAATTCATTATTGGACTGTAGAAAAATTGATTCAAAATGTCATTTGGATTGTACCTCATCTTGAATAACTACTTTTTAAAGCCTCAATGTGACCAACATTGCCATTTTTACAGACTTTTTCTCCTACTCAGAAGCTTCTATTTCGACCAATTTCAGGCATTAAAATGACTCTAAACACACTTCTTTTAGTTCCAAAAGTTATAATTCACATGCAATAGTCATTTACAGTCCAAAAATTAAAGATTAAAAAATTACCATTTCTAGACCATCTGGAGAAAGTTCGACAGGTCACGGATCATCGTTTTTCATCAGAAAATTGAATTTTTGGACTGTAGAAAAATTGATTCATAATGTCATTTGGATTGTTCCTCATCTTGAATAACTACTGTTTAAAATCTCAATGTGACCAACATTGCCATTTTTACAGACTTTTTCTCCTACTCAGAAGCTTCTTTTTCGATCTATTTCAGGCATTAAAATGACTCTAAACACACTTATTTTAGTTCCAAAAGTGACAATTCACATGCAATAGTCATTTACATTAAAAAAACTTAAACATTAAAAAATTTCCATTTCTGACAATCTGGAGAGAGTTCGACAGGTTACGGGTCATTGTTTTTCATCAGAAAATTTATTTTTTGTACTGTAGAAAAATTGATTCAAAATGTCATTTGGACTGTGCCTCATGTTGAATAACTACTTTTTAAAGCCTCAATGTGACCAAAATTGCAATTTTTACAGACTTTTTCTCCTACTCAGAAGCTTCTATTACGACCAATTTCAGGCATTAAAATGACTCTAAACACACTTATTTTAGTTCCAAAAGTGATAATTCACATGCGATAGTCATTTACAGTCAAAAAATCAAACATTAAAAAATTTCCATTTCTGACCATCTGGAGAAAGTTCGACAGGTCACGGGGTCATCGTTTTTCATCAGAAAATTAATTTTTGGACTGTAGAAAAATTGATTCAAAATGTCATTTGGATTGTACCTCATGTTGAATAAATACTTTTTAAAGCCTCAATGTGACCAACATTGCAATTTTTACAGACTTTTTCTCCTACTCAGAAGCTTCTATTAAGACCAATTTCAGGCATTAAAATGACTCTAAACACACTTTTTTTAGTTCCAAAAGTGACAATTCACATGCAATAGTCATTTACATTAAAAAAACTTGAACATTATAAAATAACCATTTCTGACCATCTGGAGAAAGTTCGACAGGTCAAGGATCATCGTTTTTCATCAGAAAATTAATTTTTGGACTGTAGAAAAATTGATTCAAAATGTCATTTGGATTTTGCCTCATGTTGAATACCTACTTTTTAAAGCCTCAATGTGACCAACATTGCCATTTTTACAGACTTTTTCTCCTACTCAGAAGCTTCTATTTCGACCAATTTCAGGCATTAAAATGACTCTAAACACACTTATTTTAGTTCCAAAAGTTATCATTCCCATGCAATAGTCATTTACAGTCCAAAAATTAAACATTAAAAAATTACAATTTCTAGACCATCTGGAGAAAGTTCGACAGGTCACGGATCATCGTTTTTCATCAGAAAATTGATTTTTTGGACTGTAGAAAAATTGATTCATAACGTCATTTGGATTGTTCCTCATCTTGAATACCTACTTTTTAAAGCCTCAATGTGACCAACATTGCCATTTTTACAGACTTTTTCTCCTACTCAGAAGCTTCTTTTTCGATCTATTTCAGGCATTAAAATGACTCTAAACACACTTATTTTAGTTCCAAAAGTGACAATTCACATGCAATAGTCATTTACATTAAAAAAACTTGAACATTATAAAATAACCATTTCTTACCATCTGGAGAAAGTTCGACAGGTCAAGGATCATCGTTTTTCATCAGAAAACTGATTTTTTGGACTGTAGAAAAATTGATTCAAAATGTCATTTGGATTTTGCCTCATGTTGAATAACTACTTTCTAAAATCTCAATGTGACCAACATTGCCATTTTTAAAGACTTTTTCTCCTACTCAGAAGCCTCTTTTTCGAGAAATTTCGTGCCGGAAAATGACTCTAAACACACTTATTTTAGTTCCAAAAGTGATGAATCACATGCAATAGTAATTTACAGTCTACAGATTAAACTTTTAAAAATGACCATTTCTGACCATCTGGAAAAAGTTCGACAGGTCTGAAGTCATCGCTTTTCATGAGAGAATTGATTTTTTGGACTGTAGAAAAATTATTCAAAATGTCAATTGGATTGTGCCTCATGTTGAATAACCACTTCATAAAGCCTCACTGTGACCAAAATTGCCATTTTTACAGACTTTTCCTCCTACTCCGAAGATTCCATTTCGACCAATTTCGGGCAAGGAAATGACTCTAAACACACTTATTTTAGTTCAAAAAGTGATAATTCACATGCAATCGTCATTTACAGTCAAAAGAAAAAACAAATGACCATTTCTGACCATCTGGAGAAAGTTCGGAGGTCCGGGGGCACCGTTTTTCATCTGAAAATTGATTTTTTGGACTGTAGAAAAAGTGATTAAAAATGTCATTTGGATTGTGCCTCATTTTGAATAACTACTTTTTAGAGCCTCAATATGACCAAAATTGCTATTTTTACAGACTTTATCTCCTACTCACAAGCTTCTATTTCGACCAATGTCAGGCATTAAAAAGACTCTCAACACACTTATTTTAGTTCCAAGAGTTCTAATTCACATGCAATAGTCATTTACAGTCAAAAGAGAAAACATCAAAAAATTCCCATTTCTGACAATCTGGAGAAAGTTCGACAGGTTACGGGTCATCATTTTTCATCAGAAAATTAATTATTGGACTGTAGCAAAATTTAGTCAAAATGTCATTTGGATTGTACCTCATGTTGAAAACCTACTTTTTAAAGCCTCAATGTGACCAACATTGCCATTTTTACAGACTTTTTCTCCTACTCAGAAGCTTCTATTACGACCAATTTCAGGCATTAAAATTACTCTAAACACACTTATTTTAGTTCCAAAAGTGATAATTCACATGCGATAGTCATTTACAGTCAAAAAATCAAACATTAAAAAATTTCCATTTCTGACCATCTGGAGAAAGTTCGACAGGTCACAGGGTCATCGTTTTTCATCAGAAAATTCATTATTGGACTGTAGAAAAATTGATTCAAAATGTCATTTGGATTGTACCTCATCTTGAATAACTACTTTTTAAAGCCTCAATGTGACCAACATTGCCATTTTTACAGACTTTTTCTCCTACTCAGAAGCTTCTATTTCGACCAATTTCAGGCATTAAAATGACTCTAAACACACTTCTTTTAGTTCCAAAAGTTATAATTCACATGCAATAGTCATTTACAGTCCAAAAATTAAAGATTAAAAAATTACCATTTCTAGACCATCTGGAGAAAGTATGACAGGTCACGGATCATCGTTTTTCATCAGAAAATTGAATTTTTGGACTGTAGAAAAATTGATTCATAATGTCATTTGGATTGTTCCTCATCTTGAATAACTACTGTTTAAAATCTCAATGTGACCAACATTGCCATTTTTACAGACTTTTTCTCCTACTCAGAAGCTTCTTTTTCGATCTATTTCAGGCATTAAAATGACTCTAAACACACTTATTTTAGTTCCAAAAGTGACAATTCACATGCAATAGTCATTTACATTCAAAAAACTTAAACATTAAAAAATAACCATTTCTGACCATCTGGAGAAAGTTCGACAGGTCAAGGATCATCGTTTTTCAACAGACTGTAGAAAAATTGATTCAAAATGTCATTTGGATTTTGCCTCATGTTGAATAACTACTTTCTAAAATCTCAATGTGACCAACATTGCCATTTTTAAAGACTTTTTCTCCTACTCAGAAGCCTCTTTTTCGAGAAATTTCGTGCCGGAAAATGACTCTAAACACACTTATTTTAGTTCCAAAAGTGATGAATCACATGCAATAGTAATTTACAGTCTACAGATTAAACTTTTAAAAATAACAATTTCTGACCATCTGGAGAAAGTTCGACAGGTCTGAAGTCATCGCTTTTCATGAGAGAATTGATTTTTTGGACTGTAGAAAAATTATTCAAAATGTCAATTGGATTGTGCCTCATGTTGAATAACCACTTCATAAAGCCTCACTGTGACCAAAATTGCCATTTTTACAGACTTTTCCTCCTACTCCGAAGATTCCATTTCGACCAATTTCGGGCAAGGAAATGACTCTAAACACACTTATTTTAGTTCAAAAAGTGATAATTCACATGCAATAGTCATTTACAGTCAAAATAATTTTTTTTTTAAAATGACCATTTCTGACCGTCTGGAAAAAGTTCGGAGGTCCGGGGTCACCGTTTTTCATCTGAAAGGTGATTTTTTGGACTGTAGAAAAATTAATTCAAAATGTCATTTGGATTGTGCCTCATTTTGAATAACTACTTTTTAGAGCCTCAATATGACAAAAATTGCTATTTTTACAGACTTTATCTCCTACTCAGAAGCTTCTATTTCGACCAACGTCAGGCATTAAAAAGACTCTCAACACACTTATTTAAGTTCCAAGAGTTCTAATTCACATGCAATAGTCATTTACAGTCAAAAGAGAAAACATCAAAACATTACCATTTCTGACTATCTGGAGACACGGATCATCGTTTTTCATCAGAAAATTAATTTTTGGGACTGGAGAAACATTGATTCAAAATGTCATTTGGATTGTGCCTCATGTTGAATAACTAGTTTTGAAAGCCTCAATGTGACCAAAATTGACATTTTTACAGACTTTTTCTCCTCCTCATTAGCTTCTATTTCTACGAATTTCAGGCATTAAAATGACTCTAAACACACCTATTTATGTTCCAAAAGTGAAAATTCACATGCAATAGTCATTTACAGGCAAAAAACGTAAACATTAAAAAATTTCCATTTCTGACAATCTGGAGAGAGTTCGACAGGTTACGGGTCATTGTTTTTCATCAGAAAATTGATTTGTTGAACTGTAGAAAAATTGATTCAAAATGTCATTTGGATTGTGCCTCATGTTGAATAACTACTTTTTAAAGCCTCAATGTGACCAAAATTGCAATTTTTACAGACTTTTTCTCCTACTCAGAAGCTTCTATTACGACCAATTTCAGGCATTAAAATGACTCTAAACACACTTCTTTTAGTTCCAAAAGTTATAATTCACATGCAATAGTCATTTACAGTCCAAAAATTAAAGATTAAAAAATTACCATTTCTAGACCATCTGGAGAAAGTTCGACAGGTCACGGATCATCGTTTTTCATCAGAAAATTGAATTTTTGGACTGTAGAAAAATTGATTCATAATGTCATTTGGATTGTTCCTCATCTTGAATAACTACTGTTTAAAATCTCAATGTGACCAACATTGCCATTTTTACAGACTTTTTCTCCTACTCAGAAGCTTCTTTTTCGATCTATTTCAGGCATTAAAATGACTCTAAACACACTTATTTTAGTTCCAAAAGTGACAATTCACATGCAATAGTCATTTACATTAAAAAAACTTAAACATTAAAAAATTTCCATTTCTGACAATCTGGAGAGAGTTCGACAGGTTACGGGTCATTGTTTTTCATCAGAAAATTTATTTTTTGTACTGTAGAAAAATTGATTCAAAATGTCATTTGGACTGTGCCTCATGTTGAATAACTACTTTTTAAAGCCTCAATGTGACCAAAATTGCAATTTTTACAGACTTTTTCTCCTACTCAGAAGCTTCTATTACGACCAATTTCAGGCATTAAAATGACTCTAAACACACTTATTTTAGTTCCAAAAGTGATAATTCACATGCGATAGTCATTTACAGTCAAAAAATCAAACATTAAAAAATTTCCATTTCTGACCATCTGGAGAAAGTTCGACAGGTCACGGGGTCATCGTTTTTCATCAGAAAATTAATTTTTGGACTGTAGAAAAATTGATTCAAAATGTCATTTGGATTGTACCTCATGTTGAATAAATACTTTTTAAAGCCTCAATGTGACCAACATTGCAATTTTTACAGACTTTTTCTCCTACTCAGAAGCTTCTATTACGACCAATTTCAGGCATTAAAATGACTCTAAACACACTTTTTTTAGTTCCAAAAGTGACAATTCACATGCAATAGTCATTTACATTAAAAAAACTTGAACATTATAAAATAACCATTTCTGACCATCTGGAGAAAGTTCGACAGGTCAAGGATCATCGTTTTTCATCAGAAAATTAATTTTTGGACTGTAGAAAAATTGATTCAAAATGTCATTTGGATTTTGCCTCATGTTGAATACCTACTTTTTAAAGCCTCAATGTGACCAACATTGCCATTTTTACAGACTTTTTCTCCTACTCAGAAGCTTCTATTTCGACCAATTTCAGGCATTAAAATGACTCTAAACACACTTATTTTAGTTCCAAAAGTTATCATTCCCATGCAATAGTCATTTACAGTCCAAAAATTAAACATTAAAAAATTACAATTTCTAGACCATCTGGAGAAAGTTCGACAGGTCACGGATCATCATTTTTCATCAGAAAATTGATTTTTTGGACTGTAGAAAAATTGATTCATAACGTCATTTGGATTGTTCCTCATCTTGAATACCTACTTTTTAAAGCCTCAATGTGACCAACATTGCCATTTTTACAGACTTTTTCTCCTACTCAGAAGCTTCTTTTTCGATCTATTTCAGGCATTAAAATGACTCTAAACACACTTATTTTAGTTCCAAAAGTGACAATTCACATGCAATAGTCATTTACATTAAAAAAACTTGAACATTATAAAATAACCATTTCTTACCATCTGGAGAAAGTTCGACAGGTCAAGGATCATCGTTTTTCGTCAGAAAACTGATTTTTTGGACTGTAGAAAAATTGATTCAAAATGTCATTTGGATTTTGCCTCATGTTGAATAACTACTTTCTAAAATCTCAATGTGACCAACATTGCCATTTTTAAAGACTTTTTCTCCTACTCAGAAGCCTCTTTTTCGAGAAATTTCGTGCCGGAAAATGACTCTAAACACACTTATTTTAGTTCCAAAAGTGATGAATCACATGCAATAGTAATTTACAGTCTACAGATTAAACTTTTAAAAATGACCATTTCTGACCATCTGGAGAAAGTTCGACAGGTCTGAAGTCATCGCTTTTCATGAGAGAATTGATTTTTTGGACTGTAGAAAAATTATTCAAAATGTCAATTCGATTGTGCCTCATGTTGAATAACCACTTCATAAAGCCTCACTGTGACCAAAATTGCCATTTTTACAGACTTTTCCTCCTACTCCGAAGATTCCATTTCGACCAATTTCGGGCAAGGAAATGACTCTAAACACACTTATTTTAGTTCAAAAAGTGATAATTCACATGCAATCGTCATTTACAGTCAAAAGAAAAAAAAAATGACCATTTCTGACCATCTGGAGAAAGTTCAGAGGTCCGGGGTCACCGTTTTTCATCTGAAAATTGATTTTTTGGACTGTAGAAAAAGTGATTAAAAATGTCATTTGGATTGTGCCTCATTTTGAATAACTACTTTTTAGAGCCTCAATATGACCAAAATTGCTATTTTTACAGACTTTATCTCCTACTCACAAGCTTCTATTTCGACCAATGTCAGGCATTAAAAAGACTCTCAACACACTTATTTTAGTTCCAAGAGTTCTAATTCACATGCAATAGTCATTTACAGTCAAAAGAGAAAACATCAAAAAATTCCCATTTCTGACAATCTGGAGAAAGTTCGACAGGTTACGGGTCATCATTTTTCATCAGAAAATTAATTATTGGACTGTAGCAAAATTTAGTCAAAATGTCATTTGGATTGTACCTCATGTTGAAAACCTACTTTTTAAAGCCTCAATGTGACCAACATTGCCATTTTTACAGACTTTTTCTCCTACTCAGAAGCTTCTATTACGACCAATTTCAGGCATTAAAATGACTCTAAACACACTTATTTTAGTTCCAAAAGTGATAATTCACATGCGATAGTCATTTACAGTCAAAAAATCAAACATTAAAAAATTTCCATTTCTGACCATCTGGAGAAAGTTCGACAGGTCACAGGGTCATCGTTTTTCATCAGAAAATTCATTATTGGACTGTAGAAAAATTGATTCAAAATGTCATTTGGATTGTACCTCATCTTGAATAACTACTTTTTAAAGCCTCAATGTGACCAACATTGCCATTTTTACAGACTTTTTCTCCTACTCAGAAGCTTCTATTTCGACCAATTTCAGGCATTAAAATGACTCTAAACACACTTCTTTTAGTTCCAAAAGTTATAATTCACATGCAATAGTCATTTACAGTCCAAAAATTAAAGATTAAAAAATTACCATTTCTAGACCATCTGGAGAAAGTATGACAGGTCACGGATCATCGTTTTTCATCAGAAAATTGAATTTTTGGACTGTAGAAAAATTGATTCATAATGTCATTTGGATTGTTCCTCATCTTGAATAACTACTGTTTAAAATCTCAATGTGACCAACATTGCCATTTTTACAGACTTTTTCTCCTACTCAGAAGCTTCTTTTTCGATCTATTTCAGGCATTAAAATGACTCTAAACACACTTATTTTAGTTCCAAAAGTGACAATTCACATGCAATAGTCATTTACATTAAAAAAACTTAAACATTAAAAAATAACCATTTCTGACCATCTGGAGAAAGTTCGACAGGTCAAGGATCATCGTTTTTCAACAGACTGTAGAAAAATTGATTCAAAATGTCATTTGGATTTTGCCTCATGTTGAATAACTACTTTCTAAAATCTCAATGTGACCAACATTGCCATTTTTAAAGACTTTTTCTCCTACTCAGAAGCCTCTTTTTCGAGAAATTTCGTGCCGGAAAATGACTCTAAACACACTTATTTTAGTTCCAAAAGTGATGAATCACATGCAATAGTAATTTACAGTCTACAGATTAAACTTTTAAAAATAACAATTTCTGACCATCTGGAGAAAGTTCGACAGGTCTGAAGTCATCGCTTTTCATGAGAGAATTGATTTTTTGGACTGTAGAAAAATTATTCAAAATGTCAATTGGATTGTGCCTCATGTTGAATAACCACTTCATAAAGCCTCACTGTGACCAAAATTGCCATTTTTACAGACTTTTCCTCCTACTCCGAAGATTCCATTTCGACCAATTTCGGGCAAGGAAATGACTCTAAACACACTTATTTTAGTTCAAAAAGTGATAATTCACATGCAATAGTCATTTACAGTCAAAATAATTTTTTTTTTTAAAATGACCATTTCTGACCGTCTGGAAAAAGTTCGGAGGTCCGGGGTCACCGTTTTTCATCTGAAAGGTGATTTTTTGGACTGTAGAAAAATTAATTCAAAATGTCATTTGGATTGTGCCTCATTTTGAATAACTACTTTTTAGAGCCTCAATATGACAAAAATTGCTATTTTTACAGACTTTATCTCCTACTCAGAAGCTTCTATTTCGACCAACGTCAGGCATTAAAAAGACTCTCAACACACTTATTTAAGTTCCAAGAGTTCTAATTCACATGCAATAGTCATTTACAGTCAAAAGAGAAAACATCAAAACATTACCATTTCTGACTATCTGGAGACACGGATCATCGTTTTTCATCAGAAAATTAATTTTTGGGACTGGAGAAACATTGATTCAAAATGTCATTTGGATTGTGCCTCATGTTGAATAACTAGTTTTGAAAGCCTCAATGTGACCTAAATTGACATTTTTACAGACTTTTTCTCCTCCTCATTAGCTTCTATTTCTACGAATTTCAGGCATTAAAATGACTCTAAACACACCTATTTATGTTCCAAAAGTGAAAATTCACATGCAATAGTCATTTACAGGCAAAAAACGTAAACATTAAAAAATTTCCATTTCTGACAATCTGGAGAGAGTTCGACAGGTTACGGGTCATTGTTTTTCATCAGAAAATTGATTTGTTGAACTGTAGAAAAATTGATTCAAAATGTCATTTGGATTGTGCCTCATGTTGAATAACTACTTTTTAAAGCCTCAATGTGACCAAAATTGCAATTTTTACAGACTTTTTCTCCTACTCAGAAGCTTCTATTACGACCAATTTCAGGCATTAAAATGACTCTAAACACACTTATTTTAGTTCCAAAAGTGATAATTCACATGCGATAGTCATTTACAGTCAAAAAATCAAACATTAAAAAATTTCCATTTCTGACCATCTGGAGAAAGTTCGACATCGTTTTTCATCAGAAAATTAATTTTTGGACTGTAGAAAAATTGATTCAAAATGTCATTTGGATTGTACCTCATGTTGAATAACTACTTTTTAAAGCCTCAATGTGACCAACATTGCAATTTTTACAGACTTTTTCTCCTACTCAGAAGCTTCTATTACGACCAATTTCAGGCATTAAAATGACTCTAAACACACTTTTTTTAGTTCCAAAAGTGACAATTCACATGCAATAGTCATTTACATTAAAAAAACTTGAACATTATAAAATAACCATTTCTGACCATCTGGAGAAAGTTCGACAGGTCAAGGATCATCGTTTTTCATCAGAAAATTAATTTTTGGACTGTAGAAAAATTGATTCAAAATGTCATTTGGATTTTGCCTCATGTTGAATACCTACTTTTTAAAGCCTCAATGTGACCAACATTGCCATTTTTACAGACTTTTTCTCCTACTCAGAAGCTTCTATTTCGACCAATTTCAGGCATTAAAATGACTCTAAACACACTTATTTTAGTTCCAAAAGTTATCATTCCCATGCAATAGTCATTTACAGTCCAAAAATTAAACATTAAAAAATTACAATTTCTAGACCATCTGGAGAAAGTTCGACAGGTCACGGATCATCGTTTTTCATCAGAAAATTGATTTTTTGGACTGTAGAAAAATTGATTCATAACGTCATTTGGATTGTTCCTCATCTTGAATACCTACTTTTTAAAGCCTCAATGTGACCAACATTGCCATTTTTACAGACTTTTTCTCCTACTCAGAAGCTTCTTTTTCGATCTATTTCAGGCATTAAAATGACTCTAAACACACTTATTTTAGTTCCAAAAGTGACAATTCACATGCAATAGTCATTTACATTAAAAAAACTTGAACATTATAAAATAACCATTTCTTACCATCTGGAGAAAGTTCGACAGGTCAAGGATCATCGTTTTTCATCAGAAAACTGATTTTTTGGACTGTAGAAAAATTGATTCAAAATGTCATTTGGATTTTGCCTCATGTTGAATAACTACTTTCTAAAATCTCAATGTGACCAACATTGCCATTTTTAAAGACTTTTTGTCCTACTCAGAAGCCTCTTTTTCGAGAAATTTCGTGCCGGAAAATGACTCTAAACACACTTATTTTAGTTCCAAAAGTGATGAATCACATGCAATAGTAATTTACAGTCTACAGATTAAACTTTTAAAAATGACCATTTCTGACCATCTGGAGAAAGTTCGACAGGTCTGAAGTCATCGCTTTTCATGAGAGAATTGATTTTTTGGACTGTAGAAAAATTATTCAAAATGTCAATTGGATTGTGCCTCATGTTGAATAACCACTTCATAAAGCCTCACTGTGACCAAAATTGCCATTTTTACAGACTTTTCCTCCTACTCCGAAGATTCCATTTCGACCAATTTCGGGCAAGGAAATGACTCTAAACACACTTATTTTAGTTCAAAAAGTGATAATTCACATGCAATCGTCATTTACAGTCAAAAGAAAAAAAAAAATGACCATTTCTGACCATCTGGAGAAAGTTCGGAGGTCCGGGGTCACCGTTTTTCATCTGAAAATTGATTTTTTGGACTGTAGAAAAAGTGATTAAAAATGTCATTTGGATTGTGCCTCATTTTGAATAACTACTTTTTAGAGCCTCAATATGACCAAAATTGCTATTTTTACAGACTTTATCTCCTACTCACAAGCTTCTATTTCGATCAATGTCAGGCATTAAAAAGACTCTCAACACACTTATTTTAATTCCAAGAGTTCTAATTCACATTCAATAGTCATTTACAGTCAAAAGAGAAAACATCAAAAAATTCCCATTTCTGACAATCTGGAGAAAGTTCGACAGGTTACGGGTCATCATTTTTCATCAGAAAATTAATTATTGGACTGTAGCAAAATTTAGTCAAAATGTCATTTGGATTGTACCTCATGTTGAAAACCTACTTTTTAAAGCCTCAATGTGACCAACATTGCCATTTTTACAGACTTTTTCTCCTACTCAGAAGCTTCTATTACGACCAATTTCAGGCATTAAAATGACTCTAAACACACTTATTTTAGTTCCAAAAGTGATAATTCACATGCGATAGTCATTTACAGTCAAAAAATCAAACATTAAAAAATTTCCATTTCTGACCATCTGGAGAAAGTTCGACAGGTCACAGGGTCATCGTTTTTCATCAGAAAATTCATTATTGGACTGTAGAAAAATTGATTCAAAATGTCATTTGGATTGTACCTCATCTTGAATAACTACTTTTTAAAGCCTCAATGTGACCAACATTGCCATTTTTACAGACTTTTTCTCCTACTCAGAAGCTTCTATTTCGACCAATTTCAGGCATTAAAATGACTCTAAACACACTTCTTTTAGTTCCAAAAGTTATAATTCACATGCAATAGTCATTTACAGTCCAAAAATTAAAGATTAAAAAATTACCATTTCTAGACCATCTGGAGAAAGTTCGACAGGTCACGGATCATCGTTTTTCATCAGAAAATTGAATTTTTGGACTGTAGAAAAATTGATTCATAATGTCATTTGGATTGTTCCTCATCTTGAATAACTACTGTTTAAAATCTCAATGTGACCAACATTGCCATTTTTACAGACTTTTTCTCCTACTCAGAAGCTTCTTTTTCGATCTATTTCAGGCATTAAAATGACTCTAAACACACTTATTTTAGTTCCAAAAGTGACAATTCACATGCAATAGTCATTTACATTAAAAAAACTTAAACATTAAAAAATTTCCATTTCTGACAATCTGGAGAGAGTTCGACAGGTTACGGGTCATTGTTTTTCATCAGAAAATTTATTTTTTGTTCTGTAGAAAAATTGATTCAAAATGTCATTTGGACTGTGCCTCATGTTGAATAACTACTTTTTAAAGCCTCAATGTGACCAAAATTGCAATTTTTACAGACTTTTTCTCCTACTCAGAAGCTTCTATTACGACCAATTTCAGGCAATAAAATGACTCTAAACACACTTATTTTAGTTCCAAAAGTGATAATTCACATGTGATAGTCATTTACAGTCAAAAAATCAAACATTAAAAAATTTCCATTTCTGACCATCTGGAGAAAGTTCGACAGGTCACGGGGTCATCGTTTTTCATCAGAAAATTAATTTTTGGACTGTAGAAAAATTGATTCAAAATGTCATTTGGATTGTACCTCATGTTGAATAAATACTTTTTAAAGCCTCAATGTGACCAACATTGCAATTTTTACAGACTTTTTCTCCTACTCAGAAGCTTCTATTAAGACCAATTTCAGGCATTAAAATGACTCTAAACACACTTTTTTTAGTTCCAAAAGTGACAATTCACATGCAATAGTCATTTACATTAAAAAAACTTGAACATTATAAAATAACCATTTCTGACCATCTGGAGAAAGTTCGACAGGTCAAGGATCATCGTTTTTCATCAGAAAATTAATTTTTGGACTGTAGAAAAATTGATTCAAAATGTCATTTGGATTTTGCCTCATGTTGAATACCTACTTTTTAAAGCCTCAATGTGACCAACATTGCCATTTTTACAGACTTTTTCTCCTACTCAGAAGCTTCTATTTCGACCAATTTCAGGCATTAAAATGACTCTAAACACACTTATTTTAGTTCCAAAAGTTATCATTCCCATGCAATAGTCATTTACAGTCCAAAAATTAAACATTAAAAAATTACAATTTCTAGACCATCTGGAGAAAGTTCGACAGGTCACGGATCATCGTTTTTCATCAGAAAATTGATTTTTTGGACTGTAGAAAAATTGATTCATAACGTCATTTGGATTGTTCCTCATCTTGAATACCTACTTTTTAAAGCCTCAATGTGACCAACATTGCCATTTTTACAGACTTTTTCTCCTACTCAGAAGCTTCTTTTTCGATCTATTTCAGGCATTAAAATGACTCTAAACACACTTATTTTAGTTCCAAAAGTGACAATTCACATGCAATAGTCATTTACATTAAAAAAACTTGAACATTATAAAATAACCATTTCTTACCATCTGGAGAAAGTTCGACAGGTCAAGGATCATCGTTTTTCATCAGAAAACTGATTTTTTGGACTGTAGAAAAATTGATTCAAAATGTCATTTGGATTTTGCCTCATGTTGAATAACTACTTTCTAAAATCTCAATGTGACCAACATTGCCATTTTTAAAGACTTTTTCTCCTACTCAGAAGCCTCTTTTTCGAGAAATTTCGTGCCGGAAAATGACTCTAAACACACTTATTTTAGTTCCAAAAGTGATGAATCACATGCAATAGTAATTTACAGTCTACAGATTAAACTTTTAAAAATGACCATTTCTGACCATCTGGAGAAAGTTCGACAGGTCTGAAGTCATCGCTTTTCATGAGAGAATTGATTTTTTGGACTGTAGAAAAATTATTCAAAATGTCAATTGGATTGTGCCTCATGTTGAATAACCACTTTATAAAGCCTCACTGTGACCAAAATTGCCATTTTTACAGACTTTTCCTCCTACTCCGAAGATTCCATTTCGACCAATTTCGGGCAAGGAAATGACTCTAAACACACTTATTTTAGTTCAAAAAGTGATAATTCACATGCAATCGTCATTTACAGTCAAAAGAAAAAACAAATGACCATTTCTGACCATCTGGAGAAAGTTCGGAGGTCCGGGGGCACCGTTTTTCATCTGAAAATTGATTTTTTGGACTGTAGAAAAAGTGATTAAAAATGTCATTTGGATTGTGCCTCATTTTGAATAACTACTTTTTAGAGCCTCAATATGACCAAAATTGCTATTTTTACAGACT
This sequence comes from Triturus cristatus, assembly GCF_964204655.1. NCBI lineage: Eukaryota > Metazoa > Chordata > Amphibia > Caudata > Salamandridae > Triturus > Triturus cristatus. Next base: position 867,398,649 of record NC_140589.1, read on the forward strand.
TTATCTCCTACTCACAAGCTTCTATTTCGACCAATGTCAGGCATTAAAAAGACTCTCAACACACTTATTTTAGTTCCAAGAGTTCTAATTCACATGCAATAGTCATTTACAGTCAAAAGAGAAAACATCAAAAAATTCCCATTTCTGACAATCTGGAGAAAGTTCGACAGGTTACGGGTCATCATTTTTCATCAGAAAATTAATTATTGGACTGTAGCAAAATTTAGTCAAAATGTCATTTGGATTGTACCTCATGTTGAAAACCTACTTTTTAAAGCCTCAATGTGACCAACATTGCCATTTTTACAGACTTTTTCTCCTACTCAGAAGCTTCTATTACGACCAATTTCAGGCATTAAAATTACTCTAAACACACTTATTTTAGTTCCAAAAGTGATAATTCACATGCGATAGTCATTTACAGTCAAAAAATCAAACATTAAAAAATTTCCATTTCTGACCATCTGGAGAAAGTTCGACAGGTCACAGGGTCATCGTTTTTCATCAGAAAATTCATTATTGGACTGTAGAAAAATTGATTCAAAATGTCATTTGGATTGTACCTCATCTTGAATAACTACTTTTTAAAGCCTCAATGTGACCAACATTGCCATTTTTACAGACTTTTTCTCCTACTCAGAAGCTTCTATTTCGACCAATTTCAGGCATTAAAATGACTCTAAACACACTTCTTTTAGTTCCAAAAGTTATAATTCACATGCAATAGTCATTTACAGTCCAAAAATTAAAGATTAAAAAATTACCATTTCTAGACCATCTGGAGAAAGTATGACAGGTCACGGATCATCGTTTTTCATCAGAAAATTGAATTTTTGGACTGTAGAAAAATTGATTCATAATGTCATTTGGATTGTTCCTCATCTTGAATAACTACTGTTTAAAATCTCAATGTGACCAACATTGCCATTTTTACAGACTTTTTCTCCTACTCAGAAGCTTCTTTTTCGATCTATTTCAGGCATTAAAATGACTCTAAACACACTTATTTTAGTTCCAAAAGTGACAATTCACATGCAATAGTCATTTACATTAAAAAAACTTAAACATTAAAAAATAACCATTTCTGACCATCTGGAGAAAGTTCGACAGGTCAAGGATCATCGTTTTTCAACAGACTGTAGAAAAATTGATTCAAAATGTCATTTGGATTTTGCCTCATGTTGAATAACTACTTTCTAAAATCTCAATGTGACCAACATTGCCATTTTTAAAGACTTTTTCTCCTACTCAGAAGCCTCTTTTTCGAGAAATTTCGTGCCGGAAAATGACTCTAAACACACTTATTTTAGTTCCAAAAGTGATGAATCACATGCAATAGTAATTTACAGTCTACAGATTAAACTTTTAAAAATAACAATTTCTGACCATCTGGAGAAAGTTCGACAGGTCTGAAGTCATCGCTTTTCATGAGAGAATTGATTTTTTGGACTGTAGAAAAATTATTCAAAATGTCAATTGGATTGTGCCTCATGTTGAATAACCACTTCATAAAGCCTCACTGTGACCAAAATTGCCAGTTTTACAGACTTTTCCTCCTACTCCGAAGATTCCATTTCGACCAATTTCGGGCAAGGAAATGACTCTAAACACACTTATTTTAGTTCAAAAAGTGATAATTCACATGCAATAGTCATTTACAGTCAAAATATTTTTTTTTTTAAAATGACCATTTCTGACCGTCTGGAAAAAGTTCGGAGGTCCGGGGTCACCGTTTTTCATCTGAAAGGTGATTTTTTGGACTGTAGAAAAATTAATTCAAAATGTCATTTGGATTGTGCCTCATTTTGAATAACTACTTTTTAGAGCCTCAATATGACAAAAATTGCTATTTTTACAGACTTTATCTCCTACTCAGAAGCTTCTATTTCGACCAACGTCAGGCATTAAAAAGACTCTCAACACACTTATTTAAGTTCCAAGAGTTCTAATTCACATGCAATAGTCATTTACAGTCAAAAGAGAAAACATCAAAACATTACCATTTCTGACTATCTGGAGACACGGATCATCGTTTTTCATCAGAAAATTAATTTTTGGGACTGGAGAAACATTGATTCAAAATGTCATTTGGATTGTGCCTCATGTTGAATAACTAGTTTTGAAAGCCTCAATGTGACCAAAATTGACATTTTTACAGACTTTTTCTCCTCCTCATTAGCTTCTATTTCTACGAATTTCAGGCATTAAAATGACTCTAAACACACCTATTTATGTTCCAAAAGTGAAAATTCACATGCAATAGTCATTTACAGGCAAAAAACGTAAACATTAAAAAATTTCCATTTCTGACAATCTGGAGAGAGTTCGACAGGTTACGGGTCATTGTTTTTCATCAGAAAATTGATTTGTTGAACTGTAGAAAAATTGATTCAAAATGTCATTTGGATTGTGCCTCATGTTGAATAACTACTTTTTAAAGCCTCAATGTGACCAAAATTGCAATTTTTACAGACTTTTTCTCCTACTCAGAAGCTTCTATTACGACCAATTTCAGGCATTAAAATGACTCTAAACACACTTCTTTTAGTTCCAAAAGTTATAATTCACATGCAATAGTCATTTACAGTCCAAAAATTAAAGATTAAAAAATTACCATTTCTAGACCATCTGGAGAAAGTTCGACAGGTCACGGATCATCGTTTTTCATCAGAAAATTGAATTTTTGGACTGTAGAAAAATTGATTCATAATGTCATTTGGATTGTTCCTCATCTTGAATAACTACTGTTTAAAATCTCAATGTGACCAACATTGCCATTTTTACAGACTTTTTCTCCTACTCAGAAGCTTCTTTTTCGATCTATTTCAGGCATTAAAATGACTCTAAACACACTTATTTTAGTTCCAAAAGTGACAATTCACATGCAATAGTCATTTACATTAAAAAAACTTAAACATTAAAAAATTTCCATTTCTGACAATCTGGAGAGAGTTCGACAGGTTACGGGTCATTGTTTTTCATCAGAAAATTTATTTTTTGTACTGTAGAAAAATTGATTCAAAATGTCATTTGGACTGTGCCTCATGTTGAATAACTACTTTTTAAAGCCTCAATGTGACCAAAATTGCAATTTTTACAGACTTTTTCTCCTACTCAGAAGCTTCTATTACGACCAATTTCAGGCATTAAAATGACTCTAAACACACTTATTTTAGTTCCAAAAGTGATAATTCACATGCGATAGTCATTTACAGTCAAAAAATCAAACATTAAAAAATTTCCATTTCTGACCATCTGGAGAAAGTTCGACAGGTCACGGGGTCATCGTTTTTCATCAGAAAATTAATTTTTGGACTGTAGAAAAATTGATTCAAAATGTCATTTGGATTGTACCTCATGTTGAATAAATACTTTTTAAAGCCTCAATGTGACCAACATTGCAATTTTTACAGACTTTTTCTCCTACTCAGAAGCTTCTATTACGACCAATTTCAGGCATTAAAATGACTCTAAACACACTTTTTTTAGTTCCAAAAGTGACAATTCACATGCAATAGTCATTTACATTAAAAAAACTTGAACATTATAAAATAACCATTTCTGACCATCTGGAGAAAGTTCGACAGGTCAAGGATCATCGTTTTTCATCAGAAAATTAATTTTTGGACTGTAGAAAAATTGATTCAAAATGTCATTTGGATTTTGCCTCATGTTGAATACCTACTTTTTAAAGCCTCAATGTGACCAACATTGCCATTTTTACAGACTTTTTCTCCTACTCAGAAGCTTCTATTTCGACCAATTTCAGGCATTAAAATGACTCTAAACACACTTATTTTAGTTCCAAAAGTTATCATTCCCATGCAATAGTCATTTACAGTCCAAAAATTAAACATTAAAAAATTACAATTTCTAGACCATCTGGAGAAAGTTCGACAGGTCACGGATCATCGTTTTTCATCAGAAAATTGATTTTTTGGACTGTAGAAAAATTGATTCATAACGTCATTTGGATTGTTCCTCATCTTGAATACCTACTTTTTAAAGCCTCAATGTGACCAACATTGCCATTTTTACAGACTTTTTCTCCTACTCAGAAGCTTCTTTTTCGATCTATTTCAGGCATTAAAATGACTCTAAACACACTTATTTTAGTTCCAAAAGTGACAATTCACATGCAATAGTCATTTACATTAAAAAAACTTGAACATTATAAAATAACCATTTCTTACCATCTGGAGAAAGTTCGACAGGTCAAGGATCATCGTTTTTCATCAGAAAACTGATTTTTTGGACTGTAGAAAAATTGATTCAAAATGTCATTTGGATTTTGCCTCATGTTGAATAACTACTTTCTAAAATCTCAATGTGACCAACATTGCCATTTTTAAAGACTTTTTCTCCTACTCAGAAGCCTCTTTTTCGAGAAATTTCGTGCCGGAAAATGACTCTAAACACACTTATTTTAGTTCCAAAAGTGATGAATCACATGCAATAGTAATTTACAGTCTACAGATTAAACTTTTAAAAATGACCATTTCTGACCATCTGGAGAAAGTTCGACAGGTCTGAAGTCATCGCTTTTCATGAGAGAATTGATTTTTTGGACTGTAGAAAAATTATTCAAAATGTCAATTGGATTGTGCCTCATGTTGAATAACCACTTCATAAAGCCTCACTGTGACCAAAATTGCCATTTTTACAGACTTTTCCTCCTACTCCGAAGATTCCATTTCGACCAATTTCGGGCAAGGAAATGACTCTAAACACACTTATTTTAGTTCAAAAAGTGATAATTCACATGCAATCGTCATTTACAGTCAAAAGAAAAAAAAAATGACCATTTCTGACCATCTGGAGAAAGTTCGGAGGTCCGGGGTCACCGTTTTTCATCTGAAAATTGATTTTTTGGACTGTAGAAAAAGTGATTAAAAATGTCATTTGGATTGTGCCTCATTTTGAATAACTACTTTTTAGAGCCTCAATATGACCAAAATTGCTATTTTTACAGACTTTATCTCCTACTCACAAGCTTCTATTTCGATCAATGTCAGGCATTAAAAAGACTCTCAACACACTTATTTTAATTCCAAGAGTTCTAATTCACATGCAATAGTCATTTACAGTCAAAAGAGAAAACATCAAAAAATTCCCATTTCTGACAATCTGGAGAAAGTTCGACAGGTTACGGGTCATCATTTTTCATCAGAAAATTAATTATTGGACTGTAGCAAAATTTAGTCAAAATGTCATTTGGATTGTTCCTCATCTTGAATACCTACTTTTTAAAGCCTCAATGTGACCAACATTGCCATTTTTACAGACTTTTTCTCCTACTCAGAAGCTTCTTTTTCGATCTATTTCAGGCATTAAAATGACTCTAAACACACTTATTTTAGTTCCAAAAGTGACAATTCACATGCAATAGTCATTTACATTAAAAAAACTTGAACATTATAAAATAACCATTTCTTACCATCTGGAGAAAGTTCGACAGGTCAAGGATCATCGTTTTTATCAGAAAACTGATTTTTTGGACTGTAGAAAAATTGATTCAAAATGTCATTTGGATTTTGCCTCATGTTGAATAACTACTTTCTAAAATCTCAATGTGACCAACATTGCCATTTTTAAAGACTTTTTGTCCTACTCAGAAGCCTCTTTTTCGAGAAATTTCGTGCCGGAAAATGACTCTAAACACACTTATTTTAGTTCCAAAAGTGATGAATCACATGCAATAGTAATTTACAGTCTACAGATTAAACTTTTAAAAATGACCATTTCTGACCATCTGGAGAAAGTTCGACAGGTCTGAAGTCATCGCTTTTCATGAGAGAATTGATTTTTTGGACTGTAGAAAAATTATTCAAAATGTCAATTGGATTGTGCCTCATGTTGAATAACCACTTCATAAAGCCTCACTGTGACCAAAATTGCCATTTTTACAGACTTTTCCTCCTACTCCGAAGATTCCATTTCGACCAATTTCGGGCAAGGAAATGACTCTAAACACACTTATTTTAGTTCAAAAAGTGATAATTCACATGCAATCGTCATTTACAGTCAAAAGAAAAAAAAAAATGACCATTTCTGACCATCTGGAGAAAGTTCGGAGGTCCGGGGTCACCGTTTTTCATCTGAAAATTGATTTTTTGGACTGTAGAAAAAGTGATTAAAAATGTCATTTGGATTGTGCCTCATTTTGAATAACTACTTTTTAGAGCCTCAATATGACCAAAATTGCTATTTTTACAGACTTTATCTCCTACTCACAAGCTTCTATTTCGATCAATGTCAGGCATTAAAAAGACTCTCAACACACTTATTTTAATTCCAAGAGTTCTAATTCACATTCAATAGTCATTTACAGTCAAAAGAGAAAACATCAAAAAATTCCCATTTCTGACAATCTGGAGAAAGTTCGACAGGTTACGGGTCATCATTTTTCATCAGAAAATTAATTATTGGACTGTAGCAAAATTTAGTCAAAATGTCATTTGGATTGTACCTCATGTTGAAAACCTACTTTTTAAAGCCTCAATGTGACCAACATTGCCATTTTTACAGACTTTTTCTCCTACTCAGAAGCTTCTATTACGACCAATTTCAGGCATTAAAATGACTCTAAACACACTTATTTTAGTTCCAAAAGTGATAATTCACATGCGATAGTCATTTACAGTCAAAAAATCAAACATTAAAAAATTTCCATTTCTGACCATCTGGAGAAAGTTCGACAGGTCACAGGGTCATCGTTTTTCATCAGAAAATTCATTATTGGACTGTAGAAAAATTGATTCAAAATGTCATTTGGATTGTACCTCATCTTGAATAACTACTTTTTAAAGCCTCAATGTGACCAACATTGCCATTTTTACAGACTTTTTCTCCTACTCAGAAGCTTCTATTTCGACCAATTTCAGGCATTAAAATGACTCTAAACACACTTCTTTTAGTTCCAAAAGTTATAATTCACATGCAATAGTCATTTACAGTCCAAAAATTAAAGATTAAAAAATTACCATTTCTAGACCATCTGGAGAAAGTTCGACAGGTCACGGATCATCGTTTTTCATCAGAAAATTGAATTTTTGGACTGTAGAAAAATTGATTCATAATGTCATTTGGATTGTTCCTCATCTTGAATAACTACTGTTTAAAATCTCAATGTGACCAACATTGCCATTTTTACAGACTTTTTCTCCTACTCAGAAGCTTCTTTTTCGATCTATTTCAGGCATTAAAATGACTCTAAACACACTTATTTTAGTTCCAAAAGTGACAATTCACATGCAATAGTCATTTACATTAAAAAAACTTAAACATTAAAAAATTTCCATTTCTGACAATCTGGAGAGAGTTCGACAGGTTACGGGTCATTGTTTTTCATCAGAAAATTTATTTTTTGTACTGTAGAAAAATTGATTCAAAATGTCATTTGGACTGTGCCTCATGTTGAATAACTACTTTTTAAAGCCTCAATGTGACCAAAATTGCAATTTTTACAGACTTTTTCTCCTACTCAGAAGCTTCTATTACGACCAATTTCAGGCATTAAAATGACTCTAAACACACTTATTTTAGTTCCAAAAGTGATAATTCACATGCGATAGTCATTTACAGTCAAAAAATCAAACATTAAAAAATTTCCATTTCTGACCATCTGGAGAAAGTTCGACAGGTCACGGGGTCATCGTTTTTCATCAGAAAATTAATTTTTGGACTGTAGAAAAATTGATTCAAAATGTCATTTGGATTGTACCTCATGTTGAATAAATACTTTTTAAAGCCTCAATGTGACCAACATTGCAATTTTTACAGACTTTTTCTCCTACTCAGAAGCTTCTATTAAGACCAATTTCAGGCATTAAAATGACTCTAAACACACTTTTTTTAGTTCCAAAAGTGACAATTCACATGCAATAGTCATTTACATTAAAAAAACTTGAACATTATAAAATAACCATTTCTGACCATCTGGAGAAAGTTCGACAGGTCAAGGATCATCGTTTTTCATCAGAAAATTAATTTTTGGACTGTAGAAAAATTGATTCAAAATGTCATTTGGATTTTGCCTCATGTTGAATACCTACTTTTTAAAGCCTCAATGTGACCAACATTGCCATTTTTACAGACTTTTTCTCCTACTCAGAAGCTTCTATTTCGACCAATTTCAGGCATTAAAATGACTCTAAACACACTTATTTTAGTTCCAAAAGTTATCATTCCCATGCAATAGTCATTTACAGTCCAAAAATTAAACATTAAAAAATTACAATTTCTAGACCATCTGGAGAAAGTTCGACAGGTCACGGATCATCGTTTTTCATCAGAAAATTGATTTTTTGGACTGTAGAAAAATTGATTCATAACGTCATTTGGATTGTTCCTCATCTTGAATACCTACTTTTTAAAGCCTCAATGTGACCAACATTGCCATTTTTACAGACTTTTTCTCCTACTCAGAAGCTTCTTTTTCGATCTATTTCAGGCATTAAAATGACTCTAAACACACTTATTTTAGTTCCAAAAGTGACAATTCACATGCAATAGTCATTTACATTAAAAAAACTTGAACATTATAAAATAACCATTTCTTACCATCTGGAGAAAGTTCGACAGGTCAAGGATCATCGTTTTTCATCAGAAAACTGATTTTTTGGACTGTAGAAAAATTGATTCAAAATGTCATTTGGATTTTGCCTCATGTTGAATAACTACTTTCTAAAATCTCAATGTGACCAACATTGCCATTTTTAAAGACTTTTTCTCCTACTCAGAAGCCTCTTTTTCGAGAAATTTCGTGCCGGAAAATGACTCTAAACACACTTATTTTAGTTCCAAAAGTGATGAATCACATGCAATAGTAATTTACAGTCTACAGATTAAACTTTTAAAAATGACCATTTCTGACCATCTGGAGAAAGTTCGACAGGTCTGAAGTCATCGCTTTTCATGAGAGAATTGATTTTTTGGACTGTAGAAAAATTATTCAAAATGTCAATTGGATTGTGCCTCATGTTGAATAACCACTTCATAAAGCCTCACTGTGACCAAAATTGCCATTTTTACAGACTTTTCCTCCTACTCCGAAGATTCCATTTCGACCAATTTCGGGCAAGGAAATGACTCTAAACACACTTATTTTAGTTCAAAAAGTGATAATTCACATGCAATCGTCATTTACAGTCAAAAGAAAAAACAAATGACCATTTCTGACCATCTGGAGAAAGTTCGGAGGTCCGGGGGCACCGTTTTTCATCTGAAAATTGATTTTTTGGACTGTAGAAAAAGTGATTAAAAATGTCATTTGGATTGTGCCTCATTTTGAATAACTACTTTTTAGAGCCTCAATATGACCAAAATTGCTATTTTTACAGACTTTATCTCCTACTCACAAGCTTCTATTTCGACCAATGTCAGGCATTAAAAAGACTCTCAACACACTTATTTTAGTTCCAAGAGTTCTAATTCACATGCAATAGTCATTTACAGTCAAAAGAGAAAACATCAAAAAATTCCCATTTCTGACAATCTGGAGAAAGTTCGACAGGTTACGGGTCATCATTTTTCATCAGAAAATTAATTATTGGACTGTAGCAAAATTTAGTCAAAATGTCATTTGGATTGTACCTCATGTTGAAAACCTACTTTTTAAAGCCTCAATGTGACCAACATTGCCATTTTTACAGACTTTTTCTCCTACTCAGAAGCTTCTATTACGACCAATTTCAGGCATTAAAATTACTCTAAACACACTTATTTTAGTTCCAAAAGTGATAATTCACATGCGATAGTCATTTACAGTCAAAAAATCAAACATTAAAAAATTTCCATTTCTGACCATCTGGAGAAAGTTCGACAGGTCACAGGGTCATCGTTTTTCATCAGAAAATTCATTATTGGACTGTAGAAAAATTGATTCAAAATGTCATTTGGATTGTACCTCATCTTGAATAACTACTTTTTAAAGCCTCAATGTGACCAACATTGCCATTTTTACAGACTTTTTCTCCTACTCAGAAGCTTCTATTTCGACCAATTTCAGGCATTAAAATGACTCTAAACACACTTCTTTTAGTTCCAAAAGTTATAATTCACATGCAATAGTCATTTACAGTCCAAAAATTAAAGATTAAAAAATTACCATTTCTAGACCATCTGGAGAAAGTATGACAGGTCACGGATCATCGTTTTTCATCAGAAAATTGAATTTTTGGACTGTAGAAAAATTGATTCATAATGTCATTTGGATTGTTCCTCATCTTGAATAACTACTGTTTAAAATCTCAATGTGACCAACATTGCCATTTTTACAGACTTTTTCTCCTACTCAGAAGCTTCTTTTTCGATCTATTTCAGGCATTAAAATGACTCTAAACACACTTATTTTAGTTCCAAAAGTGACAATTCACATGCAATAGTCATTTACATTCAAAAAACTTAAACATTAAAAAATAACCATTTCTGACCATCTGGAGAAAGTTCGACAGGTCAAGGATCATCGTTTTTCAACAGACTGTAGAAAAATTGATTCAAAATGTCATTTGGATTTTGCCTCATGTTGAATAACTACTTTCTAAAATCTCAATGTGACCAACATTGCCATTTTTAAAGACTTTTTCTCCTACTCAGAAGCCTCTTTTTCGAGAAATTTCGTGCCGGAAAATGACTCTAAACACACTTATTTTAGTTCCAAAAGTGATGAATCACATGCAATAGTAATTTACAGTCTACAGATTAAACTTTTAAAAATAACAATTTCTGACCATCTGGAGAAAGTTCGACAGGTCTGAAGTCATCGCTTTTCATGAGAGAATTGATTTTTTGGACTGTAGAAAAATTATTCAAAATGTCAATTGGATTGTGCCTCATGTTGAATAACCACTTCATAAAGCCTCACTGTGACCAAAATTGCCATTTTTACAGACTTTTCCTCCTACTCCGAAGATTCCATTTCGACCAATTTCGGGCAAGGAAATGACTCTAAACACACTTATTTTAGTTCAAAAAGTGATAATTCACATGCAATAGTCATTTACAGTCAAAATAATTTTTTTTTTAAAATGACCATTTCTGACCGTCTGGAAAAAGTTCGGAGGTCCGGGGTCACCGTTTTTCATCTGAAAGGTGATTTTTTGGACTGTAGAAAAATTAATTCAAAATGTCATTTGGATTGTGCCTCATTTTGAATAACTACTTTTTAGAGCCTCAATATGACAAAAATTGCTATTTTTACAGACTTTATCTCCTACTCAGAAGCTTCTATTTCGACCAACGTCAGGCATTAAAAAGACTCTCAACACACTTATTTAAGTTCCAAGAGTTCTAATTCACATGCAATAGTCATTTACAGTCAAAAGAGAAAACATCAAAACATTACCATTTCTGACTATCTGGAGACACGGATCATCGTTTTTCATCAGAAAATTAATTTTTGGGACTGGAGAAACATTGATTCAAAATGTCATTTGGATTGTGCCTCATGTTGAATAACTAGTTTTGAAAGCCTCAATGTGACCAAAATTGACATTTTTACAGACTTTTTCTCCTCCTCATTAGCTTCTATTTCTACGAATTTCAGGCATTAAAATGACTCTAAACACACCTATTTATGTTCCAAAAGTGAAAATTCACATGCAATAGTCATTTACAGGCAAAAAACGTAAACATTAAAAAATTTCCATTTCTGACAATCTGGAGAGAGTTCGACAGGTTACGGGTCATTGTTTTTCATCAGAAAATTGATTTGTTGAACTGTAGAAAAATTGATTCAAAATGTCATTTGGATTGTGCCTCATGTTGAATAACTACTTTTTAAAGCCTCAATGTGACCAAAATTGCAATTTTTACAGACTTTTTCTCCTACTCAGAAGCTTCTATTACGACCAATTTCAGGCATTAAAATGACTCTAAACACACTTCTTTTAGTTCCAAAAGTTATAATTCACATGCAATAGTCATTTACAGTCCAAAAATTAAAGATTAAAAAATTACCATTTCTAGACCATCTGGAGAAAGTTCGACAGGTCACGGATCATCGTTTTTCATCAGAAAATTGAATTTTTGGACTGTAGAAAAATTGATTCATAATGTCATTTGGATTGTTCCTCATCTTGAATAACTACTGTTTAAAATCTCAATGTGACCAACATTGCCATTTTTACAGACTTTTTCTCCTACTCAGAAGCTTCTTTTTCGATCTATTTCAGGCATTAAAATGACTCTAAACACACTTATTTTAGTTCCAAAAGTGACAATTCACATGCAATAGTCATTTACATTAAAAAAACTTAAACATTAAAAAATTTCCATTTCTGACAATCTGGAGAGAGTTCGACAGGTTACGGGTCATTGTTTTTCATCAGAAAATTTATTTTTTGTACTGTAGAAAAATTGATTCAAAATGTCATTTGGACTGTGCCTCATGTTGAATAACTACTTTTTAAAGCCTCAATGTGACCAAAATTGCAATTTTTACAGACTTTTTCTCCTACTCAGAAGCTTCTATTACGACCAATTTCAGGCATTAAAATGACTCTAAACACACTTATTTTAGTTCCAAAAGTGATAATTCACATGCGATAGTCATTTACAGTCAAAAAATCAAACATTAAAAAATTTCCATTTCTGACCATCTGGAGAAAGTTCGACAGGTCACGGGGTCATCGTTTTTCATCAGAAAATTAATTTTTGGACTGTAGAAAAATTGATTCAAAATGTCATTTGGATTGTACCTCATGTTGAATAAATACTTTTTAAAGCCTCAATGTGACCAACATTGCAATTTTTACAGACTTTTTCTCCTACTCAGAAGCTTCTATTACGACCAATTTCAGGCATTAAAATGACTCTAAACACACTTTTTTTAGTTCCAAAAGTGACAATTCACATGCAATAGTCATTTACATTAAAAAAACTTGAACATTATAAAATAACCATTTCTGACCATCTGGAGAAAGTTCGACAGGTCAAGGATCATCGTTTTTCATCAGAAAATTAATTTTTGGACTGTAGAAAAATTGATTCAAAATGTCATTTGGATTTTGCCTCATGTTGAATACCTACTTTTTAAAGCCTCAATGTGACCAACATTGCCATTTTTACAGACTTTTTCTCCTACTCAGAAGCTTCTATTTCGACCAATTTCAGGCATTAAAATGACTCTAAACACACTTATTTTAGTTCCAAAAGTTATCATTCCCATGCAATAGTCATTTACAGTCCAAAAATTAAACATTAAAAAATTACAATTTCTAGACCATCTGGAGAAAGTTCGACAGGTCACGGATCATCGTTTTTCATCAGAAAATTGATTTTTTGGACTGTAGAAAAATTGATTCATAACGTCATTTGGATTGTTCCTCATCTTGAATACCTACTTTTTAAAGCCTCAATGTGACCAACATTGCCATTTTTACAGACTTTTTCTCCTACTCAGAAGCTTCTTTTTCGATCTATTTCAGGCATTAAAATGACTCTAAACACACTTATTTTAGTTCCAAAAGTGACAATTCACATGCAATAGTCATTTACATTAAAAAAACTTGAACATTATAAAATAACCATTTCTTACCATCTGGAGAAAGTTCGACAGGTCAAGGATCATCGTTTTTCATCAGAAAACTGATTTTTTGGACTGTAGAAAAATTGATTCAAAATGTCATTTGGATTTTGCCTCATGTTGAATAACTACTTTCTAAAATCTCAATGTGACCAACATTGCCATTTTTAAAGACTTTTTCTCCTACTCAGAAGCCTCTTTTTCGAGAAATTTCGTGCCGGAAAATGACTCTAAACACACTTATTTTAGTTCCAAAAGTGATGAATCACATGCAATAGTAATTTACAGTCTACAGATTAAACTTTTAAAAATGACCATTTCTGACCATCTGGAGAAAGTTCGACAGGTCTGAAGTCATCGCTTTTCATGAGAGAATTGATTTTTTGGACTGTAGAAAAATTATTCAAAATGTCAATTGGATTGTGCCTCATGTTGAATAACCACTTCATAAAGCCTCACTGTGACCAAAATTGCCATTTTTACAGACTTTTCCTCCTACTCCGAAGATTCCATTTCGACCAATTTCGGGCAAGGAAATGACTCTAAACACACTTATTTTAGTTCAAAAAGTGATAATTCACATGCAATCGTCATTTACAGTCAAAAGAAAAAAAAAATGACCATTTCTGACCATCTGGAGAAAGTTCGGAGGTCCGGGGTCACCGTTTTTCATCTGAAAATTGATTTTTTGGACTGTAGAAAAAGTGATTAAAAATGTCATTTGGATTGTGCCTCATTTTGAATAACTACTTTTTAGAGCCTCAATATGACCAAAATTGCTATTTTTACAGACTTTATCTCCTACTCACAAGCTTCTATTTCGATCAATGTCAGGCATTAAAAAGACTCTCAACACACTTATTTTAATTCCAAGAGTTCTAATTCACATGCAATAGTCATTTACAGTCAAAAGAGAAAACATCAAAAAATTCCCATTTCTGACAATCTGGAGAAAGTTCGACAGGTTACGGGTCATCATTTTTCATCAGAAAATTAATTATTGGACTGTAGCAAAATTTAGTCAAAATGTCATTTGGATTGTTCCTCATCTTGAATACCTACTTTTTAAAGCCTCAATGTGACCAACATTGCCATTTTTACAGACTTTTTCTCCTACTCAGAAGCTTCTTTTTCGATCTATTTCAGGCATTAAAATGACTCTAAACACACTTATTTTAGTTCCAAAAGTGACAATTCACATGCAATAGTCATTTACATTAAAAAAACTTGAACATTATAAAATAACCATTTCTTACCATCTGGAGAAAGTTCGACAGGTCAAGGATCATCGTTTTTCATCAGAAAACTGATTTTTTGGACTGTAGAAAAATTGATTCAAAATGTCATTTGGATTTTGCCTCATGTTGAATAACTACTTTCTAAAATCTCAATGTGACCAACATTGCCATTTTTAAAGACTTTTTCTCCTACTCAGAAGCCTCTTTTTCGAGAAATTTTGTGCCGGAAAATGACTCTAAACACACTTATTTTAGTTCCAAAAGTGATGAATCACATGCAATAGTAATTTACAGTCTACAGATTAAACTTTTAAAAATGACCATTTCTGACCATCTGGAGAAAGTTCGACAGGTCTGAAGTCATCGCTTTTCATGAGAGAATTGATTTTTTGGACTGTAGAAAAATTATTCAAAATGTCAATTGGATTGTGCCTCATGTTGAATAACCACTTCATAAAGCCTCACTGTGACCAAAATTGCCATTTTTACAGACTTTTCCTCCTACTCCGAAGATTCCATTTCGACCAATTTCGGGCAAGGAAATGACTCTAAACACACTTATTTTAGTTCAAAAAGTGATAATTCACATGCAATCGTCATTTACAGTCAAAAGAAAAAAAAAAATGACCATTTCTGACCATCTGGAGAAAGTTCGGAGGTCCGGGGTCACCGTTTTTCATCTGAAAATTGATTTTTTGGACTGTAGAAAAAGTGATTAAAAATGTCATTTGGATTGTGCCTCATTTTGAATAACTACTTTTTAGAGCCTCAATATGACCAAAATTGCTATTTTTACAGACTTTATCTCCTACTCACAAGCTTCTATTTCGATCAATGTCAGGCATTAAAAAGACTCTCAACACACTTATTTTAATTCCAAGAGTTCTAATTCACATGCAATAGTCATTTACAGTCAAAAGAGAAAACATCAAAAAATTCCCATTTCTGACAATCTGGAGAAAGTTCGACAGGTTACGGGTCATCATTTTTCATCAGAAAATTAATTATTGGACTGTAGCAAAATTTAGTCAAAATGTCATTTGGATTGTACCTCATGTTGAAAACCTTCTTTTTAAAGCCTCAATGTGACCAACATTGCCATTTTTACAGACTTTTTCTCCTACTCAGAAGCTTCTATTACGACCAATTTCAGGCATTAAAATGACTCTAAACACACTTATTTTAGTTCCAAAAGTGATAATTCACATGCGATAGTCATTTACAGTCAAAAAATCAAACATTAAAAAATTTCCATTTCTGACCATCTGGAGAAAGTTCGACAGGTCACAGGGTCATCGTTTTTCATCAGAAAATTCATTATTGGACTGTAGAAAAATTGATTCAAAATGTCATTTGGATTGTACCTCATCTTGAATAACTACTTTTTAAAGCCTCAATGTGACCAACATTGCCATTTTTACAGACTTTTTCTCCTACTCAGAAGCTTCTATTTCGACCAATTTCAGGCATTAAAATGACTCTAAACACACTTCTTTTAGTTCCAAAAGTTATAATTCACATGCAATAGTCATTTACAGTCCAAAAATTAAAGATTAAAAAATTACCATTTCTAGACCATCTGGAGAAAGTTCGACAGGTCACGGATCATCGTTTTTCATCAGAAAATTGAATTTTTGGACTGTAGAAAAATTGATTCATAATGTCATTTGGATTGTTCCTCATCTTGAATAACTACTGTTTAAAATCTCAATGTGACCAACATTGCCATTTTTACAGACTTTTTCTCCTACTCAGAAGCTTCTTTTTCGATCTATTTCAGGCATTAAAATGACTCTAAACACACTTATTTTAGTTCCAAAAGTGACAATTCACATGCAATAGTCATTTACATTAAAAAAACTTAAACATTAAAAAATAACCATTTCTGACCATCTGGAGAAAGTTCGACAGGTCAAGGATCATCGTTTTTCAACAGACTGTAGAAAAATTGATTCAAAATGTCATTTGGATTTTGCCTCATGTTGAATAACTACTTTCTAAAATCTCAATGTGACCAACATTGCCATTTTTAAAGACTTTTTCTCCTACTCAGAAGCCTCTTTTTCGAGAAATTTCGTGCCGGAAAATGACTCTAAACACACTTATTTTAGTTCCAAAAGTGATGAATCACATGCAATAGTAATTTACAGTCTACAGATTAAACTTTTAAAAATAACAATTTCTGACCATCTGGAGAAAGTTCGACAGGTCTGAAGTCATCGCTTTTCATGAGAGAATTGATTTTTTGGACTGTAGAAAAATTATTCAAAATGTCAATTGGATTGTGCCTCATGTTGAATAACCACTTCATAAAGCCTCACTGTGACCAAAATTGCCATTTTTACAGACTTTTCCTCCTACTCCGAAGATTCCATTTCGACCAATTTCGGGCAAGGAAATGACTCTAAACACACTTATTTTAGTTCAAAAAGTGATAATTCACATGCAATAGTCATTTACAGTCAAAATAATTTTTTTTTTTTAAAATGACCATTTCTGACCGTCTGGAAAAAGTTCGGAGGTCCGGGGTCTCCGTTTTTCATCTGAAAGGTGATTTTTTGGACTGTAGAAAAATTAATTCAAAATGTCATTTGGATTGTGCCTCATTTTGAATAACTACTTTTTAGAGCCTCAATATGACAAAAATTGCTATTTTTACAGACTTTATCTCCTACTCAGAAGCTTCTATTTCGACCAACGTCAGGCATTAAAAAGACTCTCAACACACTTATTTAAGTTCCAAGAGTTCTAATTCACATGCAATAGTCATTTACAGTCAAAAGAGAAAACATCAAAACATTACCATTTCTGACTATCTGGAGACACGGATCATCGTTTTTCATCAGAAAATTAATTTTTGGGACTGGAGAAACATTGATTCAAAATGTCATTTGGATTGTGCCTCATGTTGAATAACTAGTTTTGAAAGCCTCAATGTGACCAAAATTGACATTTTTACAGACTTTTTCTCCTCCTCATTAGCTTCTATTTCTACGAATTTCAGGCATTAAAATGACTCTAAACACACCTATTTATGTTCCAAAAGTGAAAATTCACATGCAATAGTCATTTACAGGCAAAAAACGTAAACATTAAAAAATTTCCATTTCTGACAATCTGGAGAGAGTTCGACAGGTTACGGGTCATTGTTTTTCATCAGAAAATTGATTTGTTGAACTGTAGAAAAATTGATTCAAAATGTCATTTGGATTGTGCCTCATGTTGAATAACTACTTTTTAAAGCCTCAATGTGACCAAAATTGCAATTTTTACAGACTTTTTCTCCTACTCAGAAGCTTCTATTACGACCAATTTCAGGCATTAAAATGACTCTAAACACACTTATTTTAGTTCCAAAAGTGATAATTCACATGCGATAGTCATTTACAGTCAAAAAATCAAACATTAAAAAATTTCCATTTCTGACCATCTGGAGAAAGTTCGACAGGTCACGGGGTCATCGTTTTTCATCAGAAAATTAATTTTTGGACTGTAGAAAAATTGATTCAAAATGTCATTTGGATTGTACCTCATGTTGAATAACTACTTTTTAAAGCCTCAATGTGACCAACATTGCAATTTTTACAGACTTTTTCTCCTACTCAGAAGCTTCTATTACGACCAATTTCAGGCATTAAAATGACTCTAAACACACTTTTTTTAGTTCCAAAAGTGACAATTCACATGCAATAGTCATTTACATTAAAAAAACTTGAACATTATAAAATAACCATTTCTGACCATCTGGAGAAAGTTCGACAGGTCAAGGATCATCGTTTTTCATCAGAAAATTAATTTTTGGACTGTAGAAAAATTGATTCAAAATGTCATTTGGATTTTGCCTCATGTTGAATACCTACTTTTTAAAGCCTCAATGTGACCAACATTGCCATTTTTACAGACTTTTTCTCCCACTCAGAAGCTTCTATTTCGACCAATTTCAGGCATTAAAATGACTCTAAACACACTTATTTTAGTTCCAAAAGTTATCATTCCCATGCAATAGTCATTTACAGTCCAAAAATTAAACATTAAAAAATTACAATTTCTAGACCATCTGGAGAAAGTTCGACAGGTCACGGATCATCGTTTTTCATCAGAAAATTGATTTTTTGGACTGTAGAAAAATTGATTCATAACGTCATTTGGATTGTTCCTCATCTTGAATACCTACTTTTTAAAGCCTCAATGTGACCAACATTGCCATTTTTACAGACTTTTTCTCCTACTCAGAAGCTTCTTTTTCGATCTATTTCAGGCATTAAAATGACTCTAAACACACTTATTTTAGTTCCAAAAGTGACAATTCACATGCAATAGTCATTTACATTAAAAAAACTTGAACATTATAAAATAACCATTTCTTACCATCTGGAGAAAGTTCGACAGGTCAAGGATCATCGTTTTTCATCAGAAAACTGATTTTTTGGACTGTAGAAAAATTGATTCAAAATGTCATTTGGATTTTGCCTCATGTTGAATAACTACTTTCTAAAATCTCAATGTGACCAACATTGCCATTTTTAAAGACTTTTTCTCCTACTCAGAAGCCTCCTTTTCGAGAAATTTCGTGCCGGAAAATGACTCTAAACACACTTATTTTAGTTCCAAAAGTGATGAATCACATGCAATAGTAATTTACAGTCTACAGATTAAACTTTTAAAAATGACCATTTCTGACCATCTGGAGAAAGTTCGACAGGTCTGAAGTCATCGCTTTTCATGAGAGAATTGATTTTTTGGACTGTAGAAAAATTATTCAAAATGTCAATTGGATTGTGCCTCATGTTGAATAACCACTTCATAAAGCCTCACTGTGACCAAAATTGCCATTTTTACAGACTTTTCCTCCTACTCCGAAGATTCCATTTCGACCAATTTCGGGCAAGGAAATGACTCTAAACACACTTATTTTAGTTCAAAAAGTGATAATTCACATGCAATCGTCATTTACAGTCAAAAGAAAAAAAAAAATGACCATTTCTGACCATCTGGAGAAAGTTCGGAGGTCCGGGGTCACCGTTTTTCATCTGAAAATTGATTTTTTGGACTGTAGAAAAAGTGATTAAAAATGTCATTTGGATTGTGCCTCATTTTGAATAACTACTTTTTAGAGCCTCAATATGACCAAAATTGCTATTTTTACAGACTTTATCTCCTACTCACAAGCTTCTATTTCGATCAATGTCAGGCATTAAAAAGACTCTCAACACACTTATTTTAATTCCAAGAGTTCTAATTCACATGCAATAGTCATTTACAGTCAAAAGAGAAAACATCAAAAAATTCCCATTTCTGACAATCTGGAGAAAGTTCGACAGGTTACGGGTCATCATTTTTCATCAGAAAATTAATTATTGGACTGTAGCAAAATTTAGTCAAAATGTCATTTGGATTGTACCTCATGTTGAAAACCTACTTTTTAAAGCCTCAATGTGACCAACATTGCCATTTTTACAGACTTTTTCTCCTACTCAGAAGCTTCTATTACGACCAATTTCAGGCATTAAAATGACTCTAAACACACTTATTTTAGTTCCAAAAGTGATAATTCACATGCGATAGTCATTTACAGTCAAAAAATCAAACATTAAAAAATTTCCATTTCTGACCATCTGGAGAAAGTTCGACAGGTCACAGGGTCATCGTTTTTCATCAGAAAATTCATTATTGGACTGTAGAAAAATTGATTCAAAATGTCATTTGGATTGTACCTCATCTTGAATAACTACTTTTTAAAGCCTCAATGTGACCAACATTGCCATTTTTACAGACTTTTTCTCCTACTCAGAAGCTTCTATTTCGACCAATTTCAGGCATTAAAATGACTCTAAACACACTTCTTTTAGTTCCAAAAGTTATAATTCACATGCAATAGTCATTTACAGTCCAAAAATTAAAGATTAAAAAATTACCATTTCTAGACCATCTGGAGAAAGTTCGACAGGTCACGGATCATCGTTTTTCATCAGAAAATTGAATTTTTGGACTGTAGAAAAATTGATTCATAATGTCATTTGGATTGTTCCTCATCTTGAATAACTACTGTTTAAAATCTCAATGTGACCAACATTGCCATTTTTACAGACTTTTTCTCCTACTCAGAAGCTTCTTTTTCGATCTATTTCAGGCATTAAAATGACTCTAAACACACTTATTATAGTTCCAAAAGTGACAATTCACATGCAATAGTCATTTACATTAAAAAAACTTAAACAGTAAAAAATTTCCATTTCTGACAATCTGGAGAGAGTTCGACAGGTTACGGGTCATTGTTTTTCATCAGAAAATTTATTTTTTGTACTGTAGAAAAATTGATTCAAAATGTCATTTGGACTGTGCCTCATGTTGAATAACTACTTTTTAAAGCCTCAATGTGACCAAAATTGCAATTTTTACAGACTTTTTCTCCTACTCAGAAGCTTCTATTACGACCAATTTCAGGCATTAAAATGACTCTAAACACACTTATTTTAGTTCCAAAAGTGATAATTCACATGCGATAGTCATTTACAGTCAAAAAATCAAACATTAAAAAATTTCCATTTCTGACCATCTGGAGAAAGTTCGACAGGTCACGGGGTCATCGTTTTTCATCAGAAAATTAATTTTTGGACTGTAGAAAAATTGATTCAAAATGTCATTTGGATTGTACCTCATGTTGAATAAATACTTTTTAAAGCTTAATGTGACCAACATTGCAATTTTTACAGACTTTTTCTCCTACTCAGAAGCTTCTATTACGACCAATTTCAGGCATTAAAATGACTCTAAACACACTTTTTTTAGTTCCAAAAGTGACAATTCACATGCAATAGTCATTTACATTAAAAAAACTTGAACATTATAAAATAACCATTTCTGACCATCTGGAGAAAGTTCGACAGGTCAAGGATCATCGTTTTTCATCAGAAAATTAATTTTTGGACTGTAGAAAAATTGATTCAAAATGTCATTTGGATTTTGCCTCATGTTGAATACCTACTTTTTAAAGCCTCAATGTGACCAACATTGCCATTTTTACAGACTTTTTCTCCTACTCAGAAGCTTCTATTTCGACCAATTTCAGGCATTAAAATGACTCTAAACACACTTATTTTAGTTCCAAAAGTGACAATTCACATGCAATAGTCATTTACATTCAAAAAACTTAAACATTAAAAAATAACCATTTCTGACCATCTGGAGAAAGTTCGACAGGTCAAGGATCATCGTTTTTCAACAGACTGTAGAAAAATTGATTCAAAATGTCATTTGGATTTTGCCTCATGTTGAATAACTACTTTCTAAAATCTCAATGTGACCAACATTGCCATTTTTAAAGACTTTTTCTCCTACTCAGAAGCCTCTTTTTCGAGAAATTTCGTGCCGGAAAATGACTCTAAACACACTTATTTTAGTTCCAAAAGTGATGAATCACATGCAATAGTAATTTACAGTCTACAGATTAAACTTTTAAAAATAACAATTTCTGACCATCTGGAGAAAGTTCGACAGGTCTGAAGTCATCGCTTTTCATGAGAGAATTGATTTTTTGGACTGTAGAAAAATTATTCAAAATGTCAATTGGATTGTGCCTCATGTTGAATAACCACTTCATAAAGCCTCACTGTGACCAAAATTGCCATTTTTACAGACTTTTCCTCCTACTCCGAAGATTCCATTTCGACCAATTTCGGGCAAGGAAATGACTCTAAACACACTTATTTTAGTTCAAAAAGTGATAATTCACATGCAATAGTCATTTACAGTCAAAATAATTTATTTTTTTAAAATGACCATTTCTGACCGTCTGGAAAAAGTTCGGAGGTCCGGGGTCACCGTTTTTCATCTGAAAGGTGATTTTTTGGACTGTAGAAAAATTAATTCAAAATGTCATTTGGATTGTGCCTCATTTTGAATAACTACTTTTTAGAGCCTCAATATGACAAAAATTGCTATTTTTACAGACTTTATCTCCTACTCAGAAGCTTCTATTTCGACCAACGTCAGGCATTAAAAAGACTCTCAACACACTTATTTAAGTTCCAAGAGTTCTAATTCACATGCAATAGTCATTTACAGTCAAAAGAGAAAACATCAAAACATTACCATTTCTGACTATCTGGAGACACGGATCATCGTTTTTCATCAGAAAATTAATTTTTGGGACTGGAGAAACATTGATTCAAAATGTCATTTGGATTGTGCCTCATGTTGAATAACTAGTTTTGAAAGCCTCAATGTGACCAAAATTGACATTTTTACAGACTTTTTCTCCTCCTCATTAGCTTCTATTTCTACGAATTTCAGGCATTAAAATGACTCTAAACACACCTATTTATGTTCCAAAAGTGAAAATTCACATGCAATAGTCATTTACAGGCAAAACACGTAAACATTAAAAAATTTCCATTTCTGACAATCTGGAGAGAGTTCGACAGGTTACGGGTCATTGTTTTTCATCAGAAAATTGATTTGTTGAACTGTAGAAAAATTGATTCAAAATGTCATTTGGATTGTGCCTCATGTTGAATAACTACTTTTTAAAGCCTCAATGTGACCAAAATTGCAATTTTTACAGACTTTTTCTCCTACTCAGAAGCTTCTATTACGACCAATTTCAGGCATTAAAATGACTCTAAACACACTTATTTTAGTTCCAAAAGTGATAATTCACATGCGATAGTCATTTACAGTCAAAAAATCAAACATTAAAAAAATTCCATTTCTGACCATCTGGAGAAAGTTCGACAGGTCACGGGGTCATCGTTTTTCATCAGAAAATTAATTTTTGGACTGTAGAAAAATTGATTCAAAATGTCATTTGGATTGTACCTCATGTTGAATAACTACTTTTTAAAGCCTCAATGTGACCAACATTGCAATTTTTACAGACTTTTTCTCCTACTCAGAAGCTTCTATTACGACCAATTTCAGGCATTAAAATGACTCTAAACACACTTTTTTTAGTTCCAAAAGTGACAATTCACATGCAATAGTCATTTACATTAAAAAAACTTGAACATTATAAAATAACCATTTCTGACCATCTGGAGAAAGTTCGACAGGTCAAGGATCATCGTTTTTCATCAGAAAATTAATTTTTGGACTGTAGAAAAATTGATTCAAAATGTCATTTGGATTTTGCCTCATGTTGAATACCTACTTTTTAAAGCCTCAATGTGACCAACATTGCCATTTTTACAGACTTTTTCTCCTACTCAGAAGCTTCTATTTCGACCAATTTCAGGCATTAAAATGACTCTAAACACACTTATTTTAGTTCCAAAAGTTATCATTCCCATGCAATAGTCATTTACAGTGCAAAAATTAAACATTAAAAAATTACAATTTCTAGACCATCTGGAGAAAGTTCGACAGGTCACGGATCATCGTTTTTCATCAGAAAATAGATTTTTTGGACTGTAGAAAAATTGATTCATAACGTCATTTGGATTGTTCCTCATCTTGAATACCTACTTTTTAAAGCCTCAATGTGACCAACATTGCCATTTTTACAGACTTTTTCTCCTACTCAGAAGCTTCTTTTTCGATCTATTTCAGGCATTAAAATGACTCTAAACACACTTATTTTAGTTCCAAAAGTGACAATTCACATGCAATAGTCATTTACATTAAAAAAACTTGAACATTATAAAATAACCATTTCTTACCATCTGGAGAAAGTTCGACAGGTCAAGGATCATCGTTTTTCATCAGAAAACTGATTTTTTGGACTGTAGAAAAATTGATTCAAAATGTCATTTGGATTTTGCCTCATGTTGAATAACTACTTTTTAAAATCTCAATGTGACCAACATTGCCATTTTTAAAGACTTTTTCTCCTACTCAGAAGCCTCTTTTTCGAGAAATTTCGTGCCGGAAAATGACTCTAAACACACTTATTTTAGTTCCAAAAGTGATGAATCACATGCAATAGTAATTTACAGTCTACAGATTAAACTTTTAAAAATGACCATTTCTGACCATCTGGAGAAAGTTCGACAGGTCTGAAGTCATCGCTTTTCATGAGAGAATTGATTTTTTGGACTGTAGAAAAATTATTCAAAATGTCAATTGGATTGTGCCTCATGTTGAATAACCACTTCATAAAGCCTCACTGTGACCAAAATTGCCATTTTTACAGACTTTTCCTCCTACTCCGAAGATTCCATTTCGACCAATTTCGGGCAAGGAAATGACTCTAAACACACTTATTTTAGTTCAAAAAGTGATAATTCACATGCAATCGTCATTTACAGTCAAAAGAAAAAAAAAATGACCATTTCTGACCATCTGGAGAAAGTTCGGAGGTCCGGGGTCACCGTTTTTCATCTGAAAATTGATTTTTTGGACTGTAGAAAAAGTGATTAAAAATGTCATTTGGATTGTGCCTCATTTTGAATAACTACTTTTTAGAGCCTCAATATGACCAAAATTGCTATTTTTACAGACTTTATCTCCTACTCACAAGCTTCTATTTCGATCAATGTCAGGCATTAAAAAGACTCTCAACACACTTATTTTAATTCCAAGAGTTCTAATTCACATGCAATAGTCATTTACAGTCAAAAGAGAAAACATCAAAAAATTCCCATTTCTGACAATCTGGAGAAAGTTCGACAGGTTACGGGTCATCATTTTTCATCAGAAAATTAATTATTGGACTGTAGCAAAATTTAGTCAAAATGTCATTTGGATTGTTCCTCATCTTGAATACCTACTTTTTAAAGCCTCAATGTGACCAACATTGCCATTTTTACAGACTTTTTCTCCTACTCAGAAGCTTCTTTTTCGATCTATTTCAGGCATTAAAATGACTCTAAACACACTTATTTTAGTTCCAAAAGTGACAATTCACATGCAATAGTCATTTACATTAAAAAAACTTGAACATTATAAAATAACCATTTCTTACCATCTGGAGAAAGTTCGACAGGTCAAGGATCATCGTTTTTCATCAGAAAACTGATTTTTTGGACTGTAGAAAAATTGATTCAAAATGTCATTTGGATTTTGCCTCATGTTGAATAACTACTTTCTAAAATCTCAATGTGACCAACATTGCCATTTTTAAAGACTTTTTCTCCTACTCAGAAGCCTCTTTTTCGAGAAATTTCGTGCCGGAAAATGACTCTAAACACACTTATTTTAGTTCCAAAAGTGATGAATCACATGCAATAGTAATTTACAGTCTACAGATTAAACTTTTAAAAATGACCATTTCTGACCATCTGGAGAAAGTTCGACAGGTCTGAAGTCATCGCTTTTCATGAGAGAATTGATTTTTTGGACTGTAGAAAAATTATTCAAATTGTCAATTGGATTGTGCCTCATGTTGAATAACCACTTCATAAAGCCTCACTGTGACCAAAATTGCCATTTTTACAGACTTTTCCTCCTACTCCGAAGATTCCATTTCGACCAATTTCGGGCAAGGAAATGACTCTAAACACACTTATTTTAGTTCAAAAAGTGATAATTCACATGCAATCGTCATTTACAGTCAAAAGAAAAAAAAAAATGACCATTTCTGACCATCTGGAGAAAGTTCGGAGGTCCGGGGTCACCGTTTTTCATCTGAAAATTGATTTTTTGGACTGTAGAAAAAGTGATTAAAAATGTCATTTGGATTGTGCCTCATTTTGAATAACTACTTTTTAGAGCCTCAATATGACCAAAATTGCTATTTTTACAGACTTTATCTCCTACTCACAAGCTTCTATTTCGATCAATGTCAGGCATTAAAAAGACTCTCAACACACTTATTTTAATTCCAAGAGTTCTAATTCA
This sequence comes from Triturus cristatus, assembly GCF_964204655.1. Lineage (NCBI taxonomy): Eukaryota > Metazoa > Chordata > Amphibia > Caudata > Salamandridae > Triturus > Triturus cristatus. The sequence continues at coordinate 867,425,187 of NC_140589.1, forward strand.
CATGCAATAGTCATTTACAGTCAAAAGAGAAAACATCAAAAAATTCCCATTTCTGACAATCTGGAGAAAGTTCGACAGGTTACGGGTCATCATTTTTCATCAGAAAATTAATTATTGGACTGTAGCAAAATTTAGTCAAAATGTCATTTGGATTGTACCTCATGTTGAAAACCTACTTTTTAAAGCCGCAATGTGACCAACATTGCCATTTTTACAGACTTTTTCTCCTACTCAGAAGCTTCTATTACGACCAATTTCAGGCATTAAAATGACTCTAAACACACTTATTTTAGTTCCAAAAGTGATAATTCACATGCGATAGTCATTTACAGTCAAAAAATCAAACATTAAAAAATTTCCATTTCTGACCATCTGGAGAAAGTTCGACAGGTCACAGGGTCATCGTTTTTCATCAGAAAATTCATTATTGGACTGTAGAAAAATTGATTCAAAATGTCATTTGGATTGTACCTCATCTTGAATAACTACTTTTTAAAGCCTCAATGTGACCAACATTGCCATTTTTACAGACTTTTTCTCCTACTCAGAAGCTTCTATTTCGACCAATTTCAGGCATTAAAATGACTCTAAACACACTTCTTTTAGTTCCAAAAGTTATAATTCACATGCAATAGTCATTTACAGTCCAAAAATTAAAGATTAAAAAATTACCATTTCTAGACCATCTGGAGAAAGTTCGACAGGTCACGGATCATCGTTTTTCATCAGAAAATTGAATTTTTGGACTGTAGAAAAATTGATTCATAATGTCATTTGGATTGTTCCTCATCTTGAATAACTACTGTTTAAAATCTCAATGTGACCAACATTGCCATTTTTACAGACTTTTTCTCCTACTCAGAAGCTTCTTTTTCGATCTATTTCAGGCATTAAAATGACTCTAAACACACTTATTTTAGTTCCAAAAGTGACAATTCACATGCAATAGTCATTTACATTAAAAAAACTTAAACATTAAAAAATAACCATTTCTGACCATCTGGAGAAAGTTCGACAGGTTAAGGATCATCGTTTTTCAACAGACTGTAGAAAAATTGATTCAAAATGTCATTTGGATTTTGCCTCATTTTGAATAACTACTTTCTAAAATCTCAATGTGACCAACATTGCCATTTTTAAAGACTTTTTCTCCTACTCAGAAGCCTCTTTTTCGAGAAATTTCGTGCCGGAAAATGACTCTAAACACACTTATTTTAGTTCCAAAAGTGATGAATCACATGCAATAGTAATTTACAGTCTACAGATTAAACTTTTAAAAATGACCATTTCTGACCATCTGGAGAAAGTTCGACAGGTCTGAAGTCATCGCTTTTCATGAGAGAATTGATTTTTTGGACTGTAGAAAAATTATTCAAAATGTCAATTGGATTGTGCCTCATGTTGAATAACCACTTCATAAAGCCTCACTGTGACCAAAATTGCCATTTTTACAGACTTTTCCTCCTACTCCCAAGATTCCATTTCGACCAATTTCGGGCAAGGAAATGACTCTAAACACACTTATTTTAGTTCAAAAAGTGATAATTCACATGCAATAGTCATTTACAGTCAAAATAAATTTTTTTTTTTAAATGACCATTTCTGACCGTCTGGAAAAAGTTCAGAGGTCTGGGGTCACCGTTTTTCATCTGAAAGGTGATTTTTTGGACTGTAGAAAAATTAATTCAAAATGTCATTTGGATTGTGCCTCATTTTGAATAACTACTTTTTAGAGCCTCAATATGACAAAAATTGCTATTTTTACAGACTTTATCTCCTACTCAGAAGCTTCTATTTCGACCAACGTCAGGCATTAAAAAGACTCTCAACACACTTATTTAAGTTCCAAGAGTTCTAATTCACATGCAATAGTCATTTACAGTCAAAAGAGAAAACATCAAAACATTACCATTTCTGACTATCTGGAGACACGGATCATCGTTTTTCATCAGAAAATTAATTTTTGGGACTGGAGAAACATTGATTCAAAATGTCATTTGGATTGTGCCTCATGTTGAATAACTAGTTTTGAAAGCCTCAATGTGACCAAAATTGACATTTTTACAGACTTTTTCTCCTCCTCATTAGCTTCTATTTCTACGAATTTCAGGCTTAAAATGACTCTAAACACACCTATTTATGTTCCAAAAGTGAAAATTCACATGCAATAGTCATTTACAGGCAAAAAACGTAAACATTAAAAAATTTCCATTTCTGACAATCTGGAGAGAGTTCGACAGGTTACGGGTCATTGTTTTTCATCAGAAAATTTATTTTTTGTACTGTAGAAAAATTGATTCAAAATGTCATTTGGATTGTGCCTCATGTTGAATAACTACTTTTTAAAGCCTCAATGTGACCAAAATTGCAATTTTTACAGACTTTTTCTCCTACTCAGAAGCTTCTATTACGACCAATTTCAGGCATTAAAATGACTCTAAACACACTTATTTTAGTTCCAAAAGTGATAATTCACATGCGATAGTCATTTACAGTCAAAAAATCAAACATTAAAAAATTACCATTTCTAGACCATCTGGAGAAAGTTCGACAGGTCACGGATCATCGTTTTTCATCAGAAAATTGAATTTTTGGACTGTAGAAAAATTGATTCATAATGTCATTTGGATTGTTCCTCATCTTGAATAACTACTGTTTAAAATCTCAATGTGACCAACATTGCCATTTTTACAGACTTTTTCTCCTACTCAGAAGCTTCTTTTTCGATCTATTTCAGGCATTAAAATGACTCTAAACACACTTATTTTAGTTCCAAAAGTGACAATTCACATGCAATAGTCATTTACATTAAAAAAACTTAAACATTAAAAAATAACCATTTCTGACCATCTGGAGAAAGTTCGACAGGTTAAGGATCATCGTTTTTCAACAGACTGTAGAAAAATTGATTCAAAATGTCATTTGGATTTTGCCTCATTTTGAATAACTACTTTCTAAAATCTCAATGTGACCAACATTGCCATTTTTAAAGACTTTTTCTCCTACTCAGAAGCCTCTTTTTCGAGAAATTTCGTGCCGGAAAATGACTCTAAACACACTTATTTTAGTTCCAAAAGTGATGAATCACATGCAATAGTAATTTACAGTCTACAGATTAAACTTTTAAAAATGACCATTTCTGACCATCTGGAGAAAGTTCGACAGGTCTGAAGTCATCGCTTTTCATGAGAGAATTGATTTTTTGGACTGTAGAAAAATTATTCAAAATGTCAATTGGATTGTGCCTCATGTTGAATAACCACTTCATAAAGCCTCACTGTGACCAAAATTGCCATTTTTACAGACTTTTCCTCCTACTCCGAAGATTCCATTTCGACCAATTTCGGGCAAGGAAATGACTCTAAACACACTTATTTTAGTTCAAAAAGTGATAATTCACATGCAATAGTCATTTACAGTCAAAATAATTTTTTTTTTTAAAATGACCATTTCTGACCGTCTGGAAAAAGTTCAGAGGTCTGGGGTCACCGTTTTTCATCTGAAAGGTGATTTTTTGGACTGTAGAAAAATTAATTCAAAATGTCATTTGGATTGTGCCTCATTTTGAATAACTACTTTTTAGAGCCTCAATATGACAAAAATTGCTATTTTTACAGACTTTATCTCCTACTCAGAAGCTTCTATTTCGACCAACGTCAGGCATTAAAAAGACTCTCAACACACTTATTTAAGTTCCAAGAGTTCTAATTCACATGCAATAGTCATTTACAGTCAAAAGAGAAAACATCAAAACATTACCATTTCTGACTATCTGGAGACACGGATCATCGTTTTTAATCAGAAAATTAATTTTTGGGACTGGAGAAACATTGATTCAAAATGTCATTTGGATTGTGCCTCATGTTGAATAACTAGTTTTGAAAGCCTCAATGTGACCAAAATTGACATTTTTACAGACTTTTTCTCCTCCTCATTAGCTTCTATTTCTACGAATTTCAGGCTTAAAATGACTCTAAACACACCTATTTATGTTCCAAAAGTGAAAATTCACATGCAATAGTCATTTACAGGCAAAAAACGTAAACATTAAAAAATTTCCATTTCTGACAATCTGGAGAGAGTTCGACAGGTTACGGGTCATTGTTTTTCATCAGAAAATTTATTTTTTGTACTGTAGAAAAATTGATTCAAAATGTCATTTGGATTGTGCCTCATGTTGAATAACTACTTTTTAAAGCCTCAATGTGACCAAAATTGCAATTTTTACAGACTTTTTCTCCTACTCAGAAGCTTCTATTACGACCAATTTCAGGCATTAAAATGACTCTAAACACACTTATTTTAGTTCCAAAAGTGATAATTCACATGCGATAGTCATTTACAGTCAAAAAATCAAACATTAAAAAATTTCCATTTCTGACCATCTGGAGAAAGTTCGACAGGTCACGGGGTCATCGTTTTTCATCAGAAAATTAATTTTTGGACTGTAGAAAAATTGATTCAAAATGTCATTTGGATTGTACCTCATGTTGAATAAATACTTTTTAAAGCCTCAATGTGACCAACATTGCAATTTTTACAGACTTTTTCTCCTACTCAGAAGCTTCTATTACGACCAATTTCAGGCATTAAAATGACTCTAAACACACTTTTTTTAGTTCCAAAAGTGACAATTCACATGCAATAGTCATTTACATTAAAAAAACTTGAACATTATAAAATAACCATTTCTGACCATCTGGAGAAAGTTCGACAGGTCAAGGATCATCGTTTTTCATCAGAAAATTAATTTTTGGACTGTAGAAAAATTGATTCAAAATGTCATTTGGATTTTGCCTCATGTTGAATACCTACTTTTTAAAGCCTCAATGTGACCAACATTGCCATTTTTACAGACTTTTTCTCCTACTCAGAAGCTTCTATTTCGACCAATTTCAGGCATTAAAATGACTCTAAACACACTTATTTTAGTTCCAAAAGTTATCATTCCCATGCAATAGTCATTTACAGTCCAAAAATTAAACATTAAAAAATTACAATTTCTAGACCATCTGGAGAAAGTTCGACAGGTCACGGATCATCGTTTTTCATCAGAAAATTGATTTTTTGGACTGTAGAAAAATTGATTCATAACGTCATTTGGATTGTTCCTCATCTTGAATACCTACTTTTTAAAGCCTCAATGTGACCAACATTGCCATTTTTACAGACTTTTTCTCCTACTCAGAAGCTTCTTTTTCGATCTATTTCAGGCATTAAAATGACTCTAAACACACTTATTTTAGTTCCAAAAGTGACAATTCACATGCAATAGTCATTTACATTAAAAAAACTTGAACATTATAAAATAACCATTTCTTACCATCTGGAGAAAGTTCGACAGGTCAAGGATCATCGTTTTTCATCAGAAAACTGATTTTTTGGACTGTAGAAAAATTGATTCAAAATGTCATTTGGATTTTGCCTCATGTTGAATAACTACTTTCTAAAATCTCAATGTGACCAACATTGCCATTTTTAAAGACTTTTTCTCCTACTCAGAAGCCTCTTTTTCGAGAAATTTCGTGCCGGAAAATGACTCTAAACACACTTATTTTAGTTCCAAAAGTGATGAATCACATGCAATAGTAATTTACAGTCTACAGATTAAACTTTTAAAAATGACCATTTCTGACCATCTGGAGAAAGTTCGACAGGTCTGAAGTCATCGCTTTTCATGAGAGAATTGATTTTTTGGACTGTAGAAAAATTATTCAAAATGTCAATTGGATTGTGCCTCATGTTGAATAACCACTTCATAAAGCCTCACTGTGACCAAAATTGCCATTTTTACAGACTTTTCCTCCTACTCCGAAGATTCCATTTCGACCAATTTCGGGCAAGGAAATGACTCTAAACACACTTATTTTAGTTCAAAAAGTGATAATTCACATGCAATAGTCATTTACAGTCAAAATAATTTTTTTTTTAAAATGACCATTTCTGACCGTCTGGAAAAAGTTCAGAGGTCTGGGGTCACCATTTTTCATCTGAAAGGTGATTTTTTGGACTGTAGAAAAATTAATTCAAAATGTCATTTGGATTGTGCCTCATTTTGAATAACTACTTTTTAGAGCCTCAATATGACAAAAATTGCTATTTTTACAGACCTACTCAGAAGCTTCTATTTCGACCAATGTCAGGCATTAAAAAGACTCTCAACACACTTATTTAAGTTCCAAGAGTTCTAATTCACATGCAATAGTCATTTACAGTCAAAAGAGAAAACATCAAAACATTACCATTTCTGACTATCTGGAGACACGGATCATCGTTTTTCATCAGAAAATTAATTTTTGGGACTGGAGAAACATTGATTCAAAATGTCATTTGGATTGTGCCTCATGTTGAATAACTAGTTTTGAAAGCCTCAATGTGACCAAAATTGACATTTTTACAGACTTTTTCTCCTCCTCATTAGCTTCTATTTCTACGAATTTCAGGCTTAAAATGACTCCAAACACACCTATTTATGTTCCAAAAGTGAAAATTCACATGCAATAGTTATTTACAGGCAAAAAACGTAAACATTAAAAAATTTCCATTTCTGACAATCTGGAGAGAGTTCGACAGGTTACGGGTCATTGTTTTTCATCAGAAAATTTATTTTTTGTACTGTAGAAAAATTGATTCAAAATGTCATTTGGATTGTGCCTCATGTTGAATAACTACTTTTTAAAGCCTCAATGTGACCAAAATTGCAATTTTTACAGACTTTTTCTCCTACTCAGAAGCTTCTATTACGACCAATTTCAGGCATTAAAATGACTCTAAACACACTTATTTTAGTTCCAAAAGTGATAATTCACATGCGATAGTCATTTACAGTCAAAAAATTAAACATTAAAAAATTTCCATTTCTGACCATCTGGAGAAAGTTCGACAGGTCACGGGGTCATCGTTTTTCATCAGAAAATTAATTTTTGGACTGTAGAAAAATTGATTCAAAATGTCATTTGGATTGTACCTCATGTTGAATAAATACTTTTTAAAGCCTCAATGTGACCAACATTGCAATTTTTACAGACTTTTTCTCCTACTCAGAAGCTTCTATTACGACCAATTTCAGGCATTAAAATGACTCTAAACACACTTTTTTTAGTTCCAAAAGTGACAATTCACATGCAATAGTCATTTACATTAAAAAAACTTGAACATTATAAAATAACCATTTCTGACCATCTGGAGAAAGTTCGACAGGTCAAGGATCATCGTTTTTCATCAGAAAATTAATTTTTGGACTGTAGAAAAATTGATTCAAAATGTCATTTGGATTTTGCCTCATGTTGAATACCTACTTTTTAAAGCCTCAATGTGACCAACATTGCCATTTTTACAGACTTTTTCTCCTACTCAGAAGCTTCTATTTCGACCAATTTCAGGCATTAAAATGACTCTAAACACACTTATTTTAGTTCCAAAAGTTATCATTCCCATGCAATAGTCATTTACAGTCCAAAAATTAAACATTAAAAAATTACAATTTCTAGACCATCTGGAGAAAGTTCGACAGGTCACGGATCATCGTTTTTCATCAGAAAATTGATTTTTTGGACTGTAGAAAAATTGATTCATAATGTCATTTGGATTGTTCCTCATCTTGAATACCTACTTTTTAAAGCCTCAATGTGACCAACATTGCCATTTTTACAGACTTTTTCTCCTACTCAGAAGCTTCTTTTTCGATCTATTTCAGGCATTAAAATGACTCTAAACACACCTATTTTAGTTCCAAAAGTGACAATTCACATGCAATAGTCATTTACATTAAAAAAACTTGAACATTATAAAATAACCATTTCTTACCATCTGGAGAAAGTTCGACAGGTCAAGGATCATCGTTTTTCATCTGAAAACTGATTTTTTGGACTGTAGAAAAATTGATTCAAAATGTCATTTGGATTTTGCCTCATGTTGAATAACTACTTTCTAAAATCTCAATGTGACCAACATTGCCATTTTTAAAGACTTTTTCTCCTACTCAGAAGCCTCTTTTTCGAGAAATTTCGTGCCGGAAAATGACTCTAAACACACTTATTTTAGTTCCAAAAGTGATGAATCACATGCAATAGTAATTTACAGTCTACAGATTAAACTTTTAAAAATGACCATTTCTGACCATCTGGAGAAAGTTCGACAGGTCTGAAGTCATCGCTTTTCATGAGAGAATTGATTTTTTGGACTGTAGAAAAATTATTCAAAATGTCAATTGGATTGTGCCTCATGTTGAATAACCACTTCATAAAGCCTCACTGTGACCAAAATTGCCATTTTTACAGACTTTTCCTCCTACTCCGAAGATTCCATTTCGACCAATTTCGGGCAAGGAAATGACTCTAAACACACTTATTTTAGTTCAAAAAGTGATAATTCACATGCAATCGTCATTTACAGTCAAAAGAAAAAAAAAATGACCATTTCTGACCATCTGGAGAAAGTTCGGAGGTCCGGGGTCACCGTTTTTCATCTGAAAATTGATTTTTTGGACTGTAGAAAAAGTGATTAAAAATGTCATTTGGATTGTGCCTCATTTTGAATAACTACTTTTTAGAGCCTCAATATGACCAAAATTGCTATTTTTACAGACTTTATCTCCTACTCACTAGCTTCTATTTCGACCAATGTCAGGCATTAAAAAGACTCTCAACACACTTATTTTAGTTCCAAGAGTTCTAATTCACATGCAATAGTCATTTACAGTCAAAAGAGAAAACATCAAAAAATTCCCATTTCTGACAATCTGGAGAAAGTTCGACAGGTTACGGGTCATAATTTTTCATCAGAAAATTAATTATTGGACTGTAGCAAAATTTAGTCAAAATGTCATTTGGATTGTACCTCATGTTGAAAACCTACTTTTTAAAGCCTCAATGTGACCAACATTGCCATTTTTACAGACTTTTTCTCCTACTCAGAAGCTTCTATTACGACCAATTTCAGGCATTAAAATGACTCTAAACACACTTATTTTAGTTCCAAAAGTGATAATTCACATGCGATAGTCATTTACAGTCAAAAAATCAAACATTAAAAAATTTCCATTTCTGACCATCTGGAGAAAGTTCGACAGGTCACAGGGTCATCGTTTTTCATCAGAAAATTCATTATTGGACTGTAGAAAAATTGATTCAAAATGTCATTTGGATTGTACCTCATCTTGAATAACTACTTTTTAAAGCCTCAATGTGACCAACATTGCCATTTTTACAGACTTTTTCTCCTACTCAGAAGCTTCTATTTCGACCAATTTCAGGCATTAAAATGACTCTAAACACACTTCTTTTAGTTCCAAAAGTTATAATTCACATGCAATAGTCATTTACAGTCCAAAAATTAAAGATTAAAAAATTACCATTTCTAGACCATCTGGAGAAAGTATGACAGGTCACGGATCATCGTTTTTCATCAGAAAATTGAATTTTTGGACTGTAGAAAAATTGATTCAAAATGTCATTTGGATTGTGCCTCATGTTGAATAACTTCTTTTTAAAGCCTCAATGTGACCAAAATTGCAATTTTTACAGACTTTTTCTCCTACTCAGAAGCTTCTATTACGACCAATTTCAGGCATTAAAATGACTCTAAACACACTTATTTTAGTTCCAAAAGTGATAATTCACATGCGATAGTCATTTACAGTCAAAAAATCAAACATTAAAAACTTTCCATTTCTGACCATCTGGAGAAAGTTCGACAGGTCACGGGGTCATCGTTTTTCATCAGAAAATTAATTTTTGGACTGTAGAAAAATTGATTCAAAATGTCATTTGGATTGTACCTCATGTTGAATAACTACTTTTTAAAGCCTCAATGTGACCAACATTGCAATTTTTACAGACTTTTTCTCCTACTCAGAAGCTTCTATTACGACCAATTTCAGGCATTAAAATGACTCTAAACACACTTTTTTTAGTTCCAAAAGTGACAATTCACATGCAATAGTCATTTACATTAAAAAAAACTTGAACATTATAAAATAACCATTTCTGACCATCTGGAGAAAGTTCGACAGGTCAAGGATCATCGTTTTTCATCAGAAAATTAATTTTTGGACTGTAGAAAAATTGATTCAAAATGTCATTTGGATTTTGCCTCATGTTGAATACCTACTTTTTAAAGCCTCAATGTGACCAACATTGCCATTTTTACAGACTTTTTCTCCTACTCAGAAGCTTCTATTTCGACCAATTTCAGGCATTAAAATGACTCTAAACACACTTATTTTAGTTCCAAAAGTTATCATTCCCATGCAATAGTCATTTACAGTCCAAAAATTAAACATTAAAAAATTACAATTTCTAGACCATCTGGAGAAAGTTCGACAGGTCACGGATCATCGTTTTTCATCAGAAAATTGATTTTTTGGACTGTAGAAAAATTGATTCATAACGTCATTTGGATTGTTCCTCATCTTGAATAACTACTGTTTAAAATCTCAATGTGACCAACATTGCCATTTTTACAGACTTTTTCTCCTACTCAGAAGCTTCTTTTTCGATCTATTTCAGGCATTAAAATGACTCTAAACACACTTATTTTAGTTCCAAAAGTGACAATTCACATGCAATAGTCATTTACATTCAAAAAACTTGAACATTATAAAATAACCATTTCTTACCATCTGGAGAAAGTTCGACAGGTCAAGGATCATCGTTTTTCATCAGAAAACTGATTTTTTGGACTGTAGTAAAATTGATTCAAAATGTCATTTAGATTTTGCCTCATGTTGAATAACTACTTTCTAAAATCTCAATGTGACCAACATTGCCATTTTTAAAGACTTTTTCTCCTACTCAGAAGCCTGTTTTTCGAGAAATTTCGTGCCGGAAAATGACTCTAAACACACTTATTTTAGTTCCAAAAGTGATGAATCACATGCAAGAGTAATTTACAGTCTACAGATTAAACTTTTAAAAATGACCATTTCTGACCATCTGGAGAAAGTTCGACAGGTCTGAAGTCATCGCTTTTCATGAGAGAATTGATTTTTTGGACTGTAGAAAAATTATTCAAAATGTCAATTGGATTGTGCCTCATGTTGAATAACCACTTCATAAAGCCTCACTGTGACCAAAATTGCCATTTTTACAGACTTTCCTCCTACTCCGAAGATTCCATTTCGACCAATTTCGGGCAAGGAAATGACTCTAAACACACTTATTTTAGTTCAAAAAGTGATAATTCACATGCAATAGTCATTTACAGTCAAAAGAATTTATTTTTTTAAAATGACCATTTCTGACCGTCTGGAAAAAGTTCGGAGGTCCGGGGTCACCGTTTTTCATCTGAAAGGTGATTTTTTGGACTGTAGAAAAATTAATTCAAAATGTCATTTGGATTGTGCCTCATTTTGAATAACTACTTTTTAGAGCCTCAATATGACAAAAATTGCTATTTTTACAGACTTTATCTCCTACTCAGAAGCTTCTATTTCGACCAACGGCAGGCATTAAAAAGACTCTCAACACACTTATTTAAGTTCCAAGAGTTCTAATTCACATGCAATAGTCATTTACAGTCAAAAGTGAAAACATCAAAACATTACCATTTCTGACTATCTGGAGACACGGATCATCGTTTTTCATCAGAAAATTAATTTTTGGGACTGGAGAAACATTGATTCAAAATGTCATTTGGATTGTGCCTCATGTTGAATAACTAGTTTTGAAAGCCTCAATGTGACCAAAATTGACATTTTTACAGACTTTTTCTCCTCCTCATTAGCTTCTATTTCTACGAATTTCAGGCATTAAAATGACTCTAAACACACCTATTTATGTTCCAAAAGTGAAAATTCACATGCAATAGTCATTTACAGGCAAAAAACTTAAACATTAAAAAATTTCCATTTCTGACAATCTGGAGAAAGTTCGACAGGTTACGGGTCATTGTTTTTCAAATGAAAATTGATTTTTTGAACTGTAGAAAAATTGATTCAAAATGTCATTTGGATTGTGCCTCATGTTGAATAACTACTTTTTAAAGCCTCAATGTGACCAAAATTGCAATTTTTACAGACTTTTTCTCCTACTCAGAAGCTTCTATTACGACCAATTTCAGGCATTAAAATGACTCTAAACACACTTATTTTAGTTCCAAAAGTGATAATTCACATGCGATAGTCATTTACAGTCGAAAAATCAAACATTAAAAAATTTCCATTTCTGACCATCTGGAGAAAGTTCGACAGGTCACGGGGTCATCGTTTTTCATCCAAAAATTAATTTTTGGACTGTAGAAAAATTGATTCAAAATGTCATTTGGATTGTACCTCATGTTGAATAACTACTTTTTAAAGCCTCAATGTGACCAACATTGCAATTTTTACAGACTTTTTCTCCTACTCAGAAGCTTCTATTACGACCAATTTCAGGCATTAAAATGACTCTAAACACACTTTTTTTAGTTCCAAAAGTGACAATTCACATGCAATAGTCATTTACATTAAAAAAACTTGAACATTATAAAATAACCATTTCTGACCATCTGGAGAAAGTTCGACAGGTCAAGGATCATCGTTTTTCATCAGAAAATTAATTTTTGGACTGTAGAAAAATTGATTCAAAATGTCATTTGGATTTTGCCTCATGTTGAATACCTACTTTTTAAAGCCTCAATGTGACCAACATTGCCATTTTTACAGACTTTTTCTCCTACTCAGAAGCTTCTATTTCGACCAATTTCAGGCATTAAAATGACTCTAAACACACTTATTTTAGTTCCAAAAGTTATCATTCCCATGCAATAGTCATTTACAGTCCAAAAATTAAACATTAAAAAATTACAATTTCTAGACCATCTGGAGAAAGTTCGACAGGTCACGGATCATCGTTTTTCATCAGAAAATTGATTTTTTGGACTGTAGAAAAATTGATTCATAACGTCATTTGGATTGTTCCTCATCTTGAATAACTACTGTTTAAAATCTCAATGTGACCAACATTGCCCTTTTTACAGACTTTTTCTCCTACTCAGAAGCTTCTTTTTCGATCTATTTCAGGCATTAAAATGACTCTAAACACACTTATTTTAGTTCCAAAAGTGACAATTCACATGCAATAGTCATTTACATTCAAAAAACTTAAACATTAAAAAATAACCATTTCTGACCATCTGGAGAAAGTTCGACAGGTCAAGGATCATCGTTTTTCAACAGACTGTAGAAAAATTGATTCAAAATGTCATTTGGATTTTGCCTCATGTTGAATAACTACTTTCTAAAATCTCAATGTGACCAACATTGCCATTTTTAAAGACTTTTTCTCCTACTCAGAAGCCTCTTTTTCGAGAAATTTCGTGCCGGAAAATGACTCTAAACACACTTATTTTAGTTCCAAAAGTGATGAATCACATGCAATAGTAATTTACAGTCTACAGATTAAACTTTTAAAAATAACAATTTCTGACCATCTGGAGAAAGTTCGACAGGTCTGAAGTCATCGCTTTTCATGAGAGAATTGATTTTTTGGACTGTAGAAAAATTATTCAAAATGTCAATTGGATTGTGCCTCATGTTGAATAACCACTTCATAAAGCCTTACTGTGACCAAAATTGCCATTTTTACAGACTTTTCCTCCTACTCTGAAGATTCCATTTCGACCAATTTCGGGCAAGGAAATGACTCTAAACACACTTATTTTAGTTCAAAAAGTGATAATTCACATGCAATAGTCATTTACAGTCAAAATATTTTTTTTTTTTAAAATGACCATTTCTGACCGTCTGGAAAAAGTTCGGAGGTCCGGGGTCACCGTTTTTCATCTGAAAGGTGATTTTTTGGACTGTAGAAAAATTAATTCAAAATGTCATTTGGATTGTGCCTCATTTTGAATAACTACTTTTTAGAGCCTCAATATGACAAAAATTGCTATTTTTACAGACTTTATCTCCTACTCAGAAGCTTCTATTTCGACCAACGTCAGGCATTAAAAAGACTCTCAACACACTTATTTAAGTTCCAAGAGTTCTAATTCACATGCAATAGTCATTTACAGTCAAAAGAGAAAACATCAAAACATTACCATTTCTGACTATCTGGAGACACGGATCATCGTTTTTCATCAGAAAATTAATTTTTGGGACTGGAGAAACATTGATTCAAAATGTCATTTGGATTGTGCCTCATGTTGAATAACTAGTTTTGAAAGCCTCAATGTGACCAAAATTGACATTTTTACAGACTTTTTCTCCTCCTCATTAGCTTCTATTTCTACGAATTTCAGGCATTAAAATGACTCTAAACACACTTTTTTTAGTTCCAAAAGTGACAATTCACATGCAATAGTCATTTACATTAAAAAAACTTGAACATTATAAAATAACCATTTCTGACCATCTGGAGAAAGTTCGACAGGTCAAGGATCATCGTTTTTCATCAGAAAATTAATTTTTGGACTGTAGAAAAATTGATTCAAAATGTCATTTGGATTTTGCCTCATGTTGAATACCTACTTTTTAAAGCCTCAATGTGACCAACATTGCCATTTTTACAGACTTTTTCTCCTACTCAGAAGCTTCTATTTCGACCAATTTCAGGCATTAAAATGACTCTAAACACACTTATTTTAGTTCCAAAAGTTATCATTCCCATGCAATAGTCATTTACAGTCCAAAAATTAAACATAAAAAAATTACAATTTCTAGACCATCTGGAGAAAGTTCGACAGGTCACGGATCATCGTTTTTCATCAGAAAATTGATTTTTTGGACTGTAGAAAAATTGATTCATAACGTCATTTGGATTGTTCCTCATCTTGAATAACTACTGTTTAAAATCTCAATGTGACCAACATTGCCATTTTTACAGACTTTTTCTCCTACTCAGAAGCTTCTTTTTCGATCTATTTCAGGCATTAAAATGACTCTAAACACACTTATTTTAGTTCCAAAAGTGACAATTCACATGCAATAGTCATTTACATTCAAAAAACTTAAACATTAAAAAATAACCATTTCTGACCATCTGGAGAAAGTTCGACAGGTCAAGGATCATCGTTTTTCAACAGACTGTAGAAAAATTGATTCAAAATGTCATTTGGATTTTGCCTCATGTTGAATAACTACTTTCTAAAATCTCAATGTGACCAACATTGCCATTTTTTTTTTTTTTTATTTTGTTTTTTTTAAAAACCTTTATTTCGATAGATGCACAATACACAGCGTCTGCCTACAACCCCCTCGGGGCCGGCCGCTATGACATTGGAGAACATAGAACAATAATGTCAGGATAAGAAAAGGTTTAATTTTATGGTTTTGTCGAGTACAACGTAGTGTACTTCGAACAGAGTCGAAGCTAATCACTGACCAGGAGAGACATCACCGTTCACGGAGCACCCAGAAGGAAGCGTTATATAGGAAGGCATTGGTAAGGAGACAGGTGGCCACCATCCAGGGACGAAGAGCATACACTATACCACAGAATGATAAAACACAATAAGCTCCTTACTAACACTGAACCCAGACCCCGAAGAAACAAAGAAACATAAAAGAAAAGGAAACCAAAGAGGAAGGGAGAAAGAAAGAGAGAGAGGGCCATAGAGACGAAGAAGACATAGAACACATCCCATCCCCCCACCCTGCATACCAGCGGAAGGCCATGGCCCACCCCCCCCCAATAGGCATGCCTGTCGCCCCAAATGAACCCCAAGTAGGAAAGAGAGTCCGGAGAGTGGGAAATAACCTCCCAGTCTCCGACTCCCAGAGAAGGCAGGAGGAGGAAATGTTACATACTCCCGGTCACCACAGCCCATTAAGCATCCCCCACCCTGAAAATCATCAGCACAACTGAAGAAGCAAGCAAAGCGGCAGGTGGGGAGACTCCATTTCAAATGTGCGAGCAAAGCAGATAATTAGCAGCCTCATCCTAGTCCCCGCCCGCCAATACGTACAGCAAACTAAAGAAAATCGCCCAGCCCCGGCCCGATCCTGAGCGGCCCCACAGATCCACCCCCGCGGTAAACAGTAGCAATTTACACACATGCGGCACAACCGATACATAAGCAAATATTCTAGTCCGGGTCATGCCAGGCGGTCAAGCAGGATCATCAAGGGAGGCAACATCAACCCTGGCCTGAACGCGGAGACCCCACCAAACATGGCCGCCGCTGGGAGTGTACCTCAGGCAGAACAAAGGAGCAAGATGGCCGCTCACGGCAAAGAAGACGCAGAGGGAGAAGAAGCGAGAGTTCCCAGTCATAGACCATCACCACATCGATAGTGACAAACACAGTTTTCCCCACCGAACGGCACACACTCCGGCGATGTTGAGGCAGACACGGCAACACCCGCAGAGGCAGAGTCTCAGCTTGTAAAGTGGAAGGGAGCTTTGTATCTGCAACTTGATCATTAGACAAACCCTCGACACTGTAACCAGGGAGAGGACGATCCATAGTACCCCCCTGTCGCCAATTTGTATCCGCCTCAAAGGGAATGAGAGGCATTGGGGGGTCAGACAACTGCAGTAGTTCCCTGGATGGCATAGCAGCATCGATCTTCCACTCCAGTTCTCGAGTGCGTTGGCACCATGTCGCCCGCAAGTCCCCCAGGGCTAGAAGGATATCACCATAGGTCAGGTCTGCTCCCTGCTGCAGCATGCCGACTGTATGTAAAGGCGCCACCGGGACACCCTCCAGCTCGACAGCAGGCAGTGAAGCCTGCGTCAGGGACATGGCGGCCTCCGCTTCTCCGGCGAGGCAGACCGGCGCCGACACCATTTCCGCCGCCAGCCCACCTCGGAGGGGTGAGGGCGACTCCATAGGACGGAGGAACAATAGTGAGGGCAAGAGGAGTTGCTGCTCGCTATACGGAGCTCACACGATGGGAGAGCCCTCGGCTGTGTTGCAATGCGGGTGGTGGGCGCTCTCAAACGGTCACCGCTCTGACCGCTGGTAGGAGGACAAAGGAAGATTCGCCAGCCCGGACCCAATCGTACAGGAATTCTCTCCGTCGCGAAGAAGGCTCCGCCAGGCCGCCCACTCCACGTCCGGTCACATTTCCCCCGGCGCCGGTCCAGCCCCAGGTCGTCTCACCGTACGTGATAAGCGGTGTCCAGCGGTGGTGGTCGGGCCAGAATGCGTGGGCAAAGTCCAAAGTCGGCAAACTCTATGAATCCTCGACCAAAAAAGCCGGCGGGAACATCGGAGGAATGCGGGAAGTATCAGCGCATTCGTGGTTACATTTGCTCGCGCCGTAGGCAGGATTAAAGATCAGGATGTCATGTAAACAGCAGACGGGCTGCGGAGCCGGGAGCTCAGACGTCCTGTCCGTCCGCCATCTTGGCTCCTTGAACATTGCCATTTTTAAAGACTTTTTCTCCTACTCAGAAGCCTCTTTTTCGAGAAATTTCGTGCCGGAAAATGACTCTAAACACACTTATTTTAGTTCCAAAAGTGATGAATCACATGCAATAGTAATTTACAGTCTACAGATTAAACTTTTAAAAATAACAATTTCTGACCATCTGGAGAAAGTTCGACAGGTCTGAAGTCATCGCTTTTCATGAGAGAATTGATTTTTTGGACTGTAGAAAAATATTCAAAATGTCAATTGGATTGTGCCTCATGTTGAATAACCACTTCATAAAGCCTCACTGTGACCAAAATTGCCATTTTTACAGACTTTTCCTCCTACTCCGAAGATTCCATTTCGACCAATTTCGGGCAAGGAAATGACTCTAAACACACTTATTTTAGTTCAAAAAGTGATAATTCACATGCAATAGTCATTTACAGTCAAAATATTTTTTTTTTTTAAAATGACCATTTCTGACCGTCTGGAAAAAGTTCGGAGGTCCGGGGTCACCGTTTTTCATCTGAAAGGTGATTTTTTGGACTGTAGAAAAATTAATTCAAAATGTCATTTGGATTGTGCCTTATTTTGAATAACTACTTTTTAGAGCCTCAATATGACAAAAATTGCTATTTTTACAGACTTTATCTCCTACTCAGAAGCTTCTATTTCGACCAACGTCAGGCATTAAAAAGACTCTCAACACACTTATTTAAGTTCCAAGAGTTCTAATTCACATGCAATAGTCATTTACAGTCAAAAGAGAAAACATCAAAACATTACCATTTCTGACTATCTGGAGACACGGATCATCGTTTTTCATCAGAAAATTAATTTTTGGGACTGGAGAAACATTGATTCAAAATGTCATTTGGATTGTGCCTCATGTTGAATAACTAGTTTTGAAAGCCTCAATGTGACCAAAATCGACATTTTTACAGACTTTTTCTCCTCCTCATTAGCTTCTATTTCTACGAATTTCAGGTATTAAAATGACTCTAAACACACTTATGTTCCAAAAGTGAAAATTCACATGCAATAGTCATTTACAGGCAAAAAACTTAAACATTAAAAAATTTCCATTTCTGACAATCTGGAGAAAGTTCGACAGGTTACGGGTCATTGTTTTTCATCAGAAAATTAATTTTTGGACTGTAGTAAAATTGATTCAAAATGTCATTTGGATTGTACCTCATGTTGAATAACTACTTTTTAAAGCCTCAATGTGACCAACATTGCAATTTTTACAGACTTTTTCTCCTACTCAGAAGCTTCTATTACGACCAATTTCAGGCATTAAAATGACTCTAAACACACTTATTTTAGTTCCAAAAGTTATAATTCACATGCAGTAGTCATTTACAGTCCAAAAATGAAACATTAAAAAATTACAATTTCTAGACCATCTGGAGAAAGTTCGACAGGTCACGGAACATCGTTTTTCATCAGAAAATTGATTTTTTGGACTGTAGAAAAATTGATTCATAACGTCATTTGGATTGTTCCTCATCTTGAATAACTACTGTTTAAAATCTCAATGTGACCAACATTGCCATTTTTACAGACTTTTTCTCCTACTCAGAAGCTTCTTTTTCGATCTATTTCAGGCATTAAAATGACTCTAAATACACTTATTTTAGTTCCAAAAGTGACAATTTACATGCAATAGTCATTTACATTAAAAAAACTTGAACATTATAAAATAACCATTTCTTACCATCTGGAGAAAGTTTGACAGGTCAAGGATCATCGTTTTTCATCAGAAAACTGATTTTTTGGACTGTAGAAAAATTGATTCAAAATGTCATTTGGATTTTGCCTCATGTTGAATAACTACTTTCTAAAATCTCAATGTGACCAACATTGCCATTTTTAAAGACTTTTTCTCCTACTCAGAAGCCTCTTTTTCGAGAAATTTCGTGCCGGAAAATGACTCTAAACACACTTATTTTAGTTCCAAAAGTGATGAATCACATGCAATAGTAATTTAACAGTCTACAGATTAAACTTTTAAAAATGACCATTTCTGACCATCTGGAGAAAGTTCGACAGGTCTGAAGTCATCTCTTTTCATGAGAGAATTGATTTTTTGGACTGTAGAAAAATTATTCAAAATGTCAATTGGATTGTGCCTCATGTTGAATAACCACTTCATAAAGCCTCACTGTGACCAAAATTGCCATTTTTACAGACTTTTCCTCCTACTCCGAAGATTCCATTTCGACCAATTTCGGGCAAGGAAATGACTCTAAACACACTTATTTTAGTTCAAAAATTAATAATTCACATGCAATCGTCATTTACAGTCAAAAGAAAAAAAAAAATGACCATTTCTGACCATCTGGAGCAAGTTCGGAGGTCCGGGGTCACCGTTTTTCATCTGAAAATTGATTTTTTGGACTGTAGAAAAAGTGATTAAAAATGTCATTTGGATTGTGCCTCATTTTGAATAACTACTTTGTAGAGCCTCAATATGACCAAAATTGCTATTTTTACAGACTTTATCTCCTACTCACAAGCTTCTATTTCGACCAATGTCAGGCATTAAAAAGACTCTCAACACACTTATTTTAGTTCCAAGAGTTGTAATTCACATGCAATAGTCATTTACAGTAAAAAGAGAAAACATCCAAAAATTTCCATTTCTGACAATCTGGAGAAAGTTCGACAGGTGACAGGGTCATCGTATTTCATCAGAAAATTCATTATTGGACTGTAGAAAAATTGATTCAAAATGTCATTTGGATTGTACCTCATCTTGAATAACTACTTTTTAAAGCCTCAATGTGACCAACATTGCCATTTTTACAGACTTTTTCTCCTACTCAGAAGCTTCTATTTCGACCAATTTCAGGCATTAAAATGACTCTAAACACACTTCTCTTAGTTCCAAAAGTTATAATTCACATGCAATAGTCATTTACAGTCCAAAAATGAAAGATTAAAAAATTACCATTTCTAGACCATCTGGAGAAAGTTCGACAGGTCACGGATCATCGTTTTTCATCAGAAAATTGAATTTTTGGACTGTAGAAAAATTGATTCATAATGTCATTTGGATTGTTCCTCATCTTGAATAACTACTGTTTAAAATCTCAATGTGACCAACATTGCCATTTTTACAGACTTTTTCTCCTACTCAGAAGCTTCTTTTTCGATATATTTCAGGCATTAAAATGACTCTAAACACACTTATTTTAGTTCCAAAAGGGACAATTCACATGCAATAGTCATTTACATTAAAAAAACTTAAACATTAAAAAATAACCATTTCTGACCATCTGGAGAAAGTTCGACAGGTCAAGGATCATCGTTTTTCAACAGACTGTAGAAAAATTGATTCAAAATGTCATTTGGATTTAGCCTCATGTTGAATACCTACTTTTTAAAGCCTCAATGTGACCAACATTGCCATTTTTACAGACTTTTCCTCCTACTCCGAAGATTCCATTTCGACCAATTTCGGGCAAGGAAATGACTCTAAACACACTTATTTTAGTTCAAAAAGTGATAATTCACATGCAATCGTCATTTACAGTCCAAAGAAAAAAAAAAAAATGACCATTTCTGACCATCTGGAGAAAGTTCGACAGGTCACGGGTTATCGTTTTTCATCAGAAAATTGATTTTTTGGACTGAAGAAAAATGGATTCAAAATTTCATTTGGATTGTGCCTCATGTTGAATAACTACTTTTTAGAGCCTCAATATGACCAAAATTGCTATTTTTACAGACTTTATCTCCTACTCAGAAGCTTCTATTTCGACCAACGTCAGGCATTAAAAAGACTCTAAACACACTTATTTTAGTTCCAAGAGTTCTATTTCAAATGCAATAGTCATTTACAGTCAAAAGAGAAAACATCAAAAAATTACCATTTCTGACCATCTGGAGAAAGTTCGACAGGTCACGGATCATCGTTTTTCATCAGAAAATTATTTTTTGGGATTGTAGAAAAATTGATTTAAAATGTAATTTGGATTGTACCTCATGTTGAATATCTACTTTTTAAAGCCTCAATGTGACCAAAATTGCCATTTTTACAGACTTTTTCCCCTACTCAGAAGCTTCTATTTCAACCAATTTCAGGCATTAAAATGACTCTAAACACACTTATTTTAGTTCCAAAAGTGATAATTCACATGCGATAGTCATTTACAGTAAAAAAACTCAAATATTAAAAAATTTCGATTTCTGACCATCTGGAGAAAGTTCGACAGGTTACGGGGTCACCGGTTTTCATCAGAAAATTGTTTTGTTTTTTTGGACTGTAGAACAATTGATTCAAATGTCATTTGGATTGTGCCTCATGTTGAATAACTACTTTTTAAAGCCTCACTGTGATAAAAATTGGCATTTTTATAGACTTTTCTCCTACTCAGAAGCTTCTATTTCGACCAATTTCAGGCAGTAAAATGACTCTAAACACACTTATTTTAGTTGCAAAAGTGATAATTCACATGCAATAGTCATTTACAGTCAACAGATAAAAAATTAAAAAATGACTATTTCTGACCATCTGGAGAAAGTTCGACAGGTCCGGGGTCATTGTTTATATTCAGAAAATTCATTTTTTGGACTGTAGAAAAAAGTATTCAAAATGTCAATTGGATTGTGCCTCATGTTACACTTTTTAAAGCCTCAGAGTGACCAAAATTGCCATTTTTACAGATTTTTCCACCTACTCAGAAGCCTCTTTTTCGAGAAATTTCGTGCCGGAAAATGACTCTAAACTCACTTATTTTAGTTCCAAAAGTGATAATTCACATGCAATAGTAATTTACAGTCTAAAGATTAAACTTTAAAAAATTACCATTTCTGACCATCTGGAGAAAGTTCGACAGGTCCGAAGTCATCGCTTTTCATGAGACAATTGATTTTTTGGACTGTAGAACAATTATTCAAAATGTCAATTGGATTGTGCCTCATGTTGAATAAACACTTCTTAAAGCCTCACTTTGACCAAAATTGCCATTTTTAAAGACTTTTCCTCCTACTCCGAAGAATCCGTTTCGACCAATTCCGGGCAAGGAAATGACTCTAAACACACTTATTTTAGTTCAAAAAGTGATAATTCACATGCAATAGTCATTTACAGTCAAAAGATTTTTTTTTTTTAAAATGACCATTTCTGACCATCTGGAAAAAGTTCGGAGGTCCGGGGTCACCTTTTTTCATCTGAAAGGTGATTTTTTGGACTGTAGAAAAATTAATTCAAAATGTCATTTGGATTGTGCCTCATTTTGAATAACTACTTTTTAGAGCCTCAATATGACAAAAATTGCTATTTTTACAGACTTTATCTCCTACTCAGAAGCTTTTATTTCGACCAACGTCAGGCATTAAAAAGACTCTCAACACACTTATTTTAGTTCCAAGAGTTCTAATTCACATGCAATAGTCATTTACAGTCAAAAGAGAAAACATCAAAACATTACCATTTCTGACTATCTGGAGACACGGATCATCGTTTTTCATCAGAAAATTAATTTTTGGGACTGGAGAAACATTGATTCAAAATGTCATTTGGATTGTGCCTCATGTTGAATAACTAGTTTTGAAAGCCTCAATGTGACCAAAATCGACATTTTTACAGACTTTTTCTCCTCCTCATTAGCTTCTATTTCTACGAATTTCAGGCATTAAAATGACTCTAAACACACCTATTTATGTTCCAAAAGTGAAAATTCACATGCAATAGTCATTTACAGGCAAAAAACTTAAACATTAAAAAATTTCCATTTCTGACAATCTGGAGAAAGTTCGACAGGTTACGGGTCATTGTTTTTCATCAGAAAATTGATTTTTTGAACTGTAGAAAACTTGATTCAAAATGTCATTTGGATTGTGCCTCATGTTGAATAACTACTTTTTAAAGCCTCAATGTGACCAAAATTGCAATTTTTACAGACTTTTTCTCCTACTCAGAAGCTTCTATTACGACCAATTTCAGGCATTAAAATGACTCTAAACACACTTATTTTAGTTCCAAAAGTGATAATTCACATGCGATAGTCATTTACAGTCAAAAAATCAAACATTAAAAAATTTCCATTTCTGACCATCTGGAGAAAGTTCGACAGGTCACGGGGTCATCGTTTTTAATCAGAAAATTAATTTTTGGACTGTAGAAAAATTGATTCAAAATGTCATTTGGATTGTACCTCATGTTGAATAACTACTTTTTAAAGCCTCAATGTGACCAACATTGCAATTTTTACAGACTTTTTCTCCTACTCAGAAGCTTCTATTACGACCAATTTCAGGCATTAAAATGACTCTAAACACACTTTTTTTAGTTCCAAAAGTGACAATTTACATGCAATAGTCATTTACATTAAAAAAACTTGAACATTATAAAATAACCATTTCTGACCATCTGGAGAAAGTTCGACACGTCAAGGATCATCGTTTTTCATCAGAAAATTAATTTTTGGACTGTAGAAAAATTGATTCAAAATGTCATTTGGATTTTGCCTCATGTTGAATACCTACTTTTTAAAGCCTCAATGTGACCAACATTGCCATTTTTACAGACTTTTTCTCCTACTCAGAAGCTTCTATTTCGACCAATTTCAGGCATTAAAATGACTCTAAACACACTTATTTTAGTTCCAAAAGTTATCATTCCCATGCAATAGTCATTTACAGTCCAAAAATTAAACATTAAAAAAATTACAATTTCTAGACCATCTGGAGAAAGTTCGACAGGTCACGGATCATCATTTTTCATCAGAAAATTGATTTTTTGGACTGTAGAAAAATTGATTCATAACGTCATTTGGATTGTTCCTCATCTTGAATAACTACTGTTTAAAATCTCAATGTGACCAACATTGCCATTTTTACAGACTTTTTCTCCTACTCAGAAGCTTCTTTTTCGATCTATTTCAGGCATTAAAATGACTCTAAACACACTTATTTTAGTTCCAAAAGTGACAATTCACATGCAATAGTCATTTACATTAAAAAAACTTGAACATTATAAAATAACCATTTCTTACCATCTGGAGAAAGTTCGACAGGTCAAGGATCATCGTTTTTCATCAGAAAACTGATTTTTTGGACTGTAGAAAAATTGATTCAAAATGTCATTTGGATTTTGCCTCATGTTGAATAACTACTTTCTAAAATCTCAATGAGACCAACATTGCCATTTTTAAAGACTTTTTCTCCTACTCAGAAGCCTCTTTTTCGAGAAATTTCGTGCCGAAAATGACTCTAAACACACTTATTTTAGTTCCAAAAGTGATGAATCACATGCAATAGTAATTTACAGTCTACAGATTAAACTTTTAAAAATGACCATTTCTGACCATCTGGAGAAAGTTCGACAGGTCTGAAGTCATCGCTTTTCATGAGAGAATTGATATTTTGGACTGTAGAAAAATTATTCAAAATGTCAATTGGATTGTGCCTCATGTTGAATAACCACTTCATAAAGCCTCACTGTGACCAAAATTGCCATTTTTACAGACTTTTCCTCCTACTCCGAAGATTCCATTTCGACCAATTTCGGGCAAGGAAATGACTCTAAACACACTTATTTTAGTTCAAAAAGTGATGATTCATATGCAATCGTCATTTACAGTCAAAAGAAAAAAAAAATGACCATTTCTGACCATCTGGAGAAAGTTCGGAGGTCCGGGGTCACCGTTTTTCATCTGAAAATTGATTTTTTGGACTGTAGAAAAAGTGATTAAAAATGTCATTTGGATTGTGCCTCATTTTGAATAACTACTTTTTAGAGCCTCAATATGACCAAAATTGCTATTTTTACAGACTTTATCTTCTACTCACAAGCTTCTATTTCGACCAATGTCAGGCATTAAAAAGACTCTCAACACACTTATTTTAGTTCCAAGAGTTCTAATTCACATGCAATAGTCATTTACAGTCAAAAGAGAAAACATCAAAAAATTCCCATTTCTGACAATCTGGAGAAAGTTCGACAGGTTACGGGTCATCGTTTTTCATCAGAAAATTAATTATTGGACTGTAGCAAAATTTAGTCAAAATGTCATTTGGATTGTACCTCATGTTGAATACCTACTTTTTAAAGCCTCAATGTGACCAACATTGCCATTTTTACAGACTTTTTCTCCTACTCAGAAGCTTCTATTACGACCAATTTCAGGCATTAAAATGACTCTAAACACACTTATTTTAGTTCCAAAAGTGATAATTCACATGCGATAGTCATTTACAGTCAAAAAATCAAACATTAAAAAATTTCCATTTCTGACCATCTGGAGAAAGTTCGACAGGTCACAGGGTCATCGTTTTTCATCAGAAAATTCATTATTATACTGTAGAAAAATTGATTCAAAATGTCATTTGGATTGTACCTCATCTTGAATAACTACTTTTTAAAGCCTCAATGTGACCAACATTGCCATTTTTACAGACTTTTTCTCCTACTCAGAAGCTTCTATTTCGACCAATTTCAGGCATTAAAATGACTCTAAACACACTTCTTTTAGTTCCAAAAGTTATAATTCACATGCAATAGTCATTTACAGTCCAAAAATTAAAGATTAAAAAATTACCATTTCTAGACCATCTGGAGAAAGTTCGACAGGTCACGGATCATTGTTTTTCATCAGAAAATTGAATTTTTGGACTGTAGAAAAATTGATTCATAATGTCATTTGGATTGTTCCTCATCTTGAATAACTACTGTTTAAAATCACAATGTGACCAACATTGCCATTTTTACAGACTTTTTCTCCTACTCAGAAGCTTCTTTTTCGATCTATTTCAGGCATTAAAATGACTCTAAACACACTTATTTTAGTTCCAAAAGTGACAATTCACATGCAATAGTCATTTACATTCAAAAAACTTAAACATGAAAAAATAACCATTTCTGACCATCTGGAGAAAGTTCGACAGGTCAAGGATCATCGTTTTTCAACAGACTGTAGAAAAATTGATTCAAAATGTCATTTGGATTTTGCCTCATGTTGAATAACTACTTTCTAAAATCTCAATGTGACCAACATTGCCATTTTTAAAGACTTTTTCTCCTACTCAGAAGCCTCTTTTTCGAGAAATTTTGTGCCGGAAAATGACTCTAAACACACTTATTTTAGTTCCAAAAGTGATGAATCACATGCAATAGTAATTTACAGTCTACAGATTAAACTTTTAAAAATGACCATTTCTGACCATCTGGAGAAAGTTCGACAGGTCTGAAGTCATCGCTTTTCATGAGAGAATTGATTTTTTGGACTGTAGAAAAATTATTCAAAATGTCAATTGGATTGTGCCTCATGTTGAATAACCACTTCATAAAGCCTCACTGTGACCAAAATTGCCATTTTTACAGACTTTTCCTCCTACTCCGAAGATTCCATTTCGACCAATTTCGGGCAAGGAAATGACTCTAAACACACTTATTTTAGTTCAAAAAGTGATAATTCACATGCAATAGTCATTTACAGTCAAAATAATTTTTTTTTTTAAAATGACCATTTCTGACCGTCTGGAAAAAGTTCGGAGGTCCGGGGTCACCGTTTTTCATCTGAAAGGTGATTTTTTGGACTGTAGAAAAATTAATTCAAAATGTCATTTGGATTGTGCCTCATTTTGAATAACTACTTTTTAGAGCCTCAATATGACAAAAATTGCTATTTTTACAGACTTTATCTCCTACTCAGAAGCTTCTATTTCGACCAACGTCAGGCATTAAAAAGACTCTCAACACACTTATTTAAGTTCCAAGAGTTCTAATTCACATGCAATAGTCATTTACAGTCAAAAGAGAAAACATCAAAACATTACCATTTCTGACTATCTGGAGACACGGATCATCGTTTTTCATCAGAAAATTAATTTTTGGGACTGGAGAAACATTGATTCAAAATGTCATTTGGATTGTGCCTCATGTTGAATAACTAGTTTTGAAAGCCTCAATGTGACCAAAATTGACATTTTTACAGACTTTTTCTCCTCCTCATTAGCTTCTATTTCTACGAATTTCAGGCATTAAAATGACTCTAAACACACCTATTTATGTTCCAAAAGTGAAAATTCACATGCAATAGTCATTTACAGGCAAAAAACGTAAACATTAAAAAATTTCCATTTCTGACAATCTGGAGAGAGTTCGACAGGTTACGGGTCATTGTTTTTCATCAGAAAATTTATTTTTTGAACTGTAGAAAAATTGATTCAAAATGTCATTTGGATTGTGCCTCATGTTGAATAACTACTTTTTAAAGCCTCAATGTGACCAAAATTGCAATTTTTACAGACTTTTTCTCCTACTCAGAAGCTTCTATTACGACCAATTTCAGGCATTAAAATGACTCTAAACACACTTATTTTAGTTCCAAAAGTGATAATTCACATGCGATAGTCATTTACAGTCAAAAAATCAAACATTAAAAACTTTCCATTTCTGACCATCTGGAGAAAGTTCGACAGGTCACGGGGTCATCGTTTTTCATCAGAAAATTAATTTTTGGACTGTAGAAAAATTGATTCAAAATGTCATTTGGATTGTACCTCATGTTGAATAACTACTTTTTAAAGCCTCAATGTGACCAACATTGCAATTTTTACAGACTTTTTCTCCTACTCAGAAGCTTCTATTACGACCAATTTCAGGCATTAAAATGACTCTAAACACACTTTTTTTAGTTCCAAAAGTGACAATTCACATGCAATAGTCATTTACATTAAAAAAACTTGAACATTATAAAATAACCATTTCTGACCATCTGGAGAAAGTTCGACAGGTCAAGGATCATCGTTTTTCATCAGAAAATTAATTTTTGGACTGTAGAAAAATTGATTCAAAATGGCATTTGGATTTTGCCTCATGTTGAATACCTACTTTTTAAAGCCTCAATGTGACCAACATTGCCATTTTTACAGACTTTTTCTCCTACTCAGAAGCTTCTATTTCGACCAATTTCAGGCATTAAAATGACTCTAAACACACTTATTTTAGTTCCAAAAGTTATCATTCCCATGCAATAGTCATTTACAGTCCAAAAATTAAACATTAAAAAATTACAATTTCTAGACCATCTGGAGAAAGTTCGACAGGTCACGGATCATCGTTTTTCATCAGAAAATTTATTTTTTGGACTGTAGAAAAATTGATTCATAACGTCATTTGGATTGTTCCTCATCTTGAATAACTACTGTTTAAAATCTCAATGTGACCAACATTGCCATTTTTACAGACTTTTTCTCCTACTCAGAAGCTTCTTTTTCGATCTATTTCAGGCATTAAAATGACTCTAAACACACTTATTTTAGTTCCAAAAGTGACAATTCACATGCAATAGTCATTTACATTAAAAAAACTTGAACATTATAAAATAACCATTTCTTACCATCTGGAGAAAGTTCGACAGGTCAAGGATCATCGTTTTTCATCAGAAAACTGATTTTTTGGACTGTAGAAAAATTGATTCATAACGTCATTTGGATTGTTCCTCATCTTGAATAACTACTGTTTAAAATCTCAATGTGACCAACATTGCCATTTTTACAGACTTTTTCTCCTACTCAGAAGCTTCTATTTCGACCAATTTCAGGCAGTAAAATGACTCTAAACACACTTATTTTAGTTGCAAAAGTGATAATTCACATGCAATAGTCATTTACAGTCAACAGATAAAAAATTAAAAAATGACTATTTCTGACCATCTGGAGAAAGTTCGACAGGTCCGGGGTCATTGTTTATATTCAGAAAATTCATTTTTTGGACTGTAGAAAAAAGTATTCAAAATGTCAATTGGATTGTGCCTCATGTTACACTTTTTAAAGCCTCAGAGTGACCAAAATTGCCATTTTTACAGATTTTTCCTCCTACTCATAAGCCTCTTTTTCGAGAAATTTCGTGCCGGAAAATGACTCTAAACACACTTATTTTAGTTCCAAAAGTGATAATTCACATGCAATAGTAATTTACAGTCTAAAGATTAAACTTTAAAAAATTACCATTTCTGACCATCTGGAGAAAGTTCGACAGGTCCGAAGTCATCGCTTTTCATGAGAGAATTGATTTTTTGGACTGTAGAACAATTATTCAAAATGTCAATTGGATTGTGCCTCATGTTGAATAAACACTTCTTAAAGCCTCACTTTGACCAAAATTGCCATTTTTAAAGACTTTTCCTCCTACTCCGAAGAATCCATTTCGACCAATTCCGGGCAAGGAAATGACTCTAAACACACTTATTTTAGTTCAAAAAGTGATAATTCACATGCAATAGTCATTTACAGTCAAAAGATTTTTTTTTTTTAAAATGACCATTTCTGACCATCTGGAAAAAGTTCGGAGGTCCGGGGTCACCTTTTTTCATCTGAAAGGTGATTTTTTGGACTGTAGAAAAATTAATTCAAAATGTCATTTGGATTGTGCCTCATTTTGAATAAATACTTTTTAGAGCCTCAATATGACAAAAATTGCTATTTTTACAGACTTTATCTCCTACTCAGAAGCTTCTATTTCGACCAACGTCAGGCATTAAAAAGACTCTCAACACACTTATTTTAGTTCCAAGAGTTCTAATTCACATGCAATAGTCATTTACAGTCAAAAGAGAAAACATCAAAACATTACCATTTCTGACTATCTGGAGACACGGATCATCGTTTTTCATCAGAAAATTAATTTTTGGGACTGGAGAAACATTGATTCAAAATGTCATTTGGATTGTGCCTCATGTTGAATAACTAGTTTTGAAAGCCTCAATGTGACCAAAATCGACATTTTTACAGACTTTTTCTCCTCCTCATTAGCTTCTATTTCTACGAATTTCAGGCATTAAAATGACTCTAAACACACCTATTTATGTTCCAAAAGTGAAAATTCACATGCAATAGTCATTTACAGGCAAAAAACTTAAACATTAAAAATTTTCCATTTCTGACAATCTGGAGAAAGTTCGACAGGTTACGGGTCATTGTTTTTCATCAGAAAATTGATTTTTTGAACTGTAGAAAAATTGATTCAAAATGTCATTTGGATGGTGCCTCATGTTGAATAACTACTTTTTAAAGCCTCAATGTGACCAAAATTGCAATTTTTACAGACTTTTTCTCCTACTCAGAAGCTTCTATTACGACCAATTTCAGGCATTAAAATGACTCTAAACACACTTATTTTAGTTCCAAAAGTGATAATTCACATGCGATAGTCATTTACAGTCAAAAAATCAAACATTAAAAAATTTCCATTTCTGACCATCTGGAGAAAGTTCGACAGGTCACGGGGTCATCGTTTTTAATCAGAAAATTAATTTTTGGACTGTAGAAAAATTGATTCAAAATGTCATTTGGATTGTACCTCATGTTGAATAACTACTTTTTAAAGCCTCAATGTGACCAACATTGCAATTTTTACAGACTTTTTCTCCTACTCAGAAGCTTCTATTACGACCAATTTCAGGCATTAAAATGACTCTAAACACACTTTTTTTAGTTCCAAAAGTGACAATTTACATGCAATAGTCATTTACATTAAAAAAACTTGAACATTATAAAATAACCATTTCTGACCATCTGGAGAAAGTTCGACACGTCAAGGATCATCGTTTTTCATCAGAAAATTAATTTTTGGACTGTAGAAAAATTGATTCAAAATGTCATTTGGATTTTGCCTCATGTTGAATACCTACTTTTAAAGCCTCAATGTGACCAACATTGCCATTTTTACAGACTTTTTCTCCTACTCAGAAGCTTCTATTTCGACCAATTTCAGGCATTAAAATGACTCTAAACACACTTATTTTAGTTCCAAAAGTTATCATTCCCATGCAATAGTCATTTACAGTCCAAAAATTAAACATTAAAAAAATTACAATTTCTAGACCATCTGGAGAAAGTTCGACAGGTCACGGATCATCATTTTTCATCAGAAAATTGATTTTTTGGACTGTAGAAAAATTGATTCATAACGTCATTTGGATTGTTCCTCATCTTGAATATCTACTGTTTAAATCTCAATGTGACCAACATTGCCATTTTTACAGACTTTTTCTCCTACTCAGAAGCTTCTTTTTCGATCAATTTCAGGCATTAAAATGACTCTAAACACACTTATTTTAGTTCCAAAAGTGACAATTCACATGCAATAGTCATTTACATTAAAAAAACTTGAACATTATAAAATAACCATTTCTTACCATCTGGAGAAAGTTCGACAGGTCAAGGATCATCGTTTTTCATCAGAAAACTGATTTTTTGGACTGTAGAAAAATTGATTCAAAATCTCATTTGGATTTTGCCTCATGTTGAATAACTACTTTCTAAAATCTCAATGTGACCAACATTGCCATTTTTAAAGACTTTTTCTCCTACTCAGAAGCCTCTTTTTCGAGAAATTTCGTGCCGGAAAATGACTCTAAACACACTTATTTTAGTTCCAAAAGTGATGAATCACATGCAATAGTAATTTACAGTCTACAGATTAAACTTTTAAAAATAACAATTTCTGACCATCTGGAGAAAGTTCGACAGGTCTGAAGTCATCGCTTTTCATGAGAGAATTGATTTTTTGGACTGTAGAAAAATTATTCCAAATGTCAATTGGATTGTGCCTCATGTTGAATAACCACTTCATAAAGCCTCACTGTGACCAAAATTGCCATTTTTACAGACTTTTCCTCCTACTCCGAAGATTCCATTTCGACCAATTTCGGGCAAGGAAATGACTCTAAACACACTTATTTTAGTTCAAAAAGTGATAATTCACATGCAATAGTCATTTACAGTCAAAATAATTATTTTTTTTAAAATGACCATTTCTGACCGTCTGGAAAAAGTTCGGAGGTCCGGGGTCACCGTTTTTCATCTGAAAGGTGATTTTTTGGACTGTAGAAAAATTAATTCAAAATGTCATTTGGATTGTGCCTCATTTTGAATAACTACTTTTTAGAGCCTCAATATGACAAAAATTGCTATTTTTACAGACTTTATCTCCTACTCAGAAGCTTCTATTTCGACCAACGTCAGGCATTAAAAAGACTCTCAACACACTTATTTAAGTTCCAAGAGTTCTAATTCACATGCAATAGTCATTTACAGTCAAAAGAGAAAACATCAAAACATTACCATTTCTGACTATCTGGAGACACGGATCATCGTTTTTCATCAGAAAATTAATTTTTGGGACTGGAGAAACATTGATTCAAAATGTCATATGGATTGTGCCTCATGTTGAATAACTAGTTTTGAAAGCCTCAATGTGACCAAAATTGACATTTTTACAGACTTTTTTCCTCCTTATTAGCTTCTATTTCTACGAATTTCAGGCATTAAAATGACTCTAAACACACCTATTTATGTTCCAAAAGTGAAAATTCACATGCAATAGTCATTTACAGGCAAAAAACTTAAACATTAAAAAATTTCCATTTCTGACAATCTGGAGAAAGTTCGACAGGTTACGGGTCATTGTTTTTCATCAGAAAATTGATTTTTTGAACTGTAGAAAAATTGATTCAAAATGTCATTTGGATTGTGCCTCATGTTGAATAACTACTTTTTAAAGCCTCAATGTGACCAAAATTGCAATTTTTACAGACTTTTTCTCCTACTCAGAAGCTTCTATTACGACCAATTTCAGGCATTAAAATGACTCTAAACACACTTATTTTAGTTCCAAAAGTGATAATTCACATGCGATAGTCATTTACAGTCAAAAAATCAAACATTAAAAACTTTCCATTTCTGACCATCTGGAGAAAGTTCGACAGGTCACGGGGTCATCGTTTTTCATCAGAAAATTAATTTTTGGACTGTAGAAAAATTGATTCAAAATGTCATTTGGATTGTACCTCATGTTGAATAACTACTTTTTAAAGCCTCAATGTGACCAACATTGCAATTTTTACAGACTTTTTCTCCTACTCAGAAGCTTCTATTACGACCAATTTCAGGCATTAAAATGACTCTAAACACACTTTTTTTAGTTCCAAAAGTGACAATTCACATGCAATAGTCATTTACATTAAAAAAACTTGAACATTATAAAATAACCATTTCTGACCATCTGGAGAAAGTTCGACAGGTCAAGGATCATCGTTTTTCATCAGAAAATTAATTTTTGGACTGTAGAAAAATTGATTCAAAATGTCATTTGGATTTTGCCTCATGTTGAATACCTACTTTTTAAAGCCTCAATGTGACCAACATTGCCATTTTTACAGACTTTTTCTCCTACTCAGAAGCTTCTATTTCGACCAATTTCAGGCATTAAAATGACTCTAAACACACTTATTTTAGTTCCAAAAGTTATAATTCCCATGCAATAGTCATTTACAGTCCAAAAATTAAACATTAAAAAATTACAATTTCTGACAATCTGGAGAAAGTTCGACAGGTTACGGGTCATTGTTTTTCATCAGAAAATTGATTTTTTGAACTGTAGAAAAATTGATTCAAAATGTCATTTGGATTGTTCCTCATCTTGAATAACTACTTTTTAAAGCCTCAATGTGACCAAAATTGCAATTTTTACAGACTTTTTCTCCTACTCAGAAGCTTCTTTTTCGATCTATTTCAGGAATTAAAATGACTAAACACAATTATTTTAGTTCCAAAAGTGACAATTCACATGCAATAGTCATTTACATTAAAAAAACTTGAACATTATAAAATAACCATTTCTTACCATCTGGAGAAAGTTCGACAGGTCAAGGATCATCGTTTTTCATCAGAAAACTGATTTTTTGGACTGTAGAAAAATTGATTCATAACGTCATTTGGATTGTTCCTCATCTTGAATAACTACTGTTTAAAATCTCAATGTGACCAACATTGCCATTTTTACAGACTTTTTCTCCTACTCAGAAGCTTCTATTTCGACCAATTTCAGGCAGTAAAATGACTCTAAACACACTTATTTTAGTTGCAAAAGTGATAATTCACATGCAATAGTCATTTACAGTCAACAGATAAAAAATTAAAAAATGACTATTTCTGACCATCTGGAGAAAGTTCGACAGGTCCGGGGTCATTGTTTATATTCAGAAAATTCATTTTTTGGACTGTAGAAAAAAGTATTCAAAATGTCAATTGGATTGTGCCTCATGTTACACTTTTTAAAGCCTCAGAGTGACCAAAATTGCCATTTTTACAGATTTTTCCTCCTACTCAGAAGCCTCTTTTTCGAGAAATTTCGTGCCGGAAAATGACTCTAAACACACTTATTTTAGTTCCAAAAGTGATAATTCACATGCAATAGTAATTTACAGTCTAAAGATTAAACTTTAAAAAATTACCATTTCTGACCATCTGGAGAAAGTTCGACAGGTCCGAAGTCATCGCTTTTCATGAGAGAATTGATTTTTTGGACTGTAGAACAATTATTCAAAATGTCAATTGGATTGTGCCTCATGTTGAATAAACACTTCTTAAAGCCTCACTTTGACCAAAATTGCCATTTTTAAAGACTTTTCCTCCTACTCCGAAGAATCCATTTCGACCAATTCCGGGCAAGGAAATGACTCTAAACACACTTATTTTAGTTCAAAAAGTGATAATTCACATGCAATAGTCATTTACAGTCAAAAGATTTTTTTTTTTTAAAATGACCATTTCTGACCATCTGGAAAAAGTTCGGAGGTCCGGGGTCACCTTTTTTCATCTGAAAGGTGATTTTTTGGACTGTAGAAAAATTAATTCAAAATGTCATTTGGATTGTGCCTCATTTTGAATAAATACTTTTTAGAGCCTCAATATGACAAAAATTGCTATTTTTACAGACTTTATCTCCTACTCAGAAGCTTCTATTTCGACCAACGTCAGGCATTAAAAAGACTCTCAACACACTTATTTTAGTTCCAAGAGTTCTAATTCACATGCAATAGTCATTTACAGTCAAAAGAGAAAACATCAAAACATTACCATTTCTGACTATCTGGAGACACGGATCATCGTTTTTCATCAGAAAATTAATTTTTGGGACTGGAGAAACATTGATTCAAAATGTCATTTGGATTGTGCCTCATGTTGAATAACTAGTTTTGAAAGCCTCAATGTGACCAAAATCGACATTTTTACAGACTTTTTCTCCTCCTCATTAGCTTCTATTTCTACGAATTTCAGGCATTAAAATGACTCTAAACACACCTATTTATGTTCCAAAAGTGAAAATTCACATGCAATAGTCATTTACAGGCAAAAAACTTAAACATTAAAAATTTTCCATTTCTGACAATCTGGAGAAAGTTCGACAGGTTACGGGTCATTGTTTTTCATCAGAAAATTGATTTTTTGAACTGTAGAAAAATTGATTCAAAATGTCATTTGGATGGTGCCTCATGTTGAATAACTACTTTTTAAAGCCTCAATGTGACCAAAATTGCAATTTTTACAGACTTTTTCTCCTACTCAGAAGCTTCTATTACGACCAATTTCAGGCATTAAAATGACTCTAAACACACTTATTTTAGTTCCAAAAGTGATAATTCACATGCGATAGTCATTTACAGTCAAAAAATCAAACATTAAAAAATTTCCATTTCTGACCATCTGGAGAAAGTTCGACAGGTCACGGGGTCATCGTTTTTAATCAGAAAATTAATTTTTGGACTGTAGAAAAATTGATTCAAAATGTCATTTGGATTGTACCTCATGTTGAATAACTACTTTTTAAAGCCTCAATGTGACCAACATTGCAATTTTTACAGACTTTTTCTCCTACTCAGAAGCTTCTATTACGACCAATTTCAGGCATTAAAATGACTCTAAACACACTTTTTTTAGTTCCAAAAGTGACAATTTACATGCAATAGTCATTTACATTAAAAAAACTTGAACATTATAAAATAACCATTTCTGACCATCTGGAGAAAGTTCGACACGTCAAGGATCATCGTTTTTCATCAGAAAATTAATTTTTGGACTGTAGAAAAATTGATTCAAAATGTCATTTGGATTTTGCCTCATGTTGAATACCTACTTTTAAAGCCTCAATGTGACCAACATTGCCATTTTTACAGACTTTTTCTCCTACTCAGAAGCTTCTATTTCGACCAATTTCAGGCATTAAAATGACTCTAAACACACTTATTTTAGTTCCAAAAGTTATCATTCCCATGCAATAGTCATTTACAGTCCAAAAATTAAACATTAAAAAAATTACAATTTCTAGACCATCTGGAGAAAGTTCGACAGGTCACGGATCATCATTTTTCATCAGAAAATTGATTTTTTGGACTGTAGAAAAATTGATT
Organism: Triturus cristatus; assembly: GCF_964204655.1. Taxonomy (NCBI): domain Eukaryota; kingdom Metazoa; phylum Chordata; class Amphibia; order Caudata; family Salamandridae; genus Triturus; species Triturus cristatus. The sequence goes on from NC_140589.1 coordinate 867,461,679, forward strand.
CATAACGTCATTTGGATTGTTCCTCATCTTGAATATCTACTGTTTAAATCTCAATGTGACCAACATTGCCATTTTTACAGACTTTTTCTCCTACTCAGAAGCTTCTTTTTCGATCAATTTCAGGCATTAAAATGACTCTAAACACACTTATTTTAGTTCCAAAAGTGACAATTCACATGCAATAGTCATTTACATTAAAAAAACTTGAACATTATAAAATAACCATTTCTTACCATCTGGAGAAAGTTCGACAGGTCAAGGATCATCGTTTTTCATCAGAAAACTGATTTTTTGGACTGTAGAAAAATTGATTCAAAATCTCATTTGGATTTTGCCTCATGTTGAATAACTACTTTCTAAAATCTCAATGTGACCAACATTGCCATTTTTAAAGACTTTTTCTCCTACTCAGAAGCCTCTTTTTCGAGAAATTTCGTGCCGGAAAATGACTCTAAACACACTTATTTTAGTTCCAAAAGTGATGAATCACATGCAATAGTAATTTACAGTCTACAGATTAAACTTTTAAAAATAACAATTTCTGACCATCTGGAGAAAGTTCGACAGGTCTGAAGTCATCGCTTTTCATGAGAGAATTGATTTTTTGGACTGTAGAAAAATTATTCAAAATGTCAATTGGATTGTGCCTCATGTTGAATAACCACTTCATAAAGCCTCACTGTGACCAAAATTGCCATTTTTACAGACTTTTCCTCCTACTCCGAAGATTCCATTTCGACCAATTTCGGGCAAGGAAATGACTCTAAACACACTTATTTTAGTTCAAAAAGTGATAATTCACATGCAATAGTCATTTACAGTCAAAATAATTATTTTTTTTAAAATGACCATTTCTGACCGTCTGGAAAAAGTTCGGAGGTCCGGGGTCACCGTTTTTCATCTGAAAGGTGATTTTTTGGACTGTAGAAAAATTAATTCAAAATGTCATTTGGATTGTGCCTCATTTTGAATAACTACTTTTTAGAGCCTCAATATGACAAAAATTGCTATTTTTACAGACTTTATCTCCTACTCAGAAGCTTCTATTTCGACCAACGTCAGGCATTAAAAAGACTCTCAACACACTTATTTAAGTTCCAAGAGTTCTAATTCACATGCAATAGTCATTTACAGTCAAAAGAGAAAACATCAAAACATTACCATTTCTGACTATCTGGAGACACGGATCATCGTTTTTCATCAGAAAATTAATTTTTGGGACTGGAGAAACATTGATTCAAAATGTCATATGGATTGTGCCTCATGTTGAATAACTAGTTTTGAAAGCCTCAATGTGACCAAAATTGACATTTTTACAGACTTTTTTCCTCCTTATTAGCTTCTATTTCTACGAATTTCAGGCATTAAAATGACTCTAAACACACCTATTTATGTTCCAAAAGTGAAAATTCACATGCAATAGTCATTTACAGGCAAAAAACTTAAACATTAAAAAATTTCCATTTCTGACAATCTGGAGAAAGTTCGACAGGTTACGGGTCATTGTTTTTCATCAGAAAATTGATTTTTTGAACTGTAGAAAAATTGATTCAAAATGTCATTTGGATTGTGCCTCATGTTGAATAACTACTTTTTAAAGCCTCAATGTGACCAAAATTGCAATTTTTACAGACTTTTTCTCCTACTCAGAAGCTTCTATTACGACCAATTTCAGGCATTAAAATGACTCTAAACACACTTATTTTAGTTCCAAAAGTGATAATTCACATGCGATAGTCATTTACAGTCAAAAAATCAAACATTAAAAACTTTCCATTTCTGACCATCTGGAGAAAGTTCGACAGGTCACGGGGTCATCGTTTTTCATCAGAAAATTAATTTTTGGACTGTAGAAAAATTGATTCAAAATGTCATTTGGATTGTACCTCATGTTGAATAACTACTTTTTAAAGCCTCAATGTGACCAACATTGCAATTTTTACAGACTTTTTCTCCTACTCAGAAGCTTCTATTACGACCAATTTCAGGCATTAAAATGACTCTAAACACACTTTTTTTAGTTCCAAAAGTGACAATTCACATGCAATAGTCATTTACATTAAAAAAACTTGAACATTATAAAATAACCATTTCTGACCATCTGGAGAAAGTTCGACAGGTCAAGGATCATCGTTTTTCATCAGAAAATTAATTTTTGGACTGTAGAAAAATTGATTCAAAATGTCATTTGGATTTTGCCTCATGTTGAATACCTACTTTTTAAAGCCTCAATGTGACCAACATTGCCATTTTTACAGACTTTTTCTCCTACTCAGAAGCTTCTATTTCGACCAATTTCAGGCATTAAAATGACTCTAAACACACTTATTTTAGTTCCAAAAGTTATAATTCCCATGCAATAGTCATTTACAGTCCAAAAATTAAACATTAAAAAATTACAATTTCTGACAATCTGGAGAAAGTTCGACAGGTTACGGGTCATTGTTTTTCATCAGAAAATTGATTTTTTGAACTGTAGAAAAATTGATTCAAAATGTCATTTGGATTGTTCCTCATCTTGAATAACTACTTTTTAAAGCCTCAATGTGACCAAAATTGCAATTTTTACAGACTTTTTCTCCTACTCAGAAGCTTCTTTTTCGATCTATTTCAGGAATTAAAATGACTAAACACAATTATTTTAGTTCCAAAAGTGACAATTCACATGCAATAGTCATTTACATTAAAAAAACTTGAACATTATAAAATAACCATTTCTTACCATCTGGAGAAAGTTCGACAGGTCAAGGATCATCGTTTTTCATCAGAAAACTGATTTTTTGGACTGTAGAAAAATTGATTCATAACGTCATTTGGATTGTTCCTCATCTTGAATAACTACTGTTTAAAATCTCAATGTGACCAACATTGCCATTTTTACAGACTTTTTCTCCTACTCAGAAGCTTCTATTTCGACCAATTTCAGGCAGTAAAATGACTCTAAACACACTTATTTTAGTTGCAAAAGTGATAATTCACATGCAATAGTCATTTACAGTCAACAGATAAAAAATTAAAAAATGACTATTTCTGACCATCTGGAGAAAGTTCGACAGGTCCGGGGTCATTGTTTATATTCAGAAAATTCATTTTTTGGACTGTAGAAAAAAGTATTCAAAATGTCAATTGGATTGTGCCTCATGTTACACTTTTTAAAGCCTCAGAGTGACCAAAATTGCCATTTTTACAGATTTTTCCTCCTACTCAGAAGCCTCTTTTTCGAGAAATTTCGTGCCGGAAAATGACTCTAAACACACTTATTTTAGTTCCAAAAGTGATAATTCACATGCAATAGTAATTTACAGTCTAAAGATTAAACTTTAAAAAATTACCATTTCTGACCATCTGGAGAAAGTTCGACAGGTCCGAAGTCATCGCTTTTCATGAGAGAATTGATTTTTTGGACTGTAGAACAATTATTCAAAATGTCAATTGGATTGTGCCTCATGTTGAATAAACACTTCTTAAAGCCTCACTTTGACCAAAATTGCCATTTTTAAAGACTTTTCCTCCTACTCCGAAGAATCCATTTCGACCAATTCCGGGCAAGGAAATGACTCTAAACACACTTATTTTAGTTCAAAAAGTGATAATTCACATGCAATAGTCATTTACAGTCAAAAGATTTTTTTTTTTTAAAATGACCATTTCTGACCATCTGGAAAAAGTTCGGAGGTCCGGGGTCACCTTTTTTCATCTGAAAGGTGATTTTTTGGACTGTAGAAAAATTAATTCAAAATGTCATTTGGATTGTGCCTCATTTTGAATAAATACTTTTTAGAGCCTCAATATGACAAAAATTGCTATTTTTACAGACTTTATCTCCTACTCAGAAGCTTCTATTTCGACCAACGTCAGGCATTAAAAAGACTCTCAACACACTTATTTTAGTTCCAAGAGTTCTAATTCACATGCAATAGTCATTTACAGTCAAAAGAGAAAACATCAAAACATTACCATTTCTGACTATCTGGAGACACGGATCATCGTTTTTCATCAGAAAATTAATTTTTGGGACTGGAGAAACATTGATTCAAAATGTCATTTGGATTGTGCCTCATGTTGAATAACTAGTTTTGAAAGCCTCAATGTGACCAAAATCGACATTTTTACAGACTTTTTCTCCTCCTCATTAGCTTCTATTTCTACGAATTTCAGGCATTAAAATGACTCTAAACACACCTATTTATGTTCCAAAAGTGAAAATTCACATGCAATAGTCATTTACAGGCAAAAAACTTAAACATTAAAAATTTTCCATTTCTGACAATCTGGAGAAAGTTCGACAGGTTACGGGTCATTGTTTTTCATCAGAAAATTGATTTTTTGAACTGTAGAAAAATTGATTCAAAATGTCATTTGGATGGTGCCTCATGTTGAATAACTACTTTTTAAAGCCTCAATGTGACCAAAATTGCAATTTTTACAGACTTTTTCTCCTACTCAGAAGCTTCTATTACGACCAATTTCAGGCATTAAAATGACTCTAAACACACTTATTTTAGTTCCAAAAGTGATAATTCACATGCGATAGTCATTTACAGTCAAAAAATCAAACATTAAAAAATTTCCATTTCTGACCATCTGGAGAAAGTTCGACAGGTCACGGGGTCATCGTTTTTAATCAGAAAATTAATTTTTGGACTGTAGAAAAATTGATTCAAAATGTCATTTGGATTGTACCTCATGTTGAATAACTACTTTTTAAAGCCTCAATGTGACCAACATTGCAATTTTTACAGACTTTTTCTCCTACTCAGAAGCTTCTATTACGACCAATTTCAGGCATTAAAATGACTCTAAACACACTTATTTTAGTTCCAAAAGTTATCATTCCCATGCAATAGTCATTTACAGTCCAAAAATTAAACATTAAAAAAATTACAATTTCTAGACCATCTGGAGAAAGTTCGACAGGTCACGGATCATCATTTTTCATCAGAAAATTGATTTTTTGGACTGTAGAAAAATTGATTCATAACGTCATTTGGATTGTTCCTCATCTTGAATATCTACTGTTTAAATCTCAATGTGACCAACATTGCCATTTTTACAGACTTTTTCTCCTACTCAGAAGCTTCTTTTTCGATCAATTTCAGGCATTAAAATGACTCTAAACACACTTATTTTAGTTCCAAAAGTGACAATTCACATGCAATAGTCATTTACATTAAAAAAACTTGAACATTATAAAATAACCATTTCTTACCATCTGGAGAAAGTTCGACAGGTCAAGGATCATCGTTTTTCATCAGAAAACTGATTTTTTGGACTGTAGAAAAATTGATTCAAAATCTCATTTGGATTTTGCCTCATGTTGAATAACTACTTTCTAAAATCTCAATGTGACCAACATTGCCATTTTTAAAGACTTTTTCTCCTACTCAGAAGCCTCTTTTTCGAGAAATTTCATGCCGGAAAATGACTCTAAACACACTTATTTTAGTTTCAAAAGTGATGAATCACATGCAATAGTAATTTACAGTCTACAGATTAAACTTTTAAAAATGACCATTTCTGACCATCTGGAGAAAGTTCGACAGGTCTGAAGTCATCGCTTTTCATGAGAGAATTGATTTTTTGGACTGTAGAAAAATTATTCAAAATGTCAATTGGATTGTGCCTCATGTTGAATAACCACTTCATAAAGCCTCACTGTGACCAAAATTGCCATTTTTACAGACTTTTCCTCCTACTCCGAAGATTCCATTTCGACCAATTTCGGGCAAGGAAATGACTCTAAACACACTTATTGTAGTTCAAAAAGTGATAATTCACATGCAATAGTCATTTACAGTCAAAATAATTATTTTTTTTAAAATGACCATTTCTGACCGTCTGGAAAAAGTTCGGAGGTCCGGGGTCACCGTTTTTCATCTGAAAGGTGATTTTTTGGACTGTAGAAAAATTAATTCAAAATGTCATTTGGATTGTGCCTCATTTTGAATAACTACTTTTTAGAGCCTCAATATGACAAAAATTGCTATTTTTACAGACTTTATCTCCTACTCAGAAGCTTCTATTTCGACCAACGTCAGGCATTAAAAAGACTCTCAACACACTTATTTAAGTTCCAAGAGTTCTAATTCACATGCAATAGTCATTTACAGTCAAAAGAGAAAACATCAAAACATTACCATTTCTGACTATCTGGAGACACGGATCATCGTTTTTCATCAGAAAATTAATTTTTGGGACTGGAGAAACATTGATTCAAAATGTCATATGGATTGTGCCTCATGTTGAATAACTAGTTTTGAAAGCCTCAATGTGACCAAAATTGACATTTTTACAGACTTTTTTTCCTCCTTATTAGCTTCTATTTCTACGAATTTCAGGCATTAAAATGACTCTAAACACACCTATTTATGTTCCAAAAGTGAAAATTCACATGCAATAGTCATTTACAGGCAAAAAACTTAAACATTAAAAAATTTCCATTTCTGACAATCTGGAGAAAGTTCGACAGGTTACGGGTCATTGTTTTTCATCAGAAAATTGATTTTTTGAACTGTAGAAAAATTGATTCAAAATGTCATTTGGATTGTGCCTCATGTTGAATAACTACTTTTTAAAGCCTCAATGTGACCAAAATTGCAATTTTTACAGACTTTTTCTCCTACTCAGAAGCTTCTATTACGACCAATTTCAGGCATTAAAATGACTCTAAACACACTTATTTTAGTTCCAAAAGTGATAATTCACATGCGATAGTCATTTACAGTCAAAAAATCAAACATTAAAAACTTTCCATTTCTGACCATCTGGAGAAAGTTCGACAGGTCACGGGGTCATCGTTTTTCATCAGAAAATTAATTTTTGGACTGTAGAAAAATTGATTCAAAATGTCATTTGGATTGTACCTCATGTTGAATAACTACTTTTTAAAGCCTCAATGTGACCAACATTGCAATTTTTACAGACTTTTTCTCCTACTCAGAAGCTTCTATTACGACCAATTTCAGGCATTAAAATGACTCTAAACACACTTTTTTTAGTTCCAAAAGTGACAATTCACATGCAATAGTCATTTACATTAAAAAAACTTGAACATTATAAAATAACCATTTCTGATCATCTGGAGAAAGTTCGACAGGTCAAGGATCATCGTTTTTCATCAGAAAATTAATTTTTGGACTGTAGAAAAATTGATTCAAAATGTCATTTGGATTTTGCCTCATGTTGAATACCTACTTTTTAAAGCCTCAATGTGACCAACATTGCCATTTTTACAGACTTTTTCTCCTACTCAGAAGCTTCTATTTCGACCAATTTCAGGCATTAAAATGACTCTAAACACACTTATTTTAGTTCCAAAAGTTATAATTCCCATGCAATAGTCATTTACAGTCCAAAAATTAAACATTAAAAAATTACAATTTCTAGACCATCTGGAGAAAGTTCGACAGGTCACGGATCATCGTTTTTCATCAGAAAATTTATTTTTTGGACTGTAGAAAAATTGATTCATAACGTCATTTGGATTGTTCCTCATCTTGAATAACTACTGTTTAAAATCTCAATGTGACCAACATTGCCATTTTTACAGACTTTTTCTCCTACTCAGAAGCTTCTTTTTCGATCTATTTCAGGCATTAAAATGACTCTAAACACAATTATTTTAGTTCCAAAAGTGACAATTCACATGCAATAGTCATTTACATTAAAAAAACTTGAACATTATAAAATAACCATTTCTTACCATCTGGAGAAAGTTCGACAGGTCAAGGATCATCGTTTTTCATCAGAAAACTGATTTTTTGGACTGTAGAAAAATTGATTCATAACGTCATTTGGATTGTTCCTCATCTTGAATAACTACTGTTTAAAATCTCAATGTGACCAACATTGCCATTTTTACAGACTTTTTCTCCTACTCAGAAGCTTCTATTTCGACCAATTTCAGGCAGTAAAATGACTCTAAACACACTTATTTTAGTTGCAAAAGTGATAATTCACATGCAATAGTCATTTACAGTCAACAGATAAAAAATTAAAAAATGACTATTTCTGACCATCTGGAGAAAGTTCGACAGGTCCGGGGTCATTGTTTATATTCAGAAAATTCATTTTTTGGACTGTAGAAAAAAGTATTCAAAATGTCAATTGGATTGTGCCTCATGTTACACTTTTTAAAGCCTCAGAGTGACCAAAATTGCCATTTTTACAGATTTTTCCTCCTACTCAGAAGCCTCTTTTTCGAGAAATTTCGTGCCGGAAAATGACTCTAAACACACTTATTTTAGTTCCAAAAGTGATAATTCACATGCAATAGTAATTTACAGTCTAAAGATTAAACTTAAAAAAATTACCATTTCTGACCATCTGGAGAAAGTTCGACAGGTCCGAAGTCATCGCTTTTCATGAGAGAATTGATTTTTTGGACTGTAGAACAATTATTCAAAATGTCAATTGGATTGTGCCTCATGTTGAATAAACACTTCTTAAAGCCTCAATTTGACCAAAATTGCCATTTTTACAGACTTTTCCTCCTACTCCGAAGAATCCATTTCGACCAATTCCGGGCAAGGAAATGACTCTAAACACACTTATTTTAGTTCAAAAAGTGATAATTCACATGCAATAGTCATTTACAGTCAAAAGATTTTTTTTTTTTAAAATGACCATTTCTGACCATCTGGAAAAAGTTCGGAGGTCCGGGGTCACCTTTGTTCATCTGAAAGGTGATTTTTTGGACTGTAGATAAATTAATTCAAAATGTCATTTGGATTGTGCCTCATTTTGAATAACTACTTTTTAGAGCCTCAATATGACAAAAATTGCTATTTTTACAGACTTTATCTCCTACTCAGAAGCTTCTATTTCGACCAACGTCAGGCATTAAAAAGACTCTCAACACACTTATTTAAGTTCCAAGAGTTCTAATTCACATGCAATAGTCATTTACAGTCAAAAGAGAAAACATCAAAACATTACCATTTCTGACTATCTGGAGACACGGATCATCGTTTTTCATCAGAAAATTAATTTTTGGGACTGGAGAAACATTGATTCAAAATGTCATATGGATTGTGCCTCATGTTGAATAACTAGTTTTGAAAGCCTCAATGTGACCAAAATTGACATTTTTACAGACTTTTTCTCCTCCTCATTAGCTTCTATTTCTACGAATTTCAGGCATTAAAATGACTCTAAACACACCTATTTATGTTCCAAAAGTGAAAATTCACATGCAATAGTCATTTACAGGCAAAAAACTTAAACATTAAAAAATTTCCATTTCTGACAATCTGGAGAAAGTTCGACAGGTTACGGGTCATTGTTTTTCATCAGAAAATTGATTTTTTGAACTGTAGAAAAATTGATTCAAAATGTCATTTGGATTGTGCCTCATGTTGAATAACTACTTTTTAAAGCCTCAATGTGACCAAAATTGCAATTTTTACAGACTTTTTCTCCTACTCAGAAGCTTCTATTACGACCAATTTCAGGCATTAAAATGACTCTAAACACACTTATTTTAGTTCCAAAAGTGATAATTCACATGCGATAGTCATTTACAGTCAAAAAATCAAACATTAAAAACTTTCCATTTCTGACCATCTGGAGAAAGTTCGACAGGTCACGGGGTCATCGTTTTTCATCAGAAAATTGATTTTTTGAACTGTAGAAAAATTGATTCATAACGTCATTTGGATTGTTCCTCATCTTGAATAACTACTGTTTAAAATCTCAATGTGACCAACATTGCCATTTTTACAGACTTTTTCTCCTACTCAGAAGCTTCTATTTCGACCAATTTCAGGCATTAAAATGACTCTAAACACACTTATTTTAGTTGCAAAAGTGATAATTCACATGCAATAGTCATTTACAGTCAACAGATAAAAAATTAAAAAATGACTATTTCTGACCATCTGGAGAAAGTTCGACAGGTCCGGGGTCATTGTTTATATTCAGAAAATTCATTTTTTGGACTGTAGAAAAAAGTATTCAAAATGTCAATTGGATTGTGCCTCATGTTACACTTTTTAAAGCCTCAGAGTGACCAAAATTGCCATTTTTACAGATTTTTCCTCCTACTCAGAAGCCTCTTTTTCGAGAAATTTCGTGCCGGAAAATGACTCTAAACACACTTATTTTAGTTCCAAAAGTGATAATTCACATGCAATAGTAATTTACAGTCTAAAGATTAAACTTTAAAAAATTACCATTTCTGACCATCTGGAGAAAGTTCGCCAGGTCCCAAGTCATCGCTTTTCATGAGAGAATTGATTTTTTGGACTGTAGAACAATTATTCAAAATGTCAATTGGATTGTGCCTCATGTTGAATAAACACTTCTTAAAGCCTCACTTTGACCAAAATTGCCATTTTTAAAGACTTTTCCTCCTACTCCGAAGAATCCATTTCGACCAATTCCGGGCAAGGAAATGACTCTAAACACACTTATTTTAGTTCAAAAAGTGATAATTCACATGCAATAGTCATTTACAGTCAAAAGATTTTTTTTTTTTAAAATGACCATTTCTGACCATCTGGAAAAAGTTCGGAGGTCCGGGGTCACCTTTTTTCATCTGAAAGGTGATTTTTTGGACTGTAGAAAAATTAATTCAAAATGTCATTTGGATTGTGCCTCATTTTGAATAAATACTTTTTAGAGCCTCAATATGACAAAAATTGCTATTTTTACAGACTTTATCTCCTACTCAGAAGCTTCTATTTCGACCAACGTCAGGCATTAAAAAGACTCTCAACACACTTATTTTAGTTCCAAGAGTTCTAATTCACATGCAATAGTCATTTACAGTCAAAAGAGAAAACATCAAAACATTACCATTTCTGACTATCTGGAGACACGGATCATCGTTTTTCATCAGAAAATTAATTTTTGGGACTGGAGAAACATTGATTCAAAATGTCATTTGGATTGTGCCTCATGTTGAATAACTAGTTTTGAAAGCCTCAATGTGACCAAAATCGACATTTTTACAGACTTTTTCTCCTCCTCATTAGCTTCTATTTCTACGAATTTCAGGCATTAAAATGACTCTAAACACACCTATTTATGTTCCAAAAGTGAAAATTCACATGCAATAGTCATTTACAGGCAAAAAACTTAAACATTAAAAAATTTCCATTTCTGACAATCTGGAGAAAGTTCGACAGGTTACGGGTCATTGTTTTTCATCAGAAAATTGATTTTTTGAACTGTAGAAAAATTGATTCAAAATGTCATTTGGATTGTGCCTCATGTTGAATAACTACTTTTTAAAGCCTCAATATGACCAAAATTGCAATTTTTACAGACTTTTTCTCCTACTCAGAAGCTTCTATTACGACCAATTTCAGGCATTAAAATGACTCTAAACACACTTATTTTAGTTCCAAAAGTGATAATTCACATGCGATAGTCATTTACAGTCAAAAAATCAAACATTAAAAAATTTCCATTTCTGACCATCTGGAGAAAGTTCGACAGGTCACGGGGTCATCGTTTTTAATCAGAAAATTAATTTTTGGACTGTAGAAAAATTGATTCAAAATGTCATTTGGATTGTACCTCATGTTGAATAACTACTTTTTAAAGCCTCAATGTGACCAACATTGCAATTTTTACAGACTTTTTCTCCTACTCAGAAGCTTCTATTACGACCAATTTCAGGCATTAAAATGACTCTAAACACACTTTTTTTAGTTCCAAAAGTGACAATTTACATGCAATAGTCATTTACATTAAAAAAACTTGAACATTATAAAATAACCATTTCTGACCATCTGGAGAAAGTTCGACACGTCAAGGATCATCGTTTTTCATCAGAAAATTAATTTTTGGACTGTAGAAAAATTGATTCAAAATGTCATTTGGATTTTGCCTCATGTTGAATACCTACTTTTTAAAGCCTCAATGTGACCAACATTGCCATTTTTACAGACTTTTTCTCCTACTCAGAAGCTTCTATTTCGACCAATTTCAGGCATTAAAATGACTCTAAACACACTTATTTTAGTTCCAAAAGTTATCATTCCCATGCAATAGTCATTTACAGTCCAAAAATTAAACATTAAAAAAATTACAATTTCTAGACCATCTGGAGAAAGTTCGACAGGTCACGGATCATCATTTTTCATCAGAAAATTGATTTTTTGGACTGTAGAAAAATTTATTTAAAATGTCATTTGGATTGTGCCTCATGTTGAATAACTACTTTTTAAAGCCTCAATGTGACCAAAATTGCAATTTTTACAGACTTTTTCTCCTACTCAGAAGCTTCTATTACGACCAATTTCAGGCATTAAAATGACTCTAAACACACTTATTTTAGTTCCAAAAGTGATAATTCACATGCGATAGTCATTTACAGTCAAAAAATCAAACATTAAAAAATTTCCATTTCTGACAATCTGGAGAAAGTTCGACAGGTTACGGGTCATTGTTTTTCATCAGAAAATTGATTTTTTGAACTGTAGAAAAATTGATTCAAAATGTCATTTGGATTGTGCCTCATGTTGAATAACTACTTTTTAAAGCCTCAATGTGACCAAAATTGCAATTTTTACAGACTTTTTCTCCTACTCAGAAGCTTCTATTACGACCAATTTCAGGCATTAAAATGACTCTAAACACACTTTTTTTAGTTCCAAAAGTGACAATTCACATGCAATAGTCATTTACATTAAAAAAACTTGAACATTATAAAATAACCATTTCTGACCATCTGGAGAAAGTTCGACAGGTCAAGGATCATCGTTTTTCATCAGAAAATTAATTTTTGGACTGTAGAAAAATTGATTCAAAATGTCATTTGGATTTTGCCTCATGTTGAATACCTACTTTTTAAAGCCTCAATGTGACCAACATTGCCATTTTTACAGACTTTTTCTCCTACTCAGAAGCTTCTATTTCGACCAATTTCAGGCATTAAAATGACTCTAAACACACTTATTTTAGTTCCAAAAGTTATCATTCCCATGCAATAGTCATTTACAGTCCAAAAATTAAACATTAAAAAATTACAATTTCTAGACCATCTGGAGAAAGTTCGACAGGTCACGGATCATCGTTTTTCATCAGAAAATTTATTTTTTGGACTGTAGAAAAATTGATTCATAACGTCATTTGGATTGTTCCTCATCTTGAATAACTACTGTTTAAAATCTCAATGTGACCAACATTGCCATTTTTACAGACTTTTTCTCCTACTCAGAAGCTTCTTTTTCGATCTATTTCAGGCATTAAAATGACTCTAAACACACTTATTTTAGTTCCAAAAGTGACAATTCACATGCAATAGTCATTTACATTAAAAAAACTTGAACATTATAAAATAACCATTTCTTACCATCTGGAGAAAGTTCGACAGGTCAAGGATCATCGTTTTTCATCAGAAAACTGATTTTTTGGACTGTAGAAAAATTGATTCATAACGTCATTTGGATTGTTCCTCATCTTGAATAACTACTGTTTAAAATCTCAATGTGACCAACATTGCCATTTTTACAGACTTTTTCTCCTACTCAGAAGCTTCTATTTCAACCAATTTCAGGCAGTAAAATGACTCTAAACACACTTATTTTAGTTGCAAAAGTGATAATTCACATGCAATAGTCATTTACAGTCAACAGATAAAAAATTAAAAAATGACTATTTCTGACCATCTGGAGAAAGTTCGACAGGTCCGGGGTCATTGTTTATATTCAGAAAATTCATTTTTTGGACTGGAGAAAAAAGTATTAAAAATGTCAATTGGATTGTGCCTCATGTTACACTTTTTAAAGCCTCAGAGTGACCAAAATTGCCATTTTTACAGATTTTTCCTCCTACTCATAAGCCTCTTTTTCGAGAAATTTCGTGCCGGAAAATGACTCTAAACACACTTATTTTAGTTCCAAAAGTGATAATTCACATGCAATAGTAATTTACAGTCTAAAGATTAAACTTTAAAAAATTACCATTTCTGACCATCTGGAGAAAGTTCGACAGGTCCGAAGTCATCGCTTTTCATGAGAGAATTGATTTTTTGGACTGTAGAACAATTATTCAAAATGTCAATTGGATTGTGCCTCATGTTGAATAAACACTTCTTAAAGCCTCACTTTGACCAAAATTTCCATTTTTAAAGACTTTTCCTCCTACTCCGAAGAATCCATTTCGACCAATTCCGGGCAAGGAAATGACTCTAAACACACTTATTTTAGTTCAAAAAGTGATAATTCACATGCAATAGTCATTTACAGTCAAAAGATTTTTTTTTTTTAAAATGACCATTTCTGACCATCTGGAAAAAGTTCGGAGGTCCGGGGTCACCTTTTTTCATCTGAAAGGTGATTTTTTGGACTGTAGAAAAATTAATTCAAAATGTCATTTGGATTGTGCCTCATTTTGAATAAATACTTTTTAGAGCCTCAATATGACAAAAATTGCTATTTTTACAGACTTTATCTCCTACTCAGAAGCTTCTATTTCGACCAACGTCAGGCATTAAAAAGACTCTCAACACACTTATTTTAGTTCCAAGAGTTCTAATTCACATGCAATAGTCATTTACAGTCAAAAGAGAAAACATCAAAACATTACCATTTCTGACTATCTGGAGACACGGATCATCGTTTTTCATCAGAAAATTAATTTTTGGGACTGGAGAAACATTGATTCAAAATGTCATTTGGATTGTGCCTCATGTTGAATAACTAGTTTTGAAAGCCTCAATGTGACCAAAATCGACATTTTTACAGACTTTTTCTCCTCCTCATTAGCTTCTATTTCTACGAATTTCAGGCATTAAAATGACTCTAAACACACCTATTTATGTTCCAAAAGTGAAAATTCACATGCAATAGTCATTTACAGGCAAAAAACTTAAACATTAAAAAATTTCCATTTCTGACAATCCGGAGAAAGTTCGACAGGTTACGGGTCATTGTTTTTCATCAGAAAATTGATTTTTTGAACTGTAGAAAAATTGATTCAAAATGTCATTTGGATTGTGCCTCATGTTGAATAACTACTTTTTAAAGCCTCAATGTGACCAAAATTGCAATTTTTACAGACTTTTTCTCCTACTCAGAAGCTTCTATTACGACCAATTTCAGGCATTAAAATGACTCTAAACACACTTATTTTAGTTCCAAAAGTGATAATTCACATGCGATAGTCATTTACAGTCAAAAAATCAAACATTAAAAACTTTCCATTTCTGACCATCTGGAGAAAGTTCGACAGGTCACGGGGTCATCGTTTTTCATCAGAAAATTAATTTTTGGACTGTAGAAAAATTGATTCAAAATGTCATTTGGATTGTACCTCATGTTGAATAACTACTTTTTAAAGCCTCAATGTGACCAACATTGCAATTTTTACAGACTTTTTCTCCTACTCAGAAGCTTCTATTACGACCAATTTCAGGCATTAAAATGACTCTAAACACACTTTTTTTAGTTCCAAAAGTGACAATTCACATGCAATAGTCATTTACATTAAAAAAACTTGAACATTATAAAATAACCATTTCTGACCATCTGGAGAAAGTTCGACAGGTCAAGGATCATCGTTTTTCATCAGAAAATTAATTTTTGGACTGTAGAAAAATTGATTCAAAATGGCATTTGGATTTTGCCTCATGTTGAATACCTACTTTTTAAAGCCTCAATGTGACCAACATTGCCATTTTTACAGACTTTTTCTCCTACTCAGAAGCTTCTATTTCGACCAATTTCAGGCATTAAAATGACTCTAAACACACTTATTTTAGTTCCAAAAGTTATCATTCCCATGCAATAGTCATTTACAGTCCAAAAATTAAACATTAAAAAATTACAATTTCTAGACCATCTGGAGAAAGTTCGACAGGTCACGGATCATCGTTTTTCATCAGAAAATTTATTTTTTGGACTGTAGAAAAATTGATTCATAACGTCATTTGGATTGTTCCTCATCTTGAATAACTACTGTTTAAAATCTCAATGTGACCAACATTGCCATTTTTACAGACTTTTTCTCCTACTCAGAAGCTTCTTTTTCGATCTATTTCAGGCATTAAAATGACTCTAAACACACTTATTTTAGTTCCAAAAGTGACAATTCACATGCAATAGTCATTTACATTAAAAAAACTTGAACATTATAAAATAACCATTTCTTACCATCTGGAGAAAGTTCGACAGGTCAAGGATCATCGTTTTTCATCAGAAAACTGATTTTTTGGACTGTAGAAAAATTGATTCATAACGTCATTTGGATTGTTCCTCATCTTGAATAACTACTGTTTAAAATCTCAATGTGACCAACATTGCCATTTTTACAGACTTTTTCTCCTACTCAGAAGCTTCTATTTCGACCAATTTCAGGCAGTAAAATGACTCTAAACACACTTATTTTAGTTGCAAAAGTGATAATTCACATGCAATAGTCATTTACAGTCAACAGATAAAAAATTAAAAAATGACTATTTCTGACCATCTGGAGAAAGTTCGACAGGTCCGGGGTCATTGTTTATATTCAGAAAATTCATTTTTTGGACTGTAGAAAAAAGTATTCAAAATGTCAATTGGATTGTGCCTCATGTTACACTTTTTAAAGCCTCAGAGTGACCAAAATTGCCATTTTTACAGATTTTTCCTCCTACTCAGAAGCCTCTTTTTCGAGAAATTTCGTGCCGGAAAATGACTCTAAACACACTTATTTTAGTTCCAAAAGTGATAATTCACATGCAATAGTAATTTACAGTCTAAAGATTAAACTTTAAAAAATTACCATTTCTGACCATCTGGAGAAAGTTCGACAGGTCCGAAGTCATTGCTTTTCATGAGAGAATTGATTTTTTGGACTGTAGAACAATTATTCAGAATGTCAATTGGATTGTGCCTCATGTTGAATAAACACTTCTTAAAGCCTCAATTTGACCAAAATTGCCATTTTTAAAGACTTTTCCTCCTACTCCGAAGAATCCATTTCGACCAATTCCCGGCAAGGAAATGACTCTAAACACACTTATTTTAGTTCAAAAAGTGATAATTCACATGCAATAGTCATTTACAGTCAAAAGATTTTTTTTTTTTAAAATGACCATTTCTGACCATCTGGAAAAAGTTCGGAGGTCCGGGGTCACCTTTTTTCATCTGAAAGGTGATTTTTTGGACTGTAGAAAAATTAATTCAAAATGTCATTTGGATTGTGCCTCATTTTGAATAAATACTTTTTAGAGCCTCAATATGACAAAAATTGCTATTTTTACAGACTTTATCTCCTACTCAGAAGCTTCTATTTCGACCAACGTCAGGCATTAAAAAGACTCTCAACACACTTATTTTAGTTCCAAGAGTTCTAATTCACATGCAATAGTCATTTACAGTCAAAAGAGAAAACATCAAAACATTACCATTTCTGACTATCTGGAGACACGGATCATCGTTTTTCATCAGAAAATTAATTTTTGGGACTGGAGAAACATTGATTCAAAATGTCATTTGGATTGTGCCTCATGTTGAATAACTAGTTTTGAAAGCCTCAATGTGACCAAAATCGACATTTTTACAGACTTTTTCTCCTCCTCATTAGCTTCTATTTCTACGAATTTCAGGCATTAAAATGACTCTAAACACACCTATTTATGTTCCAAAAGTGAAAATTCACATGCAATAGTCATTTACAGGCAAAAAACTTAAACATTAAAAAATTTCCATTTCTGACAATCTGGAGAAAGTTCGACAGGTTACGGGTCATTGTTTTTCATCAGAAAATTGATTTTTTGAACTGTAGAAAAATTGATTCAAAATGTCATTTGGATTGTGCCTCATGTTGAATAACTACTTTTTAAAGCCTCAATGTGACCAAAATTGCAATTTTTACAGACTTTTTCTCCTACTCAGAAGCTTCTATTACGACCAATTTCAGGCATTAAAATGACTCTAAACACACTTATTTTAGTTCCAAAAGTGATAATTCACATGCGATAGTCATTTACAGTCAAAAAATCAAACATTAAAAACTTTCCATTTCTGACCATCTGGAGAAAGTTCGACAGGTCACGGGGTCATCGTTTTTCATCAGAAAATTAATTTTTGGACTGTAGAAAAATTGATTCAAAATGTCATTTGGATTGTACCTCATGTTGAATAACTACTTTTTAAAGCCTCAATGTGACCAACATTGCAATTTTTACAGACTTTTTCTCCTACTCAGAAGCTTCTATTACGACCAATTTCAGGCATTAAAATGACTCTAAACACACTTTTTTTAGTTCCAAAAGTGACAATTCACATGCAATAGTCATTTACATTAAAAAAACTTGAACATTATAAAATAACCATTTCTGACCATCTGGAGAAAGTTCGACAGGTCAAGGATCATCGTTTTTCATCAGAAAATTAATTTTTGGACTGTAGAAAAATTGATTCAAAATGGCATTTGGATTTTGCCTCATGTTGAATACCTACTTTTTAAAGCCTCAATGTGACCAACATTGCCATTTTTACAGACTTTTTCTCCTACTCAGAAGCTTCTATTTCGACCAATTTCAGGCATTAAAATGACTCTAAACACACTTATTTTAGTTCCAAAAGTTATCATTCCCATGCAATTGTCATTTACAGTCCAAAAATTAAACATTAAAAAATTACAATTTCTAGACCATCTGGAGAAAGTTCGACAGGTCACGGATCATCGTTTTTCATCAGAAAATTTATTTTTTGGACTGTAGAAAAATTGATTCATAACGTCATTTGGATTGTTCCTCATCTTGAATAACTACTGTTTAAAATCTCAATGTGACCAACATTGCCATTTTTACAGACTTTTTCTCCTACTCAGAAGCTTCTTTTTCGATCTATTTCAGGCATTAAAATGACTCTAAACACACTTATTTTAGTTCCAAAAGTGACAATTCACATGCAATAGTCATTTACATTAAAAAAACTTGAACATTATAAAATAACCATTTCTTACCATCTGGAGAAAGTTCGACAGGTCAAGGATCATCGTTTTTCATCAGAAAACTGATTTTTTGGACTGTAGAAAAATTGATTCATAACGTCATTTGGATTGTTCCTCATCTTGAATAACTACTGTTTAAAATCTCAATGTGACCAACATTGCCATTTTTACAGACTTTTTCTCCTACTCAGAAGCTTCTATTTCGACCAATTTCAGGCAGTAAAATGACTCTAAACACACTTATTTTAGTTGCAAAAGTGATAATTCACATGCAATAGTCATTTACAGTCAACAGATAAAAAATTAAAAAATGACTATTTCTGACCATCTGGAGAAAGTTCGACAGGTCCGGGGTCATTGTTTATATTCAGAAAATTCATTTTTTGGACTGTAGAAAAAAGTATTCAAAATGTCAATTGGATTGTGCCTCATGTTACACTTTTTAAAGCCTCAGAGTGACCAAAATTGCCATTTTTACAGATTTTTCCTCCTACTCAGAAGCCTCTTTTTCGAGAAATTTCGTGCCGGAAAATGACTCTAAACACACTTATTTTAGTTCCAAAAGTGATAATTCACATGCAATAGTAATTTACAGTCTAAAGATTAAACTTTAAAAAATTACCATTTCTGACCATCTGGAGAAAGTTCGACAGGTCCGAAGTCATTGCTTTTCATGAGAGAATTGATTTTTTGGACTGTAGAACAATTATTCAGAATGTCAATTGGATTGTGCCTCATGTTGAATAAACACTTCTTAAAGCCTCAATTTGACCAAAATTGCCATTTTTAAAGACTTTTCCTCCTACTCCGAAGAATCCATTTCGACCAATTCCCGGCAAGGAAATGACTCTAAACACACTTATTTTAGTTCAAAAAGTGATAATTCACATGCAATAGTCATTTACAGTCAAAAGATTTTTTTTTTTTAAAATGACCATTTCTGACCATCTGGAAAAAGTTCGGAGGTCCGGGGTCACCTTTTTTCATCTGAAAGGTGATTTTTTGGACTGTAGAAAAATTAATTCAAAATGTCATTTGGATTGTGCCTCATTTTGAATAAATACTTTTTAGAGCCTCAATATGACAAAAATTGCTATTTTTACAGACTTTATCTCCTACTCAGAAGCTTCTATTTCGACCAACGTCAGGCATTAAAAAGACTCTCAACACACTTATTTTAGTTCCAAGAGTTCTAATTCACATGCAATAGTCATTTACAGTCAAAAGAGAAAACATCAAAACATTACCATTTCTGACTATCTGGAGACACGGATCATCGTTTTTCATCAGAAAATTAATTTTTGGGACTGGAGAAACATTGATTCAAAATGTCATTTGGATTGTGCCTCATGTTGAATAACTAGTTTTGAAAGCCTCAATGTGACCAAAATCGACATTTTTACAGACTTTTTCTCCTCCTCATTAGCTTCTATTTCTACGAATTTCAGGCATTAAAATGACTCTAAACACACCTATTTATGTTCCAAAAGTGAAAATTCACATGCAATAGTCATTTACAGGCAAAAAACTTAAACATTAAAAAATTTCCATTTCTGACAATCTGGAGAAAGTTCGACAGGTTACGGGTCATTGTTTTTCATCAGAAAATTGATTTTTTGAACTGTAGAAAAATTGATTCAAAATGTCATTTGGATTGTGCCTCATGTTGAATAACTACTTTTTAAAGCCTCAATGTGACCAAAATTGCAATTTTTACAGACTTTTTCTCCTACTCAGAAGCTTCTATTACGACCAATTTCAGGCATTAAAATGACTCTAAACACACTTATTTTAGTTCCAAAAGTGATAATTCACATGCGATAGTCATTTACAGTCAAAAAATCAAACATTAAAAAATTTCCATTTCTGACCATCTGGAGAAAGTTCGACAGGTCACGGGGTCATCGTTTTTAATCAGAAAATTAATTTTTGGACTGTAGAAAAATTGATTCAAAATGTCATTTGGATTGTACCTCATGTTGAATAACTACTTTTTAAAGCCTCAATGTGACCAACATTGCAATTTTTACAGACTTTTTCTCCTACTCAGAAGCTTCTATTACGACCAATTTCAGGCATTAAAATGACTCTAAACACACTTATTTTAGTTCCAAAAGTTATCATTCCCATGCAATAGTCATTTACAGTCCAAAAATTAAACATTAAAAAAATTACAATTTCTAGACCATCTGGAGAAAGTTCGACAGGTCACGGATCATCATTTTTCATCAGAAAATTGATTTTTTGGACTGTAGAAAAATTGATTCATAACGTCATTTGGATTGTTCCTCATCTTGAATAACTACTGTTTAAAATCTCAATGTGACCAACATTGCCATTTTTACAGACTTTTTCTCCTACTCAGAAGCTTCTTTTTCGATCTATTTCAGGCATTAAAATGACTCTAAACACACTTATTTTAGTTCCAAAAGTGACAATTCACATGCAATAGTCATTTACATTAAAAAAACTTGAACATTATAAAATAATCATTTCTTACCATCTGGAGAAAGTTCGACAGGTCAAGGATCATCGTTTTTCATCAGAAAACTGATTTTTTGGACTGTAGAAAAATTGATTCAAAATCTCATTTGGATTTTGCCTCATGTTGAATAACTACTTTCTAAAATCTCAATGTGACCAACATTGCCATTTTTAAAGACTTTTTCTCCTACTCAGAAGCCTCTTTTTCGAGAAATTTCATGCCGGAAAATGACTCTAAACACACTTATTTTAGTTCCAAAAGTGATGAATCACATGCAATAGTAATTTACAGTCTACAGATTAAACTTTTAAAAATGACCATTTCTGACCATCTGGAGAAAGTTCGACAGGTCTGAAGTCATCGCTTTTCATGAGAGAATTGATTTTTTGGACTGTAGAAAAATTATTCAAAATGTCAATTGGATTGTGCCTCATGTTGAATAACCACTTCATAAAGCCTCACTGTGACCAAAATTGCCATTTTTACAGACTTTTCCTCCTACTCCGAAGATTCCATTTCGACCAATTTCGGGCAAGGAAATGACTCTAAACACACTTATTTTAGTTCAAAAAGTGATAATTCACATGCAATAGTCATTTACAGTCAAAATAATTTTTTTTTTTAAAATGACCATTTCTGACCGTCTGGAAAAAGTTCGGAGGTCCGGGGTCACCGTTTTTCATCTGAAAGGTGATTTTTTGGACTGTAGAAAAATTAATTCAAAATGTCATTTGGATTGTGCCTCATTTTGAATAACTACTTTTTAGAGCCTCAATATGACAAAAATTGCTATTTTTACAGACTTTATCTCCTACTCAGAAGCTTCTATTTCGACCAACGTCAGGCATTAAAAAGACTCTCAACACACTTATTTAAGTTCCAAGAGTTCTAATTCACATGCAATAGTCATTTACAGTCAAAAGAGAAAACATCAAAACATTACCATTTCTGACTATCTGGAGACACGGATCATCGTTTTTCATCAGAAAATTAATTTTTGGGACTGGAGAAACATTGATTCAAAATGTCATATGGATTGTGCCTCATGTTGAATAACTAGTTTTGAAAGCCTCAATGTGACCAAAATTGACATTTTTACAGACTTTTTCTCCTCCTCATTAGCTTCTATTTCTACGAATTTCAGGCATTAAAATGACTCTAAACACACCTATTTATGTTCCAAAAGTGAAAATTCACATGCAATAGTCATTTACAGGCAAAAAACTTAAACATTAAAAAATTTCCATTTCTGACAATCTGGAGAAAGTTCGACAGGTTACGGGTCATTGTTTTTCATCAGAAAATTGATTTTTTGAACTGTAGAAAAATTGATTCAAAATGTCATTTGGATTGTGCCTCATGTTGAATAACTACTTTTTAAAGCCTCAATGTGACCAAAATTGCAATTTTTACAGACTTTTTCTCCTACTCAGAAGCTTCTATTACGACCAATTTCAGGCATTAAAATGACTCTAAACACACTTATTTTAGTTCCAAAAGTGATAATTCACATGCGATAGTCATTTACAGTCAAAAAATCAAACATTAAAAACTTTCCATTTCTGACCATCTGGAGAAAGTTCGACAGGTCACGGGGTCATCGTTTTTCATCAGAAAATTAATTTTTGGACTGTAGAAAAATTGATTCAAAATGTCATTTGGATTGTACCTCATGTTGAATAACTACTTTTTAAAGCCTCAATGTGACCAACATTGCAATTTTTACAGACTTTTTCTCCTACTCAGAAGCTTCTATTACGACCAATTTCAGGCATTAAAATGACTCTAAACACACTTTTTTTAGTTCCAAAAGTGACAATTCACATGCAATAGTCATTTACATTAAAAAAACTTGAACATTATAAAATAACCATTTCTGACCATCTGGAGAAAGTTCGACAGGTCAAGGATCATCGTTTTTCATCAGAAAATTAATTTTTGGACTGTAGAAAAATTGATTCAAAATGGCATTTGGATTTTGCCTCATGTTGAATACCTACTTTTTAAAGCCTCAATGTGACCAACATTGCCATTTTTACAGACTTTTTCTCCTACTCAGAAGCTTCTATTTCGACCAATTTCAGGCATTAAAATGACTCTAAACACACTTATTTTAGTTCCAAAAGTTATCATTCCCATGCAATAGTCATTTACAGTCCAAAAATTAAACATTAAAAAATTACAATTTCTAGACCATCTGGAGAAAGTTCGACAGGTCACGGATCATCGTTTTTCATCAGAAAATTTATTTTTTGGACTGTAGAAAAATTGATTCATAACGTCATTTGGATTGTTCCTCATCTTGAATAACTACTGTTTAAAATCTCAATGTGACCAACATTGCCATTTTTACAGACTTTTTCTCCTACTCAGAAGCTTCTTTTTCGATCTATTTCAGGCATTAAAATGACTCTAAACACACTTATTTTAGTTCCAAAAGTGACAATTCACATGCAATAGTCATTTACATTAAAAAAACTTGAACATTATAAAATAACCATTTCTTACCATCTGGAGAAAGTTCGACAGGTCAAGGATCATCGTTTTTCATCAGAAAACTGATTTTTTGGACTGTAGAAAAATTGATTCATAACGTCATTTGGATTGTTCCTCATCTTGAATAACTACTGTTTAAAATCTCAATGTGACCAACATTGCCATTTTTACAGACTTTTTCTCCTACTCAGAAGCTTCTATTTCGACCAATTTCAGGCAGTAAAATGACTCTAAACACACTTATTTTAGTTGCAAAAGTGATAATTCACATGCAATAGTCATTTACAGTCAACAGATAAAAAATTAAAAAATGACTATTTCTGACCATCTGGAGAAAGTTCGACAGGTCCGGGGTCATTGTTTATATTCAGAAAATTCATTTTTTGGACTGTAGAAAAAAGTATTCAAAATGTCAATTGGATTGTGCCTCATGTTACACTTTTTAAAGCCTCAGAGTGACCAAAATTGCCATTTTTACAGATTTTTCCTCCTACTCAGAAGCCTCTTTTTCGAGAAATTTCGTGCCGGAAAATGACTCTAAACACACTTATTTTAGTTCCAAAAGTGATAATTCACATGCAATAGTAATTTACAGTCTAAAGATTAAACTTTAAAAAATTACCATTTCTGACCATCTGGAGAAAGTTCGCCAGGTCCCAAGTCATCGCTTTTCATGAGAGAATTGATTTTTTGGACTGTAGAACAATTATTCAAAATGTCAATTGGATTGTGCCTCATGTTGAATAAACACTTCTTAAAGCCTCACTTTGACCAAAATTGCCATTTTTAAAGACTTTTCCTCCTACTCCGAAGAATCCATTTCGACCAATTCCGGGCAAGGAAATGACTCTAAACACACTTATTTTAGTTCAAAAAGTGATAATTCACATGCAATAGTCATTTACAGTCAAAAGATTTTTTTTTTTTAAAATGACCATTTCTGACCATCTGGAAAAAGTTCGGAGGTCCGGGGTCACCTTTTTTCATCTGAAAGGTGATTTTTTGGACTGTAGAAAAATTAATTCAAAATGTCATTTGGATTGTGCCTCATTTTGAATAAATACTTTTTAGAGCCTCAATATGACAAAAATTGCTATTTTTACAGACTTTATCTCCTACTCAGAAGCTTCTATTTCGACCAACGTCAGGCATTAAAAAGACTCTCAACACACTTATTTTAGTTCCAAGAGTTCTAATTCACATGCAATAGTCATTTACAGTCAAAAGAGAAAACATCAAAACATTACCATTTCTGACTATCTGGAGACACGGATCATCGTTTTTCATCAGAAAATTAATTTTTGGGACTGGAGAAACATTGATTCAAAATGTCATTTGGATTGTGCCTCATGTTGAATAACTAGTTTTGAAAGCCTCAATGTGACCAAAATCGACATTTTTACAGACTTTTTCTCCTCCTCATTAGCTTCTATTTCTACGAATTTCAGGCATTAAAATGACTCTAAACACACCTATTTATGTTCCAAAAGTGAAAATTCACATGCAATAGTCATTTACAGGCAAAAAACTTAAACATTAAAAAATTTCCATTTCTGACAATCTGGAGAAAGTTCGACAGGTTACGGGTCATTGTTTTTCATCAGAAAATTGATTTTTTGAACTGTAGAAAAATTGATTCAAAATGTCATTTGGATTGTGCCTCATGTTGAATAACTACTTTTTAAAGCCTCAATATGACCAAAATTGCAATTTTTACAGACTTTTTCTCCTACTCAGAAGCTTCTATTACGACCAATTTCAGGCATTAAAATGACTCTAAACACACTTATTTTAGTTCCAAAAGTGATAATTCACATGCGATAGTCATTTACAGTCAAAAAATCAAACATTAAAAAATTTCCATTTCTGACCATCTGGAGAAAGTTCGACAGGTCACGGGGTCATCGTTTTTAATCAGAAAATTAATTTTTGGACTGTAGAAAAATTGATTCAAAATGTCATTTGGATTGTACCTCATGTTGAATAACTACTTTTTAAAGCCTCAATGTGACCAACATTGCAATTTTTACAGACTTTTTCTCCTACTCAGAAGCTTCTATTACGACCAATTTCAGGCATTAAAATGACTCTAAACACACTTTTTTTAGTTCCAAAAGTGACAATTTACATGCAATAGTCATTTACATTAAAAAAACTTGAACATTATAAAATAACCATTTCTGACCATCTGGAGAAAGTTCGACACGTCAAGGATCATCGTTTTTCATCAGAAAATTAATTTTTGGACTGTAGAAAAATTGATTCAAAATGTCATTTGGATTTTGCCTCATGTTGAATACCTACTTTTTAAAGCCTCAATGTGACCAACATTGCCATTTTTACAGACTTTTTCTCCTACTCAGAAGCTTCTATTTCGACCAATTTCAGGCATTAAAATGACTCTAAACACACTTATTTTAGTTCCAAAAGTTATCATTCCCATGCAATAGTCATTTACAGTCCAAAAATTAAACATTAAAAAAATTACAATTTCTAGACCATCTGGAGAAAGTTCGACAGGTCACGGATCATCATTTTTCATCAGAAAATTGATTTTTTGGACTGTAGAAAAATTTATTTAAAATGTCATTTGGATTGTGCCTCATGTTGAATAACTACTTTTTAAAGCCTCAATGTGACCAAAATTGCAATTTTTACAGACTTTTTCTCCTACTCAGAAGCTTCTATTACGACCAATTTCAGGCATTAAAATGACTCTAAACACACTTATTTTAGTTCCAAAAGTGATAATTCACATGCGATAGTCATTTACAGTCAAAAAATCAAACATTAAAAAATTTCCATTTCTGACAATCTGGAGAAAGTTCGACAGGTTACGGGTCATTGTTTTTCATCAGAAAATTGATTTTTTGAACTGTAGAAAAATTGATTCAAAATGTCATTTGGATTGTGCCTCATGTTGAATAACTACTTTTTAAAGCCTCAATGTGACCAAAATTGCAATTTTTACAGACTTTTTCTCCTACTCAGAAGCTTCTATTACGACCAATTTCAGGCATTAAAATGACTCTAAACACACTTTTTTTAGTTCCAAAAGTGACAATTCACATGCAATAGTCATTTACATTAAAAAAACTTGAACATTATAAAATAACCATTTCTGACCATCTGGAGAAAGTTCGACAGGTCAAGGATCATCGTTTTTCATCAGAAAATTAATTTTTGGACTGTAGAAAAATTGATTCAAAATGTCATTTGGATTTTGCCTCATGTTGAATACCTACTTTTTAAAGCCTCAATGTGACCAACATTGCCATTTTTACAGACTTTTTCTCCTACTCAGAAGCTTCTATTTCGACCAATTTCAGGCATTAAAATGACTCTAAACACACTTATTTTAGTTCCAAAAGTTATCATTCCCATGCAATAGTCATTTACAGTCCAAAAATTAAACATTAAAAAATTACAATTTCTAGACCATCTGGAGAAAGTTCGACAGGTCACGGATCATCGTTTTTCATCAGAAAATTTATTTTTTGGACTGTAGAAAAATTGATTCATAACGTCATTTGGATTGTTCCTCATCTTGAATAACTACTGTTTAAAATCTCAATGTGACCAACATTGCCATTTTTACAGACTTTTTCTCCTACTCAGAAGCTTCTTTTTCGATCTATTTCAGGCATTAAAATGACTCTAAACACACTTATTTTAGTTCCAAAAGTGACAATTCACATGCAATAGTCATTTACATTAAAAAAACGTGAACATTATAAAATAACCATTTCTTACCATCTGGAGAAAGTTCGACAGGTCAAGGATCATCGTTTTTCATCAGAAAACTGATTTTTTGGACTGTAGAAAAATTGATTCATAACGTCATTTGGATTGTTCCTCATCTTGAATAACTACTGTTTAAAATCTCAATGTGACCAACATTGCCATTTTTACAGACTTTTTCTCCTACTCAGAAGCTTCTATTTCGACCAATTTCAGGCAGTAAAATGACTCTAAACACACTTATTTTAGTTGCAAAAGTGATAATTCACATGCAATAGTCATTTACAGTCAACAGATAAAAAATTAAAAAATGACTATTTCTGACCATCTGGAGAAAGTTCGACAGGTCCGGGGTCATTGTTTATATTCAGAAAATTCATTTTTTGGACTGGAGAAAAAAGTATTAAAAATGTCAATTGGATTGTGCCTCATGTTACACTTTTTAAAGCCTCAGAGTGACCAAAATTGCCATTTTTACAGATTTTTCCTCCTACTCATAAGCCTCTTTTTCGAGAAATTTCGTGCCGGAAAATGACTCTAAACACACTTATTTTAGTTCCAAAAGTGATAATTCACATGCAATAGTAATTTACAGTCTAAAGATTAAACTTTAAAAAATTACCATTTCTGACCATCTGGAGAAAGTTCGACAGGTCCGAAGTC
This sequence comes from Triturus cristatus, assembly GCF_964204655.1. NCBI lineage: Eukaryota > Metazoa > Chordata > Amphibia > Caudata > Salamandridae > Triturus > Triturus cristatus. Next base: position 867,489,955 of record NC_140589.1, read on the forward strand.
ATCGCTTTTCATGAGAGAATTGATTTTTTGGACTGTAGAACAATTATTCAAAATGTCAATTGGATTGTGCCTCATGTTGAATAAACACTTCTTAAAGCCTCACTTTGACCAAAATTTCCATTTTTAAAGACTTTTCCTCCTACTCCGAAGAATCCATTTCGACCAATTCCGGGCAAGGAAATGACTCTAAACACACTTATTTTAGTTCAAAAAGTGATAATTCACATGCAATAGTCATTTACAGTCAAAAGATTTTTTTTTTTTAAAATGACCATTTCTGACCATCTGGAAAAAGTTCGGAGGTCCGGGGTCACCTTTTTTCATCTGAAAGGTGATTTTTTGGACTGTAGAAAAATTAATTCAAAATGTCATTTGGATTGTGCCTCATTTTGAATAAATACTTTTTAGAGCCTCAATATGACAAAAATTGCTATTTTTACAGACTTTATCTCCTACTCAGAAGCTTCTATTTCGACCAACGTCAGGCATTAAAAAGACTCTCAACACACTTATTTTAGTTCCAAGAGTTCTAATTCACATGCAATAGTCATTTACAGTCAAAAGAGAAAACATCAAAACATTACCATTTCTGACTATCTGGAGACACGGATCATCGTTTTTCATCAGAAAATTAATTTTTGGGACTGGAGAAACATTGATTCAAAATGTCATTTGGATTGTGCCTCATGTTGAATAACTACTTTTTAAAGCCTCAATGTGACCAAAATTGCAATTTTTACAGACTTTTTCTCCTACTCAGAAGCTTCTATTACGACCAATTTCAGGCATTAAAATGACTCTAAACACACTTATTTTAGTTCCAAAAGTGATAATTCACATGCGATAGTCATTTACAGTCAAAAAATCAAACATTAAAAAATTTCCATTTCTGACAATCTGGAGAAAGTTCGACAGGTTACGGGTCATTGTTTTTCATCAGAAAATTGATTTTTTGAACTGTAGAAAAATTGATTCAAAATGTCATTTGGATTGTGCCTCATGTTGAATAACTACTTTTTAAAGCCTCAATGTGACCAAAATTGCAATTTTTACAGACTTTTTCTCCTACTCAGAAGCTTCTATTACGACCAATTTCAGGCATTAAAATGACTCTAAACACACTTATTTTAGTTCCAAAAGTGATAATTCACATGCGATAGTCATTTACAGTCAAAAAATCAAACATTAAAAAATTTCCATTTCTGACAATCTGGAGAAAGTTCGACAGGTTACGGGTCATTGTTTTTCATCAGAAAATTGATTTTTTGAACTGTAGAAAAATTGATTCAAAATGTCATTTGGATTGTGCCTCATGTTGAATAACTACTTTTTAAAGCCTCAATGTGACCAAAATTGCAATTTTTACAGACTTTTTCTCCTACTCAGAAGCTTCTATTACGACCAATTTCAGGCATTAAAATGACTCTAAACACACTTTTTTTAGTTCCAAAAGTGACAATTCACATGCAATAGTCATTTACATTAAAAAAACTTGAACATTATAAAATAACCATTTCTGACCATCTGGAGAAAGTTCGACAGGTCAAGGATCATCGTTTTTCATCAGAAAATTAATTTTTGGACTGTAGAAAAATTGATTCAAAATGTCATTTGGATTTTGCCTCATGTTGAATACCTACTTTTTAAAGCCTCAATGTGACCAACATTGCCATTTTTACAGACTTTTTCTCCTACTCAGAAGCTTCTATTTCGACCAATTTCAGGCATTAAAATGACTCTAAACACACTTATTTTAGTTCCAAAAGTTATCATTCCCATGCAATAGTCATTTACAGTCCAAAAATTAAACATTAAAAAATTACAATTTCTAGACCATCTGGAGAAAGTTCGACAGGTCACGGATCATCGTTTTTCATCAGAAAATTTATTTTTTGGACTGTAGAAAAATTGATTCATAACGTCATTTGGATTGTTCCTCATCTTGAATAACTACTGTTTAAAATCTCAATGTGACCAACATTGCCATTTTTACAGACTTTTTCTCCTACTCAGAAGCTTCTTTTTCGATCTATTTCAGGCATTAAAATGACTCTAAACACACTTATTTTAGTTCCAAAAGTGACAATTCACATGCAATAGTCATTTACATTAAAAAAACGTGAACATTATAAAATAACCATTTCTTACCATCTGGAGAAAGTTCGACAGGTCAAGGATCATCGTTTTTCATCAGAAAACTGATTTTTTGGACTGTAGAAAAATTGATTCATAACGTCATTTGGATTGTTCCTCATCTTGAATAACTACTGTTTAAAATCTCAATGTGACCAACATTGCCATTTTTACAGACTTTTTCTCCTACTCAGAAGCTTCTATTTCGACCAATTTCAGGCAGTAAAATGACTCTAAACACACTTATTTTAGTTGCAAAAGTGATAATTCACATGCAATAGTCATTTACAGTCAACAGATAAAAAATTAAAAAATGACTATTTCTGACCATCTGGAGAAAGTTCGACAGGTCCGGGGTCATTGTTTATATTCAGAAAATTCATTTTTTGGACTGGAGAAAAAAGTATTAAAAATGTCAATTGGATTGTGCCTCATGTTACACTTTTTAAAGCCTCAGAGTGACCAAAATTGCCATTTTTACAGATTTTTCCTCCTACTCATAAGCCTCTTTTTCGAGAAATTTCGTGCCGGAAAATGACTCTAAACACACTTATTTTAGTTCCAAAAGTGATAATTCACATGCAATAGTAATTTACAGTCTAAAGATTAAACTTTAAAAAATTACCATTTCTGACCATCTGGAGAAAGTTCGACAGGTCCGAAGTCATCGCTTTTCATGAGAGAATTGATTTTTTGGACTGTAGAACAATTATTCAAAATGTCAATTGGATTGTGCCTCATGTTGAATAAACACTTCTTAAAGCCTCACTTTGACCAAAATTTCCATTTTTAAAGACTTTTCCTCCTACTCCGAAGAATCCATTTCGACCAATTCCGGGCAAGGAAATGACTCTAAACACACTTATTTTAGTTCAAAAAGTGATAATTCACATGCAATAGTCATTTACAGTCAAAAGATTTTTTTTTTTTAAAATGACCATTTCTGACCATCTGGAAAAAGTTCGGAGGTCCGGGGTCACCTTTTTTCATCTGAAAGGTGATTTTTTGGACTGTAGAAAAATTAATTCAAAATGTCATTTGGATTGTGCCTCATTTTGAATAAATACTTTTTAGAGCCTCAATATGACAAAAATTGCTATTTTTACAGACTTTATCTCCTACTCAGAAGCTTCTATTTCGACCAACGTCAGGCATTAAAAAGACTCTCAACACACTTATTTTAGTTCCAAGAGTTCTAATTCACATGCAATAGTCATTTACAGTCAAAAGAGAAAACATCAAAACATTACCATTTCTGACTATCTGGAGACACGGATCATCGTTTTTCATCAGAAAATTAATTTTTGGGACTGGAGAAACATTGATTCAAAATGTCATTTGGATTGTGCCTCATGTTGAATAACTAGTTTTGAAAGCCTCAATGTGACCAAAATCGACATTTTTACAGACTTTTTCTCCTCCTCATTAGCTTCTATTTCTACGAATTTCAGGCATTAAAATGACTCTAAACACACCTATTTATGTTCCAAAAGTGAAAATTCACATGCAATAGTCATTTACAGGCAAAAAACTTAAACATTAAAAAATTTCCATTTCTGACAATCTGGAGAAAGTTCGACAGGTTACGGGTCATTGTTTTTCATCAGAAAATTGATTTTTTGAACTGTAGAAAAATTGATTCAAAATGTCATTTGGATTGTGCCTCATGTTGAATAACTACTTTTTAAAGCCTCAATGTGACCAAAATTGCAATTTTTACAGACTTTTTCTCCTACTCAGAAGCTTCTATTACGACCAATTTCAGGCATTAAAATGACTCTAAACACACTTATTTTAGTTCCAAAAGTGATAATTCACATGCGATAGTCATTTACAGTCAAAAAATCAAACATTAAAAAATTTCCATTTCTGACCATCTGGAGAAAGTTCGACAGGTCACGGGGTCATCGTTTTTAATCAGAAAATTAATTTTTGGACTGTAGAAAAATTGATTCAAAATGTCATTTGGATTGTACCTCATGTTGAATAACTACTTTTTAAAGCCTCAATGTGACCAACATTGCAATTTTTACAGACTTTTTCTCCTACTCAGAAGCTTCTATTACGACCAATTTCAGGCATTAAAATGACTCTAAACACACTTTTTTTAGTTCCAAAAGTGACAATTTACATGCAATAGTCATTTACATTAAAAAAACTTGAACATTATAAAATAACCATTTCTGACCATCTGGAGAAAGTTCGACACGTCAAGGATCATCGTTTTTCATCAGAAAATTAATTTTTGGACTGTAGAAAAATTGATTCAAAATGTCATTTGGATTTTGCCTCATGTTGAATACCTACTTTTTAAAGCCTCAATGTGACCAACATTGCCATTTTTACAGACTTTTTCTCCTACTCAGAAGCTTCTATTTCGACCAATTTCAGGCATTAAAATGACTCTAAACACACTTATTTTAGTTCCAAAAGTTATCATTCCCATGCAATAGTCATTTACAGTCCAAAAATTAAACATTAAAAAATTACAATTTCTAGACCATCTGGAGAAAGTTCGACAGGTCACGGATCATCATTTTTCATCAGAAAATTGATTTTTTGGACTGTAGAAAAATTGATTCATAACGTCATTTGGATTGTTCCTCATCTTGAATAACTACTGTTTAAAATCTCAATGTGACCAACATTGCCATTTTTACAGACTTTTTCTCCTACTCAGAAGCTTCTTTTTCGATCTATTTCAGGCATTAAAATGACTCTAAACACACTTATTTTAGTTCCAAAAGTGACAATTCACATGCAATAGTCATTTACATTAAAAAAACTTGAACATTATAAAATAACCATTTCTTACCATCTGGAGAAAGTTCGACAGGTCAAGGATCATCGTTTTTCATCAGAAAACTGATTTTTTGGACTGTAGAAAAATTGATTCAAAATCTCATTTGGATTTTGCCTCATGTTGAATAACTACTTTCTAAAATCTCAATGTGACCAACATTGCCATTTTTAAAGACTTTTTCTCCTACTCAGAAGCCTCTTTTTCGAGAAATTTCATGCCGGAAAATGACTCTAAACACACTTATTTTAGTTCCAAAAGTGATGAATCACATGCAATAGTAATTTACAGTCTACAGATTAAACTTTTAAAAATGACCATTTCTGACCATCTGGAGAAAGTTCGACAGGTCTGAAGTCATCGCTTTTCATGAGAGAATTGATTTTTTGGACTGTAGAAAAATTATTCAAAATGTCAATTGGATTGTGCCCCATGTTGAATAACCACTTCATAAAGCCTCACTGTGACCAAAATTGCCATTTTTACAGACTTTTCCTCCTACTCCGAAGATTCCATTTCGACCAATTTCGGGCAAGGAAATGACTCTAAACACACTTATTTTAGTTCAAAAAGTGATAATTCACATGCAATAGTCATTTACAGTCAAAATAATTTTTTTTTTTAAAATGACCATTTCTGACCGTCTGGAAAAAGTTCGGAGGTTAGGGGTCACCGTTTTTCATCTGAAAGGTGATTTTTTGGACTGTAGAAAAATTAATTCAAAATGTCATTTGGATTGTGCCTCATTTTGAATAACTACTTTTTAGAGCCTCAATATGACAAAAATTGCTATTTTTACAGACTTTATCTCCTACTCAGAAGCTTCTATTTCGACCAACGTCAGGCATTAAAAAGACTCTCAACACACTTATTTAAGTTCCAAGAGTTCTAATTCACATGCAATAGTCATTTACAGTCAAAAGAGAAAACATCAAAACATTACCATTTCTGACTATCTGGAGACACGGATCATCGTTTTTCATCAGAAAATTAATTTTTGGGACTGGAGAAACATTGATTCAAAATGTCATATGGATTGTGCCTCATGTTGAATATCTAGTTTTGAAAGCCTCAATGTGACCAAAATTGACATTTTTACAGACTTTTTCTCCTCCTCATTAGCTTCTATTTCTACGAATTTCAGGCATTAAAATGACTCTAAACACACCTATTTATGTTCCAAAAGTGAAAATTCACATGCAATAGTCATTTACAGGCAAAAAACTTAAACATTAAAAAATTTCCATTTCTGACAATCTGGAGAAAGTTCGACAGGTTACGGGTCATTGTTTTTCATCAGAAAATTGATTTTTTGAACTGTAGAAAAATTGATTCAAAATGTCATTTGGATTGTGCCTCATGTTGAATAACTACTTTTTAAAGCCTCAATGTGACCAAAATTGCAATTTTTACAGACTTTTTCTCCTACTCAGAAGCTTCTATTACGACCAATTTCAGGCATTAAAATGACTCTAAACACACCTATTTTAGTTCCAAAAGTGATAATTCACATGCGATAGTCATTTACAGTCAAAAAATCAAACATTAAAAACTTTCCATTTCTGACCATCTGGAGAAAGTTCGACAGGTCTGAAGTCATCGCTTTTCATGAGAGAATTGATTTTTTGGACTGTAGAAAAATTATTCAAAATGTCAATTGGATTGTGCCTCATGTTGAATAACCACTTCATAAAGCCTCACTGTGACCAAAATTGCCATTTTTACAGACTTTTCCTCCTACTCCGAAGATTCCATTTCGACCAATTTCGGGCAAGGAAATGACTCTAAACACACTTATTTTAGTTCAAAAAGTGATAATTCACATGCAATAGTCATTTACAGTCAAAATATATATTTTTTTAAAATGACCATTTCTGACCATCTGGAAAAAGTTCGGAGGTCCGGGGTCACCGTTTTTCATCTGAAAGGTGATTTTTTGGACTGTAGAAAAATTAATTCAAAATGTCATTTGGATTGTGCCTCATGTTGAATAACTACTTTTTAGAGCCTCAATATGACAAAAATTGCTATTTTTACAGACTTTATCTCCTACTCAGAAGCTTCTATTTCGACCAACGTCAGGCATTAAAAAGACTCTCAACACACTTATTTAAGTTCCAAGAGTTCTAATTCACATGCAATAGTCATTTACAGTCAAAAGAGAAAACATCAAAACATTACCATTTCTGACTATCTGGAGACACGGATCATCGTTTTTCATCAGAAAATTAATTTTTGGGACTGGAGAAACATTGATTCAAAATGTCATTTGGATTGTGCCTCATGTTGAATAACTAGTTTTGAAAGCCTCAATGTGACCAAAATTGACATTTTTACAGACTTTTTCTCCTCCTCATTAGCTTCTATTTCTACGAATTTCAGGCATTAAAATGACTCTAAACACACCTATTTATGTTCCAAAAGTGAAAATTCACATGCAATAGTCATTTACAGGCAAAAAACTTAAACATTAAAAAATTTCCATTTCTGACAATCTGGAGAAAGTTCGACAGGTTACGGGTCATTGTTTTTCATCAGAAAATTGATTTTTTGAACTGTAGAAAAATTGATTCAAAATGTCATTTGGATTGTGCCTCATGTTGAATAACTACTTTTTAAAGCCTCAATGTGACCAAAATTGCAATTTTTACAGACTTTTTCTCCTACTCAGAAGCTTCTATTACGACCAATTTCAGGCATTAAAATGACTCTAAACACACCTATTTATGTTCCAAAAGTGAAAATTCACATGCAATAGTCATTTACAGGCAAAAAACTTAAACATTAAAAAATTTCCATTTCTGACAATCTGGAGAAAGTTCGACAGGTTACGGGTCATTGTTTTTCATCAGAAAATTGATTTTTTGAACTGTAGAAAAATTGATTCAAAATGTCATTTGGATTGTGCCTCATGTTGAATAACTACTTTTTAAAGCCTCAATGTGACCAAAATTGCAATTTTTACAGACTTTTTCTCCTACTCAGAAGCTTCTATTACGACCAATTTCAGGCATTAAAATGACTCTAAACACACCTATTTTAGTTCCAAAAGTGATAATTCACATGCGATAGTCATTTACAGTCAAAAAATCAAACATTAAAAACTTTCCATTTCTGACCATCTGGAGAAAGTTCGACAGGTCACGGGGTCATCGTTTTTCATCAGAAAATTAATTTTTGGACTGTAGAAAAATTGATTCAAAATGTCATTTGGATTGTACCTCATGTTGAATAACTACTTTTTAAAGCCTCAATGTGACCAACATTGCAATTTTTACAGACTTTTTCTCCTACTCAGAAGCTTCTATTACGACCAATTTCAGGCATTAAAATGACTCTAAACACACTTTTTTTAGTTCCAAAAGTGACAATTCACATGCAATAGTCATTTACATTAAAAAAACTTGAACATTATAAAATAGCCATTTCTGACCATCTGGAGAAAGTTCGACAGGTCAAGGATCATCGTTTTTCATCAGAAAATTAATTTTTGGACTGTAGAAAAATTGATTCAAAATGTCATTTGGATTTTGCCTCATGTTGAATACCTACTTTTTAAAGCCTCAATGTGACCAACATTGCCATTTTTACAGACTTTTTCTCCTACTCAGAAGCTTCTATTTCGACCAATTTCAGGCATTAAAATGACTCTAAACACACTTATTTTAGTTCCAAAAGTTATCATTCCCATGCAATAGTCATTTACAGTCCAAAAATTAAACATTAAAAAATTACAATTTCTAGACCATCTGGAGAAAGTTCGACAGGTCACGGATCATCGTTTTTCATCAGAAAATTGATTTTTTGGACTGTAGAAAAATTGATTCATAACGTCATTTGGATTTTGCCTCATGTTGAATAACTACTTTCTAAAATCTCAATGTGACCAACATTGCCATTTTTAAAGACTTTTTCTCCTACTCAGAAGCCTCTTTTTCGAGAAATTTCGTGCCGTAAAATGACTCTAAACACACTTATTTTAGTTCCAAAAGTGATGAATCACATGCAATAGTAATTTACAGTCTACAGATTAAACTTTTAAAAATGACCATTTCTGACCATCTGGAGAAAGTTCGACAGGTCTGAAGTCATCGCTTTTCATGAGAGAATTGATTTTTTGGACTGTAGAAAAATTATTCAAAATGTCAATTGGATTGTGCCTCATGTTGAATAACCACTTCATAAAGCCTCACTGTGACCAAAATTGCCATTTTTACAGACTTTTCCTCCTACTCCGAAGATTCCATTTCGACCAATTTCGGGAAGGAAATGACTCTAAACACACTTATTTTAGTTCAAAAAGTGATAATTCACATGCAATCGTCATTTACAGTCAAAAGAAAAAAAAAATGACCATTTCTGACCATCTGGAGAAAGTTCGGAGGTCCGGGGTCACCGTTTTTCATCTGAAAATTGATTTTTGGGACTGTAGAAAAAGTGATTAAAAATGTCATTTGGATTGTGCCTCATTTTGAATAACTACTTTTTAGAGCCTCAATATGACCAAAATTGCTATTTTTACAGACTTTATCTCCTACTCACAAGCTTCTATTTCGACCAATGTCAGGCATTAAAAAGACTCTCAACACACTTATTTTAGTTCCAAGAGTTCTAATTCACATGCAATAGTCATTTACAGTCAAAAGAGAAAACATCAAAAAATTCCCTTTTCTAAAAATCTGGAGAAAGTTTGACAGGTTACGGGTCATCGTTTTTCATCAGAAAATTAATTATTGGACTGTAGCAAAATTTAGTCAAAATGTCATTTGGATTGTACCTCATGTTGAATACCTACTTTTTAAAGCCTCAATGTGACCAACATTGCCATTTTTACAGACTTTTTCTCCTACTCAGAAGCTTCTATTACGACCAATTTCAGGCATTAAAATGACTCTAAACACACTTATTTTAGTTCCAAAAGTGATAATTCACATGCGATAGTCATTTACAGTCAAAAAATCAAACATTAAAAAATTTCCATTTCTGACCATCTGGAGAAAGTTCGACAGGTCACAGGGTCATCGTTTTTCATCAGAAAATTCATTATTGGACTGTAGAAAAATTGATTCAAAATGTCATTTGGATTGTACCTCATCTTGAATAACTACTTTTTAAAGCCTCAATGTGACCAACATTGCCATTTTTACAGACTTTTTCTCCTACTCAGAAGCTTCTATTTCGACCAATTTCAGGCATTAAAATGACTCTAAACACACTTCTTTTAGTTCCAAAAGTTATAATTCACATGCAATAGTCATTTACAGTCCAAAAATTAAAGATTAAAAAATTACCATTTCTAGACCATCTGGAGAAAGTTCGACAGGTCACGGATCATCGTTTTTCATCAGAAAATTTAATTTTTGGACTGTAGAAAAATTGATTCATAATGTCATTTGGATTGTTCCTCATCTTGAATAACTACTGTTTAAAATCTCAATGTGACCAACATTGCCATTTTTACAGACTTTTTCTCCTACTCAGAAGCTTCTTTTCGATCTATTTCAGGCATTAAAATGACTCTAAACACACTTATTTTAGTTCCAAAAGTGACAATTCACATGCAATAGTCATTTACATTAAAAAAACTTAAACATAAAAAAATAACCATTTCTGACCATCTGGAGAAAGTTCGACAGGTCAAGGATCATCGTTTTTCAACAGACTGTAGAAAAATTGATTCAAAATGTCATTTGGATTTTGCCTCATGTTGAATAACTACTTTCTAAAATCTCAATGTGACCAACATTGCCATTTTTAAAGACTTTTTCTCCTACTCAGAAGCCTCTTTTTCGAGAAATTTCGTGCCGGAAAATGACTCTAAACACACTTATTTTAGTTCCAAAAGTGATGAATCACATGCAATAGTAATTTACAGTCTACAGATTAAACTTTTAAAAATGACCATTTCTGACCATCTGGAGAAAGTTCGACAGGTCTGAAGTCATCGCTTTTCATGAGAGAATTGATTTTTTGGACTGTAGAAAAATTATTCAAAATGTCAATTGGATTGTGCCTCATGTTGAATAACCACTTCATAAAGCCTCACTGTGACCAAAATTGCCATTTTTACAGACTTTTCCTCCTACTCCGAAGATTCCATTTCGACCAATTTCGGGCAAGGAAATGACTCTAAACACACTTATTTTAGTTCAAAAAGTGATCATTCACATGCAATAGTCATTTACAGTCAAAATAATTTTTTTTTTTTTAAATGACCATTTCTGACCATCTGGAAAAAGTTCGGAGGTCCGGGGTCACCGTTTTTCATCTGAAAGGTGATTTTTTGGACTGTAGAAAAATTAATTCAAAATGTCATTTGGATTGTGCCTCATTTTGAATAACTACTTTTTAGAGCCTCAATATGACAAAAAGTGCTATTTTTACAGACTTTATCTCCTACTCAGAAGCTTCTATTTCGACCAACGTCAGGCATTAAAAAGACTCTCAACACACTTATTTTAGTTCCAAGAGTTCTAATTCACATGCAATAGTCATTTACAGTCAAAAGAGAAAACATCAAAACATTACCATTTCTGACTATCTGGAGACACGGATCATCGTTTTTCATCAGAAAATTAATTTTTGGGACTGGAGAAACATTGATTCAAAATGTCATTTGGATTGTGCCTCATGTTGAATAACTAGTTTTGAAAGCCTCAATGTGACCAAAATTGACATTTTTACAGACTTTTTCTCCTCCTCATTAGCTTCTATTTCTACGAATTTCAGGCATTAAAATGACTCTAAACACACCTATTTATGTTCCAAAAGTGAAAATTCACATGCAATAGTCATTTACAGGCAAAAAACTTAAACATTAAAAAATTTCCATTTCTGACAATCTGGAGAAAGTTCGACAGGTTACGGGTCATTGTTTTTCATCAGAAAATTGATTTTTTGAACTGTAGAGAAATTGATTCAAAATGTCATTTGGATTGTGCCTCATGTTGAATAACTACTTTTTAAAGCCTCAATGTGACCAAAATTGCAATTTTTACAGACTTTTTCTCCTACTCAGAAGCTTCTATTACGACCAATTTCAGGCATTAAAATGACTCTAAACACACTTATTTTAGTTCCAAAAGTGATAATTCACATGCGATAGTCATTTACAGTCAAAAAATCAAACATTAAAAAATTTCCATTTCTGACCATCTGGAGAAAGTTTGACAGGTCACGGGGTCATCGTTTTTCATCAGAAAATTAATTTTTGGACTGTAGAAAAATTGATTCAAAATGTCATTCGGATTGTACCTCATGTTGAATAACTACTTTTTAAAGCCTCAATGTGACCAACATTGCAATTTTTACAGACTTTTTCTCCTACTCAGAAGCTTCTATTACGACCAATTTCAGGCATTAAAATGACTCTAAACACACTTTTTTTAGTTCCAAAAGTGACAATTCACATGCAATAGTCATTTACATTAAAAAAACTTGAACATTATAAAATAACCATTTCTGACCATCTGGAGAAAGTTCGACAGGTCAAGGATCATCGTTTTTCATCAGAAAATTAATTTTTGGACTGTAGAAAAATTGATTCAAAATGTCATTTGGATTTTGCCTCATGTTGAATACCTACTTTTTAAAGCCTCAATGTGACCAACATTGCCATTTTTACAGACTTTTTCTCCTACTCAGAAGCTTCTATTTCGACCAATTTCAGGCATTAAAATGACTCTAAACACACTTATTTTAGTTCCAAAAGTTATCATTCCCATGCAATAGTCATTTACAGTCCAAAAATTAAACATTAAAAAATTACAATTTCTAGACCATCTGGAGAAAGTTCGACAGGTCACGGATCATCGTTTTTCATCAGAAAATTGATTTTTTTGGACTGTAGAAAAATTGATTCATAACGTCATTTGGATTTTGCCTCATGTTGAATAACTACTTTCTAAAATCTCAATGTGACCAACATTGCCATTTTTAAAGACTTTTTCTCCTACTCAGAAGCCTCTTTTTCGAGAAATTTCGTGCCGTAAAATGACTCTAAACACACTTATTTTAGTTCCAAAAGTGATGAATCACATGCAATAGTAATTTACAGTCTACAGATTAAACTTTTAAAAATGACCATTTCTGACCATCTGGAGAAAGTTCGACAGGTCTGAAGTCATCGCTTTTCATGAGAGAATTGATTTTTTGGACTGTAGAAAAATTATTCAAAATGTCAATTGGATTGTGCCTCATGTTGAATAACCACTTCATAAAGCCTCACTGTGACCAAAATTGCCATTTTTACAGACTTTTCCTCCTACTCCGAAGATTCCATTTCGACCAATTTCGGGAAGGAAATGACTCTAAACACACTTATTTTAGTTCAAAAAGTGATAATTCACATGCAATCGTCATTTACAGTCAAAAGAAAAAAAAAAATGACCATTTCTGACCATCTGGAGAAAGTTCGGAGGTCCGGGGTCACCGTTTTTCATCTGAAAATTGATTTTTTGGACTGTAGAAAAAGTGATTAAAAATGTCATTTGGATTGTGCCTCATTTTGAATAACTACTTTTTAGAGCCTCAATATGACCAAAATTGCTATTTTTACAGACTTTATCTCCTACTCACAAGCTTCTATTTCGACCAATGTCAGGCATTAAAAAGACTCTCAACACACTTATTTTAGTTCCAAGAGTTCTAATTCACATGCAATAGTCATTTACAGTCAAAAGAGAAAACATCAAAAAATTCCCTTTTCTAAAAATCTGGAGAAAGTTTGACAGGTTACGGGTCATCGTTTTTCATCAGAAAATTAATTATTGGACTGTAGCAAAATTTAGTCAAAATGTCATTTGGATTGTACCTCATGTTGAATACCTACTTTTTAAAGCCTCAATGGGACCAACATTGCCATTTTTACAGACTTTTTCTCCTACTCAGAAGCTTCTATTACGACCAATTTCAGGCATTAAAATGACTCTAAACACACTTATTTTAGTTCCAAAAGTGATAATTCACATGCGATAGACATTTACAGTCAAAAAATCAAACATTAAAAAATTTCCATTTCTGACCATCTGGAGAAAGTTCGACAGGTCACAGGGTCATCGTTTTTCATCAGAAAATTCATTATTGGACTGTAGAAAAATTGATTCAAAATGTCATTTGGATTGTACCTCATCTTGAATAACTACTTTTTAAAGCCTCAATGTGACCAACATTGCCATTTTTACAGACTTTTTCTCCTACTCAGAAGCTTCTATTTCGACCAATTTCAGGCATTAAAATGACTCTAAACACACTTCTTTTAGTTCCAAAAGTTATAATTCACATGCAATAGTCATTTACAGTCCAAAAATTAAAGATTAAAAAATTACCATTTCTAGACCATCTGGAGAAAGTTCGACAGGTCACGGATCATCGTTTTTCATCAGAAAATTTAATTTTTGGACTGTAGAAAAATTGATTCATAATGTCATTTGGATTGTTCCTCATCTTGAATAACTACTGTTTAAAATCTCAATGTGACCAACATTGCCATTTTTACAGACTTTTTCTCCTACTCAGAAGCTTCTTTTCGATCTATTTCAGGCATTAAAATGACTCTAAACACACTTATTTTAGTTCCAAAAGTGACAATTCACATGCAATAGTCATTTACATTAAAAAAACTTAAACATAAAAAAATAACCATTTCTGACCATCTGGAGAAAGTTCGACAGGTCAAGGATCATCGTTTTTCAACAGACTGTAGAAAAATTGATTCAAAATGTCATTTGGATTTTGCCTCATGTTGAATAACTACTTTCTAAAATCTCAATGTGACCAACATTGCCATTTTTAAAGACTTTTTCTCCTACTCAGAAGCCTCTTTTTCGAGAAATTTCGTGCCGGAAAATGACTCTAAACACACTTATTTTAGTTCCAAAAGTGATGAATCACATGCAATAGTAATTTACAGTCTACAGATTAAACTTTTAAAAATGACCATTTCTGACCATCTGGAGAAAGTTCGACAGGTCTGAAGTCATCGCTTTTCATGAGAGAATTGATTTTTTGGACTGTAGAAAAATTATTCAAAATGTCAATTGGATTGTGCCTCATGTTGAATAACCACTTCATAAAGCCTCACTGTGACCAAAATTGCCATTTTTACAGACTTTTCCTCCTACTCCGAAGATTCCATTTCGACCAATTTCGGGCAAGGAAATGACTCTAAACACACTTATTTTAGTTCAAAAAGTGATCATTCACATGCAATAGTCATTTACAGTCAAAATAATTTTTTTTTTTTAAAATGACCATTTCTGACCATCTGGAAAAAGTTCGGAGGTCCGGGGTCACCGTTTTTCATCTGAAAGGTGATTTTTTGGACTGTAGAAAAATTAATTCAAAATGTCATTTGGATTGTGCCTCATTTTGAATAACTACTTTTTAGAGCCTCAATATGACAAAAAGTGCTATTTTTACAGACTTTATCTCCTACTCAGAAGCTTCTATTTCGACCAACGTCAGGCATTAAAAAGACTCTCAACACACTTATTTTAGTTCCAAGAGTTCTAATTCACATGCAATAGTCATTTACAGTCAAAAGAGAAAACATCAAAACATTACCATTTCTGACTATCTGGAGACACGGATCATCGTTTTTCATCAGAAAATTAATTTTTGGGACTGGAGAAACATTGATTCAAAATGTCATTTGGATTGTGCCTCATGTTGAATAACTAGTTTTGAAAGCCTCAATGTGACCAAAATTGACATTTTTACAGACTTTTTCTCCTCCTCATTAGCTTCTATTTCTACGAATTTCAGGCATTAAAATGACTCTAAACACACCTATTTATGTTCCAAAAGTGAAAATTCACATGCAATAGTCATTTACAGGCAAAAAACTTAAACATTAAAAAATTTCCATTTCTGACAATCTGGAGAACGTTCGACAGGTTACGGGTCATTGTTTTTCATCAGAAAATTGATTTTTTGAACTGTAGAGAAATTGATTCAAAATGTCATTTGGATTGTGCCTCATGTTGAATAACTACTTTTTAAAGCCTCAATGTGACCAAAATTGCAATTTTTACAGACTTTTTCTCCTACTCAGAAGCTTCTATTACGACCAATTTCAGGCATTAAAATGACTCTAAACACACTTATTTTAGTTCCAAAAGTGATAATTCACATGCGATAGTCATTTACAGTCAAAAAATCAAACATTAAAAAATTTCCATTTCTGACCATCTGGAGAAAGTTTGACAGGTCACGGGGTCATCATTTTTCATCAGAAAATTAATTTTTGGACTGTAGAAAAATTGATTCAAAATGTCATTCGGATTGTACCTCATGTTGAATAACTACTTTTTAAAGCCTCAATGTGACCAACATTGCAATTTTTACAGACTTTTTCTCCTACTCAGAAGCTTCTATTACGACCAATTTCAGGCATTAAAATGACTCTAAACACACTTTTTTTAGTTCCAAAAGTGACAATTCACATGCAATAGTCATTTACATTAAAAAAACTTGAACATTATAAAATAACCATTTCTGACCATCTGGAGAAAGTTCGACAGGTCAAGGATCATCGTTTTTCATCAGAAAATTAATTTTTGGACTGTAGAAAAATTGATTCAAAATGTCATTTGGATTTTGCCTCATGTTGAATACCTACTTTTTAAAGCCTCAATGTGACCAACATTGCCATTTTTACAGACTTTTTCTCCTACTCAGAAGCTTCTATTTCGACCAATTTCAGGCATTAAAATGACTCTAAACACACTTATTTTAGTTCCAAAAGTTATCATTCCCATGCAATAGTCATTTACAGTCCAAAAATTAAACATTAAAAAATTACAATTTCTAGACCATCTGGAGAAAGTTCGACAGGTCACGGATCATCGTTTTTCATCAGAAAATTGATTTTTTGGACTGTAGAAAAATTGATTCATAACGTCATTTGGATTGTTCCTCATCTTGAATAACTACTGTTTAAAATCTCAATGTGACCAACATTTCCATTTTTACAGACTTTTTCTCCTACTCAGAAGCTTCTTTTTCGATCTATTTCAGGCATTAAAATGACTCTAAACTCACTTATTTTAGTTCCAAAAGTGACAATTCACATGCAATAGTCATTTACATTAAAAAAACTTGAACATTATAAAATAACCATTTCTTACCATCTGGAGAAAGTTCGACAGGTCAAGGATCATCGTTTTTCATCAGAAAACTGATTTTTTGGACTGTAGAAAAATTGATTCAAAATGTCATTTGGATTTTGCCTCATGTTGAATAACTACTTTCTAAAATCTCAATGTGACCAACATTGCCATTTTTAAAGACTTTTTCTCCAACTCAGAAGCCTCTTTTTCGAGAAATTTCGTGCCGGAAAATGACTCTAAACACACTTATTTTAGTTCCAAAAGTGATGAATCACATGCAATAGTAATTTACAGTCTACAGATTAAACTTTTAAAAATGACCATTTCTGACCATCTGGAGAAAGTTCGACAGGTCTGAAGTCATCGCTTTTCATGAGAGAATTGATTTTTTGGACTGTAGAAAAATTATTCAAAATGTCAATTGGATTGTGCCTCATGTTGAATAACCACTTCATAAAGCCTCACTGTGACCAAAATTGCCATTTTTACAGACTTTTCCTCCTACTCCGAAGATTCCATTTCGACCAATTTCGGGCAAGGAAATGACTCTAAACACACTTATTTTAGTTCAAAAAGTGATAATTCACATGCAATCGTCATTTACAGTCAAAAGAAAAAAAAATGACCATTTCTGACCATCTGGAGAAAGTTCGGAGGTCCGGGGTCACCGTTTTTCATCTGAAAATTGATTTTTTGGACTGTAGAAAAAGTGATTAAAAATGTCATTTGGATTGTGCCTCATTTTGAATAACTACTTTTTAGAGCCTCAATATGACCAAAATTGCTATTTTTACAGACTTTATCTCCTACTCACAAGCTTCTATTTCGACCAATGTCAGGCATTAAAAAGACTCTCAACACACTTATTTTAGTTCCAAGAGTTCTAATTCACATGCAATAGTCATTTACAGTCAAAAGAGAAAACATCAAAAAATTCCCTTTTCTAAAAATCTGGAGAAAGTTTGACAGGTTACGGGTCATCGTTTTTCATCAGAAAATTAATTATTGGACTGTAGCAAAATTTAGTCAAAATGTCATTTGGATTGTACCTCATGTTGAATACCTACTTTTTAAAGCCTCAATGTGACCAACATTGCCATTTTTACAGACTTTTTCTCCTACTCAGAAGCTTCTATTACGACCAATTTCAGGCATTAAAATGACTCTAAATACACTTATTTTAGTTCCAAAAGTGATAATTCACATGCGATAGTCATTTACAGTCAAAAAATCAAACATTAAAAAATTTCCATTTCTGACCATCTGGAGAAAGTTCGACAGGTCACAGGGTCATCGTTTTTCATCAGAAAATTCATTATTGGACTGTAGAAAAATTGATTCAAAATGTCATTTGGATTGTACCTCATCTTGAATAACTACTTTTTAAAGCCTCAATGTGACCAACATTGCCATTTTTACAGACTTTTTCTCCTACTCAGAAGCTTCTATTTCGACATATTTCAGGCATTAAAATGACTCTAAACACACTTCTTTTAGTTCCAAAAGTTATAATTCACATGCAATAGTCATTTACAGTCCAAAAATTAAACATTAAAAAATAACCATTTCTGACCATCTGGAGAAAGTTCGACAGGTCAAGGATCATCGTTTTTCAACAGACTGTAGAAAAATTGATTCAAAATGTCATTTGGATTTTGCCTCATGTTGAATAACTACTTTCTAAAATCTCAATGTGACCAACATTGCCATTTTTAAAGACTTTTTCTCCTACTCAGAAGCCTCTTTTTCGAGAAATTTCGTGCCGGAAAATGACTCTAAACACACTTATTTTAGTTCCAAAAGTGATGAATCACATGCAATAGTAATTTACAGTCTACAGATTAAACTTTTAAAAATGACCATTTCTGACCATCTGGAGAAAGTTCGACAGGTCTGAAGTCATCGCTTTTCATGAGAGAATTGATTTTTTGGACTGTAGAAAAATTATTCAAAATGTCAATTGGATTGTGCCTCATGTTGAATAACCACTTCATAAAGCCTCACTGTGACCAAAATTGCCATTTTTACAGACTTTTCCTCCTACTCTGAAGATTCCATTTCGACCAATTTCGGGCAAGGAAATGACTCTAAACACACTTATTTTAGTTCAAAAAGTGATAATTCACATGCAATCGTCATTTACAGTCAAAGGAATTTTTTTTTTTTAAAATGACCATTTCTGACCATCTGGAAAAAGTTCGGAGGTCCGGGGTCACGTTTTTCATCTGAAAGGTGATTTTTTGGACTGTAGAAAAATTAATTCAAAATGTCATTTGGATTGTGCCTCATTTTGAATAACTACTTTTTAGAGCCTCAATATGACAAAAAGTGCTATTTTTACAGACTTTATCTCCTACTCAGAAGCTTCTATTTCGACCAACGTCAGGCATTAAAAAGACTCTCAACACACTTATTTTAGTTCCAAGAGTTCTAATTCACATGCAATAGTCATTTACAGTCAAAAGAGAAAACATCAAAACATTACCATTTCTGACTATCTGGAGACACGGATCATCGTTTTTCATCAGAAAATTAATTTTTGGGACTGGAGAAACATTGATTCAAAATGTCATTTGGATTGTGCCTCATGTTGAATAACTAGTTTTGAAAGCCTCAATGTGACCAAAATTGACATTTTTACAGACTTTTTCTCCTCCTCATTAGCTTCTATTTCTACGAATTTCAGGCATTAAAATGACTCTAAACACACCTATTTATGTTCCAAAAGTGAAAATTCACATGCAATAGTCATTTACAGGCAAAAAACTTAAACATTAAAAAATTTCCATTTCTGACAATCTGGAGAAAGTTCGACAGGTTACGGGTCATTGTTTTTCATCAGAAAATTGATTTTTTGAACTGTAGAGAAATTGATTCAAAATGTCATTTGGATTGTGCCTCATGTTGAATAACTACTTTTTAAAGCCTCAATGTGACCAAAATTGCAATTTTTACAGACTTTTTCTCCTACTCAGAAGCTTCTATTACGACCAATTTCAGGCATTAAAATGACTCTAAACACACTTATTTTAGTTCCAAAAGTGATAATTCACATGCGATAGTCATTTACAGTCAAAAAATCAAACATTAAAAAATTTCCATTTCTGACCATCTGGAGAAAGTTTGACAGGTCACGGGGTCATCGTTTTTCATCAGAAAATTAATTTTTGGACTGTAGAAAAATTGATTCAAAATGTCATTTGGATTGTACCTCATGTTGAATAACTACTTTTTAAAGCCTCAATGTGACCAACATTGCGATTTTTACAGACTTTTTCTCCTACTCAGAAGCTTCTATTACGACCAATTTCAGGCATTAAAATGACTCTAAACACACTTTTTTTAGTTCCAAAAGTGACAATTCACATGCAATAGTCATTTACATTAAAAAAACTTGAACATTATTAAATAACCATTTCTGACCATCTGGAGAAAGTTCGACAGGTCAAGGATCATCGTTTTTCATCAGAAAATTAATTTTTGGACTGTAGAAAAATTGATTCAAAATGTCATTTGGATTTTGCCTCATGTTGAATACCTACTTTTTAAAGCCTCAATGTGACCAACATTGCCATTTTTACAGACTTTTTCTCCTACTCAGAAGCTTCTATTTCGACCAATTTCAGGCATTAAAATGACTCTAAACACACTTATTTTAGTTCCAAAAGTTATCATTCCCATGCAATAGTCATTTACAGTCCAAAAATTAAACATTAAAAAATTACAATTTCTAGACCATCTGGAGAAAGTTCGACAGGTCACGGATCATCGTTTTTCATCAGAAAATTGATTTTTTGGACTGTAGAAAAATTGATTCATAACGTCATTTGGATTGTTCCTCATCTTGAATAACTACTGTTTAAAATCTCAATGTGACCAACATTGCCATTTTTACAGACTTTTTCTCCTACTCAGAAGCTTCTTTTTCGATCTATTTCAGGCATTAAAATGACTCTAAACACACTTATTTTAGTTCCAAAAGTGACAATTCACATGCAATGGCCATTTACATTAAAAAAACTTGAACATTATAAAATAACCATTTCTGACCATCTGGAGAAAGTTCGACAGGTCAAGGATCATCGTTTTTCATCAGAAAACTGTTTTTTTGGACTGTAGAAAAATTGATTCAAAATGTCATTTGGATTTTGCCTCATGTTGAATAACTACTTTCTAAAATCTCAATGTGACCAACATTGCCATTTTTAAAGACTTTTTCTCCTACTCAGAAGCCTCTTTTTCGAGAAATTTCATGCTGGAAAATGACTCTAAACACACTTATTTTAGTTCCAAAAGTGATGAATCACATGCAATAGTAATTTACAGTCTACAGATTAAATTTTTAAAAATGACCATTTCTGACCATCTGGAGAAAGTTCGACAGGTCTGAAGTCATCGCTTTTCATGAGAGAATTGATTTTTTGGACTGTAGAAAAATTATTCAAAATGTCAATTGGATTGTGCCTCATGTTGAATAACCACTTCATAAAGCCTCACTGTGACCAAAATTGCCATTTTTACAGACTTTTCCTCCTACTCCGAAGATTCCATTTCGACCAATTTCGGGAAGGAAATGACTCTAAACACACTTATTTTAGTTCAAAAAGTGATAATTCACATGCAATCGTCATTTACAGTCAAAAGAAAAAAAAAATGACCATTTCTGACCATCTGGAGAAAGTTCGGAGGTCCGGGGTCACCGTTTTTCATCTGAAAATTGATTTTTTGGACTGTAGAAAAAGTGATTAAAAATGTCATTTGGATTGTGCCTCATTTTGAATAACTACTTTTTAGAGCCTTAATATGACCAAAATTGCTATTTTTACAGACTTTATCTCCTACTCACAAGCTTCTATTTCGACCAATGTCAGGCATTAAAAAGACTCTCAACACACTTATTTTAGTTCCAAGAGTTCTAATTCACATGCAATAGTCATTTACAGTCAAAAGAGAAAACATCAAAAAATTCCCATTTCTGACAATCTGGAGAAAGTTTGACAGGTTACGGGTCATCGTTTTTCATCAGAAAATTAATTATTGGACTGTAGCAAAATTTAGTCAAAATGTCATTTGGATTGTACCTCATGTTGAATACCTACTTTTTAAAGCCTCAATGTGACCAACATTGCCATTTTTACAGACTTTTTCTCCTACTCAGAAGCTTCTATTACGACCAATTTCAGGCATTAAAATGACTCTAAACACACTTATTTCAGTTCCAAAAGTGATAATTCACATGCGATAGTCATTTACAGTCAAAAAATCAAACATTAAAAAATTTCCATTTCTGACCATCTGGAGAAAGTTCGACAGGTCACAGGGTCATCGTTTTTTCATCAGAAAATTCATTATTGTACTGTAGAAAAATTGATTCAAAATGTCATTTGGATTGTACCTCATCTTGAATAACTACTTTTTAAAGCCTCAATGTGACCAACATTGCCATTTTTACAGACTTTTTCTCCTACTCAGAAGCTTCAATTTCGACCAATTTCAGGCATTAAAATGACTCTAAACACACTTCTTTTAGTTCCAAAAGTTATAATTCACATGCAATAGTCATTTACAGTCCAACAATTAAAGATTAAAAAATTACCATTTCTAGACCATCTGGAGAAAGTTCGACAGGTCACGGATCATCATTTTTCATCAGAAAATTGAATTTTTGGACTGTAGAAAAATTGATTCATAATGTCATTTGGATTGTTCCTCATCTTGAATAACTACTGTTTAAAATCTCAATGTGACCAACATTGCCATTTTTACAGACTTTTTCTCCTACTCAGAAGCTTCTTTTTCGATCTATTTCAGGCATTAAAATGACTCTAAACACACTTATTTTAGTTCCAAAAGTGACAATTCACATGCAATAGTCATTTACATTCAAAAAACTTAAACATTAAAAAATAACCATTTCTGACCATCTGGAGAAAGTTCGACAGGTCAAGGATCATCGTTTTTCAAAAGACTGTAGAAAAATTGATTCAAAATGTCATTTGGATTTTGCCTCATGTTGAATAACTACTTTCTAAAATCTCAATGTGACCAACATTGCCATTTTTAAAGACTTTTTCTCCTACTCAGAAGCCTCTTTTTCGAGAAATTTCGTGCCGGAAAATGACTCTAAACACACTTATTTTAGTTCCAAAAGTGATGAATCACATGCAATAGTAATTTACAGTCTACAGATTAAACTTTTAAAAATGACCATTTCTGACCATCTGGAGAAAGTTCGACAGGTCTGAAGTCATCGCTTTTCATGAGAGAATTGATTTTTTGGACTGTAGAAAAATTATTCAAAATGTCAATTGGATTGTGCCTCATGTTGAATAATCACTTCATAAAGCCTCACTGTGACCAAAATTGCCATTTTTACAGACTTTTCCTCCTACTCCGAAGATTCCATTTCGACCAATTTCGGGCAAGGAAATGACTCTAAACACACTTATTTTAGTTCAAAAAGTGATAATTCACATGCAATCGTCATTTACAGTCAAAAGAAAAAAAAAAAAACAATGACCATTTCTGACCATCTGGAGAAAGTTCGGAGGTCCGGGGTCACCGTTTTTCATCTGAAAATTGATTTTTTGGACTGTAGAAAAAGTGATTAAAAATGTCATTTGGATTGTGCCTCATTTTGAATAACTACTTTTTAGAGCCTCAATATGACCAAAATTGCTATTTTTACAGACTTTATCTCCTACTCACAAGCTTCTATTTCGACCAATGTCAGGCATTAAAAAGACTCTCAACACACTTATTTTAGTTCCAAGAGTTCTAATTCACATGCAATAGTCATTTACAGTCAAAAGAGAAAACATCAAAAAATTTCCATTTCTGACAATCTGGAGAAAGTTCGACAGGTTACGGGTCATCGTTTTTCATCAGAAAATTAATTATTGGACTGTAGCATAATTTAGTCAAAATGTCATTTGGATTGTACCTCATGTTGAATACCTACTTTTTAAAGCCTCAATGTGACCAACATTGCCATTTTTACAGACTTTTTCTCCTACTCAGAAGCTTCTATTACGACCAATTTCAGGCATTAAAATGACTCTAAACACACTTATTTTAGTTCCAAAAGTGATAATTCACATGCGATAGTCATTTACAGTCAAAAAATCAAACATTAAAAAATTTCCATTTCTGACCATCTGGAGAAAGTTCGACAGGTCACAGGGTCATCGTTTTTCATCAGAAAATTCATTATTGGACTGTAGCAAAATTTAGTCAAAATGTCATTTGGATTGTACCTCATGTTGAATACCTACTTTTTAAAGCCTCAATGTGACCAACATTGCCATTTTTACAGACTTTTTCTCCTACTCAGAAGCTTCTATTACGACCAATTTCAGGCATTAAAATGACTCTAAACACACTTATTTTAGTTCCAAAAGTGATAATTCACATGCGATAGTCATTTACAGTCAAAAAATCGAACATTAAAAAATTTCCATTTCTGACCATCTGGAGAAAGTTCGACAGGTCACAGGGTCATCGTTTTTCATCAGAAAATTCATTATTGGACTGTAGAAAAATTGATTCAAAATGTCATTTGGATTGTACCTCATCTTGAATAACTACTTTTTAAAGCCTCAATGTGACCAACATTGCCATTTTTACAGACTTTTTCTCCTACTCAGAAGCTTCTATTTCGACCAATTTCAGGCATTAAAATGACTCTAAACACACTTCTTTTAGTTCCAAAAGTTATAATTCACATGCAATAGTCATTTACAGTCCAAAAATTAAAGATTAAAAAAATACCATTTCTAGACCATCTGGAGAAAGTTCGACAGGTCACGGATCATCGTTTTTCATCAGAAAATTGAATTTTTGGACTGTAGAAAAATTGATTCATAATGTCATTTGGATTGTTCCTCATCTTGAATAACTACTGTTTAAAATCTCAATGTGACCAACATTGCCATTTTTACAGACTTTTTCTCCTACTCAGAAGCTTCTTTTTCGATCTATTTCAGGCATTAAAATGACTCTAAACACACTTATTTTAGTTCCAAAAGTGACAATCCACATGCAATAGTCATTTACATTAAAAAAACTTAAACATTAAAAAATAACCATTTCTGACCATCTGGAGAAAGTTCGACAGGTCAAGGATCATCGTTTTTCAACAGACTGTAGAACAATTGATTCAAAATGTCATTTGGATTTAGCCTCATGTTGAATACCTACTTTTTAAAGCCTCAATGTGACCAACATTGCCATTTTTACAGACTTTTTCTCCTACTCAGAAGCCTCTTTTTCGAGAAATTTCGTGCCGAAAAGTGACTCTAAACACACTTATTTTAGTTCCAAAAGTGATGAATCACATGCAATAGTAATTTACAGTCTACAGATTAAACTTTTAAAAATTACCATTTCTGACCATCTGGAGAAAGTTCGACAGGTCCGAAGTCATCGCTTTTCATGAGAGAATTGATTTTTTGGACTGTAGAAAAATTATTCAAAATGTCAATTGGATTGTACCTCATGTTGAATACGTACTTTTTAAAGCCTCAATGTGACCAAAATTGCCATTTTTACAGACTTTTCCTCCTACTCCGAAGATTCCATTTCGACCAATTTCGGGCAAGGAAATGACTCTAAACACACTTATTTTAGTTCAAAAAGTGATAATTCACATGCAATCGTCATTTACAGTCAAAAGAAAAAAAAATTACCATTTCTGACCATCTGGAGTAAGTTCGGAGGTCCGGGGTCACCGTTTTTCATCTGAAAATTGATTTTTTGGACTGTAGAAAAATTGATTAAAAATGTCGTTTGGATTGTGCCTCATTTTGAATAACTACTTTTTAGAGCCTCAATATGACAAAAATTGCTATTTTTACAAACTTTATCTCCTACTCACAAGCTTTTATTTTGACCAATGTCAGTCATTAAAAAGACTCTCAACACACTTATTTTAGTTCCAAGAGTTCTAATTCACATGCAATAGTCATTTACAGTCAAAAGAGAAAACATCAAAAAATTACCATCTCTGACTATCTGGAGACACGGATCATCGTTTTTCATCAGAAAATTAATTTTTTGGACTGTAGAAACATTGATTCAAAATGTCATTTGGATTGTGCCTCATGTTGAATAACTAGTTTTGAAAGCCTCAATGTGACCAAAATTGACATTTTTACAGACTTTTTCTCCTCCTCTTTAACTTCTATTTCTACGAATTTCAGGCATTAAAATGACTCTAAACACACCTATTTATGTTCCAAAAGTGAAAATTCACATGCAATAGTCATTTACAGGCAAAAAACTTAAACATTAAAAAATTTCAATTTCTGACAATCTGGAGAAAGTTCGACAGGTTGCGGGTCATTGTTTTTCATCAGAAAATAGATTTTTTGAACTGTAGAAAAATTGATTCAAAATGTCATTTGGATTGTGCCTCATGTTGAATAACTACTTTTTAAAGCCTCAATGTGACAAAAATTGCAATTTTTACAGACTTTTTCTCCTACTCTGAAGCTTCTTTTTCGATCTATTTCAGGCATTAAAATGACTCTAAACACACTTCTTTTAGTTCCAAAATTTATAATTCACATGCAATAGTCATTTACAGTCCAAAAATTAAAGATTAAAAAATTACCATTTCTAGACCATCTGGAGAAAGTTCGACAGGTCACGGATCATCGTTTTTCATCAGAAAATTGAATTTTTGGACTGTAGAAAAATTGATTCATAATGTCATTTGGATTGTTCCTCATCTTGAATAACTACTGTTTAAAATCTCAATGTGACCAACATTGCCATTTTTACAGACTTTTTCTCCTACTCAGAAGCTTCTTTTTCGATCTATTTCAGGCATTAAAATGACTCTAAACACACTTATTTTAGTTCCAAAAGTGACAATTCACATGC
Organism: Triturus cristatus; assembly: GCF_964204655.1. Lineage (NCBI taxonomy): Eukaryota > Metazoa > Chordata > Amphibia > Caudata > Salamandridae > Triturus > Triturus cristatus. Next base: position 867,516,883 of record NC_140589.1, read on the forward strand.
AATAGTCATTTACATAAAAAAAACTTAAACATTAAAAAATAACCATTTCTGACCATCTGGAGAAAGTTCGACAGGTCAAGGATCATCGTTTTTCAACAGACTGTAGAACAATTGATTCAAAATGTCATTTGGATTTAGCCTCATGTTGAATACCTACTTTTTAAAGCCTCAATGTGACCAACATTGCCATTTTTACAGACTTTTTCTCCTACTCAGAAGCCTCTTTTTCGAGAAATTTCGTGCCGGAAAGTGACTCTAAACACACTTATTTTAGTTCCAAAAGTGATGAATCACATGCAATAGTAATTTACAGTCTACAGATTAAACTTTTAAAAATGACCATTTCTGACCATCTGGAGAAAGTTCGACAGGTCCGAAGTCATCGCTTTTCATGAGAGAATTGATTTTTTGGACTGTAGAAAAATTATTCAAAATGTCAATTGGATTGTGCCTCATGTTGAATAACCACTTCATAAAGCCTCACTGTGACCAAAATTGCCATTTTTACAGACTTTTCCTCCTACTCCGAAGATTCCATTTCGACCAATTTCGGGCAAGGAAATGACTCTAAACACACTTATTTTAGTTCAAAAAGTGATTATTCACATGCAATCGTCATTTACAGTCAAAAGAAAAAAAAAAATGACCATTTCTGACCATCTGGAGAAAGTTCGGAGGTCCGGGGTCACCGTTTTTCATCTGAAAATTGATTTTTTGGACTGTAGAAAAAGTGATTAAAAATGTCATTTGGATTGTGCCTCATTTTGAATAACTACTTTTTAGAGCCTCAATATGACCAAAATTGCTATTTTTACAGACTTTATCTCCTACTCACAAGCTTCTATTTCGACCAATGTCAGGCATTAAAAAGACTCTCAACACACTTATTTTAGTTCCAAGAGTTCTAATTCACATGCAAAAGTCATTTACAGTCAAAAGAGAAAACATCAAATAATTTCCATTTCTGACAATCTGGAGAAAGTTCGACAGGTTACGGGTCATCGTTTTTCATCAGAAAATTAATTATTGGACTGTAGCAAAATTTAGTCAAAATGTCATTTGGATTGTACCTCATGTTGAATACCTACTTTTTAAAGCCTCAATGTGACCAACATTGCCATTTTTACAGACTTTTTCTCCTACTCAGAAGCTTCTATTACGACCAATTTCAGGCATTAAAATGACTCTAAACACACTTATTTTAGTTCCAAAAGTGATAATTCACATGCGATAGTCATTTACAGTCAAAAAATCAAACATTAAAAAATTTCCATTTCTGACCATCTGGAGAAAGTTCGACAGGTCACAGGGTCATCGTTTTTCATCAGAAAATTCATTATTGGACTGTAGAAAAATTGATTCAAAATGTCATTTGGATTGTACCTCATCTTGAATAACTACTTTTTAAAGCCTCAATGTGACCAACATTGCCATTTTTACAGACTTTTTCTCCTACTCAGAAGCTTCTATTTCGACCAATTTCAGGCATTAAAATGACTCTAAACACACTTCTTTTAGTTCCAAAAGTTATAATTCACATGCAATAGTCATTTACAGTCCAAAAATTAAAGATTAAAAAATTACCATTTCTAGACCATCTGGAGAAAGTTCGACAGGTCACGGATCATCGTTTTTCATCAGAAAATAGAATTTTTGGACTGTAGAAAAATTGATTCATAATGTCATTTGGATTGTTCCTCATCTTGAATAACTACTGTTTAAAATCTCAATGTGACCAACATTGCCATTTTTACAGACTTTTTCTCCTACTCAGAAGCTTCTTTTTCGATCTATTTCAGGCATTAAAATGACTCTAAACACACTTATTTTAGTTCCAAAAGTGACAATCCACATGCAATAGTCATTTACATTAAAAAAACTTAAACATTAAAAAACAACCATTTCTGACCATCTGGAGAAAGTTCGACAGGTCAAGGATCATCGTTTTTCAACAGACTGTAGAAAAATTGATTCAAAATGTCATTTGGATTTGGCCTCATGTTGAATACCTACTTTTTAAAGCCTCAATGTGACCAACATTGCCATTTTTACAGACATTTTCTCCTACTCAGAAGCCTCTTTTTCGAGAAATTTCGTGCCGGAAAGTGACTCTAAACACACTTATTTTAGTTCCAAAAGTGATGAATCACATGCAATAGTAATTTACAGTCTACAGATTAAACTTTTAAAAATTACCATTTCTGACCATCTGGAGAAAGTTCGACAGGTCCGAAGTCATCGCTTTTCATGAGAAAATTGATTTTTTGGACTGTAGACAAATTATTCAAAATGTCAATTGGATTGTACCTCATGTTGAATACGTACTTTTTAAAGCCTCAATGTGACCAAAATTGCCATTTTTACAGACTTTTCCTCCTACTCCGAAGATTCCATTTCGACCAATTTCGGGCAAGGAAATGACTCTAAACACACTTATTTTAGTTCAAAAAGTGATAATTCACATGCAATCGTCATTTACAGTCAAAAAAAAAAAAAATTACCATTTCTGACCATCTGGAGTAAGTTCGGAGGTCCGGGGTCACCGTTTTTCATCTGAAAATTGATTTTTTGGACTGTAGAAAAATTGATTAAAAATGTCGTTTGGATTGTGCCTCATTTTGAATAACTACTTTTTAGAGCCTCAATATGACAAAAATTGCTATTTTTACAAACTTTATCTCCTACTCACAAGCTTTTATTTTGACCAATGTCAGTCATTAAAAAGACTCTCAACACACTTATTTTAGTTCCAAGAGTTCTAATTCACATGCAATAGTCATTTACAGTCAAAAGAGAAAACATCAAAAAATTACCATCTCTGACTATCTGGAGACACGGATCATCGTTTTTCATCAGAAAATTAATTTTTTGGACTGTAGAAACATTGATTCAAAATGTCATTTGGATTGTGCCTCATGTTGAATAACTAGTTTTGAAAGCCTCAATGTGACCAAAATTGAAATTTTTACAGACTTTTTCTCCTCCTCATTAACTTCTATTTCTACGAATTTCAGGCATTAAAATGACTCTAAACACACCATTTATGTTCCAAAAGTGAAAATTCACATGCAATAGTCATTTACAGGCAAAAAACTTAAACATTAAAAAATTTCCATTTCTGACAATCTGGAGAAAGTTCGACAGGTTGCGGGTCATTGTTTTTCATCAGAAAATAGATTTTTTGAACTGTAGAAAAATTGATTCAAAATGTCATTTGGATTGTGCCTCATGTTGAATAACTACTTTTTAAAGCCTCAATGTGACAAAAATTGCAATTTTTACAGACTTTTTCTCCTACTCAGAAGCTTCTATTACGACCAATTTCAGGCATTAAACTGACTCTAAACACACTTATTTTAGTTCCAAAAGTGATAATTCACATGCGATAGTCATTTACAGTCAAAAAATCAAACATTAAAAAATTTCCATTTCTGACCATCTGGAGAAAGTTCGACAGGTCACGGGGTCATCGTTTTTCATCAGAAAATTAATTTTTGGACTGTAGAAAAATTTATTCAAAATGTCATTTGGATTGTACCTCATGTTGAATAACTACTTTTTAAAGCCTCAATGTGACCAACAATGCAATTTTTACAGACTTTTTCTCCTACTCAGAAGCTTCTATTACGACCAATTTCAGGCATTAAAATGACTCTAAACACACTTATTTTAGTTCCAAAAGTGACAATTCACATGCAATAGTCATTTACATTAAAAAAACTTGAACATTATAAAATAACCATTTCTGACCATCTGGAGAAAGTTCGACAGGTCAATGATCATCGTTTTTCATCAGAAAACTGATTTTTTGGACTGTAGAAAAATTGATTCAAAATGTCATTTGGATTTTGCCTCATGTTAAATACCTACTTTTTAAAGCCTCAATGTGACCAACATTGCCATTTTTACAGACTTTTTCTCCTACTCAGAAGCTTCTATTTCGACCAATTTCAGGCATTAAAATGACTCTAAACACACTTATTTTAGTTCCAAAAGTTATCATTCACATGCAATAGTCATTTACAGTCCAAAAATTAAACATTAAAAAATTACAATTTCTAGACCATCTGGAGAAAGTTCGACAGGTCACGGATCATCGTTTTTCATCAGAAAATTGATTTTTTTGGACTGTAGAAAAATTGATTCATAACGTCATTTGGATTGTTCCTCATCTTGAATAACTACTGTTTAAAATCTCAATGTGACCAACATTGCCATTTTTACAGACTTTTTCTCCTACTCAGAAGCTTCTTTTTCGATCTATTTCAGGCATTAAAATGACTCTAAACACACTTATTTTAGTTCCAAATGTGACAATTCACATGCAATGGCCTTTACATTAAAAAAACTTGAACATTATAAAATAACCATTTCTGACCATCTGGAGAAAGTTCGACAGGTCAAGGATCATCGTTTTTCATCAGAAAACTGATTTTTTGGACTGTAGAAAAATTGATTCAAAATGTCATTTGGATTTTGCCTCATGTTGAATAACTACTTTCTAAAATCTCAATGTGACCAACATTGCCATTTTTAAAGACTGTTTCTCCTACTCAGAAGCCTCTTTTTCGAGAAATTTCGTGCCGGAAAATGACTCTAAACACACTTATTTTAGTTCCAAAAGTGATGAATCACATGCATTAGTAATTTACAGTCTACAGATTAAACTTTTAAAAATTACCATTTCTGACCATCTGGAGAAAGTTCGACAGGTCCGAAGTCATCGCTTTTCATGAGAGAATTGATTTTTTGGACTGTAGAAAAATTATTCAAAATGTCAATTGGATTGTGCCTCATGTTGAATAACCACTTCATAAAGCCTTACTGTGACCAAAATTGCCATTTTTACAGACTTTTCCTCCTACTCCGAAGATTCCATTTCGACCAATTTCGGGCAAGGAAATGACTCTAAACACACTTATTTTAGTTCAAAAAGTGATAATTCATATGCAATCGTCATTTACAGTCAAAAGAAAAAAAAAAATGACCATTTCTGACCATCTGGGGTAAGTTCGGAGGTCCGGGGTCACCGTTTTTCATCTGAAAATTGATTTTATGGACTGTAGAAAAATTGATTAAAAATGTCATTTGGATTGTGCCTCATTTTGAATAACTACTTTTTAGAGCCTCAATATGACAAAAATTGCTATTTTTACAGACTTTATCTCCTACTCACAAGCTTCTATTTCGACCAATGTCAGGCATTAAAAAGACTCTCAACACACTTATTTTAGTTCCAAGAGTTCTAATTCACATGCAATAGTCATTTACAGTCAAAAGAGAAAACATCAAAAAATTACCATTTCTGACTATCTGGAGACACGGATCATCGTTTTTCATCAGAAAATTAATTTTTTGGACTGTAGAAAAATTGATTCAAAATGTCATTTGGATTGTGCCTCATGTTGAATAACTAGTTTTGAAAGCCTCAATGTGACCAAAATCGACATTTTTACAGACTTTTTCTCCTCCTCATTAGCTTCTATTTCTACGAATTTCAGGCATTAAAATGACTCTAAACACAGCTATTTATGTTCCAAAAGTGAAAATTCACATGCAATAGTCATTTACAGGCAAAAAACTTAAACATCAAAACATTTCCATTTCTGATAATCTGGAGAAAGTTCGAAAGGTTACGGGTCATCGTTTTTCATCAGAAAATTGATTTTTTGAACTGTAGAAAAATTGATTCAAAATGTCATTTGGATTGTGCCTCATGGTGAATAACTACTTTTTAAAGCCTCAATGTGACCAACATTGCCATTTTTACAGACTTTTTCTCCTACTCAGAAGCTTCTTTTTCGATCTATTTCAGGCATTAAAATGACTCTAAACACACTTATTTTAGTTCCAAAAGTGATAATTCACACGCAATAGTCATTTACAGTCAAAAAATTAAACATTAAAAAATTACCAGTTCTAGACCATGTGGAGAAAGTTCGACAGGTCACGGATCATTGTTTTTCATCAGAAAATTGACTTTTTGGACTGTAGAAAAATTGATTCAAAATGTCATTTGGAGTGTGCCTCATCTTGAATAACTACTTTTTAAAATCTCAATGTGACCAACATGACCATTTTTAAAGACTTTTTCTCCTACTCAGAAACTTCTATTTCGACCAATTTCAGGCATTAAAATGACTCTAAAGACACATATTTTAGTTCCAAGAGTACTAATTCACATGCAATAGTCATTTACAGTCAAAAGACAAAACATAAAAAAATTCCATTTCTGACCATCTAGAGAAAGTTCGACAGGTCACGGATCATCATTTTTTCATCAGAAAATTTATTTTTGCACTGTAGAAAAATTGATTCAAAATCTCAATTTGATTGTACCTCATGTTGAATAACTACTTTTTAAAGCCTCAATGTGACCAAAATTGCAATTTTTACAGACTTTTTCTCCTACTCAGAAGCTTCTATTACGACCAATTTCAGGCATTAAAATGACTCTAAACACACTTATTTATGTTCCAAAAGTGATAATTCACATGCAATAGTCATTTACAGTCAAAAAATTAAACATTACAAAATTACCATTTCTGACCAGCTGGAGAAAGTTCAACAGGTTACTGGTCATCGTTTTTAATCAGAAAATTGATTTTTTGGACTGTACCAAAAATGATTCAAAATGTCAATTCCTCCTACTCAGAAGCTTCCATTGTAACCAATTTCGGGCAGGTAAATTACTCTAAACACACTTATTTTAGTTCCGAAAGTGATAATTCACATGCAATAGTCATTTACAATCAAAAGATTAAACATTAAAAAAATAAACCATTGCTGGCCATCTGGAGAAAGTTCGACTGGTCCAGGGTCATCGTTTTTCATCAGAAAATTGATTTTTTGGACTGCAGAAAAAAGTATTCAAAATGTCAATTAGATTGTGCCTCATGGTGAATACCCACTTTTTTCAAGCCTCACAGTGACCAAAATTGCCATTTTTACAGACTTTTCCTCCAACTCAGAAGCTTTCATTTCGACCAATTTCGGGCAGGAAAATGACTCTAAACACACTTATTTTAGTTCCGAAAGTGATAATTCACATGCAATAGTCATTTACAATCAAAAGATTAAACATTAAAAAAATAAACCATTTCTGGCCATCTGGAGAAAGTTCGACTGGTCCAGGGTCATCGTTTTTCATCAGAAAATTGATTTTTTGGACTGCAGAAAAAAGTATTCAAAATGTCAATTAGATTGTGCCTCATGGTGAATACCCACTTTTTTCAAGCCTCACAGTGACCAAAATTGCCATTTTTACAGACTTTTCCTCCAACTCAGAAGCTTTCATTTCGACCAATTTCGGGCAGGAAAATGACTCTAAACACACTTATTTTAGTTCCAAAAGTGATAATTCACATACAAAATTCATTTACAGTCAAAAGATAAAAAAACTTAAAAACGTGACCATTTCTGACCATCTGGAAAAACTTCGACAGGTCCGGGGTCCTCGTTTTTCATCAGAAAATTGATTTTTGGACTGCAGAAAAAAGTATTCAAAATGTCAATTAGATTGTGCCTCATGTTGAATAACCACTTTTTTCAAGCCTCAATATGGCAAAAATTGCCATTTTTACAGACTTTTCATCCAACTCAGAAGCTTTCATTTCGACCAATTTCGGGCAGGAAAATGACTCTAAACACACTTATTTTAGTTCCAAAAGTGATAATTCACATGCAATAGTCATTTACAGTCACAAGATAAAAAACTTAAAAACGTGACCATTTCTGACCATCTGGAAAAACTTCGACAGGTCCGGGGTCCTCGTTTTTCATCAGAAAATTGATTTTTGGACTGTAGAAAAAACGATTCAAAATGTCAACTGGATTGTGCCTCATGTTAAATAACCACTTTTTAAAGCCTCAGAGTGACCAAAATTGCCATTTTTACAGATTTTTCCTACTACTCAGAAGCTTCTTTTTTGAGAAATTTGGTGCCGGAAAATGACTCTAAACACACTTATTTTAGTTCCAAAAGTGATAATTCACATGTAATAGTAATTTACATTCTAAATATTAAACTTAAAAAAATTACCACTTCTGACCATCTGGAGAAAGTTCGACGGGTCCGAAGTCATCGCTTTTCATGAGAGAATTGATTTTTTGGACTGTAGAAAAATATTCAAAATGTCAATTGGATTGTGCCACATGTTCAATAACCACTTTTTAAAGCCTCACTGTGACCAAAATTGCCATTTTTACAGACTTTTGCTCCTAATCCGAAGCTTCCATTTCGACCTTTTTCGGGCAAGGAAATGACTCTAAACACACTTATTTTAGTTCAAAAAGTGATTATTCACATGCAATAGTCATTTACAGTCAAAAGATAAAAAATTTAAAAAATGACAATTTCTGACCATCTGGAGAAAGTTGAGGTCCGGGGGTCATCGTTTTTCATCAGAAAATTGGTTTTTTGGACTGTAGAAAAAACTATTCAAAATGTCAATTGGATTGTGCCTCATGTTAAATAACCACTTTTTAAAGCCTCAGAGTGACCAAAATTGCCATTTTTTTCAGATTTTTCTTCCTACTCAGAAGCTTCTTTTTTGAGAAATTTTGTGCCGGAAAATTACTCAAAACACACTTATTTTAGTTCCAAAAGTGATAATTCACATGTAATAGTAATTTACAGTCTAAAGATTAAACTTAAAAAAATGACCATTTCTCACCATCTGGAGAAAGTTCGACAGGTCCGAAGACATCGCTTTTCATGAGAGAATTGATTTTTTGGACTGTAGAAAAATGATTCAAAATGTCAATTGGATTGGGCCTCATGTTGAATAACCACTTTTTAAAACATCACTGTTACCAACATTGCAATTCTTACAGACATTTCCTCCTACTCATAAGCTTCCATTGTAACCAATTTCGGGCAGGAAAATTACTCTAAACACACTTATTTTAGTTCCAAAAGTGATAATTCACATGCAATAGTCATTTACAATCAAAAGATTAAACATTAAAAAAATAAACCATTTCTGGCCATCTGGAGAACGTTCGACAGGTGTGGGGTCATCGTTATTCATCAGAAAATAGATTTTTTGGACTGTAGATAAAATGATTCAAAATGTCAATTGGATTGTGCCTCATGTTGAATAACTACTTTTTAAAGCCTCAATGTGACCAAAATTGCAATTTTTACAGACTTTTTCTCCTACTCAGAAGCTTTCATTTCAACCAATTTCGGGCAGGAAAATGAATCTAAACACACTTATTTTAGTTCAAAAAGTGATAATTCACATGCAATAGTCATTTACAGTCAAAAGATGAAAAAAATTAAGAAAATGACCATTTCTGACCATCTGGAGAAAGTTCGGAGGTCCGGGGTCATCGTTTTTCATCAGAAAATTTATTTTTTGGACTGTAGAAAAATTGATTCAAAATGTCAATTGGATTGTGCCTCATGTTGAATATCCACTTTTTAAAGCCTCACAGTGACCAAAATTGCCATTTTTACAGACTTTTCCTCCTACTCAGAAGCTTCTTTTTCTACCAATTTCGTGCCGGAAGATAACTCTAAATACACTTATTTTAGTTCCAAAAGTGAAAATTCACATGCAATAGTCATTTACAATCAAAAAATTAAACATTAAAAAATTACCATTTCTGACCATCTGGAGAAAGTTCGACAGGTCCTCGGTCATCGTTTTTCATCTGAAAATTGATTTTTTGGACTGTAGAAAAAATGATTCAAAATGTCAATTGGATTGTGCCTCATGTTGAATAACTACTTTTTAAATCCTCACTGTGACCAAAATTGCAATTCTTACAGACTTTTCCTCCTACTCAGAAGCTTCCATTTTAACTAAATTCGGTCAGGAAAATGACTCTAAACACACTTATTTTAGTTCCAAAAGTGATAATTCACATGCAATATTCATTTACAGTCAAAAGATTAAACATTAAAAAAATTACCATTTCTGGCCATCTGGAGAAAGTTCGACAGGTCCAGGGTCATCGTTTTTCATCAGAAAATGGATTTTTTGGACTGCAGAAAAAAGTATTCAAAATGTCAATTAGACTGTGCCTCATGTTGAATAACCACTTTTTTCAAGCCTTACTGTGAGCAAAATTGCCAGTTTTTACAGACTTTTCCTCCAACTCAGAAGCTTTCATTTCAAACAATTTCAGGCAGGAAAATGACTCTAAACACTTATTTTAGTTCCAAAAGTGATAATTCACATGCAATAGTCATTTACAGTCACAAGATAAAAAAATTTAAAACGTGACCATTTCTGACCATCTGGAAAAGCTTCGACAGGTCCGGGGTCATCGTTTTTCATCAGAAAATTGATTTTTTGGACCGTAGAAAAAACGATTCAAAATGTCAATTGGATTGTGCCTCATGTAAATTACCACTTTTTAAAGTGTCAGAGTGACCAAAATTGCCATTTTTACAGATTTTTCCTCCTACTCAGAAGCTTCTTTTTTGAGAAATTTCATCCCAGAAAATGACTCTAAACACACTTATGTTAGTTCCAAAAGTGATAATTCACATGTAATAGTAATTTACAGTCTAAAGATTAAACTTTACAAAATTACCATTTCTGACCATCTGGAGAAAGTTCGACAGATCCGAAGTCATCTCTTTTCATGAAAGAATTGACTGTAGAAAAAATTATTCAAAATGTGAATTGGATTGTGCCTCATGTTGAATAACCACTTTTTAAAGCCTCACAGTGACCAAAATTGCCATTTTTACAGACTTTTCCTCCTACTCAGAAGCTTCTTTTTCTACCAATTTTGTGCAGGAAAATGACTCTAAACACACTTATTTTAGTTCCAAAAGTGATAATTCACATGCAATAGTCATTTACAGTCGAAAGATAAAAAATTTAAAAATCACCATTTCTGACCATGTGGAGAAAGTTCGACAGGTCAGGGGTCATTTTTTTTAATCAGAAAATTATTTTTTTGGACTGTAGAAAAAATTATTCAAAATGTCAATTGGATTGTGCCTCATTTTGAATAACCACTTTTTAAAACCTCACTGTGACCAAAATTGCAATTCTTACAGACTTTTCCTCCTACTCATCAGCTTCCATTTCAACCAATTTCGGGCAGGAAAATGACTCTAAACACACTTATTTTAGTTCCAAAAGTGTTGATTCACATGCAATAGTCATTTACAGTCAAAAGATAAAAAAAGTAGAAACATGACCATTTCTGACCATCTGGAAAAGCTTCGACAGGTCCGGGGTCATCGTTTTTCATCAGAAAATTGATTTTTTGGACTGTAGAAAAAATGATTAAAAATGTCAATTGGATTGTGCCTCATGTTAAATAACCACTTTTTAAAGCCTCAGAGTGACCAAAATTGCAATTTTTACAGATTTTTCCTCCTACTCAGAAGCTTCCATTTCGACCAATTTCGGGCAGGGAAATGACTCTAAACACACTTATTTTAGTTCCAAAAGTGATAATTCACATGCAATAGTCATTTATAGGCCTGGGCCAAAATTCCGTTCCGCTAATTTGGCATTTTGGCGTTCCTGCGGAAAGTGCGAAAATGTCAAAATTTCCACAATCCGCATCTTACCGATAATTTTTTTCTTGCTCGCTCTGTAAAAACATAGGTTCTCGCGTGCCTGCGATCGCCTTACATGAATTCCCGCGTTCGCCGACAAGTTTTCCCGACCCGGTCGCGTTCTCCACGAGATGCTGGATTGTTGGTAGCCATTTTGCGCTGTCTCGCATTAACGTCATTTGTCGCGCAATCACGTCATTTGTTGCGCGATCACGTCTTTCTTCTCGTGATCATGCACCGCGAGAGTATGACAAGATTGAGATCTCGAACACGTCATTCTCCACCGCGAGCGAGAGCCTGAGGACGCGGGCACGTCATATCGAACGTGAAAAGGAGAAAGAGACCCCGAACACATCATATCCAACGCGACAGGGAGCGAGAGAACGCGATCAAGTCATTTTGGACACGCCATCGACATCCGGCAGAAGTAATGTGAAGCTCGAGAACTCGAAGATGCAAAATTTTCAATTTCGATCTAGCAGCATGTAACCTTCTGCAAATGATGATTTTGGATGAAAACAACTCCTCAGATTGACATTTGGCTGTCCTTTTTTGTGCAAGGAGTCCTTTTTTAAAAAGGTGGTTAGAGGGAGGAAGTGCCACAGAATCTCCAACTTCCTGTTCCTGTCCAGCAGGCTCCTCCCAGTGCTTTGTCCATCTCCTGCTCATTCTGCCTTTGGATTTTGAGCTGGAAAGATCACTCTTTTTGTCTGCTGCATCATTGCAATTGGATTTGAGGATTTTTTAATTGGATATTTTACAAGTAAGTGGTTGTTGTGTCTGTTTGATTGTGGGCATTGCAGTTGTTGTAACTACAATTTATTTTTGGTAACTATCATCATTCCTTTTTTTAAAAGTGTTGTGGGTAGTAGTAGTCAGTAGTAGGCCCAAGCTAGTCATGGCCTCATGGGTGTGTGCATGATGAAGCAACTGTTCCTTTGGTGTTTTTTGAATGTATTTCATTTTCAAGCATCATTTATGGCCTGGATGGCATTGGATTTAGTTGGGAAATGTGTTTTTTTGGGGTGGGCTTTCTGTTGTTGGGCCTGGCCTTGTGGCTGGTGGCCATTTAGAAGCATAGGCCTGCAAGCTTGCCTGGCCTTGTCTGCCAACAACAGGCCTGCTTTCATCCAGTAGGCTCAGAGGCTGAGCAGGTGGCCACAGCTGTAATAAATTAATCAAGTGTTTCTGTGTGGTCTGTTGAATTTACACATCATTTAGGGCATGGATGGCATTGGATTGAGTTGGCAAGTGTGTTTTTTGGGGGTGGGCTTTCTGATGTTGGTTGTCTTAAAGACATGCTTTTGTTGTGTGCGTCTGGTGTGTGTTGGTGTGCAATGCATGCACCCTGCAGAACTTTTTGGGGCCTGTGAATGTTCGTATTTGCATTTTGTTGCATTTAAAAGGCAAAGCAGTGTGCTTTATCATGCATCCTTTACCTGGCTTTTACAGGCCTTTTGTCAGCTCCTGGTGTTTCCCAGGCCCCCTGCTTGTTTGAGATTTGTGAGTGTCCATGTGGCTGGTGGCCTTTTTTTGTGTTGGGCGTTATTAGTGTCCTGCTTTTGCCATATAGGCCTGCATGGCTTTCCTTTTGGCTCACTGCTTCCATCCATCCACCCCCTTTGCCAGCAGCAGCTCCATGGATGCTGAGATGCTCAAATAATGTATTGGCAAATAGGGTCCACCCCACTACCATTCCATGGTTCTTATTAACTTTCCTATACTTCCTGAGAGTGTAGTGTGTGACTGTACACTGCAGTGTAACATAGCCCTTGTTGAAAAAAAGTCATAAATGGCTAGACTATATCTTTTGTTTGCACTAGTACAAAAGTAAGTAACTGAACCACAACAACAAATGCAACATTTCACTGATGTTCTTCTCCTGGCTTATTTGCTTTAAGGTGCACAAAAAGCCAGAGGAGGAGGTGTCATCAGCATCACCCGGCTACCCGTTGTACTGCCAGCCAGACAGAAGTTCTTGCTCGCTCTGTAAAAACATAGGTTCTCGCGTGCCTGCGATCGCCTTACATGAATTCCCGCGTTCGCCGACAAGTTTTCCCGACCCGGTCGCGTTCTCCACGAGATGCTGGATTGTTGGTAGCCATTTTGCGCTGTCTCGCATTAACGTCATTTGTCGCGCAATCACGTCATTTGTTGCGCGATCACGTCTTTCTTCTCGTGATCATGCACCGCGAGAGTATGACAAGATTGAGATCTCGAACACGTCATTCTCCACCGCGAGCGAGAGCCTGAGGACGCGGGCACGTCATATCGAACGTGAAAAGGAGAAAGAGACCCCGAACACATCATATCCAACGCGACAGGGAGCGAGAGAACGCGATCAAGTCATTTTGGACACGCCATCGACATCCGGCAGAAGTAATGTGAAGCTCGAGAACTCGAAGATGCAAAATTTTCAATTTCGATCTAGCAGCATGAAACCTTCTGCAAATGATGATTTTGGATGAAAACAACTCCTCAGATTGACATTTGGCTGTCCTTTTTTGTGCAAGGAGTCCTTTTTTAAAAAGGTGGTTAGAGGGAGGAAGTGCCACAGAATCTCCAACTTCCTGTTCCTGTCCAGCAGGCTCCTCCCAGTGCTTTGTCCATCTCCTGCTCATTCTGCCTTTAGATTTTGAGCTGGAAAGATCACTCTTTTTGTCTGCTGCATCATTGCAATTGGATTTGAGGATTTTTTAATTGGATATTTTACAAGTAAGTGGTTGTTGTGTCTGTTTGATTGTGGGCATTGCAGTTGTTGTAACTACAATTTATTTTTGGTAACTATCATCATTCCTTTTTTTAAAAGTGTTGTGGGTAGTAGTAGTCAGTAGTAGGCCCAAGCTAGTCATGGCCTCATGGGTGTGTGCATGATGAAGCAACTGTTCCTTTGGTGTTTTTTGAATGTATTTCATTTTCAAGCATCATTTATGGCCTGGATGGCATTGGATTTAGTTGGGAAATGTGTTTTTTTGGGGTGGGCTTTCTGTTGTTGGGCCTGGCCTTGTGGCTGGTGGCCATTTAGAAGCCTAGGCCTGCAAGCTTGTCTGGCCTTGTCTGCCAACAGGCCTGCTTTCATCCAGTAGGATCAGAGCAGGTAGCCACAGCTTTATTAATCAAGTGTTTCTGTGTGGTCTGTTGAATTTAGACATCATTTAGGGCATGGATGGCATTGGATTGAGTTGGCAAGTGTGTTTTTTTGGGGTGGGTTTTCTGATGTTGTTGGGCCTGGCCATGTGGCTGATGCCATTTTGAAGCCTAGGTCTGCAAGCTTGTCTGGCCTTGTCTGCCAACAACAGTTCTGCTTTCATCCAGTAGGCTCAGAGTCTGAGCAGGTAGCCACAGCTGTATTAATCAAGTGTTTCTGTGTGGTCTGTTGAATTTAGACATCATTTAGGGCATGGATGGCATTGGATTGAGTTGGGGGTGTGTGGTTTTTTGGGGCGGGCTTTCTGATGTTGTTGGGCCTGGCCATGTGGCTGGTGGCCTTTTTGAAGCCTAGGCATGCAAGCTTGCCTGGCCTTGTCTGCCAACAGGCCTGCTTTCATCCAGTAGGATCAGAGCAGGTAGCCACAGCTTTATTAATCACGTGTTTCTGTGTGGTCTGTTGATTTTAGACATCATTTATGGCATGGATGGCATTGGATTGAGTTGGGCAAGTGTGTTTTTTGGGGTGGGCTTTCTGATGTTGTTGGGCCTGATCATGTGCCTGGTGGCCATTTTGAAGCCTAGGCCTGCAAACTTGCCTGGCCTTGTCTGCCAACAACAGGCCTGCTTTCATCCAGTAGGTTCAGAGGCTGAGCAGGTAGCCACAACTGTATTAATCAAGTGTTTCTGTGTGGTCTGTTGAATTTAGACATCATTTAGGGCATGGATGGCATTGGATTGAGTTGGGGAAGTGTGTTTTTTGGGGTGGGCTTTCTGATGTTGTTGGGCCTGGCCATGTGGCTGGTGGCCATTTTGAAGCCTAGGCCTGCAAGCTTGCCTGGACTTGTCTGCCAACAGGCCTGCTTTCATCCAGTAGGATCAGAGCAGGTAGCCACAGCTTTATTAATCAAGTGTTTCTGTGTGGTCTGTTGAATTTAGACTTCATTTAGGGCATGGATGGCATTGGATTGAGTTGGCAAGTGTGTTTTTTTGGGGTGGGCTTTCTGAAGTTGTTGGGCCTGGCCATGTGGCTGGTGGCCATTTTGAAGCCTAGGCCTGCAAGCTTGCCTGGCCTTGTCTGCCAACAAGCCTGCTTTCATCGAGTAGGATCAGAGCAGGTAGCCACAGCTTTATTAATCAAGTGTTTCTGTGTGGTCTGTTGAATTTAGACATCATTTAGGGCATGGATGGCATTGGATTGAGTTGGCAAGTGTGTTTTTTTGGGGTGGGTTTTCTGATGTTGTTGGGCCTGGCCATGTGGCTGGTGGCCATTTTGAAGCATAGGCCTGCAAGCTTGCCTGGCCTTGTCTGCCAACAACAGGCCTGCTTTCATCCAGTAGGCTCAGAGGCTGAGCAGGTGGCCACAGCTGTAATAAATTAATCAAGTGTTTCTGTGTGGTCTGTTGAATTTACACATCATTTAGGGCATGGATGGCATTGGATTGAGTTGGCAAGTGTGTTTTTTGGGGGTGGGCTTTCTGATGTTGGTTGTCTTAAAGACATGCTTTTGTTGTGTGCGTCTGGTGTGTGTTGGTGTGCAATGCATGCACCCTGCAGAACTTTTTGGGGCCTGTGAATGTTCGTATTTGCATTTTGTTGCATTTAAAAGGCAAAGCAGTGTGCTTTATCATGCATCCTTTACCTGGCTTTTACAGGCCTTTTGTCAGCTCCTGGTGTTTCCCAGGCCCCCTGCTTGTTTGAGATTTGTGAGTGTCCATGTGGCTGGTGGCCTTTTTTTGTGTTGGGCGTTATTAGTGTCCTGCTTTTGCCATATAGGCCTGCATGGCTTTCCTTTTGGCTCACTGCTTCCATCCATCCACCCCCTTTGCCAGCAGCAGCTCCATGGATGCTGAGATGCTCAAATAATGTATTGGCAAATAGGGTCCACCCCACTACCATTCCATGGTTCTTATTAACTTTCCTATACTTCCTGAGAGTGTAGTGTGTGACTGTACACTGCAGTGTAACATAGCCCTTGTTGAAAAAAAGTCATAAATGGCTAGACTATATCTTTTGTTTGCACTAGTACAAAAGTAAGTAACTGAACCACAACAACAAATGCAACATTTCACTGATGTTCTTCTCCTGGCTTATTTGCTTTAAGGTGCACAAAAAGCCAGAGGAGGAGGTGTCATCAGCATCACCCGGCTACCCGTTGTACTGCCAGCCAGACAGAAGTTCTTGCTCGCTCTGTAAAAACATAGGTTCTCGCGTGCCTGCGATCGCCTTACATGAATTCCCGCGTTCGCCGACAAGTTTTCCCGACCCGGTCGCGTTCTCCACGAGATGCTGGATTGTTGGTAGCCATTTTGCGCTGTCTCGCATTAACGTCATTTGTCGCGCAATCACGTCATTTGTTGCGCGATCACGTCTTTCTTCTCGTGATCATGCACCGCGAGAGTATGACAAGATTGAGATCTCGAACACGTCATTCTCCACCGCGAGCGAGAGCCTGAGGACGCGGGCACGTCATATCGAACGTGAAAAGGAGAAAGAGACCCCGAACACATCATATCCAACGCGACAGGGAGCGAGAGAACGCGATCAAGTCATTTTGGACACGCCATCGACATCCGGCAGAAGTAATGTGAAGCTCGAGAACTCGAAGATGCAAAATTTTCAATTTCGATCTAGCAGCATGAAACCTTCTGCAAATGATGATTTTGGATGAAAACAACTCCTCAGATTGACATTTGGCTGTCCTTTTTTGTGCAAGGAGTCCTTTTTTAAAAAGGTGGTTAGAGGGAGGAAGTGCCACAGAATCTCCAACTTCCTGTTCCTGTCCAGCAGGCTCCTCCCAGTGCTTTGTCCATCTCCTGCTCATTCTGCCTTTAGATTTTGAGCTGGAAAGATCACTCTTTTTGTCTGCTGCATCATTGCAATTGGATTTGAGGATTTTTTAATTGGATATTTTACAAGTAAGTGGTTGTTGTGTCTGTTTGATTGTGGGCATTGCAGTTGTTGTAACTACAATTTATTTTTGGTAACTATCATCATTCCTTTTTTTAAAAGTGTTGTGGGTAGTAGTAGTCAGTAGTAGGCCCAAGCTAGTCATGGCCTCATGGGTGTGTGCATGATGAAGCAACTGTTCCTTTGGTGTTTTTTGAATGTATTTCATTTTCAAGCATCATTTATGGCCTGGATGGCATTGGATTTAGTTGGGAAATGTGTTTTTTTGGGGTGGGCTTTCTGTTGTTGGGCCTGGCCTTGTGGCTGGTGGCCATTTAGAAGCCTAGGCCTGCAAGCTTGTCTGGCCTTGTCTGCCAACAGGCCTGCTTTCATCCAGTAGGATCAGAGCAGGTAGCCACAGCTTTATTAATCAAGTGTTTCTGTGTGGTCTGTTGAATTTAGACATCATTTAGGGCATGGATGGCATTGGATTGAGTTGGCAAGTGTGTTTTTTTTTTGGGGTGGGTTTTCTGATGTTGTTGGGCCTGGCCATGTGGCTGATGCCATTTTGAAGCCTAGGTCTGCAAGCTTGTCTGGCCTTGTCTGCCAACAACAGTTCTGCTTTCATCCAGTAGGCTCAGAGTCTGAGCAGGTAGCCACAGCTGTATTAATCAAGTGTTTCTGTGTGGTCTGTTGAATTTAGACATCATTTAGGGCATGGATGGCATTGGATTGAGTTGGGGGTGTGTGGTTTTTTGGGGCGGGCTTTCTGATGTTGTTGGGCCTGGCCATGTGGCCGGTGGCCTTTTTGAAGCCTAGGCATGCAAGCTTGCCTGGCCTTGTCTGCCAACAGGCCTGCTTTCATCCAGTAGGATCAGAGCAGGTAGCCACAGCTTTATTAATCACGTGTTTCTGTGTGGTCTGTTGATTTTAGACATCATTTATGGCATGGATGGCATTGGATTGAGTTGGGCAAGTGTGTTTTTTGGGGTGGGCTTTCTGATGTTGTTGGGCCTGATCATGTGCCTGGTGGCCATTTTGAAGCCTAGGCCTGCAAACTTGCCTGGCCTTGTCTGCCAACAACAGGCCTGCTTTCATCCAGTAGGTTCAGAGGCTGAGCAGGTAGCCACAACTGTATTAATCAAGTGTTTCTGTGTGGTCTGTTGAATTTAGACATCATTTAGGGCATGGATGGCATTGGATTGAGTTGGGGAAGTGTGTTTTTTGGGGTGGGCTTTCTGATGTTGTTGGGCCTGGCCATGTGGCTGGTGGCCATTTTGAAGCCTAGGCCTGCAAGCTTGCCTGGACTTGTCTGCCAACAGGCCTGCTTTCATCCAGTAGGATCAGAGCAGGTAGCCACAGCTTTATTAATCAAGTGTTTCTGTGTGGTCTGTTGAATTTAGACTTCATTTAGGGCATGGATGGCATTGGATTGAGTTGGCAAGTGTGTTTTTTTGGGGTGGGCTTTCTGAAGTTGTTGGGCCTGGCCATGTGGCTGGTGGCCATTTTGAAGCCTAGGCCTGCAAGCTTGCCTGGCCTTGTCTGCCAACAAGCCTGCTTTCATCGAGTAGGATCAGAGCAGGTAGCCACAGCTTTATTAATCAAGTGTTTCTGTGTGGTCTGTTGAATTTAGACATCATTTAGGGCATGGATGGCATTGGATTGAGTTGGCAAGTGTGTTTTTTTGGGGTGGGTTTTCTGATGTTGTTGGGCCTGGCCATGTGGCTGGTGGCCATTTTGAAGCATAGGCCTGCAAGCTTGCCTGGCCTTGTCTGCCAACAACAGGCCTGCTTTCATCCAGTAGGCTCAGAGGCTGAGCAGGTGGCCACAGCTGTAATAAATTAATCAAGTGTTTCTGTGTGGTCTGTTGAATTTACACATCATTTAGGGCATGGATGGCATTGGATTGAGTTGGCAAGTGTGTTTTTTGGGGGTGGGCTTTCTGATGTTGGTTGTCTTAAAGACATGCTTTTGTTGTGTGCGTCTGGTGTGTGTTGGTGTGCAATGCATGCACCCTGCAGAACTTTTTGGGGCCTGTGAATGTTCGTATTTGCATTTTGTTGCATTTAAAAGGCAAAGCAGTGTGCTTTATCATGCATCCTTTACCTGGCTTTTACAGGCCTTTTGTCAGCTCCTGGTGTTTCCCAGGCCCCCTGCTTGTTTGAGATTTGTGAGTGTCCATGTGGCTGGTGGCCTTTTTTTGTGTTGGGCGTTATTAGTGTCCTGCTTTTGCCATATAGGCCTGCATGGCTTTCCTTTTGGCTCACTGCTTCCATCCATCCACCCCCTTTGCCAGCAGCAGCTCCATGGATGCTGAGATGCTCAAATAATGTATTGGCAAATAGGGTCCACCCCACTACCATTCCATGGTTCTTATTAACTTTCCTATACTTCCTGAGAGTGTAGTGTGTGACTGTACACTGCAGTGTAACATAGCCCTTGTTGAAAAAAAGTCATAAATGGCTAGACTATATCTTTTGTTTGCACTAGTACAAAAGTAAGTAACTGAACCACAACAACAAATGCAACATTTCACTGATGTTCTTCTCCTGGCTTATTTGCTTTAAGGTGCACAAAAAGCCAGAGGAGGAGGTGTCATCAGCATCACCCGGCTACCCGTTGTACTGCCAGCCAGACAGAAGTCCTGCTGCGCATCATGTCCACGTGTGACCAGAACTTGTTGTGCATCTGCATCCTGCCTGACATCTGAAGAAGATGGCCCCAAAGAAAGGTACCAGGTCCAGTACCAAGAAAGCTGCCGGTGAGAAGAAGGAACAGAAAAAGGAAGTGCCATTAACCACGACTGGTGCGCCGGCCAATGTTTTTTTTGGCACCAAAAAAGTTACACCTGCAGCAGCATTGTCCGGGAACCAAACTGGGAGCAGCACCTCAGCACCAGCGGTCCAACCCCACCAACCTAGGCCCAAGGGCTTTAGTGTCGCAGAGGTAGCCAGTCTACTAACGAGCAGCAATTTTGAAATGTCATTATCGCAAAGTAGTACACAATCAACGCAGGCGGAAACTCAGCAGATAAGTGTGCAGCCGCAACAAGAACAGTAGCAGCCGCAACAAGAACAGCAGCAGCCGCAACAACAGCCCACCATAGTAGTTGTTGCTCTTGACGTAGGGGCATTTCAGGAAATCGAGCTTCCTGCAGACAAAGTGGAGCAAACCACTGTTTCAGAAGATCTATTGTCTTCCAGACCACCAGCAAGGAAAAGGAGGCTTAGTCCAGCATCTTCTTCTTCAAGCCCCGCTTCTGATGATCTTGATGCCACTTGGCATCCACCAGCTCAGTCTGAGAGTGATGCACGCCACAAGACAATGCTTCTGAAAAGGAAGGTCACCGGGAAAAACTTAAGAGTTATGGAGGTAGATGTAGAAGAGGGGGGTGATGTTGATGAAGACGAGCCAGTCATCAAGCACATCACTTCCGCCCCAAAGGGATTGGAGACCAACATTCTCACCCTATCCAGAAAGGCTGCTACTGAGCGGGATGTAGCATGGATATCACCAACACAGGTTACACCACCACTACCTCCAGCTGCCATATTTTCCAAGGCCCGGCAGGGACCTACATCCAGCTCAACCATCTCAGTAGGTAGTGGTAGTAAAAGTCACAGTGTAGCTGCACAGGGTCACATTCCAAGCACACCCTCCAGTTCATCTGGTACTGAAAGTGGCACATCCAGCAGTACCAGAAAGTTCTCCTCCCCAGTTTGGGACTTCTTTTCTGTTAGCACCAAGGAGGAGAACGTTGCTATATGCTCAATTTGTCGACAAGGTGTTCGGCGGGGTAAGCTTGGTACAAACTATGGTACCGGAGGCCAAGCAAGTCATCTCAGAATACACCACACTATCGTGTGGGAGAATCACCTACTTCAGTTAAAAGAAAGTAGAAAAACTCAACCCATTGAAGTTGGTCAGGAGGAATCAGGGAGCGATATTATTGCGGTGGAAGGTGAAGAAGAGGGAGGCATTTCTAACCCTGTCCCCAGTAGTGTAGTGGTACCGCCCACATCCTCCTCAGTAACATCTGAGTGGCACCACAGTAAGAGCCATACTCAGAGTCAGGCTGAGACACCAAAGCAACCGAGTACCGCAATGAGACAAACTGTGCCATTGAGCCTAAGTGGGTTAATGAAAACAACAGCACCACAAAGGAAAGTAATCCAGCCTACCATTGAGAGCATGCTTAGGTTGGAGGGGCAGTTCCAACGCAACCACCCAACGGCACGGTTGTACAATGTGAAGCTGGCTAAAATGTTAGCGCTGGACCTTCTCCCTTTTTCTGTTTTGGAAGGGGTGGGTTTCCTTGAATTTGTGTCAGCCATCTGCCCTAAATGAAGGTTCCCAGCCGGTCATTTTTCGCAAGAATTGCTGTTCCGGCACTACATCATGATGTGCTGGAATTGGGTGGACAAGCTTTGCAGCAGAGTGCTGTTCACAATATCCAACAGACATGTGGACCAGTTGCCAAGTCACAGATTACATGTGCATCACTGCACACTGGGTCTCTTTTGTGGGGGTTAGAGAAGCTATCTGCACGAGGTGCTGTTGACACAGCTGCGATTTTTAAAGGTACTCGGAAACATGCAACTGTGGCCATGTTCGCCATGGAGAAATCTCATACAGCTGTAAACATTTTGCAAGAGTTTCGCAGCAAGCTTTTTGAATGGCTGCGCCCAAGAGGGCTTAGTATTGGTTTTGTTGCCACAGACAATGGCAGTAATGTACTTAAGGCCATGGATCTTGGTTCCTATTTCAGGGTTCTGTGTTTGGTGCACTGCATAAACATTATAGTTCAAGACTTTCTGAAAAAAGAACCCATAGTCAGCAACTTACTGGCCATCTGCCGAAGAATATGCACTAATTTCAGTCATTCTTTTAAAGCTCGGAAGCAGCTGAGAATCATTCAATGTGAATATAGGATGCCAGTCAAAGCACTCATCCAGGAGGTGGCAACACGTTGGAACTCAACGTATTACATGCTTGATCGTCTGTTTGAGCAGTACAGGCCACTCAATGAATATGTCTGGAAAAGAGGGGATGCTACTGTTAACCTTTGACCCTGTCACCAGGCAGGTCGCTCCCCTCACCGCCACACAGCCCCCTGTGTGATCGGATCCGCTGCCTACACCTGTGTCAGCCGCCTTCATCCCGGCTGTGTGCTGTGTTGCCTGGTTACCTCCGTTTTTGCCGCGTTTGCTTCTACCTGATTGTATTTTTGTTGTACCCCTAATCCCTTCTTACTTTCTGTACCCCTGTGCTCTTACTCTTCTTTTTCACATTGTGCTCCCTTTTCTTCTGTTATCCCCCTCCCTCCGTGACCCTCACCGTTTTCTCCCGCCGTTTTTCCCGCTGCTTTCTCCCGCTGATGAGCCCCTGCGGCCCCGCCCCCTTCACTTCCATTGTCCGCCCCACTCCCACCTCCCAGCTGCTCCTCCCTCCCTCTGCCCCTCATATGGAGGCCGCGCGCAAGCCCGTCTGCGCCCGTCCGTGCCTGGACTGCGCCCAATGCCAGAACCCCTGGCCCCCACCGAAACCAGAGAACTCGACTGAGATACGACTCCGCCGCCCTCAACGCACTCAACACCGGACGACCACCTGCCTGCTACCAAGCCGCCCGAAGCGCACCCACGGACCCTTCACCTGTCAAGCCTGCAAATTCACCTGCCTCCGAACCTGCCCCCCACCCGCCGAACCAAACAACAACCACCTCAAGTATGTCCTTCTCAACACCCGCTCCATCCACAAGCACGCTGTCGAACTCTGGGACCTCCTTGAAATGACAGCACCAGACGTCGCCTTCCTCACGGAAACCTGGATGAACGCCTCCTCAGCCCCTGACATCGCCATAGCCATCCCGGACGGCTACAAGATCACCCGGAAGGACCGCGCCGACAAAACTGGAGGAGGAATCGCCATCATCTACAGGAACACCATCAGCATCACGACCAACACCGAAGATACTCTCCCCACCGCCGAACACGTACACTTCCAGATCCACACCAACCCCCAGACCACTGTCAGATCCGAGCCTCAATTAGGATGTTTCCACACAGGAGCAGAATGACGCTTAGTTCCAGTGCCCTTCTCAGAACTGTCCCTGCTAGGTTATCTTAGAATTCCGTCGCAGGTAAGTTCTAAGGGGGGAAAGGGGTAGGGACAGAGAAGAGACAGCTCCAAACTCCGCCTGCTCTGCTTCGTCTTCTTCTTCTTCTTCACACGGTCAAGGCTAATACATATACATTTATCAATTGGCGTCAATACTTTAATACCTTCTATTTTAAACTAAGGATTACTATCTTACCAGGGAGGTATTTGGAGCTTGCCCCTCTTCTAACTTCTCTAATATATCATATGTGTGTGTAGAGAAGCCTTCACTCAGCTCACTGCAGTCTTTATTTTTTTATTTTTTTATTTTTAGGTTTCTCTGCTCCGGATTCTGCACTATAGTGAAAAGAGAGAAACTTGGTGAGTATAAGTTCCTATGTCTTATTAAGTGTGTGTTATTTTCTTTCCCTTTCACCTATTACACTCACTGTGAAGAGCTAGGGTGAGTCTAATATTGGGTGACAAGAATCGTTCAGTTCCTCCGTGACTTTGACTGGATTTGTATCACTGAAAACTGTTTCTTCTTATTGTGATTCTGGAATCTATATTTGGTGTTAAACAAACGGGCAGCAGAGGGCGCTAATTGCATGTGCTACTATTCCTTCTCTAATAATGGGGATTTATTTTAGAACTTGGTTCCGTGAACCTTCGACATTTAGCTGTTCTATTTTGGTTTAAAGCTCACAGTATTATTCTGCAATTTAATAGTCAAATTATTGAGGCATGCCAACTGAAAGCGTCTCACTTTTATCTCAATGAGAACGCTTCCAGAACTTCAGAATGATTCCTAGAATGCCTAGTATTTCGGCCCAAGAAACTCGTATTTAACGCTTCAGAGAGAAGGTCTGAGCAGAGTCGGAATAATTCTCCCCAAGGCTTCTAATTACGTTTCGAGCGCGAACACGGAGGTTCTGTCAAACGCGCTCGAATGATTGAGGAGA
This sequence comes from Triturus cristatus, assembly GCF_964204655.1. Lineage (NCBI taxonomy): Eukaryota > Metazoa > Chordata > Amphibia > Caudata > Salamandridae > Triturus > Triturus cristatus. The sequence goes on from NC_140589.1 coordinate 867,541,510, forward strand.
CAACGAATTGCCTTACAATACTTCGTTACAGAGTTGCGTGTCAAATGTACACGCACTCTCTGTCAAATTCTGAAAAGGCTTCCTTTAATTATTTTTCCTTCGGTTAGAGGAACGCCTAAGAGTTAGCGGAAATGGTGTTAACAACTCTTTAGTATTTCGCTACTAGGAATTAACAGTCTTCCTTTCAGAAAAAGTGTTTCACTCAGAATTTTATCTCTTCAAATAATACAAAAATAAATGTGCTAACCTGGTTCTGTGAATGTAAGTAGACCGGCGAAACGAACCCCGTTAATTCGCGACTACCCTGACTAACTTCCACGACGCTTGGGTGACAGGTGCTCTTCTAGTGAATTCTTTGGTGAAGTGCGCAGTGGAATGTTGAAGCACACTTCTTAGGCAGTTAATGTTTGGAAGACTAGACTGCTAAACAGCGGTGTGCTGTAGCAGGGTCAGGAAGTTTGGCAGCCATGTTGGAATTCCTGCGGTGCCAACAAGCACTCCAGCTAAGGGGATTGCTTGCCCTTGAGTGCCTTTGCAGTGAGAAAATCGTCGCCACAGAGGAAGTAGAGGGAGGAAACCTCCCGTGATTCCTGACAACCACCCTCAGAGAACGCTCATCTACAGACCCCGGGCCCGCGCACACAATTCAGCGAAACCATCGCCGACTTTATCAGCCCTGGCCTCACCAGAATACATCCTCCTAGGGGACCTAAACCTCCACCTGGAAAAAAACGACAGCAACACCACCACCCTGCTCGCCAACCTCGCCAACCTCGGACTCAAGCAACTGGTGGACACGCCCACCCACCACGCTGGCCACACGCTCGAACCCATATTCTCCGCCAGCAACCACATCTACTTCAGCCACTCCACCGGACTACACTGGACCGACCACAGCTGCATTCACTTCACCTTCAAGAAGACCAAATCCCACCACCACACGCAACAGATACCCCGCAGATGCTGGAGCAAAGTCACCACAGACCAACTAACCACATTTCTGAGCAAGAAACCACCTGTCAACACCCCTGACACCAACAATGCAGCACACAATCTCGCACAGTGGATCACCAACTGCGCTGACGACCTCGCTCCACTCAAGAACCCCCCAGGCAAGACCGGCAACAGAAAGACCTCGTGGTTCACAGACGCCTTCAAGGTCGCAAAGAAAACCTGCAGAACTCTCGAAAATACCTGGCGCCACCAACGGACAGCAGAAAACATGACAGCCCTCAGGAGCGCCACCCGCGACAACCACCAGATGATCCGCACCACCAAAAGGACATCATTCAAAGAGCGGCTGGACAACAACACCAACAACAGCAAGGAACTCTTCAGCATCGTCAAAGAGCTCTCCAACCCCAGCGCCAGCAACAACGACATCACACCATCGCAAGACCTCTGCAACTCCCTTGCCACGTTTTTTCACCGCAAGATCATAGATATACACAACAGCTTCGGACCCCAGACTCCGCTTCCAGACGCCAAACCTACGACCACCACCACCACCCTCAGCGCATGGACCCCCATCAGCACTGAAGACACCACCCACGTCATGAACACTATCCACTCTGGCTCCCCCTCTGACCCATGCCCTCATCATATCTTCAACAAAGCCGACACCACCATCGCACCCCACCTCCCTGAGAGCTGGAAACACGCAGAGATCAACGCCCTTCTGAAGAAACCCACAGCGGACTCCAAAGACCTGTCAAGACTTCCAGAACCATAGCCAGCATTAGATCAGTGCCAGCAAAAACTCAACGGTCATTAAAGCAGGGTTCCAAATATCCATGTTGGCGAAGGCAGCATAGAGTCACCACGTTGTTCCTGCGGCGCTGTGTACAGAACTTGAAGAAGCGAGTATTCCAACATGGCCGCCGAAGGGGATTACAAACAGCGAGGAGTGAGCGCTCTAGTCTTCGAGAGCGCGCGAGCAGCTGTGGAGATGAAGCGCACAGCTGCTCAGGAATCTGCGCACTTCAACTGACCTCTTCACCGGAGTCACTGCGCGGCTCTGAGTGAAGTTCTTGTTCTGAGGGAATTCCTGTCAGCGCTTCTGTTTTGGTTGTTCTTATCGCATGCGCAACGTGGGATTCTGGCAAGTGACTTAATAGAAGAATTCGTAGTATGTATTTAGTTGGTGCCACTTCACGAAATTCTAGTTAATTATCTCTGGTACCAGAATTGGGGGTCTGTACTCCTTCACAGTTCAGTCAGTTCAATAGGACGATATTAGTTTACTCATAGCTAGGTTTTAAGTCATAGTGTCCACTTCAAAGTTTATTCCTTGAGTCGGGACTACTCCATTACAATTCCTTAAGAGTGTTGTCAGTCATTTCTCCATTGTTCCTTCGATTGACTGTTGTGAGGATAACAGAACATTGCCTGTCACCGACCACCTCCTGGGGCTTGTACAGATTATATTGAGGGTAAGAGACTTCGTCTGTTATTTTCCAGTTAATTCACAGCAATTGTCCAGAGTGTTCCTTGAGTTCTTTTTCAGAGGTAGTGGGCATAGGAGTCAGTGTCGACTCCAGTGTTACTTGAAGTTTCTGACAGATTGAAGTGCCAACCTTTCACTCGAGTCGACATGGCTGAGGGATTTGATATGAACTCCTTGGCGGGAATCCTAGAAGGGTTACAGACCCAACTTACACGTTCCACAGAAGAGAATAGAGTCCTGAGGGATGAGGTAAAAAGGTCCCAACAAGAAACTCGTCACGTTCAACAGAAATTAGAGGAACTCTTAGCGGGAACAACTCCTTTACCTAGCTTCAACTCCTCTCAGAACTCTGGTGCAGAAGTGGCCACGCAAGTAATTCATTCAGTGGCACCTATTGTCCCCTTAGCCAACCCAGAACGCTTTAGCGGGGACCCCCATAAGGCCCAGATTTTCCTGACCCAATGTTCTCTACATTTCTTGTGCAGATCAGTAGTGTTCAAAGAGGATCAAGCCAAGGTCGCATTCATGTTGTCTTACTTGAGCGGCGACGCCGCAGCCTGGTCTATGCCGTTGGTCTCTCGAGACGACGCTGCTTTGTACGATTTCAATCGTTTCAAGAAGGAATTCCTACGAATATTCGACAGAAGAACGGCCAATCAAGCCACCGACAACGAACTCCTAGACCTTAAGCAAGGCAATCGAGAATTGGTAACATATATAGCTCAGTTCAACAAACTAATCGTCGAGACAGATTGGCCCGACAGTAAACGTGCGGCGATATTCTATCGTGGTCTCAAAGATGAAATAAAAGATGCATTGGCGCAGATCCCGAAACGTCCTCAGGAAATCTCAGAACTTATTGATTTAGTTCTTCAAATCGAGCATCGATTGTTTGAAAGAAGGTCAGAAAAGAAGCGAGACTACAAGTCGTTTGTGCCACGCCTAGACCGTATGAGACCCGAACCCTCAAAACCTGATACGGGTACCGGAGAGGAACCAATGCAAATAGGTTCCATCAGGGGCCCTCTCTCTCAAGAAGAAAAAGATAAAAGGCGAGCAAATCAGTTGTGTTTGTATTGTGGTACCTCGGGACATTTTGTGAGGGAGTGTCCGAAGAGAAACAAGAGTAACCAGGGGTTAAAAGATCGATCCCACCAGTAACAGGAGTTGCCCTGGTGGGATGTTCCGAACAGTCAACTCAGGAACCTCAGCAACTGATTAACACATTACAGTCAGCGGCCCCCCATCTTACAGTATTTTTTACAGTCAAATTCGGAACCCAGAATTTGGAAGAAGTCTCAGTCATGATTGATTCGGGGGCCACTGGGAACTTCTGTGACCTGAAATATGCGCAAGAAATGGGCATAAGGGCGATCAAGAAGAAGAATCTCGAAGTCGTAAAGGCAGTTGACGGCTCCAATTTGACTTCAGGACCCATAGTAGAAGAAACAGAGACCTTAGAATTGGAAGGATTGCAGGGTCATCGAGAATTTATTAGATTTAACCTCATAGACGCACCCCAGTTCCAGCTGATTTTAGGGTTACCATGGTTGACCACGCATAACCCGATTATCGATTGGGAGAGGAGAACAGTCAAGATGAACTCGGAATTTTGTCAGAGGAATTGTTTTACTAAGAACTCAGAAGAGTGCGAGGGATCGCCGGCTACGGGGTTGGCCAAGTTGTCGCTCCGCATCTGCACTGTTAGCGCAGTGGAAATACCAAAAGAATACCAAGATTTGGCGAGTGTGTTCGACAAAAGGAATGCTGAGAAATTACCACCACACAGAAGCTATGATTGCAAGATCGAATTGGAAGCCGGTGCCAACCTGCCCTGCAGTCGAGTTTACGCACTCACTGAAAAGGAGAACATCTACCTCAAAGAGTATTTGGAAGAGTTTACCAGGATGGGATTCATAAGGCCATCACAGTCTCCAGTTTCGTCTCCGCTTTTCTTCCGGCCAAAGAAGGATGGGACTCTCCGCACGTGTATCGATTACAGAGCCTTGAACCAAGTTACAGTGAAAAATCGGTACCCATTGCCACTAATCAATCAACTATTGGATCAAGTCAAAGGAGCAAAGATTTACACCAAGCTTGACCTGCGTGGAGCTTACCATTTGGTGAGAGTGGCCGAGGGTGATGAATGGAAAACAGCCTTTCGAACCAAGTATGGGTTGTTTGAGTATCAAGTGATGCCTTATGGGTTGAGCAATGCCCCAGCAGCATTTCAAAACTTCGTTAATGATGTTCTGAGAGAATTCTTGGACCGAGTGGCTGTCGTCTATATTGATGATATATTGATTTTTTCCGACAACATGGAAGATCATGTCAAGCATGTGCGAGCTATACTCCAGAAGCTTTTGGATAACCACTTGTACGTGAAATTGGAGAAGTGTTCTTTTCATGCCGAGAAGGTGGAGTTCTTGGGATTCATGTTGTCCGCAGCTGGGGTCGAGATGGATAATTCCAAGGTCCGTGCCATTCAGGAGTGGTCATCGCCAGGAAGTGTGAAGGAAATCCAAAGTTTTATTGGTTTTGCCAATTTTTACCGGAGGTTCATTCCTAATTTCTCGTCTAAGGTCACTCCCATCACTCACCTGCTAAAGAAGGGACAAAAATTTGAGTGGACTGCAACTGCAGAACAAGCCTTCCAGGACTTGAAGACGGCCTTCATTAGCGCCCCCATTCTAATGCACCCTGATCCGGAACAAGCCTTTTTCGTTGAAACTGATGCATCAGACTTCGCAACCGGAGGAATTTTGTCACAGAGGAACAAAACGACGGGACAACTGCATCCGGTGGCCTACCGGTCCAGGAAGCTGTCGGACACGGAGCGCAATTACTCCATCGCCGACAAGGAATTACTGGCTGTTCGAGAAGCATTCCAAGATTGGCGACACTACTTACTGGGGGCCAAGCATACTGTCACTGTGTTTACAGACCATCGCAACCTCCAATTCCTAAAGTCTGCTAAAACACTTTCGCCACGTCAATTGAGATGGTCCTTGCACTTCTCAGAATTTGACTTCGTGATCACGTACAAACCAGGTGCGAAAAACGGGAAGGCCGATGCTCTATCGCGCATGAACCCAACTGCCGAAGAGAAACCTTCGGCCGAAGAACCCATAGTCCCATTGAAACAAATAATCGGAGCCATGCAAATGAAAGAATTCGATGAACAAATTCAGCAAGTCTGCTCAGAAGAGGATCTTCGTAAGTGGGCCGAGGCAGATGGAAAAAGAAACCTTGTCGAAGGACTCCCATATCATGAAGGCAAGCTATATCTTCCAACCAGAACACTCCAAGAAGAGGCTTTGAGAGGTTGTCACGATGATCGGATGGCAGGCCACAAAGGGGTCAAGAAGACCGAAGAACTGGTCCGGCGACACTTTTGGTGGCCAGATCTGGCAGCCCAAGTAAGACAATATGTTTCGACCTGTGAAATCTGCATCAAAGGGAAGCCCAGTCGTCAGGCCCCGCAAGGGTTATTGCAACCCTTACCTAACGCACCCTACCCCTGGCACACCGTGACTTTAGATTTAATAGTGGATCTGCCCTCTAGTCAAGGTAACACAGTGATTTTGGTGGTGGTGGACTCATTTTCCAAAATGGGACATTTCATTCCTTTCAAGACTGTACCCACAGCTTCGCAATTAGTACAGACATTCAACCAGCACATCATTCGGGCACACGGAATTCCACAAGTAATCATTTCAGATAGGGGGTCACAGTTCATGTCGAAATTTTGGAAGACCTTTATGCACAACTTAGGCATAGACGCACGTTATTCAACTAGTTATCACCCCGAGACAGACGGTCAGACCGAGAGGTTGAACCAGGAGCTAGAACAATATTTACGCCTCTATCTGTTAGAGCAGGATGTTGAATGGTCCGAATTATTGTGGACTGCAGAATTCGCATACAATAACGCAACTCATGATTCCACAGGGTTCACTCCATTTTACTTGAACACAGGCAGACATCCAGCTATCACTCTGGGGAAACAGATTGGGGAGGTCCCTGCCGTGGCTAGAGTAATGGAAGAATTACAGAGCTCTTACAAAAGAGCTTTGAGCAATTTAATCAAGGCCAAACAATCCTATAAAAAGCAGGCAGACAAAAAGAGAAGACAAGGCCCACAGTTTAAAAAAGGTGACCAGGTGTGGCTATCCACAAGGCATTTGAGATTAAAGGGTAATCGGAAGTTCCAGCCTAGATTCATAGGGCCATTTAAAATTCAGAAGATCATAAATCCTGTAGTGGCGAAGTTACAATTACCAAAGTCATTGAAAATTCATCCGACCTTCCATGTTTCCCTTCTGAAGAAAAGTCCAGACAAGGTCAGGTTAAAAAACTCTCCACCCGCCATAGTGGTAGAATCGAGCGAAGAATACGAAGTCAGCAGAATCTTAGATTCCAAGGTGGCGAGAAACAAACTGTATTACTTGATAGAGTGGAAGGGGTACGGACCTGAGGAAAGGTCGTGGGAACCAGCAGTCCATGTAAATGCCCCACGACTAGTTGAAGCCTTTCATCAGGCACACCCCAACAAGCCCGCTGTGGAAGGGACATTCTTGAAAGGGGGTACTGTCAAGACTTCCAGAACCATAGCCAGCATTAGATCAGTGCCAGCAAAAACTCAACGGTCATTAAAGCAGGGTTCCAAATATCCATGTTGGCGAAGGCAGCATAGAGTCACCACGTTGTTCCTGCGGCGCTGTGTACAGAACTTGAAGAAGCGAGTATTCCAACATGGCCGCCGAAGGGGATTACAAACAGCGAGGAGTGAGCGCTCTAGTCTTCGAGAGCGCGCGAGCAGCTGTGGAGATGAAGCGCACAGCTGCTCAGGAATCTGCGCACTTCAACTGACCTCTTCACCGGAGTCACTGCGCGGCTCTGAGTGAAGTTCTTGTTCTGAGGGAATTCCTGTCAGCGCTTCTGTTTTGGTTGTTCTTATCGCATGCGCAACGTGGGATTCTGGCAAGTGACTTAATAGAAGAATTCGTAGTATGTATTTAGTTGGTGCCACTTCACGAAATTCTAGTTAATTATCTCTGGTACCAGAATTGGGGGTCTGTACTCCTTCACAGTTCAGTCAGTTCAATAGGACGATATTAGTTTACTCATAGCTAGGTTTTAAGTCATAGTGTCCACTTCAAAGTTTATTCCTTGAGTCGGGACTACTCCATTACAATTCCTTAAGAGTGTTGTCAGTCATTTCTCCATTGTTCCTTCGATTGACTGTTGTGAGGATAACAGAACATTGCCTGTCACCGACCACCTCCTGGGGCTTGTACAGATTATATTGAGGGTAAGAGACTTCGTCTGTTATTTTCCAGTTAATTCACAGCAATTGTCCAGAGTGTTCCTTGAGTTCTTTTTCAGAGGTAGTGGGCATAGGAGTCAGTGTCGACTCCAGTGTTACTTGAAGTTTCTGACAGATTGAAGTGCCAACCTTTCACTCGAGTCGACATGGCTGAGGGATTTGATATGAACTCCTTGGCGGGAATCCTAGAAGGGTTACAGACCCAACTTACACGTTCCACAGAAGAGAATAGAGTCCTGAGGGATGAGGTAAAAAGGTCCCAACAAGAAACTCGTCACGTTCAACAGAAATTAGAGGAACTCTTAGCGGAAACAACTCCTTTACCTAGCTTCAACTCCTCTCAGAACTCTGGTGCAGAAGTGGCCACGCAAGTAATTCATTCAGTGGCACCTATTGTCCCCTTAGCCAACCCAGAACGCTTTAGCGGGGACCCCCATAAGGCCCAGATTTTCCTGACCCAATGTTCTCTACATTTCTTGTGCAGATCAGTAGTGTTCAAAGAGGATCAAGCCAAGGTCGCATTCATGTTGTCTTACTTGAGCGGCGACGCCGCAGCCTGGTCTATGCCGTTGGTCTCTCGAGACGACGCTGCTTTGTACGATTTCAATCGTTTCAAGAAGGAATTCCTACGAATATTCGACAGAAGAACGGCCAATCAAGCCACCGACAACGAACTCCTAGACCTTAAGCAAGGCAATCGAGAATTGGTAACATATATAGCTCAGTTCAACAAACTAATCGTCGAGACAGATTGGCCCGACAGTAAACGTGCGGCGATATTCTATCGTGGTCTCAAAGATGAAATAAAAGATGCATTGGCGCAGATCCCGAAACGTCCTCAGGAAATCTCAGAACTTATTGATTTAGTTCTTCAAATCGAGCATCGATTGTTTGAAAGAAGGTCAGAAAAGAAGCGAGACTACAAGTCGTTTGTGCCACGCCTAGACCGTATGAGACCCGAACCCTCAAAACCTGATACGGGTACCGGAGAGGAACCAATGCAAATAGGTTCCATCAGGGGCCCTCTCTCTCAAGAAGAAAAAGATAAAAGGCGAGCAAATCAGTTGTGTTTGTATTGTGGTACCTCGGGACATTTTGTGAGGGAGTGTCCGAAGAGAAACAAGAGTAACCAGGGGTTAAAAGATCGATCCCACCAGTAACAGGAGTTGCCCTGGTGGGATGTTCCGAACAGTCAACTCAGGAACCTCAGCAACTGATTAACACATTACAGTCAGCGGCCCCCCATCTTACAGTATTTTTTACAGTCAAATTCGGAACCCAGAATTTGGAAGAAGTCTCAGTCATGATTGATTCGGGGGCCACTGGGAACTTCTGTGACCTGAAATATGCGCAAGAAATGGGCATAAGGGCGATCAAGAAGAAGAATCTCGAAGTCGTAAAGGCAGTTGACGGCTCCAATTTGACTTCAGGACCCATAGTAGAAGAAACAGAGACCTTAGAATTGGAAGGATTGCAGGGTCATCGAGAATTTATTAGATTTAACCTCATAGACGCACCCCAGTTCCAGCTGATTTTAGGGTTACCATGGTTGACCACGCATAACCCGATTATCGATTGGGAGAGGAGAACAGTCAAGATGAACTCGGAATTTTGTCAGAGGAATTGTTTTACTAAGAACTCAGAAGAGTGCGAGGGATCGCCGGCTACGGGGTTGGCCAAGTTGTCGCTCCGCATCTGCACTGTTAGCGCAGTGGAAATACCAAAAGAATACCAAGATTTGGCGAGTGTGTTCGACAAAAGGAATGCTGAGAAATTACCACCACACAGAAGCTATGATTGCAAGATCGAATTGGAAGCCGGTGCCAACCTGCCCTGCAGTCGAGTTTACGCACTCACTGAAAAGGAGAACATCTACCTCAAAGAGTATTTGGAAGAGTTTACCAGGATGGGATTCATAAGGCCATCACAGTCTCCAGTTTCGTCTCCGCTTTTCTTCCGGCCAAAGAAGGATGGGACTCTCCGCACGTGTATCGATTACAGAGCCTTGAACCAAGTTACAGTGAAAAATCGGTACCCATTGCCACTAATCAATCAACTATTGGATCAAGTCAAAGGAGCAAAGATTTACACCAAGCTTGACCTGCGTGGAGCTTACCATTTGGTGAGAGTGGCCGAGGGTGATGAATGGAAAACAGCCTTTCGAACCAAGTATGGGTTGTTTGAGTATCAAGTGATGCCTTATGGGTTGAGCAATGCCCCAGCAGCATTTCAAAACTTCGTTAATGATGTTCTGAGAGAATTCTTGGACCGAGTGGCTGTCGTCTATATTGATGACATATTGATTTTTTCCGACAACATGGAAGATCATGTCAAGCATGTGCGAGCTATACTCCAGAAGCTTTTGGATAACCACTTGTACGTGAAATTGGAGAAGTGTTCTTTTCATGCCGAGAAGGTGGAGTTCTTGGGATTCATGTTGTCCGCAGCTGGGGTCGAGATGGATAATTCCAAGGTCCGTGCCATTCAGGAGTGGTCATCGCCAGGAAGTGTGAAGGAAATCCAAAGTTTTATTGGTTTTGCCAATTTTTACCGGAGGTTCATTCCTAATTTCTCGTCTAAGGTCACTCCCATCACTCACCTGCTAAAGAAGGGACAAAAATTTGAGTGGACTGCAACTGCAGAACAAGCCTTCCAGGACTTGAAGACGGCCTTCATTAGCGCCCCCATTCTAATGCACCCTGATCCGGAACAAGCCTTTTTCGTTGAAACTGATGCATCAGACTTCGCAACCGGAGGAATTTTGTCACAGAGGAACAAAACGACGGGACAACTGCATCCGGTGGCCTACCGGTCCAGGAAGCTGTCGGACACGGAGCGCAATTACTCCATCGCCGACAAGGAATTACTGGCTGTTCGAGAAGCATTCCAAGATTGGCGACACTACTTACTGGGGGCCAAGCATACTGTCACTGTGTTTACAGACCATCGCAACCTCCAATTCCTAAAGTCTGCTAAAACACTTTCGCCACGTCAATTGAGATGGTCCTTGCACTTCTCAGAATTTGACTTCGTGATCACGTACAAACCAGGTGCGAAAAACGGGAAGGCCGATGCTCTATCGCGCATGAACCCAACTGCCGAAGAGAAACCTTCGGCCGAAGAACCCATAGTCCCATTGAAACAAATAATCGGAGCCATGCAAATGAAAGAATTCGATGAACAAATTCAGCAAGTCTGCTCAGAAGAGGATCTTCGTAAGTGGGCCGAGGCAGATGGAAAAAGAAACCTTGTCGAAGGACTCCCATATCATGAAGGCAAGCTATATCTTCCAACCAGAACACTCCAAGAAGAGGCTTTGAGAGGTTGTCACGATGATCGGATGGCAGGCCACAAAGGGGTCAAGAAGACCGAAGAACTGGTCCGGCGACACTTTTGGTGGCCAGATCTGGCAGCCCAAGTAAGACAATATGTTTCGACCTGTGAAATCTGCATCAAAGGGAAGCCCAGTCGTCAGGCCCCGCAAGGGTTATTGCAACCCTTACCTAACGCACCCTACCCCTGGCACACCGTGACTTTAGATTTAATAGTGGATCTGCCCTCTAGTCAAGGTAACACAGTGATTTTGGTGGTGGTGGACTCATTTTCCAAAATGGGACATTTCATTCCTTTCAAGACTGTACCCACAGCTTCGCAATTAGTACAGACATTCAACCAGCACATCATTCGGGCACACGGAATTCCACAAGTAATCATTTCAGATAGGGGGTCACAGTTCATGTCGAAATTTTGGAAGACCTTTATGCACAACTTAGGCATAGACGCACGTTATTCAACTAGTTATCACCCCGAGACAGACGGTCAGACCGAGAGGTTGAACCAGGAGCTAGAACAATATTTACGCCTCTATCTGTTAGAGCAGGATGTTGAATGGTCCGAATTATTGTGGACTGCAGAATTCGCATACAATAACGCAACTCATGATTCCACAGGGTTCACTCCATTTTACTTGAACACAGGCAGACATCCAGCTATCACTCTGGGGAAACAGATTGGGGAGGTCCCTGCCGTGGCTAGAGTAATGGAAGAATTACAGAGCTCTTACAAAAGAGCTTTGAGCAATTTAATCAAGGCCAAACAATCCTATAAAAAGCAGGCAGACAAAAAGAGAAGACAAGGCCCACAGTTTAAAAAAGGTGACCAGGTGTGGCTATCCACAAGGCATTTGAGATTAAAGGGTAATCGGAAGTTCCAGCCTAGATTCATAGGGCCATTTAAAATTCAGAAGATCATAAATCCTGTAGTGGCGAAGTTACAATTACCAAAGTCATTGAAAATTCATCCGACCTTCCATGTTTCCCTTCTGAAGAAAAGTCCAGACAAGGTCAGGTTAAAAAACTCTCCACCCGCCATAGTGGTAGAATCGAGCGAAGAATACGAAGTCAGCAGAATCTTAGATTCCAAGGTGGCGAGAAACAAACTGTATTACTTGATAGAGTGGAAGGGGTACGGACCTGAGGAAAGGTCGTGGGAACCAGCAGTCCATGTAAATGCCCCACGACTAGTTGAAGCCTTTCATCAGGCACACCCCAACAAGCCCGCTGTGGAAGGGACATTCTTGAAAGGGGGTACTGTCAAGACTTCCAGAACCATAGCCAGCATTAGATCAGTGCCAGCAAAAACTCAACGGTCATTAAAGCAGGGTTCCAAATATCCATGTTGGCGAAGGCAGCATAGAGTCACCACGTTGTTCCTGCGGCGCTGTGTACAGAACTTGAAGAAGCGAGTATTCCAACATGGCCGCCGAAGGGGATTACAAACAGCGAGGAGTGAGCGCTCTAGTCTTCGAGAGCGCGCGAGCAGCTGTGGAGATGAAGCGCACAGCTGCTCAGGAATCTGCGCACTTCAACTGACCTCTTCACCGGAGTCACTGCGCGGCTCTGAGTGAAGTTCTTGTTCTGAGGGAATTCCTGTCAGCGCTTCTGTTTTGGTTGTTCTTATCGCATGCGCAACGTGGGATTCTGGCAAGTGACTTAATAGAAGAATTCGTAGTATGTATTTAGTTGGTGCCACTTCACGAAATTCTAGTTAATTATCTCTGGTACCAGAATTGGGGGTCTGTACTCCTTCACAGTTCAGTCAGTTCAATAGGACGATATTAGTTTACTCATAGCTAGGTTTTAAGTCATAGTGTCCACTTCAAAGTTTATTCCTTGAGTCGGGACTACTCCATTACAATTCCTTAAGAGTGTTGTCAGTCATTTCTCCATTGTTCCTTCGATTGACTGTTGTGAGGATAACAGAACATTGCCTGTCACCGACCACCTCCTGGGGCTTGTACAGATTATATTGAGGGTAAGAGACTTCGTCTGTTATTTTCCAGTTAATTCACAGCAATTGTCCAGAGTGTTCCTTGAGTTCTTTTTCAGAGGTAGTGGGCATAGGAGTCAGTGTCGACTCCAGTGTTACTTGAAGTTTCTGACAAGACCTCAAGAACTTCCGCCCCATCTCCCTCCTCCCTTTCAAAGTAATTTACTTTGTGCTTCAAGGTGAGGACAAGAACAAGATCAGTGGCAGCAGTTACATACGAAACTTCATTATTAATCCCAAAATTGCTCACCTGGGGACAAGAACCAATAACTATCTCTGGAAACTCACATCATACATTGACCTGCAACGTGGCTGATAGAAACCCCATAAAATTAAGTATGTTTTGAACACTATCCTCTCTCTCTTTGATCGCCTGAAGGCGTGCATGACTATGACAGATGCCAGAGCTGTCAAAAAGGGTCCGTAAAAATATAGTGACCAAAATGACTAAAAAATACACAGAAGAAAAATGATTGACTGTAGACCCATACTAAGTGGTAGATAAGCTTAAAAGATTTTTAGGATAGTCATTCTTGGATGCACAACTGCCTAGATCTTCTGTCAGTGGAGTTCTAATATCTTCCACTGCTTCAATGAAGAGGGAGGAATTTCATTACACAAGGATTTGAAGATTATGCAGGGCAACATAAACCTGTTTCCTCAGATGATAGTTTGTCAGGTACATTTTCCAGTGAAAGTTGGATAGTACAAGCGTACAGCTTGCAGCACAATTTTCATTTTCAGTGATTTTCTCATCTAAGACCCCAACTGACAGAGCTTAAAATGAATTAATGGTTGAGAAAGTCAGCCATTTTTTATTGCTGTAAGTTCAAGAGGGGCATTAGATGCCATTGTCTTCCCCATGATAGTAAGGGGTGGTCTTCAGAGTGTAGAGACAAAAGGGGTGGCAAAGACCAGTTTCTTCCTTACTCTGATGGGCACAATTAGACATAGCCTGGTTGCGACCCGTGCTGAAGGAGCACCAAACACACTTTATAGTGCTTCCTCCTCCTCCCAAAACAGACAAGCAAATAGTGGTGCTGGGTAGCATGGAAGACCCCTTCCCAGGCAGAACTAGAAACAGCAAAATCCCACAATGCAGAACACAAAGTGAGTGCTTCTCCTTACTTCTCCTTCAAAAAGGCAAGCAGATGGTGGAGCAAGGCAGTCTGGGAGGTGTAGTTTTGTCCTCCCAAGGAGGCCATTGGTCCGCAAACTCCCTGGAACTAGAATTAAAACCAGTTAGTCCTGCCCACCTTCTTTCCATTTACTGAAATTAGTATCCTAATCAGCAGTGATGCATTGTCTGAAAGAGGGCAATAAACGTGCTTCCACAATCAACCACAATGACAATATTTTGGTCTACAACAATTTTTGCTGCAATAATTTTGTACAACAATATTTAAAACTCAATATTCCGTTACCATAGCCAAAGGACAGGCTTAATTATGACTAAAAAATGATTTTTATAGCTCATACCGGAAAATCGTAAATATATACTTTAACGTTATTTCCTCTGTCAAAAATCAAATTCAGTACTGAAGTAATTTGCTAAGCATAGTTTAAGAGTAAATTAAAAGTATTGCCTGCTAGAGAGCAATAAACATGCTTCCACAATTGACTGCTTAGCATGGATAAGCCACCTACATTGGTGGGTACTGGAATAGATTGTAAGACAAAGGACTGCTTCGCCTTTGAAGTGGAAGTCCCCAGTTAAGATGCAGTTGATATAGCTCTATTCAACCCCAGAAGTCTTTCAGGGATTCATTTGTGTCCAGAGCAGAAAACTCATCATAATCATCAATTGAAATCGTTTTGTCTGCAAGCCAATATATAAGACACTGCATTTCCAAATGAGTCAGGAAAACATCACACCACAACCTCACCCAGCCATGTAGGTCAGCACCCTTGTTCATTCTTGCAGGAGGCTGTCTTAGTATAGGGGGCACACTTACAGGTGTGATGTACCTTGCACTAATCCAGGCAACGCATATGGGGATTTCAGGGGTCTTTGACAACCTTAGGCTCTCAAAGTGGTAGCTGTGGAGAGCAGATTTCAGGCTTCTCTTGAAGGAGTGTTAGGCAGCTTGTTTTACCACATTTAATCAATAGTGTAGATCAGATAAAAAGGAACCACACAGTGTCTATAAAAATAATATTTATTACACAACACAATCACTAGCTGACCAGAGCTATCAACAGTACACATGAAAATACTTCAAAGAAATCAGGTAAGTAGCACAAATATACACTGGTCAACAGGGGGAGATTAAACCACATACTAAGGATGCGAACCTCAAGGAAGAACGGAACTTGGGCCAAAGGAGTCAGAGGAGCTAGGAGAACCATGAACCACCCAAGGTAAGTACCGAAGAACCCCATGGAGGCTGCGTGCAGAGTGGAAACAGCCCCAAGCCCAATAGAAGTCAATGGAGAAGTCGCGGTTGCAGTTTTTAACAAAGAAGGACCCATTCCCATAGGCCCCGAAGAAGACCTTTGGAGGATGGAAGGTTGAAAAGCCACCCCACCCGTGGATGCCCCAGGAAACAGGTTACCTGTACCAGGGAAGCCGGGTGCATAGGGGTGTAGTGACATCGGAACCTCCTGTAATCGACAATGGAAGACTTGGGAAGAAAGGCCTCTGGAAAAGTTCATGACGAGGTCCGGTGTAATCCAAGTGTTGAAGAGGAGAGCCTGCTAGCAGAGGGGACAGAATCTATGCTAATCGTAGGTGACCAGGAGGCATGGAGACACAATGCGTACTGAGGTGGGAAGTTCCAAAGAGTTGATGAGAACCTTGTCACTGCAGCTGTGGGTATTCTGAGGAAGACCAGCTGTCATGCATGAGCTGTCCCACGTCGGTGTCTAGGTGGTCGGTGTCCAGCGGGAGCACCAACAAGCCGTGATAGCCACAACTGGCATCAAAGATGAAAAGATGCAGTTGTTAGGAGCAGCAAGATGAAGGGACTCACCAAGTGCAAGAGAGTCAGAGCAGCCCTGAGCAAGCAGGGGAGCCGACAAAAGCAGATGAAGACCCTCGAGAGGACCCACAGGTCGAAGGCACAGGAGTCGCAAGAGGGCCTCAGGCAGCTCACCAAAGATGGATGCCCACAACTGAAAGGACTGCAGGGAGTATGCTGATTTTCAAGGTATGAGGTTCTGGTGGCTGGAGCTTCTTGTAACCCAAAAACCTCTGTAGTGCAGAGCCAACAAGCCTTGGCAACGGCAAGTCGATACAGTGCACAGTTGTTTGGTCCCAGTGGCTTCGACAAGGGATATTATCCTCCAAATTGCAGGTAAGACAGGTCAGGCCTCTGGAGAGCCACAGAACCACCTCCTGTGTTGCTGAGCCTCAGTAAGTCTGTAGAACGATAGGCGCACCAGACATGTCAGCTTTCTCCAAGGGAGATTTCTTCCAATGACCCTGATGCCTTTCTGCAGAAACTGAGCAAAGCAAGGACAAAGATGAGACAGAATACTTTGCAGAATGGCGAGACCAGGAGTGGCAGGAGTCTTCCTTGGTGCAGTCTTGGTTCCAGGTGAAGTACAACGAAGTCTTAGTGTCCAGATGGTCGAAGAGTGTCTTGGTTTCTGAGGAAGTATTGTTCCACGAATCTGAGGACCCACCCATGGAGGAGCACTTAAATACCGGTGGTAAGGGTTGGAACAACTTTGGGACCCCTCTCAGAGGAGGGCCTGGACAGAGGGGTGGATACTGCCCTGTCCTTTGTCCAGTTTAGTGCCAGAGCAGAAACCAAGGGTTCCTGAACTGGCTCAAACCGGTATAGGCAAGGAGGGCACCAAATGTGCCCTTCAATGCAATCTGGTGACGCTGGAAAGCGCCCCCACCCAAGCCGAATACACTAAGTCCTGTCTGAGAGGTGGTGACACCTCCCTGTGACAGGAAACATATTGATCTATCTTCCCCTTCCCGAGCTCAGCTCAGCAGCAGGAGGGCAGAACAGTGCCTGTGGTCAGCGGC
Organism: Triturus cristatus; assembly: GCF_964204655.1. Taxonomy (NCBI): domain Eukaryota; kingdom Metazoa; phylum Chordata; class Amphibia; order Caudata; family Salamandridae; genus Triturus; species Triturus cristatus. The sequence goes on from NC_140589.1 coordinate 867,558,595, forward strand.
GGCACTAGCTTGCTGGCAGACCCTGAAAGGCTGTAACACGGAGTAACGGGGACTCCTTTAAGGGCCCCCCAGTGCATGGGATCATACCTCTAACACCGGAAGCGGTGTTAGGTATGATTCCAACATGTTTGATATCGAACATGACCAGGTTTGGTGCAGGCCTGTAGTCAGAGTTTAAGTGGACTCCCAAAAGTGGCACAATACATTCTGCAGCCCATGGGAGACCTGTGATGTATCTATGCCTTGGGTACCTTAGTACCCTATACTAGGGACATCTAAGCGTACACCAGTAACCAGTTGTGGAGGTACCAAGGTACTTACCAAAGCCATTTTGGAAGAGAGGGCACATATCCTGTGGTCCTGGGTAGCAGGATCCCACAAACTACAGTAAAAACATACTGACATCAGGCAAAAAGTGGGGTAACCATGAAAGCAGATCCTAGTTTCCTATAATTCTATCTTCACTACTTTGATCCGCCTACAACAGTGGTACTGACCTCTCACATGTACACAACAGAAAGAGTGGTGCATGAATTACAGAAGCACCTCCGTAGTTTGAAACATTCTTACACATTCCTCAATATAGCTTCTAGGGTGTATTGTTCTACATCACCTAGCTCTAACCGCTCACACTTCTGTCTTATGTTTGGTTAGTTTCACCTGCAATGAGTCTCTTGCTATCTCAGGTGGTTTAGGACTTCTGTGAGACTGTATGTCAGAATACTGTTGACAAATCTTGCTCAGTTTCCATAGTGGTGGATCTAAAAGGGAACATCAGGGTCTTACAAGGGTTTAAAGGCTAGCTTCATTTTAAAAGAGAGACTTTGAGAACGTATGCAAAAAAATAAGAGCGACAGTGTTGCAAAAAGAGGTTGCTTTTCCATTGGATGGTTGCTAGGTTTGCCTATAGAGAATTCTTCAAATACCAGCTAGTGCACTGGATTAGAATGCCACTTCCTGAGAACATGGACCTGGGAGAACATTTGAAGAAAAAATTGAGTTTATGTCTGACTGCTAGGGAGAGAGGACTGAAGGACTCGAACGGCCTGATTCTCAAAGGTAAATGTACACTTATTAATAAATGTACACTTATTAATAAGCTCACAATTTCCGGTATTCAAACAACTACATGCAGAATGTTATAACTCTACACTCCCTATACTTATATATTCGAAAGTCTCCACATCCGGAGACTTCACTCAAGGCAGAAAACTCTGCCAACATAAGTATAGGGAGTGCGGAGTCATACAACTCGGCACATAGTTTGTGAATTGCATTTTGTAGTGCATTTTCGTGTACTACAATGTGTACTACCACGTGCAATTTAAGAAACAGGACCTCAATTTCTAGACTAGAACTGCTTTCAAAGCCCCACCTGGCTAGCCTTTTGTTAACTGCTATAGGGATACTACTGCACTACTGGCAAAAGGGTCCCCTGCTCTGATGAAGATCCCTTCAGCCAGTTGTGAGTGGACCTCATTATACCAGAGAGAGCTCTGGCTAGTGACAAACCCAGTGTTTTGAAGTTTGCCCTAGTGACCTAAAGGATGTAGGAGAGACCACTAGTAACTTACCCAGTATCAAGAAACTTTCAGGATTTATTCACTCTTATGAAACTCTGGAGGAATGAAACAAAATGCCAAGGCAACCTGCAGATGGTGCAAAGTTCGCAGGCACATCTTGTAAATGTATCCCACTCTCTCCTTTTTGCCATGGATAAGAAAAAAGATTCAGTGGGACCTTGGAATGAAGATATCTGGCCTTGTGAAGAACTGCCTAGCTACAGCATTCAGCCTCACCCTCGATGGAGGACACTGAGTGGCAGATTTACAAGCCCCTTGCGCCACTTTTGCGTCACTTTTTCCATGCTAAAAGTGACACAAAAGTGGCGCAAGGGGCTTGTAAATCTGCCCCCGAGAGTAAAAAAAGAGATTTAGTCCAACATAGGTCTTGAGACCGCGGCAAAGCAATCAATTCATGATTGCAAAAGCATCCCCAGCTACTGTGAAATCCAACTGTGTCCCTCTCGGAGCATGTGCTGCAAAACCTGAAGGCTTCATAGCCAGCTCAATGTCGGTATATCTGACTTTGAGGGACCTTCGCTGTCTTCTCCTTTCTGCTTTGACTCCACTGAAGGATTCTGAGACTCAGAAAAGTACCACAGTAGAACCATTGCCGTCTGTCACTTGCTAGGCTTACGCATGTCCTGCTCCGTCACAGTAAGCCTGAAATCGTGACAAGGTGTTGGCCTATCCCGATTATTGACTTTTATTGGACTTTAACTTTTCTGAACACTTTTAGTCTTAAAACTAAAAATCTGGTATTCCTTGACTGACTGTAACCTTTTTGTGTCTTTTCTCTTACTAAATGTTTGTCTTGATTTTTCAAAATTGGTTTGAAATAGTCATTGTGATGTGTGGTATTGTTAATGGTGTTTTGTATTGTTTGAACCTAGAACGCATTTCTCAGGGAAATTTCTATAATTAGTGCCATAGGTAATAGGGGGCGTATTTATCCAGGTTTTGCGTCGCCCTTGCACCATGCAAGGACGACACAAAACCTAGATGAGATTTACCAAGTTATGCAAGTTCACCTTGCGTGGCCCAGGCTAGAGTAACGCTTTCATCACTCTGCCCTGGGAAGGCATTCCATGGGTGGAGCATGGGTGTTCCCACACACCAGTCCATGGATTTGGTCTCATTTCCAGTTTAACCAACATAATTCTATAACTTCCTAGGGGAGGCGCAACAAGAAGAAATATTTTTATTTCTCCTCATTGTTTCCTCTTTCCAAGTGTGCTGTATTGTGCAGCATACTTTGAAAGAGGAAAATGCCTCAGAGGATTGTTTTTGTGCAGGCAGGTGTGTCCCTTCCTGCACAAAAATAATCCTACCTACAACACAGGCACCCTTGAACCATGGTGCAAGGGTGGCTACGTTCAAGTGAGGCAGCAGTTTGTGAGCCAGTGCAGGCAGAGAACAGCAATGCAGCATATCTTGAAGGTATGATGCATTCCTGCCCTCTCCCTTTCAAGGAGCGCAGCAAGGTGTCTTGGTGAGTTGCGTGAAATATTGATAAATATGGGCCTTGGTATTAAGCAGAGATTAACAATGAACTGTGTTCTGACCTAACCAAATTATGTTTATTAAGTTGGTAGGGGTACCCTCCACCAAACATCACTAACCCAATTTGATGTGATATTTTCAATTTTATGATTTTTGTAGTCGATCTGAATACATTTCAGTCTGCTGCCAGTCCTCCTACATTCAGTTATATTCATATTTTTGGAGTAAACGTATGCATGTCATTTCCTTTCAATAGCTGTGTAAACATTGCATGATGTCACTTTAAGTGATTTAATACTATGTTCTAACTTTACTTACAACTGACAATGTCATAAACTTGAGATCTCTGCAAAAGTAATCATGTTTCCTCTTTGCTCGTTCGTTATGCAGCATGCGAAAATCAGAAGTAGATGCATAAAAAGACCCTAGTTTGGGTTGCAAATGAGATTTGTTTTAATTTAGTTCTCACACTGCATTGCTATTGTTAGAGGCAGTTTGGGTGTATGAGTAGAGTGAAGCTAGAGCATGAAGCTGTGTGAGGCATAGTTGGGTCATGGAAACTAGTACATTTGCTTTAAGCCAGTTCTCCAGAATTTGCTCCTCTTCTGCTTCCAGCTCAGTTGAATATCCTCAAGCAAAAAGCTAAGTACATTGGGCTTAAACAGTCTTTTTAACATAAGTGTTCCCTTGTGTACAAAGACTGCATGACCCCCTTCGAATATCCTCTAATGTATACACGCACACACCCACACATTTGTTGCTGGTCCTAATCAGGATAGTGACGGAACCCACTTCTACAGGCCTTCGTTTAGAACTCCAAATATAAACACTGAGCATTCTAATCAAATGACTGAACTCAACTGTACTGAACTCAATTACAAAGTCCTATTGGAAGGAGGTGCGTGAGGTTGTAGCATATATTGTAGTATTGTTACCCTTGCTACAGTCTGCTAAACCTACTTCTTGGGTGTCAGTCACCTAGGAAAACCCTGCCATCACTTGGATGTCGCAGTTGTTGTACCATCCCTTTGATGAAGTGCCAGAACAAGTAGAAGTTGTCTCTCTTTATCTGGAACAATTCCAATGTATTGCTTTGTTAAAGGATCTATTTGGTACTTGACTCTTGTATGTGAGCAGAGTCAATTACAGCAAGCATTGATCATAGGACAGGTGGGACATAGAACAGCCAACACATGTTTCGCCCCCTTGTGTGGCCAGCAGGCCAATAACCTTCCTCAGGGTGTAAAAATGGAGTAGTGTAAGCGAGTCCTGCTAAGTAATACAAGTCCAGTAATATTTGCACGCAAGACGTCCGGTCACTGATGTCTTGCTCGGGTCAGTCGGCATGTACCATCCCTTACCTTTCACTTGACCAGTTCTCAATTATGTGCATATCAGTATGTAAATCACATTCATCAATATCCAGTTGCCACACAAATATACTGGAAAGTCTCCTCTGCTTCAGGCATCCAAAGCCATTGAGACCTAGAAGTCCAGAGCCTACCTGCAGCTCAACCAAACCAAGACAAAATTCCTGTTATTTGTTAAGGACACCAAACAAGATACAGTACAAACATGTCTCCAATACAATAACCTTGACTTCTTCGAACCCCAACTTTCACCGAATGCCAAGCCACTTAGATTCACCCTGGACACCAATCTCGCCCTCAAGGAACACATTGCTGAAAAAACACAAAGATGACTTGGTACCAGCTTTTGATTCTAAAACAAACAGTCTATTTCTTTCACAAAGCATCTTCAGAATGCTATTCAAGCACTTGTACTCTCGCATCTGGACTGTGGTAATACCATGGCCTCTCAGACTGCACACAGGCACCCTTTAAATTCATCCTAAGTGCTTCAACCCGTCTCACTCATCGTGGAAATATAGAATTATATCATTTCATATTTATGGAACTCCACTGGCTGCCTTTGCCAGCCTGTGCCATCTTCAAAATCAACTGCATAGTTTGCAAAGCCAATATGAACAGCACCCCTGCTTATCGTGCAGACAGTCCCACCATCTCTGGCACTCGCAGGCATAACACCACCTGACTGCAGGCTAAGAAGTGTAAAAAAAGAAAAATACAAGGCAGTAAGCCCTTTCCATCTATGTACCCAGGAACTGGACCAACATTTCTACATCCATCAGGACCAACCCGAGGCTGCTCCAACTTAGAAAAGAATTAAAGGCTCACCTCTTTAAAAAACACTCCATCACAATGCATTTACCATCCACAACCCATTTTCGTCTCCTATCACTAGCTGACGTTATGCCTGTCTTTGACCATGTACCGCACTCTGCATTGAAGGTGGGAATTTATGACTTAAGGCAAGAGGTATGTTGCCATACACTCTTTGAAAATTGTATATGGTCCACCTTCTGTTGTGTTCCATCTCCGTAATGCACAGAATATTGTTCAGCATCCATATACACCCTTCCACCACTCCATAGTCTTGCAGCTCCCGAAGTGTGATCTTCTAATGAACAAATTACAGAGACTAAAGATAGGATCTGAACCCATGTCTTTGAAGATGCAGGTCATTATCTGCTCTGGTTTCAACCAGTATTCCTTGAACAGGAACTTTTTCAAAATAGATATAACTTCCTCAGCAAATTATGAGTGCACCACTTCCATCTCCAAATATTTCTAGTTAGGATCTATAAGGATAATATGACACTCACCAAAAAGATAGGTGAAATACCACTTACTATAATCATTGGTATAGGAACACATCAATAATCAGGACAGGCAGCTCCATTTGCCTTTTCATCTGGTTATGGGAACCTGGCACTCGCTTGTCAAGAGATGATCAGTCAGGTTGCCATCTCCAGGTTCTAAAAATTTTATTCTTGTAGCAGCAAAACCCAATGTCACTGTAGGGAAAATTCATGGTTTTTGGTCATTGCTTATATTCTCATTCAAATAATGTTCAAGAAGTCACCCGTAAGGGAATTGTGATGACCTCTTTAAAACCTCTTCTTTTATATCCAAGTATCTTTACTAAATTCCTGGAAAGTCCTGAATGGTGTAAGTAATAGTTGGCAATTCCTCCTTGTCTTGTCAGTGATGGCACACTTTAACCAACACTGTCAAGCATAGATTCACAGCTAGTTGGGTCAGCTTCATAGAGTCATAAAACGTAATTATCTTAGCAGATGACAAGAACACTTTGGGCCTCATTTATTAGGTTTTGCCTTCCTGCTGCGCTTCCCTACGACAAAAGAAAAGGGCAGGAATGCGGCGTATCTACAAGATACGGCGCATTCTTGTCCTTTTCCCCTGCGCCAGTGCACCATGGTGCAAAGGTGCCTGTGTTCCGGGTATGATTATTTTTGTACAGGAAGGGAAACCTTTCTGTACAAAAATAATCAATAGAGTCTTTTTCTTCTTTCTATGTGTGTTGCAGAATGAAGCACACATAGAAAAAGGAAAAACGAGGAGAAAGAAAGATATTTCTCCTCGTTGCTCCTCCCTTACGCCCCCCTGGGGAGGCGTAAGCGTTTGGAACTGCCTCAGATTTACGATTTCTTGTAAATCTGGGGCAGTGTCAAAAGGCCATGGATGTTGCTGGGAACGCCCCCAGCAACACCCATTGCACACCCCTTTAACGCAGAACACTGCGTTAAAGGGACTGATATTTATCAGGCAGCATTAAGCCAAAAAAAGTGGCTTAGTGCTGCCTGATAAATATCATGCAGGCTTCTGCGCCACGGAACGTCAGAAAAAGTGACATTCTGGAGGGGCAAGGAGTCTCATAAATGAGGCCCTTTGTGTTTTGAAATGTGGATGTAACTTCCTTCCTCCATTCCAAATTAACCTCACACATGCAGTTATGTCTCTCAACAGCTTTGTCACCAATGTTATGGTCTGAATAAAATGCCCAGTGTATGACCATCCTAAGAAAACCATGGACATCACAACCCTTCTTCAGATCTTAAGCCGCATCCTAAACCAAAAACCAGTAGGACAAGAACTCAATGCAAGATTTTAGGAACATTTTTTCCAGTTAACTTGGAAGAAAATGGCATATCTATTTTCAGTTCCCCCTGGCACTTGTAAGGAAATAGTACCAGTTGCACAAACTAGGCCAGGGAAAAAACGTTTGCAAATCTGAAAATACCTCAAGGCAGTGGTAGGCCAATAATTGTTATCTGCACAAAGCTTTGCACACCACTTTCCAAACGTTCCTTAGAAAGTCTTAGTCCTGGACAGCTTGAAAAGACACTGCAATGCTACCACAGTGTTATAGAATGCCTAGGGTTTCCTGTTTTCATTGTTCAGTTTTTGTGAATTTGAGTGGCGGTTTCCTTTGTTTTCTAAACATCTGAAAATCAGTGCTCATCAGCACCACCAAATTTTGCCAGAAACATGGCATTTCCCATCTATAAAAAATACATATGCGATGTAGCCGGACCTTCTCTGCCATGAGATGACATACATAGCACTGCTTTTGTTTTTTAACCCTTTCACTCCCAGGCCTCTCCCCCCCCCCCCCCGCCGCCCAGGGCATGCCACGCCCTTTTTTGGCTACTTGGGGTAGTTTGCGCTGAGATCTCCATAACATTTTGTCCACATAAGGTATCCATGCCAAAACCGCGTCCTTTTCTTCCAACATACTGAGGATTCTAACGGTATCCAGGCTTTGTTTTTTCCCCTGCAAATGGTATCAATGAAGAGTTTGTGGTGATAAAATCACCATCTTCTCAGCTTTTTGGAACAGGCAGACTTTTATCAGCAAACCAAAATTTTCCATACAGTTTTCGTATTTTACTAGGACATAGCCTATTTTTTCGTTTTTTGTACTTTCAACCTCCTTTCAGTTAGCGGTAGAAATGGGTATGAAACCAATAATGGATCCCAAAAAGCTATACATTTCTAAGAAGTAAATAACATTTTGAATTTAGCAAGGGGTCATTTGTGTAGAACCTTTAAAGTTTCCTATAGAAAGTAACAGTTGAAACAAAATAAATATTGAAATTGAATTGAAAAAAACACCTTTTCTGCCTACATTTTCACCTTTAACTTCTTCTAACTATGGTAGACTTTTTAAAGCAATATACTGTTACATCCGCGGGTCGCCTCTGATTTTGGGGATATATAAATCTTGTAAGTTCACCAAGAACCCGAGGTACCCAGAGCCAATAACTGATTGTCACCTTTCAATGGATATTCATTGTGTACCGGATATTCAGCACTTTATTTGGTAAAATATAAAGAGTGAAAAATAAGTATCAAGGAAACCTATGTATTTCTGAAATGGTAACAATATATGGAGTTTAGAAGCAGTTGTTATTTGTGCATCTCTGAATTTGTGGGTACCCATATTAGCATGGGAATTTGCGGTTATTGTTCCAAAATGACTTATTTTTTACACACTGTCTTACATTTGGATGGCAGAAATTTAAGAAAAGACAAATGATAATAACACTTGTTCTACAATTTTTGGTTCCCCTAAGTCTCCCAATAAAAATTGTACCTCACTGGCCTAGTGCCCAACAGGAAACGGCCCAACACACAACGTGGACATATCCCAGGTTTCCACTGTAAACTGACCCTTTTCTTCCAATGGGCCTAGCTGTGTATTTTCGCCCTAGCTCAGCCAGCACCTAGGGAAACCTAGCAAACCTGTACATTTTTGAAAACTAGACACCTAGAATCTTCCAGGAGGGGTGACTTTTGCGGCTCTCACCAGGTTCTGCAACCCAGAATCCATTGCAAACCTCAACATTTATATAAAAAACCTGTTTTCCTCAAATTTCTGTGATGGAAACCTCTGAAATATGAGGGGAGCTACAAACTTCCACCCACCCAGCATTCCCAAGTCTCCTGATATAAATGGTGCCTCATTTGTGTGGGTAGGGCTAGTGCCCGCACCAGAAAACGGCCCAAAATGCAACATGGACACATCACGTTTTTCCAGTGTAATCTGACCCTTTTTTGCAATGTGCCTATTTGTGGATTTTGGGCCCTAGCTCAGCCGGCACCTAGGGAAACCTAGCAAGCCTATACATTTTTAAAAACTAGACACCCAGGGGAATCCAGGATGGCTGACTTGTGTGACTCTTACTAGGTTCTGTTAACCAGAATCCCTTGCAAACCTTACATTTTGTAAAAGGAATCACATTTTCCTCACATTTCTATGATGGAAAGTTCTGGAATCTGTGGGGAGCCACAAGCTTCCACCCACCCAGCATTTCCCCATGTCTCCTGATAAAATATGTATCTAACTTGTGTGGTTAGGCCTAGTGCCTGCAACAGGAAATGCCCCAAGACTTATTGTGGAGACATCAACATTATCTATCACAAAACAACCTAGTTCTGCAAGGGAATCACCTGTGTTTTTGGTCCCAGGCTCACTGGCCATCTAAGGAAACCTTTCAAACCCAGACATTTCTGAAAACTAGACCCCTGGGGAGTCCTGGGAGGTGTGGCTTGTATGGATCCTCCAATGGTTTCTTACCCAGACTCCCCTGCAAACCGAAAATTTTGCAAAACAAATCAAATTTTCCTCACATTTCTGTGAGGGAAAGTTGTGGGATCACCAGACTGAAACCAATTTCCTACCACCCAGCATTTCCCCAGGTCTTCTGATAAAAATGGTACCTCACTTGTGTGGGTGGGCCTAGTACCATGCGACAGGAAAGGGCCCAAACCCTATTGTGGACACATCAAAATTATCTAGCATAAAACGATCTGGTTTTGAAAGGGAGTCACCTGCATTTTTGGTCCCAGGTTCGGCGGCCATCTGGTGAAACCTACCAAACCCAGATATTTCTGAATACTAAACACCCGGAGAAGTCCAGGAAGGTGTGGCTTGCTTTGATCCCTTAACGTTTTCCTACTCAGAATCCCCTACAAACCTCAAATTTAGCTAAAAGAAATCACATTTTCATCACATTTGTGTGTGGGAAACTTGTGGGATCACTGAGCTTACACAAATTTCCTATCACCCAGCATTCCCCAGGTCTCCCGATAAAAATGGTAACTCACTTGTGTGGGTGGGCCAAGTACCCGCGACAGGGAAGGGCCCAAAACCTATTATGGAGACATCAAAAATATCTATCACAAAGCGATCTGGTTTTGCAAGGGAGTCACCTGTGTTTTTGGTCCTGGGTTCAGTGGCTATCTAGGGAAACCTATCAAACCCAGATATTTCTGAAAACTAGACACCAGGAGGAGTCCAAGGAGGTGTGGCTTGCATGGATCCCCCAACGTTTTCCTACCCAGAATCCCCTGTAAGCCTCAAACTTAGCTAAAACAATCACATTTTCCTTACCTTTCTGTCTGGGATCACCTCGCCGGCACAAATTTCCTACCACCCAATGTTCTCCTTGGTCTCCCGATAAAAATGATACCTCACTTGTGTGGGTGCCCAAAGCAGAGTCAGCCTAAAACTTTATGAAAAAAACCCTGCCCTTTTGGACCCACTTTGGTTCCTCCTCAGTTGTTCATTTTATACATTTTTAGGTTCTCTGCTTTGGGCACCCACACATTTTTGGCAAGAGATCGAGGGGAACGCTTTGTGGTGGGAAATTTATGCAGGCGCATTAATCCCACAACCTTTCCACACAGAAATGTGAGGAAAGTGTGACTTTTTAGATAAATTTGAGGTTTGCAGGGCATTCTAGGTGATAAAATGCTGGAGGATCCACCCAAGCCACACCTCCACACAAACGCCATCCATGCCCACCACAAGCCAAGTGCTATCCACGCACACCGCCAGCCAAGCACCGTGCAAGCACATTGCCAGCCAAGCAACAGTCCACATACACCGCCAGCCAAGTAACAGTCCACGCACACCGCCAGACATGTGCCATCCACACAGACCACTAGCCAAGCGACAGTACCACACACTGTTAGCCAATTGCTAGTCCACGCACACTGCCAGGGAAGTGCTAGTCTGCACACACTGACAGCTAAGCGCAAGTCCACACACACCACACACAAAATGTAGGTTCACACACAGCCAGCCAAATGCCAGTACACACAGACCATCAGCCGAATTCCAGTTCACACACCCACTGAAACTTTTACTAGTGTCTAGTGGTTTTCTGCCCCCCCTTGGGGGCAGCTAAGCCTAAAGATATTGCTGATCTGTCCCCAAGGGGGGAAGAAATGGCCAAAATGTGTGCACAAAAAAGGGGAGTGATTCTTGCCTGAGGCCGCTCCCTGACATGCCGATAAACATATCTTTGTTGCTAGGTGGGTTTTCTGCCCCCCCCCGGGGGCAGATTGGGGGCTAGTGCCCCCATCTGCCATCTGGGAGGGCAGAAAGACTGTGGCTATATTTTGCGGGGGTGGGGAATTGGCATCCCCATTCTGGCCAGCCCCTACACCTGAACTTCTAAAAAAATAGTCCCTTGCTTCCTAGTGGTCTTTCTTCCTCTAGAGGGGGGGCACATTGGGGGCTGTTTTTTTAGGGTGGGGACATTGGCATGCCTATTTTGGGCAGCCCCCACCCCTACAAGTACAAATAAAAATAATCCCAGGTGTTGAGTGTGCTTTCTTCCCCCAGTCAGAGGCTATTGTCCCCTTCTTCTCCCCGGGGGGGCAGAAAGACTGATTGTGCCCATTTAAATATGGGGGGACCACTCCCCCATCCCTGGTGTCTAGGGGGGGATCCCTGCTTGGGGATCGCCCTCCTGCAGCAATCCCCAAGCAGAGATCCACTAGGAAAGGGTACCATTGGAAAGTGGAGAATTTCCCCTTTCCAATGATACCTCTCCCATGTGTTTTGGTGCTTGAGGGGCTGAGAGCACCGAAGCAGTGAAACTGAAACTAGCTGATCAGCTCATTTCAGTTTCACTTTCAATGTAATGACGTGATCGTCATTACATTAAAAAATAAAAATGCCTCAGGAGGTTGGAGAAGCTCTTCCCTACCACCCGAGGCCAAAACAATGAAAAGGAAAACCCTCTGCTGTTTACAGCAGAGGTATTTCTCAGTGGTGTGCTGAGGATGTAACCGTTACCTCCTCAGGCACAACAGCGCCACAGCCGAGGATGTAACTGTTCCGCCCTCAGCACATCAGCGCCACAGCTGAGGATGTAACCGTTACGTCCTTGGCACAGAATGGGATAATAAGATACTTGAGCTCACAAACCATCACAGAACATCTCTGCTGTTAAGGAGAGGCAGACAGAACATACAACCACTGTAGAACATCACATATGATGCCCTGGCAACCTCACACCTTCCAGTGGGTTTCAAAATTGTTGGGGAAAACATTTGTGCATTTTTCTTTAAAGGCATAGCACATACTATCCTCAGTGCATGTATATTAACTAGAATGAAATACAGGTACAGGGAGTTCTCAGCCGGACTGCACCACCTTTAATGGAGCTGTTCATATTATGAGGTGAAGTGGGTCTCTAGACTTGCACTCCATTTTTCAAGTTTCAAGGCCTAAAGCTGGATCTAGAACCTGGATACTAGCGTTCCAAGATCAGCAACTAATCATTTAGCACAATATACATGAAACTCAACTGCTCAAATACCTTTCACAGTGAAAAATAGGTGTTTATACCAAAAAGTGACTAGTGAAAATCAAATAAGGAATCTGTCACTTCCACACCAGAATCTGCATGGTGTCCTATAGTCATCAAAAACAAATGAGTGAGAAAGTCATCCTTTTTGCCCTGATCACCCCATTTTTGAATGATACTGGTGGCAACTTGCTCTGATTGTGCCCGGGGCTCTGATAAGCAGACCCAGGGCCAGTGATATGTGTAAAAGGTATATGGTAATTAGGTGTAATTACAATTGCTATGACAACGTACCTGCAAGCCCCTAAAATATGGAAGGCATGTCAGTTTAGAGGCCCAGCAGATTTAATGCACTTAAGTGTGCACTGCTGCGTTGCCTGTTGTCGTTTTGAAGGCAGACCTTCTTTTGCAGGTTGCTTTTAAAAGTAATTTATATGCATATTCGACTTTGGAATTAAAGGTACTTCCAAAGTCTTAAACTACCTTATTTTCACATATAAGTCACCTCTAATGTCTCCCCTGGGTGCCCCAGATGTAGGGTGTCTTGTAACTATAAGCAGGGACATTATAAAAGAGGTTTTTATATGCCCTAATGATATTGATAGGAGTGCACTAAAATATACTTCAAATTATTAAAATGATAGAATAAATCCAACAACATGCCAAGGTTAGATTTATTATAACTACCACAGGAAACACGTTTTAGAACTTGCTTTTCTGATGTACTAACATCCAGCCTTCCAGCAGCCTTTCCTGATTGCCCAGCCTTTGGCAGGTTTAACCAAATTTGTCTCATGAGGTGTGAAGAGGCCTGCATATTGGCAAAGGACATCTGGTGGGAGGAGATCTGCAAACTGCAAAAGGCAGGGAGGGGCTGGCTAGCGGGATTAAAAGTTAGGACAGGACACAGGCTTACCCCCACTTTATGCACCCCTAGCCAGACAGGACCCCAGTAATTGAATTAACAGAGGAGCTGGAAGGAGAGTGTCAGGGAAACGTAGCCATGCTAGTGGGTTGGCTTAGCCAGATCTTAACCTTCAGGAGAGAGTTTCTCCATTTTGGATTTTAAAGGCAACGGGGTTCAGGGACAAGAATATGCTACACGTTAGAGGAGATTGTCATACTTGAGGGGTGCGCCCTGCACCCCATTAATCAGTGGTGCCCACCTATTTGTCACCCAAGACCACTGGATAAATATGGGAGAGCTGCCCACCAACTCAGATCCATGCTTGAAACTACAAGAAGAAAGACTGTCCTGCTGGAACCCTGGCCTGCATCAAGAGGCCTGCACTCTAAATGACTGCACCTGCTGCACACTTTGGGAACTATGGCCCTGATGATTTTGCCTTGCTTTAAAAAGTCAAGGAGTGGACTTCCTAAAAATAAAGGGTTAAAAGAGTTCCACCTGCATCTTCTCCAGCAAGAAGGAACCAGCTTACCACCTTCAGCGGGACTTTAAAGGATTTGGCCTGGTGCATTGTGGGAGACATAGCCCCAACATCTCAAAGAGCAACTCAGAGCGTCTGTAACCATGGATTGGTGTTGTGGACACGTTGGAACCCCAAAAGGATCTTCTGGAAGAAGATGCAGAAGTTTGGAGAAGATTGAAGAATTTTTGGTTAAAAGTTCCAGAAGGTGATGAGAGTCAAGTCGGTGATGTCAAACTACGACCCTGCTTGAAATTCAGATTTGCCCCGGTGAAGCTCTGAAGCTTTTTGTCATCGATGAAACTTCCACGAGTTGACCGAGGCATCTCGCTGAGCCAAGCCAACCGTCATTGACTCGAAACCCAGACTGACGACGAGTCTCGCTTAACATCAAGAGAAAAATCTCCAAAAAAGTGACTATGTCAGAAGGTAAAAACTTGACCGGGCTCAACCACTAAGTGTATTCGACCAACGCTCTCCATCGCAGTCGGCCTGAAACTTTGACTTTTTGCAGGCCAAGCGCAACCAGATGTCTCAAAGTGGCGCTTTTGACTTTTAGGCACTAGAAAGCTTTTATTCTTTAATAATTCATATTTCTGGTTCCCTAAATTGGATTTTTGCATTTTAATCATAGAAATATGTCCTATTTTTATAAATTGGTGTTAGATTTTTATTGCATTTTGTGTCTTACTCATTTAATGTATTGGTGTTTTAACTGCTTTACACACCTGTCTCCTAAGTTAAGCCTGCCTGCTTGCAGACAGCTTCCAAGGGTTGAGCAAGGGAACAATTTATTGAGGGCTTTACTAGGCCATATATGGTGATTTTGACCTTATTACTAGTGGCAGGTACCTACCTACCCCTACTAATAATCCACACTCTAACAAGTTGTCTAATATTTTTGTATTTGTGACATATATTCAAAACTTATAGCCCCAGAAGAAAACTGCTCCTAGTTTTGCATGCACAGTACCCATTCACTGTTTGGAGGACTAGTGGAATTGTCTGGGTGGAATTCATCAATATTATGTGTCTTGCCTGCTAATGTAGTAGTGCGTTGGTGCCCTCTAGTGCCAAAGTAGTGTAGCTACAGACAATGGGATCAGATTTCAACTAACTATCCTGACATTTCAATAATGACTTTCTATGGTGTTTTAATGTTAGAAACTGAAATGCAGAAGCACTAAATATGTTGGAACACTGCAGATCTAAAAAGTTATTTGGTGTGTTTTTGATCAACCCCTCATCCTGAAGACCAAGTGGGAGGTGTTTTCTTTATTAGAACATTGATGCGTTAATAGCTCCATTGAAGACAACAGCAGGTCATAATTGCTGCTATATGCTGCAGCTGTTAACTTTCCAATTTCCCAATCAATAGTCCCTGAATCTCCCTTTACCCTTCTCCTAGAGGATATTTGGATCGTGCAGGAGTATGATAGAGAAACATGCTGCAGAAGATTAGCAAGTGTAAACTTTCCCACATCCCCCTTCCTGTGGTTGACAATGTGACTAGAGCCATGGAAGGAGGGCAGGGTAAACCATCTCAACTCCTGTGTCTTCCTCAGTTCCAAATAACTAAGAAAATTACACCACGCAGAAGAATGCTGATATTATCTTAATCTTGGTAACTACAAAAATCTTAGTGTCTTGATGCAGTTCACAGCAAGAACCGTTATCGGAGAACTTGGGTGACCCTTTACACATGGATCATTCCGTTGTAGTCTCTCGCTTCTTCTGGTTGTGCCTCATGCCATGAATGAAAGGGCTTATCATTCTGTACAGTCTGTCTTCCTACAGTGCTAGGCACAATCCTTCCCTAACTCAGCAAGCAGACATGCTTCTGGGCCCTAGGAACTCCCTCAGCTCTGGTATGTGGTTACATTAGGCCCGAGTAGGAACATCCCTATTTTACATGCACACGTTCTTAAGTTGCCCTCTTTCTTAAACACATTGACATTTGACAAGCATTTCACTGCGTGTCTGTGCAGGATTATAATCTCTGAAACAGCTTTGTTAACATTTTTGCTTCATCTGCATATTATCACAATACCTTGAATATTCTGGACAAGGGCTGAGTTTACTGTGCAAAATGTTGTTGTTATTATTGTCCATTCAGCAACAGAGCTATCACAATTGAATCAACAATAGCGGCCTGACTGGGGCTTCAGCATGGCAACATGGGTGATGTTTATTATATAAACAGTATCACCTCCTTGTTTAGTGGGAGGAACATTTTGCTGAGACTGCGAGGTCATCCCATGCCGGAATTCCAGCCCAGCTGATTTCTGTCTACCTCTTGCAAGGCATTTTGCATAGTAGGCCTGGACTGTGAACTCAACTCCGTTCACGGAGTTTGTAGAGTGTTCAGCACTCTGCGCACCACGCGGCATGCGGAGTTCTGAAAAAACAGTTTTTTCCTTGCTCGGCAAAGCTAAGTTGCCGACTGCAAACAAAGAATATCCAACGCTAGACAACCTCCCAGCAAGATTTCTCAAAGCGGGTGGTGGTGGATATTTCTCAATGCAGGCGGTCGTGGACGGTCACGGCCACTGGCGTGGAGAATCAATCCATTTGCATTGACGAAGCTGCCGCTCGAGTAGTAAATCTACTCGAGGTGCAGAAAGAAGCAGCGCCCTCTTGCTCTGTTCGTGGTGCCATTCACGCTGAATTTCCAGCACAGGACAAATACCCAGCGCTAAAAATCAGTGCGAACAGCATGACCTAATTTTACTTCGCTGCTTGTGGCAGAGTTTATGGGCTTGCTGCATAGCTCTCCACCATGATGGACAGCCTGATGAGACTTACCCACAGATAATGAGGAGTTAGATCACCCTACAGGGATACGCAGAACTACCCACTCTAGACACATTAGGATAGGTAGCATTAGGTAGGAGTACAACATATTACAGTACTTATATGCAAGCATACATTCTCTGCAACAACAATTTAATGGTTGAATTGTTTATGTTCTTTACCATTCTAATAATGCTAATCACAATATTTTGTTTCCTTCTATTTATTATTGCAGCACATGCATTTTACTCAAGAATCACAATACTTCAATAAATATTGAAACTGCATGTTCTGTACTCCTTGTGTATCTCTTTGGGTATGCATAAGTAATCAAACAAAAGTGTTCAAGGTCTGTTACCATAAATTCCTTGGGGAAACAGGTTTGTCATGTTCTGAGGTTGCATATTCCAAAAGTTACCTTTCCTGGTTTGGGGTACAAATGGTGCGATGTGAGCTGGCAGTACTTAGGCCAACATGTCCTGATGGTGTGCCCAGAATAAACTCGCATAGTTCTGACGTTTATGTTGTCCACATTTTTAGAGTGCTTCAGAGATACAGCCTTTGTGTAAGTTTATGGATTTCACAGCAGGTAGCAATGGTGGTGGCTCCATTTAAAAGCATTCAAAACAAGGGCATAATGAAGTGTGAGATCTCTACACCATGTTGACAGAATCTGCAGTCTCACCCTTCACTCCTACCAAATGAGTTTTCAGCAGACACTTGTCAGTAGTCCTTTGCTGAAAAGGTCCCCATTCAATTTCTAAAGCTAATGCTGTCTCATCTTCCCTCCGTTCAGTGACTGGGTAACCATCCTCCAGCCACAGGAATGTAGTCAATATATTTCCACTGTCTGGGGAATCTATATCCTCCCTCCATCTTTGCCATGCTAAACTAGTGGCCTCTACTCTACAAGCATCTCACTGATCCCAGTACTCAGACTCTCACCACCCACAAAGTCCTACCACCAAACAAGTGCTGCACACTCACTGCACCGACAACTACTCAACATGCACAAACAAAAGGCCAAGATGCCTGCTTCACATCTATTAAGACACTTCGGGCAGAGGTACACGCCTTTTTACCATGCAGAGGACATTCACATCCAAAAGTCCATTCACATATACATCATCCTCTGGTTGATTTATACTTGTATTCATGATGTGTGGAGCTCTGCAAGTGCACTCTCATATGTCTGTGTGATTTGTCCAGCAGTGCGATGAGGCCATATAGGAATAGGCATATATCTTCTGTTACCTATCCATACACTTCCAGAAGATTCATCCATCCATTCACTGATAAATGTTTCCATGCACCCAGTCACTTATCCATGTAGGAACTCAATTCACCGTACATGTGCCAAGTTCAGTGTCAGTGAAGTAAAACTATAAATCATGTTCATCAAAGCTACAGGTTATATGATATTGATTTGTGATTTAATGAAATCTGCTCTAACATGCTCCCAAGCGAGAATGTTGCAAACTAAAGATCTCATAAATATTTACTTTTGACCTTGGCTCTCTATTGATGCAGTTGTTTAAAGCAAGGGATTGCTGTACAACAGAGAAACGTGAGGTAAGTCCATATGCATTGCTTTGTGTCTAACATGCAGCTGTCAAGCTAATGTGTAAGAGGGTCTTAAATATGTTGGCAATCCGTCATGTGTGAACTGGTAAAGCCCCTTGTCTATACCTAGTGTGAGAGGTTGATTCAGGAGTGCAATAGAGTATGACCAGGGCCACTGCAATTATGCGGCAGGGAAGGACCAAATTTATGAGGCAGGGTCGATTAAATTATGCAACAAGAAAATGAAAATTATGCATCGTATTGTGGCACATTTTGTGACAGTATTATAATCTTTACATTTTTACACTTCTTAACACTCTCTTAGCAAAGGTTTCACCATTTTAGTACCAGTTTACCAACCGAAAACTGAAAAAGTTAGCTGACGGATGGCTATTCAACCTTTGTAAAGGGACTTTCGCTACACAGCAACAAGTGGCACTGCATTAGTAACTTTTTATCTGTTTGAGCTAATCACCAAAGGGCTTATGTACAAGCCCCTTGCGCCGCTGGTGCGTCACTTTTCATCACATAAAAAGTGAGGCACGGGTGGCACAAAGGGTTTGAAAATAAGCCCCCAATTCTTTTGTTACAATCTGCAAATTATTCTGCAGATTATAGATTATATGTCAATGTGGCAAATACATTATTGTATGGAAAATTCTGCAGCCGCAGAATCCCTCAGTCTGGGAGGTTTGTGAACACTGTTTCTGGAGAAGGTATTTTTTTAAACTACATATTGCTGTTGAATATTCCCCAGCAACAGGAGTAAAATCAATTCCCTAAATAGCTTCTTTGGCTTCCATATACTACCATGGTGTTTGAATCCTTGACATAATGCAGTTTAATAAAGGGAAACACCCATTACAACGACTCTGTTTTCACGCGCTGCCATCGCAACGCGGCCTTCACATCGCAGGAGGCATGACACCGCATGCTTTTAGATCGCATGCTAGTAATGCGCATGCACATTTACATCGCGAGCATTTACATCGCAATAATGCACTTCCATTACCACAACAACAATTTGAGTCGGGTGAAAGTGCATGTAACAATGTTTAAGAGAGTAAGAAAAGCAATTGCATTTCTTTCTTTTTATAATTGTTGCCCAGTCCTGGCTGTAAAGTCGCTAATACCAATTTGAAGATGGGTACCAAATGTATATTCCGTCCACTGTGTGGCTTAATCATCTACTCGGATCTTCGTCACGACAAAGAAAAGGAGACATCCTGCGCAATAAAATGACAACACGTCAACCCTAGGGCTTTTTGAAAAAGGTATAGGTTACCCCTTTGTAAGTCTCTTATGTGCTTCTCAGCCTGATTGAATCTCAGACGCCATCAATTTGTCTGGAGCAAACAAACACGCTTAGACAGACGCTTCGAACTTCACAAAGTTTATGCACCCACTACAAGTCCGAAAGGCAACAAACAGGTTGCTCAATGATACACCCCATTGTGCTAATTCTCATATGTGCAGTACAGGCTGAGGATGTTACGGACAGGCTCTCACCCCATCGTTCTCCTGATGTCATCAATAATAATAATCACGAATAGAAAAAAAAAGCCCAAGTCATATATGTCCTTTAATATGTCCTTTAAGGATCAGAGGCAACGAACTGTAATCACTATCTCCTCCGATATGGATATGCAGATGCAAGATGACGTGCCTGATAAAGGCAGATGACGGATTATGACATATGCGAGATGACATCACGCACGCTAGCAATGACGGATTATGACAGATGCAAGATGGCGTCATGATGTGTGCTGGATTATGACAGATGCAAGATGACAAGATGGCGTGCCAGATAAAGGCAGATGACGGATTATGAAGACAAAGATGACGTGGCAGATAAAGGCTGTCACTATAGCACATTATGCGTGCTGGATTATGACAGATGCAAGATGACGTGGCAAATGACAGATGTGACATGAGTTTTAAAACATATTGGCAAAGGCTGGCACTATAGCAGATGATGCGTGCTGCGATGACATGACAGATGACATGCCTGCGTGCACAAAATGACGGATTATGACAGATGCAAGATGACGTGACAGATGGCAGATGCGACATGAGGTACGTTTTAAAACAGATTGCCAAAGGCTGGCACTATAGCAGATGATGCCACATGATGTGCTGCGATGAAAAGCATATTGGCAAAGGTTGGCACTATAGCAGCTGATGATGATGTGCTGCAATGACAGTTTGATGACAGATGCGGTGACATGACAACGCATGCACAAGATTACGGGTGTGAACATTAGTTTGTAAGTAATGCGCTGAACTGTTTCTTAAAAGCAATGAAATGCATAATAGTTGGTTTCGGTAAAGCAAACCAGCATTTGGAATGCAGGCTCGGCTTTCAAACAGAGGATTATTCAAGTCACTAATAGACAAATTAAATCTTAGCATTGCGCACCACAAACCCACAATCAGTATGTTGCAGTATAAATAATGACACAATTACAGTAAAAATAATGTTTCGAAATTATATTATAGTAATAATAATGGACCATGCTTTCATTACTCATTCATTTGGTCACGGAGCCGCGGAAGATGCCATGGACAGCTCCATTAAGGTACCACATTTTGGATTTAGGATTTTGAAATATTGACATAATTATATGACATTCATAATGATTTACAGCTACGTTATTTGCGTCATTCATTAGGTCGTTGCGAGACACGGAAGATGGCATGGATAGAGAGCAGGTGGAAGACAGAGCTCCCTAAAAGGTAAGTGACTTTAACTCTCCTATATACTTTTTTAATTATGGCATGGACAGCTCCGTTAAGGTACCACAGTGACAGTTTTATTTTTACAGTTAGCGCTGACGCGCACGTTCATGCGGAAATGTTGTCATTCATGGGGTGGTCGCGAGACACAGAACATGTAAGGGACTGCTCCAGTAAGCTAACACACTTTTATATTACTTGTAAACATACTTTATTTCAAAAGTTTAGTTTAGCGTGCAAGTAGAGTCCAGGGAATTACATAGTAAATGAAAGCTAATACTAATGATTGTTATGTAAGCCTTACTGATTAATGAAATTGTAATAACATATAGCGAATGTGTAATACAATTAAGGTATTCGATGCTGATTAAAAAAAGCGTTGTAATGGTACGCGATGTTGTTGTATGCTTTGTCATGCCTTGTTTCATAAGGGAACGTACATTGACGTTGCAACTGCACGCGATGTGAAAACTTGCGAAGTAACAGTCTTTGCGATGTAAATTCAGCGTGGTTACAGCATGCGATGTAACGGTTGGCGATGTAGCATCATTCATCCTTTAATAAACCGCCTCTTGGTTGGCATTGTATAGTCCATTTTTACAAGAAGATTGGAAGTCTTCCCAAGGACTGGGGATCTTGTCCTGGAGTCTCTATAGATATGGCAGACCTTGTGCCAGAATGAATATTTAAGTAAACTGAGTGGAAAAAAAGAATTCCTTTATTTTTGAAGTTTTGGCTGAGGGAATGTCCAGACACAGATCAGCTTGCTATCTTGGCAAAAACATAATTGATGCTGAATGGGAGTAGACCCTAGGTTGGACGACTAACCCTACGTTCACCCAGCAGCATTGTTTCATTTACTCATCTTGAAATAAATGTGCTTGGGCTTATAGGTACTTAACAGGTTTCTGTTTGAACAAGGTAGAAACTAGGGGGATTATATACAAGCCCCTTGCGCTACCGATGCATCACTTCTTGTGACGCACCGCTGGCGCAACCTCCTGCCCCATATTTACAAGGACACGTAAAGCCACCCTGCATGGCTTTTCCTGTCCTTGTAAATATGGCTCCTTCTCAGGCGTGACATGGGTGTTGCTGTGGGTGATCCCACGCAACACCCATGTATTCTGCCGCATTTCCAGATTAACGAGAATTCGTAAACCTGGAAGTGCGTCAGAATGCTGCGCCACCCCAGGGAGGGCGTAGCGAGGCACAATGAGGAGAACATTTCTCCTTGTTTTTTCCTCTTTCTAGGGGTGTTGCTTTCTGCAGCACACATAGGAAGAGGAAAACACCTCTTTTTATTTATTTTGTTATTGTTTTTGTGCAGACAGGTACCCCTTCCTCCCCAGAAATTTTTTCCTGCAACGCAGGCACCCTTACACCATGGCGCAAGGGTGCCTGCGTGGCGCACGGCAGCCGATTGTGTGCCAGCGCAGGGGAATGCACAGGGATTCATCATATTGTGGTTGTTGTGCTTTGAAAGTGCCGCAGCGTGGCGAGGCCAAAGGGCTTGCTGTGCCGCGCTGCGGCACTTTCTTATAAATAAGGCCCTAGATCTACAGTGTTAATAATCTTATTCCCTGAAAATTCATGAATTATTAAGATAATTTGAGCCTTGGACAACCAAATGGATCTCTTTTAGACACTACTGAAAACCTTTCTTTAAAATATTGTGCAAAAAAACTCTCTCAGGATGGGCTTCTGAAACAAAGTGGGAGGAGACATTCTTTCAGCCTAAACCCCTCCCCTTGAGATCATTGTTTCGCACTTTGATCAGTCGCTCGGAGGTAGCTCAGCGTTTTGTTGGTCTTTCTGGAACTTCTGGTAGCCTTCGATAGGGTGAAATATTCAGCTTTGAGGAGCAAATTACATAACTGGGCAATTTTACAGGGGATGCTTTGTGTTTAGCAAATCCTTCCTTAGGACAACTGGAAAACAGGTGATGAAAATCATCTGACCAGCAGAATTTTTTTACAAGTAATAGCCTAAAACAGGCATGTGTTCTGGCACCCTCTTTGTTTGCCCTTTATTTAGCAAGCCTGCCAAAAGTTCTTAGGGGCATATTTACAACGAGGCGATAAAAAATTATCGCCACTTTAGCAGCCGTTTTCGGCCGAAAAGCGGCGATAATTTTATCGCTATATTAGCAAGGCCACGCTAACGCGTGAAACCTTGCTTTAGCGTGGGGATGTCTAACGCCCAGCTTTGCATCTCTAATGAGATGCAAAGTGGGCGTTCCTGACCTGACATGATAGGAGAAATGTCACTAAGCGACATTTCTCCTATCATCATGCCCCACACTATGAAGCATAGCGTCAGGAAAAGTAGCGATAACACCTGTTATCGCTACTTTCCTAACACCTGCTTCAGGACTGACTTAGCCATGATATCCTATGGAAGGTGGATATCATGGCTAAGTTTGTAAGTCCCTATCAACTAGCTAACGTGAGATTATCGCTGGGTTTCCAGCGATAATCTCACGTTAGCCAGTTAGCGCTAGGATTTTTATCGCTGATGAGATAATCGTTGCTAATAGCACGCTATCTCAGCGATAAAAATCGGCGCTAGCCGGCGATAATTATCCGAGCGCTAAGTGCGCTCAGCGATAATTATCGCCAGTTGTTGTTGATATGCCCCTTAATTTAAAACATTGTTTTTCTTTCCAAGACGAGCTTTAAACAAATGCATGTTTGTGCTATGCAGATGACCTTGTAATGATAGATTATACTCAGGTTAGGTTACAGCAGACGTTAATGGTATTAGACAACTATGTCAACTGAATAAAATATCCTTCAACACAGATATGAGCAAGGCAATAGTGTTCCCTCCCAAGCCTGCAAAATCTTCTATCTAGCTTTGTGGTTCCAAACTAGAGCTCACCTTTTATTATAAATATGTTGGTATTGGATTTTACTTAAAGATTTTGAAAAATCATCTAGCAGCTTCTAGAAGCTTTTCACCTTTACTTTGCTATACTTATTGGCTATTAGTCTAGTGCCCATATTTTGTCGTGCCTCTGGCATCCTGCATGGTGCAACTCCCCGAGGCTATCTTAGGCAGGAGGAACACACAGCGGTTCTGGCGGGAGGCTGGTCACAGAAGTGCAGACGGGTCAGCGTGCTCCCTAATGAGGCGTACCTTCAAGCAGCTGGGCCACCGAACAGCGCCCCCTGGCGCCATTCTTCTCCTGGGAGGGCCCTACACTGGAGACTGGGGTCTCCTTGCCTACCTAGTGTCAGCGGCATTGTGGCTACTTGAAGGGGTCGCCCCTACCTCTGGCAGACAAGGATAGGTAAAATCTATCTAGCCATCATCAGAATCATCTTTTTAAAAACAAAAAAAAATTATTGACAATTTTTACAACAGTACACATTCAGCATCACAATATCAAGACTGTATAATCAAAGAGCATCTTCGTCTCGAATGTGTGAACAAAGCAAACACAAATCAAGGAAAAACAATTACAAAACAGACAGGAGGCATCGTACATATCTTACATCACCTAATAAAAGACAGCAGGCATTTGGCTAGTCCTCATGTAGAACGCAACATATCAATACAATTATAAGCTAGTCACAGTGAACCTGCTGTGGGCGGCCAACAGGTGTTGGTTCCCAGCAACCATTCAAGAGAATCAGGCTAAAGTGGGTGCGTACCTACTTGTGGTTCAAGTGACTGTGGCATGCGAGATTCAGCTCGGGTCGGGGAGGCAGAAATATCTTCCTGAAGTATTCTTAGCCAGTCTAAGAAGGAGCCCCATATATCTTTTGGTCTGCAGGCTGCAGGCATTAACTACCAGAAGTCGACAACTGAGTGTGACTGAAAGTGATGTCGTGGACCCAAGCCTTAACTGTGGGTGCTTTACTTTTGTCCCAATGAATAGACACTCTTCGTTTAGCCATCA
Organism: Triturus cristatus; assembly: GCF_964204655.1. Taxonomy (NCBI): domain Eukaryota; kingdom Metazoa; phylum Chordata; class Amphibia; order Caudata; family Salamandridae; genus Triturus; species Triturus cristatus. The sequence goes on from NC_140589.1 coordinate 867,583,576, forward strand.
GGAGTAACAAAGCGTGTAATTTGCGGTTCTCTGCCTTAGTTTCTTTCACATATCCCAATAACCCAATGTGCAGCTAAGGTTCACTGGACATCCCTAATATTTCATGAATTTTATGCCAGCATCTCTCATCTGGTCTTAACCCCATGCGGTGTAACTGAGAGGGGGTCCTGTAGAGCCTGTGTTAGTATTTAAAGTGTATTAATCTCAGTCTATAATTGGGTGAGAGCAGTTGGAGTTGGCCGCAACAGAAGGTCTATTTTTCGTCGGTTACCGGACCGTCAAGATCTGCATTCCAGCTGTGCTGGGCTTTGGGTGTAATCAGTGGTGCTGTGGTTTGCATAGAGCAGTTCAGCCTTATTATTAGTCTGCAGATGGCTGCAATAGTTATCAACTGCTCAAGTACTGGTAATTGATTGAGGGGATTTGGAAAGGCGGCATGCCCTCGAGCCCTCGGCCGTAGATTCCGGTGGGGCACAGAAAGTGTCTTCAGGATAAAGATCCGCGAATGTTTCAAGTCCCATTGATTTTGCCAGCGCTAGATTCCTGCCATCAGCCATGACTAGGAGCTGTGAATTTCGTGACAAAGGGAAAGTTGGTTACAACAAACAAATGATGGACGGAATGCTGACAATGCAGACATTCTCCCCCAGTCAAGAGATCTGGGTTAAATCCATCGTTCTTTTGCCCACTACGCCACCCCAGTTTAGACATGGCCATATGCAAATCAGTCTTGACCCTGTGCCTCATGGGAACAGTCCAGCCCGAACTGCCAAGCCATGTCTTCCCTGGACCGGAATCAAGCATCCTAGGACCGGTTTCTGGCTATCAGCCGTCATCAGCCAGGATAGCTTGACTCCAGTGGCGTAGTGAGCACGGGTCCCACGTCTGGGAATACCCATCCCACTTAGGGCGAAAAGCGTTACAACAAACAAATGATGGACGGAATGCTGACAATGCAGACATTCTCCCCCAGTCAAGAGATCTGGGTTAAATCCATCGTTCTTTTGCCCACTACGCCACCCCAGTTTAGACATGGCCATATGCAAATCAGTCTTGACCCTGTGCCTCATGGGAACAGTCCAGCCCGAACTGCCAAGCCATGTCTTCCCTGGACCGGAATCAAGCATCCTAGGACCGGTTTCTGGCTATCAGCCGTCATCAGCCAGGATAGCTTGACTCCAGTGGCGTAGTGAGCACGGGTCCCACGTCTGGGAATACCCATCCCACTTAGGGCGAAAAGGGAAAGTTGGGGCGTACAATATCTCCAGATGAGCTCTGGTGCATAGTCTGTCCCAGGCCCACCTAAGGGTTTCAACTGTATCCATACCGTCCCTTGGCCGCCGATATTTTTGGTAGATGGCAACATGGAGAGGAAAAGGGGCTGCTATGTCCGCCTCGACAGCCACGTGAGGCTGGAACAGAATGGGATATAACCAAAAATGCAATAATTGAGCTTGTGTGCAATACGCATAAAGGGCCTCATGTAGGTAAATAAAAATTACCGATTCTTAAATAACGAACCGTACCGAATCGGTATTTAAGAATCGGTAAGTTATATGTAGGTAAAAATTCGGTAATAATTACCGAATCGGTAACATTCGGTAATGAAGAATCGGAATTTACCGAATCGGTAAATACCGAGGTGGTATTTACCGAATCGGTAAATACCGAATCGGTATTTACCGAATCTGGGGAAAAAATCACATGACTGGATGAAACAGCCAATCCTGTGCAACCACACCCCACCCAACCAGGAAGTGGCCACACCCAGGCAGGTGCACACAATTAACAGACTCTGGAGAGGCTTGGAGTGCAGAGGAGAGGCAGGGAGCCAGTGCCTGTTTGTGCAGCAAAAAAACATCATGTCGACGCAGAGGACAGTGAGAGATGGAGGGGAAAGGAGGAGGAAGATGAAATTCAGCCCCAAGGAACTCCAGGTGCTGGTGGAGGAGGTGGTGAAGCAGCACCAGAAGCTGTTTGGGAGGCAGTCCCTGCAAGTGCCTGAGGCTGAAAAGCGCAATATTTGGCTGGCCATCCAGGCGCAGGTCAATGCTGTGGGAGTGACCCACAGGGACATAGAGGTCCTCAAAAAGCGCTGGTATGACCTGAGGATTGTAACCAAGAGGAAGATGGGGGAAATCCAGAAGGAGGCCAGCCAGACTGGAGGTGGAACCAACAGGGCACCTGCCCTCACCGAACCTGAGGAGCTGGTGGGGGCCACAATCGAGAATGAGAGCGTCGTAGGCCTTGGGGATGCTGACAGCTCTGCCAGAGCCGCCACCCAACAAGGTAAGACGAATGCACAGCAATGTAGCCCCCCCTACCCCTATCCCACATCCCCCATTGTGAAATGAGTATCCCACTCCAGTCCATGTGTTAGTGCAGACAGGCAATGCATTCTGGGAGATGTAGTCAGGGAAACCCCAACCATGAAGTAAATGGCACAGGACAACAAGGCATGTTACACACATCAGCCAAAAGCAGGCAGAGGACAAATTTAGAGTGTAACATGATTTAATTGTGATGCTTGCAATGCAGCCCTTCAGGTACACTGAGCCGATGTTGCATTTCTGTCCACAGATGTGACATCGCGCAGGACAGGACATGCTGCAGGAGAGAGGGCACACCGGCCACACAGATCAGCTCTGGCCAGCACAAGTTCAGCCCAGGGAGCAGTGCCACAGGCAGCCGCACCACTAACACAGGCAGCCTCGCCGCAACCAGAGCCAGCCTCACCTCAACCAGAGCCAGCATCACCTCACCCAGAGCCAGCATCACCTCACCCAGAGCCAGCATCGCCACTCATGTTTGAGTCACCGGCCACATCACCGCCTGCATGTGTGAGAATGAGGAGGCGTGCTGCCGCCAGGCTGCGAGCCTTAGACACCTCGTCTGACGACAGCAGGGGCCCTGATCAAATTACTATGCCCCAGGATGGGAGCCATGCCACTGTGCCCTACACCTCACAGGCAGAACAGACGGGTGCAAGAGGGCGCCGCAGGTCGCGTGTCCAGAGTCCACCAGCAAACATTGACAGCCATGGTGTCTTCTCGGGGCTTGAGGGCCAAATGTTAAAACAACAGCGCCTGCAAACAAAGGCAGTCATGTCAGTCCAGAGGCATATGCGGTGCATGAAATCTACATTAGTCAACATGGACAATAACATCAGCACAATGGCAGCGGGCATTCGGGACATGTCCCAGTCAATCCAGCAGTTGTGCAGCAAATTAGATGCTGACATTGCACGGTGCCGGGAACGGCAGAGGAGGGACACTAACACCAGGGCACTCAACCGTCTGGCAACTGCCACTTCTCTACTCTGCCGGCACTCTGTGTCGATGCAGGAGGGCCTGACACACTGCTGCAGCGACGTGTCTCGGGGGATGGTGCAGGTGACAAGTGCACTAGAGGTGCTATTAACAAGTCAGGCGGCGACAACTGCTGCAGGGGATGCTGCAGGGGATGCTGCGTGGAGCATCGACTCCAGCAGCAGGAGCAGCATCACACCCCCCGTCCCAGAAGCACGCAGGAGCAGCAGGCGGCTTGGGGTTGGCTGTAGTGAGGATGCTCAATCCGTGCCATCCCACACTGCAGCGCGTATGCGCAAACAATGATGCTTCCCTGCGTAGCCAATTCCCAATGGGTGACGTAACCCTGGACTTACTCCTTGTAAATATGCTATGTTGCCAGATTGGCTTGATCTTGTTTTCATGGCGTAGTGCCGCATTAAAACTACGTCATGACATACCACAACTGGCTGTGTCCCCTTACTTACTCAGAAATAGTTGCATGTGATCTCTGCCTGTCTCTCTCTCCCATCTATTGCAGTTGGCACTCCAGCTGCGTTGCCCTCTTGCTGGCCTGACTCTTCCTCGTTGTCCTCAAAATCTGTTAGTTCCACCTCTGTTCCTCTCTTCGTGGCAAGGTTGTGCAGCATTGCACAAGTGGCAATGATCTTGCAGCAGTTGATTGGTGTGTACTGGCGTGCGCCTCCGCTCTTGTGGAGGCAGCAGAACCTGCTTTTCAGTAGTCCAAACGTGCGCTCCACCACATTGCGTGTAGATTTATGTGCCACGTTATATCGTCTCTCACTCTGGGTTGATGGGTGTAGGTAGGGAGTGAGGATGAATGACCGGCAGGCATATGCACTGTCGCCTAGGTGAGTAAAAGGGAACCATCAGTCACATGTCTCTATACACTATGATTTGCAGGTTTCATGGGGCGTCACTGTTACTTACCTAGCAGGTATCCCTCTCCAAATTCTCCGGCAATCAGTCGTGTGTAGATCCCACTGTTCTGGAAGATGTAAGAGTCGTGGGTGCTCCCAGGAAACTTCGCTACAATATCAGTGATGATGTTCCCTGCATCACAGATCACATGCACATTGATGGAGTGGGTGGACTTTCTGTTCCTGTAGATGTGCTCAGTGTCAGCTGGTGGGCAGATTGGGATGTGTGTGCCATCAATACAGCCAATGACATGGGGGAACTGTGCCATGTGATAAAAGTCAGTTTTAGTTTTCTGCAGTTCAGCCTGTGTGTTTGGGAAGCTGATGTAGTGGTGCATTCTCTGCATCATGGCATCCAGGAACTTCCTGAAGAAACGGGACAGGCAACTCTGGGATACACCGCCCACCGCAGCTATCACCCCCTGGTAACTGCCAGATGCCAGTAGATGTAGGCTGCAGAGCACCTGCACATGTGGTGGTATGGCATGCGCCCTTCTTGTTGGCTGGTCCAGGAGTGGGTGCAGGTCCCTTATCAGGTCCATGATGGTTTGGGGGTGTAGCCTGTACCTTTCATGTATCTCTGCATCAGTCAGTTGGAAGAGTGTGATGCGCTGTCTGTAGATGCGTTCCTCCCGTCTCCATATCCTCAGACCTGCTGCCTGTAGACGTAGGCGCCTTGCAATGACATACAGAGCGGCCATGTTGTCCACGCTGTTGCATTTTGGGATTGCTTATATGGTCTGTTGATGGTTACCACCTGCTTTCACTCAGTGTTAATTACCGACTCTTAATTACCGAATTTAATGGATATCTTAATTACCGATTTTTCCTACATGTCATTTTCAGTTTTACCACTTCATATTTACCACTTCATATTTACCGATTCATATTTACCACTTCATATTTACCGAATCGGTAAATATGTATTCGGTAAATATGAATCGGTATTTTAGAATTCGGTAATTATGAATCGGTATTTACCGCTTCATATTTACCGAAAACTTGTTTTTGGCCTCCTACATCTCACTTGTCTAAATACCGGTCGGTAACGGCATATTTACCGAAAATCGGCCGTTACCGACCGGTATTTGGCTACCTACATGAGGCCCAAAGTTGCATGTCCAGAGCCCCTAACCCTCCCTCCATGAGGAGAAGAGTGAGCAGTTCCCATTTAACACATGCTTGCTTCTCTGCCCAGACCAGGGCGATCATGAGAGACCGGCGAGTGCTAAAAAAGGCTTGGGTAAGGGGTATTGGAATATTAACGAATAAATATAAAAATGTGGGCAGCACAACCATTTTATTGATGGCTATTCTGCCGGCAAGAAAGATCAGCAGTTTGGCCAATACTTTTATTTTCCCTTCCAGCCAAGAGATAGCACAACCAAAATATAGATTTCATATCTCTTGTTCATCCCGGCTTAACTAAATGCCCAGATATTTTACTGGGCCTTCTGCCCATTTCAGCGGGTGTTCTAGGTCGAAAGGTTTAGTTGCCTTAGTGAGAATGAACAGGGTAGACTTGGACCAGTTTATAAATATTCCAGAGAGACCGCCGAATTTTGTAAGTTCCCTGAGTAGTGGGCCTAAGTTGACCTCTGGGTCAGTGATATACAGCGTCATGTCTTCTGCATACGTCGAAATTAAGAACCCTCTGGTGCTGAACCCCAACCCTTTGGCTGTGTGATGTTGATGAATCCTAGCCGCTATCAGTTCCATTGCTATGGCATGCAGAAGAGGGGAAAGGGGGCATCCCTGCCGTGTTCCGCTGGATATTTAGAAGGTGTTCGAAATCATGCCGGTCATATGCTGTCTTGCTGAAGGCGCTGTGTACAGCAGTCTGATTTGTGCTATAAAAATCGGGCTAAATCCGATCCTCCCCAGTATGGCGAACAAATAAGGCCACTCCAGTGTGTCGAACGCCACAAGCACCTTGACGTCAGGATTCAAATAGTGCAGTACTGTGAAGAAGGTACGAAGGTTATGAGTTGTGAACATGCCGGGAATAAACCCGGACTGATCGGGTCTCACTATCAGAGGGAGTAGAGGCTGTAATCTGTTGGCAAGTAATTTAGCATACAATTTGGCATCTTTATTTATCAAAGAGAGTGGCCTATAAGAATCCATCTCCTGGCTTCTTTTCCCAGGTTTTAATAGCGTTTGGACGATCGCCTCTCACATTGAAGGGGGAAGCACGCCGGTAGTTTGGGCTTCCTCAAAAAATGCCAACAGATTGGGCGCCAATAGATCTGCGTAAGCCTTGTAGAACGCAGTAGTTAACCCGTCAGAACCAGGGGCTTAGTCCATGGGCAGACTATTAATTACCTGCAAAATACCGTTGGAAGTGAGGGCTCATCCAGATATTCCCTATGTGCCCTCCCTAGCCACAGCATTTCGATGGAATAATGAAAGGGTTGGAGTTCCTCTGGCTCTGCCTGGTGTGTGGCTGTGTATAGCTCGGTGCAAAAATGTGTGAATTTGTCCAGAACTTCCCGGGGGCCTCTTATTAAAGTGGAGTCATCTCCTATGATTTCGGGTATGTAAGTGGCAGTGTGTGGCGTCTTGAGCATATTTGCTAAGGTTTTTCCGGCCTGTCTCCCTCCCCATAGCGCCTAGCTTGGGCGTGTTTTCCCATAAATTTCACCTCTCGTTGTGCCTCGTCCTCGAATTCTGTGATGAGCTCCCTGATGGATGAGAAAAGTTTTGGGTCTGCAGCGGTATAGTAGTTTGTTTCTAGCTCCTTGATACGAGCCTCAGGGGAGGCCAGCGTGCCTCTGATGGCTTTAAGCACCCCGGCATGGCGTGATATGCATTTCCCCCGTATAACCACCTTGATTGCTTCCCAAAGTGTTGCATGTCTGGACACAGACCCAGTGTTGGTTTCAAAGTATTTTTCAATGTCCCTGTGTATCGCCTCTCTGAAAGCGGAATCAAGGAGAGCGTTCGGGTCCAATCTCCAATTAAACATCTGTGGTGGAGTGTCAGGGATCGTCAATTGTAGCATGCAAGGAGAGGGATCGGACAGTGTTCTAGGGAAATCTGTGCTGTCCGAGGTCCAGGCTGCAATGTCCTGTGAGGCTAGCCAAAAATCTAACTGGGACCAAGCAGCATGCTACACTGATATGCACGTACCCTTCCTTACCCCTAAGTGTCTCTGCCTCCAGATGTCTGTCAACCCTCCGTCCCACATTAACGCATTTAGAGCATCACAAGAGCTAGGATGCATAATGCGGGAGGTGCCCTTCCTGTCCAAGGTGTCATTGAGCACATCGTTAAAATCACCCCCCCATATTATTGTGTTGCAACACAAAATGTGAACTTTAGCCCATATATTTCGAACAAATTCAGGACAGTCCGTATATGGTCCATAGACTGCCACAAACGTCATCTTCACTCCTCCCAGCAGGCTGCAAAGTATCACAAACCTGCCATCAGAGTCTAGCTGTGAGTCTATCGTTTTCCAGTCTAGTCCTTGTCGGATCAATATTGCTACTCCTCTCGCATGATTAGAATAGATAGAGGAGAAAGTGTGTCCCCAACGCTTGTGGTGTAGTTTTGAATGAGATGAGCTGTTTAAGTGGGTCTCCTGAATCATACATATATCTATATGGAATGACTTCCCTTGGAATCTGAGGAACTCGACTGACCTCCTCGAATTCAGGAAAGAACTGAAAACTTGGCTTTTTAACCTATAGAATCTCACACTGACAATTTCCCCGTAATCCTGATCTCAGAAGAGTTAGCAACCAGCACCAGGACACCCCCGGGTAACCGTTGCGCTTCAAAAATTTAAATAACATAACATTACATATATGATGGCTACTTAGATAAGAATGGCCAAGTCTGGTCTTTCTACAGTCATTCAGCCCACGGATATTCCAAGTTAAAAATCTAAAGTTAGTCATGCCCTCCCGATGACTATATACACACCGGATAGAACTAGCTTGTGTAGTTGTAAGTGTGCGATGAGTACCTCATGTAGCTCCACCCAGAGCATTGGCCCCCCCCGGCAGGTCTCGACGAGGACTTTCTGGAGTATGACAGATAACATCAGTGCGTGTAGAAGTACATAGTGCTCACCTGTCTAACTTTCCAACTGTGACATTCCCTCCCCACCCCCCACCCCCGCCCACACCAACCCCCAATTAGGTTGTGTAATGAATCCCCCCTTACAAAACAAACTCAACAATATGCACCAGGTCTGGTCCTGGTAGCAGAACTTGGGAGCTCTCCCCGGAGTCGTGGGGTCACCGGCACACAGCCCTGCCCGGAGGCGGGGTACAGGAGAAATATGCAGGGCACCAGCGGCGAGTGATTAACATCAGAACTTAGTATCCATGACGTGCATACATGAAGTATTTTTTAGCAGTAACAGGCACCTATATTTACAGTATCTTTGGGTCCATGTGAATTCAATTTCTTTTGGCTTAGAAACAGAGAATAATCGCTGGCAACAAAAAGCATTCAGTCATTAACGCTGAGATTTTTATTAGGACTCTGGTGACCTTCAGAATTAGCAGTACGCCTCTTCCCGCCCACATGTTTGGCAAACTTCATTACTGACTTTGCATCGGTAAAACAATGGGCAGTGCCGTCATGTGTAACTTTCAGTTTGGCGGGGTATAGTAGAGCATACGGGACCTCCGCCTGTAGAAGCAGGCGTTTCACTGGCACAAATTCACGCCGCTCAGCCTGGACCGCGGGAGTGAAGTCTGGAAAGAATGAAATAGTGTTGCCTTTAAACTGTATGGACCCACGTTCCATGTCCAGGCGCAGAACAACATCTTGGTCCTGGTAATTCAACAGCCGGGCCAGGATCGGTCAGGGAGTGGAACCTACAGGAGGCTGAGGGCCCAGGGTGCAGTGTGCCCGCTCAACAATGAAAACTGTTGATAGGTCAGACCCAAACAAATCGTGCAGCAGCTCTTCCACATATGTCTCCATTTTAGAAATGGCCGTCGTCTCTGGGATTCCCATTATGCGACTGTTGTTTCGCCTTGACCTGGCCTCTAGGTCATCATTTTTGGCTCTGATCAGGGTCAAGACTTTGTCCACTTGTAACAGCTGCTCTTTAGCCTCTACCTGGAAGTCATGGGCATGTAAGGTGCGATTTTCAAGTTGGTCCAGCCTTGACTTGTGCGTATCAACCCATTTCCGGACTTGGTCAATTTGTGAGGTAAGCACTTCTAATTTGTTGTCAATAGTCTTGAGACTGGACCTCATTTCCAGCAAGAGTGTGCGGAGGTCCTCACCACCGTCATCCATTAGCGCTGTGGAGGGGTTGTCACCCTCCCCTCAGTCCCGGAGTCTGTTTGCCTTGTGAGTCTTTTATTGTCAAAGGATAACTTTGACTGATATCGGTCTTTCCCATATCTATGGGTGGCTGTGGTTCTTGTCACTCTTAGAAACGCAGGAGTACACCTCCCTCGATCTGCACAGTGCAAGGTGTAGGGCATGGGGCAACCAGCTGACACATCCCCAAGCTAAATAAACAATGGTATCAACAGCCCATGCCGCGAGTTGTGTGCCCGCTCCAGCTCTGCATTTTCACCCGTATCCGGATGTCAGGTCTAGTCCTGGTAGCAGATCTTGGGAGCTTTTCCCGGAGTCGTGGGGTCACCGGCACACAGCCCTGCACGGAGGTGGGGTGGCCGAGAAATATGCAGGGCACCAGCGACGAGTGATTAACATCAGAACTCAGTATCCATGACGTGCATACATTAAGTAAATTTTAGCATTAACAGGCACCTATATTTACAGTATCCTTTGCTCCATTTAAATTCAATTTCTTTTGGCTTAGAAACAGAATAATCGCTGCCAACAAAAAGCATTCAGTCATTAACGCTGGGATTTTTATCAGGACTCTGGTGACCTTCAGAATTAGCAGTACGCCTCTTCCCGCCCACATGTTTGGCAAACTTCATTGCTGACTTTGCATCTGTAAAGAAATGGGCAGTGCTGTCATGTGTAACTTTCAGTTTGTCTGGGTATAGTAGAGCGTACGGGACCTTCGCCTGTAGAAGCAGGCGTTTGACTGGCACAAATTCACGCCGCTCAGCCTGGAGCATGGGAGTGAAGTCTGGAAAGAATGAAATAGTGTTGCCTTTATACTGTATGGACCCACGTTCCCTGGCCAGGCGCAGAACAATGTCTTGGTCCCGGTAATTAGAACAGCCGGGCCAGGGTCAGTCAGGGAGTGGAACCCACAGGAGGCTTAGGGCCCAGGGTGCGGTGCGCCTGCTCAACAATGAAAACTGTTGATATAACAGACCCAAACAAATCGTCCAGCAGCTCTTCCACATATGTCTCCATTTTAGAAATGGCCATCGTCTCCGGGATTCCTATTATGTGAATGTTGTTTCGCCTTGACCTGGCCTCTACGTCATCATTTTTGGCTCTGATCAGGGTCAAGACATTGTCCACTTGTAACAGCTGCTCTTTAGCCTCTACCTGGAAGTCATGGGCATCCGAGGTGCGGTTTTCGAGTTGGTATAGCCTTGATTTGTGCGTATCAACCCGTTTCCAGACTTGGTCAAGTTGTGAGGTAAGCACATCTAATTTGTTGTCGATAGTCTTGAGACTGGACCTCATTTCCAGCAGGAGTGCGCATAGGTCGTCACCACGGTCATCCGTTGGCGCTGTGGAAGGGTTGTCACCCTCCCCCTCAGTCCCGAAGTCTGTTTGCCTTGTGAGTCTTTTATTGTCAAAAGATAACTTCAACTGCTTGGTATCAGTCTTTCCCATATCTATGGGTGGCTGTGGTTCTTGTCACTCTTAGAAATGCAGGAGTACACCTCCCTCGATCTGCACAGTGCAAGGCGTAGGGCACGGGGCAACCAGCTGACACATCCCCAATCTGAATAAAGAATGGTATCAACAGCCCATGCCACGAGTTGTTGTGCCCGTTCCAGCTCCGCATTTTCACCCATGTCCGGATGCAGTAAAGGCAATTAAAAGGCAAGCAGACCAGCAGTGTTTATGGGGATGCGATCCTCGAGCATATGTGCAGAGAGCCGCTCCCCAACTAGTTAGTGCGCACAGCAGTTGCAGCGGTATCCACCAGATCTCGTGGCGACTTTTCATCCATATGGTGTTTAAGTATTGACCACCCAAGTGATAAATTCAGCTGTGGCGGTCCCATTTGCCCTGGGCGGCCCGACGTGCCTGTTTACAAGATGAGCATCAGACCCACTGGGGCCGACCCACTCCACGCTCTTCACCCGAGGCTCCATCAGCCCTCCCACTGCACTAATTGTCCAATCTGGTGTAGGAGAGGGGAGGCCAGGCACGTACCTCTGAAATCCAGCCAGTAGCCCTTGTGATTCACACTACCGGGATCGGTCGAGGGGGGAGGTCCACGCCTGCCTCGGAGTGCAGAGCGGGAGAGACCAGTCACCCCCGGCCCTCCCCTGTTACCTCCTCTCGGCACGTAGTCCGGGTCTCAGTCCAGGGCTCGCCAGCCGGTGCTGGTTGCATCCGCGTCAGCATCTTCTGCCACACCGCCCTTTACCAGTACGATCTCCTTTGCGATGCTGTTTGTGCTTCCGCTCCGTATCCCCTCACTGCAAGATGGCGGCTACTGGCCCCACGGGTGCCGGGCCCAGGGAGCCGTGCCTGGATAGGGGACACGGCTCCCAGTGATTACGTTGGACTCTTCCGTGGGGCCCCGCTCTGCCAACAGCCACACTCCTCAGGTCGCCACACCAGGTAACAGCTGCAGCTCGGCCCGATACAGATAATGTTGAAGCTCTGCTGTCTTTAGATCTTTCCGCCGGGCCTGTCACAGCACTCCATTATCTCAGTTTTCATCTGCCGTTTTCCCTGCAGATTGGTGCCACTATGTTCTCCGCGTCATCTGGAATAGGTTTCTCGTCTTTGCTAGCGCCGCTGGTTGCATTTAAACACAGATTTTTTTAAGTTTATGTCTCGGACGGCAGAGCACACTCAGAAAGCGGCTATCTTGCTGCTCAGCGAGGCCACCTCATCAGAATCATCTTGCCCTGAGTCAGTACCCTGAAATATTTAGCAATAGATGGTGTTTACCACTCTCTTTGGGATGCATTCACAAGCAACCGAACTCCGAATAATCCCATCCTGGTGCTCAGAGGACATTGCCAGCCAAACACCATCCATCGGTTGAGCCTTGATCCGTAGGTGAGACCAAGGAATCTGTCATCTGTATGTCACATTTCCCACACCCGCTGCCGGGCTGGGATTTTGTCCCTTTTCATTCATCATTACTGAGGGGATCCTAGTTAGATTCTTTTGAAATGTTTGGTAATATGCCTAAATTCAGCAGATGTTTGATCTGAGGTTGTAGTCGGATGCTAAAGTGTAGGGTGTCGGACCCCTGACTCAGGGTCTCTTGAGACAGGAGTCCCTCTTTCATGCCAAAGCCAGGGCAATGTGCCTTTTATCGGATTGGAGACAGTAGCCTGTTGGGAGGGAGTCGAAACCAGCCCCCCTTGGGGTTGCACAGGTGCCTCCAGACCCCGGTCTCAGAAGTGTGTTCCTGAGGTGGTGGATGAGGGCAGCCTGGGACACTACTGCATTGTGAGCTGAACAGCCTGAAGATCAGAGGTTTAATTCTCAATGAAGGGCGGGCACCTAACCGTCCCATGAGGAGGATCAATCAATCCCATTATGTACCTCTGCAACATGTTCAGTCGATCCTTCAACAAGCGATCAGGGGCTGATCTTGTGGTCTTAAGGTTAAAGTTCGCTGAGTCGCCTGCAACAGTCTAAGCTGTACCAAGGGATGCTAGAGCCCGCCACAGCTGATGGGAATCAGGGCTCGACCTCTGCATGTCAAGATTCCTGGGCAGCGGTCTCAAGCTTTGCCACCTGGCTAGCCATTGCCCTGCTTGAATGGGGTGCTGGTGTTTTCGCTCCGTTGTTATTACAAATCATGCGCCAACTGCTGGGGTGCACACATGGAAGTTGGAGCAGCTGGTGGCAGCTCACCTCCCGCTCATTGAAATTACAGCTGTGCATGACCACTGGGAGTCATGGGTTCCCTTGAGGCCTGACTCTTTCTCATCCAGGTTGCCCTACAACCCCACGAGGGCCACTCCTCTGTCGCTCTAAACACAGATGGGTGGGATCAGGTGCAAGAGGAGACCAGGGTCCCTATTACATATAGGGTGCACTTTTCCTGTTTACACCACTGCGCACCTTAAAACAGCCAGACAATTGTGATAGGTTTGGTATGCACAAGTAATATAATATATCAACGCCTAGTTAGAATAGTTGTTCCATGGGCATATGAGGAGTAAGATGTCATGTATTAGGTCGCAATCCATTTGGTGCGCTGTCTTACATCGACTGAGCTTGTTAAGTGTGTCTTTGTAGAAGACCTCTATCCATTTCATGTTGTTGCAGATAGGTTAACACCTATCTTGTTTTACTGGATTTGCTAAGTGTTCGGAGATTCCATGTCATGAGCCTAATAGGTGGCATCATTAAGCTCAGCTATGCATCTCAGTGCCTGTGAGCTGTGTACATCCAGGAAGGCTGTGGCTGTGCATTGTGTCTATCATTGCCAGTGCTGAGTAGGGTTAGCAATACAAGTAATTTAGTGTATAATGCAAATAACTGCAGTTTGCACACTTTTCTGTTCCCACACATTCCCACTCTAGCTACACAAACATTTCAGAGAAAGTGATGTTTGGGCCCTAAATACTCTTCCCAACCATTACAAATGTAGGCAACTCGGACCAAGAGACCGTACCGTTTTGCTTTACATATGTAGTCATCTTACCCATCCCTGTAGCTAGAGCTTTCTCAGCGGCCCTCAGGGAAGGAGGGGGAAAGGGTTTAGCATTCACCCAACCCTTGGATAGGGTTGGTTGCCGGGTTAGGGCATTGCCAGATTAACAAAATTCTGTTTGTCGTAGTTCAGCTTCTAGTAGTGCTACTTCTTAAATTTACCAGAGCAAGGGGGTTGCAAATGTGAACCTGCTAGATATGGACTCTTGTGTAAATCTAATGTGTCTGAAAGATAGCATATTTTCTAATTCATCTGTGTCCCCTGCCATGGATCTTCTTTCTTTCTTGGAGTGAAGTATAATATTTTGGCACGTGTTTTAAACATTATCGTGTGGTGGGTCGTCATTATTTTGCTGAGCTGTTGCCTTCCATTAGGGCAGGTGCTGTAGATTTTACCTTAGGAACTTGTCAGCTTGTCCTGGATGTAAGTGTCCATGTGAATGTGGTTTTCCATTCATGAAGGGTCACAATTTTGCTAGATACAGCAAGCTGTATCGTATTTCCGCTTTCTGTAGGGTTCATTTTACTGGGGGGAGTTCCCTCCTTGCTACCTGCACTGCTATCAAGAGATCTGGCTAAATGGATATATGATTACCATCATATTGTAGATCCTGCTGGACTCTGGCTAGTCTTGGTGCTGTATTGTGGTCTTGGAAATTGAAGAGGTGATATTATGTTATGTTACTGCAATTTCTAGAGCGCACTTTCACCAACCAGTCTCTTGGCGCTAGGTAACTAAGTAAGCATTGCTCAAGATATTTATTGGAAGGCTTGCTTAAAGAGCCAGGTCTTCAGCAGCTGTCTGAATTTAGCATAGATAGTGGTGGTCATAAGTTACAAAGGCAGTACGTTCCAAGCTTGGAGGCAGTGACTGATAACCTAGGGCCGCCTGTCCTCTTCCTCCTAAAGTGAGGGTTAGCTAGATAGTGCATATGACTGAATCTCAGTTCTCTGGTGGGAGAATATTTAATAATCCGAGATTTGATGAAGGCTAGGCTGTCCATGTGCAAGGCCTTGAAGAGAGTGCAGCATATTTGATCATGGATCTCTGTACGACTGGGAGCCAGTGGAAATCTTTGGTCACCTGAGAGATACAACAGTATTTGGGCAGGTGATATATCACCTGGATGGCCTGGTTTTGGATCAGCTGGAGCCTATGCATGAGATATTTAGGCGATCAATAATCGGTTTGACCGAAGCCCCAGGTGCTAGTCCCAGTCCGATGTGCCCGTTCTACTGAAAAAAGTGAGGTAATTGAGGTTTCTGCAAAGAGATTTTTCAGGAGTTTCTCTATGTATCCTTCCATGTGGTTGGTGTTTGTTGTTTCTGAATTTCCAAGAATGTTGTTGTGCCTTTACCTAGCTTCCAGGTCTTCAGTTTTGTCTCATTACTTCCAGCACTTATTCCGTCTGTAGCAATTTTCCATTATGACCTTTTGTTGCATCCTCATTCTACGCTGTGCTTTGTTCCAGTTGTTCAATATGTTCACAAGTGCATCAACGTGTTCTTTTGTATTGTCTTTCCCAAACTGAGTTTCCTTTTCAGCAGCAATATTCAGAGGTCTAAGTCTTTCTCTGCTACACTTTGCAACATTTCTGTTAAGGTCCCAGGGACCTCGTCCTACATAGTGGACTTGCTTGTGCGCTGTGAATCCAAAGTTAGTTTTTCCTGCTTTCCATTATTTTTCCCCATTTGTTAAACTGGTCACAGCAGTGTCTCTAGGTTTCTTCACACATAGGATTTGCTGCTACTTAGTTTGCAGCCTTGTCTTTTGAGTGTATCCTGGCTTCCTGTGTTGTCAGTCTAAACCGTTTGGGACGTTTACGGCTCTGTCACCTTTATAGTTTAAGCTACAGTTAATACTGCCTCTCCCCAGAGCCTAGACCTGTGTTTTGTGGGAGGCACGATCAGCTACTCCTGTCCTAAATAGTTTAGGAGCCATATATCATCCAAAACAAAGCTAGCGGTGGCCCTCTAGGACAGCACCGGATTTGAAAATTACCCAATGTCGGTTATGGTGAAATAATCTAATCACCGCAAGTGTGCAAACTTGGTGGACACCCGCCAGCACAATGTCGTTCCAGAAGCTGGAAAATACATGTACAATTACCAAACCAGATGCACCACTTTTAAAACTATAGATTAAATCCAAATCAAATTCATAAGCAGTTTTTACGTTTTTACAAAAGATTCACTTTTATTCTTCGATAAATTTCACACTTTAAAACTCAAGGTTATCCAGAACAGCCGGAACAGCCGACGCGTTTCGTCCACCAAGGGACTTCTTCAGGGCAAAAAGGATTGTTCACTGTGATGTACAAAGTACTTTTCATAAATTGATCTTGATCTTGTAAAACCTCACAATTGCCAACGTCCACAGTATTGAGGTTCAAGGTAAATATATTTTATATCAGAAATACAAGTGTCGCAAACGTTAATACCAATTTAAGTGTAGTAGAAAACACGTCCAATTAAGAACAGGCAGTGAAGGCCAGTCAGATTCGATATTCGTCCAATAGGTTAGGCATATGTAGAAGGGTGAAGATACCAAAAATTCGTATCTCCAGGGAGGGTCAGACATCCACCCATCCCATCAGGCAGCCGTGATGGGATGGGTGGATGTCTGACCCTCCCTGGAGATACGAATTTTTGGTATCTTCACCCTTCTACATATGCCTAACCTATTGGACGAATATCGAATCTGACTGGCCTTCACTGCCTGTTCTTAATTGGACGTGTTTTCTACTACACTTAAATTGGTATTAACGTTTGCGACACTTGTATTTCTGATATAAAATATATTTACCTTGAACCTCAATACTGTGGACGTTGGCAATTGTGAGGTTTTACAAGATCAAGATCAATTTATGAAAAGTACTTTGTACATCACAGTGAACAATCCTTTTTGCCCTGAAGAAGTCCCTTGGTGGACGAAACGCGTCGGCTGTTCCGGCTGTTCTGGATAACCTTGAGTTTTAAAGTGTGAAATTTATCGAAGAATAAAAGTGAATCTTTTGTAAAAACGTAAAAACTGCTTATGAATTTGATTTGGATTTAATCTATAGTTTTAAAAGTGGTGCATCTGGTTTGGTAATTGTACAGTTTAGGAGCCATGTCTATGCTTTATTCTCTATAGCCTTTGAGCTTATTTTAATCGATCAAGCTATGTGAAGCCCCTGTGGGGATTGAGACTCACATGCAGATTACCAGAGTGATCGAGGCTGTGCTAGGCACTGTTTTTAAATATATTTCATTGATTTTAAAGAGGAACACAATAAACAAAAACTGAAGAATAACAACCCAACTAAAGCCAGCAGCCATCAATAGAGCAACCTCAACACGGTCTCCTCCGACCCCTCCACCCCCCTCTCCTGTTCAGAGGAATGATCACCACTATACATCCACCCCTTCCAATCTCCCGAACCCCACTATAGTTCAGCCTCCCCCTTCCTCTGCTTCCTCTGGGCCAATGTCTAGATCCCTCCTCGCCCAGGTCCCCCATATTTTCTTGCATTTGTGCATGCATCCCCAACCCTCATACACCTTTATTTTCTTTACTCTGCACATTTCAATCCCTTCCCACCATTCCACTTACCTTGGGCAGGGCGGGGTACCACAGTGCCTAGCAACATCTCTCTTTGCTGCAACGTAGCCCAAGGTAATCAATAGTTTAGTGTAAGAAGAAACCTCCGAATCTGTCCAGATTTCTAATAACACCTGCGATGCGGTCAATGGCAAAGACACCCTACGACCTCCCCTAGATATGTTGTCACCCCCTCACATAAGGGTATAAGGGTCAGGCAGTCCCACAGTGTGTGAAGGAGGGTACCTATCTGTCCACACTGTTGTAGACAACAATCGTCTGCAGCCCGGAAAGTTTTGTGTATGGGAGATCCTGTGGGAAATGTAATGCCTCCCCCAGTCCTCATCTTTGAGATCCCCCACCTTGGCCTTCCATAGTACCCTTAAGTGCGTTAGCGCCTCGTGCATACTTCTAAATAGTGTCGCATGCATTAGGAGAGATGGCCTTGCTGTCCAAGTGACCGTCCAACAACCGTAGCTCTAGTGGAGAATCCTCCTTAGTTTCCTCATCCCTAAGAATCCTGGCCTGCAAAGCGTGCCTTAATTGTAAGTTTATAAATATTTGTGAGGCAGTCATGTAATATTCCTCCTGCAAATGTGTAAATGGGACCATCCCGAATGCGTCCGACACATCCTCCAAAAAAAAAGAAAAGCCGATCAGGTCCCATTTCTTGAAACCTGGTAAGTTTGGTACAAGGTGGGGCAGTGTGCTGACCCACAGCGAAGTATATGGTGTCAGCAACCTTTCCCACCCCATCTCCCTTGTCAATTTTTGTTCCAGACTGAGATGACCGGGACAGTAGCTGGCAGCACATTCAGTGGTATAGACCCCCATAAAACACATGCATATTACCACTCTCTCTCTCAGCATTTCTCGGGTTCATCAGGAACGGGGGGTCCATCAGTGGGGCATACGTCCATTGGTTGATGATCTGTACCTGTTCTGCCTCTGAGTTTTTCTGGACACCTGAGTGCGCAATACTGCAAAGGACAATCTGCAAAAGGACTAATCTGCATGTCATGGAGTGTCAGAACCTCAACAAAGGCAGAGACAACAAACTACACTGTAGAGTTGGCGGGCGCTAGGCCCACATACTCGCATACAGAGCACACAGATACAGTTGGTTAGGGTGCATAACTGGCCCAGAGCATGTGTGCCCCTTTTATTATCAGGGTCAATTGACTGTGGTGGCTGGGTGTTCAGTGTGTGGTACAGCAGGGGAAAACACTAGAATGCTGATCGGACGATCACTACTCCCAAACTTTAATAAAGGTCAAAACAATGAAGTCCGAACCTGTGGGAGAGAATATAATTTGTAAGCAAAATGCAACACAATAACAATGACTTCCACGTAGTCTCTTCCGCTGCTGACCAACCGCCGATGATGGTATCCTTGCAGGCAGGACCACTAGTTCTCCTTGGCACGATGTCAGGGTGCCCTGTAGATGTAGTCTTTCTTGGACTTGCAACGTGGAAGTGTGATCTACAGTCTCTCTCTTCCTATTCCACATCCAGTGAAAGTGCAGATGGAATGATGGTGGATCAGTTATGTGTTATTTTCCAATGTAGAGTCCTGGATGAAGTACTTTCTCCATCTGGTGATTCTTTACCTCCAACGGGATTTGCAGTTGCAGGACGTCCCTCTCACGGATGACCCTCTCTCATGGGTGTCCCCTCTCCCCGGACAACCCGGAGGCCCTTTATCTGCTAGGCTTCCACTGGACCGGTGGACGTCCGCCGTGTCGCTCCAATCGGGTTGGAGGAGTTGTTACGGGTCACCTCTGTGTGTCCTAATTTCCACCTGAAAGGGTGTTGTTGGCACTTGCTCTTTTGCATGCTACCTTTGTCCTCCCAGGATTTCCAGAGCGAGCTTCAACAGTCCATGTCCCGTGTCGGGACCCGCTGCAACCGGTGTCCCAGAGGCCTCTCCCCCTTGGATATCCACGGTCCTGTGTCTGTTCCATCCCAGAGGTGGTTGTTACCAATGGACCGGCCTGCTCGCCTCTGTCGTCACCAGGTGATCTAAGCATTCGCACGTGGAGGATTCGCACGTGGATGTATACTCCCAGTGATGCTGATGTTCTCCAGGTACTGTGTTTGGATGTTCATGCACCTTTTCACTTTTCCCTTCGGGTGTTTCCCTTCTGGTGTGTGAGTTGACCTGTCAAGCACACCTCTTTACTCAGCTCTTCTGCTTTTCTTCCTTCGCCATGGCATCCTACCACTCAAGTTCTGTCTTCTCTTTCCTTCCTTCGCGACGCGGTCTGGTCTTCTCTCCTGCTGGTCGCCCTAACCAGGCCTCTCCGTGTAGCTTGCACTCCACACGTGTCTCCCTGGTCTTGTCCTCCCCTAGGACACTGCCTTCACATAAGTCTGTGACTGGACCTGTCGTCGCGACCGTCTTTCGTTCCATTACTTCTGACTTCTAGTTGATGTCTTTAAACTTCTCTTCTGTCACTTCCTGGTCCTCTTCGCGGACCTCTCCTCAGTCATTCACTTCATGGACCTCTTGTCAGATCTCTTCTTCCTTCTTGTCAGACCTCTTGTCAGATCTCTTCCCTCTCTGACCTCTTGTAGGTCGGCGTCATCCTTGCGACCATCTGGCGGGTCGGCTTGTTCCTCCTTGCGACCACCTGGCAGGTCGGCTTCTTCCTCCTTGCGACCATCTGTCAGGTCAGCTTCTTCCTCCTTGCGACCATCTGGTAGGTCGGCTTCTTCCTCCTTGCGACCATCTAACAGGCCAGCTTCTTCCTCCTTGCGACCATCTGGTAGGGCGGCCTCTTCCTCCTTGCGTGTCTTCGTGCTTCTGGTGGTCTGAGCAACCACTTCTTCACTCCGCAGTCGCACTGCTTCGGCGCGCTTCTGACTGCGACCTTAGTTTGCTTCATTGGGCGCACTTGCTGCGCACTTCCTTCGGTTCTTTTTAAGACTTGCTGCTTTGGGCTGTTGTCTTGAACCATTCCTGTTCTCCCAGCGTGTTATTCTTTGATGTCACCAGTCCTGCAATGACCACCCCTGGCCAGTAGGCGTCACTTCAACTCACATACCACCTGGCAGCTTGACTTTTGAGGTTCCTTTACAAGGTCACTTGTGGGGGTCTGCCCCTTCAGCGTATGCAGTTGCACATTTTCTCCACTCTGCTCTACTTTGTGGCAACTTTCCCATTCCTGCTGTGCATTCCACTTAGCACCTTTGCCCTCTTTTGTTTTACTCCCCTTGTAGCAGCCTGGATCTGCCTCTCTGTGTCTCAGCTGTGTGTCTCAGTCACTCTTTTCTGCCCCATCCAGTTGCACTTTAATTGTTCCAGGGGCGCAGTACCTCTAGATGGCCACTAGAGGGTGCTGCTGCTAATATTTCAAGGCCCCGGCAGCTTTGTACGTGCTGCGACCTTCGTGCTGTCTCTCGCTAAGGTTTTCCTTTGATGGTAACCCCTGTTTACACCGGTTTTTCTCAGGTCCGCCATTTTCATTACAGGATGCACACGCCGTGCAGTACAGCTCCCTGAAGCTGCAGGCTCCATCCTTCGACACCCCCTCCATAGCAGTCCTGTCTCTTCCTTCTTCAAAGGTGGGGCCGCTTTTCTTTTTGGTTTGTTTGGTGTTCATTACTTTCTTTTTCTGACAGAGTGGGGTCACTTAGAGCCTGGATGCCTCAGCAGAGGCCACATCACAACTCAGCGGTTGACGGCAGCTCGCCATCCAGCTTTCACCCTCTCCTACACAGCCGACTCTCATGCCTGGCTGGCTGCGCAGGGAGTAACTTTTCCTTTGTGGCACATCTTTTCCCATTCGGTGCACATAAGACTGGGGCTCCTCTCAACCACAGTCATTTGTGCGCCCGGTAGCCTTCTTGTACTTTCGCCGTTAGCTTTGAAGGCCGCCTGGGCTGAGATTATCCCCACAGTGTTCAGGCAGGCCCTAGCAGCTCTACACTCGCTGTGGGCCTCTCCTTACTGTGTCTTTGCTCTCGCAGCCACCCCCGTCGCTTTCCTGCAATCTCGTGTCCCCTGGTTGCACGGGGAACCTCTAGGCATGCGGGCGCGGCCTCGCTTCATTTAGTGCTCGCCGGCCACATGTGCACACTTCTCTTCGTGTGGGACACTCGTGCCGGCGGCTGCTCTCCTGCCCCTACGCCGATGGCGTTTCTCTCCTCAGCCAGCTACAGCTACATGCACGGCCACTTCCCGGGGCACACGCAGGCGGTCAGACATGGCCGGAGGACTCCGCTTCGACACGGTGAGTCACTTTCATTTTTAAAACCTTCCCGCCCCTCGCAGCAGGGCTTTCCTCTTCACGGGCTGAACAGAGGGGGTGCTGGTGCTGCTCCGCTCGGCCGCAGGCCGCCTGCTATCTCTTCCTCGTTATTCCTGCCCGCGGCAGCCTCTCAGTGCATACGCTTCTTGGGCGGGGGGAGGGTTGGCGCTGTAACCGGAGCATGATTGCCCCGTCTTGGGCAACATTGGTTTTCCTCGTGGGGACGGGGGAGTGGGTAGCTACTCCGCTCTCCCTCGCAGTAGGCTCACCTTCTGCCCTCCATGCGGGGTGGGCCATTTGAGGCACTCCTCTCTGCTTGCCACGGCCCCACAACACCTTCCTCATTCACTGGCTCACCTCCTGCCCGGCGGGCCATCGCGACCGATGTGGGTGGGCTCTGATCGGCTCGCACTTCTCCCCCACGGCTCTTCCACGCCCCGCAGGCGCCTCCGCGCAGGGGGCGGATTAATGGCAGGCACGTGAGGTGCGGGGTGTGCTCCCGATCACCTTCTTCACTTCATGCAGGCCCGGGGCTCTTCCCATGCCCCGCGGGCCTCGCAGGGGATACCTTTCACATGGACAGCTCTCTCCCCATTTTCCCCATCTGCTGAGCTGCTGCACGCACGGGCACAGCCCCCTCGTCGCCAATGTAGAGTTGGTGGGCACTAGGCCCACATACCTGCATACAGAGCACACAGACACAGTAGTTGGTTAGGGTGCATAACTGGCCCAGAGCACATGCGCTCGGCCCCTTTTATTATCAGGGTCACCTGACTGGTGACGCCTGTGGTGGCTGGGTGTTCAGTGTGTGGTAAAGCAGGGGGAAACACTAGAATGCTGATCGGGCGATCACTACATACACGAAGAGCACATTCCCCCTCACTTTGTACCTTTTCTCTGTTTTCAGCCAAATCGGCAGATCGTGGCTTCCCGAATCTCATATCGGTTACCATTTTGGCAGCTTCCAACTATGAGATGACTCGCGGCTTAGTCCCGCCCATCAGGACGCTGACTCAGAAAATGTCAGTTATTCAAAAATGAGAGCTAAGGGGGTAGAAGACAACAGGTCGCCCCCCACTCAACAACTGTACCTCAACAATAGACCTGTTCCCACTATTCGTGTGTGCAACTATCAAAGTTCACCATATGATTAAAAAGACAACACACAACTTTGTGTTATCAACGCAGAGGAACCAAATCTCACTTCTGCCACCCTATGACCAGAATCACTACTTCCAACTGTGGTATGTGCTGTCTACTTCTACATTGTCTCCCACCAATGTGTGGGTAAACAAGAAGGAGAAACAAGGTTGAGAAACAAGTTACAAAAAAGTGAGGAAAAAGTAGGCAGTGCCTCACAGGAGTAACACCAAGGGAGGTTACAGGCTAGTGCTCGCCTGTGTCCTCAGGTTCTCATCATTAGCATCTGCCCACTTAAAAATAATGGGATAGTGAGGAAAAAGAACCAAAAAATAGTGGAAAAAGTATGCTCTAAGTGACCCTTTAAGGAAAAACGGTATCTAGCTTAGAAACACGGTATGCCTTAATCTTAAAAACGAGCTAGGCACACTGGCTATATTGTTTTATTCCTTGCTGTATGTCTGCTCAAATTAAAACCAACATGTTTCATTGCCTTACAGACTTCATGGCAATTTCATCAGGGTTAGGGTCAGCATCCTCACTGCACCTCTTGTCTCCCTTTGTTGTATCTAAAAGAGACAGCACATCACATAACATCAGCTCTCTCCACAAGCCGCATCAAATAAAATAATCTCTCTGGGAAATCACAGACATCACATGTGATATTATTACCATTCAGTTGCCCCACGTCGGCATACCTGCAACCTCAGTTTTTAGCTGTAATGCATTCACAGCTCCCGTGTCTATTACTGCAATAGATCAGTCTGTGTACAGGAGAATTGAAAAAAATTATATTTTAAAACAAGTTGAGGTTAAAAACCCCATTCCCTCTGTAGATGTTACTACAATCAGGCCTATTCAAATGTGGTATAATGTCTGACTGCATATCTCACTATGTACCCCATAGTTAGACTTTTCATTACGTATTTCCAAATAAATGTCGGGCCAATCCAGGAGCTGAAAAGAAACACATCCAGAGTGAATGCGGAAGCGACGGAGGAGCCGGATAACGCCAACCGAAAGCCGGTAGATACTTCTGCTTGGGGACTTCAATCACCAAGAGAAAGAGAGGGAGTCATAGCGGCCGGGGAGGAGTCCAGGGAGTTTCCCGTCTCTGAAGAACACTCTGAGGCGACGGAGCACCCCGTCTTCCCCAGAGAGGCCAAAACTGATGAAGAGAGTCAACGGTCCCACGCTGAGCCCAGCCAAGTTTCAGGAGGAGCGTGGCTATGTCAGGTACAGGAGCGCATTAGGGGCCTAATCAGGAGGAGGGATGCTAAGACTCATAAAGAGTTAAAGTCGGGAAGGGGGGGAGAGAGCCGAAGAGAGATTGATCATCGATCTCTCATTCATGCACTTGGTGAAGGAAATTGTGTGAGGTGCACTCGTCCCCCCACAACCCTCTCTCTTACATAAAAAAGGATAAAGAGCAGAAAACTTACCATAGTCTCTATTCTCTTTGAGGCACTTCAAATGCTGGGGGTGTAAAGGATGAAGACGAATCCAGTCCAGATCTGAAGGAAGAAAGAAAGCCCCAAAAGAAGTGTTAAAGTCTAACATGACATTAAACAGTATGAAATAAAATACTGAAGAACCAAATCAAAGAAGCTGTTCATCCTTATTTCATTAATTCCCTGCACCACAAACATAGGTGAACATAGGAGACACAATCATTGTGAACAGTGCAGCCCTCCCCAGAAGCGACACCTTTAGGGCCTTCCAGTGTTTCATGTCCCCCTCTAATCTACACAACCGAGGGCAACATTGTCCTTGTAATGCATTCCACCCTTCCTAGAGACCCATATATTTCAAGAGCAGGGATTATATCTTCAGTGGCAAGGGTTGGCAAGTCCCCTCTGACCATCTCCCCATCGGGAACATCAGGGATTTCTCCGAGTTGATCCTCAGTGTGAGTAAGTTCCGTAAATCTGAAATATGTCCCCCAAGTACCGCAATGATTTATTGGGGTCTGCTCTATAGAGCAGAATATCTTCTACGTACAGCGAAGTCTGGTCTCTCCAAGAGTGGCTCCAGTGCCTCTATGATGATGGTGAACAAACTCGGGGAGACGGGGCAGCCCTTCTGTGTAACCCGCCAGATGGGGAAATCTCAAAAAAGAACCTCGTTCACCTTCACACTGGCCCGAGTTTGCATATACAACAGGCGGACCTACTGCAAATATCGAGGCTCAAAACCCGTATTTGTCATAATAGAAAATAAAAAGGACCAGTGAATGGAATCAAATGCCTTGTACATAGACGCCACAGACTAGTGGGTCTATAGACCCTCTGTTACTGCTATGCCTTTGTATAGGCGGTGTAGATTTAATTTAGTCTACCAAGGGGGATAAACCCCTTTTTGGCCTGGTGAATCGCGTCCGAGATCTGGTCCTGCAGTCTATACACCAATGACTTGGCCCAAACCTTGGCAGCCACATTCAAAAGAGAAAATGGCCTATATGAGTCCCACTGCTCCTGGGGTGTACCCGCCTTAGGAATCAAAACAATAGTAGCCGTGTGAAGGTTTCTCAGTAACTTCCCCACTCTATAGGCTACAAGATAAATTTTATGCAAGGGCCTGGCAATTCTCCCCACCATGCTTTTACAAAACTCTGCTAAAAAGCCTTTTGGATCCGGGGTACTCCCTGCATGGAGCTGTGAAGCAGCAAGAGAATTTCCTCTCACGTGATATCAGCCTCTAGCTCTGAAGCAGTGTCATTCCCCATCTTCCTGTAGGGGTATTCCATTGCAAATTGCTCCACTTCCGACTCAGGGACTTCCTGCTGATCCCATATAGTTGGCCATCCTAGCTGCAATGTCCTCATTACCGGTCACTAACGACCCATCCAGCGCAATAATGTCCCCAATATGATTCCATTACCGGTTGCCCTCACTCAACCATGCCAGAAATGTCCCTGCCTTATCCCTCTTCTGCTTGGAGGTGTGCGCCTGTTTGACCTCTTCTGTGACCAAGGTACGGTATTTATAGGAAAGCGCCCCTTTTTGTATGGTTCCCCCCACTTTTTGCCTTACACATGATGCACTTTGACTTGGTGTGCCCTGGGTCCCTGCCAATCAGGTTCCCAGGGTCTGTGTTCTTTCCCAAAGCTGTACCTTTGTACCCCCAATTGGCACATATATGGCAGGTAAGCCCCTTGTAAAAGGTATATGGTCTGAGAGTTGGTCATTAAGAACTCCACAGCTCCCTTGATGGCTTAACTGAAAACCGGAAAGTTTGGTAGCAAACTTCTCAACACATTAAACCCACACTAAAGCCAGTGTGGGATTTGATGTAAAATACAAACATAGGGCATCTTAGAGATGCCTGCTGAAAAACGTCCAGCCTTGGTGTGGTTCTTGAATGGCTGCCTGCCATTTGCCACCACCAGACAGGTTTCTAGAACACTGGGTAGAGAGCCTCTGCTCTCTGGGTCCGGAAAAAAAACCCATCCTCGGCAGAGGTGTCATGTCTCCTCCCCCAAGATGGGCAGGGCCCATGAAGGGGAAGCTTCAAAGGCCTGCCACCTTTGTAAGCTGTCCCTGCTTTTTGCTGACCCCAGAAACTGGCTCCCAGCGGTTCTGACCCCCACTTTGGGTGGGAGAATCGGTGGGAAAACTGAGTTAGGAGGAGAGGTGTGCCCACCTTTGCCAACCCCACCACACAAGTGGGGGAGGCAAGGTGAAGCACAGATCTCAGTCCCCTCAATCTTGAAGATGAGGGGG
Source organism: Triturus cristatus (assembly GCF_964204655.1). Classification (NCBI taxonomy): domain Eukaryota; kingdom Metazoa; phylum Chordata; class Amphibia; order Caudata; family Salamandridae; genus Triturus; species Triturus cristatus. The sequence goes on from NC_140589.1 coordinate 867,610,270, forward strand.
CCCAGCCAATTAGGAAGAGGTGTATGCCCCCTCCCACTGGAGGGTGGCATAATAGGGGGTGTACTCACCTCAAGGTCGGGACCCATTGGTCCCGACATGCACACCCCTGTAAACACTCCGAAATGTTGTATTTAGGGGCGACGCTGAACCTTGCCTCAGATTCGAGGAAGAAAGAAGGACCGAAGAGCCGTAATAACCCAGGAAGAAGAGGACACCAACTGCTTTGGCCCAGCCCTACCGGCTTGTCCTGACTGCCACCTGACTACAGCAGAAACCCTGGTGTATTCTGCAGCCCCCCAGAGCCCGGAGGACCTGCCCTGCACTCAACTTACAGACTCTATCACCCATGAGCTCCGGAGTTGCTCAACAAAGACTCCAAGGCCAGAACTCAGATCCAGGCGGCTCCCTGGTTCTGCACCACTCTGCACCTACGCCCATGGCCCGAGTTAGAGTGGCTCACTACTACAAAGAGGTCTCCCCACCGATCCTTCCCTGAAATCTGGTGATCCCCGACCTCTCTCAAGCTTCAAGCCAAAGCTTGCAGCCTCAACCTGAAGGGTCCCACCGACCGCGACCAGAGCTGGTAAGAAGAACGGACTCCAAAAGATACCCCTGCACCTGATGCCCCACGGCCTTGGGTGGCCTAACCGACTGCACATAGCCATCCTCCAAAAACCCAACTTACCTCTCCAGCTGGTGGTCACCTTCAGAAAGCTTCCGCGACCGAACCTTTAAGGTAGTTACTAGGGGACATTGTCTGGGCACACAAGCAGGCAAGCATATACATTTGGAGAAAGAACTCACCAATATAGAGAGGAAGCTAGTGTCTAATGAAAGGGAGGCAGTTGAGGGCTCCACCAGACGGTTAACACAAAACATGGAGGAACACACCCAATTACTAGAACAACTTTGATGTCTTAACTATTTGGCACACTCAGCATGCATACATTACACAGGCGATAAGGCTGTCAGACTACTAACCTGGTTGATACGTCAGGATGAAGCCACATCACCTGTAGTATCTATACGCTCTGCACAGGGCAGCACAGTATAATCCCAACAGGGTATACACCGTGAGTTTACCACACACTATACCTCACTGTACAAATCCCATACGTTAGCCACCCCAACAGACATCTGCAGGTACCTAGAAGATGTTACCCTGCCACAAATCACACAAGAACAGAGCTCTGTGCTGAATGACCCCATTCTCTTGGAAGAAATTAGGGCAAGTATATGCTCAATGGCAAATGGCAAGACGCCAGGGTTCTACAAGGCCTACGTACAGGTGCTAGCGCCACAGCTCCAAAAAGTAGATGAGACTGCGATAAACGGATCCACCCTTTCTGACACGTAGAATGAAGCACTGGTGATCTCCCTCTGGGCTCATACAGACCACTGGCCCTTCTAAACACAGACTACAAAATATTTGCATCTATTGTAGCTGCACGCTTAGACCTGCTGGTACGAACCCTAGTCCACATGGACCAGAATGGATATATCCCTACTAGAAATACATCGCTCAACATACGCAGACTCTTCAGAGTGCAGCAATATGCCATAGACAGATGGCCGTGATCCGGCTGCTTGGTATTAGACTTGGAAAAAGCCTTTCATTCCCTGGAGTGGCCATATCTCTTTGAGGTATTAAGGAAATATGAGCTAGGCGATGACTATTCGCGAAGGATTCAGCTATTGTACCGACGTCCCTCCGTCAGAGTCAGGACAGGCCGACTCATATCAGATACTATACAGGTAAATAGAGGCACCAGACAAGGGTGCCCTCTGTTCCTACTTCTCTTTTCCCTCGCCATGGAACCACTGTCGACGCTACTCCGTAGAGGTGGGGAGGACTGGGGCATTCGCCTGGAAGACGGACTACATGCTATCTCATTATATGCCGACGATCTAATGCTGTATTTATGAGACTTACATGATATCCCTACCACAATAGAGGACACACTCAGAGACTTTGAAAAGGTATCAGGTCTCCTAGTGAACTGGGCAAAATCGGTTTCCCCTGACTTTTTGCCTCTACCTCCTGTATTTTTGACACTGTGCTGGGTTTCGTTTTTGATGGTTTAGATGCTTTGGGCACTTTGCCACTGCTGATCAGTGCCAAAATGCAGGTGCTCCCTGGTTAAATTGTAATTGTGATTGGTTATCCATGATTGGCATATTTGTTTTACCAGTAGGTCCCCAGTAAAGTGCACTGAGTGTGCCAGGCCTTGTGATTCAAATGCTACTAGTGGGCCTGCAGCACTGATTGTACCACCCACAGGAGTAGCCCTAAGATGGTGTCTCAGGCCTGCCACCGCACTGCATGTGCACAGTTTGTTAACTGCCATGTTGACCTGGCCAGTGTACACACTTGCCAGGCCTGACCCTTCCCTTTTTCTTACACATAGGACACCCCTATGGTAGGCCCAAGGTACCCCCCTGGGCAGGGTGCAGTGTATGGGGAAGGTAGGGCATGTACTAGTGTGGGTAAAATGTCCTGATAGTGAAATACTGCCAATTTCGTTTTTCACTATTGGGGTAACTTGCCCATAGGACAGAATGGGGAATGCTGTGTAACATGTTTACCTGCATTTCTTCCCATAGCAGCAAGATAGAAATTTGGAATCTGGTATCCCAGAACTCAGAATTTAATAACACATCTTATTGGGAGGATGGTTTTTAAATTCAGTGTTTGGAAATAGCACTTTTAGAAAGTGGCTATTTTCTTGTTCAACCTTTCTATGTGCCTCTGCCTGTTTGTGAATAGACTGTCTGGTTTGTGAGTGACAGGGGCTGGGGTAGCTCCAGGAGGCTGGGTGAGTCAGCACTAGGCTGAATAGACCTATCTGCATTTGGAGTGATGGGAGGAGTGGCACCTGGGTCTGAATAGGGCTGTGCCTGCCTTCCACAATACTGGCTCCACCTCCTGCGGTGTGTCTGATGGCCCTGGCCCACACTCACAAAGGAAGAAACTGTGCACTGGCAGAGTGCACCCATAACTGGTTTGGGCTGGGTCCAGGACCCCTCGCATATGAAGAACACAAACTTTTGGGGTATAAATATCAGAGCTGAAACCCCTAAACTTTAGACTAGGAAAACGTTGTGATCAAGAAGGAATCCCTGCCAAAGAAGAAGAGCTGAGGAAAAGTGCCGCCATTGCTGTGTGTCTGGGGGCTGACCAGCAGTTGCTGTTGTTGCTGAGGAAGAGGACTAAGGGACTTCCCGCTGTGTGCTGTGTCCTCTACTTGAAGAGGAACTGTGCTGTGTGCTTTGTCCCCCTGAGGTGAAACTGTCTCCAAGGGCCTGAGAAGAGCTGGCCTCCTGTTACTGAAACACAGGGCAATAAAAGTTTCCAAGATTTCCAGAAGTGCTGTGTGCCTGCGCTTCTACCTATCTGAAGTACTGTGTGGAGCCCGTGTTTCCTTGTATCCTACAAGGAGAACTGCGTGCCTGCACTTCACCGCCGCTGGACCGAGTTGGCACCCAAGCACCTGAGTATCGTGAGAAGAGGCGCTGGGTGCCGACGACCCGTGACCAGAGGGGATCGTGGTTTGATGTTATCTTCGCTGGCCCGAGAGCCTGAAGGTGCTGTGTGCCTACAGTCACTGCCGCCGGCCTGGGAGCTGCGAGAGCACTTTGTCTGCCTTCACCGCCGCCGGCCCAGAGTCCGCTGATGTCAGAGCCGAGCCGCACTGGGATTGGCACCAGCGTCGAGTGTCACCCGGCAACGAGGGGCTCGTCCAAGAGGAGCCACACTGAGCTCCGTGAATGTGAGGTATTCCCTAGCAACCAGGGCTTCACCAAGCTCATCGACGAGAGCAGAGCTGCGCCCAAGGCCGTGGAGCGCCAAAGAGCAGAAAGCTGCCTTGCGGAGACAACAACGCGGACTGCACAACCCTGTCATACTCATAGGTAACGGCTCCGATCAGTGACCGGAGCTTGCGCCCAAGACTGCTGTTGCTGAGCATGCTGCAGGCGGGCCATGTCTCGCTTGCTTAAAAGCTGTATCGGCTGGCTCGCACTTGCGTAGTGAAGAGAGGTGATTTGTAGGAGTTCAAGAGAACTAAGGGGTGGCATTGTTTAAACCCTGCAACTACACGATAGAGGTGATCGGTAGGAGTTCAAGAGAACTGAGGGGTGGCATTGTTTAAACCCTGCAACTACACAATACAGGTGATCGGTAGGAGTTCAAGAGAACTGAGGGGTGGTAATAGATCACGCTTTCACGCACAGTACAGAAGATTACCGCATTTGATTTTTAAGGTGAACTTTTAACAAAGAACATTTCAAAGCACATTCCAAAGAACATCTCCAAGGAAAGATGAATTTTGTATGTGGGATTTATGTCATTTTGATCTTGCCTAATCAGATAAAGATATTTATATTTTTATAAATAACCTGTGTGGTGTCCATTTGTGGTGTTTCACTGTGTTACTGTGGGCGTTGGTACAAATACTTTACACATTGCCTTGGGGATAAGCCTGTCTGCTCGTTCCAAGCTACCAAGGGGGTGAGCAGGGGTTATCAACAGTGTGTTTCCCCCTTACCCTGACTAGAAGCAAGGGTCCCTATTTGGTCAAAGGTACCAACCTCTTCCAACTAGAGACCCCCATTTCTAACAATACCCATTTAGTGAAAATACGACTGAAATAAATGTGCTCATGATCAACGCCACTCTCGGATGGTACCCATCTACGTTCCACTATCTTGGCATTTTGATATATCGGACCCCCACTGATGTTTTGGAAGGAAACTTAATTAGGGCCATATCTGCTGTTAGAGCCCAAACACAATTCTGGAAGTCGCTTCCATGAAGCGTCATGGGCAGAATAACACTAACAAAGATGATATTATTATATCATCTTTGTATTATTTATAGAACCTCCCGGTCTATGTCCCGGCTAAAATATTTTGTGACCTTGAACAATTGTTCCGAGACCTAATTTGGAACAAAGGTAGACCCCGTATTGCATTATGGAAATTGTATGCACCTACCTGCAGAGGAGGACTGGCGGTTCCCAATATGGAGTTGTGCTATTTGGCGGCGCCGTTGCAATGGGTGACGAGATGGCTAGGGGCATGGGATTAGAAGACACAGCTACCATGCAGCTGCTGTGGTCTCAATCTCAGGTATACCACCTATTTCACTCTATTTCCCAGCCGCCACGTCCATCCCAGATACATCTAGCACTGGCACATAGATGCTATAAGATAAGACTACACCTTACCAGAAGTACGATCCTTTATGCCCCGTTACTACCATTTGTGGGGACACCTAGAGGAAGGGCAGGTACCCCTGATGGAGCACTCACACGCTGGCATGTAGTTGAATTAGATACACTAGGTGACCTTCATGCAGACGGCACCTTGATGCCTTTTGAGACATTACCTGCAGAATACGACTTACCTGCAGGACAATTCCTTTTACACAATTCAATTATGGGTTCCCTAACGGCGGCATTGGGGAGACATTACTACTGAACCGGAGACACATCTTCTGTTGCAATACCTGCATGTCATGGGTAAAGCGTCACATATTGTACATTGGTTAGTGGAGGCATTACTTATTCACACAACGAAACCCATGTTGGCCCTCCGAGAATGGTGGGAAACAGATAGAGGACAACCATGGATGGATAAAGAATGAGACCCAATACTTGCTAGCTCCACAAATATACTGAGAAGCTCAAACGTATACAAACATATATAACACATCGGGCACACCTTTCACCTGACAAAATAAACAGATATTTTCATACCACCACTTCGACATGTCCACGTTGCTTACAGATAGATGTGGACCTCCTGCATATGCTATGGTCTTGCACCTCCCTTGATCCCTATTGGCAAACAGTCAACACAACACTCGCGACATGCACCAACGAGTCGTTAACATACACATGGGAAGTCTGTGTTTTGGGCCTTTATCCCAGATCTAAGAAAAACAAGGTCACCTCTAGATTTATTGATTTAGGAATAATCGTAGCAAAGCGACTAATAACCAAGCGATGGAAACATACTGACCCGCCCCCTGTTGCTGCCTGCTGGAAAAAGTAACTTTCAGTGTGGGCACAAGCAGAAAGCACAACACTGCATAGGAAGGAAATAGCCGGGTTACATAAATACCCTATAGCGCAATACTGGGACACTTTCCTCACAGAATTCATACATGGGAACAGGGAAGATAACGACGCTTCTTCACAGGAAAATGATGCGAGGGATGAAGACACAAGTGCATAGGTATATCACCCTGCGAACTCAGGGTAAGTTCATACTAGAATATGGCCCGTTGGCTAGTTGCCAGGGTTGGGTTCTGGGTGGGGGAGGGGGTTGTTTGGGGTTGGGAAGGTCCCGTCCGATGTTGTATGCCCGCTTTGTTTTGGCTTGTCCTGCGCTGTGGCCCCGCGCGCCCCACCCGCTGATTCCCTGCCCATTGCATGGCGCTCCCGACCCCCGCGAGGAATGCCGGGCCTAAAGGTAGTGACCCTTAATGTTCAGGGTCTGAACAACCCGGTGAAGCGCAGAGCGATCCTGTCGTTGCTGGAGGGGACGCAGGCGGACATTTGCCTTTTGCAGGAGACACACTTATTGCCCCGAGATTGCCATAGGATGCGCTCTGCTAAGTTCCCTACCCAGTTCTTTTCCTCGGCAGCGAACAAGACGGCGGGGGTAGCCATTCTCCTAGCGAGCTCCTTTCGGGGGGAGGTGTTGCATAAGTGTGCTGAACAGAAGGGGAGGCTCCTTGCGTATCGCATGCGCCTGGGAGGCATAGCATTTACGGTCGGTTCCGTTTATAGCCCAAACGATCACCAAGAGCGCTTCCTAGATTCCGCGCTGGTGGATGTCACTGCTTCCCCCGACCGCCACATTATCTTGGGGGGAGACCTCAACATTGTCTTTGACTCTGCGATGGACAGATCGGCGCAGCGCTTCCCGCAGACGGGGGAACTGTCCCAGGCTGGGAGGGCCCGGATTGCGGAAATGGATCTGCACGACCTCTGGCGCTCCATGCACCCCACGGATAGGGACTACTCTTACTTCTCGCACGCACACCGCACCTACTCACGGCTGGACTACCTCCTGGTGAGTGGACCGATGCGTGCCGCTGCCACGGCGGCGGACATCGGGGTCCTGACCCTGTCTGACCACTCCCCAGTCACCGGCGTTTTCCAGTGGCCGGCGGCCTCCCCCTCTCGGGGGGTGTGGCGCCTCCGGGATACACTTCTACACAAGAAGTCGGTGGTGCAACGCATCGGGGAGGTCATACAGGACTATCTCACCCACAATAGCAACACTGACACCTCGCGGGCGACACAGTGGGCGGCATTGAAGGCCGTCCTCCGGGGGGAATTCATCTCTATCTCCGCAGCTGAGAATAGGGAGCGGCAACTGAAGAGGGATGAGCTGACAGCTCAAGTCCGGGAGCTTGAGCAGGTCCACCGCCGTACAGGGGCGCCGAGGGTGTGGAGGCAGTTGAAGGCAGCGAGGAAGCTCCTGTCGGCTCTGGATCTTGACAGGGCGGAGTATGCCGCCCTACGCTTGAAACATGCCTACTACACTGGGGGGGACAGATGTGGCAAGCTCCTAGCACACCGGCTCCGGGTCGCGCAACAGCGCAGCGTTGTGAAAGAATTGGTGGGCGCGGACGGGGGGGTTGTCTCCGGGGACGCGGAGGTAGCGGAGTCTTTCCGCGGCTTCTACGAGGCGCTGTATGCTGAGGAGCCCTCCTCGCCACGGGATGCCGACGGCTATTTGGAGTCGGTGACCCTCCCGGTACTGGATCCGGCTCAGGCTGACCACCTGGAGCGGGACATCCATGTTGAGGAAGTGATTTCAGCTATCGCGCGGCTGAAACATGGCAAGGCCCCGGGCCCGGACGGGTACACGTCGCTATTTTACAAGACTTTTTGCACGGCCGTGGCCCCTGTCCTTACTCGGCTATTTAACTCCTTCTCCGAACCCGGAGCCATCCCTCCGGATCTCCTGAGGGCGACGGTCGCGGTAATCCCGAAACCTGGGAAGGACCGGGCCCTCTGCGGCTCGTACCGACCCATCTCGCTTTTGAATGTCGACCTCAAGCTGTACACGGGGATTCTCGCGTCCAGGCTGAGTCCACACCTCCCCGACCTGGTGGAGGCGGACCAGGCTGGTTTCGTGCCCGGCAGACAGACGGTTGACAACACCAAGAGGGTGACGCATGTTCTGGAGAAGGCCTCAAGGATCTCGGGGGAGCGGATGTTGCTGTCCGTTGATGCGGAGAAGGCCTTCGACAGAGTTCACTGGCCGTATCTTGAGCTGGTCCTCAAGAAACTGGGAATCGGCGATAAGTTCCGCACCATGGTCTTTAACTGCTATAAGCATCCTTCAGCGTCGGTGCGGGTCAACGGGTGTAGCTCCGGTGGCTTTGCCATCGAGCGCGGCACGCGGCAGGGCTGCCCTCTTTCGCCGCTCTTGTTTGCCCTCTACATGGAGCCGTTTGCTCAGAGGATTCGTAATAATCCGGATGCTGTCGGGGTCCGGATGGGCCAGTACGTCCACACCGTCAGTCTCTACGCGGATGATGTCCTGCTGACTTTGGACGACCCTAGGAGGTCGCTGCCTGCTTGCCTCCGAGAGCTGGACGCCTTTGCGGGGGTGGCCGGCTTCAAAATGAATATGAGCAATTCGATGGCATTAGACGTGTCCCTGGCTGCCGAAACCAGGAGGGATCTTCAGCGGCTCTTCCCCATGCAGTGGTCCTCGTCCACGGTGCCGTATCTGGGGATTCTGCTGGCGCCTACATTATCGGGGATGGTTACGGCCAATTATGCCTCCCTCAGCAGGAAGATCAAGGACGAGCTTGGCCGCTGGAACAAAGGCCTGCTGTCCTGGCTGGGGCGAATCGCGGCGGTCAAGATGACGGTGTTGCCCCAGATACTATATCTTTTCCGGGCCCTTCCGCTCCAACCCCCGGCGGGCTGGATACGACAAATGCAGGCTGACATCTCCCGCTTTGTCTGGCAGGGCCGCAGGCCACGCATGAAGAGGGTCCTCTCCACGCTTGCTCCGGAAGCGGGGGGTCTCGGCATTCCGGACCTCCGTAAGTACTTTCAGGCGGCACAGCTCCGCTATCTGGTGGAGTGGAGCAGGTGGGAGTCCGACAAACATTGGCTCTTCCAAGACCAGGCAGTGGCGGGCCGCACCTTACAAGAGGTTCCATTCCTGCGCCGCGCGCATCGCCCCCCTAATCTTTACGCTTCCTTTGTTACGCGGGTCCCCCTGCGGGTGTGGGACGCGGTCTGTGAGGCCCGGGGCCTTACCACCTTCCCTTCGCCGCTCACGCCCATTGCGGGCAACCCGGACTTCTCCCCAGGGATGGAGCCGGGGGTTTTCTCCCACTGGGTGCGGGCGGGCTGCAGGGCACTCTTCCAGATCTATGGCCCGGAAGGAGTGGTTCCTTTTCAGCAACTCCGCCAGGAGTTCGGCCTGACGGAGCTGGACAGATTGCGCTACATGCAAGTTCGGCATTGGGCCCTCCAGCCCCAGGTGCGTGCCACCGCCGCCCGTCCAATTACACCGTATGAGAGGTGGTTGGCTACTCGGACCTCCGACGCTAAACTGATCACCGATCTGTACAAATACCTACAACCCCCGCCGTTTCACTATTACAACCCGGGGAGGGAGCGTTGGCACAGGGAATTGGGTAGGACACTCAGCCACAAGGAATGGGACAAAATTGCGTATCGGGCGCGGCACTCTGCATATCACACGGGCCTTACGGAGACCTTTACTAAGGTATCCACATACTGGTACTACACCCCGGAGAGACTGTATGAAATGCATAAACACACTGACAGGGGGTGCTGGCGGAGCTGCGGGCAGGAAGGTACCCTTACACACATTCTTTGGGATTGCCCAGTGCTGACCGCCTACTGGAAGGAAGTCTTGGACGAGGTGGATAAGCACTTTGGGATAGAGCTACCGCGACTCCCGGCGTATGTCCTGTTGGGCCTCCCCAATGACCTAATGTACCCACTGAAGTCCCGTAGGGGTAGGCAGATCGCAATCGCGCTGGGGTCTGCGGTTCAGAACATTCTAATCCACTGGCGCACAACCACCGTCCCCTCCATCACCGGTTGGTTGCATAGGCTCTGGCATGTGCTGGGGATGGAGAAGCTGTCGCTTACGGTTGCGGGGGAGATAGACCAATTTGAAGAGCTGTGGCAACCCTTTCTAGCGCTGCTGTCCACTGAATTCCGGGAGCTCACCTGCCCGAGGTATCTTAGGCTGCTCAGGCTGACGCCGCCGGTGACCCCGGCGGACTAGCTTACATGTGAAACGGGGACCCCCCGGGAGGGGGGGGGGTGCGGGGCTTCCTGGTTAGGATTACTCTGATGCGGTACCATAGGACGGGGGGGGGGGGGGGAGTGTTGTTGTTTAGTTACTGGGAGGATGGGGGATGGGAGGGGGGGGATTGTGTTCTATTGAGGTGTTGATGGGGGGGTTTTTATTGTTTAGATTTGGGGTGTCGGATACGCGTGCGGGGATTCCACAGCTTGTATTTCTAGCCTTCATTTACTGTGTTTTTCCCCCTGACCCACCGCGCTACCTATCGCCAACCCTCTGGAGTTGCACCCTTTTTCTTTGATTGTATTCCATGTATCCTGCCCTCCTATCCCCCTCCCCCATGGTTTGTTTTGTCTCAATAAAAACGTTTTAAACAAAAAAAAAAAAAAGAATATGGCCCGTATCTACGGAATGAGAGGAACGCCAAGAGAAACGTCACAATATCTGCCAAGTTGAGCCTCTTGTGGCGCGAGTAAGATGGTACACTTCACCAGGGAAGGATTGGGACTGACACACCTTATTTTGCAAATGCACAGACCCCGAGGTGGTGAGTTGTTGATGGCACTTTTAGTTAGTTTGTGTGTTTACGAAAATATATCTTGTTTTGCATTTTCCTTTGGCCCCAGAGACATATTCAGATGCAGCCATTTCCAATGAAATTAAAAAGCTACATTGGCTCCCGGTTAAAAAGCGGGTGCTCTTCAAATCTCTAAGCACCGTTTTAAAAGCACTTCATGGTGCTGGTCCAGAATATCTGCAGAAACCATTTAACTCCCACGGGTTTCCCTTACAGGGCACAAGGATAAAGAACAAATATCGCATCTGGAGACATATACATTATGAGCAACTGAAAGACGCAGAAGTACCATTATTCGGACACTGATATGCGACATGGAGTACAGTTGACATTGCGCATAATTGTTGATACTGGTATGTAGAACAAATATCAGACTCAATAAGAATTGAAAATGTAATAACACCGTAAATCCTTAATATGTACTACACACTGTAATGTCCATTAATATATGTATATATGCAGTTCACGATGACTCTGAAAAGCTTGAAAAACGTAATAAAGATATTAAAAAATAATAATAATCAAAGGAAGGGCAGAGATAGGACGATAATTTGCCTGTTCCTTTGGATCAACAAGTGTTTTTTTAGGATGGGTGTAACATGGGCGGCTTTCCATTCCAGTGGAATGGCAGCTAAGGATAAGTTGCATAGAGATGTAACTGAGGGAGCACGAAGGGTGCGTGGGGGACACAGGTCAGGCGGAGAGGCAGATTTAGTTTTTGCTAGTAAATCCAGCAGTTGAGTTTGTGCAATAGGCTCAAACCTCTTCAGCTCTGCAAGAGTGTTGTTACAAGTAGAGTTAGCAGGACAAATATAGGTTACTGAAGTAGAACTATTGTGGAAACTACGATAGATAATCTCTATTTTCGTTTCAAAATGGGTAGCTAAGGTGTCACAGGGTGTCTGAGAGGCAACAATGGTTGAGTAGTTTAGTGTAATTGTTGTAAACATTTATCATCTGTATTGTACTTACCGTTCTTCCTGTTATGTATTAGCCCTTCCTTTGTGTCCTTTCCCCATTCTTCCTTTGGAACACTTGTGGTGTTCTAAGTGCTCGCGTGTAATCTAAGCTGGATTCTAGATGAGGCAGTTGGTGTCCGGTCAGCTGGTGTGGTGTACGCTTTGTCAGTGCTCCAGAAATAAATATCCTGTTTACGGTGGAAAGGCTCCAGTGTTGTTTATACAACTATCTACTTCAGTAATCCTTTAGGACCTTGAATAGCTCTTTGTCGGAGTTCCCTCCTTGGTCGATTCTGCTGGTTGTATATAGTCCACGTGCTGTTCTAATTCTACTGTGATAGGCTACCACTGCCATTTGTATTAATGTTTGTCGAGGTTGTCTTTAGAGGACATCCTTTTAGGCTCCAATCTTTTACAATTTGATTTGTCGATTCTCAGTTTGGCTTTATATCATGGAGCAATAGGTTGGCAGGATGTAGTGACATGTGATCTATAGGTGGCAACTGTATCAAGTGCACAAGAAAAGGAGTCTTGAAAAGTAGACCAAGCTGAATTAATATCCAGTAGTGTATCCAGATCAGGGGCATTGAAAGTAGATTGAAAACTTTCTCAAGTGACCTTCTTCCATGGTTATGCTGTTATGTTATGTTATGTCTGTTTGTAAAACACATGATCACCCGCAAGGGTATCCTGGCTCTGAGCAGGTGTGTGCCTAGCCCTGCATATGATAGGTTGGTTACTTGCTAAGACATGTTTTCATCTGAATTCAAAAAGACAGGAGGAGCCTCTGATGTGGAGTGCATGGCCGTTCCATACTTAAAGAGCAATGTAAGCGAATGCCTGTCTTAGAAGGTTTCCCTCTCTTTATAACTTCTGACTGCATGGTTAGGCTAGTGGGAGTAATTCAAAAGCCAGCAAACAGTTTACAATATGATCCGTCTGTAAACGAACTTTTCAGTACTTTCAGGGTGTTGTGAGTTAGCAGTATCACTAGTGCCCTAAGATTTGAAGACATTTGTAACCACGTTCTAGGAGCTGCTACTGCTTCTAGACCTGTATTTGCAAAACATAACTGTGCTGATTCATGTACTCTTTATAGTGTTGACATAACTATCAATTAGGAGCCAACATAATTACTTAGAATTATTACCTGCATTTAAAATCAGAGGTCAATGGCAAGCTGAAAACTACAAGATTGTATCTGTAATTCTTTATCATTTGTCTAATTGTTCTCTATCAAACTGCTGAGGAGACCTCTCTTTTCAACTCTCGCAAGATTGAGAGAATGATCTAATGGGATATCCCATATGTCAGTGGAAGCCATCGCAGGGTTCTACAGTGATGGCTCAGTAACCCTGCTGGTATGGTTGGGAGCATTGATTTAGTGCAGGATGATTCTACTGCTCTTGTAGGTTGCCTAAATAGTGGAAACTAAATAAAACACTGATGTTACAGGGGGAGGATTAGAGAAATGCTATTTATTGTTTTAGACTAACAACTCTAGCACTGATTTAATGAAGAAAAAGGTATTTCCAATGGACACTCCTTCCCACATGTGAACCTCTGTGAACCATTTCTAGTCTTCAGGGCTTGGTCCAGAAGATTGTCAGCAACTCATTATTGTGAATAAATAGAGTGAATTATATGGTGTGGTAGTGAGACCTTACCATCTAACACTCTACCAACCCCTTAAGAAACAGCAAGGTTTCGTAGGTCAAACTTTAACTCAACCCTGGGTAGCTGTGGCTTCGAGCAGACAGGCTTCAACAACAAAACAAGTGTAAAGCAATTAAACAGTACAAAAACAAATGAAGAAGAAAGAAACTGGACATTCAAGAAATCTGACACCAATTTATAAAACTACATTATACGTTTATGAATTTATGGACACCAAAACAAACAAAATCCACCTGAGGGCCCCAGAGATATAGATTTTACAAAGAAAAATGAATCAATACTTTTCACTCAACCACAAACATGCATGTGCAACTTGAATGAATGAATGAATGAAAACAGATTTATAAAGCGCAAATCAGCCCAATGGGCATCAAGGCGCCTAACCAAAAGCTAGATAAGTACAATAAGCTTGCTTACTGGTAGGCCTTGATAAAACACCATGTTTTAAGCGCTTTTTTAAACTGGGCTAGTGACGGTTGGGCCTTAATTTCTGCGGGAAGAGTATTCCATAAACGGGGAGCCAAGTTGGAGAAAGCTCTACCACCCCATCTGACTTTCTTTACCCGAGGAACTACCAAAAGATTCTTCTGAGAGGAACGCAAGCTCCTACTCGGAGTATAGAGGGTTAGCAAAGAACCTAGTGCATTAGAGGATCCGGAGAATAGGGCTCCAAACACTAAACACAAGAGTTTAAAAGAAATCCTCTGCTGGATAGGAAGCCAGTGCAAACTTTTTCTGGCTAACGTAGCCGAGGACCGAAAGGGTACAGCGATAACAAATCTTGCTGCGGCATTCTGTACCACCTGGAGGCGAGAAATGAGACCCTTGTTGATCTCAGCATACAAACCATTACAGTAGTCCAATCTTGAACCCACTAGAGCAACTACCGTCTGCTTACGAGCCTGAGGGGAGAGATAATGAACAATTCTCCTCAGAGTCTTGATAACTCCCCAACAAGTTGCCACCGTTCTATTAACCTGTAGAGATATATTCAGTGAGGTGTCAAATATAACGCCGAGATTCCTAGCCGAACAAGATGGCATAGGGCAAGTTCCCAAAGATGGGGGCCACCATTCATTTGACCAGATATCCTGATTATTGCCAAAAATCAGAACCTCTGTTTTTTCGCCATTCAACTTCAGGGAATTTTGAATCATCCATTCTGTGACTGCTTGCATGCAGTTCCTGAAGTTGAGAGCGGAGGTGCAGGCCGAATGAGTTAAGGACACCATAATTTGGGTATCATCGGCGTATGACACCACCTCCATCCCCTGAGATTTCACAAGCCTAGCAAGTGGGGCCACATACATGTTAAACAGGGTCGGACTCAAGGCCGACCCCTGTGGGACCCCACATTGCAGGGATTTAGCAGGGGAGAGGAACTCTCCAAGCTTGACCCTCTGCTCTCTTAGCTCTAAAAAAGAGGACAGAAGGCTCAGGGCCGGGCCCGCTACTCCTAACTCCCTCAAACGAGATGTTAAAGTTGAGGGAGACAGGGTATCAAAAGCTGCCGTAAGATCCAGTAGGACCAGAAGTGTGGTCTGACCTTGATCCACCTTCAGTCGGATGTTATTCACCACCATAGTCAGTGCCGACTCAGTGCTATGGAATTTTCTGAAACCATGTTGGTAATTGTCCAGATAGCCAGAGGAGTCCAAAAAGGCCGACAGATGCAAGTTCAGGTGGGATTCGAGCATTTTAGCTGGAGCAGGCAGCAAAGATATCGGACGGAAGTTTTTCAGTATTTCTGGGTCCAGGGTGGGTTTCTTAAGCAAGGGCCTCACTGTCGCCTTTTTCCAGATAACTGGAAAGGTCCCCTGTGCCATGGCATCGTTCATAACCTCCAACAAAGGAGGTAGTAACGTGTCCTGACATGATTTCGACACTTTCAGGGGACAAGGGTCCAGAGGAGAGGCTGATTTTGTTTTTTCCAACAAAAGCACAAGCTCCTCAAGGGACAGCGGAGGAAAATGAGTAAGGGTCTTAGACAGATCTCTATTCCACGACCCCATTTTTTCCAAGGCCGAGGAAGGATGGATTCCCAGAGTGCTCCTCTGTGATTCCAGGGCATGGTAGATGTCCTCGATTTTATTGTGGAAGAACTCCGAGATTTTATTACAAAGCTCTTGTGACCCTACCACCGGATCAGGTACTTGAAGGGAGCAGAGGGAATCCACGATCTTAAAAAGTTCCTTAGATGACGAAAGGGATGAAGTAAGATTAGAGAAAAACTCCTGCTTTTCCTTTATCACCCTGGCCTTATAATCTCGCAGTAGATGTTTATATGCCTCTCTTTCCCTGGGGTTCCAGAATTTCCGCCATTTCCTTTCCTGTCTCCTAACGCCCTGCCTCAAAAGCCTCAGTGGCTCAGAGAACCACGGGGCAGAAGGTTTACGTCTTGCTGCATACCGAAGGGAGGTGGGGGCTAACACATCAACCGCTCTAGAGATGGAATTAGCGAGCTCTTGTGCAGCCTCACCAGCTTCCTTGGTAGAGGAGTGTGAGATAGCCGCTATGAAAGGAATAAGGGATTCGTTAGTAATATTCTTGTAGCACCTTTTAGGAACTCTATTGGTAAAGCTCAGTTTAGACGCCCCTACGAGGGGAACTGCTAGTTCCAAGGGCACAGCCAGATGGTCGGACCAAATCAGCCGTAAGGGGAGACCGACTGATAGCCTCGGGTCGTTGGAGAACACCCCATCTAAAATATGTCCCGCTCGATGAGTAGGACTGCTTACCAATTGACTAAAGCCACACGCGTCCAGCGAGTCAACCAGGGAAAGTGTATCATTGGAACCCAAATCATCCAAGTGAAAATTTAGATCTCCAAGAATGGTCAAATGAGACTTACCAAAGAAAGGTTCCAAAATTCTAAGCAGCTCACAACTAAAATTAGATCTCAGTCCAGGTGGTCTGTAAATAAGAACACCTGTGAAAGATACAGACGGGGAGCAAGCAATACAGAAGTACAGGGCCTCAAAAGAGTCTGAAGACTCAGACAGGGCTTTAATACTGCAGGTAAGGGAAGTTTCATAGAGAATAGCCAGCCCACCTCCCCTACATCTTGTTCTGTCGAGTCTCTGCAAAGCATAGCCATCAGGGATAGCCAATCGTAAATCGTGTCCAGCAGAGTCCGACGCCCAGGTTTCAGTAACAAACACCCAAGAATTTCACCCTTAGAACCTTTTTCAAGAAAACTTTGATCAAAGTGGAATGTGTTTACTTTGAGTTATTATGGGTGAGCAGCAAGGTCCTAATAAGCAGTTACGTCAACAAGAAAATCAGTCTTCAGACCAGTTCCAGCGTCCATGGTCGCTTGCCATTGGCTTCTATGGAGTTGTTCTGATGCAAGGGATACAGGATGCTGACGATGCAGTTCATTTGATGGGGGTCTTCCAGTGGTCACTACTCGTTTCTCAGTCCTGGTGGAGCAACTTTGGCTGCAAGGTTCAACGTTCCCTGAACTCCTCTTGGGTTCAACAAAAGTCTAGTTGCCACTGGACTACTGGTCACCAGGCACAAAGAACTCAGCAGATTCCTTCTTTTAGCTATAACTCTTCTTCTAGGCAAAGCTGCACTCCACTGACTCTCCTTTGCCCAGCAGACTTGAGTGCAACTTTTGAGCATCCAGTTTCGGTCTTCCGGGCTGCATGGTGATGTGGAGCGGTGACCTGGACAACCAACTCACCCCAGGAGGCTTCTTCAGGTTTTGTGACCATATTCTGCAAACAAGAATTCAGCCATATGACCCTTTGAGTCTGCTTCTAGCCGGGCTCAGGGGATGATTTTCCCATGAGCAGAACACAGCAGACACAGTGCTTTCCTATGCTAGCCTAAGGAGCAACAGGTCTAACTTTGGTGCAGCCTACGGTTTGCCGGTTCCAGAATAGGGCAGGTCTCCTTCATTTGTCTTCTCTAGTCAAACAAGATTTAAATGCTGGGTGCCCCTTTTATGCTCAGAAAGTAACCTTGTGGGAGTTTGTGGGAGTTTGTGGTCTCTAGCCAATGAGCTACTAAGTTCCCTTCCGCCTGATGGCAACTTCTTGTGAAATGTGCCAATTAACTATCCGTGAGTGCCCTATTCTGCCCATTCCTAAAATTTCGGGACCTCTCTCTTGGTGTGTGGAGCTCAGTACCCTTCCCTAGACGTGTGGCTACATTTGGGCTACACGCCCTTGGAATAAACGGTTTGGCCAGTGTTTCCCCTTCTCTGTCCCAGACGCCAACCTGTCTACCCAAACAAAAGAGCAGCCCCTCTCTAGAGTGTTCACCATTTGCCCTTCAAAGGTGGCTTCCCCATTAAAGTGCGCCTTTTAGACCAAAACCCACAATGGTTTTCTTCCAGGAGGAGGTAACACAGCAGCAGGCCTCTATTTTACCTGTCCTGAGAGACATTGACACATCTCTCTAGGCGGACAGAAGGCTGTCTCAGTACATGGCCTGAGCAAATTCCAACTGGGAAACTGCGTAACAGAATGGCAATTTTCTAAAAGTCTGGCTTAATGTAACAGGTTGTTTGATCCCTTTAGTACCAACTTTGGAAGTCCCATTCAGAAGTTAGTACAGTTGAGGAGCCAGCAAGTAACTCTGTACTTGCCAATGGGACTTTCAGTCGCTCTCCAAGTGAAAACAACCATGGCATGTTTTCACTGCCAGAACAATTTAAAAATAATTTTCCATTATTTAATATGTTGCACCCTGCCTTAGGGCTCAATGCCCCTTCTGTATTTGTCAAAGACATTAAAAGGGAATTTTGACTTTGCCATTAATTAAAATGGCAATATCGAGTTAGCAGTTTTAAACTGCTGTTCCATTCTGCAGTGACAGGCTGGGACCCATGTTTTACCTTGTCTAACTCAGGGTGGCAGAGCAAGGGCTGCAGTCCCTGAGGGGACACTCTAACGTGCCGGCTAGGGGTCCCCCTGGTATCATAGACTAGGGACTGAGAGGTAAGTTAGTTTATGCTAATTGGGTATAGGCCAATCAAAGATACACATTATTGGTCAGGGCAGTGTCACTGATGTCTAATTAGCAGGGTTTATAGCACCTTCAGAGGAAATAACAGCAGCACCAGTCCAAAACTTTGGAGTTACCATACAAACAGAGGCCTTTCCTTACATTTGTCGACTGCATTAAGTGGTAGATCTGGTGCATCATCTGTTGATCCACATCTTGTCATCTTTTGGAATGATGAATCTGGTTCATCAAAGTAGCTACTCACACAGTTGTTTGCCATTTCTTTGGCCTTATATTCCATATTACCAGTTCATGTCCCTGCATAAGAAATCGACTTCGAGATTAATATCCAATGGACTTATTTTGATCTTGACAGTAACAGAACCTTCACCAAAAATTGTTGAATGTTCCATTCAAATATAGGTAGGGGGACTTCTCTGTTGTCGATAGTAGCCTCACCGCTGAAAAAAAAACAATAGTAGGTCAGTCATCAGCATTCCGCAGCCAGCATTTATTTTGAATTACATAGGCAAATATACATTGTTTTGCAAGATAATGTAAAGCCACTTTTCCCACATTTATTCCCTGTTTAATCATGGCAAAGAATAGCATGCTTAGCATGGTGGCTCTAAACAAGAAAAATCAAGCAAGGTCATTTTTTAACAATCCATCATCTTGTGGATTGCAGAGTGTTATTGTTTGCAAAAATGGGGATTCTTGAGGGCTTACGGTCTTATTCGTCCCTATTGAAGGGAGCTAATTTTCCGCTACTGAGAAAAGTTCCTCTCTTGTCAAGTGATGACTTGTTATTCCATCTAAACATTCACTAGATGTTACTACTGCCTATTTGTAGAAGGGAGAAATGACAAGTGCTTAGTTTGTAAAAGGACACATGCCAGTGCCTAAAATTTTGTTCAGAAGCACACTGCAAGCACTGTCGAAGGTCTGGGTGCCCGAAGACCAAGGCTGTGTAGTCTTCATGCTACCTCATACCTCTTTAATCCTCCAGCAGATTTATTTTGTTCTGCATTCTCTCCATCATTTGTTCTTTTTGATTTTGTCAAGCTAGGTGGAAAGGGTATGCCCAGACATGGGTCCCGTACTGACTGTACCACTGGATCCAAGCTACCCTGGCTGATAAGAGGAGATACCCTGAAACCTGTCCCAGGATGCTTGTTTCTGTTCGAGGCAAGACCTTTCCTGGCAGTTCGAGCTAGACTTTTCCCATGGGGGGCAGGGTCAAGACTGATTTGCACATGGCTGGGTCCACACTGGGGTGGAGTGGTGAGCAAAAAACCTATGGATTAAACCCAGATCTGTGACTGGAGGTGAATGTTTGATTTGTTCATCATTCCTTCTATCATTTGTTCTTTTTACTTTTATAGCCCCAAGTGGGAAGGGTATGCCCAGACGTTGGTCCTGTGCTCACTGTGCCACTGGATTCAAGATAGCCTGGCTGGTGAGGGGTGACCCCCGAAACCGGTCCCAGGATGCTTGTTTCCAGTCCAGGGAGGACCTGCCCTGGCAGTTTGAGCTGGACTGTTTCCATGGGGAGCAGGGTCAAGACTGATTTGCATATGGCTGGCCCAAACTGGGGTCGCGTGGTGAGCAAAAAAATGAGGGATTAAACCCAGATCTGTGACTGGGTTGAATGTTTGATTTGTTCAGCATTCTGTCCATCATTTGTTCTTTTTGCTTTTGTCACCCTAAATGGGAAGGGTATGCCCAGACGTGGGTCCCGTGCTCACTGTCACTGGATTCAAACTAGCCTGACTGATGTGGGGTGATACCTCAAAACCAGTCCCAGGATGCTTGTTTCCGGTCCACGGAGGACCTGGCCTTGCAGTTCAGGCTGGACTGTTACCATGGGGAGTAGGGTCAAGACTGATTTGCATATGGCTGGGTCCAAACTGAGATGGCATGGTGAACAAAAAAATGATGGATTAAATCCAGATCTGTGACTGAATATTTGATTTGTTCAGCATTCCGTCCATCATTTGATCTTTTTGCTTCAGCAGCCTGTATTTATTTGTATTTACTTAGGAAAAGCAATAATATTTTGCTAAATGGTGTAAAGCCCACATTTCTTCCCTGTTTATTCTTGACAAAGAATAGCATGCTTATCTGGGTGGTCCTGAACATGAAAAATCAATCAAGGTCATATTTTTGCAATGCATCATGTTGTGCATTGAGGAGTGATATTGTTTACAAAAATGGGGATTCTTGAGGGCTTACGGTCTTATTCGTCTCCATGAAAGGGAGCTAATCAGTGCTTAATTTGAGCTGGTAGTTTCCGGTATTCTGCACCGGCACTTAATTGTCAACACTGGGGCTTGTAGGACTCTGCCACATGGTGACACTGTCTGTCTAATTTAAAGATGGCACAACAACAGTTGTTTATTAAATCAATATACATTAAAAATTACTATTGGCTAAATTGTCACACTTGTAAGAGTGTGATGGTTAGTAGTTCTGTTGGCACTGCCATTGGCTGCACTGGAAGGGGCAATGTGTGGTGTAAGCCTCAGTGGCCTCCTGACGAGAGCTCTGCCACTTATCTTTTTTACAAATTAAGCACTGGAGCTAATGTTTCACTCCTGAGAAGAGTTCCTCTCCTGTCAAGTGATGACTTGTTATTCCATCTAGATATTCACTGGATGTTAATGCCTTTTGGCAGAAGTGATCAATGACAAGTGCTTAATTTGTAAAAGGACAAGTGCCAGTGTCTAGAATTTTGTTCAGAAGTCCACTGCAAGCACTGTTGAAGGTTGGGGTGCCGAATACCAAGGCTGTGTAGTCTTGATGCTACCTTATACCTCTTTAATCCAACAGCAGACAATCTCTGCCTCTTTTTCTCACTCTTACAGGTTCTTTTTCACCCCTGCTTTATCACATTGGTACTGTTATCCGACTTTCTCTTATCTTTCTTTCTCTTTTGTATTTTTCTTTTTCTTCCTTTGAATCAATGTCTGTTGAGGAAAAATAAGTGCCGGTCCACAAGAATGAGTGGCAGAGAGCTCCACCTGGAGCCATAGGGTCAAATTAAGCACTGGAAGTGACTTACAATTGAATATTAGAGTCTTGCAGGCTGTATAATTAATTTTATTAGCCTGGCCTCCACAGCTTTAAGTGCGCCTGGACCCTCTGAGTCTCAGACCCGGTAGTAATCAACAACAGACATTGAAAATGGTATTGATATCGCGTGGACCTGCATCTTTCCTTCCAAAAATGACTGCACATGGATCCATGGTGTTAAGTCCCGTGATGTATGTATGTATGTATGTATTTCATATTTGTAAAGCGCACTGTAACCCTACGGGCATCCTGGCGCTCCAGTAAAACACTCTACCACTATGATTCCTAGCTAGTGATCAACAAATGTTTAACATATTTGGTAATAAGTTGTTCATTGTAGTTGAATGAATCCAACAAGTGAATAACCATGTATTTTTCTTTTTATAGGCCATAGACAGATTTACAGATATCCATCATCATTGGATTATCGTATAAGGGTCCGTGCGAAGCTGATACTGTAGTAATTATAACTCTTTATTCTCTTTCCTGTTTTGTTTAGGTGATCAAGAAGAAATCCAGGGTTACAAGTACAGTGATTTTTTAAAATAAACTTCAATACACTAATACCATCTCTTATCATTTGACATGCTTTCAGTTCTTTTCAGTATACATGTGTATTTGACAGAGACTTTTAACCGCAAATTCCTTACCGTAGAATATTCCCTAAAGGTGTCAGACTGGATCTGGAAAATCTTGAACAGTACCCATGCACTCCAGTAGGTGGCATTGTACAGCTCTGCATTGGCGTCATGAGTAGGGGTGGGCGGAATTTGCGGAATTAACCTTCGCAAATTATCGCGAGAATGTTTAAAATTATCGCAAACAAGCAGAAATATCGCGAAGATGCGGAAGTTTTTTTCCGGCATGTTCGCGAGATTTTCTGCATGGTTGCGGGTCGCCAACTTACCCATGTGGTTGCTTGCGGGCGCGGCCATCTTGTTTTGAGTTGTTCTCGCGGTGCATGATCGCGAGAAGAAAGACGTGATCGCGTGACGCAGGACGTCACTGCGGGCGCGAACTGTCGCGAGACAGCGCAAATGGCTAATAACAATACAACATCTCATGGAGAACGCGACCGGATCAAGAAAACTTGTCGGCGAACGCAGGGATTCAGGTAAGGCGATCGCGCGCGCGCGAGAATGTATTATTTTACAGCGCGAGCAAGAAACAAATTATCGCCAAGCTGCGGAAACCGGAATTTTTGACATTTTCGCGCTCTCCGCGGAACGCAAAAATGTCAAATTATCGCAATTTCCGCGAACGGAACGAAATTTTTGCCCAGGCCTAGTCATGAGCCTCATAGGCGTCATCCTTGCTGGATGGGATGTGCGCAGTGACTATATAGGTGCCAATCCTGCACGCTGCCAGCAGTTCTTTTATTTCCGCAGTCACTTTAAGACCATTTTTTTCTACGTTAGTCAACTTTTTTTAACATTATGCTACCAATGTGTTAGGGATGTCCCCTAACAATCTGCTGGGTTAAGCCCTGTGGTGCCTGCCACAGAAAAATGTTTGTGACGGACCACACCTGGTTTGTTTGAGGTGCCTGGAGCCAGACAATTACCCTAGGGCTTGTTCGACTGCTGCACCATAAATCCCAGAGCAATTTGGAGTGGGTGATGAAGCTCCTGGAGGCAACATCAGTCGACTGCGCACAGCTCCAGGTCCCGATTGCATGGATGGTCTCGGGCCAGCTCTTGACGTTGCTTCCATTGGTTGTCATCACAGTCGAAATTGCTGTCAGGTAAGTCCCACAAACACAAGGTCAAAAATGCCAAAACGTTGTTTGACTTCACTGCGCTGGTCCAAGTCAGTGAGTGAGACACAGGAATGACACCACAAGTCTATGTCCCACTCACACACTCCACCCACGGAGCCTGATTCAGGTTCCACTCCGCGCCTCCCTGAGTTTCCCAGTGGCAGTGCGACTACCTCCCAACTCTGAGAATTCTGAGGCCATGCACCTCATTGTTGGGCAGCCAAACCCCTCTGGAGTGATTTCAGGACCCATAGGTCCAGGAGGAGCTCTCACTGTGTTTCCGCTAGTGGGTTCGCTGTCGGCACCAGTTGGGACCTATAGATCCATTCTTGGATGCACACTGACTCTGCTGGCAAAACCACAACCTTCACTTGGGTTTGGTCCTGTGGCACCATTCCCAGTGGCCCTAACACCATTGTCATTCTCGACTACTAAGCGGAGTTGGATCGGCGTCGCTCAACTTCGACACTGGTGACAACCAGAACCAAATCATCCGGGTCCGAGACAGTGCCTCCTTTCTTTGACAGGCCCTGTGGGTACTATGACGGATGGATCCTTGGATGCATATGGTTACCCTGAAGCCCTTGAAGAACCTTTGCCCAAAACTGGTATGAAGCTCTGGCTGATGCCAGAGGTTTGGACATCTGAAGATCTGGCCAGTCTGCTACCCACCCCTACGGGAAACACCCATTACAACGACTCTGTTTTCACGCGCTGCCATCGCAACGCGGCCTTCACATCGCAGGAGGCATGACACCGCATGCTTTTAGATCGCATGCTAGTAATGCGCATGCACATTTACATCGCGAGCATTTACATCGCAATAATGCACTTCCATTACCACAACAACAATTTGAGTCGGGTGAAAGTGCATGTAACAATGTTTAAGAGAGTAAGAAAAGCAATTGCATTTCTTTCTTTTTATAATTGTTGCCCAGTCCTGGCTGTAAAGTCGCTAATACCAATTTGAAGATGGGTACCAAATGTATATTCCGTCCACTGTGTGGCTTAATCATCTACTCGGATCTTCGTCACGACAAAGAAAAGGAGACATCCTGCGCAATAAAATGACAACACGTCAACCCTAGGGCTTTTTGAAAAAGGTATAGGTTACCCCTTTGTAAGTCTCTTATGTGCTTCTCAGCCTGATTGAATCTCAGACGCCATCAATTTGTCTGGAGCAAACAAACACGCTTAGACAGACGCTTCGAACTTCACAAAGTTTATGCACCCACTACAAGTCCGAAAGGCAACAAACAGGTTGCTCAATGATACACCCCATTGTGCTAATTCTCATATGTGCAGTACAGGCTGAGGATGTTACGGACAGGCTCTCACCCCATCGTTCTCCTGATGTCATCAATAATAATAATCACGAATAGAAAAAAAAAGCCCAAGTCATATATGTCCTTTAATATGTCCTTTAAGGATCAGAGGCAACGAACTGTAATCACTATCTCCTCCGATATGGATATGCAGATGCAAGATGACGTGCCTGATAAAGGCAGATGACGGATTATGACATATGCGAGATGACATCACGCACGCTAGCAATGACGGATTATGACAGATGCAAGATGGCGTCATGATGTGTGCTGGATTATGACAGATGCAAGATGACAAGATGGCGTGCCAGATAAAGGCAGATGACGGATTATGAAGACAAAGATGACGTGGCAGATAAAGGCTGTCACTATAGCACATTATGCGTGCTGGATTATGACAGATGCAAGATGACGTGGCAAATGACAGATGTGACATGAGTTTTAAAACATATTGGCAAAGGCTGGCACTATAGCAGATGATGCGTGCTGCGATGACATGACAGATGACATGCCTGCGTGCACAAAATGACGGATTATGACAGATGCAAGATGACGTGACAGATGGCAGATGCGACATGAGGTACGTTTTAAAACAGATTGCCAAAGGCTGGCACTATAGCAGATGATGCCACATGATGTGCTGCGATGAAAAGCATATTGGCAAAGGTTGGCACTATAGCAGCTGATGATGATGTGCTGCAATGACAGTTTGATGACAGATGCGGTGACATGACAACGCATGCACAAGATTACGGGTGTGAACATTAGTTTGTAAGTAATGCGCTGAACTGTTTCTTAAAAGCAATGAAATGCATAATAGTTGGTTTCGGTAAAGCAAACCAGCATTTGGAATGCAGGCTCGGCTTTCAAACAGAGGATTATTCAAGTCACTAATAGACAAATTAAATCTTAGCATTGCGCACCACAAACCCACAATCAGTATGTTGCAGTATAAATAATGACACAATTACAGTAAAAATAATGTTTCGAAATTATATTATAGTAATAATGATGGACCATGCTTTCATTACTCATTCATTTGGTCACGGAGCCGCGGAAGATGCCATGGACAGCTCCATTAAGGTACCACATTTTGGATTTAGGATTTTGAAATATTGACATAATTATATGACATTCATAATGATTTACAGCTACGTTATTTGCGTCATTCATTAGGTCGTTGCGAGACACGGAAGATGGCATGGATAGAGAGCAGGTGGAAGACAGAGCTCCCTAAAAGGTAAGTGACTTTAACTCTCCTATATACTTTTTTAATTATGGCATGGACAGCTCCGTTAAGGTACCACAGTGACAGTTTTATTTTTACAGTTAGCGCTGACGCGCACGTTCATGCGGAAATGTTGTCATTCATGGGGTGGTCGCGAGACACAGAACATGTAAGGGACTGCTCCAGTAAGCTAACACACTTTTATATTACTTGTAAACATACTTTATTTCAAAAGTTTAGTTTAGCGTGCAAGTAGAGTCCAGGGAATTACATAGTAAATGAAAGCTAATACTAATGATTGTTATGTAAGCCTTACTGATTAATGAAATTGTAATAACATATAGCGAATGTGTAATACAATTAAGGTATTCGATGCTGATTAAAAAAAGCGTTGTAATGGTACGCGATGTTGTTGTATGCTTTGTCATGCCTTGTTTCATAAGGGAACGTACATTGACGTTGCAACTGCACGCGATGTGAAAACTTGCGAAGTAACAGTCTTTGCGATGTAAATTCAGCGTGGTTACAGCATGCGATGTAACGGTTGGCGATGTAGCATCATACATCCCACCCCTACTGGCAGGAGCAGCCTCCAAAACTCTTTAATATGCCCTTGCAACATCACAGCAACTTGCTGGCATCAGGATGAGAAACCACCAGCCCCACTAGAAAGCCATTACTTTGGACAAGTGGGTGCTCTAAATTGTTTGACAGGGTTATGCCCTACCATTCACAGAAACGCTGCCTCCCCTGCCACCTTCCTCATTTGGGCTGACAGAGGACCATTTCTCCCTGCTGGGTCAGGAAGTGCAGGCTCATTTGGCCAAAGGCACCATTGAGATGATAGGTCGTGGGTGCATTCCTGCTACTTCCTGGTGGCAAAGAAGGTGGGAGATCCCCGTCCTATAATAGATCTGTGCCCCTTCTACTACTTCCTGAAAAAGGAGGAATTAACAATGCTTTTGTTGGCTCAGGTCCTGTCTGCACTGGATCTTGGAGACTGGATTGTAGTAATGAACTTCTAGGAGGCATAATTCCACGTTCCCATGCTGCCTGCCCATAGAATTTACCTGAGGTTCATGGTGGGCCACGGGCACTTTCTTTATGCTTCCCTTTGGTCTTACCAGCAGCCCTCAGGTGTTCACAACATTGATAGTGGTAGTTGCAGCCCATCTGTGGAGTTCAAGGGTTCCAGTCTTTCCCTACCTCAACAAATGGCTGTTGGAAGCAAGCTCACCCTAGGCAGTCGTCGCCCTCCTCCAGACTATGGCAGGCCAAGTGCATTTGTTAGGTTCACTATAAATGTGCCAAAGCCACACCTGACACTCTCAGATGCTCCTTATCATCTGAGCCATTCTAGACACCATGCAGTTTCGTGCCTATTCTCTAGAGCACTGAGTCCAGGATATTCAGGATATGATTTAAATATTTGGGCCTCTATCCTGGGTTTCGATGAGACTGACTGCAGCTGCTGGGCCACATGGCCTCCTGCATTCTGCTGGTAAAGTATGCCCTCTGGCACGTGCGGGTTCTGCAGTGGGACCTGAAGTCCCAGTGGGCACAGTATTAGGGGAATCTATCCAACCTGATCCAGATTTTGGAGGGAACTGAAAAAGATCTGTAGTGGTGGCTGATAAACTGAGATTGTGTCAGGAGCTTACCCCTCTCCCTTCCCCACCCAGAGCTCAGTGTATTGACAGATGCATCACTCCTGGGTTAGAGCAGACATCTGGGAGAGGTGGAGATCAGAGTATTCTGGCCTCCAGCCGAGGATCAGCTCCATATCAACCTGTTGGAGTTGAGAGTGATTCACTTGGCATTGAAAGCCTTTTTTTCATCCAACAAGGGGCAGCTGATTAAAGTGTTAACAGATAACACCACAACCATGTGGTACTGCAACAAACAGGGCAGAGTAGGGTCCTGCACCCTGTGTAAGAAGGCCCAGGATTTTTTCCTGTAAGAATCTCCGAATGCAGACAAACTTAGCCATTAATGCATAGCAGATACCTTGTGGATCACAAATTACATCTCCATTTGAAGTTTTGCAAGGTCTCTACAGCAACTGGGGAAACTCTTGATTAGATCTATGCGCCACTATAGAAGACACGTAATGTCAGCACTTTGCAGCTTGGAGTTTCAAAGACCGCACTAGCATGGAGAAGCATTTAGTCTTTCCACCAGTCCCACTCCTGTCGAGACAGGGCCTAAGTTATCCTAGTTGCTCTGGACTGGCCATGGAGAGTATGGTATCCCAAACTCCTGAGCATGAGCATCGTTCCTCCGATCAGGCTGCCACTTGGGGAGGCACTACTGTCACAGAAACAGGGCAGAGTCTTACGCCGGAACCTTTGCACGCTCTGCCTTCATGTGTTGAGATTAAACGGCTGCAGTTGAGAGTCTTCGATCTCCCTCCCGAAGTCTGTGAGGTCATCCTGGCAGCCAGGTATCCATCAAAAAAACTATACATATGCTGTTCGGTCAAGTTTGGGGCTTGGTGAGCGGAAAATTAATTTTACCCTCTTTCTGCACCCTTGTCTGAAGTATTGCTGTTGTTTTTGTCTTTATCCCAGTAAGAACTTGTTCTGGTAACAGTTAAGGGGTATCTTTCAGCCATCTCTGCTTTCTTGCCAGATCAACCATACCTGGTTATAAGTCACCTTTTGTTACGGTCCATGGGAACCTTAATTTGGTTCTAACCTACGTTATGTGTTCCTTCTTTGAACCCATGAATAGCTGCCCTCTAAGACTTCTGATGATCAAGAAAGTCTTCTTGGTGGCCTCTGCATAGGCCAGGAGGGTCAGTGAGCTACAGACTCTTTCTGTTCACCCTCTGTACACAAGACAAACTGGTTATCAAAACATGTGCCTCTTTTCTGTCGAAGGTGGTGACACCTTCTTTGCTCCTCTTCAGCCCTCCTAGGGGATCAAAGGGATCTCAACTCTGGGCCAGATTTAATCTACAAGGAAATGTATTCAGGTCGCAAACATTTATAAAAGTGAATACCATACAAAATTGCCTTAAATGACAGAAAAGCGGCCTTGAGGATCATTCACCTCTTGTATCAGACAACATAGAATACCATGTGTAATAATGATAGCAATTCCCCTGGCATCAGAGGAATATGAGGCAAGTGCATGGTAGCTGCTCCACTTCACTGCAAAGTTGCCAGCCAGTGCTTTAGTTACACAAGTCTCTTGTAAAACTATCACTTCAATTTGAAGGCTGACTTTATGTGGGTTACAGAGACCCTGAAGTTCCATTTCTGATGCATAGTTACCTGCAGACTCATCATTTATATATCCTATGCACCAGCTGCGACTGCAAACTTTCTGATAGCTCGTCAGATGGCTCCACCTCGACCGGCGTCTTCAGTGCCGATTGATCCAGTGCCTGTGACTTTGCCTCCGTAACTGACTCTATCAATGCCAATACGTTCTGCCACTTTGTTTGGGAGTAATTTTCTGAACTCCATGTTCAGTATATTCAATAGAGCTATGATACCATCTGATGTGCCTGCAGGCCCCATGGGTCCACTGGCCTACACTTTGGGAGGCACTCCCGCGCCACACCAACAAGCACCCTTCTTGCCATTTATGGAGTTAGCCCAGTATCCCAAGCTGACTCTGGCACATTGCAAATTATGCTGAATCAACTAATTATGCCGCTATAAGCCTGCTCTTGGAGATCTAGTATTTTTATCTTCACATCCTTCAACAGAAAGTTAGTCGAAGCCTCTTGGTCTTCAAAATTTGCACCTGGCTCCTTTCCAACCACCCCTTCAGACAGGGAGTCCAAGAAAATTGAACAATCGGCAAAAAATATCTTTTTATCTGGTAATATGGCACTAAAATTGGTGAATATGACCTACCTACTAGGCAAATATATTCATGCCCTACTGGAATCAGCTCAAAATGTCATCCCTAAGTGCCACCTGATGACCAAACTCACTTAGTGGAATTGTTAAATGACTGTCATGCAGCGGCATGACAAGTCATTCAATCAGGACTTGATACAGCTGACTCAGTAAAAAGATTGAGGGAGAGATCCTCGCTCTGATCAATCGATCACTGGAAAAGGGCAGTGTCCCTGGTAACTTCAAGGAAGCCAGAGTAACACCCCTATTGGAAAAGGCGGGGAAAGACGTACCAACCTAAAAGATTCTTATAGACCCATATCCCAACTTCCTTTCCTGGCAAAAATACTGGAACTGCACGTCCTTAAAACCCTGTCCTTATATATCCAGAAACATCAGCTACTCGAGTATCGGCAGGTAGGATTCAGGGCCCATCACAGCACAGAGCTGGTGATGCTATTGGTGCTGGATGAACTCAGGCTCACGGCCGACAGCAAGAAGCCGTGTGCCCTGATTCTACTAGACCTCATGGTGGCGTTCGATAAGGTCAACCACAGCCAACTCCTGGCAAGAATTAGGGACATGGGGATAAGTGGGATGGTTTATCAATGGATCGCCTCCTTCCTGACAGCCGTGACTCAAAGGATCCAGATGGGGGACTGCGTCTCCAATAAACGGACATTAACATGTGAAGTCTCTCAAGGGTCTGCACTATCCGCGCTTTTGTTCAATATCTGTCTCAGACCATTGATGGGGGCCCTAGCCCGTATGGACAGCCAGGTGTTCAACTATGCCGATGACACCCAATCAATTCTTCAAATTGACAACACGCCTCAAGCCCACTTACGCGTGCAAAATATCCTTAAAAACGTGGTCAGCTAATTCACTCAAAATTAATCTGGACAAAACTGAGGCCCTAGCCATCACCACAGGAAGCACCCCGTAGTCTGACCTCTTCTGGCCACCGGATCTGGGTGCCACACCTACTCCAGCCCCAGTTGTTAAAAGCTTAGGCATTAAACTAGATGACAAACTCACACTGTCTAACCAAGTGTCCTCCATGGTTGGGACCTGCGTAGGCCTACTGAGGCCTGCTGAGACAGCTGAGGAAATGATCACCCCTCCTCTCTTTCTCCTCCCTGCGGACGGTGGTGACCGCATTATTCGTGTCCCGCCTAGACTATGGCAATGCGCTGTACATTGGACTTCCCGAAAAGCTATTAGGCAAACTACAAGTAGCAATGAATGATGCAGCCAGGTTGATGTTTAACCTCCCTAGATGGGCCCGGGCCACACCTCTGTTGCAACAGCTTCACTGGCTCCCCATCAGGCAGCGAGCCAGGTTGAAAGGCCTCTGCATCACCCACAAAGTCCTTTATGGACAGGCTCCAGTTTACATCAAGGAGCGCCTGGAGAGTTATGTCCCTGGACGTACCCTCCGGTCATCAGAGGCAGGCCAGCTGGCCTGTCCACGTTTCAACACAACATTCAAAGGGGGGGGCGAGCATTCTCAGTCCTCATCCCACACTTGTGGAATAAGCTAACAGGAAACCTTCGTAAGAAAAAATCCCTTTTAGAAAAAAACTGAAGACCCTCCTCTTTACAGAGGAATAGGCATTATCACGCGCATCGACCGGAGACCAATAGTCACTCACTGGGGTGGGCCATAGCTGCTCTCTCTTTAGTGCTCTTTAGTGCTTAGAGACCTGCCGGTGATTATGCGCTCTACAAATCTCAATTATAAATAACAATAACAATAAAAAGAGCTATGGGCACTTTAATGTCAGTCCACTGCCATACACGGCTAAGAAACACTGGTGCCTATTTAGGGATTAACGCCTCAGTAGCATCAATTATTTGAGGCTAGGGTGGCTTTTATTATATTTACAACTTGCTGCTAACTCCAGTTAGTTACATTTTTGTCGCGTGAACATGAGTTTTCCACATCGCCACTTCTGTTTACGTGGCTTACTGAAAATTAGATGGAGGGTAGGAGTAAAACCCACAGCTCGACATTTATAAGGATTATCCTGTACGTTACAAAACCAAAAAAACTGCAAAGTTCAAATAGCAGCAGTTTTCTAACAACATTACTCACCTGGTCTTAAAAATGGTGCACACACCTGAATTTAAGGAAGACATTCCCTGATCATCATTGGCAGCCTCAATGATGCTATGGAACTTCTGCTACTGCAACTTGTAGCACCAAGAAGACCATCACCACCACCCCCACTACCACAAAAGCAGCGCTGCTGAAGAGAGCGGGTCTACTGCCAGAGGATTACCCTCATACACCACCGGCCAGAGATGGTCATAGCCCATTGCATGCTAAAAAGGGGCTCCGTTCTTCGCTTCCTCACCCATATTGCCCCAAGGCTGCAGGCCACATCCCAGCACAGCACAAACATCCCTCCACAGACAAAGCTACTTTCTGTGCTGCACATGCTGGTCTGAGGCACTATTCAGCCAACCACCGCCAGAGTTGCCATAGTCTCCCAGGCATCCCTCTCCAGGGCCCACTGTCCTGGATGCCATCAACAGCCTGACATCGCAGTATCTCGACTTCCCCAACACTGCGCAAGAACAACTTACCAACAAGCAAGGCTTTTATGCCATTGCTGGTTTTCCGCATGTGTTGGGGCAATAGATTGCACCCATGTTCAACTCGTGCCTCCTGCGGACACTGCACACATTTACAGAAACAGGAAGCACACCTACTCCATGAATGTGCAGGCAATAGTTGACCATCTTGGTGTGTTCCTGAATGTTGTGGCCAAGTACCCTGGCAGTGTCCATGTTTCTTTTATCTTCCGCCAATCGGTCATCAACCAGTGGTTCCAGAATGGCACCTATGGAAATGGACTGCTTGTTGGTAAATACAATTTGAACATCCCAGACACCTCAAGCCACTCAATCATGTTGGTTAGTTAATTTAAATTGCACATTTTGGAAGTGTTTTGTGCATATATTGTTTCTGGTTCAAGTGCAATACACAATCACTAAATGTCAAAGCACAACATATATGTAACTAGTTCCACCAAGGGAGTAGCCTGGAAATTCACTCAGAACCCACTTTGTCACTCAAGGAAAACATATTGTCCAAAATTCTTTGGGCTAAATTTACAAGCAATTAATGCAGCACGCTACTGCAAGCCATTTGGCTGCACCATGCTGCATTAATTCAGAAGCAAAGGGATGCGTCAAATGTACAACAATATGATGGATCCCTCTGCTCTCCCCTGCGCTGGTGACAAATAAGCTGCCATGCACCAATCCAGGCACCCTTGCGTCATGGTGTAAGGGTGCCTGCATCACAGGAAGGATTGTCATTGTTCATGAAGAGACACCTTCCTTCACAAAAACAATCACTAAAGGTGATTTCCTCTTCCTATGTGTTTATGCAGAATGCAGCAGATATAGAAAGAGGAAATAAAAGCAGACATTTGAAAACATATATCCTTGTTGCGCCTCCCTACTCCTCCCCTGGTGAGCCGTATCATTCTGA
This sequence comes from Triturus cristatus, assembly GCF_964204655.1. Classification (NCBI taxonomy): domain Eukaryota; kingdom Metazoa; phylum Chordata; class Amphibia; order Caudata; family Salamandridae; genus Triturus; species Triturus cristatus. The sequence continues at coordinate 867,643,511 of NC_140589.1, forward strand.
TGCATTTCCAGGCTAACAATATATATTGTAAATCAGGAAATGCCATGTGTGTTGCCTGGTAACACCCACAGCAACACCCATGGCATGCACCTTCCACAAAAAAGTTGTGCGTATAAATGTGCCATTTTCACAAGGACACGAAAAGCCACCCAGGTTGGCTTCACATGTCCTTGTAAGTATGGGTCAGCATGTTGCTCTGCCGTTGCGTCACAAAAAGTGACGCACCTGCTGCGCAAGGAGCTTGTGACTAAGCCCCACTGAGTCGAACATCTACCATTCAAGTGCCTGTGTTGTTAGCTCCCCTTAGTCCAATGTTTCACAATGATGGATATTGCAGTAGTACATTTTAAATAATGTGCTAAAAGTGGTCAATCAGCTGTGACATTTTCTCACTACATACCTACCCTATAGTAAATATGAATGTCCACAAAAATTGGATTCATTTCCTCAAATTCCATGTGCATCATAATGTTTTTCAAGTCATACCTCACTATGGTGCATTCCCTCAACATAGTGTCCAGCTTCTACCTTTAGGCATTGCTCATTGTACATGTTCAGAAATTCTTAAGCTGCTTCACAATTTATCATTTGTTTGACACTTTGGCTTGTGCTGTCGCATAATCTAACTCAAGCACTTCTATTGTCCCTTCTTACCAACTTTCTTTTTTATTCTCTTCTTCAAATCTTACTTTGCCTGCGTTCATATCTGTGCCCTTCCACCCATCACTCAGTTCCATGTTAAATCTGATTGGTCTTCTTTCCAAATTACTCACTCAAATTTGATTGGTAATCACATACAACATAATTGTACTAAGATGTGTATTACCTAAACCCATTTCCAAATTTGAGTCTTTACATCCCTCACACTTTTATTCTCAAAGCATGGCCTAGGTTGCAAGGGCACTTAAGGTTTATCCTGCTTCAATTACCTTACCTTTCACACTCCTCTTCGGTCTGTCATCATTCTGGCCTGCTGTTGCCCTGTCTTTATAAGTAAATAAAGGTTATTCATCAAGTGTTCATAATTCATGTTTTGTGGGTCACAGTTCCTAAACCCTCTGATTCACTATCGTAGCCTAATATAAAATGTTTCCACTGTCATTAAGTCCCTTTGCCCTACAATGCCAGTCCTGCCACTGATGTCACTTCAGAATGGGATGTCAAGCAGATCTATCACAATCTCCCATGCTCAATCATGTATAGCGTGTGGTACCCTATGGCCAGATGTTGCTCATGTTGTCATTCAATAAACATTGCGGGCCACAGCAACCAGTCTCATGGGATGAGGGACTGTCATCTAGCATGATGCTATGGTGGAGTACATGGCCATTGCCCCACTACCTGGTCATACTAAGAAATAATGTTGAGCGTTTAAAATACCAATAGATAATCAGTAAGGCAACCCACTAGAAAGGACATCACACACTCATTGCAGATGGCAACATTGTCTTACATGGACAGTTAGTTACCCTGCAACATTCAAGATGTTGTGAGACCATAACCTCAACATACCCCTCCAATGTATAGCATCTAGTTCACTGTGTTCAAGTGGTGTTTCACCCTCCAGAATCACAACTGGGGATACAGAAGCATAGGGGTCATTCTCATGTAGACCATGATCAGTCCCTGTTACCTTTCTCACATGATGGGAGAGGGAGTACCTCAGCTTACATTTCAAGGTTTGTGACATATGCATTACATAACCTGAAGTCAGCTCCACAATGAAAAATTACATGTCCACAATGTGCCAATGGTTTCAGCTCAGTCATGCAAACGTGTCACTTGATAAATTATGTTTGAGCATGAACAACATGGATGTTGTGTACGTCAAATGAAAGCACATACCAACACTTTGCTCTGCATTCAGGTCAGCTCAGCCCTCTACACAATCAACGATGTACAGTGGCACACCAAACATCATGATGAACCATGTGCACATCCAGATATTGTCCCAAACATTTATGCAAGCATACTTCATACTGAACAGCTACAAGTTGGTAATGAGAAAGCAATTAATCCCTGTTGTGAACTCAGTGGTCCAGAAGGCGTCACCATGGCCAAGAGGAGAGATGACACTACACACTTCTATGGGTAACCAAATGATTCACAAACACTAGTACTACAATAGTCCTGATGGACAATGCTGCTTAACAGAACACAAATAGTCAAATAAATAGCAGTCAATGTAAACAACAAGAAAATATATTTTGGAAAAGTTAATCTTCCTAGCTCTCATCCTAGGGAACAGACTGTGCAGTAAGTATACGTCACATTGCATACACACAACACATATCCCATCACAACTAAGAACAACGTCTCCAAGGGCATTTTGTGTGTGTCACAGTGATAAGCGGCACTGCAGGTGCTAGCGCCAACACACAATGAATGGATGGCAAACATTAGCAGAGATATGGTATACACTTGCATCAGAGTGTCTTGCCTTGCACAGTGTGCGATATAGCTGTTACATTGTCAATGTCGAGCCCCCATACACACATAGCAAAGAATGTATTTTCTTTAAAAAATGGCTACTTATCGCTAACGTGTGAAGATCAAAACCCAAAGGTTCCAAAACATCTGCTTTCATGTCCATGCCTGACACATTGTAACTTTTACATCCAGGAAATGTATTATAAATACACCTTTTGCACTAATAGAATTAACTCCTACAGCCATTGCCATGTGTCATGTGAGCATAAGGATGATTAGTGACAAATTTGTGTATAGGTACCTATACATCCTGACAATTACACTATGGAGATATTACAGAGGACCAGGCCTATGGCATGTTAGTGATGTGTATGCCGTAAACATAGGCAAGTTAATGGCATAGATGCAATTAATGTGTCCGTACCACACCATGTTGAAGGTGAACGTAGAATGCTACACACTGTACACATGTATAAAAATGTAATCCACTAACACATCATGATAAAAGACTCAAGTACCTTTTCTCAATTTTTTCATCCAGCTGACCAAGGCAATGCGCTACTGCCATGGGTGATGACACCCATCAAAGTGACACACACACACACAGGCACAGAGAGACTAAATTGTACCACTGTGCCATTCAAGGGACATAGTTGAAAGGACATTTGGAGTCCTCAAATCAAGATTTCGTTGCCTGGACATTTCAGGTGGAAGGCTGCTTCATAGCCCGGCCTTGGTCTGCAAGATCATACTTGTTTGTTGCATATTACACAACATTTCTGTAAGGACAAAAACACCTCTGCTAGAAGACTAAGAAGAGATGGAAAATCCTGATGATGGGCAGGAGGATGAAGTGGATCCAAGCTAACCTTCAGCTTCTGCAACTGCAACAGTGAGAAGGGATGCCATAATAACCAACTTCTTCACCTAATGCCACATCACTGATATATTGCTTATGTATAGCTTGATACCTTTATGTTTACATAATGATGAAGTATAATGAACAATCACTTAATCAAAATATAGTATGCTTTCTTTTTTACTTCAGAAGATGAACAATCTTGAAAATGTGTGTACTACAACCAATAGTGTCACACACAGCAATCACCTAGCAGGGTATATGACACCTACTAAACCATGACTTGGATTGCAAAATTGTGTAGTGCATCGGATGGACATAATGCATATGGCCCATCATTGTGATATACAATGTGTTTGTGTGTTGTGCCCTAAGCACCATCAGGTCCTTCTCCTCATGAGAGTTTAAGAGTCAAGACAATGTGTGTATGTTGCATCGATGTAGCTGGAGCCATACTGCTCAAATCTATTCCAAAGTTTTGATCCAAAATCTATCTGTGTCGACTGTGCCACTGGAAAAATGTTTTCTGACAAAACTCACAAAGATACATGACAATGGTGATCAGGATCAACTTGACGGTGGGGAGTCTGAAGAATCAAAGGATATTTGAGCCAGACTAACAGATTTTTCAATACAGTGCAGGGACTGCATCTTACACCGATCATACATATGATGTGTTCAACACTTGCAAGTGACACTACCACCATAGATGACACGTGTGTCAGTGTAATGACTAATTTGAAAATGTTTTGCATCACTAACACTGTGTATGACTCATCTTTCAACACTTCAAAGACCTTCCATTGCTATAATTTTAGAGACACAAACACTGACACATAGGTTAGCCATGGGACAACTGTGAAAGCATCAGCATTCGCTTTTTTGTATGTAGGCCAATTGAGATGTCAATGCGATGACAATAATGTGTGGATGTCCCACTTCCACCAACATCAGTGTGGCATGGTAATTAATGTTGAGAACTGACACTATCCTCATCCTATCACACTTAGTGTGCGTTGACAACACCAAAACAAAAAACTGACAGACACATAAGTAAAGTGCTTCAGGGATACCAACAAGTATGTCCAAAACATGCAAGTAACATACAACAAATCACAGCATCAAATGCTAATGTATTCATGCAAGGCATAAGACAAATAACATGCTAGCACAATGAAGTGGCATCACCTCCCTCTAGAAAACCACTGAGACATTTAAAATGCAGCTGGCATTATGCGTGTAATCTAGGGGCCCGATTCACAGAACTAACTTAAGATCCTAAACTTACTACTTTTGGTATTCACAGAAGTTAGGATTTTGTCTTAAGTTTGTCTTAAGTCTGTCTTAAGTCTGTCTTAAGTCTGTCTTAAGTCTGTCTTAAGACTGTCTTAAGACTGTCTTAAGCCTGTCTTAAGACTGTCTTAAGTCTGTCTTAAGTTTGTCTTAAGACAAACTTAAGACAAAATCCTAACTTCTGTGAATACCAAAAGTAGTAAGTTTAGGATTTTGCCTTAAGTTAGTTCTGTGAATCGGCCCCTAGGTATTTATCAGAATTACACAAGTCAAAAAGTCTCTGTTGGACTTGGCCCTTTTGGCAGGTTCACCCCGAAACTTTTTGCGTTCTCCTAGCCTTTTTCTGTAACCTGGTGTTGGTGATTTTAGGCCTCTGAGCACTTTAGCACTGGGGTCCAGTGTAAAGTGTGTGCGCTCTCTGGGCCCGATTCACAGAACTAACTTAAGACAAAATCCTAAACTTACTACCATTTTGGTATTCACAGAAGGCACTTACTCATTTTGGTATTAACAGAAGGCACTTACTCATTTCGGTATTCACAGAAGTTAGGAGTCCTAACTTTAGGACTCCTAAATGCCTTCTGTGAAAACCGAAAGCCTTAAAATTAGGATTTTTCTCAGTTTAGTAGTACTATAGTTAGGACTCCTAACTTTAGGACTCCTAAATGCCTTCTGTGAATACCGAAAGTCTTAAAATTAGGATTTTTCTCAATTTAGTAGTCCTAAGTTTAGACTTAGGACTACTAAATTGAGAAAAATCCTAATTTTAAGACTTTCGGTATTCAAAGAAGGCATTTAGGAGTCCTAAAGTTAGGAGTCCTAACTATACTACTACTAAACTGAGAAAAATCCTAATTTTAAGACTTTCGGTATTCACAAAAGGCATTTAGGAGTCCTAAAGTTAGGACTCCTAACTTCTGTGAATACCGAAATGAGTAAGTGCCTTCTGTGAATACCAAAATGAGTAAGTGCCTTCTGTGAATACCAAAATGGTAGTAAGTTTAGGATTTTGTCTTAAGTTAGTTCTGTGAATCGGGCCCATTGTGTATGTGTGGTGAGATGGGCCTGCCCTCCCATAGGAATGCATGGGGGATATGTGTGTCCGTGGTAGTTCCTGGTATGAGAGGAGTGCAGGGTCGAGTTTGGTATGTGCGAACTCGTGAGAATAAATGCTGCGCAATGGTGTGCGCAGATTTATGGTGACTGGTGGAGAAGTGCCACTTCTAGAAGTTGGCCTTTCTGTGTACTGTGTGTCTGCCTGCCTGATGCGGAGTGCATGTCTGGCTTGTGATTGACAGGAGCGGAGAGGGCAGGGGAATTCCAGGAGCCAGGGTGAGTCTGCTCGGTGGTGAATGGAGAGATCTGCATGTAGATGGGAGGAAGGAGTTGCACCTGGGACCTGAATAGGGCTGTGCCTTCCCTACACAATGCTGGCTCCGCCCCCTGTGGTGCGTCTGATGTCCCTAGCCTGTCCTGTGAATAGGGAGAGGGGCTGAGCGAAACAAAGTGCTCAAGAACCAGTTGTAACTGGTTCTCCCCTTGCCCTACAGTTTGTGACAAAGAAAATGTTGAATAAATATAGGGGCTGTGACCTCATGAAAGATGTTCAGTGAGCAGTTTTGATGTGCTGATCCTGCTGGGGGCATGCTGCTGCTGGGGCCCAGGGGGGGGGGCTGCTAGGAGGGCTTGCCTCCCTGGGCCCTGCATTGCCCCTTGATCCCTAGAGGAACATTTGCTGGACTTCTTTTTACTGCAGGACTGTTTGTGATCATAGTGCCTCGTGAGCGCTAGATTCTGATTTTTGCCAAGGAGGAGAGGAACTGGTGTCTGCAGAGCTGTGCTGGAGCGAGAGAGGGAATCCCCTGGTGTAGGGATTCCCCCCAGTTGCAGCAAGGACCGGGTGCCCAATCCGCATTTATGCTGGATCGACGGGTGCCCACCCCGCTCTTGGCACAACTAAATTGCGGGTGCCCACCCCGCACTTTGATGGTGAAGCGGGAGCCCACCCCGCGTTATTGCATACTAGAAGAGCGGGTGCCCACCCCACTCTGTGTTTTTAAAGTTGGCGGGTGCCCACCCCGCTTGTGTGTGTGGTGGAGTCAGGCGAGAGCCCACCCCGCACTGCGCCATAAGGGGAAATCACCGCCACGGCCCGGGAGCCTCAAAAGCGGAAGTCAGGCGCCGCGCCTGACTGGGGGCGGAGCCTGCTAAGGAAGCAGGAAGTCAGGAGAAGGCCTGCGGTCCGAGCGGGGCTCCCGTGAGCTGGTGGGAGCCCCAGTAGCCAGAGGAGGAAGTTTAGCGACGCGCCCGAGGCTGCCGAGAGCAGTGCAGGGCTCCTGTGAGTAAGGGAAGCCCCGTGCCAGTGCCGGGTCCCGGGTCCCGGGTAGGGGGCCCGGGTGAAGTAAACAGAGAATCCAGGCGGGAGCCCACCCCGCGCTGGATATGGTGAGGAAGGAGGAGGCTTCCCCCCAGCCGAGAGCCCGGTGAGTATGGGAGGGCTGCGGGGGGAAGTGAATCGAGGCACAGGTGGTGCCTATCCCCTGAGTGGACCCACAGGAGAGCAGGCTGCTCCACTGATGGGGGCATTTCTGGGCACAGTGGTGGTGCCGGTTCAGGCCCCGCACCTATTTCCTGAGCGGCCCCACCGTTGTGGGCCGCTCCAACGTTTGGGGGGCAGTTTCTGTGGTAAAGGAGAGAGTCCCGAATGCCCCAGAGTCTTTTGGGGCAGATCAAGGCACATTGCCGGTGCCTGGGCGGTCCCGCCAGAGAGCGGGCCGCCAACAACAATGGAAGGCATGTCTTTACAGCCCTGCAGGGGTCCAGAGGACACAGAGGTGCCGGGCCCCCTTTATGGAAATTGTCACAGCTGCGCCGCACCAGCGCGGGCAGCTGCAGCAAATTGGGCACAATTAATTGAGTCCCTGGGTGGGACCGGAGGCACAGAGGTGCCAGGCCTCTACTTGATTCACAGCTGCCCAGCAAGTAGTGGGGAGCTGCAAAGTTTAGGCAACAGTCTTTGGGGGCATGTTTTGAGAGAGGAGTGAGATGCACTCCTTTGCCCTAGCGCACTGGCGCACTTTGGATTCCGCTGCATAGGCAGAAGCCCTGGCATTCTGGGCACAGGTTATTTGAGCCCCTTTGGGATGGCCAGTTGGCCAGGGGGTCAGTGAGTTATGAGATATTAGAAAATTTGGTCTTTTATGATTATGAGGTCGTTTTGCATATCATGGTTTATGCTAGTGAGATTATGTCTCTCTGTGTGATTAATGCCCCTAATGTGAGTTGCGCTTAGGAGGTTAGGGTCTAATGTGTTTAGACTTGTGAGAGGATTGCATAATGTGTTTATGCTGGTGAGGTTGGCACAGAATATAATTTGCGTCTGATGTGATTCTGTGCATAATGTAGTTTATGTTACAGGCTGATGCTAAGTACAGTGATTACTATTGTTTACTAGTTGTGCGTTTATGATCTGTTTTACTTTTACTAAGTTCGCTTTGCGATGGTTTTGACAGTGGTCCATGTGGCCCTGTCATGTGTACATAATCCCTTGTAAATATTGCCCATTGCCAGTTGGCACAGTGTATATTGTGTGATTACTATTCTAATGTGTTAGGAGAATACAAAGGCTATTTTTGCTATAACCTTGTGTGGAGTTCCTTTTGTAGTGTGCCTGGGATGTTGTTGCTGTGTGCGTGCGCAAATGCTTTACACATTGCCACCGGGATAAGCCTGACTGCTCGTGCCAAGCTACCAAGGGGGTGAGCAGGGGTTATCTTTGGCGTGTAACTCCCTTGCCCTGACTAGAGTGGTGGTTTCTGCCTGGCTTTGGCGCAAGCCTTAGCCAACCAGAAATCCCATTTCTAACAGTCTCTACATTTGCAAGCACAGTTGAACACAAATACACCAGACATCCAATATGAAATGGACATGTCACATACGGTTGTATATCTCCAGGAATGGACACAATACTTGTGATCACTCGTGATCACACCTAAATTGTACATGTGTGTCACACTGTTCTAACCCTCCATCTACTCACACATCGCCGCAGATTCACAGTGGCACATAATCAAAAAATAGCGAAAGCATGCTGGAAATGTATCCAAATCCTATCCCATATCCCATATAAAGGGTCAGGTATAACATGTGTCTAAACCAATATGGCCAACATTTTCCAGCGAAAAATGACATTAAGAAAGCCAACATGTTCAAATCAACAATAGGCACATGCATATGCTCCACTTAGCATGAGAGGGGGGACGCAAAGTGTGTTGCAGTGACTCTTACGCTGCAACATTCTATGCGTGATGAGGCTGAAGCTGATGTAGTCATCTGAGACTGTACCCAAATATGCAATGGCTCAGATAAGTAGTCTTGATAATGGTGATACAATACAAGATACATAGCATTCACCTTTCTGAATGCTAAGAAAATGGTGAATGCCTGTTGCTGCACACATTGACACACCATCTTAAGCTTAAACTATTTAGGGGCAAGCTATGAGGAAAGGTCTGAGTCAGGTGTTCTGTAACATTCATTCACATATTGCTTTACCTTGTCTTCCATGTACCATGTGTAATCCAAAAATATGGGTCTGGCATGTGTATGCCCTTATGTTGGTGTCTAACCATCAAGGCAGTCCATGTTCCGGCACATATGTGCCATCTACAAAGGGTGAATGGTCTGACTTTTTGTTTGCATTTATGGAGTCCTTCCAGCACAATATTATGAGGAAAGTAGATTTTCAAGAACCATGTGTGATTTATAATGCAGCACACATGGAAATCTATGTCGATCCCAAGAAACATTAAAATTCAACTGTTCTTGGCTTTAAATTGTTGAATTGACAGAGTCTTCAGAGTCCACACAACACCAGAGGTATCATTCTGGACAAGCCTCAAAAGTTCAGCACGTTGTTCTCAACTGTCCTAATCCCCACCTATGTCAGACTCACAACCAATTACTATATTTGAGTGGTGTGGCACGGATACCATGGACCATGTGACGTTAAGCCATGTGGGTACTATGACGGGTGGATCCATGGATGCATATGGTTACCCTGAAGCCCTTGAAGAACTTTTGCCCAAAACTGGTATGAAGCTCTGGCTGATGCCAGAGGTTTGGACATCTGAAGATCTGGCCAGTCTGCTACCCACCCCCACTGGCAGCAGCAGCCTCCAAAACTCTTTAATATGCCCTTGCAACATCACAGCAACTTGCTGGCATCAGGATGAGAAACCACCAGCCCCACTAGAAAGCCATTACTTTGGACAAGTGGGTGCTCTAAACTGTTTGACAGGGTTATGCCCTACCATTCACAGAAACCCTGCCTCCCCTGCCACCTTCCTCATATGGGCTGACAGAGGACCATTTCTCCCTGTTGGGTCAGGAAGTACAGGCTCATTTGGCCAAAGGCACCATTGAGATGATAGGTCGTGGGTGCATTCCTGCTACTTCCTGGTGGCAAAGAAGGAGGGAGATCCCCGTCCTATCATAGATCTGTGCCCCTTCTACTACTTCCTGAAAAAGGAGGAATTAACAATGCTTTTGTTGGCTCAGGTCCTGTCTGCACTGGATCTTGGAGACTGAATTGTAGTAATGAACTTCTGGGACGCATAATTCCACATTCCCATGCTGCTTGCCCATAGACTTTACCTGAGGTTCATGGTGGGCCACGGGCACTTTCTTTGTGCTTCCCTTTGGTCTTACCAGCAGCCCTCGGGTGTTCACAACATTTATAGTGGTAGTTGCAGCCCATCTGTGGAGTTCAAGGGTTCCAGTCTTCCCCTACCTCAACAAATGGCTGTTGGAAGCAAGCTCACCCCAGGCAGTCGTCGCCCTCCTCCAGACTATGGCAGGCCAAGTGCATTTGTGAGGTTCACTATAAATGTGCCAAAGCCACACCTGACACTCTCAGATGCTCCTTATCATCTTAGTCATTCTAGACACCATGCAGTTTCGTGCCTATTCTCTAGAGCACTGAGTCCGGATATTCAGGCTATGATTTAAATATTTGGGCCTCTATCCTGGGTTTCGATGAGACTTACTGCAGCTGCTGGGCCACATGGCCTCCTGCATCCTGCTGGTAAAGTATGCCCACTGGCACATGCGGGTTCTGCAGTGGGACCTGAAGTTCCACTGGGCACAGCATTAGGGGAATCTATCCAACCTGATCCAGATATCGGAGGGAACTGAAAAAGATCTGTAGTGGTGGCTGATAAACTGAGATTGGGTCAGGGACTTACCCCTCTCCCTTCCCCACCCAGAGCTCAGTGTATTGACAGATGCATCACTCCTGGGTTAGGGCGGACATCTGGGAGAGGTGGAGATCAGAGTATTCTGGCCTCCAGCCGAGGATCAACTCCATATCAACCTGTTGGAGTTGAGAGTGATTCACTTGGCATTTAAAGATTTTTTCATCCAACAAGGGGCAGCTGATTAAAGTGTTAACAGACAACACCACAACCATGTGGTACTGCAACAAACAGGGCAGAGTAGGGTCCTGCACCCTGTGTAAGAAGGCCCAGGACTTTTTCCTGTAAGAATCTCTGAATGCAGACAAACGTAGCCATTAATGCATAGCAGATACCGTGTGGATCACAAATGACATCTCCATCTGAAGTTTTGCAATGTCTCTACCGCAACTGGGGAAACTCTTGATTAGATCTATGCGCCACTATAGAAGACACGTAATGTCAGCACTTTGCAGGTTGGAGTTTCAAAGACCGCACTAGCATGGAGAAGCATTTAGTCTTTCCACCAATCCCACTCCTGTCCAGACATGTGACACCTCATTCCTGATAAATACTCTTTTTTCTTGTGTCACAGCTGGACGACCATTATGCACTCAGGTTGACATTGATGCCTTCAGGGACCCACACACCACTGGTGAGTTCCTTAGTCCATGTATGTTGCTTTTCAAATAAAGATTGTTTGTGATGAATGCTCCGGTATGTTGTTGAACACAGTCTGGGTGTGCATGACATGGCTATTACCTTTAACATGATGAGGCAGCGTCATGAGGAGATTTTGGGCCATATTTATGATGAATTGATGGAGCACAGCATTAGCCTTCTTGGCTTTACGCAGCACATCCCCAGTTTGGAAATGCACCCCTGCACCGTACTTACAACTGTGCGGCTCATTTCAGTGTTTTTCCCTGTGCTGGAGTTAGTTTTGCTGCTTCCCAACGATGTCGGCACTCTTGCACCATTGTGAAAGGGTTCCTGCGTTGGTGCTAGGCAGCAAAAGAGGGCACTGTTGTCTTGGAAAACTGATGGGTGCCCCTTAATATGGCACATTCCTTGCATCCATGCATTTGCCACTTGTTGGAGCAGATTCTCAACCAATTTTATACAACACCACCCTACACAAGTCTTCTCAAAGGGTGCCCACATACAATCATTTTATTTGATGTTATGTCCTATGGTATCCATTGGGTCCATCCTTCCAATGTGCTGCAGATGCTGTGAGCTGTTGGTGCTTCTACCAAGCTTAATACTTTGTGAAGTTGTTACACTATGTACCTGCAATATGCGTAGTATTGTGAAGTCAAATGCAACTTTTTATTCACATCGCTAAGGGAATATGCCTTCTTGGTAGAGTACATGGCAGCATTAGTACACATTGTCTGGCTACAGAAACATAAAATAAAAATGGGGTAGTCTGTAGTGACTATGTGAGTCTGAGTCAGTGAATCCTGTGAAGTTCCTGTAGCACTTTTCTCTGTGGCCATATGTGCAAACAATTGTGTATGTTACTCCAGCCGATGGCATCTGGGTTTCACGGTGTACATACAGACAAGAAAACGTTTGAGGGATGTTGGTGATGTGTATGACCAGACATGCAATCCATGTACACACTGGCCTGATGTAGCTGTCCCTGAGGATCAGATCATTGGAGCAACACTTGTCAGTAACAAGTATCATTCTAATGAGGCAGTCTCATACACAAGCTGAGATCTGGTGTATGTGGCAATGAGTGGTCTAACCCAGACCTACAACAGGCTTGAATAAGTAAATGCAGTCTTAATACACAGTGATGTGCCCAACAAGAATGTCAACCATTATTCCCTGTCTAACTTCCAATGTACTAAATATATGACATGTTGCGTTTCAGATAGCGGAGTTGTGACATATGATTGCTCAGATGCTTCAAGTAGATGTATACAGCATGAATCCTGGATGTGTAGCTGTGGAGACACATCCAACTATGTAGTGATTTGATGGTATCTGATTATGGCTGACTGTTGTACAAGAATAACACTTTAGTGCTTAGTGGTCTGCCACTATTTCAACCAGTGCATTCTATATCTTTGGGTAAGTGTCATGCCTTGGGTCTGCAATGGGCCTGTAAATCTGTCTCATTGGGTACATTCCCCTGGTAGACTCTGTCTGAGTTTTTGTCAACATCATTATTAAACTCAGCTAACCTACCACTGTTGTTCCTGGAGTCTGCCATTTATATGTCCCATACCATACATGGTCATGTCAGTATCAATTTCAGGTTGTGGTAAGAGTTTTGCTTCACATGTAACTTGCCGGATCATGTTAGAAATAGCAAACAGTTGATAAGAGTGTAAAGTTCCTGTTTTTGTACACTTGTGTGACGGAGATACATGCTGAACCTTTTTGTTTGTTTTGGTTCTTACATCTTGTCATGTGTGCTTTCATTAGAGACAACATGTCACCTGAGGAAGCCAGGGTGTTTAAGCAGCGAAAGGACCGTTATAAACACATAAGCCAAGTTGCTAAGGTGTACCAGGCCATGGAGAGGAGGTATCATGAGGAGAGGGCGCAAGATGGTTAAAGGCCATTCCAGCGGATGCAAAAAAGCTGCAAAACAGAGTTGTGTGCACCAGAGTGACAGTGACAATATGCCAGGCAATTGCTGCATACAACGTGGAAGCACAGAGTCAGTGCCATCTGCAGCTCCACAACATACGGCACCTGCCCCACAAACTTGGGCTCCTCAACCAGCTGCAACCATCACAACCTGCCCTGCCAACCACAGCAGGTCAACTGGCTGCAGCAGCACCACAAGCCCAACCTAGACAGGCTATATTGTACACCCAGGAGGACAGAAGGCTACTGTTGGACTTGAATGTTCTGGTGGTATCTGTTGAGCGAGATATTGCGGAGGTGTTGACCCACCCACAGGACATAAAGGGTGCCCTGGGGTTCCCTTTCTCAGCCACACCTGCTGGACAATGGCCCTTGAACAGTCCCCTTAATCTCACTTTTATATATTTTATATTTGTATAGTGTTATGTATTGATAAGTATAGGTTTAGAGTAGGTTTAGTTTGTGTCAACATCATTATTAAACTCAGCTAACCTTCCACTGTTGTTCCTGGAGTCTGCCATTTATATGTCCCATACCATACATGGTCATGTCAGTATCAATTTCAGGTTGTGGTAAGAGTTTTGCTTCACATGTAACTTGCCGGATCATGTTAGAAGTAGCAAACAGTTAATAAGAGTGTAAAGTTCCTGTTTTTGTACACTTGTGTGACGGAGATACATGCTGAACCTTTTTGTTTGTTTTGGTTCTTACATCTTGTCATGTGTGCTTTCATTACAGACAACATGTCACCTGAGGAAGCCAGGGTGTTTAAGCAGCGAAAGGACCGTTATAAACACATAAGCCAAGTTGCTAAGGTGTACCAGGCCATGGAGAGGAGGTATCATGAGGAGAGGGCGCAAGATGGTTAAAGGCCATTCCAGCGGATGCAAAAAAGCTGTAAAACAGAGTTGTGTGCAGCCTGCCTCTTCAGTGCACCAGAGTGACAGTGACAATATGCCAGGCAATTGCTGCATACAACGTGGAAGCACAGAGTCAGTGCTATCTGCAGCTCCACAACATATGGCACCTGCCCCACAAACTTGGGCTCCTCAACCAGCTGCAACCATCACAACCTGCCCTGCCAACCACAGCAGGTCAACTGGCTGCAGCAGCACCACAAGCCCAACCTAGACAGGCTATATTGTACACCCAGGAGGACAGAAGGCTACTGTTGGACTTGAATGTTCTGGTGGTATCTGTTGAGCGAGATATTGTGGAGGTGTTGACCCACCCACAGGACATAAAGGGTGCCCTGGGGTTCCCTTTCTCAGCCACACCTGCTCGACAATGGCCCTTGAACAGTCCCCTTAATCTTACTTTTATATATTTTATATATGTATAGTGTTATGTATTGATAAGTATAGGTTTAGAGTAGGTTTAGTTTAGTATTAGGTGTAGGGAAGGTTTTACGTAAGTTTAGAGTTTTCCTTTGGGTGGAGGGGTAATGTTTTTGTACTTGTATGATAAAAAATAACAAAATATATGTACAAAATATATATTTGTTTAGAAAATATGTTTAGGTAGTGTATGTTTAGGGTAAGTTGTCTTTGTCTCGTCACTAGATGTGCTTAAGAAGGGAGGGGGGTTGATGTTTCATATATGTTGTTATGTGTATAGTTTAAGGTAAGGTATTTAGTGTTCATAATATTTAGCATAAGTTAGAATAGTGTAGGTTAGGATGGTCTATTACGAGCAGGTTTAGCTTTGGTACTCATTTCTATTTTTAAATAAAGGAATAGTGGTTATTGATTTGTGGTGTCACTGATGTTTATTGTGAATCAATGAACTTTTGAGTTAGAATTTTGAGACATCAGATTCATTCTCCAGGAACGTTTCTGATATCTAAAAATAGATTTACATCATCTTCTAGAGACAGGCCCTATCATACTGCTGTTTGATTGGTATCAACAAACATGCATGATATGTAGGCTAGCTAAGTTAACTTTGGCCAATGCATAGGGATAGTGTGCTGAATAAGTTGACATCTTAAAAAAAAGTCTCTGAGTAGAGAATCACATTAGGCAATGGCGGCATTGAGCTCCCACAGCACTGGTTCCATGATGTAGGTATATTGGGTGTGTTAGATGTGGGGGTCTCTAGTTGGCACAGGTATGCACTTGTGACAAATAGGGACCCTTGCCTCTAGTCAAAGTAAGGGGGTACACTCCTAAAATAAACCCTGCTCACCACATTGGTAGCTTGGCACGAGCAGACAGGCTTATCTCAGAGGCAGTGTGTAAAGCATTTGTGAACACATACAGTAATCAAGTGACAACATTACAGATGGACACCACACAGTTTTTATATGAAAAATAAGTATTCTTTATATAGATTTAACACAAGACCATAAACAACAAAAATCCACAATACTGTTACTTTAAAAATGGTAGAATTTAGCTTAGTTCTCTTTTAGATCTTAAATGCGACACTTTGAATCAATGTACCTTTAGATGCGACACGCAGGGCAACTAAAGTGTTGCAACGATGGGGATGCGATGAAAGTTTGGTGCAAAGAAATAAAGACGTGAAGATCTTTCTAATGCGGCACGCTTCTCCGATGTTGCGAGAAGACTAGACTCGATGCGTCAGCTGCAGCGGCAACACCCTTGTTCCGTGATGCGATGACAGCGGCCTTGGCGGCGACACTCTTCTCCAACGCTGCGAGACACTTCCGCTCGATGCGACAACTGCAGCGGCGACACCCTTGTTCTGTGATGCGACGGCAGCAGCTCCGACGGCGACACGCTTATCCGTGGATGCGAGGTGCTTCCAGATCCTTGCGACACGCAGTCCCTCAGAAGGCCCAAAAACAGCAGCAGGAACTTCCAAAGAACTCTGGGGAGCTGGGGGTTGAAGTCTGTTGTCCCTGAGACTTAAGCAGGAGGCAAGCTCTTTTCCAAGCCCTTGGAGATCCTTACACAAGTTGAATGAAAATGCACACAAAGTCCTTTCTCGTTTCTTGGGCAGTCAGGCAACCACTGCAGGCCAATCCCGCAAGCAACTTAGGGATAGTCTCTCCTCAGTTTCTTCTGGTTCCACTCCTCAGCAAAGGTTTCTTCTTGTTTCCCAAAGTGATCTAAAGTTCTTGGGTTGGGGTCCCAATATTTATACTAAGTTTTCCTTTGTTCTCTGAAGGCAGAGAGGCCTTTGCCTAGTCCAAACCAGTTCTGGTCAGCCCTGGAGCACTTTGTTTACATGACTCCTTCTTTCCTTTCAGAGTGCAGGGCAGAGACATCAGACGCACCACAGAAGGTGGAGCCAGCATTGTGGAGGGAAGGCACAGCCCTATTCCGGTCCCAGGTGAAACTCCTCCCTCCCATCTAGATGCAGATCTCTCTATTCACCACTGGGCTGCCTCACCCTGTCTCCTGGAATTCCCCAGCCCTGTCACTCAAACTCCAGAGAAGGAATACACAGCCTAGCAGAGGCAGGTTTGAATGGTTAGACAAGAAAATACCTACTTTCTAAAAGTGGTATTTTCAAACACAGAATGTTAAAAACAACTTCACTAAAATATGTATTTTATCATTCTGAGTTCAGGCATACTAAATTCGAATTTCTATCATGTTCCCTGAGTCAGTTAGGATTATAAAATGTAATAATCAAACTGCCCGTTCTGGCCTATGGAGAACAGGTAGCCTTGCAATAGTGAAAAACGAAAATGGCTGTAATTCACTATTAGAACTTTCCACACACACCAGGGCATGTCCTACCTTATACTTACAATGCACCCTGCCCCATGGCCTACCATAGGGGTGTCTGATATGAAGAAAAGGGAAGGTTTGGGGGCTGGCAAGTGGGTGCACTTGCCCAGTCAGCATGACAGTACCAGACTGCATTCAGGCTCTGCAATGGCAGGCCTTAGACATACTTTTGCAGGCTGCTTCCGTGGGTGGCACAACCAGTGCTGCAAGCCCACAAGCAGTGTTTGGATTACCAGCCCTGGGCACTCCTGGTGCACTGTACTAGGGTCTGACAGGTAAACCAAACCAACCAATCATGGAATCACTAATTCACACATCAATTTACAATAGGGAGCACTTGCACTGTTGCACTGAAGAGCAGTGGCACAGTGCCCAAAGCATCTAACACAAGCAAAAACACATGAGGCAACAGCAAAATATGGAAGGGAGATCCACGCCAAGGTGCCAGGTCTAACAGGGTGGTACTTAGGGGCAGAGTTACAAGCACCTATCGCCACGTCACTTTTTACGACATTGTGTTGGCGATAGGGGCTTCACACTAGTTTCAAGGCAGCGTTAGGCCACTTAGGTGCTGATTTTGATGTGTGTGTTAATGTGGAGTAAAATCAATTTTTGGATGCTGAAGTATTTCCTCCAAAATCAATATTTGTATGCTATTTTGTTTCTTTGAAAAGTGTCTTTAACCTGCCCATTATTTCAACAATATTGGAGGTATTTTCATTTCCTCGACCGACAATTTAACTCCAAAAATATGGAGATCCTTCCATGGTTACCACTCCTGTGGGTTTTAACCCCAAATGAGTTGTTATGCAGCTAAATTTTAACCCACTTGCCTACAGTTTTCCAGTGTTATTTTTGGAGGTATTTCCCGCCACAGAGAAGCTGGAGATAGCAACTTAATTTTACTTAATTGACAAGGATTATAGTCATTTCATCCTGGGAAACTAGTTATGTATTTGTCATTTGTGTATTTTATTATACAATACACATTTATCAAAATGGCAGCAATAGGAGCAACTTTGTGGAACAATGTTTTACATCTTGTGCAGAGACAAGTGCCTGTTCAGTCTCCTGTTGGCCCTCGGAAGGATGTGGCATACATGATACACTATAAAACTAGAAGATGGTACAAGCAGCACATCTACAGATGTAGAGTTTATCTTTTTGTAATGTCAGATGAACAAATTTTAAAGAATTAGAGAAACATAGTATTTTTTGTTCAGATCTGCAGATTATGTGGCAGATGATTGATTATGTGGAAAATGCGGCAAATCTGCAATTATGCGAAAATCTCCACAGCCGCACAATAGCATAGTTCCAGTGTCCCTGATTAGCGCACAAATTTGAGTGGAGGCATTGCTCGCTAAATACATAGTGGTAAAGACAGAAAGACTAAAAACAGAAGCTATTAGAGTTCTGGTCACTCACATTGTTCTCTGCTACATATTTGCTGCTTATGATGCCTAATTATGCAACATGGGATAATACATTAATTTCGGGAATGTTGCTTAACAAGTGTAATTTAAGAATTACCAAAATTATGCGAGGTTACGCTCATGTAATACACATTTCATTAGGGGCTAAAGTTATTTTGACAAAAGGAGAAGGGAAAAGCTTATCTGGCTGTTCATTTTCTGTACTTTCCAGGGAAGTATCAATTCCATGTAGTCCCTTTAAACTAGCTGGATCCATAATCTCCGACACTTTTAATTCAACATTACTAAGGTTAAGCTCTAAGGGACACCCGCCACCTGTACCTTTAGCATGCTGCTTTGCTCTGCTATAATCTTCACGCACATTCCGGCGCAGGTAACTCTTTTTAATATCAGTTACAAGGCACTTGGTAGTGGAGATGGCACTTATCATTGCAGGATACTGTCCCAGATACTATGTTTAATGTTCAGAGATGTATGATTGGACTGTGCACCAAATAAAACATCATAGTTTTCCAGGACAGAGTCAACAAGCAGTTCCAAAGATTGTTCGGAAAATTTACCCTTTATTTTTTCTACATAGATTTGCATTGGCGATGTTTGCAAACAGATCACCTTCAGCTGAGTAGCCTTTATTCTGATAAATAACCTGCCAAACAATCCTGTGAACAGAAAATTGTTTCTGTTATCTTCCTTGACCGAGCTTTTCCAGCAGGAGCTAAATAAAGAATTATTTATTGGCAGCACAGTTCACAGGCCAGATTATCTGTCAGCATACAGAAATGTAAACACCCTTGACACGCTTGCTTTTAACTCCACAAATCCGACTCTGACTAATTTCTCACTATTTCTAATGGTTGCTAGGCAAGCCCTTCTAAAATGTCAACAGAACACCAACTCCCTTACAAGGACTTAATTGAAAATTTAAAATAGGTTTATAAATAACATTACACTTCGGAAGCTAAACTGTTAAAAGAGAAATTGAGAAAATATATTGCACCTCTCTTTGAACAAAATTGGCACCTTAATTTGGCTTAACACTGCTTTGTACGTAAGGCACCAATTCACGCTATACTTACCGTGAAAGGAGAGGGCAATGGGTGCTGTGGTGGGCGTACCACCACAACAGCCATAGATTTGGACACAGCCCCATATTTACAAGCTTGGCGTAAATATTGGGCAGTGCCAAAATTAAGACCAGGGTAAACCTGGCCTTACTCTGGCGCACCGAGGAGAAAAGTTCAATTTCTCCTAGTTTTTGCTGTTTCCATGTGTTCTGCGTTGGGCAGAACACATGGAAACAGCAAAACACCATTGATTGTTTATGTACAAGATGGGACACCTTCCTGCACATGAAAATGTAATCTCCTGCAACGCAGACACCCTTACACTATGGTACAAGGGTGCCGGTATAGGGAACATGTAGGATGAGGTGCTGTAAGGTGCCCCCTCCAGCACATACACTGACAGTCATGGTGGTGTGCTGTCTGAATGTGTCCTGCCCAATTCTGCACAACTATGTATATGAACAACAGTTTTATTTACACAGCATTTTCCCTCTTTCAGCAACATTAGTACATCATCTTTGGGACTATGGTGAAGGATCTATCTTAAAATGTGTTTTGGCAGAACACCCATCACAGCACCCATTGTCCACCACATTGACACTACGTATAAGGTCAAAGTACGCCTAGTTAACAAGGCAAGGTTAATCTACTTCAAGTGGCTTTATGCTGAATTGATGTTTGATCCAAGTCCCTATCCCCACCTGAACAATGGGAAAAGTGAATTTCAGTGACAATGTTGCCTTGTAGATTTGACCCATTGTGTCATTCACACATGTCCTGCCATCTCACTGCCTATCAAGGACTCAACAGACCCCATTTTTGTGAATGTCCTCTGGATTAGTTGTGCTGGCTTCACTGCTTAGGCATTGTTGACACCTCTCAAGTTTGATGGTCACAGACAACACACATCAGGGAAATCTAAGTGCTTCTATTTACATCTGTGATTTTGAAATTGTCACACTGTACCAGTTCCTTTGACTACAACCCCCAAATTGTGTACATATCCAGGGGAGGGCCAGGCATAGTTCTTGTAGGGGAACATGTCATGAGACATGTCGAGGAATCAGAAAACTTCAGTTAGGCGGATGATTGCAGTGTCATTGAGGATCAATGGCCACATTGACAGTCCATAAAATGTTCAAGATGAACGTAGCACAGTCAATCTGAGGACAGTGACTGGTGATGTTCCAAGGCATGATGGTAAGCACAAGGCTAAGCAGAAACTAGCCATTTAACACAGATGAATGCTACTGCTGGCTTCTCCATATGAGTGATGTATCATCCACATCTTCCTCCTCTAATGTGCCTTGTGCCTCCTGTTAGGGTGATGTTGGATTTGCGGCAGACCAGGGAGACACAGACACATCAGGAGCAGAAGAGGTGGATGCTATTGGTGCAGCAGAATTAATCTGTACTAACAGATGAGGCATCACTGCAGCGAGGATAAGCTGCAGGGCTCGCAGGACTCCAGCAAGGTCGCAGTGATAGGCAGTCATGGCAGCCAAATGGGAATCCTGCTTCCACTCCATGTTCTCCAGGATCTTCCTCATTGCCCACAACTTGTTGGCCACATCGCTGGTGCCACTTTGGCAGGACAGTTGTTGCCTCTGTGTCATGACACCAAGGGTGTCAGCCAGGGACTGCTGGAGGCCACAGACTGTAGGTCCCTATTGGGAATGAGGCACCCACGGATCCCCTCAAGTTTGGCTGCCAGCCTTTCCAACCCCACCCACACCTGGTCTGCCATCTCACCCTGGATTCCTACCATACTGTGTTAAAATTGTATCAGTGGGTCCTCAGAGTCCAAGTTTGTGGCTGTGGTGGGAGGTGGTGCCTGCTGGATGTTTGGCAGGGCATGTGGAGATGCCACAATGCTGCTGGATCTCCCCGGTTCCAGAGATGGGCTGCTAATGGACTCGAGCAGCTCTTGGAGAGTGTCCTGGTTGATGGTTGTGAGCTCTTCTTCTACATCATCATCATTATTGAAGAGTGGGACAGGCTGCTGAGTAGGAGGTGATGTTTCATCCTCTGCAACGTAAAGGGTGGATACTGTTGTATGTGTCTGTTCAATTTTACCATGCATTTTAGCATTTGACAATCAGGGTGCATGACACTTTCCATTCTCCTGTGTTACATGGTACACCTGTTACCCGCAGCTTTGTATGCCAATGTACAAAGTCCATGACTGTTACATTTAGGTTGTTCATTGATTTGGACAGTTGCCTTGTATGCCAACAGTGAGGGGCATATTTATAAGCCCATACTGCCTCTGTTACATCATCTATTCAGACCTTCCTGTGGTGCTGGTTGCTTCACCTTATTTACAATGCAGCATGAATCTACTTCATGTGGCATACCACTGCTTTGTGGATAAGGCGCCCTTACATACTCCAGGTTGTGTATGAATGATGGTCACTGTGTTTTGAGATGGACATTGCACTGCCACCCACCCATTGATGTTGGCACTTCCACCTATTTAGAAGTGTGGCATGATGAGGACACTCATGCCCTTGAGACCAGTGATACAGTGATGTCCACGTTGAAAAGACAAAATGACTCAGTCCTGTGTTTCAACATGCACTGGTGAAAAATGTAGCTGCCTAGCACCATCACAGGAACTCTTGCACAATGGTGCAAGAGTGTCTGCGTTGGGGCTAGGCAGCTACATTTTGCGTATGCGCATGCTGAAATGCCATGCAGCACTCTTATGTTGTGAATATGGTTGAGACCTGTGTTTTTGAAGTGGCTAAGCGCGGTGTTAATCCATGAAGACTAACGCTGCGTTCCATTACACGCTTGTGCACATGACCCCAAGTACATTGTGAAAGTGTGCCTCATTCACAAGGTGTTGCTAATCCATATCATATAGTGCAGGTCTGAATTTCAAAAGTGGTGGAGCGCTGTGTTAAGCCAGGAAGGTTCAGTCACTTTGCTTGTTAATATGGCCCAGAGTCAGGAGACACATGACTGGTCAGTTGTCATTGTATGTATGCATGTGTGCTGGATTACAAGTCCCTTACACCGCCGTTATGTGACTTTATATGTATTTGTTAATGATACCAACAGCTCAAGGGACATGTGAATGTACACCCAAGTACCTGTGTTGCTAGCATTTGACCTGCACACAGTGGGGCTGGGCACTGAGACATAGGTAGATTGATTGAAACACCATAAATCCACCCCCTCATCCCTGTTTGTTACTTACTCTGTTGCTGATGTAGTTGGTCATAGTCAATACTATTCTGTCCCTCTACTCCAACCACATACTCCTCACAGATAACTGCGGATGCCTATTCCTCCAAGGCATCAAGATCCTCCTGTGGCCCTGGACTCCCATCTCTGGTCTGCAGTGCTGCCTGTCGATTGCTGGTCAGTTTCTGCTTAGTCTTGCGCTTGGCATCATGCCAACGATTTTTTCAGTCAGTCACTGTCATCTTGACTTCTGCTACTAAGTTCACCTTGTTCACAATGGACTGCCAAATGGCATTTTTGGTCCCCAAAGAGACCCTGGAGCTGACGAAGAGTTGGTGTTAATTCTCCATCACCTCGGCAATCAGGATCTCATTATCCTCCTGACTGAATCTCGTGTTCCTCTTCCCCTGGGACTTTGGCTGGTTTTCCAGGCTGTTAGGGGGGTTGTTGGCTGCTGCTGAACTAGGTGCAGGCTGCTCCATTTTGCTTTGAGGTATTTTTTTGGGAGGGTGTTTGAGGGGGTTTTATGCACATTTTTCCTGCTAGACGCAAAAAAGTGACATCCGGCTGCCTAACGTCAATTTTCTTGCCACTAATTGGCTGGCCGGCACTTTTTTCACGCTAGCATCAAGATTTTTATCGCCATGACGCTGGGGTTGGTGGCAACTTTTGTCGCCGCTAGCTGATCCTATCGCCATGTAGCAACGTATTGTAAATACGTCGCAAACATGGCGATGGATTTCGACAATTGACAGTGTTAAAAAAATTGCTGCTAACCAGCGTCAAAACTGGTTAGCGGCAATTCTTGTAAATATACTCCTCTGTTTCTCCCAGGACGTTAAAAATACCTTGCTATTTGATGGCTCTAAACATTATGGAACAAAGCGGATTCAGCACTAGAACGTTTTAAAGAAAGTAAAGCCACAGCCCATTCACTTGGTCTTCAGTCGCACCCTACAGCCTATAGACAGTTTTAAAGATTTAGAGACTTCAGCAGGATTTTCTCATTTTGAGATCACAACAAATAATCTGCATAGCAACAACAGCGGTCAAATCCCCCTTACAAACGTTCCAGAGGGCGTGACAGAGGGAGACAACGAGCCCCACCACTTCCCCTTGCCTTTTCTTCATCCTTAGCCAATGCTGGTAAGCAGCCCTGACTTCATTTTCTTGGAGCATAATTTACCAGTGGGAGCACAGGTATCCCATTTTCCACTTTAAAAGAGATCCATAACATTGACCTACGGGTATTACAAAATGTGCAAAAGGGGCATTTTCTACCCCTCCAACAAATTCCCCTACCCTTCCTCCTCCCCCAGTCACATTCACTGTCTCATGAACATCTACAGCTTCTCTAACAGGAGGTCCAGCCCCCACTCCTAAAGAATCCAGTGGACTTGGTGCCAGAGCAGGAACGAGGTCAGGTATGCTATTCTCTATATTTTCTGATCCCAAAAAAGGATTGAGATTACCACCTGATCCTATACCTCAGGATTCGGAATTGGTTCCTCAAACAGGAAAAGTTAAAAATGCTGACCCTGGCTCAGGTTCTCCTTGCACTAGAAGCAGAATACCTTGATGGTCTGTCGATCTGTAGGGTGCTTATTTTTATATTCCTGTCCTGCAGTCACACAGGAAATACCTTTGCTTCATGGTGGGATCCCAACACTATCAGCTCACAGGACTTCCGTTTGTTCTCACTTCCACTCCTCAGGTTTTCTCAAAGGTGATTGCAGTGGCAGAGGCCCATCTCAGAAGATTGGGAATCTCAGTATTCCCTTATCTGGATGATTGGCTCATCAGCACCAGCTACCCAGAGATGGTGTCTCGCCACATGCGGGCAACAACCCAGTTGTTGTTCGACCTGGGATTTTCAATCACCAAGCCTAAATCTCACCTGGTGCCTTCTCAGCACATCCTGTTGACAGGGGCAGTACTGAATCTAACATCAAGTCTCCTTAGAGGGTTTAAAATAGTCACGCTATGGTTCTAATGTTTCTGACCATTCTAGTCCTGAAGGTCCTATACCTGCTCATTCTGCTGGCCTTCTGCATTCTGTTATTAACCCATGTACACTGGCATATGAGGGCCTCCAGTGGTGCCTCCACAGAAAGTGTATCCAACAGAATGGAGATCTTAAAGCTCCCTTCGGGATCTCCAAAGACAACGCAGAGAATCTTCTAAGATGGATGAACGACAACTTTCATTAGGGAAGACCATTTTATCCTCCTCCTGTGACAACAGTAATCATGGATGCCTCCATTCTAGGGTTGGGAGCTCACCTGGAGAATATGCAGATCAGAGGACTATGGTCGCCAGAAGAATTGATCTTGGTCATCAATCTGTTAGCTTTACGGATGATATGTCTAGCTCTCAAGGCCTTTCTCCATTCTATTTGGGGTAGTTTGGTTCAGATTTGGACTGACAATAAAACCGCTATGTGGTATATCAACAAACAATGGGGAGCAGGGTTATCTGATCTCAGCAGAGAAGTTCTACGACTTGAATTTTAGTGGTAGCAAATCACGTGTCTAGAGTGCTCAATGTATGTGTGGGCACTCTCAGTCTATCCTACTCACAACAGGTACCTAATGGGACTTACTTAAATGATTTACAACACAATGTGTCTAAATTATCCGAAGTTGGGCATGTGTTTTTAAAAGACGAGAACCCTCACTCTCAGTCTATACCATCTAGCCGATCATAAGTGGTGTCTCCGCCCATGTCTTTATGGGACATATAGACCTATTTGCCACTCAAGAGAATGTACACTGCTGACATTCTGCACCCTCCATTAACAGATGCACAGAGGATTTGGGGAACACTTTTTGGTATGGACCGTAGGGGGTCAAGCTTCTTTACGTGTTTCCTTCCATTACCTTGATTCCTCAAGTTTTGAGGAACGTTTGCCTCGATCGGGCTCAAGTGCTCTTAATAGCCCTGGAACAGTCATGAAGAGTGTGGAATGAAGACCTCATTCGACTCTACCTTGGTCTTTTGCTCTGTCTCCCTTACAGGGCAGAGCTCCTCTCACCAATATAGTAGCAAGTTCTACACCCCCACCTCCAGAGCCTCCACCTACATGTCTGGTAATTGAACGGGCAATCTGAGTTAGTTTTCTCTACCTAGCCCCTGCTCCCCAAAGTGGTGGATGTTATTTTAACTTCCAGGAGACTCTACAAATCAATGAATCAGGATTTATAAAGCTCTGCAAATCACCCGTCAGTGTCCAAAGGCCCTGAAGTTGGTAGCTGCTTTGCGGTGCTATGTTCATTCTAACAGCTAGGTCTTGAGTCCTTTCCTGAATTCCTGTTGTTGCAGGCTTTGACCGCCAGATGAGAGAAAGGGGAATCCTCTGCTTTTGGCTCAGCGGATTCGGGGTGGGTCTGCGAGGAAGAGGAAGGCGAATCGCAGGTGTCTGGTCAGTTGGTGGAAGGTTATTCATTTCTTGATGTATGTTGGGCCTTCATTGTGCAGGGCTTTGTATGTGTGGGTCAGCATCTAGAGCTGACATCTCTTCTGGATCGGGAGCCAGTGCAGCTTCTTGAGGTGCAATGATGTGAGTCGTGGGAGGTTGAGGATGAGTCTTGCCACTGAGTTTTGTATTGCTGTAGTCCCTTCAGGAGGCGTGCAGTGATTCCTACATAGAAAGTGTTCCCATAGTCCAGCTACTGGTGATGAGGGCCTGAGTGACGGTCCTGGTGTTAATTGGGAGTCACCTGAAAATCTTATGGAGCATGTGTAGGGTATGAAGCAGTAGGACAAGACTGCATTTATCTGTTGCTGCAGAGATAGCTTGCTGTCCAAGATGATGCCGAGGTTGCAGGTGTGGTCTGGTGGGGGGGAGGAAGCACCGAGTTCAGCAGGCCACCAAGTGTTGTTCCATGGTGAGGTGTTCTCAAAGATGAGGACTTGCGTCTTGTCTGTGTTGAGATTGAGACAATTATCCTTCGTCTAGTCGACAACATTCATCATACATCTTTGGACGTTGACTCTGGTCTTCTGACAGTGAGAGGATGAGCTGGGTGTCGTCTGCATAAGAGATGATGATGAGTCTGTGTGTTCTGACAGTGTTGGACAGAGGGTCATGTGCATATTGAAGAGGGTGGGGCTGAGGGATAACACTTGTGGGGTGCCGCAGATGATCTTTGCCAGAAAGGGAGCTGGCAGATGGGCTAGATTTGCTAAATGGTGTGAGGACAATTCATTAGCACTGGACATAAGCTCTTTACCCCTTTTACTTTGACAATTCCTTAGATTCTCATGAAACTGATTTGTCTGTTATTCTTAGTTTTGCTATTTCCAGGCATGACTGTGCTGGTGCTACAGCTAAAGGTTATTAATCAGCCCTTTAAGCTTTTATATGTTTGCCAGATGAACCATCTCTACTCAAATCTCCCAATGTCTTGAAATTAACACATTTTCTCCCACACCATTTACCATGCCTCACTGGGATCTTAATGTAGTCCTTACACAGCTCATTGGTTCCCCGCTTGAACCCCTTCACAGTTCTTACTTCTAAAACGATGTTCTTAGTAGCCATCACATCTGCAAGGCGAGTTAGTGAACTTCAAGCCTTCAGTGTGAAAGCTCCATTGATCTCCTTCTTCCTTGACAAGTCGGTGTTGACAAACAGGTCTGCCTTCCTTCCAAAAGTGGTCAATCCATTCCATTTAAGTCAATTTATCACTCTTTCCATGCTTTATTCTCCTTCACATCCCACTAAAGAGGAGGAAAGACCCTAAAAGAACAGTCTGCTTCTATGTGAACGGAACACTTGCATTCAGACTGGATGATCAGCTCTTCATAGTGTTCGTTAGAAAGATGACAAGTAAGACAGTCCACAGGACGACTCTTTACAGATGGAGCATATGGTGCATCAAGATATTTCATGCCATAGCTTGTAAAAACCTCAAGAAGGTATTCATGCTCATTCTAATACAGAAAAATATTCTACTTATGCACTGGCTAGAGGAGTTCCCATGATAGATATTTGTACGGTAGCGACTTGGTCTTCCCTTTGCACTTTTGAGAAACATTATTGCTTGGATTCTGAAGTACGGAGGGATGGCCATTTTGCAAGCTGTGCTTTGCTGGATTTTGTGGTGTAGACATATATGCATTCCACCCCACCACCCACACTGGCCATCTCAACATGCCAGTGAAGATATCTACCCCCTCCCACCCACCCAGCCATTCAAACATAGCATTCTCTCATATTCGTCACAGCAAGCAATATGGGGTGTCATGGGGTATTCCCCGGTGGAAACCATGAGGGCTGGTGAGTCCAGTAGGGAAGTGTATGCTGGTGCAAGGGAGAACTGGTGAACCTTATAGAAAAACTGGGCACAAGTAGTGGAAGAGAATCAGATGGGGCCACAACTCCCTTAACATTGGGATGGGCACCACCAAATGTAGTTCCAGGGGATCCATTTATCCATGGTGTTTCACTCAACATCGGGTGCATGCATAAGTCATAATATCATAGTAATCATAGTAGCATGCTGATGAATCAATCATGTGGGACGATATGAACATTTACAATGTACATGTAGAGCAAACAATAATTATCACTGAACCAGGAGAGATCATAATTACAAACCATTTGACCATATATACGTTTGGGGAAACAAAGCCACATAAAGTATGTCACATGATGTTAATCATTATCACTCCTGTTTGATTTAGTCATGTTGGACACTCAAGAGAGGCGGCGTGACCAGCAGCAACAGGCTTTTTTATAAATGGGCCAGCGCTCAGTGGGGAGTTGAAACTAGTTTGTTGTGAAACTTAATCTTCTGCTGTGTATGGTACAGCGTAGCATTCTGGATGTCCACCTGAACCAGTTTACCCTTTATAGGTAGATACCCCTGACGGGCTCCTGCACCTTCATCGTAAAGTTGGGATAGATCGAAATAGAGTAGGCGTTATGTGATTGCAACTGCTTCTCACGGGCCAGGCACAATACGCACCACGGTCTCTAAATTTGAGAAGCTACAGTATAATGGAACAGGGTTTGGCACCCGGTGGCAGCCCTCTCCACCGTAAATATCTGTGTGAACTTTTCTGATTCAAAGATTGCAATGATGAGTTATTCCACAAAGACAGTGAGGTGCTTTGGGTATGTTGATTCAGAACTCCCAAGTAGATACAGATTGTTATGACTGGACCTCGCTCTTAGCTCTAATCATATTGTGGACCTTTTCCATGTTAAGAAGATTCGCATTTGAAGGTGAAGATGAGAGTTTCAGCCATTGTCAGTATCCACTCTTATCTGTACAGATCAGTGCTTACATTGTGAAAACAATTAAGCACTGGGTGCTTGTCAGAAAGCCACTGCAGCTTCTACCACACATTGCCCCTCCCACCGCTGCCAATGGCAGTACCAATACAATTACTAACCATCACACTCCTACAAGTGTGACAATTCAGTCTATTCCAGGCCCCCAAAGCTATAGGAATGGCTTGGGCAGCAGTCATAGACATTTTAATGTATATTGAATTAATAAACAACTGTTGTTGTGCTCATCATTAAATTAGACAGATAGTGCCACCATGTGGCAGACTATTACATGCCCCACTGTTGACAATTAAGTGCCGGTGCCAAGCACTGGAAACCACCCGCTCAAATTAAGCACTGGTACAGAGTGTTTTTCTTCTAATTCACACTATGATGGACGGAGCGCTGAAACGTTTCAGACAGTCACCCTGTCCATCATCTCCTTGTGTTTGCTTTGTTCACCCTAAATTGGCAGGGTATGCCCAGACGTGGGTCCCTTCCTCATTTTGCCACTGGATTCAAGCTAGCCTGGTTGATGAGGGCTGTTTGCCCGAAACCGGTCCCAGGAGGCTTGTTTCCGGCCCAGGGAACTCATGGCTTGGCAGTTCGGGCTGGACTGTTCCCATGAGGCACAAGGTCAAGACTGATTTGCATATAGCTATGTCTGAACTGGGGTGGCGAAGTGAGCTAAAGAACGATGATGGATTCAACCCAGATCTGTGACTGGGGGTGAGTGTCTGAAATGTTTCAGCGCTCCGTCCATCATCTCCTTGTGTTTGCTTCGTTTGCCCTAAGTTGGCAGGGTATGCCCAGACGTGGGTCCCTTGCTCACTTTGCCACTGGATTCAAGCTAGCCTGGCTGATGAGGACTGTTAGCCCGAAACCGGTCCCAGGATGCTTGTTTCTGGTCCAGGGAAGACATAGCTTGGCAGTTCGGGCTGGGCTGTTCCCATGAGGAACAGGGTCAAGACAGATTTGCATATACCTATGTCTGAACTGGGGTGGTGAAGTGAGCTAAAGAACGGTGATGGATTCAACCCAGATCTGTGACTGGGGATGAGTGTCTGATAGTTTCAGCGCTTCATCCATCATCTCCTTGTGTTTGATTTGCTCGTCCTTAGTTGGCAGGGTATGCCCAGACGTGGGTCCCTTGCTCACTTTCCCACTGGATTCAAGCTCGCCTGGCTGATGAGGGCTGTTAGCCCGAAACCGGTCCCAGGATGCTTGTTTCCAGTCCAGGGAAGGCATGGCTTGGCAGTTCGGGCTGGGCTGTTCCCATGAGGCACAGGGTCAAGACTGATTTGCATATAGCTATGTCTGAACTGGGGTGGCGAAGTGAGCTAAAGAATGATGATGGATTCAACCCAGAACTGTGACTGGTGGTGAGTATCTGAAAAGTTTCAGCAATCCGTCAATCATCTCCTTGTGTTTGCCCTGTGAGTAAGTGTCAGTGAGTAGCAGATCTAGTCCAGGCCCCAGAGCAAGGCTCATAGTACTGCCATTCACTTGCTCACCATCAGCCTGCTCACCAGCAACTGAAAGTGTTTTCAGTGCACTGTCCCATAGGCCACTCTTGCAGGATAAGAAAATGTCAGCCCTAGGAGCAATTCTGGCTGTCCCCCTGAGGTTGAAGACATGCTAGGGTTGCATGAGCAGGCCAGTCAGCCCCCAGGGTCCTGTGATCAGCCTCAAACAACCATCCACGGGCTTCAGAAGCATGCCACATGACAGGCATCAAGTACCTTGCACAGGCACTGCAGATCCAGATAGCACCTTCCCTCCACAACTGTATGGACCTTAGTGATTCACAAACCCGGCTCCAGGATAACTCAAGCCAAGAACATCGACCACAAAAGTCCTCTTGAAGCAATAGGGCTCAAGATACAGGCATATAGCAGAGATCCACAGCAAGTAAGCCTCTCCGGCCCCCTCCGTAGGGAAAGAAGAGGGTGTCCCTGGAGCTGACCTGGCCTCGTCCCCCTTCACCACTGGGATGTCGGAGGGAACCACAACAGGCACTAAATTATTCAGTGAACACACACAACCTTTTGATTCAAATATGATAATTATATACAATTTGCAGAATTCTCCAGGGGTATCACTCTCTGATCATAGACTGTGAGAATCCAATCCATGTAGCGTTCCCTGATAGGGTCCGACCCCCTAGGCACAGCGAGATGCCCCACAGTTTTTAAGAATCCAACATAACACAACAATTGTTCCAAAATAAACCAAACAATGTTTATTTGTTATTCATCCTCTTTGGATTTAATTTCAACTTAACGCTAGAATACACCAACAAGGTAGTGTTATATGTAGCACTCATCAATCCTTAGCTCAATCCCTCCCGATGCATTTTGGGCAACCAGCCCTTCGTCTGGGGAAAATTCTAGAAAAACACATACAAAACTATCATGAGGAAACCATCTTGTCAATAATCCCTGGTAACTAACCACCTAGGGTATTTTAGCCAATTAGTGAGGCTAATGCCGTGACACACTGACGTAATCACCCAAGTGAACCAGTGAATCAGTGCACATAGACATACAAGTGCCTATATTTTAGACCACAGTGAAGAACAGTCATCAAGCTATAAGGAACTGGGGGTGCTAAACATAAACCAATGTAGAATGTGTCCATGACAGATGAACCATATGCATACCTGAGAGTCAAACTTAATAGAATATGCATGGGTGCATTAAAATGACTGTACCACCAAATGCTGTGTCCCAAGATACGACATGCAGTTCAAACAAATAACAAAAATTAAATAAATAGAAACACTGTGGTTTAAGTTGTAAAACTAAGTGACTCCAACAGATCTATAATCACGAAAACGTGATAGTCGACGATAAATGTACACAAGTTATTCACACTTAATGTCCCCATGTATGTGTTATTTTGGATTCTTGAAAACTGAGCAACCCCGTAAGAGTGGGGCATCTCACTGTGCTAGGGGGACGGACCCTATCAGGGAACGCTACATGGATTGGAACAACAACAGGCACACCAGTCTCCAAGCAGCTCACACGAACACACCAGGCCCTCTCAGGCATCAGGGGCGGTCCTTCGCCAGGGATCTACAGGACCGACCATGTGTGCCAGGTTGCCAGTCAGGCACCAGCAACAGGGACCACCAGGTGAGGCAATTCAGGCCCAAGAGTGATGATTTTGTGGTTCTGCGGACATTGTGTGGTTGCATAGGCCCCGAGGTACAAACACTTACATTTTACATGCTCACGCTTAAAGTTGACGTATATTTAGAAATTTACTTTTAACACACATTTGCTTGCGTGACCTCATGAGATAAAGTACTCAGAAATGGTTTTGCTTACAGTTAAACTTCTTCTGAGGCACACTATCAGGCCTTAGAACATTCTGTACAAGGACTTAGTACACTGAGCAAAATGTTGTTGCTGGTTGTTTTATGGTCAGCGAAAGCCCTGAGTAGATAGAATCAACAATGAGAAGAGGACCAGGACTCAGGCAAGAATGAATGCAGTTTATTATATCAACAACACTATGCCTCTGTTTAGGCAGAGGAGCATCTTGATGGATTGTTGAAGGTCACCCTGTGCCTGAATTCTAGCCTAGCTGAATTCCAACACCACCCTGAAGAGGGCGACAGCCTGTTCTATACCAAGGCTGGCTGCCAGAAGACACATGCCCGCAGGCAAATGGGTAGTGTTACCACTCTGAGGTATTCTGGCAGACCTGCACATGCTATGCTTTATAGGATAAGAAACAGTAGGTAGTTCAATTATAGGTGTTCATATAATCTAATACAAAGGCACGATGGTTGAATTATTCATTCTGTTCACCATTCTTGTAATGCTGGTAACATTGTTTTGCGCCATTCTATTAATCATTGCAGCACACTTATTTTGCACAAGCGTACAATTGCTTAAAAAAAAGTTTGATATGCCAATTTGCCTACTTCTTGTGTCTACCTTTGGGCATGCCTGAATTATTAACGAAAGGATAGAATCTGTTTCCACAATTTCCTTGGGTGAAATAGGGTTGTCATGATTGCAGACACCATCCGGTGCACCTGCCAGTTTAGGGGCCCAGATGGTGCACCGTGAGCTAGCCAGGCATTAAACATATCCTGATGGTGTGCATGGACTCAGTCCCGTATATTTTTGACGTTTATGTTGCCGAAATACACAGTCTTACTGAGAAATTAGGAACCGCAGGACATGGCGCCACCAATGTTCTTGTTTGGGTACTTCTTTAATTGGTCTCCCAAGTAGTTTTCTTAGTGTGCCCAAAGACCCTACTAACCAATTAACCAATGTCCATGGTGCTAGGAATACATTCTCTTCAGCTAAATAGAGAACCCTCATTTTTGGCTGTAGGTTGTTCAAGCTTGAAGCTTTCAAAGAATCACCCCGCTATAGTTATCTTCTCTGAATTCCATACATTAAAATGGCTAATGCAGCACCAGTCAATCAACTGGTAAATTGCAGACATGTAGTTACACAGATGCTACAACAACATGGGCTTGCCCTTATGGTCGGGGAAGTTATCTTTGCAGTAGAGGCATATAAAGTATACAGAACAGGGCTATTCTATTCACGGGTAACCTTTCAAGCAATAAATGCAGTCTCAAAACATTTTCACACTTTTACTGTAGCACCAGTGCCTAACAATTACATACCTTATGAGGAACTAGAAACACTATTAACGTTCCAGGAACACCAAAATTGGTTCCAAGGCGGCTGACGATATGCAAGAGATGAAGTTAGGCTGAGACCCCTCAGTAATGAAGGGGCAACATGGGCAATCTTAGCCAGTTACACACCTTACCCAGACATAGCATACCTTACAGCACCAGAGATGCGTACATTATTCACAAGTCTGGTTAGGTTATACAGATGCATGTCACGATACATTATACAAACAATGACAATAAACCCAGCGAGGATTGCTCAAGCTGCACAACCGCATTTAGCAATGCCAGCAATTAGTCCAGTTACTAATAATTCCATAATGTTAAATGTTCCCAACAGACAGGAGGAAATTCCGTTCTGGATTGCAAAAAAATAAATAAGCTTGAAGCAGTATTTCCCCAAAAAGAACCTCAAGATAAACATAGAATTCTCACAATGTGCCTATCGTTAAGAATGGTTCCCCCAGTAGATGACTGCACCACTTGGGGCGGAGTATTTTCCGCAGTCTATGCCATAACGCCACCACGAAGATGACACCACACTGATTATGGAACACATGAATTTCCAACTCCACAGCGAAGACAAATCAAGCTTCAAAGGCATTTTTGCCTCCAGACCCCCAGGACCTCACATTGGCCTTTGTGGCACCATCACAGACTTCATTGTCCCACTCGCCATCGAATCCTAGCACTACATCTTTCTCTTGAGACCTCAATTTCCACCTGGAGCACCCAACAGACATGAACTCTGCCAGCCACTTGGAATGAATGGACAGCATCAGCCTCACCCAGTTGTTTACAGACCCCATACACAGAGCAGGGCACACACTGGACCCTATCTTTACATCCATCAACAGATTCAAATACAGCCTACAACAGAACTCATCTGACCGACCACTCCATCGTCCACTTTACCTTCACGAGATCATCTCGCACCATCCCCAACCCTCCATGCACCTCCTTCCGCAGCTGGAGCCAAGTGACACAGACCCAATGGACATACGCCCTCAACACCACCCAGACCAACGCCGCAACAAACCTGGAACAGGTAGTCGAGAACTTCAACACCTGGATAACCAACACTACTGACCGAATTGCGCCCATCAAACCAGCCAAAACCAGCAGATCCACCAAACAAGCCAGCTGGTACACACCAGAACTCAGCACAATGAAACACAGCTGCAAACAACTGGAGAAAATATGGTGGACCAGCAGAGGTGATACAGACCGAGCCACCTTCAATTCAGCCCTTAACAGATACCACAAATGACTCAAAGACAGGAAAATGGATGCCCTTGCAGACCACATCGAGGCTAGTGCCAACTACAACTAGGATCCGTTCACCATCGTCAGAGAGTTCTCCTGCCCAACAGCCAAACAATCCCTCCCTCACAGGAACTCTGCGACGGTCTAGCAAATCACTTCCACAACACGATATCCAACCTCTACAGGAACTTCAACTCCCAAACTACCGACTCCTTCAGCCTCCTCATTTCAACGGACTCCTTCCCAGACCGAAGTCTAACATCATGGGAACAGCTCACCACACCGGACACCACAGCCATCAAGAACTCCATCCACTCGGAAGCACCCACAGACCCCTGCCCCACGCCTCTTAAACCTGGGAAGCAATGAGATCAGCCACCAACTCATCACCATCCTCAACGCATCTATTGCCACACCCACCTTTCCCGACAGATAGAAACACGCAGAGGCCAGGCCTCTCCTCAATAAACCCTTTGCAGACCCCAGCAAACCGCTGAATTTTTGCTTCATCATGCTGCTCCCGTTTTCTGCCAAAGTTCTGGAGAAAACCATCAACCATCAGCTTACCGGAGACACCAGGAGAAAAACAACTTGCTGGTCACCTCCCAATCTGGTTTGCGAACCAACCACAGCAACAAGACTGCCCTGATCGCCGCCACAGATAACATCTGCATTCTACTCTGTTCTTTCTCAACCCCTCCGCAGCTTTCAACACTGTTTACCATCACACACTCATCAAGAGACTGCACCAGATCAGAATTAAGGGAGACACACTCAGGAGGATTGCATTATTCCTCACAGCACACATGCAGAGAATCTGAATTCTCGCCCTGCTACAGTGGTTCCCAATCTGTGCGCCGTGGCGC
Source organism: Triturus cristatus (assembly GCF_964204655.1). Taxonomy (NCBI): domain Eukaryota; kingdom Metazoa; phylum Chordata; class Amphibia; order Caudata; family Salamandridae; genus Triturus; species Triturus cristatus. Next base: position 867,679,416 of record NC_140589.1, read on the forward strand.
CCTGGTGCGCCCTCCAAACTAGCCAGGGGCACCGTGCTCCAAAGGTTTAAGATTTTCGAATTCAAGTCATAAATTGCCGGTAACATCTTAGAAATGTGATTTATTTAGTAAAGGCATAAAACCTCTTTGTCCACCAGATGGCAGCAGAGCATTCTTTATTGAGAGTGAAGAACTGAATGTTACTAATGGAGATGGGTTACTGGTATTTCCTGCTTAATAAGCCAGCAACCAAGAGCTTCTTTCTGCATGGCAAGAGGTCACCTGTGGCCAAACTTCAAACTCAGTGACAGTGGCCATGGTAGCATGCTGCTAGAGAACACAGGAAGGAAAAGCGATTTGTAATGCAGCTATCCTAGAACATACAGGGCCCATTTTAAATGTGTGTAGCTGGAGCCCAACTATCAATGCACTGGATATAAGCAGCACCCTCCAGGCTCATACAGTTCCCAAAATACATTTGGAAGAGGAGGCAAAAAGTGTATTCGTTTTTCCTGGAGGATTAGGGAATTACTCCAGAACTGAGGAACACAGTGCTGTTTTGAAATTGAAAAGAGAAAGAAGAAACACTACCTGCCCCACCATGGAGCGAATTTGCCTTCCTTCTGGAGAGCTGGAGTCAGGTGGTTCTGAGTGTCAGTAATGGAAATCAACTGAGATAGGCTGGAGGATAGTGACCACTGCTTAGCTTGAATAAGATCTGCTCTGAGGCACCCTATATGCCCTTATTCCACGCAACTTCTGCTGCACATGCATTTCCCTGACATGCAGCGCTGAGCCCATCAGGGCCTGTGTACCTTCTCACAACCCACACCATTAGTTTTCCTATGATGAGGGGCCAGAGAGTGATTCATACCCAGCTATGAACCTTTGTTCAATGACAAGCTGCAATAAACCTCATTTTGTCCCTCATACAAGTGTAGCACTTTCAACCTCTACATTGGCAGTTCTGACAGTGTCAGTTGCATTTATAGACTCTGCAGCACTGCAGAACACATCTGCTCCTCAGGAGCACACACACTGAGCTAAAACGAAACTGAGATAGGAAGAAAGTACAATTGACCCTCCAGGATGGATGGTGCTCGAGCAGCGCAGGTCCACCAATGCTGCTTAACAAGAACAGTGTATTCCATCTGCAGAACCAAGTTAGATATAGCCATGCAAAACAGTGCCCTGACTTTGCGCCTTAACTACAAAGATAAACTTACCATTAAAGCTGTATTTCTGTCATAGATGGTCAGACAGCTCACAGCATAGTTTTAGCTACAAAGTAACCACAAACATTTACTCTGAAAACAGATTGCAATATTTGGCTTCCTGAAGTTATAATGTACATCTCCCTAATGTGAATAAAGTCATTTTTCTTCTTATAAATATAAAAGAATTGACATTTATTGTATGTGATAAATGTCCCATCCTATTCTTCACTACAGGAATACCCCATGACTGTTCGGCATGTCATGGGGTACATGACCCAACTTTATCCCAATTATTTTCAAGGAGAAAAGTGTAAATACTCAGCAGCTAGGCTACTTACATCCATCCACCCGCAAAAAAAGTCACATAATAGGGAGCCGCGGCCAACGACCAATAAGCCAAGGGAGCCATGGGTTGAAAAAGTTTGGGAACCACTGCCCTAGCACCATTTGCGTTGTCCCTCAAGGCTCATTCCTCAGCCCCACCCTCTTTCACACCTACATGACGCTCCTGGACAACATCGCCAGAACCCACAATATCAACATCATATCTGACGTCTATGACACAAAGGTCATGCTCTCGCTGTCAGCAGACATCACAACCACTAAGACCAACTTCCACAACTGCATGAAGAACGTTGCAGCCTGGATGAAGGACAATTGTTCAACACGGACAACACTGAAAAATTCTGATCTTTGCCAACAGTGCCTCCCTCTGGAATGACACCTGGTGGCCCGCTAAACTCAGACCCACCTCCACACCAAAATGCCACACGTGCAACCTCTGCATCATCGCAAATTTACCACCCTCGGGTCACAAAAACAATTCTGTTGATTCCCTCAAGGGTATAAGAATATCCCAGGCTTGTTCTCTGTCCGGGTGACAGAACTGTTACAGTGCTCTGATAATAAAGCATTGTCCTATGTCAATTACATATATCTCACAGATGATGATTTAGTAACACGTCTGGCCAGAGTAGATCGCATAATTCTAGAATGTTCTCACATTGGCTACAAATTCAATTTTTAAAACTCAAACATTTTCGATCTCATTATCCTGTTCTTGGGTTCCGAGTTGTCAAATGAAGGCAAGAGTTTAGTGATGCACTTCATAAAGAAGTGTGTGATCTTACAACCACCTAACACATTAAAAAGACTTCAGTCATTATTGGGTTTTCTAGATTTAGGTAGAACATACATACCAGATTATGCACAATGGGAAGAACCTTTTTATGATCTGATCCATCCAGACTTTTGAAGTGCACATTGGACACCAGAAGATACACAGATTTTGTGTGCAGTACGGACTGCCACGCTAGCTGCAAAACACTTACCCACTGGTGTTAACACCACAAATATGGTAATTCATGAAATATTGGGTATCAATGGATATGTATTTGTCACTTTCAATGAAGGTGAGACTACCAATTGAATATAAATCGCATTTATATTCCAATGCGGAAATGTGTTTTGCAGCAACAGTAAAAGTTCTGACAGCGGTACAGACTGCTGCAGTGAAAGAAATATTATTGGCTCAGTGGAAACCCATAGTTTAATTGCCTTCCATTCCAGCCTTAGAGGCTGTGACAAAGGCCAGAGTTCCCAAAGCGAAAGCCTTACATCCTAGATGGATACAATGGGCTAATTCACTGATAGCAACAGATTTAGACTACATACTTGACTCTACAGTACAAACACAAGCTTACCTTTAATAGGAACAAGAATACCCTCTGCCCAGTAAAATAATGCCTCTAGATCAGTATGATTTTATTTCTTATACTGATGGTTCTACTTAGCCTGCAGTCATAACAAAACACCAATTCTCAGCCGCTTGCACAGCGGTAAAGTGTAAAATGAGGGATGGAGAATTACAACCTCTAAAAATATTTCCCCAGTCACTAGCAGATTGCACTGCACATCTGGTTGAACTGAAAACTCAAATTCTGGCACTTGAGAATATGGATAAAGAATCCCACACCCTTATAGTGTGTGATTCATATTATTATGTCTAGTCATTTTAGAAGTATTTACACTATTGGAGCCAGAATGGATTCAGAGACTCAAAATGTTATACTATCAAGCATAAATTGCCTTGGGAATAAGTGTCAAATTAAGTTTGCCATGGGCTCATATTATCCACACACTGAGCCATCAACATGTAGGAATACACACTGCATTAAATTCATTGATAAAGCTGCAAAGGCAGCAGTGCAAACTGCTGTTGTAGCTGCAGTGACTCGTCCAATATGAGGATAGATGGAAACATAATGAAGGCTGACACAGCTTAGTACTGTGGCACCCCCTTAACTAAATAATTTCCAGCAAAATACTCCTACCTACTAAGTGCAGAAAACATTCAGTTTGCTCGTCTTCCCAGAGTGGGGGATGAAGAAATAACTCATTTGGAACACAGGCCATAATTAATCATAGCGGCACATGAGGGGTTAGCTTCTGCACATGCTGGTGTGGCAGCTACAGTTCCAATGCTACAGAAACGATACTGGTGGCCAGATCTATACAAACAAACCCAAAACTATGTCCTTAAATGTGACATTTGTCAGCAAATAAAAGTTTCTACCACAGCATGTCCACCTGAGACACCTCTCTTAGTGTCAAACAAACCCCTCATCTGCATCTCCCGGGACCGTTGTGAACCATTAAACAGTGAAAGCAGTTTTAAATACATCTTATTAGCAGTGGATTCCTGCTCTCAATTCCTATGGGTTTGGCCACAGTGTTTGGCTGACGCTCAAACTGATATAAAAGACTTGGAAGTCTATATCTAGATGTATGCAGTAGCTGCATTCCATTCTGACCATGGCCCAGGGTTTGTATCTAAGTCTTACTGGGATACCATGAGTGCCTTGGGTTTGGCTGTGACCCATTCCTCCCCCTATCATCATGAGGGAAACACAGTAGTAGAGAGTAAGAACTGTGAATTAAAGCAGTCTATAACAGCTAGAGTATTTAGTTCAGGTCGTAGTTGGATTCACCACCTGTATGGGTTACAGAGAGACTTAAAAAAGCTTCCAAGAAGATCCTTGGGTGGTCAGACTTCCTATGAGGTGCTGTTGGGGTCAAGATGTGGGTCCAGATCTTGAGAGTCTATGTGCAGTAGCGGCAGATTCGGCTTTTGATATAAGTTAAGTTTTGGCTATCTTGCAGGAACTGAAAGATTCCGGGACAAACAAAGCAATGAGCTTCTGTCATGTAGTTACATTAGGAGTGGGTAGGAACACCACTATTTTATATGCTCATCTTTTTAAGTTGCCTTCTTTTCCTATCATTGCATGACTGTGCAGGATAATATTCTCTGAAACAGCATTGCTTGCAGTTCCACTTCATAGGCATATTATCACAATACCTTGAACTTTCTCTACAAGGGCTAGGTTCACTACGTAAAATGTTATTAATTTCCATTTAGCGAAAAAGCTGTCACAATAGAATCAACAATAGCAGCCTGACTGGGCTTCGGCATGGCAACATGGGTGATGTTTATTATATAAATAGCATAACATCCTTGTTTAGTTAGAGGAGCATTTCGCTGACACTGCAAGGTCACTACATTCTGGAATTCCAGCCCACCTTATTCCTGTCTATCTCATGCACAGGATGCCGCCCAGCTCTCCACCAAGACAGGCAGCCTGATGACACTTGCCCACAGGTAATGGGGAGTTAGATCACCCTACAGGGATTTGACATATTCTCCCACCCTAAACACACTAGGTTAGGTAGTGCTAGATAGGAATACAGCATATTAAAGTAACTATATACCAGCACATATTCATTGTTATAGCACAATGGTTGAACTGTTTATCTTTCTCATCATTCTCATAATGCTAATTACATTATTAAGTTTCCTTATATTGACTATTGCAGCACACATATTTTACTCAAGAATAACAATTCTTCAATAGATATTGAAACTGCATGTTATGTATTACTTGTATATCTCTTTGGGTATGCAAAAGTACCCAAACAAAAAGGTTCTAGATCTATTACCATGATTTCCTTGGGGAGTCATAGTTCTCATGTTGTGAGGTTGCACAATCCATTTGTTACCTTGTCACGTTAGGGGTGCAGATGGTGCACTGTGAGCTGGAAGGACTTAGGTCAACATATCCTGAGGGTGTGCTCAGAATCCGTCTCGTACATTTCTGATGTTTATGATGTCCAACAAACTCATAGTTTTACTTGGGAAAGTATCATCCGTATTACACTACAGAGACATTCTGCCACTCAGGAGGTGAATGGGCAACCAGCAAATACTGGCTGGATTCCAAAGATTGGGCATCTGGTTCAAGAGAAGATTGTAGACAAAAAAGAATTTGACCCATCATACAGAGCACCTATCCTGGCAGTTGAAAGTACCATAACTGTACATTTACCTCCTTTGCTGGTTGTAAGCCCAAGAGATTTGTATTGATTGAGCTCATAAAACCACACAATGTGGCCGGTTCTACATAGAAAGCCATGAGGGATCCTGGGTAGTTACCTGCCTCCTCTCACTACCATACAGGAAATCCCACTACAAGCTTTAACAACCACTCAGGTTTCTACTCTCCGACTTGAATATCTGATTCTGAAGCCTTGCTACTTCCAGTTACATCTACTACCACCATACAGTCACAGTATGCGAGTTCACAGGTTTCAACACCACGTGCCAACAACTAAGCTGTGTATTATGAACCTCTTTTGGAGATAACTACCAGATCTACACCACTATGTGTGGTCCCTGTTTTTGCTTACTTTGATGATTTTTCTTCAGATTCGTCAGACCCACCACTGCATAGAAATCATGCATTTATATTTTGGCTCAAAAATAATTATTTTGTTCCACCTCAGATTTCCATTTGGATTTCCATTTCATCCTCTCCTTTTTTTTGGATTGGTTTTGTGAAAGTATTCTTTCTGCTTGTGAATAGACACCATCTCCTAGAACGCTCTGCTGTTGAACCAGTAACAGATGTATTGAAGTCTCATTCTTAATCACACAAAGTGAAAAGAGATCTGTCCCTGGTGAACATTTCAGTGGTTTTGGTAATTGATGGAATTGTTGGGATAAGGTACCCTATGATATTTTTGGACTGAAAGAAACTTTGCAGATACCATATGTATTTAAGATTTCTTTGACTTACATAATTTTTCCTGGCAGCATTTCTGATGATTGGGATATTCTTACAGTGAGGTCAATGCTTGATGAGCTACAACAGTATGCTGTATTTGAACATGAAGATATGTATAGTGGAACATCTATTTATGATGAAATATTTTGTTTTAACTACTATGCACACCATTACTTACACAGAGCTAGTACTCCATGTGCAGTATTTAATTACACACAATAGGAACATTGCCCTACACCACCTGTGGTTTGTTTCAAAACATTTGCAGAGAAGTTTGCATATATTTCTGGAAATAACGCAGCAGACGCAGACTCTTATTATTCTAAACTTAGCCCTTCCCCAGCAAAGAAAAATATGTTAACTGACATGAAATTAATTCTTTGGCCCCCTTTATGTCTCAGTTGTCAATACAAAGGTATAACTTTTGGAAAGACAATATTGATTTAAAGTCTGTTTGGCAAATAGCATTGCAACATGTGCTACTGTGTTGTGAACGCATGATGCAGTATTTTGGTGCACCCTTGCTTCAGGAACCGAAGAGGTCAAGCCGCTCTCACGAGCAACATGGGGAAGTGCGGTGGCCTTGGTTACCCACTGAGCTTATGGGTGATCCGCTGCTGGCAAGTATTGGTCAGACATGCCTCCTCATAGTAGGTCCTCCACTCAAATGCTGTCATTAGCCCCTCACAGGGTGCCATATCTGGGATAAAGCACACTAGCTGAGTGCCAATGATATCGCCTCTTTTCTCTGCCAAAAAGGCCACATAGAAAGATTTATTTAGTGTGAATGTTGAAAGATTACTTTAAATAATTAAATGTTTTCAATACTCTACTTGAAAGTCCATATTTATTAAACAAACTATATTTTTGTCTGTTTTTGGCTGATATTCTTATAAAGTATATTTTTGGCACAAAACGTTTGTAAGTCAAAATTTTCAATAATGAAATTCTGTCAGATATCCTTTTCCACTCATACTCCAGGCGTGCAGAGGAATAACAAGAGGAAAGGTTACAGAACAAACCTTCTTTATTTATATCTCGTTTAAGGGCTCTAGATCTTCGTAAGTAGCAACAATTTGCACCAGGTAGAGTGAGGGCCATGGAGGGAGCACAGATCATTAGGTATTGATATTGCAACAAGTTAGTGGGAGTTTGCAAGCACTGTAAATTAACTCGATGCCTATTAATTGTTTATTGTGTGGTAAAATTACCAGAACCAATAAAATAATTGATAAAAAAGATAATTACTACATGTGATGGTCATAGTTACATAATTTTATGATTTATATGTTATACATCTATTTGTGATGGGGAAGTAATTGCATATGGTTAGCAATACCAATGATATACAAATTTGGGGTAGAACATTGTTGTTAGGTATACATTTCCCACATCAGGGAGCAACATTGGATGAGCAAGAATGTGCTTTACTATGTTGACTGCTAAATTTCAATATCAGTTACTGTTGTGTTTGTGCATTTTCAATCTCCCAACAGACCTGTTTCACTTCAGGTTGTAAACCAAAGGAGGTGCATGGAGGAGGGTCCAAGTTAAGCCTTTCCTCAAATATTACCATGATCTTTCTGATGATGAAATTCTTGTTCATGATGAACCCTGGAAGATTGGATTGTGAGAGCGTATATGGAATGTGCTTTTCCATCCATCCAAACCTTTTACTATCAGAAGCAAACAAAACTCCTCCATTCCGCTTTGTGGAATAAGACTGAAAGGATTGACCTAATGCTTCTGAAGTCAATAGATGAATTTCGGAGTTGTCTATGATAACAGACGAATCTCCACTCCCCTGCACTAAAAAAGCATGTGAGAGTGACAGTGAATGGGAAAAACAGGTGGGTTGCACTTTATCCTTCTACATGGAAGAATGGGATGCAGAAGCTCATGCCCACTGCTGCTTAGTTGTTTGGTTTTGGACAAGAGCACACATTTTCCGTCATGGCATGGTTGTTTTTAAAAACAAATGTCAATGTGATCTTATTTTGTTGTATTGTCATAACAATGTTTGCATTCTACTAGACTACATTTACCTATCCTTAAAAATGCAACAGGGTGCATGTGCACTCTGCCCAGCACGCAGTCACCACAACTACACTTACCTCAGCCTCACTCTTTTTAGTCCTTTTGCAAATCAGTAAGGCAGTCCCTGCTTTCTCTTGTTTGAATTTCTCTTTACTGTGACATTTCTCCTTCAGTCCCTCATTTTATTGTACTGTGATCTGTTGGAGATGTTAAAAGGCACTACTTTCTGTACTGGCATCAGTGTGACCAGACTCACAATTCTAACCTCATGCTTCTTATTAAGTCACTTTGCTCAGATCCGGTCAGCACAGCAACAGCTATAAATATTTGGATCTAAAATTGCCACGAATTTTGAGGACATTGTTTTTAGATTCCTACAGCAGGTAAGAAGCCATTTTTTTCTGAAAGCTCACAGGCCTGGTAAACATTTTGTCTAATATATGATATTATTTTATACAGCGCACGATTGCCCAAAGATGCGTTGGTGCTGGCGTCTGCTTATTGATCCATAAGGGGAACTAATAAGACAAAGAAAAAAGAAAAAAGGGCCTGGCTTTGAGCAATTTTCTAAATTGTGTGAGATTGGACTGAGCTTTAAGGTGCCAAGGCATCTTGTTCCACAATTTGCATGGGGAAGAAACAAAGCTTCTACCACCCCAGGATATTTTATTGATCTTGGGCATTATAACAGTTTTAGCAGAAGATGATCAAAGAGTTCTCCTGGGATTGTAATAATAGAAATACTTCCTAAGAAATTCTGGGCCGGTATCATGGAGAAGCCAGGTAGAGCACCTTGAAGACTACCCGCTTTCTAACAGGCAGCCAGTGTAGCTTCACTATGGCTTGGGAAACTGAATTGAATTTTGGAATACTCATGAGAAGTCGAGCCGCTCTGTTCTGTAGTACCTGCAGTTTGTTTAGCAGCCGTTGTTGAGTTCCCGTATAAAGGGCATAACAGTAAGTTATCCTAAAGAATACCAATGCAGTAATCACTGTTTTTTGAAGTTCGAACGAAATAAATGGAAAGATCATTCTCAAAGTTCTTTGGGGGGTGGGGGGGGGGAAGCAGGAGCAGGGACTTGATTAATCTGATCCACAAAGGTATGTTTTCCATCAAATATTGCTCCCAAATTCCTAACTTTTGTAACCTGGGGAGGGAGAGGGCCCAGGTGTTGTGGCCACTAGGAAGGATTCCAAAAGGGGGTATCATTTCTGAATATGACGAACAGACTACAGTTTGAGTGTCATCCGCCAATGAGATTGTGGAAAAACCAAAGGATCGAATCAGCTTGGCCAATGGTGCTACGTGTATTTTAAAGAGCTTAGTGCTCAAAGAAGACTCCTTTGGGACTCCACGGGGCAATTAAAAGGACTTAGGGGCCTTTGACATTATCCCCCCCCACTTTGTGACAGTGATGCTGAGGTTCTTAACTGGATGTGCACTGGGTACCTGCTACCCAGGCCCCAGTGCCAGTGCTCTTTCCCTAAAACTGCAATATGTTCAATTGCAACCTGGTTGGCATGGACTTTAGCAACCTTGTAAGTCCCTGGTAAATGGTACCCATGGTACCCAGGGCATGGGTGTTAAAGAGGGTCCCTATGGGCAGCAGCATATATTATGCCACCCAAAGGGAACCACACACAACCTGCATGCAGACTGCATTGCAAGATGCGTGAAATGGCACCAGCCATTTAGAAAACATGGCATTGTCCACTCCCTGTGTGCAGTGCCAAAGTACACTGCATATGATATATGTAAGTCATCCCTACTGCAAGCCTTAAAGCCATAAGGCAGAGTGCATTAATACTACCTGTGAAGGCATATCTGCATGAGCAGATATTCTCCTGTGATGTCTAGTTCCATTGCTAGACATTGCAAGTGATCAGGAAGCCATTTTAAAGATATGTACTAGGCACTGGTTATCACGGCTTACCCAGCTACATAATGCCTTTACTGAAAATAATGGTGTTTGGTATCAAACACCTCATCTTAATAAATCTATACTGATGTCAATATCAGATTTATTATGACATATACCCAGAGGGCACCTTAGAGGTGCCCCCTGAAACCTACTAGTCGCCTAGTGTGTTGACTGACTGGTGTCATCCAGCCTGTCACCATAGGTGAGTTTCTGACCCCCTGCAGGCGAGAGCCCACACACTCTGAAGCCACAAACAATATATCCTGGCAGAAGGTGATCACACTTCGATCACCAGGATGTCTAGTAATGTAGCATATCAAAACCTCTACCGCTTTTGATATGCAACCCCGGCTTGACTACAGACCTGGGGAATGCCACTCCCTGTCCTGGGGACAATTTGGCATCAGAGCAGGCAAGGAATTAGATATTCCAGAGGCTTGTTTCATTTACAGACTAGTTACACCCCTAAGGTGGGCTACCTGAAGTTAATGGCCAAAGAAGGGTTTCCCATCTTGGTTTTAATGAAATAAAGATATCTGGGTCACGGTTATGTCAACTCCCCACAGGTAGAGGTCATATAGGGGGTGTAGTCACCACAGGGGGATAAGCCCATTGGCTACTTCCCTATTCTCCTCCTAAACGCCCGTAAATGGAATATTTAAGGGTCCCCCAACACCAGACCAACAGATTTGACTACCTGGGAACAGAAGAAGGACAAAGAAAAGTTGACACTGTGAGAACTGAGGACCTCCTCCAAAACTGGCGCTAAACCCTGCTTGGCTGTTGGTACCTCGACAATTGCAAATACCTAACTTGTCCAAAAGCTTTGCATCCTGCCCAGTAATTTGGCAACCATCTAGCATCTCCCTTGGGTTGGAGGAGCAATCCTCTTGAATCCGCTGGCACCAACCACACTTGTCTGGTACACCGTGTTGTTGGCCATTGGGTCCACTGACGGATCGGCAAACCAGGAGGAGGTCTTTGTGGCTTTAGAAGGCCAGCCCTGTCTCTCCATCGAGTTTCAAGATGTTAGACCCTCCAGGAGCCCCCCTGCACCAATATCTTGGTTACTTTGAGCACTTGCTTCAACCAAGGCTTGTTTTGTGTCCAGTCTGGATTCCACTAGCGTGGAAACTGACCTGTACAATGAAGACCCACATCCCGAAATCCCGGCTCCTGACTGTATCCCCTTGGCCTAGGGATCCTCAGACTTGAACCCCCCCTTTGGGTTCTTCTAACTTGTCCCCCAGTTCCCCCTTGCAGCCTCTTTGTTTCAGGTGCCATTGACTTCAACAGTGTTGCGCTCGAGACTACCATCCCAACCAGCACCTCGGGACCCGGACACACCAGGACAGGTAAACCCAAACTGCCAGTTGTTCTTTGGACCTTGGCCCCCTATCACCTTAAGACCAAAAGGTTGTTCAGGTCATCGCTATGATAGTGTCGCCTGGTGTGGTGTTGATACAGATGTATCTGGTTGGGTGGAGTGTAGTTTGGCCTCTATAGCAGTTAAGTAGTCTTGCCATTGCATGGAATTAGAACGTGAGGGGTGCCTCGCGGCGGTAAATGTCTGGTTCGCTTGTTCAGATACCAGCACCTAACGAAGATCTAAAAGCCATACATATTTGCTCGGGCCCGTGGGCAACTTCCAAGACCCTTCCAGCGAATACTGCGTCTGGTAACACCAAGCACAAAATGAGGTCTGGGTTGTCACTAGTGTTCCCGACGCCACCAACAGAATCTCGGTTATACCATTCTAGAATGCTTCTACTTGGGATCATGGCTATACCATGTGGGGGAATGTAGCATCCGCTGTCCTGCACCTATGGCATATGTCCGAGGAGGCAGGATACATACGGGCTAGCTATGCGGGGTTCGATAAGTATAGTGAAGGTAATGAAATTGTGTGTATTTCAGCCTAGCATTACTTGATATACTCTTAGGATAGCCTATGCACTGTGCCCACTGTTGGTCCGTCATATTAATCACTAAAGCAGAGTCCCAGTATTCCCGTAGAGGTGCCAGCCGGGGTGTAGAGTCGGGTCTGAGAGAGTTGTACAGTGCAGTGACTGCCTTTCTTCTTCGGCTGTGGATCAGTAGTGTTTGTAATACTTGGGATGTAATAAGTTCAGATCGTGTGTTCGTTCCCCCATGCCCGGTGAAGCCATTGCTTTAACGTTGCTTAGAGTAGAAAGGTGCTCGGTGGCACTTCGCAATAATGTACCAGTTGCTCGAACTCGCATAAATTCGTATCCATGAATAGTTCCCCCTATGTATTTAATCCAGCAGTATGCCATATCTCCAATTCAGCTCTCCTGAGGCAGGTGTAAGTACCGGGTAACAGCTAAAGGGGAAGGTCCGGAGCATAGGGCGAGGGCTGTCGCGCAGGCAGAAAAAACCTTAGCCAGTTGTGCCTTGCTGCCATCATTAGCAGATTGCGCCCCCCGCATCTGCTGCAACGTTGTTTTAGCACGGGACAGCCATTCTAGTAGAGCAGGTCTTTGAAGCCACACCGCCCAGGGGTCTAGTTCCACGAGATTGCCGCCTGCCAGCCACCTCATTGGCCACTGGAGCTGCTCCGCGGCGTAATAATGTTAGTAGTTAGGCGCTCCCAATCCTGAATATATAATTTCTCAAGGGCTACCCTAGCCCTGGCGCTGCCCCAGATCAGCGATACCAGGAGTGATTCAAGCTCTCTAAAGAATCTACGGTGGAGCTTGTATGGAATGGCAGTAAAAACCTTGAGGAGTCTGGGGAGCAGCAACATTTTTGCAATGGCCACACATCCCATAGGGAATAAAGGGAGTCTGGTCCAGAAAGGGAGCACGGCTCAAGCCCTGGTGATAACTTTGCCCACATTGCCATCCAACACATCTATCTGAGAATGATAAATTTGAACCCTTAGGTACCTGAAAAAGTCAAAGATCCACGTGAGGGTTGTAGTGGGCGTAGTACATCTCTGCATCACTGAGAGGGGTTTTATTAGGAACACCACCGACTTACCAGTTTACTTTCAGGCCTGATGCAAGAACATGCTCATCCAGCACCTGCACTAGACCCTGCAGAGCCTCCCCCTGCCATGTAAGTATTCTAATGCATCGTCTGCATAAAGAGAGACAATATGACATTGTGCGTATGCCAGGATGCCCCAATCCAGAACACGACTACGGAGCACACATGCCAAGGGCTCTATGGCGAGAGCGAAAATAACTGGTGACAGTGGACACCCCTGTTTTGTACCGCGTTCAATAGTGAAAGAGGGGGAAATGCTGCGCCCTGTCTTAACCCTGGCCTACAGGCTCGCATTCTGCATCTTAATCCAATGGAGAAAGTTAGCGCGAAAGCCAAATTTCACTAGGACTGCCAATAAGTACTACCAGTCCAAAGTGTCGAATGCCTCCTCTATATCTAGAGAGGCGATCCATGGCATTACTGTATCTGAAAGTGCCCACTCCAGTAAATTAAAAACCCGTCGTAAATTTAAGCCAGCACTGTATCGGACAGTCGTTCAGCTAATATCGTGCCCAGAATCTTATAATCGGCATTCAGTAACGACAATGGGAGACATAAGCCCATTAATAGTGGGTCCCTCCCCGACTTGTGCAAGACCACCAATATTGCTTCCCTAAGGGATGGTGGGAGTATGCGTCGATTGAAAGCCTCTCAGTATACACTACACAAGCGCGGTGAGGCAGATCTGTAAATGTCTAAATGTCACATAGAACTCTGATGGCCAACCACCAGCTCCTGATGCTTTATTTCTTGCTAACAGTTTTAGTGTATCGGCAATCTCCGACATAGTTATAATGGCTTCGAGGGCCTCATACTGAGGCTGGGTTATCCGTGGCAGGGTAATACGTGTAAGAAATGGCAAAATACCCTGTGACATGCTAGTGACTGGGGCTTTGTAGAGGGAGGCGTAGTATTTGTAGAATGAGTCATTAATCTGCTCCTGCGTATTTATCAGGTGTCCCTCCAGTGCGCGTATGGCTGAGTTTGGAGGCTGTGTGAATTCGGTGGTTTTAAGCAGCCATGCCAGTTTCCTGCCTGCATTATCCCCATCGGCATGTTGCCGGGCTAGATGGTGCTTGTGGTCCAGGGCGCACAGCTTGTCTTGTGTCTCTTTGTAGGTCAGGTGAGCCTTGGCCATCGCAGGTGCAACATGCAAGTCAGTGGGGGCAAGGAGTTTGCAACATTGTATTTCGGACTCTTGGTCCCGAAGTGCATTCAAAAGCGTCATGCGGAAACCATACACAGCTTTGATCATCTAGCCACGCAATACGACCTTAAATGCATCCCATTCTATACCCTCATGTGTAGCTGTACTTGCGTTGCTTTGGAATTATGTGGTGATAGATTGCGATATGGAAGTGTGTAGTGGTGCATCCTGAAGGGCCTCCAAGGGCTACCGCAACATCGGGATATTAGCTCTGCATGCACCCCAAGCCAGGTGTATTCGCAGGGGACTATGATACGACAGCGTGTGGGCCAAATATTCTGCTTGGGTTACTCTGGACAGGGCAGACATTGAGCAGAATATTGCGTCAATTCTGGTGTGCAAGTCTTGCATCGGTGAATAATGACAATAGACGGATGCTGTGGAGTGTTTACTGTGCCAGGCTTTGTGCAGCTGCATTTCCTTGGCCCAGTTCTCAATGTGTAATGTCAGGCCTATAGATTGTGCACCTGGAAGCGGAGGACGAGATCTATCTAGATGCAGGTCTTGGACACAGTTATAGTCGCCGCCTCAGTATGTCTGAACCGTTGGGTCACTCAGTAAAGAAAGGGACAGAGTTTGCAGAAAGTTAGCTTGTCAGAAGTTTGACGCATATAATGAGATGAATGCGATCGGAGAGCCATCTAAAAGGCCCTCTAGAGTAACAAATCACCCCTGTGGGTCTGCCCTGGTGCATGTTAATTGTAGCGGGGTGCCGGGTGCCACCCATATCAAGGTGCCCCTGGCGTACCCCGAATATGTGGTTCCCACCGTTGTGTCCCTCTAACGTTTACGTAGGGATATGAGTGTTTGCTGGGTGAGGGTGTCTCCTGAAGCAGAGCCATTGAGAACTTGTGTCTGCATAAGTATTGATACACCTTATGTCTCTTGGCACAGCCAGCTAATTCCCGAACATTCCAAGTGAGTAGTAAATAGTTGTTGTCAGGCGTCTGTTAAAATGGAGGAGCCCCTTTTAGCAGGGGTGTGTCACTGTCAAGATGATGCAGTAATACTGTGTCAGTCTCCCCCTGCACATTTGCGCAGTACGCGTGTTATCATGGTAGTGTTGTACATATTTAGCATGCTGTGTGTTATACTGGAGCGGACAAACAATATAAAACAATTATCATACCCAACATCCCAGGTCAGATTGCCAACGGGCAAAGGGCCATCTGCACTGAGATGTAAAATGCCAACTTATCAAATAACCAAACATATGACAAAATAAAACATTTTGGAAAATAAATTGCATAGGAGAGAACAATAGAGGAACAGAGAGAAAAAAGGAAGGCATAACAATGCTATATCAGCCACTTATCGTCTACGTGGGGGCGTAGCACTAATGTTTGGGAATTCGCAAGATGGCCGCCTTAGTCATCAGTGCTTGTCCTATGCGTGGCACCATCAAATGTACGCCGCTCCAGAGCAGCCTGCAGCTAGTCGAGCCGCAGTAGTGAGAGATACATTGACAATGACACGAGGTCCACGGAGGCAAGTGTTAGGTAGTCATCCAAGTTCATCTACTGTTTGCGGTGTCACTACAGGGCCATCACCCAGCAGCGCCGAATGCTGGGACTCTGTGAGTTGATACACATGATCCAGCATGATGTTGATTTCTGATCCGGAGCCAGCTGCGATTTCTGTTTACTGTGATACTTTGCCTGTCGAATAGCTTGTTCCCTCTCCTCAGCTGCCTGAGACTTGGTGGGGCGCTGCAGTCTTGGTGTAGGTCAGTTTCTGTATGTAGTTGCACCATTTCGTTGATGAGGGTAAGTCGCTGGTGGTGACCTCGGGGCGCCAGCGAATCCATTTGGCTTCACCCAGGACCAAGCCTCATCAGGGGAATGGCAAAGAATAATACTATCCTTATGGCGAATGTGGAACGTGGCGGGGTATTGCAGCTTATATTGAATTTCATGACTACACAGGCACCGTTTGATGTCCATGTATGAGGATCTGCGGCGCTGTACTGACAGCGTGTAGTCCGAATATATATCGACTGTAGCATTTTCTATCTGCCAGGGGTCCAGGCTCTTGTTATTTGCAGGTTGTGGGCCCTGTCCCAGTAATTGAACAAGCACACGACTACAGGGCGAGGTGGGTTGCCAGACCGAGAGGGGTCGCCCGGTACTCTGTCAGCACGTTCAATGAAGAAAAATTTCAAGTAATTACCAATGAGTATGTCCTTGGAGAACCATTCGTCTATGTAAGGTTCCATGCTGTGGCTCTCAACGCGCTCTGGGAGTCCCACTATGCGCACGTTGTTTCTGTGGGATCAACCCATCTGATCTTCAAGCCTGCCCTATAAGTAATCCACTTCTTTTTGTAGTGATTTGACTTGCTCCGACGTCAAAGTTACCATGAGACGCAGAGAGGCCACCGATGATTCAGTCTCTTCCACCTGGCCTTTTAGCCACCTATGGTCCTCCCGCAAGTAGCCTATGTCCATACATAGCGTATCTATTTTAGGGCCCAAGGTGTATTTGATATCCAGTACTGCTGCCGTTAATTCATCGAACCGGTGTGCTAGTTCCATATGTTCCGTGGACTTCTGAGCTATTGACTGTGCATCCTCCACTGCATCAGGGGCCTGGCTTGATGTATCCCCCGTCGGGGCGTGTGGTTTCTCCTACCTGCGCTTACCCATTGTAGCAGGATGTGGGACTAGAATTGGGATAGCCTGTGTGGGGTTTGCTGTTCCGACGGCGGCAACCTGTTCAGGAGGCCACGTATCTCACCTGCGCCGATGAAGGTTGCGTAGCATGGCACCCAACTGTCTATGCGCGCAACGTTTTTGGGACGTGTATCAGCCCGCCCGCAGGGCCTCCGTTCCAGGATGACCAGGGTATAGCGCCGGGGCCGCCAGGCACTATTCATCTTAAGGGAGAGAGTTCAGGTGCAGTATTGTGGGGGGGGGGTTGTTGAAACCTGTGCCTGGTCAGAGCAATATTCCCTGTGTCTGAAGTCCATGAGCGAAGACCTACAGCATATACCCAGGCAACATGAAGAAAGTGTGTGTCTCTTACACCATTACTGGTTGCCAGCATTACTGATCATATCCCAAGGGGTGGTGTAGTCAGACAGGAACCCACTACACCAAATGCTGTGGCCTCTACAGCCAGCCCCAGGATGAAGCTCAGAGTTCACTCTAGCTGTGTGGCCTGCTCGTGCAAGGAGGCTCCGTGACCCGGGATACCTCCTGCTGCTAGGCTGTGTCAAGGGCCAATCAGCAGTGCCAATCACCACTGGGAACCCGGCCTCGATCCACGTGTGTTTCTGACTCGTACAGTCATCCCAGGGTCTGATAACACGCGAGTACACAAGCCCAAGCAGACGCGTCCTCTCGACTCCAAATAGTCGGGAGCAATCCTGCCCCTCTCTATGCGAGGGCTCGTGCGGGATTATAGCTGGCTCCCCCCGTGGCAGAATAGTCAAAAATGAGTTATCCTTTTAGAGACACTAGATCCACCACATAATCACATACAGATACACCCTACTAATGGTCACAGTCAACAACACCTCAAGAAGGGAACACACTAACTCAGGATGTCAAAACACTTATGTGTTTGTAGTGAGGACAGGGTTTTGCCTACACACATTGTTATGTTAGCATAAGCATTTTAGAAGTTAAACGCTATCTTGCCACTTTGACACTTTTGCACACGACACTAAACGCAACTGTTATTATAAGTAAAACTGCTTGCTTGCTTTTTCTTCACATGAGAACGGTCTGTTTTTCACATCCCTAGACTTACACCGCAACCTTAGTCTGAACACAGTGTGCAGAAGCCGTCAAGTTCAAAAAACAATGTATGCTGTTGAATTCAGGTTGATCGGCCCACGCTCTAGACACAACAAGCACACAGCTGCAAATATCTGAAACTCGGGTGCCTTTAATATTGCATTGCATGCATGATGCTGGCACTTTGGAGAAAACCTTTCCAGACATAGAGAGCAGTGCTGATCCTGTGATGTGATTCACCTAAGCTGATCTTGGAGGTATGGGGTTCCCCATTCAAACCTAGAGACCTTCTATTATTATAAAACTAGCTTATAGCCAGGGGAGGGTGGTACACAAGGTGTACAGGACCTGTTTCCACTATCATTATAATATGATTTCTCCCTTTGTGTTTTATGGAATTGTAACAATGCTGATGGTTTTATTTCTAATCATTTGTTTGCTTATGTTAGCCAAAATACTGAATCTTAGAGCACGTAGTTAAAAATAAACATTTCAAACTTTTCCGTGTCTCTGATTACTCACGTTGTGGACTGATATGAGAATAAAAATGAAAAGGTGTTTTTGATTTCCCACCATTCCTGAGAGTAACCGAAGTCGCTTGTTCTGGGTTGTCTAATCATTGGTAGCTAGGCTGTACTACAGAGAATAAATGAGACACTGATGCTAGTCGAATAGGGGTTCTGGGTACTAAGGTGAGTTTTTCGGTACACCACAATTCACTGAGGTCCTGGTTTTCTGCGCATAGTTCTGTGCATGAGCAGAATCCCCGCAACATGCTCATTTAATGAAAATTCTAACAATTTTACAAAAAAAATACAATAAAATACCCCATAGTACATTCAATATGTCATAGATAAAAACATGATATATTTCAATTTCATCAATAGTTTAAATAAAACCAACCCCCAGGAAAAGAATATGATCAGACACTCAAATTTGTTATTAACTTGTTAATTTGAGACAATAGACAGCACACCGCAGGAGAATAAATTCTGGGTTTAACTTTCTCATGTCTTCTCAACAAATCCTACAATGAGGATACATTTGTATCACCTATTTTTAGAAACGCGAGTCACCATTAATACGGCGGCCTCATTTGAATACGGCCCTTTTCGGAGTGCATTGCACCGGTAAGTTATTTATCAGATATTATGCATGGGCATGAATGCACATTAGGTGTCACATGGTGATGAAAGCAGTATGGAGGCATGTGTGGGGTAACTCATCTATGGATGTTGGAGCAATCGTTTACTGTTCTCTAAATATAACTTGTTTTTAATAAAAACTGTGAACGCATCAGAATAAGAATAAGACCAAGTTTGAGAGTTGTGATATTATGATTGGGTAGGGTTCCTCTTGTGTGATAAAATCTCCACTTTTCTCACATAATAGGGTTATTGTATAACACAAACCGAAAGGAGCAGATTTATTCATATGTTGGTCCTGATGAAGGTGGTTATATCAGTTAATCCACCGAAATGCGCCGATGCTGGAGTTTAAATTAAATTTGTAAAAGACAGAAACATATGTCGACCACAAGCATTCACTTGAACGTTGTCCATTATTGTATTATACAATGACATATCATACCCTGAGTCCAAACAGCATTCTTTAATGCACTT
Organism: Triturus cristatus; assembly: GCF_964204655.1. NCBI lineage: Eukaryota > Metazoa > Chordata > Amphibia > Caudata > Salamandridae > Triturus > Triturus cristatus. The sequence continues at coordinate 867,699,274 of NC_140589.1, forward strand.
CTTAATTGTTTGTGCAGTTAAAACTACCAGTGTGCACACTTTGGTTGCTATCTTCTTACTGAGGGTTACCATGAGTTGGAGGTGGGTCACTGCCAAAGCTACAGAATCTATTAGCTACTGAGAACTGTCACAAGAAGAGTTTGCGAAGCCATGCCTAGGAAGGGCGCTCTACCCTCATAGGTCCAGTAGGTGGCACAGGAACAGATTGCAAGTGGAGCAGTTGACACGATCCGCATGGTCCCCAAAGACTGAAGCATTGGATGTGCGTTGAATAGTAACTTGTTTACAAACCAGTGAGATACAGAAGAGTTGCATTCCTTTCCAGTAAGGAAGACCTCTTTGTTGGCTTGTTCACAATGATAGAAAAATGGAAGTGACCATAATACATGAATGAAGCTGCCTCCTAACGGTTCGCATCAACCCGCGGGTAAGTGTTTTATGCAAGCTGTAAACTTAAATGTTGAAATTGGCAAAGATATTACAGCATGTATTAAACAGACAGCAGAAGGCGTCTCTGTTAGTGTGAATGGGAGCTGTTCTAACTTTTGGGATGTAATATTGTTTATGTGGCATCTTTTTTGGCCATGAGTCATTGTTTGCGTGTCAGGTTGAAAGGCATGAATAGCTGCATCAAATTAAGATAACGCCATGGCATGTGGCCATTCTTAAGGACTTGGAGTGCCCAATTAAACTGCATGATAGATCTAAGCTGACTTTACCCATGGTACAATGAAGACATGTCACTTTGTATGAAATCAATATGAGATGACACAATGCTATTCAGATTGTAAAATCAACAGCAAGGACTTTTCCAAATTCTCTTGATCAATTTGTCTTAAACATGCATCACCTTCCATTTGTGATAGTTTCCAAATATCATTATATGTGGCATAAATAAATCTTATTGAATGTGGAGACTTAGATTTTGTATCACTGCAGACGGTGTGCAATATTCCAACCCTTGTTGGCACAATTTCCCTACCGAATAGGTTGTGACTCTCCCTGAGTGTTGAGATTGGGAATAATGAGGGGCGGGTCTGTTGACCTTAAACCACATTGTAGAATTTAGAAAACTAGCATAATAACAATTTGTGTCCACTGGCCACAATAACCACCCATCAGGACCTGAAAGTGTGGAGTTAAATGTACCATTCTGCAACAGACTATCAAGTTGTTCTTCTGTGTGTTTTGTTAAATGTTGCCAATGGTCAAATCGGGCAATGGAAGGAATTTTTGGTGAATTCATGTCTGTAATTTTAGCCAGTCCTAGACACATAGTATGTTTAAATGTATCATTCAGAAAAACATTTGTGTTCGAACTAAGCAGGCTCCAAATAAGGGGTCTGCAAACTGAACCTGTCAGGATTTGGTACCCAAAATTGATTTCTTGTCAATGGTATCCTTCCAATAGTCACAGCCTTTCACAGCTAATTGTTTGACACACAAATCTGTATATAATAATTTGGTTTGTGTGAGGATACATTTCTTTGGTGGTGTAGGGACAAATTTAAAATAAAAAGATTTTAGGTCTAATCAATCATATCCTGAAAAATATGTGAATTTATCCCTATATGTTTTGAGCTCCCTTTCTGGGAGTTGGACAATATTCCCCTTGTGTGTAATTAAAAAGTGTGCATTGAACACTAGCTCGATGTAAAAAATGATGTCCATAATGATGGTAACAGAACCTTTCATCAAAATTACCAGAATTAAGTACAGATCCTCTGATTCAAAAACAGTGTAGTATTCCAGCTCTGAGAGCATGGAGTTTACAGTCTCAACATCCCAATCATCAGAATGTAACCCAGGTACAATTACATCAGCCATAGAAACCCTAACAACATAAGGAATGTTTAGTATTTCTGTTGGAACTAATATATCATAAGGTACTTAATACCAAACAATTCCATCAGTTATCGAAACAGCTGAAATTATCACAGGTCTCTTTTTAGCTTATTGGAAGATGAATGAGACATCAACACCTCTCCGACCAATTGTGTGGCAGAGTGTTCTGGAAGGTAATGGTCATTAATCAATAGGAAGAAAACAGTCACAAATCCAATCCATAGACAGAGAAAAACCAAGGAAATGTTATACCAGCATATATCCAAGGAGGGAACAGATAAGTGTGTTTCAGCCATGAAAAGAAAACACAATCACGTGTAGACGGAGTGTCTAAAATGGAGGAACTGTCAAAAGAATAAGATGAAATATCCTCTGTTCCCACACAATAACCAGAAGCAGTTCTCTGAAAAGCAGAAGCTACAAGCGCAGTAAGAGAACTGGTAGGTTACGCTAGAGGTGAATCAGTATAAATGAATCCAGCTACAGAAGATGCAGTAGTAAGTACAGTCCTCACTTCAGTTGTGACATTTGTAGTCATATTAAGAATTAACAGAAGTTCATTTTCCGCTCCTCCACATACGGAGAAACATCTTCGCTGGTGCTCGCAAGCTGCAGTGGAATTTTCTGTATGGTAGAGAGAGGAGTTAGGGAGCTACCATGGGCTCCTTGTGGTTAACTGTTTAGAATCAGCCACATGATGTAACTTGATGTGATCAATGGAGACAAAATTCTTGTACTTTGAATGCCAAGGACTGATACTTGTGCACAGTATGATGAGCCAAGCTCCTTTTTCACCCCAATCTTTTCATGAACAAGATCCACAATGTATGGACTCCAGCCAGACAGTTCTGGCTTCTCCTTAATTCCTGCAGAGGCTGAAGTCTTCAACTACTCGTTGGATTGGTTGCCACAGAAGTTTTGTAGATCCTCTAAGACAGCACTATGATCATTTACGTCAAAGGGTGTGACTGCTGCTACAAGGTCTGGATTGTCAAGGTCTGGAACGTACTTTTTGATGCCAAAAAAGGCCTCCAATGGGTCCGGCCACCCAGAGATCTTTCAGGGAGGTTGTTATAGGCTCTTTGTACCCCATATGGGTGGTGGATCCAACTATGCCCTTTACCTAATACTCTAGCTATTAAGAACTGCTTTAAGTTACGGTTCATCCTCTCTACAACAGAACTGCCCTAGGGTTGATATGGAGAAGAGAAATGCACCTCTACACCCAGGGAAGCTATAGTATCTCTAGATGTTTTTGAGGGAAAACCAGGGCCCTGGTCTGAGTGGAATGCAGTGGATGCATGTTTCCCAATAAGGACTTGCAAACCTCTAATAACAGTGTGAGCCTCAGTCGGACACTGCCGCTAGAACCAGAGAAACCTCGAGCATGAATCAACTGCAACTAATATAAATTTAAACAGTTCATCCGAATTAAGAGGACCACAATGGTTCAGGTAAATACATCCAAACGGTTTATTGGAAATCAACAGGTGTGTTTCGGTGTGGAGAAAGACTGGCTTCTTTGCTAAGACCTCTGTTTCAGATGTCAGGTGTGCATAGTAGGGTGTAGAGAGGGATGGGCCTCCCTGCTGAGATCTCTGTTTCGGACGACAGGTGTGCATATTAAGGTTGAGGGAGAGACTGACATCTCCATTGAGACACCTCTCCTGGATGACAGGTGTGTACATTGTGTACAGTAGTGTTTGGGGAGGAACTAGCCTCTCTGCTGAGACCTCTTTCTTGGATGATGGTTACTTATAGGAGACTGTAGAGAGATACGGTCTTCTCTGCTAAGGCCTTCCTCTAAGATCACAGGTGTGCACAGTAAGGTGTGGAGAAACACTAGCCTCTCTGTTGTGACCTCCCTCTCGAATGACGGGTGTGCATAGTAAAGTGTAGATAGGGACTGTCATCTCCACTGACAGCTATCCCCAGGAAATTGAGACTACGTAGAAGGGTGTTGCCCACACCTCTTCCCAAGGTGATGGCCGTGAATACTAAGCTTTGATAAATAACTACCATCTGCAATGTGCATACCAGAGTGTATTCAGAGATCACCTACTCTTTTCTAGGCCTGGGCGAAGCACTACGCTACGCTCGCGTAGTTTGCGAAGTTCGCGCTACTTCGCGCTACGCGAACTGCACGTAGCACAGTGCGAACACGCGTAGCGTAGTGTTGCGTAGTGCTGCGGTCATTTTTTGCTTGCTCGCGGTCCTCAACGTCAAGTTGGCGACCGCGAGCAAGCAAAATGACATCCTGGCGAGACTTTTTCCTTGTTCGCGATCGCGAGCATGGAAAATAAACCTCCCGGCGAGATTCCCAACGCGAGAAGGTCAGGTTTCTCATTGCGAGGGGTCGCGTATGCTCGCGACCGCTCGCGATGAGAAACTACCAGTTCGCGTTGAGAAAGCTGCAGCTCGAGGAAAAATCTACTCGAGCAGCAGAAAACTACAGCTCGCACTGTGCAAGATGCCATTTTCAATGATTGCACAGTGCCGGTTGCTTGTCCGCACTGTGCAATCATTGAAAACAACATCTTGCACAGTGCGAACATGTTACTTCGCAGTTCGCGAAGTGCTACGCGCAGCTCGCGTAGTGCGAACTTCACTTTGCGTAGCTTCGCGAAGTGCTACTTCGCGAACTACGCCCACCCTTACTCTTTTCTACTTTTCATGATCCCACGAGAGAAGATCGCAACATAAAAAAAAAAATGAATTTACACTTTATTCATCACAGTACTTATGCCGATAAACCTCCTCTCAATAACTAGATGAACAGGATATCGCTCTGGTAGAAGAGTGTATTGAGATTGCAATTTTTTTTATTAACAATATACGTTTACCTTCATCACAGTAGTTATGCCTTAGAGACCTCCTGTCCAAAGTTAAGGGGACAGGATGCCTTTCTCCTGTACCCTTAAATAGATTTTTTACCTCATTTCCACAACATCTGAAATTTTCTACAGTAAAATGGTGGCCATTTCATTTCTAAACCTCTAACAGACAGCCAATCAGAGAGCTACGCTGGGGGCATAAAGGCTGACCAAGAACAAGGCTCCATTTTTTAATTTGTGCTCTCACAGACATCTCTTGCGAGCCTCTCGTGGACCCAACTTTATATTTTTAACCTTAATTTCTTTAAAACTACTGAGCCACTTTACACCAAACCACAAAAAGCACAATTTGCAGACCAAGATCTAGCTTCCTGCTAACTTTCATTTAATTCCGCTCAGCAGCTTTTGCTATAGCCCTTAAAGAAGTCTTTGTAAAATGCATGTGGATTTTGCATTTTGAAGCCCCTAGTTTTTCTTGGTCCCGCTTGACGGATCTCCCTGAAACTTTCATGCACAAACTAGCTTAAAATTAGCAATTTTTGGGAAAGTTTTGTGGAGATTCATCAAATGGCGCCAAAGATATAAGCAACACAAAAAATGTTTTTCCAATGAAACCCCTGGCCTAACTATAACTACCCAGTGGCAAACGACACTGGACAATATACACACACACACACATGTACACAGATATATATGTGTGTGTATGCATATATGCATATAAATATAGGTGGATGTATATACATATATTTTTCTCACTAAAAAAACACAGGTTATATATACATATATTTGTTTCACTAAAAAAACACAGGTTATGGTGACATTGTAGTTTAGTGAAAATGTCATTGACAACGGAATGTTTTAAACAAAAAAAACACTGAAATTCACCCATTATAACTATCTGTAGAAACTATAACTCGTGCCCTAAAGTAATAACCTTTATATTTAGCATCTTGACTTGACATTGCTACGCAAATCCCCTAGATGGCAGCTTTGACCACCTCATGATTATAGTCAGTAAAACGTTCACTGCGTTCAGAACTGTCTGTGGCACTGATTCTTGCACATTTTAGTAAAAGGCACACATCTACTAATCCTAGACTAATCGAGTCATAATTATAACCAATCTTAAATTGCCATACGTAGTGGTAACTCTCTGTACTTTTTTTTATCCACTAGGAAAACTTTTGTCCTTGTGGAAAAGCCCTTTTTTCTAAACCCCCATACATTTTGGGATTATTCGCTTCCCCAACCTGAAAACATTTCTTCCAACTAACTTTTGGAACAGGTTTCCTTGTGGCTCATTCACAAAACAAGAGTAATTACAGTTGAGTAGACTTAAGTCTGTGTATCCTAGAAATTCTGTTTTTTGGTGGCTTTGGAGAATTTTGGAAAATTAGGGGCATATGTATCAAGCTCATTTCCCGTTCGCAAATGGGCTGATTATCAGAATTGGCCCGTTTGCGAACAGGAAAAAGCCTTTTGCGATGTATCATCCCAAAAGGCCCTCGCAACATAGGGAATCGCAAAATTTGCAATTCCCTATTTTGCAAATGCATTTAAGGAATCACAAATTGCGATTCCTCAAATGCAATGTAGGAAGTACCCAAGTTGTACATTTTTCAAAATGCCATGTGGCGCACATACATGCCCTTAGGGCATGTGTGTGTGCCACATGTGCTCACATACATACTTCAGGGGTGCAACGATTCGCAATTTGGGGTACTCGCAAATTGCGAATGTCTTCCCATTCATTCCTATGGGCCTCTGGGCCCATAAGAATGAATGGGAAGGTATTCCTTAATTGCGATTCGCAATTTGTGAGTCGCAATTAAGGAATATGTAGGAATCGCAATTATTATTGCGATTCCTACATACATTGCATTTTGTGAGTCCTTAATAGCAATTCGCAAAAAATCGCTATTAAGGACTCACAAAACGATTTTTTAATACATATGCCCCTTACTTTCTTAAATCTGGGACATTTGTATGGCACCCAGCCTCCGAAAAATCACCAGTTTCAGGAATGGATTTACAGGGGGCGTGGGTGGTCTGCAAAGACTTATCTGTGACCACTCTTGTAGTACTCCTCCTGGCTTACTCCTGATTCCATTACTAAGAGTGGAATGCTCCTGGTCGCTCTCGACTTACTCCTGGAATTCAAGAGTAAGGCGGGGGTACTGCAAGAGTAAGTCACAGCAAAATCTTTGTGAACTGTGCCCAGTGTCTTTTGCTCACATTTTTACCTGCCTGGTGCACTCTTACGCCTGCCTTTTACAGTTTTCACTACACCTCCATGGAAATATTTTGTGGATCTTCCCAGAGTTATGACATTCATGGAATTTCGCATACACTTCACCTTGGACTTTCCATTTTCTCCCTCTTTCCCCATCCTTAATACAGACGTACTCCTTCAGAATAGCCAACCAACATTTCTGCAACAGCATGTGGAATTTCTGTTCATAAACAAAAAATCATAAATCCTGATGGAGTGAAGCAGGATTTGGAATTTAACAATGTTTCTCACAGCTCTTTGATACCTGGGTACAAAAAGGGCCTGATTACGAGTCTAGGTGTTATTTATCTTACACAGGGCTTTAAGTGGAATTAAAAAACTGGGGGGTCCCTCAAAGGGGCCTGGTTGATGTAATTAAGGGTGTGGCTTTAAAACACGTAAGCTAAAAATCTGTGCTTAGTATAGTGTGCTGCCTTTAGGTATTTTGCTGCTTCTGCCATTGCACCCAGATTTATAATACAAGTAACATTACACCTACAACAAGCCAGAACTATTGGCTTTGTCAATGGTTGTTTGTTGCGGAAGATAAATGAGCAACAACTATAGATTTGTTGTATATAACATTGAAAATGCTTTCATTCTGAAATGATGAGACTGAAAGTACTATAACAAGCCTCTATGAATGTACATCAAAGGAAGTGAAGGGTGGTACTGCTGCAGAGTTAAGATTTTTTTTCACCTTTAAGGTGAGGCCAAAAATCGAGAGCCTGACAGTAACCCGTCTCAGCACCTGCTTCGGACCCGGCCCACTCAAAGCCGCGATCTTAAATGATATATAGTGATTCCACAAGGTACATTATTTATCGTGTGCGTTCAATAACACCTACAAGGAGTTTTGGGGGAATATCATGCAGATTTTGGTGTTTAACGCACCAAAGTCTGCATGGTACGGTAATCATCGTAAAGTTTCCCCTGTTAAATTACATCAGGTATGGACTGATGAGATTTATCGACCGCTGAGGTGTTTAGCGCATGCGATAATATTGGATGTGTTAAAAACAGCCAAACTTGTAATTCCGACCCGTGCGTAAACAGGAGTTTGCGCACAATTTGTAATTAACCGTCCCACTCATTGGGGCTTATTTACAAGCCCCTTTTGCCACTGGTATGTCACTTTTTCCCATATAAAAAGTGAAGTGCCTGCGGTGCATGGGGCTTGTAAATAAGCCCCATAATCAGGCCCCAAGTGTCTTGTAAATAAAACCAAGTATATTCAGAGGTCTGACTTTGTGGGTGTTCCATCATCCCCTGTATCTCCCCTGTCTTACGTTGATCATAAACTCATGACTTCAAAACATTCAATATGCTTCAGAATTTACCCAGTCAGAAGTTGTATTTGCTGGAAAAATTCCCTGCAGATCCAGTGACTCAGGAGCTGACAAATTACACATGTAGATTGGCTTTTTTTCAATAGCTTCTAACAAACATAACAACTGTTACAGTAGAGAACACGTCAGGCATGGGCATCAGTTTATTTGTATTAAGTTTGCACACATTGGGGCATATTTACAAGCCCCTAACGCCACCAGAGCGTCACTTTTTCTGACGCTCCAGTGGCGTTGCGCCATTTCACATATTTACAAGGTGGTGCTAAGCCACTTAACGTGGCTTAACACCTCCTTGCAAAGAAGCCCCTTGCCGCCGCACTCCGCAGCAGAAAAGGAGCAGCAATGGGTGTTGCTGTGGGCGTTCCACCACAATACCCGTTGCTTTTTGACGCTGCCCCAGATTTACAAGCTTGGGGCAGCACCAAAAATTAATGTCAGGTAATACCAGGGCTTAGGATGGTGATACAAGGAGAAATTATTAATTTCTCTTCGTATGTTGCTCTTTCTATGTGTGCTGCATTCTCAATCGCCATTATTGATTGTTTTTGTGCAGGCAGGTGTCCCTCCCTGCACATTAACAATCGCTCCTGCAGCACAGGCACCCTTGCAACTTTGTGCAAGAATGCCTGCGCTGGCGCTAGGCAGCTTTTTAGCACCAACGCTAGGGGAAACAGAGGGGTGCGCAGTATTTTTGTACTCAGCATCTCAGCATTTCAAAAATGTTGGAGCGTGGTGTTGCCAAATTTGGCATAAAACCTTGCTCTGGTATTTTTTTACAAATATGCCCCATCGACTCCAACTCATGCTGTCCCACACTTGAGCTACTCTGCTATTTCGTCCAAGCACATAGGGGCATATTATCAAGCACGACGTTAAAATTATCGCCGCTTTCGCGGCAGAAAACTGCCGCTAAAGCGGCGATAATGGGCTTGATAATATGCCGCAGAGAATTCCCATAGAAGCCCATGTTGACACCAGAACATGGGCTTCTATGGGAATTCTCAAGGGCATATTATCAAGCCCATTATCGCCGCTTTAGCTGCAGTTTTCTGACGCTAAAGCGGCGAAAATTTTAACGCCGTTTCTTGATAATATGCCCCAGAGTTTGCTCTCTCTCTCCCCCTCTCTTCCTCCTCCCTCCCTCTATCCCTTCCCCTGCCCCTCCTCCCCCAAGGGTCCACTGCGCCAGGTGACTTTGCTGCATTGTGATTGGTTATGTTGCAGGCTTCATTCTGTCAATCTCATTGTGAGTGTGTTTGAGCATGGATCTTTGCCATTGGTTAGATTGGCTTCTACTTCAAGTGACTGCACCTCAGGGTGCTCCCTCCTGTGATATGCACAAGGTAGCACAGGTAAGCTCACGATCCTCTGAATCATGTACTGGGCTGGGCTCAATGTTGAAGAGCTACTTTGTTGCAGATGGCGACTTACTGGTAGCTTATGGCTACTTATTGGAGACCCCTGTTCCGGAGGCACATTAAAGCACTGCCTACATCGTGCAGCAAAATCACAAACATCCATCCACCTCAAAGATGTCCCAAGGGACTTGCAAAAGCAAACATGCCTCTACCCTAAGCTCAAGTTTAAGTGCTACCAGACAAGAGGCTACTAGACCGAGTTACCAGACAAATGGCTGGGTATAAGCATGTTGAGATCAAAGCCACGTTTTGTGTGCCTCATGCAATGACACTGAAAAAAACAGGAGTTCCTATTGCTAATGAATCATTTTAACTTGTGTAACTGTTGTACTGTTTTTCAACTTTTTAGCTGTTGTGCTTTTATGACTTGCATAGTCGAATAAAGTTTCTTTAACTGTTTCTAATGTATACTTCAACACCAAATATATAACCGAGAAAGCATTGTAGGTTTAGGACTGCAAGATGATGTCTTGACCCAACAGTGACTTTGAACTGCTTCTGGTTAAATGGCAGGTGCAGGACATCTGAACAATGGTATCTGGGCTTGTGAAGCCCTGGTCAGCTACAGCCTGCAGCTTCGTCCCGCTAGAGATTTACGACTTGCAAAAAAGTGACAAAGTCAGAACATAGAAATCCTCACCATGACTTCATCCAGCGGCTCCCAGATGACGACACCTCCTCCTCCAGCACCACCGGATGCCTTGTCTCACTGAACTCTGTGGCCTTTGTGGAGAGGTGAGAAATATGGTAGATATGTTTACACAATAAATATTCCTAATGGCTGAGAATGATTCTTTCTGTGGAATGATCGCTTCCTCCCTCTTTGGAACAAGAGGATTTACCTTTTGCTTTGCTCCGTGTTGCTCCTGCCAATCTATCTGCATTCCGCAATTGCAGGAAGGGTGAACTTGTTGTACTTTACATCAAATTTCGACTTGGAGTACCATAGCTCTGTCCATTATAACTCTACCCACTAGGGTTACTGCACTGGCATGCAGCTCATGAGAGCTGGAGTGTAACAGTGTCAATCTGGGATCAAGACCAAACCTTTTTCCAATGAGGTCCTTGACACTACCTTTAAAGCAAGATTGTTTTCAGTTGAGTGCTTTCTTTTTTGTCAGACTCGTGCCAGCATATGTGTTAGAGTGGTCTCGTTCTACACTCTTTCTCTCTTATTCCGTACTTGTATTTCTCCCAGTTTCTTTGCCCCTGCTTATTTAGGATCTTGGTCTATGCAGTAGCAAATATAGTCGATGGTGACTCATCCTCTCCAAAGTATTCACAATAGTTATAAAAATGTTGCTACATCACTGTCTGCCTTGAATTTTATTTTATTTTTTCAAAAAAATAATTTTATTTTTATTTTGAATATACATCCACTTCTCAAAGAATCATGGTATAGGGAATTGAACAAATGTTAACATTGTTTTGCATCAGTAAGTCATATTGACAGTAAAAAGTTACCGAAAGCTGATGTTAATCTTGCAGTTGTAAGAAACAGATGGACGGAACGTAAGGGAGTAAGGCCTAGGAAGGGAGGGACCTGGCTCATTCTGATCTATATGGGACAGAATGATTGGGTAGCCAGGACCATTCAGTATTTGGAATGCACAGTTTAATGGGGAGCAAGGGTCAGAGAGTGGGTGAATACACCCTGTCGCGAGGCCCCTAATAGTGGGAGGGGGGCACCAATAAGAAAACCCAGAGTTGGAAAAGGGGGACTGCTATACTGGCGTGTCAGCATTGAATGATGTCTTCACGTCCTCCAGGATGACATCCCAATCTTTGGCTGTAGGGTGCTTGCGGAGACCTCTATCTTCCTCTCTGTGTAAGGCCTTGCTCCCAGCCTCCCACCATTTTAAAATGGAGTTACTCCAAGCTGATATGAAATGAGGGGGAATAGTTTTTGGTTACTGGTGATATCCTGTTTAGCTAGTAGGAGGACAAGGCTGGCAAGACGTGATGATACTTTATCTTTCTAGGAGCGCTTAAAGATTCCTAAGGCTACTGAAGCCCAGTCATGTGGGACTGATTTAGGAATGACGGAGGAAGACAAGTCAAGAGCCTTAGTCCAGGAATGCCCTAAGGAGAGGCAAGCCCTGAGCGTGTAATGTAGGCCTGCCTGCTCTGCAGAACAAAGGGTACAGACAGAGTTGACTTGAGGGGAAAAAACTATTGAACCCTGCTGGTGATATGCAGGCTTTGTTCAGAATTAAATGTTGGATACGTTTAAATTTGGCATGGCGTGATACTGTATAAGGGTAGGCAAGGACTAGTGACCATTCTGTTTCTTTGAAAAGTCTTCCTGAATCAGTTTTCCATTTAACCCTAAGTGAAGATAATGAAATAGTTGAAAGTGTAAGAAGAGCTTTGTAGATCCAGGTGATGTGTCTGTGCCCCAAACTCATAGCGTAGCTGGCCTGGACAAGGGGGTGAGTGTCTGGTTTGCTTCCACGATGGACCAGATATGCTGAAGACTGTGTAGGATATGACTTTATGTTAAGAAACACCCTCACTGGAGGGAAATTGGTCTATTAGTTTGTCAAACTTAAGAAGGTGGCCCTCCTCAAAGAGGTCCCCAATGATATGAGGGCCGAATTCAGCCAGCGTGAAACGTTTCCCAAGCAAGTGGGCCATGGGTGGGCCAGGGAGACCGCAAAGAGTTATTTCTGAAGCATAGGGTAGAGCTCTGTTAGTGAAGCGCATATATCGGGCCTAGGACCACAAAGCCCCTCTAAGCAGACGGTGGTAGGAGCTATGTTGCCAGGAGTCAGCGACTAAACGCATGTTCAGAGTGTTGGGGTGAAGCAGTCACCCCTCCGTGCATGTCTCCTCAAACGAGAGTCCTGCCAGCTATCTACTCAGCCATTGAAGTTGGGCGGAAAGGAAACTGAGCTTGTAGTCTGGAGCCCCCAATCCCCTCACTTCACTCGGAAGGCAAAGTTTGGTGACAGCCACCCTACGATGACCCGTATGACATATGAGTTCCCCCAAGAAAAACAAAATTCCAACGGAGTATAAAAGGCAAATTGGCAAATTGGTATAACAAGTGTGAATAAATCACAATCTTGGAAAGGGTTATATGCCCAAGAGGAGGCAGTGGTAGGAACTTCCAGAAGCCACTTAAGCAGTGAGGGCTGATACATCTCTTGTCAGGATGCCATCCAATAGATATCACTATCTGTCTTTATGATGTTAATTATCGATATAGAGCAATTGGCTTTACATTGCAGACATTAAGTCTGAAGTACTGGTTATGGGAGGCAGTCATTTTCTTTCCTGTACTTTGTGTGGACTCAATTCCTTGGCTCTGCCCCAACCCCATTCATTATGGTTTGCTGTTTGTGAATGAGTTTTATTTTCATTACTAGCTTATCCTTTGAGCTACAGTGTAGGAAGGGAGGATCTGACTGTATGGTTACCCCCACTTTTTGTCTGGTGTTTTGCTGGTTTTTGACTAGTCTGACTGGGATCCTGCTAATCAGGACCCCAGTCTATCTGCTTTCTCCCTAAAAATGTTAAGCCATGTACTTAGGTACCCTCCAAATTGGATACTGGGGTACCCTTGCCAGTCCCTAGTATATGGTATACATGTACCAAGGGCATAGATACCCCAGAGGCCTCCCATGGGCTGAAGCATGTATTATGCCACCCATGAGAGGCCATGCAAAAGGGAACTACAGGCCGGCCAGTGCAGCCTGTGTAAGCTGGTGCTTGCACTACTTACAAAATCCATAGGTTTCCTATATCTATAAGTCCCTACACTTAAAACCTATCAGTCACCCCTCTAGCAGGCCTTAACAATCCTGAAGGCAGGGTGCTGGGTTTTACGTGATAGGATGCCCCTGCATGAGCAGGACACCCCTACAGCCTTAGAAGACCATTCTACCGGGTTGTTGGTGACACAGCCAGACATATATATATATAGAGGTAAATTATATGCTCGTCTAAAATGCTATCTCGAAAACGGCTGCAACAAAATATGTCGTGTTTGATATCAAACACCTTGGAATCATACATCCACACACGTAACCGGTGTGGGAGGTATGATTCCACCCTTCTGAAGTGAGCTTCGTGGGGTCCCTGGTCTTCCCGATACCAGCCTTCTCGACCCGGGCAGCACAAAATGGTTGCTGCCAACCAGAGACACATTTCTGCCCTCCTGCTGCTGAGCCAAGCACGAGTAGGGGAAGGCAGAACAATATGCATCCTGTCACTTGTAGATGTGACCACCTCCCAGACAGTATTTAGTGTATCGGGGCTGGGTGGGTGCACTTCCAAAGTGCCTGAAAGTCTGCATCTGGGGCACACTTGGTGTCCCTGTGCATAGTGCAGTTCAAACCAGTCCTGGGAGCCGTTGGCTTTTGCTCTGGCGTGAAACTGGACAAAGGACATGGGAGTATCCTCCCCACCATCCTGACCATCCCCTGGGAGGGTCCCCTGTATCTGTCCAACCCTCTCCCATGGGTACTAAAGGGCTTACCTGGCTGCAGGACTCTAGATTCGACTTGAACAAGATTCTGAACAAGAAACTACTGATCTTTGACCGTCTGGACACTCTGGACTTCGACTGGACCTGACTTAGTCTCACTCACTGTGCAAAGCATTGTCTGTGCCCGTGCACCATACAGGCTCCATGCAGGACCTGTGGAGCATCAAGGACAACTGAAGTTATCTCCCTTGGGATAAAGGAGCCACTCCCCTGCATTCACAGGCAACGTTATGCAACTGACCAGTTTGCTGATCCTGAGCTCCTGCAGACTCAGAAGATTCCAGCAACAAACAAGATGGGTTCCTACGTTCCTTGAGGTTGAGCTGCCCACTCACCAAGTCTGAGGGCAGTATCTCACCTGGGAACTGCATAACTTGAACCCTATGCACCATGTACATTTGCAAGTGCATATGCTTGTTGGAGTTTCCTGAACAAGTGCATTGGGCTATGAATAGCCCAAACATCTGGGCACATTTCTGCCAAAGAACGTTGGTCTCCTTGCACTGAGTGCTCCGTGGGCTGTTGTTTTGTAAATCTGCTTGAGATCCCCTTGTGACTCCTGTGCCTCCGGCCGGTGGGTCCTCTTGAGGGTCAACATTGTTTTTCCTGAGCTCCCCTGGTTACCCAGGCCTCCCCTGATGTCTCTTGCTATGATGAGTCCCCTGGTCCTTGCCGGGCCAGACCGTAACCTTCCTTGACCTTCTTTGTGAGTTGCAGCTACCAAGGCTTGTTGTGGCTCCCGCCGGACACCGACCCCTTAGCACTTGACATCCTCTGTGGGACAGCTCATATCCAGCTCCTGGTTGTCCTCGACATCTCCTGGTCCCTGCAGCTGTAGAGTCAAGGTCTCCATCATCACACCTGAAGCACCCGACATCAGTGGGCATTCGTCTACCGAGCACCTGGTCACTCCTGAGTGACCCAGACTCTGTCCCCTCTGCTTTCAGGTACCCTTCACCAAGAATCCACCTTTGGATTTCAACGGACACTTTCCTTCTTTCCCGCAGTGGCATTTCCTTGAAGACCTCCATTGAGATCGGTGGCGGTTTCAGACACCACTTCAGCCCTATGCACCTGGCTTCCCTGGGATAGGTAACTCTGGTACTACGGTATCCACGGGTGGGGTGGCTCTTCAACCTCCTATGATCCAAAGGGCTTCCTCGTAATCTACTGGGAAGGGTCCTTAAACTATAAAATTGACTCTCCCATTGAATTGTACGTAGCACGCGATCATGTTCTCCCACTGCACCCGTCCTCCGTGGGGTCCCTCCTTACTCACCTTGGGTGGTTACTTGGGATCCCAGCGATTCTAAAACCTCTAGACACTGTCTTGACTTGAGTTGTGGTACTTATACCACTATTTTGGTATATGGTTTGGTCTCCCCCTGGAGCCCGCTGTGTATTAGTGCTACTTACAATAGTTTCTGTGCTACAGTATATTGTGCTTTGGATTTATCTGTGTGTAGCAGATACTGTAAGGTATTTAAAGTGTATTATAATAATAAATACATATAGTTATACCTATTGTGTGGTTCTCCTTTCATTTAACCAATACAATAAGGTTGCATTCTGGTTAAACAAGCTGCTTAACATTGCTTCAAGACTAAGCCTGAAGGCTGCTCTCCACAGCTACCACTTGGAATCACCATAAGGGTTGTTTCGACTGGTGCAAGGTGCTCACTTTCATTAGCGGCCATCATATACCAGGCCAACTTCTCACACACAGGAAAATACCCTGACAAAAGCAGTGCACCTTTGTTTTAGCTTTCAGTCCAGGCATTTACCACTGCTACAACCAAAGCTGAATGGATTCAGTACAAATAACCACTCATTCCTGGATGTAGTATTCCAGTGAGCTATGTTTGGCAGTACCAGTAACCTTGTGGGAAAAAACAAAGTCTAGGATTGTGCAAATAAACTGGTACAGTGTCTACGGAAGTATAATCAGTAACTCGTGCTGAGTTGATTGGTCAGTGAATAAAGTTAATATTTGAACAGCATCCTCTTTAAATTGTCCCTGACCATCAAATGACTACATTACAAAAAAAAAAATGACTACATTACAAACCAAAGCAGTAGGAATATTTTAAGCCCATGTTAATGTTCATCGACTTAAAATAAGCAGAGGATGTATGTTGTTTATCATGCTGTCCAAGACCAAACCCCACTGTTTGAGTCCAAAATGTTCAACCTCACTGGAGGTGTATGAACATCTAAATTTTTTCAGAAAATCACAAATAACATTGAAGTATCCTCTCATAACAAATTGAATTCAATTAGATCCAGATCATGTTGTTTCAATAAAATCAATCTTTATTAGGATCATTATTCAGCCTGCTAGATGTATGTTCAGATTGACTTTCTTAAGGTCGCAAAAACCCAAAGTTGTTTAAAAGGAAGATTTATTACCATATATATCATGGACAATACATTTATATATGAGACTCTAGTTAAACATTCACATTTCACTTTTGGATGAGGAAATTATGAAGCACATCCTTGATAAAACTCTAGTGACGTACAAAAAGGCTGCCTCATTAAGGAACTTTTTGAGCCAAAGTGGCACTATCAAAGACAAACCTAGGAATTTGACAGCTGACAGTGATAAGAGATGGCTTACTTCATGTGCCATAGAGAGTTATAACTGTTGGACTTGTAGCTGTTGTGGATTTGCCATTGATGGTGCTAAGAATTTTGACCCTTGGGACAGGAGCAAGAAATTTGAAATAAGATCTTTCACCAAATACTGCATTTACTTGATTGTATTGATGGAGCAAGGTTTCGCATAAAAGAAACTTGCTCGTATGCAATCCTCTCGAATAACCTGTAACACTATAATCAACCTGTCTGTGAGTATTAACAGAGCACCACATTTTACATTTGTATCCAGGGGAAACTTTCCTATGTGCTTCGCTAATGAATAACCCGAGTGTCCTAAAAATAGCCGCTAAAACGTGGGAACTCTTCTACTACATCTACGTAGTAAGACGTTTTTCTGTCGCTTGGGGGTAAACCTTCACAGCTGCGCAATAGCTTCCAATATGGCTGCTTTAAAGTAACGCACTAATGCACATGCCATGCTGAAACTAACCTATGCAAGTTTTACTAAGCTATTAATGCAAAAGATTTATTAAGTAAATGGGGTTAGAGTAGAAGTAAGTGATATACAGTGAATTCATTGAATTTTGTATTCTAACATGTTTTTCTCTGGCTTTATTAATAGTTCGTATTTGAGCCTTGGAGGGTGACCGTGTCTCTGTTTCCTTGTGGCTTCTACGCATGTGCAAACGTCTGCTTGTTCTGAACAAGTGAAGTAAATTGACTGACTGCCAAACCCTAAGCCCAGCAAGGACATGGGAAAACAACTCTTGACCCTACGAGAGGAAGAAGAAGCAACATTGTAAATTAGACTTATCGATCCACATATGAAATGCTTGTGGGAATAAAGCTTGTGGGTATCAAAATTAAGGGGTGGGGAGCTAGACAATAGACTAAAGAAAATTATTGCACTTACTATGGTGTGATGCCCTCACCCCACTGCTTGGCCCAATCAAAATTGCGGGTGAACATGGAATTGAAACATTTGGGGGTGGATCATACATTGAATTGGTATAACAGAGGTAACTTCTAGATAGTTAGACACACTTGATGCTGAGATGCCGATGCTATGCTGAGATGCTGCCCGATTTGGCTGCAATCTGACTGAAGAATTCAACACTAGGGAAAATTTGCGGAACAACCGAGGAGGCACATCTAGGAAGGGGTCCGGACGAGCCCGAGCCGGAGAGAATAGCACCAGAGAGGGGTGTAACGCTGGTGTTACACTAAAAGAGGTCACCTTTCCCTGTCCTGAACCTGTCCTGGATCCTTGACTCTATGATGTCGGGGTCCTCACACCATTCTAGGTAAATATAACTGTAGGGTTAATGCTCCATACTTGCTCTCTGTTCTTCCTCTTCTCGGGTGCTGTCATTGCACGTATGAATGTATATGGGCCCAAATGAGTGTTGTGTGTATGAATTTGTAGAGCTGGTAAACTCCACTGCATCAGTTTTTCTTGGTAGCAGAGGCATGGTTAGTATAGTTAGTTAGGTGAAGATTGTATTTAAAATTTCGAATTGTTGATTTCTGTTTTAACCAAAACCCATTATGTATTGTTTTACGTTGTCTGGAAATTCCCAGGAATATTGAATAGCGGGTGGTAAATGGAAACCACACTGCAGTCAGGTTATTGGTCTGGATCGAGAAAGGGCTGAAAGTTATGCAGGACTAGAAGCACTAAGTTAGGAAATAATTTTTTGCATGTTTGAGAGAATAATTGGTAGTGAGGAGTTCGCTGGTGAAATTTCGATATTATATCACCTAGAAAGGGTAATACTGAAGGAGTAGCAGGTTCTCTGATGCTTGTGTGAAGAGTGAGCGGAAACGTTTTACTCATAGTGTGTGAAGAGTAAGTGGAAGGGTTTTTACTCGCAGTGAAAGAAATCTTACTATTCTTTGAATTAGTGGGTCACACACAATAGTGATTGTTTATACGTTGTTAATTAATGAAATTTGTTTGAAGAATTGTGAGAAAATACGTTTTCGCAATACCTTGTGAAGGAGGGGTCAGTTGCAGGTGCTGCACTGACGCTACGGAGAGCCGCGCTGCGATTGGTTGAAACAGCGGGCGTGTGGTTGATGCGAAATTTGTAAAGGAGGGGTCAGTAGTAAGGAGTAAAACTGACCTCACAGAAAAGCCGTGCAAGCATTGGCTAAGTGAGCGAACAGCGTAGAAATTGATTGGTCTTCAGAATAGATACCGCACTGGTATTGGAGAATTTTAGAATTAAAACAAGCGTCTGATTGGTTGACAAAATAGAAATCCCAAGAATAATAATAGATAGTGGAGTTTGTATGTACGATCCAACTTTACCAGGGACTCGAACAGATAGAAGATTTATAAGGTTTGCTTACGAGCAGTACCTTAACAAGCACAAGCACGCAATGTACAGAGAAAAGAGAAAAATGACATTTATGCAAAAGGTTAAGAATTATTTCAAAAAGGACAAACCCATTAAGAGTAGAGAGGGGATTCTCATTCCTCCTCCAAAGACGCCTGCATCTTACATACTTGTGTATGGTTAGAAAATTGGGTAGAATTCACAAAAGATGACGGAATATTAGCCTTTCCAGAGTACGGAAACTTTAAGGGAAGAATATTGTACAATTTAAGAACACAAATGAATGAATTACAACCCGGACCTAGATTGACTCAATATGAGGCTTTAAAAGAATGGGAAATGGAAGCCTTTGAACGTGACAGACCCCGAAGCAACAGGACCTTAAGCAAATATTACCCAAAATTTCCTCGAGAGACTAGAGATAGTCAAATGAAACAATGAAGACAGGCCATAGTGGCGGAAGGGTTATATCCTGTGTTAACAGCAGAAGAGCAGACAGGAGGTAAATGTACAGAGAAAACCAAGCACTTAACCATGATAAGTAGCGGAGAAACAGAAGAGGGATACCTAGAAGACATATTGATGAAAAGTCCTCCACCTTACAATGATGGATTTAATAGAATGACCCCTAATGCCCCAATGATAGGAACACCTTTGGTTCCCCAGCTAGTACACGACACCACAGATAGGGTACTTCAAGAAATAGAAAGGGAAGCAATAAATTAAAATAGCGACGAATTGATTCAGAGAATAGCTCAGATAAACGCACATCCTGAAGCATTGACCATACCAGTGACAATAGGTCCGGTAGTTCCATTGTATGGTGAAAAATCTAATTGTTCTAAAGTTCCTGTGATGCCTACACCAAGTATAGAACCTAGAAAGGAAAAGGTAATAATAGATGCTCAAGCAAGTGAATGTGAATCAGTAATATCATTGATGGATTTGCCCACACGGGAGCCGATGATGGAAACCCCAAAAAGAAATTTGCCCAGTTGTTCGAAGAAAGTTAGACTGGAAACATCATCAGGAACTAGAAGTGCCACAATAGTAACCCCAGAAGATATAAAGAGATGGTCTCAAGAAATAGAGAAGCCAAAGTCACAGCCAAAATTATTAGACATTTTTAAATTGAGAGTAGAATTGGAAGAAATGGTTGCTGGAAATGTGGGTCTAGACAGGTTAAATACTGTGAAATTCCTAGGTCTACTTCAACAACAATACTAAAACATATTTATTTAATTAGACAGGTTAAACACATACAGTGAAGAAGAAATACTGTTTATTTGTAGAAGCATTACACGAAATACAAAGGCATTCCATGAAAAGTTGACAAATTTGGCATCGGAAATAGGAATTGATATAGGGAAATCAAAGGTGCTGCAGAAACCATATAGAGAAGAATTCTCTGATAAGGATTTGGAAAACATGAATGTGTTTGGAAGAAAGTTGCAGATCAGGGAATTGTTATTTCTGTTACAAAAGTGGGGAGATCTTGAAAGATGGAAAGATAGATGGGCAAAGAAAAAGGAAGAAGCACAGGTAACAGAAAAAGCTGAAAGGTTGTATCCGATGAGAGAAGTACCCGGAGGGGGGTACGTACATACGCCATGGAATAGACAGGATATTTTGTCTTTTACGAATGATTTCCCAACATTTTAGAGAGATACCAGTGGAGTGGTACAGACAAGTTGAGAGATTTGTGAAAGTTTCAATGGATTTATTGAAAGATCTGTATGGTCTGTTTGACAGAGTAGTACCTGCAGATTTGTGGACGGAATGTAAGATTACTGTGGATTGGCCTAGTGAGGAATATCCAACAGACTCAAAAACAGGAGCCCCGTCAGAGGATGTAATGAAAAAGTATCATCAGTTAATCACCTTTCTAACGAGTAAAATTCCCCCGAAAGAAACCGATCGGGTAAAGATAGATAGAACAACTCAAGAAAAGAATGAGTCTGTACATGCCTATTACGAACGTCTTTTACAGGTGTTCAAACAATATAGTGGGTTCGAAAGTTTTGAAAATAAAGACATGACTCATTTTGTATATCGATTTGTGTCTGGGCTGAGATTGAATATACCTCAAATGATTAAGCAGCACATGTTGTGCTGGCAATCAAAGCCCATTGACGAAATTTTAAATTATGCTAAATATTTTGGAGACGAAATTGATAACAAGTGAAAAGCTTTAGAAGGAAAAGTAATGTGGGCTCAAGTAAAATTAGCTTAACAGCAAGAGCTCCAATTAAATAAACAGTCAGAAAATCAAGGAAGAGCACAAGGTCAAGGTGATAATAATGGGGGAAAGCCACGGGGAAGATTAAATCGGGAAGAGGCAAAGAAAAAATGTCCAAGTGCAGTAAGTTGGGGCATTGGAATAACGAGTGTAAAGCTATACAAGTTAATAGTTAATAATGCCCCAAATAAAAATTTAAATTCACAGACGCAGAATGAGGTGTTAATGAGTCATCAGCAACAGGGTATAGATCTTCAGAGTCAATTGCCACCTACCCCTAAGTCAAATTTTGTGGGTCAAGCCAAGTACAGTGTGGACTCCGGTTTCCCAGAAGGAAGTGGTAAGAACATTTTTGTAACATCACAGTTTCTTTTGCAGGACCCACTGATTGATTATGATCAGGAATGACGGTGCCTGAGGGGGAGGAAGGAGAGTGTGTACTTGCCGCATCCCTACCGGTAGATCAGTCAGGTCCATACATAGAGGGTAAAGTAAAAATAATTAATATTACCTTCTTGTTGGATACTGGTGCTACCAGGTCTACTGTGAGAACAGCAGACATTCCTAACTTGCCCCTCTCAGGAGAGAATATACAAGTTGTAGGTGTTTCAAACAAACGGATTAGCACTCCAATTACAGAACCCATGGAGGTGTGAATTGGTAATTTTAAAGAAATGCATGAGTTTGTGGTCTGTGACTCAAGCCCTGTAAACGTGCTTGGAAGAGACCTGTTGTGCAAAATGAATTGCACTATATTTTCCACACTGGATGGTGTTGCAATACAAACCCCAGATGAAGATGGTGTTTGCAAGTTCATGTTAGCTAAACAGGGAACATAAGTAAATTATTTATATTCGATGATGACACAATTACCTGCAGAAGTCAAACTGACTGTAAATGCAGAAATATGGGATTTTACTGGAAAAGAAATAGGATTAATGGCAAATGTAGATCCCGTAAAAGTGACTGTGAAAGAAGGTGCTGTTTACCCGAACACCCGACAATACAAAATTAGTCCAGAAGTAAAGGCAGGTGTCGCAGCAGAGATAGAGCAATTGGTCGAACCAGGTATCCTGAAAGAAATAATGAGTAGCCCTTGTAATTCACCCATAATTGGCATTAAGAAACCTAACGGGAAATATAGGGTGGTTCAAGACCTCAGGAAAATTAACAAGATTGTTGTACCATGCTGCCCAGTAGTGCCTAATCCAGCGGTGATTCTTTATCAGATACCATGGAAAGCAGGATGGTTCACAGTGATCGATTTATGTCATGCATTCTTTTCTATTCCCTTGCATCCAGATAGCAAGTTTTTATTTTCGTTCAAATTTGAAGAGCATGTTTATGTCTGGAATCATGTGCATCAAGGGTACACTGAAAGTCCTTCAATCTTTAATCAGATTCTCAAAAGAAGCCTTGAATCTCTTGTATTGCCCAGAGAGTCAGTCCTGGTGCAGTATATTGACGACCTATTGGTGGCGTCAAACACCCAGGATGACTGTGTTACTGATTCAATTGCATTGTTGAAACAGAAGAAAAGGGAGAAATGGGGGTGCACGTATCTAGTAGTCCAAAGAACCAAAATATAATTTTCAAATGTCCTCTTTATTTAAAAAAAGATTCCCTTTTTTAGGAGTGATAAGCAATGGTCAGCCAACGCGTTTCATTCCCTCAGGGGGAACTTCATCAGGGCTTTGTAATTCACAACATTTGCAAGGTAACACGAAGAGTTCACGAGATGCAGCCTATTTGACATGCGCCTCAAATTCCGGCAGTGTCCAGAGCCAAGTCCTCAATAAAACGGCATGTTCGTGTTACCTTGCAAATGTTGTGAAGAGTGGAACCATTAGACAAAGCCCCGATGAAGTTCCCCCTGAGGGAATGAAACGCGTTGGCTGACCATTCCTTATCACTCCTAAAAAAAGGGAATCTTTTTTTAAATAAAGAGGACATTTGAAAATTATATTTTGGTTCTTTGGACTACTAGATACGTGCACCCCCATTTCTCCCTTTTCTTCTGCTTTGATCTGGAACACAGTGACGCTGCTCAACGGCTGGCGTACGGGGTTGATTGCACGACGATTATTTGTGTGTAGAACTGATGCGAGGTGCGGCAAGAATGTCCCGCCGTTGTTGCCTTTAGAATACTGCATTGTTGAATCATTTGGCAAAGGGTGGACATAAAGTGTCCCCTGAGAAACTTCAATTTTGTAAAAATTCAGTTAAATACCTGGAATATCAAATAGAAAGAGGAGTTAGAAGGGTGACCTCTGAAAGAATCAGAATAATAAGACAAATGCAGTTGCCACAAACCCAAAAAGAAATAAAAATGTTCCTTGGAGTTGTAGGGTATTGTAGACAGTGGATTGTAGGGTTTGCTTAACTAGCCAAACCTCTGGTACAAATGACCAGAAAGAGGGCGAAAGATCCTATAGAATGGGATGAGGAGAGTATGGGATCTTTTAGAAAATTGCGGGAGTATTTGTGTGAAGCACCCGCTTTGGGCATGCCAGACTATTCAAAAGAATTTGCATTATTCTGCTATGAGCGGG
The DNA here is from genome assembly GCF_964204655.1 of Triturus cristatus. Taxonomy (NCBI): domain Eukaryota; kingdom Metazoa; phylum Chordata; class Amphibia; order Caudata; family Salamandridae; genus Triturus; species Triturus cristatus. The sequence continues at coordinate 867,723,218 of NC_140589.1, forward strand.
GTAATTTTGACACAAAGACACAGATTAATGAGAAGGCCAGTGGCATACTTTTCTGCTACCTTGGATCCTGTGGCCTGCGCATTACCAGGTTGCCTGAAAGCTGTTGCTGCAACTTGCGTAAGCATAGAACAGAGTGAGTCAATTGTGATGGGACACCCTGTCAAGGTGTACGTTCCTCATGCAGTGGTGATTTTACTGACCGGGACCCGAACACAGTACCTTACTCCCAGTAGACTGACAAAATATGAGAGAATAATATTGGGAGCTGAAAATGTGACAATAGTGAGGTGTACCGTTCTTAATCAAGCCACCTTACTACCTGATCTTTACGAAGAAGAAGTGAGAGATGAGGTTGAGCATGAATGTCTTGACGTGACTGAACTTAGCACCAACCCACATCCTGACATACAAGAGGAATCCTTGAAAAACGCAGAGCATGAGCATGCATGCGACACGAGGAAGGAGGATTGAGTCCTGCCTACGCTGTATGTACATTAACCGGAATAGTCTAAGCATCCTATTTACCAGAGGTCAGATCTGCACAAGTAGCTGAATTAATCGCTTTAATTAAAGCATGCTAAATTGGGAAAAATTGGAGAGCAACCATATTCACTGACAGTCAATATGGTTATGGGGTTGTGCATGATTTTGGCCAACTGTTGATGAAGAGGGATTTCCTGACTTCCTCAGGGACCCCCATTAAAAATGGATTTTTTGTGAAAGAATTACTTGAGGCAATTCAATTACCAAAAGAGGCGGCCGTTGTTAAGTGTGCTGCTCACCAATCAGGAAATGACTATGTGACAGCCGGTAACCGATATGCTGACCAGGTTGCCCAACATTGTGCAAGGCATAAGATTGCCTTAAACAAGCAAATCGAAACTTGTGGAATCAGCAGCCAACTTATGCTACTTGCAGGAGTGGGAACCTGGGAGGAGGAGAAAGATCTGCAGGATGCAGTAGACATGAGAGAAAAGGAAGAGTGGGTGAAAATAGGATATCAAAGAAGGGCAGAAGATGGCGTTTGGGTTTGTTATGATGGCAGACCAATCATGCCAGACAGTATGCTTTCACCAATGGCTAGAATGTACCATGGAGACACACATGTGGGCAGGGATGCAATGATTTGACTTTTCAGACAAGATTGGTTTAACGCAAGGTTCAGGAATGTAGCAGAGAGCCTTTGCCAGAGATGTTTAATATGTCAACAAATGAACCCTGTCAGGAAAACTGTGGTCTGCATGGGAAAGATTGGAAAGGCAGAGGGACCTTTTGTGAGACTTCAGTTAGATTTCATTCAACTGCCTGCTTATCAAGGGTTGAAATATGTACTTTTCATAGTTTGTTTATTCTCAAAGTGGGTGGAAGCATACCTGAACCGAAGAAATGACTGCTTGACAGTGGCCAAACTTTTATTGAGAGAACTCATCCCAAGATTTGGTTTTCCAGTAATGATTGAATCAGATAGAGGGTCTCATTTTAATAATGAAATAATTCAACTAATTTGTGAAGCATTCAAAGTCGATCAAAAATTGCGCTGCGCTTACCATCCAGAGGCTTCTGGAGTGGTAGAACAATTGAATGGCACAATCAAGTCAAGACTCGGAAAGGTGTGTGCATCCACCCCACTGGAATGGCATGATGCTTAGCCTCTTGTTCTGATGGGACTCAGAAGTATTCCAGACAAAAATACTGGATTGAGTCTCCATGAAATACTCATGGGAAGAGCAATGAGACAAGCATGTATACCAGGACACAAGCTGTTGAATATAACTGATGACTTGGTCTTGGAGCTTTGCAAAGAGTTGGCTGACAGAGTGCGTTCTATCTCTCATCAGGTTGGGAAAGACGCTTTCAACAGACAGCTGAGCCACTTGCATGATCTGAATCCCAGTGACTGGGTAGTTGTGAAGAATCACACTCGAGAATCGTGCCTGCCACCAAGGTGGGATAAACCACATCAGGTTATATTGACTACCTCAACGGCTGTAAAGTGTGCAGGGTTGCCTAATTGGAACCATGCAAGTCATACCAAAAGGGTACCAGCTCCTGAAGAAGAAGAGTTACAATTGAAACCAGAAATCGATGGTGCTGAAGATTGAGCAGCTGAAGAACTTCCTATAGAAGACCCTGAAGTAGCTGCCCAAGATCAACCAAGCAATTATCAGGATGACTGGATCCCAGTGGTGGACATACCGGAAGCACTTATAAGAACTAGAAGTCAAACACAGTTAGATAGACAGGAGAAGAGTGAGGACCAGACAGGTATAGAAGAACTCGCTCAGGAAAATAGGGAAACGACTGTTAGGGAGCCTGAGCAGGAACAGCTAAGGAGAGAACAATATACTCAGACAGAAGAAATTCAAAGCACTGTTCCGGAGTCTGAGGAGGGACAGTTAGGACTTAGAGAAAACATCAGGCAGAAGAAGGTAAGAAGGTAAAAAGACCTGAACAGGATCAGATAGGCATAGAAACGCAAGTTCAGGATACAGAAGAAAACATAGATATCACCAGTCCTGTACAGGGTCAGATTGAGGTAGAAGAACCCATCCAGGCAGAACAGGCCGAAATAATAAGCCCTGGACAAGGTCAGATAGAAGCTGATCAAGTTGTGCCAAAATCAAAAGAAAATAAGAGGAGTCTTGAACAACCATGGAAAGTGCAGTGAAGTTTAAGAAAAGTCAAAAAGGTGATAATTGGCCAAGAATTATCAAGAGACTGAGATATCGTCTTAAGACAATCAGTGAAGAACCCGATCAGGTGAATGAAATAACTAGTCAATCTGGACCTTCCAAAGTAAAACCAAAGCGGAGGAGTCAAAGATTGAAGACTTTGAATAACAAGTTCAAGGGTCCTGAAAGGACATATGTTATTCTTGAAGACGCTTAAGGTGTTATCTCATACCAGTTCTGAATTAAAGAAGAGACAAATCTTCTTGGCCAAAAATGTCTGATAATAATGTTGCTGGAAAACCAAAACAAAACTGTATAAAGAAGTTTTGTAGAATCTGTATATATAGTTTAATATTAGTCCTCATAATATGGGTGATATTAGCAATAGCTATTCCCTATCTGATGGTTACTGACAAACAAAATAGTACTAATGCACATACAGAAGTTGCAAACATTAAGGGCAACAGAGTAGACTTAGAAACACCCGATGTGTTAGATTTACACTTACACCACACTGTAGATAAGAATGAAACTGATTTAAATGTATTTGCAAATCTCTTAGTACATTATGTAGAAACTATGGAAGTTAGTGATTGTTACGTTTGCATGAAATTGCCAAGCTCAGTAGCTGAAGGGGTAACTTATCATCATTTACCCTTGACATATGGAATTTCATGTAGTGTACTGGCTAGTGTATTCTATAGAACTGGAAAACTGCAGTATTATTATTCAAATGTAGATGTAATATTTTCAGAAGTACCCAAGCGAAAGAGCATGAATCCTGTCCTTAGTACCAGAGACTCACAATTCATGGGTGAATATTTCCTAACAATGAAGACAATAGATATAGCGGATGCACATAAACGCAACTTAACCTGTAAATTGCACGAAGAAGAAAAGATATTTTTAAATTTAGTAGAAAACAAGAGACAGGATTTCCAAAGAAGAGCCTCTGAACCGAAGCCTCAGATACCTAAATGGACTGAAAGGGAAGACCTTTTAGTAACTGGCAAGACTCATGCTGCTATGTCTCTGGACTTTGAAAAGAAAGGGAAAATCTGTCTCCATAGACTTAAAACAGAATATAACAATGTCTTTATTGGTTCCAGTGAATGTGAACATAACTTCTTAGTAATTGGGGGTTGGGGACTAAAAGGAGGAACTGATCCAGTATTTCCTGGAATTTATCATATTTGTGTAAACAAAGCCTATTTTAGGTTACCTGGTATCGGGGTTGCTATTTCGGAATAGTATTCCCTAAAGTCTATCATGTTAAACGAATCACTGGAAGCAATAATGACAGTAGTGGACTAACCAGATATAAAAGAGCTAGTTTTTAGGAAATAGTAGGAAATATATTTGATGCATTAATACCTTCAGTGGGGGTTCTGCTGAATTCTCGAAAAATCTGTCAATTGTCAACAGTAGTTGATCGGTTATCTACTGACACTGCTGGAGGATTTCTACTGATCAATACAGAATTAGTTGCTGTTAGATCTATGATTTTGCAAAATCGACTTGCTCTTGATATCTTATTGGCAAAAGAGGGTGGAGTCTTTAAAATGCTGAAAGTGCAACATTGTTGCACGTATATACCTGACAAAAGTGTAGAGATTGGAAGAGATATTAAAAATATTACACATTTGGAAAAAGAACTAAAACCACTGGAGGTTGACAGTGTATGGAAGAAAATAGCAAAAGAATGAAAGGATCCCAATTTAAGAAAGATAAAGGAAGGAATAAAAGATTTGAAGACATTGAAATGGTAGAATGCTAAAGTTGGCATCTGATTTAGTAGAATTTAGTGATGGCATAAAATGCCATCAGAGAGGGGATTGATGGAGCAAGGTTTCGCTTAAAAAGAAACTTGCTCATATGCAATCCTCTCGGATAACCTGTAACACTATAATCAACCTGTCTGAGAATTAACAGTGCATCACATTTGTATCCAGGGGAAGCTTTCCTATGTGCTTCGCTAATGAATAACCCGAGTGTCCTAAAAATGGCCGCTAAAACGCAGGAACTCTTCTGCGCATACGTCTACTGCATCTACGTAGTATGACTTTTTTCTGTCGCTTGGGGGGAAATCTTTGCAGCTGCGCAATAGCTTCTAATATGTCTGCTTTAAAGTAACGCACTAATGCACATGCCATGCTGAAACTAACCTATGCAAGTTTTACTAAGCTATTAATGCAAAAGATGTATTAAGTAAATGGGGTTAGAGTAGAAGTAAGTGATATACAGTGAATTTATTGAATTTTGTATTCTAACATGTTTTTCTCTGGCTTTATTAATAGTTCGTATTTGGGCCTTGGAGGGTGACCGCGTCTCTGTTTCCTTGTGGCTTCTACGCATGTGCAAACGTCTGCTTGTTCTGAACAAGTGAAGTAAATTGACTGACTGCCAAACCCTAAGCACAGCAAGGACATGGTAAACCAACTCTTGACCCTACGAGAGGAAGAAGAAGCAACATTGTAAATTAGACTTATCGATCCACATATGAAATGCTTGTGGGAATAAAGCTTGTGGGTATCAAAATTAAGGGGTGGGGAGCTAGACAATAGACTAAAGAAAATTATTGCACTTACTATGGTGTGATGTCCTCACCCCACAGCTTGGCCCAATCAAAATTGCGGGTGAACATGCAATTGAAACATTTGGGGGTGGATCATACATTGAATTGGTATAACAGAGGTAAGTTCTAGATAGTTAGACACACTTGATGCTGAGATGTCGATGCTATGCTGAGATGCTGCCCGATTTGGCTGCAATCTGACTGAAGAATTCAACACTAGGGAAAATTTGCGGAACAACCGAGGAGGCACATCTAGAAAGGGGTCCGGACGAGCCCGAGCCGGAGAGAATAGCACCAGAGAGGGGTGTAATGCTGGCGTTAAACTGAAAGAGGTCACCTTTCCCTGTCCTGAACCTGTCCTGGATCCTTGACTCTATGATGTCGGGGTCCTCACACCATTCTAGGTAAATATAACTGTAGGGTTAGTGCTCCGTACTTGCTCTCTGTTCTTTCTCTCCTCAGGTGCTGGCATTGCAAGAATTTATTAATGCAAACTGATTATGAGCTAAATGTACTATTTCCTGATGGAGACTTCTGGTATATCCATGTGTATTCTGAATTGACTCACAAAATTATTAATTCAGATACATTTTTAAAACTCCTTCTGAGTCTGTGGTTCTTTAAATAAAAAGTGAAATGCATTGTTGTATTTCCTCCCTATTCTAATCTACTATTAGATCTATTGAATTGTTCATTCAATCAGGAGACAGGAATGGTAAGAATACTGGTGTAAAGGTTTCCTAGGGTAAAATAAAATTGATGACCAGTGGATATTTGCCAGCTCATTGCATGTATGAATGTATATGGGCCCAAATGAGTGTTGTGTGTATGAATGTGTAGAGCTGGTAAACTCCGCTCCATCAGTATGCCATGTGGATTGAGATATGTGGGAGCTACTAAAAGGAAATAAAAAGAATGATGCCATGAACACATAAGAGCAATTACGAACAGGAACACACAGGGACATATTTATGAACTTGTAATGCATTACAGCGAAAGGGCAGGAATGCAATGTATTTAGCACAATACGGCCCATTCCTGTCCTTTTCCCAGCATTGGTGCACAATGGGGTGCGTAGCACCAACGCAGGCACCCTTGCACTGAATGCAGGATTGCTTTTGTGCAGGAAGGGGCACCTTCCTGCACAAAAACAACCCCTTGAGGCATATTCCTCTATCTATGTGTGCTGTAAATTGCTTCAAAATCTGGGAATGCATCAAAATCTATGGGAGTAGCACAGGAACACACATACATGCCCATGGAATGCCTTCCCAGGGCAGAGTTACGCAACAAAGCAATTTGCGCTGTGTTGCATTACCCCTAATTTATCAAGCCACTCAAGGCCACGCAAAGTAGCCTTGCGTGGCTTGATAAAGTGTATTTTGCGGTTGCGCCGCACATGCGTGGTGCAAAAGCTATTGTTGTTCAATTGTACCCTGCCCTCCCCTCCTTATATGTCATGATTCAGGGACCCTCTTTTGTTTTGCATTGCAAAAGCGGCACAAACCCCTTCATAAACATGGCCTTCAATATCCACTTGTCACCCACTTTGTCGAAAACCATGATCCATCAGCTAAAATCTGGTTAAAATTTGTGGTATTGAAACTATTAAATTGAATTGAAGAGGAGAGGACATGGAGCATTTATTAAGAACCAAGTAAACATTCTGGATTGATAAACTCAAATATGTATCCAAAGGTTGAAATACTGATAGAGAACTTTCTACTCTTTAGATAAGTGAATAGTATGTAGCAAAAACAACAATGTATATTCATGTGGTAAATATTAACAACTATCCTAATATGTTTTGAGTAATCCAACAATGTATGACAGAATGATACATACATTATTTGAACAGTGAATTGTTATAAAAAACTCTAGAATTAGATAAACTGTCTATTCGCTACATTATATAATTACAGCTCACCTAGAACTGGGTTAACATTAGCGAGATAATGAGGTTTATCTGATCGTGGTGTCCGTGGTTTCAAGTCTGACTTTTACTTTGTAATGGAGACAGCAGTTGAGGGTTAATGTGGTGTACCTAACCCAGGTGTGTGGCAGTTCTAGTCTGATTTTTACTTGGAAACAGTGTTTGTTTGAGTCCCCTCCTTTTTCTTCCCTTTTTTATTTCCAATTCACAACACAATGCATGTTTGTAGTATGAGGAGTTTGTATATATTTATATACTTTCAAAAAATTGGTGATAGCTGTAATTTTTGTTATGGACTCTCATCTCTTTGGATAGACCTGCTCACCCTTTTTTGTTTTGTTATACAATACAATGCATATTTGTTAAATATGAGGAGTTTAGATATATTTAAATCTGTTGGAAATTACCCTTTCTTCAGGGTCACCCCAAACATTTTACCTTTCTTCTACTCCTTTTGCTGATTCTTTATGTTGTCCTTAGGACTCTGAGCACTTTACCAAGGCTGACATGTGCTTAAGTGCATGTGCTTATCCCCTAATCATGGTAATATTGGTTTATCCACAATTGGGATATCTAATTTATCTGTAAGTACCTAGTAGAGTGCACTACCCATGCCCAGGGCCTGTAAATTAAATACTACTGGTGGGCCAGCAGCACTGAGTGTGCTACCCACACAATCAGCCCTTTAAACATGTCTCAGGTCTTCCACTGCAGAGCCTGTATGTGCAGTTTTACTGCCATGTAACCTTGGCAATTAAAACCCCTTACCAAGACTTAAACTCCTCTTTTATTACACATGAGACACCCCTAAGGTAGTCCCTAGGATGTCTAGAGCTGGGTTCCCTAAGGTAGGACTTGTACTTTTATGTGTTAAATGTCCTGGTAGTGAAAAACACCTATATTCTTTTTTACTGTGAGGTCTACTCCTCTCATGGGTGAACATTGGGGATTCCCTATTACACCTTTAAGCTATAATTCCTGATTGAGAAAGACTAGCTGTATCATGTTTTATATCATTGGAATGGTAATGATACATATTTAGTTCAACAGTAAGTATGTCTTCTAATTCTCTTATGGAAGTGTATAAGTGATATATACATATATACTTTAATTGTGATGTGGCAATTTTGCAATATATACTTTTTGATTTAATTGGCATCTTTTTGTAGAATAGCAACGATAATGACTGTATGTCTAGATTTGGTAAACAAGAAAGTATTTTTTTCTATTTCTCGTATGCAAGTGTATTCACTTCTGGATCGGACACATGCTACTGGTTTGCGTGAATTTCTTCTGAGTATAAATAGAAAATAAGATGGCGCTACTCGCTTTTCTGAGTGGAAGCGAGGATGTTAACTGTGGATGCGGTAAGGGACTACAACTCTGTAATGTCTTTTGAATTCATGGGATAGAATTTTGGAAATTTTATGTATGAAGGCTCTCTTCCTTAAGTTTAGCAACTATCAATGTAAGTAGGTTTCTTTCTTGGGACGTTTCTTAGATGTTTTCTTGTTCTTGAATTTTTTATGTTTTCGTGTGGCAGGCTAAATTGGAAAGGTATGTAATTGATATATGTAAGTGACAGAAATATTTAAAGTATATTAATCACATTATCCTGAAGGGAAATATTTGGAATTCGTAATAATAATAATATCTAGACCAGGATTCTATGGAAGATAGGAGCTTTAATGGTATTATGTATTCGTTCTTTATAGATACCGGAATGGAACAGTCCTTTTATACTCTAAGAATGGGTTTTCTTACATAACGGATATATTCAACATGTAATTTTATTAGGTAGGACTAAATTATGGTGCCTACTATTTTAGCAGCTTAGTTTTCCATTAAAATCTATCTTTCAACAGCTGTTTTTGTGTGGAACCATGATCTAAACGAGCTAAAAAGCTTATGAAATTAAGTATTCATTGTAAGAACAGGTTTTGATATATCAATGAAATATTACAATTGGCATAACAGATTCACATTGGGATGTTTTGGCGAAAATGTTGTGATATGAGATGTAAGAAACACATCAATATGAAAGTGATTAGGTATCGCCATCTTTATGGTCTAAGATGTTTGCAAACTGAATTTTTATGATTGTATTTTGACAATTGATTTAGTGTTGTATGTTTCAATTTGATAGCAATGTTTAGTGTTTTGTACTACTTTCTGCTGCTGTAGGATTCTGAAAATAATTGATTGAATGGTTTCCAATTGAAAATCACAGGGAAACCTGAAAATATGTGCCATTATTTTAACTTAAGGTTTACGTATCACCTTTATGAATTTTAGGTTTATGGTTTTAATTTTATTATTGTTCAATTAATTTTACAGCCCTGAAGTAGCGGATAACACCTCACAACGTGCTGGCTGGCTGGATAATTATCTGAATAAAGATTGATTTTATTGAAACAACATGATCTGGATCTAATTGGATTCAATTTGTTATCAGAGTATATTTCATTGTTATTTTCAATTTTCAGAAAAAATTGAGATGTTCATACACCTCCAATAAGGTTGAATAAGTTGTTTATCATGTTTTGTTCTGATATTTAGGTTTTGCAATGGGTATACGAGATAAAGTAATTTCATGTAATTGTGGTTTGTGATATACACATTTAACTATTAATGTATACTGCTATGTACAGTAATATAATTGAAGACATCAAACAAACCAATTGCACTCTTGCATTTCACATCCCTCTCAACTCCTCCATATCCAGAAATACCCACCATACACAGACTGCAAAGAAATGCAAAATAAACACACCTAAAGCCAACACTCATATACAGTTCCAAACATAGACTCCCACAAACCTGCTGACACACTCTCTCTCTCTCTCTCTCAGAGACACACACACACACACACACATATGTGCACAGAGTTATACACCCTGTGTTGGGTGTTACACATTGCATTATGGCCATATTGTGATTCTTTATTTATATCAGAGTATAATTATGTTGGAAATCTGCGGCACAAGCTTGTTCTGGATCCTATTTCCTAAGGTGACTGTGGTGAGATTTTGGTCAGTGGTGAGAGGCACATATGATGCACAGTACTGGCAATGCAATGTTATGTTTTATTTCTCCTTCTCTGATCAAACAGAGTATGAGTTTTAGGTTGCATTTTTCTGTGTGAGCATTAGTTCATCATTGTTCTTCTTTTCTGTGTGAATTTACTTGTTGTTACTACTTACCTTCTCGCAGCATGCAACATCAACATATTCCCCCACCCTTAATGCACAAGGGTGAACCAGTAATGAAGCAGTACAAATGGCTCAGATTGTTCATCATGTTTGCTGTTGAAGGGATCTCCTTTGATCTTCCATGAGAAAGAGCCTTCATACTCAATTAAATGGATAGGGAATTTTAGGAAGTGTTCCAATGTTTACTTTCAACACTTTTGCCAATAGGCACTAAAGCAGATGACTATGACGTATTCAAGGAAGCCCTAGATGGGCAAAAGTTACATTTCACAGATGAACCACACATCTTTATGGAAGACACATTTTTTATATGCAGAACCAACTTGTGGATGAACCTATTGATGCATATGTGGTAGAGTTAAAAATGTAGCTGCTAGGTGTGACGGTAGCTATCACTGATTAATATCTTAGAGATCAACTTATTGTCAGATGCTCTAAACAGAAGATCCAAGAACAACTGCTATGATCCCTGAATCCTACATCAGCTCAGATTATTGTCATAGCCAAAGGTATAGAGGTATAGAATGCTCTATTAAATCTTTGAAGGCTCTCAATGATGACGTCAGTTGAAACCTACATGTGTCTGTTAGTAAAAAGGAGTATAAATGTTTGGTTTAAGAAAAACGTTAAGATAAAAGTAACTTTGTCTGTAATAGTAGATGTGGGAAAATGGGTTAAGAAATGATTATTCTATGTATAAAAGTGTTCTTGTTTAGTGTGAAGAACGTTCTTAGTGTTTGCAAATAAGTTCTCTCCATGAGTACAAATAATGTTCTACGTGTTTGCCAATGTGTGTACAAACAGTGTGATGGGTAATTTAGTTTAAGGGAGTAGTCTTGGTTAGAATGCTTCACTGAGTCTTTACATGAGTGTGAAAGTGATCAAGATTCTCAAAAAGCCCCACTATCTGGTGTTGATGAAGTGTCATCTGAGCTTCCCATGTGTGTTGTCATTGATGGAAAGGATGTGGAAGTTCTTTCAGAAATGGCTGTAGTGGTGGTACATGCTCTCATAAAGGCAGCAGGAGACTTAGATAAAAAGATACAGTTTAATATGAACACCTCATCCACCTTGAACATTTTCAAACTAACTCCTATTGAAATACTGTAATCATAGTAAGTCAACATTCCAAGGTACAGGAGAAACCATAGTAGGGGGTAGAAAGGACAGAGCAAAGGAAGATACCAAACTGTATGCCCCACTAGCATTAAATTTGTCTTTTAACTTAATGATGAAGTAAGTGTTATCGACATTTCTTTTTTTTTTTTAACTATAGTGTTCTAAAATATATGCATTTTATGTTACATTTAGGGCATCATTACGATGTCGGTTGGAAAGACTCCGAATGGCATTTGTATTTTCCTAACCCGTGTCGGAACCAATGTTTCCGACCAACTCTGAAACATTTCTGACTGACCGATTATGATAGAAGCTAACCGTTTGGTCTTTCCGACTCAGTTCCTACCGGCATTCAAAGACTCAGAGTCGGTCAGAGCCGAATCGTACAGGTCTATGGACCTAATTTCCAACCGATGTATTACAATGTCGGATTTGGACAGCCTTTCCGAATCGGTCTGTCTGACACAAAACGTCTGTCAGAAACTGACTTTGGGGGCCCGTAGCAGGCCCCCCTTCACCCAGAGGCCTCCAGTTGGAGCCCGTGGGGGTACCCATGGGACCCCTCTTTCCAACCATGCACAGTGTGGCAGGCACCATGGGGTGCCTGCAACAGGGTGCAAGGTTTTCTGCAACCACCCCTTTTTTCAATGGAAGCATATGTTGTCGGTCGGAACACAGGTTCCTATTGAAGTTAATGGGAGTCCGACTGAACAAGGTACGGAACCATCGTAATCGGACTCCCCGAAACCGAGTCGGTCGGAAATGATTCCGGCAAGGAGTTGGTCGGAATGCTCTCCGACTGACATTGTAATGAGGCCCGTAATGTGGCAAAGAACTGCCACATTCTGAGAGGTAATCATCAGAGAATTCTGGGTTGAGTGCAGGTGAGGGAGGTGCAGAGAGTATACTTAATAAGGTATGAATCCATGGCATAAGAAATTAACATTTTTTGCTTATCTGGGCTCAGTTCAAGCGCTAGCATTTGAGATGCTTATGTCTGCAATTTTGCATTCAACAAATCTTAGTGGGCCTTATTTATGAGAAGTGTTGCATCGCTGCGACAAAGCAGAGATGCAACACTTCTCAGCGTGGCCTCCTTGTGACACCATGGATGTGCCGTATTTACAGTCCCACGCATCATGTCGCAAGGAGTCACAGATACGTCAGTATTACTGGCATATCTGTAGGCGCAAAAGTGCTAATTACTGGGGTGTGTCTGAAAACAGACACAATTCCAGCAGTGTGTCCTTTCAAATGGGGCAAGACCTAAGTGAAAGGGCCTGCGTCACCCTTATGCCTGCCGTGAGGCAGGCGTAAGGTTTTGATGCAATGGCGTCCTAGAGGTGACGCACTGAAATCTTATGGATTTCAATGCGCCACTTTTACTAGGCTTTGATGCAGGGGAACGCCCACCCTGCATATATTATACCTGACACAGGCATAATGTAGCGCACAGGTATACAAAGTGATTCATCTGCCTAGATGCATCACTTCCTAAATATGGCGCAACGAGGTGCATTATTTACGCCACCGCAGTGTCACAAAAAGTGACGCAGCGTTGGCGTAAATGTGACGCAGGGCTTCATAAATAAGGCCCTGTGTGTTTAACCAGCATATAAAGAATTTTATCACTTTAGAATCAAATGCTGACGGTTTGGGAGCTGTTTTTTCAAGAGTAAAGTAAAGGAACGCTTTGTTGCCATAACCTTTAGAACTCGGACTGACACAGAGAAGAAATAGTATACCTTAGAACATGAAACTTTGGCCTTTGCTGGGGGAGGTGAGATTATTGAATTTCTTAAATGATATGTATGAAGAAAATCGTTTCATTTTATGACTGACTACTAGCAATTGTTTATTTGTTAAGAGCTAAAGAAGAGGAAAGTATTAGCTAGTTTAGACTTTTGAACAATTGTATGAAATAATTTAGATATTGTTTATCTTACTGGAAAAAACAATCAAGATACAAATGTGTGTCCAGCTTTACATGTTCTTTGTTGATAAGTGATAAAGAAAAGCTTTTGGAGGAGTGGTGGCGACTGTGGCAGATGATATCTGTGGAAGCAAAAGTGCTGTTTGTGTGGAGTCATGCAAAGATGCCATGATGGCGGATTCTGTCTGGTTGAAAGATACATCAAAGCAGAATAATCAAAAGAAAAGGGCACTTTTGCAGAGCCACAGGTTTCTGGAAGATAAAGGAGGAGCTGTTGTGTGAAAGTGAGGTACTCATATTCAGAAATAGAATTGTGCCTCTCACTGCTGTGATATTGCTGGGTATGTAAACGTGTATATTACATTTGAGACCTCTGCTAACGTGCTAGAGTGGTAGATGTCAAATGGAACATGTCAAGTTTCTAGATGGACCCTGGCAAGAGTTGCTATAGATGTTGTAGGTCCATTTGAAGCACTAGGTGCAATAAGGTGGTATAGTTCCGCTGCCATGGTCTATATTTCCGAAGTGCATCAGTATGGTAGATAGTCCAAGAGGAGTTACTGAATATGTGTGTTGGAAAGGATGTGGTCAATTTCGGGGAAAGGGTTACAGAATCTGGTTCTGGAATAGAAGTCTATGTGGAGAAAGATAATGATATAATCGTCGTTAAGATGCAGGAGAAATAGAAATGATTTTACTGCTTCTGGATCAACGGTCATGAGAGTTTATTGGGGTAGAACATTTTGAGTTGAATGGAAGTAGCATAACGGTGAAGTCTGCCAGGGTTAAAAGTCTATCCTAAAAAGATTTAATGTGCATAATGTTTCCGTGTATTATTGTTATTCTTTTCAGTTTTATTTTCAGGTTCAAGGTCCCCTTGCTTTGTTCTAGTTTTCTCTTTGAAGGAGGGAGATATGTAGTAGTTCTCTACTTACCTTGGAATGCTGCTTGCATTTGCCCTTTCTATTCTTTGTTACTGCTTGTGTTTTAAGTGCTGGTGTGGATATGACAGTTTAAAAAGGGTTGGTTCTGTTTGGAGAGAGGCGATATGGGCGCCCAATAATTACATGCTTAACTTCTCTGCTGCCTGACTTCATTATGAAAACGGGGACTTCACAGAAGGCTAAAAATGACAGTTAAACAGACGTTTACGGATCTGGTCTAGCAGGTGGCTAAAGTTAGCAGCGGGCGTGAAGTGTGCAATGCACAATGTAACACACCATTCAACAAAGAACGTTTTTCAGGCAAAAATGAGTCTACAAATTACAGGAGTGGGTAATTCATAAGTGAATGTTAACTGTTATATGGAGATTTAAAGAACTTAAGGTTTGTTGAACAACATACTGCTGCATTCTCAAACCCTCAGTTTTGCAAGCTAACATACTATGCAAACAGAAAAGTGCTATGTGCAATGCACTAAATCCTTTTTGTGAGTTGGAATACCATTTCCAGCTTTCAAGTTGTTTACCATCCGTTCTAACTGGCAATTAAGAGGGAGCGTGACAAATGGATTCCCTCTTAATTGTGAATCTAATGGTACGCTCAATGGTTTGTGACTACAGTTGTAGTCGCAAAGTTAGTTACCAACATCTCGAAGGAGGTAGTAATAGATTAAAAAGGGAGCAGTTTCCCTTGAGAAACCTTCCTCTTTGTGCACCCTGATGAGTGACCTCGGTGTGTAGCAGGCAGTGGTCTAGAAAACAACTTCCTGCTAGCACATAGTGGATTTTCCACAATGGAAAATATTTTGTTCAAAAAGCAGCACAGGTTCCTTCAAGGACAGTGGCATAGCTAGAACTACTGCCACCCGGGGCAGCCCTTAACTTTGCCACCTAGTACAGATAAGGAGCAGGGGTGGCGGCTGATGGATGACTTGTTCCGGGGGGGAGGGGTGGTGTGGCAGCCGACGGACAACTTGTTATCGGGGGCGGGGGGATGGTGGTAGTCGACAGACACAACTTGCTCACCTCCGCCTCCCCAAAAACAGTGCCGCCTGGGGCGAACCGCCCCCCCCAGCTACGCCACTGATGTGGGGTGCTTTATAAAATGTTTCACATTTGGGAATGCTGTTCCTTACAGGGCACCTCCTCCATGCTTGTGCAACAATCACAGAGGGTCACAGATAGTGACCTGCCCAATTATTATTTATTAGACAAATCATTCTACATCTAGAAAGTCTGTGATACGACCTATAGGTACATAAGCTACATCATGAAATCGGAGACAGATTACAAAATGTCTGTGCGCAATTTGAGAACACTCTTTTCAACCTGTCACTTAGAACAATGGTGCCTTAATTGCTTCTAGGAAGTTGATTTAGCTGAGGTCTGAAATCTTTGCTTGGAAATTAAATACTGTCACGATTCACTCCCTGTGCTCTCGTTCCGACCACTAGGGGGCTGAATTGTGGGGCTTTCCAGTATTCTAATATGCTTCCAGACACTCCCCTGTATTCATATCCTGACTTCCAGGCATTTGGACATCATTTAGGAATTGACATCCATTCCCAATCCATTCTCGGGTTTTGTGGAAGCCAGTCTCCTCATGCTGGAAACTCCATTACCTATAATCCCCTGCTCACTGCTTATTCTCCACCCCTGCAAGCCAAGGATGGGTGGAGGAGTTCAGCTCACCTGTGGCTGGCTGCTGGTAGCCTGCTCACACCTGATGCGCATGAACACTGAAAGCTCTTTTAAGCTCCAGCTCCCTTCAGCCCAGGGTTGGTCATTGTAGCTGAGACTGATCCTTGTTTCCTGAGCTTTGATATTCCTTGATTCCTAAGCTATAGTTAATCCTTGTTCCTGAGCTATAGCTATTCCTTGTGCCTGAATTATCACTGCCTGCAGTGCTACCTTGTTTCCCGAGTTCCTGAGCTATAGTTATTCTTTGTTCCTAGGCTTCAGCTATTTCTTGTTCCTGATTTGCACTGCTTGCAGTGCTCTCTTGACTCCTTTATTCCTGGGCTGTAGCTATTTTCTGTTTCCTTGAACCAGTACTGCCTGCAGTGCTACATTGACTGCTGAAGCTGCAGTAATTTCCCTGTTCCTGAACTAGCACTGCCTGCAGTGCTACCTTGACTCCTGAAGCTTTAGTAATTCCCTGTTCCTGAACCAGCACTGCCTGAAGTTCTACCTTGAGTCCTGAGCCTTAGCTCAATTCTCGTTCCTGCCCGAGCACTGCCTTCTATGCTACTTTGCTTTCTTGATTCCTGATCCTGCACTATTCTAGTACACCCTTGTAGCCTCCCCTTCTGTATATCCCTTTCCAGTCCCTGCCTTTCTTCCCATTTCCTTGGTTCCAGTTCCTAGTTTGCTGTCTTTCTAGTCTGCTGTCTTGCTTCTGTTACCTTGTATGTTTTTTACCTGCTTTATGCAAAGTGTGCCTTGTGATTTCCTTCCTTTCCTGTTAAGCACTCCTCCTTGCTAGCTCCTTGTCTATTATGCTTGTGTTTAGTTCTCCCCCCCTTGCTGTTACTGACTTGCGTGTTCCTGTTTGATCACCAGGATCCGTGGGCACAGCTGACTACCTAGGTGATGTTTCTTGTTCAAACAATTGATGGACAGAATGCAGAGCAAATCAAAACATTCACCCCCAGTCAAGAGATCTGAGTTAAATCCATCATTCTTTTGCTCACCATGCCACCCCAGTTTAGACCTGGCATATGCAAATCAGTCTTGACCCTGTGCCTCATGGGAACAGTCCAGCCCAAACTGCCAAGCCAGGTCCTCCCTGGACCGGAAACAAGCATCCTAGGACCAATTTCAGGGTTTCACCCCTCTTTAGCCAGGATTGCTTGATTCCAGTGGCACAGTGAGTCCAGGACCCACGTCTGGGCATACCTGGCACACTTAGGGTGAGAAAGCAAAAGACACACAATTGAACAAAAAAATGATGGATTTAGGCCTAGATCTCTGTACTGGAATGAATGTATGACATTGTTCTGCATTCTGTCCATCAATTGTTGTTTTTGCATTTGTCACCCCGAGTGGGACGGGTATTCCCAGACGTGGGTCCCGTGCTCTCCATGCCACTGGAGTCAAGCTATCCTGGCTGATGAGGGCTGAAAGCCCGAAACCAGTCCTAGGATGATTGTTTCCAGTCAAGGGAGGACCTGGCCTGGCAGTTCGGACTGGACTGTTCCCAGGAGGCACAGGGTCAAGACTGATTTGCATATGGCTGGGTTCAAACTGGAATGGCATGGTGAGCAAAAAAAAGATGGCTTTAGGCCCAGATCTCTGTACTGGGGTGAATGTATGACATTGTTCTGCATTCTGTCCATCAATTGTTGTTTTTGCATTTGTCACCCCGAGTGGGACGGGTATGCCCAGACGTGGGTCCCGTGCTCTCCATGCCACTGGAATCAAGCCATCCTGGCTGATGAGGGCAGAAAGCCCGAAACCGGTCCTAGGATGATTGTTTCCAGTCCAGGGAGGACCTGGCCTGGCAGTTCGGACTGGACTGTCCCCATGAGGCACAGGGTCAAGACTGATTTGCATATGGCTGGGTTCACACTGGAATGGCATGGTGAGCAAAAAAACGATGGATTTAGGCACAGATCTCTGTACTGGGGTGAATGTATGACATTGTTCTGCATTCTGTCCATCAATTGTTGTTTTTGCATTTGCTAATTAGAAAGTATCTCATTATGTCCACTTTATTGGCCTGTTGAACAAAAACAAGTCATAGAGGCACACACAAAGTTGTAAGAAATATATGGTATTTTATGTAAAAAAACACATACACATAGCAGAGTTTCTACAGCAGTTAATATATTCCTCACTCTCTATCTCTTCTTGGGTCCCACTAACATTGATTCAATGTTAAATGTGTTTTTATGAAAATACGAAAATTGAAGATCAGTTGGAGCTGGACAGAGACCAGGTGATCTGAGGAAGCTCTTGCTAAAACCTACATCTAATAAGCTCTCCTTGTATATGTTTAATGCCTCTCTGATTCTTCTTTTGTCATACGTCAGTTTAGTGACTCAGCAGCTACACTCTCTTCTCATTCTTCAAAAATACATTTCCCACAACATACCAAGACATCTTGTTTCCTCAAAATGAAAGTAGATATCTGTTAACGTACTTTATACAACATTCATATTTACATTGAAAAAAACCTTACATACATCTTTGAAAGGCAGAACATAAGGCTTCCATCTCATAATCTATTGATCGCATAAACAGCGACATACTGTTTAACTGCATCATTCTTCACTTGCCAGTTGTTTTTAGTGAGATAGTTGGAATCTACACGGTATAAACTACAGCAACCCTTTTTCATTCTAATAATTTATGAGGCAGAGTTATATTTGCATACCAGTTAATGTCCATCCATACATACCCCTTTTGATGACCCTCTGCATCCTGTCATGGCTGCTTTAAATCACAGGACGAGTTGACTTTGCCCCTGAGTTTGTCCCATGTGGAGTGTAGATTGTTTCCTCGCTTTCACACTTGACTTCTATTTCCTTTCAATTCCTCTATTCTGTGGTCACTTACACAGATCCTGGCCCCATTCTTTATACTTCCAGTGCATTGTCCTACCAATCGTAATCTGATTATTTCAGTCACCCCATACCTCATCTTTTTCACTGGCAGTAATCCTGGCAGGCACAATCTGTGCCCATGTATTCCAGCAGGAAAATACGGCCAATATTTCACTGTGTCTGCCCAGAATTTCATAATCCACGACACATGGAAGAAATATTCTGCCTTCCCCTCATTTCACTCATTATGAAGCCTTGACCTCACAAATCTAATGGTAGCAGCGATAGTGTCATTTATGCATATTAATATGAAATTAACTTTGATCGCCTGTTCAGAGAAATCTTACTTGTATGAGCAAACACCCATGCCTAGTCTGCATCTGTGAGTGGTTTACCCAGGTCCACCTTCCATTTTATTTCTGATTCTAGCCAGAGCTGCTCCCACAGTTTGGCACCTACATTCTTACAGTGCAGGCACTCTCCCACCTCTGTTCTTCAGGTGTTTCAGTGGTTGGTTATTTAAAATGTTCGACTGGTTGCGAAGAGAAATACTTCCAGGTTCTATGTGCTGTACAGCTAATATGATGACGTTGTTTTGGATGTGAAAGGTTGCTTCCACAGAACCTGATCATACTGCTGAATCATTGATTGTTCTATAAATGATTTAGCAGTTGAACTTACCTGCCATGTACCTCAACCTATATGCACACCTTCCAATTTTGTCACAAATGTGCATTAAGCTATATGCTCTGCGTAATTTGTACTGGGCCCTGTGTGGTATCTTGGTTACCTATGTCTAGGTAACAGGATACCACAGGTTGTGGAATGTGGTATTTTGGAAGGGAGTGGTTTTTAGAACGGTTACCGGTAGTGGTAGGTCGCCATCAGCTTGCTCTCGATTAAAAGGTTAACTTACCTTCTTGTACGAGTTATTTATACACCCTGCAGTTGCAGGGCCCTTTCCCTCTTAACCACTTAACCAATAAAGCAAAAATGAAGAAAACCATGTAAGGAATTCCAACGTTATTGGGTAATCAAAAACATTCATTGAAAACAAAAAATAATCAGAATGACCATCAGCAAAAATAAATGCTTAAAAGTGTTTGATGACTATCCAACGAAAAATCAGAAATACTGTAAAATGTTAGCAATCAAATTTAATGCTGAAAATACATCATTAAAAACAACGGCAAATCAACTATAGTTACAAATATGTCTGATGGAATGGAAAGATAGGGTTACTTTACAAATCAATGAGAAATAATAAAAAGTATGAAGGGCTAACTGGTAATTTCTTCCAATATTTGATTTTCTTAGCTCAAGACACTTGTGTTTACCTCTTCACAAGCTCTTCGAGAGAGCACAACAGGTACTGAGTGCCAAACTTATTTGCAGCATAACACTTCAAGACTTCTGCCTTCTTAAGTGTTCATCAAACAGCATGTTACTGCAAAAGTCATCTCCCTCCGGTAGCTATTGGTCCTGAGAACAATGTTATGCAAAACAACCTCGAAGGGGCGGCAATCAAAAGAAGGCTCTCACTCACCAATAGCCTTTGGCTGTGTTTTCAAATGAAACACAAATCGGTAACCCTCCCAGTGCATTCTAATTAATATGACCCATCACTGCAAAGTCTCAGGGGCAGATTATCAACGGCCAGCGATAATTATCGCTGGCCGTGCTTAGCGATAAATTTCTTATCGCAGGCTATCTCTGGAATTTATCGCCCTCGTAGCGCGTTATTAACAACGCGTTTCTCCAGGGCGATAAAAATTCCAGAGATAGTGAGGTTATCGCCGTTTTGCAGGGAACATCGCTGGTTTTCCAGCGATGTTCCCTGCAAAACGGTGATAACCTTGCTGATACGACCCTGTGGTCGTATCCGCATAATCCACCCCCTATGTCAAACATAGGTAAATCAGAATTTTAGCAGACGTTAGATTTTGGCGAAAACGCCCGTTTTCGCCAAAATCTAACGTCTGCTAAAATCCTGTGGGCTGCCTTGTAAATATCGCGATGTGAACATCAGCAATATTTGCAAGGTTGTCCATCTGGGGTACGCCCAGTGACGCCCACTTTGCATCTCATTAGAGATGCAAAGGGAGGCGCTGGGAAAAAGGGTGCTAATTATGCATGTTTGCACCCTCTTGTAAATAGGGCGATAGTTTTATCTCTGCTTTTTTGGCTTTTTAAGCCAAAAAAGCGGAGATAACGCCCTTGCAAATATGCCCCTCAGTTCTTCTAGTGACTTACGTTCCAACTGTACAGATCTCATTAAGACTTCTGGGTAAGATTGTGTATTGCAAAGGGCTTCCTTCTTTAAAACTGTGTCTGTCTCCAACACAAGCTTTTCACAGAAAGTACATGGGGGCATATCAGCAACGAGGCGCTAGAAAATTATCGCCGCTTTTGTGGCCGTTTTCGGCCGAAAAGCGTCGATAATTTTATCACCTAATTAGTAAGGCCAAGGTAACGCGTGAAACCTTGCTTTAGCGCACGAAATCTTAACGTCCAGCTTTGCATCTCTAATGAGATGCAAAGTGGGCGTTCCTGACCTAACATGACAGGAGAAATGTCGCTAAGCGACATTTCTCCTGTCATCAAGCCCCACGCTATGAAGCATAGCGGCAAGAAAAGTAGCGATAACCCCTGTTATCGCTACTTTCCTTACGCCTGCTTCAGGACTGACTTAGCCATGATATCCTAGGGAGAGTGGATATCATGGCTAAGTTTGTGGGGCCCTATCAACAAGCTAATGCCACATTTCGTGAGATTATCGCTGGGTTTTCAGCGATAATCTCACGTTAGGCAGTTAGCGCTAGGATTTTTATCGCTTTTGAGATAAGCGTTGCTAATAGCACGCTATCTCAGCGATAAAAATCCACGCTAGCCGGCGATAATTATCCTAGCGTTAAGTGCGCTTAGCGATAATTATCGCCGGTTGTTGTTGATATGCCCCATGGTTCCCAGTGAGTTGGCTCATGGTAATCAGTGCCAGCGGAGCACCCTTGCAGACGAGGGAAGGAGTGCAGGCCCCAAACACCTGTATTGAGACCCGTCTGCAGAAACTCGAATGAAGAACTCAATTTTCTTTGTGGATGATTTTGTTCAAACACAACTATTATTATTACTACTGCACCTTTTCTTGTGTCCAAATGTTATATTAAGAAACCAAATGAATGTATCAGGACGGTTTGTTAAATGTATTTTCAGTGCTTTAGTACAAGATCAGTGGGGGGTAGGGTGGAAAAGAGTTGGGGTAGAAAATGGAACAGGGAGGAGAATGCTATGATGGAAAATTCTATCTTTTGTTGATTCTCTGTCTTATTTGATAACCATATCTGAAAGAATAAAATAGGTAAATGGTTTCCTTTCAAAAGAGCATTGGCTATCCATCTTTGCTTGTGACAGAAACTGCCCACTCTTCCTGCAGCCAGAAAGTTTAAAGAAACCTTAAACAGTCAATAGTAGCTCCAAAAGAAATGGATAAATCCCGTTAGTCCCCTTAACAATTCCACAGCATGTCTGTAACCGAAACGGCTGATTTAAAAGGAAAAGCTGTGTGATTTTCCACTGAGCATACATGTTGTGACACCATTTTACTAAGACCGGATCCCAAAGCAGGTCATCACCTAAGGGTAGAAAAAGCGAATTTTTTTTTACTATGAATATGTAGTTTCTCGCAAACAGTCTGCAGTTTTGAAAGGGTCTTGCATTCCTAAAATGGCCGCCATGTATAGATATTATGTTTATAAACACTTCCAGCAACAAAGACGTCTGTTGATACTGCATCTTATCCCCTGGGCAATAAAGCAAGCCTAATCCTCATGAACAATTACCAGTATGACCTCCGAATGATGTGCTGCTAATATCTTACACAGTATCACCCCCCCCCCCCCCCCATTTCTTGCTGAGAGGCACACTGCCTGTCCAGTAATTGAGGAAAGTCATCCTTGTTAAGAAAATCATGTATTAACTCTTTCAGAACTCTTACCTGCCTGTAGGGAACTCCAAGGTGACAGACGCCTCATTAGTGCCCTCCTGATCATACCGGGGTTTACCATTTCACACCACCACACCAGTTAACGTCTGCGGCTGCCTTTCCCTGTGAACCAAAAAACCAACATAATGCCTGCCCTCTTTGTCTCTGAGACTGTGCTGCCTCTCCCACTGTGGTGGAGTGA
Source organism: Triturus cristatus (assembly GCF_964204655.1). Lineage (NCBI taxonomy): Eukaryota > Metazoa > Chordata > Amphibia > Caudata > Salamandridae > Triturus > Triturus cristatus. The sequence goes on from NC_140589.1 coordinate 867,746,334, forward strand.
CACTTACTGAGTCTCACACATGCTCCACAGTCAGTTAATGTGTGCCCTGTCCCTTTTTCTAGCAACAACTGGATCTCCTATCAACCTCTACTCCAGTCCATGTGTTGCTCTTCTAACACATCATTGACTTTAAACAGTGTTTTCTTTATTCACACATTTGAGATTCACAACTTCCTATTTGTAAATTTACTTACCGCCAATACTATTGCTGCACTACCCACCAATTATTCATTGATTTGCATAAGTGCTTGATCCCCCCCAAGCAAACCACCAGAGAGTGTTCTGTGAATTCGTTTCCCTGTTAAAACGGATGCACTAAGCCATCTCAGTCACTTTGCTGTAGATGTTACTGCATTCAATGTGGTAAAAATGTCTGTCTTGTTTTTGCACTTACACTAACAGTGATGGCTTGGCATACACAGTAAATACAACAATTTGCACAAATGTTTACAGCATGAAATTGGGACACTGATTTATCCAATCCGGCTAAAACATGGATAGCAGTTTCCTATCATTCTAAATAAGTTCTAAGCAGATCTGTATACTGTTTATAGGAATTGGTCAATTTAATGCAGATATCTTGCCTGCGGGCCATACATATTAAATAGATGATCTGTTCTATTTTATAGGTTCTCACTAGAATCTGCACGTAAGCCTTGGTTACCCAATACTTGTGCTAAGTGTATCTTTGCCTCAAGCAAGGGAACGTTAAAGGGACACACCCAGCGGAACGGCAGGTTGACATAAATCATCAGACCAATATGCACTTATCCGAGCAGCCTTTCCAGATTCTTGCATACCTTGAACGCCCACACTCCCCTTCCTGGATCTCCTTTTTGAAATTTGATGTCAGATAAAAAAGACACTACCTCCAATCAGCCATTGTGGGCTTGGCTGCTGGGAGGCTGGGGTATTTCCTGACATGCTGGAAGCTGGTGACACCACTTCTGCCAGTCAGGCCAGCCTCTTGCTTGACAGAGACGTTTGGCAAGCAAACACCAACATATTTGTGAATTGTTAGTCTTTTCTCGCTTGGTGAGGTTTTAGCTTTATCTGCGGTATGGCGTATGAAGAGATCTCAACGACTGTAACTGTTTTTCCATTGATACCTGATGCAGTACTTCATGGTTTAAAAGTATTTGTTATACACTCCAGATGAAGTCAGAAAACCTCCATAAATCCTCTGTTGTCTGTTTAAGCTTAGTTCTAAATGTATACTCTGGATGACTCCTTTTTCTTTTCAGTATTGTATCTTATGAATTTATGATTACAGTATATTTATTACAGTTCATGTATATGCAATAGAGTCTCAGATTCTGATAATACCTTTTATTTATATTGGATCTTCTTCCTCCTTATCTTCCTCCTTATCCTCCCTCTCCCTCTCTTGCTTTTTCCTGTTTATTGCTAATAGGTTTGGTTGTTTAGATTTATTATATGGTGTTTCTCTTATATGATGTTACTTCTGTTTTGTATGCTATAATTTTTCTTTTCAATAAACCTTTAAAAAAAAAGTATTTGTTATGACAGGTTTTAAAATCTGGCTTGTATAATTAATTTTGTTGCAATATTCATATTGTATTGAACTAATATAATAAATGCATGTCACTTTTATAAGTGATATGATTTTCCTATCAGCTGTTTTCTGTTTTATATGAAGATATTATAGGACTGGAAAGCACAGACGCCACTCAGCTCAACTCTTTTCCATAAAAGAAGTTTGATTGAGGAGCCCTCAGAAGCGTGAATGCTAATTGGCTTTAAATACTGATTAGCATCCAAGTTGGCCGCTCTTAGGGTGCCACAATGCTTCATGGAGAATGTAGTTCTTCTCCTACCTTCAGTCCAACTAACACTCTATTACACATCTTACAACATTATCGGTTTGCCTGACATTACGATTACAACTGACTTCCTGGCCAGCCGGGCCTTTAAAGGGGATAGTTAGTAATGAGTAAGAGCAGGAAAAGATTAATCCCATTTGTAAGGGATACCGGAGTGCAGAGAATTCTAGGAGTTTCACAGAGATTTGTATGAGTTAGAGAGAATCAGGAATCTTATTCAAGAGTATCTACATGTTAATACATCTACATGTTAATATATAAAAAAATGAAGGAAGAGGCATGATCTGGCTTACAAATTTCAATAATCACCATGAAAGTATCCTTGTCCGAAAATATGAAACATTCTTAAAATGGAGAAAGTTGCTTGAGCTGCTTTAGAAATTCCAATAATCTATGTGTAAGATTTAAAACAAATAAAAATAAAGTATATTTTGCAAGAAAGTATCGTGGAAAGATGATTTGATGAGAGAATTTTGTAAAACTTTTCTGGAAAGTTTCTTGTTTGCCTGTAGCTTCATTTAGAGTGTGAATATTAATGATGCAGTTGTCAACAAATCCAACAATCTTCATTTTATTTATTGTAAAACTTCAAACAGTTCTACTAAAATGAGAACATAAATGACCCAATGCACTTTTTAGTCTGCATGATTGTATTTCAGTATACTGCTGACACAAATGGCATCGGACATAAATATTTAGGCCTAAATATAATTTGTAAAAATATCCCTGCATTGGATGTAGATTTTTTGTAAATAAACCTCCAATGGCCTTTACTCCATCTGGCTGTTGATCCAGCGGGTTACCAACTAGAGATACTCACAATCCACATACTCACCTGGGCCCATAAACACACATTCACGTAAGCTGGTAAAGTGCCACTGGGGTCAAATCAAATCAAAATCAAAATCAGCTTTATTCGGTGCAACAAATCTCACCATAAAAGCACACTATAAAAAGACATTCACAAATTTACATTATTATTCCAAATATTTTTGAGAACAGTCACAATAAGAAAAATAAAAACCATTTGGAACACATGTTTGACCCTATAACCCTCATTTGATCTTAGAAGTTTATAAAAGTACTGGAGTACTAGGAATTTACGAGCTGGTCGGAAGTTAATACATACAGATAATTGAAGATAAAGTGCTAGTGCAAAGATTACATAACATTATAGTATTGTATCGTTAATCAAGACAAGACAATATTTGGAAACAATCATCCAACAGTTTCATATAGCAATGCATCAAGATATGAGTAGTCTTTACGTTTCTTGATCGCAAGCTGTATGAAGCGAATTACAGTACTTATCGTCTTTGTATTTTCTAGACTACATACAAAGTTAAATGCATAGTTATAGTTAAAAAGCATATTAGATAGAAATAATGGTTTTAAAACGGATTTCCGGATTTCCTTATAAAAACTACAAAAAAGGATAAAATGCATCGTTGATTGCTTAGATTTTCCGTCGCAAGGACATTTCGGTAATATCTGGCACCATTTTTCCAGTCTGGGGAAGGCAACTAAATAGTGTAACGTGCTCAACCTTAACCTAGTAAGATAAAATCTCTGTTGTACATTTTTCACCAATACTAGGTACGGCTGTAGGCCCCTCACAAATGGCCGATCACAATATGTTGTGACAGTATGTTTTTGACCGACGGACCGGTCTCTTTCATTTTCTTTTAGTCTTAAATATTTATACTTAAGGTCCTGTTTGCTAAGCTCAAATATAAGGAGTATATCACTTCTATCCATGTCTGGATTACAGTATTTTAAAATGTTGTGGATATACTCCAGCCAAGGGATCTTCCTACTATAGTCAAGAGCTAAGCAATCCCTGATAAGGTCTTTAGTAAGTTTTGTTTCATCCTTTGACCAGATATTATGCCAGAGAGTAAGACCTGCAACATTTATTGTGTCACTAATATAGGGAGTTGATAGTTCTATATGGACTATATAATTTGCAGTCCCATAAGGGACTGTCAATAATCTTTTTAAAAATGTATTTACTTGGTTCTGAAGGGAAACAACATTAGACCTACCCCAGATAGCAGCTCCATAACAGGCCCCTGAAATGCATTTGCTACGGTAAAGTGATAAGATTTCGCGGATACGTTTATTCCCTATCTTCGCCGAAAATCTAAAAATACTCTCTATTGATCTGAAAAATTTCATATTACATAGATCAATATGGGAGTTCCATGAACCGTTCTTGTTAAAAAGCAACCCCAGATAAGAGAAAGATGACACTCTGTTAATTAAAACACCTCCTACATCATGTTGTTTCTTTTTTGAATTTCTACCCCCACATGTCATCACAAAAGTTTTCTTTAGATTTATTTTCAAATCTTTGCTTGTCATGTATAAAGCAAAGTTTTCTATGAGCTTTTGCAGACCATTCGCTGTCCTTGATATAAGGACAGCGTCATCTGCGTATAACAGTGCAGGGGTTATACGAGACCCAACTTTCGGAGCATCTGCATTCAGGGTCTGTAAAAAAGGATCCACATTGTTGACATATAGAGAGAAAAGAAGGGGCGCTAAAACACAACCCTGTCTAATGCCATTTTTTACACTAAAATCCTGAGTACATTCCCCCCTCTTTCCATGTCGAACCCTGGATGTTAAGTGGGTATAAATTTGTGATAGATATATAATTATATCCGGGGGTGCCCCTAACCCGTTTAGTGTTTGCCATAGTTTACTGTGGTTGACTAAATCAAAGGCACTAGTAAGGTCCACAAAACAAAGATGTAGCACCCCCTCCTTTGCCAAGGTGTATTTCCCTATAATAAGTTCTAGGTTTAGACACTGCTCTACTGTCCCAATTCATTTTCGAAAACCATACTGAACATCAGACAATATTTTCTCCTTATTGGCCCACGTTTCAAGTCTTTCCAGCAATATACGACCCATCAGTTTTGACGTAGAATCAAGAAGGGAAATTGGCCGATAGCAATTTGGCTTCCCTCTATCCCCTTTTTTAAAGATTGGGACAATTATACTTTCGGCCCAAGTAATTGGTAAAAAAACCCCTAAAGTTGAATTAAAACATTTTTTAAAATGGGTATCCAAAAATCTGTGTCACACTTAAAAACATCTATTGGTGCACCATCCGGGCCTGCAGCTTTACCATTGGCACTTTTATGTAAAGCTGATTCAATTTCATCTGACGATATAGGCGAGGAACTAACAGAATTTACCATTATAAAATTTCCTTTTCTGGTTTCAATTGTTTTTACACCCTCTGGGTTAAAGATTCCCTCAAAATGGGCCACCTATTCGTCTGGGGGTACCACGGTATCAGTGCTTACCATTGTATTATCTTTAAAAAACGGATGATTAACTGTTTTCCAGAAAAGGGCTTGGTCTTTTAGCTCCGCGGCCTGGGTTAATTTCTCCCATGCCTCTTCGCGAATCTCCCTTTTCCTTTTGTGCAATGTATTTTTATATAGTTTCCGCAATGTGCAAACTTTGCTACTATCTCTAGGTATTTGTTTTAGTGCCAGCTTCAACTCCCCATTCAGCTTAGAACATTCATGATTAAACCATCTTGGGTTGGGATCTTGGACCTTATAATGTTTTTTATTGCTTAAATCGTCAGCAATTTCACTTAAAATTTTATTAGAAGCAGTTATAATCTTCTGACTCTGTGAATTGCTGTCCAGACAGATTACTACATCATCTTTTATTTTTTCAGTCAATTTTGTCATGAATAAGGACGGGATTACTCCTGACCATTTTATTGATACTCCATTATTCCCCTAAGTTTCGATATCATTTTCCAATCTCTTGCCCTGTTCTTTTGGGCTGAGTTTTAATCTAACTAAGACTATTAATGGATGGTGGTCACTAAAAAGGCTGGGTTTAATCAATACATTTTCCACCAATTCACTACAGTTGGCTGAAACGATAATGTGATCTATGGTTGACGATGACCTTGCTCCTACAAATGTTGGTAAGGTAGTTCCCCCCCCCCAACCACGGATTCTAAGATCCGTAAATCGTATTTATGCACCAAGTTGTTAATGGATTCCCCGTACTGGTCATGGGGGAAATGGGGTATCCTATCACCAAGATGGTCACAATATCCACAAGGCTCGCCTACCTCATAGGTACATATACCAGAATTAAAATCCCCTGCCCATATTAATACATATTCACCACCTATCCCCTCAAGAAAATAGTCTAAGTCTTTTTCAAGACTCCCAATTACTTTACTTTTTGATTTGTCAAAAACATTATTATATAGGTTAATTATGATAACAGCCTGTTTTCCTGCCGATTGTAAGCACAAGAGCTGGTACTATTCTGAAGATATGTAAGTTTTCATAAGCTTCAAATGTGATTTGGTAGCAATTAGTGTAGCTAGGCCTCCTTTAGCTCGTCCTGCTCTCGATGGGCTTGCATCTGTACAGACAATCTGGTAACCATTTATGAAAAAAGGTTCCATAGCCCATGTTTCTTGAAGTACAATTAGTTGGCACCCATTTAGCGTTCTCAACCAGGCCTCATCATTAATATTATTTTTAACCCCTGCAACATTCCATGTCATTAAATTTAAGAGTCCACTTTGAAAATTCACCGAGATCACTCTGCTTGTATTAAGGGTAGGGGCATGAGAGGTATTACATCTCGTTAACTTAACCTGTTTGCATTTATGCATTAGTGCAGTTGACTTATCATAGTCTGTGATCTGTGCTAAATTAGATATATCGATATCAATACCATTTAGCGGGATCGACTCACTTTGTGTGGTTTGGTTAATATCAACTGCTTCCTCTCTCGAATTGGGGGTTTGAGCCCTTTTTATTTCAGAAGACCAAGATGTACCCCCTGTAAGTCAGTCTACATCGCTGCATCTTCTTAAAACTGAAAATCTGTTATGCAGCGGTATGGGTTATGTAAGGGGTGGCCATTGGCTGGTAGTTGAATTTACTTTGCTATGACTGGGCCTATAAAAGTAACCCAATGCGACAGCTGTTATATGGCTAACTTTTTCAGGCAAATATCCAATTTCATTAGTTTGCAAAACGTTCAACAAATCACCCACCATATTCAGATCCCGAAAGTTTACAACAATACAATCCCCCCCTCCTTAGCATGATTATGGCCTTTTGCAATAAATTCACCCCAAGACCTACATTAACGAAAAACCAATGGACAACTTTATTTTTCAAAGAATCATATGTTTCCTTCTGCGTTACCGCTAATTTTGGTACGTTGTTTAAAATATTGACATAAGGGGTCGCCTGTGGTGGTAGATTTAATGACCCATGAATATCACTATTCTCATCTTTGTTTCTATACAACCTAGTCCGTTGAGTTTTCTGCTGAATCCCTAAGGTCAATGGGGTATCATCCTTTTGCGGCCTCAAGCAGGGTGAGGTTTTTGATGTCAATGCATCCTCTACCACAAGCATTTCCTGACTTTCATTTAAGGGATGAGTAGCAGTTTTATCCCTATTTATTCTGGCCTTGACCATCAAGGTAGAAGTAGAGTTAATAGGTTTGGGAATGGTAGGAATTCTATTCGAAGACTTGAGGGGTAAAGTTTCAGTCACCATTTCCATTACAAGGGCCATATCTTTCTGTATCAGTTTAATCTCCGACATTAAACGTCTTTCTATGTTGTCTAATTTGCCATGCAGTTTCTTGAATAATGACTCGAGGTCTTGCGGTTTTGGATTAGTGAGGTCATTATCCCCCCTTAAAGTCCCGAATTTTTTATCGTCCTTTTTAGGTCTCGCTGGCGTTGCAGCGCAAAGCGCTGCCGCCAACAAGACTTATTGTTGCCGTGTTTGCTCCCAAGGGAGACAGACCAGGGCACGCGCAGCCATCGGGGTCTGTGGACGCGCTTGCGCAGACGCACACGCACACACACGCGCACGCACACATCCTGCCACTGCCGACCCCCCTCACCGCATCCGCAGCTGCCTAACGCGCGCGCACACAACTCCCCACCGCCGCCGCCCCCCCTGTTAGAGACCAGTGTTTCTGTTGTAGCTCCCTGCAGCTTCCTTCCCGCCCTCATCCCGTCCAGGGCTCTGATGCTCCCACCGCCGCCTTTTTCATCGTGCGGGCTGCCTCCCCTCCCCCCGCCCCGCTCACCTCCTCAATCTGTGTTGTTTGGTGCTTTGCGGGTCCGCCGGACCGCCCCCCCGCGCTGTTTCTCCTCCTGCGTGGGGGCCCCTCCGTTGGCGGCATGGTGACTGCGTGGCAGGACCCTGCCATGCTGGCCGCCATCTGAGTGTGGTCCTGGTTTAACTTTTCTGCAATTTTCCATGTCGATCGCAGTTGGGCGTTTGTTTGGTAGGATATGGCTTTGTTTGGGCTAGTTTTTAAATGGGATTTGCTGATCGGCAGTTGGGCTTTTGTTCTGTAGGATATGGCTTTTTTTATTTATTTATTGACCATGTGAGCTGTTTCCCTCATAGAAACGTAGCCCACGAATAGCTCAGTGTATATTTTGGACATCTGCGTGTTAGTTGTAGGTTTCGGATTTTTCATCTCTATTAAGTCACCAACATTAGTGACCATGCTGTTGCCGAAATTGAAGCAGAAGGTGCAAGATACATGTTTAATTTGTGCTAAAATAGATGTGTTAAAGCATTTGCTACGGCGGTATCCTTCAGGTTTGCAGGTCTATCAAGTAGTAGAAGCGTGAATACAATTTGTTTTGTAAAGTTGCAGTTGGTTACTGATTTGTAAAGCAGCCCTACTCCTCAAAAGGCATGATTGGACGTACAAAAGTACTGCTTCAATAATTTATATTAAATGGTTTTAGAACTTTCATCGTTTGAAGTTTGGGCATGGTAAAAATAAGGTATTCTTATGCGAACTGCTTGTCAAAAAACTGTCTATTGGTTCCTAAAATAAAAGTGGTTCTCCAACGCTCCCCGCTCTCCACAAATTGTCCTTTTGCCGTGACCCTTAGCTTAAGAATCATTTAGCTGAACTTGTATTCCAAGGCCTACTTAGGGTGTCCACGGCTGCTTTAGACAAATCATATTTAAATCAATAAAGTTTGTGCAATTAAAGCAGCAACATTGAAAAATGTGTAAACTTTATTTTTATATTTGATTGTGAATTAAACAAAACACTTCAACGTCTAGCGTTTTTTTGTGTATTGTCTTGAGGTTCATATCCTAGAAATTGTTTAGATCGGGAGTTCTGACAATTGACTCACGGGGTGGGGGATGGTGTACCCGAATTCGTGTGATGATTTAGTGGGGGACCACAGGTCAAAAGGTTCTTAACCTTTGTTTTAGTTCATTCTGCAAATATACAGACATTCGGCGTGGGGGCGGGGGGGGGGGGGCACAGAGTTCAAAAGGTGAAGAACCTTTGCTTTAGTTTATTCTGAAAATATACAGTCATTCCTGGAAAAATTATTTTGCCACCTCACCTTTGGTGCTGAACACGTGGTGAACGCTTTAGACTTCTATACCTTCCTCCTGGACTAAGAACATTATTCAAAGTATTTCTTGCTATTTTGATGCTGTTGCCCTCTTAATGTTGGCCACATTCCTTATTTTTGTTCTTTGCCCAACAGGTATCACACTACATCATTAAGAGTGTGCCAGGCAGACTGAAAATTGGAGATCAGGAGTTTGATGGCCTGCCTTCCCTTTTGGAGTTCTACAAAATGCACTATTTGGACACTACTACCCTGATTGAGCCTGTCTCCAGGAGCTTGCCCCCACGCGGGGGTCCCGGGGTGCCTCTGAGACCGCCCTCTGATGGAGATGATGGAGGAGAGTGGGTCAGGACTCTGTATGACTTTTCAGGCAATGATGAAGAAGACCTGCCCTTTAAAAAGGGTGAGGTGCTGAAGGTGCTAGCCAAGCCGGAGGAGCAGTGGTGGACGGCGCAGAGGTCAGACGGCCGCATGGGCATGATACCTGTGCCCTACGTTCAGGTCTGTAAGCCACAAGCTATGCCCAAGGGCACCCTCCTGGGTCCCTACGCACAGCCCAACGTTAACCCGCTGCCAAGTTTGCAAAATGGTCCAGTTGTGGCACGGGCAACCCAGCGAAGAGTGCCAAATGCTTACGATAACACAGCCCTGGCCTTCGAGGTATGTGCGTAGAGTGTAGCAGCGTAAAGTGTCTCTCTTCCAGTAAAAATGAATACTGCTGTGGGTGTTTTATTACTATATTTAAAATGTGGATGTTTATCACATGTAGACCATTGTGTTTACTTCTGTTCTTTAAATACAAGGTCATAGCGCACAGAGGTTATTAGTGTGGTAGAAATGCACTTAGCAAGCATATCAACTTGCAGGAAAATCTCCAACACCTTGATGTGCCCCTCTTTGTGGAAGTAATTACTGTTATAAGAATATCTATCCCCTGCCAAGGACATCACCTGTGTCATGTCGCCTATTGAACCCACTCTCCTCTTCGTTACAGATTATTTCCAGAAAACCGTTCCATCCGATTTATTGAGCCTTGGTGATTTAGCACATGAAATTACCTAGTATGGGAACACTGGGTCTGATATATATATATTTGATGCACTTAGGTGAGCTGCGCACACAGATACACACCAGCCCCCACCGATCCCTTTCTCCAACAAGTGGAATGCTCCCCCTAGCAGTCCTGGTGTCTGTCCTGGCTGTCCATATACCACGTGCTCTGAGCTAATAATGGAGATGACCATGTGGAAAAAGGCTGCATGATCATTTCACATTCTGTGGACTGAAGCTTGTAAGTGCAGGGGTGCTTTACCATTTTTCCCTAGCCATCATCACACCCTCGATGATTCTGAGGCAAACGGGTCTCAAAGCAATGGCATTTGAGGGACCCCATGTAGCCTAATTGTCACTCGCCTCCCAGTAAAAAAAAACAAGCATTTGCAATGCAATAGGTCTCGCATTTTGCAGGAGTTTGAGTTATTGGCATTGTAAATGACAAAACCTTGAAGCGTTGTGTAAACGCACTTTAAACTAATAGTCCTTGCTTATGAGAAGCAAGGCTGGCAGTAAAAGAGGTGCAGTTACTGGCAGCATTGCTTCTCCTAAGCAACGACTATATGTACAAAGTGTGTGTTTACGTATCTCTTGCAGGTTTGCAAAGCACATAAATAAAAGGCATTGTCATTTACAATGCCAATAGTTCAAATTTTTTCAAATGCGAGACCTATTGCATTGCAAATGCTTGTTTTGTCTAGGGTTTGGTACAATTTTGGGATGAGTTAATAGATGTTCCACGCATTGTTTATTGGTCGCGGCCCTTCCTTCTTCTTTTTAGCAGGGGGAGATGTTGAGGGCGTGTCATCTGTTGATACTGAGATCTCCAAGGATGTATTTAACACACAAGGATTAGTTGTTTTAGATTTTTTGTGTGGAGAATCTTTTGCGGAAGGGTTATCTACTCTCGGCTCCGCTTCTTCCTCTAAGTTCCCCAAATTAGGCACGTTTATGGCTGTAGACCTCCAATCTTCATGGACATATTCTTTTAAGGCAGCATCAAGTGCTGTTTGTGTAGCTGCCAATTGTTCCTCAACATGGACAATTGCACTATTGATAATCCCCACAGCATTTCTCAAATATTTAGTGATTGGCGCGCTCTTTGGGGGCTGCTTTCCCTTTTAATAATGATTTCCTTTTTCCAATCTTTTAAATCCAGTACAGAAAATATGTTATATGTGGGCCCAGGAAAAACAAAAGGTGGTACTCTCTTACCAGTTTTTCGAAGTGTAGCACTATGCAAAGAGGAGGGTTGCCCTGCCCTGCCTTGTCTGGCCGCGGACTGGCGCAGACGGGCCCGCCCTTGGCCCGGGCTCTGCCCGGACGTGGCCCGGGCACACCCACGCGCGTCCCGTGCTGCAGGAGCCCGGGAATCCCTTTAAGCGCCTCCTGGCGCTGATTGCTTGTGTCGTCGGTGTGCGCGCCGCGGGTGGTGCCGGGATATGGAGTCTGTTATCCCCGCTCTGCTCCATTATCTCCTGCGGTGGTGTCCCCCTCTGAAGTGGCGGCAAAAGAAGGTGAGGCAAATCCTTAGTGAGCTCCCACGCTGCGGGAGCCCGGGAATCCCTTTAAGCGCCTCCTGGCGCTGATTGCTTGCGTCGGCGGTGTGCGTGCCGCGGGTGGTGCCGGGATATGGAGTCTGTTATCCCCGCTCTGCTCGATTATCTCCTGCGGCGGTGTCCCCCTCTGAAGTGGCGGCAAAAGAAGGTGAGGCAAATCCTTAGTGAGCTCCCTGGGGTCAATTTGTGTGATATGCTTTTTCTTTAATATCTTTCTAAATCAAAAGTACTTTCCTCTGGTCAATGGACTTTTTAGTTAAGCTAGTATAAGGTGAAATGACGTAAATTTACTATTTTAACCCCTTCGCTGCTAGGCCTTTTCCCCCCTTTTTTTGGCTATTTGGCTATTTGGGGGAGTTTGCGCTTAGGCCCCTGTAAATTTTTGACCACATAACGTATCCACCCCAAATTTGCGTCCTTTTCTTCCAACATCCTGGGGATTCTAAAGGTACCCAGGGTTTGTGGATTCCCTTGCAGGGGACCCAGAAATAAGCCAAAATACAACAAAATTTTGTGTTTTTGGGTACAATGGGAAAAACGTGCTGCAAATGAAAGCGTCTGGGTTTTTCCCTACAAATGGTATCAAAAAAGGGTTTGTGGGGCTGAAATCACCATTTTCCCAGCTTTTAGGGAATGATAGACTTTTATCAGAAAACCAAAATGTTTTACACAGTTTTGGCATTTTTCTGGGACGTAGCCTATTTTTGCTATTTTTTGTGCTTTCAACCTCCTTCCAGTTAATGGTAGACATGGGTATGAAAACAATAATGGATCATGGAAAGCTATACATTTTTGAAAAGTAGACCACATTTAGAATTCAGCGAGGGGTCATTTGTGTAGATCCTTTAAGTTTTCTTTATAGAAACTAACAGTTAAATATAGGAAAAATTAAAAATTAGTTGAAAAAAACAGCCTTTTGTGTCAACGTTTTCACCCGTAACTTCTAATTATGACAGCTCTTTGATTGAAAGCAATATACCGTTACATACGCTAGACCTTACTGGTTGTAAGGATATATAGGACTTGTAGGTTCACTAAGAACACGACGAATCCAGAGCCAAAAACTGAGCAGCGACTTGCAATGTTTTTTTATTATGTACCGGATATATAGCAATTATTCTGGGAAAATGTATACATGGAAAAATCGGTATGAAAGGCACCTATGAATTTCTGAAATGGGAACAAAATATAGAGTTTAGAAACAGTAGATATTTGCATATTTCCGAAATTGGGAATACTCATACTAGCATGAGAATTATCGATCATTTTTCAAAATTACTTCTTCTTTACACATTGTCTTTCATATGGAAGGCGGAAGTGCATCGAAAGTCAATAGGTAATAACAGTTGCTTTACAAATCTGAATTACCCTAAGTCTCCCGATAAAAATGGTACCTCACTTGTGTGGGTAGGCAGAGTGCCCACAACAGGAAATGGCTCATAACGCAACGTGACCACACCACATTATCACAATGAAAAATTACCCTTTTTTTGCAAAGTGCCTAGCTGTAGTTTTTGAACCCTAGCTCTGCCGGCACCTAGGGAAACCTAGCAAACCTATACATTTTTTAAAACTAAGCACGCAGGGAAATCTAGGATAGGGTGATTTGTCTGGTTCTCACCAGGTTCTGTTACCCAGAATCCCTTGCAAACCTAAAAATTTGTCCAAAAACACATTTTCCTCACATTTCTGTGGTGGAAAGTTCTGGAATCTGCGTGGATCCATAAATTTCCACCCACCCCGCATTCCCCAAAGACTTCTGAGAAAAATGGTACCTCACTTGTGTGGGTAGATCTAGTGCCCGCAACAGGAAACGGTGCAAAACGCAATGTGGACACGCCATCATTTCACAGTGAAAATTTATCTTTTTTTGGCCAGGTGCCTAGCTGTAGTTTTTTAACCCCAGCTCTGCCGGTACCTAGGGAAACCAAGCAAACCTATACATTTTTGAAAACTAGACACCCAGGCAAATCCAGGATCGGGTGACTGGACTGGCTGTCACCAGGTTCTGGTACCCAGAATCACTTGCAAACCTAAAAATATGTCCTAAAAAACTAATTTTCCTCACATTTCTGTGGTGGAAAGTTCTGGAATCTGCATGGATCCACAAATTTCCACCCACCCCGCGTTCCCCAAAGACTTCTGAAAAAAATGGTACCTCACTTGTGTGGGTAGATCTAGTGCCCGCAACAGGAAACGGCACAAAACACAACGTGGACACACCACAATTTCACAGTGAACAATGACCCTTTTTTGGCAAAGTGCCTAGCTGTAGTTTTGAAACCCTAGCTCTGACGGCACCTAGGGAAATGTTAGAAATGGGATTTCTGGCTAGCTGAGACTTGCGCCAAAGCGAGGCAGAAACCACCACTCTAGTCAGGATAAGGGTGTTACACGTCTAAAATAACCCCAGCTCACCCCCTTGGTAGCTTGGCACGAGCAGCCAGGCTTATCTTAGAGGCAGTGTGTAAAGCATTTGCACATAACCAACAGTAATACAGCGTACGCACTACAAAAGGGCACCACACCAGTTTATAAAAATATCCATTACTTTTATATAATTAAAATGAGGCCAAAAATGATTAAAAAAAACTCCACAATACTATACTTAAAAGTTCACAGTTCAAAAACTACGTTGATTAAAAAGAGTTCCTTGGTTGGATAGCCCCGTCCGGGCTTCCACGATGTCGTGAGCATACAAACCCGAAAACAGTTCTGGCTGACCGCGGAGTCGCTGCCAACTACGATGTCGGGAAGACCCGCAAACAGTACCATTCAGAGATGCAGGGCGATGGGGCCCTTGAAGTCACTCGCGTTGCAGGTCGACCTCCTCTCTGATGGGATCAGGAGCGCTTACGCCAGCAGGCGTCGGGTGCTGCGGTGGGAAGTGCAGCGGTGTGGCGTGCAGTGCCCCCAGGTCGCGGTGCGAGCAGTGGCTCGGTGGCGGCGTCAGATGGCGTCATTGGTGAGATCAGGGTCGCGGTGCGAGATGGAGGCGGTGCTCGTCACGGTGCTACCAGGTCACGGTGCAAGCAGCGGCGTTGTTTTTGCTGGAGCGCTGTCGCCGGCTGACGAACTGGAGTCGATGACACCGGCGTTGATGGGCCAAGGTTGCAGTGTGGGATGAGGGAGGTGCGTCGTGTAACTTACGAGCGGTGCCCCCGAACCACGGTGCAAGCAGCGGCACCGATTTCAGTGGTAGGTGGCGGCGTCAGGAAGGCCACAGCATTTTCGTGTAGTGAGGCGGTGCAGAGTGCGGGCCCACAGGTCGTGGTGTGAGCAGCGGCTCAGTGATGGCATCAGCAGATGTCCTCGGTGAAACCAGGATCGTGGGGCGGTGTTGCGGCGGTTCCCTCTGCGGTTCCTTCAGGGCACAGGTTCGGCTGGGTCGTCGTAGACGTCGTCGAATGGTGTTCTTCGGGTTGCAGCACAAAACACACAGTCACCAGTGCTGCGGGTCGAGGAACCTGAAGTCTTTGCTGTTCCTGAGACTTCGTGAACAGGGGGCAAGCTCTACCTCAAGCCCTTGGAGAGTCTCACCAATTCCGTTGCAGAAAGTCCAGTCCAGGCCTTTCACTGCCCACGACAGAAGCAGCCACTGCAGGTCAGCCCAGCAAAGCACGCAGCAAAGCGGTTGTTCCTCTTAGCAGTTTCTCCGGCGCTTCTCCTGTACAGTCTTCTTGATCCAGGTGAGTTCTAAAATTCAGGGGTCTGGGACCCAGCATTTGTACACAAAAATCCTATGATCTGCCAGGCAGAGGGTGTCGGTGTCCGGCCAGAACCAGTTGGGCCTTCTCTGGCGTGAATTCCTGGCAGGTGGTGGAGACGGCTTTGTCATAAGCAGACCAGGCCCTTTGGGATGCAAGGAAAGTCATCCCCCTTCCCCCATCGCAGCCCAGGTCTAATCAACCCTTTCCTGACCTATCCAGACCATCTGGAGCCCCTCCGGCCCCCCCCAGCCTTCTGTCCTCCAAAACCCAGACAGGCAATCCACATTCCAGCAGAGGCTTACGGGATGACCAGGCAAAATGATACCCACTTTCTAAAAGTGGCCTCTATGAACTCAGAATAAAAAGGGCACCCTCGCTAAAGGCTGCGTCTTTAGACGCTGAGTTCAGGCGTACCAAACTTCATTCACTTACACCTTTTTCAGGCTACGTACGTGGGTTGCACAATCCATGCTGCAGGCCCACGAGTAGCGGTTGACTCACAAGCCCCGCAGTGCCCTTTACTGGGGACTGACAAGTAAGTCACACATCCATTCAGAACACAATTTACCACAGGAGCACCGGCACTTTACCACCGATCAGCAGTGCGAAAAGTGCGCAGATACGTTATACCAGCAAAAACAGAGTCAAAACCGGGAGGGCAGAGAGCAAAAACTCGGGGGAAACACGTCAAAAGATGCCAAGTCTAACAGGAAACCTAGCAAACCTATACATTTTTGAAAACTAGACACCCAGGCAAATCCAGGATGGGGTGACTCGACTGCCTCTCACCAGGTTCTGTCACCCAGAATCCCTTGCAAACCTAAAGAATTGTTTTCCTCACATTTCTGTGATGGAAAGTTCTGGAATCTGCGTGGATCCACAAATTTCCTTCCACCACGCATTCCCCAAAGTCTTCCGAGAAAAATGGTACCTCACTTGTGTGGGTAGGCCTAGTGACCGCAACAGGAAACGGTGCAAAACGCAATGTGGACACGCCATCATTTCACAGTGAAAAATTATCTTTTTTTGGCCAGGTGCCTAGCTGTAGTTTTTTAACCCCAGCTCTGCCGGTACCTAGGGAAACCAAGCAAACCTATACATTTTTGAAAACTAGACACCCAGGCAAATCCAGGATCGGGTGACTGGACTGGCTGTCACCAGGTTCTGTTACCCAGAATCACTTGCAAACCTAAAAATATGTCCAAAAAAACTAATTTTCCTCACATTTCTGTGGTGGAAAGTTCTGGAATCTGCGTGGATCCACAAATTTCCACCCACCCCGCGTTCCCCAAAGACTTCTGAAAAAAATGGTACCTCACTTGTGTGGGTAGATCTAGTGCCCGCAACAGGAAACGGCACAAAACACAACGTGGACACACCACAATTTCACAGTGAACAATGACCCTTTTTTGGCAAAGTGCCTAGCTGTAGTTTTGAAACCCTAGCTCTGACGGCACCTAGGGAAATGTTAGAAATGGGATTTCTGGCTAGCTGAGACTTGCGCCAAAGCGAGGCAGAAACCACCACTCTAGTCAGGATAAGGGTGTTACACGTCTAAAATAACCCCAGCTCACCCCCTTGGTAGCTTGGCACGAGCAGCCAGGCTTATCTTAGAGGCAGTGTGTAAAGCATTTGCACATAACCAACAGTAATACAGCGTACGCACCACAAAAGGGCACCACACCAGTTTATAAAAATATCCATTACTTTTATATAATTAAAATGAGGCCAAAAATGATTAAAAAAAACTCCACAATACTATACTTAAAAGTTCACAGTTCAAAAACTACGTTGATTAAAAAGAGTTCCTTGGTTGGATAGCCCCGTCCGGGCTTCCACGATGTCGTGAGCATACAAACCCGAAAACAGTTCTGGCTGACCGCGGAGTCGCTGCCAACTACGATGTCGGGAAGACCCGCAAACAGTACCATTCAGAGATGCAGGGCGATGGGGCCCTTGAAGTCACTCGCGTTGCAGGTCGACCTCCTCTCTGATGGGATCAGGAGCGCTTACGCCAGCAGGCGTCGGGTGCTGCGGTGGGAAGTGCAGAGGTGTGGCGTGCAGTGCCCCCAGGTCGCGGTGCGAGCAGTGGCTCGGTGGCGGCGTCAGATGGCGTCATTGGTGAGATCAGGGTCGCGGTGCGAGATGGAGGCGGTGCTCGTCACGGTGCTACCAGGTCACGGTGCAAGCAGCGGCGTTGTTTTTGCTGTCGCCGGCTGACGAACTGGAGTCGATGACACCGGCGTTGATGGGCCAAGGTTGCAGTGTGGGATGAGGGAGGTGCGTCGTGTAACTTACGAGCGGTGCCCCCGAACCACGGTGCAAGCAGCGGCACCGATTTCAGTGGTAGGTGGCGGCGTCAGGAAGGCCACGGCATTTTCGTGTAGTGAGGCGGTGCAGAGTGCGGGCCCACAGGTCGTGGTGCGAGCAGCGGCTCAGTGATGGCATCAGCAGATGTCCTCGGTGAAACCAGGATCGTGGGGCGGTGTTGCGGCGGTTCCCTCTGCGGTTCCTTCAGGGCACAGGTTCGGCTGGGTCGTCGTAGACGTCGTCGAATGGTGTTCTTCGGGTTGCAGCACAAAACACACAGTCACCAGTGCTGCGGGTCGAGGAACCTGAAGTCTTTGCTGTTCCTGAGACTTCGTGAACAGGGGGCAAGCTCTACCTCAAGCCCTTGGAGAGTCTCACCAATTCCGTTGCAGAAAGTCCAGTCCAGGCCTTTCACTGCCCACGACAGAAGCAGCCACTGCAGGTCAGCCCAGCAAAGCACGCAGCAAAGCGGTTGTTCCTCTTAGCAGTTTCTCCGGCGCTTCTCCTGTACAGTCTTCTTGATCCAGGTGAGTTCTAAAATTCAGGGGTCTGGGACCCAGCATTTGTACACAAAAATCCTATGATCTGCCAGGCAGAGGGTGTCGGTGTCCGGCCAGAACCAGTTGGGCCTTCTCTGGCGTGAATTCCTGGCAGGTGGTGGAGACGGCTTTGTCAGAAGCAGACCAGGCCCTTTGGGATGCAAGAAAAGTCATCCCCCTTCCCCCATCGCAGCCCAGGTCTAATCAACCCTTTCCTGACCTATCCAGACCATCTGGAGCCCCTCCGGCCCCCCCAGCCTTCTGTCCTCCAAAACCCAGACAGGCAATCCACATTCCAGCAGAGGCATACGGGATGACCAGGCAAAATGATACCCACTTTCTAAAAGTGGCCTCTATGAACTCAGAATAAAAAGGGCACCCTCGCTAAAGGCTGCGTCTTTAGACGCTGAGTTCAGGCGTACCAAACTTCATTCACTTACACCTTTTTCAGGCTACGTACGTGGGTTGCACAATCCATGCTGCAGGCCCACGAGTAGCGGTTGACTCACAAGCCCCGCAGTGCCCTTTACTGGGGACTGACAAGTAAGTCACACATCCATTCAGAACACAATTTACCACAGGAGCACCGGCACTTTACCACCGATCAGCAGTGCGAAAAGTGCGCAGATACGTTATACCAGCAAAAACAGTCAAAACCGGGAGGGCAGAGAGCAAAAACTCGGGGGAAACACGCCAAAAGATGCCAAGTCTAACAGGAAACCTAGCAAACCTATACATTTTTGAAAACTAGACACCCAGGCAAATCCAGGATGGGGTGACTCGACTGCCTCTCACCAGGTTCTGTCACCCAGAATCCCTTGCAAACCTAAAGAATTATTTTCCTCACATTTCTGTGATGGAAAGTTCTGGAATCTGCGTGGATCCACAAATTTCCTCCCACCACGCATTCCCCAAAGTCTTCCGAGAAAAATGGTACCTCACTTGTGTGGGTAGGCCTAGTGACCGCAACAGGAAACGGTGCAAAACGCAATGTGGACACGCCATCATTTCACAGTGAAAAATTATCTTTTTTTGGCCAGGTGCCTAGCTGTAGTTTTTTAACCCCAGCTCTGCCGGTACCTAGGGAAACCAAGCAAACCCATACATTTTTGAAAACTAGACACCCAGGCAAATCCAGGATCGGGTGACTGGACTGGCTGTCACCAGGTTCTGTTACCCAGAATCACTTGCAAACCTAAAAATATGTCCCAAAAAACTAATTTTCCTCACATTTCTGTGGTGGAAAGTTCTGGAATCTGCGTGGATCCACAAATTTCCACCCACCCCGCGTTCCCCAAAGACTTCTGAAAAAAATGGTACCTCACTTGTGTGGGTAGATCTAGTGCCCGCAACAGGAAACGGCACAAAACACAACGTGGACACACCACAATTTCACAGTGAACAATGACCCTTTTTTGGCAAAGTGCCTAGCTGTAGTTTTGAAACCCTAGCTCTGCTGGCACCTAGGGAAATGTTAGAAATGGGATTTCTGGCTAGCTGAGACTTGCGCCAAAGCGAGGCAGAAACCACCACTCTAGTCAGGATAAGGGTGTTACACGTCTAAAATAACCCCAGCTCACCCCCTTGGTAGCTTGGCACGAGCAGCCAGGCTTATCTTAGAGGCAGTGTGTAAAGCATTTGCACATAACCAACAGTAATACAGCGTACGCACTACAAAAGGGCACCACACCAGTTTATAAAAATATCCATTACTTTTATATAATTAAAATGAGGCCAAAAATGATTTAAAAAAACTCCACAATACTATACTTAAAAGTTCACAGTTCAAAAACTACGTTGATTAAAAAGAGTTCCTTGGTTGGATAGCCCCGTCCGGGCTTCCACGATGTCGTGAGCATACAAACCCGAAAACAGTTCTGGCTGACCGCGGAGTCGCTGCCAACTACGATGTCGGGAAGACCCGCAAACAGTACCATTCAGAGATGCAGGGCGATGGGGCCCTTGAAGTCACTCGCGTTGCAGGTCGACCTCCTCTCTGATGGGATCAGGAGCGCTTACGGCAGCAGGCGTCGGGTGCTGCGGTGGGAAGTGCAGCGGTGTGGCGTGCAGTGCCCCCAGGTCGCGGTGCGAGCAGTGGCTCGGTGGCGGCGTCAGATGGCGTCATTGGTGAGATCAGGGTCGCGGTGCGAGATGGAGGCGGTGCTCGTCACGGTGCTACCAGGTCACGGTGCAAGCAGCGGCGTTGTTTTTGCTGGATCGCTGTCGCCGGCTGACGAACTGGAGTCGATGACACCGGCGTTGATGGGCCAAGGTTGCAGTGTGGGATGAGGGAGGTGCGTCGTGTAACTTACGAGCGGTGCCCCCGAACCACGGTGCAAGCACCGGCACCGATTTCAGTGGTAGGTGGCGGCGTCAGGAAGGCCACGGCATTTTCGTGTAGTGAGGCGGTGCAGAGTGCGGGCCCACAGGTCGTGGTGCGAGCAGCGGCTCAGTGATGGCATCAGCAGATGTCCTCGGTGAAACCAGGATCGTGGGGCGGTGTTGCGGCGGTTCCCTCTGCGGTTCCTTCAGGGCACAGGTTCGGCTGGGTCGTCGTAGACGTCGTCGAATGGTGTTCTTCGGGTTGCAGCACAAAACACACAGTCACTAGTGCTGCGGGTCGAGGAACCTGAAGTCTTTGCTGTTCCTGAGACTTCGTGAACAGGGGGCAAGCTCTACCTCAAGCCCTTGGAGAGTCTCACCAATTCCGTTGCAGAAAGTCCAGTCCAGGCCTTTCACTGCCCACGACAGAAGCAGCCACTGCAGGTCAGCCCAGCAAAGCACGCAGCAAAGCGGTTGTTCCTCTTAGCAGTTTCTCCGGCGCTTCTCCTGTACAGTCTTCTTGATCCAGGTGAGTTCTAAAATTCAGGGGTCTGGGACCCAGCATTTGTACACAAAAATCCTATGATCTGCCAGGCAGAGGGTGTCGGTGTCCGGCCAGAACCAGTTGGGCCTTCTCTGGCGTGAATTCCTGGCAGGTGGTGGGGACGGCTTTGTCAGAAGCAGACCAGGCCCTTTGGGATGCAAGGAAAGTCATCCCCCTTCCCCCAATGCAGCCCAGGTCTAATCAACCCTTTCCTGACCTATCCAGACCATCTGGAGCCCCTCCGGCCCCCCCAGCCTTCTGTCCTCCAAAACCCAGACAGGCAATCCACATTCCAGCAGAGGCATACGGGATGACCAGGCAAAATGATACCCACTTTCTAAAAGTGGCCTCTATGAACTCAGAATAAAAAGGGCACCCTCGCTAAAGGCTGCGTCTTTAGACGCTGAGTTCAGGCGTACCAAACTTCATTCACTTACACCTTTTTCAGGCTACGTACGTGGGTTGCACAATCCATGCTGCAGGCCCACGAGTAGCGGTTGACTCACAAGCCCCGCAGTGCCCTTTACTGGGGACTGACAAGTAAGTCACACATCCATTCAAAACACAATTTACCACAGGAGCACCGGCACTTTACCACCGATCAGCAGTGCGAAAAGTGCGCAGATACGTTATACCAGCAAAAACAGAGTCAAAACCGGGAGGGCAGAGAGCAAAAACTCGGGGGAAACACGCCAAAAGATGCCAAGTCTAACAGGAAACCTAGCAAACCTATACATTTTTGAAAACTAGACACCCAGGCAAATCCAGGATGGGGTGACTCGACTGCCTCTCACCAGGTTCTGTCACCCAGAATCCCTTGCAAACCTAAAGAATTATTTTCCTCACATTTCTGTGATGGAAAGTTCTGGAATCTGCGTGGATCCACAAATTTCCTCCCACCACGCATTCCCCAAAGTCTTCCGAGAAAAATGGTACCTCACTTGTGTGGGTAGGCCTAGTGACCGCAACAGGAAACGGTGCAAAACGCAATGTGGACACGCCATCATTTCACAGTGAAAAATTACCTCTTTTTGGCCAGGTGCCTAGCTGTAGTTTTTTAACCCCAGCTCTGCCGGTACCTAGGGAAACCAAGCAAACCTATACATTTTTTAAAACTAGACACCCAGGCAAATCCAGGATCGGGTGACTGGACTGGCTGTCACCAGGTTCTGTTACCCAGAATCACTTGCAAACCTAAAAATATGTCCAAAAAAACTAATTTTCCTCACATTTCTGTGGTGGAAAGTTCTGGAATCTGCGTGGATCCACAAATTTCCACCCACCCCGCGTTCCCCAAAGACTTCTGAGAAAAATGGTACCTCACTTGTGTGGGCAGGTCTAGTGCCCGCGACAGGAAACGGAACAAAACGCAACGTGGACACACCACAATTTCACAGTGAAAAATGACCCTTTTTTGGCAAAGTGCCTAGCTGTAGTTTTGAAACCCTAGCTCTGCTGGCACCTAGGGAAATGTTAGAAATGGGATTTCTGGCTAGCTGAGACTTGCGCCAAAGCGAGGCAGAAACCACCACTCTAGTCAGGATAAGGGTGTTACACGTCTAAAATAACCCCTGCTCACCCCCTTGGTAGCTTGGCACGAGCAGCCAGGCTTATCTTAGAGGCAGTGTGTAAAGAATTTGCACATAACCAACAGTAATACAGCGTACGCACTACAAAAGGGCACCACACCAGTTTATAAAAATATCCATTACTTTTATATAATTAAAATGAGGCCAAAAATGATAAAAACTCCACAATACTATACTTAAAAGTTCTCAGTTCAAAAACTCAGTTGATTAAAAAGAGTTCCTAGGTTGGGTAGCCCCGTCCGGGCTTCCACGATGTCGTGAGCACACAAACCCAAAAACAGTTCTGGCTGACCGCGGGGTCGCTGCCAACTACGATGTCGGGAAGACCCGCAAACAGTACCTTTCAGAGATGCAGGGCGATGGGGCCCTTGAAGTCACTCGCGTTGCAGGTCAAGCTCCTCTCTAATGGGATCAGGAGCACTGGCGCCAACAGGCGTCGGGTGCTGCGGTGCGAAGTGCAGCGGTGTGGCGTGCAGTGCCCCCAGGTCGCGGTGCGAGCAGCAGCTCGGTGGCGGCGTCAGATGGCATCATTGGTGAGACCAGGGTCGCCGTGCGAGATGGAGGCAGTGCTCGTCACGGTGCTAGCAGGTCACAGTGCAAGCAGCGGCGTTGTTTTTGCTGGAGCGCTGTCGCCGGCTGACGAACTGGAGTCGATGACACCGGCGTCGATGGGCCAAGGTTGCAGTGTGGGATGAGGGAGGTGCGTCGTGTAACTTACGAGCGGTGCCCCCGAACCAAGGTGCAAGCAGTGGCACAGATTTCAGTGGTAGGTGGTGGCGTCAGGAAGGCCACAGCATTTTCGTATAGTGAGGCAGTGCAGAGTGCGGGCCCACAGGTCATGGTGCGAGCAGTGGCTCAGTGATGGCATCAGCCGATGTCCTCAGTGAGACCAGGATCGTGGGGCGGTGTTGTGGCGGTTCCCTCTGCGGTGCCTTCAAGGCACAGGTTCGGCAGGGTCGTCGTAGACGTCGTCGAGTGGTGTTTTTTGGGTTGCAGCACAAAACACACAATCACCAGTGCTGCGGGTCGAAGAACCTGAAGTCTTTGCTGTTCCTGAGACTTTGTGAACAGGGGGCAAGCTCTACCTCAAGCCCTTGGAGAGTCTCACCAATTCCGTTGCAGAAAGTCCAGTCCAGGCCTTTCACTGCCCACGACAGAAGCAGCCACTGCAGGTCAGCCCAGCAAAGCATGCTGCAAATCGGTCGTTCCTCTTAGCAGTTTCTCCGGCGCTTCTCCTGTACAGTCTTCTTGATCCAGGTGAGTTCTAAAATTCAGGGGTCTGGGACCCAGCATTTCTACACAAAAATCCTTTGATCTGCCAGGCAGAGGGTGTCGGTGCCCGCCAGAACCAGTTGGGCCTTCTCTGGCGTGAATTCCTGGCAGCGGTGGAGACGGCTTTGTCAGAAGCAGACTAGGCCCTTTGGGGTGCAAGAAAATGCATCCACCTTCCCCCATCGCAGCCCAGGTCTAATCAGCCCTTTCCTGACCTATCCAGACCATCTGGAGCCCCTCCAGCACCCCCAGCCTTCTGTCCTCCAAAACCCAGACAGGCAATCCACATTCCAGCAGAGGCATACGGGATGACCAGGCAAAATGATACCCACTTCCTAAAAGTGGCCTCTATGAACTCAGAATAAAAAGGGCACCCTCGCTAAAAGCTGCGTCTTTAGACGCTGAGTTCAGGCGTACCAAACTTCATTCACTTACACCTTTTTCAGGCTACGTACGTGGGTGGCACAATCCATGCTGCAGGCCCACGATTAGCGGTTGACTCACAATCCCCAGCACCCGCAGTGCCCTTTACTGGGGACTGACAAGTAAGTCACACTTCCAATCAGAACACAATTTACCACAGGAGCACCGGCACTTTACCACCAATCAGCAGTGCGAAAAGTGCGCAGATACGTTATACTAGCAAAAACAGAGTCAAAACCGGGAGGGCAGAGAGCAAAAAATCGGGGAAAACACGCCAAAAGATGCCAAGTCTAACAGGAAACCTAGCAAACCTATACATTTTTTTAAAGTAGACACCCAGGCAAATCCAGGATGGGGTGCCTCGACTGCCTCTCACCTGGTTCTGTCACCCAGAATCCCTTGCAAACCTAAAGAATTGTAAAAAGAAAAACACCTTTTCCTCACATTTCTGTGATGGAAAGTTCTGGAATCTGCGTGGATCCACAAATTTCCTCCCACCCCGCATTCCCCAAAGTCTTCCGAGAAAAATGGTACCTCACTTGTGTGGGTAGGCCTAGTGACCGCAACAGGAAACGGTGCAAAACGCAACGTGGACACGCCATCATTTCACAGTGAAAAATGACCCTTTTTTGGCCAAGTGCCTAGCTGTAGTTTTTGAACCCCAGCTCTGCCGGCACCTAGGGAAACCTAGCAAACCTATACATTTTTGAAAACTAGACACCCAGGCAAATCCAGGATCGGGTGACTGGAATGGCTCTCACCAGGTTCTGTTACCCAGAATCACATGCAAACCTAAACAATTGTCAAAAAAAAAAAATTTCCTCATATTTCTGTGGTGGAAAGTTCAGGAATCTGCGTGGATCCACAAATGTCTACCCACACCATGTTCCCCAAAGTCTTCCTAGAAAAATGGTACCTCACTTGTGTGGGTAGGCCTAGTGCCCGCAAAAGGAAACGGCGCAAAACGCAACGTGGACACGCCATAATTTCACAGTGAAAAATGACCCTTTTTTGGCACAGTGCCTAGCTGTAGTTTTTGAACCCCAGCTCTGCCAGCACCTAGGGAAACCTAGCAAATCTATACATTTTTGAAAACTAGACACCCAGGCAAATCCAGGATGGGGTGACTGGACTGCATCTCATCAGGTTCTGTTACCCAGAATCACTTGCAAACCTAAAACAAATTCCAAAAAAACACATTTTCCTCATATTTCTGTGGTGGAAAGTTCAGGAATCTGCGTGGAACAACCAATATTCCCACCCACACCATGTTCCCCAAAGTCTTCCGAGAAAAATGGTACCTTACTTTTGTGGGCAGGCCTAGTGCACGCAACAGGAAACCTCGCAAAACGCAATGTGTACACACCACAATTTCACAGTGAAAAATGACCCTTTTTTGGCAAAGTGCCTAGCTGTAGTTTTTTAACCCTAGCTCTACCGGCACCTAGGGAAACCTAGCAAACCTATACATTTTTGAAAACTAGACACCCAGGCAAATCCAGGATGGGGTGACTTGACTGCCTCTCACCAGATTCTGTTACCCAGAATCCCTTGCAAACCTAAAAACATGTCCAAAAAAACACATTTTCCTCACATTTCTGTGGTGGAAAGTTCTAGAATCTGCGTGGATCCCCAAATTTCCACCCACACCGTGTTCCCCAAAGTCTTTTGAGAAAAATGTTACCTTACTTGTGTGGGTAGGCCTAGTGCCCACAACAGGAAACGGCGCAAAACGCAACGTGGAAGCACCACAATTTCACAGTGAAAAATGACCCTTTTTTGGCAAAGTGCCTAACTGTAGTTTTTGAACCCTAGCTCTGCCGGCACCTAGGGAAACCTAGCAAACCTATACATTTTTTAATACAAGATACCTGGGGGATTCCAGGGAGGTATGGCTTGAATGGATCCCCCAACGTTTCCTTACCCAGAATCCCCTACAAACCTCAAATTTAGCTAAAAAAAATCACTTTTTTCACACATTTTTGTGTAGGAAAGTTGTGGCATCACCGAGCTGACACAAATTTCCTTCCTCACAGTGTTCCCCCGGGTCTCCCGATATAAAAGGTGCCTCACTTGTGTGGGAGGCCCAAGTACACGCGGCAGGCAAGGGCCCAAAACGTATTGAGGTGACATCAAAATTGCCTATCTCAAAACGACCTGGTTTCGCAAGGGGGGTCACCTGGGTTTTTGGCCCCGTGCTCGGCGGCCATCTAGGGAAATCTACCAAACCGACACATTTCTCAAAACTAGACACCCGGGGGATTCCAGGGAGGTATTGCTTGCGTGGATCGCCAACACTTCCTTACCCAGCATCCCCTGCAAACCTCAAATTTAGCTGAAAAAATCACTTTTTCCACACAATTTTGTGTGGGAAATTTGTGGCATCACTGGGCTGACACAAATTTCCTACCACCAAAAAAGTGATTTTCTTCAGCTAAATTTGAGGTGTGCAGGGGATTCTGGGTAAGAAAACATTGGGGGATCCACACAAGCCATACCTCCCTGGAATCCCCCGGGTGTCTAGTTTTCAGAAATGTGTGGGTTTGGTAGGTTTCCCTAGCTGGCCGCCAAGCACGGGCCGAAAACCCAGGTGACCCCCTTGAAAAACCAGGTCATTTTGTGATAGGCAATTTTGATGTCGCCTCAATACGTTTTTGCCCCTTGCCTGTCGCGGGTACCTGGGCCTCCCACACGAGTGAGGCACCAATTTTATCGGGAGACCTGGGGGAACGCTGGGTGGTAGGAAATTTGTGTCAGCCTGGTGATGCCACAACTTTCCCACAGAAAAATATGCGGAAAGGGGGATTTTTTCAGCTAAATTTGAGGTGTGCAGGCGATTCTGGGTAAGAAAACTTTGGGGGATCCACGCAAGCCATATCTCCCTCGAATCCCCCGGGTGTCTAGTTTTCAGAAATGTGTGGGATTTGTAGGTTTCCCTAGCTGGCTGCCAAGCACGGGGCCAAAAACCTAGGTGACCCCCTTGCAAAACCTCGTCGTATTGTGATAGGCAATTTTGATGTTGCCTCTATACGTTTTGGGCCCTTGCCTGTTGCGGGTACTTGGGCCTCCCACACGAGTGAGGCACCATTTTTATCGGAAGACCTGGGGGAACGCTGGCTGGTAGGAAATTTGTGTCAGCCCAACGATGCCACAACTTTCCCACACAAAAATGTGTGGAAAAAGGGAATTTTTCAACTAAATTTGACGTGTGCAGTGGATTCTGGGTAAGAAAACGTTGGGGTATCCATGCAAGCCATACCTCCCTGGAATTCCCCGGGTGTCTAGTTTTCAGAAATGTGTGGGTTTGGCACGTTTCCCTAGATGGCCGCCGAGCCCGGGGCCAGAAACTCATGGGACCCCCCTTGAAAACCAGGTTGGTTTGTGAGAAGGTAATTTTGATGTCGCCTCATTAGGTTTGGGGCCCTTGCCTGTCATGGGTACTTGACCCACCCATGCGAGTGAAGTACCATTTATAACGGGAGACCTGGGGGAATGCTGTGGATCCACACAGATTCCAGAATTTTCCCACAACAGAATTGTGAGGAAAATGTTGTTTTGTTTTATAAAGTTTGAGGTTTGCAAGGGATTCTGGGTAGCAGAACCTGGTGAGAGCCACACAAGTCACCCCATCCTGGCTTCCCCTTGGTGTCTAGTTTTAAAAAAGTACAGGTTTGCTAGGTTTACCTACGTGCCAGCTGCGCTAGGGCCCAAAATCCACAGGTAGGCACATTGCTATAAAAAGTCGGACCCTAGTGGGCTTTGTGCCGCCCTGGGGGGGGATGGGGGGAGGGGGATTTGCCTCGATATGCCCCCAAGGGGGCAGAAAGACCGTGGCTATTCTTTGTGGGGGTGGGGACATTGGTATGACCATTTTGGGCAGCCCCACCCCCACGCATAAAACAAGCCTGCATAATCGCTGGCGCCTAGTGGGCTTTCTGCCCCCCAAGGGGCAGATCAGGGGCCACTGTCCCCATCTGCCCTCCCGGGGGAAGAAATACTGGAAATTCTCTGGGGGTGGGGTGGGGGGTATTGTCATGCCCATTTTGGGCAGCCCCTACCCCTACATGAATAAAACAAAAACATCCCTGGTTTCTAGTGGGCTTTCTGCTGCCCGGGGTGCCAGATTGCGGGCTACAGCTCCCATCTGCCTCCCAGGGGGGCAGAAAGACTGTCATTTTTGTGGGGGGTGGGGGCATTGGCGTTCCCATTTCGGGCAGCCCCCACCCTGAAAAAAATGGCGCAAAAAAAAATCCCTGCCATTTAGTGGGCTTTCTGCCCCCGGGGGGGGGGCAGATATGGGGCTACTGCCCCCATCTGCCCCCTGGGGGGTCAGAAGACTGTAATGGTGGCTGGGGGTGGGGGCATTGGCGTGCCCATTTTGGGCAGCCCCACCCTAAAAACAAATGCGCAATAAAAAATCCCTGCTGTCAAGTGGACTTTCTGCCCCCCAGGGGGGGCAGAAAGGCTGTAATGGTGGTGGGGGGTGGGGGCATTGACGTGCCCATTTCGGGCAGCCCCCACCCTAAAACAAATTGTGCAAAAACAAATCCCTGGCATTTAGTGGGCTTTCTGACCCCCGGGGGGCAGATTGGGGGCTACTGCCCCCATCTGCTCCCCAGGGGGGGGCAGGAAGGATGTAATGGTGGCAGGGGGGTGGGGCATTGGCATTCCCATTTTGGGCAGCCCCCACCCGAAAACAAATTGTGCAAAACAAATCCATGGCATTTCGTGGGCTTTCTGCCCCCGGTGGGTAGATTGGGGGCTACTGCCCCATCTACCCCCCAGGGGGAAGAAAGGCTGTAATGTGGTGGGGTAGGGTGGGGGCATTGGCGTGCCTGTTTCGGGCATACCCCACCCTAAAAAAATTGTGCAAAAAAAATCCCTGGCGTCAAGTGGGCTTTCTGCCTCCCCGAGGGGGCAGATTAGGGGCCGATGCCCCATCTGCCCCCCAAAGGCTGTAATGGTGGTGGAGCATTGGCATGCCCATTTCGGGCAGCCCCCACACTAAATAAAATGCACCCAAAAAAATCCCTGGCGTTTAGTGGGCTTTCTGCCCCCCCGGGGGGCAGATTGGGGGCTACTGCCCCATCTGCCTCCCGGAGGGGGCATAAAGACTGAATTGTGCCAATTACTTTATGGGGGAGCGAAGGCCCTTGCCCAGGGGGCCGCTCGCCCCTCCCTGGTGTCTAGTGGGTAGATCCCTGCTTGGGGATCGCCCTCCTGGGGCGATCCCCAAGCAGGGATCCACTGGGGAGGGGTACCATTGAAAAGGGGAGATGCTCCCCTTTCCAATTATACCTCTCCCGTCCTTCTACGTGCTCAGGGGCTGAGATAGCCCCCTGAGCATATAGAAAGTGAAACTGAAATGAGCCTAAAGGCTCATTTCAGTTTCGGTTTCTGTGAAATGACGTCAGCGCGAAGTGCGCGCTGATCGTCAATTCACTGAAACTGCGGGGGACCTCGGGAGCTCAGGAAGCTCTTCCACAGCTCCCGAGGTCACAGGAGAGAAATAGAAATCCCTCTGCTGTCTGCAGCAGAGGGATTTCATGCCCCTGTCCTCATGACGAAATGGTTCCGTCATGAGCACAGGGGCACCGATGCTCATGACGGAACCATTCTGTCATGAGCATTGAAGGGGTTAAATAACCACAGACTCGGGAAGATTTAAATGTTTATCTAGTTAAATTCATGTGAGCCAAAGCAAAAATACAATTCGTACACCGTTTTCTCCAAGAAAGGAAAATCAATCTATCAAATATATCAAATATGTCTGTAAATCATCTAAACAAAATTATTGCAATGACAGTACCTGGAGAGGAGAAAACAGAGAGAGCAGTACAATTACATACTACACAGAATTATAGTTACCTAGGATGGTGTGGAAACCAACCCCTTGGCCAAGGAGTTGGAAGGGTCCCCTGGGACAGCTCAGGTGACAAAAGTTTCAAGACAGGTTTCAGGGACAGTATCTTCCTCCTCGATTCTTCCGCGATCTTCTTCTAATTCTTTGCCTTATTTCCCTCCTCGATTCTTCCGCGATCTTCTTCTAATGAATTGGATTTTGGCTCTAAGTTCTGCAATTTGATTCTTCTTCAGTATTTGATCAGCTCTCGGACAGCATCCCGGTCTCTCAGCATCTCAGCAACACAAGCAGCAGCAGCCGCATCAGCATCACCATCAGCATTATTCTAACTAACTAACTAAACTACCTCAATCATACTTTTCTAATGGCAGGTACCACCCCCAAATGTTTCAAATGTATGAAACTCCTAATGCTGATTGGGCAGAAAAGGGGGGATGATCATCACACCATGCTAAGTTTTAACAATTTTCTAGTTTGTTATTCAGTGGTCCCGCCCCTTAATTTGTTTTCCCAAGCTTAATTTCCCACCTGCATTTCACATCTTTATCAATAAAAAAGAATACATTTAACAGTTGTCTTGTTCATCCTGCAGGATGTCCATCACTTTCCCAGGACATGTTGCGAACGCGGCCTTGGATGGGATCCAAGCACACCCTCATGGCTTCTGGCTGGTTGTCACTGCGCCTGCGCGAGGAGTCATGTGATGTATAGACTTTAGCATCGCTCAGAGGCCCAGATACGAACTAATAGAGAGGTAAAAAAGGAGCATGTTAAAATCAAAATAAAATTATTTCACTATATATCACCTATCTCTACTCTAATCCCATTTACTTATAATAAGTCTCCCTGCATTACCATTTAGTAAAATAGCATGTTTTAGTTTCAGCGAGGCAGATGCTTTGCTTTGCATGTGGTCCTTCAAGCGGCCATATTAGAAGCAAGAGTGCAGAAGCACAAAATTCCCTCCAAGCTTTAGTCCGTCATCCTGCGTAGATGCAATTGATGCATGTGCAATGCAAATTCCCGTGTTAGCAGCCATTTTAAGTTTCTCTCGGGTTACTTGTTAGTAAAACACATATGCAAGCTTCCTCTAAGCTAATTATATGGAATGTAGTGCATATTAGTCTTTACAGACATGATTAATACAGTGTTAGAGTTATTTGAGAGCATTGCTTCAGAGCAAGTCTCTTTTATACGAGTCCTTGCTCCATCAATCCCCTCTCTGATGGTATTTGTGCCATCACCAATTTACCTATAACCAGATCAGATGCCAACTTTAGCACATCGCAACTGCCTTTTCTGTCTTTTCATCTCCTTCTTCATTATTGTATTGTAAATTCTTCATCTTTTTGTAAAGATCTCCCTTCATTTCTTCCAACTGAATTTCATCATACTTCCTTTTCTTTCCCCTTTCTTTCACTTCATATCTCTTTCTTTTCTTACAGCATTTGCGCCAAATCATTATTGCTAAAACTAATATTGTTATTCCAAGTATCTGTAGTATTATTTGACCTATAATACTCTTACTTATATTAGGAAACCATCTCCCCATGGTAGTAATATTATTTGTTAATTTCTTCCATACACTGTCAACTTCCAGTGGTTTTAAAATTTTCCTCCAATTTCGAAATATTTTTAATGTATCCTCCAAGTTCTACACTTTTATCAGGAATATAAGTGCAACAATGTTGCGCTTTCAGCATTTTACAGACTCCGCCCTCTTTTGCCAATGATAGATCAAGAGCAAGTCGATTTTGTAAAACCATTGACCTAATTGCAACCATTTCTGAATTGATCATCAAGAAACCCCCAGCAGTATCAGTCGATAGACGATCAACTACTGTAGATAACTGACAAATTTTCAGTGAATTCAGAATTACTCCCACTGAAGGTATCAATGCACTAAATATATCCAGCCCACCGCCCTAAAAACTACCCCGACCCCAGCCCTGAGTCTTAAAACCAGCCCCTACCCCCAATTTCCCCCGCTCCCGGCCCAACTTACCAAGCAGCGTCCCGGTCCTTCTTCTTGATGCGGTCCTTCCGGTTCCTGTCCCCACCCATCCACTCTCACAGCTAGAAAACAGACTGCCTTAACCACTGATATGCGTGGTTAAGGCATATGCATGGTTAAGGCAAGTGTTGTTCAGCTTGCGGGGAAATGGGACAAGTGCTTAGGGCCGTATTGTAAAGGCCGCTTCCCACATGAGGAGGTATTTTTTAAAATGGCAAGTAATAAAAATGTGCAAAATGCACCAGGCATTCATTTCTACTGGTAGGCCTCAGCTAGACTTGTTACCACCCAAACTACAGGTCCCTGGGGCTTGCAGGGGTCATTACTCCGGTGGGGTCTCTTAGGTTATTTCTCTTCCATGCCGGTTATGTAAGAACTGGAATGAATTAGGAACCTACCTTTTTTAAAATTTGTATGTGGTGTTCCTTTTCGCCATTTTTCTTTCTTCTGCCTGCTCTTTTCTGGTGATACTCGTACTCCTGCGAGAGTACGGCATATTCGTCTAGCAGGAAACACCCCACATCACGTGGGAGACGCGCACCTATAAAGACGCTCTTCTCCCGTCGCCAAGGTGCTTGGCTTTAAAGTTGTTTCCTTCCGGGTCCAAGGAGAAGGACCCGTGCTTGATTCAGGGTCTTCCGAGGGATCGGCAATTGGCCATGTTCACCCCTCCATCTCATCAGGAATCGCTGGAGCGGTTCCCGTCATTGAACTTCCTTTTTTTCACTTGGAGTGCGGCTTTCCTATCAGCGCGCTGCACCTACCGACAGAGAACAGCAGGACTGGTGCCTCATGTCTAAGTTTCTGGTGCGTCTGCAATCTCGCCACGCGCAGCCTTCTGTCTGGGATTAAACCACCGGAGCAGTTATTTCAGGATATTGTTGTGTGCACTCAGTGTTCCACAGGGCACACTTGTTTGACCTTTTTGAGGAGCGGTGCCTCATGGTGATTTTTGATCTGTGAGTTCGGCATTTCTGCCACACTTACACCCTTCCGTCTCGGATTAAACCGCAGGAGTGGTTATTTCAGGATATTGTCGTGTGCACTCGGCGTTCCGCAGAGCACACTTGTTTGATCTTTTTGAGTACCGCAGGAGCGGTGCCTCATGGTGATTTTTGATCTGTGAGTTTGGCATTTACGCCGCGCTCACCTCCTTGTTTAAAGGAGAACCACTGGAGAGGTTCCCTCATGGATTTTCTGTTTGGCTCCTCAGGAACTGCGGGCATGGTTCCCTCCTGGCATCATACGTGAGCTTGGCAGTCCACTGCTCAACCCCGCCTCAAACCTTGGTGGATTACTTGGCAAAGACAAATATGCACACAGGAGTTGGTGATCGTTTTTTCGCTCCTTCTTTACACCCTTGATCGCTCAACATACCGTATGTACATTCTTTTATAGGCTTATGTGGGTTAGTGCACTGTCCTTTGAACTCTTAGTAGGCCTACGTAATAGTGAGGGTATTTGTTTTCCTCTTGGGGGTCGTGATAGTTACAAAAATCCAGCCGAAAGTGCTGTTTTGGACATTCACTGAACCTATGTCTAGTTTTGCCTCACTACTACCTTTGGGCACCTATTCACTATGATGTGCAAAAGGGGTAGTCCCCCACTCACCTGCTTTACCTTCACTGGATGTTCTTTTGGATGGTGAGTGTGAGAAGTTGGCCTGATGTATGATGTCACTAGTTCTAGTGTACACCTTATATCAGTCCAAACAACCCTTATGGTGATTGGTTGTAAAGTCAACCTTATAGACCAGCTATCCTAGTGGTAGCATGGACAAGAGCAGTCTTAGGCTAAACTCTGAATGGCATGTGAAGCCAGCTGTGATACCATATATAACCCCTTGAATACCAAATGAAAGGACACCACAACAGATATATATATAAAATAAAGTGTATTTATTCTATTCAAACCCTCAGCACTCTTTATGAGATTAGAGGTAAGTACAACACAGTCTTATTTATGCATACATTAAGTCACACAGGTAAGTAATACAGTTAGGCCATAGGGGCCACGCAAACCATATACTAAGTAAGTGGTATAAGGACCACTGTCACGGAAATAGGATGGGCCTAGGCCTAGGGAATCGCTGGGGCTACACTACACTAGCAACAGTTAGGAAGTGGGAGGCCCACGGGATTCAGGTGCAGAGTGGAAACACTCACGCGTAATGCGTATAATCGATAGAAATAGTACAGTTTTGAATTAAATAGATTTAGGACACTTCCGGAGTAGCTAGGAAGTCGAGACTGGAAAACTAGACACTAGGATAGTCACTATCCTGATGAGCACCGGAGTACCCAAGTTACCTAGCCCACAGGCTGCGGGTGCATAGGGGTGAAGTTGCGTCGGGTTTCGTCGTCGACTCCTATGGATGCCTGAAGAAAGATGCTGACAGGCAGTCAGTGAAGAGTGTCCGGTGGGTCCCAAGGCTGGGATCAGGAAGAAAGGATACCTGCAAGCAGAGGGGAGAGAGTCAAGGTCACTAGCCAGTGACCACGTGGAACCAGGAAGGAACCAGGCGATGTCGTGAAGATTGCAGGTGAAGGTGAAGCTTGTCGCTGCAGCCACGAGGACCAGGGAACGTCGAGGACGACCAGGACCAGGAGGCGAGCTGTCCCACGAAGGCTCTTGCTGTCGGCGGCGTCGAAGTTGGACTAGGACTCACCAAGCCTTGGCAAGCGGAACCCACGAAGAATGGAGGACTTGCTTCTGGTGCAGACCCCGAAGGTCTGGGGTGCTTCTCTTTTTCAAAGAAGCAGGAGCCCGTCTGGAGGAGCCAAACCAGCGGTGAAGATTACAGGATGCGTCGTCACAAAGGCCACTAGCCAGCGGGCAAGCAACCGGACATACGCGGCAAGCAGGAAAATGCAGAAGGGCCCCACGCAGGACTCGTGGAGTGTGGGGGGCTGTGTCTTCGGTGCAGATGGTGCTTGGGGTTGGGGCTTCTCAATCCCCGGTGCACAACTTCGAGGGTGCCTCAGAAGCTGCGCTTGAAGATACTAGCCACTTTTCCCAGGTAGCCGGTCCCAAGTCTCTCGTCGCCTCCACGGATCTCAGCTCTGCTGTGGATGTGGATCAGGGTCGGAGAAGTCTGGAAGTCAAGGCTCTGGTCGGGCTCTGCAGTCGGTCCCTCGTAGAACTTTAGCAAAGCAAAGGGTAGTCTCTTGATGGTGCCTGTTTGCACAGGGTAGCCACTCCTTGGCCACAAGGGAGATTCTTCAGTCTTCTTCTTTCGTCGAATGTCGAAGGTCCAGAGTGTCTGTTCAAGTTGCAGGTTCAGGATAATCTAAAGTCCTGTGGCCCAACTCCCACTCTTATACTAATCTGGGGGGCTGGGATACCTGCTAGGTCACGCCTTATGGGTGGGACCTGGGAGGGGGTGGTTACACCCACTTCCCTTTGTCCAGTTTCGCGCCAGAGCTGGGGCTGGAGTGCCCCAGCGCCGGTTTGAACTGGACTATGCAAGGAACACCTTGTGTGCCCCAGGCATGTTTCATTCCTTTCAGCCCACCCTGCCCCAATACACTAAAGGTTGTCTGGGGAGGTGCTAGCACCTCCCCAAGCAGGAAACCTATTGTCCAGGCCTCCCTGGCTGGGATCACTCCCAGCAGCAGGAGGTCAGACTTGTGTCGTGGCAGCAGCATCCATTTTGTGATGCTGAGGCTTTGGTCAGAGGCTAACAGTAAAGTATGATTTTAACATGTCTTTCCCTCTAGAAGGGGGGAATAATATCCTCATGTCCAGAAATGGTATGGGGGTATTATTCCACAGTGTTAGACACCTTACACGACATGTTTCGATAAAGCCAAACCATAGTTACCATAACCGTTTAAGATTATAAGGCACTTTAAGAGTATATGGTAGGCTATATCATAGAACAGCTATAAGGACATGGTTCCGAAAGCTGCAGACAGGCTCAGCTCATGCTAGAGCACCATCTCACATGTTACCAAGCAATCTGCCTCCAGGATTGTTAAGGCCTGCCATAGGAGTGGCTGATAGGTACACATGTGTCTATATGTAAGTTAGGTATAGGAATACTACACCTAAGCAAGGGGTGATTACACGACCTTGCCCCAGCTGAGTGATCAGCCAGTTGTGTCTGATTGGAAGGCCAGACCAGGGGTGGCATAATACATGCTGCAGCCCCTGGGAGGCCTAGGGTAGACCTATGCCCTGGGTACCTAGGGTACACTGTTCAGGGTCCAATAAGGTGATCCTTACCAATTGGGAATGTACCTAGGGTACATGGAGTCCATTTTAAAGAGAGAGCAGACAGCCTGAGACCCTGAATGGCAGGATCTCAGGCCAACTAAGTCGAAAAACCAGCTAGACACTAGGCAAAAAGTTGGGGGTAACCATAGTCAGATATCCACCTTCCTACAGTGAGTAGTTTCAAAACAGAAAAAGAAAGGGGAGGGAATGGAGGGGGTAGTAGGGAATGAAACAGTCTTCTCCTGTGTGGTATGGTTTCCAGTTACTTACCCATTTCTTGTATGATTGTGTTTTCCAGAGAGTGGTGACGCCCACAATCTAAAAGACGTGAGATCAACCCCATCCCGTGTCCTAGTCTTTCCAAAGTAAACCTGTGGTGCTACTGTGTTGACAACTTCTCCCACGTTTATAGTATCCCTCCTTCCTCCTCTCCCCTTGGGACAAATCACCGTGCTGCTTGATTAGTGTGGGGGGTTGGTTTGGAGGTGAAAGGGAGGACTATCTCCGTTTCCGCAGCCCCTGACTTTCAGGTGAGTGGATTCACGACAAGACTTCTCTTTTAATAAGTCAATGCTTTAGAAAAATGTTGAATCGTGCACAAATGTATTTGATAGTTTGACCTAAATATACATTGCTAAGATTTTGTCATAATTGCAAAATGTGCTGAGTTTATAAAATGTATTTCGTTCTTAAGCTACATATTCTTGATAAACCAAGCTTGAATTTTCTATCTAGCGCATGTTCACATGATACTGAACAGAGAAACACATATTTAACAATAAATGTAGTCATAAGAAATACAAATGCTGTTAAGTAGAAATCTGCAATCCAATGTTTGTCTTTAGTGTAGTTAATTGTTCCTCAGTGAAACATTTAATAAATGATATAATAGGCATTGCAATAGACTTCCCTAGAAACCAAAGTTAGATATTCCCAGTTATACAAAAATTTAATTATGTCTGTTACATATTCAGTAGTAGACTGTGGACCTCATGTGTTTTTCCGTGGTAAAGGAAGACTGAAGCTGCTAACCATTGAAATCTGCCTTCAATTGGACCGAAGTGACCAGATCTGCAACATTGTTATTAGCATGCTTTTCCATCTTTTATATTAGTGTGTGTTTCTAGTGAGAGAAGCAGATGGATCTCACCTTCCCTTGCACCCTGAGCTCTACGATACCTGTAAGCTACTGCTGACGGTGATTATTTTTGCCTGCCACTTTGGTGGTGACGCTTCTTTATCCTTCCCTACCTTCCTGAATGTAGCTACTGCTGCATCCCTTTCCCTTATTTCCCCATTGAGGCTTGCTTTATACATTTGCTACTGCAAGTGTTTGCCAAAATATTTGGATGGAAATGAGACTCGTCCGAGTTCCATGAAGTACTCTTTATGGGGAGTTCAACAATTTAACTCTGATTTTGAACATAATGCTCCTTTGATCTCGCTCTTTTCCAGAACTCTTTATGGGTTCTATTTAGGTTCCTCTTAGATAGAATAGGAATCAATTCCTTTATGGAACAAGCTTGTTAATTTGCATTATTGATGATTCTAACCAAATTATTATTTCCTTGATAATTTCTGTAATCCAATTTTCTAACTTCCTAATCTGAATAAGAGAAATAAAAAGAATTTACTAATCTCTTAAAGAGAATAAAGTTTGGAAAATCTTCTTAAAACTCTCATCATTGACTGGACCTAAACTGTAAATTATGATGATGATTGACTTGATTTGATTTAGCTTCCATTCAAAAACGGTGGCAAAGATCCGTCCCCTTGAAGAAAGAAAACAGAGTGAGGAGTTGGAGCCCATTCTGGTAAATCACAGGTTGAACTGGTACCGGAGAGTAAAATTTGGACTCTGTCCGTGCTATCAGTCATATATTGATGAAAATATGAATCTAGATCGATAGAAGGCTTATTAACC
Organism: Triturus cristatus; assembly: GCF_964204655.1. Classification (NCBI taxonomy): domain Eukaryota; kingdom Metazoa; phylum Chordata; class Amphibia; order Caudata; family Salamandridae; genus Triturus; species Triturus cristatus. Next base: position 867,784,941 of record NC_140589.1, read on the forward strand.
TCTTGCGTGTGGGTTTATTTCTCGGGAGAAATAAACGGCGTTCGGGAACACGACGTCTCCCGGCCGTCGTGCGCACACGCCCACCGTAATGCACGACGGCTGGGAGACGTCGTGCGCACGCAAGGGGTTAAATGCATTTTTAAATAAGAAAATTGTACTGTTACAATGACTGACAACATTTAATGTTACATGTGGCAGAAGAAAGAAAGACATGAACACATTAAACAAAAGTAAGTAGCAAGGGGCATTTAGACAAACAAATTAGTAAGCCTGCGCCCGTCAAAGTGCACCCAAGCACAGGTGCAAGTTTACTACTTGTTGCAATTCACAAACAGTCTCAGTAATATGCCTTGTTAAGCTGCACCAGGTGCAGGTTTCCAGCTGTGCTAGCGGGAAAGTCAAGTAACATCTCCCACTAGTTCCTGTTCTCTGATGTGGATATCTACATTGCGTAGATTTAAGATTAGGGGATTGGAGCCATCTGTGTAAATCCAAATTTGTTCTGATTTTTCAATACAGGGTACAGGATACATTTTTCCTTCTAGAGAAAGCCCTTACTATTGGCCAAAGCAAATATCCTGGAAGGGAAGTTACTTCAGCCCTTAGCTTTCTGAGTATTTTCGGGGTGCAAAAATGTCGGATTTCCGCTATTGAATGCCCACACACATGTATGTATGTTTGTGGGCAGTCTCAAACTTAAAATGCTAACCATGGTTTGTAACACCCATTCTTTCCCCTTGCTTTGGATTTACCACTGGAGATTTCGGCACTAGTAGCGGGGAAAGCTGTAGTAGTAAATCCATTTACAACCACCAGGAATCGTTTTGTGAATTTCTAGCAGACATAAATGTCAGTATTTTCAGTAGTAAATGCTGGTTTACAGTCGAAAAATTCCTTTGAAATAGACCCAAACAGCAGATTTGCCCGAGCAGGATAAAGGGCCCTGTCTCAACTACACCTGCCACATTCATAAAGCCCGCTGCCCACCTGTGCTCTGGAAAGATCCTTATACCGCATTTCCTTCAAACGTTAATTTACAAAAAATTAAAGAGACTTTACTGACGTGGGCATCATTAAAAATGTATTTTTCATCAAAAATGTTCAAAATTCAGCTGTGCTTAATGACATTCAGTATCGTTCATAATAAATGATTAGGTGTTTTTTATTTATTGTATTTACTACTACGACATAAGAGGTTTTAATAAATAATTTGTTGCACAATTTTAGCTGGACCTTCTCTTTGTGACACATGTGTACACTGTGCTTGACAGGATTGGATTTGGCCCCGATCATACATTTAAAATACTAATTAATTGGTGCAGGAATATCTAGAAAGGCACCAGTAGAGCGTGGGATGAGAAAGGCATGCCCTTTTAGGGAAATAGGTACGACCATTGGCTTTTGCGACAAGTAAATTACGACAAATTGCGAGTCGCAATTTGCGAGTCGCAAAAGCCAATGTACAACAGTGTCTCAGACACTGTTTGCAATTCCCAGTGGGGTCGCATATTGCATACCTCAAGAATATTAATGAGGCTGTTGCAATTTGCGACCCCATTGGGAATGGCTGGCACTCCCAGGGATGGTGGCCTGCTGGGGTCAGCAGTCCACCATGTCTGGAACTGCTTTTAAATAAAGCAGTTTTCTTTTTTAAATGCAGCCCGTTTTCCTAAAAGGAAAACGGGATGCATTTAAGAAAGAAAACTGAAACTTTTTTGTTTTATTTTTTAAGGGCAGGCAGTGGTCCCTGGGAACACTGCCTGCCCTTAAAAAATATTTTTTGACCCATTCACAAAGAGGAAGGAGTCCCCTGGGTACCCTTTCGCGTTTGCCAGTGCTTTACCACCCTTCTGAGAAGGGTGGAAACTGCAAGTGTTTTACGACCGCAATTGCAGTTGCAAAACATTCATACATAGGTTTTGGAGTCGCTATTAGGAAGGGATGCCCTTGGCATGCCCCTTCCTAATAGCGAGTCGTTAACCCTATTTTGCAAGGCGCTAATTGATTAGCGACTTGCGAAATAGGGTTAGTACCTTGGGCTGACCTATTTTGCGGTCACCAAGGGGCTGAAATAACCTTTGCGACTGCAAATAATGGTTGTACATCTGGGCCCTAGTCTCTTCTGTTTTTTCTAATATAAACCCCAAGGTGCCTTTCTATAACGAAGAAGAGAAATAATGGAGTCTTTCTCTACTCTGATTGTGTTGTGCTAAGTCTGTCAGACACAGGAAATTCAAAATACCTCACGGATGCTTAATAACTCTTCTACTGCCTTTTTCTGTTACATATATTGGCATAAGTATGGAGTCATCTCGCTGTTCATCTCACACCTCAAAACTATGATTCCAAAATGGCCGCTCTAGGGTTTAATGATACAATAAACAACAATAGGATGCAGAGAAATCGTTTTATTGGACCACATTGTACCTATTACTTGAAGTCTATGTTGGAGACAAAAAAGCACAATTATCTGATAGTGTTTCCCTAATGATTGTTGGTGGTGTTTCGTTGCTTAGATGTATGGTCTGCTTGTGCCGAGAGGCCACCTGTGAATTTAGTGTGCTCTACAAAACTAAAGCATAGCATGACATAAATTATAAAAGTATCTGATATTGTAGATCAATCTAAAATGTGTATTCTGCTTTGGCGCTCTAAGGGCTTATAAGAGACCTGCAGTCTCTAGGCATAGACCCAACTTACCTTTTGAGTGATGGACCTCCGCAAAGGATGAATAAATGAAGGCAATGCAAAAGAGTCTGACCCCACTGCAAAACCATATGCACAACTCTTAAGCCTTCTTTCTTACCTAATTGTGCAATAACATGCTACTTACGTTTAATCAATTGATGCAAAAACAGCAACGAGAGAGGATAATGTGAAAAAGTGAATTTGGGGCAGGCGTAGGTACGTTCAGGGCAGGCCTTAGCGCTGGTGGCATGAGAAAATAAACAAAGGAAGATCCCCGTGCCACTGATGTCCAAAAGCGGAATATCCCGCTCCATACTTAATGGGATAATAGATTCCCGTGTGCTAACCAAACCAACATGGGATAAAGAAAATAAACTACTATGCATGGGTTATACAATTATACAGATTTAATACAAAATGTATTCACTTTATATAATATCATTTCAATAAATATAACATAATCCACAAACCATATTGAATCAATAATATAAGAAAGAAAAAGCATAGAAATAATGATAATTCTCATCCCCCACTGGTGGCGGCTGGTGCAACAATCCTTTTTGGAACCCCGCCCCTAAATAACCTCCTCCTCGGATTCCCTCACCACCACCCAGCAAAAGTGCCCCTAATTTCTCCATAGCCCCTCCCTCACAAACGTTTCATTTGTTTTAAAGCATTGGTAAAGTCTGACTTTACTAATCCACTCAGCTATCTACATAAAATAGAGATTTGTTCTTTGCAGCAGGGATATTAACCATCTGCGCTACTTTATGTTGAGTCAAAACTGCCACTAGACAAAGCTCTGATCTCTCTCTCTCTCTCTCTCTCTCTCTCTCTCTCTCTCTCTCTCTCTCTCTCTCTCTAACAGGAACATTAATTACAAGAGTTATCTTGACATTTTTATTGCTTCCTGAAAGCTGGACCACATGGAGCTCTGAAGCAGGTGTTTTTTAAATCGTTAGTTATTTCTAAACATAGCACCCCCCTGAGGTCAGTGCCCCCACTCCAGGTCAGCACCCAGTTTGGCTGCAACAGTCCCAACACCCTAAAACCGGCCCTGGGTATGTGTAGTGATCAAGTCCACTCAGTTCAAGTCATTCAAAGAGGTTTATTAGAAGATGGTACAAGATCACAGGAAGATTAGAACAAAACCAGATCAAGATCGATTCAGGGCCAGTACAAGACCCCACCAGGAGCAGCCAGCAGGCAGCTCAGCCCAGTCAACTGTCATTACTCTCTGCAGATTCCCAACATTCTGACAGCATCATCACATTAACACTCCACTGGAGGTAGAATGGCATTGCATTAGCATTAGCAGGATATAACAGTATGTTACAGTCATTCCTGGTTATCGTCAAATCAAAGTAAACAGCAGTACGTGTTTTGGATAAAAATAGAGCTGTCACTTCTCAGCACGTCAGCAGACGTGGTGCCTAAGAGAGTAATTCAGGACCACGCCTATTAAATAAAGGAGTGGTTAATGGAACAACGCCGTCTGACACACTGATTGACAAATGCAGCATGTCAAGGAACTGAGCAGCACTGAAATGTTGACCAGTGCAAACTGAAGAGGGATTCCATATGATATTCAGCGAAAGCAAAACTAAGTAACACACAGCAGTTGGCAAGTGACAGAAATAGTTGCAACCAAGTAATCAGCAGATGAAGCAAAATCTACAGTCTCCTGGCGGAAAATGTACGAGATTTGTTTTCAAAGAGCATCCCTTGAGCTCAAAAGGGAGAAGTGGAAGTAGTACAGAAAACTGAAAGACGCACAAAGATGAAGAAATGCACCCCCTCACCCCTGAGTGGTGGCCGGCACGGATCGGAGGTGGTAGGGTGGGTACTGGTGGGAAAGTAAGGGGGTGTAAGAAAAGGAAAAAAAACATTACCTCCTCGCCACGTCACTTCTCCTCCGCATTGGGATGAATAGGAAGCACTCAGGCTCCCCTGAGCCAATCCAACGCTGCAATGCGGCAACGCCGTGGTTCGGTGCTCAGACAGGGACTGGTAGCCTGGGCATGTTCTCCACCCAGGCTGTAATGCAGCCTGGGTAGAGAACATGCAAAGTATGCATGACTGTCTGGCTGGCTCAGACCGCCGGTCAAACAGTCATGCACACTTACAGTGTGCCCTCACCTCCTTCCCTGCTCTGTGAGCAGAGCAGCCCAGCCAAGCTGCCGCAGCAGGGAAAAACAAAAATGATAATAACATCAATTTATTATTATTTTATTTTTCCTTTATTTAACTACTGCTAAGCAATGGGGCAGCGCACCTCCACCTTAGCAGAGGAGCCGCCACTGCCCCACCCCTATAACTCAGAAAGTGCAGTAGCAGCCAAGAAAGAAAAAATGTTAGAAGTTAGGTTGTATGTTGCAATATTGTATGCAATAATTTTGTTTGACTTAAATATTGTGGGCTAACAATCATATACAAACATATGGTCCCATTAGGTGTAGATTTTCAGTTGGTGAATATTTTAGTAAATGGCATTCGGTGAAACAATATGTTCTCTCTACAAGGTAAGGGTACCACCCCACAGGCAGGGATACACAAAAGGGTAGTCTCCTTCAAATACGAGAAAGAGAACTGCACCATAACTCTACCTCATGACCACTGCCCAACAATACCCCCTATGTGACTTAAGGGACCTTAAGGATTGAGTTTACCAGCAGACACACCTTATATGAACACTAAGAATGAAATGAGGAAATAAAAACCTTGTAGAGAAAGTGCCTTCTTTGTAAATTAAATTCTTGCTCTAAACTGTTTTCCCTGAAGTGATCTGCTGAAATCACAAATCCTCAGGTGCTATTTTGGATATTAAATCCCATTAAAAAGGAATATTCAATTACCTTACCGTTATATTGGTACTGCATATCATAATGAGCTAATGTGCTGTTCTCCAGTATATAATGAAGGGGAATGTGATAGCCAGTTCTCACTAAATTCCGCAATTAGTAATAATAACAGCAGCGGAGGACAGCACGTCCTCCCATTAGGAAATTAATCATTATACAAGAAAGAGTTACCAGTCGCCTCAAGTCAACTGCATTGTAGTTGAGGGAACTGTGACCCAGTTGGTTGAAAGCACAATCAGTATAAGAATTCACAGTATAGAAAAGGAAATTTTGAAGCTGTTCTTCTTGTTCCCTAATATGATTCTGAGGGACACCACAATTGCCTTGGTTGGGATATATGCCTAATGTATTGAAGCAATTTGAATTCCGAAAGGGATACCAGTCTTTCTGGGGCCGCCTGCCCTCTCCTGCCTGAAACACACGGGTGGGACTCCTGGTCCCAGGGTGCAACGTGGACAGGTTCCTGCAGCTGCTGCTCGGGGGGAGGCATGGCCATCTCGTCCTCTTAGATATGCCTCCACCCACGCAGAGCGGGCCATGCCAGGGCCAAGGGCGGGCCTGTCCTGCACCCATCAGCGCCAGGAAAAGGCAGGTCTGGGCCATACCCCTTGGCTTCGCTGCAACGGACACCTACGCTCATGGTCTACGGTTCTGTGAAAACCCTGCTCTGTTTCCATAATCTTTAAGTATAGTAATACAGCAACTCAGAATTTTGTTATGGGCAAGAGGAAGCTTTTGGATAATGCTGCTGGGCAAAACCGACCAGTGTAGATCACAAAACAAAATACTGCCGGTAATTTCACCCTTGTAGCAATTGACAAACCAATTGAGGAGGTTGAGGGTTTTTGAGTGAAGACCCAACCCGCCCATAAGGAGGCGGTACTAGACTCAAAACCACTAATTACTTCAAAGGAAGGAGCTCAAAGGCCTCTGACAGTAGGAAGGGGGGGTAAATTTCATCAGGCCTCTACAGATGATTCGAACCAGCCCAATTTGATTGGAGTCCCACCCTTTGCTCCACTATGCTGCAGGAAAAACTGCTCATTTGATCGCTCCCCCCTCGGCCCCTCCCAACCAAGAACTCACAGCAGCAGAGCCCCTATCTGAAATTGTCTTCTCTTATCAATATGCTTCTGTAGCAAACCTGGAGAAAGATGTTGATGGCTGAAACGTGCTAACAGTTGACAATCGCAGAGTAAAGGGGAGGGAGATTGTGGGAGGTGGAGGTGACAAAGCAAGGGCACCAATGGAGCTGCTGGTAGGATCTGTACAAATCCTTTGCTCAATGGTCAACGAGCTCCAGATCTCAAACCGGGAAATACTGAGGAAGATGAATCTTCTTACGAAGGCCCAGCATGACAGGAATTGGAAGGAAACTGACCAATGCCAACCCCAACGTAATTGTAGCTGTCCTTGTCGTGGCCGTGATGAATCTCCAAAGGGAGGGCCCTCTTTGTATCCTCTCTTACACAATAATCCACTTAATCAGGTCATCAATCAACATAACCTTTGCGCAAATAACCACCAGAGCTCTACGGCAGCAACAAAGGACCATCAAAGGATAGCTAGCGGCCACTGTAAGTTGACTTCAATTAGAGAGAGTTGCCCAAAACTCCTGGCAATGATCTCACAGCAGAGAAGGCCGTCTCAACATTTGTCACTTACGCACCTGAGACACCAATCTGGCTACATTATAATGAACCATTTCCAGAGGCACCAGACAGAAGGGATCTTCGATTGCGACCTTGGTGCGTTCTCCTCACACCACACAAAGAGCCCTTCGACACTTCGAACCATTACAGGGTGGTACAATTTTTATGACAGAGGTCCGAAACTAAAAGTGGGCCAGTGTGAATCCACTGAGTCCCTAATCAACAAGGCGACACACTAGATACGCTGTGAGAGCAAATGCCTTGGTCTTATCCGATCAGATGTTGTCCATGCCCAGCTAATCCTAAAAAAACTCAGGCACCTTTGTCAGTATCAAGTTTCTAATCAGAGACCAGGGAATTGCGGATGGCCTCCTTGCCTTGGATGCTAGATCACACTCCCAGAATCAACTAATATCCAGTTTAAATTGGCCCCAGACATTGCGAAAGGGGATGGTCATGTTCGTAAACCTAAAGAAATAGATCCCCCTGCTCCACCCGGGAGTCACAATTGGGGTTTGACAGGTCCCATGCAATAGGTTCACTCAAAGGTTATAACAATAATGGTTACAATAACAATATGCAGAGGTACCTATCAGCCCCAGTATTGAAAGGAACCATCCCCATGGAACTGTATTTGGCAACACTGCCATCCCCTCAACTTCAAGCATCACTCCCCCGCTCTAGAATGCTTATTATCTCTGTTAAGGGAAATTGACTGACTGTCCGTTGATCTCCAAGCCTTCAAGGTTAACAACCTGGTAAGAATTGCACCTAAATCCACAGAAGTGGAGTCAATAGAAACAAAAATTCTTCTAAAGACACGTGGAGAGCCGTTCCTGGAACTTCCTGGAACTTGGCAGGCTTAAAATCCAAGCTTATCAATCAACAATGGGGGTCCTTCATTTACAACTTTGAAGTTTGTGCCTTTCAGGAAACATGGTGCACGGAACCCACCTTTAGAAGCGGGTATGTCACCTTCTTTTGCCCGGCTATAGCACAAGCCAGAGGCTGCCCAGCTGGAGGCTTAACTGTCTGAATCAAAATCTCATTAAATTGCCAGATTAAGAGGTACCAGGCTCAACACCTGACCTACTGGGACTCTCACTGCGCATAGACAACAAATGCATTTATTTATTCAACATCTACAATAGACCGATGAACACCCATAGAGAATCGGCGACTCTCGCACTTTTTGATGACCAGCTGAGACTCCTCCCTCGCAAAGCACCAACAATAGTCGTTGGGGATTTCAATGTGACATTTAAATCACTGGTCCATGGTGAAGCATACCTAACTGACTAACTGACGAGGAAGACGAACAGTGGTCAATCCCAAAACAATCAGAAGCTCGATCCTTGCTCTCCAATTACTGGGCATTACATTAAGGGGTGGGCTAAGAGCATGTAATGGTAGATCCCTATTGGACCAACAAGTGCTCTCCCACATTCAATCAATCTAACAGTGGAAGAAGAATTGATTATGTTTTTTTAATCGCTGAATAACTGGTCAAACATGGTAGATATGAGAGTCTTTGAAAAATGGAGCAGTGACTACAATGCCCTGGACCTTGAATTATCAGGCTTGATTATCCCCATTCCTGCATTAGTAAAACCTTTCCTTGTTGTTAATATTGCTGCATCAAACCACAAAAAGGCCCTAAAGTGGGAGTTTGTGGAGGCCCACCCGCAGTTGTTAAGTAAAGCGTGTGATGCCCTGGAGAAGATGGGTAAATTAGTGGATTGTGGAGCCCCCCTCCCCTAAATCAATAATAACCATCTACAAAGACTCTAGGAGGGTAAAAAACCTAGCTTCCACCCACACCCTTGGTTCAACACTCAATGTAGAACGGAAACAATACTCCTTTTAGATCTTATAAAATCCAAAGACCGGGATGGGATACACCAGGCATGCAGCAATTACAATAGAGTGCTAAATCAAGACAAAGACAACTGGGAAATACGAGTTTGGACATAGATTCTACATGCAGCTAGAACAAGAGACTCCAAATCATGCTGGAGTATTATTGCACATGGTAGCAGCTCACCTGTCAATGTAGTTGCTTCCCACGTACAGCCAGAATTATGGGTAGATCATTTTGAAAAACTATACTACTTAGCAAAAGTTGAGGAGAACAGCAAACCTAGTTACTAGACCAACAAGATACACTCGTGATATCCCACACTGACTCACTTATTTCAATTAAACTACTTGCGACCCAAAAGTTGCCAGGTCCAGACTCTGTTCCAGTCGACCTTTACACCTCTGAGCCGGACATTTGGGTGAACTAATTAAACATCCTATCTAGAGCAATCTTGAGGCGAGGCCCGATCCTAGACTCCTGGCGAGGGACAGAGATTGTTCCAATCAATAATAAAGTGCATTGAGACGAACTAGGAAAATACAGACTGATTAGCCTAATCGATGGGCTGCAGACAGAAAATCTTATGCAGGCAAATCTGGGCCAAACTGACTGATTGGCTGCAAAACAACAACATCCTCTCTGACTTGCAAGCTAGCTTTAGACCTAAAACCAGCACCCTGGACCAAATACTGAGATTTAATATTGTATATTGGAAGACAGTAACTTTGGGGAAAGGCCAACTTTTTGTTGCTTTCAAGGATCTAAGATCTGCGTTTGACATGGTACCTCAGGGTAATATCTGGGAAGTATTAAAAAAATTGTGTGTGCCATAAAATATCTTAGATATCCTCATCGGACTCCGCGTAAATGACAATGCCAGAGTTAGATACGGCAGAGAGCAATCTGATCTATTTAGGATTCAGAGTGGGGTGCAGAAAGGCTGTGTCTTTGCCTCAACCCTATTCTCTCTATTCATTAATGATCTGGCTGAGATACTCAATTTTGAGAATAATGAAACCCCTAAAGTTGTCCCCAGGAAAATAATCAAGTTTCTCTTTGCAGACAACACTCTCTTAACCTCTGGGACTACAAGCTATCCTTGATCGCTTCTCACAGTTCTGTACAGATCGAGGGCTAGAACTGAATGTCAACAAAACCAAATGTAACACTTGACTTGGTCAAAGATTTTACATATTTAGGTGTGATGCATACCCATAATTTTAATTGGAAGGTCACGATCAACAAAAGCACACACAAGCTACAGCAAGAGACGGGAGTAATATTAAAGAAGGCGAAGAAATTTAAATCTAGTCACCTAACGCCAGCCTTAGAAATATACGAAGTAAAGACAAAGAGTGCAGCTCTTTATGGTGCAGAGCTCTGGGGCCATGTAGAAACCACAGAGCTTAGTATGGTAGAGAATGGATTTCTAAGACACTTTACCAATCACCCACAGAGCTCGCCCATACTCCCTGTGTGGCAGGACACAGGATTGTACCTGATCTCCTCTACCATAAAATCGAGACCTCTAATCTTCTGGCATAAGCTTGGGTCAACACCAGAACTGGAGCCATATAGGGAAGTGATGAGAGAGCTTTTAAAAACAACAGGCCATTCAAGCATCAAGTGGCTGTCATACGTAAAGAAGATGCTTTTTGCTGCTCGCCTCAAAAACCTTTTTGGCCAACCCAGAAGCAACTCCTGGCTATTCACGTCAAGAGATCAAAGATCAATGTAGCGATTACTTCTGGGTGACATGATCAAAGCATGTAAGACTAGTAGTCTAAAAGATCAATTCCTTGACTACAAGATTATACCATTATACGAAGGAGCACTCAACTCCATACAAGGCTCCCTGCCAAGACAGCTGTACCTGAAGATCAGGTATGGGACTCTTCCCCTGGCCCAATTCACTTCTTAATGGGAGAAGCCCAGCCGCACTTCCAAAGCATGTCCCATCTGCAACAATCCCGCAGAGTCACTATCGCGCCTTTTATTCTTCTGCACAGCATATCAAGCCCAATGTAAGAAATGGATCATACTATTATGCAACCTTATTGCCCTTAGGACCCATGATATAGGTTTGAGAATTCTTAGGTTGGACACAAGAGAAGTAATTGTAGTTGGCATGGCCAAGTTTTTACTGGCAGCATTAAATAATCTGCAATCGATTAGAAGTAACATCTACACAATTTCCAGACGTCCAGGCTACTGATACACGTGACGGCAGGTCGTGTAATCATCACTCTATGTGCCCGGCCTTCGCAGGATCTAATCAAGACCTGCACATATAATGACCTGAGGTCTACTGTGTCTCCTAATGTTCTGCCCCGTTTTATTAGCTAGAGTGCTGCTAATGTGGCTATTTTAGCATCAAACATGAGTAAGCTGCAATAGATTGTTTCTAATGATTAGAATATGTACATTATTTTAAACTATTTCTATTATTTTTAGCCTTTAATAGCATTTTGCAATGTTTTAATGAGTGTTTTATGGATTTGTAATCGGAAATCAACAATATTGATGATTATGATGAATTCCTAAAGAATAAGAAGTCCTCCAACATGTTAATGAAATTTATTCCAAGCATCATTTGCCTAAAGCTATCAATACACGTCAAAAGAGGCAATGCAGACATAGTGAACCAAGTCTACACAGTGCTGAATACACATATATTTTGTCTTTCAAGTACAGTTGTCTGCAACACGTTGTTATCCCTCCATTTTACAGGAATCTCTGAACAAAGCAAATAATATCCCCAAAAGTTTGATAACCTCAAAAAGGGAACAGGGAAGTTAAAAAATACAAATAATCCAAAAGAGCTTAAACTAAATTGGTTGATAATCTATAAATGAAATTAGATTCTCACAATTGCATACTTGCCAATTGTGTGACACACTATATCAGCTGCCATCACACAGTCACCCGGTGAGAAGCCAAAATCACATAGTGACAGGGAAAACGAGTTGAAAACCTCTGTATAAAGTGGATTTCCAGCTCGTTTTAGGAGGCTTTTGACTGCTGACATCCATTAAGGATTGCGAGCACCAGCCTCATCTAACTTTTTTCCTTTTTTGGAAGAAGGGACTTGGGGACGGTGCAAAAGTTTCTCCTAGGTACTGGTACTTCTCGGCACGAAGACCCATCCCCTCCAAGGCCCCGCCCCCTCTTCACAATGACAGTTTTTTTTAGTTGGCAGGTTTGCAGTTATTAAAAGAGTACGAATAAACCGCTTGAAATTCACAGGTCTTGGTCAAATCTTTCCACAGTACTTGAGAATGTTTTATTTATCTGGCCAACTTCATGAGCAGACGTCTAAAATTCACGCCTAAAATTAGGGAAATTAACAAGTCAATGCTGTCACAAATTGTGCAGTGTGACATAGAGGGGGGGGGGGGGGGGGAGTTGCACATCAAATGTTCGCCATGATGTGAGGATTTGTAAATGGAATACACAATCATTTGCATATGAAAACTGAAGTGCACTAACTTCACCATTGGATATATTTTAATTTTCTGAACGATCAGTGATTCTCTTGAAACCTCTTGAAGGCCTTTAGACTTGGGCAGATGTAGGACATCTGCTACTAAGTGGGGGATCTCCCATTCATTGTAATAAGATTACATTGATGCCAAAGGCACACTCAGGATGACAGACAGGACATCTACCAATGTTTGGCAACTTTCGCTTAACTTAAGCAAGGCCCTTAGGGGCATATTTACAAGAACTGACGCATCAGCATCGATGCATCAGATTTCTTGCGCCTGACGCAAATGCACTAACGACGCAATGGATGCGCTGTATTTATAATACAGTGCTCCATGGCGCAAGGATTCATGGATGCATCATAAATTCTGACGCATCTTTTAGAGCTAAAATGACGCATTGCTGGAGTTGGTCGTAATACTGACGCAACTCCAGCAATGCGTCAGAGCACAGAGGCGAGCACCATGTTAAAAGCCCTTCATCAATCTTTACGCCTGGTTTGAGAAGATGTAGGGATATTGAAGCAGTCAAGTCATAGAGTGACGCAGAGAAAAGTTGTAAATTTCACTGCATCAATTCTATGTGGCTTTTAACATAGGAATGCCTACCCTGGCGCAGGTATAATGTGACGCAGGCCTCTACAGACTGACGCATTTGGCCCAATGCGTCAGTTTGTAAATATGGAACAGTGTGGAGCACTGATTGCATGACCGCTGCATCAAAACAAATTACGCTGCAGCAATGCTAGCTCCTGTAAATATGCCTGTAAATTACTTTTATTGCAGCATATTTAAACAGGGCTTCTGCAATGATATTAGTAGTTCAACCATGCCATAGACCTTGTCTGAAGAGTAGCAAATTATTAGTTATCAATGTACATCATCGAGTAGAGACAAAACGTACAAAGATACCAAAGAGGTAATAAAAGGTTTGTTAGGTTTACTAGAAAGGAATCCTGAGGATATTTTGATTTTAACCTTAATGCAGGCATAATTAGCAAAGTAGAGAATGGTGAGATTTTGATCACAAGCCCCTGCACCCCCAAATGTGAGCTTTATGAGGCAGCAAATAGATCACAGAAGTAAAACGCTGTTCGAGTATACAAGAGGTTTTAAATGCATGGGTATTAAATAGCTAGTGCTCTTTGAATTGTCTTGCTCTATACTCCTATCTCTATCATGGGTGTAGGATCTGTTTTTAATTATATATATGTGTCAGTATACTGCAATTGCTTCTGAGCACTACAAATAGAGTATTTTCCACATGTTTAATTTGTAGTCTTTTCAATTCAAATCAGCGCTTCTAAGGTTACCACAGGCATAACATTTGAAGAACAATCTTTGAACACAATTAGAGGGACTGCAGTTCTACAAGACAATAGTGACATATGCAGTGGTGGCTGCTGCCAATGGAACACGGTAGGGCGACACTGGGAGAGGAATTGGGAAATGTAAAAAAACAAAAAAATCACTTACCTGCCTCATTGCTACTGCTACTCTCCTCCTCCAGAGGTTTATGGGCCTGAAAGCACAAGCTTCCCACCCAATCCAGATGCTGCCAGACACTGCTCTCATAGCATGAGCAAAAGACACACAATCGGGGACAGTGCAGCCCGAAGTGCCAAGCCAGGTCCTCCCTGGACCGGAAGCAAACATCCTAGGACCGGTTTTGGGGTTTCACCCCTCATCAGCCAGGACAGCTTGATTACAGTGGCACAGTGAGCCTGGGACCCATGTCTGGGCAAACCCGTAACACTTAGGGCGAGAGAGCAAAAGGCACAAAATCGATGGACAGAATGCAGAATAAATCAAAACATTCACCCCTAGTCATGAGATCTGGGTTAAATCCATCATTCTTTTGCTCACCATGCCACCCCAGTTTAGACCTGGCCATATGCAAATCAGTCTTGACCCTGTACCTCATGGGAACAGTCCAGCCGGAACTGCCAAGCCAGGACCTCCCTGGACCGGAAACAAGAATCCTAGGACAGGTTTTGGGGTTTCACCCCTCATCAGCCAGGATAGCAGGATGCGATTATGCATGTTAGCACCCTCTTGTAAATAGGGCGATAGTTTTCAAGCAAAAAAGCGGAGATAAAGCCCTTGTTAATATGCTCCTACATTTTTCCATTGCATTCTCAGCAACAAGTTCCTTCTCAGCAGTACTCATATATCACCCACCAGGAAAGGTGGGGCAATTTACACATTTCCTCCCAGAAGTGGCTGCAACACTAGTTAGCTCATGCAGTAATACTACATTACTGGGAGATTTCAATATACACTTCGACGATCAAAATAAAACTGAAGCGGTAGAACTGTCCCAAGACTTATCTGCCATCCAAATAAAGCAACTAGTGGTAGGCCCTACGCATACCAAAGGACATACACTCGACCCAGTGTTCTCCAATCACAATATGTTGTCGGTGGGGACCCCAATTCCCTTACCTTGGTCAGACCACTCTTTGATCCCCATTATTCTAAAAGGTCCTACACTACGCTCCCACTTAATATAAGGAAGGACCGCCCTTGGGCTAAACAGTCTACTGAGGCATGGGCCAATATATTAGAGAGTACTAAACCCACTTTAGATTCCAACGTTACGGAAGCCGCAGAAAATTTACATAACTGGATCGAATCAGCATTGGATATAGTGATTCCAGTTAAAGAAATGTCCCATAGGGGGAGAGAAAGGACAACCACATGGTACTCGCCCCAGCTCAGATCTCTCAAACAGACATGCAAACACCAGGAAAAAAGATGGAGAAAGGACTACAGCGAGAGTAGCAAAATGGATTATAGAAAGGCTATAAAAACCTACCAAGCTGAAATTTTAAAAAAACGAGGCACTCCACTATGAGGGAAAAATCACCTCAGCTGCCAACTCCCTCAGGGAAATTTGCCGTATAGCTAAGACCCTGCTCGAACTCCCAATGCCAGAAAACACCATCTCTTCTGATCGGTGCAACGAAATCGCAGACTACTTTCAAGAAAAAATCCAAATGATATACAACACTTTCCCCACCTCACCATTGCCTAGTGACATCTCCGCTCTAACGCCTCCTACTGACACGGAGGAGATCAATAGAGTCCCAAACAAGAAGAGGCACACCTTGGAGAATTTCCCTCTCTTAGATCTGGCAACGCTTACAAAAATCTTCCGCCAGATAAAATCGGGCTCACCGTGTGACCCGGCAACACCCCATCAGATGGATAAAGTCAAAGAGGTGTTGTTATCACCAATAATGGAAGTGCTAAACCTCTCCACTTCTAATGGCCAGGTCCCACCCCCCTGGAAACATGTAATGGTAAGAGCGTGTCTTAAGAAACACACCTTAAACCCAGACGTTCTGAGTCTCTACAGACCCATATCTCTATTACCCATGGTCTGCAAGATTCTGGAAAAACATGTCAACCTCAGTCTTTCAACCTTCCTAGAAGCCCATAATCTCTTACACTATTCTCAGACCGGGTTCCGACCCAAGTTGGGTACGGAGCCAGCTCTGATTTCGGTGGTGGAGAAAGCCAAGAAGATCATGGATCAGGGAGGTGCAGTGGCCATTATCCTCCTCGACCTAAGCGCAGCGTTTGACACTGTCAATTTTGACATCCTTCTGAACCGCCTGGTTCCTTCTGAACCGTATGGCGTCCCCTGCTATGGCAGGGGACGCCATAGCATGGATCCAATCATATCTCACTGGCAGAACCTTTCAAGTCTTTGCAGGAGAAGCCACCTCAAGTGGTCGACCTCTTAGGTATGGAGTGCCTCAGGGATCATCCCTGAGTCCTATCTTATTTAACATTTATATGATGCCATTAGCGGACATTGTCCTCCCTTTTCGGATAAAAATCATCACCTATGCTGATGACACCCAGCTAGTGATTTCGTTAAAACATCCGTATAATGCCCCCTCTGACCTAGAATCATATTTAGAGAAGGTGGCTTTATGGATGCAAAATTCATGCCTTAGGCTCAATGGCGATAAATCAGAAATCATGTATCTGGGCAATCTACCCAACACTGACTTTAAACTACAATGGCCTACATGCCTAGTACAAACGCCCACCCCAAAATCTAAGATTAAAAGTTTGGGAGTGTGGCTTGACAAATCACTTAAATTTGAACAGCAAGCGGTGGAAGTGGCAGGTATGTGTTATGGCATTATAAGAATGCTTAGAAAAATTCTCCCCCTGCTTCTCAGCGGTAAGCCTGGGCAAAGCACTACGCTACGCTCGCGTAGTTTACGAAGTTTGCGCTACTTCGCACCACGCGAATTGCACGTAGCACAGTGCAAACACGCGTAGCGTAGTGCAGCGGTCATTTTTTGCTTCAAGTTGGCGACCGCGAGCAAGCAAAATGACATCCCGGCGAGATTTTTTCCTCGTTCGAGATCAGCAACATCAAGTTGCCAATCGCGAGCGTGGAAAATAAACCTCCCGGCGAGATTCTCAACGTGGGGAGGTCAGTTTTCTCATTGCGTGTGGTCGCGTATGGTGCGACCGCACGCGATGAGTAACTACCAGTCCGCGTTGAGAAAGCTGCCGCTCGAGTAAATATCTACTCGAGCTGCAGAAAACTACAACTCGCACTGTGCAAGATGCCGTTTTCAATGATTGCACAGTGCCGGATGCTTGTCCGCACAATGCAATCATTGAAAACGGCATCTTGCACAGTGCGAACAGGGTACTACGCAGTTCGCGAAGTGCTACGCGTAGCTCACGTAGTGCGAAGTGCACTTTGCGTAGCTACGCGTGGCGCTACTTCGCGAACTACGCCCAGGGTTACTCAAGGAGAAGGGTGGTTCAGGCCCTGGTTTTATCGCACCTGGACTACGGTAACTCCTTATAACTAGGAGCGCCCAAAGCCACCATTAGGAAACTCCAAGTGGCCCAGAATTGTGCGGCTAGGATGCTGCTTGGAGTGCCAAGAACGCAATCCGCAAGACCATGCCTGAAAGACCTCCGCTGGCTACCGATTCTGGAAAGAGTCAAATTCAAAGCACTTTGCATGGCCCACAAAACGTTGATGGTAAAAGGTCCCACTATTTTTAATTCTCTTATCACATTTTACCAACCCAGGAGATCGCTCCGCTCCGCCAATATGAGCCTGGCCATGGTGCCGAAAATTCAGAGAACTCGTAGCGGGGGCAGCTCCTTCGTTTATAGCATAGCCTGGTTATGGAACGCTCTACCCTTGAAGCTACGCTCGGAGACTCATCTCCCACCTTCTGGAAACACCTGAAAACATGGCTATTTCAAAACATTAGTCTGTAGACTCTCCCCCATTTATACTCCTATTCCGCTAGCGCTGGGATGCCTCCGGGTAACAACGCGCTCTAGAAATGTTAAATAATAATAACAATATATTATGGACGTATATGTAAGGGGGAGCGCAGCCACTATACCACATACTAGCAAAAATATAGGGTCTAACAAAACGCAAAAAATACTGGGTGGCCACGCAGAAAAGGTGGATTTTTTACACCCATGTACATCCATTCACAGTTCATGTGGCCCTATTCATCCATCCCTCCTATTGAATTACCAACGCTGAGCTTTTGTAGTTGGCTTCTGGCATTAGATTTCATCCTTATTTAGTTCAACTGATTTGATTAGCTCTAATATTAAAATTAATAGTGACACTTTCAATCCACTCTGAGCTTTTCTTACTTCGTGTTTCCAGTTATAACCAAATGTTATGATTTTATATCTTATCCTTTACAAGACATTGCTACTCTGAGTTTCCTAAACATGGTTTAGAACCCATTGTTATGGACTTGGATGTTATTTTCAACCACCTCCTGGATCGAACTTTGATTCCTGGTATCATAATAATGAAGCTTTATATAAAGTAATCTGATCTTGCTTTCAGTTCCACTTGCAACGGGAAGCTTCTTCAAATGCCCAGAGAAGGATGCACAAGTTGGCTCTTTTATTGGTCTACTGAATTAAGGACAGCCCCTCCCAAAATCCACGGTGTTTGAGGTCGTGTTTGTACGCAAACAACAAATTAATGCCTGCAAAAAAAAACCCCACAAAATAAGGGGAAAAGACAAATGCACTCAAAAAGGAATTAGATACGGATCTCTGAAGGGCACTATGCCAGTTAATGCTTTGAAGCCAAGAAGATAAGAAATAAACCTAAGAAATAGAATATTATACCTATGAAGATATACTTGTAGAAGCTTTAGAAGTGAATGACAAATACAATTGATGTTCCTGATGAAGCCAGAAATCTCGTGAAATAAGTGTTGGCATTTTGCAGCAGTCACTTGAAAAATGATGGGGCCCCCATACCGAATGCGATGACGGCCCCACCAAGTCTACCATATTTCACAGATATTCATTGGCCTGGAGCTGAATGACGCTCCCCCTGAATGGTTCGGGCCCCTATCCGTTTGGGGGCCCTCCTGCGTTGCACTACTGCCTGATGAAATAAGTAAAACCAACTTTTACTTTTGGAGCAGTGTCCCTCGCTTGATTATTTGTTGATATGGCGTACAACGTTATACCAATTGAGATAATTTCATAAAGAGGAGTGCATGCCGGTCTAGGGTTGGCATTTGCCCAATTGTGGATCATGTAAACGCGAAAAAGAATATTTAGGCAGAAGAGAGAGATGGAACACATGGCAGACCTAAAGCTATTGTGACAAGTAGAGTTTCTAAATTGTTGATCAAAGAAACTGCAGAGTAGATAAAGGAAATCAATACTACATGAAAATAGAAAAAACACAGGGATTAAAAGATAAGGCAAGTTGTCAACAAATCCACTAAAAAAGTCCAAAAGAATTGTGACGCAAGAGTCTGCAATAAATACTGCCTTATACAGTATCAAGCAGTCCTATTTGACAGGAAGTGGGTGGGTGCACGTATCAGCCACCTTTGATTGCATTCCATTCTAAGCTATTATGGCTCCCATATTCGTTTGGGTCTGGCATGTTGGCAGCAAGCAGGAAGACACATCTGGCCCCAACCAGATACTCAGTCTTGATAAGATCTGTGGTATGGGGCTCCAGAGCTATAAAAATGACCGTTGTCACAAACTGCATGGTTAAATAATCGGATGTTGCCCTCTGCTCTTGCAAAGCACTTCCCCATGTAAGGAGAGAACAAGAGAAGCAGTATGCAGTGGGAAACAGGGATGTACAATTGTTAGAGATGGGGTTTCTGGTTGGCCAGGGTATGCACCTCTGCCTGTCAGAACCCACCACTCTAATCAGGGTATGGGAGTTACACACCCTGCTCACCCCCTTGGAAGCTTGGCAGAGCAGTCAAGCTTATCCCAGAGTCAATATGAAAGGCATTTACACAACACTCATGCACACCAGTGACACAACAAATACACCACAAAAGGGATCCACACCAGGTTATATAAAAATATCTCATATATTGTATAGAAACACATAGACTACAATCACATAAATCATAAATCACTTTGCCAACTAGGCAATTGTCATAACATCACATTTAGTGCCATAAAGTAAATACTTATATGTTGCACACATCATAGAAAACATCCTACACCAGCACTGTACATATTATGCAGAAATAATACTCGTTATCCTGAGATTGCAAGGCATAAAACGACACATATCATAATCATCAGGGTATAAAAGGCAGCAGTTAGGGTAGGGAGATAACACGTAAATCACCATATAACATCACATACATGCAGTGTGTAGTAATCACATAGATATAGTGCCTTTGTTCTTCCCTTAAATGTAATACAGTATTTCAGCAAGTTTCCTCGATGTGGCAATACTCAGATCGGAGTCCTCCATTGAGGTCTCACCCATCCTTGGAGCCAAACACAGAGCCTCCAAGTAGGTGCAGGCACAGAGGGGGGGCACTTACACCTCCCACATCTGCAGTGCTGGTTTTCCTGCTGCAGCCCATGTGGTATCCTGACCACCTAAAGCAGCCCCACACCTCATGGGGCTGCCTCCCTTTCTTACTGATTCAGGAGCTACGGGATTCTCTTCTCCCGTCTTGCTCCGAGATTCAACTGAGGCTGTGCCCGGATGGCGGGCAACATGGCTTGAGGCAGGACTCTCGCCTCCAACTCCTCTCAAATGTGCCCTGACTTGCTCCCTGGCCGGGGGCATCTCCGCTCAGGGTCGCTGTGCCACGGGGCCGGTCACCCCATCGTCAACCCTTGGGGCAATTACTATGGAAGGCAGCACTTTGGCTGCTCAAGTGTTCTGTGGCTTCCGGCGTTGAGGCACGGGGGCTGGGATTTCACCCGGCAACCATTGGGGCAGGCCCACGTCTGCTTCAATGGTCACCAGGCCACAGAGGGGGTGCTCTCGGGAATTCCCCTGCGCTAGCGATGTCGATGAGCTGGACTCTTCCCTTGGCCTCTCCACGACACACGCTGGTGCAGCACCTCCGCCCTCAACAAGGCACACGCGCTAGCAGCCAGGGAGAGGGAGAGCACTTCCTCAACAACAAGCTCAACCTTTCTGCTGCTCTGAGCGTGAGGGACAATGCAGCGCTCGACACTCACTGAGTGTAAACCACAAAGCACTCACGACGTGCTAGTTTAGAGTACTCCTCCTTGAAAGGGGAACCACTCTCCACACGCTTACTTTGTAAAAATGTATAAGAGAAGTCCAGTCTTTCTCCTGCTCCTGACAGGAGCAGTAACTGAGTGCCAACCCACCCCACACACAGCAGGGGCAGCGCTCCTCACACAGCTCTGCCAAATCTCCTTCCGGGCAAGTTCCTTTTTGATCCAGCAAGGATCCTTTAAAGTCTTTTATTTCCCTGAGACTTCCAACAGGAGGCAAGCACACACAAGCCCTTGGAGGCCTTCCCAAGCAGGATACCACAGTCGGGCAAAAAGAGTCATTCATTTTACTCTACCCACAGATAGAAGCAGCACCTGCAGATCAACCCAACCCTCACACATAAAATGGCAGCGCTCTTCACACAGCTCTTCGGTTCTTCTTCTTGGGAGGGCCCTCTTGTTTCCAGAAGTGATCTGAATTTCTGGGGTTTTAGGCACAATACTTGTACCCCATGTTCTCATTGTAGTCTTTGTTTCAAAGACCCTGAGCTCAGTACAAACTAGTTCTGTCCTCCCTGGTCCAACTTTACCACAGGGGGTAGAGACAGCATTGTGTAAAGGAGACACAGCCTAATCTGGTGCTAGTGAAAACTCCACCATTGTAAATGCAGAAAGGCCTATTCACCCTGGCTTTGAGTCACCCAGGAAAGGCAGGACACACCTCAACCTCCCTTGAGACTTTCTAGAGTGAATGCACATCCTCAGCTCCTGTCATTCCAAGACCAGACGGTGAATACACAAACAGGTTGCGGCACATAGAATGGTAAAGCAAGAAAATGCCCATGTTATAAAAGTGCAATTTTCCAACACACAATATAACAATTTAAAAACCACCTTTACTAAAAGGTGTGTTATTAAATTGTGAGTTCAGAGAGCCTAAACTCCATTACTCCATCTTATCCCAATGGAAAGTTACACTTGTAAGATGTTACAATGCAGCTCTCATGTTAACCTATAGGACAGACAGCCTTTCAATAGTGAAAAACAAATTACATAGTATTTCACTATCATGACATGTAAAACACACCAGCAAATATCCAACCTTTCACATACACTGCACCCTGCCCATGGGTTTACCTTGGGCCTACCTTAGGGGTGCCTTACATGTAAGAAAAGAGAAGGTAAAGTCCTGGCAAGTGGGTGCACTTGCCAGGTCGACATGGCAGTTTAAAACTGTGTGCGCAGACACTGCAGTGGCAGGTCTGAGACACATTTACAGGGCTACTCATGTGGGTGGCACAACCAGAGCTTGAAAGCTCACTAGTAGCATTGGATTTACAGTCCTGAGCATACTCATTGCACTTTTCTAAGGACTTACCAGTAAATAAAATATGTCTATCATGGATAACCAATCAGAATCAAAACTGACGCAGAGAGCATATGCACGTTAGCACTGATCAGCAGTGGTAAAGTGCTCAGAGTCCAAACACCAACAAAACCAGGATCAAAACAATAGGTGGCAAAAGGCAAAAAGTTTGGGGACAAACCTGCAAAAAGGCCAGGTCTAACACAACCCCCACTCCCAGCTTAAAGCCAGGGTAGACTAATCAATCCCTTGATAGACTTTCCTTCTTGAAGCTATAGAACATAGACCTGGCTCACAACAGCGGTGGCATGTTCTAGTTCTACGCCTCTCTGAACCCAGTTGGATTCCTCTGAACCCTTCTCCTCACCTACGGACCCCATCTGTGCAGCACCCAAACCTACTTTGCTCACAGATGTGTCCCAACAGGCAAATAGTACTCACATGGCAAACACAGTGGTGTGGCCCAGTCGACCCCCGGTGTGTGACTCCTGTCCTCCTTCCAGGAACAACTCTCTCTACCAGGACAGCAAGCCAGAGTGGCCACTGACAGCTGTCAGTAGCAGGAGCTAGGCCTCATGACTCTCAGGGCTCAGGGCTCTCTAACCCCTGTGGCGTCAGAGAGTGGGGGTGGTAGCCCCAGGTGCCTAGCACCCTTTGTCTACTCTCCCTCCTGCCAGGTCATGGATGGCATTTTGATACTGGCCCATCAGCCCAGGATCTGTACCCTGAGGCTGGTCAGGAGACTGGGGTGGGCTCTCCCACATCCTGTCCTCCTCCCTGGGGCTCTGCAACCCCATCTAGAGCAGTATCCCCAGACTCCAGAATTGTCAGGGCACCTGTGGCAACTGTCCTGCACCATCCTCCCATCAGTTCAGGGGTGCTATCCTGCAACTGGTATACCAGTCTAGGGTCTGTACCCTTAGGCTGGACAGGGGTCAGGGGTGAGGCTTCCCTCTCCCTGCTCCCCCACTCCTGGGACTCTGCACCATCCACCGGAGCGGTACCCCCAGAAGAAAAACCGGTGGAGGTACTGCTAGCAGTCGCCCCTTCCTCCAGGTCAGGAGAGACACCCTGAGCCTGACCCTCCAACCCGGGGTCTGTACCCCTAGGCTGGACCTGTGCCTGGCAAGCCAGAACTTCTGGGAGAGTATAACATCCCCCCCAAGGGAAACACACTCCTCATGAGATGTGCAAGAGTCTGCCTGGTGCAGGTTTCCAGCGTCCTGTCCATCTGACAGTGCATGGGGACCATCCAAGCCAGAAGTGGCCTCACCAGGGCCAGTCATGGGGTTCTCTGACCTCAGAGCTGGCTACCCCTGACCCACTGGTTCTCCCACTGGGGGCTGTCTCCCCCTTACCCCTTTCTCTACACTCATGCACAACCCCACTTGGAGTGGTGCTGCCAGACACCAGAACTAGTGGGATGCTTGTGGCAGTCGTCCCCAGCTAACCTAACACCGTGGGATGGCCTCCTAGTACATACTGGTCCCCCTCCTGGTGCTTCCTCATGGAACCAACCAGGCTCTGAGAATGGATTTCGGGCACCCTGGGACTCAGCCCACTCCCACTCCTACTCAGAGACAGGACATGGGACCCCTCACCTATCCCACTACACCAGGACCTATCTGGGTCACTACAAACCTCCCCTACCTGACCTGGTAGGGGAAACCTAAGCCACCTCCTTTAGTATTACTCTCAAAACCTTCTTCAGACCCTCTAGAATCCACAAAAGGTCTGCTTCTAGTGCAAGCTCCCTGGGGTCAGAGAACTCACACTTCATCGGGTGTTGACATAGCTCTGGAAAACAGGGACTGAACATATGCTCTCTAACAATTGAGTCACACAGCCCCTCACAAGTGTTAACCAAGCTACCCTTCACCTCACCATCCAGTGCCTTGCAAAAGTACCCCACATCACCCTTCTAAGACTGGTGAGACTGCATCTGACTATTTCGGCCACTCAACCCACACTCTTCTGGGTGGTCTCCATACTCATATACCAGGGGAACCCCTCTCCCTGCACCTCTCATCTAGAGTCAGCAAAGTGTCCCTCCCACCACAAGGAATATGATCCCCTGTGCCAGTTCCCTAATCCACCTCACAGATCCTGCGCACCACTGGAACTTCCTCATAAACCTGAACCCCCTGGTGTATATCAACCCCCTCCTTCAAGTCAGGCACCACATCTCTGGGTGGGTGTACTTCTCCCTCAACACTAGATATCACATTTCTGCTGCCACCATCTGAGATGGACTCTGCCCTCATGGCAGTCCTTTTCAACTCAGCAAAGCTTAGTTCATAAGCTGCATACCTTTCCTCAAATTCCACATTATTATTCTCATTCCATCCCAATTTTCTTGTAGCCCAAAAGGCTATCAATGGTAAAGCAAGAAAATGTCCACTTTCTAAAAGTGGCATTTTCCAACACACAATTTAAAAACCACCTTTACTAAAAGGTGTGTTATTAAATTCTGAGTTCAGAGAGCCTAAACTCTTTTACTCTATGTTGTCCCAATTGAAAGTTACACTTGTAAAATGTTACAAAGCAGCTCGAATGTTAACCTATGGGACAGACAGCCTTTCAATAGTGAAAAATGAATTACACAGTATTTCACTATCAGGACATGAAAAACATACCAGCATGTGTCCTACCCTTCACAAACACTGCACCCTGCCCATGGGGGTGCCTTGGGCCTATCCTAACTCTTTACATGTAACAAAAGGAGAGGTTAGGGCCTGGTAAGTGGGTGTACTTGATAGGTCGACATGGCAGTTTAGAACTGTGCGCGCATACACTGCAGTGGCAGGTCCTAGATTTTGCAGGGCTACTTAGAGTTGCATAGTTATCTCAGACAGGTCGGAAATGTTCACCATAGATTTCTTTTAACAATATTTCAATTCTCTATAATTGATCATATAGTTGTCATTCTAAGCGGGGCAAAGTGGGCCACAAATGATGTCAAATGCCCATGTGACAATACCTCAGAACAATCCACACTGCAGATAACTCTTTTCTATAAATTGTACCCTAAATGCAGAAAAACCTATTTGAAACCTCTGTTTTATGTGAAAGATTGTAGGACTACTGGGAGGCATTCCAGTTTTTGATGGACATGAAGGACACTAAGGTCTAGAATGCATTAGCAAACAATTTAGCAAATGTAGTAATAAGGAAAAGGCTGTTGAATAGAGATATAACCTATTGTTAATATTGTATATATGTCTTACTATTTGCACTTTACTTCAGATGTAGTTTGTATTAAAATGGCACTTTTTAAAGTTTTATGATACATTTATTGTGGAGTTATTAAGTTGGAATCGAGTTTTAAGCTATTTATTACTCTTCTTCTCTTACTTTTGATGGACATGTATTGAGATGATTTTTAATGTTTTATTTGTGACATGAACCAAATAAAGATTAATTGATTGAATTGATTGAACTTGTATATCAAATTTTGTCATGTTACTGCTCATTGTAATGGTTTATATTAACCACCCAATAAAACATGGAACTAGAACTAGTGGGGATAATAATCATTTAATTCTTGATGATATTCTTTGATTTTTAAATCTAACAAATATGGGAGTTGTTACATGTACAGTATAAAGTGGAGAAAGGTACCGCAAGTTAGATTAATAAATTGTTGAACTTGTCTTCTAAGGTGAGGGTACTGTAAGGCACTATCAGTCACACCAATATAGGGACATAACATTTTTATCATACAAATGCATTGATTAAGGGGGGGCGTGGCCAAGTCAGCCAATATGGCGGATGCACCCTCCTAGTGCTCCGCTCGGCAGCCCGCGCACTTAATACATATACATGCCTTAATCACCCAAAACCCATCAGAAACCAGCACCGGAGCCGCCGATAACTTAATTGGCTCCTCCTGAGGTCCGGAATGCGGGCCAGAAGGCGATCCCTGCGCAACTAGAGGCCAGCTTGACGGCCCTGTGGCGAGGTCAAAATGGCGACGTCTTCCCGGCGTTGAAAGCCAGCCGCAGAAAAGCTGAGAAGCGAGTAGACAAATAGACGGTCCCAGGGGCTGATGCAGTATCGGCGGAGCGGTGATCGAACATGACCCCCTGAGTGCCCCGGAGCACTCCTGAGACGCCACAAACGCCAGGTGAGAGTGTGCCATGTGACCAGCTAGACCCCGCGAGCTGCCCACGGGACGTTGCGGTCCCCGTTCAGCGCAACACCCGTCTTGAGGATTGGGCTGGAGGGGCTCCTGCCCCAAACACAAAGAGCTCTCCCTGCACCCCGGTGTGCCCAGTTATGATAACCTCCCCCCCCGCACGGCGCTGGGACTCAAGGCGCAGGGCGGGAGGACAGGAGGGGCTGGGGCCCGCTGGCCGAGGTAGGCCTTACGGACTCATCAGGACATCCAGCCCGCACCAGGCCCAAAACATCGCGGGCTAGCAGTGATAGCGCACCCCCAGGCAGGCGAATTGACCGGCCGAAGATGCCGCCTGAGGCCTTCACCGACCACCAGGGAGTGCGGGCGCACTAGGATCGTTCTGCTCACCCTTCCACAAAACAAAAAACACAGAAGAAAGAGACTCGGAGCCTACAATTTACCAACATCCCAGCCGGGTGCCCTGCCCCAGAGTGGATTGTACACGGACCTGCCTGTGAAGTGTGAGGGGGCTTCTCGATTGAACCGAGCTCCTCGCCCCCCGTAGACTTCTGCACCCAGGCTGCATGGCGCCGAACCAGCGGGTGACCTGGGGACCCATGTTGGATACAGGGGACCCTCCTCTTCCCCCCCCCCCCCCCGGGCGGCAACAGAACCCGAGGCACGGGACGGCAGAGAGGATCGAGCGAGCAGGGATTGCGGCCTGCTGCCCTACACCACCGGGGTGCCTCGACAAACCCCAGTCAGGCGGATCGTAACGAGGAAGATCGGGACCACATATCCCACAGGCACACGGAGTCGGGGCGAGGAGACCCCCCAGGAACCCTAAATCTTATTGAGGGGCCTCCAACCACACAACGCCAGGCCCAGAGGCGGGGGCACTGGACGAAGACTGGACACGGGGTTCCTCAGAGCGGAGACCCACTGGTCAACAACCACCAAGGCATCATTCAGGACCCGCAGTGAAACGGCCAGTGGCCGCAAAGTAACGAAGGACTAAGGCGGAGAGTCAAGAGTAGGCCTCACCTAGGTCCATCGCCAGGACCGCGTTGCAATATCACACGACCTGTTACCCCCTCTCAGAAGTCTGCAGCAACCGGGAATCCGAACATACTGGTGACACAACCATCGCCCAGAACTGTGCAGAAACAGCCACTAAGCACAAGCGCCATTCGCCATAGATTACGTCTATAACAAAATGACCTAACAAAAAGGGGGTAGAACGATAACAACCCACGGAGAGCGACACTGCGGATCTCACCACCATCCAGCTGAGAACCCCCAAGGCGCAACACAAAGGCCAGACGGTAAAAGATAGCGTGAACTCAGAACACCATGGGACGTCAGCGAATAACCGGAGCAACACAAACACCAAAAATTGTAAGACAGCCCTTCCCGGATACCAAAACCACACAGCCGTATGGGGAGCCCCCCCCCCCCTGCACAGAATCCATGTCCGCCAAACTAGATAAAGTCCTAGCGGCAATCGAGCACTCCAGAGTGACCATGGAAAGTAAATTCGGAGAGTTAGCTACGGACTTCAACCTACTGCGGGACGACCACAGGAAACTAGCAGACAAAGTCAAACAAGGGGAGAAAGCGCTTCAAACCATGGAACCGCAAGTACAGTTGCACCAAGACGCCATTAAAAAGCTGCAAATCAGAGTAAAGGCCCTAGAAAACAAAGCGTGATGACCTGGAAGGACGCTCCCGCCAGAGCATCATTCGCGTCCTGAACCTACCGGAGGGGGCAGCAGGGTCCAACCCAATTCGATATGTTGAAACATGGATTAAAACATTCACCCAGGCAAAAGATTTGACCCAGTACTTTTCAGTAGGGAGGGCACACCGGGTCCCGGCCCACAAACCACCTCCGGGATCCTCGCCACGACCGTTCTTGCTAAAGCTGCTCCATTACCAAGACAGAGACACTGTTCTCCCCGAGCAGCTAGACAGGCAGGACCACTCAGAGTGGAGGACAAACATGTCATGGTATAAAAAAAAGGGGTGAAATGACACCCCCAGGCATCTTCAATTCATCACCACAAAGTGGGCAGCCGTGACGACGGCAACCAGCGAAGGCGTACAGCCACCTCCCTCAAATAACGAACGAAAGACAGTATGTGATGTACAGTTTGGACGTGTAGCCTCAAGCGATAGGTCCCTCCAGTTGGGAATGTTTCCCGATGTTCAGTTTTAATTCTCCCCTTTCCCAAATTCACCAGTCACCCCTACAGGAGCAAACTAACGGATGCTAAAATATGTATGGATGGTTGCCACTCAAAGGGGGGGTTCCGAAAGCCCAACAGAGCATCACACATAGACGGCCTTCTTACAGGAGACAAACGACATGGCCACTAATATCCCTAACACAGATATAAAACTCATCACATTAAATGTCCGGGGCATGCACACCGCAAGCAAACGTTACGCCGTCTACGCCTATATAAAGAGGCAGCAAGCACACATAGGTCTCCTACAGGAGACACACTTGACAGCGGTTGAAGTGGAACGCCAGCGCAAGAAATGGCGGGGTATTATCTGTGCCACGACACACTCGGCATTCGTTAGGGGGGCCCTAGTCTGGATCCGGCCTGGGATTCCCTTCAAGGAGCAGACACGTATGGTAGATAAAGAGGGGCGATACACAGTGGTGGAGGGATTATTAGAGGGGCAGTCCTTACTGGTAGGGAGCATATATGCCCCTAACGTAGAACAAGGCCACTTTTGGAGCCATCTTACAGGAGTGCTAACCCACCACACGCTAATCCCATGGCTCTTAGGGGGCGATTACAACTGTGCGTTAGACATTGGCCTCAACAGATCCCACCCCCGCCAGTGCAGTCACCTGCACATAAACAGACGGATCTATTTAACGTATGGGTGAAGTACTGGGCATTAACAGACGCATGGCGAGAGCGGAACCCAAATACCAAACTATATTCCTTCCACTCCATCCCACATAACTTACGAGTATGCCTAGATAGATTTCTCTGCTCCACAACAATACTCCCCAAAGTACAACACACGGACTACTTGGGGAGAGTATTATCAGCTCACAATACTGACCCTCAGATGGAAACCGCCCCATCCCCCTATACCTACCTGGAAATTACCGCAGGACTGCCTCACAGACCAGGTGTTCAGTCACGAACATGGGGAACACATCCAAGAGCACTTCACACTAAATGAGGGCACAGCGACATCCAGACTGATTGAATGGGACACATTCAAAGTGGTAGGGAGAGGGCATTACATACAACAAATAGTAGGGGTGCGCAGAACACTAGAAAGGGCACTGCAAAAGGCAGAACTGGCACTAGCGGCTCTAACGAAAAAAACTGATGCGGGTGAGGCCACACCAGACCAAGTAGCCATCGCCAAAACAACCCACACGGAGACGATGAGAGACCTTCGCAAATATAATTTCAGGGTCTATGCTTCCAAGGTCCACCGAGAAGGCAATAGGGTAGGGACACTCCTAGCTTGGCTCACCAAGCAAGACTCGGAAGTGAAACCAATCACTGAAATCATAGACAAGGTCGGCACCCACCGACACTCACAGCTAGATATTCTGCACATTTTCCACGATTACTACTCTGACATCTATCAGGCCCCAGAGCAGTGCAACCACCATGCGATCACCAGTTTCCTTCGCCCATTACACCTGCCCCAACTCCCCCCCACGGACAAAAAAGCACTGGAAGCGAAGATAAAGTCCGCAGACGTCTCCCAAGCAATCAGAGCGTTAGCACGCAACAAAGCGCCAGGAACGGACGGCTTCCCATTCGAATATTATAGCACCTTCTCAGCCCGACTGATCCTCCGCATGGTGATCATGTATAACGACGCGCTAGACAAAGGCGAACTCCCAGGCTCACTCAGGGAATCGATCCTAGTTACATTCCCAAAACCACACAGAGACCCAACACTCCCCTCCTCATACAGACCAATCACCCTACTAAACGCAGACTGCAAGATACTGGGCAAATTACTAGCGAACCGTTATACCCAAATCCTGGTACCACTGATCCACCCAGACCAATGTGGATTCATCCCGCGGCGTAACACCTCACAGAATCTACGTAGGTTATTCCATATCCAAGATAGGGTGAGAGCGCAGTTCCCCAACGCAGCATGTCTGATACTAGACCTCGAAAATGCCTTCGATACGCTGCTCTGGCCATATTTATTTGCGGTTCTCCGTAAAATAAACATTGGACCTACCCTGATGGCGTATACAAAGCTCCTCTACACAAACCTTTCCTCACGAGTGAGAATAGGTAAAATACATCTCTCCTCCATTCGGGATAGAACGAGGAACCAGACAGGGGTGCCCATTGTCCCCCCTCCTGTTCACCCTTGCGGTAGAACCCCTGGCGATATGTTTACGTCAGGAGGGTGAGACTTGGAGTATTCCGCTAGCAGACACGGTACACTGCGTATCACTATACGTGGATGACCTCCTAATCTATATTTGTGATGCTAAAAAGGACCTAACACCTATCTGGTTGACATTACGGGATTTTACTGAGGCCTCCGGCCTTAAAGCTAACTGGGAAACATCCACTCTGTATCCCCTAAGCCCACACTTAGCCCCATTCGACGTCCATATTGGAGCTCAGACACTTGCGTGGAGTACTGAGGCGCCCAGATATCTAGGAGTGAGATTGTGCCACTCTCCTGAAGACCTGTATGAAGGGAACCACTGTAAAACGCTGGCGGAGAAACGAGCGGCAGTGGGTTTCTGGAAAACACTGCCCCTAGCCCCCATCGGGCGAGTAGCCCTCGCAAAAATGATCATGGTCCCCAAGCTGCTCTACCACTTCACCAATCTCCCAGTAATACCGCCGCACCCTTTCTTTAAGGAGCTAGATACCCTGCTCATTGAGCTGATATGGGGAAGAGGTCGACACAGGGTGGCACTGACGACACTACATTTGCCCACGAATCAGGGAGGATTAGGGGCGCCATCTTTCGAGGCATACTTTGTGGCAGCTCAGCTCCAGTGGTTATCACACTGGACAGCAGAACGTTACACCGGGGAAACAACCACTGAGGCGGGCCGAATACCCCTCCCGACAATCCGCAGGATTCTCCTCCCGGGCAGCAAGCCAATGCTCACCCACCTCCTCCAGATGTACATAGCTCGCACATGTATGCTGAGAATCCATCGCATGTCCAAAGGAAGACCCCCATACTCACCCCTACTCCCATTGGTAGGTTTCCCTCGAAAGTAGAAATACTATACTGCCGGTGCTCTCCAATTATGGACCGACCATGCAGTTACAGAGGTAGAGTCCCTGTTTGAGGAAGGCCAGTTCAGGACATATGCCCAGATGACTGACCAATATGACCTTCCGCCAGGGGAGTTCTTGCTACACAGGCAACTCTTAGATAGCAGCCGTCGCTACTGAGACCCAAACGAGGGGTAACCTCCGACACACCCGGTGATACACGCCATTCTACATATGGGAGCGGGCAGACACCTGGTCACATGGCTCTACAAAGCCGACAGAGAACTGATCCTCAACCCCCTAGATTCATTGCGTCAGACATGGGAAACGAAAATGGGGCGGGTGTTTAATGATAGAGAGTGGGACACAGCATTGGAATACCCTAAAAAGGTCTCCAGGAACGCGCGTTTTAGGAACATCCAATTCAATATCCGCCACAGAGCATACCTAACACCACACCGTCTCCACCGTTTTTACCCTGACATGCACTTTGCATGCCCCCACTGTCAAACCCCAGAAGCAGACTTCAAACACATGTTCTGGGACTGCCCCACTATTCAAGAATATTGGGATCGCGTACACCAGACACTTCGGGTGACGACCAACATTACAACCATGTCCACGTGGGAAGCCTGCGCCCTCTGGATCTTCTGCAGGTGGAAGACCGAAAAAGTGCAGTATCCCTTTGCATCCCTAGCCATTATCTTAGCAAAAAGAGGAATAGCAATGCACTGGCGGGCCCCATCGGGACCCCCAGAAGCAGCTTGGGTAGGCGCCATGAAAAAATGGGGTTAGGCGGAAGAAGAGGTGTTGAGAGAAGAGGAAGTGAAGGGAATTCGTAAACATCCCATATCTTTAGAATGGGCACAATTATTACATCAATTCACACATGAAACAACCCCGGCAGAAAGTACCGGTAGACTCCCAATCCCAGACCCCACCCCTATCCTCTATGGGACCGGCGGCAGATAGCCCAAGACAGAGCCCAATCACCTAAAACCGGTGCTCTACCAACGACATATCAGGTGATCTCAACAACCACATCTGGGTTACTCACCATGAGGGACCGCCCCACATACGTAATACCACACCGTACAAAGGTAGCACAACTGTCCACATAATCGATCTCTTAGATATACATTCTGATAGCTCCCCAACGATTACCCTAGTTGTACCCTCCCAGTTTGCAGTTTGTACTTCCTCATCAGCTGTTACGAATCCGATGATTTTTGGATGGGAACGCATTCAGGTAAACTCAGATGTTTTTTTTTTTCTTTTTCACAAGAGAGAGTGAGAGAAGCAGCACAGTTGCAATATCCCAAATACTATATTATCACTAAAGGCAACTGTTATCTACTGTTTTCCCTTGTGGGTATACAGTTGTTTTAGCCTAGATTTCCTATCAGGTAATCCTTGGACAGTTAGTATGTCCTGTAGCCACTTAGTATGGTGGGATATCCAAAGATATTGGAGAAGACGCCTCACTCACTAATAGTGACATGCTTCATCATAGGCGTCTTTCCACACCCAGGTAAGATGGTACTACCTGGGCGGACTCAACCAAAGATGTTCTGGGAGTTCTTATATAAAATAACAACTGGTCAAGCAGGGAACCAGATAGGTGACATATTAAAAATACCTACAGGTATACCCAAATACTATACTTTATTCCTTAGGGTACCTGTGGTATATATTAAAACCGTGAAATGGGGTTCTTTTGAATGCAATCTTTTCAAATATACCCTCTCTATAATGCCAACATGTTTCGGCCCTCGATACTAGCCCTACCGGGTCTGGGGCCTTCTACAAGGCTGAGATATATACTCTTTTAAAGTCCCTGCCTTGTGTTAAGCAATTATTCCATGCACAACATTAATGAGGCCTATTGCACTCACCTAAATTTCTGAATTCATCCAGTAGTTCTTCTACAAGATAAAAGAGAAACGAACATATACAGACGATTTTGTCAATATTTGGTGATCTAATGTCGATGTGATACACCTGTTGTTGTTCGCATTCACAATGAATACATCCACAGAGACTAGGTGATTTTTTACTATGTAGACTAAAAACTAAAAATCGTCACCCGTGCTACTACCTCAATGTTTATCTTTTTCCTTTGTGATTTCCATCAATACGCTATTGCACTACAAGCTGTGTGTGTATGTGGTTAGTGTGTGTGCATGTTGTGCCTATATGTGAGCATCACAAACAGTGCAAAACAAGCCATGACAAAAATACAGACCCACCACATATTATACAACGTATGATGCAGTTCCGGATAGGCACACGTATCAATGAGACCATATTCAGGACGTAATTGAATCTATTGAGATTCCACAACGCCTTGGTGGATAATTTCAAGGTTCAAACAAGATATATCAAATAGGTCTCCTCAATATAATATAGAAGTAGCCTTAAAAAAAAAAATAAAGTGACCTCACACAGAGGGATTGAATTTAAGTGTATACACGTTCTTAGCACTCAAACCACGACGTCTGTCAAACGGTCTCTCTCAGTGTGAGAAGTTGCACTGGTATATGCTGTCCACTAATTAAAGTGGCCACCTTGTACCAGTACAAACAACCCTATGGTGATTTAAGAGGTCAAATATAACCTTTGAAAGCTATCCAAGTGGTAGCTGCGGAGAGCAGCCTTCAGTCTTAGTCTTGAAGGAATGTTAAGCAGCTTGTTTTACCAGAATACAACCTTATAGTATTAGTTAAATGAATCGAGAACCACACCGTAGTTATAAAAATATGTATTTATTAATATAATACTATCTAGTACGACACAGTATCTCTCACACGGAGATAAGCACACAATACTTCAGCTAAGAAATGACAGTAAATAGCACTAATACACAGTGGGCCCCGGAGGGGACCAAACCATATAATAAGTAAGTGGCCTAAGAACCATGACTCGAGACAGTGTCTAGAGGACGTAGAATTGGTGGGACCCCACGGAACCACCCAAGGTGAGTTGATAGGGACCCCGCGGAGTGTTTGTGCAGTGTGGGAACACGACTGCGTACTCCGTACAGGTCTATGGGAAAGTCACAGTTGAGGTTTTAGAGTTTAAGGGCCCTTCCCAATGGACTTCAAAGAAACCCCCTGGAAGACATAAGGTTGGAGAACCCCCACCCGTGTATACCGAGGTATCCAAGTTACCTATCCCAGGGAAGTCGGTGCATAGGTCTGAAGTGATGTCGGAAACCGCAGTCGAAAGCCAATAGAAGACTTTGAAAAAGAGCCGCTGCTGGAAGGGAGAAAAGTGTCTGTTGGAATCCAATGGTGGATTCTGGTCGAGGAGTACCTGAAAGCAGAGGGGACAGAGTCTGGGTCACTTGGGAGTGACCAGGGCTCGGTAGACGAATGCCCACCGATGTCGGGTGCTTCAGATTGTTTGATGGAATCCTTGACTCTGCAGCTGCGGGGACCAGGAGACGTCAAGGATTACCAGGAGCCAGATGCGAGCTGTCCCACAAAGGATGTCGAGTGCTGAGGGGTTGTTGTCCGGCGGGAGCACCAACAAGCCTTTTCAACAGCAACCCACGCAGTAGGCCAAGGAAGTGTACGATTCGAACCAACATGGCCCAGGAGACTCACCACACACAGGTGAGTCACGGCGAGCCTGGAGAAACCAGGGGAGCCCAAGAAAAGCAAAGTTGACCCTCAATTGGACCCACAGGCTAAGGCACAGAAGTTGCAAGAGGACCTACAGCGATTTCACCAAACAACAGCCCACAGAGCACACAGTGCAAGGAGGTCAAAGTTCTTGGTAGGAAATGGCGCCAGAGGTTGGGACTACTCGGAGCCCAATGCACTTGTTCAGGAAATGCCAACAAGCTTATGCACTTGCAAATACATGCGGTGCACAGGGGTTTGGGTATTGCAGCCCCCATGAGGGACACTGGCCTCAAACTCGCTAAGAGGGCAGCTCAGGCCTCAAGGGACATAGAAACCCACCTCCTATGTTGGTTTACCCTTCAAAGTCCGTAGGAGCTCGGGATCAGCAGAACAGTCAACAGTGTTGATGTGCCTGCAAATGCAGGGGGTGACTCCTTCACTCCAAGGGAGATTATCTTCAGTTGTCCTTGATGCTCCGCAGGTCCTACACGGATCTTGTATGGTGCATAGGCACAGACGATGCAGCAAACTGAGTGGGAGACGGAGTCTGGCCCAAACAAAGTCCAGCGTAGTCCAGAGTGTCCAGACGGTTGAAGAGATGTGGTTTCTTGTTCAGAATCTTGCCACGTCAAATCTAAGGTCCTACAGCCAAGTAAGCCCTTAAATACCCACGGAAGAGGGTTGGAAAGATTCAGGGGTCCCTCCCGGGGGAGGGTCTGGATAGTGAGGAGGTTACTCCCATGTCCTTTGTCCAGTTTCGCGCCAGAGCAGGAGTCAACGGCTACCAGGACTGGTTTGAACTGGACTAAGCGCAGGGACACCAAATGTGCCCCTCATGCAGACTTTCAGTCGCTGGCAAGCGCACCCACCCAGCCCTAATACACTAAATCCTGTCTGGGAGGTGGTCACACCTCCCTGTGACAGGATGCCTATTGTTCTACCTTCCTATGCTCGAGCTTGACTCAGCAGCAGGAGGGCAGAAATGTGTCTCTGGTGGGCAGCAACCCTTTTGTGCTGTCCGGGACAAGAAGGTTGGTACCGGGAACACCAGAGACCCCACGAAGCTCGCTTCTGAGCGGTGGAATCATACCTCCCACACTGGTTACCAGTGTGGGGGTATGATTCCAACATGTTTGACACCAAACACAATAGGGTTTGTTTCAGCCGTTTTAGAGTTGGTCATCAGGTAGTCGCATAATGCCCCTCTATGTTACTCTATCGTTGCATTACTGAGAACCCGGGAGTATGGACTCCGAAGGCTGCAGCTGTGTCCTGCTCGTGCAGAGGCACCCTCTCACTTAGAACCAGGCACCCTGCCCTCAGGATTGTAAAGGCCTGCTATAGGGGTGACTTATAGGTTTTAAGTGCAGTGACCCTTAGATATAGTAAACCTATATCTTTAGTAAGTGGTACATGCACCAACTTTCGTAGGCCGCAATGGCATGCCTGTAGTTCCATTTTGCACGGTCTCTCATGAGTGGCATAATACATGCTGCAGCTCATGGGAGACCTCTGGTGTACCTTTGCCCTGGGTACATGTATACCATATACTAGGGACTGACAAGGGTACCCCAGTATCCAACCTGGAGTGTACCTAAGTTCCTCAACATTACCGTTTAGGGAGAAAGCAGATAGACTGAGGTCCTGATTAGCAGGATCCCAGTCAGACCCGTCAGAAACCAGCTTAGCACCTGGCAAAAAGTGGGGGTACACATGCAGAAGGATCCTACCTTCCTACACTCAGCATTCCACATTTGAAGCGTCTGTCATATGGTTTGTGGAATGCTACGAGAGACCATTTGACAGACGCTGTGGCTTTATTGCTAAGAACGTAGATGCTCTCAAATTCAATCCCTCTGTGTGAGGTCACATTATTTCAATTTTAAGTCTACTTCTATATGATATTGAGGAGACCTAATTGATATATATATTGTTTGGACCTTAAAATTATTGACCAAGGGATCAAGGAATCTTACAATTTTCAATTATGCCCTGAAGATGTTCTCATTGATACACTGCAAAGGATACCGAAATGTCGATGTATAACCCATTCTTCCCTTTAGTTATTGTTCAATAACATTTCATCGAGTTCTCGATGCTACGCATAGGACAGGCTCAATCTTTTGATTTTGTGGAGATCGGCATTTCTACATTGATGACTAGTATACTTTCATCCTTGATTTATCTGTGATCTCTGTTATCAAGGTATGTGAGAATTGTTTGTCTGTGAACCCCTGTTCTTTGCATTTTTATATAAACCAAACCATTATTGATACACAAGGATATTGTAATTTACTTAATGAACACATTTTGAAAGTCTTGATTTAATTAATTTGTGGTTTCATGTGTTGACATTTTATGTAAGATATATTGAGTCAAAAACATTTTTCAAATGAATCTCTTGTAGGCATCCTTACCTGTTTAACTTTACTACCCAAACCTACAAGGGTATAGTGGGTTGCCCAAATTTATTGAAACTTTCTAAAACTTTCATTTTCAGAATTAGAATTTAAAATTAGACTTCACCATAAATTTAGGTTTTAAATTGTGATTCCAGAGAAACCAGACTTGAAGGGTTCATGCCTTCCCAATTGGAAATTACACTTATAGAATGTAATAAGGAAATCCCACTGTTATCCTATGGGAGAGATAGGCCTTGCAGTAGTGAAAAAGGTGTTTGCGACTTTTTCACTCTCAGGGCATGTAAAAAAGTACATGTCCTGCCATTTAAATATATTGCACCCTGCCATCTGGGTTGTCCAAGAT
The DNA here is from genome assembly GCF_964204655.1 of Triturus cristatus. NCBI lineage: Eukaryota > Metazoa > Chordata > Amphibia > Caudata > Salamandridae > Triturus > Triturus cristatus. The sequence continues at coordinate 867,823,132 of NC_140589.1, forward strand.
CTACATTAGGGGTGACTTATATGTGAAGAAGGGTAGGTTTAGGCCTGACAAAAGGTTTATTATGCCAGATCGACATGGCAGTGTAAACTGCACACACAGGCCTGAGGAGATGGTTAGAGGGCTGCTTATGTGTGTGGCACAATTAATGATGCAGACCTAGGCTAATCTGCTGGCTTCCTGACCTGAGTCTCAGGGACATAAAAGACTCCCCAACATCCTGATCCCGCCCCTGGACCCAGTTGCAACAAGTTCCCGATCTACAAGTGGTGCCTCTTGAGTCTGGACCCTTGGAAATCTAGCTTTTGGGCTCTTTGTGACTGTGAGCTGGCCCATTCACACTAAGACCTCATCACTCGCACCGCAGATCAGTGTGAAGCTCCATCAGCCCGACTCTTCATACTGCAGCATTGACTGCTCATGAGGACGGCCACCATGAAACTCCAGCAACGCCTGCCTGTGACGTGAGCTGAATCCTTGTGCTGCGCTGACAGCACTCTGCAATGCTCTCCCTGTTCCTCGTGACCCTCTGCAATGCGAACGGGACTCTTGGCACAAACTTGAGAAGGTAAACCTTCAGCGGGACTAACCTGGTACTCTATCCAACCTGCATTCCATCGCGGTGGGCCTGTACCTTTGAATTTGACCTGGTCCAGCACAACCAGATATCCGGAGTTGGCGCTCTGAGTTTGTTGGCTCTACATTCATTATATTCTTTAAAAATTCATAACTCCAGTTCTACTGATTGGATTTTTGTTATGGTCTTGTTTTGTTTATTAAATTCTGCTCTATTTGCTAACCTGGTGTGGGATCTTTTTGTGTGATTTTTACCCTGTTTTACTGTGTGAAGTGTTGCACAAATACTTTACACCTTGTCTCTAAGTTAAGCCTGACTGCTCTGTGCCAAGATTCCAGGGGGTTGAGCACACGTTAATTTGGGGTTTGCTAGTGCCTGACAAGAATTGTTGTTGCTGCTTGACCAGGTCTCACAGCCCAGTCAAGCAACAACCCAATTTTCACAGAAAGTGAGGGGGAATCTGCAAGAGAAGCAGTAAGTGAACGCCCTCAGAGGGAAGTACAGGGAGGAGTATATGTGCATGTCTCACGGTACCGTACAGATCTCTTACATTTTACCAATTCTCTTCCTAAGTTAAGTGAAAATCCTGATAATTAGTACATGAAGAAAGACCAACTTGTGACCATTCAAAGGTCTTATGGGAGGTATAGATGTGTTGTTCGAAGTTGCGGTCCCATAGGACTCGTGGACAGAATGCTGGGGAGCAGTGGAGAACCCCTTTAGGGTAGCAGGAACAAATGCACCTTCACCCTTGGTAACGAACAAAGATGAGGAAGTGATAAAACACTTAAAAACTAAGGTTCCCCCAAAAGGAAATACAAATTGGCATAAGATTTTCCGAACCACTCAAAATGCAAAGAGTCCATGCATGCATGTTTTCAGAGGTTGATGCAGGTGAACAGGGAGCGTATTGGACTAAATGAACCACTTGGAGATAACATGGGTTGCTATCTTACTTTTTTGTGCAATGGCTACGACCAGAAATCAGCAAACATATCATCCAAGTTTTTCTTTGCTGACTGGGGAAACCCCTTGATGAGATTCTGCAGTATGTAAAATATTGCGGTGACATGTTAGAAGCCAAGTGAAAGGGACTCAAGGAAAATGTTATGACTGCACAGACCCAATTAGTGCAAAACAAAGGTATGAGGGGACTTAAAGTACCCCATCACAAACCTGATACTGACGCCAGTGTTGGAATGAACATGCAGGGAGTTCCTATGGCATATGAGAAAGTGCTCAGGGAATGGGAAGAGGTTGAGGCAATGTACCAAGAACTAGCATAAGTGCCCTTAAGAAGTTTACCCCTTTCCACATTTGTAACAATATTGGGCACTGGAAGCAGGAGTGCCACTACAATACTGGTTGAGCTATAATTGATGACCAAGCTTCAAATTTTGTTGTGCAGTGAGAGATTCACCCAATACCCAGACCTCCTTTGCCATCTTTAAAGACTCTAGAACCTGGCATGTCACAGAGTTTCCCAAGCCCTATGCAGATGGAGGGATGAAATCCCCATTTTCTACTGAATAATAGAGTTCCCCAAAATCCATTTGTGTCGCAGAATGGTCCAGTTCCTATGATGTTTGAGAGCTCTGCAGACTTTGACCAGGCCCAATGACGGTGCCTGAGGTGGGAGGATGAGTGCGTACTTAGCGTAGACCTAGAAGCGGACCAGAGTGGACTGTACGTAAATGGTCAACGGTAGCCTGGTATGTTTCTTGATAGACACAGGAGCTACTCGTTCAACTGTTAGAACAGTTTAGGTCCTCTTGGTAAAAGAAGTCCATGTTGTAGGCCTTACAAATCAGCAACGTGTCAATCAGATTACAGTCCAAATAGGAGACATCAAAGAACAACCCCAGTTTGTGGTGTTTGATTCAAGCCCTATAAACTTGTTGGGAAGGGATCAACTTTGCAAACACTACTGCATCATTTACTGTATGCAGGATAGAGTCGTAATTGAGACCCAAGCAGCAGATGGAGAGTTCAAGCAACAAACACCGGAACCTGCCATCAGATTGTATCAAGTTATTACCAAGGAGAACCTACCCACTGATTTGAAAGAAAGTCAGAGAGGATGGTTGGAATTTTACAGGGTGAGAGATAGGATTAATTAAAGGTGCAGAACCCTAAAAGATATGCCTTCTGCCCACTGCAGTATTTCCTCAAATGCGTGCTTACAAAATTACTCCAGAGGCCATTGCAGGAGTCACGCCTACCATTGACAGCATGATAGACAAAACATTCTAAAGGAAGCCATCGGGAGTCCATGTAACTCTCTGATTACCGCTTTGCAAAAAGCAAACAAAAAATGGAGGATAGTCCAGGATCCATGAAAGATTAACCAAGTTGTTTTTCCATGCTATCCCATGGCACAGAGCCATGCAGTGATTTTGTTACCAGTTCTCCCAGAAGCTGAATGGTTCACTGCCATTGACCTTTGTCAGGTATTCTTCTTGGTTCCTCTTCACAAAGAGAGCCAGGTTCTCTTTGTGATTCAGTTCCAAGAGAAGACTCTCATGTGGTGTTGCACTCCTTAAGGGTACACCTAAAATCCATCCTAATTTAATCAGATACTCAAAAAGAATTTAGAGTCTGTGTAGTTGAAGTTTAGCTCGACCCTGATCCAGTACTTCAATGATCTTCTGGTTGTATTGATCACCAAGGAAGCTTGTAGACAAGACACTATTGCTCTGCTCCACCATTTGGATAAGAATGAGCATAACATTATCCCTGAAACATTACAGTATTGCCAAAAGGAAGTCATGTATTTGGGACATCAGATAGAAACGGGGGTTAGACGAGTGTCCCATGAATGCTATGAAACAGTACTCAAGATGAGATTTGTGACCAAGCAGAGAGAAATGCAAATGTTCTTAGCTATTGCTGACAATGGATCCTGAACTTGACCTTTGTGAAAAAGCCTTTACTGAGGTTGACGCACACTGATGTCAATGACTTAGTACCAAGGAATGATGAAAGCATGGAAGCCTTCCATGAGCTCAAAACTTACTTTGCAGTGCAACCGCTCTAGGAATGCCAGACTTCACTAAATAATTTGTACATTTTTGTCATGAGAGAGAAGGGTGTGCTTCATCTGTGTCAACACAGACCCATGGGGAGACTAAGCGCCCTATCAGGTATTTTTCAGCAACTCTTGATCCAGTAGCTGCAGCATTGCCTGGTGGTCTCAAAGCGTTTGCAGCGGGAAGCCTTAGCATTCGGCAAACAGTAGGGATGGTGATAGGCTACCCACTAATTGCACACGCACTCAGCATTTGACAAACAGCTAGTTAACCCGCTATGAGAGAACCATTTTAGCTGCTGAAAATGTCTTTATCAGAAGTTGGAACACCCTAAACCCTGATTCTTTGTTACCAACCCAAGAAGGAGATGACGAGGGAGACCTTGACCATGATTGCATAAGTGTAACCAAGATGTGCACAAAACCAAGACCTGGCATACTGGATGTACCCCTTACAGAATCTGATCATACCCTTTTTGTAAATTGGTCTTATCTGAGAGACTAATGCGGCATTCTAACATCCACCTATACTGTGTGCACCGTATGTGGGGTTGTAGAAGCATTCTACATGTGCCATAAAACAGCTGCCCAAGTGGCTGAATTGATTGCCCTTACCAGAGCCTGTTGTATGTCAGAAGGCTCATAAGTCACCATTTACACTGACAGCTAATATGGGTTTGGGGTTGTGCACGACTTCGAGCAGTTATGGTCACAGAGGGGATTCATGTCCTCTGCTGGGTCCCCCATCAGAAACAGGTTATATGTCTCCAATTTATAAGAAGCTCTACAGTTGCCGAAGGAAATCACAGTGGTGAAGTGTACTGCACACAAGAGTGGCAATGATTTTGTCACCAGAAGCAACCGCTATGTGGATGAAATCGCCTGATATTGTGCTCTTGAGTCCAGCACCTTTCACATGGATGAGCCATCCAATGCAGAACAAGAATGTGACAAATATGCTATTAAACACTGTACACACTTTCAAGAGCTGCGAAAACTGAAAAACAGTGCCCCAGAAGTGGAGAGAGCCAAATGGGAATAGATGGGAGTGTCAGGGATGCCAATGGCATTTGGGTGTCCAGTGATGCGAAGCCAGTGCTCCCAAACTCAATGTTATCTGCCACGTTATGACATATGCATGGCCCAACACATGTAGGCAGAGATGGGATGTTGTCTACCTTTAAACGGTATCCCAAATTTTGATCTGCAGCAAAAACTATGTGTTAGCGTTGTGCTACTAGTCGGAAACAAAATGTAGGCAAAAAGATTGTGATGACCCTGAGTCACATAGGGAATTCTGATGGTCCCTTCAACCGTCTTCAGATCAATTTTGTGGATCTTCCCCGATGTAACCTAATGAGGTACATCCTTGCGATTGTGTGTTTATTTTCTCTCTATCTCGAGGCATATCCCACCTGGAGATGTGACAGTCTCACAGTCGCCAAATTATTATTGTGGGAGTTGATGCCACAATTCGGGATGCCAGTTCATCTTGAATCAGATCAATGAAGTCTCTTTAAGAACGAGGTAAAGCAGTTAGTATGCACAGTGCTAGGGATTGGCCAAATGTTCTGTTGTAGTTATAGACCCAAGGCTTCAGACATTGTAGAAAGACTGAATAGGAAGCTCAAAGCTAAATTGGCCATGGCCTGTGCCTCTGCATCTCTTAAATGGCCTGATGCCCTTACTCTGGTATTGAATGAGCATATGAAACGCCCCCTGTACATGAACAGGATTGTCTTCTCACAACATGTTGATGGGAAGAGCCATGCACATTTCTTCTGTTCCAGCTGCTGACCTTATGAATATCACAGATGATCTGATTCTCAAGTGCTGCAAGAGATTAGCTGATCTGGTGCGTTCTATATCCCATCAGGTTGATGCTGCTACTCCAGCTGTCCGAAAGTCTCCAGGACGTGATTTGAATCCCAGCGATTGGGTTCATATAAACTCTCTGGAGTTCACATAAATGTTTTGGAGGAGCATAGGAGAGGCCCATACCAGGTGATCCTGGTCACCAACACCACTGTAAAGTGTGCTGGTTTGCCAAACTGGATCCATGCCTCATTTACCAAAAGGGTGAGATAAGTAGGGGAACAAGTAGAGCCAACATCCACAAATTCCTTGAGTCAGCCTATATTCAAAATTTCGGAGGCCATCTGAAGAAAGAGGAAGATCAGGGTCACAGTCTTCCACAGAAAGGCATCAAAAGGAACGAGAGCCAGGTTATGGTGACGCCATTACAGTGGCTGTTGGAGCAGTGACTACGGGGCTAAGAATGCCCATTCACAGAGACAGCGAAAACTAGTGGAAAGCTCAATCAAACCTGCCTGAAGAGAAGCCGCAGGAATCAGAGAGTGGGATTGCCAGAGAAGATGCCACCTCTGAGAGTGAAGCGGCCCCATCAGAGCCAGAGATCACAAACACCTCTCAGGATCATTGCTCGACTGAGGAAGGCTGGCCAAGACTACAACATCCCAAAAAAGACCCTTGATGACTAGAAAAGGACTAGAGAAGTTTAGGGAAGTTAACAAGTTAGAAGAACCAGAACATGCTGAACAACTTGACTTTGTGGATGAGAGCATAGATTTGGCAACTTCAAAATGACCCAAAAGAGAGAGAAAGGTCAATTGAAATACACAAGTCTGGATTGGACCTATCTCACAAATATCAACGTTGATTCTGATGACTGTCTGATCAACACTGACGAGCCTCCTTGAAGTCAGGACAATTGCAAAAGGAACTCACTTATGTGAATCAAAGCTCAAAAGGACAACTAGCGAGCTAGGACAACAATCAGATGACCTTAGAACCTTAGGACTCCAGTTTTGACGCAGAATAGAAACCACTATAGATTTGGAGATAGGGTAGAGATTAGAGGACTAACTGCTTCATCTTCAAATTTCAATTTATTTCTCTGATTTAATTTGAGTAAACATGGCGCAGCAAAGCTGCAAGTTCACTCTTGTAGCTCTGGCATTTGCCGTTTCTGTTTCTATGATTTTTGTGGCTATTAGCCATGTTTTTGCTAGGTGGAGAGATCCCATGTACTCAAGTAAACACCTCAATTAGGTTGATTGTCAGAAAACCAGAGCGGGAAGACAGAAATTCACATGTCTCACATCATGAGAGTCTTTATAGTTATAATATGCACTTCCAGATGTTAGCTGAGTTTGTGAAAGTTATGCAAGTAGCAAATTGTTTTGTCTGCTCCTATCTTCCAGCCTCTGTGGCTGAAAGGGAAGCATATTTTCATTTGCCTCTGCCTTACTTTTTTTCCTGCGCTGTCATTCCGAATCTACATTATCAACAGAATTCTATCAAGTTCTAGTCTGTTTATGATAGGCCTTTAGAAAATGTACCAATTGTGACTGATGCAAATATGTAATTGTGGGCTCTTAAACATGTTTATCTTTCTTTCAATGCTCTTAGATCAAAGGATCAGAGTTAGTATATGATGAAATTCTTTACTCCTGTGACTAACTCGAGCCCTACTAATCAAAGCATGCATGATGTAACCTGTAGGGGCAAAAGGGTTTTTGTAGATAAGTTTAACAAGAGGATAAAATCAGACGATGAAGAAGGGGAAAAGAAAGTTAGGATCAAACACTTTCTTTGGGAGGGAACAGAGATTACAAGGGAAGCACCCCCAAGACTGAGCGTTGACATTGCTAAAAAAGGGAACATTATGCCTGATAAGGAAGCAGGAGAGGATTGAAACTGCTGAGGTACTGGGATGCAGTGAATGTGAGCATAATTATTTGATTAAAGGCAGGCCTTTAGCTGAATTACAGGTGAGTTTAACAGGTATCTATTATATGTGTGGTAAGCCGACTTATTTCTAGTTCCAGCATAACTGGCATGGCATTTGTTATTAAGCTTTAATCTTCCCCAGAATCTATCATAGTAATGAGTTAGGTCCAATCCTGGATTGCTACATTAAGCGAAGTAAGAAGAGCTTTAAGCAGATCCTTAGTGATATTTTTGGAACACTTATAACTTCTATAGGAGTTGCATTGAACGATGTTAAGATTTTAGGGATATCCACCCTAAAATGCCAGCTTGCCACTAACACAGAAGGAAAGCTAACTTTAGAAAACAAAGATTTGCTAGCTATGACTATGCAAAACCACATTGCATTAGATTTGCTGCAGACAAAGCCCGACACTGCACAAATTCAGAAAGGACCTTAAGACCTGGCTCCTCGAATGACCTACGGAGCTGCTCGTGTGCCCCGCCCCCAGCGCCTTGAGACTCTCACTGGTGAGTAGCGCGCTTCAAATACCCTGATTGATTGATTGAGACTGCAAGGTCATTCATGGCCAAGAATGCTGTGCATACTTCGCGAAAATAGTAATCAGCTTACTAATTATGTCTCTAACATTACTGATATCACACATGAACTAACCAAATTAGAAGAGACAGGTGCCTGGTAAGGAATAGGTTGCGTATTTGGATCTACTGGGAGAAGATTTGCTAAGATAGGTGAAAGGTTAGGAAGTATAGGTGGAGGAATACTGACATTGCTTTTAACTCCTCTCTTGATTATACCAATTGGCATTTCATGTGTGCTTTTTCACCCTAAAATTCAGCAAAGGGTTTCATCAGGCAATGGGTTTGGTTGTGGGTATAAGAAGCTGTCATCAATGAGAGGAAGTAAAAGAAAAAATTGATGTAAAGGTTGTAAAGATGTCACACAAACTCTACCCACCTATGAAAGATTTGGGTGAATCGAAGGAGAAGAACCCCAAGCTGATGAAGTCTGTGTTGTAATAAAGATGTAGATGTAATGATTTAGAAATCATCAGAGTGGAGGTTGTGAACATTGTGTTATCTTTTACACTTCTAAAATGCTTGAAATCAAACTTGCGCTAACATAACCGAAGATGTACTGTCTTCCGCCTTGAAATGGCACTGCACCACACCACGTGACATTTTTGTTGTTATTTCTCGTCTCTAAATAAAGAATTGCAAATTTCTCACTAGGACATGGGGAGTATTCCCAGAAACGTAACACCATGCTATACCTAACCCAGGACATCCTAACTGTCTCAGTCTATTGATTATACAATGTCTCAATTATTGTGCTTGAATAAACCGTGAGAGCAACTGAATTCAATGCAATAGTATTATGAAAAAATCCTCTAATGTATTCTGTAGTAAAATGTTTCTTCTTGCTTGTTTCTTATTGATGCATATCCTGAGAACTATGTATCTGCTTAGAAATGTATGAAACCCTTTGTCTGAAGTCCTATAGAAGGACATACTGTTCCTCTGTAACTAGGAATTTCATTCCCACTTTTGTGAGGTGAATACAGGCGGAATTTTGCATTTTAACATTACTGAGTTCTTTGTACTTATGATCTGTATTCTTTATTGCTAAAAATGCTTTTGATATGTTTCTTGTATTTTGCCTAATAATTCTTTACATAAACGCCTTAAAATCTTGACCAGTATCTGTCATGCTTACTGAGAATGTCACAACTGCTATTATTGATTTGAGATCAACAGAAGTAGAGGTGGGTCCACTCTGGGAGCATCAAAGTACACATAGGGACTACACTGCACCCGGTCCCAGCTGTTGGCGTCCTCTTGGTATGAAAAACTGGTTTGCATGCCAACACTAGCTGGAGAGACTACCACAAGATTTAAGTGCAGTAGGAGAAGTTATGAGCCCTAGTAATCAACTAACACAATGAAGTAAAGCAATTAACTTTTATATACATCATTAGAGTAAATCAGTATATTTTTAGAAGGGTCTTTATAGTAATTATGATTCAGTAAATGCATTACCCATGATTGATAGAATATCCCTGCCTCTTTTTACGGTAAGAGTGATCCTTTAGGCTACATTTCGAGTCCCAGCTTGCATCACTGCATAACCTTTCAAATGTCAAATGTCTGTCTCAAAAGAAAAGAAAAGAAAAGATGCAAACAGCTTAAAAATGCAGTACTTCTGCATTCTGTGAAAACACTTGGGGCACTCTAATGACAGGAGCTGAGTTACCACAAATACTTAGCTGTAAAGGAAAGTTCGTGAAGAAAGACCCTTTGCAACCACTTGACCTTTTACGTTCAGTATTGACTGAGCTTCCTGTTTTGACATAAGAATAAGTGGCCCCTTAAAATGCTCATACTATTAGGTTTGATTCTCATACGAAACGCTATAAACAATTTGTTGAGTACATGGGTTTTCATTCCACTTGGTTACTATGGGATTTTCTATTCTTGAAATTATAATTGTACTTATTGCGTAGGTAGCATATAGTATGTAAAGCAACGAGAGACATATCCATCATGTTAATGAGCTTTGAGGAAAATTCTGAGACTTGTAAAGTTGCAAGGCGTGTCTCTGCATTTGCTGCATTAGTTGTTCTGGTCTCTTGTATGATTGTTTCATTTTCATAGGGCTAACACTGTACAAGATTTCAAAACTCCAGTCTGTTCAGAATACTGTGGCTTGGGATCTCCGTGAAGCCCGCCATTTTGATATGCCTCTTCCAGGTCTGGAGTGAAAATCAGAGTTAGCCCTGAATAAATATCCAAAGCAATCCCATAAAGAGCATAACATAAGCCTCTTCAGCACAGGGACCCACAACAGGGCAGCCCCCACCCCTTATGGTGCCTCCATTCAGCATAAGGCCCATAGGTTGATCTGAGAGTCTAAGTGCTACTCACAAGATTCTGTAGGAAGGCCCCCCATCAATTTGCATTACACCACTGCCCCACACTGCAAGAGGTGGCGACTAGAATTGGGGCACAGGGGAAATGGGTGGGTCTTGGCAGCCCACCCTGCTCTGAAACCAGCCCTCTATGCTGCAGCCCACTAGGAAAATGTCCAAGTGGCATAATGCCAACGCCTTCACTGTGGCGTGGCAGGTTTTCTGCAAACTTCATCCAAAGATCGAAGTGGGCGGGATCTGTGGGGGATGATTTGGCCATTCTTTTTTGGAACTCGGTATTGGCTTAAATTGTTGGAGTAACTTGAAGCTTCCTGATGACAAAGATGTATTCTCTATGAGGGGCACTGTAAGGGTGTTAATAGCTGTGGATTTCTCGCTTTTAATTGACACTTATTTGATAAGCACTTTTTATCCTAAACCAACATTTTTGTGAATTTTGTGATCGCCTATCTTATACTGCGTGTTTTGCAATATTAAAATAAAGGCTTACCTATTCATAGTGCTTTCTCTCAAATCCTTGGAATTCATAACATTAAAAATACACAAGTCACTCTTCCCCACTGCACCAACCATGATTTATCTGTGGCTTTCTGGTTACACGCACATTCATCTACAGTGATTACATTAACCAGCAGAGGTTTTATGACGTAAAATAGTGCATGTCTCATTTATTAATTTTACCTGTATTTTTTTCCCCGCTTAAGGTGTGCATCCTTTTATATGCAGTTGCCTGAAGGTGACAGACAAACAAAATAGTTAAAGAATATGTTGTTCTTTTAGCCAAGCCCTCCCAACACTCAATCAATCCTGGCCCCACCCCCATTGCACTCAGTGTAGGAAGCTGGCTCTGTATATACTATACCAAAATGAGGTATAGTGTGCACAGAGTCCATTGGAACCCCAAAGGTAGTCAGAGGTAAAAGTAGATAGCACTTCACTCACTATTTGTGGTAGTGTGGGCAAGCAGTAAGGCTTTATCAGAGGGTAGTGTTAAGCATTTGTTGTACACACTCAGGCAACAAATGATGTCACAAACTCAAAGACTGACCTCAGACCAATTTGTTTCTATCAAAAATATTAATACGTTATTTTATTTCTGAGAACCAAGCAAAGCCTGGTGCAGGTAAGTGAAATGAATGCTTTGCAAAATCTTATGCAATGCTTTACAATTGAAAAGCAGGTTAAAATGCAGTTGATTGAATTGCAGGTAAAACAATGTTTCGAAATTACTTTTCAGTTACTTTTCAGATTACTATGTACTTTACTTTATAGATTACTTTTCAGATTACTTTTGCTAATCATTGTGATATGCCTATATACCACACTGATACATCTCCTAGACAAAAGGAAAGTAATACACTTTTAGTAAATAGAAAGTTTTTCAATGTTCCATACAAGCCAACTCCACGCTTAGAACAATTTTCAAGGAAAAACAGTCAATGTGTTCCTATGGAGAAAAATGAAGTGAACAGTTTGCAGGTAAGTACTGTTTTGTGGGGGTTGGTATTCTGGGGTAAGAACCAGGGTTCCCCCAGGGTCAAGGATGCAATCTTGAAACACCCTCAGCGGCACTAGGGAGGCCGGGTGCAGAGTGCTGAGGCCCAATGTTATCCAATGGGGGATAAGGGGCCTCTGGTTGGTGGCTGCTCACGAGCAAGCCACAGGGTTGTGGAAGCAAAGCTCCAGGTGTTAGGCTCAGGGCAAAGGGGGATCCAAGTCAGCACCCAAAGTACACCCGCAGCGGCGCTGGGGCAGATGGGTGCAGGGTGCTGTTTTGGCGAAGGGTGCCCTGTTGTTTTCAATGGGGATTCTTCGATTTCAACAAAGACTGCAGGCTTGGGGACGAAGATCTTCTGGAGGTGACCACTGGTCGGAGAGGAAAGTTGGGATGCCTAGGGATGCTAGGAAACTGTCGGTTGGGCCGCCCAAGGCCGTGGGGCATCGGCTGTAGGGGTGTCTTTAGGTGTCGAGTTTTCATACCAGCTTCGGTCAGGGGGTTCCTCCAGAAAGAGGCTGCAGGCTTCGCTTGGAGATTTGAGGCAGGTCAGAGATCACTAGATCTCAGGTCAGGTTCGCCGGGGATTGCCGTGTTGGGCCAGTTGAACTCAGGCTGTGGGCATCGGGTGCAGAGTGCTGCAGACTCACAGTTTTGACTGTAGTCTGAGTTTTTTAGTGAGCAAATCCGGTGCTCACAGGAGACAAAGTCTTTGGTTTGGAAGGCAGGGTAGGTCCTTCAGGTTCTAGAGGCTGCTGGCTGCAGGACACACCGGAAATTCACTGGAGCAGTTTCAAGATGCTGAAAGGCCAGTAGGGCTGGGGCCAAGTCAGTGGGCGTCTTCCTCTTCTTAGTTCTAGTACAGCTTCTTCGGTCCTTCTTCTTCTTTTCTTCTGGTCGGTTCTTGTCTGAGGAGGAAAGGTTCAGGGTTGCCCCTAAATACTAAATTTAGGGGTGTTACAGGTAAGTAAAGGTTGGGACCAATGGATCCCTTCCTTAGGGTGGGTACACCCCATATTATGCCACCCTCCAGTAGGAGGGGAGCATATGCCTCACTCTGGTTGGCTGGGTCCCCTCATCTGCAAGATGGCAGGGACTGAGAGTTGTGCTTCACCTTGCCTCCCCCACCTGAGGGGTGGGGTTGGTAAAGGTGGGCCCACCTCCCTTCCTCACTTGGTTTTCCCACCAATTCTCCCACCCAAAGTGGGGGTCAGAACCAGTGGGGGCCAGTTGCTGGAAGCAGCAAAGGCCTGGGTGGAAAGCTTTTGAAGCTTCCCCTTCGTGGACCCTGCCCATCCTGGGGAGGAGGCTTGGCATCTCATCTCAGGATGTGCATTGTTTCAGACCCCCGAGAGCAGCAGGCTCTCGATCCAGGGGTCCAGAAACATGTCTGGTAGTGGCAGTTGGCGAGCAGTCACTCAGCCTCGACACTAGTGTTAGGTCATTTTTCAAGGAGCATCTCTATGATGCCCTCTGAGTGCATTTTTCATTAAATCCCACACTGGCATCAATGCAGGTTTAATGTGCTGAGAAGTTTGATACCAAACTTCCCAGTTTTCAGTAAAGCCATTATGGGGCTGTGGAGTTTGTAATGACAAACTCCTACCACCATATACTCTTAATGACATTACTGCACTTACAATGTCTAAGAATTGACTTAGACACTGTAGGGGTACAGGGCTTATGCACCTGTACCCTTACCACTGGTACAGTGCACCCAGCTAGAGTTGTGGCTGACCTATGCCAGGGCAGTGGGTTGTAGGCATGGCACACAGGGATGTGTGCCATGTCGACTCTTCACTTGGTTCTGCACCACAACACACAGCCTGTAAAGGCAGTGTGTGTGTGTGTAAACTTACAGGGCCTCTAAGGGTGGCACAATAAGTGCCGGTTTCTTAGAGGCCTTTCCTGGCTACAGTGCCCTTGGTACCTATGGTACCATTTACAAAGGACTGACCTGTGGCCAAAGAGTGCCAATTGGGTTTTGATTTTAATGCAGTTTAGGGAAAGAACTTAGGCCCTGGGTACCTGTGTGGCAAGAACCCAGGGCACACTCAGTCAAAGTACATCAGCAATTTAGCAACAAATGGGGGCAACCATGCAAAAAGAGGGCACTTTCTTACACTCAGGATCACATTCCCATTCTTTTTTTAATGCACTTCAAATGCTGGCTTCATTCTGCCATTTTAGTAAAGACCAAAACTTTAAATGTTAAGTTAATTTCCATCTTTACAGTCATTCCAGGATGCCTCGCTAGCACACTCATTTGTTCGTCACTTGACGAGGAAGAGAAATGGGTTTGCTCTCTGTTAATGCTAGCTCCTTCCCTTCTGAATAAACCAAGACTGAGCATACCAACCAATGCTTTAAATTGACCGGTACTCACCAGTACCTGCAATTTTTCAATTGTCTTTCATTTAGTAGCAGAACTTCTCCTGGGACAAGGAGAGTAACTGTATTCATGGGAGCCTGGCGGTGGTTAATTTGTAAAAAAAACATAAGTGCCGGGTTTCTTGTCAGGAGGCAGCTTGCCCCAACTCATTTCTCCTGATATCGCCGCCTAACACAGGACCAACTAGGAACCATGAAAGTGGGGAGAGGATGTGGGGTAATGGCAAGAGCTACAGGCTTTGGGGCTGGGGAACCAGGTTCTAGTCTCAGCATCGGCTCAACATCCTGTGATTCAAATCACTTAATCTCCCCTTGTCTACCATAAATCAATGTGAATGTGTCCTTAACTGGTGCCCATAAAAAGTGCCAGTGTTGATGAATAAGTGCCGCTGCTGAGCATTGGAAACCACCGGCTCAAATTAAGCACCGGAGCCTGTCATCAGGGCAGGTGCTACTCAACAGCTGTTACCTGTGTGAAGGATGCAAAGTAAAAGCAATAAGTGTGTGAGTTTGCAAGCGCAGGTATGGCTGTGAGAATGTATTGCATGTGTGAAACTGAATGAAATGGGCATTTAAGTGATTGAGGGTGTATGCGTTTGAACTCATGTGCATAAAAAGTGGCAGCTGTATTTATTTATTTTGACTGTGTAAGGTATGCATTTAATTCCATCGCCTTAACCTCCAGATCAGCCAAGTTACAGTCTTTACATATTCGGCAGGTTAGAAATAGAGGCCCAGATTGACTAAACTTTCACGCAACGCAATGCAGCGAGGGAACTGGCTGCGAAGTATTGCATGAAAGGGAGAGAGCAGAAATGCACCATATCTACTAAAATATGGCACATTTCCGGTCTCTCCAGGCTCTAGCTCACTTGTTGAAGCCTAGTACCAACACAGGCAACCTTGTGCTGTGACTCAGGGATGTCTGTGTTGTGGTCAAAATAGTTTTGTGCCGGAAGAGTTACCTTCCTGCACAAAACTATTCTTAGAGTCCTACTCCTCTTTGCATGTGTGCTGCAGAATGCAGCAACCATGCAAAGAGGAAGTGTTGAGGAGAAATAAAGATATTTTGTTACACTAACCTCGAGTAGGCACACCATTTTGACGCAGGCTTACAGAATCGAATAAATCTGGGTTTCCATCAAAGTACGTGGGTGAATGCATAGGAATTTCCATGCTCAACCCACGTAACGCCTCCCTGGTGCAAAGTAACACAATGCAGCGCCTTGTTTTCTTACAAAGCCACGCAAAGCGGCCTTTGCGTGGCTTTTTAAATTCTGAAACACATTTTGCGCCCTGGCTTCGCCAAAAAAGTGGCGCACACCTAACACAAAACGTTAATAAATCTGCACCACGATGTTCGCAGCAGTTTCAGACGCAAGAAACCTTGGGTGCATGAAATGATTTTCCTATCGTGGCCAAAGAAATAGAATTGACTGGGGCTTTGATGACATTTCATGTTGTCAATTTCTTCAAGAACATATCTTCAGCTTTGGGAACAAATAATGAAGCAGTTTTACCTTGGTGGAGTTAAATGTATTTAACAAATGGACACTAGTGAGGCCAACATCAGTTTTATGAATTGGGAAAGGGCCAAGGGTTCGCTGCAGAAAGTGGACGGAGTCACAAAGAGCATATCTAAATGTATACATTTTGGGGTATATTTACAATGCCCCTTTTTTGTGATGCTCTGAAGGCGCAGTGTGCCAGCCCAAATTTACAAGACCATGTTAAGCATCCCTGCATGGTTTTTCATGGCCGTGTAAATATGGCCCCCTCTCCGCATTTCTCTGCGTGAAAGGGGCGTTTCATGGGTGTTGCTGTGGGTGTTCCCACTCACCACCCATGGAATCTGATGTAGCAGGCAGGGGATGCTCCTCCACCCTGAAGGAGGAACCGCCACTGAGATCACAGGTTAGTAAGTATTATATAATTGGTTACAACTCATAGTCCGATTCATCCAGCATACTTACAGTGCATGCAGATTTTTTGCACACAAAGCTTGGAAAAAATAGAAAACTAACACTGCTTAAAGGCTATTATTGGGGATGGTCTCAGACATAGCAGCAATGAACAAGCATTTGCAATGCAATAGGTCTCACATTTATGAGAGTTTGTGCTATTGGTATTGTAAATGACAATGCCTTTTATTTATGTGTTGTTTTTAAAACTGATAAATAAAAGGCACTGCCATTTACAATGCTAATAGCTTAAACTTTCACAAATGTAAGACCTATTTGTTAGAAATGGGATTTCTGGTTGGCTAAGTCTTGCGTCAAAGCCAGGCAGAAACCACCACTCTAGTCAGGGCAAGGGAGTTAGACTCTGAAGATAACCCCTGCTCACCACCTTGGTAGCTTGGCACGAGCAGTCAGGCTTATCCCAGAGGCAATGTGTAAAGCGTTTGCGCAACACACACTCACAGCAGCAGCACACTAGGCACACCACAAAAGGAACTCCCCACAAGGTTATATAAAAATAGCCTTTGTATTATCCAACACATTAGAATACTAATCACACAATATACACTGTGCCAACTGGCACTAGGTAATATTTACATGGGATTAAATACAATACAGAGCCAATTGGCCCACTGTCAGAACCATTAGAACCACAAGCAGAAAAATGTAAAATGCCACCAGTAAATACGGGTAGAATAATGAACTAAGCATTATATCCTGCTTCATAAATCACATTATGCAATAAGCATCACATTAGGCATAAGACACAGTTAATAATCATGGTGCATAAACACATTTGTCATATAAATCACATAAATCACATTAGGGCCTTGCACCCTACCAACCTACAACAGACCCCCTGGCCAACTGGCCTTCCCTAGGGGCTCAAATGCACTCTGTCCCAAATGTAAGCACTTACTCCAGGGCTATCCAATTAGCCCTCTGGCTGCCAATGCAGCAAGCAAAGTGCGCAATTGCGCTGGGGCGTGGGGTGCACCTCGCCCCTGTCTTATCCCAAAGAAAGTATGGCACTGGCACTAACTGTGCCTCCAGGGTCTCATCCAACAATTGTGCCCAACATTGCAGCTGCCCGTAGTCAGGGCGGTACGGCTGTAGAAATTGGCAAACAAGCACTGGCACTACAGTGCCTCCTGAGTCCCCACTGGAACTTCCTAACAAATGTGCCCAACATTGGAGCGGCCCGCTCTCTTGCGGGGACCGCTCAGGAAAACCTGGCACGACAATGTGCCTCGAAAGGGGCTCCGTTGCGGGGAGAGATTCAAGGCAGCTGCCCACTACCTTCCAGGGAAGCTGCTACTGCGGGTGAATGAAGCCGCTCCTCCCCCCCACCTCTCCCACAGCTCCTCACCTGGGATAGGCACCGGCAATGTGCCTCGGCCGCTCACGGTTTTGGACTCTCTATCCTCCGCTCTTCGCAGGCGGCAGACGCAGCCCAATGGAAGCCCCACTCACAGGGGCTCTCCCTTACTGCACTCAGCCTCCTCCGGTCTGTAGGCGGGACACCAGCTCGCCTGACTTCCTGTTTCTTAAGCTCACGGAGGCGGGATAGGCTCCCGTCCTCCTGCCGGCACTTCCTCTCTGCCGTGACTCCGCCCACAGTCAGGCGGAGGCGCCTGACTTCCGGTTTTGCTGGACTTGGCGGCTTCTGTCTTTGCAGAGGAGTGCGGGGTTGGAACCCACTTACAATGAAGGCAATTGCGGGGTGGGCACCCGCTTAAAGTAAAGGCAATTATGGAGTGGGCACCCGCTTTTCCAAATAAGCATACAAGCGGGGTGGGCACCCAGCAGTAAACACCAAACGCGTGGTGGGCGCCCGCTTTCCTTCTGCGATGCGGGGGAATCCCCACGTCGGGATTCCCTCTGTAGATGACGCAGCTCAGCCTGGAATTAAAGATATAACGCTCAAGAGGCGCTATGCCCAAAAAACGTCCAGGGCAAAGGCTGGGCCAAGGCAGGCCAGCACACAGGGCCCTCCAGCAGGGAGGCAGGCCCTCGTGGCGGTTCCTCCTGGGGCCCCGCAGCAGCAGGTCCTCTAGAAGAACAAAAGCACAACATTTTTATGGGGTCACAGCTCCTATATTTATACCACATATTTGCTTTGTCTGCCCTGGCACAGGGCTTGGGAGAACCAGTCCCAGCTGGTTCTGTTTTTTTTTGGAGCACTCTGTTTACAGGGCTCCTCTTCCCCTTTGTCAGGTGGAGGCTCGGTGATCAGACACACCACAGGGGGTGGAGCCAGCATTGTACAGGCTAGGCACAGACTTATTCAGGGACCAGGGACTTCTCCCCCCACTACTCCAAATGCAGATGTCCCATTCAGCCTAGCGCTGACTCACCCTGCCCCTCCTGGAGCCACACACACCTCACCAGCCCCTGTCACTCAAAAGCCAGACATGCAATCTACATCAGGCAGGCAGACACATCGCACACAGAAATGCCAACTTCTAAAAGAGGCATTTCTAAAATAGTTATAATAAATCTGTGCACACCATTGCGTAGCATTTATTATCACTATTCTAAATATACCAAACTTGAACACGCTGCTCCTCTCATATCAGAAATTACCACTGAAACACTTATCAGAGGATCCCCAATGCATTCCTATGGGAGGACAGCCTCACAGTAGTGAGAAACCAAAATGGCTGTTTGTCACTAATAGGACATGTCACACACTTAAGGTACATGTCCTACCTTTTACCTACAATGCACCCTGCCCATAGGGCTAGCTAGGGCCTACCTTAGGGGTGACTGACATGTAGTAAAAGGGGGGTCACAGACATGGCACACGCTTTAGCTGCCACATCACAGCGGCAGTAACACTGCACGCACAGGCCCTGCAATGGCAGAGGCCTGAGATAGGTTTGAAAGG
Organism: Triturus cristatus; assembly: GCF_964204655.1. NCBI lineage: Eukaryota > Metazoa > Chordata > Amphibia > Caudata > Salamandridae > Triturus > Triturus cristatus. The sequence continues at coordinate 867,842,154 of NC_140589.1, forward strand.
CCACTTTGGTGGGTGGCGCAATCAGCGCTACAAGCCCACCAGTAGCATTTAATTTACCAGCCCTGGGTATATGAGATACCACTTAACAAGGGACTGACAAGCAAATTAAATAGGCCAAACAGGTGTAGACCAATCTTACCATGTTTATCACAGAGAACACACGCACTTTACACTGAACAGCAGTGCTAGAGTGCCCAGAGTCCTAAAACCACCAACACCATGTTAGAAAAAAGGCAAGGAGAAAGGCAAAAAGTTTAGGGCTGACCCTGCAAAAAGGGCTAAGTCCAACACTATTGCATTGCAAATGCGTGCTATCACATTTTTAAAAAGCGTTAGGAGAGAGCATGTCTTGCCTGCAACAGCAGGCAGGACAACGCTATTGGAGAAAATAGTGCTCAGAGGCTGTAATTAAAGCTTATCGACACATGTAATAGGAGGTGTATCCATGGGAGATTACAAAATGAGACGGTACTAAGGAGGGACTGACTGCTAAGCCTTTTGACTAATGAACAGCCACAGTTTACAGTGGACAATGACACAAGCCAATGAAAAATATGGGCGGAGAGTGGGCGGAGCTATAAGTCCCTACCTCAATACAGCATGCCTCGCAGAGCAGTGCATGCGCTGCCCAGGCTCAACCTAAAAACCGACTTTGTAACTGGTCCCTTGTGGGCCCTATGTTAAGGTTCTCAAATTTACAGGTAAAAACAAAATTGATTCCTCAAAATCGGTATCTCAGCAATGACTATAAAACCATTAAAGGAATTCATGTCAGTGAGATTGCCACGTTTTACATTTCGCTTGTTTGCTTAATTTACTTTCTCAACAATATTTGGTTTTTCTACAATGTTCTTTTTCTGTAGTGTTTTTCTTTTAATTTAGTGTATTAATATACTGTACTTACTGAGAACTGGCTCGCCTGTAGGTGTCAGTGTGGGTTCAGGTGGGTGAGAGTTAATAAAGGGCCATGATTGAGCGCTCTGGTTGAGGCTGAAAGCAATGCAAGGTACTCACAGCACCTGTCAGTGGGTCATAAAGGTGTTCAGAATACATGCTCATGCAATCCTTTGCCCTTTTCAGAGCCCATAGAGCATTGGTGGCACGTGCCAATTGTTAATTGTGGTTATATGCAAATGTATGCGAAGGAGGTACAAATCTTATGAAAAAGTGACAGCCCTTAGTAAAAGAAATTGCGGTACCTACAGGTGAATGGGTTGCCTTGTGTTTATGGGGTGGCATTGTGGCATGAATGAGATGTTCGGAAGTATGTGCAGAAGGAGAGTGAAAAGACAGTGTTGAAGAGGAAAGAGATCCGGTGAGAAATATGCAAATGGATGATTTCAGAAAAATGAGGGAAGAAAAAGGATGTGTTTTTATAGAAAGGCTGCAGAGGAGCTGGTCTGAATGGAAGAACAAGGGTTCATGCCAACCTCTGAAGAGTGCTAACCCTTCCACAACCTCAGCAATGTTTAAGTCAGTTTTATATTTACACAAATTAAATATTTTCCATTCTATTCATTAGTTTACTCATTTAGTGTTAACAAGCATTGGCAAAGCTAATGGGTCAGATTTGTTTTTGGCACAAGTCCGTTATTGTGTCATATGTTTGGATGCAAAAACAGAAAGCTCACATCGAGGTACCCAAATGCTAGTCATCTGGCATGCTGTGTGAAACACAGGATTTTAGGTTACCTATTATGTAGCGTGCTTTATGCCAAGTCCTTAATTACATACGCCATTGGTCTTGGAAAGGGTATATAGTTATGCGTCTTTGGTCACGTCCCTTTTTTTAACCCATTTAAATGCCCTGCCCCCTCTTGCCCCGCCCTTAACAACACCCTTAACACCACCCCAAGCTCCACCACTAATTCACGGCTCCATTTGATGAGAACCTGAACTTATTTTTTCCCATGTAAAGCATTGTTGAAAACTACTTACTATTTCGAAAGACTTGTGATTATCCACTGTTAAAGTACTTTAAATGGACATGTACAGACAGGCACTGAGTACTGGCATTTCTTGAATTTAAAAGGGAGAGTGCCTGCACTTCTCATGAAGAACCCAGCTGTTTGTGGTCTTTAAAGGCCATCAGAGAGAGAGAGAGTCATGCCTCATAGTACATACCATGCGATACATGATGCTCACTCTTTCCTCTCTGTGACTGCCAATCATCACTAAACACTGGGGTACAAGATTACAAGCACTAACACCAACAGCACGAAATAAAGATGAAAACAAGAGATGGCGTGTCACCATCTTAAGTTCACCTAAACTCTCTGGCTCCAAATATGACCTATGATTGAAATTCTTTAAAATACTCATTTGGGGGATAATATGCTCCAGATTACGGTGCCTCCACTTTACCTGTTTAAATAAAACTTATCGCAGTACTTCCACCTGCAAAACATGCAAAGTCCTTCAGTTACAGGGTTACTTTGCACTGCTCTTTAGTCAGGACACACTGTCCACTCCTCAAGTAGATATAAAGTGATCTATCATGTATTCAAAACTTTTGAAACAAGCAAACTCTACAAAAGAAAATCTCGACTTGATCTGGAACTTTATGCCATCTTTTTGCATATGCATTTCCTTGGTACAAGTGTATGCTTCAAACTGAAACCTAATTTGGTAGCTTATCATTACAACTCAGTTTGAGTTTCACTTATTTGCATTGCATGGTCAGGGTTACACCTTAAAGTGGCCATCCTCTTCCACTCAGTGCCCTCATCACATCCACTCTTCAGTACTGGCATCTATACATTCAAAAAAGGGAACTACCTATGTTACCCCAATAATGCATGATGGTTCATCTGGGGACTAGTTACCTCAGGATCCATCACTCAAACTGCAGTGCTGAACCGAGGGAGGGAGGGTAGTGCACTGAAACACGTTCCATGTTTTTAGAAAATATGGTGCTTCCTAGGAAAGCCCAGGAGAAGCCCCAGGGAGTGCGACGAAAAGTAACAACTACTTACAGGCAACCTATCCAAAGGTATCTTTGGGGTCAGTGGTATCCAGGCCTCGCCTCCTGGCCTCAAACCATTCCCTCTTCCGATCCTAACTCCCGTCATGCTGAGCTCCATTTTGCAGCTAACTGATATTCTCAGCCACCTTAGAAACACCTCACAACATTCCAGTGATAACATCAGGTATGGCTAGAACTGACACACTGCACAACACTCGAATATAGACACATGTTGGAGAGATAAATAAGCAGTGATCCCCTTCTTCAAATGCACATCCAATCAGGAAAGATGATTTGAATCCTCTTCCAACTGATTGACACTGAAACACATTGCAGTGCACCAGCATCATTGCTCCTGAAGAGCCAATCCTGGGCAAGCATTGGAAATATAAAACACCTCAGTCTCATATTCGCATAATTCCTGTGCCGCTGCTTATAGCTATGTTCAGAGAGAGAGTGCTCAGTTGTCTCTTAGCCAAATCTGCTTGGAGTGGGATGATCAATTGTATGTGTTTTTTTGGGTATGTCTAGTAGCAGGATTGTTGCTTGCTCCGTTGCAAAACTCTATTTAGGCCCTTCATTCAGCGGCCTAGTAGGGAGAAACTAAAGTCTGCCATGAAACGAGAGACCAAGCACCACAACCGTAGAGGCAAGTGTGTGTATTCAAAGACATTTCGTGGTTACCTGAAGGAAAAGTTAATAGTTTGTGTTGAAATTCCAGTCTGGGAAGATTTTTTAAGGATATATTAATAAATATTTGAGTTAGCCTTATGCTAATGAATGTGCTTGGCATTTATTTTCTATGTCTGGGATGAATATCATTGCATTTTCCCTACCTTTCTAACAAAATAATTTAAAAAAAGTCTGCACATCTCTTTAATGAGTGACGACACCTTTATATTAGACAGAAACCAGACAGAATACACAGTTACACCAAAGTTTCAATGAGTCAACCACAGACAACAAAACTAAACACCCATTAACAGCATCCCAGCTAGTAATTAATAATGATTCTATGTTTAGTGAGAGTATGTTTATTGACACTCCCTTATTCATCGTAGCATTGGAATTTTTCAGCTCATACCTAATGTTCTCTAGGCCTTTGGTTTCTGTTTTATGGCAGAAGACATCCTTCATGCCAAGTTCGAAGCACAAAGGTTTGTGTGCTAATTAGGTGTAAATAAAGCACATTGGGAATGTAAAATTTCTCATGGTTATCAGAAGCAGTATTAGTGAAATTTTATGTTTGTAAAGTGCAATTACACGTGAAAAATAGGGGTAGAATAGTTATATTAAATGGGTTAGGAGCATATTTGTGGGTGTTTTTTTGGGTGGGTGCCTTGCAGAACAGAAGCACTCCCATAAACTTGTTCATTTATGGAGATTCATAGATCTCTTGTAGGTAGATTCTCACCGTAGAAAAGAAATAAATATAAATTTGCTCCTGAAGATGACAGTAGTAAGTTTCTTTGCAAGCAAGAAAGGGGGTGGTGACATCAGGGTAAGGAAACTCCAGAGGAAAATATTTTCCTTAGGCATGTACATTTACGTTCATTGACTGTTGTAGCTTTCTTGAAGTACTACTGGGATTCCTTGTGAATCCTTAAAAAACATCTTCTCCAAATTTACAAGTAATTCTTCTCTATAAGATTTATGAAGTTATCCTAGGACATGGGTACTCACAAACTTTCGGGGGCAAACATTACAGTCTAGTCTGTGGCTGAGGGCCACACGGTGTCAGTAGGGGGACTAGGGTCAGTGGGGGCAGGGCTAGAGAAATAAAAATCACCACCTTTTCTAAACATTACTAGACAATGCTGTATTTTGTAAACAGATGTAACTACAAAGGTACAATGAGGACATTTTCATAATACATTTTTATTATAAAACAATAGCAATCTTAAGGCGGCATTGCATGGAAATTTTCATTAACCTGATATTCAGCACAGGCCCAATACAGCACAGGTTTAAACTGAGTCTGAAAAATAGGTAAGCTAAAGACTTATTTTACATTTCATATCTCCCATTAGCGTCCGGTAATCTGGTGCTATGTCTGAAACGGCAAGCCTTTTGCTGATCCAGATGTAAGTCTGTAAGCTCATTTCTGAGTTTACTCTTCCACAGTCCTATTTTGGAAAAAGAACTTTCACAAACGTATGTTGACCCAAACATACAAACTACTTCTGGGCCACTGCAAAAAAAGAGGAAATTTGTCAGAAGGCACAATTTTCCAGCATTCTTCTGATGCCTGCCCCAAAAAAAGATGCTTCGAGGGCTGAATTGTGTTGCATGTCAATCAGTTCTATTTCTGCTTGCGCCCTTTTCATACCAATATTTCAACAACGTCAAGATTCCGTGCACTCACCTTCCAAGGGTTTTCAACTAGCCTGAACAAAGGGGTGAGGGCTCTGAATTGAAAAAATCTCCTTTTGATCTCCCCAGAAATTTCCTCAAGACATGCGCCAAGGTCTAGCTTTGAGAGAATTTTTTGTGCATCTGGAAACCTCTGCGTCACACCCAACAGTTTTGGGAAGTGGGTGGAGTCAGCATCATCCAGTTGTTCTTTGAACAGTACAAGCTAACTTTCAAATGAGTAAATGCCATTTATCATGGACCACACAAGCTGTTCAACTTGCAGTGTCAAATTGAGAGCATTGAAGTGTGTGAATAGATCTGAAAGAAAATGGAGCATAATAAACCATTTCACATCCTTTAGTTCTGGGAAGGATTGACCTCTACTGTTCACAAAGAGTTCAATTTCAGGAAGCAATGCGATGAACCGCTCCAGAACTTCCCCTTTGCTCAGCCATCGCACGTCAAGAGGTCTGTATATTCAGCTTCGGAATCCAGCTGTATTGCTTTAAAAAGTCTATGATTAAGGGCTGTGGCACAAATAAAATTAACAATTTTCACTGCATGTTTCAGGACCTTATTCGGTTCTCCTTGATTTAATTTTGCACGCAAAACTTCTTGGTGAATAATGCGGTGGTAGTCTATCACAGTCTGTCCGGTGAGCGTCTTTTTAAAGAAAGATACAAAGCCTCTTCATAACCTACCATGGCCGGAGGCCCATCTGTTGTGATGCTGACAAGAGTGGTCAATGGTATGTGATGTGTTTCAAAAGTAGTTGCAGATGCTGTCCAGTATATCTTCTCTACATGTGTGCCCTTGCAGTGGTTGAAGGTACATGAGTGCTTCCTTGGGATGAAGCGATTGTTCCAAATATCCCACCCAAACTAATAACTGGGCCACATCTTCTATATCTGTGGCATCATCCATGGCAATGCTGAAGAACAGTGACTCTCTGACTGCTTTGATCACCTGCTCTTGGACGTTTTCACCCATTGCCTCTATTCTGCGTGCCCATGTAGAATCCGATAGCTGTGTTGTGCCATTTTCCTTTAAAATGCTGGCTTTAATAATGTAGCTTTCAAATAAAATTTCAGTGCCTGAAAGGAAACATTTCCTCACCAGCCCTGCCTCTGTGAATGGATTCTTATGTTTGGCAAGCAAGTAGCATATTTTGAATAATGCTTCTGTAACAGCCTCCGATTCTTTCATCTGACAAAGGAAGATCTTCTGCTGGGAAACAATGCCACTTTTGCAGAACACAGTTTTTAGTTCAATGGGAAATTCTCAGCATATCAAGAGCGTTGCATTTTGTAGTGCCATTCCAGGCTATACCTCTTAAGAACATATACTTTCTCTTTGCAACGCAGGTGACATTCTTTTTTGGCCATTCAACAAACAAGTGCTTTTTTTCTCATGCTGCCTGGAATGCCCTGTGTTCACTCTGTATCGATGTCAGTCATTTTCAAGGCTTGGTAACTGGACTGTAGGCCATTGTGGAGCTCTCTAGCTTGTTTGCTACTGTGTAATATGTAACAAGGACCAGGAATCAGATTTTCTGCCTCACGACCAATGGACCAACACCGCCTCATTACCGATGGTCCAACAACGCCTCACAAACGATGGACCGGCACCGCCTCAGAACTGATGGACAGACACCACGTCTTGCTACAGACCTCTGTGAGCAACACCAAAGTAATATTTTGTTTAAACACACATAGTAATGTGTACAAAGTGAGGCATGCACATTGCAATTAAACATTTAAATCATACCACACATATTGGCATTGGTTATGCACCCAAATTTAAAACCGAAAAAGTGTGCCATGTAATGAACATGGAAATGGTACTACAAGTTGGTAGCAGCTACCGACATTGAAAGGCTGCAAAGAATAGCAGCAGCACAAACATGCAGAGCCATAGACAAGAGATAACCTGGTGCTTCAGGGGTTGTGTACTTGGCATTATCTCAGTAAGTTTTCACCAGCTCAATGAAAGAGCAATAATAATTTCTTGAGCTAGGCATTTATCATAATCCTGATAAAGGGAGCTCAAAAAGAATATTCCTAACACTGATAGGGTGATGTAGCAGTACATTTAATTCTTTTGTGGAGATCTCAATGGAAAAACTACTATAAACCCATGTTTTACTTATTTGTATATTTCAAAAGAAGTAATGCTATGTATAGCTGCTGTTACACATTTTATAAGGACCTGCAGTACTATTGATACCCAAGACAGTGAGCCTAGGTCACTCTTCTTCCCAGATGTGGGGTGAGGTTTTTCACAGCGCCTATCAGTTTGGGGGGCGGGGGGGACTTCTGCTGTTGTAACCCAGACATCCTAAAGGTGGGAGCTTCTACCATTACACAGCCCGACCCGAGTTCCAACCACTTTCCTTAAGTGGGGGTCTCTGCTCTCACAGATCTTCCTTTTGCAGATGCCAGACCAAGAAAGAGGCTGGTTTTCCTGCTACAGAAAAAACATCCTACGAGTTGGAGAGTTCATCTCATGTCACTGCCCTTCCCCCATCTCTTACCACAGAAGCTCACCCAGTTCGGTGGTATCCTCCTCTCCAACCACAGACAATCTGTATCACAGTAATGTACTCAGGAAACACAAATAAATGCCCTTGTAGCCATTTTCACTGTCTAGAACTGAGATAATATTAACTGAGCATCGCAAGCAATCAACGCCACTGTTTTTTTGAATATGCAAGACACATAATAGCGGGTCAGTTCACTCTTTCACATATGCAAGAATTGTCACTTACTCAGTAACTGTAACTGACCAGGCTGCACGTAAGCACATATAGCAAAGTGCCTGAATTTTTTAACACTGTTAAACGTGACACCCAGCAATTGCTGCATGAATCAGGATTAAGAGTTCAGTGGGGAACCCTGCACAGCTGTTATTCAGCATTATATCTACGTCCTCGTCACAGTCAATTACTCGTGAGATGGACCCACCTCGTTGGTTGTGAAGAGGACTACGGACTAAGGATTATTAATATTACCGGAGCATTACTGCGCACTTTGTAATTGGAGATACAGAAAGGAAGCAAGGAGAAAGCAGTAAAAAGGGAGGGAAAAGCAAAGAAAGCACTTCGAAAATGGGAAGGTAGGAAGGAAGAAAGGTAGGAAGGAAGGAAGGAAGGAAGGAAGGAAGGAAGGAAGGAAGGAAGGAAGGAAGGAAGGAAGGAGGGAGCAGGGAAAAGGGAGGTAAAAGCAAAGAGAAAGCACTCAGAAAACATGAAGAAAGGAGAAAGCATTGAAAAGGGAGTAAAAGCAAAGAAAGCACTCTGGAAACAGGAAGGAAAGAAGGAAAAAGCAGTGAACAGGGAGGGAAAAGCAAAGAGAAAGCACTCAGAAAACATGAAGAAAGGAGAAAGCATTGAAAAGGGAGTAAAAGCAAAGAAAGCACTCTGGAAACAGGAAGGAAAGAAGGAAAAAGCAGTGAAAAGGGAGTTAAAAGTAAAGAGAAAGTACTCAGAAAGCATGAAGGCAGGATAAAGCAGTGAAAAGGGAGGGAAAATCAAAGAAAGCACTCAAAAAATGGGAAGGAAGGGGAAAAAAGCAGTGAAAAGAGAGGGGAAAGCAAAGTGAAAGCATTCAGAAAATAGGAGCATAAGACAGCTTTCTGCCATTGGTGGAAAATGTCAACAACTTTCATGATGGAAAACAATGAAGGATTGCAGGCCATGGAAGGCACTTAGGGGTTAGCCCCAGAAGGCAGGCTTCAAAGGGGAAGCTGCCTTTGAAGGCAGATGTATCACACTAGGGAGGAGGGCTGCCCTATTGTTTAGGCGAATAGGCTGGCACAGGGAGCAGAGGGGAAAAACCTGTTTTCAAACCGGTTTCCCCAAGAGCGGGTAGCCCTGAGGTGGCCACACTCGGGGGTGGTCGAGTGAAGATTGAACACCAAGAGAGGGGGTCTTGCCATTTTGGAAGTGGGGAGAATGGTGTGGGCAGAATGGTATGCTGAGATAGATAGATACCACATTACACAGGAAGTGGTCACCAGGTGGGAGGTGACCTGGTAGCCCACAACCGCATCCCGCCCTGAGGCCACTTTCCGAGCCTAAAGAGGGCACCCCTCTCACCCAGACCTCAGAACTCGACCGACTTGGAAGAAGGACCAAAGGAGGACTACCCTGCTGCTGCACCGAGGGACCAGCAAAGAAAGGCAGCACCAAAGAAGACTGCACCTGCTGCACTTGGTGGCTAGCGAAGAGAAGAACTGTGCCTGCCGTGTTCTACTCAAGGGGAAGCTGTCTCAAGAACTCAGTCAAGCAAAAGGCACTTCAAGGGTCAGCTGACTGGCCTCCTGTTTGCAGCACAGGGACAAAACAGCTGAAGAAGTCTGCTGGGGCAAGTTGGTAGCCTAAAGGCTTCAAGCCCCTACAACCGTTGCTGTACAGCACTGAGGACCAAGACCCAATGCATAGAGTTCCACATGAGTTTTCTGAGTCCGGGAGTGCTGTTGGAGAATTGCTGGGACCCTCTGGATGGCGAGTCATCGACTCAGGCAGGATTGGACTGTGACTGCGACAACAGACGATTGGTAGTCCAGTAGCAATTAACTTCAGTCAGATCAGCGAGGACTTCAAGGGATGTCGGCCCTGCAACCCGGACCCCCTCATCATGTTCATGGACCAAGAAATCCCTGCAGGAAGACCCCCACAAACAGCATTGTATCCACAGCATTAAAGGCGCATCTTCAGCAACCTTCATCCCTTGCATCAGGGCCACTCCAAAGGAATCTATTGCAATGCACATAAAGTGCCTGGAACTGCTTAAGAACTGCTTCTTCTGTGAAGATAACTGTTCTTGAGGACCTTGCTGGTCCCCCTGAGTAGCTCCCTGATGAAGTTGGTCACCCCAATTACTTCTAACCGACTGCGACTCTTACCTACGTTTTCTTTGAAAAATTTCTGTGTTTAATTTGTGGACTTTGCCAAGGCTTGTTCGCGGTTGAGTGAAATTGATTTGATTTATTATTGTTTGTAAAATCTATATTTCCAGATCCCTCTAGTGCATCTTTTCCATTTTAGTTTCTAAATTCTTATAAAACCACAGCCTCTTTATATAAATTGTAGTTGGATTTGTTGAGTGCAGTATTGAATTCCTCAATTGTTTTGGTGCTGTTTAAATTCTTTACACTTCTTCCTCCGTGTAAGCCTAGCTGCTCAGTACCACAGCTACAAAGGGTTGAGCTGAGGGTTTTACAGACAAAACTTACTGGACCTAAAGGGGTTGGTAAGTGTATTACACAGTGAGGTCACACAACCACCTTAGACAATACAGCCCAATTCCTCACAGCCACGTACAGGCGGTTGGCCCAATGGCTAACCTACGTGGCTCAAGGTCAAAGGCATACTAAATCACTTATAGCCTGTCAAATCATAACATTCCTAACAACAACGCGTATAACTTCGCAAATGAAATAATTTGTGACAAAACTGTGGAGAGTAGAGTGGTTAGTTATAGTTAGTGCTATTTGGTTAGCGAGCTGAAAAGTGAGTGTAATGAAGTGTGCTACTTATAATAATTTGAAGATGATGAATAAATTGTGAATGAAAGCTATAACTATAACTTTAAAATGTTTCAACTTTGTGTAGCTAACGTTTGGTTTGTATAGGGAAAAAAAAGGTTTTCCTAACTCTAACCAAGCTTTAAGCTTTGGTGATTTTCATTGAATTTCAATGTTTTTTTTAAACGTTTTAATAAAAATGTGTTTCAAATCATAGAGATGAATGTTATAATGTGTAGTTTTGTACAGTACAGTGGAGGAGAGTTTTGTCAAGTCTATTGTCGTGGAGTATTGCAGAAAGGAATAGCATGGGATAAAGTACACTGGAGTGGCGTATCATACAGTGTAGTAAATTGTTATATAGTGTAGTGCCATGGTGTCTCATATAGTTGACTGGAGCACGAGTTCTCCAGTGGACTGGCAGGTCGTACAGTAGGGTGTCCTAGACTGTCGAAGTGGATTAGAGTGTTTTAGAGTGGAGTAGGGTGAAGTAGAGTGTCGTGGAGTAGGGTGAAATCGAGTGTCGTAGAGTTGAGTATAGTCGAGTGGAGTGTCGTAGAGTACAGTGGAGTAGAGTGTTGTAGAGTAGATTGGTGTATCATATAGTGGAGTGGCGTATCGAGAAGAGGAGTGGAGTGGCATACAGTTGAGTGTCATACAGTGTAGTACAGCAGTGTAGAGCTGATGGGCTTAGAGTGGAGTAGAGTGACAGAGTGTAGCACAGTGTTGTAGAGTGGGGTTGTATATGATGAAGTAGAGTGTCGGACTGTTAAGTTGTGTAGAGCGGAGTATTGTACAGTAGCGTAGAGAGGGATAAAGTGTGGAAGAGTGGAATACACTGGAGTGGGGTAACAAAGAGTGGAGTAAAGTGTCACAGTGTGGAGTGTCATAGACTATAGTGATGTGAAGTGCAGTAGGGTGGAGTGGCGTAGTATACAGTCAAGTAAAGTGTCATAAATATGAGTACCATGTTGTACAGTAGAGTGTAGCTGTGTCTTGTACAGTATTCAAAAGTATTGTAGATTACAGTAGCGTAAAGTGGCATACAGTCTAGATGAGGTTTGTGGAGTGGTGTACAGTACAGTGTTGTAGAGTGGATTGGCATACAGTAGTATAAAGTACAATGGCATAAAATGGTGTAGAGTGGAGAGGTTACAGTGGAGTAGTGGAGCAGAGTACAGTGTCATAGAGGAGAGTGGAGTATAGAGGGGTGCAGTGGCATGCAAAGAGTTGCATACAGTGCTGTATAGTGGAATAGAGTATCGTAGTGCTACACAGAGTGGAGTAGAGAGTTGTGCAGTGCCATATTGTATAGTGCAGTGTTTTAGAGTGGAGTGTAGGGGTATAGACAGGAGTTAAGTGTCAGAGAGTGGTGTGCAATGCAGTAGAGTGTTGTAGAATGGAGTTGCATAGAGGGCAGTAATGTGTCAAACTGTGGAGCTGCGCAGAGTGGATTGTTGTACAGTAGCCTAAAGGAAGGTAAAGTCTTATGCAGTAGAGTCGAGTGGGGTGGAGTAACGTAGTGTGGAGTAAAGTGTAATAGAGTGTATTGGCATGTCAAAGTAGAGTTTCATGGAGTGTAGTGGGATAGTGTAGGTAGTAAGCTGTTATAAGTTTGTGTGGGTTCTCGTACAGTAGAGTGGAGTGCTGTGACGTAGAGCATGGAAAAGTGTTGTATAGTGGAAAAAAGTGATGGACAATGTGGTTAACGGGGTGCGAGGTTAGAGTGGAGTTTCCATAAAGTGTAGTAGACTTTTATAGAGGGGAGTTGTGAAGGGTGGAGGGAAGTGTTGTACAGTGGAGAGACATAGAGTGGAGTGGCATACACTGTAGTAACGGAGAGTCAATTACCATAAAGTGGAGCAGTATACAGTGGAATAGCATACAGTGGAATACTGTAGAGCAGAGTGTAGAAGAGTAGAGTAGCACTGAGTGGAATAGAGTAGAGGTGAGGGTTGTACCGTGGAGGGGCAAAGAGTGGAGTAGGGAATAGTGGATTAGTGTAGAGTGGGGTGGCATACATTGAATTGGCATAGCGTACGGTCAAGGGAACTGTCATAAATTGGAATGACGGCTCATACAGTAGAGTGGAGTGCTGTGTCCTAGAGTGTTGGTGTGAGAAGCTGGCCTGGTATATGATGTCCACTAATGTAAGTGGGCACCTTGCACCATTTCAGACAACCCTATGGTGATTTAAGAGGTCTCAGACAACCTTGGAAAGCTATCCAAGTGGTAGCTGTGGAGAGCAGCCTTCAGGCTTAGTCTTGAAGGACTGTAAAGCAGCTTGTTTTACCAGACTATAATCCTATAGTATAGATTAAATGAAAAGAACCACACAAAGTATTTATAAAAATATGTATTTATTGTATAACACTATGTAGTGCGTTACAGTATCTCCTACACGGAGATAGACACAAAGCACACAATACCTTAGCAAAGAAATCACAGTAAATAGCACTAATACACAGTGGGCCCCAGGGTAGGATCAAACCATATACTAAGAAAATGGTATAAGAACCACGACTTGAATCAGGACGATGTCGAGAGGATGTAGATTTGCTGGGGACTCACAGAACCACCCAAGGTAAGTAGATAGGGACCCCATGGAGAGCATCTGCAGTGTGTGAACACGACCGCATGCTCTGTACAAGTCTATGTGCAAGTCGCGGTTGAATTTTAAAGATTAGGGACCCTTCCCAGTGGATCCTGAGGAAACCCCATGAAAGACAGAAGGTTGAAGAGCCACCCCACCCGTGGATACTGTGGTACCCAAGTTACCTATCCCAGGTGAGCCGGGTGCATAGCTATGAAGTGGCGTTTGAAACCGCCTATCGAACCCAATGGAGGACTTCAGAAAAGGGCTGCTGCTGAAAGAAGAGAAAGTGTTCGGAGGAATGCAAATGTGGATTCATGAAGAGGACTACCTGAAAGCACAGGGGACAGAGTCTATGTCACTCAGGTGTCACCAGGAGACTTGGAAGACGAATGCCCTCCGATGTCGGGTGCTTCAGGATAGATGACAGTGGCTTTGACTCTGCAGCTGCGAGGACCAGGCAATGCTGAGGACAACCAGGACCCATATGCTAGCTGTCCCATGAAGGATGTCGAGTGCTGAGCAGTCGATGTCCGGCGGGAGTACCAACAAGCCTTGCCAAATGCAACCCATGCAGGAAGTCAAGAATGTGCTGGGTTAGGACCAGCAAGGTCTAGGAGACTCACCACCAGCAGGGGAGTCAGGGCAGGCCCCGAGCAATTAGGGGAGCCCAAGGAAAATAAATATGACCCTCAATTGGACCAACAGTCCGGAGGCAAAGGGATCACGAGACGACCTTGACCAGCTCACCAAAAGGAGCAGGCCACGGTGCCCACGAGGCGATGTGGCTGAAGATATTGGTGGAAAACGTTGCCGGAGGTTTGGGCTACTGGGAGCCCAAAGCACTTGTCACAAAACAAGCAACAAGCATATGCACCTGCAAATGTACGCGGTGCACAGGGGTTTGGTTAATGCAACCCCCACAAGGGATTCTGACCTCAAACTTGGTAAGAGGGTAGCTCGGGCCTCAGGAGATGTAGATAACTACCACCTGTGTTGTTGAACCCTTCAGAGTCTGCAGGAGCTCAGGATCAGCAGACCGGTCAGCAGTGTTGAGGTGCCTACGAATGTAGGGGAGTGACTCCTTCACTCCAAGGGTGATTACTTCAGTTGTCCTTGATTCTTCACAGGCCTTGGAATGTTCCTGTATGATGCACAGGCACAGACGTTGCAGCAGACTGGAAGGGAGACAAAGTCAGGTCCAAACAAAGCCCAGCGAAGTCCAGAGTGGCCAGAAGGTAGAAGTGCAGTGGTTACAATTCTGAACCTTATCACACAACGAATCTAGGGACCTACACCCAGGTAAACCCTTATGTATCCTAGGGAAAGGGTTGGGAAGATTCAGGGGACCCTCCCAGAGGAGGGCCTGGACAGGGGGGAGGTTACTCCCATGTCCTTTGTCCCATTTTGCGCCAGAGCGGTAGCCAACGGCACCCAGGACTGGTTTGAACTGGACTATGCATAGGGACACCAAATGTGCCCCTCATGCAGACTTTCAGGCACTGGCAAGCACACTCACCCAGCCCTAATACACTAAATCCTGTCTGGGAGGTGGTAACACCTCCCTGTGACAGGATGCCTATTGTTCTGCCTTTCCCTGCTCAAGCTTGCCTCAGCAGCAGGAGGGCAGAAATGTGTCTCTGGTCGGCAGCAACCATTTTGAGCTGCCCAGGACCAGAAGGTTGGTACCGGGAACACCGAGAGCCTAACGTAGGGCTCTTCCATTGCTTGGAATCATACCTCACACACCATTTACGGTGTGGGGGTATGATTCCAACATGTTTGATACCAAACAAGATAGGATTAGTTGTAGCCGTTTCGAGATGGTCATCGTGTGGTCATGCAATGCCCCTCTATATAGTATATGGCTGCTTCAGTGACAATACCCGAGAATGGACTCTGTAGGCTGCAGGGGTGTCCTGCTCATGCAGGGACACCCTCTCACTTAGAATCAAACACCCTGCCCTCAGGATTGTTAAGGCCTGCTCAAGGGGTGACTTATAGGTTTTAAGTACAGTGACCCTTAGATATAGTAAACCTATATCTTTAGTAAGTGTTGCATGCACCAACTTACACAGGCTGCTATGGAAGACCTGTAGTTCCATTTTGAATGGTCTCTCATGGGTGGCATAATACATGCTGCAGCCCATGGGAGACCTCTGGGGTACCTCTGCCCTAGGTACATGGGTACCATATACTAGGGACTGTCAAGGAAACCCAAGTAACCAATCTAGGGCGTACCCAAGTACATAGCACAACAGTTTAGGGAGAAAGCAGATAGGCTGGGGTCCTGATTAGCAGGATCCCAACCAGAGTAGTCAAAAACAGCATCACATCAAGCAAAAAAAGTGGGGGTAACCATAGGAAGCAGATCCTACTTTTCTACAGTTGGTAACTGTCATAGAGTGGAGGAGAGTTTTGTACAGTAGAGTGTACAGGCATAGAGTCGAGTACATATTTGGACCGTGGAGTAGAGTCTAGTAGAGTGGCATACGGTGTAGCAGAGCTTTGTAAATTGGACTGATGCACAGAGTCTAGGAGAGTACACTGGAGTGGTATAGAGTGGAGTGATGTGCAGTGTAGTGGCATACAGTAGAATAGCATAGAATAGAGTGGCTTAGAGTGGAAAAGCAGATAGTGGAGTACCATACAGTGAAGTGGTTTACAGTGGAGCAGCATAGACTGGAGTGGCACACAATGAAGTGTTGTACATTGGAATAGCAGAGAGTGTAATAGTGTACAGCAGTGGTTCTCAAACTGTGCGCCGCGGCACCCCGGTGCGTCGCTATGAGTAGCCAGGGGCGCCGCGCACGATGTGTGAAAGATAGCCTCTGGCTGTGCTGAGGAAGTTTCTACTGTAGTTGTGAGAATGTGCGCAATGAACAAATGATGCGTCTTTTGACGCCCTACCTGTCAGCGGTCAGCTTGAAGGCAGCAAGTGAATCTTATTTAAATTACACCCAGCGCGGCACAACACACGGGGGAGTAACAAATGCCACCTGTGTAATCTGGAATCATGCTTTGGCCCAAGAGCGCACGGCCGCCATACGCGCTTACACCGTGCTTTCACATAGCGTTTTTGCTGCCCGTGTTCTGCTGCGCTTCTGAGGACCCTTCACAATTTACACAGGTTAGTTGCTGTTGTAATGCACGTAGACGGATAGGTATTCATAACATATACACTACAGTTGCACACTAGAATACTCCTTCCTTACTGCAAAAAAGTGGGACATGACAAACTCCTGACCGGCCAAGCCCCTGTAATTATGCTGGCTGTTGTTCCTGCACTTTGTTCGTGTCCCCGCCAGAATTTAAAACACAGAAATTCCTGGGGGCAAACTCGCTGCGGCTGTGGAAATAGGCCGCATTGCAGCCTGGATTAGTTTCCCGACCCCAGTGTGACCCTCAGCCAAGGCCAGGCACGAAGCGTCATTATTATTATTGTAATAAATAACGTAACCCGGTTTCCTTCTCAGCCTCAGTGAAAGCAGTTCCCCCTTCTACCCTCCGTATATTTCTCCCTGTTAGTAACAAGAGTAAGGCCTCCCAAATAAAATGAGAATTTTCAATCCTGATCTACGATCACACACTGAGGCGCTGTCAGGAAGAGTATTTTGTTACAACAACTATCTAGATGGGCCCTTATTTAGAGGGAAAAAAGAATAAATGGGATATGCCTTATTTAGAATTCTTTCTTCGATTTATATTCACGCTTAAAGACTGATGGTACTTTTAATAATGGCTGTTACTAGAGTCCCCGATAGTGAGCGAGGGTGGGGTTAACAGTAGGAGCATGTCTCACACAAAGCAGAATATACTAATTTAAGCAAAGATGTAGTAGCTGTTTGACTTGGAAGGAGCCCTGGCAAGGAGTGATTTTCATTTCACCTGAATACTTTGCTACTCTTGTTACCCAGTATTTAGAAACACAAAAGAAATAAAAAAAGTACTTTACAGAGAACATGGGAATGCCCTCCAACTTCAGGATAGACTCGAGTGAGAAGCTTTTTAGGTAGCAAATAGAAGAATATGCATCAAAGCCACCTATAGAGCCAGGAAAATATCAATGCGATAAGTTGCAAATTGAAGATGAAGTGCAAAATGTTGGTAAAGAAGACAGCTTGAGGTAATTACTGGAGAGGGCCCGTTTTTTACACTACAGGGCATATATGACCAGAGTGCATGATGAAGGGGGACATACCTGGTAGAAGATACATATCTTCGAAAAATCTTGGTGTTTCCTAAACCTCTTTCCTTATCAAAGCACTACTACTGTGTGTGTTTAGGTGAAACCACACTAAACAAGATTGAGAAAATTTAATGATCAACCTGTGATACAAGTGACATAGTCACCCTGCCTTAAGGGAAACAATCGTGGTGCTTCTATCCTAACTGCAGAACCAGTAACTGCTGCGCCTTGTGTAGGAGGTGTGCTAAAATTGAGTAATTTGCTTTTATTTAATTACATGAAATTTCAAGAAATCTATTCAAAATCATGCAAAATGCAAATGCAGAGTTGTGTGCCATTGTAAGCCATTTGAACAACATTACCTTGACATTTTATTTACAAACTCCAGTCTTAGCAGATCAAACAATTATTAAAAATGCCCCTGGCAATCCGGGTACATAGACTTTGATTGAAACTCATTATTATCAACACTGCCTTTCACTCTCCAGTCCTGGTGGCTCACTCTCATTCAAGTGTGGAAAAAAACACACCATTACTCAAAATCTGCAGTCACACAGCTGTGCCACTTCTGGATGTCCAGACCCTGTGTTTTCTTAATTGTTCAAGGTCTGGATGCCAAGACTTTGTGGACTGTTCTCGCTACCCCAGACTCTGCAGTCCCCTGACTGTTCCTGTTGGGTGCCCAGCTGTTGCGATTCCCAGATTACTCCAGTTCTGGATGCCCAGACTCTGCGGTCTCCTGACTGTTCTAGTTCAGTGACCAGAGTCTACACTCACATGACTGACCCAGCTCTTGATATCTAGACTAGTCATTATCCTGTCTGTTCCAGTTCTGTATGCCCACAGTCTAAAATCTCCTGACTGTTCCAGTTCTGGATGCACAGTCTGCAGTTCCTGACTGCTCCAGTTCACTGACCAGAGTCTGCAGTTCCTGACTACTCTAATTCAGTGACCAGAGTCTGCAGTTTCTGACTGCTCAAGTTCTGGATGCACAGAATCTGCAGTTCCTGACTGCTCCAGTTCAGTGACCAGAGTCTGCAGTTCCTGACTGCTCTAGTTCAGTGACCAGAGTCTGCAGTCACCTGACTGCTCTAGTTCTGTGACCAGAGTCTACACTCACATGACTGACCCAGCTCATATGTCTGGACTCTTCATTATCCAATGTGGGGTTAAAAAAGGTTGTTAACTCATGGAAACATATTTGGCAATTAATATTGTATCGTTTCTCACTTAACCAATCAAAGTTTTTATTAAACAACTGTTATCTTTTTATTTTGTTACAAATATGATTATAATACCTTCATCTGCTTCGTCCCAATGAATTACAGGGAGAAAATTGGAAGTACTCCCGAGGTCGGGCTTACATCCTACCACCGGTAAAACAAAAAAGTGACATGATCGGGAGCCATGGCCAACTTCCAACTAGGTCAAGGGAGCCACAGGTCGAAAACGTTTGGGAACCACTGGTGTACAGTGTAGTAGCGTACAGTGGAGTGGTGTACAGTGGTATGATGCCCAATGGAATTGTGTGGCATGGAGTGGCGTATAATGAAGTGGGGTAGAGTGGAATACCATACAGTAGAGTGGCGAACATTGAAGTTTTGTATAGTGGGGGGATGTGGCCATGGCAGCCACCAAGATGGCTGCGTTCTTGTAAGGCTCCGGTGGCTGTGGCCCGTATCATGCAAGAACCTCTGCTATCCTTTCAAATATCCCTATCCTCCCTACCTAGAAATGCAGCTGTTGCCAGGAGGGTGGTGATTTGAGGCTTCCCTGCAGCTGGGGCTGCTTCCTGACTGGCATTACAGCATTGAGTGACCCACGCAGCCCGGCACAGCCTTGGAGGCCCTGCGGTGACAGGGGCCATTGGTGAGCCTGAGGCAGAGCCTACCAAGCCTCGTCAGTGTTGTGCCGCGCTCCAGCGGAACACAACAAGGCCGCAGTGGTGAACCGGCCACAATACCAACAGCCCATCTATTGGCAAGTGTGCTCTGTATGCGGCCTTGCGGACCCTCGAGGGCACAGCTGGGGCCTCCCATTGATGCACACACCCGTGCTGCCTACATCCTTCGGGCACGGAGCACTCTCTGGTGGCGTGTGGTGCTCCTAGGTGGAGTAGCAAACCCCCTCCTCTGGGGCCTGTGCCTCTCGTCGCATCACCATTTCTAGCGCTGCCACACGCATCCATTGGGACAACCTGTGTACCTACCAAGAGCTGGCTGCATGAGATATCTCTTCACCATCCCTCCCCAGCATAACACTATAAAAATGGACTCTAGCTCCACGCTGGGCATTAAGGGCCCTTACTCTCCTGCTTGGTTCCCCTTTATTGTCCATGCCGGCGGACTGGGTCTACCCGTGGAGCCCTTGAGTCCAAATCATCTGCCTCGCTGTTGCCCCCTAGAGTCCCATACAGTGTCTGTGCATTACCTTGCACGCCACCTTACCTCCTTCCATCGTAGGCTACCCCCAATCCTCTTTAATAGGCAACCCCTTTCCAGCCATCTCACCACAACAGCTTCATTCATCCACTGTGTGGGGCCTTGAGCTTTACAGCTTACAACCATACCGCCCCAACCGTCTCTCTTGCTACGTCCTCAATGAGACAAACTAGGTGGATCAGCCCTGGGACCGACTGCTGTGGCGGAGAGATCCACTGCCGCATTTGGTTTGTGGCAGTCATTCCTCCCTGACATGTCACTTCCCTGCCTTCATTTTCCTCCTCCTGCGCTTCGTTTACAATGGGTTGCACTGGCCCTAAACAACGTAAACTGCTTTTTGAGCAACCCAAACCACAGAGAAGTCAAGGTTCACACACTGACACTGATGAGCTACCGGACCAGGGGCCGGTGAAGAAGACAAGGCCGGTGGCATGGCTGCCATCATGGCAGAGCTCAGGGCTGGATTACCCTCCATAGATACTTGCTTCGACACACTCACAAATCACTTCAATCGTCTGGGAGAGCACCTACATCGATAGTTCACCAGGATTAATGGCACAGAGGAGCACATTTATGGGCTGAAAGATGGTACTTTGACTAAATCGAAACGTCTTGAAAAAGTGGCATGCATACTAAAGACTGTACTTATCAATAATGAGTAATTGGAAGCGATATCCCAAAGGAACAATATCCACATATCTGGCATTGCGGAAACTACAAACATAGGGTGAACTGACACATTTGTTGAGCAGCTACTCAATTACCTCTTAGATTGCAACAATTTCTCTTCTACTTTTGCGGTGGAGCATGCTCACCGGTCCCTTGGGCCTCATCCCCCTGTGGGTTCTCCCCCTAGGTTCATCATTGTGTGTCTCCTGAATTAGAGAGATAGAGACACTGCACGCAGATTGGCCCGCGAACACAACCCCCTCCATTATCAGGGCTCTTCCATCTTCCTCTTCCCTGTTTTTACCACCACGGTCCAGGAAGCCCGCCGCAAGTTCAGCAATGCCAAAAAGTTATTTTGTAAATTGGGCCTCAAATATGCTGCGCTGCACCCAATCCTATGCGTGTAGAAGGCGAACCTCACATTTTCAACACCCCAGCAGACATCCTTGACTTTTGCAAACACTATGCCTCGAGATCCTCATCCCCAGAAGGAACACCCCTGACCGCACCCTCTCGCCGACTCCTGCCACACAATCCTCTGCTGGCTGATATGGACTGCACTACGTGTATATTCCATTGATTGTGGGTCCCCTTTTGTATGTTTTCTTCTGACTCAAATATCACATTACCAACTGGTTATTGACATTTAACGTCTTTAAGATTGTATTGTTGCTGCACCTATGTGGTTGATTCTTCCTTAAAGTTTCCAGGTTTCCTTTTATCACACGGATCACATCCTGCTGTGACATTGCCACACCTATGTGGTGCACATAACTTACTTTTTGTGGGTTTGTTTAAGTTTGTACCTGTGTCTCTGGGATTCCCTAGATGTCTTGTTGTCTGGTGTGGTTGGGTGGAGGTGATTGGAGTTTTGGTTGTTCGTATTATATTTGTTGCCCTTTGCTTCTCAGGTACACTGTTTGCTTTTCCCTTACATGGCTCTTTCCCCTCCATACACTCATTTTAAATGGCATCCTCTAGTTCCCTGAGGAGGGTGGTGGACATCCCCTTCCTAACATGAAATATCCATGATATTAACAACCCCTGTATGGTCAAACAAGTCCTCTTTTACTTAACTCACCATGGAGTGAATATCGCCTTTCTTCACGAAACTCATCTCCTGCCCAGAGACTCCCAGATATTTATGGCCACCTGGGGCTTACATCGCTGTTTCTTCTGTTATAGTTCCTATTCCCACAAGTCTGTATCTCATACATAAAAGCGTCTCCTTCTCATTGAACGCCAATCTCTTGGACCCAGACGGATGCTCCCCATTACTCACTGGCACCCTTGCTGATAAGCTCCTAATTAATGTATACGCTCCCAACGCCGATACCTCTGAATTATTTTGTGATCTCCATGACCACATGGGATGGTCAGATGCATATCTAGTAATTCTAGGTGGAAACTTTAATATGGAACTGAATCCTAAATATGACTCCACCACCACCCACCAGGGAAGTACACCCTATGCTCAGGGAGTACTTCGCCATATCATTGACACATATGCCCTCCATGACATGTGGCGCACCAACACCCTTCCACTCCTGGTTATACTTTCTATTTTGCCCCTCATGACAATTGGGCAAGACCTGACTATTGGCTACTCTGTTCCAATGCCTCGCCCCGGGCCACTGAAATAAAACCTTTGCCTCAAACCCTATCTGTTTACAGCGGTGGCTCGGACCGATTTTGGAGATTCCCTAGTGATGCCCTACTTGACTAGGTCTTCCGCTCTGAACTCCATGACACTGAATACTTTGCTTAAACTCCAGTACAGTCTCTACCCAGGCTAGCCTTAAGGTATACATTCATGGAGAGGGGGTGGGGGCACACTGCCTCACATCCCTGCACTCAGTTTGCCCCGATGCATCATAGTAAATGCAGTGCATGATAATACTTACTTCGGTGTCAGGCTTTAGTTTTTCAACCTTCCTACTTGACAGAGATTGCTATGGTATGGCTTGCGAAAGGCCAGCACTGCTTCCACCGTGAACAAATCACATGCAAATAAATCATTCAGGCATTCGCCCATGTGTACTGAAACTCTGGACACAGGCTCCCTCCCGCCCACTTTGCGAGAGGCTCTCCTCTTGAAGCCCGGCAAAGATCCCCATTTATGCACCTCCTATCATCCACTGTCCCTTCTCAACTAAGACAATAAGATCCTAGCTATGTTCCTTGCTACCAGACTGTCCCTATTGATGGAGCAAATCATCTCCCCAGTGCAGTCTGTATTCGTCCCCCACCGATCCACCTCCATGAACCTACGGACCATCTTCACGATCCTAAACAAGATCTCCCACATGACCCCCAAAGTGGTTTCCCTGCTGGATACTGAGAAAGCATTTGACTCCCTTGAGTGGCCTTTTTTGAAGGCAACACTAACAAAGCTTGGCCTCCCTGGCAGCTTCTCTGCTCCAATTCGGTGGCACGTTTGAGGGTTAACGGCACCATCACAGATGCCTTCCCTATCAGTAGAGGCACCAAGCAGGGCTGCCCCCTGTCCCCACTCTTATTCATTTTTGCAATGGATCCTCTTGTCCGTCATCTTCAGGAACACCATATACACCACTGCCTCCAGCTCTCTCATGGGCCCCACTAAATTTCGCTGTAAGTGGATGCTATTTTATTGTTTGTGCGCCACCCCTCTGACAATCTCCCTCACCTAATTTTGGAAATACTGTGATTCAGCAATCTCTTGGGGCTCCATGTTAACTGGGACAAGTCTCAGCTCTTTCCGCTTACAGACAGTTCACACCCTGTCTCTATTGAATACCCCTTAACTTTTACTGCAGACAGCACTACATTTCTGACATCTCAACAGAGATAAAGATCAGGTCCTTTGGCTTAACGACAGCCCCGTCATGGTTAGACTTGTGACACAGGTGGAGTGTTGGATTAAACTTCCTCTTTCTATGTCGGGCCGAGTAGCAATAATAACAAGCATTGGCAAAGCCAATATTCTCGTCTGTGTGGTATCTATTGGCTCTGCCAATGTCTTGTGGCCATGTTGCAGAGCAGCATATCTAAAAATTATTTTAAAAAATCACTATGATGCAGGAACAGGAAGCTAAAACAAGCATTTGCAATGCAATCGGTCTCGCCTTTGGGACTTTATACGTATTTAGCTATGCAGCACATTAGCCTGGGCGCTGAAATATCCACTGATGTTAAACATGGAGGGAAAGTAAGCACCAAACTGCATGACACGCCAGGTTTGGAAAAAATGGTGAGAAATATTGCTTTTCAGTAGGAAATGGTATAGTCCAAAGCTCTGTTTTTAATGTAAAATCAGGGCCTTCGTGGTCATCTCAATGAAAATATAAGATTTGAAAGCAATATTATTGTCTACGGGTGCTCGTGGAAGACAATTTCTATGGACTGGAATCTAGAGAATGCTAAAGTGATTCTGGTATTTTACTGACCTCTGCTGGTCGTTTTCTATTGAGAAAGCTAAATAGAGGCAGTTGCCAGAAAATTTAAAAAAAAGAAAGAAAGTCCCTCAGCAGAAAGCAATTCTGGTATTTTACTGATAACTACTAGTCATTTTCTATCAAGACAGTTAAATAGAGGCAGTTGAACAAGCAGGAAGCAATTCTGGTGTTTTACTGACCTCTACTGGTCATTTTCTATTAAGACAGTTAAATAGAGGCGGTTGAACAGAAAACAAAGTTCCTAAGCGGAAGCAGACAAGTCCTAGGGCTGATCTCCGGAGACCAAAAAGTACACACACATATAAGTATGTACTAAAGTATATATAAGAGGTCTCAAATGCTCAACCTAAAAATGGTGGTCCTGCCTAGATTCCTTTATCTTTTTAAAAAAATATCCTTATACCTCTTTTTCAACAACCTCCATAGTCTATTAACATGACATGTCTGGGCAGGCCGCACACCCCATATACGCTGGGACACTCTTACTCTCCTCTAGGAACATGCCAGTTTCAGGGGTGTCATACTCTGCCTTTACCACTTTGAATCTCATCAGTATACACACCTCTGGTATCACTTGGATGCTCGTATCCCCTACTTCAAACCTGATTGGGACTAGGGGTGGGCGGAATTTGCGAAATCCACTTTCGCAAATTATCGCGAAAATGTTACAAATTATCGCAAACACGCGGAAATATCGCGAAGATGGGGAAGTTTTTTTCCCGCATGTTCGCGAGATTTTCTGCATGGTTGCGGCTCGCCAACTTACCCATGTGGTTGCTCGCGGGCGCGGCCATCTTGTTTTCAGTTGTCTCGCGGTGCATGATCGCGAGAAGAAAGACGTGATCGTGCGACGCATGACGTCACTGCGGGCGCGAAGTGTCGCGAGACTGCGCAAATGGCTAAAAACAATACAACATCTCATGGAGAACGCGACCGGATCAAGAAAACTTGTCAGCGAACGCAGGGATTCAGGTAAGGCGATCGCGTGCGCGCGCGAGAATGTATTATTTTACAGCGCGAGCAAGAAACAAATTATTGCCAAGCTGCGGAATGCGGAAATGTTGACATTTTCGCGCTTTCCGCGGAACGCGAAAATGTCAAATTATTGCAATTTCCGCGAACGGAACGAAATTTTAGCCCAGGCCTAATTGGGACCAACTGGGAGACCTTCTTACTACCGAAGGGCATCCCTTTAGACTCTTCGGACATCCAAACTGTTTCTACTACATGTTTGGTGTGGTGGAGACTTCGCCAACTACTGGGTGGTGGTATCCTCTATTCCCTTGCATTGCCTCTGGTTAATAACCACTGGCTCCTTCTTACAATCGAAGGAATAGTTCAGTGCATGCCATGACCGCCATACCTTGGGTAATGTTTTCCCAAATGTGCATGTCCTTACAAATGCCAATGATACCCATTTTCAAAAAGCCTCCTACATGGACCATTTTGTGCTCCTACAATTCCATAATACTCTGTGCTCCCTCGTACCTTCCTACCCCCGGTCCCCTGATGACCTTTCCCCGCTTTCACTTGTGCTATTGGATGTGAATGGTGACAGGCTAGCCGCCAAACTGTACTATACCTGCTTGTCCTTGAAACCAGATCTTGCGACCCGAGTCGGGAGGCCTGGGGCACTGACCTGGGCTTTCCACTTTCAGAAAAGGTGTGTTCCTATTGTTTCTCTCAAACTCGTCGCATCATGGTCAACCACAAACACAAACTGCTACATTTTAAATTCCTACATCAAGCTTATGTCACTCCTACTGCTACTGCAAAATGTGATCCCACACATCCAGCCCACTGACCCAAAGCACTGCTTCTGGCGTATATTTTGCACACTTTGCTTGAACATGCCTCCAGATTAATCACTACTGGACCTCGATCTTTTCTCTCCTCTCCCCCATGATTGATTTGGAGAATACACCTGACCCAATCGTTGCAGTCTTGGGGTACACTGGAGATGCCCCTAGATCCGTCCACAGATTTGCATCACTGGTGCTCCTACTTGCAAAGCGATAGATTGCAATTCTCTGGGACACCAATTTGTCCTCTTCCGCCCTGACCTGGTTGAAAAGCATAACGCACTGCGACGGAGTCAGTGGGGACCATGCCCATTACAGCCCCCTACTTCCATGCCTAGAGACTTCTGGCAGCCGCTCAGGGATTACCTGCTCACTTTGGAACCTGACACTCAGGGGTGACTATCAAATCTCTTCTACACACTGAGTTGCCCTTTTTGTTTTTTATGCCATATATTCTACTGATCACATATGCCTGCTCCATCACAAGTTCCACCTGTGTGATGCCTGTGATGATTGTCTCATCTGTCTGTAACACTCTAGTCTATACAATGTTCATGATGCTATGCCGAAACCTCAGCTCGCGCTCATGTACATGTCTGCAACTGTGCTCCATTTGTTGTTGAATTGTTGTTTTACATGACATCATTTGTTTAAAAAAAAAGCGTAATAAACAGATTTCTAAAAAATAGAAGTTGCATACAGTGTAATAGCGTGGAGTGGCGTACAGTGTAATAGCGTAGAGTAGAGTACTGTGGAGTGGCGTAGAGTAGAGTAGAATAGCATAGCTTGAAATAGCATACAGTGTAATAGCATATAGTGGAGTTGCGTAGAGTGGAGTGGTGTAGACTGGAATGTTGTACAGTGGAGTGGTGTAAGAGTGGAGTGGCAGCCAATGGACTAGCGTAGAATTGATTGACATAAACTGGAGTGGTGTAGAGTGCAGTAGCATATAGCGGAGTGGCATACACGGGAGCGGTGTAGAGTAGAAGAGTGTAGTGTCATACAGTGAAATAGCATATAGTGGAGTGCTGTACAGTGGAGTTGTACACAGTGTAATATCATAGAGTGGAGTGGAATAGTTTGAAATGGCGTAGTGTGAAATAGCATATATTGGAGTAGGGTACAGTGGAGTGGCATACACTGAAGAAGTATAGAGTGGAGTTGCGTACAGTGTAATAGCACTGAGTGGAGTGGCATGAAGTTGAAAGGTTTTATAGAGCGCTCTACTACCAAGCGGTTTCTTGGCGCTGAACAAAGACTATCCAGAGGGACGCAGGGAGAGTACTACAATGAATACGCCATAGAGAATAGGTGAGTTTTAAGAGCTTTGCGAAAGTGCGTGTAGATGGAAATGGATCTGATGGCAAGAGGAAGTGCGTTCCAGAAGAGGGGGCAAGGGTAGAAAATCTAGAGCCACCAAGTTTTTTCCTACGGTAACGTGGGGCGTTGAGGAGGAACTGGGTAGAGGAACGGAGGGTTCTGCCAGGGACGTAGGCACTGATCTTTGATCTGATGAAAGCTGGAGCCGTACCGGCCAGTGACATAAAGATCAGGCAACCCATCTTGAATAAAGATCGTTCCAGGATGGGAAGCCAGTGAAGAGTCTTTAGTAGGGGGGTAGTGTGATGAAATTTCTGAAGCCTATAAATAAGGCGAGCTGCCTGGTTTTGGATGAGGTGCAGACGGCGGTGCTCGTACGCAGGAATACCGACATACAGGCCATTGCCATAATCCAGGCGAGATAGAATCATGGCCAAGATGATAAGTTTAAGGGCTTCAACAGAAAAGTAGCGGGATCTTTTGCAGATTATTCTAAGGGATAGGAAGCAAGATGAAACCACCGAGCTGATCTGGGGGCGCATGGAGAGGTCTTGGCTGATTTTATTGCCCAAGGTTTTCACCGACACAGAGGGAAGGGGAGGGGAACCGAAGGTAGGGGGCCAAAAAGCGGGGGTCCAGGGGTTAGAAGGACCACCGATAAGGATCAACTCCGTCTTATCTGGATTCAATTTAAGTTGATTAAGGTTCATCCAATCATAGATGAAAGTCAGGGTGGAACGGAACTTAAGGATAGAGTCAGGAGAAGAGGAGAGGTTGAAAATGAGCTGAAGGTCATCGGCGTAATTGAACACCGTGACCTCCATTTCCTGCAAAGCTGCAATCAGAGGGTATATATAAAGATTGAAAAGAAGAGGGGAGAGAGACGAGCCCTGAGGCACCCCGCAGGAGACAGGGCGGACGGGGGCGGAAAAACTCTCCAATCTAACGGCCTGGGTACGGTCCGTCAGAAAGGAGTGTCAGAGGAGAAAGGCATAAAGTGGAGTGTGGTACAGTGGAGTGGTGCAGAGTGTAATAGCATATAGTGGAGTAGCGTACAGTGGAGTGGCGTACAATGGAGTAGGTTAGAGTGTCGTAGCATACAGTGGAATGGCGTACATCGGAGTGGTGTCCAATGGAATAGCATATAGTGGAGTTGCATATACTGGAATAACGCAGTTGTGTGTTGTAGAGTAGAGTCGCATGCAATGAAAGAGCATACAGTGGAGTGTTGTAGAGTGAATTAGTGTAGAGTGTATTTGCATACTGTGGAGTTGCGTACAGTGTAATAGTGTAGAATGGAGTGGTATAAAGTGAGTCTTTTACAGAAGAGAAGTGTAGAGTGGAGTGGCGTAGAGTTGAATAGCATACAGTGGAGTATCATACAGTTGTGTGGCGTTGAGTGTAGTGGTGTAGAGTATAGTGGTGTACACTGGAGTGGCGTATACTGTATTACTCTAGAGTGGAGTGGTGTATAGTTTAGTGGCATACAGATGTATGTGAAATTTATCAGCAATATAGATTGTGGTGAGCAGAGTAACTCAAAACAGCGAATTGCACTTGTGAGGATTTGGGTGTATTATATGATATGGCTGTGGGGCCTTGTCATATAATACACTTGTAAAATCTGTCTTGGGTCCAGTCAGATTCATTTGAAAACCTTAAGCTCAACCCTGGCTAGCTGTAGCTTTGAGCAGCAAGGCTTGACAAAGGAACTTAGGGTAAAGCATTTAACAGCACCAAAAAATGAAAGCTAAAGTCACACAACAAGAGACACAACACTTTATAAAAATAGAGCCTATTTTCATGAATTTTTAGAGACTTTAATGATCAAAATCTACCACAGCTTTCCAGAGATACAGATTTTTAAAGTTATAAATGCTTTTAATTGCAACCACAAA
This sequence comes from Triturus cristatus, assembly GCF_964204655.1. Taxonomy (NCBI): domain Eukaryota; kingdom Metazoa; phylum Chordata; class Amphibia; order Caudata; family Salamandridae; genus Triturus; species Triturus cristatus. Next base: position 867,871,349 of record NC_140589.1, read on the forward strand.
CAATCACTGGCCGATAAAAAGTTTGTGAACTTTTGAAAAGTTTAGGAGAGTTGGTTCAACTACTCCAGCCCCACTTGGGAGACCAAATTCTACAGGATGGAGGTCTAGAGATGCCAGAGAGAATACATTGAATAGTTCCCTGTACACCAGAATATTTTAGGGCAAGTTCCAAGCATTACAGGATGACTGCCATAGATTACAAAGGAGTGGTTCTGATGCTGCGGATGCAGGCTAAAGATGCACATAGGATGCTCCAGTTGAAGTGCCGTTAACGGGCGGGTGGTCTTTGTTGTTGTCCCTCAGCCCACGGGTGATGAAAGGCGCATTCCCTCAAAGTCTTCTAAGTTGCAGTAGCTGGCCGGCCAATTCAGGGCTACTGGTCTCGTTCCAGCGTGGGGGGGAAGGAATAATTAGGAGGGGCTAGTGTCCCTAGGACACGACGAATCTGGACTCTGATAGCACTACCGGGTCCAGCAGACACAGGTTCAAATTTTGGCTATATCAGATTTGTCCTTTTGTGTGCCTGGCGACTGGTAGCAGCAAAACGTCTGCGGTGGCTACCAACTTGTTGTTTTGGGCTCTTTCAGTTCTTGTGTCCTTGGAGCTGGTCCCAGGGAATCAGCCACCTGATCCTTGGAGTCACTGATGTGAGATGAAGCTGGGAATCAACTTTTCCATGGGTCAGGAGCCGCAGGCACAGTCCAAACTTTATTAGCCCAAAGTGCAGCAAGTGCAGTCCTTCGAATGGTGCAGACTCTCTCTCTGCACTTTCAAGGTCAGCAGGGCAGTCCTTCTTCGATCCCAAACGTAATCTGACAAGCAGGCTGCAAGAGGTACAATATTTGTCCAAGAAAAGTGCCCTGAGGGGATCAAATGGTCACTAGCCAATGGGCTACTAAGTCCCTTTTGGTCAAGTGATGTGTTTCCTGCGAAGTGTAGTATCCGGCTATACCAGAATCCACTATTGTATTGTATTGTATTGTATTGTGGGCTTATATAGCGCTAGAATCGACTCCCGGAGGAGTATCTCCGCGCTTCGACCGCTGGGGAACCCGTCCTGGCTTTCCCTGAGAGATGGTCCGTGACGGGAATCTCCAAGGTGAAACCAGGCATCCCTGGCGGTCTGGGGGGGCCATTGTGAAGATGAGGCAAGCTAATGCCCAGAGTTGCCGGGTGCGATCCCTGATTAGTGTAGACACCGAGGCGAGAATTATCGAGTCCGCTGACCCTGGTCCAAGACCCTACCGCGTCGGGAATTGAACCCTGGTCCCGGGCCGTCCTCTGCCTTCGGGTCTGCCGCCTCTAACCAGTGAGCCACACTACTTCACTACTTCCAGCCATACTGAAAATATTGTGATCCTTCCTCAGCAATGTAGCCCACCCTAGAGGTGTGGCTACCTGTGGGCTACACGCCCACTGGAAAACTGGTTTGGGGACAGGTTTTCCCCTCCCTGTCCTTGTCTCCAACTTGTCTGCAGGATCAAAAGGCATCCTGCTCTGGAGTGTTGCTGCAGGGTGCCCTAACACCCCGAGTGGCCTTGCTGTGCGAGGAGGTAACATCTCACTCTGTGGCAACTGCCCTTGTACCTCAGCCTGGGAGTTGTTCACATGTCTCCCCAGGTGGGCAGAATGTTGTCTGTGAGCTAATGTCTTTGTAAGGCTATTGGACTAGCTGGACAAAGAGTGGCAACTTTCTAAAAGGCGCTTAACTTTAAAAGTGAAATAAATCTTGACTTGGGCATCAAGTCAGATTTAATGCCACAATTTTACAGTACCCAGTTAGGTAGTACCGTTGAGAAGTTAGCCAGACTGGGATGCAAGCAGGTAACTTGGTGTTAGTCAATGGGGCTACTAACTTTTCCCCAGCAAAACAACAATTTCAAAGTGTTGCTGGTAGGACATATTAAAAATTACAGGTCTTGACAGTATACAGCTCCTTGCCATAGGGCTTCAAAGGCCTTCCTTAGGAGAGTCTTACATATGAGGTTATGGGAGTGATGGCTTTACCCTTGGTTTTAATGGCAAAGTCAAACTAGCAGTGTACAGACTGCCCTTCCAGTCTGCAGTTGCAGGTTTGGAGACATTTTGTCCATTGTCACATTCAGGATGGCACAACCAGTGCTGCAACCTTGTGTGAACACTCTGTCTTACATGCCCTGGGTATCATATACTAGGGACTTATAAGTAAGTCAGTACTTGCCAGTTGGGTATAGTCTATGCAACATATACTTTGTAAGGGTAAGAACACTGGCACTGAAGTCTGGTTAGCGTGCCTCACTAAACTCTGTGTTGAAAACCCAGCAGAATCAGTCCATAAATGTGGGGGGTCAACATACAAATAGAGGCATTTCCTTACAGTGATGCTTTAAGTTGCTCCAGATTTACCAATTGAAGAAGAGTCATACATGGTCGTCTTGTGTTGATTTATAAATCTGACTTAAGAATGACACTGCCCATGCGACACCGTGCATGATGCAAGGGTACCGCAATGCACTAATACACTTGGGTCTTAGTTATATTTTGGGCCATGGTATTCTGTGGTAACTTTGCGGAATACCAAGGTAAATGGTGATGACAAGCCAGTATATAATTGAATAAAGGCTGTTTTTAGAAAATAAAAAGGCAGCCATGTTGTTTTTACAACACTTTGTCTGTGTTCTGTGTTAGGGCCTTAGATATAGGTAAGTAGCAGATTTTTTGTAGTTCCCTACCTATTACCACTTTATAAAGCGGTAATAAGTAGGAATTCTTTTTTTTTTTTTTACATATTTAGAGCGCTAGTTCCTTATAAGTCCTGGATTTTTAGGATTAATTTTTGGTGGTATTTCCACGGTATCACATGTAAGAAATTGTAAATACCCCATAGTACACTATATTAGTGACATCAATCGAACAATCAATCAATCAATCAGTTCACCCGTGAGGGTGTCAAGGCATTGGAGAGGTGAGGGTAAGCAGCTCCGGTCGGTCAGTCGAAGAACCAGGTCTTGAGGGTCTTCCTGAACATGTGCAGAGAGGGGGCGTGTCTGATGTCAACCGGGAGCTTGTTCCAGGTCTTGGCCGCGATGTAGGAGAAGGCTCTTCCACCCGTTCTAGCTCTGCGGATGCATGGGGTTTCACCGAGGTCGGCGGATCAGAGGTTTCTCTTGGGTACGTGGAAGTATAGTCTTTCGTTGAGGTATTGGGGACCGGTGTTGTGGAGGCATTTGTAGGCATGGGTGAGTATCTTGAAAGTTACTCTCTTCTCTACAGGGAGCCAGTGGAGGTCACGCAGGTGTTTGGAGATGTGTTCTTGTCGAGGGATGCCGAGGATGAGTCTGGATGCGGTGTTCTGTATGCTCTGGAGTTTGCGGAGCAGAGACTTGTTGATTCCGGCTTAGAGGGCGTTTCAGTAGTCCAGTCTGCTAGTTATGATGGCATGGGTGACGGTCTTTCTTCATTCGGGGGGATCCATTTGAAGGTCTTGCGGAGAGTGTTGAAGCAGTTGGAGGTGACGGCGTTGACCTGTCGGGTCATGGAGAGGGAGGAGGCAAGTACGATACCGAGGTTCCGGGTGTGGACGGTGGGAGTGGGCAGGCTGCCGAGAGCAGTGGGCCACCAGGTGTTGTCCTATGCAGTGGAAGAGGGTCCGAGGATGAGGACCACTGTCTTATCCGAGTTGAGCTTCAGGCAGCTGCTGCTCATCCATGGTGTGACGTCCTTCATTCCTTCCTTGAAGTTGAGTCTGGTGGTGGCGGGATCATTGGTGAGGGAGAGGATGAGCTTGGTGTCGTCGGCGTAGGAGACTATGTTGAGTCTGTGCTGTCTAACGATGGTGGCTAGAGGGGCCATGTAGATGTTGAAGAGCGTCGGGCTGAGTGATGATCCTTTAGGTACTTCGCAGATGATCTCTGTGTGTTTGAAGACGAAGGGTGGCAATCTGATTCTTTGGGTTCTGCCGGTGAGGAAGGAGCGGAACCATTCAATGGCAGTTCCCTGTATGCTGGTGTCATGGAGTCTGGCAGTAAAAGTGCAGTGGGAGACGGTGTCAAAAGCTGTGGAGAGGTCGAGTAGGATCAGGGCCACGGTGTGGCCTTAGTCGAGGAGGGTGCGGATGTAGTCTGTGGCTGCAAGTAGGGTGGTCTCGGTGATGTGGTTGCTGCGGAATACGGATTGGGAGGGATCGAGGATGGAGTTCTCTTCAATGAATTTTGTTAGTTGGGCATTGACGGTCTTCTCGGTGAGGAGGGAGATGGGTTCGTAGTTCTAGAGGTCTGAGGGGTCTGTCGATGGTTTCTTCAGAAGGAGCTTGACTGCTACGCGTTTCCAGTCCTCTAGAAATGTGCCGGTTATGAGGGAGGTGTTGATAGTGCATCGTAGTTCAGGTGCGATGGTGGAGGTGGCCCTTTGGAAGATGTGCGGAGGGCAGGGGTCAGTGGGTGCTCCTGAGTGGATGCCTTTCATGGTTGATTCGGTGTCTTCTGTGGTGGCTGGGGTCCAGACGGACATGGTGGGTTGACTGGCGTAGCTGGGGGAGTGCGTGGTTTCACCGTCCAGTGTCAGTTCATTGAAGTTGTCATAGAGGGACTTGATTTTCCGATGGAAGTAGGCATTGAGCTTGTTGCAGAGGTCCTGGACGGGGGTGATGTATGTGGCTTAGCTGGGGGGTTTAGTGAATTCTTAGATGATGTTGAAGGGTTCCTTCGATTTGCTGGAGTTGGCGGTGATCTTGTTTTGGATGAAGGTCCTTTTTTGGTTGATCTGATGAGTTGGTGGTGTTCTGTCATGGCGTTCTTGTATGTGGTGCGGTCTTCCGAGGATTTGCTGTTTCTCCAATTCTTCATGAGACGTCTGCAGCTTCATCTGGATTCTTGGAGTTCGGTGGTGAACCAGGTGGCATTCCTAGGGTGCTGTCTGTCGGGTTTGCAAAGGGGTGTGAATTCATCTGCCCAGTTGGTGGTCCATCTGTGAAGTTCTTTGGCAGCGAGGTTGGCGTTGGTCGAAGAAGAGGGGGCTTCGCGGCTGAGGGTGGAGTAGAGGTGCTTCTCAGTGACCTTGGTCCAGTTCCTTCATGGAGGGCAGGGTGTGAGTTTGTGGGCGGTGGGTTTGTTGATGAGGAAGTGAATGCAGTGGTGGTCAGTCCAGAGGGTCTGCGAGGTGTGGCTGAAGTGGACGTTGTTGCCTCCTGCGAAGATGGGGTCAAGGGTGGGTCCTGCCTTGTGGGTGGAGGTGGTGATGAGCTGTCACAGTCCGAGGTTGGCAAAGTTGTCCAGGAGGGTGGAGGAGTTGGGGTCGTTGAGGTTGTCTAGGTGGAAGTTGAGGTCTCGATGAGTATGTAGTCCATGGAGGTGATGGCGTGGGGTGCAACGAGGTCAGTGATGGTGGTGTTGAAAGCTGTTCGAGGTCCAGGGGTCCTGTAGACATATAGTGCATTATAGTGTTTGTTCATCTTTATTCAACAAATACTCTGTGACATTTTAAAAAAAATATGTAGAAATGTATATCTACTTTTCCCTATATATATATATATATATAAAACCTAATACTTACGTATATCTAAGACCCTATGCCAGAACTCTGACAAAGTGGCCTTAAAACAATGTGACTGCCTTAAACTTTTGCAAACACAACCAGATGAGGACAGAGGGCCTGATTCACAGAACTAACTTAAGACAAAATACTAAACTTACTACCATTTTGGTATTCACAGAAGGCACTTACTCATTTTGGTATTCACAGAAGGCACTTACTCATTTTGGTATTCACAGAAGACACTTACTCATTGATGAGTAAGTGCCTTCTGTGAATACCAAGATGAGTAAGTGCACTTACTCATTTTAGTATTCACAGAAGGCACTTACTCATCAATGAGTAAGGAGTAAGTGCCTTCTGTGAATACCAAGATGAGTAAGTGCACTTACTCATTTTAGTATTCACAGAAGGCACTTACTCATCAATGAGTAAGTGCCTTCTGTGAATACCAAAATGAGTAAGTGCCGTCTGTGAATACCAAAATGAGTAAATGGTAGTAAGTTTAGGATTTTGTCTTAAGTTAGTTCTGTGAATCGGGCCCCTTGTGCTGAAACTTTTCAACTACTTACCCCCAGTCAAGAGATATGAGTTTAATCCATTGTTCTTTTGCTCACTATGCCACCCCAGTTTGGACCCAGCCATATGCAAACCAGCCTTGAGCCTGTTCCTCATGGGAACAGTCCAGACCGAACTGCCCGGCCAGGTCCTCCCTCGACCGGAAACAAGCATCCTGGGACCAGTTTCGGGGTATCACACATCATTAGCCAGGCTAGCTAGAATCCAGTGGCACAGCGAGCAAAGGATCCACATCTGGGCATACCCTTGGCCATTTAGAGTGAACATAGCAAACACAACAAGATGATGGACAGAATGCTGAAACGTTTCAACCACTCACCCCACTCAAGAGATCTAGGTTTAATCTATGGTTCTTTTCATAACTATGCCACCCCAGTTTAGACCCAGCCAGTGGCACAGCAAGCAAGGATGGATTTAACCCAGATCTGTGACTGGGTGTGAATGTTTGATTTGTTCAGGATTCTCTCCATCATCTGTTCTTTTAAACTTTTTTAAAGGCAGTCATCATCCAATCAGGTAATGACTTGTCGTCGCCATGTACTGTGGTAGTTTGCGAAAATCTGCAAAAGTACAGCGGTAACAGATATCACTAAGTTTAAATACCTTAAAAAATGCTTACCCTGCTTACTTGCAGTTCCCAAAATCGATCATCTACGTACCATACTGTTTAATCCTGCCAAATTTCATGTAATCTGTTCAGCCATGTTTCCGCTATGTCAAAAACAATAGTTTATAGAAAATGCATTAGTGGAAAAATACGTTTTGGGATCCCTCTTTATCTCTGCACCCCCCCTTAACGATTCACCACAAAAATGTATATCATTATAAAAAGTAGAAAATGCTATAGATCTGGAAAGACTGGTGATTAGTCAAATGGGTGAAAAGCTATTAGGGAGCAAAAATCTGAGAAATTCCTATCGCTGGGAATCTTAACTATAACTACAAAGTGGCGATCAGATTTAACATGATTCCTTTCTTTTATCTATTATATTGGTTATGTATTTTTTTATTCGTTTACATAATCATGTGACCATAAATGAGTCTTTTAGCTGTTCATGTAGTAATTCTGAAACTTTATATATGCAGTAGAACTTATTTGTTTGGCGTCCTCGCTAATTTTAGTAGGATTGTGCCCATATGAAGCCTAAATTGAGTGAAAGACAATCATTGTTGTTATAAAAATCTAGAGTATTATTTTTTCCTAGCAGTCAATTATCATGTCCTCCATATAGTAGGTTCTGTAGCTCACTGCTAGGTCACTTTTCCATTTTGTTGCACAGGAGTGTTAAGGAAGATGGTTTTTGTTTGGCTTGTTGGGCACACTTTTATTTTGTGAGCCAGAGAGCATACAAAGAAAACTTATGTAGATTAAGATCTATTCTATTTATAATCCTTAATTGGTTTCTATTAGCATGTGACCATAAATGGGCCTTTCAGTTATTCACGTAGTAAATCTGAAACTTTACATATGCAGTCTAGTTTATTTTTTGGGCTTCCTTGCTACTTTTAGTAGTATTGTGCCACTATTAGAAAAGTAGATAATATAAACAACTTAAATTTGAAAGGAGGTAAATTATTAGTTTGAATACAGTTTGGGCTACTACGGTAGCACAATGCTACCAAAAACCAAAATGAGATAAGAAACTAAACTAGTCTGCAGCAATACATTTTAACAAGTATTACAAATGCATTTTAAACACACATTTCTGGCCACGACAGTGAAAACCAATTGAAAACTGGATAAGAAATAAAATTAGGAAGTTAAGCATTATGTGATGGGTTAGTAACACAAAGTGGGCTCTAAACAGAGCCCAAAACTACTAAATAATTCCACAACCACAGAGACTCTACTGAATGTTGAAAAACAATACAGCTCTATCTCTTATTTCAGAGATATTGAAAATTATACCTCATCATCTCCATTTATATATTTCTTCATAAAAAGGTACATCTGCTTATGGAATATTGTTTGAAAAACAATACAGGGGAATACATTTCAAAATGTACCCTTGTATTAGGACAACTATTGTAACCATTAGTTATTTATGAGTTTTCAAAAATATATTTTCCCATATTGAACACAATGCCTACTGTTGGGGCGAAAAAGTGCTCTGCATGGTGAGAGTTGTGTACCCCTGCATGGAGTGTCCAACTATAGTGTGGTCTGCTGATTGTTTTGTCATAAACAAACACAGATCATGCAGGTGTTCTATGACATAGGACTGTCACACAGATTGCGGTCTTGTTGCACTGGAAGGGGCACCAAAAGCACTCCCCTCATAGTGGTAGAAGGCAACTGCCTTTACCAGGAATTAAACAGCTCAGACGCGGTGGTCGCAGCATACCGTTTAGTGATCAGTAGTAGTGAACAGGTCCTTTTTAGGTCGAGCCTGGGAAGCGCATACGCTGCTCTGTGAGGCAAGTTGTATTAGAATATGGACTTGAAGCCCCGCCACTCTCTGCCCATAATTGTCATTGGCATGTGTCATTGTCCTTTGTAAATGCTGGCTTCTGATACGTTAATAGGCTTGTTAGTTCGTGTCTTCTTTTGTAACCTCCCATGAGGACTGGCCCTTTTACTTCAGTTGTTACATGGTATATCTTATTTAGTCTGTAAGCAGTATTTTCTTTAATGAGTTTCTTCTACTGCAGGCACCACATGCTTTCCTGTAACATTTAGCGCGCCATGCGCGCTTTCACTTTCCAAGCAATAGGTCTCCCATTTGCAAGAGTTTGAGCTATTGGCATTGTAAATGTCAATGCCTTTTATTCATGTGTTATCAAAACAGATAAATAAAAGGCATTGTCATTTACAATGCTAATAGCTTAAACGTTCGCAAATGCGAGACCTATTGCATTGCAAATGCTTGTTACCTTGTGCCACTGGAGTGAGGCCAACAAGCTCACTCACCTTTTTTAAGAAGTTGCTGTATGTTTAACTCAACCCTGCTTACATCAGGTTGATGTGGAAGTACAAGCCTGCTGAAAAGGTGAGTCACTTTTTGCTCGTATCTCACTCGCCCGCCTGTCGCTGCTGAAAATCCCCAGACCTGCTTTTCTTTCGTGGACTTCTTCCTAACACCGCTGAACGGCATCCGGTCAAACTGTTCCAGCCGGGGATCATACCTTGCGGAGCAAACATCGCGCCACGCCAAATCTCTTTCTTGGCTCCAGGGCTCCAGGACAGAGAGTCGCCAGTAGTCTCCCTCGCCGCCTCCCACCACATCGAGGCCGCAGTGGAGGAGGACTACAGTCCCCAGCAGCCCTCCAGTACCCGCCCACATCCGCCGGAAAGCGCGCCGGAGGCGCTACTTCAGTAGAGGTTCCCCCGGTGGAGCGGGGGGATCATACCTTGCGGAGCAAACATCGCGCCACGCCAAATCTCTTTCTTGGCTCCAGGGCTCCAGGACAGAGAGTCGCCAGTAGTCTCCCTCGCCGCCTCCCACCACATCGAGGCCGCAGTGGAGGAGGACTACAGTCCCCAGCAGCCCTCCAGTACCCGCCCACATCCGCCGGAAAGCGCGCCGGAGGCGCTACTTCAGTAGAGGTTCCCCCGGTGGAGCGGGGGGATCATACCTTGCGGAGCAAACATCGCGCCACGCCAAATCTCTTTCTTGGCTCCAGGGCTCCAGGACAGAGAGTCGCCAGTAGTCTCCCTCGCCGCCTCCCACCACATCGAGGCCGCAGTGGAGGAGGACTACAGTCCCCAGCAGCCCTCCAGTACCCGCCCACATCCGCCGGAAAGCGCGCCGGAGGCGCTACTTCAGTAGAGGTTCCCCCCGCGTAGTAGGAAGTCCAAAGGACATCCTGCGTTCGGTGTCCGCAATCTCGTTGGTAACCATGGTAAGGGCATTAGCCAGTAATACATCAATCGATGATGGCAGCTCGATAGGGGTAGCAGTATTAACAGCTATAGGCTTCATCGTGCGTTTCCCCATAGTTTATGTGAATACCTGTACGGCTTGGCGATGCAAAGGGGGGGGGCCCAGCCCAGCCTCGTCCTGCCCCGGACGGCCACAGACGGCCCGCCCTCTGCCCTGCTTTTCTTTCGTGGTGGGAGCCGGGAGCCCTGCTTTGGTCCTGTATTTGCTGCAGTTCCCCCCCGCCGCAGGAGAATAGGCGCTGCCGCAGAGCAGGGGGAACTGGCCTGAACTACAATACCCAGGATCCCTTGGACTGCCACGCCCCCAAACGCGGCCGGAGGCGCAAGAAAAACGCGCCGTACCTACCGCCTCACGGGACGCCGGGCTAAGCCCGGGCAAAGGGCGGGCCCTCTGTGGCCCTCAGAGGCTCGAGGAGACTGGACTGGGCCTATTCATTTATCGTTCCTGTTTTAAAATCTATTCATTACTTGCACTATATATTTATGGTGTGCACATTCTCCTTTTAATCAGGAACTCTTCGTTACCCTCCTTCAAATATTTCATCTTCTTTTAATTTAATATATATTTATTGTATTCATTTGGGGCTATAGTACTTTTGTTGTATAAAGATGTCGTCCAAAAAACTACGTTCGGGGAGAGTATTAGGGGATAGGGTCTGTATGTTGTCAAAACCCACTTCCCCTAGTAACAGATCTTCTAGTAACTCTCTACTAAAGGGTCAATCCCTGCTCCCTCAATTTTGGGAGAAGACGGTTTTTAGTAGGGGGAAAAAAGATCAATCAGATATCCCGCCTTCCGAAGATCCTTTCCCATTGCCACCTGATAGGTCAGGAAATAATGGGGATGTTTCTTTTTATCCCAAGATTGAGCAGCAAACCAATGTGCCCGTCATCTCTACATAGCTTCCTCTTACTGATCCCATTGGAATTCCACAATTAATGACGGACAGTAAGGGAGATTCTCAGTTGTCAAGTATTGACCTGGAGCTTTGTGGTCGATACTTAGTTGACGGTCCTTTGAATTTACCTGAAGTGATTAAACCCCCGACTGGTGTTTCTTCCTCTGGTCTCTTTCTCTTTAGTAGTACCCCCTCCCTAAAAACGCAAGATATTTTTTCTCAGTCTAATTTTTCCATGAGTCCACTGCTTAATTTATCTGACACTGGTCATAAGGGTTTGCTCGGTTATGATAAAGTGGAAAAACCGATTTCTGAATCCTTGATTGCATTGGAACATTTGCTGGCATCCATCCTACAGTTATTGAGTAAATTTGTGGGAAGTTCCGATTGCATTCTGGAATCAGTTTCCCAGATATTAAAAGCTTTATTGTTAAAAGCTCCGGAAAAGGTTCTTGATGTAGTTCCTAAAGTAAGCCTTCAGGGGCATGAGTTGGGTAGTGTGCTCTTAAATGAAAATGAAAACTCAATTCAAAATAAACTCGTGGATACCCCTAAAAATAAGCCCCTTATAGCTCCCACTTTACCCGTATCTAATTGTGCAAAGCTTTGCGACCTCGAAATTGTAGAAGAAAGCGTTGAGGTTGCTGCTCCAAAAGCTGAAAAAGAACTATTTCCAATTTTTATACCTGAACCAAAGGATTAGGGGGGGTTGAAAAGGGACAAATTAGAAAACAAAGAAAGAATTTAGGAAAAAAGAGGAAACCAATCCGTAGATTCAGAAAGAAAAAGCAGAAACAAATTATTTTTGAGGATTCTCAGGTTTTAGACTTTAAGGACCAAATGACCGGAGAATCGGTGGGCAAGGAGGTGGTTTCCCATTCTTCTGATATCTTAAAGCCCTCAGTCCCGGGCACAGAAATCATTTCTGATTGCCCTGGAAATGGTCCCACACCGGATGTAGGGAGATGGGCAACTCCTTTGCCCAAGGTAGAATTGCCTGGGCTGGTCCCCTTGCGGTCTGTAGCCCTTGATCCTTTTGCCCCCGTTTTTCCTGCCCCGGATGTTGGAGAGGTACGGCCCCAGCATTTGCCCTCAAAAATTCCTGAAGTCTTTGTAGACACATTCACAATAGATTTTTTACCCTTATTTGATTCGGATTTACACCTAAATAGAGCATGGCTACTCAAATATTTTAAGGATATTGAGAGCCTAAAATTAATTCAATCTAATGATATTGATTTAGTTTCTATATTAGGAACAGCATCCGCTCCCTTTGTTAGGGTAAAGTTCTATTCTAAACTTATACTAAATCTTATTTTGCAACAGGCTGAGAGTTTTCAGTGTAGGGGAATTGATGTTTTACCTGTTCTCTCCTTAGGGAGAAATTGTTTCCCTCTTAATAGACTCTCTCAGCAGGGCAATGGTCAAGATAATCTCTCTACCCTATATGATGAATTAAAGATTTCTGTCTCGAAAAATATACGCCGGGTGACTCAGGTAAAGCCAGTTTCGCTTACCCAGAATATTCCCCCAAACAAAGATAATTTTCAGTGGAATTGGTTGCCTGGGGTTTTGTCTACTAAAACCTTAGATAATCCTAAGCTTTTTCAACATCTTTAGCAACAGTTTAAAAGTTATCTCTTGGAATGCTGCCGGGATACATAATAATCCCGAGAAACTACAGTATTTATTCTCCATGAAAGCTAGCATTATTTGCCTCCAAGAGACCTGGTGTCCTAGTAGATTATGTGCAGGGAAAGATTATTTTGTCCTCGAGGCAAGGGCATTACCATCAAAGAAAGGGCATGCAAAAGGTGGTCTTGCGTGCCTCTTGTCAAATAGTTTGAAATGGAATTTTATACATTATGTTGACCCAAAGAACCTCTTTCAGGCAGTGACCCTCTGCTCGCTAACAAGTAGGGGTTCCAATACTTCATTAGTAATAATAAATGTATATATTCCCCCAGATGAATGTTTTAATAGTTTATTGAAGCAAGTCTTTTCATACATTAAACAGCTTAAAGAGCTAGATACACCCCCCCATGTGCTGTTAGTTGGTGATTTTAATTGTAAGGTTTCCAACACTAGTTTAGAGTTATTTAGAAATAAATGTAAAGAAGAAGCCTACCTTATCCCTCAGATTCTCTTCCCTAATAAAATTAAAACTAATAAAAGAGGGAAGTTGTTATTGGAAGAACTTTCTGCAACTGAGGGGATAATAGTGAATGGTAGGCTCCCTTCTGATTTTCCTGCTAACTATACTCATAGATCCCCCTTCAGCCAGTCAATCTTGGATTATGTAATCATTGACTATGATATCTTTTCTTCTGTAAAAGATTTGGCAGTCTTACCGACATTATTTAGTGATCACAAGGTGATTACAATAAATTTGTCTTTATTTTTTCCAAACTCTGACTCATGGTATCTTAATAGCGATTTAGTTAATTTTCATAAGAATACTGGAAGATGTTTTTGGAATTTTAAAGCCAGGAAGGGCCTGAAGTGTATTTTAGGAAAAACTATCCTAGAATTGAATGATTGGCAGGGTTCTGAACTGACTCATTTTGAGAATTTTATGAAGGAGGTTATTTGTGTTGCTAAAAGATCCACTTTTTCAGAAAAAAGGAGCTTCGTTCCCAGTTCTCTGATCCCTTTAAATAAGGCAATAAATAGGTTAGTGCGGGAACAATTTCTGTGCAGATCTACTAAATTAAAAAATAAAATATATCTGTTAAAAAGAAGGAGAAGTCGTATCAAGAAGAAACTTAAAAAGGAAAAAGAGGATTCTCTTTGGATAAGTTTACGGGAGGCGGTTGTTCATGGCAATGTTAGAAAATTTTGGTCTCTCATTGGAGAGGGTTGTGGAGTTAGAGTTAGCCCTCATCCTATTCCTTTTGCTGAATCGTTATGGGTGTCGTTTATCTCCGCTCTTTATGCTGGGAATGGCGTAGCATTTGAATGTGAGTGCTCCTTAGGAGCTCCTAGAGATGCTGAGCTTCCTATTGAAGCCCCCTCTGAGAAAACCATTGAAATGGCCATTAAGGATATGCGTTCCTCTGGAGCTATGGGGCCCGATGAACTTCCCATTTCAATACTAAAGTTAGACCCTGTTTTGTGGAGTAAGATTCTTTTTCCTTTATTTAGAGCTTGCTTTTCCAGTAAGATTGTGCCATCCTCTTGGAAGGGGAGCATTTTGGTTTCCCTGTTCAAGAAGGGCGATAGGAATAACCCAATGAACTATCGTCAGATAGCCCTTCTTGATGCTATTGGAAAAGTCTTTTCCAAATGCCTTCTAGCTCTAATTACTGATTGGGTCGAGGCAAACCAGATTTTACCTCTTGAACAAACGGGCTTCCGCAAAGGGCATAGTACTCTGGATAACCTTACAGCCCTGCAGGTTATCCTAGATAAATATGTAAGAGTTCGGGGTGGAGGAGTCTATGCGGCTTTTATTGATTTCTCCACAGCATTTGACAAAGTGGATCGTCCTTTGCTGTGGAGAAAGCTAGCGATACTAGGTATGCCCTCTCTTCTATTAGACCTAGTACGATCTCTACATTCAGACACTTGGTGTCGAGTGTTACAGGGTGGAGAAAGGGGCCTCTCGCGGGCTATTCCCTCCACTAATGGTTTAAAACAAGGTTGTCTTCTGGCTCCTCTGCTGTTCTCCCTGTATATTGCTGATCTTCCAACTTCGCTTGCATCTGGTGATGGCATAGCCCCGGTAGTGGGGGGTTATCCTATAGCCTGCCTTTTATATGCTGACGGTATTTTAATCCTAGATCTAACTCCTAAAGGTCTAGCTAATCGTCTGCAGGCTCTACATGATTTTGCTGAGTCCCACTTCTTGAGGATAAATGCCTCAAAAAGTAAAATTATGTGCATTACAGGGAGGAAAAAATCTAAATCTGAGAATTATGGCTGGTTAGTAGGTGGGCAGAAATTGGAAGTGGTTAAATCATATACCTTTTTAGGAAGAATTGTTTCTGCAAACCTGAGCGAGAGGCAGCACATTGATAACAACTCTCGTAAAGCCCTGTCTCAAGGCAAAAGCTTGAGTGCTCTTTATTCAGCCACAGGGAGAAGACACTTTGCTTTTTTACTAGAGGTTTATAAGGCAAAAATCCCTTCAACACTCCTATATGGAATAGAATTGGTCGATTTAAAACACTGGGGCTTCCTTCATATGACTGAAGGAAAATTATTAAGGTCTTTAACCACTCTGAATTCTGCTTGCTCCACAGCTGCTCTTAGACTGGAATTTGGTCTGCGTAGCAGTTGGGTACAGGGCCTGTCTGCATTAGTACGTTGGGTCGCCAGCCTCGCCAGAGGAGAAATGGGGACTCTGAGATCCCTTCTCAAGAGAGAATTATTGGGAAGTTTTAAAGAGCACTCTCAAATTGTTAAGAATTTCAGAAAGGCTGTGGCACTTCTTGAATTAGATGAGAGTTCTATTTTTACTATTTCTCCTTCCCAACTAAAATCTCTTTTGAAACAGGCTTCCTGGACTCTTTGCTTCATGCGGGATAAAGAATCCATTACAGCTAAGAAGCGAAGCGTCCTTCTGTTTAACACATATTCAAGGAAGCTTGCTCAACCTTATGTATTTTGGAATTTATCACATGGCATTCGGAGATTTTGGTTTCTTTTGAGGCAAGATCTATTGCCGCTTAATTCTCTCTTGGCTAAATGGTATGGGTCTTCCCCCCTATGTAATTTTTGTAATATGTCTGCACAGGATTGTACCCATGTATTGTTTATTTGTCCTGCATTGCGTTCACTTTGTTTAAAGTGGCTAAGATCAATTTGTTTACAATTGGGAATTCTTGATGCGAATTATTTTTTAAAGGCTTTATATACTCCTCCCAATGAAATGTTTTGCTTCAATATTTTTAACTTTTTTAAAGGTTTTTTTTAGATATTTATTGATGAAATACGGAGGACTGTGTCGTAGTATGTCCTTTTTATGGAGAGTGTTGTAACTGTTTACCTTTTTCTTTCTATGATGGAATATGTACATGTATTTTGTGTATTTTGTTTGTGTGGCCCTCTTCGGAGTGCCAAAACATAATAAATAAATAAAATTGTGATAAGTGCATGTGTACTCGCAAGCAGTACACTACACCATGGGTAAGGTGTGGTACAGTGCGCACATGGTAAATGTGTGTGTGCTAGCATGGTTTGCTTTTAAAATAACACACTCTGATGTAGTACAGGGAGACTGAGGTACTGAACAGTTTGCGCAGACTGCGTGCATGTGGACAATAGTACAAGGCAGTGAGTGTACTGCGAAGGGAAACAACCTTTACAACGCAACTATTACATCGCACTACACTTACAACGCAGGCATTACAACGCAACATCCTTTACAACGCATGACACTACAACGCATACCATTACAACGCATACCATTACAACACAGACACTACATCGCATGTCACTACAACGCAGGCATTACTACGCATACCATTACAACGCATACCATTACAATGCATACCATTGGAGTTAGAATAGTAATTTTTAACCCCTATACTATCCAACACTTACCCTACTGTTGCACCCCCTGGAGTTAGAATAGTAATTTTTACCCCTATACTATCCAACACTTACCGTACTGTTGCACCCCCTGGAGTTAGAATAGTAATTTTACCCCTATACTATCCAACACTTACCCTACTGTTGCACCCCCTGGAGTTAGAATAGTATTTTTTGCCCCTATACTATCCAACACTTACCTTACTGTTGCACCCCCTGGAGTTAGAATAGTAATTTTTACCCCTATACTATCCAACACTTACCTTACTGTTGCACCCCCTGGAGTTAGAATAGTAATTTTTACCCCTATACTATCCAACACTTACCCTACTGTTGCACCCCCTGGAGTTAGAATAGTAATTTTTACCCCTATACTATCCAACACTTACCCTACTGTTGCACCCACTGGAGTAAGAACAGTAATTTTTACCCCTATACTATCCAACACTTACCCTACTGTTGCACCCCCTGGAGTAAGAATAGTAATTTTTACCCCTATACTATCCAATACTTACCTTAAATGCAATTTAACATTATGCGTTGTAATGGTATGCGTTGTAAAGGTAGTATGCGATGTAATGGAATGCGTTTAGTGGATGTTGCGTTGTAAAAATTGCGTTGTAAGTGCATGCGTTGTAAAAGTATGCGTTGTAACGTCATACATCCTACTGCGAATGTACCCTGAGTGCAGAAGTACTCTAGCACATAACATGGAGGACCTTGGGATCCATTTTGGAAAGCTCAGGCCTGCCTGGTGAAAACATGAGTAGTAGAGGAATCCCCCAGACAGATTTGTCTATTGCTATATTCCTTTAAGCTGTGTGGAACAAGCACTGGAAGAAGGACGGGCCAGGCTCCCTTTGGGCATGTCAAAGGGCTCTTCGATTCAGGGACAGATCACAAGGAAAAGGGGCTTGGACACCTCTCAAAAAGAGGGAGATGGGGCTGATAAGAGAATCATAAAGAGGAGGCTTGAGGGCTCAGCATTAACCTTCGATCCACAGATCAATGTGGCTGACATCCAGGTATGAAGTCTGGTTACTTCCATAAATCTTGTTGTGGGTTAATCAGCTTCGTAGTCCTGTCTGCTGTAACAAATATCCTTCAGGAGGATGAAGAATTGGTAGAGATGTACATTTCAAAGAAGCAGAACCCCAACATAAAACTTCAAAGGTCCAGACCCTAAATCACATTTTTGTGTCTGGAAAAGAACTATAAGAAGGGGCATATGAGACCCCAAACTTTGTCATCTGCTGAGCAGCCAGACAGGCTGTGCGAGGAGGGGAAGATCTGAAAGAATTTTGTCTGCGACCAGGCAGAGGGGACACTTTGAGGGGACATCACCCAGGGAACTAAAGATCACCTGCCCTGGAACCTGGAGCTCTAGCATCTGTCTGCTTTCCAAGACCAGTGTGCCCGTAAGAAGAGGAGAGCTTTGGAGGGAGCGAAATCCAGAGGAGAGCCCTGGAGAAAAGCCACTCTCTGCGAGGTGTGAGGAATCCAGCCCTGCAACGATCGGGCCCAAGCCCATGTGTTGGACCGCACTGGTGACCCCATATTAGAGGAGAGAGTTGAGAGAAACCTACTCCCCACAACATTCAAGCAGTTGCCCATGTGCAAAACTAGCTTGGTGGCTGCGTATGCCAGGAGGGACCGCTGTTGCATGGATTGAAACCTGTAGTGGAAGGAATCCATTCCCACACCATTTGGGGCCATTGCCTGTGTGCTGAAGTGACTTGGTGACCCCGTATGCCAGGAGGGACCACCGTGACTATTCACATGAGGCTAGTGTGACCAAAGTGTGAAAGCCAGAGCGGCGACCCCATATGCCAGGAGGGGCCACCGGAGACGCTGAAGCCGAGAGGTTTGGGTCATCGCCTGGGACTGGGAAACCATTGTGAACAGGGTGGAACTTACCGCATCCTTTGGACTGCCCCCATGGAACCCCATTGGGAGGAGGGAGACCAACCTCATCCTCCACCAAGGGAGACTGTGCAGTGACTAGACCCAAAGACTTCCTTTTTGGCCTTTGCCCATAATAAAGTATTTTGTGCAACTGCCTAGCATTGATACCATCCTAGAAATGCGCAGACTTTAATATCATGTTCATTTGGTTCCTCTCCCCATGTTAGACCATTCCACTAGAATAACAGATTTATTGAAACTGTGAAGAACAAATGGTGACATAGACTAATAAATGTTGCTTTCAAATAACTTGATATATGTTTTATTATTTGTTGACAAGCCTTTGTCTCTACGTTGAAGCTTACAGTGCATCTTTTAGCTTAGGCAAGAGGTTAATCATGGTAATCTTTCCTCTAGAACAATTGTGCTAGAAAATTATCAATCCGGATGACGAGAGTGCAAACTGTGGGATTCGGAAGAAGATGCATCGTATGAATGACAACACCACCTTGCGAACTGTTGTGATTGGACATCGAGTGAAGACGTCTTCGGAAAATCGATACTTGAATGAGAAAACTATAATACTGAGTGTTTCTAGCTAGTTAGCCACCACACCTCTCTATTCCCGTTGGTCCTGCTGCTGGATTTCTCCTCTGCCTAAGACCCTTTCTAATGGAGAGTTAATTCCTATTAGATATTCTTGAGGTGATTTGCCTTAACTTATTTGTCATCAATGCTATTGCACAGATTGCTATTCTAAATACAGTTTCTACTGCAATTGTGGAAAACTTGGCTGAGTTTTATAGGACTACTCTTCATGAGAAGTTCATTCCTCATTGTACGTTTTTTTCCAGTTGAACTCATACGGTTCTTATTTAGAATAGGTCTAGTTAGTTTACTAGGTTTCTTTATGGAAACCATGCCTTTTTTGTTAATTTCTAACCTCTTATTTTATTTCTGTAAATAGCTAAACTGAATAAAGATATTTGAGATTCTAACCTTTCAATATGAAATAAAGCCTTTAAAAACCCTCCTGATCTCTTGTTATTGACTCATCGCAAATTATAAATGTACATGATGTTTTAATGACTTTCTCAAGGAAGCTCTAATTCTCCATATGGTGGAAAAGGTCCATTGACCTCTCTGGAGCCTTTAGGATTCTCCATGGTGACATTCTGAAGTGGGTGTATGTAAAGGTCTAAACCATCGTGGAGAGTCCCTTTTGGGCTCCAGCAACTACTCAGACCCTCCAGGATTTCGCGATTTGCAACAAAAACCCAAAATCTGCAGTTTTGTAAAAATGCAGCGACTTTTACAAAACTACCCACGAAATTTTGAAAATTTGATCTTTTTTTTTTTTGATTAAGGGCTGTGAAAACAGATATTTTCACCTCTCAATTCCCAACAATAAATCTTAAGAAAAAACAAAAGCGCTCCAAAAACGCTAAATAAATTCTTAAGCTATTATTAGTGGAGCATGGATTCAGGGTACTGTATGCTCAATTCAGCAGCGGGCAACCAGCAAATGTTACTTTTCTGACAAACAATGGCAGCGCAATAACTGACTACATCTTTCTTCACTACACCAAATTTTCCATCTGCAGCAAGTTTTAAATAAACATCTGGAATGCGCGCGATCACATAACTCAATACTTTTTTCTGACAGCGCCACACAAGACACGGTCAGCTTAAGTTTTGCCTTCTGGATGAATTACACTCCAAGAGAAACAGAACGCTGGTCTGGAACAGACGCCTTGAATTGAAACTAAGGGCATTGGAGCAGTAAGACTTCATTAGCCTGCATTCAAAGACTTTACCTGAGTGGAGAGATGGCGACTGGATAGCTGACTGGCAAAGGCTGCTAGTCACAATTCTACTCTATGCATCCTTCAATTTACCCTTTTCATTTCACTCATTCATCATCTACCATGACAAAATCTCATTGTCTTTTTACCAATGCAGATATCATTACAGGAAAGCCGTAAGACAAGCACTACTCTCCCGTGCTCATAGAATGCAACAACACCATCAAACAACTCAAATACCAATACAAGGCTTCTACAAATAGGTTTAAAGTCATGCAACAAGATTGGGTCTAGTTAAAACTCAGGGAATCTATGAAGACCAAAAAACTTCTGACCCATGATAGAAGCCGTCATAACTTCACATAGAGCAGTTAAAGACTGCTGAATTCCCTACAACTCTTTGAAACTGAATTTATGTTATACCTTGTTTATTTATTGAATTAAGGTATAAATATAAATACAACCTTGAAAGAGAATATTTCCAATAACAGTGTACCTCTTTCTACACAGGTCCAGGGAGTTGAGTCTAACAGGTGAGGGCGAGGTAGTAGATAGAGAGGTGAATGGAGAGGAGGGGTGACCAGTAAAGTGAGGAGGAGCTGGTGATCCATGGGTTTTGAGTGGGGTGAGAGAAGCCAGCAGCTTGCCCCAATCTCCTACTGGCAGGGTGTGCACCCTAATTGGGTGAGGAATGTGGGTGTTACCTCAAGGGTGGAGGAAGGGGAGCCATTCCCTACCACATTTGTTGGGTGAGGTAAAGGCCATGTCGCCAAGGACTCGATGGAGGATTCAGATGAGGCCTCGGTTAGCTGAATAAGTAATGCTTCCCACCTATAAGCCATCAGGCGGTGATGCAGTCTCCCACAGTAACTGCTTCTGCTTTTGCCCAGTGGGTAAAGATATTCTGCCAGTGTTCCGGGCTGGGTGAGGCTGAAAGCTTTCAGCGCGTTGTGACCAGTTTTTTAGCTGAGATGAGGGCTAGGTCTAGAAACTGTATTTTACGTTTTCCTGTTGTGTGATTTGTTTAATTGTCCAGCGATAATGCCTCGCAAGTGGATATGCCCATTATCCCTGTGCAGGAGATTCCCGTGTTCCAATAGTGTCGAAGTTGAGGGCACTCCCCAGGAGTGTCGCATATGGCACTAGCGTCCATTGTCATAGGAAAGATTCAAGCTAGCCAAAGATGTACGCCAATTGATGGACAGAATTCAGAACAATGTCGTACATTCACCCCAGTACAGAGATCTGGGCCTAAATCCATCAAATGTTTGCTCACCATGCCATTCCAATTTGGACCCAGCCATATGCAAATCAATCTTGACCCTGCACCCAATGGAACAGTCCAGCCCGAACTGCCAGGCCAGGTCCTCCCTGGACTGGAAACAAGCATCCTAGGACCAGTTTCGGGCTTTCAGCCCTCATCAGCCAGGATAGCTTAACTCCAGTGGCATGGAGAGCACGGGACCCACGTCTGGGCATACCCGTCCCACTCGGAGTGAAAATGCAAAAACAACAATTGATTTACAAAATGCAGAACAATGCTGTACATTCACCCCAGTACAGAGATCTGGGCCTAAATCCAGCGATTTTTTGCTCACCATGCCATTCCAGTTTGGACCCAGTCATATGTCACCTGGCCTGACTGTTCTGGCTGGACTGTTCCCATTGGGCGCAGGATCAAGACTGAATTGCATATGGCTGGGTCCAAACTGGAATGGCATGGTGAGCAAACAAACTATGGATTTAGGCCCAGATCTCTGTACTGGGGTGAATGTATGACATTGTTCTCCATTCTGTCCATCAATTGTTCTTTATCCATCATTCATATTGCTGAAGCAGACTCCCTTAGGTCCTTTAAAAACAGGCTTTTTTCAGTATAGTTTCCTGTCTCTTGGCTGATAAGACCCTGTTGATTAGTCTGTATTGCCATAGTATTTTGGCACCTGAGGCTTTTAGTTCACTCTAGAACATTCTGTCATGTTATATCAAAATTTAGCAGAGCATTACAGGACACCTTACAGAGGTATATCAGGGCCCTTTCCCATTCTTTGAAATTGCATTTTAACAAGCTGTATGAAAGGAATGTCTTTGTTCCCTCTGAACCAGATAGCTATGTTCCCAACAGCTTCAGTGTCACCCAAAGCAAGATAATTAGTCTCCTCATTACCAGCTCCAAATCATCTTGTGCCCTGTGCCCAAATGGCCTCCCAATCGCACAAATCAAACAGAAATTAGGGCCTGCAGATCACTTATCTCTCATATACTGATGACCTGTTGAGTTTTTCACTTCCGGCTTTCAGTCTCAACTAAAACAACTGAATCTCTTAACACTGCCAATAACCTGATCATCAACACTTCCAAAACAAAAATGTTCGCCTCTGGGAAGAAGTTTGACAAACAACACACAGACGCCTATTGCTACTGCCAATATCTAGGCGTCACAATTAACTGCAAATTGACCTAGACAACTCATACTGACCAAGTTAAAAAACAAAGTGCACCAAGGGAGTCAAATGGTTCTCTGCCATCTATGGTGGTCGAGCAATTACGCCTCCGCTTTTAGCCTTGAACGTCAAACTTCTCCCACTTACTTTAATACGCAGATCAACATCCTTAACATATTATACATGCAAAATGTTATGTTCTTACTCAATTGAAAGCTCTCTACTCCTCAGTGAATTCTTCGCCTTGAAGTTAACTTAAAATTCGTAAGAAGCCTACATTGAGCTTCTCTCTTCAACTGCACATGTGATTGGCGGTCTGCACATGAAGATATACTAAAAAAGTTAATCCTTGAAGAGATATCTACCAATGATCCAACCTGGGGCTCGGAGAGCCTACCCTGAACTCTGAGAACCAAATAGCAAGGCTTGACTGATATTCCACAGAAAATTAGCAAATACTGCCAAAGCTGTTTAGTGCGCAGAGCTGGTGGTAAGGGCAGCATGACAATCGTAGCTTCTCTTGGCTCCCAACTGGGGTGTAAATTTGCTTCCACTGGGAAATTCCATAGTGCATGGAACAGGAAATGCCTTCAAACAGATATTAGAAAACACTGCTTTGTATTAACTGGAATTTTAGAATGATAACATGGAAATTCCCATGGCTTTGCGTCTCTCTTTTGATCTTCCACCAAAACCATGTTTAACTATTTTGTTTTTTATAACTGTGTAATATTTCCCTAAATGATTAAAATGATTTCACCCAGGACAGACAGTCTGTACTTCTTTTTTACTGCACAAAATCCCAGGTTTCACAATCTATTCCTCTGAGGTCGCTGTGGAGGGCTTTTTCAATAGATTCTTATAGAATGTGGAGGTCCCATGATACAGCAAATGCAGTCTCCCAAAAGAAACAGCCAATTGCTTGCACCTTGCATCAATGCCATGGCCATCTTGGAAAAACAAGTGATGATGGGTGGGGTTCAGCATTTATAATGCCACCATGCTCTCTCGCAAAAGAAACAGCCAAGCAATCACATCTTGCATGGATGCCACTGCCTCGCAGGGAAACCAACTAACATGGCATTTCAGAATTCAGAACACCTATCAACTTTGTGGTTGTAGACGGACAGCTGATGCTCCCCTCAAAAAAACAGGTGAGCAAACCCTCTGAAACCTGAGCGGTCACCACAGCGGTTGAGTTGTGGTATGCAATGGTGGCACAGAAAGGCGTTTCTTTTCCTTCACATGAATCTAAAATCTGTATCAAATTATCTACAACAAATATCTCCTGCGCCACAGGATCTTGGCACTGCGCATAGAAGTAACATTTATGGGAGCAGGGGAAAAACTAAAAATAGAAGACCAAAAGGGAAACAAGAAAATAAAAGCTTGTGGGCAGCCGCAGCAATGGTTGGGGCTTCAATAGCTGGTCCTAGACTGCTTTGGATGAAGTCATAGAAACTAGACTCCACTCAGAGAGGTCTACTTAAAAATTTCATTTTAGAGGATCAAAACTATTTGGTAATTAACTTGATGACATGGTGCAAAAAGCAGCGGAAGAGTAAAAAATTCTCAAACCTTTTATGCTGGGGTCTAGAAAGTAATCCTTTATGTTCAAGCGTCCTCTCCAAAATCTTCAGGACAGGAGGTGACCTCCCTATGTAGTCTGTCTCACTTATTTGGATCAGTCACTACGATCCTGCACCCTAGGGTGCCCGAGGAAGAGGTGCATGTCTCACGGATCCAGGAGGCACCAGTGCCCCAGCAGGGGTGCATACATGGGCAATAGAACATCCCAGGGAGAAATACAGCTGCCTCCTATGAGGTTAGGACTAGAGCTTTGCTTCTGTAGAGCTACAGACACTTTAAACATGACTAATTCAAAGAGGAATACTCTGCTAAAACAGCTTCCATTGATTTCAAGCTGAAAATGAATGATTCTGAGTAACATAAAGTGCCGCAAAATTACCGCTAAATTTCCATATTTGTGCCGCTAAATTTCCATATTTGTGCTGCTAAATTTACTAATCCATTCCGCAATATCCTGGGGGGTCTGACTACTAACATATGATCATCTAGAACTGTAAATATTCTAAATGATGTAATTTAAAGAGTACTTTTGTCTGAAAACACATAAAAAGAAAAACAATGATGGATTGACTTAGAGTTATGATAGAAACAATTTTTTTTACACAACATACAAATTCATTGAAAAAAACAAAGTTTTAAGCTTAGTTACTGTTCATTTATTATTTCTGTACAAAACCAATTTAAACTACACAAACCTCAGTCATTCTAAAGTTATAACTTGCAGTATTATTTGTTGCTCCAGTCCAAATGTACTATAACTCATGCACTTCCGTACACAGTGCTGTCAACTCGATAGCCAGCCTACCTTAACTGTATCCTGGCCATCCACCATGCACAATGTTCTCATAAATTATGTCATTTGAGATGTCTTGTCATGAATGCTATCATTGTGCTATAAGTGGTGTAATATAAAAGGGTATAAGCAGTGCATGGGGAAGGCATGAGTTATAGTTATTTTAAAGTGGCTAGCACGTTGACCATTCTGTGTACGGAAGTATGCAAGTTAAAGTTTGCTTGGGCACAAATTAAAAAACATATATATATATATATATATATTACCTACTGGCGGTCGCCAGTAGATAGTTATAGTTAGGACCAAGTTTCCATAGGAAGAGCATTTTTTGTTTTGCTTATAACTTTGGCGTCGTTTGATGAATCTTCATGAAATTTTCCAAACTAATTCTTTGTTCATATCACCTACTATGTTGAACGTTTGGGGGTGATTTGTCAAGGGGGGGCCGAGAAAAAAAGGGGATGCCAAAACGTGTTTTCTCCATGCAATTTCCATAGGAAACTTTAGACAAGGCTACAGGTCGAACGGGTGAACGGAATTACCCCAAATTTGGCAGGGAGAAGGGTCTTGGTCTAGAAAGCATGCTTTTATTTATTTGGTGTAAATCCGTTCTGTAGTTTTGGAGAAATATCGAAATTTACAAATATCGATATTTGGGAATTCTGCCATTTGATTGGCTGAGGCGTTACTAGCACGAGCTTGCTGCTTATTGGCTGCGAGCTGTTGCAACTAGGAAGTGTTGACAGCCATTTTGTGATTCCGTTGAAACAAGAAAGGGGAAAAAAAGGGGTGAAAAGAGTAGGAAGCAGGAGGATAGGAGCACTGTAACCTCTGTGGGGGAGTGCAAAGCGAAGTACTCATTCTTACCGGCCTGAAAGTGCGGTGTTGCTCAGAGTGACAAGGTGCTGAGATGAGATGCTGCTACACTCGGATATGAAACCGAGAGCCTAAACCGTGAGCTCCTTGCTGTAAAGTGATGTGCTCTGGTCTTTGTAGCATACCTGTGCAAGTAGTGTTAGTAGGCGTTTATACCATACTGGGGTGGAAAGCAAACTACTGACCCCTACAATGCGTTTTTTTACTATACCGGAAGTGGGAAGCAAAGTACTCACGCCTACCGGTGTGAAGACTCGGGGATCAAACTGAGCTGATTGTTGTAAAGTGATGGGCTCTGGGCGCTGTAGCATACTGGCCGCTGTAGTATAACTGTGTAAGTGGTGTTAGTATGCGTTTATAGTATACAGGAAGTGGGAAGCGAACTACTCACCCCTACTGGTCTGAAGACTCTGGGATTAAAGCATGAGCCTAAACCGTGAGCTCCTTGCTGTAAAGTGATGTGCTCTGGGCGCTGTAGCATACCTGTGGAAGTAGTGTTAGTTTGCATTTATACAATACAGGGAGTGGGAAGCGAACTACTCACCCCTACTGGTCTCAAGACACGTGGATGAAACCATGAGCTCATTGCTGTAAAGTCATGTGCTCTGTGTAGTATTCCAATGTAAGTCATAGTAGAATGTTAGTATGTAATGCTACAAGAATGTAAGTATGTAATGTTAGAATGTAGGGCTGTCATGAGGGGAATCTTGGGGAGTTTGTACATGGTGCTGGAGAGGACGGTTGCCTTGCTGTCTGCTCCTGTTGGTGGCTGTTTAAGCTGTCTTCTTTTCCTGCAATAAATCTACTTATCGGATCCACTGCTGTCTGCCTCTTCACTACATAAATTTGGCGTGGAGCAGGAGAAGGTAAAAAGTAGGCAGCACTCACCAATATTTCGAGCTTCCTTGCATTCTGCTGAAGACCCGTTTTCTTCGTTAAGCTGTTTCTACTCATCCCTGGGTCGTCGGCTCATCGAACTATGTCATCCGACCTCTGGTAGGTTTTATATTTTTTGATTTTGGGCTTCCTCTGCCTCTTCACTACACTCTGGTCGCTGTACTACATGTGTGCAAGTAGTGTTAGTATGCGTTTATACTAATTCTGTAGTTATGCAGTAACCAATGCATCATGGCCCTATGGAGCGCCACCTCCCAGGCGCAGCTCATACAATGTCCCGGGGTGTGCATCCGCGGGACATTTATGTTTGCTATTACAGGGCGGGGGCATGGCTTCACCCTATGATAGCAAATCCAGAGAGGAGCGAGAGGAGGGAAACCTCGTATCGCTTCAATAAAGCGGATCCGGATGGTAAAAATGGAGAAAAAAAAAATGAAGTGGGGCCTCACCCGTTCATTTAAATGAGCCCCCTGGTGGGTAATGTTCCGGGGCCAATCCTATTATTATATTGCGGGATCTCTGCAGCACTGGGGACCTTAATCTCACATGTAAATTAGGCACAGAGACGCAACCTAGGGGATCGCCACCTCCCCGGGTATTGTTTACTAATTGTTTGGGGGGCTTCAAGGCCATCTCAAGTCCAGGGTTTGCCACCCTCTGGGGCTTTACTTAAATATGCAGGGTGGGTCTCGCCAGTCCCTGAAGCCTCGGTGGCCCTAGGCAGCGCCTTATTGGTTCTGTAATCACACGGGCAGTACTCATGGTGTTATAAAGTGATACACTCATAGAACCCTTGCAGTTGTAGAATTACCCAGGCTTCATTTATGTAATAGTCTGTTGGTTTATATTTGGTAGGTGCACTGCAAAATTACAAATGTTTTTCCTCATAACCTCCTATCAACCGCCGATTTTCACAATAAACTAAACTAAAAAGAAGACCCATACACTCACTTATTTATTGGTAAAAAAAATAACCTTTATTAAAACAACACAAATAAACGGAAACGCAACTTTATTCAAAGAAACAACAGTATAACATGAAATAAGTGGGTGGGACTCCTCCGGAAGAAGCGTATAAAACCTGCAAGACAAAAAAGAAACATAAATATGTGTGCCATGTCCAAGAGAAAAAGAAAGGTAGTCAGAATGAAAGGAAGAAAGTGAGAATGGGACAGAGAGCGAGTGGGTGGAAGGGAGAAGGGGAGGGAGAGTCAAAAGAACAGAGGGAGGAGGAGACAGAGCGTCGGTCTACTGCACCCAGCCCTCACTGTTCTCCACCCGTCACCCGTGTGTGTGGGACGCTGGGGTCCGCGAGAAACAGTGCGGTCCAGCAAGTCTTTAAAATGAAAGAGAGGTATGAATGAGGCCAGAGATTACATTATTATCTACGGCAACATCGCTTGCCTGCACCTGTGCACCCAGGCTGCTGCACCCCAGCCCCTTCCCCCGCACTGTGTTCAATTGCAGCTCCTGCGCACCAAGGTTTCACTGCTCACCTGCCACCACCGGTGTGTCCAACGACGTGCCGGTGCGAGCTCTGACTCCGGGGTGCCTCTCTCAGGGTGGCACAGCAGGTCTCCGGTCTGGGACTGTATCTTGATACCACGATGGAAGGCGTCAGAATGCCCAGGGCATCATCATGGGCTGAGCACCTGCTCCGTGCATTTTGGTGCAACTAACTTAGTGTCTGAAAAGGGAGAAATAATATAATGCTGGAAACGTCTTGGGGTAATGTGATCTTTGGGATTTGGCGGGCTGGAAAAGCAGGCAAGGAGGCCGTATATAGTGTGCAATAGTCTACTTTATTGAGTTCAAGGTACGGTGGGCAACAGGATAGAATGCGGGTCTTCTGCCGGAGGGGTTGGAATCGATGAGGGATCCCGTCGGTTGCGGTCGTCGTCACCGAAGGTCTTCTGCTGTCCAAGTCGCCAACGTTGGTCCCAAGAAGGGGAATGGATGAACACCTCGGAGGGCAGTGAGACAAAAACACAGAAGGAGCCGTTAGACCTGCGGACAGTCTATGCCGCTGCCGTAACCTTCACCGAGGAGTGATAAAGAGGAGAGGTTGTGAGGAGAAGGGACAAGGAGAAAGAGGGACAAGTCGAGAAAAGGGGTGTTCGGAAAGGGGGTTCGAGGGGGATACTATGTACAAAGCGTGAGGTGCTGTACAATGGATACTGGGAGATCTTACTAGGGTGCAGGGGTGCTAACAGGAGAGAGAGTATATACATCTATGTACATGGAACCCCAAGGTACACACGGGTGCTTTAGAGTACTATACTGGAAGGAAACTGGTACTCACGGGCTCCGCCGTAACTCTCATCCGAGTTACGGCCGCTCTTCAGCCTCCTCCGGGGGACTCCACCAGTCTTCCGACCACTCTTCTGGTTCACCGCTCTCGTCCTCTCCTTTCGTCGTATCTCCTGCCGGACTCTCCTTCCACGATCCTTCGACGACCTCTGCTTCCTGTCTTCCGGCTTTTGTATTCCCGGCGGGGAACGGGTAGGAGGGACTTCCGGGAATCAGGGGTTGTCCTTCCGGTGGTCCGTTGTTCGTGATTGGCTCCTGTAAGAGAAAGAGGGGCGGGGTTCCTGTGGTCACTGGGGCTGTGGATGAAAGCTGGGATGGACTGTCTGAACAGGGAGGATTGAGCGGAAAAGATTCCCGGGACAGGGTAAGGAGGGGGGGCCCGATCTGAGGTAGGGGGTCTTCGTTACATTCCCTTTCCCTAGCTGTCTTTCTTGTATCCGGTGTGGATATGGGATAGCGAGAGAGAAAGTCCGCGTTACCCTGTTCTGTGCCTTTTCGGTGTACTGTTTTGAAGCGGTATGGTTGGAGGGCCAGGAACCACCGCAGGACACGGTCATTGTGCCCCTTGTTCCGGGCCATCCACTCAAGGGGGGCGTGATCGGTGAAGATGGTAAAGTCACGTCCTTCTAGGTAGTAACGGAGACTGTCTACTGCCCATTTAATCGCCAAAGCTTCTTTCTCCACGACTGCATAATTCCGTTCTCTAGGAAACAGTTTCCTGCTGAGGTACAGGATGGGTCTTTCGTTCCCCTCGCGGTCCCTCTGTGACAGTACAGCCCCTAAACCCTGTTCTGAAGCATCTGTCTGAAGGAGGAAGGGTTGTGTGTAATCCGGACTAACTAGTACGGGATTGGAGGTCAAGGCATTCTTCAGATCGTTAAATGCATGCCACAATAGGGGAGTCGGGTTTTTCAGAATGGCCTCTGTTTTCGTGGCTTTCTTCAATAGGTCAGTGAGCGGGGCGGCCCTTTGGGAAAAATTGGACACAAACCTGCGATAGTAACCAAGGAGGCCCAGAAAGGCCCTCAAATCTTTTCTGGTCTGGGGGAAGGGGAGGGAATGGATGGCTTCTGTTTTGCTGCTCTGGGGCCGTATAAGACCCTCACCCAGGAGATATCCCAGATATTTAACGGTTTGGGCCGCCAGGGTGGTTTTGGCGGGATTAATCGTGAATCCATAGGAGCCCAAAGAGGAAATGACGTTATGGAGATGCTCCAAGTGTTGTGACCAGGTGTCGCTGTAGATAACTATATCGTCGAGGTAGGCCCCTGCGTACTGGGTGTGGGGACTTAAGATATGATTCATGGCCCGTTGGAATGTGGCGGGCGCGCCATGGAGGCCAAAGGGGAGGACAAGGAACTGATATAAACCTTCAGGGGTCGAAAACGCCGTTTTCTTTCGGTCTTCTTTTCTGAGGGGTATCTGCCAGTACCCCTTACAAAGGTCCAGAGTGGATATGTATTGGGCTTTTCCTATACGCTCTACCATCTCGTCTACTCGGGGTAACGGGTATGTGTCAAAGGTTGATATCTTATTAACCTCCCGGAAGTCAATACAAAATCTAACAGACCCATCAGGTTTGGGTACAAGCACTATCGGGGAATTCCAGTCACTTACAGAGGGTTCTATAATGCCCAGTTTTAACATTTGTTCGATTTCCTGATGTATGATCGCTCTACGGGCTTCAGGGACCCTATAGGGCCTTTGTCGGACCACTTTCCCCGGACTCGTCTGTATGGCGTGCTCAGTAATGGAGGTGTGACCAGGCAAAGAGGAAAACACATGTTGTAAAGGGGAGAGACGATGTTGGAGGGCTACACTCAGGGACGGAGGTAGGGCGGGGTCTATGCAAGGAGAGAAAGAAAGAGGTTCCAAACCCCTAGAGCCGGTCAGGACGGGACGAGGCCCTTCCCATTTTTTTAACAGGTTGACGTGGTAAATCTGGGTGGTACCCCGTGTGGGGTCTAGTTGTATTTCGTAGGTGACAGGGGTTATTTGTCGGAGTATGGTGTAGGGACCTTGCCATTGCCCAAGGAGCTTTTGATCGGAAGAGGGCATCATTAAGAGAACTAGGTCTCCCACTGAGAAGACTCGGTGTTTTGTGCCTCTGTCATACTGACCCTTCTGTTTCTCTTGTGCCTGTGTAAGATTCTGATGTACTATGTCCCTTATTAGAGACAAGTGGTTTTTGAGGTTCTCCATATATTCCGGGAGGGGGCGGGTGCGATCTGGTTCTGCCTCCCAGGCTTCCTGAGCCATGTCTAATAGAGAACGAGGGGGTCGGCCATACAACAGTTCGTAGGGCGAATATCCTGTACTGCTCTGCGTCTTGCAACGTATCGCAAATAAGGCAAGGGGTAACATTTCCTCCCACCTCCTCGCCTCCAGCCCTAATAGTTTCTTTAGGGTTTGTTTTATGGTGGCATTGTATCGTTCCACTAACCCATCGGTTTGTGGATGATACGCCGAGGTCCGTATCTGTTTAATCCCTAGTTGGGAGCAGACCTGTTTCATAAGGGAGGAGACGAAGGGAGTGCCTTGATCCGTCAGGATCTCCCGGGGAAATCCTACCCTTGAGAACACAGTGATGAGGGCTTTTGCAACGTTTTGGGTGGTGGGTTGTCGTAGGGGAAGGGCCTCGGGGAAGCGGGTGGCGTAATCCACGATAACTAGGGCGTATCGGCAACCACTTCGGGAAGGCAGCAAGGGCCCTATGATGTCCATACCTACCCTGCTGAAAGGGACGTCAATGAGGGGTAGGGGTTGTAGGGGTACCCTTGGAGGTTGGTATCTACTGTGTTTCTGACAGACCGGACACTCTCTGCAGTATGTTTTGATGGCTTGGTGTACCCCTGGCCAATAGAACCTGTCTAAGATCGCTTGGCTGGTTTTCTCGTCTCCGAAATGTCCTCCCAGAAGGTGGCTGTGGGCCAGAAAGAGTACCTTCTCCCGGAAGGGACCGGGTATGAGTAATTGTGGTTTTTGGTGAGACCCTCCCTTCCTATATAGCAACCCATGTTTCTTAAAGAAGTAGGGACCTACTATAAGAGGATCCTCGTGGTCTACTGCCTTGGCCCATGCTTCCTGTAGCACCGGATCCTCTCGCTGGGCTGCCCTGAATTCTCTGTCGGTCTGCCACGGGTGTTCTTCGAGGGTCACGGGAAAAACACCGGTATATTCACGTCTCTCCTTCTTTTTCTGGGCTTTGGGTTTCGGCGGCTTGGGATCAGTCCTAGGGGAAGCAGGTCCTTGAGGGAACGGGGCTTCTCCCCACCAACGGGTCAGGGAATCAGTAGTTTCTTGCAAAAGTCCTGGTAGTCCCATATAGTCGCTTCCCAGAATAGCCTGTTCCGGTAGAGTGGGGACAAGACCAACAGAGAGGGTGGTTCCAGGATCTTTGGGGTGTTGGATCCGAACTTGAGTAGTGGGGTACTGTTTTGTGTCTCCATGGACACATTGAATGGCGACCGTGCCTGACGTCGGCCCCACAGGTTGAGGCAAGAGCTGGGGCCGGAGAACGCTCTGACGACACCCCGAGTCAGCCAAGGTCAAAAGGGGTTGCCCATCAAAGTTTACCGGGCAGCGGAACGACGGAGGTGACTGGCCTGGTGTCGAACACACATAATTCCTGGCGAGTCCCACCTCCATGGGTTCCTCCTTCTGGGGGCATACCCGAGCAATATGACCAAAACCCCCGCAATGGTAACACTGGGGTCCGGGATTATTAGGTCGGGGAGGTACGGGGTATGGGAGCAGGGGAATTGGTTCCGGTCGCCTTTGGAAAGACGGACGGGGAGGTCGGAGGTTTGTGGAGGGATGTGGTTTGGGAGGCGGATCTTCCTTACTTCGTTGGACCTCTTGTGCCCGACTGTAGGCACTCGCAATCTCCACCGCAGTGTCTAGGGTAAGGTGGGCATGTTGTCGTACCCACCTTTGGGTGCCGGGCAACAAGGACATTAGAAATTGTTCTAGGTAGATTTTTTGTAACACGTCGTCCATGGTGGAGGATTCTGGTCTCAACCACCTATTAGCCAGGTCCTTAATCCTAAAGGAAAGTGCTCTCGGGGTTTCCTGCGGTCCTTCCTTGATTTGCCGTAGTTTCCGGCGATAAGTTTCATCGTCGATACCCAACCGCTCAAGGATGCATTTCTTTATGTCCCCATACGGTGTGGTACCCTGTACGTTCGCCTGTTGGTAGGCCGCCTGTAATTCGCCGGTCAATAAGGGACCCAGGTAATGACCCCAACGGTCGGCAGGCCATGCTGCAGCCTGTGCCAATCTCTCAAAATTGGTAAAGAAAAAATCGGGATCCTCCCCGGGCACGTATTTTTGTAGTACCACTGAGGGTAGGGAGGTGGTTGGTCTCTGGTGCTCCAATACCGTGGTCAGTTTTCCCATAGCCTGTTCATGGGTGGTCCCCTGACCCTTTAACACATCGTGTAGTTGGCCGCGATCGTCTTCGGCCGTCTTCAAGAATCGCTCCATCATTATCCCCATCTGCTCCTGATTCTCCGCCATTTTCTTTATTACGGCCTCCATGCTTCCAGCTGATCCCACTTCTGACACCACCTGTGATCTTTGGGATTTGGCGGGCTGGAAAAGCAGGCAAGGAGGCCGTATATAGTGTGCAATAGTCTACTTTATTGAGTTCAAGGTACGGTGGGCAACAGGATAGAATGCGGGTCTTCTGCCGGAGGGGTTGGAATCGATGAGGGATCCCGTCGGTTGCGGTCGTCGTCACCGAAGGTCTTCTGCTGTCCAAGTCGCCAACGTTGGTCCCAAGAAGGGGAATGGATGAACACCTCGGAGGGCAGTGAGACAAAAACACAGAAGGAGCCGTTAGACCTGCGGACAGTCTATGCCGCTGCCGTAACCTTCACCGAGGAGTGATAAAGAGGAGAGGTTGTGAGGAGAAGGGACAAGGAGAAAGAGGGACAAGTCGAGAAAAGGGGTGTTCGGAAAGGGGGTTCGAGGGGGATACTATGTACAAAGCGTGAGGTGCTGTACAATGGATACTGGGAGATCTTACTAGGGTGCAGGGGTGCTAACAGGAGAGAGAGTATATACATCTATGTACATGGAACCCCAAGGTACACACGGGTGCTTTAGAGTACTATACTGGAAGGAAACTGGTACTCACGGGCTCCGCCGTAACTCTCATCCGAGTTACGGCCGCTCTTCAGCCTCCTCCGGGGGACTCCACCAGTCTTCCGACCACTCTTCTGGTTCACCGCTCTCGTCCTCTCCTTTCGTCGTATCTCCTGCCGGACTCTCCTTCCACGATCCTTCGACGACCTCTGCTTCCTGTCTTCCGGCTTTTCTATTCCCGGCGGGGAACGGGTAGGAGGGACTTCCGGGAATCAGGGGTTGTCCTTCCGGTGGTCCGTTGTTCGTGATTGGCTCCTGTAAGAGAAAGAGGGGCGGGGTTCCTGTGGTCACCGGGGCTGTGGATGAAAGCTGGGATGGACTGTCTGAACAGGGAGGATTGAGCGGAAAAGATTCCCGGGACAGGGTAAGGAGGGGGGGCCCGATCTGAGGTAGGGGGTCTTCGTTACAGGTAAATGAAGGTTTATTTCAAGCTTAATAGAGAACACCAGTTGAGTGCATCCTTCCTTCTTGAAGTACGATCTACCAACTGTTAGTGGTAAGCGTGGTTCAAAGAGGAGTTGGAGTGTACGAGAATACACTAGGTTAATAACATGTTATGCCAATGTTCAAATACAAAGGAACAGAGCGCATGCTAGAAGCATAATGTGCGCGTGTAATGCAGTGACGCAATCCTGTGTGCATGTACAGTAATCAGCTCACTACAGTGCCCCAAAAGCCCACACCACGTGTCTGTAGGGCAGCGCTGCCCACTGGCTCAAGCCTATATTACAGTCCAGCAAGTCCTTAAAATGAGACAGAGATGTAACTTAATGAGGTCAGAGATCACATCATTAAGCACGGCAACATTGCTTGTTCGCACCTGCGCAGCCAAGCTGATGTACCCCACCAATCCCACAGCACCGCGCTCAATTGCAGCCCCTGTGCACCCAGGCCCCACTGCTCACCTGCTGTCATTGTTGTGTGTCCAAACACGACGGCCAGCAGGGTTCCCAATTCGAATCGAGTTTTGATTGCGAGGATGGTGCACACCTCATGGATCCCTTTTTTTTATTGCGCATTGTGATATGTGAGGTGGATGCGGCCATATCACTTGAGGCAGTGTGGAAGAACTGGGACATGTGGCGTCGTCGTTATCCTATTTATACGTACGCAAAGTGGGGTGGGCTTGCGTACGCCAGGCCAGCGTAGGGGTGTGAATAATTATTCCGGGGACCTGTGCGTTGTTCAGTTCCTGCCTGGCCAGGAAGTGTACTTATGTGTGTGTCCCTGTTGCAGTTTTGACGTTGCACAATCAGCAATTTACATTGATGTAGCATGTACCAGGAGGGCGGCAACTATCGCTAATGAGATGCTGTCCGAAAACACTGAATGGCCAACATCACATGTCGTTGTCAAGCTTGTGGATATGCGCAGACACGCATGTCAATGGTGTGGTATTATTGAAAGTGTTGCTATCGCGAAGCGCACACATGTGAATGTGTTCGGATGGAGGGAGGATCCGCAGTGAGGCTATGTTATACACAGTGATAACGCTCATTACAGTCAAGCAATGCATGTCAAATGTAAATCTGAAAGTCTCACATATGATACACTACTATACTGGTAACACCTGACAACAGAGCATACTGCAACACAAATATACACATTACTCTTTAATGTTTGTCACATGTGATCTAGGATGTGCACTCTGCCCGTGGCTGATGATACCCTTTCGAGCTACCAATACCCAGGCCGAAAGGCAGCACAATAATGCGCACACACACACACCAGGGGCATCGTGTAACACACATTTGTTTTTTGATGTAACGTTTCAGATGCATGGCCATCACACGTGAAGGCTACTGTACAGACCATGAATATTGATCAAGATGATCGTTGCATGTTGTGTGTAGTATAAGATATGTGTACACAGCAAAAAACTTTTCAAAAGAGCTCTCTAAGCAGAAGAGGTGTCTCTAATCAAACGCTGTAGAGAGAATGACTAAAATGGGTGGGGTCCTCCAAATGCTTTTTTTTAAGGTCAGATGGCAATCGTGCACCGAGCACGCAAGGGGGCAGCACCCGACGCAATTTTGAGAATATATATTTACCATAATATAGGTTAGAAATATATAAATGTTTAAAATATTTTAGATTATCGCTTGCTCTCATATACACTTTAAACTTATTCAGACATAGTTTTGAGACATAAAAAAAAATGATGGAATGGCGTACCCGGCGCGACACCATACGTCTATGACGTAACACAGGGCCTGGCAGCATGCACTCGTCGCATACTCAACGCGCAGCGCGCAGCAGGCGTGACCCCATATGTACGTGACGTAACGCGCGGCTTGGTACTGCGTACCGTCGCATACCAAAGTAGCAGCTGACGCGACCTCATACGTATATGATGTTACGCGGGACGCGGTGCCACGAACCCGTCGGATACGAAATGCGTATCATTTACGAGTTTAGCAATATGGCGCATAGGATTTGCGTGCTGATGGAGCTTGGTACACTTCCGGTACGGGACTCCAGTTTTCTCCCCAAAAAGAATATAATATACATATTTTAAAAAAGTTTAAAAAAAAGATAATAGAGTTCCAAAATATTCTTTAAAAAATAGAAAAAATATAGGTTTTATAAATATTAAAATATGAAATTAACATTTAAAAAACATTCGAAATTCACTGAAAAATACATAGGTTTTACAGACGTTATAGTTAGTTGGACATTTGACTCCTATAAAACCATAGAAATTCCCCCATTATAGTTAGTTGAGCTAACTATAACTCGCGCACCCGCAATGCACTGCTGATGACGTCACATATTACATCACTGATGACATCACTGATGACAACTCAAATGACATCACTGATGACATCACTGATGACATCATCCACGTGATAATCTGATGCACATACTGATGCCCTAATATAAACTTTGATACACCCACTCTAAAATACAGACTACTATTTTTTTTTAAACCATACAGACAACAATGCCAGATACTACATACCACCGACTATTTCCTAGGTCTACACACACATCCAGTCACTTATACATGCAGTTACTCATCAATCCAGTCCTATAATATGCACTCATATACCTATACATACAGTCACACTCCGCCACTCATCCATAGAGTTACTCACACACCTAGTTAGTCATGCAAAGAATCAATCACATACCCATTTACTCATGTATACAGTTATACACACCAACCCTGGTATTTATTTATACACACACCACATCACTTATTTATGCAGATAATAACACATACTTACTGTCTTATACAATCACTGATACAAGCAGACACTCATTTATACACCCACTCTTCAAATAACTTACTCTCACGTATAGTCATTTATATACTCCAACACTCACATATACTGCCTTAAAACATATGTAGTTTGTCACACATATACCACTGAGACATTCATTCACTCACCAACACACCCATATACACACGAAGTCACCCATACAGATCTTCCCAGATGCACTTTTGAATCCATGCAACCAGTGAATCACCCACTCAGACATCTATGCACAGAGTCACACACCCACACCCAGACACTCAGGCATCCATACAGATACTCAGACAACAAATCAATAACCCATATAGACAGGGGAGGAACATGGCGGCCGCAAGTTAACGGCCACGGTCATGGTCCCTCGAGTCTCTCGTATGAACCGATGCTGAAGCCCCGATTTATCTAATTTTAAGTCTCACACCTTAGTTTTTCTCACCTCCTGGGTGATATGCGGGGCATCCGCTCCTTTCCTCCCAAGACGGTCCAACAGCCTCGGGCATTCACGGCATTTACGGCGGCGATGCTGAGGCAGGAGATCGGTGCTGGAGATGGGGAAAGCCGCGCATGAGCGGAGACGCCGGGACATCGCCTGTTTGCTGCTCCGGTTCGTCGGAGGCAGGCTCAGCACCAGTTTTGGTGTACACCCTGGTCTCCAGTTTGGGAAACCTTCCGAGGTGGATGGTGAGCTGGTGGGGGATTTACAGCGACTGGGCTCTCCATGAAAGCGCCAAGGTCAGTAGGTTTGGCTCAATTCACCTACTTGACGGTAAGCCAGAATTAGAAGCCTTATTTGGGAGAGAGAGCCCTATTGGGATTGGTAGTTTCCCTGCGCCTTGTCAAGTGGAGGCCTCCTTGACTCAGAAGGGGAAGACACCTCTTTATTGTATGGATAAAAGTGATGAGAATAAAGTGGGTATCTCACCGCCCAAAATCAGCAGGTACACCTTGCGAGCCAGAGCAGCCCACATATCTGCAAATACAGTCATTACTCAGTCGATTTTGCCTTCTCGGGTTTCCCCCCCATTTCTGAAGTTAGAGCATCAATTAAACAACGCAAACAGGGTGGAAATACTATCGATAGTGGGACCCCAGTTAAAGGGAAAGTGGCTAATAAGGGCAAAGGAAGAGGCAGGGACAAGAAAACACCTACTGTAAAAACAAAAATTACTCCATCTTTAAAAACCTATTATCAAGTTATGTCCCTGTCCACGTCTACACCCACGTCCATATCCGCGTCCACGCCCGCGTCCACGTCCATGGCCCCAGTGTGTCCGACTATGAAGGCACCAACTTTAATTGGCAATGAAACTACAAGCAATGTTACGCAGCCCAGCTTAGTGGGAATTGAATCTCAGGACCCTTCTGCCACTGGTGCAGTGCCTTAGACTGAAACTGATTCCGTGGTCCACCCTATGGTGAATATCTCTAATAGATATTCAGCTCTGGGATTACAAGATGAGCAGGAGCAGGTACAGGCACAGGCACAGGGGCTGGAATTGGCCCACAAGAGTATTAACAAAAGTTTAAATACTCCTGCCTCCGAGGAGCATACAGTCCCAGCTTTCAGCACGCATTCATTAGCTGATTTACTTCTGGCTATGAAAGAAGAGATGACCAGCAGGTTTATAGTCTCGGAGACGAATCAAGCAGAGTTAGCTAGCAGGTTCTCTGTATCAGAAGCAAATCAAGCTGCTATTCGCTCATCATGCGAGGTACTGGCCCAGAAGTTGGAAGAAGTCACTCTGAGGACCGATGCAATCGAGTCTGAGATTCCCAAATTAAAAGAGACGATCCAAATGACCTCTGCTGACCTGGTAAAGTTATCAACTCAAAATAAGGAACTGAAGGATGACCTCGAGCGATTGGAAAAACAATCTGAAGTTTCTAAATATCCCGGAAGCTCTTGAGGGGGAGGACATTAAGGGGTTTGTGATTTCCCTATTAAAGGGCTCAGTTTTTGAAAATGTTTTCAAATATCGATCTTGTAAATGAAATCCAAAGAGTACATCGGGATCCCTTCAAGAGAAACCCAGGAAAATCCTGGTGAACTTTTTGTCTTAATCAGTTAAGGAGATGATTTTGACTGCCGCACTTAAGGAAGGTGTGATTTCTTCTCCACTTTCAGATATGTCCTCTTTTTCCTTCTCCATTAGCTCTGATATCTCCCACATAACTGCAACGAGACAGTGGAAGTTGGGGAAGAGGTTAGTAGAGCTAAATAGTCTGGGGGCAAAGGCTCAATTGAGGTTTCCTGCCACACTACGTGTGATGTGCAATAATCATATGCAAATAATCCGTACAACTGAAGAGGTGGACGCCCTTATCGTTAAGATTCGAAAAGGAGGGAGGGAAATGAAGGAGGGATCAGAGGTTTTAGGAGGGCTCGGTTTTAGGTCCCAAGTCTTTAGAGTTGAATATTAGTTAAAATGTTACCCGAGGGAGATGCGACCGAATAGGCTTAGCCTATTGGAATGGAGGGTTCCTCAGGATGTAGGGGGTCACGGGGGGGAGAGGAGAGGTCGGTGGGGTTCACTGGGTGGGGAGCAGTGGGGAAAAAATAAAAAAATATTTCTCATCTCATCTGTATTTTAAGAAACTCTGTTTAATTAGAGGAAGGGGTGAACTAGTTGATGGCAGGTAATATTAAAAGGGACAGTAAAATCAGTTTTTTTCCTAGAATGTGAATGGGTTAAGATGCCCACGTAGCCAAAGGTTGATATATAAGTACCTAGAACTCTCCCCGGCCCAGGTCTTTCTTCTACAAGAGACACATCTGACTTCTACAGAATCACGTTCAATTTTTTCAAAAATCCCTTGGATAAACTGTTTTTGCTGTTCGCAGCAATCCATTAACAGTAGAGGGGTTGCAATATTGGGGAAGAGAGGGACCCCCTGTGTAGTTAAATCTGTACAGACAGATCAAACAGGGAGATGGATATTGGCTCAGATGGATTTTGGGGGATTAGACTTAGCTTGTTCTTCCCATTACGGTCCCAATGTTGATGATCCTTCACATCTTAGTACATTTCAAGATAAATTGATGAAGGCGACTCTCATGTCCTCCTTAAGCCATTCAAAGACAGCTCTAATTTGAGCCGTGCAATAGGGGCCGCGCGATCTCGCCAGGCCATGAAAAATCTGTTACACGACATGGACCTGGTAGATGTTTGGAGGGCCAAGAGAGGAGATCTCCAGGGGTTCACATTTTATAGTAAAAATATCATCATTCATCAAGGATAGATTACATCTTAGTTAATAGGGAAGTGTCAGATAATTTATGCGAGATATCTGTTGTACCTACCCACCTATCTGACCATGCCCCAGTTTTATTTTCGTATTCCACAAACTAGATGGACATTGAACAGATTAATGTTGTCAGATTCTGGAATTGTTCAGTCCATTTGAACATCCTCTTTAGAATATTTTTCCTTAAACTTGGGTTCTACGACCATAGACTATGTATGGGATGCTTATAAAGCTAGTCTGAGAGGCATACTACATGGTCTAATAAGCTCTAAAAATCGAGCTAAGGTCTTGGAATTGCATTCTGTTGAGGGCACGATAATGGAATTAGAAGCCGAGAGGAATTGTCTCAACCTGGAGAGTATAGATAGACTGACACAAGTTCAGAAAGAACTGGAGGGGGCTAGGCAGGAGCTTAGGAGTCTGTTGGACCAGAAATGCAGGGCACAATGGCTAGCGAAAAATATGGAACATTCTGAATATGGGGAAAAAGCAGGTGCTCTTTTAGCTTGGAAAGCCAGGACTGATCGTCCAAAAAATAACATCAATGAACTGATAATCAACAGTAATGGAGATAAATCTAGCAAGGTGGAAGACTTGCAAAAGTGTCTTCTTTCTCTCTTTTCGGATTTGTACAAGGAAAATCTGGTCCCCCCCCCCCAGGATGAGATACATTCCTGGATAAGGGGCAAATCCCTGCCTACATTAACTGAAGCTAGTCGGGTCTTCCTTGACGCCCCTATTACCATAGAAGAGATTAGGGATCAAATAAGAAGGTCCAAAAACAATAAAGCATCTGGTTTGGATGCTCTTCCGAATGAGGTTTACAAACTTCTTTCGGATGAATTAACCCCGGACTGCATACTTTATTCAATTCAGTCTATAGTCCAAAAGATGTGGTCCCTAGATCCTGGAAGGAAGCTACCATCGTTTTGATATTAAAGCCGGGAAAAGACCCACTAAAGGCTGATTCCTACCATCCGATCTCCCTGCTGAATGCCGATTATAAGATCTTTATAGGCATTTTGGCAGGGAGAATGGCTAAACTCGTTCCCAGTCTGATTAATATTGACCAAAAGGGCTTTATGGCAGGGAGGTACATCCAGGAGCAGACACAACTATTGATTGGCAATATCGATTTGGCTGTGGTGAGAATGAATCGTTTGGCAGTGGTGGCCTTGGATACGGCCAAGGCCTTCGACAGGGTCTGCTGGAGGTATCTCTGGGGGGGGGGTTCTCGAGGGGCTGGGCATAGGCTCTGTCTTTGTTCAGACCTTAAGGAATTGTTACCGGGGAGCCTCCACAAAGATCCTGCTAAATGGCACCCTGACTCCTAGCTTTGACATCCAGAGAGGGACTATGCAGGTGTGCCCCTTATCCCCTGTTTTATTTAACACTTATATTGAGCCTTTCACGCAAGCTATTAGGTTAGATGATTTAATTTGTCCTTTTAAATCACTAAATTATCATTGTAAAATAGCATTGTATGCTGATGATATTATTATATACACCAGTGATCCGGAGGCAATTATTCCACGGCTCGAGAATCTGTTGGAGAAATTTGGCTCTATTTCTGGCTATCTAGCCAATTCCTCTAAAACGGAAGTGATGTGCTGGAACATCGACTATAGGGGAGGCCCCATTAGTAACGAATTTAAGTATTTGGATTTTAAAATTGTTAAAGATCTGAATAAAGTAGGGGGGCGTGGCCAACCGGGCAACATGGCGGACGCGAGCTGCTGAGGCTCCGACCGTAATCCCCTGACAATCCTGGCGATGATCCTGTGAGGGGACAGGACGTGGCGGCAAGACGCGGGCCCAGAGAGAGGAGGCTGCGAGGAGTCCGCGCAGCCCAGCGGGCGGCGATTTCACAGCGCCGGGATCCGGCGCGGCTTGGGAGACGAGGGCGTGCGCGGCGGCCTGCGAGGAGGGGCCGGCCGCGGGAGCCCGCGCTGGCACTTGACGGAGGCCCTGAGACGGCGCTTCGGAGCGGAGAGACCTGCAGGCTGCGAACTGACGGCGCCTGAGGACGCGACCTGGCGGGAGCCCTGCCGGGTGCTGGGGCATTGCGAGGGGCCCAGTAGAGGCGACACGAGGCGGTGCCCAGGACTGCCTGCTGGAGGCCTGCTGCACCCTGTGAGGCGACTAGAGACGGGGCATCGTGGGGCTGTGGCCCGTGAGGACGAAGAGACCCGGACTGTGAGGGGGAGCCTGAGGCCACGAACCGTCGCCGAGAACTGGACAGTACGGTGAGCTGGGGCCGGGGGCCTGTGCCGGTCTCCCTGCTGAATGTGAGCCCGCCATGACTGTGACAGAGCTGTGAGGTGCGGAAGGCCCTGGCACCGGGGGGTGATCCACGGTCGCGCCTGCGGCAAGACGTGGGCGCAGGAGCCTGGACTGGAGTGGCCTGGAGCCGGTACACACTGAGGGACGCCGGGCGGTGAGGGGTACAGCGAGCCCGGAGGACCCGGAGGCCGCGCGCGGGCGGCCGCTGCTGAACCTGAGGCATAAACAGGGGCGGACGCCATTCCGTAGGAGGCGCCATCTTGGGTGCGGCTGCGGAAGCGCCTGGTCTGCTGGACGCTGCGGGGGTCGCCGACCGGCCCGCAACGGAGCAATCTGGGGCCCCCCTCATGAGACGGTGAGCTTGGGAGCGGAGATCGCGGGAGTGGGACCCCCACCCGTGGGACCGGCTGATGGGGCTGGTACGCCTGGACTGCTTAGCGCCCCAGTGAGCACAAAGACGGCGAAGGCAGAGTGCGTCGGGGGGTGCAGCGATCTGCTAGCGGGCACCGGTCGGGTGTACCTGGCAGGGCTGGAGAGGGCCTAGATTGGAGGACAGCCGGTTGTCGCGCCGGGGGTGAGAGGTGATTGGTCCCGAGCGCCCCACCGGGGCGGGGGAGCCTTCTTGGTGTGCTTCCCTTTGGAGCCTGTTGTCTGAGCGGGCTGTGGGGTGTTCTCTGTCCTCCCCCGGTTGTTCGCGGCCTGGCGACTGCGCCCTCGGAGGCCGAGGAGGACTCCGGCGGTCGCACCGGACGACGTGTCGGTGGGACCGGAGAGCCCACGCCTGGCTGTGACCACGACGCCTGGGGCCGAATTGTGAATGCCGACTGCCCAGCAGTATGCAATGGGCCGGCTTCGAGACAAATCGCAGCAGGGACAGCTGCGCACCGGAAGCCTGGACCCCCCGCAGGGGCGCTCGGAGGAAGGTGCGGAGCCGCAAACGGCGGCCCTCTCCGCCAAAATGGACACCATGCTCGCGGCGGTGGAGAGACTTAGCACCACCCTGGACCAAACACGGGAGTCCCTTGAAACGAGGATCGACAAGGTCGCGTCGGACTTCACCCTCCTTCATGCTGACCATCGCAAACTGGCCGAGAGGGTAGCGGCACACGACCAAACGCTCCAGGAGCTCCCACCTGTTGTCCAGAGCCACAGCGCAGCATTGCAGGATGTGCTAGACCGGGTCCATGCCCTTGAAGACCGGGTGGACGATGCGGAGGGGCGCTCCCGGTGCAACAACATCCGCGCAGTGGGCCTTCCGGAAGGAGTGGAGGGTAGGCATCGGGGGGCTATGTGGAGACCTGGCTGCGTGATCTCCTGCCCCAAGGGGTACTGTCCCAGCACTTCGTGGTGGAACGGGCACACAGGGTGCCGGCGCAGAAGCCCAAGCCGGGGGCCCGGCCCAGGCCGTTCCTCTTCAGGCTTCTCAACTACCGGGACAGGGATGCAGTCCTGAGTGAAATCAGGAAGTCTGGCGACCTGACAGTGGGCAGTAGCCGAGTCATGTTGTTCCCGGACTACACTGCAGCCGTGCAGCGGCGAAGAAGCAACTACATGGCAGTGAAGAGGCAACTCCGGGAGCTGGCGCTACCTTACTCCCTGCTGTTCCCGGCCCGCCTCCGAGTGGTGGCGAAAGAGGGGGCCCGTTTCTTCGACTCCCCGGCGGACGTGTGGGACTGGCTGGAGGAGACGGGGCAGTGGACGGGGGCGAGACCCGATGGTCCGGACAGCGAAGGCCGCCCTAAGAGACGATCCAGAAGACGGGGGCGTAAAGGGGCACGGCAGTTAGCGCATCCAGGACGGGTGGCGCCTAGTCCAGAAAGAATGCGGATGGAACGGCAGGAGGCACTTGAGGCAGTGGCGACGCTTGGTACATCGTCTGCCAGTGGGCGAATGGAGACTGGTATGCACAGTGCCCCGGGCACGAGTGGGGCGTCGTCCCCGTCCACAGTGGTCTCGGAAGACTTGCTCTTGCCTGTGGTGACCCCACAAACTGCCGACCTAATGGTGTGATCAGCTGTTGCAGTGTTGCGGGCTGG
Source organism: Triturus cristatus (assembly GCF_964204655.1). Taxonomy (NCBI): domain Eukaryota; kingdom Metazoa; phylum Chordata; class Amphibia; order Caudata; family Salamandridae; genus Triturus; species Triturus cristatus. Next base: position 867,916,343 of record NC_140589.1, read on the forward strand.
GTGGGGGCCATGCAGGTTAGATGGTGCCGAGTGCTTGCAGTGGCGCCGCGCTGGGTGGCCCTGGGGACCCTAGGACCCGGTTGGGGGGGGGACAGGGACTGGCGCTGGGAGCGACTGGCCTTGTGGGGGCGGGTGGCATATGGCGCGCCCCACTAGATGTCACAGCTGCGGGCTCCCTCCGTCGCGCCTTGCGCTGGGTCTGCGCGGCAGTTTGGTCCTTGCCACGATGCTGCCCCTCCTTCTATCAGCGGCGACAGGGGAAGGGAACCGTCCCTAAAGCGTAGTTACACTCGCGCGAACCCCATTAGGCACCACCCTGCCATAGCCTAATCTTGCTTAGCATCTCAGAAGTTTGGACGGATGCCCCGTTGGGAATACGCCCCATTTGTTAAATTGTTCATGGTAGTTACACTGTTTGTATGGCAGCGTATTAACATGCTCCCTCCGCACTACGGCCCACCTCCCTCCCCCGGCGCGGACGCTTTGCCCCCGGCCCGGCTTGCTCAACTGGCTTCGCAATGGCGCACACCAACATTGTGACCTGGAACATACGGGGCATGCACACGCCGTCCAAGCGGTACTCCATCTTTTCCTACCTACAGCGACATTCCATTGGGATTGCACTCCTACAGGAGACGCATATGACCCAGACGGAGCTGGGCAGACTCTCCAGGCGTTGGAGGGGGCAGACTTATGGCACTGTTTACTCGGCGCACGCACGGGGCACGCTGATCTGGGTGCGGGCAGGCGTCCCCTTCGATTGCAAAGAGGTGGTGGTGGATAGGGAAGGCAGATACACGCTTGTGCGAGGGAAGCTGAATGGGCAGGAGATGTTGCTGGGCTCGCTATACGCGCCTAACGTAGATCAGGCTTCCTTTTTAGTGCACTTGACACAGCTTCTACATCCTTATGCTGGGCTCCCCTGGATGTTAGGAGGGGACTTCAACATGGTGTTGGATGTCCAGTTAGATAGATCCTTCCCTCCCCTCCATGCCACGGTGGCAGAGTCCGGTGCCCGGGCGCTGGGAGACTGGCTCACACACTGGTCACTGCAGGACCTGTGGCGCATACTACACCCGCAGGACAGGATATACTCTTACTATTCGGCAGTTCATGACCTGCACGTACGGTTGGATAGGATCGGGGGCTCCCGGTCCTTGCTCCCGCTTATCGAGCAGTCTGAGTACCTGGGGCGGACACACTCCGACCATAACCCCTTGTGGTTTAGGATTGGCTGGGTGGCGGATCGCCCGCCGGTGCCTACCTGGCGACTCCAGCCGAGCGCGCTGGAGGACCCGGAGTTCCGCTCTTCTCTTGGCACGGCTGTGCTGGAATACTTTGACACCAATGAGGGGACGGCGGGTAGCGCCTTGGTGAAATGGGACGCCCATAAGGTGGCCGTTCGGGGGCACTGCCTGGGGGCCCAGTGGAACATACGTAAGACCCTGTCCGACTCTCTGGCACGCCTAGAGGACGAACTCCTGCAGTATGAGAGGGAGGGAGAAGGAGGGGGTAGGCACTCCCGTAGCCTGGAGGACCTCCGTGGGAAACACGCGGAGCTCTTGGAGCGGCTCCGTTGCCACAATTATGCAGCGCACACAGCCAGAACACATGCTAGAGCGGACAGGGCAGGCCGCCTGCTGGCCTGGTTGATCCGCCAGGACGACCGTCGGGACCCGGTCGGGGCGATCCGCACGGAAGATGGGGTGGTAGTGTACACGCAGCACGAAATACATCGGGCCTTCACGGATCACTACAGGCGACTGTACACGGCCAGGGGGACGGGTCCTCGACACCTCCTTGGGGAGTTTATAGCTTCCGTCCACTTACCAGTGGCCTCCAGGGAACACAACGCAGCGCTCAGTGGGCCCCTTTCCCTGGAGGAAATTGGGGAGGCGATACAGTCCATGGCGTCGGGAAAAACGCCGGGGCCGGACGGACTGACCGCGGAGTACTACAAGGCATACCGCGAATCTTTAGTGCCGCTGCTGCGAGCGCTCTCCAACAGGGCGCTGGAGGACGGGTCGCTCCCACCCTCCATGCGGGAGGCGTTCCTGGTTTCTCTGCCTAAGCCGGATCGTGACAGCACATCCCTGAGCTCCTACCGGCCCCTGGCAATGCTCAACGTGGATTACAAAATCCTAGCAAAGGCACTGGCGGACCGGCTGGCGCCAGTGGTTCCTCATCTGGTGCATCCGGACCAAAACGGGTTTGTCCCTGCGAGGTCCACGTCATTGAACCTTCGGAGATACTTTCGGGTGGCTAGCGAGGCCGTGCACGGGTGGCCCAGAGCGGGGTGCCTTCTTCTTGATTTGGAGAAGGCGTTCGATTGCCTGGAATGGGGCTACCTGTCCACGGTATTGTTGCAGTACGGATTGGACGGGGAATTCCTCAAAATGGTCGACCTGCTCTACAGGAACCCCACGGTCCGTGTCAGGCTGGGCCCCGATGTCTCGGAGGCGGTGCCGGTGGGCCGGGGCACCCGGCAGGGATGCCCTCTGTCCCCGTTGCTGTTCGCCCTGGCGATGGAGCCCCTGGCGGCTGCCATGAGGATGACCCTGGGAGATGGTATACCGCTGGGGGACGCGGTTCATCAGGTGTCGCTCTATGCCGATGACCTGTTGGTATACGTCAAGGATGTGGGGTGCATCCCGGAACAGTTGGCCCAGTTGTTGCAGACCTTTGCCACCATCTCGGGGCTCCGCGTAAATGCAGGCAAATCTTGCCTATACGCTTTTAGCGCAGAAACGGAGGACCCGGGTTACCGCCTGAACGGCACGCCGGTTCAATGGCGGGAGGGCACCTTTCGGTACCTGGGGCTGCAAATATACCGCTGCCCGACTGACCTATTTGATGGCAACCTGGGAAGGGCGGTCACGGCGCTCCGGTCGCAGGTGCGTTTTTGGAGCACGCTCCCCCTGACGACCACGGGCAGGGTGGCACTCGCCAAAATGGATATACTCCCCCGCCTCCTGTACTTCTTTGTTAACCTGCCGATGTATGTCCCCCCCGCCTTTTTCGGTACACTCACTAGGATGTTGCGGGATTTTGTTTGGGGAACCGGGAGACACAGGCTTGCGCTCGCAAAACTATATTTGCCGACGGACAGGGGTGGTCTGGCGGCTCCTTGTTTTGAGCACTATTACCTGGCCGCCCAGCTGCAATGGGTAGCACGATGGTTGGCTGATGGAGGCAGGGACGACACAGCAACGGCAGAGGCACCCTACTCGCTGGAACGTGTGACCGGTCTCTTTCACCCCCTAGCTGCGGTCAGGGGGCCGCTGCCGCTCCTCTTAGCTGTGGCACATAGGTGCTTCCGGAGGGCACTGTACCTCACTCGTGCGGTCGTTCCATACGCGCCGGCAATCCCCCTGGAGGGCTCCCCCGGAGGCGGAGGGGTGCTTGCGGCCTCTGCACTGGCGGGCTGGTGGGAGGCTGACGTGCACACGTTGGGGGACCTATATAGGGACGGTGAGCTAATACCGTATGAGACTTTGGTGTCGGAGGACGGGCTCCCGCCCGGTGGGTTTCTTACACACCGCTCGCTTCTGGCGAGGTTGACCGCTAAATGGGGGAACATGACTACGGAGCCCCGCCAGCACCTGACCGTGCAATACCTGCACGTCATGGGGAGGGGCGGGCACCTGGTCCGCTGGTTCGCGGCTTCGATGCGGGAGCACGCGGCGATTGATCTGGGCCCACTCCGCGTCAAGTGGGAGCGGGACCTGGGGTGGCCATTCGCCGATAAGGAGTGGGAGAGGGTGCTTAAAGGCCCAGTGCGTGTCCCCAGAAATATGCGGTTCCGCCAAATCCAGCTGTTCATAGTACACAGGGCCTACCTCACACCCGAGTTGATCAATAGGTACTTTCGCCGTGATGACGCACTCTGCCCGAGGTGCGGAGAGCTGGGGGCGGGGTTCTTGCACATGCTGTGGAGCTGTCCTGGGTTGAGCGCCTATTGGAGAGAGGTCAATAGGCTGCTGCAGGGGAGCGTGGGCCGCAACATCCCATTTGACTGGCCCGAGCACATTTTGCACCTCTTCAAGAGACCACCCAAAGACAAGGTAACGTCCCGATTCATGGACCTGGGGCTCGTAGTTGCAAAGCGCCTCATTACCAAGAGATGGAAGGCACACGACTCGCCACACACGTGGGTATGGAGCTCCTCATTCCAGGCGTGGGCTAGGGCGGAGGGGACGGCCATCCGCAGGGAGGAGACTCTGGGGCTGCGGAGGGAACCTATGGCGGACCGCTGGGAGCAACTACTTGCTGAGCTCCGGCGTTTAGAAGGGGAGGGGCGCACGGACCAGGAGGGGATGGCTGGAAATGCCTGCGCGAGTGACGGCGTGCGATCAGCTGCCCCGTAGATGGGATAGCATAGTCCCTGATGCTTCTGACCCGTAGACAGGGGCACCTGCGGCCACATGGAGACAATTGCATTTATAGGGCTGGGGGGGGGGCGTCCTGGGGGGTGGGGGGGGGAGTCGTGGGTGAGAAAGGGGGGGAACACTCTGTGTACAATTATTCAGGCTGCCACTGTTCTGAGTTTTTCCTTTTGACCAGTTTGCGATTTATTGGTTCTCAATGTCTAAGTTGCTTGGATGGCTCACACTGGCATGTATGGCTAAGTGGCTGGTGTGTGGTGGCTGCTGCCCCCTTTTAAGAGACAACACTGGAACTGATGAGGCACATGCATCCAGCCCCTGGGCAGGTTGCGACTGGTACATTTCTTGACTGTGGGGATGTCTGGCTGGCTAGGCCAGACACGGATCGGCGACCCGCATATGTTTATATACTTCTATGTGTAATGTATCCTGCTGAACCACGTATGCTTTCTTTGTTATACCTTAAAAAAAGCAATAAAAACAGATTTGCATAAAAAAAAGATCTGAATAAAGTACTTTCAACTTAAATCATGGTACGAGGCAGAAGTGGGCGAAATAAGAGGCAATTGGGAGCTAGAGTGGCTATTGCAAATTGTCCAGCCAAAAAATAAAGAAATATCCATGTGCTATACGAGGCTTCTTGAAGCAGATGATATAGATCTTCCATCCCAATCATCGGTTTGGAACCAATCTCCCCTTGACCATAATAGTGAAGACTTTTTTGAGCCATCTTTTAAACTACTTTTTAAATACATCAAGTCAGCTAGCTTAAAAAAGAATCATTTTTTTGTTCTTAATAGACTTTATTATACCCCGGCCAAGATAGCAAAGCTTGCCCCGCTCCCCACCCTAAATGTCCTAGATGTAAATCAACAAATGCGGACTATATCCACATCTTTTTTGAATGTCTGAAGCTAAGACCTTACTGGAAAGATGTGGGAGACTCCTTATCGGATATCTTTGAAGTAAACATCGAAATCAACCTCCAGCTGGTGTTTTTTGGGGGTAATGACTCTACTAACGTGGCTTTATCACAGACCCATAGGGGATTGTTATTATACCTCATATTGCTCGCTCGGAGGGAGAGATGTATAAAGTGGAAAGACCCTATCCCCCCGAACAGAGAAGACTGGCTTAAAGCCTCATTCGGTATGGCACGATTAGAGCAAGAGGGGAGTAAGGAGACACTGATCAACACTTGGCAACCTTTGTTAAGCTGGGGCCGGGATTTGCGATTGTTTTTTTTTCTTCGACAACAGTAAGCTGAAGAAGTGTTGGTCTTCCCCCTGGGTCCAATGATTACACCAAGCCCTCACTACCAGGTCGGGCTGACCTAGACGAATGTAATTAGCAGTGGGGCGCCCAGCTGTAAGATACGACGGCTTGCTAAATCTGCAGATGTCTTTTGGTGAGATGAGGACAAAAAATAGTAACCCATATATGCACTCATGTAGCTACTCACCAACCCATGCAGTTGCTTACACACCAACTGAGAGACTAATACAGACTTTCACACAGTTTAGTCACTAACCCATGCATTCAGTAAGACACGTTCAATCACTCACTTATACAGTCAGTCACGCACCTACTAAATAATCCCTTCAGGCACTTGTAAATCCACTCATTCTTCAATACACCTTGGCATAGATATATATGAAAAATGTTTAAACTTTACAGAAACACACTTTTACTGGATGATGTCATCAGTGATGTCATTTGAGATGTCATCAGTGATGTCATCAGTGATGTCACTGACCATGTCATGAGTGATGTAATATGTGACGTCATCAGCAGTGCATTGCGGGCCCGCGAGTTATAGTTAGCTCAACTAACTGTAACGGGGGAATTTCTATGGTTTTATATGAGTCAAATGTCCAACTAACTATAACGTCCCCGAATCCTATGGTTTTTTAGTGAATTTCAAAGGTTTTTTAAATGCTAATTCCTAACTATAACGTCTGCAAAATGTATGTTTTTTTCAGTGAATATATATGTATATATATTATCTACTGGCGGTTGCCAGTAGATAGTTATAGTTAGGACCGAGTTCCCATAGGAAATCTGAAAATTCTATTTTGAATAACTTTGGCGCCGGTTGACTTATCTTCGTGAAATTTTCAAAACTAATGGGGCGCTCCACTCAGCTCCTACCCTGAAAGTTTCGGGGTGATTCGTCAAGCGGGGGCTGAGAAAAAAGAGGGGTCCCAAAACGCGTTTTCCCCATGCATTTTCCCATAGGACCTTTAGTCGAAGGTACAGCCCGAACGGCTGAACAGAATTACTTGAAATTTGGCAAAGAGGTAGTCCTCAGGTCAGGCATGTGCCTTTTGCTTAAATGGTGTGAATCCGTTCAGTAGTTCCTGAGAAAATCAAAAGTAAAATCACATATATATCTGGGCGGAGCCTAACCACACATCTCATCGTGAGATCTGATTGGCATCAGCACTTCATCCAAGAAGTGTTGGCAGCCATCTTGGGACCAATATACATGATAGCACCTCATTAAAAAGCATTGCAGTTAATAGAGGATTTTAAGACTTTAGTTACATTATAAATCATTTGTTGATGGTACCATACTCATTTTAGGAATTGTGGTGTGTTCTAAGGGGATTTTACCATGTGAAAAAGCCTTCTGCTGTGATATCATAAATCATGTTTGAGAGAAAACTATTTTCTCATGGTTTTCCCACAGAGGTTTGGAAGGTGATCTATAAGCTAACTGAGAGCATATTTTCTGTAAATTCACATTATCTTTCTCAGTCCTGTGAGAATGAAGTCTGACATTCTCAGTAAAACATGCACATCCAACAAGGGCAGAGACTGTCAGTTGATTCCTTTGTGTTCTACTGCAGTTTCCCAGAGTGTTCTAAAGAACAACTAGAGCGCTAACAGTCCTACTTATGACAAACGTATGGCACACCTGAAGCCATCTTGGTTGGAATAAAGTGGTCATTCTTAAAACATTTAATTTAAAAAGGAACAACATGAGGGGGTTCATTTTGCCATAGAAAGTATGATTAGTGCTGCAGAAAGAAAAATTAGGGCACATTTTGAGTGACTTCTCAAATCCTCTTCTATTTTATTAAAAAATTCTGACATGCAGACTGAAACATGCACTTTCAATACCAGCAGCAGACTTCCCTGGTGAGCAGTAGCTTTACTACAGTGATCTAATAAGCAACTAGAGTGCTAGCATTCTGAATTTATGGCAAATTTGTGACACATCTGAATGCCTTCTTGATGGAATCAAAGTAAAAAACTGAAAGTATTTCCTACTGAGGAGACTGTAGTAAATGAGGAAATTAGGAAACATCATACCAAATAAGTCTCCCAAAATGGCCACCAGAGAAAAAAGAGCCCAAATGTAGCCCAAATATCACCCAGATGTAGCCCAAGTATAGCCCAATGACAGAATGTCCCAGAGTGTTCTAACGAACAACTAGAGCGCTAACAGTCTTACTTATGACAAAAGTATGGCACACCCGAAGCCATCTTGAATGGAATAAAGAGGTAACACTTAAAACATTTAGTTTACAAAGGAACAAAATGAGGGGGTTCATTTTGCCATAGAAATTATGATTAGTTCTGCAAAAAGAAAAATTAGGGCACATTTTGACTTCTCAAATCCTCTTCTATTTCATAAACAAATTCTGACATGCAGACTGAAACATGCACTTTGAATACCAGCAGCAGACTTCCCTGGTGAGCAGTAGTTTTACTACAGTGATCTAATGAGCAACTAGAGTGCTAACATTCAGAATTTATGGCAAATGTGTGACACATCTGAATGCCTTCTTGATGGAACCAAAATAAAAAACTGAAAGTATTCCCACTGAGGAGACTGCAGGAAATGAGGAAATTAGGAAACTTCATAACAAATAAATCTCCCAAGATGGCCACCAGAGACAAAAGAGCCCAAATGTAGCCCAAATATTTTTTTTTTTTTTTTTCCAAAAACCTTTATTGATCCTGAAAGAGTAACACACAGCTCCACGCCTACATCCTGAGGTAACAGGCCGGCAGCGACAACATGCAGTGAAAGAATCAAGCATCACATTTTGAAGAGCCATAGCTACAGTACACAGCATGTCGCCTACAACCCATTCGGGCCGGCCGCGTAGTGGTGAAGGGAAAGCTGTTGGAGAAAGCAGTTGTGAGTCGGCATACCGGCAAGCGGAATGAGAGCGTGAAATACCTGAGGTTTCATTCAACTTTAATAACAAACCCAAAACGAGTGCATTGTGAACTGGTCCCTCCCAGAAGCAGCCCTCCATACTCGGTATGAGGTGTTCAAAGGGTGAAGCGTGGTGCTGTGAGGGCAGTGCCGTGTATCCTGAAATGCAGTCGATAAGCAACAACGCATCGCACTACGCCCCACAGACCTGTCTCATGTTCTGGGAGGAAATGATAGTGACCCAAGTGAGAAGCGCGTCATGAATATCTACTTGTAGTGCCGTGTATGTGATGCCATACCGGGGGCGGACTATGCTGCGTTCCAGTCCTCGGGGGGGGGGGGGCGGAAGGTCCGCCACACCACCAACCTGTGTCAGCGGGAGCTCCACGGGGCCCATGCTGCCCCGACCATCATACTAGGGACGTAAGCCCCTGCGCCTGGGGAGCTAGAGGTCTGAGGAAGGGGAGGGGAGCAGGCCACATCAGCCGTCAGCGCCATCCGCCGCATCAGCGGAGGATGCGCCTGAAACCTGTGAGCGAAGGAGGTACTCAGCCAAGGGGCCCCAAAGGTCCCTAGGGCGCGACTTGTGCGGCAAAAGATCTGCATAGCTATGCTGCTGTTCCTGCCATGTTGTCATTGTGTCCAGCCAGGTTTTGAATTTGGGCGCTCGCCCCCGTCCCCACCGGCACGCGACGTGTCGCTTAGCCAGCAGTAATCCCAAAGCGAAAAATTTCCGGTGTGTTTTGACAGCGGGATCAGCGTGACCCAGCAGCGCTATCCGAGGACAGGGCTCAATGTTTACCCCGATCATGTCAGAGAGGGCCGCAAACACCGCTACCCAATAGGCTGCCACGGCCTGGCACGTCCATGCTAAGTGCATGAAGCCTGCTCCTGGCCGTCTGCATCGTAAGCAACGATCGCTGTCACGGAGTCCGAGACGGTGCAGTTTGGCGGGGGTAAAGTAGAGGCGGTGTAGGAATTTAAAGTGAACTAGCCTAAGACGAGCGTTGCCTGTCACCGCGTTGTTATGAGAGCAGCTTTCTTCCCACTGCTCATCTGACAGCGGCTCCCCCAGATCTGTGTCCCAACTGGCGCGTGCACGAAGAGGGGGGGGGGATGGAGCCGCCTGCGCGTGTCCATACAGCATGGAGACCACGTGTGACGGCATTCCCTTCTGCAATAGAGCATGTAACGGCGCCACGGTGTCCGGTTCCCCCGGAAAGTCAGGCGTAACAGCCCTGATGTTTTGCCGAAGTCTAACATATAAGAAGGTCTCCATAACCGAGGGAGAGTTGTCCCCAAAGAAGTGCGTCGCAGTGCGAAAACTCCCCTGGTGGTACAAATCCCCCCAAGTGTGAATCGCGAGTTTTGTGAGTAGCCTACGGCCGATCTCCTCCCGAGTGACGCTCAATCTGGGATCATTCGCCAGGGCCATGCGGGGTGAGTATAGGAATTTCACGTCCATATATCCTGCCAAACGTTTCCAGGCATTGACCGTGCAGTCGACCGTGGTGGGGTCTCTACGCTCCGTGCGTGCTGTCGTGTATAAATACCCGGAGGGTTGCTCTGGCCTCATATAACCATCCTCTACTGCCAAGTGCGCCATAAAGGGAGGGGGGTGGAACCAGTAGGCCGCGAAGTGACCCTGTGCGCAGTCATAATATCGCCGAAAATTGGGGACATCAAACCCCCCCTGGTGATACGGCAACATGAGGGTCCGCAAGCTGAGTCTGGCTTGCTTCCCGCCCCAGATAAGTCTCGACAACTGGGAGTCAAGAGTGCGAAAGAAACAGGCGCCAGGGCTATACGGTATGTTGGTGAAGAGGTACAACAGTTTGGGAAGAATCACCATCTTTATCAGCGAGATGCGACCCGCCATTGACAGCGGGAGGCGTATCCACCGAGTAATGTTGTCCGTGAGTTTGTCAATGACCGTCCCATAGTTGCCTCTAATCAGGGCCTCCCGATTCCTAGCCACCTGAATGCCCAGGTACTTCATCTCGGCCGATTCCCACACCAGGGGGTAATCTAGAGGAAATTGCGTGGTGTTCTCAGTCAAGGGGAACAAGGCCGATTTTGCCCAGTTGATTTGTATCCCCGAGATGGCTCCGAATTTGGTGACCTCTCGTAACAGAGGGTTCAGGTGTTCCCGCGGCTTGTGCACATATAGAGTCATATCGTCTGCGTATAGGGCAATGAGTAGTTGGCGCTCAGGATATATGAGGGCGCGGTGTTTGTGATGTTGCCGAAGCTTGGCCGCAAGGGGCTCTATGGCGATTGCGAACAGAACCGGGGAGAGAGGGCACCCCTGTCGGGTACCCCTATGGATCGCGAAGGGGGGGGAGCGAATGTAGCCCAAATATCACCCAGATGTAGCCCAAGTATAGCCTAATGACAGAATGTCCCAGAGTGTTCTTAAGAACAACTAGAGCGCTTACTGTCTTACTTATGACAAAAGTATGGCACACCTGAAGCCATCTTGATTGGAATAAACTGGTAACACTTAAAACATTTAATTTAAAAAGGAACACAATGAGGGGGTTCATTTTGCCATAGAAATTATGATTAATGCTGAAGAAAGAAAAATTAGGGCACATTTTGAGTGACTTCTCAAATCCTCTTCTATTTCATTAAAAAATTCTGATATGCAGACTGAAACATGCACTTTTAATACCAGCAGCAGTCTTCCGTGGTGAGCAGTAGCTTTACTACAGTGATCTAATGAGCAACTAGAGTGCTAACATTCAGAATTTATGGCAAATGTGTGACATATCTGAATACCTTCTTGGTGGAATCAAAGAAAAAACTGAAAGCATTTCCTACTGAGGAGACTGCAGTAAATGAGGAAATTAGGAAACTTCATAACAAATAAATCTCCCAAGATGGCCACCAGACACAAAAGAGCCTAAATGCAGCACAAATATCACCCAGATGTAGCCCACATGTAGCCCAATGACAGAAGTGTGCAAAACACTTATTGTTTGTGTATTTGCAGTTTTATATAGTGCAGACTTGTCAGGTATTGGAATGCTTTACATAAGCATTGGTTACATCACACAAGATCAAATTCATTTTGGTTGTAGACATGGGGAGATTAAGTGATTTGACCACAATCACAGAATGTTGAGCTGAAGCAGAAACTCCAACCTGGTTCCCCAGTTGCAAAGTCTGCAGCTCTGGAAGTAACACCACATCCTCTCGCCAAGGTGCAACATTTAATCAAGAGGTCAACTGGATAAAAAAACATAAAGATTACAAATAATTTAAAAGTTCTTTGTCGCTATTTGAAAACTCAGAAAATATGTCCTCATTTTAGTTTTTTAGAGCACTAACCATAATTTTGATGCAAATAAGACCCTCTCATATATGTCATTTCTAAAGGAAATACTCTAGGTATTACAGTTTTGATTACATCAAGATGACGTCAAGCGTTCCACACTTTTGTAATAAATATAGAATGTTAGCAATCTAGTTGTTCATTGGGATACTATTGAGAGGCAGAGGCCAGGGGCATGGACTCTGAAAATTGAAGGCAGGTAGGAGAGTGCAGAGGCAACAATTTGACCACACTGGGCAGGCAGGAAGGGCAGTGGCAGCACAACAGACTATGGAGGGCAGTGGAAAGGGGGGAAGGGGCAACAAACCAACAATACAGGACTGTCAAGAGAGGCTGTGGCAATATAATAGACCATTGTAGGCAGAAGGAAGAGGCAGTGGTAGTACAACCATACATGCCAACAGACCCGTTTCAGCCAGGAAACGTCCAATGTTTTTAAGCTCAAATGGGCTTTATTTGATCTGTCTCCTGTCTACAATCTCCTCTTTTTCAATGTAACTCAAAAGGGAAAATCAATACCCCAGTTTTTTTTCAAAATATCCCTCTTACCAAGTTCAAAATGTTCGCAAGTATGGTACATTGAATCATGGTGGGCAGGAGGAATTGGGGTAGGGACATGGACTCGGATAACAGAGGACAGGAGGGACATGGAGAGGTGCACCAAACTGAACATACAGGGCAGGCATCAGGGTTTGCAGCAGCACAATACACCACACAGCGCATGTGGGACGGGAGTGCAGCACAACAATCCATAGAAAGCAATAGGGAGGGGACAGGACCATGCACATGGACAACAGAGAACAGATTGGGAAAGAGGCAATGGTAGCTAGCTGACCATAATGGACAGACAGGAGAGAAAGCTGCAGCATAACAGACCATAAAGGGCAGGAGGGACGGATCAGGGGCATTAAAATGGAACAGACAAGCCAGGAGGGAGGGAATAGGGGGTCTGCACATGGAAACAGAGGGCTGGGGGCAAGGTGGCAGGGCAGGGCAGGAGCAGCAAGATGACCATGGACGTCAGGCAGGATGGGCACTAGAAACAAGACACACCATGGAGAGCAACAATGAGACTATGGTGGCATACACACAGACCATGGAGGGAAGGTGGGAGGGGGTCAGGGGCAGCTAGCTGACCACACAGGGAAGGTGGGAGGGGCCATGGCAGCACAGAAGACCATGCATGGCAAGCGGGAGGGTTAGTGGCAGCACAATGGCTATGATGGGCAAGAAGGAGGGTGCAGGGGCATGCACAAAGGACCATGGAGGATAGAAGGGAGAGTCAGGACCTGGGCACAGACAAGAGAGTTCAGGGGAAGGGGCCTCACAACAGACTGCGTGGGGCAGGCAGGACGAGCAGTTGCAGCACAACAGATCAGGGAGGGCAGAAGGGTGTGGCAGTAAAATGGACCATGGAGGACAGGAGGAAGGGGATAGGGGCATGGCATGTGGACAGGCAGGGTGGAGGTAGCAGGGACAGGTTACAGTCATCTGACAATGCTAGGCAGGTGGGAGGGGAGTGGCAGCTCAACAGAACACTCAGAGTAGATAGGAGTGGCAGGTCCATGGAACATAGTGGGCAAAAAGGATGGAGCAGGGGCATGCACAAAGACATCGGAGGGCAGGGGGAAGGAGAATAGGGGCAGCAAGCTATGCACAGAGGCTAAGCAGGAGGTCAATGATGGGCCATAGAATTGGGCAACGGAGGGCAGGAGGAGTGGACTGGTACATCATGCTAAATGGAGGGCAGTGGCAGCACATCAGACCATGCATGGCAGGAGGGAGGAGGCTAGTCCATGGATTCAGACAACAGAGGATAGGGAGAAGGTGGATGGGGCAGCAAGCTAACTGTTCAGAGAAGGTGGGTATTAGGAACTTTATTGTTTTTAAAATGTGTGTCTGTGCGAACTACTTAAAATATGAACAAGTATGCAGCATAATCTCACTTTTATTCAGGAAGAAGAGGACGTTTGTGACTGTGACTCCGGGCTCACTTGGCAGAAACACCCCCTGACCCTCCACCCCCATCGCAAAATGTAATGCCCGTGAAAAGGGTAGGTGGACGCAGTGTTATATAGAACATTGTCCTGAGAGCACGATTGAAAATGAAAACTAGATGTAGTATATGGTATAAACTATGCACCAAAAAGTGTGATATAAGATGAACCGGGGCGTGAAATATAATATGCAATACATTGTGCGCAATGACAGATTCATTGGAGAGCGCGAGATAGCACAGGCACTAGCGCGTGCTATGCGATATGCGCCTTGGAGTGTAATATGCACAGGGCAGTGTTGTGTAACATAACTAGTCTCTAAAGTTGTAATATAAAATATGTGCTGGGGTTTGTAACGTTGCATATGCACTGTGACAAAGATATAGATCCCAGATTGTAATATGTATGGCATAGCGGTGTGCGTTATAACATACACATCGAGGAAGGCACGTTAGATGGGGCAATATAACCTGTGCGAAGGCAAGTGTGGCATGACATATTCACGGGGTGGTGTTACAGTGCACATGGGCTTGAGAGTGTCATAGCATACGCACTAGCTGGTGGAATACAACACAGAGGTGTGAGGCAATCGGCGGGCGTAACACAGCATTGGGCTCAGCCAGGAGCACGCTGTGACTCTCAAGTGAGGTTTGTCTCCTTTCCAGAGAGTAAAATAAAAAGTATTACACATCCGGCGGTAGATGTGTTTTTTATTAACCGTGGGGGGGGTTTCTTGCATAGTTTGGTCGAATTTTTGTCGAATCCCCTTTGAATGGCTTGGTGTGCGTGTATTTTAAATGTGCCCGTCAATAGCTACCCATGTTTGTATAAATAAATGACAAGGGTGTCTACTCGGAGAGTACCCACCGGCGGGGGCGCCGGGATTAGGCACGGTAGGGCGTCAGACACGCCAGAGCTTCACTAGCAGTGTGAATACATTCCATGTGGATTCATTCTATGCATAGTCGCCTTTTAATGAATATCACACAAATCGTCATGGTGATAGGTACATACGGTTTGTCCAGCATGTCCTAGGTGTTTCTATAAATATATATATTTTTAAAATAGTAAAAAACAAAGGCCGGGCCCGGGGGATGGGGTCCCCGGAGCCATAAGTGGCCTGAGGAGGGGGGCAACGCAGCCCCCTCCTAAAGAATTTAAATTAAAAAAAGGCCATGACCCGGGGGTTGGGGTCCCCGGGGCTGATTAAGGCCTTGGGAGAGCCACATTTATTTTTTTCAACAAAAAAACTTAGGGTGCAGGCCCTGGGGGATGGGGTCCCCAGGGCCAGTAAATTAGAAAAAGAAGGGGGGCCACACAGCCCTCCTTCTTAAAAAAATAAAATAAATAAAAGACCGGCATCGCGCTGGAGGCCACGCTCCCTCCTTGCAGCACTCTGCAAACGCGCCCCCTGGCCACTTGTAAGTTAGGGAATTAATTCCCCTTCAATACTGAGGGTCCCTGAGGGCCAACTAGCCCAACAGGTATCTCCAGTGTGCGCCAGGGAGCTGCGTTGCAGACAGGTGTTCTGAGGCCACGCCCCTTTTTACACCTCTATGCAACGCAGCTCTGTGGCGCTTGCTGGAGGTACCTAGTGGGCTAGTTTGACCCTAGGGACCCTGAGGATTCAAGGGGACTTAATCTCTCAACTTAGAACGGCCACAGGGCGCGTTTACACAGTGGTGAAGGGAGGGGACGGGGCCTGAGGTGACGTGTGCAAACACGCCCTGTGGCGCGTTTTAAGTTTGGGAAATAATTCCCTTTCAATCCTGAGGGACCCTGGGGGCCAACTAGCCAACCAGGTGCTTCCAGTAAGTGCCACTGCTCTGCGTTGCAGAGAGGTGGTGCAGGCCGTGCCCCTTTTTACACCTCTCTGCAATGGCGCTTACTGGACGTACCTAGTAGGCTATTTTGCCCCTAGGGATCCTCAGGATTCAAGGGGACTTAATCTCCCAACTTAAAAAATGGCCACAGGGCATGTATACACAGTGGGGAAGGAAGGGGACGGGGCCTGAGGTGACGTGTGCAAACACGCCCTATGGCGCGTTTTAAGTTGGGGAAATAATTCCCCTTCAATCCTGAGGGCCCCTGGGGGCTAACTAGCCCACCAGGTGCTTCCAGGAAGCGCCACTGAGCTGCGTTGCAGAGAGGTGGTCCAGGCCGTGCCACTTTTTACACCTCTCTGCAACGCAGCTCTGTGGCGCATACTGGAGGTACCTAGTGGGCTAGTTGGACCCTAGGGACCCTCAGGATTCAAATGAACTTAATATCCCAACTAAAAACGGCCACAGGGCGTGTTTACACAGTGGTGAAGGGAGGGGACAGGGCCTGAGGTGACGTGTGCAAACACGCCCTGTGGCGCGTTTTAAGAGGTAGTTTTAATCCCCTGCCCTATTATATACTAGGGGCTTACAGAGGAGGTCATGCTGATCACAGGGGGACCACAACGCATAGTGTTCCCTAGTGTATGTAGGTGTTTTCACTGTATTCTGAGTGTCTTTTAACATAGCACTGGCTCTAGGACTGGTTAGTCAGACTCAGTTACCACCAGTATCCGTTTGAAAAAGTTGAGGGTACAGGATGATTTTGCAACAAGGCCTCTTTCTGCTCTTCTGTTTGTTCTTTCTGCACGTTATCCTTCTTCCTGCACTTTTCTTCGTCTTTGAGGACTTCTGTTGCTTCTTTCTGTCCATTTTTTCTTCTTTCTTCACATGTCCTATCTCTGTAGGCATAGTTAGAAATTAGCATTTAAAAAACCTTTGAAATTCACTAGCGTGGGAAATAAGGTGGTAGCTTCACAGATGTTATGCAATAAAATCGCCTCCCATTTTGAGGAGAAAATTGCTAATATTGTAGGAGGGCTTACCATGTCCGACCCATCTCTGATGAATGCTATTGGACAATCGCCCCTGGTAGAACAAGAGGGAGTAACCTCACTGGAGCACTTTACACCACTCACTAATGAGCTGTTTATTAAATGTGCACAGAATGTGAGGTCAGGGTCTCCATTAGACCCCATGCCTAACAGGATCTGGAAAGATCATGCTCCGGCCTTGTTCCCACGACCTTGGCAGATATGCTGTCAATCCCTGAATGAAGGGATGGTGCCTGAAACATGGAAGCTGGCTGTGGTTACTCCATTATTAAAAAAACCATCTCTGGATCCAGGAGACCCTACTAGTTTTAGGCCCATTTCCCTGCTACCTTTTCCTATTAAAATCCTTGAAAAGGTAGTGAGTAGCTCTCTTTCTGGGTATCTGGAGGAGTTCCATCTCCTGGATAAGAGCCAGTTTGGCTTTAGGCCAGGTCATGGAACGGAGACAGCCCTGGTCACGGTGCTGGACAACCTCCGGATGCGGGCTGACAGAGGCCTCTCATCGGTAATGGTCCTCTTAGACATGTCAGCCGCATTTGATACGGTAAACCACCGAATCCTGCTGAACAGACTGGAGCATTTGGGAGTTAAGGGATGTGCCTTGAGATGGATACGATCTTATCTCACAGGGAGACAACAATTGGTTTCCCTGCCCCCTTTTACTTCCAGCAAGACCTTGGTGGAGCATGGGGTTCCCCAGGGATCGGCCATCAGCCCCATTCTTTTTAATATCTATCTGCAGCCACTAATTCCCATCATCAAGGCGCATGGGGTTGATATTGTCAATTATGCGGACGACACCCAATTGGTGTTATCACTAGAGGGAAAGGATGCCATAAATATGGATGAATTCCAGAAATGCATGAGTCAGACCTCGGACTGGCTCAGGGCTAACTCCCTGCAATTCAACGGAGGCAAGACTGAGGTGATTTACTGTTCCCCAGCGAGAGTAAGGGATATGCCTTTTGATCTTAGACTGGCCCCAGATATGGATTCCATTGTCCCGGTGACTTCGGTGCGGAATTTGGGGGTCATGTTCGATAATGATCTGCAAATGACTTCGCAAGTCAAAAAAACTGTGGGGGTTTGCTTTGCTCTTATGAAAGCTCTACGGCAGATTCTTCCCTTCCTGCCGATGGAAAAAAGACCTTTGGTAGTTCGCAGTATTATCCTGAGTAGGCTGGACTACTGCAATTCTCTGTATTTAGGAGCACCTCTTTACATCTTTCAGAGATTGCAGAGGGTCCAGTCTATGGCAGCCAAATTGGCGCTGACCAGGAAACGTGACTCTTCATCCACGCTGGCGCTTCAAGAGCTTCATTGGCTTCCTATGAGGGAAAGGGTCAAATTTAAATCCCTGTGCATTGTTTATAAAGCGGCACATGGCCTTGGTCCTTTTTCCTTACAGGAGAAGATCTCCTGGTACAAACCTCAAAGGACTCTCCGTTCCTCGAACGCTTTTCTGTTAAACACTGGCAGGATTAAGAAGGCCAGAATGGGAGGTAGGGCTTTTAGTAATGTGGCCCCACGCTACTGGAATGAACTCCCGTTGAATATCAGACAGGCTAACTGTCTGATGGAGTTTAGGCGAAATCTGAAAACCTGGCTCTTCCCTAGAGAGGGGTCTATGGCCTCGTTACTTCCCTAGTTTTGGTTGGGCTTCCGCTCAGCTATCTCTCCCCTCCTACCTGTCTCTGCTGATGCACTTCTTGTTGGTTTAAAGGTTCTATTCCATCACAGTCTACGCGCCAAGATACCCGGTGGGTGATAGCTGCGCGATATAAAAACTAAATACAAATACTAATACAAAAACCATAGGTTTCAGGCACGTTATAGTTAAGAATTAGCATTTAAAAAACCTTAGAAATTCACTGAAAAAACCATAGGTGTCAGGGGCGTTATAGTTAGCTGGACTTTTCACTCGTACAAAACCATTGAAATTCCCCCGTTATAGTTAGTTCTGCTAATTATAACTCACGCACCCGCAATGCACTGCTGATGACGTCACATATTACATCACTCATGACATGGTCAGTGACATCACTCATGACATCACTGATGACATCTCAAATGACATCACTAATTACATCACTGATGACATCATCCTTGTGATAGAGTGGCAGACCTCCTCTTCCCCTAATATAACCTTTGATACACACATTCAAAAATAGAAACTACGATGTTCAAAACAATGGACATACCAATACCAGTTACAACAACCTATTCAGTAATTCTAAGATCCACATACACATCCACTCATTCACCAACAGTCCTATACAGTCACTCATACATGTACTCACTCATCATATGTACTCACACACCTATACATCCTGTTACACAACGCCACTCATCCATAGAGTTACTCACACACATAGTCACTCATGCTAATAAAGAATCAAACATCCATTTACTTGCATATACAGTTATACACACACCACCACACTTACTTCTACAGAAACTTACACATACTTAGTCTTTTAAACAATCACTTATAGAAACACATACTTATTCTTACAGGAACTCTTTCAATCTCTCACTCTCATATATACTCACTTATATACACCAATAGTCGCATATACTAGTTTAAAACATATGTAGTTACTCATAAAGACACTATTGAGACAGTCTATCACTCACTAACACACCCATGCACACACTCATTCACCCATACAGTCCTGCACACATGCTGTCTTCAACACATACAAACAGTGAGTCACTCATTCATGCACCTATGCACTACGTAAAACCCCCCACCGAACCATACAGACACTCAGACACATACTGATACTCAAAAAACCAATGAATAACCTATATAGACACTCATGTAGCTACTCACCAACCCGTGCAGCCACTTATACACAAAGTGAGAGACTGATACAGATATTTACACATTTAAACATTACTCACTAAGCCATGTATTCACTAAGATACACTTAATCAGTCAGTTATACAATCAATTTTTCAAAAACAAATCATCCATTTAGACACTTATATACCCATTTATTCTTCCATCGACCTTGAGATATACATATATAAAACATATGTAATTTTCAGAAAAACACACATTCACTGGATGATGTCATCAGTGATGTCATTTGAGATGTCATCAGTGATGTCATGAGTGATGTCACTGACCATGTCATGAGTGATGTAATATGTGACGTCATCAGCAGTGCATTGCGGGCGCGCGAGTTATAGTTAGCTGAACTAACTATAACGGGGGAATTTCATTGGTTTTGTACGAGTGAAAAGTCCAGCTAACTATAACGCCCCTGAAACCTATGGTTTTTTCAGTGAATATATATATATATATATATATATATATTATTTTTTTTAAACATCGTGCTATTTTGTCAAGGACAGACCTATTGGCTACTGAATACGAAGGGTAAAGCAATTGAGTTCATAAAAGAAAAAAACGCCATTAACATAGTCCTCTCTGCCCTGGCTTCTTCAATTAGCAGCTCGCTCCTGAGCAATGCCTACTTGTTGCAGGCAGTAACCATACTTGGCTCCACAGCAACCAGGTTACTGCTCTGTTCTCCTGGTGCTCCGTGTTTACAATCTCAGCCTTTCATAAAAAAGACAGGCTGCTTCCTGACTTTCTCCTCCTCCTACCTGTGACAGCAACCACCCCCCGCCTTTCAGGCGTGTGGACCAGCTCTCGGGTGAGGCTGAAAGTGTGAGGTCTTATTTTAAAACTTCCCCCTTGCCGGCCGTCAGGGCGCCTCTGCCCTTGGAGGAATGCGTCAACCAGGAAGTGAAAACGAAAAATCTCCTCAGCCGGTATCTCACAGGTGCTATCCACACAACAAGACGGCCAGCGCGCTCAATCATTAACAGCAGCGGGAGGGCCCTCGGAGCGGACACGGCTGGCGATCCTCCGGGCCGGGCGTGCAGGGAGACAGGGCTTTTCGGGTGCAGAGAAGAAGGGGGTCGAGCGCAAAGAACCGGAGCAACGTACACCAGGCTGCGCTTTTATATACCTGAATCCGTTTTAATGTGAAGGAAGGAAAACAGAACCGCCGAGTTTATCATTCCCGCCTGTAGCAGAGTCTTCAGACGGAGACAGGCAGTGCCTTAACCTGGGGGGCGGGACTGCTTGTGTTAGCTCGAGGTCTGTGGAACCTGTGCTGTTTTATTCCTTTTTAACTTGACATACGTGATGCCGACAGGTGCGGCTCTGTTATCACTTTGTGTTATTTAACTCTGGCCGAATGTGAACATGAAGGCTGCAAGATTAGTGGGAAGCTAGTTCATGCTACCCGTTTTTTTTTGTTTTTTTTTAAAAGTTGTGTATGTGTAACCTGTGCACCCACACCCCTCTTTGAATCCCCGAGGAGAACGAGGTAACAGCATGGGCAACTACTTCCGTGGGCACTGCAGCTGGCTGAAGCCCTGTTTACCCTGCTTATTTAAAAATTCGGAAAAATACGCAGAAAAAGACATTGTCATTCGTAACCACCATGTAAATACAGCCGGCGCAAATAACGAGGTACACTGGAGGAACCCTGAAGAACAATCACAAATCACGACTGTGGACGGCGGCGGGACAGCGAGCGGTGGCCCGGTGTCCACCTCTAGATCCATGTACGTAGCCCTGTTCAGCTACGAGGCGCGCACTGATGGCGACTTAGGCTTCCGAGCTGGAGACAAGTTGGAGGTGCTGAGTTTCGACCACGCGCACTGGTGGCAAGCCAGAGCCATCAAACCACGAGGGTCCAAATCCGTGGGCTACATCCCGTTCAACTATGTTGCCCCGTGCCAAAGCATTGAATCAGAGCCGTAAGTACCAATCTCTCACCTTTACCGCGTCATTTCTGAGTACTGTTGAGTAATATGTCGGTGCATCCTATTTCCTTTGATACCATGGTTGTTGCTTTGTGCTCAGAAGCGTAGAGACCGCAACCCGCTCTCTGTCAAACACAGCTCGCCACAGATGTCTAGAAAAGAAAGGTCAGAGCCGTGTCAAAATAGCTTGTTCTAAGTAATGCAGTACTGGTGACATTTCAATGCATGTATAACATGCCCTGAAAAATCACCAATTTAAGAGAAATTACGGAATTGCCCCAAAATGTAAAAAATAAAGAACTGAAAGCTGGTTACAATTACATCCACTATTAGAACAAGCATCTGCAACGCCAATAGGTTTGGCTTTAAAGGAATGTTGTATGATAATGTGAAAAAGATACAATTGATGGACGGAATACTGGACAATGCAAACATTCACCCCCAGTCACAAGGATCTGGGTTTAATCCATCATTCTTTTGCTCACCACACCACCCCAGTTTGGACTCAGCCATATGCAAATCAGGCTTGACCCTGTTCCTTGTGGGAACAGCAGACCGAACTGCCAAGCCTGGTCCTCCCTGGACCGGAAACAAGCATCCTGGGACCGGTTTCGGGGCATCACTCCATATCAGCCAGACTATCTTGACTCCAGTGGTGTAGTGAGCACGGGACCCACGTCTGGGCATACCCTTCCCACTTAGGGCGACATTTGCGTATGATAATCTGAGGCATTGCGAATAGCATGGGGATGGATGTGTTTTTTGTGGCAGCAAAAACTGTAGAATAATGTTGGTGTAAGTTTAAAGGTCGGTGACAGTTGCACAGACTTGAAAGTCCATTTAGGTTAATGGCTTCCTCCTCCCATTTGTGCTGCCAGAGCGACGCACCATAAATTTTCTAGTTATCTAAGACACTTTAATAGCATTACAATGTGTGCACCTGAGAGTTCAAGTGGAAGCAGTTGGATAAAACCAAAATGATCACAGCTTTGTGGGGGGCAAGCACTTTTTTGTGGAAGTACACAACTTCTCCCCAATATAAACAAGAACTCATGGCTCCAAACATGTGGGCTGAGCCATCGCCCCTTTTCTGGTGCCTCTCACGTAACCCATAAAAACCCTTAATGCTCTACTTTACACATAAAATAAAAGTATACATGACCCATGATGACACAGGAACTTCATACAGAGTATAGTACACTCAGGGAATAACCTGTGTCATCTCTGTTGTGTGGTGCATACATGCCCACTAAATAGCGGGGGATACGGAAACCAGCTATGACCTGTGCATGCTCCGTGCATGGCCATTGGAAACACCGCCATATAAGGCACACAGGATTATAACTTCAGAAATGTGCTTTTCTCTCTGCATTGAGTGTGCAGGGCATTACCACAGCCCTGCCTTGTATGTTCATGCAAAGGGCATGGTTAGTACATAAGGGGATTTTTTGCATAAAGGCATGGACATTTGTTTGTAGGATATCACGTGTCATGTCATTGATGATATTACCTGGGATATCATTTGAGTACATAAACAGTTGCACAGGCTTTTTGGTTGAGTGGCTATTTTTAATTATTAAATTGCAGTGCTTTTTAGGTTTTGGATAGTAATTCCTTGTGATGTCCCTAAAACTGTTTTTTTTTTTTTATTTCAAATAATGTGCACTGTTGCATTATTCATTAAAGATGGCGGCAACTTTTGGCCATAGGACCCTGTGATTGGGGACGAGCCCAGGGACCTCTTTGGTCTATGTTATCACCCCAGGATCACATTTGCCCCACAAACAATTCAACATATGTGTTCCACCATTATGGGACATAATGGGGCCCTTATAGGGCATGCTCCAGGTGCGGCATGCCAATTCTGTGTGCCACTGACAGCTGTGGTCCACATCTTCTGCTTCACCTGACTTGACTGCGAACTAGGGCAGCATGGCATTTAGGAATTGTCAGCGATACCAGTGGCTTCCCCAGGATTGCCTATTGCGTCCCCTAGTGCTGCCCTTGCAACCACTGTCATCAAAGTGGACAGGGGAAGTATGACAGAATTAGGATAATGTCTGACAACCCTCTGAGTGCTGGAGTCTTCAGAATCCTGTTTTTAAATTACATACTCCATGCTGGGTGGCTGCTCTTGTCCCCTGAGTCAGCCCCAGCTCCTGGGTTTATAATTATGTTTTTAAAAGTTTTCTTCAGAGCTTGCATATTGCAACATCCACAGCTGAGTGCTACTGTGCAGTGTACAAATAGTTGAAAAGGTGCCAGCAGGTAATCCAACCAGTACTGACTTTCAGACAGTCAAGAACAACCTGGGCCACCATGAGACAAAGCTGAGGGTTGCAGTGAGCAGGAGTGGATTCCAGTGCAATAGAAACCTATCATTGTGTGTTCTGCTTACACACACAATTAAGAACACTCACAAGTTGTTCTGGTCAAGTTTAACACTCACAGCCCTGTGCTTCTCAAGGATTTGTCTGTTAATATGGTTTTTAATTTGTAGGAAATTCGTCCTTTTTGCCTTGATCACCATCCATTTTGTGACCGATGTTGGTGGGTACTGATTCTTAAAGTGTCCTGGACTCTGCTAACCAGGCCTAGTGCATGTGCTCTGTCCTCTAAAGGTATATGGTAATTGGTGTAATTCTAATTGGCAAAGACAACCTACCTGTAAGTCCCTAGTATATGATAGGGCATGTAGTTTTAAAGACCCCATTGGCCTAATGTACTTACGTGTGCACTGCTGTGGGGTCTGCTGATTTGCAGGCTGGTTTTAAAATAAAACTATGCCCACATTAAACTTTGGAGTTAAAAGTACTTCCAAAGTCCAAAACTAGCTTTTTACTACTTATATGTAAACCCTAATGTTTGCCCTAGGTGCCCCAAGGGTAGTGTGCCTAGTCATATAAAAATTTAAAAAAACGGGGACAATATTAAATCTTTTTTTACATGCCCTGGTAGGGAAAAATAACCAAAGTGGCTTTGCCCTATTGTAGTGCTGCTAGCCCCATAGGCTTAAATGGGGAAGGCTTCATTAAATGTAATAAAGTATATCTTTGCATTGGAGCTAGCTAGCAATGCCATTCAATGTATCAAAATAATAGTTTCACGAAATCCAACCAGTTTGCCAAAGTTGGATTTAATACAACTATTACAGGAGAGTAGTTTTAGAAAGTACTATCCTGACGTTACCTAAAGCAGCCCTGTAGCAGCCTCTTCTGATTGGTCAGTTTTGACAGCCTGCACCAAGCTGCTCCCCAGAGAGAGGAAGCAGTTTGGGTAGATTATGTTTAGGGAATTTATTAAGCGCACGTATCCCAACGGTCTCTTGGCGCTGTTAGGAGAGGGAGAGCTGTCTTACGGGGCTCTATCAGTAGGCTAGAGTGAATAACCATGTTTTCAGTTTTTTCCTAAAACTGGTATATTCAGGTGTTAATCTGATTTCTGTTGGCAAGGAGTTCCAGAGTGTGGGGCCAAGTACCGAAAATCGAGAGCCACCTATTCTCTTTCGCTTGAATCTAGGAATAATCAGCATATTCATAGTGGCTGATCTGAGATTCCGTTTGGGTAAATATCTTGAGATCTTTGTGGATATGAATTTGGGGCCCGTTTCATGAAGTGCGTTAAAAAACATGTATCCGGTTTTAAACAAGGACCGCTGAGTCACAGGAAGCCATTGTAGCTGCTTCATTAGTGGCTTAGTGTGGCAGTGTCTCGGTTGCTGAAAGACTAGCCTGGCCGCTTGATTTTGGATAAGCTGTAGCCTATGAGTTTGATTAGCAGGGAGACCTAAATAGATGGCGTTGGCATAGTCCAGCCGGGATATTATCAGGGCAAGCATGATGGCTATGCTTGCCTGCCTGGTGAAACATTTCCTAATTTTCCTAAGGGTCCTCAATTGAAAAACAGATGAAAACATAACCAGGATAATCTGTTCCTGGACTTTAAAGGCAGGAGAACAGATGTCACAGGGCCCAGACCAGCCCCACTTCCTTGATTCCCAGCCAGATGGGAGCCTCCTGATTAGATTAGGAGAGTGGCTGGGAGGCGAGTGTAGTCAGTAGTTAGCCATGCCTGGGTTGGGGTACACAGACACCCACACACCAAAGAGAGATTTTCTCCATCTTGATATTTTTAGGTCAAGCCTGGGCAGCGCATGCGCTGCTCTGCGAGGCATGCTTTATTCGAGTATGGCCTTGAAGCCCCGCCCACTCCCCGCCCATATTTATCATTGGCTTGTGTTATTGCCCTTCGTAAATGCTGGCTTCTGATTCGTTAATAGGCTTGTAGGTCCCTCCTTTGTACTGCCTTGTCTTCATTTGTAACCTTCCATGAGGAATGGACCCTTTACATATGTCTTATTCAGTCTGTAAGCACTATTTTCCTTAATTAGTTTCTCCTACTCTAGGCCAGACATGCGCGCTTTCACTTTCCAAGCAGCCCGGGACAATGGCGGCTGCTTCTTTGACATGAAATGGGTCTCGTATTTACAAGAGTTTGAGCTATTGGCATTGCAATTGAGAATGCCTTTTATTTATGTTAATTATCAAAACAGATAAATAAAAGGCATTGTCATTTACAATGCCAATAGCTTTAACTCTCGCAAATGCGAGACCTATTGCATTGCAAATGGTTGTTTTGTTTTACACAAGTGCCTTCTGGGCCAAATGTTTGACACACTTCACAGGAGGTGGTCATACCAGAGGAAGATGGCTTACTCCCTATTGGCTAGGGTGCCCCCCTCCCTCAAGCCCAGGAATAAGGAATAAATAAGGAAGCTTTGAGGAGCTCACCAGAACACTGCCCAACCCGTGCTACATTGTAATCGGCCCAGAACTTTGACTTTGTCTCAGTCCAGCTCAACCAGATAGCTGCGAGTGGCGATTTAAGCTTTTTGGTGCACAGTTTTGGATGTCATTTTTTTAAATGCTTATCTCTGGTTCCCCACACCGGATTTTTGTTTTGGTGTAATTTTAAAGATGAAATTATTCTCTATTTTTATAAATTGTTGTTGGATTTTTATTGTGTTGTGTCCTTTTACTTATTTACTTTTTTGGTGGAATTAAGTGCTGCACACATACCTGGCTCCTAAGTTAAGCCTACCTGCTTGTTTGCCAAGCTATCAATGGCTGAGCAAGGATTAATTTATTGAGACTTGACTGGACCTATTCGTGATTGTGGTATTATTACTCTCTGAGGGCAAATACCCCCACCTACTAATAACCCACTTTCCTACATTAATTATTATTGATGACCGTGAACTCCTGTCTATCCCATAGTTGCACTCTTCTTTTCCTTTCCCATCTTTTGCTTCCATAACCCTCTTTTTGTGTCTTTTCATGGTATATAACCCACTAGCTTCAATGCACTTGCTGCAGAAAGCTTCACGTAAGCCTAGTCTGTCTTTCTGCCTCTTGATTCTATAAAATTAGTAACACAGCGTTGAATATAAACACTCGGATCTTTATTTACAAAGGTAATGTACACTTGTGAGTAATTTACACTTTTGAGTATGTTTACTACTTTTTGGATATTCACAAAATCAGAGTGAAAATGTACTCCAAAAGAGTAAATTACACTCCTATTTTACGACTAGCCAAAAAGTAGTAAACTTACTCAAAAGTGCACTTCCCCCAGGCATCTGAATTTGGTGGAGACATGCAAGTTACACTTTTGGAGTACATTTATACTCCGTTTGTGGATAGCAAGACAGTGGTAAAGTTACTCAAAAGTTGCCTTTGCAAACCAGGCCCTTATTATGCTCATACTTGATTATCACAGATGAGTAACTAAAAAAAAACAGGGATCAATGCAGAGATGAGACAATTCTGGCAAATGATCATAGAACTCGGGCAGCAGGTGATGTTTACTCTAGTTGTGAGACACTTTGCACTGGATGGCAGAAGTAATATACCAGCATTCATTTTCATTTTAGATCATTCCTCTTGTTCTCACTTTTTTGTGAGGAAAAGAGGTGAAGGCTGAAGAAAAAAGTAGTGAATAGATTGAGACGGAGCTAGAGGAATGGACACAAGGTAGGCGCGAAGAGAAGTGAAAAGGAAAAGGGAGAGAGGATGAATAGAGACCAGGAGTAATGAGGAAGGAGTTTTAATGAAGATATTCAGGAGGACGAGATGTGGCAACAAGGTGTGAGGACATAAAATGAGAAGAGGAGTCTTGATGTCCTGAAAAGATGCTGCACGCGATACCCCTCTGAAATCTCACATTCGACTTTAACAAATGGAAAGGTAAAGTTGGTGCAGCAGTTTCAAGTCAAAGGGCCATGTCACAACCACAGCACAGTGTATCCTATGTCCATTTTAGATTATTGTGGATATGACCATCAGGAAAAATGGAATACTAGATGTTAGAAATTGGGTTTCTGGTTGACTACGGTATGCACCTAAGCTAGGCTGAACCCACCACTCTAGTCAGGGCAAGTAAGTTACACACCAAAGACCTATGGTCACCCTTTGGTATCTTGGCGCAGAGCAGTCCGGCTTATCATTAGAGGCAATGTGTAGAGCATTTTGCCCAACACACTCACACAGAAATACAATGAATACATCACAAAAGAGAGTCCACACAAGATTAAATATAAAATATAGTATATATTGGGCATATCGCATAGACCAAAACGACATGCATCATAAAGTCTGTGCATATTGTGCAAATCCTGAAGTAGTACCTGTTATCCTAACAATGCAAGCATCATAACGACATACCATATAACATCAGGGTATGAAATGCAGAAGTTTGGTTAGAACAAGAAAACACTTGAATCACAGTTACAGTGCAAGTAATGCAACTCCACCTCAATGATGCAATGTACCGGGTGGTTGCCAGGTGAACTCCTACCACCAACTCACCGGTAGGATTCTCAACCGGAACACGTATTACCTGTCTGGCAGTATATGCTTTGGACTACATTGGCTACCCTTTGGGTCCCCTCCTGGTGAGGAGCTGGTAGGAGTCCACCTGGCAACCACCTGGTACATTGCATCATTGAGCTGGAGATGCGTCCCTGTACCTTGATGTAATTGTCGAAAAATTTTAGGGCAATGAAACATGCCGGCCGTTCAAGTCAAAATGGTCTCAACACGCGGTTTCTTTTAACGGCGTGTGGACACTATTAAATTAAAGAATATGTGAGATAGTTTTTCACAGCTCGATTTTAATAGGGAGATTAGTTTACTCTTTTTTTTCACACTATGTGGCTTAGATTGTAGACGGGTGACACCATCGTTTACACCTCACTTTCTCACCTCTTTATTTTTCACATTAGTTTAGGAGTTAAGTCACATTTCTGTTTCTGTCGAGAAAGTGCCTATGATGACAGAACGAGCAAACTGGTGAGTACCAACCAGTAACTCCATGAATGGTGCTTACGTGAGGCACTTTCTGACCCATCTCACAATTTTTCCTTGACATCATTGGTTGATGGGTGTGTGACCTGATATGGGTGGTTGTTGACTTTTTAACAAGGAGGAACACAGATGGGTGGGCATGACTGGACAGGTAAGCATAGCCTCACCTAGGAGTAATACACAATACCCGTGTGATAGTCTTTTCCAGTATTGTTATGTGTTTTCTATAACCAGGTTTTGTTATTTTGTGAAGTACGTGACTGGAGGGCAGCCTGGTTATATTTCCCTCTGATGCTCCCTATTTGAATGCTGCTAAGTAATTTTAAATGCCAAGTCAAATGTAGCATTAACTGCGCAAGCATGCTCTGCGGTGGAAGACCTGAGACAGGTTTAAAAGGCTACGTCTGTGGGTGGCACAAGCAGTGCTGCAAGCCCACTCGTAGCATTTAATTTACATGCCCTGTGTATATGGGATAACACTTCTCAAGGGGCTTACCAGTAAATTACATAGGATGATCAAGTGTAAACCGATCATACCATTTTTAGAGAAGAGCGCACATGCACTTTAGCACTGATTAGCAGTGGTAAAGTGCCCAGAGTCCTAAAACCAGAAAGTGAGGGTCAGAAAAATAGTAGGAGGAAGGGAAAAAGTTTTGGGATAACCCTGCTAAAACGGCCAGGTTCAACACTAGGTGACAAGGTCAGTGTTTTGCCCCATTTTTCGCAACCTTTGTTAAATATGTGGACTGGTATCATACAATGGGTCAAATATGTCATTTTTCCTAGAACTGCACTTAGAACAGGGGCCGAAAGGGCATTGGCTGCTATGGTAGTCTGTAGTGGTGCCTCAATTGAAGGTGGGATAAAAATGCTGACAGTGGCATGAGCTGCCAGTATTTTCCAAGGTCCTTTAGCAGAATTAGTCCATGAATACCTGAGCTCTCCTCAATGCTCTGTCAGCCTTAAGAAAATGACAAGAGCAGCTGGAGGAAAATGGAGAGAAGATGATTTGGAAATGTAGCAATGTTGATGCACTTACATTGATCCAAGAATGGAGCACTTAAAGTGCATAGAATGCACTTAAAGTGATTTGCACTCTATGCACTTAAAGTGCATCGAGTGATTTAACAGTAAATATATTAGATTGTTAAGGCTGGACTGTCGACTGTCTAGAAGTGGTTGATCCCATGTCTACAGTTTTTAAAAATGTAACAGTTATATATTTTAATAAACACTGAATTATTCCGCTACCCCTTCATGTATTTTGAAGGGTCAGATGTTATTTCAATTCAAATTGCCATGGCACTTTTGCTTTACCACATTCATTTTGATCATTGTTCCATTTGCTCCCCCATATCACACCTTCAATCTCTGGATATTAAAAACGATAATTGTTTCACGTGCTTTTTGCTCTTTTATTACAGACAATTCAGTTGTATTTTGAAACGTATCTTGTAATACAAAAATTTGAAAATTAATACAAAGGGGGGCCATTGTAATACAGTTTTAACATGTTGTGAGCAAGCAGCAAGAAGGCACACTTGTTCTGTCGATTTGTGGATTACAGCACAATGTAAGCGCCTAGAGAGGATCAACTGAGTCAAGTTTTCAATGACAAAATATGCATGCAGAGGGGCTAGGACTAGCATCCACATAAACACATATGACACCAAAGATATCCAGACACTACAATCGTGTAAACTTTTCAGCATGTGGCAAGCACATTGAGAGAATCAATCTAATGAACTGCAGTCCATTGAAAATGAGTTTGATGCACTTAAGACTGTCCTTTTCCCCCATTTGTTTTTTTACTGTTGGTAAAGACCATTGCAAAGAGCTTTAATACAATGGCGTGTCAATTTAATTTTCTGAGACAAAAGAATGATGTTTCGTGAGAGTGTTGAATGCACCACTGGAGAGTCCATTCCTGCCGGACACGTTTGCATAAAAATAACACCTTTACAGTAAATCTTAAAATATGTACTGAACATGTTTCCTTATTCCGCATTCCACGGCAGCCATGTTTGCATTTGTTGATGGCTCTGAAAGATAGTGCACACCTGTTTAACCATTTCAGCTTACTGCTTTTTAGATCTCTGCTGGCGTTGGAGCACGCATGCGCTCCTCGCCTCGAGACTTATAGTGATCAAGTCAGTTTTAGAAAAGGGCTTCAAGCCCCGCCCCTTATTCTCATTGGCTTGCGTCACCGTTTATGTTAAACGGTGCGCTGCCATTGGAAATATGGTGCCCAGGGTGCTGCCTTTTGGCTTTTTAGTCTGTCCCCTCCGGACACGGTCGGTGTGCCGTGAAGACTTTTATTATCTGCTTGTTTATTTAACAAGCAGATAAATGTCTTTACAACAGGCACGGAGCTCAGAGGAGCACAGGGAGGACAAGGCAATGCTTCAGTTAGGTCCACCCCATCTTTTCAGAGCTGTTGTTATTTTATTAAAGTAATACAAGACAAGAAAAACTGCATTCCAGACACACATCACATCCCTTCACATCCAGGCCTTCAAAATAAAAATCACTTTCGCAGTTGTCGCTCGAGAGGTAGGTCTCGCGCGAGCAGGATCACAACACAGAGCTCCCCCTCCCAATGCCTGGTCTGTGTAACATCAGGAGCATGGGGACTGGATCCAGTTAGTGAGGGAGCCCGGAGTCTGCACCCCATGCGCACAGCGTGGAGTCCACCACCCACACCAACGTGCAGACACGGAAACACGAAGGACGGCCTCTCCCGGCCATAAGACTATACCACAGGGCATGTGGACGCACTAATGAGCAGCGGGTGTAAATCAAAGCCACACGGTGTGGGTGTGTGGCGAGAGCAAGCTCAACCCATGTGTATGCACCAACTGGTACCACAGGAGGCCTCAGGACAGATGGTGACCCACAGAGGCAAGAGAGACATCACTGCTCGTGCCTGCACCTACTGGTGCCACCGCAAACCACAGGAGAGATGGTGACTCACTCAGATGCACAAGAGTCACTGCTCGTGCCTGCACCCACTGGTGGAACAGCAAACCACAGGACAGATGGCAAAACCCACTGAGAGGCGAGAAAGAGAGTCACTGCTCGTGCCTGCACCGACTGGTGCCACAGAACACCACAGGAGAGATGGTGACCAACTGAGAGGGGAGAGCGAGTCACTGTTTGTGCGTGCACCGACTGGTGCCACAGCAAATCACAGGACGCATGGTGACCCACTGAGAGGCGGGAGAGAGAGTCACTACTCTCTACTAATCACACTCTACTACTCTCTACTACTCTCTACTCTCTACTACTCTCTACTACTCTCTCCCTACTACTCCCTACTACTCACTCATTACTACTACTCTCTCTCTACTACTCACTCTCTACTACTCACTCTCTACTACTCACTCTACTACTCTCACTCTACTACTCTCTCTCTACTACTCTCTCTCTACTACTCTCTCTCTACTACTCTCTCTCTACTACTCTCTCTACCACTCTCTGTCTACTATTCTGTACTACTCTACTACTCTCTACTACTCACTCTCTACTACTCACTCTACTACTCTCTCTCTACTACGTACTCTCTACTACTCTCTACTACTCACTCTCTACTACTCCCTCTCTACTACCCTTTACGCTCTACTACTCTCTACTCACTCTCTATTCTCTACTACTCACTCTCTACTACTCACTCTCTACTACTCACTCCCTACTACTCAACTCTACTGCTCACTCTACTACTCACTCTACTACTCACTCTACTACTCACTCTCTACTACTCGCTACTACTCGCTACTACTCGCTACTACTCACTCTCTACTACTCTCTACTACTCACTCTCTACCACTCACTCTCTACTCTTTACTCTCTACTACTCTTTACTCTCTACTACTCTTTACTCTCTACTCTCTACTACTCACTCTCTACTACTCTCTGCTACTTACTCTCTGCTACTTACTCTCTGCTACTTACTCTCTGCTACTTACTCTCTGCTACTTACTCTCTGCTACTTACTCTCTGCTACTTACTCTCTGCTACTTACTCTCTGCTACTCACTCTCTGCTACTCACTCTCTACTACTCAACTCTACTACTCTCTACTGCTCACTCTCTACTGCTCACTCTACTGCTCTCTCTCTACTACTCTTTACTCTCTACTACTCACTCCCTACTACTCACTCCCTACTACTCACTCTCTACTACTCACTCTCTACTACTCACTCTCTACTACTCACTCTCTACTACTCACTCTCTACTACTCAACCTCTACTACTCAACTATTCTCTACTGCTCACTCTCTACTGCCCACTCTCTACTACTCTCTACTACGCTTTACTCTCTACTACTCTTTACTCTCTACTACTCTTTACTCTCTACTACTCTCTACTACTCACTCTGTACTATTCTCTACTACTCACTCTCTACTATTCTCTACTACTCACTCTCTACTACTCTACTAACTCATTACTACTCGCTCTCTACTACTCTCTACTACTCTACTACTCTTTACTCGCTACTACTCTTTACTCCTCTACTACTCTCTACTGCTCACTCTCTACTACTCACTCTCTACTACTCACTCTATACTACACTCTACTCTCTGCTACTCAACTCTACTACTCTCTACTGCTCACTCACTACTACTCACTCTCTACTATTCTCTACCTCTTTACTCTCTACTACTCTCTACTCTACTACTCTCTACTACTCGCTCTCTACTACTCACTCTCTACCACTCTCTACTACTCGCTCTCTGCCACTCTACTACTCACTCTCTACTACTCACTCTATACTACACTCTACTCTCTGCTACTCAACTCTACTACTCTCTACTGCTCACTCACTACTACTCACTCTCTACTATTCTCTACCTCTTTACTCTCTACTACTCTCTACTCTACTACTCTCTACTACTCACTCTCTACTACTCGCTCTCTACTACTCACTCTCTACACTCTCTACTGCTCACTCTCTACTGCTCACTCTCTACTGCTCACTCTCTACTGCTCACTCTCTACTGCTCACTCTCTACTGCTCACTCTCTACTACTCTTTACTACTCACTCTCTACTACTCACTCTCTACCACTCACTCTCTACCACTCACTCTCTACCACTCACTCTCTACCACTCACTCTCTACCACTCACTCTCTACCACTCACTCTCTACCACTCACTCTCTACCACTCACTCTCTACCACTCACTCTCTACTACTCACTCTCTACCTCTCTCTCTACCTCTCTCTGCCCCTCTCTACCCCTCTCTACCTCTCTACCACTTCACCTCTCTACCTCTACCTCTCTCTACCTCTCTACACATATGCATATATATATGTATATGTGTATATATATATATATATATATATATATATATATATATATATATATATACATATGCATTTATATATAAGTATGTGTATATATTTACATACATATATAAACGTGTGTGTGTATATATATATATATATATATATTACCTACTGGCGGTCGCCAGTAGGTAGATATAGTTAGGACCCTGTTTCCATAGGAAATCCGCAACATTCTATTTGGAATAACTTTGGCGCCGGTCGACGAATCCTCGCGAAATTTTCAAAATAGGTGGGGCGCTACGCTCCGCTCCTACACTGAAAGTCTCGGGGGGATTCGTCAAGCAGGGGCCGAGAAAAAAGGGGGGTCCCAAAACGCGTTTTCCCCATGCATTTTTCCATAGGACCTTTAGACACAGCTACAGCCCGAACGGCTGAACAGAATTACTTGAAATTTGGCAGAGAGGTAGCCATAAGGTCAAGGAAGTGCCTTTTGTAGGTCTGGTGTAAATCTGTTCAGTATTTCCTGAGAAAATAGCATTTAAAAGCATATATATATGTGGGCGGAGCCTAACCACACATCTCATCCTGAGATCTGATTGGCTGTCAGCACTTCATCCAAGAAGTGTTGGCAGCCATCTTGGGACCAATATACATGATAGCACCTCATTAAAAAGCATTGCAGTTAATAGAAGGTTTTAAGACTTTAGTTACATTATAAATCATTTGTTGATGGTACCATACTCATTTTAGGAATTGTGGTATGTTCTAAGGTGATTTCACCATGTGAAAAAGCCTTCTGCTGGGATATCATGATTGAGATAAAAATATTTTCTCATGCTTTTACCACAGAGGTTTGGAAGGTGATCTATAGGCTAAACTGAGAGCTTACTTTCTGTAAATTCACATTATCTTTCTCAGTCATGTGAGAATGAAGTCTGACATTCTCAGTAAAACATGTACATCCAACAAGGGCAGAGACTGTCAGTTGATTCCTTTGTGTTCTACTGCAGCTTCCCAGAGTGTTCCAAAGAACTACTAGAGCGCTAACAGTCCTACTTATGATAAACGTATGGCACACCTGAAGCCATCTTGCTTGGATTAAAGTGGTAACTCTTAAAACATTTAATTTAAAAAGGAACAAAATGAGGGGGTTCATTTTTCCATAAAAAGTATGATTAGTGCTGCAGAAAGAAAAATTAGGGCACATTTTGAGTGACTTCTCAAATCCTCTTCTATTTCATTAAAAAATTCTGACATGCAGACTGAAACATGCACTTTCAATACCAGCAGCAGTTTTCCCTGGTGAGCAGTAGCTTTACTACAGTGATCTAATGAGCAAAAAGAGTGCTAACATTCTGAATTTATGGCAAATGTGTGACACATCTGAATGCCTTCTTGATGGAATCAAAGTAAAAAACTGAAAGTATTTCCTACTGAGGAGACTGCAGTAAATGAGGAAATTAGGAAACTTCATAACAAATAAGTCTCCCAAGATGGCCACCAGAGACAAAAGAGCCCAAATGTAGCCCAAATATCACCCAGATGTAGCCCAAGTATAGCCCAATGACAGAATGTCCCAGAATGTTCTTAAAAACAACTAGAGCGCTTACTGTCTTCATTATGACAAAAGTAAGGCACACCTGAAGCCATCTTGATTGGAATAAACTGGTAACACTTAAAACATTTAAATTAAAAAGGAACACAATGAGGAGGTTCATTTTGCCATAGAAATTATGATTAATGCTGAAGAAAGAAAATGAGGGCACATTTTGAGTGACTTCTCAAATCCTCTTCTATTTCATTAAAAAATTCTGACATGCAGACTGAAACATGCACTTTTAATACCAGGAGCAGACTTCCATGGTGCAGTAGTTTTACTACAGTGATCTAATGAGCAACTAGAGTGCTAACATTCAGAATTTATGGCAAATGTGTGACATATCTGAATACCTTCATGATGGAATCAAAGTAAAAAACTGAAAGCATTTCCTACTGAGGAGACTGCAGTACATGAGGAAATTAGGAAACTTCATAACAAATAAATCTCCCAAGATGGCCACCGGAGACAAAAGAGCCCAAATGTAGCCCAAAATCACCCAGATGTAGCCCAAATATAGCCCAATGACAGAAGTGTGCAAAACACTTATTATTTTGTGTTTTTGCAGTGTTATATAGTGCAGACTTGTCAGGTATTGGAGTGCTTTACATGAGCATTGGTTACATCACACAAGAACAAATTCATTTTGGTTGTAGACATGGGGAGACTAAGTGATTTGACCAGAATCACAGAATGTCGAGCTGAAGCAGAAACTTCAACCTGGTTCCCCAGTTGCAAAGTCTGCAGTTCTGGAAGTAACACCACATCCTCTCCCCTAAGTGCAACATTTAATCAAGTGGTCAACTGGATAAAAAAACATAAAGATAACAAATAATTTAAAAGTGCTTTGTCGCTATTTGAAAACTCAGAAAATATGTCCTTATTTTAGTCTTTTAGAGCACTAACCATAATTTTGATGCCAATAAGACCCTCTCATATATGTAATTTCTAAAGGAAATGCTCTAGGTATTACAGTTTTGATTACATCAAGATGATGTCAGGCGTTCCACACTTTTGTAATAAATATAGAATGTTAGCAATCTAGTTGTTCATTAGGATACTGTTGAGAGGCAGAGGCCAGGGGCACGGACTCTGAAAATTGAAGGCAGGTAGGAGGGTGCAAAGGCAACAATTTAACCACACTGAGCAGGCAGGAAGGGCCGTGGAAGCACAACAGACTATGGAGGGCAGTGGAAAGGGGGGCAGGGGCAACAAACCAACAATACAGGACTTGCAAGAGAGGCTGTTGGAGGGAAGATCTATTACGGGTCAAGGAAGCTAGGGGCGGTCCCCAGATCCCCGGGAGCCACCACAGAACTGAGCAGGAGAGTGAGTCAGGGACAAAAGGGGCACCTTAATTTGAGCCGGGGTGCCTAGGAACGCTTGCTCCAAAAATGAAGAAAACAGACATATGAGACATGGAATTGGAGGCAGAATACAATGGCAGTTTAATGAGAAGATGCAACTTCAAAGAAACCGCAGAATAGAGACATAAAGTACAAAATACAGAATCCAGATAATCATACAGCTGTCCTAATATTCTCCGTATCTCAATTAATGTACTGACAGAGAGAGAGAGAAAACACATCTATAAATGCATCATGAGAAACAAGTTACACCAAGGAAAATGTTACCTAGGAACACTCATGTTTACTCTTAGAGCAAGCATTCCTGCAATTACAATACAAAATCTTTTAAATGCAAAAGTAAAGAGAACAATGGTTAAACATAACATGACATTTCATATAGGTAAAATAGAATAAGATACTTCAAGCAAAGCAGAGCAAGACATTTTAAGCAAAGGAAGACAAGAGCTCCCAGCTCTTGGGGAAAACCTGCACTGCCTGTTAACCTACATACAGACGGCGAGGTAGTCCGTCGATATCTGTGGGTGCTCCCTTTTTATATCATTTTGTGGGCTCCTTTGCACGCTACATCTACCTACGTATGCTACCCAAAAGCTTCGTCTGCAGATTTTACCAGACATTTCGTCATTTACCCACTTAATGCTGACAATGGACTGGGTGAAAAGGTCAGTCTCTCAGGCCAATCGCTTATCGTAAGTTCCATAGAGCAAGCAGAAAATAATGGGTATTGTACGGGAATTCAATATATTCATGTATAAAATCTCCTCAGTTCTCCTAACTTGACGCTCTGCGGTTGCCACTTCCTTAAAAGCGGGAAACCTGCCCAGGAAGCAAGTACCAGTCCAGGATGCAGCCTACTGTATGTCGACAGCTTCAGGGGGATGTTGAACTTTGATACCGAGCACGGAGCACTCGGGTAGGGTGGGGGCTACTAGTTTGGATCAGAAGGCCTCGCAGACCTGCCTTCAGACTGCTATACACTAAAATTGCAGAGCTATGGTCAATTTAACAAAGAGGCCTAGATATTGAACAGAAGGGCCTACACAGGGGTTTTATGCTGGCTGAGTGGTAAGGATGTCTCAGGATAATTATATAGCAACACAGGACCCGCTGGTCAATTTAATACGGCCTACAAATGCAGCTGGCAGGGCAAGGACAAGGGTCTCATACTTCAGGTGTGGACAGAACGGGCCAGGGGCCCCCTGTGATACAAAATCTACCCTCCTTCAAGGCTGTGGCAATGTAATAGACCATTGTGGGCAGAAGGAAGAGGCAATGGTAGTACAACCATACATGCCAACAGACCCGATTCAGCCAGGAAACGTCCAATGTTTTTAAGCTCAAATGGGCTTTATTTGATCTGTCTCCTGTCTACAATATCCTCTTTTTCAATGTAACTCAAAGGGGAAAATCAATACCCCAGTTTTTTTTCAAAATCTCCCTCTTACCAAGTTCAAAATGTTCGCAAGTATGGTACATTGGATCATGGAAGGAAATGGGATAGGGACATGGACTTGGATAACAGAGGACAGGAGGGACATGGAGAGGTGCACCAAACTGACCCTGCAGGGCAGGCATCAGGGTTTGCAGCAGCACAATACACCACACAGGGCATGCAGGACGGGAGTGCAGCACAACAATCCATAGAAAGCAAGAGGGCGGGGACAGGACCATGCACATGGACAACAGAGAACAGAGGGGCAAGAGGCAATGGTAGCTAGCTGACCATAATGGACAGACAGGAGAGAAAGCTGCAGTATAACAGACCATAAAGGGCAGGAGGGACGGATCAGGGGCATTACAATGGAACAGACAAGCCAGGAGGGAGGGAGTAGGGCTGGGGGCAAGGGGGCAGGGCAGGAGCAGCAAGATAGCCATGGAGGTCAGGCAGGATGGGCACTAGAAGCAAGACACACCATGAAGAGCAACAGTGAGACTGTGATGGCATACACACAGACCATGGAGGGAAGGTGGGAGGGGGTCAGGGGCAGCTAACTGACCACACAGGGAAGGTGGGAGGGGCCATGGCAGCACAGAAGACCATGCATGGCAAGTGGGAGGGTTAGTGGCAGCACAATGGCTATGATGGGCAAGAAGGAGGGTGGAGGGGCATGCACAAAGGACGATGGAGGATAGAAGGAAGGGTCAGGACCTGTGCACAGACAAGAAAGTTCATGGGAAGGGACCTCACAACAGACCACACGGGGCAGGCAGGAGGAGCAGTTGCAGCACAACAGACCAGGGAGGGCAGAAGGGTGTGGCAGTACAATGGACCATGTAGGACAGGAGGAAGAGGATAGGGGCATGGCATGTGGACAGGCAGGGTGGAGGTGGCAGGGACAGGTTACAGTCATCTGACAATGCTAGGCAGGTGGGAGGGGAGTGGCAGCTCAACAGAACACTCAGAGTAGATAGGAGTGGCAGGTCCATGGGACATGGTGGGCAAAAAGGATGGAGCAGGGGCATGCACAAAGACATCGGAGGGCAGGGGGAAGGAGAATAGGGGCAGCAAGCTAAGCACAGAGTTTAAGCAGGAGGTCAATGATGGGGCATAGAATTGGGCAATGGAGGGCAGGAGGAGTGGACTGGTACATCATACTAAATTGAGGGCAGTGGCAGCACATCAGACCATGCATGGCAGGAGGGAGGAGGCTAGTCCATGGATTCACACAACAGAGGATAGGGAGGAAGGGGATGGGGCAGCAAGCTAACTGTTCAGAGAAGGAGGGTATTAGGAACTTTATTGTTTTTAAAACATTGTGTATGTGCGAACTACTTAAAATATGAACAAGTATGCAGCATAATCTCACTTTTATTCAGGAAGAAGAGGACGTTTGTGACTGTGACTCCGGGCTCACTTGGCAGAAACACCCCCTGACCCTCCACCCCCTATCGCAAAATGTAATGCGCGTGAAAAGGGTAGGTGAACACAGTGTTATATAGAACATAGTCCTGAGAGCACGATTGAAAATGAAAACTAGATATAGTGTATGGTATAAACTATGCACCAAAAAGTGTGATATAAGATGAACCGGGCGTGAAATATAATATGCAATACATTGTGCGCAATGACAGATTCATGGGAGAGCGCGAGATAGCACAGGCACTAGCGCGTGCTATGCGATATGCGCCTTGGAGTGTAATATGCACAGGGCAGTGTTGTGTAACCTAACTAGTCTCTAAAGTTGTAATATAAAATATGTGCTGGGGAGTGTAACGTTGCATATGCACTGTGACAAAGATATGGATCCCAGATTGTAATATGTATGGCATAGCACTGTGCGTTATAACATAGGCATCGAGAAAGGCACGTTAGATGGGGCAATATAACCCGTGCGAAGACAAGTGTGGCATGACATATTCACGGGGTGGTGTTACAGTGCACATGGGCTAGAGAGTGTCATAGCATATGCACTAGCTAGTGGAATACAACACAGAGGTGTGTGGCACTCGGCAGGCAATGGTGGGTGTAACACAGCATTGGGCTCTGTCAGGAGCACGCTGTGACTCTCAAGTGATGTTCGTCCCCTTTCCAGAGAGTAAAATAAAAAGTATTACACATCCGGCAGTGGATGTGTGTTTTATTAACCGTGAGGGGGGTTTCTTGCATAGTTTTGGTCGAATTTTTGTCGAATCCCCTTTGAATGGCTTGGTGTGCATGTGTATTAAATGTGCCCGTCAATAGCTACCCATGTTTGTATAAATAAACGACAAGGGTGTCTACCAGGATTAGGCACGGTAGGGCATCAGACATGTCAGAGCTTCACTAGTGGTGTAAATACATTCCACGTGGATTCATTGCATGCATAGTCGCCTTTTAATGAATATCACGCAAATCGTCATGGTGATAGGTACGTACGGTTTGTCCAGCATGTCCTAGGTGTGTCTATAAATATATATTTTTTAAAAATAATAAAAAACAGTGGCCGGCCCTGGGGATTGGGGTCAAAAAAATATAATTAGGAGACTGGCCCTGGGGGATGGGGTCATCAGGGCCAATAAATTAGAATAAGAAGGGGAACCAAACAGCCCCCCTTCTTAAAAAACTAAAATAAATAAAAGACTGGCATCGTGCCGGAGGCCATGCCCCCTCCGTGCAGCACTCTGCAAACGCGCCCCCAACAGGCATCTCCAGTATGCGCCAGGGAGCTGCGCTGCAGCCAGGTGTTCTGAGGCCAAGCCCCTTTTTACACCTCTCTGCAACGCAGCTCTGTGGCGCTTACTGGAGGTACCTAGTGGTCTAGTTTGACCCTAGGGACCCTTAGGATTCAGGGGGACTTAATCTCTCAACTTAGAACAGCCACAGGGCGCGTTTACACAGTGGTGAAGGGAGGGGACGGGGCCTGAGGTGACGTGTGCAAACACGCACTATGGCACGTTTTAAATTGGGGATATAATTTCCCTTCAATACTGAGGGCCCCTGGGGGCTAACTAGCCCACCAAGTGCTTCCAGTAAGCGCCACTGAGCTGCATTGCAGAGAGGTGGTCCAGGCCGTGCCACTTTTTACACCTCTCTGCAACGCAGCTCTGTGGCACTTACTGGAGGTACCTAGTGGGCTAGTTGGACCCTAGGGACCCTCAGGATTCAAATGAACTTAATCTCCCAACTAAAAATGGACACAGGGCGTGTTTACACAGTGGTGAAGGGAGGGGACGAGGCCTGAGTTAACGTGTGCAAAAACGCCCTGTGGCCTGTTTTAAGAGGTAGTTTTAATCCCCATGCCCTATTATACACTAGGGGCTTACAGAGGAGGTCATGCTAATCACAGGGGGACCCCAACGCATAATGTTCCCTAGTGTATGTAGGTGTTTTC
Source organism: Triturus cristatus (assembly GCF_964204655.1). NCBI lineage: Eukaryota > Metazoa > Chordata > Amphibia > Caudata > Salamandridae > Triturus > Triturus cristatus. The sequence continues at coordinate 867,958,329 of NC_140589.1, forward strand.
ACTGTATTCTAAGTGTCTTTTAACATAGCACTGGCTCTAGGACTGGTTAGTCAGACTCAGTTACCACCAGTATCCGTCTGAAAAAGTTGAGGGTACAGGATGATTTTGCAACAAGGCTTCTTTCTGCTCTTCTTTTTGTTCTTTCTGCACGTTATCCTTCTTCCTGCACTTATCTTCGTATTTGAGGACTTCTGTTGCTTCTTTCTGCACTTCTTTTGTTTCTTTCTGTGCATTTTTTCTTCTTTCTTCACATGTCCTATCTCTGTAGGCATAGTTAGAAATTAGCATTTAAAAAACCTTTAAAATTCACAGAAAAAACCATAGGTTTCAGGCACGTTATAGTTAGGAATTAGCATTTAAAAAACCTCAGAAATTCACTGAAAAAACCATAGGTTTCAGGGGTGTTATAGTTAGCTGGACTTTTCACTTGTACAAAACCATTGAAATTCCCCCGTTATAGTTAGTTCAGCTAACTATAACTCGCGCGCCCGCAATGCACTGCTGATGACGTCACATATTACATCACTCATGACATGGTCAGTGACATCACTCATGACATCACTGATGACATCTCAAATGACATCACTGATGACATCACTGATGACATCATCCTTGTGATAGAGTGGCAGACCTCCTCTTCCCCTAATATACCCTTTAATACACACATTCAAAAATAGAAATTAAAATTTTAAAAACAATGGACATACCAATACCAGTTACAACAACCTATACAGTAATTCTAAGATCCACATACACTCCCACTCATTCACCAACAGTCCTATACAGTCACTCATACATGTACTCACTCATCATATGTACTCATACACCTATACATCCTGTTACACAATGCCACTCATCCATAGAGGTACTCACACACATAGTCACTCATGCTAATAAAGAATCAAACATACATTTACTTGCATATACAGTTATACACACACCACCACACTTACTTCTACGGAAACTTACACATACTTAGTCTTTTAAACAATCACTTAGAGAAAAACATACTTATTCATATAGGAACTCTTTCAATCTCTCACTGTCACATATACTTGCTTATATACACCAATAGTCTCATATACTAGTTTAAAACATATGTAGTTACTCATAAAGACACTATTGAGACAGTCATTCACTCACTAACGCACCCATACACTCACTCATCCACCCATAGAGTCCTGCACACATGCTGTCTTCAACACATACAAAGAGTGAGTCATTCATTCATGCACCTATGCACTACGTAATACCCCCACCGAACCATGCAGACACTCAGACTGATACTCATAAAACCAACTAATAACCTATATAAACACCCATGTAGCTACTCACCAACCCATGCAGCCACTTATACACAAAGTGAGAGACTGATACAGATATTTACATATTTAAACATTACTCACTAAGCCATGTATTCACTATGATACACTTAATCAGTCAGTTACACAATCAATTTTTCAAAAACAAATCATCCATTTAGACACTTATATACCCATTTATTCTTCCATCGACCTTGAGATATACATATATAAAACATATTTAATTTTCAGAAACACACACATTCACTGGATGATGTCATCAGTGATGTCATCAGTGATGTCATCAGTGATGTCATTTGAGATGTCACCAGTGATGTCATGAGTGATGTCACTGACCATGTCATGAGTGATGTAATATGTGACGTCATCAGCAGTGCATTGCGGGCGCGCGAGTTATAGTTAGCTGAACTAACTATAACGGGGGAATTTCAATGGTTTTGTACAAGTGAAAAGTCCAGCTAACTATAACACCCCTGAAACCTATGGTTTTTTCAGTGAATATATATATACGTCTGCATATCTATATACATGCAAATATAAATGCATGCATACATATACATATGCATGTTATGCACATGAAAGTTTGAAAACCACTAATAAAAGCAAAGCTAAAAAGCCACCTAGTTACAAACAGAATTGCTTTAACTTAAACGAGGCCGAAAAATATTGCATTTTCAATGCTTGTTTGTTCTGTTTGGAATTTGGATACATGGCAGAAGTGTAGGGCTGACTCCATCCCCGAATTCCAAAATATGCACGTGATAAAAATGTACATATAATGAACCAATTATAGAGCCAGTGGTGATCCCGAATATCGAGACATGGCGTTGGTCCCTTTTCAGGAGCTGTGTGCATTCTGGTTGGTGATCTACTGTGGCTCGCTCCTATCCTCCGGCAGCAGGGCGCAGAGCACACCTCTATGGTCACTCGGAGGGCTTGTTAGAGCGTTGGCTTGCGGTGACTTCAGTTCCGTCCTCGTGTCCCCTATCACATGTATATTCTTGAGGAGGAAGCATTGGACATTTCAGGCCATGCCTAACGTCTATAGCGGTCGACCTCGAAGCTAGGGACCGTGTTGGTTCTAGAGGTTATTAGATTTGTCAGGGTATACCAGCAAAGGAGAGAGAGCGGATGTGGCCAAAAGACTAGGGGGTCGGACCTCAAATCTGGGGAACCAGGTTCGAGTCTCGGCAACGACGCTCAACATCCTGTGATTCTGTGCAAATCATTGAATCTCCCCGTGCCGAACAAAAAATGAATATGTCCGTCTGTAACGCAACTGGTCCTCGTGTAAAGCGCTCTGATATCTTCGTGTCAAGTTTGCGCTACATAAACCCCCCCCCCCACCCCCAAATACCTAATCAAAATGAGGCTCCTAACTAGCACCACGATTATGGACTTTATAGGCAGGGCTTTAAGTGGGATGAATAAACTGGGGGGGTCTCATAAAGGGGCGTTGCCAATGTAATAAAGGGCGTGGCTTAAAACAAGTAAGCTAAAATTCTGTGTTTAGCATAGTGTGCCGCCCGACTTGCATTTTGCTGTTTCTGTCATTGCATCCAGATATGATACAACAAGTAACATCATACCTACAGCAACTCAGGACTGTTGGCTTTGTCAATGGTTGTTAGTTGCATAAGATAAATAAGCAGCAACTCTGACCTGAATATAATATTGAAAAAGCTTCCACTTACAGCCCTAGTGACACCACGACAATGTTGCTCCTCTTGAGTTTCAAAAAGAGAAGGGAAATCTAGAGAGAAAATGACTCTTTTTAAAGGATTTCCCTTCCCCCTACAATGCTCACCTGGCATGACGTCATGCTGTAACTGTTCCACTAGTGAGAAGTGAGCACTGCACATTGCTGTGCCTGCTGTCACAGCAGTCCGGAAACAAACTGACTGCCTGTGCCAGGGCACAAAACAGAGCCTTATAGAGACCCGTTTCGAGGCCCTCTTTAAAAAAACTGCTAGTGCTCCGCACCGGTGAGCCCCGGCCCATTCAAAGACCTCTTTATAGGGCTACACCTTTTCAGGTTGTGGTTGTCTGTGGGCACCTGCATGGCTGTTGGAGGTTCACCTGGGCATATGGGTACCTGAAGATTTTAGACAGTAATTTCATAAGACTGCATTAAAGATAATGCCATCGGGTGCATGGCCTGAGTGCGCATGGAGTGAGATGTGTTCCACCGAGTCTCCGCTCCAGCGCCTCCAGCCTTTACCTTTCTCTTGGTCTCCGGGCCCCGCTTGCTGCTAGGGCGAGCTCCGAGTCCTGTTTGGACCTCCTGGGTGGTGTTCTGGGTTACGGGGGCCCCTTGGGAGCCCAGCATCTTTGGACTTTCCTGACCGCCATCTTGAGCCCCGGCTGCCGCCACGTCTCTGCTGGCGCTGGATGCTTCACTTTGAGATCGGGGAGTGGAGCTGATGACGGCGGCCGGGTCTTTGTTCGCCTGACCCCCGCTGCCCTGACGTCAGTGACTGCTCTTTCTCGGCTGGAGCCGACCTGCAGTCCATCGGCTGCCATTTCGGGCCCCGGTTGTTCGCTCGCCCCCGCTGGTGTCCGAGATCCTTCATGGAAGGGGGTAAACGGCGCTGATATCTGTGGTGTAGTTCCTGTCATCTGGACATCCACTGATCTCCTGGTGCCCTTGGCCACTGCTGGTCCCGCCGCGAGGCCCCCCGGTGACTGCGGAGCCCGACAGTGGCCCCCCTGGTTTGCCGATCCCAGCTGGAGAGATGCCTTGTGGAAGCATCGGACCTCTGCTAGTCCAGTACAGGTACTGGGATGGGGGGCCCTCTCCGAACGCTCGTGGGACCTTTGCGGGCCTCGTGACGCCCTGCCTGCCATCTTGTCTCTGCCTACGCCTGGCTCCCCCAGGCCTTGCCTCGGTCCTCCTCCTGGAGCGCTGTCTCTGTGGCGCAGAGCAGAGGGGTACATACACTCCCGGTAGCCCTCCGCCGCAGCTTGACCTGCATTCCCTGCCTCCTGGGAACTGCGCTCCTGCAGCGACGGCCTGTGAATCTTTTGGGGCTTTTTCATCTCTAGTGGACTCTGGCCTACCTGTGCTGCTCCTTACCTGGTTGGGCCTTCACTCTGCGTCTGGTGCCTGTCTCTGCCCCCTTGGGTTGTGCACCGCCCCCACCAGTCCTACTTACCCTTCGTTTTGTTTGGGGACCTTGCTGGTCCTAAAGAGCTGGGGATCTGATCTGTGCTACTCCTTCGTAGGCAGCCACGTACATTGGTCTTTCTCCATTTCCCCATCACGCTTTGGAGACCTTCCTGCGTTCTGAGTGTGGCTGAGCAGGCCTTCTCCACGCTGTGTGGCCTCTTCTTCTTGGCTTTTTCCCCTCCTTGGCACTACCCCGCCTGCTGCACTCTGCATCTTCTCCGGTTGGACCCTTGGCGCTTCAGGACATCATCACCATGCCCCCTAAGCACAGAGGCAGGAAAGACGCTGACTCGACAGCCTCCCGCGACAATGCAGTGACCTCCTTGTGGGCCAAGCCGCCCCCATCTACCCAGGAAGATTCCCTTGCCTCCTCAGGCCCTCAGGCTCGTCTGCCCATGCAGTACCAGTCACCCTGGCCTATATGTCGTCCTTCCTGCAGGAAATCAAATCCGAAATATGTTCTCTTCGACAGGACTACAAAGTCGGGTTGCAGGATGTCCGCAAAGATGTCGTGGAGATTGGTGACAGGGTTGATGGCCTTGAAAGGACACTGGATGCTAGGACGGAAGACATTGATGGCCTCTGGAAGAAAATATCCGAGTTGGAGGATCAGAATATCTCCCTGCAGTTGAAGCAAGAGGATTTGGAGAACCGCAGCCAGCAGCACAACCTCCGCATCCGAGGCGTACGATTGGGCACGGAGGGGACTGATATCTTGGCGTACATGGCAGACCTCCTGCACGCCATCCGCGAAGGGGAGGGTACCTCGCCACCTATGCTGGATAGAGAACATCGCGTCCCTGGCCCCTGCAACTGTCCTAATTTTGTCCCAGACATTATCACATGGGTCCATTTTTTGCGGCCAAAGAAGCTATCCTTCATAAAGTGCAGGGGATCCGAACAGTTTCCTATAATGGGCTCTCTATTCAAATTCTTCAGGACCTTGCACCTTCTACGCTTTGCCAGAGGAAGGCCTTCAAACCTGTAACTGAAAAATTGCGGGCAAAATACCAGTGGGGGCATCCCTTTTCCCTGATGTTCACCTGGGAGGGTCGACGACGAGTTATTCGGTCTTTACAAGAGGCGCTGCGTCTCCTCCGTCTTCCTGTGGACTCGGACACTGAAGATCCTCCTTCCTCTCTAGCTCGCCCTGTGGGCTTGCTCCGGCCGGAGTAGTCCACTGTTCTTCCCCCCTAGCTCCAGATGCCTCTCGAGGGACCTTGACTCCACACAAGCCAAACAGGACGCCATCAACCATGTTCCCTCCTTGAGCGCCTCCCCATCTCTTATGAACTAGATGCCTTCTATGCAGAGCAGTGCTTGTTGGTGCTTCTACCGAGGGTCCTGTCTTTGGGGCCCTCTGTCCGGGCCTGGAGACTGAACTATGCTGTGCATTTTCCATTGCTCTGCGGAGGGCTGGCAGTGGGGGCTCCTCGCCTTCTGCGTGTCTGCCGGGGGGTTCTTAGTGCATCAGATAGGTGGTTATTGGACTTTAATACCGAACTATGTGACTTTGGCTACGTCCACCTTCGCTCATCCTTTTCATGGCTTCCTCCACGGGTGGGATGAAGGCCCTTTTTCTTTTTATAGTGCCCCCTATACTATGGTACAGAGTTGAACTTCATTTGCATTTGGCTTTGATTTCCACCTTGCTTACTCAGCCCTGTTGTGGAGGGCTAGATCTGTTTGTTGCTCCAATTCCCTGCATTCGACTCCTTCCCCACCCTGGTCCTTCTGATTCTGCGACATGTGTTAACCTTCCCTTTTCTCTCTTTTTATTTTTGTTTTTTTGCTGTGTTTTTGATTATATTCAATAAACAGATTTCAAATAAAATATAATGCACACAGGCTATATCTGAGTGCATTATGGCTGCACCACGGCATATCACGTCTGGCACCCGGCACATTAGCAGTATGATAGTTATTTATAAGTAGTAGCAACAATAAAAAAGAATTTGCGTTAATAGTGATTTTACAATTTTATAATCTTGCACTTGGTGTTAATTTTACTTCCGTGATGTCAGTTCCTGCGAAGTCATCTTGATAAAATGTCAATTTCTTGTGATGTTATCAGGGTCAAAGGTCATGTGATGTCACCTCTGCTACACCTAGCATTTTGATGAATTGATGTCTGTGCTTATAAATGCAGATTTCCATTTAATTTTTTGAAATTTACAAGGCAACGACATTCTCAGGAGTATGTATAGACAAACTGTGACATCATTTCCACGTGTGCACGTTTATATTGTGTGCAACTATTCATGTGAAAATGTTTTGCATGACTGCAATTGCATCTCAAAACCTTTTTTTTCTTCGCAGGGAAACTATTTTTTTTACCCCTGCAGAAACACTTTCCTTAAACCTGCCCCCACCCCCATCTCAAATGTGGGCATTTTTCCATCGCAATCCTAGAAACACGTTTATTCTTCCTGTTAAAAGGATTACATCTCTATTTTCAGATTGGTAAAGGGCTGCGAAAAAAAGTTCGTTATTGTCCACAAAGAATTATGTTTTGGGGTGTTCCAAAAATGTCCTTGGTATTCCCACCCTGTAACACCCCACTCCCCATTCTTCGCAGACGATTAAGTCAAACGAATAATTTACTTGTGAGTAAGTTTTGTTCCAAGTGGAAAGTCACATTTTGTGAATATTAAAAGTGCCTTTACACCTGCAAACACACACTTTATGAATTGGCCCAACACATCAAACATTTGCTTATATATTATTTTTTGTTTGTAATAGACATTTTAAATAGAAAATTCCAGTCAATGTATAACCATTTTTATGTATAGCAAACTAAATTTCTACTTTTACTTCTTTTGACTACGTATAAGATATTAATGGAACAAACTATGTTTTGCCTCAATTTACCCAAATGTTATACATTTAAAAAAGAGATTAGTACATTTTCTCCAAATTTGCTTATTAAACACAGGAAAAGGGTGTGAAATGAGTATGCCCCTTCTCTTTGTACAGATTGGAAATCTGGGTACAGAGCTAGTGAATCTCAGTTCTTTAAAACACAACTTGGCCTCGCTCATCACATTCTCTGTTCGCCATGCGCCGTCTGTGTGACTTCACTTACTGTTATTGTGAGAGTGTAGTTGTTTCTTCCATGACTAACTAGCTCTGCGTGACTGACTGAACCCGATGCTCCGGATTCAATAAGTCTGAACATAGAGTCAGGAGAGACTGGAAGACTTAAGTCTTACTATAAGCACTACTGACATAGATCCGGGGAGAGAAACCATACCGAGTCCCAAGACAGCTCCACGTGGATCCAAGCCACCCCAACATGTCCCTACTGCGTTTTCCATTTGATTCTGGTGCAAGTGGATACAAAGGTGTTTGTTTTTAGCAGCTTTACGTGTTTTGGCTGCAGGATGTTTTGCCTCTTACTGTCAACAATAGGAATAGATCATCAAACTGAGGTACTGCCATATGTAACTTACTCAACTGTCCGCATTGAGGCTACATTCAGGGTCAGCCAGATGGAGATCCACCGTTTATTCCATCCGTCCATCCACCCACCCATCCATCCACCCACCCACCCACCCATCCATCCACCCACCCACCCATCCATCCATCCATCCACCCACCCACCCATCCACCCATCCATCCATCCACTCACCCATCCATCCATTCATATTCCATCCATCCACCCACCCACCCATCCAATCACCCATCCATCCACTCACCCATCCATCTATCTGCCCACCTATTCACCAGTACTTCCCCCAAAAGCCTAATTATCGTTCATACCACATACGGTAAAGGTGCGCTGTTTTGGTCATGCTATGTTTGCTCCCGCAAATTAATGTTTCTATAAATATAGCAGAGCACACCCTTCTAATTGGTCACGTGGTGCTAAAAAGCACCTCAGGGCAATTTTATGTGTTTTGAACGCTGATCTTTGCTATACAAAGTCGCTTAATGATTTAAATAGACGCCATATGTCCTAATGCTTGCCTGGCTTGACATGTCAGTGACGTGTGTAGCTCAAAGACACAAAGTGAATGTCCCCTGTGCGTTAAAGGAATGCTGCAGTTTCAAACAATGAGTTTATCAAACAGTGATAAAACTGCAGTGCAAACTGCTCTGGGGCACTCGTTGTTGCCCTGTTTAAGCTTCAGTCTTATCTCCCAAATATCCACGAGCCACTCTGTAAAATGCTCAGCTCGCCCCTATCTGACGCCGGGAGTAACTCGGGGACATCACTCATTATTGCAGATGCTAGGATCAGTGAGACAAGTTTACTGGAGGCTTAGACCTCTGTGGGTGTGTGTGGGAAGGGGCTGCACACACAAGGTGAGGTCGTTTGCAGATAACCCACTGCTTATCAAAAGGTCAGGAGAGTCTTGTGGTAGATGAGAAAGCTTTATCTTATCAGCATGTCATGGATACTTTCATAGCCTTGTGACCACCTTCTCCATGTGCAGTAGCTACTTTGGTGCTGTGCTTTAGTCAGAAACACCCAATATGATTTTTCAAATTGCGCAATAGGCAAGACCACTAGAATTATGTTTCTCCAAGGGAGAGGACAAAATTATGTGTCAGAGTTCACTAAATTATGTGGCAAGAAAGGCAATTATGTGGTGTAAATGCCGCACATTTAGTGAGACTGTTGATTCATTATTTTGCTATTTATTCACGTTAACACTGTCTTAGCAAATGTATCGTCTCATTAATACCACTTTATAACTCATGTAGAACAATCAGCAATTGAACGGACACCCTCTGAGCCCTTCTCGATCAAGGAGAGAAGGCAGCCCTGATCCTCCTCCACCTCTTGGAATTGTTCAACATGGTATCCCACCACATGCTGATTACTCAACTACACAACTTTGATAACCAAAGAAATGCCCTCAGATGGATCACATCTTTCCTTACTGAACCCAGAAAGTATGCCTCCCTCCTTTCACCTCCGAGCTCAAGGACATCATCTGCAGGGTCTCTCAGGACTCTTCCATCAGCACCACCTGACACCCTTGGCCAACATCGTCAGATCCCACAGACCAAACAGCATCTCATTCGCAGATGACACTCAATTTACCCTAGTCCTCCCCAGGGACCCGACCGCCACCAGAACCAAACTCCACAGATGCATGAAGAGCGTCGCAAATGGGATGAGTCAGAACTGCCTGAAACTCAACTCCGACAAAACGGAAGTTCTGATCTTTGACAAAAACTCCACACACTGGCACACCTCCTGGGGGTCCGCATGAATAGGTCGGACACCCACCCCTTCTGATCATGCCAGAAACCTGGTCATCATCCTCGACAGGAAAGCACCATGAACTCCCAGGTCAATGCAGTCTTATCAGCCTGCTTCTTCAGCCAATGCATACTACTGAAAATCTTCAAGTGACTCTTCAACAACATCAGTCACACAGTCTCATCATGAGCAGACTTGACTGCGGTAACGCCCTTTACAACATGATCTCTGTCCACCTCCTCAAGAGGCTACAGGTCAACCAGAAAACCAAAGCCAAACTCATCCTCGACCCTCCCAGTAGGGCACACATCTCCCCACCTCAAAGAACTCCACTGGCTCCCAGTATGGAAGAGATGCCAATTCAAGAAACAGACCCAGGCATACATGGCCCTTCACAACCTCGGACCTGCCTACATTAACCGATGCCTAACCTTCCACCAACCAGCCAGGCAACTCCATTCTGCCTCCCAATCGATTGCCTATTCTCCCCACATCAACGAAAGCACCAGCGGAGGGCATTAATTTTTCTATCTCTCAGCAAAGGCCCGGAACGACCTACCCTTCTGGAATGACTAACCCTTGCAGCTCCGCACTTCCCCATCGCTTACGGATTTCCAAAAAGCACTGAAGACCTACCTTTTTGGCTGAGCCTAGCACCCTGCAAGTGCCTGGATACACTCATCGGTAATTCGTAGCGCTTTACAAATTGACTGATTGATGAATTGAAAAGTGACCCGTCAAACCTTCGCAAAGGTTTGAGCAGAAGAATACCCGACACTTCTATTCTGTTGGATAATACCCTTTGTCTAGGGGTAGTGCACTCTAGAGGTTGGGGCCAACGGTACCCCTTAAAATGTAGAAGATTCACAGATGAATGTAGAGTGTACCCCTCCCAAAAAATTCTAGTCTAGTAACAGTCCTGTGCAAATCCCGTGAGGAATTCTTTTGTGAGTGCAATATGACAAAATGTGCCTTTTTATTTTTTCATAAGCTTGCTTTTATTCTCCTTGGGAGTTATCACAAATTACATAATTTGTGTTGAACAATGTTGATTTCATGACTTATTCCACATGACATGTTCCCATGTCGGTTCACTGATATAATATACAGAATGTATTCAGATTGTCTCAAGTATATTCAGTTTGTGCCAGCACATGTTTTGCCCCCTTTAGTGGCTATGAACACGCGGGGCTTTTTTAACACTCCTATAGACATTTGGATAAATCCTTCAGTTTTATATTCTCTATGGTTCAGGCATAGAGAAATATCTCTTGTAACTTTTGGTCATAGTTCTCCAGTTATCAACAATCAGATCTTGACTTTATGATGTCACTGAAATCCATACTCTGGGCACCATCCAGGCTGTCTTCTTGTGCTCCGTAGTTTGCCATGCTGGTACAACCTTACTTTTCTTGATTTCCAGATGTTTGTGGATCTAATTCCTTATCAACTCCAATATTTCCTTTAATTCAAGCCTGCTCTTGCACTTTGCTTGCGGCTAATTAGGACACGTGCTGCTGTGCGTCTTTGTCCTACACTTTCGCCGGAGCCCCCACACAACCGACCGGAAAAGGCGCCCTCCTTCTCTCACTCTGCATAAGTCATGAAATCGACTTTGTTCAACACAAATGATTAAATTTATGATAACACCCAAGGAGAAAAGCAACCTTATGGGGAAAAAGACAGGCACATTTTGACAAATTGCCCTCACAAAAGAATTCCTTATGTGATTTGCACAGGACTATTACTAGACTTGAATTGTTTTTGGATGGGTACACTCTACATTCATCGGTGGAACCTTCACAAAGGGCCTTCCATTGTCCAACAATACATTTTGCTGCATATTTAGTCATTTTGATCTGTTTGAGCTAGGAAAAGTTTTGTTTAAAATCTGCTAATTCTAAAGCATATGATGGATTATGTGGCAAATCCCTAATTATTCGAAAATTACAGGGCCTCAGAATAACACAATTCCAGTGGCCCTAGCAATAGGCCATCCGTTTGCCAGTGGTAAAACTGTCCTCAGGTTACATTGTAGCACAGCTAATGAATAATGGGGTATCTCTGAAATGCTTCACATAAATAAGGGGTCACCAGTGGTTGTACACTCGTTTTTTTAGTTCGTGCCAGATTTTTGTCTAGACTTGTCTGGTAAATGTTCATATCTAAATTAAAATAATGTATCCAGTGGTGGCTGATGCAGGTAAGCGCTTTGAGGCGGGGAGGTGCATAGTCGACAGACCGTGGAATAGGTTTTATTTTTTTATTTAATTTGACCGATTCCGATGCCTGTCAACACAGCCCCCCCCCCCCCACCTCACCCCCCCCCCCCACCACGCTCACCTGCACCGGCCACCGCTGAATTTACCCAGTTAGTGCCTACCCTTAATGGGGCATGAAGTCCGCACCGGTTGACTAATATTGGCCTCCCCAGAGGAAGATGGATAGAATTCTGTGACTTAGTGAATAAATCCGGCTACAAGAATCAAAAAACCCTGCAATTCTTGATAGAGGAATGCACCATTTTAAATGCTTTTTCACATTGTGGCCTACCCTAACATCAGATCTTGTACACACAGCAACTTACAGGAGTAGGAAAAATAAAGGTGCCACACTTGGAATGCTGTGATATGAGACATTTATCAGGTTCAAACTTCAATTACCCATTGCAGTATATTCAAAACTTCTTTTTAGTTAGGTAGCAGAAGTAGACATACAGTTTCATAGAAACATATGGGGTAAATGAGGGTTAGAATGACCAGTTGAGGCACCAGAGACATTTATGGAAAAATATTTTAAATGTGAGCTTTCTCTGTTAATAATACGCAGGGAAGCTTACCTAAATAGTGACTTGGGTGTTTCTTGGTTGGTTACTGACTCTGAAGACCAAGCTCCAGATGTACAAAACATTTTTATAGTCGCAAATGCTCTGATTCAGAATTTGAGCCTTCAAAAATGCTTTCTCTAATATACCAATCCGTTCTTAGGAGTTGGTAAACTTTTACCATCCACTATAATGGGACTGTGACCCCGTATCGATTCAGTATTAGGAAGGGGCATGTAGTACATGTCCCTTCCAAATACAGCATTGATATGATATCTATGTTTTGTGACCAGAATACAGTTGGAAAACGTTGAAAAGTTAGAATACCTAGTTTGGATGGTAACCCATTACCAAAAGGGACACACTTCCACTTTAAAAAAAAAAGGTGTGATGGGGAGTAGTCAGTGATCCTCTGGAACACAGCCAACTCTCAAACTAATTTTTCCCAAAAAAAGCAACCTCCTTTTTTTTAAGCACATCCTCGTTTTCTTTTAGGAAAACAAGTTGAATTAAATAAAAAAAGTTTACTTTGTTTAAAGGCGATCAAAGACCTACTGGTCTGCTGACCTTAGCAGCCACCATCTCTGCGATGGCCGCCAATGGAAGTGAGTCACAACTCTTCATGAGGAAGGTCGGATTATAATCCACTCAGAATGGGAATTTCACCTACTGACCTATGAGTACATAGGTTGGTTCATACAATGTTCTATTGGATGCAAGAATACAGGTCACAAACTGCAACCAGCTTCCCGTGGCCAGTATTTAGCAGATCAGGCCCAGGTTTCTAATACTGGCTTTGACACATACCAATAAGTTATATGATTCTTAGCAATTCAATTGATCTCCTTCTGTCTGAAATCATACATTTGTGCACATGTAATATAAAAGTTAACTGAACAACATGGCATCTACTTTTATCCCTGTTGCATGTTTTTTGTGTTCTTTCTCATCACAGTGTCCAAAAAGTGGGAGATTCTTTCAATGCGAGATCCCACGTCGTTCGCTCCAATTTCTTTTTAGCAAGTGTACCTTATGTTCTGCATACACTTGGTATATCTTCCTCGTAATTCAAGAATTGTGAAAATACATTTTCAGATCCGACCTCTTACTCTTGTATGATTACTATAGACCAGGACTGGTCGAGTGTCCGTGGGGACCGGAGACCATATTTTCAGAAGGCACTGGTGTTTCTATTTCCTAATCGTGAATTACATCAAAATTTCCATCTAACCTCTAGATAAGAGGAGAAAGAAATTTTGGGTATGCTGGTATGCCCTGACAACTCTAATAATAGCCGCTAAAGCCAACCCGGTCCCTACATCTTGGGTAGCCTGGTTCCTCCTGCATAAGAGACGTGTCCAATCATTCAGATAAAAAGGAGGAGCCCCAACTCACAGTAATGATTAAATGGCTTTACCATCATTAGATAATATGTCAAAAAAACATTGACGTATTTTATTGGGAGGAGGCCTTATTACTCTACTTGATCAAATAAACCCATTCTTTTAAGTCATAGTAATTCACACTGCTATTTTATAGTTCTGAATAGTTAGTAAAATCAAACAATTGACAACTACCTAGTTCTTTGGAAGGTAAATGATTTGTCCAGTTGTTGGTCTTAAGGCTGCAACCTTGATGTAGGATTCCACAACAACTGGACTCTCCTTGCCACTGACCTCTGGATATTCTGGATCAACCTCAGAATGGACTCATTCAAAGCAAAATCGTGGAGGAAGCCTATACACCAAGGCAGCCTCCAGACATGTGGTGGTTCTGACCCTATTTTTGTCCAGGAAGGGCCACACTAATGGTGAACATTCAGTGCTGTCTGCATATGTGCTTAACACATTGCAGAACACGGCTGCCAACTCTCCGTATAATCTGCAGGATCATTGGACCCTCCAACAATTCGATATCTGCATTGATGTCCGGTCCCAAAATTATGGGTCAAATTAGGATCACATGTACAGTGTGTGGCTGCCTTTCATTTGAATCTGACCTGCTTCCAAAGTAAGATTGCTCTTTGCTGATCTCTGATTTTCTAATCTTCACCACACAAAGGTCCCGAGATATGGGAAAGTAAATGCAGGCGGTTGTGCTATCTCTGTGCAGACGCCTGTACTTTGGAATACCCTAAGCTTTTTTCTGAAAGCCTCTGAGGATCACCTTGTCTTCTTGTGTTCGATTAAAAAATCTAGTTTCCCGGTCAACGATATCGTCTGTTTATACTTTCTGCTTTATCCTCAGAAGACCACTCGGCAAAAGATATGATCATTGATCACATGTTCAGGACTTCTCAGAATGTTAAGATTAGTAGCATCTCTTCCTTCTGTCGACCTGTACCCCAAGATCAGCTCTCAGAAGGTTCACTTTAAAACCCGCTAGACTATGTGATCCTACTGAAAGAGAGAAGAGAGTCGCTGCAATAGGAGTTTCCATTCTTATCGTTGCCGAGCTTCTAATACTTTTACAAGCGTTGTTGGCTGACATATTTACTCCCTTACTTCCTCATTCTTTCCAAGCAACAACCGAATGCAATGTAACTACTGGAGTCAAACAAACAACTAATGACTGAATGCGTTAAATTGGGCCCTTGAACAGACAGCCTCTGTGTTGGTGCTTCCTCAGACCGCTATGACTTTAAGATGCAGTCAGTGGAATCACTAAACCTCTTGTTTTTTAAACAAAAGTGAAGCAGAAGAGGAAATGTTTAAACTGTAACAGGGCGAGAATCCTGCGGAAAGTGAGATGAGGATGAATCAAAAAAGCTGATTCAAAATTAAATAATGCCCTCGAGAATTGGAAGAGCTGAATGGAAATTAATGTCTGAGGTAAGCAGGAAAGGGAAATCAGGATTGACGAAACACACTAGAAAGTAAGGTAGACTTTGGACAGAAGCATGCATCAACCAAAGGTCGGGGCTGGTGGACTGTAAAAAGCTGGATGATAAAATGAGGAGCGAGAGTAGAGTGGTAGCCATGTGACTCATTTTTAGCGTGCATGGCAAGAGTGATGCAAGGACTCTGCTCCGGAAGGGCCCGGTGTTGCCCAGGCGCCTCGTGGAAAACCGTTGAGCAAGAGACGGTCGCGGCAGTGTTTGCTTTAGTATCCGTTATATTCACCCCTTGTCAAACATGAAGTTCTTAGGATAGGTCCTTTTTTAGAATTCAACTTTGGGGATTTGATTTCCTCTTGTTTTGCCTAGGAAAAAATGCGGAGGCCTTTAAGCACCTTCATATGACTGAAATTTTTTATTGGGGGGATGGGGGGGAGAATTACTTAATGGCCCGTTCAACAATCCAGATTTTTAGAGTGTTTCTAAATGTAGTAAGACTGTGAAGCATCATGGAAGTTTGTGGGCACTTAGCTTCAGTGCTTAATTTGTATATAAAAAAAAATAAGTGCCAGGGCCTGCAACGTCAGGAGGACACCGCAGCTTGCACCACCCATTGCCCCTGTCAGCACTGCCATCACAGTACCTACACAACGACTAATCATCAAACCGCTACAAGTGTCACAATTCAGATTGTTCGAGGCCAATAAAGTTATAAGAATGTCTTGGACAGCAGATATTAGTTGTTTTTAATGTATACTGAATTAATAAAACTGTTGTTCTGCATATCTCTAAATCATACAAACGGCGCCACCATGTGTCAGCTGTCATAAGTCCTGGTGTTGACTTTTAAGTGTCGGAGCCTAGCACCGGAAACCACTGGCTCAAATTAAGCAGGGCTTATCTTGAAGCATCAGGGTATTCACAGCAAAGATCTGCCTGTCATTTAGATGGAGTTATTTATAGGGATCAATAAGAGCATACTAGTCACAGAACGAAAGTGTTGTGTGGGGGTACATCTACAGGTCAACTTTTTGGGGTGTACCAGTGGTAAGCTACACTGAAGTTAGACTCTATAACCATTGGCTCATAACAAATACCTCTCTCGCGTCAATAGCCACCTCACAAATACATCAGTTTAACCTAAAATCCCCACTATTAAACCTCTCAAAGGGCCCCAGCCTACACCAAACCAGAAACACACCCCAATCAACCACAAATGATCCATCAAACTTACTCCCTAACCACTCCAACCTGCTTGCATTTGCCACCCCTCCATATTACATTCACCTTAATCATCCTTCTTTCCTATAACGCAGGCCATCATTTGTAATTTACAAATATTCACGCACTTCTGCCTCCACCATCTTCTCCTGAGAAGGCATTGCCCTTCCCAATCCTACACTCTCAATATCCTGGCTCATATTGTCAGCTGGTCCTGGTGCGGTAATCAATAAACTCTACTAAGTTCCAGACCTCTTCTATAAGGTAACTTTATGGGAAAAAACTCTCCTTTATCCCAACGTCATGGTGACCTCTTTTCGCTGCACTATACTTTATTTCTGCCTATCGGCATGATTACTATGGTTGTCTTCCTGGCTCCCCGGTCTACCATGGGTCTCCGTTTGTGTGGAGGGAGCCAAAACGCCTCATTTGCTCGCTTCTGCCGTGGCCCCAGGCAGCCACCATCTTGGACAGTTAGCGGTGAAGCTAAAACAGCATTTTTCCTTGCACTCCCCGTAAACTGCCATTCTGACGCTGACTTACAGAGGGCACAGTGCTGGTGTGCCGAAGGCAAGCCCGTATGCGCCTGTCCTTGCCCCCCTTTGGCGCCAGGGGCACTGCCAGTTTCGAGACACATCATAAAACTGCTATGGTAAATCACTACTCCTACTCCCAGCTTATGAATCTTCGGCCCACTGGCTCTGGGGGAACGTGTCAGACCAACATAAATGTTTACCACAGTGCAGTCAGTGACAGCCCCAACTGCAACTTCCACTGTAACACCTAGTGTGTTCCCAGCTACCCTATTCATCTTTTAGGGAGAAAGAGCGCACATGAAGCTACTAATGTTGGCTATGATAATCAGGAATATCTCTGTGGGGCGCTGCTGAGCACGATGTACCTTATCAAGCGAAATACCTACACTCTAGACCCGATTCATGTACTGTCCCTGGATTGTTTATTTATTACTGAATCCTGGGCCAAAGAAGACTCCGGTCCTGATCTAGTGGACGCTGTCCCACTAGGCTACGCAATCTCCAGACTCAACTGCCAGGGTTGTAGCGGAGGTGTGTTGACTATTAAAGCACGCAACGCTCTTTGCAGCACTGTATGACTTGGTGGCAATGAATACAGAGGATTCCACTGAGGTTGCCCTCTTTAGAATCAAACTTTCTGCTAAGCACACCTTCTCTGGTCTCCTGGTGGACTGTCCTCCCGGAACACGGGCCAACTTGCCAGAGCTCTGGTGCCAGATCTTCGAACCCTTCCTGGAGCGCAATCATTTTACCATTTATGGGGATTTTAATTTTAATTTTAGTGACTCCCTGTGTAAAGACATGGCTTCCATACTCTAATTAATGTTAAACTTTGGTTTCTCTCAGCAGGTATTTACTATTTTTCCCTATCCACTCTGCCGTCTACACCCTTGATGGTATATTTAGCAACCATAATGACCTGACCTTTGTCAATGTTCACACACACTGTTGGTTGCACCATCTGGCAATCACTTCCGCAGTCCTTCTTCCATGACCAACACCTGTGCTGGTTATGGGATCCTCTATACTTATTACTTGTAAAAACCTGAGCAAAATTACATTGGAAAGCCTGGAACAGGCACTCGTTCACTCTAGAGCCCGTTCTAACGACAAGTCAGCCTATTCTGAAAGAAGGCTTCCAAGCTTGGGCTGGTGCTGCTCTGGACACTATTGCCCCCTGTTGGTTAAAAGGAGCACCAGATGTAAACCATCTTTGCCCTGGTTCTCTGAACAATTTAAGCGCCTTAGACAAGAATGCCGCAGAAATGAAAGTCTAATCCAGGCCCTGAGGAAAAAAAGATGCATAAGGCTTGTTTAAGGTGCTACAAATAAGCCATTCAAATAACCAAATCGTCTTCCTTCACAGAGTAAATCAGGATAGCCAATTATTCCTCTAAACTACTTTTCAAAGTAGTGAAAGAGCTGGCCTCTCCTCCATCTCAGAGCTCCCTGAAGTCATCTCAAGGAATTTGTGACAGAGTAGCAATTTACTTCTAGGATAAAATTCTAAGTATCTACTTGAATTTTAATCTACCTATAAAAAGTGAGTCCCTCCCCGATATTACTACCTTCTGCTCTCAGTACAATCAGGTGAATTCCTCTCCATCTCCTTGCAGCAAACTAAGGATGTACTACTGAGTGCTAAATCTGGATCTCCGTCTGATCCATGTCTACCCAAAAACTCTTCATCTGGCCCCCAGATCTGATTGCCGACTGCTTGCAGAACGTGTTCACTAGCTGCATTCGGGTATGTTCCCCCATCTCCTGGAAAAAAGCGATTGTGACGAATCTTCTTAAAAACCCAACGCGGATCCCGAAGATTTGAAAAATCTCTGCCCCATATCCCTGCTACCAGTTCCTGCTAAGATACTTGAAGAGTTTCTTAACCAGGACCTGGGTAAATGTATCAATACTCACTACATCCTAGACCCCTTGCAAAATGGTTTCAGCAGTGGCCCCAGTACAGAGTCTGCCCTAAATGTGCCCGCAAACAATAAACGTCGCCATGTTGACCAAGGTAGGGTGGCCATTCTGGTATCGCTTGACTTATCCGCAGCATTTGACACCATCTCGCCTGTATGGATGTTCCAATGTCTAAAGCAAGTCTGTATTTGCAGGACCGCCTTGAAGTTTCTTCATTATTTTTTCTAACCAATAAAGCACACATTGTCAGCTGCGGAGGTTTCAATGCGGAAGCCTTAACATTCCCTGTGGGGTGCCCCATGGCTCGTCCCTGAGCCCCGCCCTTTTTAATGTGTATGTTGCCCCACTGGCGGAATTGGTGCTCTCCTATGGGTTCCATGTACTATCATATGTTGATGACACCCAGATCGTTATGTAAATCTCAAACAACATGACATCTGCAGCAGAGAAATTCAATCAGTGCATGACCATCATCAGCAAGTGGATGTTGGATGTAAGGCAATGCCTGAAAACGTAATGCAGACAAAACAGAGGTAGTGGTGTATGGTACTCGGGTGTCCATCTGGTACAACATCTGGTGGCTGGAGGATTGTGGACCTCTTCCCACTCTGGTCAAGTCAGCCAAAAACCTGGGTGTCACCTTCGATAATACTTTGAGTTTTGAGTCTTAGGTCAGCCGCACCACCAGCACCAGCTTCCTCATCATCAGGACCCTGAGAGAGATCTTCCCTTATTTCCCCTTGGAACTGCTCCAATCACTCATCATCGCACTTGTCCCCTCTCGATTGGGCTATTGCAATTCACTGTACCTTAACATCAATGCTTCTTGCCTCAATAAGCTTCAATTCGCTCAGAATGCAGCAGCCCACCTCATCCTGAATATCCAAAGACGCCTCTCAGAAAGGGACAGGATCCACTCCCTTAACTGGCTTACAGTCAAAAAGAGGATTATCTTTAAGGCTCTCTGCATGGTCTTCTCAGCCCTGTATCAGAAAGGCCTAAGCCAACTTAACTCACCCTTTCATTGGTTCACACCCAGAGGCCTCTCAGATCCTCCTTCCATAAGAAGGCTGTAATCCCCATATTTAGGAACGCCAGATGGGGTGGCCGTTCCATTTTGGTGGCTGCTGCCAAACTGTGGAATACACTACCTACTCATATCTCTGAACTCGACTCATTGGCTTTCTTTAAAAAACACATCTGAAAAATGACTCTTCTCTTAGTCCCCTTAGTTATTTTCTCCAAGCAATTTCTGACTGCTATATACTGCCTTTCTCTCAGTGCTTTGACACCTTCGGGTATATTGCGCTCTAAAATTTCCAGCCCTACCTTCACATAAAACCTGAACACACCACCTATTACCCCTCTGCTGACCTATCCTTGCTTCTGCCTGAAATGGTCCCACCACTCGCTCTAACAACCCAATTTAGACCTTTGTTCCCCTGGATGGCCCCTTGAAAGGAGCAGAATTGCTGACCTTCAAGATGCTTGTAATGAGTGAAGTCTGGCAGAATATCCGAGATGGATTGAGGAACAGACATCCTTCATAGGTAGATATAGTTCAGATCACAGAACGGCAGTGCCGTAACAATAGCCACTGCAGTCCCTGCGGTGCGTGCGGCTCCAAGCTCCAGGTAGCCACCACCGGTAGTGTGGACGGGCGGTGGGCCTCTGGCCTGATAGCTCCTGACTGGGTCCGGAGCATGGGGGACTACTCCATGTACTTTGCAGGGGGGACTCCTCCAGTTTCGTTACACCACTGCAGAACGGTCTGTTCTCTAAAGTAACATGATTTTCAGGGATAAAACCCAGGTTGTAGGCTTCCACACATTCCACAACTTTTCACTTGTGAATATAGTGGAGTGGGAAGTGTACGCAGTTATCTTTCAAGATGGTAGGAATTCTGTTTTAAAAATGTTCAGAAATGGCTTACTTTCTGCTGTTGCTGAAGTAATAGATTTTTTTTCAGTATTGCCTGTGAGTTTATCACCAAATATCATCCGCATAAGTGATTGAACCCTACTTGGAGGTGGAAGCGAGAGAGTGATTGTATGGAGCACCATTTTCTTTTTTTCTGCATGCGGTCCTCAATTTCATTGTCTATTGGCGATGTTGTTTAGTAAGAAAGGGAGATTTGTGGTAACCCAGATGTCCCCATGCTTGGTCAGGTGCACTGGGGCATGGATAGCTCTGTGTATAGGATGACCCCTTCCCCCAAGTTCTACCAGTGTTTGTTGAAAGAGTGAGGGAGGGCCTGGAGGCGGAGCTGGCAGCAGCATGAGGTTTTACATAACCGAACACTTGAACCTTAAGTGTAACCTGTAACTATGACTCAACCCATTTTGTTTTGGACCTGAAGATCCCAAGGAGGGACACAAACGAGCATTGAAAGGTTTCGTGGGAATGGGTGAGCACTGTGGCACTCCACCAACCTGCTGTACTGTATCTAAAGAACAGTAGCAGATTTCCTGCTGGGCTTATTCACCATGCACCCTATTTCATGTCACACATGGAAAGGTCTGTGGCTCGAACTGAAGCACAACAGGACTACGCTTGATCACAGTTGAATCAAAGCAGATCTGACGGAGACTCATTGTTACAGCAGCAGTGCCAGGGAGGCAAGGATGCATACCGAAGCAGATAGGTTTATGCATTTTAATATAGAGAAATATACAATCTAATATCCTGCTTCACTATACAGATGTGTATGACAGCACCTTGAGACCCTCACGGGTGAGTAGCCGCACTATGCAAACCCCTGATTGATTGATGTAAAATCATGGCAGGAATGATATTTGTGAATACAATAAAGATGGACTTAGCTGCTCCAAAGTAGGGTATGGAATGGGCGTGACCCAATTTACGAAAATCTTCTCACTGGACTTGGAAGCCACTTAAAGTACTGTTGAATGATCATTACATTGTACGGTACTAGACATATTAATTTACCCTGTTTAATTGAGCTACAAAAAATGTTAACTTCCTCTTGTATCCATTTTAAAAAGCAGTATCTGGATAATTCATTAAACAACATATGTCAATGGCACTGGGTAAAATCGGGGACTTCCAGATTCGAGAATGCCTGAAATACCTGCTGCTGTTGATTGTCGCTCTCTGACACAAAGTCTTGCCTCTGGTGCAGCTGTTTATGTTCTACCTGAAAGTCCTGAGGATTTTGAGAATCTCCGGAAACTCAGAAAGTGTTTGTGAATGGTTTGCTAAAACATTAACACAAAAAGGCCTAAGCTTGACAAAAGGGAACTGTGGTCCCAGTGGGCAAGGCTAACACGCATTGGCAAAGCCAATAGATCGGTCTTTGGATGTAGCCTTTTGAATTTATCAATGTTTGTTTTGTCATGATTTTTATAAACTGTATTTGTTGGCGAAGTTGCTGTGCCCTCAATAACATAAGAAACTGGATAAAAGCAAAAAAATGTTTGCATCCAAAATGCACACATTGGCCTGGTAGTTTTTGCCACTAAAAGGAGCTACTTTGAGTGCAGATGTGTTTCTTGTGAAAGAGCAGAATGCTGTCCGTCACAGAGAAGTTAGCCAATGGCTGAAATGGGCTGATCCACTGCCCCATGATGAATGCTGTAGTGCGCGTAAAGAAAATGTGAATAATACAACAAGTCAATGGAAGAAGAGGGCTGACTGAAAGACCCTATAAGAATATACCATACACATGATTTTAGTAAAATCAAAAACATTTCACGAACTCCAGAACTAAAAATAAGCAGGGTATCTTAAGAAGGTGTGAAATGGTTGATCTGAAGTCCTTACCTGCTATCATTCAATTCTATAGGTCGGTGAATATTCCTATGTCAATACAGATTCCTAAAGATCGGAGTGGCTTGGGCAAAGTGATAGGGCTTGAATCACCATTTAAGACATAATAAATATTGTCGCCATGTTCTAGTATGTACAGTCTTGTGTCTGTTCACAAAAACTGTTTAACATATTTTGCTGAAAACGATGTTACCTATAACTGAGTAAGAACAGTTGAAAATCCATCAGACATTTAACCTCTTGATAGGTTATCAATATGCACTTCACGCAATGTCAGACTAATCGTCCTGTCTGCCTACAAATACCTGAAAAGTAAATCGGCTGCAAAGGGGGAATACCTCTGCTATCAGAAGTTGATAATGAATTTAGGTGGTCGAACATGGGGGTCAGTTTTCACTGCCCGTCACCGCCAGAAAAACTCTGGTGCCATGGGGCAGTGAAAAATGCTCCCCCCGCCATGGGAGGGGACTCCCATGGCTTCAGGAATCTCTTTTTGAAAAGAAAAAAAACAATTTGGTGCAGGAATCCATCATGTTCCAGAACTAAACTGTAAGCCGCATTGAGAGGAACCGTCATGACGACAGTTCCTGCTAATGCTTTTAAAATGACTTCCAGCTTGGCGGTCATTTCTAAATTTGGTGGGCGAAGTAGTATCGGCCTGGCGTAGATTACTCCCTGTACCAACAATTGAATCGAGCCCTTTGGTCAGCACATATTCAAATGCATCTCAGCATTTCTGCAATGCTGCAGCACACTGCGGCTTGTGATGTCTGATCCTGCAGCGCCAGAAGTAATGATAGGCGAGAGCCACCTTCAGGTAATTGGAAGAGCTAGAGCAGCGCTATTTTACCACTGTAGAAAGTGGTAATTTGTTGCTTATAAATAGGGCTCCCGGTTTTATGGTATTTCTTTTTTTGCCATTTCCGTCTGTATTTATCCATATTTATTTTTGGGTCATTTTTTCTGTATTTATCCGCATTTATTTTTGCGACAAGCAAAAGACGACACTACAGCTAGTATTTTTCCACATTTATTTAAATTGACAATGCATGATTATTTTCAGTAATATATATAAATAAATGCTGCTCTGTTACAAAAATATTGAAAACACACCTCACTATCCCACAATAATTGATGTAAACACATTTAGAATTTGAAGGAGTGTTCCTGTGCACTCTAATGACCTGGCAAAAGAGGGCACAAAAAGCTGAAACACATGCTGGTTCCATATTAAAAAGAAATGACATGAAAACTGTAGTTAAGCACTCTTTTTAAGACATATTCAAGGTCATTAGGGCAAGACTCCAGAACAGAGCTGGATCTATCAGGGGGCCCATGAAAGATTAAAGTAAGGCAACATTTCAAATTGCTGTTTGACTGCAGGGTAAGTAAGAGGCCACATGGATGAATGGGCATGCAGAAGATTTTGTGTGGTCTGGAAATAGGGTGCTGACCTGGAGCAATCAAGGCCAATGAAAATAATAGAATGGGGAAATACTGTGCCCAAGAAAATTAGTATAACGTTGATGTATAATGGTACCAGTGTTCTCTTTTATTAACATCTTTATTTTCCAATTTCTTTAGATACCAATATAGACAATGCCTCTAAAATCAACTCAGCAGTCAAAACATTAATGTATCCCGTGGGGAGTACCAGAGGCGCAACTAGAGTAAAATTTCAGGAGGGGCTAATCAAAATTTCGGGGGGTGGTGCTGATTGTTCCAGCAATTGGCAGAGTAAAGATGCAGGGGCTCTAAGAAGGAGTGAAAGAAAAAACAAAGCCTCGTTAACAAGTAAATGGTCTTTTAAAGACCTGTGAAGTACTGGGGTGCGGCTGTGTGTGAACCTGTGAAGCTGTCTCCGCCAGGCTAACACACACAAAGGTGGGAGGGTGGGGGGCTGAAGCCCTTTGAACCCAATGCTTGTTGCGCGCTTGGGGAGTACAGTAAAACGGCGAAATTCCAACATTTCTAAACCGTATGCAAACACCTTTTCCCCTCAGCTAAGTTCTCAATGTATAGCACACTACCTTTGTAAATCAAATAGACATGCTCTGATGAACTGGGGACCCTTCTCGCTCTTTCCATTTCGACCCACCTCATGAGGGTGGCATTCCCACACAATGCAACCAAGAGGAACAGACCAGACTCTGCGCCTGCACCACCAGCGGTCGTCCGACTGATCTTGGCCGGCCTACGCTGCCTTTAACATTGATTTATAGGCGCTAGACTAGTGATGGAGGAAGCAGGATGAATGGGGCCTGAGAGAAACCCGCTAGACGCCCCACCCCCCCAGAACCTGTGGTCGGCCCCTTGCCCAGTGAAGGCCCAGAGGACGAGTCAGGTGTGCAGGCAGCCCAGTAGTGAGACATCGCAGGAGCTGGGCAGGCCCGAGAGATGAAGAACAGGCCGGGCTGCCCTCAGCGCCGGAGGTTAGACATGTGCACTAAGGAGGGCTCCGAGAGGTAAAGCTCTGAGCAAATCGGGCCACGGGCCCGCCACGCAGAAGGTGAGACACGCAGAAGGTGAGACGACGAGACGGCCAGACAGCACTGACGGTGTAGTTGGTACAGCGGGTGGGGATGTTGTTAGTGTAACTGTGGCATGGGGCTTGCTCAACTGTAGTAGACCTTTTTGTGTGCTTTTTACATAGCGTGCTACCGGCCGAAAAAACGCTTTCATGCCTCCTCAAGGGTCATAAGCGCTATACAAATATATTTACAAATTCCCACACTCCCTTCCAGCCCCCCGCCGTTTACCGTAAAAAGACTGAGGCAAGAAAATATAATGGAACTATAAATTGCAAGGCCGGTTCTTATGAAATCTGTAAATTATTCACTTAAACAGTTCTTTCCTTGCTTAATTTGTTATCCAAGATTTGAACTGTCTTCATTTCAAAGTAGGCGAGTAATGAATACCAGGTCTTTTACTTCGTCACCACGTCACACCAGCCCTCCAAGCAGTTCTCTGACTTCCCTTTTGCAGGTGCTCTGCCTTCAAGACACTATCGGAAAGGTTCAAGTAAAACCGCAAAGATACTCTCAGAATAGTACTCTCTGCTGTACCTTTTACCTCAGCTGACTGGCAACCTACTTGTCCGTGAAGGCAGTATAAATACGGAGCTCCCTCCTGTCATTGACTAGAAGCATCCAACAGCACATGGACTCAAGATGGCAGTAAGGACCAGGCTCTTCCACAGCAGAGGAAGCCTAGAAATATTCACCATTGAAAGGAAGGTATTAGTGGAGTAGGATTCAGGAACATACCTGAATTCGAACTGGAAACAAATCTCTCTCAGCAAATGCAGGCACAATCGCATGCCAACTCTTTCTCACACTCGGTACACAAAGTATATGCGCAGCCGCATCATTGCTGGAGTGCATGTCTGGTGTGTGGTGTCTGTTTGCTCCCAACCTCCCCCTTCGACCTCCCAGGGGGCGTGGTGAGATAACTGGATTCGAGCCTGGCAAAATTTGCTAGTATTTTGCCGTTTTTACATATAAATACAGACAAAGGAAACATTGTTTTCCGTCTGTATTTATATGTAAAAATCCGTTTAAACGGAAAACCGGGAGCCCTACTTATAAAGCAAAACCAAAAGGAAATGATGAACGGAGTGTTGAACATTGCAAGCACTTACCCCCAGTCAACTGATCTGGGTTTAATCCATCACCGTTCTTTAGCCCACTCTGCCACCCCAGTTCAGACATGGCCATATGCAAATCAGTCTGACCCTGTGCCTCATGGGAACAGTCCAGCCCGAACTGCCAAGCCATGTCTTCGCTGGACCGGAAACAAGCATCCTGGGACCGGTTTCTGGCTAATCAGCCGTCATCAGCCATGCAAGCTTGAATCTAGTGGCAAAGTGAGCAAGGGACCCACGTCTGGAAATACCCTGCCAACTTATGGCGAACAAAGCAAAACCAAAGGAAATGATGGACGGAGTGTTGAACATTGCAAGCACTCACCCCCAGTCAACAGATCTGGGTTTGATCCATCACCGTTCTTTAGCCCACTCTGCCACCCCAGTTCAGACATGGCCATATGCAAATCAGTCTGACCCTGTGCCTCATGGGAACAGTCCAGCCCGAACTGCCAAGCCATGTCTTTCCTGGACCGGAAACAAGCTTCCTAGGACCGGTTTCTGGCATTTCAGCCGTCATCAGCCATGCAAGCTTGAATCCAGTGGCAAAGTGAGCAAGGGACCCACGTCTGGAAATACCCTGCCAACTTAGGGCGAACAAAGCAAACCACCTTGTCACACAATGCCACCTTCAGAACCTGCTTTCAAAATATAGCAGAAAAGGATGTTTGTACCAGGCAGTTCCATAACTTACCAGCATACATGTGAAATCCCGCCATTCAAAAATGTTTTGACGTCCAACCTCCGAGGGCTAAAAAATCTTTGTTACATTCTTTGGTTTTTCTGAGAAACATGTCTTCTTTGAAAAAAGTCCTTGAAGTTTTTTCCTGTAGAACTTGTTTCGGCTAAATGTTTATTGTTGTGTAAATGTCACGTCACATCACATCTTCCTGGACTTTTCTTAAAGTGAAAAGATCAGTTATATAGACTTAACAGAAAGAGCTGCGTCATTTACACAGTGCATAATTTACTGAAAACTGTCTATACAACAATGCTGTATATTTTTTTAATTTGTACATGGGGCACTTGCTTTTTAGGTCTTGGCTACCACAGAGCACAAGCTGTCTTGTAGCAAAAGACCTTTTGTTGCCTTACCTAGAACTTATAGTGAGTTTAGACCTCGCCCATTGCTTACCACTGGTTGGCTTTATTCCTTATTTATTAGCTTGCTTCTTATCCAATGGCTTTCCTTGTCCCATCTTGTACTTGTCCCTTCCCTGGAGTATAACCTCTTCATCCTCCTTTTCCTTGGATGACTTGTATTTTCCCAATGCTTACTATTGGACCTACTTTTTTAGGTCAAGCTTATAGCGGCAGCGCACATGCGCTGCACGCTCTGCGAGGCATGCAGTAATGGAGTATGGAGTGGAAGCTCCGCCCACGTTTTTAATTGACTTATTTCATTGTCTTTGCTAAATGCTGCCTTCTGATTGATTATGAGGCTTGTTAGTCCCTCCTTATTATGGCCATGTCGTCATTTGTACCCCCCCCATAGCTACTAGCCTCTTTACTTCAAGTTTTACAGGGTGCGTGCTATTTAGACTGTGAGCACTACTTTGTCCGTGCCCTCTCGCCCCCATCTCCCCAGCCTGCACTCCCGTTGTCAGTGCTCCCCCCCCCCCCCCCCCGTTGTTCGTGATGCAGTGCAATAGGTCTCATGGAAATGCGAGTCCTATTGCATTGCAAATTATTGTTTTTCAAGTTAGCAGGTAGGCGTTTATTAATTTAGATAGCATGTTGTTTATAGAGCGGTGGCTTGTGAACGTTCTTTCCACCTTACAAGAGTGGACAGTGCATATCGTATGTAGCAGTCTGCGGGGCAGAGATTATGGTTACATTACAAGGTCTTATTTTGTTTTGGGTCACAAGTATGATATTCGCACCAATGTTTGCAGTGAATGTAGGGTGAAAAACTACTACCTATAAATCTGTGTAACAAGGTTTAACCTAGATCAATGTATTTATACCGGCTCGCAGACTTGCAATTAAATCATTGTATGTAAATCGCTATCATTCAAATGTAAACCTCACTGGGTTTTACTGTTCAGGCTTCTGCCGCTTCTAAGCGCTGTAAATAACCAGTGCTGTGAGACTCCGTTTATCGAACTTGGATACAGTGCAGAATGTGTAAAAGAACGAGTGCCGGGGCTCAAAGCTCTGCTCCGGCGGCGCTTTTAAAAATCAGCGCGCGAATACCAAGACTGCGTAGCGCTGAATTCACCTCAAGCCGCTGTAATTCTACTACTCTCTGCTGACTCCTAATCTCACTAGTCTAGCCATCCCCGGCATCCTCAGTTTGTGCCCGATTTCATCCTCAGTTTGTGCCCGATTTCGTTTTTCTCTTCCTCCTCCGTTCCCGTTGGGGTGTTTTTCCCTGCCCTGTTCGCAGTCAAGATCTGATGCGGGGAAATAAGGGCAGGTGGCTACACCGGCTCAAATTAAGCCCTGATGGAAGGCTTGTAGGGCTGGGATTCAGATTTATGATTTGCAGTTCAACGGTGAACATTTAACTCGACGAGCCGCCTTGTCGGATGAAACAAAATCTTAAAACAGGATGTGACGTATAGCAAAAATGACACGGTCTCATCTGTCCATAAATTCCCGGTGAAGTAGAAAAAGGAGTCCGGTTTTCACGCTCAACCTGCACACTTGGGAATTCACACAGATTCCTACTAACCCCAGGGCTTGGCTGTATTTTTCTTATAAAGGTGGCAGGCGTGAACCTTTCCACCGGTGACCAGACGGCTCCTGCTCACCAGGACACCCGTTTTGTATTCCTGGACTTTGCTTTTACGTATAATTATCAGGTGTGATGGTTCAATTGTCTCAAGTTAAATGAATTGAGACTACAACTCCCAGCATGCAATGTGGCATAAAAGCAATTGAAATCGAATCGAAAGCAGGAATGGAAAAGTGGTGTGCCAGTGGCTTGCCGCCATCTGGTCACCTTACCATAACGAATGTAACTATCAATAGCGCCGCAGGTTCAGTGGCACCGGGTCCTATAGGACCTCAGCGGCCTGATTATTGATGTAGTTGTCTGCCCAAAGACCACCCAACGGACCCTATTTATTTGCTTGCACCACGGCCCCTGAAACCGTTGCTACTTTTCTGGTCCCTACTTAGGACACCGGTTTTCAGCGAAAAATGTCATCCTGGCAGAGGGGCCGCAAGGTTTTATGGCAGCCGGGTGAAGTATAATTTTATGTTTACCCACCTCGCCCCCATTGGGGAGGATGCCCCATGCATAGCTGGTAAGGGGAAATTCGAGACCCCTAGAGACGAGCCTCTACTGATCTTCACTACACAGGCTCTACGTATGCATTTGTTTTCAATGCCGGTGCTTGTTTTGGCTTCTAAAGTTCTAAACCAACCAAACCCAGAAACATTCACATTTGTGGGACGTTTTCATCCAACAGTGACTTAACTCTTGTTTTCTCGTGTTGCGCTGCTCTGAGACCCTCCCATACAGCAAATGTATGATTTTTATGCTTGGCAAGTAAGCTGCTACTGAGAGTCTGTAGGGATTAATACGCTCGTATCCTCCCAATCCATACATGTATATGACGCTTAACCTGTAGCATCGAGGGAGTCTCGTGTCATGACATTTTGTCCCAATCTTTAAGATCGGTGGTTCACAAATCTTGCACATTGCCTGGACGGTTATTTTGCTGTTTGCATTCCTTTTGTGTGCATGAGTGAGGGGTCGTGGCCCAGCCCTTGAGAATATCCAGCCAGCAGCGGGGCTGGTTTACACAGTTTATAAACGAGCATTTGTAATGCAATAGGTCTCGCATTTGCGAGAGTTTAAGCTATTAGTATTGAAATGGCAAACCCTTTAATTTACGTTTTTAAACCCAAAACATAAATAAAAGGCATTGTCATTTACAATGTCAATAGCTCACACTCGCGTGAATGCGAGACCTATTGCATTGCAAATGCTTGTTCTTTATGGTTAGCCACTCCAAGAAAGTGCATGTGTTTTCCAATTCTCTCCCTCACCTGTTTTTCCCAAACACCCACAGCCCCTATGCTTCATGTTCTCTGCTGGTCTCTGCCATGCTTCCACCCCAACCCCACACTGTGCGGGCCCTCTACCCTCAGGGTCAGTGTTTTATTTTAACCCATTGCTCTCCATTCATCATCCTCCCTCACATCCACTCTCTCGGGTATTTACATATTTCTTTTTTTACCTTTATTTCGAGGGCCCAACAGCTGTCATTTGGTGCCGGGCATTCCTCTTCAAACAAAGCGCTTTAGGAAACTTCAAATGTTTTTTTTCTATTGACCAATCTAAGTGGTGCTCGCCATCTTAGATCGGTCAGTAAAAAAATCACACAGTATCCATGTCATTATCCTTTTTTTCACTACTGACCAGCATTGGCGAAAAGCATTTGTACTTTGTACTGATGCTGTTCAGCATCTCCAAAAAGCATTGGCAAAGCAGATGAGTTCCAAAGTTGAATAGTTTTGGCTTTACCAGTGGCAGCTGCCATTTACTGAATGAAACATGGCTACGGTACATACCACGGAGGGTGGGCTATGCATCGTTTTCGGTCCCTGCAGTCCAAGGGGCGAGAGGCAGACCATCGGGGGGGTTAGTAGTTTGGGTTGCAACTCATTTAGGTTGCTCTGTAAAGCCCTTAGACTCAAAGTCCTCCGACATTTTGTGTCTGATACTTACTTTCCCTGCTAGTTATTCGCTGGTAGTAATAAATGTCTACCTGCGTCCTCACCCGGTACAGTTGGGCCTGTCGATTTTGGGCGCCCTGGATGATGTATTACATTCCCTTCCACCTGCGTCCCATAAATTAATAGGTGCAGATTTTAACTGTCATTTCGAACCCCTTCCTGGGATCCCCTCCCCTACTTGTGACGAGGATGAAAATTATATAATCCCAGACCCTATTATTTATCCTGCCAAACGTCTCCTCCCTTTAGCCCTTGAGATTAACAAGCTTACCATCGCACACTCCTTGAGGGCTTGCAATGGCAGACTCTGCCCGGACGTGCCGGGGTCTTTTACTTATAATAGACCCGGGAGCTGTTCGACTATCGACTACCTTTTGGTGAACGTGGAATTTTGGGGCCATTTAGCAGCTTTCTCTGTTATTCCACGGGTCGATAGTGATCACAACCTACTGTCACTGGAACTGGTAAATAACATTGGTGGCAGTGGAATCCATAAACACCTATTACCACTAAATAGCGAGAATCTGGTGCTAGCTGCAGGTGGTAGACGGATTAGGTGGGCAAGGGTTGTGACCAATGAACTAAAGCTTGCAGCTTTATATAGCAGTGTGTCCCGCTCTCTGGAGGCAGTCTCCTACCTTCTGAGCCCCAATGGGGACATTTCGCAGAACCGTCTCCTAGATTTCCAGAACATCCATAAGGATCTCCTTGGCAGCCTGGTTGGCTTCTTTTATAGTCCTACTGCCTCAAAACCTAGGCCTCCCAGGCCTGAGCATTGGTTTAATGGTTCTTGTAGGCGGGCTAAGACTGCCCTGATAAAAGAGGTAAAAGAAGGCACACAGTCTAGTATCCGGGCGGCGAGGGCCTCCTACAAAAATCTGATTAGGAGGCAAAATCCGAGTGGGAGGATCAAAGGTGGCAAAATTTAATGCAAGCAATAGCAGACCGTGACTCGAGGGCGTTTTGGAACATTGTTCGAACTGGTACGGCAGCCAGCAGCCCCGCAATTATTCCTAATCTCAGCGAGGAGGTCTGGCTTGCCCACTTTAAACCCCTCTTTTCCGTCAGTAAATCCAAGGGAGGTCCCGTTCCGGGCACCCTGCCGAATGATATTGTAACGGATCAGCTGGGCCAGGAAGAACTAGAGAGCCGATTCTTCTCCCTCTCAGAAATAGAATTGGCCCTCAACACCCTATCAGTAGGGAAAGCCCCGGGGCTCGACAGGATCCCTGGTGACCTGTACAGAAGTGATCCAAAAATCTGGGCCCCTTATATTTGTGTATATTTTAACGCCATTTTGCAGGGCCTTAGAATCCCGGATACCTGGTTGGGTGCAGAAATTATACCCATTTATAAAAAATCTTCCCCTTTGGATCCAGCCAATTACCGCCCCATAAGTTTGATTGATGTCTTACAGAAGCTGTTTGCCCGAGCCCTTTTAACCAGACTGCAGACCTGGATGGAGGATCACCAAATTCTAACCTCCCTCCAGGCGGGGTTCCGTGCAAAGGTTTCTACCATTGACCAATTATTCAGATTACAGTTGATTTACTGGAAGTCAGTCAGCATGGGTGCTGGCAATCTTTATTTGATTTTTGTGGACCTTCGGTCCGCATTTGATATGGTTCAAAGGGAAAAACTATGGGCCCTTTTGTTAGAGATGGGTGTTCCCCCCTACCTTTGCCACTTATTCAAACGTCTCCATTCAGGCACTTATGCAAGGGTGAGATATAGGATATGTGGGGAAATTTCCGGGCCATTTCCGGTTGAAAAGGGTGTGAGGCAGGGCTGTGTCCTGGCCCCCACTCTTTTCTCCCTTTTTATCAATGGGTTGATTGAGTATCTCCTGCGCACCGCTAATTTGGACTCCCCTATCCTGGCGGGGCGTAAGGTACCGGCCCTAATGTTCGCGGATGACACGCTTTTGCTGTCTAAATCCTACATGGGTATCCAGCGTACATTAGAGGCCTTCTGCTCTTTCTGTAAAAACAGGGATTTGGAACTGAATCTATCCAAAACAAAATGTATGGTTTTCGGCTCCAATTCATTTAACTGCCCCCACCCTAAGATGGGAGATGTAGAGCTGGATAGGGTCGACACTTTTGATTATCTGGGGGTGACCCTTAATGACAAAATGAAATGGGGGTCCCATTTGGCGAAGGCTAATTTGAAACTAGCTCAATCAGTGGGGGGTATCCTGAAGGTGTATAATAACACCTCTTTTAAACCTCTGGGCCCCCCCATGGAAATCTACAAATCCCAAGCTAGAGGGGGGGCGCTTTATGGCGCTGAACTCTGGGGATATTCCATTCCCGCTTCCCTTTCTTCAATTGAGAATTCTTTCATTAGGAGACTGCTGAAATTACCTGTTAGCACTCCTTTAACTCCCTTGAGATGGGATCTGGGTTTGGTTCCCATAGAAGAGATTGCCCTGAATCGCCCTCTCCAGTTCTGGAGACGACTTTGGTCAACGCCCGAGCTGGCAAGCTATAGGTATGATCTTGGTGATATATTGGCAAGGGGAAAATTGGATAAAATCCCTTGGCTTACCTATGTAAAGAACCTCTGCTACTCCATAGGGATGGGGAACCTATGGTCCGCCCCGGAAGAGACATGCTGTGCACTTTCGAAGAAATCATTGCGGGAGGTTTTGAAATCATATCGGAAGGAAATGCTATTCCACTCCTCTTTGGGTAGGCTTACCGACACCTTCCTGGACATTAAGATTAGTCCCCAGTTCGAAGTTTTTCTGGACGTCATCCAACCATCCTTGGCAAAGAAACTTTACATCCAGTTCAGACACGGCTCGCTACCGCTGAGGGATTTTACTCATAGATGGTCTAATGTTTCGGATCCCTTAAGCACGTGTCCTGTATGTACTGACACCTGTGAAACAGAGTTGCATGTTGTCCTTTTCTGCCGTTTATATATCAACGCAAGAAAAAAGTGGATCGTCCAGTTATGCAAGTCTAGGGGTCTTAGGGACTACAAGGAGGTGTTCAGAATTTTGAAATACGATACTACCCCATTGATAGTGTTTGCAATGTCCAAATTTCTTCTTTCCATGTGGTTTACAAGGTCCAAAACTATGATTTCTGTCACACAGTCCTCCTGATTCTAGTATTGTCACCATTGCTACCATAGAACTCAGTGGTGTAGTGAGTACATTTTTGGCCCCGGATACAGTTTTAATAATTTGTTTTTGTGGAATAACTCTGTTCCTTCGTTGTGTAATTTCTTTCATGTAACAATTTTAATGCTTCAATGGATTACACACTATACAATGTCTATTTATTCATGTTTTAATGTATATCACTATTTATGTCTTTTTATGGTATTTTACCGAAATAAAAGCTTTAAATTTAAAAAAAAAATAATAATAATAATTTACTGAATGAGGGTGATGGGGCAGTTGGGGGGGGTGGGAGGAACGCAATTAAAATAAAACACTAACCTTGAGGCGCAACACGACAACCTCCTCCACTGTCGTCTCTCTTCCAGGCAGGCTCCGGGACCCAGGAAACTGCACTAACCAATCCTGGTGCTGCTGTCACAGCATGAGAGCAGGGCCAGGATTGGATAGAGCAGCTCTCTCAGCACTAATTTATTTTTCAGCTCTTGCCTGTGGGGCAACACTCCTCCACTCAAAAGGAGGAAGCGCCCCTGCAGTTGCTTTACCAATGCTTATTATAGCTGCCAAGGGTTAACATGCCCTGCTGAGCGACACCTTAAACCGGTCCTTGCTTTTTATCCAGCAGAACTAGGTAAGCGGCTGACGGTGTGACACGCGACAAGGGGTGACTTTTTGCAGTCCCGCAGTAACATCATTACACAGTGTGGAGCGAGAGTGGATTGCAGTGTCATTGAACACGTTTAATGAGAGGGTTAGGAAACCATGCCACTTTCATCTTCTGTAGAATAGCCCTGGTGCAATTCTAAACGCGTGTGCCAACATATATAATCTTCAGCCAGTGCCCAGAAAGTCTTTAAGCAATTTAATACTTGGTATTCAGAAGGACAGACTGAAGAAAGCTCAGTAGAATAATTCACCCACTGCAGAGATCTGTGAGTTACCTGCAGCGGCGAAGCTTGGTCAGTAAGGTTTGGGGGGGGGGGGAGGTGAGCTTCAGATTTCCCAACAGTTCACCCTGGCATAGAATGTTAAAATAAATTATAGACTAGCAAGGTGCATGAGAGAGGCTTAAGGGGCAGTAGAAAATGAGAGGAATGTGGATTGGTAGGAGTACTAAGTGAGGGAACACGCAATATTTTGCAAACTAACTTAATTTTTGAAGACTTTCAAAACTGAGAGGGAGTGTGCGCGTTTTTCTGTATGTAAGAATGTCTTGTGAAATCCGACAGACACATCCCCATACCCGATTGAAAGCACCGGTACCCAACTATTGACCAGAAAATGCATTTATTAGGGGGGGTGTAACACCCCAAACACCCCCATGAAGCTACTTGCCTGGTTACCTGAAAGGCTCAGATTCGTATTCCGGTATCTCAGCTAAGCCTATCGTCCTTCTGATGTTGATAAAATAAGTATCATTTAGCCAGTGACGCTCTATCATAGCATTCCACAAAACCTCTGTTAAGACAAGGTGGAAAAAAACCTATATGCAAAGATTACGTCATAATTTCAGGAGGTGTTTACCCCAGTCTGCTGTACGTCTCCTCGAACGATGCACACCCTTCCAGAGCCTAGCATTGAATCCCAAGGCGCTCCACACAACATTACCTCCTCGTCCGACTTCCTGGATGCAGTCCCTACGCATGATACTTCTCCCTTCTGGCAGAAAGAAAAAGAGGTAGCCAGGGCATTCCTCTGCACTTGGAACCTCTGAGGTAACTCCAGGCCTCCCACGCCTCCATGCTGATTTATTCTAAAGGCAGCTTCCATAAATACCAGTAAAGTCCCAAACAAGCTCCGAGATCTTCAGGGCAGGGATGAACTGTGGAGGCAGATACCTATGTAACTCCCACCCCTCAGAAATCCTTGCTCGGGAAACATAGTAAGGCTACAGAGTACCTTCAACTGTCCCTTCATGTACTTCCTGTGCAACAACAGGCCTTTGTCTCGGGCGTCGTTACAATTATTGCAGCGAGTGCAGTGGCACCAGAGCCCGCCAGGCCCATTGAACCCCAACAGTGCTGTATTTTGCTACCCCAACTGCAGTCAAATGAGCCATTTTCCTTGCCCACACCAGGGCCCATGACATCCTTGCTGCTCTACTGCCTCCGACTAAGCTCCTGATTCACAGAGGTTTTTTCCCCCTGACTTTATGGTCCGGAAAATATTATCTTGCACATTTGCTAATATATCAAATGATTTTGCTTCTGCACAAAACCTGCTGTATGTGCTCCAATCACTGTGTCCACTTTTATGCCCTTAAAACTAAATCTCTGCTTGGATGCAGAGCAGGGCCTGGGCTCTATTCATATGTGGGTATATATGTATTGGTATTTATGTTCAGCAAACCCAGCTGGATAGCAACCTTGTAGGCACAGGGAGATTAAGAGATTTACCCAAAATCACCTGGGTTACGTTCAAGTGCAAGCGCCTGGATTAAAATCAAGGCCCAGATTTGAAGGCTGCCATGTTTGCTGCATTTCCTTCAATATCATTGCACTCCCTCCTTTAAGAAGAATGGGTTCCCCTTTTCCTTGGATTGTCCTGATCTAGTATAAGGAGGGCCACTGGAATTAAATGATTGTGCGGCCGCTGTGATTGTCATATAATTATGGATTTACCGCATCAACCACATAATCCAATATCTGCTGCATAATCTGCAGATTTTATTTAAAAAATAATTTGTTTCTAGCTGAAACGGTTTAAAAATTACTGAGAATGCAGTAACACATGTTGCCATGCAGTGAAAGGCCCTTGGCAAAGCTGGACTGGTCACCTTTAGGTTGCTTATTGCTATATTTGGGTATTAAAATGGTACTAATGAGGTGCAACCTATGCCCAGACAGTGTTACCAAGTTTAAAAATGATGAAATAGTGAAGTAATACTGTTTCAAAATGTGCCCCACTAGGCCGCATAATTTGCCTTTTCTTGGTGCATAATTTTCTCAACCATGCCGCATAATTTGGCCCTCTCCAGTGGCCCAGAGTATAAAGCAATCACAGAAGAAGGTGTAAGGCAAGCGGTAGAGAAAACATGACTGACCTATGCAAGATGGGTAAAACTGTCTTGTTCATGAGATCCCTATATCTTCAGGTAGTATGGACCCACGCTACGCAGGTCTGGTCAGGTATAACGCAAGTGAATGGATCTATGGAGAATAAGGGGCGACCAGATACAAACAGCTCGTGTGATAACAGTCCACACCCATCGTCTTTCTGTGGCAAGCATCACCCACCTGAGGAGCAATACAGCTAGATTGCGGCTGATGACTACAGTGAGGTGAATGAGATAACAAGAACCAGGTCCAGGAAACTATACAGGCACCCATTCTCCTACAGGGGATAGATACAATATCGTAGAGAGCATGCAGAACGATAGAGCACACCGGCTAGAAACAGAGAGCACATTACCAAAGAGATCGCTTCACACCACAGTGAGCATTTGATGGAGTCCCAAATACCAAGCAGCACCCAAAAATATACACGTCCCCCTCTAGCATAGGGAGCACCCAATATACAGGGCACTCCATACCATATCAGGGATGTTTTAAAGCATGGGCAAAGTGGGCTCTGGCCCAGGGCCCCAGCCTTTTTTAGGCCCCCACCCCTGATGGAGCCAGCTCTGTTCTGCACAGAGTCTTGCCCTGACGCCCTTGAATATTTCTTAAACAGATGGCCTTAAACACCTTTTTCCTTTAATTTATTTTTCATGTGGGTGATGTGCGAGAGTACAGACATAAATGTAGTGTTTGTTTCATACAAAATCCATGAAAAAAAATTCTTTTAGATCTGTAAGTTTCAGTGAAATATGTTCTCTAATGTAGAACTCCAAGTGCAATTTCGGTGGCCTCGCTATTTTATCTGATGAAAAACTAGACGACTCGCTGGATCGGCTTTGAACCGGTGAATCCACTTGTTCAGGAATGCTGTTTCTCAAGTCACGTGACTTAGGTATCCAGAGTGACTCGGGGCGTCGCGTGAAGTCACAGAACAGACATTGTGTTTGGCCAAGGTTTGGCAAATGCTGACGCGCGCGCCTTTTTTTTTTTTTTTTTTACTTTTACAAAACCCGCCCTGCTAGTTCCAGACGGACAAAAATAGAACGTGGCTATTCTGTGTGTGGAGTGATCACAGCAAATGTTTTTAGCCTTTATGCAGGGACGGCTTTGTGGTGGTGCGAGCGAAGGACTGTTACAGCCCCACCTGCAGCTGACCTTTGGGGGCGCTGCCTTTAAAAACAACTTAAGGGTTTACGAGCACCTGCTGCATTGTTTCCTGGTGTTGAACAGAAGTCAGGCAACAATAAAAATGTTTTAACGATTACTCTGGTGATAAACGATCCTGCTGGAGAGAGACCAGTGTTTTGTTTCCTGGCAGAGTTGACTCATCATAAAGTAAAGGGTAGTATGCAGATCACATAGCTGTATTTGATGGGGATAACTCAGTGGCTCACTGCTTTTGTCACAAAGATCCTTTTGTTACTTGCAGTTCATAAGTTACAGTCCTAATATAAGAAAGTGAGTATGAACGGTCATCAAGAGCTGAGTGCAAACTGCATAGGATCGGTTAGAGCGTTATGTGCCTTCCCCCCCCCCCCCAGTCTTTCATTATCTATATCTAATGTTGTTGAAAAGGTTTTGTTTTTTGTTGAAATAACATAACGTGTATTTGTAAAGTACACGTTCACCCCCCCCCCCCCCCAAGAGGGCATCTTGGTGCTGAATAACAGATGTTTGTTATCCAACTCAATGGTACTCCTTTTATCGACCTCAGAAAAGATGAGAGGCTGGGTGGGCCCGCCGAGATTTGAACCTATGACCATGAGGTTGAACACAGGAACCCTGCAGTGGATGCATTAGTCCACTAAGCCACCAGATCCAGCTGCATTCTTATTAGTAAAGCCAACCCCAACCAGCGCTTTACAACACATGAAATGTATGTGAGAGAGGGGCTATGGAGAGAGGAAGAGCACTGGTGGAGGGTGGCAGTGAGGGAATCTATGGAGGAGGAAGTCCTGGGGGGCGGGGGTGCCAACAAAAATAGTTGCACTTGCCGCCACCAGCACCAAAGCCGGCCCTGTTTCGTTGTATAAGTATTCGCCATAGCAGAGCAACAATCTCCATTAATAGTTAATTTATGTCATTAGAAGTTTTGTTAAAGAGCACCAGAATGGTGTTAATCTTTTTATTTGCAGACATGGGTGCTCAACAGACTTAAAAAAAAAATATGGAACCCGCTCTCTCTGCCTTTAAGTCTACATTGCAAGACAATTCTAGCTAAGTGCAAGCAGAGTTAAGAATATTGTATATACTTTCCTTGATGATGACGTGGATGCATTTCAAGTATAATATAGTGCCATAAACAAGCTGGAAGTTTTGTAAAGGGCTGCACGTAATATTAGTTACTATACAGCTCTCAGTGACACACAAAGCATCAATAAAATGCAGGAGGATAGACTATAATTGGATGCAAGGCAGATCCCCTTTCAGACATTTTTAGGTAAAGCATGCGACTGCGTATGCGACTGCGTATGCACTGCATGTGCTCTTGCTTGCAAGACATTATTTACAATAAAGGGCTTTACTTATGTAATGAGAGCCTTCTTTTCTTTTACTTTTCTTATACTTGGACTCATGGACAGTCACTGTGTTCCTAAGATCCCTCTGGCACAAGGCTGCTCTCTTGCAGTCAGCGGTGTTATGCTGCAAAAGCTTTGTTTCCTGGTTGCTGTTTACTGTTGTGTATATTTGGAAGGGCAGCAACAGCATCCAAATCCTATGCGCGTTGAAATACACTGTAGAGCCAATGCACAAATGTATATTCAGCCGTAAATGTATGTTTACTGCCGAGAATACCTCCATTTCTGCCTAAATGGAATTCACAAAATAATCCCTGGGAGGTGTAACTGGTCTCAGTAGCATGGATTTCACTGGCACAAGGGTGGGGGAGTCTGTAGTAGTAAATTCCATGTACATGGAGAGAAGTGGGCATTACAAGTCATTGTTTGCCCTGCAAGTTTTGGAACAGCCACAGATGTGTACGTTTTTGAGTGTTTCCAACCTCCAATCTAATTATTTGCCACCCCAGAAATGGCCAGAGATGTTCTCTACCCCAGGGCTGGAGTAACTCCCCTTCCAGGACGGGGAGGTGAATGGGTCAGCCCAAGATGTGTCGGGTATCTAGAAGGAGGGCTTTCTCAATAGGAAAAAGTGGTTTCCCCAAGTAGAAAAAAAGAGAAAAGTTTGCATTTGCATAACCGGATCCCTATGTAGAATTACGCACAGGAAAAAAGGAAAACCGAGAGAGAGCTCACTTGACATTCCCAGTAGAAAGCCAGCAAACATGTGCCTCACATAGCTTTCAAGGCATTCGGCTGGAAATGTATGTGAATTCAGCGGCAGCTCCTCCGCTAAGGTGGAGGAGCGTCGCCCCACAGGAAAATAAAATGAGAACACCATGTTATTATCATTGTATTCTCCCATGCTGGCTCTGTAGGTGCGGGGGTGCTGCCCACACAGTAGGGGGATGAGTGGTGAGCACTTCCTAAGTGCGCATTACTTTTTTGACAGGCCGTCTTGGGCCGGCCATACAGACATCCGCACTTAGCATGTTCTCCACCTGGCTGTATTTCACAGCCAGGTGAAGAAAATGCACAGGCAGTCCCCGTCTGAGCACTGAACCACGATGCTCAGACCAGTCACAATGCTGCTGTCATGCTGGTGACACCAGCGTCGTGATTGGCTTAGGGAAGTCTGCTTCCTGCATCAACCGAGGACGGAAGAGAAGCTGCGGCTGGCAGGTACATCTTATTTTCTTAATCTCCCTGCCTTTCCCCTCCCCCTCACCACTACTGGCTCGTAGCAGCCGCTACTGTGTGAATTTCCAAAAAGTAGCGAATCTTCAGTCATATTAAGGCGTGCTCCTCTAGGGGGGTGGGAGGGGATCACTTTTACTACTTTCATTGTGAATTGGCCCCCTGTGGTTGAACCTTGGAAGCTCAGCTACACCAGCCTGTCATCTGTCATGCTCCACAACCGATACAAGAAACGTCAATAGAAAAGTAAGAACTGTCAATAAAAAAGAGGTGCTGGGGCTAAGAGGAACTATACTGATTTATAAAACTGTGTCCATTGCATTTAATACTTTGACAAACTTAATATTTCCTATCTCGGCGTGACTTTTCTGTTTCTTTGCTCTCCTCTTGTTCGTGTTGCTATTGGTTTGTATTCCTTTTACAATCCTTTTTCCAGTCATATAATTGTTTTTCTAAATTTAAATTTCCATAAAGCCTGTCCCATGCAGTTACCACACAACCGTATTCATTTCACAGGCTCCACATCTGGATGAAATCATCGGATATTTGCAGTTTCATCCAGTAGTGAAATGCATAGACTGACTGCCTGTCCCCAGGTTTTGGAGGAGAACCCTTAGCCTATTTGCGGGGGGCGATGAGGGGCCATAAAAATCAGACCCTCATTAACTTTATATGAATCTGGCTACGTTGGGGCAATTTGTGCCCACTACAAATCTGAAGCCCACTGGGAGTGTTGCGCAAACATAATATACTGTGTTGTCCAGAGGAACAGCACACTAGATTTTTTAGCATGAGTGTACGCATGGGTAAGGGCTGATAGGTGGATTCGGTAGTTGTTCAGCCGAATTAGTTCACCTGAAACTTTAATTTGATATAGAAGTTTCTCTTATATTCTCTTTAATAAAAGAACATGTAACTTTGCTACATAGAGAGGCAGGAGGATGCCTTCACCTTGCCCATGGTGATGTAGCTCTCAGCTTCTCACCCCTGCCTCCTCCTACATTGAGGTGTAGGGGGGTGCCAAAAAAATAATAATAATAACGAACAATAACGCAAACTGCAACATGGAGGTGGACTTCAGAAGCCAGTCACAGCTAACTTGCCCGTTTGTAGATCTTGCCATTTCTGCTCCCCGCGCCCACATTCACCCTGACCACATTGACGCTGCTCATCTTTCTAAGCTTGTCCAATCTAACAAAAAGGTTTCAGGATCTGGATGTAATTGTGGGGAAGTCACTGGGGTGCTACCGCTTTGGTGAATTTCCCACGATCAAAATTCCTACACCCATAAACACGAACTACTTTAAAG
Source organism: Triturus cristatus (assembly GCF_964204655.1). NCBI lineage: Eukaryota > Metazoa > Chordata > Amphibia > Caudata > Salamandridae > Triturus > Triturus cristatus. The sequence continues at coordinate 868,000,755 of NC_140589.1, forward strand.
CTTGACAAACCTGTATAGAAGTGCAAAACACACAAACTAACTTTCCTCATACTCTACTTCTTTTTTTTCTTTTTTTTTTTTCTTGGACGGCTCTGCCTTTGAAACAAGCAAGGTGGTCTTTTAAAATATAGTAGGGGGCTGCCACAACAATAGGGCCATTCCATGTGTCAAAACTTAACTTCTTGGGTCCTCGCCCTTTCCTTACTTATTCTGCTTTGTGTACAGCTGTCGTCCAACGAGATCCAGTCTCATTTGGTCAAGCTGCCAAATTACAAATATGCGTTCTTCAGATTGCAGAATGCACTGTCTGCCAGCGCCACTGTAGACCTGGTAACCGATGAACAAAACGTATATTCAGTATCACAATGTTGGAGCACATTGGAACCGTTTTAATGTTCCAGCAACTTGTGTGGTGCTATATCATATTGTATAACATGAAAGAAAAGGGCTGGTATGTACCAGTCTATAACAGCAAACACAGCATTGGCAGTGAAACTACACACAGCGCTTTGTTTGAGAGATCATTCAAGTGCATCGGTATTGTCGACAAAACATCGTTCTGCTGAGAGCTGGCAAAACACAATGCATGAACGTCCCTTGACCTTGGGAATTAATGTGGTCTAATTCTATCTCAGATGCCTCTCACTGTTGTGGTATCTTCTTTTACACAACTGTTAAATCCTCTGTAAGCTCACTTTTGTGGTGCACGCTCAAGAAATTCCCCCATACATCCGGTAGGATTAAGGAAACGGCGGACAAAAGAAATGGGTGGAATTCACCCCCAGAATTTTGTTAAAGCTGTAGGGCCTTGATCTGACCATACCAGGTTACTCCTTTAGGACTGGTCCAACGCCTACCTGGATTCTCTCCAGAATACAGGGGTGGTAGGTGGTAAGATGTTAGGAGGGCATTGGGTTTAATAGAATAGCACACTTCCAGACCGAAGTTTGGTCATGGAGGGACCGTGACATATCCTGACAACCTTTCTTTATCTTCCAAAGAGTTGCACGTCTGGTGAGTGATTCGAGCATTGGGACGCTGTCAACTTCATGCTTGGGAAGAAATCTATCCATTCTGGACTTTTCCCAAAAGCAAACTTTCACATGGTGCTTTGTTCCTTTCTGACTGACTATGTAGGTTTTTCAAGCAGTTGGAGGTTAATGGTCTGCTTGTAAAATCTTTAATTCCCTTGGCTTGAGGACTGCCAGGGCACCCTGCCGGGAGAAGTTGATTTTGATCTACTAGGAGTAGCCCTACTCTCCATCCAGGGTGTGAGGTTTGCTGATGCCCGCTTTGTGAGCAAACCCTAGCTGCAGCTTTGACTGACTCATAGGTTTTAACCTCCGACTAGTGGGCAAGTAGCATTCACTCACAGACAATGCTGAGCTTGTGATCTTTCACTTGAAATCCGACTCACCTATCAGAAGATCCTGAGGCAGAACGCCAATTTTAGTGAGCTTAGTTGGAGTCGAGGGGAAGGAAAGGTTTGGGAATGGACGGGAAGAGAAGATTGTAGGATTTCCAAACTCAAGTTAGTTTTAATATTCTCATGAAACTTAATGTTGCAGGGAATCTTTGATGCATTGCTCTGTATGCAGATCCTCCGTGGGGTTTCAACTACATCTGAGGAAACAAGTTTCGCAGCATTCTTAAAAATGCGTGTTCTTTTTCTTGTTTGCTTCAATAGATGTTGTCGTGGCATTTGTGCCAAGTCCCTTGCGAGTATAACATCCAACTTAGGCACGCTGTGTGATGTTGTATTTCCCGCTGCCAAGAACTCGTACTCAAACTTGCCACACACCAACATACACTCATTGCAGCAGAATATGAAAGAATACTAAACTTTGAGTAGATATTTTTAAACAGTGCCAGTACACTGACTATTACAAATTAAATCTTTTGATTCTCTACATGTATGTACAGATTGCACAGTGAGTGTGCTTCTGTGGAGTCCATGTGTGACGAAAATAAATGTTAAACGAAGACTTTGCGTGTGAATGCTCAGTCGTAGTGCACAGACGCCCCTGCAGAAAGACTAGCGAATGCATGGAATTGTTTTTTAACAAACGTGGTAGGGTAAAACCAGAAATATAGTTTTAAAATGTGTTGGACGGATGGATCGAGCAGAATATAAAGAAAATAGTGATTTTCTGACAATCCAGGGTATGCTGTTTGTGGTTTCATAGAAATATAACCAAATGGAATACCAATTTTGAGAAACCTTTTCACTTAAACTCTTTACCTGCAATTTTCAAGATGAATAGCATTTACCCTCTGGTAGAAACCAATGCATACATTTTTTCTAGTTTAACGTTTTTTTCTTAAGATGTAAATGGTATTCATTTTGAAAATGAATTGTCTGTTTTGTGTTTTCATCGAGGTTTGCATAGATACTTTTTCCCTTCACCTCCCTCCCATCGCACAGCCTCTCTCACGGTGACATTTCACTTTTCATTTTTAATATCTGGTCCAGAAATGTACCCTAGAGCCTCCATTCCCTTTTCCTTCTTTTTCCAGTTAGGGCTTGAGTGCAGTTGGATGAAGTTGTATTCTCGGGTGGAGTACAGGTCTGCCATATTATACATCACCGTCCTCATTTTAGAAAGTTGGTACATTAAGAATGGCCAACCCAAGAAACAGAGACACTGGAAAAGATTGCTGCCAAACCCAAAAGTGAACGAGCTCGTCTTTCGATGTAATCTGGCCCTGCCTCCTCCTACATCTATATCAGAAGTTCATGAACTCACCGAACACTACAACATCTCTATACTGAAAGTCCTGGATGTAGTTGCTCCCTTAAAACTAAAAAGAAAGTCCAACAAAGAGTCCAACCCATGGTACAATGACAGTTTAAACTCAGACAGACGCAACCTGAGATCTGCAGAACATGCATGAAGATCCTCTCCATCGCCAGAACTCCTTAAGCTCCTGAAGCTGCAAAGGAGTATGTACAGCAAACACATCAGAACGGTGAAAGTGTCCTACTTCAGATGCCAACTAGACAATGCCAAAAACCGCCTGTCGCAACCCGGAATCTTTCCCAGAGGGAGGCTGGCCAAATCAATGAAAGTTTGTAAGAGAGAGGGATAAAGTTCAGGAATTTTTGTTTTATTCCAAAATTCAATTTGTCAAGAGCACAAAAATAAAGTCAAAGTCTATGGTCTTTCAGGGGTCCGAACTCCTGGTTGGAAAAGGTTCCGTCTTCACCAGGTCTTCCCCTGGACTTGGGGTTGGATATTCGGTACGTCACCTCCCCAACGTTGATGGAAATGGCGTGGGTGGATGGGGATAAAACAACAAAAGAAATAGACCGGAGTGAGTCGCAGGGAAAAACTGGCATTTCTCTCTCAGGGAAGGGGAGTGAGGGGAGAAGTCACCTTCGGCCGTCACCGAGTGAGCCCCGACGTGACCTCCCTCCTCCCTCTATACAACGTCCTTCCCCCTCCCGTGTCCCGTAAGCCCCTGTAGCGTCACCCGTACCTTAGTAAGCCACCCTCCTCCAGGGGGGTGGCTGGGCGAAACGTAGTCCCCTTGGCCTCCCGGCTTGTCGTCTCTGCACGCCACAGCAGTACTTGCTTCGGTCTGTTCTTCGGCTCCACTTCTTCTCGCTGCTATTCCGCCTCCGCTGTTCCTCTCTGTCCACGCCACAACCTCTCCTGCTCCGGAGAAACCCGCTTCCGTCTCCTGAAAGAAGGACGGCCTTCTTGTTTGCGCCCGCTGCTCCTCCGATGAGCCGCTTGGGTATGACGTCGTGGGCCACGCCCCCGGGGATTCCGCCTGAGAGATTCCCTTAAAGGGCTCTTGTCTTTCCTGCACAAAGGGTGAAACGACTGGGTCAGAATCGAAGGGCAACAAAGTCCGCAGTCCGTTATCGGACTCGTGACCCCATCAAAAAATGCTCTTTGATCTGATTAAACGTCAATCCAACAACACTACCACCCAGACAACACTCAGCTCCAGTACACAACCAAATTGCGAGGACTTTGCTGCCTTCTTCCTCGAAAAAGCTAACAAGATCGATTCGGAGCTAAACTCGGCCCTGGTCGACCTATCACGTGTACCAAACCTCCCCCTCCCCTCGCAGCCCCAGATGGCTTCAAGTCACTCCCCTAAAAACAATGCCTGTTGAGTCAATTTGCCCCCCTCAACGACACATCCATTTACATCATTCTCTCTACCCTAAAACCCTCTAATCACTTCAATGATCCCCTCCCCTCTTCTCTCTTCAAAGATCTGATACGGTCACTATTCCCTCTCTGGTCCAAGATAATTAATGCTTCCCTTCTTCAAGGTGAAATCCCGGACAGCTTAAAGTCCGGACTGGTGCTCCCTATTCTTAAAAAAACCATCGGCTGACCCGGAGGATCTGAACAACTTCCGACCTATCACAAGCAGCCCCACTCTGGCAAAACTCTTTGAGAAATGCATTCAGGTACAACCATGTAACCGCATTGAAGAATTCCAATTACTGGATCAATTCCAATCTGGCTTCCGTCAGGGTCACAGCACCAAAACGGCCATCACACATATAGTGGACGACGCTCTTACTATGCTTGACCGGAACGAATCTTGCCTTTTAATATTACTTGACCTCTGATCCGCTTTTGACACCGTCAAACATGATAACCTCCTAAACCTTTTGGAACATAGGATGGGGTTCTCGGTCACAGTTCTAAAATGGTTTGCCTCGTTTTTCCATAACAGATATCAAAGATTTAAAACCAATCAAACCCTCTCCAATCCCAGTCCTTGCACTCTGGGGGTACCTCAAAGGTCATCTCTCTCCCCCACCCTGTTCAACCTTTTCATTGAAGCTCTTACTGAAATCCTGAAAGCATCTTACATACATTACCACATGTATGCCGATGATACGCAGTTATACCGGAAAATCTCTTCACCGGACGATATCATGACTCCCAATGGAACACTGCACAAAACCCAAAACTGGTTAACCCGCAACCATCTCAAACTCAACGACCTCAAAACGAAATTCCTCCTTATCTCCCCTCATTGTGAAGAAATTTATAAATAATCTCTCCGCTCTTAACTACACACCACATATCATAGACTCTACGAGATCCCTGGGAATAGTGCTGGATATAAACTTGAACATGCAAGCGCTCATCAGCGCTGCTACTAAAGAAGCAAACTTTCATCTGAGCATTCTTTGGAAAATCAAACCCCCTCTGCCCCCGAGGACTTCAAATTTGCTTTGCAAGCACTAGTGCTCTCCCGACTCGACTATGGCAGTGCAGCCCTTTGTGGTCTACCTAGATACAGGCTGGCCCCTCTCAGGGCCAGCCTGAACGCTGCGGCAAGGATCATCTGCTATAGAACACCGGGGCATTTTAATGCCTCACAACAGCAGGAATTGATCACTGCCATAAACAATATTTCCATCACCCACAGCAGGATGCTGATTTTGGGCGATTTTAATTTATGGGACAGCGACCAATTACGCCTTGAATAACATCACCCAATCCTGCCAAATTCTAGGGTTGAAACAGTGGATAACTACCCCCACACATATACAGGGAAACATATTGGATCTAATATTCGCGGCAGAAGATCTAATGACCATGGACACTATTCTTCCAGTAGGGTGGTCAGATCACCACCTACTCACTTTTAATATACATATCCTGGTATATACAGGGCCCGCAAGGACACAGACCAGAACATTTCTTGGCCGGAATTGGAAGAACCTGTTGAAAAGGAAAGAGGAAGGTAAGCCCGTTTTTCGTCACATCGGAACCTCGTTCAACTCTGAGAATGATGTTACGACAAACTATCTCTCATTTTGCAATGAGATAACTAAGAAACTGGACGATATCATACCGCTGAAAATAATCAAGAGAAGGGGTAAACCCTCCGCTCCCTGGTATACGGACAAACTGAAGGATTTGAAAAACATCTGCAAAAAGGCAGAGAAGCTCTGGAGGAAAAACTATTCAGATCAGGAGAAAGAACGATGGAGGCTCACTATTCTACAATACAAGAAGGAAATTACTATAGCTAAAACTAACCATTTCGCAGATGTTATTATCAAAAGTCCTAATAAGTCCCGCGACACCTTCAAGATTATTAGAGAGCTCTCTCATCCTGCTTGTGCTGACAGCCAAATCAAGCCCTCACAAGAACTTTGTGACGGCCTTGCAGTATTCTTCCAAGAAAAAAATCAATAAAATAATCGAAGGAATGAATAGTAAGCCCACCTTCACATCGCAGGACAATAAGCCCACCTTCACATCGCAGGACAATAGCAACCAAGCAAATAGAGGTGAATTGGTGGAATCTACCAGGAGCTTCTCTCCAAACGCTAGCTTGGAAAATTTTGTGATCCCTTCTAAACAGGAATTTCTCAGAACAGCCCTCAACACGTCATCAGGATCCCCTTTAGACCCTCTTCCCCATAAAATGGCCAAGAATTTTGAGGCTGATATTTTCCCAGTTTTGCATCAGCTCTGTAATCAATCCCTCCTCACAGGCTCCGTACCAAGAAACTGGAAATTGGCGGTTGTGACTCCGTTACTAAAGAAGCCAAATCTGGACCCTAACAGCCAAAAGAACTACCGACCCATATCCCTCTTACCATACCCGATAAAGATCATAGAGCGCTGGGTCAGCAGATCTCTAACCCTCTTCCTGGAAACTAATGTCATCTTGGAAGAGGAGCAATTTGGTTTCAGACCAGCTCATGGAACTGAGTCAGCCTTGCTGACAGTCATGGATGCCCTACGCATGAGGGCGGACAGGGGCGAATCAGCAATTCCCATTCTGCTGGATCTGTCCGCCGCTTTCGATACGGTGAACGATGTCATCCTGTTAAAAAGACTGAAGAACATCGGAGTTGGAGGAATCGTGCTTGACTGGTTCCGATCCTACCTGACAGATAGATGGCAGGCAGTAGCTATCCCGCCATATCAATCAGAATTCACTAAAGTTCCGCATGGGGTCCCACAGGGGTCTGCTATCAGCCCCATACTGTTTAACATTTATATGCAACCCCTGTTGAGGATCATAAAAAGTCATGGCATCAGCGTAATAAATTACGCTGATGACACCCAGTTGACGATCTCTCTTGATGGAACCCAGGCAAATTCACTGGAGACTTTCCATACATGCATGCTGCAAATGTCACTCTGGCTGAATCAAAATTCACTACAATTTAACAGTGATAAAACTGAGATACTGCATTGTGCAGTAGGAAGAATCCCTACAAACCTACCCACAGATTTCTGGCCTCAGCTGCTAGGAGACTCGCCTATCCCCGTGAACTCAGCAAGGAATCTCGGAGTCATTATTAGTAATACTCTGAGCCTTGAGACTAACGTCAACAAGCAGGTTAGCTGCTGTCTTGCCTTGCTGCGTGGACTGCGAAAACTGCTACCTCTCTTGCCCCCACAGACTAGAGCCAACATAGTTAGGAGTACCATCCTCAGCCGTTTGGATTACTGCAATGCTCTTCTGCTGGAATCCCCTGCCTATCTTATTTCCAGACTTCAAAGTATCCAAGCGGCTGTAGCCAAACTGGCACTCTCTTGGGAACGAGGATCGTCCACTACTTTCGCCCTGGCCGACCTTCATTGGTTGCCCATACATCAGAGGATCTGTTTTAAATCCTTATGTACTGTCTTTAAGGCAGTCCATGGGCTAGGCCCTCGGCCACTTCAAAACAAGTTTAATTGGTATGAGCTGACCCGGCCTCTCCGATCCTCTTCCCTAAATCTCATCAGTATTCCCAGAATCAAGAAAGCGACGTGTGGGGGAAGAGCCTTCAGTATTGCCGCAGCGCACCTGTGGAATAATCTCCCCACTGACATCAGGAAAACAAATGAACTGTTGGCCTTTCGAAAAAAGGTGAAGACATGGCTCTTCCCAAAAAAATCTTCCCATAAAAATCTTCCCAAAATTTCTGCTCAAAAAGCCCAAAAACCGAACTGATCAGTATCTGTCCACCGCTTCCTTCTGCTCAACAGGTTCTCAGCTGTATGTACCTAGCGCCAGGATGCCCGTAGGGTTGCAGAGCGCTCTACAAATGCTATAAATAAATCACGGGTTCCAAGAAATCCAACCAAATTTCCCCGATTTTGAAAGCTCTCAATTGGCTACCATACGAGGCAAGGATACAACTAAAACTGGCATGCATGACCCAAAGAGCACTTCATTTCAACACTCCTCTATACCATGCAAATAAGCTAGTCCTTTTGGGAGGTACCCGCTCCTTTAGGAGCTCCAGAACCTTGCTATTGAAACCTAACAAATAAAAAAAGAAAAAAAAAAACCTACAATCTCAGATATAGCCCCTAGAGCCTGGAACTCCCTACCGATGGAAATTAGAATGATTCCATCAACAGAGTCCTTCACAAGGGAAGTGAATACTTTACTTATGACTTCCTCTCTGGACTAAAGTGCAGACCCGGCCAACCTGTTTGGACCACTGACTACCTATGATACTCTGGAATGGTCTGGCTCCGACATCCTTCTCTACGTTCATGTTATTACTGTTGTACATTACGGTTACTGTAATTTATTCTTGCTTTGCCCCTATTGTCGCCCCATTTTGTTTGTCAACCTGCCTATGTAAAGCGCTCTGATACCTGATTGGGTTTTGTTCGCGCTATACAAAACTTTTTAAATACAAAAAGAATAGTCAAGAAATCTTCTTTTGAAAAATCTATTAATGAAGCTTTTTATTTTGTCTCCTCTATTTTGTCCGCAGTCGCTGTATATGCAGGTGTAGATCTAAGTGCTACTATCTCTGGTGCAAAACTCATCTCACTAAAAACAATACATGTTGGCACAACAACTATTAGTGTGGCAATAATCACTATTCTACACTTATCCTTGGTAAGGATTGTCTATAGTCAGAACTTTAGTAGAATATAGCAGCAGGCAGATTCAGTATTCTCCGTTGACTTTTACTTGTGCAAACAAGCAACTTTTTGATGAGTGACTTGCAATTATTTCATTCAGGTTATTTTAAAAAACACATTTTTGAGACATCCCTAGCCCTACTACATCTTCTTCTAAATGTGTTAGCCCACTCTTCTACTGCAACCTTGGCCCTATAGAAGTCTTCTTGATTCTTTTTATTTACTTTTATAAATTATTTGCCATCAAATTTATTTATTACAGTCTATTATTTTTGTACTTTGAACACAGTTCATCATTTGTCATATCAGTTCTTTCAGCTTTGAATTCACTATATAGTACTTATCAAGTTCCTGGTTGCTATATTTGTTTCAGAAATCTTGCTTAAATCAATGCTGTTTTAGTGTGGGATGTCATGGAGGTTCAAATCGGTCTGATCTCAGTTTGTTAGGGCTTAGTTCTGCTGCATTAGGCACATTCTCTGATTAATAAGTCAATTTAGGTACAGAATAACTGCAACAAGGTACTCTTGCTCTCTTGGATCTCCTTGGTGTCTGTTGATCTTCTTCTGTCTCGCTAATATCACTAGATTCTGTTTCCTCAATGATGGTTTGTGGTATGCGTTAGACTGACACATTAGATCTCAATTTCCTCCTACCATTTGGCCATTCTGATCTCCATAAGGGGCTTTCTCTTCACATGTTCCCTTCATCTTGATCACTTGGTTGTTCATGCCATGATTCAACAGTTACTTTATTTTCACCGCTCAATTCTCCATTTCCAGTGGCTATTTCCACACCACTCTGTGATATTTCAGGAACTTGGATCGGTGAGAGATTTTGCTGTACTTCACAGACCTCTGGTTCTTCAGGTCATACGGCTACAGGAGTTGTCAGACTTGGCTCAAAGAACACTGCTTCACCGTATGGGCACCTTACTCTCTGGGTGTGTGAAGCATGCACACAATGCGGTATCCCCACATATTTGAAAGCAGTGTTGGTAATCGGGATAACCCAGTAGGAGCCTTTCCACCTCGACTGCAAACAGGATTTTCTCACATGCTTTTTCACCAAAACCCAGTCACCTGGGTTAAGATTGTGACACTGTTCTGATGTGGACTGCTAGTAGCAGCTTCAATGTGGTGAGAAACAGAATGCACCACATCAGCTAATTATTTACAGTAATATAGTATCATGTCATTGTGTGATGTTTTCAAGTGCGTTCACAGACTCAGAAGGCAGTCTCATAGCACAACAAACGAGAATTTTGTATGGAGACAATCCAGTCCTCCTGTCAGGGGGGGCTTCAAAGACTCATCAAACCTAGTGGTGAAGAATCTGGCCACTTAAGGGAGGGAGGTGCACAAACTTTGAGCAGTTAAGATTTCAGCGTACTGTTCGGATACTCTCGGGACGATCGCTACAATGCAATCTCTATTCCACTTGAAGTACCACGCACAGCATTTTAAAGACTTCATTATTAAAATGGGTCCCTTGGTTCGACTCTAAAGAAACCAGGAATCCGAACTGTGGAATGAGTTCACATAACAACAGTTTAGATACAGTGAGACTGTTATTTCTCTGTGTTGTGTTGCTTTCCTCCCATCAGGCGAAAATGCACTCTATAACCAGGACATACTTCAGCCCATTACAAATAGGCATTTCGATGAAATCCAACTGCATCCTATTGAAGGGTCCTTCTGATCTTCCAATGTGACTCAATGGTACTGGGGTTCTACTACCTGCATTAATCTGCGGATGTCATACATCTATGGCATAGTTATTCAGCCAGATCACTGAATTGGGGTTTAAACCAATTCTGCCTAAACAACCTAACCATTGCATACCTTCCTATGCTTGCCGGAACATGAAAATCTTCTGTCATGGGAAAAACAAGCTATATTTAAACACTGGTCTTCCATCAGCTGAAACCCAAATGCCTTTGGTGTTTTTAACACATTCTGCTCTGATCCACCCTTGCTGTTCTACCACTGAAGCATCTTCCTCAGTATCAGCTAATGACAATAACACTGAATAGGTTGTCCTCATCAGACACGTTTGTATGTTCTCCGTTAAATATGCATGCCAGAATTGCACAATATTGTGCAACTTCATCTGTATATCTATTTCCAACCGTGAAATAATAATTGCCAGTTCTGTAGGCTGCATATTTAACTAACGCAGAAGTTGGGGACCCCCTCCAAGGAAGATACTTTAAGGTCAGGGAGAAGAGAGGGAAGAGACCAATGCTGTATAGATCTAGCTGTTCGCAGCTAACTTTATTGGTCACAGAGACTGTGTTATCTATTGTCTCCCACTTTCCAGATACATGTAACTTTTTGGATGCTGTATGAGTTGCAATGTAGTTGTATGTATGCAGTGTAGTATGAATGAAATATTTTTTTTCTTTTTTGTTTATGAAACTTGCATTCAGTGGTCACTAATGTAGAATTGTTTTGTATTTACACTACGTAATCATGATGTTTAATTGTATGGAAATGTTTAAAATAATATTTTTATATCAGAAATAAGCAAAGGAATGCTTGACACAAACAAAACAAACTTACATACATTTTTATAAAATTGTAATGGTTTCTCTACATATTTTGATTGTATATTTGACATATTCTGGTAGCCCATGCTGTAATTGACTTACAGATTCTATATAGCAAGATAGATCATGAGGGAGCTTTCTTGATTGGGCTGCATATTTACACAACTACAGAACTGCCATTTCATCACATTCACCGTTTCTGATGGGGAAACCAGATGATGTCATAAATCCCCTGTGGTACCATAACTGTTCAAAATCATAGACCATAGCAAAACCATACTGACTATCTGTAAATATAGTCAATCTCAATTGAGCTGAGAGATTGCATGCTCCTGAAAGGGCAATTAAGTCCCCCACTTGTGCAGAGGTAACACCTTGAAGCCAGGAGGCTTCTATCTCTTCCTGAATTATGTAAACAGCAAAAGCTGCTTTCCTCATTGCCTCATAATCATGAACCGTCCACAAAAATTACATAGGCTCGTTGAGAGGTTCATCTTTAATATCTGGTCTTGGCTTAGTGAATAAATCCGTAACATCCAGGCCATCGTGCTCAACTAAATCTCCATCAGTTCCACTTTCAGGCAGTGGTAACAGTGTAGCTGGATTGAGTGTTTTGCACCTCCTTAATAACACCTTTTATCTGCAGCAAGTATTTATTGTTCATATTTTGCAAGTACTGTGTTTTGTTACCACTAAGTAAAATTTACACGGAATGAGGTACCATCACTGTAAGAGGGTGTCCCATCACCATACTCTCACATCTCTCAATATTGACTCAAACTGCTGCAACCACTTTAAGGCAGCTGGACAGTCCTTTGGCAACAAGGTCAAGATTGGTTGAAAAATATGACCCAGGTCTTCAGGTGTCTCCATGCAATTGAGTATTCACTGAGAGAGTGCAGCCCTCCCTCTTACTGCAAAACAATCTAAACATTTTACAGTAATCAGGCATTCCCTGAGTTGGGGTACTACAAAGACTTTCTCTCAGCTCTAGCAACACTTTCTTTTTTTTTTTTTGGTAAACCTTTATTGGTACATAAAGCAGTTACAAACCCGGGCCTGAAACCATCACAGCCGGCCAGTAGTACAGAGTCGATCAAAGCAAATCAGTCAAGCCATAAGAGTCCCACAACCCGCCTCCCAGATGCCCCGTTGTAACTCAGGATATTATCGGTGCCATATCGACACAAGGATGAAAGAGGTTTCTTTTAGAGTTTTAGAAAGGAACAGGATCTGATGCCACACAATCCAATAAAACAAAGGCAAGGGGTTACCACAACTCAGGATATTCACAGGCAGGACTACTGCAGGCAGGACGTTAGCGTTGACGCACCTTAAACAGGATAAACACTGAGCTATACAAGTCGCCCACCAATACAGAGTTATGCCCGCTGCAACATAAAAACGTTAAAGAAACATCCACCCCTGTAATCTGTACCACCAGGACGTATAGAGAGGAACCTGTAATACAGTGCCCAAAAGAAGTAAAAAAGGAGGAGAAATGAAAAGAAGCCAAGAGAGACAAGGAATAAGAAAGAGGCCCTAGGAACATAAAAGGAAGAACAATAGTACCCCTCCCCTAACCCCCCACCCTGCACCTCTGCCAATGGCTACGGCCTCCCCCTTAACAGCGTGCCTGTCGCCCGGTGTACGGAACCCGAAATATAGAAGAAAGGGGAAATATAAAGGGAGGAAATAGAAAAGAGAAAAATATATTGGGGGGTTCACCAGTACAGGCCCCCGGCCCCCCGGCGTAGCGTACAGATATATCAGCGCCGCTGCAGGACATCCGAGGAACCCATCGAGTCAGAACCGTAGTCGCGCCGCAAGCCCACCCAGTAACCCCCCCTTCAGCATCTGAGGGAAACAACCACCATTTTGTAACCCGACCCCACCCGGCCATTATCAGAAACATGTCCCAGTCCGCACAAGGCGTAGCCAACAAAGCACCAAGAGTACAATAGACAAGGATATCAAAAGAAGAGTAGGAGTTCTGCCAATACGCCAGGACACGACCCATTTCACAGCCGTTCACAGCACACAATCGCCTCCCATGCAGCAAGACATAGTCCGGTTCAGGATGTGTAGGCAGTTCAATTTATATGGGTTGCGCGACGATGTCTGCCACAAGGGAGAAGGCAATAAAGGAGTCCTCGCAGCCTCACGTCCGATGGAATCCCCGAACACTCCATGAGTCCATGGACCAAGTTCCATTCCGACGATGCCCTTTGTAGCGATCGAGTAGACCCCAGACACCCACGGCCACTCATCAGCAACGTGTAGGGTCCCGCGAAGACACCCATCTGGGCCATACCACAGATCGTAAGGGGAGTCACCGGACAAGGGCACACAGTGAAAACACCGCATCAGGCTCTCTCATACTTCCACTTATGCCTGGGACTAATCGCCATGCGAACCAAACCAACTTGCTGTGCTTCCAAAACACGGGAAGGGGCTTCCGAACTCCGCGCTCCTTCTGAAATGCGCATCGCCATCGCCTCGGGTGGGCAGGGGTCCATGAGGGTATCACTACCAAATGGGGCGCACAGCATAAATGCTGCCGGAGTGCACACCAGAGCCGCCATCAGTTGCGCCACCCGGACGTCTCCCCGGTGGCACACGTTGTGTTAGCCATCTCAACTGCCCCCCGGAAGGGCTCATCTGCGCCACCCAGTGTGTCCGAATGACTCCAAATCGCCATGCAGCAATCGGCCCGATCAGCCGAATCGCAGGATACAGGCAGCAGCAAGCGGGTCGTAGCAATGTCCAGCAGAGAGACACAGAGCTGTGTCACACGTCCACATTCAGCAAGGCAGCGTTCGGGTGGGGGGGGGGGCCCGTCCAGCATGAGGGGACAGAACTCAGCAACGGACGCTAGGATGTTGTTCAGGGTGGGTTCGAGCGCCCCCGCGGGTGACCGTGTTTTCCCGGCCGTTGTTGTTCCACTCACCACCGGCTACAGTATCACGTGAGGTCCCGGCTCCGGGACCCGCGTATGCCACACCGACCGGGAAGCATATCTCCGTCCCTGAAGCTCGGTGAGCCTCTGGAGTAACTCTCGGCGGGATCGGTCCCTCTCCGACATCCAGGAGAGTGTCGGCAGAGCCGCCCCGACAGCTAGATCCAGCAGCAGGAGGAGAGAGTCGACGGAGCCGGGAGCCCGGGCGGCCATCTTGGCCGCCGGCCTGGCTCCGCCCCCTCTAGCAACACTTTCAAGCAATTGTTTGGAAGCGGATCCGGCACCACTTTGTGCATTAATTTCTGTACGGCTTGGCTACTAGGGAAAAGTTGGTCATCCGCTGCCTACAGTAGCTAACAGTTCAAAGGCACATCCTGACTTCTCTCTGAGTTCTGGGTGGGCTCACTTTTAGAATTGTCTTGATTCTCTCCTGTGGTACCTTTTTCAATCAATTCTCAATGAGATGTCTCAAATACAGGACTTCTTTCTGACAGTATTGTAATTTGTTCAGGGACACCTTGTGTCCATTCTCAGCTAAATGATTTAAAAGTGCAATCTTGTCCTGTTTACAAGCTTTTTGTGCACTTGATGCCACAATCCGGTCATCAACATACTGCACAAGAACGGAATTGCAAGGCATCTGCAGAATCTCAAGATTCTTTTTCAAGGTCTGAATAAAAGATGGAAGGACTCTCTGTAGACCCTTGTGGAACTCAACACCATGCCAAATCTCTATCGCTAAATACAAATGATATAAAGAATTGGCTGTTCTCATGCAACGAGATAGAAAAAAGGCCTGACAGAGATCCACAATGGTAAACCATTCTGCAGTACAGGGAATCTGAAATAGTATTGTTGCTGGATTGAGTACCACAGGACAACATGGGGCAACTATATTGTTAATTTTTTGAAGATCCTGTACAATTCTATATTTCCCATTGGCCTTCTGTGGATCTAAAATAGGCAAAATGCAAGACTTCCAACTATTTTTTTCAAGATCCCTTGTTTTAGTATGTTTTCAATCACTGTAGTTATTTCAGCCGCAGTCTCAGGTCCTAAATTATATGGTGGTGTTGTCAGGAAAACTACGTTTCGCATTATTGTGATTATGACTGGTTCTACACCATTGATTAGTCCAATGTCTTCCACTGAAAAATCCCATATTTTTGATTTTACAGTATCTTGTAAATCGGGAGGTAGATCGTGTACCATTCTTACCGGATACAATCCTGCAGCTGTTTCTTGTTGAGACATTTTACATTGAACATCTTTATCATGCCTTTGAAATTTGACACCATCCAGTGTGCCGTAAATAGTGCAATTTACCTTGCACAAAAGACCCCTTCCTAACAGATTTACAGGAATATGAATCACATACCAGATATTGGTGAATCCCCCTCAAATGATCCTATTTTTAAAGGCACTTTCTTTGAAATTGGATTAGTTATTTATTTGTGATACATATGACTTGGATTTTCTTTCCCAACAGGGGTATGTCTGGGACTTCCACTGTTCTAATAGTGAACGGGTAGCACCTGTGTTGATGAGAAATGACACTTAGTGGCCATAAACCTCTCTCTACAAATAGTTCACTTTGGCCTACATCTAAGATTGAGCCAAGTACACACTCTTCCTCCCCCTTCAGGCACCATCATTGGGAATTGTCATAATCAAAACTCCCATTTTCCAACATGGGAAACTGTTGAGACGGGTTCTGATTTTGGAATGGATGTGAATTTGCTTTTCGTACCTGATTCATATTGAATTGGCATTACTCATATTCTGTTGGGCCATAGGAACTTGTGGGACCTGCATCATAGGAGCTTGTGACTGCGATGGCATTTGTATTTGTGGGGCCGACTGGAACTGGAACATTTTGCATTTGCGCTTGATTTACCTCTAGCATTTGCCAGTCACCACTCACTCGATTTGGATTCTGTCCACACTCTCTTTCAATGCCCGAGCCTCTTAAAATAATGACAAGGAGTTGATTTGTTCAGCCTTTTAACGTCTACTTCAGAATTTGGATCAACCTCCACCTCTACCCTGTGGAATACTAACTCCACCATGTGCAATTTGACTTCCGACCTGAAACCTAACACCTTGCATTCCACCAACGTTCCATCTATGTGATTAATTTTGGAATCCCTCTTGTACCAGCTTAGTCTGAGCCAGAATAAATGTATCTTTGTCTCTTCTGCTTAAATACTTCCTCATCACTACAGTATTTTGCATACCACAGAATCTCATCTAAAGGTTTTGCCTGCCAACAGACTCCCCATATCTCCCTTTTTGGGATTTTCTTGTCCACTGTGCTGTTTAAACACCTGCAACAGTCATTCGTAATAATCTTGTACGGATTCTTTAGTTTCTTAAGTAGTTCCATTGATCTTTAACCAATTAATGTCCATCGATGGAACTTTTCCTTTAAGAAAAGTAATCATTACATCATATTTTTTCATCACTGCAGGTGAAGTTGCACGAGTACGCACATCTCTTGGAGGCTCAGTATGTGATCATTGCATAGCTATTTTACATTCCGCCCATAGTTCACTTGGTACTACATTATCACAGAAAGTATTCAAGGCTGTCCGCAAAACCTTTGACATTTTTTGAAATCTGTCAACTTGTGTACACCACTGAGCGGGATTGTCTCTCAGTTTAGGAAAGTTGTTCATAAATGTTGCAAGATCACCTCTACTCCATTGTACATGAACATACCCTCCACGTGGTATCTCCCTCATAGGGAAAGTTAAAGCCTTATCTCCATTTGGGCGTATTGGTGGTGGCTTACCATTTGCTTCTGTAGCATCTGATTGTTTCTTCTTCTTCCCTGTTTCTTTGCCCAAGGCTCTCTAATCTGTCAAAATCACTCCATTTGTGGATGCACTTTACCAATTCTGCAATGTATTCTCTCATTCCTGAAGACTGCATTGTCGGAATAGCTTCATCATCTAACTGTGCCCTAAAGTTTTTCTGTAAAGGAACAGTGAGATCCATCTCGTATTTTCCTACCAGCTCTGTTAATCTATTGTGTGTGGCAGCCTCACATTTTGTGATTGCTTTACTTAATTATATAATGTATCCTGATACTGATTCAGATGTGAAATATCTAGACATCCTCTAATAATTTCTTCCAATTCCACCTTCAGTTTTAGCACATCTAGTGGTGTCACTCTTTCCTGGCTAGTAGTTGGTCTCTTTGAGTCTCCCACTCTTTTATTTTCAGTATTTTTTCTCAAACCACGGAGGAAAAATCCCATCATTAAATGGTCCTGACACTCCTTGAACAATAAGTTTCATAAAGACAATCCTTCTCCCTTTTCTTAATGATTGAACAATTTGTGGTGGAATGTAGGCAACAATCTGTGAGTTTTGCAATGTTGGGTTAAACCCTGTTGCAGCTACTCCTCCTACAGCACTTTGAACAATAGGACTCTGTATAATATTTATTAGTGAAGTCACTGCAGAAATCCCTAACTGTTGGGCTGGTACAACCTGTGTCACAGGTGCAGAAACAGTCACAATAGAAGCAGCAACACCCGAAGCAATTGGGGCTACTTCAACCGGTGCAGTTACATTTCTCGATCTACATGGTGTACCCATAATATTGACAATGTATGCCTGTGAAGAATAAGATCTAGAGGCTAGTACCAGTGGGATCTACCTCCTGGTGGAGGTCAGCATACCAAAAACAACCCTATGATGATGCGGTCACGTTTCGAATAGGCGGAGAACCAAGATGAACTGCCCGTCCACCTACGTACGTGTATGAGGGTTTTTAAGAAATGTACCAACAACCCATGACCCTGGTCACACAGGTACAAGTGGTCCATTCTCTTTTGATCTTTGGACATTGTATGGAATCTGAATGGACCATTGTTTCTCCCTCCCTCCCTCCCCTCCTTGGGGGGGATATGACCTCTGTCAGCTGCTCTGTCTGCTCCGTCCTCACATGGGTGAATCAGAAAGGGCATATTATAGAAGCAGGGCCGGCCTTAGCGCTGGTGGCACCCGGTGCAACAATGTTTATTGGCGCCCCCAATGATCTCCTTCTCCATAGACTCCCTCACTACCAGCCTTTAACATTGCCCCTCAGGTCTCTATAGCCACTCTCTCTCACATACATTTCTTTTGTTTTATAGTGCCACTCACACCAGTGTAGGGTGGCAGAGCACTTTACATCACACTGACATTACACAGAGACAATGAATCCTACGTGTGTGAATCAGTGTATAGGAAATGTTACATAAAACAGAGGACTACAAGGTGTAGGAGTCACTTGTCGTCTATACTGGTAGGCAGTATAGTTTAAGAGTGCTAGGTCTGGAAAAGAACAAACTCCGAACTTAAAATGTAAGCCCATGTTTGGGGGTTCTATTTAATAATAACAATTGACGTCTACCCAAATGAACCCCTTTTGCAACATTAGGCTAATGAAAGACTGGGAAAGAAATAATATTGCTCTAATCTATACCTTGCAGTTTACATGCAGCTTTTTAAGGGAAACATCCTTTACTCCACATGCCATTACCCCGCGGCTTTTACTGCGCAAACACTTTTACAACGCAGGGCTTTACACTGCAAAACTGTTACAACGCATTCCCCAAAGTAACGCCCCCCTGGAGTTAGAATAGTAATTGCGTTGGAATGGGGAATGCGTTGGAATGGATTGCGTTGTAAAGCCCTGCGTTGTAAAAGTTTTTGTGGAGTTAAAAATGCGGAGTAATGGCATGCGGAGTAAAAAATGTGGGCTAAAATGTCCTATTCGCTCTTAAATGACCGTTAACAGCTCACTGTTCTATATTAGGATTTTGACTGATAAACTGCGTGTAACAAAAGGATCTCTCTGACAAAAGCAGTAACCCACTGACCTATTTACATTATATGCACTTTGTAATCTGCATGGTACACATTCTTTGCAGCAGGCATATTAACCCTCTGGGCTACCTTATGATGAGTCAAAACTTCAACTAGACTAGACAAAACTCTGATCTCTCTCCAGGAAGAACATTAATCACTGGAGTTACCTTGACATTTTCATTGTTGCCTGAAAATTGCTGGAAGCCAGGAACGAAGCAGCAGGTGCTTTTAAAACTATGATATGCCTGGAAAGACGCAAATTCCCCCCCCCCTGCCGAAGTCCGCGTTCCCCCCCCCCCCCCACCTCTGCTGAAGTCCGCGCCTGGTGCAGTGGCATCGCTCGCACTGCACTAGAGTCGGCCCTGCATAGAAGCATTGTCACCCCATTGAGAGGGACAGAAGGCTGCTTAAAAAGGGGCATGTAGATGAAAGGCGAGCTACACAAATACATTTTTTCTTGGACATCTGGGAAAGGTAAGTTGAGGGTGGGGCATAGGTTTTCATTTTCTCCTGACTCCTCGTCCAAACTTGAGACCTGGCATCAAGGGTAGATTCTTTGTGAAGGGACTTTTTGCTTTCTTGCCCTTGGGTTTGCGGGGAAACTAAAAGTGCGCTGGAGGTGGCGGACAAGCTGAGAACATTAATAAAACACTGGTCTTGCGCAAGGAAGGAGGATTAAACTGGGCAGATTTCAAGCAACTCCAGTTTATACATTTATCCACACAAATATCTTCCTCTGGCTCTGAAGGTCCAGTGAAAAGATCATTATTTGTAAAGCTGACCGGATTCGCTCGCCACACCTGCAGTTGATATTCTAGGTGGAAAGTGATCTAGGCCCTGTACCATGAACCTTGCCCAACTCACCTGAGCTATTGTACTTACAATGCTTTCAACATTCTGAATGCATAAAAAAAAATGTGTCTTCACATACCTTTTTCTTTTAAATGTATATTTATCTGGTCCTTTTTATATAGCGAACGACCTGTTTCACAACCCTTCCAAAGGATGAGGAGATCACATGCAATCAGCTGGTCAACTCGATAGATTGTAGTCCTTAGTTGGTGGCTGGGCCAAAGGCTGAGGTTAAAAGATGGGTTGTCAGCACCTGTTGGAACAGTAGGAGGTAATCTTCCACTGTAGTATGATGGGGGGGTGATTTAACAACGGCAAACCATGCAGATGCAGATAAAGAAGTCTTCCGATAAATCTTTTGGTTATGACTGGATGAAAGGCTACCAGGCTATAGGAGGCCAACCTTAAGCGTCTGATTGGATGGCACGCTGAGTAGTTCTTGCTAAGGTCGATGAAACTCTAGTATTGGAGAGCTCCATGAACAATGCAAAGTGCTTCAAATTGGGTCATTTCATGCACTGGGAGAGTTGGGGCTGTATGATCAGCTTTCTTAACACTGAAGGTTAGTGACATTTGGGCTAGACCTTTCAAAGGTTGTTTATTGACTTGGCTGCATAAATTAAGTTAAAATAGTCTAAGTAGACCACAAGAAAGGCATGGACCAAAGCAATCTCCAAGATGCCATTTTCTTTGAGAAGTATTCTTTGAGGACGCCTTCGGAGATGGAAAGTGCCATTGCTGACTGTTGATTTGGGGTTAGAACCACACCTCTCAGGCATGAGGATCTCAACTTGGTGCAGTTTCATTGAAGCAAATTATGGAGGCCTGATTTAAGCTGGCCAGGTTAAAGGCATATTTGCTGATGACAATTGTCCTACTACTGTGGTCTTCATTTTGGAAGCGCGGTTGGTACAGTCAGTTCTTCTTATTTATTCAGGTATGTGCACGTTCTAGGCAATCAGCTATTTGTTCATGATGCCCAGATCCCATTGGATCTAAGTATAGACAATGTATATGTTGGAATCACATTCATGGCTTACTATGAAGTGGCCTTACTCTGAAGTGGGTCAGTGGGACCACACATGCATGTAAGATCATTAGTAAGAAGACTGATTCGTTTAAGAAAATCTTGCAACCTGTTCTTCTACTGTTGGAAATATTTTAGATGATATAATTAGTTTAAGAAATTTACCCACACAAAGGAAGCCATTTTGTGCATGTGTTGAGAGCTGACTCACTTAGGCCTATTTTTGAGTTTATTTAGTTCTCGACAAGAAGATGTTACTTTGAAAACATATCTCCTCATAGGTAACCTCTCAGATTGAACACCTACTTCTTGGTATGCAACTGCGGTAATTAAAAGCATTAGGCTCACACCCTAAACCAACACTTTGGTTCCTGACAGCTTCTTTGCCTGCATCTGTAAACTGCGCGGGTTCAAAGGCAAATGGATTTTCTCATTTGCATGGGGCCACGCCCCCATGCAAATGAGGGAACGTTCTCATGAGGAAGCGCTGGCGCTGTAAGTGCACCAGCGCTTTCAGTATTACAGAAGGGGACACACAAGCGTCTGCGGACCACTCTGTAATACCAAAGTGCCCCGGGGACACGCAAAGTGGGTGCAAACACCTGTTGCACCCACAGGCCTCTTCTATAATACGGCCCCAGATCTAGTAGCCCATCAAGGAAAGCAACGACACACTCAGCGCACCACTTCACATGTTGAGCAACAGATAAAGCGAGATATGAAAGTACTTTTTTATTTCTTACTCTCTGTCTGTATGGGTGTCTGGGTTTTTGTATGTGGCTCAAATATGCCGGCTTATGTGTGCTTGCATTAAACAAAACCATTTGCTTGTAATAATATACTAAATTAAGTACTTTTTTTTATCACGTATTAATAAGTATCAGTTACTACCCTAGTTAAGCATACCTGTTTTTAAACTTTTAAAAGAAATCAAGATGTTATCAAAATCTGCAAAGATTCAGTCTAATTTATACCTTGCTGACTACAAGGAGCTGCTTGAAACATATGCATAATCAAATCAAGTTCCTTAGTAAGATTTGATATTGTGACCTGCAGCTTACACATAGTGAAGCACATGGTTTACTCTTGCGCTTCAGGCACAGTTAATGGCTTACTCTTGAGCTGCAGACATGGGTTCATGGTTTACTCATGCACTGCAGGTAGAGTTCATGGTTTACTCTTGCACTGCAGGTAGTGTTCATGGTTTACTCTTGCACTGCAGGTAGTGTTCATGGTTTACTCTTGCACTGCAGGTAGTGTTCATGGTTTACTCTTGCACTGCAGGTAGTGTTCATGGTTTACTCATGCACTGCAGGTAGTGTTTATGGTTTACTCTTGCGCTGCAGGTAGAGTTCATGGTTTACTCATGCACTGCAGGTAGAGTTCATGGTTTACTCTTGCACTGCAGGCCGAGCTCCTGAAGTGCTTCCACTACATGGTAGAGTTCATGGTTTACTCTTGCGCTGCAGGTAGAGTTCATGGTTTACTCATGCACTGCAGGTAGAGTTCATGGTTTACTCTTGCACTGCAGGCCGAGCTCCTGAAGTGCTTCCACTTCATGGTAGAGTTCATGGTTTACTCATGCACTGCAGGTAGAGTTCATGGTTTACTCTTGCGCTGCAGGCAGAGTTCATGAAGTGCTTCCACTTCATGGTAGAGTTCATGAAGTACTGCTGCGGTGCAAGTAGTTCATTGGGGCAGGTACACTGCAGGTAGTGTTCATGGGTTGCTACCGGTAGAGGCTGCCCTGCAGGCAGAGTTCACATAGTGCTGTTGCACTGCAGGCAAGTTCAGGTGGTGCTGCTGTGCTGCAGTACGAGTTCACTGGGTGCTGAGATCACAAGGTGCTGCTGTGATTCCGGTAGCATTTACGGGGGCTGCAGCATTGCAGGTAGAGTTCATTGGATGTTGTGCTTCAGGTATATGCCAGGATGTTATGCCGCTAAAGGCCACCGTGCAGACAGAATTCATGTGATGTTATTGTGCCACAGGAAGGTTTTGCTGTATGTTGTCCTTTTGCAGATCATTTTCACGGGCTGCTGCTGCACTGCAGGCTGAGTTCACAGAGTGCTGCAGGCAGGGGTCACAGGGTGCCGCAGGCAGGGTTCACAGGGTGCCACAGGCAGGATTCACAGGGTGCCACAGGCAGGATTCACAGGGTGCCACAGGCAGGATTCACAGGGTGCAGCGGCATGCAGAGTTCACAGGGTGCCGCGGTATGCAGAGTTCATGGGGCGCCGCGGTATGCAGAGTTCACGGGGTGCCGCGGTATGCAGAGTTCACGGGGCGCCGCGGTATGCAGAGTTCACGGGGCGCCGCGGTATGCAGAGTTCACGGGGTGCCGCGGTATGCAGGGCTCACGGGGCGCCGCGGTATGCAGGGCTCACGGGGCGCCGCGGTATGCAGGGCTCACGGGGCGCCGCGGTATGCAGGGCTCACGGGGCGCCGCGGTATGCAGGGCTCACGGGGCGCCCTGGAGGTAGAGATCGCGGGGTGCCCTGGAGGCAGAGATCGCGGGGTGCCCTGGAGGCAGAGATCGCGGGGTGCCCTGGGTGTGGAGGGGAAAGGGTCAAGGGTATTATATGTGTGGATCGAGGCGGACACCGTTTTACTGTTCCGAATATTTTATTGATTTTCAAAGAAAAACACACAATACACGGAATGGGTGAATACCAAGGGACCCAAACCAGTATAAGAATGCCACATACATTAAAGAGCAACAGAAGACCTACAGTCGGATATGTGTGCAAGAAATCTGAGCAAGGATACTGCTGCGCCTCAGGTCCAAAAGAAAGAATAAAGTTTACTGCATGATCATGACATCAGATGATGTTATTCAAGTGAGCAAATAGTGAGGAAGCACACCACACAGTTATACTGATATTATAAAGCAGTCATATCAACGCAAAGGAAGGTATATAAAAGTCAAAGAATCATAGGCCCGAAGGTATATTCACAATAAATGAAAAACTGAGAACAAAAAGGAATAGAACAAAAGGTAAGTGAGAAAAAAGGGAATAGGAAATGAGAAAGGATGTTGCCATGGGCGTGCAACAATGGCGGAGAAGCCAGGCCCCACTGTTTTTAAGCAGTGTGAAGAAGAAGCATTAAATGATAATAACTGTAAGTTATTATCATTAAATGCTTCCTGCTGCTTTTGCAGGTGGGTGGGTGGACGGGGCTGCTCTGCTCTTGTTGAAGGGCAGGGGAGGAGTGGTTTGCCCACTCCTAAGTGCGCAATGACTGTTTGGTCCAAGTCATGCGCACTTTCCCTGTTCTCTGGAGAACAAGCCCAGGCTCCCATTCCCTGGTTGAGCGTCTAACTAGGACGCTCAAAACCTGGCTGTGCTTCCATCCGAGACAGAAAAGAGCAGGAGCTGAGACGCGAAACCCAACACAAAGGGTAAGTTTATTTTATTTTTTTGTGTTTTTTTGTTTTTTGTTTTTTAAATATGTGCGATCCCCACACAGACCTTCCCACTCGTCCTTCCCCTCGTATCATAAAATATGCAAGAGGAGTAAGGCAACATTAAAGGGTTTGTGGTTAAAGCTGAAAAGAGAGAGTATGAGGACTTGAGATGGCGTTCAATTAAAAGCCAAAGAACCACCAACCCACACCATGGGCCACAAGAAAAGCTGTTTGATAATCAAACCAGTTTGGCAGGTCACATCCTCTCATTGAGCGCGGAAGAAGTCTAAGTCTCGGAAGACTCATCCTAGGATTTTTATGAGACCAAAAGAAGTTAGATGCTAATTTATCTCTTGGCTTTCCTACTTCACCACATCATGTGATCCTGGCCAATTACCCACTCTTGTTTAAAATTTTAGTTCATAAAATAGGGTAACCCCTGTGTTAAACTCCAAAAAATAACGTTCTGATGACTTATGGCCAGGTACTGCAGAGTCCCCCTCCCTTATCCCAGCAAACCACCCTTTTGACTCAAACCCTTTTGGGGCCCCCCACAGGCCAGTCAGATTCTCCGCCCTCTATCCCCAAGGCAACAATGTCAACAACACACCAGCTTGGATTAAGGGTAGGAATAACCCGGCCGTATTTTATTCATAAAAATAAACAAAAACATTAATCTCAATATTACACCATTTATACAAAACGTAGAAAGTCCATTACATTGATATGTACAGTGTGTCATTTGGCTAGCCTTAACCTGTTTCTAATACATAGCCATTCCTATCATAAGCTAAGTGATCAGCAGCATTATCTTTCTGCGTATCCCTGTTTGAGCCTACGGCAAGGTCAATGACTGGTCCAAGATCAAGGTCAAGCTAGGTCCCACCCTCCTACCGGAGTGTCCTTGCGCAGAGGTCCAGTTCGCCGGAAGGTTACCTCACCCCGGGCACCCCCTACACCCTCAACATTGTCTCCATAAGGGCCTTGCGCATGTGCGGGGTTGGCCAAACAGCCTACCGGAAGCGGAACTTCCCCTCCCCCGCACCCTTCCAGCCTACCAGCTGTAACTGCCCCTGGAGTTGCATGAGAGACTTTCTGTCCCCCCCCCTCAGACGTCCCCATTAGACAATGGTGATACCTGCTAAGGACTGTAAACTATGCCCACCAATCATGACCTTACCGCCTGACCAAGGATGCTACTCGACTTTACATAAAAATACGACAAATGCCCTAGAAGGAAAATTTGGTTAGTACGATAAACCTTTGCATCATTACGATAACTATACCTCTTCTACTAGAAAAACAAGAGAAACAAAACTATGCATTCACAAAATTTCTGCCGCAGGCGATGGTGGGTGGGGAAAAACACCTAATGAAAAGGGGGCCTCGGTCCCGAGGCCCTTGCAATCCGATGGGGCTGTGGAGAGGGGGAGAAAGAGACCGATCTCCTGCTCCGCAGCCCTTTTATTGCCCCCTGGGCTGGGGAGCTGGTTGGAACCGCCTTCCCGGCCATATTTGCATCGTATGACCCGGAAGCGCTTCATGCGCTTACGGGTCACAACCCCCGCGACCAATCAGCTGCAGGCGTGGGAGTCGCCCACGTCACTTCCGGTGCCTGCGGCGACCCCGCCACCCGCATGTGCTTTGGGAGACCGGCGCGACCACCATACTCGGCGGCGTGCCAAAGTTCTAGTCACGCCTGTGTATTCTGTTTGGGTGACCCTTAGATTAAACCACTGGGTTCGGCGGTAGCCAGACTGTAGGAGCAGTGGCAGTGTCCACCGTGGGTACCTCTGCTGCGTGGGGTGCACCTCCCTGTGTTTGAAAGATGATTAGTTGTAAAGTAGTACTTCTCATGGATATAACAAAAATACCAGCTCACGTCCACTTTCGATGGGGGCTCTGGTTTTCCGCTGTTCTTCACCCTCTGTGATGTGATCAGGCATTGTTCTGAGTGTTCTTTTGTAGTAGAGAAAACAAGAAAAATATGTGGTTTAGTATTTATAATGTGAACTAAACCTGGGCCAGGCGAACTCCTATTTTCCCCACTGAGCATATTTTGTGATCTTGGGCAGATTACTCTACGCCTTACTTTTCTTATCAAGCAAATTGTGCTTGTAAACCGTCTGAGATGCAGTATCAAGCACTATGTAAACAACGGGACAGAAATTGCACGTGACCTTCTAGTTTATTTTGTATTTTCTTTTAAATCCTCCTAGAGCCGGAAGCTGGTGATAGTAGTGTGCGCAACTCAACACCTATGTTATTATTTCCAAACAAGGCACTGCTCTTAAGTGAAATCAGGAGCGGGTTGCAGATGACCAGCGAGAAAGAACGTGGTCTAGTGAATAGTGAACGAAGAGCTGCAATGGTTCTGTGCACCTTGTTTGTTTGTTCGGAGATGTCTATGCAGCCGTCGAAGTGCATTAAAAAGTATAGGAACTGCACTATTTATCGTTATGAAACCTCTGTTGGTTCATTCGGTCAGTGCTTATGTGTGTGTTTAGCTAGGGAGCTACAGAATTGAATCCTGGTTGGTGCAGTGGGGAACAGTGACTTGTGCACTTTTAGTTCTACGAGGTCCCAGCCTGCAGGGGCAGCTCCTCCGCGAAGGCGGAGGAGCGTCGCCCCACTGCTCTGTGAGCATTTGAAAAAGGAAAAATAAAATGAAAATAACGAACGTTATTATCATTTTATTTTTCAGTGGCTTGGCTGGTTAGGGGCGGGGCTGGCTCTAACAGGAACAGGGAAGGAGTGGTAGGCACTCACTTAAGTGCTCAGGACTGGCTCTCGGGTCGGCCAAACAGTCATGCGCACTTTGCATGTTCTTCACCCAGGCTCAGGTGAAGAACATGCCCAGGCCCCCAGTCCCTCTCTGACCACAAAACCATGCCAGACCATAGCAGCGTCTTGATTGGCTAGGGAAGTCTGGAAGCCTGGGTGTTTCCTTGTTCCTGCCCCTGGAGCGGGCGAAGAAGACCAAGAGGTGGCAGCCGGCCTGTAGGTAAGTATTTTTTTTTAAATGTATTTCTTTTTTGTTTACTTCCACCAGTCTGCCCGCCTGCCTCACCACCCCCGTTAATTTGCAGCCACCACTGCCAGCCTGTGACAAAAAGCATTGTGAATATCTATGCCATTCTTTTACATTTGCATTACATATAGTATTAGATAGGCTGCCACAAAATGAGCAAAACATTTAGGTTTAAAATATAAAAAATTGCTTCAAAAGTATAGATTTTGGCAATACAACTAGCTCAAACATTTGTATATTTGCCCATCGAAAGCACACATTCCACAGCTCCGATGATAATACTGTTGCAATACCTCACAAAAAGAATACATCTTTGTCATCAGAAAGCTTTGAGTGACTCCATCAATTAAAGCCAATACCTGCTTCCAAGCAGCCTTTACATTTGCAGATTAACCAACTAAAAAGGGATGACCTGTAGTTTGCCTTAGCATTATATAGTTATGTACTGCCATATATAACCGTTATGGCCCACAGGATTACTAAAACCTCAATATGTGGCAGTCAGCAAAAAAATTGTAACATATACCTCTTAGATTCAAACAAGACATATCTGCTATGAGGGTTGTCCATCACCAGCGCTATACAGCCAAAAAACAGCTATCGCTAACTAAACGGGCATGGAATAGCAGAAGAGACCTGTCACACATTGCTGGACAATTTGGAGGACTTTAATATAGTCCACCACTTCAGGTCCTAAATATCAGTACAATCTGATAGCTTCTTTACATTTCACAAAGACACTCAGATATGGCATGTTAGTAAAAATGTCAATCCAAACAGATCTCTCCACTTCCCTCTCTCTCCAACCAGGCCTTCAAAGCAGCCACAACGTTTTTCACAGGAATGCGCTGCCCCCAGGGCAGGGCAAGTTCGCAGCTGCCCTGGGGGCAGCACATTCCCCATTATGAGGCGCATTTTCAGTGTTTGCGCTGGGTGCACCTTTTAAAAGGTGCATCTAGTGCAAACAATGAAATGTGCCATTTACATAATACAGGCCCTGTAGTACCTTTTTTTTTAAAAAAAAAAGAAAACTTAACATGCTTTACACGCCTTTGGGAGTTTGTCCCAAAATATGTAATAGGGGATTAAAATGTTAATATTCTAATGCAATCATTACTAATTGTAAAAGTGCAGATAGGGCACAGTCATTTCTAATAGGCAGTTGGACATTTCAGGCCCAATTCGCAGGCGCATGTAAGAGTATGTAAAAGAGTACTTGTGAGGTACTACTTGCCATGCTAATAAATGCCTTTCTAAATGGGTCCGATTGTCTTTTTTTTTGCTACTTCCCATCACTGCTTCCTGAACTCTCTTGGTTGTTTTCATGACCAGCATTGTTAGCAGAATTACAGGGCCTGTATTAAATGTAGGGTTCACAGGGAACATAGCATTCAGTGTGATAGGGTGCTCTGCCCTGGTCTGCACCATGGTGCACCTTTATCATGGTGCACAGGGTGTATACAAGGATATTGCACCCTATCACACTGAATGCTATCACTGACTGCTATGTTCCCAGTGCAGGCATGAACATGAACTTGCACTGGCAATATAGCATTACTGAAAGGCGGCCTGTCAATTTTAAGCACTGCGCTGATCTGCTTTTCAATGTCCGACAGCAAGTCGACCTTTAGTTTTAAAGGGGGCACAGAGATTCACTCGCAGTCGGATGCTGTGAGAATATTGAGAGGGGTTGGGGTCCCTTGGACCATTGTGCTCTTCAAGGGTGCATTGACTGTGTATCCCCTCTGTGGTAAAGTAAGTGCATCGCCTGATGGTTTTGTTTCCTAGTAAAGTGGTACTACATGTACCCAGGGCATGTAAATTAATTGCTACTAATGGGCCTGCAGCACTTATTGTGCCACCCGGTTAAGTAGCCTCTTTAAACGTGTCTCAGATCTGCCATTGCAGCCTGTGTGTGCATTTTTAAACCTGCAAAATAAACCTTTTGTCAGGCCTAAACCTTTTAAATACATATGTCACCCCTATAGTAGACCCTAAACAGCCCATATAGGCAGTGTAGTGTATGTAAAAAGTGCGACATGTACGTTTAACTTTTACATGTCGTGGTAGTGAAAAACTCTTAAATTCATTTTTTACTACTGCAAGGATTGCCTCTCCCATAGGATAACATTGAGTTACCTGGTTACATTTAATAAGTGACAACTTTCATTTGGAAGCAGGCAGGAATGTCAAGCTTGGTCTCTAAAGAACTGTAATGTAAATAACCTTTTAGTGGTAAAGTTGGATTTTAGGTCATTCTCATGAAAGTGGCAGTTTTAGAAAGTTGGCATTTTCTTGTCCCAACCATTTGGTGCCTGCAGCCTGTATCCTCGAACACATGACTAGATGTAGCCGGCAGTTGGTATTTGTATATTGCTCCCAGACAGTAAGACAAAGGGCGGGATAGGTATTGGTAGGATGGGCCATCACTAACTTGACGGGGCAGAGCGGTCACCGATCACATTCACACATCACAAAGACTCTTCCTCCACACACTCACAAAGGGTTTCACACTAGTCTTTTGTGCCACCAGTCGAGCTGCGGCCAGGGTAGGGAGGAAGGAAATTTCAGAACTTTAAGGTGGGCACCAGATCACTTCTGGACTTGTGTACTCTGCCAGGAAGAAGGACTTGCTGTTAATTCTGCCTTGCTGACCTGCTTGCTGACAAATAATTGTTTTGCTGCCCAAGGCGATCTGTCCTGCACTAGGACTCTTCTGCTGCTGTGAGCTGCCCTGCTGAATCCAGCCTGCCTGTGTGGACCCAGTACTCCAGGAAATCTCCAAGTGTCAGTTGGCTGGCCTCCCTGTTCAAGCCACAGGAACATAACAGGCTTCCTCCACATCGATGCATCTCCAGACATATTGATGCAGAGCGATGCAGCCCATCATCAACTCCGGCGCAGCTCGACACAGCTCATCCTTGATGCATCTCAGCTCACATCCTAGCAAGCTCCAGTGGTTTCTTTGACACTGACGCAGCCCGACGCCAGTACCGACCAGAGCGTGATGCATCTCATACCCTGCACCAATGCATTGCAGTGCAAGTCTTCACAACCCACTCCAGTATCTTCACGATCACACAGGACCTCGCATCGCAAATCCTCATCAATGGCCATTGACTCCACCACTGTGTGACTCATCTCGACGCCGGACCTAGCATCGCAGTTCCTCATCGATGGCGCATCGAGATTGGCCTGCGCATCTTGACGCAAGGACTTCACATCTCAGCACCCAGGCCACAAAGTACTTCTTCATCAGACTGAACTCAATTCTGTATCTGGCCCTCACTCCATTGCGGTTGGCCTGAACTTGTGAATTGGACCCTGGCTACCGCAACCAGATAACTGCCGCTGGCTTTTTTTGTTTATATAGTGCTTGATTTTCAGGAAACTTTTAACACTGCATATTTCTGATTCTACTAATTGGATTTTTGTTGTTTTTGTGTCAAATAATCTATTAAATATTACTCTATTTTTCTAAATTGGTGTGGAATTTTTCATGCGTTGTGTTTTAACTTCTTTTGTTTGAAATGCTTTTTCTTGTGTTGTGTTTTCACTTTATTATTGTTTGAATTGATGCATAAATGCTTTACACTTTTCCTCTACGTTAAGTCTGACTGCTTTTATGCCAAGCTGCCAGGACTTGAGCACAGGTTAATTTGTGGTTTGCTTCTGTTTCACCCGAACAAGAACTGTGATTGCTGCTTGAGTAGGCTTTCACACCCCTCAACCAGTAACCCAATTTCCTACAGTTATCATTAGTAGTTAGTTACATAATTATTGCAAACAGTTACACACCACTAGGATCCTGCTCATTCTCCTTCTGAATAGCTTCTCTGTGACTCTCTACGTTCTACATAATGTCATACTACAGGCTGAAACAGCTGGCATAGAACAATGCAAGATACAATAGCACAACGTAAGCTCACTGCATGCTATTAAGGCCTACATTTCATGAAGAATGTTATCTGTTGCTGCCCGGGGGTTTCCAGTTCAGTCACTGTTGTCATACTGCATGTGTTTAACTTCTACACGCCTTACACTATGTCCTGCTATCTAATAATTGAGTGTTTCCTGGAAACCTATCAAATATATAATTATTAGATATTTTTATGACTTTACAAAGAGCCATCTCATCAAATGAGTGATTGGTTTTTAAAAATCTAGAACAGGGTATCAACTTATTAGCCAGGTCCAGTAGCAATGTAATCACACTATCCCCATCCCGATAAAAAAACTGGTTCGCCTTGCTGGCCCACACCATCTTCAAAACTAACTGCATCATTTACAAAGCCATCACGGCCAGCACCCCCTTTTTTCTTGTAGACAAGCTCACTAACTCATGTGGTTCTCAGCACACCCGCAGACTGCAAACCAAGAAGTGTAAAAAAGAAAAAACAAGACAACAGGCCTTCTCCATCTCAATTTGGAACAACATCCCTGTATCTGTCTGGACTGCCCTAACGCTGTTTCAATTTAGGAAAGAGTTGAAGGCACACCTCTTTAAAGAACACAGCAACACAATGCATTAACAGCTTTTAACCAACTACTCTCATATTGCTCATTGACTTTATACCTGTCTTTGGCCCTGTGTAGTGCTCTGATGCCTTTTGCCTAGCTTTGCGCTATAGAAATGACACATTCATACAAACATGCAACGGAGACAAGTTCTACATTTAGAAATGGCTTTCTTTCTCTTCCTTACATGTATTCATAATTAATACCGCTTGCTAAGAGGTAGAATTTCAGTTAGAAAGTTTTCGGAGGAACCAAGAAATAGCACACAGTGGTAGATTCTTTGTTACTCCTGCAAGCATATGTAATGTGAATTACAAATAG
The DNA here is from genome assembly GCF_964204655.1 of Triturus cristatus. Lineage (NCBI taxonomy): Eukaryota > Metazoa > Chordata > Amphibia > Caudata > Salamandridae > Triturus > Triturus cristatus. The sequence goes on from NC_140589.1 coordinate 868,033,162, forward strand.
GGGGAAATAAAGGGTAATGACTGACTTGAGGAAATGTAGTGTTGTCTGACAGGAATGAACTACTAGATGTACCATGTCATGGTGATGTTTAAATTATTGCAAAGGGATCCAGATTGAGAAGGATGCAAACAATTAAGCAATATCATTGTTGCATTCCATGTCACAAAGATGTAAATTTAGAAAACATACATTTGACCATCCAGACTAGACAATAGTCTGCACTTGGCAGATAGAACCCTAATTAAGCCTATTTTAAGATACTGGTTAGAGCAGTGCTTTCATCTGGTCTTTGTTTCACGTCACAAGGCCACTAGGATAAGAGGCAGAGCAATCATCACATTTAGAGATGAGCCAACATACTCCAGCCTTGACAATGAGGTCTGCATGGCAGAAGTACTTTTTTTGCAGATCTGATGAGGCTGCACAGTGGGTTTATTGTCTGCCAGATGATGCAGTGAGATGTTAGCTGCCATCTCTGGACAAATGATGGAATTCCCAGGTGGATAATGTTCTTGGCTTGTGTGGCCTGTTGTAATTACTAGAACTTAGCAAGATGGAGAGGATGTTTACTTTCCATTCCAAATCCACACCTAAATTGGGAAGTGGGTTCTGCCACACGACTCAAACCTTTGTGTGGAGGCACAATATTGGGGAAGAGGGTGAAGCTACCACTATCAGATAAAGTCTTTCCTGTAACCCCCTGCCCCCCAACTGAAGAAGAAAAATGAGTGATCCCAAGGTGTAAACAAAGTTATTTGTTTAATCCAGCTTTCCTTCAAAATTTAAATATCGCCCTGTTCTTATATTGACTCCACAATACCAACATATAGCCAAGATAAGTAAAAGTGGAGTGAAGTATAGTAAATCTGTACTTTTCCATGCATGCAGTCAATATTATGGAGTCAACATCTTTATAAGTCAATATTCTTTCCAACACTCAAAATGAAATGAAATGGAACGTATAAAGCGCTACGGCTGCTCCAAAGAGTCTCTGGGCACCGGAGACTGAAGGACTGTACCTGATCAAAAAAACATTTCTTGAGGTACCTTCTACAGCTTCTGAAGCTAAAGAAGAAGGTTGTTCCTGGCTTTCAAGAGAACCTCTTAATCGGGTAGTAAGGAATGTCCTGATAAATAACATCGGCATAGTCTAGTCTCGCGGTTATTAAGGCATGGACAACTATCTTCCTGGCAGATAACGGAAGGAAGTGTGAAAATGTCCTAAGTGTCCGGAGCAGGCCAAAGAAAGTCCCCACCATAGCCGACACTTGTGACTGGAAATAGAGTTGGTTATCAAATTTGACCTCGAGATGTTTAGCTACTTCCCCAGGAAGAGGCGAAGAAGTGGCTCTGTCGGGCCAACAGTCGGCCCACTTGTCACAAGAAAAAGGCCCAAATAAGTATTTCTGTATTGTCCATATTGCACATAGGTGATTACAGCACAGCCATTGTAAGACAATGGATGATGAGAAGAATGCTTGCAATAAATCTAACCTCTGCCAATCGCTCGGGGTCAGTATTCTTTTAGACCCTCACAGGTGATTAGCCGCGCTATACAAATCCCAGTATTTATTTATTTGTTAATTTTTACCTTACTACTGTGACAAACATCTATTGAAAAGCACTATTTGTCTGTGTGAATGAGGGGCTTCGCAGGCGCTCTTTGGAAGTTTATCCAACAATAGACAACTCTCTAAGCAGACTTTAAAACTTTTATTGACATTTCTTGGGGGGAAAAAGCTAATTGAACAAAGGGGAACAATACATTTGGAAAGTGTCCTTTCAATATTTAAAGGCATTGCAGTGCTGAGAGACTAATTATTTAAATGGGATATCTGTGTGTGGTGTATTTGATATGGGTTACAGACTGTTGGAACGAGATTGATTCGTTTAGACAGCATGATTTCATTATTCAAATTGACTGTCATGCGTAGAACAATTACGATTATTATTGACAGCAATTCGGAGACTTGAAATAAATTATCAGGATTTTTATTGGTTGCTATTGTAATGGGATTTATATTAGAATAGCATACCATATATAGAGCGCAAACCTTCATCCTCAGGGGCATCTTGACGCTAGACAATAAGCTTTGGCAAAGCCAATAGGTCTCGCCTATAGGAGAGCTACTGCCTTTGACAATGTCTGTTAGCCAAGTTGTAATTTCTGCTGTTCAGCATGACTTAAATTTAGTGGTGGGGTGTAGAGTAGATTGGCTTAGAGGAGGGTCGAGTAGAGGGGTGAAAAGTGGAGTGGTGTAGAGTAGTGTGAGGTGATGTGGCATAGAGTGAAGTAGAGTGATTTGGAGTGACGTTGAATGGTATGGTACAGAGTGGAGTGGCGCAGAGTAGAGTGCAGTGCGTAGAGTACCTTAAAGTAGAGTAGAATGCTGTGGCATGGCATAGGGTGGTGTGGCGTAAAGTGGCTTAGAGTTGAGTGGCGTGGAGTAAAGTGGCATGGCGTAGTGTGTCGTGGCATAGAGTCAGATGACATACAGTTAGGTGGAATGGCGTAGAGTGGCATGGCATAGTCGCATGAAGTAGAGTGGTGTAGAATTGAGTAGCGTAGAGTAGCATGGGGTAAAATAGAGTGGGGTGGAGTAGAGTGATGTGGAGTCGAGTGGCTTAGAATGGAGTGGCATAGAGTGGAGTGGTGTAGTTTGCCCTGAAGTGGAGTGCCACCGAGTAGAGTGGCGTCGAGTGGAATATAGTGGTATAGAGTGCCATAGAGAGGCATTGTGTGGAGTGGAGTGGAGTGGAGTGGTGTAGAGTAGATTGGTGTATAGTGCTGTAGAGGGGTGTAAAGTAGCGTGAAGTGGCATAGAGTAATATAGTTGTGGGTGTAAGTAACTAAAGCATTAATAAACAAGCATTTGTAATGCAATCGGTCTCGCCTTTGGGACCTTATATGCATTTAGCTATGCAGCACATTATCCTGGGTGCTGAAACATCTACTGTTCTATAACATGGAGGGAAAGTAAGTACCAAACTGCGTGACTTGCCAGGTATGGAAACACATGGAGAGAAATATTGCCTTTCAGTGGGAAATGGTATAGTCCAAAGCTCTGTTTTTAATATAAAATCAGGGCCTTCAACGGTTATTTCACTGAAAATACAAGAATTAACAAAATATTATTGCCTACGGGTACTTGTGGAAGACAATTTCTATGGACTGGAATCTAGAGAATTCTAAAGTTTTTCTGATATTTTACTGACCTCTCCAGGTCGTTTTCTATCAAGAAAGTTAAATAGAGTCCGTTACCAGAAAAAATAAAAAACATAAAGTCCCTCAGCAGAAAGCATTTCTGGTACTTTACTGACCTCTGCTGGTCGTTTTCTATCAAGACAGTTAAATAGAGGCAGCTGAACAGAGAAGAAAGTCCCTAAGCGGAAGCAGACAAGTCCTAGAGCTGATTTCCAGAGCCCACAAAGTACATACACATAAAAGTATATACAAGAGGTCTCGAATGCTTGACCTAAAAGCGGCAGATAGGGTGAAAGTAACATAAATAAGGAACTGTATGCCTGTGATATAAGTAGGAAAGAACATTGCATGAATAATAATGAAACACTTATAAAATTAGTAATGAAAATTGCACATTATTTTTTTCAAAATCTTTGTTTCCTGTAGCTCTATTGGCTGTGCTAAAAGCAGAGGCCCATTCTGCGTGATAAGGACAAGGCAAGCACAGATGTGAATGTCCACATGCCGCCCGCCATGAGGGTCACACTTGTTGCTTGTGGAATGTGACAGTGAATTATTGTCCAATGTGATACATTGTTCGCTTGTGAAAATTATTTTTAAATAGAGCAGTGGCTTTTCACTGCGGCCGTTGCCTAATGCCCAATGCTCACTTTGTAACGAAGTGCTCATTTCTTATGTGTTTCCTAAATTCCCGGATGTCTCGAACCATGATTTAAAATGTTTGTAAGAAATAAACACGCGTTATAAATGATTTCACGTTTGCATGATTGCTGATTACCCGATGGACACAACATATTGTTTGTACTCACTAGGGAGCTCTAAACACACTTACTTGGGTTCAGCCTATTCCACACAGTGTATGTTTGAAAGAACATTTGTCGCTTGTTTGTTGTTGTTTTGTTTGATGTAAGCCCAGTCAGTGTATTGATTGAACGAAAATGGTGAGAGGTGTACTCCGTGTTGCACTCAAACTTAAGAGAATGTGCCTTCCCATCATGCCTTTCCCGAGAGTGCATTAATATTTGAAGAAAGAGATGAAGCTTTGTTGTGTGACCAAAATTTGAAAAAAATCTATATTGTTAAAGCACGTTGCTTTTGTCAGGTAGACGAATTTAGAGCAGCGTAAGAACGAGATTTGGAAGACAGAACAGAAATCATGAAACACGCTTGCGGCATCTTTGTTGAGGTGTTTCAGTGCATTCACTGTGGTGGCCTCTGCCTTGTACGGATGTGCACGTGCTATTCATTTCGGCTAACTGGTGACGAGTCCGGCTGGCCAAAGGCACCTGCCTGCATGTGTGTTATCAGCAGGGCACAGGTTGGAATTGCAACAAGCCTACTTGACCTTTCATCCTTATGATGCGGGTTATATTGCTTCCTGAACTGCCCATTCATATCGGGCTATGTTAATATTTACCCTACATCGACGGAGCACATGAAACAAAACTTCTGGCATTATGTGATTGGCTACTGCCTGTCCCATAAATATTTACAATTATTGTACTACATGCTGAATATAAAGTAATATTTTTGCTTTCTTCAAAAAATACTTAATTATTGATTTATACTTCTCTTGCAATAGAAATACTTCAGTGTATTTTCATAAAAGTTTTTTTACAACATTTTTATTTAACAGAAGCAGTTATTGAAATACTTATAAATAAGAAAACAAACTACTACCGAACAATATTTAAAACTTAAAATACACAAACTTTCAAACTAACATTCACACAAGCCTACAGAAAAACACATGGCTTCTAACATATTCCATCCCATTATAATAACAACTGCACAAATCACACATATTAAAGGCACGACTCATTGGCTTTTGCCACTGCTTGTTTCATACCTACCTGTTTTACCCAGTACATACCGATTGGCACTTTCAGCCCTGGACGGCTTGAGAACAGGATTACAGAGCACGAGTGTTTCAGAAAATCAGCAACCTTTGGGGATTATGCAGTAAAATATGAATTTTAGATTGTCAGACTTGTATTGATCCGTGTTCCTCTCTCCAGGTGGTATTTTGGCGCCCTCAAACGGACGGATGCGGATAAAAACCTGTCGCTTGCTGGAAATAAGAGGGGGACATTCCTGGTCCGGGAAAGCGAAACTCAGAAGGGAGACTTCTCACTTTCAGGTATTAACTCTGTAATTGGCAGCGAAATGACTGTGTGTGATGAAACAGGCTATTACTTGGGAGTCACGAGGATCGCCTTGAGCGCGGAGCTGTGCTCTGGTACAGGGGTTCTATCATTGGCTACACTCTTGGGTTGTATGTTGTATATCCATTCAGGGCCGGCTCCAGGGCAGTGCGACCTGCGCGACCGCACGGGGCGCCGACTTTGGGTGGGCGTTGTGTTTGCAAGTAATTTATGGTTGTAAAAGCACCTGCTGCCGCGTTCCTTGACTCCAGAAAATTTCAGGCAACAATATAAACCTCAAGATAAGGCCAGTGATTAATGTTCTTCCTGGAGAGAGATTAAAGTTTTGTCTAGTGGAACTTTCGACTCATCACAAGGTAGCCCAGAACGTTATTATGCCTACTGCAAAGGACGTGTACCATTCAGATCACAAAGTGCATATCATGTACATAGGGGCAGTGGGGTGCTGCTTTTGTCTGAGAGATCCTTTGTTTCTTGCAGTTTATAAGGTATAATCTCAACATAGAACGTGGTAAGGTATTTACTGTCATCATTCAGCTGAATACAAACGGCAAGGTATAGATTAAGGCGTTTTGATCTATTCCCAATCTTTCATTATCCTAATGTTTGAAAAAGGATTCATTTGGATGAAAATCAATCCTGATTATTAAAGAGAACCCCCAGCCATGGTGTTGCGTTTTAAATTCCGAGTTTGTGCTTCTCCAGACCAAGCCCTCTTAAACTATTATTGATGACATGTGACTCCTACACCTTGTAGTTCTGTCTTATGTAGCATTTCCTATACACTGATTTACACACCTGTCTCAGTGTAATGTGTGTGTGATGTAAAGTGCTCTGACACCCTACACTGGTATGAGTGGCTTATATCTGTGATTGGTGTACATTTTTAGCTGTGAGCACTCCTGAGTATCCATGTGTATCACATATTCCATCGAGTACTTTCATGCATTTACATTTATGCATATTTAAATTAAACTCTGAAATGCATATGTTATACCTCCACGGGGAAATATGTTTCCCAGTATAAAGTTCTCTTACTATACCGCCACCAATTTTGTGGGTTCTCTTTCTGAAGTTCATTTCCGGTTTTCAAACGTACTCCTACCCTTGACAGTAATATATCTCCAACCATATCCAGGTGGAATATTCTTGCAAGCGTGTGTCAAGGCTCAGAAGCTTGCAGGCTTGTGGGTGTGATCTGCTTTGGCAGTTCACTCAGCTCTGAAGTGGCCATGACTCAACTGTGTGCACTGATTTGTTCACACAGACATTTTTGCCCTACCAGTTGATTTTTAAGTGTGCATAAATCCATTTACAAGCCCAAATTCATATTTTGTGAATTACTGCATTTTTCACCTAAGTGTTGCTTTGGCATGCTGATACCTTTGTGGCTGGTGACCCATCCCATTTTCATCCTTTCCTAGCAAAGTTGTGCACATTGTGATGTCCAATCCAAAGTAATGCAAGGCTATGGTAAGAGAATGTTGTGAGAATCTAAAGTGTGTGTGACTCTGTGGCAACGATACTGTGCAGATTCTCGCGCCCTAATGCACAAATGTTCTGTTATCCTTTTGCGCTCCCTTATTTTTGCAAATGTAAACCGCTTAATCCAGTTATTGCTGGTATTTATTATAAGAATGTGACTCCAGCACAATAGATCAGGGAACAGAATAACCTACTAGATGTAAGGCACTATCTGTCATTGTTCTAAAGATTATGCTTGCCCTTTGCAGTTTACTCAACTAACAAGAAACAACTATTTACATAAACGCTCAAGCATAACAAGAACATATAAAAGGTATGTGTCCGAATTTTAGTTGGGCATGTAAAGTTGCAAACTTTTTTCCACTTCGTATGGCCGGTGTGCAGTTTAGGTTTAGTAGTACCTTAGATACCGTATAGTAGAAGAACCGCAGCAAAGAACATTAAAAGAGGGCATTGCCTTTGTCTCAGTCTCTGCAACCTTCCATTTTAGCGCTTCGCAGTTAGTGCAAGGTATCATGGCACAATGTGGCAGGACCGAGGTTGGGAGATTATGACAGGAGGATAGGGGCGGTGAGGATGGCAGAGCTAAGTCTAGGAAAAAGAGCTCTAAACCCTCTAAATATCAGCGCCACTTGTAGGGCTTGTAGAAGGGGTTTCTTGGGATCCACCCGTCTTAGTAATTTAGAGTCCCAGGATTTTTGCCACCAAGCAAGCAGCATGTGCCTGCTTCCAAATATTTTATGCATCCCACTTTTTGGCATGCGGAAAGCTTGATTTAATCCTGGAAATGGTGCCTCTCGCAGTTGCCTGGGATCAGCAAGGGGCGTATTGAGCAGTCCCCTTGTCTGTAAGGTGGAAGCTGCACAGAGTAGGATGGGGTATCTCCTGAGGCCTGGATGGAGTTGGTGTAGCCTTGCAGAATGAGGGAGGTGGTGCCACATTCTAAGGACTTCTCCACTCTCTCCCCCCCCTCCTCCCATCCAAGGCCTCACTGAGATTTGGCTAGTGCCAGGACTCTGGTTGCAACACTGATCATTGGCCATGGCTGCTTAGCTAAGCCATGCAGCTCACACCTCTTTATGTTGTCCTTTAAAAGTTTCAATTTACCATTCTAAAATAACCATTGGCCATGATGGAATGATAAACCAAAACTGTCAAAATAGCTGCTGGTGCGTCATGAAGCGTGCACACACGTGGTGGCCATCTTGGATATTTTTTATCTCAAAATCTCCAAAACATTCCAAGCTGTGATTTTGCAAATTGTAATGCTTGTGATCACAAAAAAGGCTGTAAATTCCAAGGTATATTTTGAAAATTGAAGTGTTTCCAACCACAAAAGAGCTTTTCACATGATGCCTAAACCGCTTACTTAAATCTATGTCTCTCAAAGTTTGCTGAATCTTCTCTCCATCTTGATGTAAATTAAATTTGTTGACCTCTTTTGTAATGTCAAGGGTCCTCAAACCGAACAGTCCAGGGGCCGGATTACCGATGACTGCGCCAGCGCTAATTGTCGCTGTGCACCCTGTAGGTCTATGTTTATGTGCGTTTGCGTCTGTACCCTAATACAATATGAGCACAGACTCAAACACATATAAACACAGAATTCAATATCTGCGCCAACATCACAACCGCATTACAGACCGATCCTCTGTAATGCCGTCGGGCGCATACTCTGGCGCACAGCGACAATTAGCGTTGGCGCAGTCATCTGTAAAACGGCCCAAGGTGCTCTGTATAAATGAACAAAAAAATAAATAAATACAAGAACAACATTCACACTGTCTGAAAATGTTAATTTGTCTAGTGGGCCAATGCATATACATGGGCGTCTGCAGGGGAGGGGGCCCCTTCCCCCTGGATCCCCGGTGCTGGCCGTACTGGTGCCGGCACTGCTGTGGAGTGGTGCGGGCTGCGGCTGGATGCCATTCTTTTTTGTAAGGCTGGCACTCCAGCAGCCCAGTGACACACTGGGCTGCTGGAGTGCTATGTTACCAAAAATAATAGCGCCTGGGCCGGGTGGCTGCACCGTGGGCCGTACTACTGGTGCGGCACGGGCCGTTCGATATTAAGAACTAACTGGGAGCGCTGCTGTTGGTGAAGTCACATATCCCTTGAGTGCGTGGTCTTCTTTTCCACTTAGAGGGCTTCCATATTTCCCGCCAGTTCCTCTGTGGAGGCCTTGCTCTTCAGTAAGAATACTCTTAAAAAAAAAAAATATGTTGAAGCATGTGACCATGTGGTGGCTGAGACGTTTTTTCTTAATATTTTTACATTTCTGTAGGATTCGGCATTACACATAGGCATACATTTAATTGCTGAATTATTGTGCGTTCACTGTTCAGATTACTTTAGGAGAACGTGCAAATGACTCCCTTTCCTACATGTAGTAACCGAAAGGTAACAGACAGCAGTATAGCAAAGAAATACATCATTTAGTCAATTGTTGGCAAACGTGCTCCCCCCAAGCAATTAATCCCCATGCATATAATTCTTTAGTGCTTGTATGGGTTTTCATGAGAACACAATACAGTATTTAGAATATTGTATTCGTCCAGAGGGCAAGGCCCCATAAGGAGACCAGACTCGGCGAGGTAGGCCTGGACTGAAGTGGTGGTCAATGCCTGGGATGGCAGTGCCATCAGAGCATGGGAGGCGGGGATGCAGTGTGGGTGGGGTTTCAGATGTGGAGGTCGTTTCAACGCCGAGCCAACGGGCCTGGACAGGGGACGGAGCTGCAGGCACGGAATCGAGAAGAGGGTTAAACCCGGCAATGACATGACACTCGTTCAAAGCAAGCATTCTGGCCGCAAGTTCTGTGAACTTGCCTCCCACATGGTTATCTGCACCCTACAGGCCTGTCTCCGGGCCCTGCCCACATCCTCAGTTAGTTCGGCATCCCTCGCCCGGGCCTATACCCGTTGCCTATACCCGCTGCTTTCACCGCCTTTACGCTAGATTCCCTGCCCAGGCCAGGACATGGCAGGCCAAGCACGGCTGGCTCTCTGCCCCTGCCAGGCACCCATGCTGGCTGCCTTCACTATGGCGGAATGCCGGGTTTCTCGCTGGCACTTGGGGGGGGGGGGGGTGTATAGCCTCCTGTGGTGCGGCCTGCTCAAGGTGAGGAGTCGCAGGAGGGTGCAGCCTGGGGAACTGGGAGTGGGCACTCATGCGGTCAGGGGCGGCTGGGGAGAATTAGTGCTCAGAGGTTGGGGTGGTGCGGCTGTTGTTCATGAGGCTGCAAGTCTTTATACACAATGATCGCTGGCGCAGCGGGAGGTACACGGGTCGGTTACACAGGGTGGGAGATAAGTGACCAATACCCCTGGAGCTCAGTGACAGCTGTGGAATCTGGCAGGCAGGTGGACTGTGATTCATCCATGAGAGGGTGGTGGATGGTCCATTAACTGTCTGCGGGCTTCAGGTGACTGTCGAGAAACTTGTTGTGGCACGACTTGTTTGCTGACCCAATTTTATAGGAGAGTGACCTTTATGGTTGGTTGTATTCAGTTCGGTTTCTTATGGCACCAGTACTGTTTCTGACTGGCCTACGTACATCTCTGGGCATTGTGCAAGTACAGTTCTGATGATTCCTTACCTCGCTGTAGGTTGTATGCATGTAGCGTTTTGCTGTTGTGGGTTTTGCCAGTTATACCGTTTTATTATGCCTGTGTTCAGCTGAGGGGATATCCAGATTTGTAGGCAACTGATTGTATTAAGTATGGAATGTGCGCACTTTCAGTTTGGTGTGCGTCTAGTTTCTACCCATCTATGAGCTGATGAGACGCACAGTTCTGTAGGTGTCTGGTCTGAGAATGGAGAAAGCAGTCAGAAAAACAGGGGGAGACGTTAACATTTTGCCGCCCCACTGGAAAAATTTCTGCGGACACCCATGTGCATATACTTGGGCAAAATTGCCTGGTCACCAGTGCAAAATATCCCAGTCAATAGTGCAATGTATATAAACTGACCACTGGAGTCTACATTTTTATGAAAGCTATTAATACTGTTTTTAAGCTCTTATGTTCCACTCACTATTGTATTAAGCAATACTTCCTAGTTTCATTTATGTGCTCCCTGAAGTGACCATTGTACACCTTCTAAGCACAACAGAAAGCACTAACAAATAAACAACACAGCAATAATCATTTCTTTGTATAACACCTGGTTTTGTTCAATATGTTTTTTCCAGCTCCCCCTCGGTTTTAAACTACATTTTAAGGGCCTTGTTAATGTTTGTGATGATGCAACGGACCATGAAACCACAAATCAGGCTCCTTCTACTTCCACACACTTCGCTTGCTCTGCAGAATCTTCAGATGGATCCCAATTAACACCAGAAAGACCGTCGCTCAGGCCCTCATCGCCAGCCGCCAGCATTTCCACCCAGCTCCTTACAAGACTCCAGATTATACAGAACTCTGCAGCCAGACTCATCTTGCACCTCCCCAAATTAACTTGCATCGTCCCCCACCTGAGAGACCTCCACTGCCTCCCCATTCAGAAAAGATGCCAGTGCAAGATCCTCACACACAGCCACAAAGCCCTCCACGGCCTATTACCTGCCTACTTCAACCATTGACTGAACTTCCACGAACCCGCTTAACACCTCCGCTTCTCTTCACACGCCCTCGCACACACCACCTACATCGTTGGAGCCGCAGGGGTGGGCGCTCCTAATCCTACATCCCTGCCAAGACCTGGAACGACCTTCCCCACCAGCTTCATACAGCCCCCTCACTGGCAGACTTCAGAAAGAGATTCAAGACCTGGCTCTTCGATGGAGTCACAGCGCCCAGATACCCATAGGTGTGACAGTGTTGTACTATACAAATTCTGTTTAATTGATTGATTCTTTGCCCTTGCCTGGCCTCTTTTTTTGTGTGCTAAACCCAAATGGAAAGTGACTTTTCCTATTGGAGCCAGTACAAATATTATTTCGAGAAGGTTGGTCAGTGAGTGAAAAATGATGGAATGGAAGGCAGCCCAGAGTAATTACTAATGGATGAGGTTAGTTTAGATATTTCAACCTTCACCTTTTGAATTTTTGCTAGTTCTTAGAATAACTCTGACTGTCACCTAGGAGATTCCATCATTCCTGCACAAGTAAAGACACAACAGTAACACTAGTGGTGTGTGGCTGTACAAAACATCTCAGTAACCCTTTTGCAGCGCTTTAAAAATTCTAGTGCAGGTGAAAGAGCAACCAACATGCGTGGTTAGGTGCTGCCCATTGGAACTTTAATTACCAGGAAAGAAACCAAAATATGTTTGGAGCTCCCCTTCAATCTGGGGTCAGCAGTGACCGAAACCCTGTTGGGCATTGTTGAGCTGCCAAATCACAATACTGTCACGCTGGTTAGGACAGATTTTGTTGACTCAACAATGCCAGCTGCCTTCCAGTTGCCAAGTAAGCAAGCTGGCATGTCTTAAAATATTATTTGCCTGAGCAAGAACAAACCGTGCCACTGTTTTGAAAGCTAATTCTTCCTGAAACGAAAGAGCAAACTACTTTTTAATGATGGGGTCTTATTCTATTTTAATATACTTGCAGATAATTCACCAAAATAAAAAAGGTACTGGGAGCATGAATTAAAATAAGCCCTTTAACCTTCATGTTTTATGTTTTTATTTAATTTAAATACTGCCATTGTTTCTAGCGGAAAAGTTTTGTCTCCCATACACAGTCAAAAAATGCACACGTTGCTCGCCCCTTTAAAGTCTCTTCTTCTTTTTGTACAATAAAGCTTGAATTAAACAGTATTTCACTTCTTTAAATGAACAGGGTCAGAATGGGGGAACAATAAACAGCCCTAGCAAAAATGCTCACACCAGCCCCTCTCCCTTCATCTCCTTGCGCAAACTCTTTCCACCCAACCATCCATCCATTCACTCACTCTCCATCTCTTCTCGCTTTTCTCCCACCTTGATTGTCAGTAGCGGACAGCACGGATCGGGGGTGGCGGGGCACGGAGAGGGGGGCGTTAAGGGGATTATTATAAAACTAAAATAACTTCCCCTTACAGCCGCATCTCTCCTCGGAACAGGAAGCAGGCAGCCAGGCTCCCCTGACCAATCACAACGCTAAAGTGCAGCGTTGTGGTTTGTAGGCAGCCAGGCTTCCCTAACCAATCACAACAATGCAATGCAGCGTTGCGATTGTTCTGAGCGCCATGGTTTGGTGCTCAGCCAGGGACTGGGGGCCTGGGCATGTTCTCCACGCAGGCTGTACTGCAGCCTGCATGGAGAACATGCAAAGTGCTCAATTATTGTTTGGTCGGCCCGACCAAACAGTCATTACGCACTTAGGAGGGAGCTTAAGTCAGTCAGGCTGGTGCCAAGTTGTGTGTTGGGGTGAGAAGGATATGTTGGTGGATGGCAGCAGGGAGTAAAAAATAGATGATGGGGCACATAAGGAGACTGATAGCATGTTAAATACAGCAATTCTTTCTTATCTTTGGATACTGGATGGCTTACACTTATTTTGATGTGGAGTTGTTACGTGGTACTGTGAAAGTTATGGCCCGTTCTTTCTGTGGGTATTCTCGTTGTACTGATTTCAGTATGAGCTGTCATGTTGTGCTGGTGAATGTGAGGTGGTTTAGATATAGTTATGTCAAGAATAAGAGAGAACAGGCAACTAAAGCAATCACATCTACATGGAAAAGTGCTGCATTTGGAATATTATGACTGGTGGAGTAGGCTGGCGGCAGAGTTAGTTTGCTCAATCATAAGGTAAAGGAAGCTTTATGCTGACAAAAGGCAACATTGTTTTAAGTGTAGCTTACAAAAGTGAGTCTTCTGCCTAAATCAGGAGTGTTTGCATATATATATAATACGCTCAAATGAACTCATGATAGACCTGCTAAACATATGCCTGAGGTCTTAAAATTTGATGTCACTTCTAGTGCTGTCACTTCCTGTAAAGGTATGTGTTGGTGATGCCACTTCCTGTGATGTCATTTCCTATAATATCAAGTGCGATGACAAGTGTTGTGATGTCACTTGCATGCTACCTAACTTGGTTAGTCCCCCCACTTCTTTTTTTAGGACTTGTGCACTGTCTTAACCTTCTCGCACCCCTTTTTCTCTCTTGAAGATTCCCAGTGCCTGCTGCAATTAACCTTGGTGACTTTGGAAAAATATTTAACACTTGATATTTCAGACTACAACGCCCTCCTTATGGTCCCAGATGAAGGAACAGAATGGGCAGTTCCTATAGTCCCTACGTTGTCCAGAATGAAGGAGCTGATGTTTGGTCCCTGGATACAGTCCGAAGAGCCTTCCACTAGGGACCATTAGGAATGTGAGCAGCCTTATCACTGGCAGGGATATGTGCCACATGCGGAAAAAGGGGTTTTGAAATATTTGTGGGTGTCCTTCAAGGAGATAAGCATGTTTAGTACGCCGTTGGTAGCAAATACACAATAGGACACAAGTACACCTGGGGGTTCTTGTGCGGGGGGGGGGGGGGGGACACAAAAAAACAGGACAGTCCGTAAGTGTGGACCCCAAAAATGAATCATTGTCTCAAGTCCAGAATTGAAAAAATGATGAACATATTCACATTTTTGAGGAACCAAGGCGTGAGGTGATTGCTAGTGGTGTAAAGGGAAATGGAGGATTCTGCAGGAAGAAGGTAACCGCCTCTGGATATACACTCAGTGTTCAAATCCGATGTAGTGCCAGGTGAAACTGTTGTTCTTCTGGGAGCACAACAGTACTTGACAGTGCTTTCGGGGAAGAACTGTAATTAAAAATGGCAAGTTGCTCCACTTGAGTTCTTGGGGAGGGTGCTGATTACACTGCCAGAAGTTGACCACCCTTCATCGGAGCAAGAGTCAAAGGGACATCTGTCCCTCACAACTCTTTATCAGTGGCATAAATGAAAACTAGTCAAACGCAGACATGATTTCCCACTGTCACTCAAGAGTCCTGGCCACTATTTCTTGCCACGTTGTCAAGACTGGGCACTGGAAATACAACATTGATTTGAAATTTCACTTGATTTTGATACAAAAGACCAAGAGTGACAGACTAGTAGGCAGGGGAAGAGGGAAATATTGAATTTATTGTGCCAACTATATACTGCTTCATACTCCAAAGTGGGCCACCAAAGCACTTTTTGGACCGGTATCATTCTACATCATGGGGAAGCGTATGGTTGGCAGACTGATGTATTTGTTGTGATCCTGTGTGGGAAGTGCTTTGGTATTGTGCTTGAGTGACCAAAGAGGTGCTATTCTCTCATCTTGGAGAACAGCACCTAGCAACAGGAGGAGAAGGTGTTAGAGGTAAGCACACACATTATAATTGTAGTTAGGACTATAGTGCATATGCAGATAAACTGTACCATCCCAAATCGAGGCTAGCGGGGTACTGTGTGGTGTACACCAAAAAATGGGGTGAGGATAGTCAGTAATCCATATGGCAACATGCACTGGACATAGATGCTGTCAACTAAATAAAATGCCAGGTGCGCAAGAAAGGAAGCTGGCGACAGGAGCAGTAGTGGTGTGCCTTTGTTTAAGGCAGGGACACTGCCTACTGCTGTGGAAAAACACTTCATGAACAAGGAAAGAAGTGGAAGTACAATCAAGATTGGCATCCTGAACAGAAACTATGCAGCCTTTAAGAGGCCCATATTCCACCTAATCTCACTTGGCTGAAGGAAGCTAGATGTATGAGCAGGGATTCACACCATAAGCCTAAGACTCTCTCATGCTCCTTAAGGTCCCAATGGCAGGCAAGCACCAGTAGGATGAGCCACCATAACCAGGGCACTGCTCTTACCCTAGCCAGCCTCACACCCCTACACATGAGAGGGTAAGAGGGGAATCACTTGGTAGATTACTGCTCTGATAGAGCAAAGGTGAATTCTCTTGTCCCTTGTTACCCTTCTGTACTCATCCCTTCTAGTGATCCCATTACTTTTCTTAGATCCCAAACACCCTTGCTCTTTCTTATTTACATGATGAGGCAGCCTCTTGACCTTCTAGAATTTCCTCCCAGACAACTTTTTACTTTCATTATTAGTAGTTAATGACATTTCGGGGTAAAAAAAAAAGAGACAATGTGGTGAAAGAACCATACTGGGCTCCCACAGTATCAACTTTGAAAGCAGCATGGCACGGATTTGACAGTTCTCATTTTGATCCGTATTAGCAACATGGTTGCAGTGCATAAGGGGGAGATATCATTCTAACGGGTAACCAATTTAAAAGAGAGGAGATACAGGACTTGATTTGGGGAACAGTAGGTTGGAAAGACGAGAAAGAAGCAGCTGATTTAGGGCATATTCATTTGATATGAAGGAGGATAGCTGTTTCCAACAAATCATGAACTTCTGCCATGCAATGGATGAATGAAAATGTATAAAGTACAAACTACAGCCCTGATGGACATTCAGAGCTTGTGAGACACTGAAGCCAAAAAGATGGAAGAAACCAAACCAAAAAGCAACTGAAGAAAAGGTAAAATAGCACCTGAAAAAGATCACAAAGACTGGCCAAATAACCGCTTCTTCGGCAACTTCCTGACTTTAAGATGGTGAGCTTCTTCCTATGTGTCTGTTGAGGAAGATGGTTCCACCATTTTTGCGGTAGAAACAGAAAAAAAACCTTGTCACCTGCCACTCTGTAGAAATGTTGAGAATACGTCTCGTCTTCAATCTCAAATCTCATACTAGGAGGTATTTTTCAAATTTGTTTTGCAAAAAGGCAGGGCCAGTACCATGAAATGCACCGTGAGACATTTGAAGGTCCCGTGCTTTTGAACAGGAAGCCAGTGTAGCTTGGTAAGCAAATGGCAAACTGAATTTCTTCTTTTGAGGCATGAAATAAGTCTAGAGGCCTTGCTCTAAACTATCTGGGGTTTAGCTAGTAACAGTTCGTACATACAAAGAATTCCCATAATCTAATCAGGACATAATAGCTGCCAGGACCTTCAATTGGAGGGCAAGAGAAGCAAAATTAGTTTTAAGATATTTTTAACATCCCAAATGAGGATGTTTTAATTTTGGTGATGTGAACGGCCAGTGTAAGCCTTGAATCAAAAGAATGATCTCCAGATCTCTAAGCATCTCAAATGATTTGGGGGTAGGCCTTAGAATGTTCTGCCACTAGTCGTTGGATCAACTGTTGAAGTCACTGTCCACAATTAGCCCTTTGGTTTTTGCGGCAATTGACATAAGCCACAACAGACGGCAGCGCAGGGTGACCTATGTAGGTCCAGTCCAAGAACCATGCCACGTAATCAGAATGACTACGGACTATCTACATGGCGTCTATTTAGATAGGTTGTTTGCAAATGTATCTAATGTGGGTATTCTGAAAATCTGGCATGGATTCGGCCTCCCTGGCCCTTCATTTGACACCTCTAATTGCACTAACTTTAACTTTGAAATACAATATATTTTTTTTCAAATTTGCTTTCAGTTGCCCCTCCTACTGTAATTCTACTACGAGATCAGCCTAAAAAGATAGATAGAATGCACCCTTTAAACTTCAAACTGTCGTGAGGTCATTGGCAGTTATTCACCCACTTAGTAAACATGATGTGTTGTAGCCTATATTTGTTCTCAGATAACCAGGATTCAGTCGTGTGCAGTCTGGCATCGCTCCCAGTCATTTTGAGGCCACCTTCATGGCTAGCCGGGGTGCTGACTGGAGCTGCAGGTACAGTTTTATGAATGAGTTGAGGATGTCTTACAGGCCTGAACTAGCCGACGTAAGAGAGGAGGGACAGTCTGGTTATACCATGGGCATCTGATAAACAAAACTGTCAGTTTTGACTCCTAGACGGAATGCACTTTGCTGCTGGGGCATGCCTGGCCCTTTTGATTGGCTGCCTTTCTTGTGATTCCAAGGGAAACATGAATGGTCATTTTGTAAACTCTTATCCAAAAAGTAAGAAGTTACTGTGATGTTACAAATGTACTCTTTTCCTAAACTGAGGTAAAAGTGAAGTGTGTCACTGGTGTAACTTTATTTCCCAGTAGACAATTACACTTATTTATTGTTTGCACTCAAGAGTCTGCTGAATGCAGGAAGTTACTTTGCTTGAAATATGCTTTGGTTTATTTATCCACACACAGGCCTCCTCCCCCCACTTGAGTGAAATCCACTCCAGTTTCCAGTGATAATGTTTAAAACAGACACACACCACCTAAAACAAGCATTTGCAATGCAATTGGTCTCGCCTTTGGGACCTTATATGTATTTAGCTATGCAGCACATAAGCTTGGGTGCTGAAACATCTACTGTTCTTTAACATGGAGGGAAGGTAAGCACCAAACTGCGTGACACGCCAGGTATGGGAACACATGGAGAGAAATATTGCCTTTCAGCGGGAAATGGTACAGTCCAAAGCTCTGTTTTTAATATAAAATCAGGGACTTAGATGGTCATATCACTGAAAATACAAGTATTGAAAACAATATTAATGTCTACGGGTGCTTGTGGAAGAAAATTTCTACGGACTGGAATCTAGAGAATGCTAAAGTGATTCTGGTATTTTACTGACATCTGCCGGTCGTTTTCTATCCAGAAAGTTAAATAGAGGCAGTTGCCAGAGAAATTAAAAAAAGAAAGTCCCTTGGCAGAAAGCAATTCTGGTATTTTACTGACCTCTACTGGTCGTTTCCTATCAAGACAGTGAAATAGAGGCAGTTGAACAGAAAAAAAGTCCCTAAGCGGAAGCAGGCAAGTCCTAGGGCTGATCTCCAGAACCTACAAAGTACATACACATATAAGTATATACTAAAGTATATACAAGAGGTCTCGAATGCTCGACCTAAAAATAGAGAAGAGCCAGCGTCAGGGAAGCTCTTCACTCATGTCCTGAAATTATTTTTCAAAGAGACAATCCTTCTGGTGTGAGCATCAGAAGGAATTTCTGCTGGAATGGTGAAACCATTCACATGCTCCTCATTCCACAGGTAATGTGATATGAAGGATGTGGTCGGTTTGTCCTCTGCGTTCTAGAGGTTAAAGAGGAGTCTTTCTTGGGACCAGAATCTGAGCACTGCTGTAATTTCTGAATCCTGCAGTTTTCCTCTGGTTCTGTCAAGTCAAAACTCCTGAGATATACAAAGGGAGAATGTACAGTTAAGTCTGATCCATGTGGAATTAGGTGTGGAATACTCTAATTCCACATGCACTTTCTCATACTCGGAATGAGGTCACTGCACTCAGTAAACACCGAATGCTGCGGTGTGTGTATTTGTGGGGTGTGGTAAGTACCTCATGGATTACTGGTCCACTTCTAATCAGAGCCACTGTAACAAGTTTTCTTGCTATGGTTGAATATCTTTAAATTTTTCCAGCATAAATTGCGGAACAAGTTCAATAACAAAAAAAGGCTGGCGTGCAGTTGCACGTCAGCAGCCAGCTCAAAGATCTATTTCTTTTAAACATTCAAGAGCCAGTTCATAAAACCATTTATAAGTATGGAAGTTGTACTACAGGAGTACTCTTTTATGAATTCTTTCATGCCTTCCCATATTTGCAGAGAAATGTCCAACTACCTATTAGTAATAGTGCAGAGACGACACAGTCCTTTCTATTTGTACCAATGATTTGTGATTATTCCTTGAATATTCTAATTTTATCCCCATTTTAGATGTTTTGGGGCCAATTCACAAAGGCATGTAATATATAAAAAAATACTACTTTATGTACTCCAAAAGGCAGACTTTGCAGGCATACTGATAAATAGAGTGATAGCCCTAAATAAATAGTAATGGCAGAATCCGTTCTGGAAATGACCTAAAATAAGAATGCCTCGACATTATGTAAAAAAAGAAAAATCACTGAACAATCTGCTGCATCAGTTTGATATAGTAATAAACGATTTTAACCAATGGTGTCACCTCAAGAAAAAGAGTGGGGTTGGCCCACACTTAATACCCCTGTCCCATTAATACATTTGTCCATAATAAGTATTCACCATTCTGGCCATTCTTAGTCTGTGATGGGATGTTGCCAACCTAATCCTTGGCTCCATCTGTGTGATGCTTCACCCAGGGTTTTGACACAGGGCTGCCAGGAGGTATCTTAGAAAGGAGGCATTCCTCAGTAAACATGCTGCTCTACACCTTGATTTTAAGGCCAGGACTCCATGAAAGGATCAAACAAGGGCGTGTGGTGTGCAGACTATAGGTTTGTTTTTTTCTCTATTCTGTTCTCCATGGTCAATGGATTCCAACAGTCATTTTCTCTACACCATATCCTTGGCATGGTTTGACACTACCTCTGCTTAGATTCACAGGTAATTGACGTCATGCTGATAAGTGCCAAACCAGAAAAACTTGTATGTTTGTTGAATGTCTTTGAGATGACTGTAAGAGACTGAGAAAAGCTCTGTGTAAAGCCCCTTTCAGAATACATTACGCTTGTTGGCTTTGATATTGAGCTGCAGAAGCCATCCTCCTCCTAAGGTGAGCTGATGACGGCTTTTGCCCGAAGGCTGCAGTGTGTGAGTGTGTGGTGGTGTTTGAGCAGTTGACATAAATATTTTAGGACTGCTGCATGCTGCACAATGGATGGGGGTTTCCAGCGTTCTGCTACTTTTTACAACTTTGAAATTTTCTTGTTCTCCTGGGTCTCGGGCATGTCAACGTGATCACCTCTGTGTGAGACGAGCAATGTTTTAGGTCTACTGCATCCACAAACCTTGATTTGGGATCTCCAGATTCTTTGACCTCGTGGGTCTGACCACCCCTGTCTCCCCATTCATGTACATTGTTGGGAATCTTTCCACGCTTCCGAGAACCTGTGTGTACATAGACTGGTGCAGTTCCCGAGCTAGGATGTCCGCTTTCCATTTTCAATTCGCAGGACACTTTGGGTGAGCAGAAACGAACTGCACGCGCAGAGTCATCAGAAGATGTTTGTGAGAGAGTGGTGGGGGGCTTAAAGTAACATAGGATAGATTCATTCTAAATCCCCACCTCTAAAGCAAGCCATCCTAATCGATATAACTTGAAGCAGCGGCACTTGCAGGTAAGAGCGGTGGGATGGTGGAACCGGGTGGGCGGGGGTGGTTCGACAGATGACGAGGGAAAATTAATGATTTATTTAATTTTCCCGTGTGGTAGTCTGTGGAATCCCCCACCCGGCCCCACTGTCTCACCGTTCTTACCTGCACGGGCCGCTCCTGATAACTTGGGCAGAGATTGAGCTTATCCAATGTGATTACTGTTCATCTAGTATGCAAGTTAAATCTTTTACTACCCATTGGAATAAGCCTTGACCACTCTCTAATGCAACTTCAGAGAAAGCTTAGAAAGTAAACAACTCTGATATCCAAATGGAATGAAATAGCCTTAGGCTTTGAAACGCCAATGGTAAATACAATATCTACCAAAGACTGCTCACTAGCCATCCTGCCACAGGGCCTGGTCCAGTGGGTATGTTTTAGCAATGAACTAGGATACTTACCATCTAATCCTGGCTTTACCACTTTACCTAACTATGCCGTAAATAAAAACTGAAATGTAAATGTTGTTCGTGCCCCCAGCACAATTACATTTCCCAGGGAAGGTGAGCCCCCTCGCCTTGCCAGCATGATCACTCCCTCCCTAGTTGTGGTCTGTTGGACTAGTTGGAGCCAGGAGACAAGGTTTTTCATCCCATCCTCCCATTTAGTCAAAGTATGTGCTATTTGGCAATCACTTTGCAAACTTAATCCTCAAGCGTGCTTTTGGCAAGTTTGGGAGTGTTTGGAATCAGTGTACAAGCTTCTAGTAAATATTTGGTTAGAAGTTGGATTCGCTAGCACCTGAAGGAGGGCAGAAGTGCCCAGTCTTATGCGATATTCTTCAAAATGCAATATGGTGGTACATGTACAGCTTGAGCAGGAAGGAGCAGTGTGCTGCAGCCTTGGGTCTATTACTTTAATAAACTGTTTGATCCTAGGCAAATCATACCCGCCCTGTGCTTCTGCTCCATGATCTGAAACTATATCAGCACTTTAAAACCGGCTTAACGGAAGAAATGAACATTAAGGGCATACTCCAACGACAACTCACCAACATGTCTTTCATTCATACATGCAGGGCAGCTTGTCAGAAGGTATCTGGCTGGATTTGCATCTTAATAGCTGCAGTGCTCCTGAAGCTGCATTGTGCATGGTCCCTCCTGTGCTGTAGCTCCATCTCCATGGCTGATAGGCACCTCTCGTACATCTCATAGGTCTGGAAGAATTAGAGATGCCTGTCCTATAAGAGGAATAAACGTGGCAGGGAACTAACATGTGGGAGGATTAGTGTCCTGCGGTGTCTCTGTGTAGGCAGTGGGACATGCGCCATGAATTCAGAACAGTTGTTGAGAAAAACAATGGTTCATACAAGGCCAACTGGTCAAGGTAGAGATAAATATTTTCAGGGGAGGGGGGGTAATCATTCAATACTTCTTTGACACACGTTAGTTTTGGAGAAACGATGTATAGGACTGGACGCAGGTGAACATTGTAAAGCAGTTAATTTATTAACAATATTCACTATATCATTATATGAGGATTATAGATCCTGTGCTCACAGTTTAGTGAAAAAGAACGTGATGTGGTGAGAGAAGAAAGATTTTAAAAACATACATCGCATTGACAACAAAAGCAAAAAACTCCTTATAAATTAAATTCAAGAATTTTAAGGAGTTTGGTTGTAGAAGGTTCGATGGCGTTTCGATCTCAAAGGTCCCCGGACCTTTCCATGAATTTGAAACATGTATTGTTTTTACCCTGTAGATACCACATGCTCACAATTCTGCCCTGATGAAGATCTCAAATTGTTGAGATCGAAACACCGTCAACCCTTCTACAATCAAACTCCTTAAAATTCTTGAACTTAATTTATAAGGAGTTTTTTGCTTTTGTTGTCAATGCAATGTATGTTTTTAAAATCTTTCTTCTCTCACAACATCATGTTCTTTTTCACTAAACTGTGAACACACAGGATCTATAATCTGCATTTAATGATATAGTGAATATTGTTAACAAATGAACTGCTTTATAATGTTCACCTGCGTCCCGTCCTATACATAGTTTCTTCAAAACTAACTTGTGTCAAAGAAGTACTGAATGATTAAGCCCGGCCCCCCTCTTTGAAAATATTTATCTCTACCTGGATCAGTTGGCCCTGTATGAACCATTGTTTTTTCTCAACAACTATATGAAACCACAGGTTCTATTGACTGGGGTCCCCTTTTTATGTAATACACATTGTAGGAGAGTAGGATCTGCACTTATGTTGCCCCCACTTTTTTTCTGATGTTAACACTGGTTTCTGGCTATAGTCTGGCTGGGACCCTGCTAATCAGGGCCCCAGCCTCTCTGTTCTCTCTAAACAACTTGGAGTGCATATTAGGTGCACTAGTGATTGGATACTGTGGTACCTTATGAGCCCCTAGTATATGGTACCTTAGGTACCAAGGGCATAGGTACTTCACAGGCCTACCAGGGGCTGAAGCATGTATTATGCCACCCCTGTGAAGCAGACTAAATCTGACACCACAGGCCTGCTACTGCAGCCTGGGTGAGGCAGTGTCAGAACTCCTCACCGAGATATAGGTTCACTATATCTCTTCTTACACACACATATAAACCTATCAGTCACCCCTAAAGCAGGCCCTATCAATTCTGAGGGCAGTGTGCGTGGTTTCCATGTGAGGGGGTGCCTCTGCCTGAGCAGGGCCCCTCTGCAGCTCTGAGTCTATTCTCTGTAGCTGTTTGTGGATGTGGTTAAACCATATACTCTTAAGTGCATTATAACCTAGCGGTAAATGCTAACTTTGGGATGGCTGCATCAAAACATGTCGTGTTTGGTGTCAAACGCTTTGGAATCATACCCCCACACCAGTAACTGGTGTGGAAGTATGATCCCACCCTTCTAGAGTGATAGACATGTACCCACTGTGGAAACACGGTAGAATCCTGAAGAGCCCTGGCATCACAAAATGGATGCCACCAGTCACAGACACTGGGCTGCCCTCCTGCTGCTGACCGAAACTCGCAGTGGAGGAGGCCCAACAATAGGCATCCTGTCACAGGGAGGTGTGGTCACCTCCCAGACAGGGTTTAGTGTATTGGGGCTGGGTCGGTGCACTCCTAGAGTGCTTTGAAGTCCTGCACTGGGGGAGCAGTAGGCTCCTCTGTGCATATGCCAGCTCAAACCGGTTCAGGGGCTACCTGCCCCTGCTCTGGCACGAAACTGGACAAAGGGAAGTGGGTGTAGCCACCCACTCCCCTGACCCTCCTATAGGAGGGGTCATAGAGCTAGTCCCTCCCTTCCTTGTAGTATAAGTTAGGGAACCCTTGCCATTGCAAACTAGATATCCCTGGACAACGCTCTGAAGAAGAATCCTGGACCTTCGACGTTCCACTACCTCTGGAAGACTGAAGAATCTCCCTTGGAGTCAAGGAGTGACTCCCCTGCTTGGCAGGCGCCCAATCTTGCAATCAACGGTCGCAAACTTTCCCGCTCCCGCCGGAGTTTGAAGACCCTGCATCCTAGGAAGAGGATTTCCTGACTTCCCCAAGGCCATCGTGAGTCCCCAGCGACGCTGAGGCAAGTGGACCCCACGATTGACGAGGAACCGCAATCCCTGGATACCGTGCACTATTGTCAAGTGCAACCCCTTCACCACGCTCTACGAACTTGTGCTTTGGACCACATGTGGTCCAAACCTTCAGCAGGATTTCCACCGAAGATCAGAGGCCTACCCCGCCCCGAGTGACCGCGGCCCCCTGTTGAGTGAATCCTCCTGAGGCGTCTTTGCGATCCCTTGCCGGTTGGCTTGTGGGTCCCAAGAAGACTTTTCTACAAAACCAAAGGGCTCCCCTGATTGCACCAGGCCTGCCCTGACTTGCCCTTGCTGAGTGAGTCCCTCAGACCTTGCTGGTCTGCACCACTGACTTTTTACACTTTCCACGAGACTTGCTGTTGCCAAGGCTTGTTGGCTCCAATCTGGTCGCCGACACCTCAGTAAGCTGCAGACTTTGTGGGACACGCCGAATCCAGCAACTGGTCGTCGTCGACGCCTCCTGGACCTCGTGGCTGAAGAGTCAAGACACCCGTGATCACCTGAAATCACCCGACGACTGTGGGCATCCATCTTCCTTGCCCCGGGTCACTGCCAAGTGACTTTGAACACTGTCCCCTCTGCTTTCAGGTCTTCCTTCTTCTGAATCCATCCTTGGATTCCACCGGACACTTCTTCTGTCTTCACAAGCAGCAAGTCTTCTTTGGCTCCCATTGAAAACGACGCCGCGACCCGACACCAAAAGACACCTATGCACCTGGCTTCCCTGGGTGCGGTAACTCCAGCTCTATGGTGCTCCTGTGTGTGTTGGCTCTAGAACTACTTACCCTGTAAGTGACTTGCTTGTAGACTCTCCCGAAGTATCCTAAAACTTTCAAATTCCAACCGCGACTTGCTCCATTGAAGTCAATTGGGATCTGCGGCTGTGTTCTCACACTGCATGCGTCTCCCGTGGGTCCTTTACTTACCTGCCTTGGGTGGATTAGTGAGGCCCCAGCGCTTCTGAAGGCCCTAGGCCTTGTCCCCTCGCAAGTCGATATTCCTAAGTCTCTTTTTTAGTATATGGTCTGGTACGCCCCTAGGGCCCCAGCCATATTTGTGCTTAACTTGTTGTGAAATGTTGATTTGTGCATATGTTCCTGACTTCTAATCTCATAAAGAGATTAGTAGAGTGTGTCTAGTAATAAATACATATATATTTTATATATATACCTATGTGGTGTCCTTTCATTTAGTGATTCAAGAGATTATAAGGTAAAACAAGCTGCTTTACATTCCTCTAAAGACTTAGCCTGAAGGCTGCTCTCCACAGGTACCACTAGGATAGCTTTCTTTAAAAGGTTGTCTTAAACCTATCTACCATAAGAGTCGAATTGTACTGGTGCAAGGTGGCCACTTTAACTAGTGACCAGCATATACCAGGCCAACTTCTCACACACATGAATTCTGAACAACCCTGCAACTTGAGGAAAGGTTGGCCACCTACGATTTCTTACTCTGCTTTACTTACTGCACTCTGTTGCTTCCTAGCTACGGTCGTCCTTTAAAGGTAGCAGTGTCCATACCAAGTGTGATAGTAAGACATTGTTGAGATAGCTCCTAAGGCAGTGGTGCCATAAAATATGACATTGCCCCGAAAAAACATGGTGGGGATTCTTCAGTGTATATCTATGAACAGAGGCGAGTTGCTTTGTGCTTTTACTTTGGGGTGAAAGGAGTCAGAGAAACGGCAGAACGTAGGGTATGGTGCAGGTAAAAGGTTTGGCATGCAGACATCACAAAGTAATGCACACTTTAGAAAGTAGTGTGCCTCATAGTTTTGAGACTGTATTTTTAATTTGGCTGAGTGGTGTTGAACATTTTAAAGCCTTTAGCCCAGGACTGTTGTGTTTTACAAGTCCAGTGACAATAACTTGCTTCAGTGTTCTACTTCGTACCACACTTCTGGACTTTCAAAGATCTGTAAATAACAGGTGCAACTATTACCCAGTTTAAAGACCATAGAAGGAAGAAGTTGGTCAGGGTTCAAGACCATAGCATGCAGTGGCGGGTGGTAATTTTGGCATGGAGGGTGCGGGCAGGCCACACGTACACCTATACTCTCACTCAAACCCATGCATTCACATACATGTACATTCACCCATTCACAAGACTCCCTCACAACAAATTCATACATTTATACAAACACACATGCACCAAACATTCAAAAACATAAACCTTACCAGCCTGTAGGTTCCTGAAAAAAAAACCTCCGAGGTCTCAGGAGGGTTGGGACTGCTGCCTTCTCTTATTGGCTAACCTCCGCAGTGGCGGCCCCCACCACCACCCACAAATAAAATGATAATAAAACGCGTTTCTAACCTGTTTCATTATAGTTTTATTTTAATCCCCTGGACCCGCCCCCAGGACTCTGATGAGTCTTGGGGGCGGGTCTAGGGGGAATGACATAGTGGTGGGGAAGTGTTAGTGCACTACCTTGTCCCTTCACTGTGCATGAGGTGCTTGGCCAGCCATTTCAGGCCAGCCAAACATTTCATGCGCAGTGAAGCTTTCTCCAACCCCAGCTGCGTTGCTGGGGCTGGAGAAAGCAAGCACAGACTCCCAGTCTGCCTGGGACCGCAAAGTCCTAGCGCTCAGTCCAATCCTGATGCTGCTTTCCTACAGCGTCGTGATTGGCCGCAGTGCAGTCTGGGAGCCTGTCCCAGAAGCAGGAAGAGCGCAATGGAGCAGACGGCGATCGGGTAAGTTTATTTTTTAATTAAATTTTTTTATTTTGGCGCTCCAACCACACTGATCCCCCCCCCAGGTCCCTACTCCGGCCCGCCCCACCACTTTGACTTGGGACGGGCTACGTGTCAGCTGACCCACCCTATTCTGTGTCAAGGTGTCACTGATTGACACTCCCCCTTGGTCATTTCAGTGCTTAAAACTAAAGTGCCCAGGTCTGAGGCAATCCGTGACACTCCCCCTCATCACGAGGGGGAAGGCCACTAAGCACTTTTGCCAGGTTAAGGTGACGACAACAGGATCGTGAAATCCTCAGCCTGGCAAAGTTCAGCTCAGGCATCCAGGAGCTGGCACATTTAGCACATCTAGCTCCCCACTGTCAGACCTGAACAAGAAGAGTGTCTTTCAGGCTGACCTTTGCTCAGCCTGACAGGCACTCTTATTATTATTATTATTATTATTATTATTAAAAAGGCGAGGGGTCGTGGCCCCTCTACCTGTATGGACGGGCCACGGCTGATAGCATGCACATTGTAGTAGTTGCTACTACGGCTGATCACTGAGCAATCGCAATCCTGGCTTCGCTCCCCTGGCAAATGTTTTTCTATTCCACTTTCCACCCAATTTTTGGCTTGTGAAATTGCTTGTTTGCAGCTGCACACTCTTTCGTTTTACCACTGATTTTGACTGTACCTGGTGTTGTGATATGTTGGTGAATGGGAGGGAACTACAAACGGTGTTCATACCCTGGACTGACCATTTCATTATTTTGTGCGGTGTATCTGCTGTAATTAAAACCTACCAACAAAAGATATGTGAAGTAACGTAAGCGTACACATTTATCACTGGTGTACTCTGTGTCTCTTAGCTGTTTACCACCACGATTTTTCTGCTGGTAAATGTGATGGTCTTGTTGCAATGTGCAGCGGTAATTCTGGCAGCAACAGATTAGTAGAAATTGTAGAAAGCTGCTGTTACCACTTTACTGGCTTATTACAGTACTGTAATTGAGAAATCCATTTTCACGCATGGCGTTCAGTCCCTGTTTCCCCTAAAGAAAGATATCTCGGGAATAAAAGTGGCTTGTGGTCCATGGGGGCACCCAATGGAAGTGGACGCCTGGTATCATGGAGGGAAAGCTTTCCTTGTGGAATTAAAACCAACCAATATTGTTATAGGATGAAAGATGGGTTAGAAGGACCCAGGGCCATGAGCTGTGCTCTTCTGTCAATAAGGAAAACACTACAGTGCTATTCACAGTCCTGTCCTTGAGGCTGTTTATCTCTTGCTGCTATTTTTATATGCCAGGAACTGTTTTTTATTGTATGTTTGTACCTTGTATGTTTTTTTTTTAACTGATTAAAGATAATCTTGATTGACTGGCAATTAACAGAACATTGTAAATGATAATAAAGCTGTTGTCAAAACTGTTAATAAATAGAAAATATCACATGGGCAATATACACGAAGGAAATGAAGTAATTGCTAGATAAATATACATAACTTAATATATTTTCTGATAGCGTCAAAACAGACAGAAGTGGCTGGTTTTTTCCCCATCAAATGCACTCTCGCCGACCTTTTCTACAGTCAAAAAAGAAAGTACCCTCTGGCATCATAGAAGCTATTGGGATTGCCAATCCATACCGGTTCTAGGTGAAAAACAAACACTAAAAGAAGAGGTAATTTGTGACCCCTTTGTTAAATTATCCTGCCAGTACCACAGTCACCATGGAAATGAAGAGCCAGTATGGGGCAGTAGTTGTATGTTTCATGTTGGGGGACAGAAGAGGCTTTCATGGCGGAATTAAGCTATGGGAAACGGGAAACAATCATTACAACGCAGTCATTACAACGCACTACCTTTACAATGCAGTCATTACAACGCAACATCCCATGCCATGACAACACCGCCATTACAACGCATGTCACTACAACGCATGCCACTACAATGCATGCCACTACAACGCATGATACGGTAAGGAATGGGAAATGGTAATTTTTACCCCTACACTATCCAACACTTACCCTACTGTTGCACTAACTGGAGTGGGAATATTCATTTTTACCCCTACACTATCCAACACTTATCCTACTGTTGCACTCACTGGAGTGGGAATAGTGATTTTTACCCCTTCACTATCCATCACTTACACTACTCATGCCCTACAAGTATTATGCGTTGTAATGGTATGCATTGCAATGGAATGCGTTGTAATGGAATACGTTGTAAGTGTAGCTTCTAAAAATGTGTTGTGATGGCATGCATTGTAAAAGTTTGCATTGTAACGTGTCCTATTCATGGAAAACATTGACACAACAATAGTAGGACAAATCTTGTGACTGATACAACATATGCACACAAGAGGACACTATGGGAAGTTTGCACATTTCAGTAGTACTGGTGAGCTCAATTACAAGCTTGAGGACACAATTATGACAGAAGTGGCGTCATATTAAAAAGAAAAAGAAAAAAGTAAAATAAACTCCAAGCAATAGCCTATTGCACCTCCCAGACACTGTTGAAGTGCGCACTTTCCTTTAAAACCATGAATTCCAGCAGTAAAGTTATGTCCCTTCACTCCAGATAGCACTCAAAAATAGAGAGTCTGGGTAAGAAAGGTGGTATATCCGGGTCATGTGCACTAAAATTTGTATCCTACACATTACAGGCTTAAAAGGCTTAAGGGGTCATTATGATGGCGAAGGACCGCCACCGCTGGGCCGGCGGTGGCGGTCCATCCGCCATCACCAAGCGTATTGTCTGCCGCCCAATTAGGATGGCAGTGGGTACCGCGGCGTACGCAAAGTCCGTCTGCCGCTTCACCGTCAAAGGCAATCGCACTGATTGCCTGGTTGGCGGTGCAGGGCCCCTAAAATGGTGGCGGTAACTAGCAGGCACTATCCCCCAAATTAGAATGTGAGTATAGGAAAGGCTGGCGGGGATTGGGTTTGGGGACCCGTTGGGGGCGTCACTGCAATGGGGGGTACCCATGGCACCCCCCTGCATTTCTATGCACCAAGTAGCAGGCACCACATGGTTCCTGTCACGTAGTGCAGGGAAATGCAGTGTAAGCACTTTTAACATTGCGTACAGTGCTGCAGCCAGAAGCACCATCCGCAATGGTAAAAGCCCTGGATTCGCGGCCATACTAATCGCAGTGGTGGGACCATCGCATGTTTGGCGGGCGGTCCCAAACACCGCTACGATGGTGGGCATACCTAGTCCACCCGCCATGGTAATCAGCCCCTTAGTAATAACATCCTCAAAACTGGATTTAACCTATATCCCCAAACCCTATTCCTTAAGATATTTCGAATTTGAGAAAAAAGTGAATTATGTTCATCCATCTTCCTGATAAGTTTAATTTCATTTGTCTTTGAAAATGTTTAATTTACGATATCTATAATTTGCAATTGTACTTCATGCCCTAACAAACAAAATAACATTTACCAGAATTGAACTCATCTTCTTCCTAAATTTGGCAATGCTCTTTAAAGTTGTTAACAGTGCACATTCTGTTTCCTGTGATTTATTCCACCAGTGTCTGTGTTCGTTTGTCCACCAAAGTATGTGATGAGTTTGGAATGTCTACAGGCAAGCCAGTTAACTAAACATCATATCCACATACCTACAATTCTCAGTCAATCAATCAAGGATTTGTTAAGTACAGCAAATTATCCGAGAACATCTCAAGGCACTGGAGTTGCTCACTGCTTGGTGATGATCTGTTCATTCGAACAGCCAGGTCTTGAGTTCTTTCCTGAATTGCTGGAGTTAAGAGGCGGACCTGAGGTGCAGCGGGAGGTCGGTCCAAGTTTTGGCCGCCAGGTGTGAGAAGGAGTGTCCTCTGCCGTTGCATCGGCGGATCTGGTGGGTCTCTGCGAGGAAGAGAGAGGCAGATTGTAGGTGTCTGGTTGGTTGGTGGAAGGTCATGCTTTTGTTCATGTATGCTGGTCCTTCATTGTGCACGGCTTTTTATGCTTGGGTCTGCATCTTGAACTGTCATCTCTTCTGGATCTGGAGCCAGTATATGTTCTTGACGTGGGGAGGGATGTGGGTTCATCTGGGGAGGTCACGGATGAGTCTGGCCTCTGAGGTTTGTATTGTCAGTAGTCTCTTCAGGAGGCATGCAGTGATTCCTATGTACAGTGTGTTCCCATTGTCCGGCCTGCTAGTGACTAGGGTCTGCTTGACGGTTCTTCTGGTATTGATTGGGAGCCACCTGAAGATCTTGTGCAGCATGCATAGGGTTTGGAAGCAGGCAGAAGAGCCTACTAGCTTCCTGTCCAAGATGATGACGAGGTTGAGTCTAAAATGACTACCATTTATTTGGGGAGTAATTAACAATAAAAACAAAGGAACAAAAACAGTTTCCATTGTGCTGTAAATAAATTGCCATTGTTAGTATAAAATCTCCCTCTCCCTCCCTACATACATACCTACATACTTCTAAAGCTTAAGCAAATTAAACAATGCATTTCACATGTATCTCATAGTAGACTTGTGAAGTAGCATGTAAAGGTGGATCTTACTTTCCCCTAATGGGCTGATGAGTCTGGGTAGAAGGTGAAGGTCCCTGAGTGGTAGTGAGGAGGAAAGAATATCCAGCAGGAAGTGCCTTTGAAACTCTGATACCTCGTTTCAGCCAGATGACAAGTCAGATGGAGGGACCTCATGAAATAAGTCATTGAGTCTCAGACAGTCTGATGGGAGGCGAGGGCTGAAGCCTCTGTGCAGGCTGCAGCTCAGCCTGGTACAGCATAGATTAAATGGTCTGCAATACCTGCCGGGACCAGAACCCCCCTGGTTCCAGCTCTATTCCAGCATTGTTTTTTTTCTGAAAACAATGTTAATTAGTAGCCTTTGAGTTATCTCAGTGAGCCAGGGATCTTCCCAGAGGCAGCAAGTCACAAGACAGAATCCCGGCAGGGATGTCAGTGTGTTATCCTCTGAAATTAAGAAAGGTATGCAGACAGAATATTGAGTTGGAAATGTCGACTTACACAAATATCGAGTTGGAAATATCGTGACACAGAAATACCGACAGCAAGAATGTCATGGTCAAAAATATCGAATTTGTGGTAAGAAATATTGTTTAAAAAAATCTAAAAGTCATTAGTATCGTTTGCAAAAATATTGTTGTTTAAAATATCGATTTTTTAAATTAGTGTGATGTATTTTAGTTTTTATTTTAAATGTATATGATGTATGTTTTTTGTATAAGTATTGTTTGTTTTTTAATATACATTTTTAGTAGTTATCAATTTTATTTTAATTTAATTTTAGATTTTTTAGTTCTGTAGCAGGTTGTGGGTTTATAGGGCAAAAGTGTGGAAAGTAATTTAATTATAATAAATGAATGATTGTTTTTTATTTATTACTATTTATTTAATTGAGATTTTACAGTGCTACTTGTGGGAATTAAAGTGTCATTAATTATTGATGGTTAATTAATTCATTGGTAATTAATTATGGTAATTGTGTAATATTGTTTAGGTGTGGGTTGTGGGGTTTATAGGGTAATGAGTGGGAAGTAATTTATTTGTAATTAATTAGTAAATTAATTGGAAATTAATTATGGTAATTGTGTAATTTGTTTTTAGGTGCTGGTTTTGGGGTTTATAGGGGTAAAGGGTGGGAAGTAATTTATGTGTAATTAATTAATAGCTGTTAAATTATATTAATTAATTGTAAATTAATTATGGAAGTTGTGTAATTTTAGGTGCAGGTTGTGTGGTTTATAGGGGTAAAGGGTGGGAAGTAATGTATTTAATGTATAATTAGTTAATAATTAATTGAAAATTAAATATGGAAATTGTGTAATTAATTTTGGGTGTGGGTTGTGGAGTTTATAGGGGTAAAGGGTTGGAAGTAATTTGTTTAATTAACAATTAGTTGCTCATTAATAATTAATTGATATTTAATTATGGTCATTGTTTATATTTTTTGTGTGTGGGTTTTACTTTCATAGGGGTAAAGGGTGGGGAAAATATTAATTTTGCTTACTTTATAATTAGTTGTTAAATACTATTTGTTGTTTATTGAAAATAAGTTTTAATTGTGTTATTAATTTTTTTACAGTTTAATTTCAACTGTGGGTTGTGGGGATTATAGGGGTAAAGTGTGTGAAGTTAATGTTTATGAGTTTCAATTTGTTTTTTGATTAATAATCTTAATTGGTAATTAATTATGTTAATTATGGAAGTAATTTTTTAAAAATTTAGACGTGGGCTGTAAATTGTGTGGTGTTATAGGTTAGAAAATAAAAAAGTAAATGTATGTAATTATGTTTGTTTCTAAATAAATTTCAAATTAAAAATATTTATTTGTTAGAAATTTTCTTTAATTAAATATAATAATTGTAGATATTTGTCATATGTATTTAACATTATAATATGTTTAAAAAAATAAATTAATGTTTACATTTCAATTTTTAACAGATTTACATATTTCTTTTCTTTTTTAAATATTTTTTTAAATATTTTGTTTGTTTTTAATGGAGTGAGAATATTTGTTACCCCTCCGCAGTCCAACACTTTCCCTACTGTTGAATTCACTGGAGTGGGAATAGTACTTTTTACCCCTCCTCTATCCAATACTTTCCCTATTGTTGCACTGACTGGAGTGGGAAATTTAAGTTTAAAGATTTTTAAATAGTTTCATGTTTTAATTCATAATATATTTTTTTTTTTATAGATTTTATGTTATTCTCACACACACACACTCACACACTCACTCACTCACTCACTCACTCACTCACTCACTCACTCACTCACTCACTCACACACTCCGGTCGGGGTAGAGGCTGTCCCTTGGGCGTTCAGGGTACCACGGACACATCGGTTTGTTGCAGCAGCAAGTTTATTCATGCTGCACAGCAACGCGTTTCAGCTTACGCCTTGATCACACTAAGTGACAGGCATTTTTGCACATATTATTAAATGCAGTGACAACATAAAAAACGGACAGTGAATACACAGTGGCAGTGTAAAAAACAGAGTCCATCTTATCATTGCAGGCAGTATATTTGAGTGATTAATCACAAACTCAATCCCTGTGTAAAATTACACAATGTAAGATGATTATTCTTTACAATACATGATTTGATATAAAACATTTTCTTAGAAGTTGCATTATGGTGATTATCGGTAAATGTATGTCGGACCTATTCATAAGTCAGATTCAATCCAACACCCTTTATTCAGCCCAAAATTCTATCATGTCCCAATGTTTTGACAATATTTCGACATAGTTTTGAGTTTCACAATTATGCCCCAGTGGGCTTGCATTCAAAAAAGTTTCAAAAAATATAACTGTCCAACTCTTATTCTCCACCCGATATCATAAACCAAAATACCGTACAACTAGTCCCAGATTATTGCTAACATATCTCCCATTTTTCACGGGTCAGGGAAAATCTATTATTATTATACATATAAATTCCCTACATACAATTAAATTATCCTCAAGATATATTCACATTGAAGATTCATCTGGGTGCACAGATTATATCAGTAATCCATCAATATATGCAACTCCAATATTCTGGCTCGTTCCTAAAATAGCAATTCTTCCCAAATGTGCAAAAGTCAATGATTATGATAGCCAATAAGTAAATAAGTGCAGAAACCTAAAAAGTGAAAGAACATAAGATTAAAATACAAATAAAAACAATTCATCTTCAGCAATTCAGCAAACAATTATTCCTAACAACTTGTTAATTATGCAGATGTACAGACAATTCCTTGCTCGAATTCAGCCCCAAAGAGGTAATAGTTTCAAGATCTATAATGTACTTTGACTCCAATTTACGTAGAGTTAATAATCTATTCCCAACTCGGACACTTTCTGCTACAGCATCAATCACAACCATTTTTTTAAATTTCTTATTTTGTAAATGTTTGTCAAAAAAGTGTTGCGCAACCGGGTACTGTCTGTTATTATGGTGGATTGCCCTAATATGTTCGAGCACTCGTTTTTTGTCACGATGGATCGTGCTCCCTATATAGGCCTTAATACAGGGACATATCAGTGCGTAAACACAATACCTGGTGTTACATGTTAATGTTTTTTCAGTCAGTCAGTCAAATAGCCTTTATTTCGACAATGTCATAAAAGGGTACATAGACAATAAAACAACACTTTTCAAAATTCATAATTAACACCAGAAAAGAAAAATTACATCTCATTGCATAATATTACTTAGAACCATCGGAATCCATTAGTTCCATGAAATTCAATTTGCTACAAGTTAGCATTGGATATCAACTAATTTGCACTGCTTAAGCCACATGGCTGAGAGATATTTGCAAATTGCAAATACTGTAAAGCCCGTTGTGTCTGACTTTAGAATTCTATAAGCATGTTGGTATTGCTTAAACCCCAAGTTTCTACACAGTGGTACCAGCCAAAATCTCCTGGAATTCATATATGCAGGACAGAAGAAAAAGACATGGAGTTTATCCTCCACGCCACAGGTATAACCCGGGCATGACATGTCCGAGGATGCTGACCACTTACTAGTGAAGACTTTAAGCGGAAGAGTGCCAAGTCTCCACTGGATGTAGAGTTTCCTGACAAAGATTGGATATACAATAGCCATAAAGTTTTCAAAGCCATAGCAATTTTTAAAGTCAAGGAAAGAAGTGGTTAGTGAACCCAGTGTTACGGCACAAGAAGTGGAACTAAATCTGTGCTCCTTATAAATCCTAGTAAGGTTTTTTCGCGAGATCTCACTGCACGCTTTTTCTGGGTCTTCCCACATGGCTTCTAGGCCAATTTTTGTCAGTTCCTGCTTGATGAATACTAGCCAATGGATCTTTCTTGCCTTGTTATAGGCAAGTAACTGTTTTAATTCCTCCCTATAATTGAATAGTTCAGGCGTTGACCAGAGTCTGTGCCAAAACCTTAAGGGTTTGATCCCTAATTCATCTTCGATTGGATTTAATCCCAAGTCCAACTTTAGGGGTAGGGTAGGTGTACTTTGCGGAAGGGACAGCAGTTGTCGCATACATTTTGTTTCAATTTTGGCAATTGCTGTTACCTTCGTGTGACCCCACAACTCCCCGCCATAGAGGACTGCTGCTCTTGCTTGTACTTTGTATATCTCAAGGGCGGGGCTCACTGGCTTCAATGATGAAGTATTTGACACCTTGAGTATATCACCCGTCAACTGTGCAAGTTTTAGTTGGGATTTAGCAATTTGGGGTCCCCATGACATATTTTCTTGTACTAGAAACCCAAGATAGGTGAAGGTAGTTACCCTTTCCAGGTTCCCTTTGCCCAAGGTCGGAGTCGAACGTGTAGATGCCGCGGGATTAAATATCATGTATTTAGTTTTGTCGACATTAATCTCTAGTCCTCGCAGACTACAGAAATCCCAAAAGCCGTCCAGTATCCGTTGAATCCCCATGGGGGACTTGGAGAGCAAGAGGGTATCGTCAGCAAACATGTTTGCAGGTACCCTCCTGCCCGCCAGTAGCGGAGCATCATTATTTGGCACCTCATTCAGAGACGGGATTAGGTCATTAACATATAGGCAGAAGAGGGTTGGGGCCAATACACAGCCCTGTCTCACCCCTCTTCTGACCGGGAACCTAGGGGACAGTGCACCATTCCACCCACACCTAACCTGGGCAAAGTTCTCGTCATGGAGCCTCGTTAGGATGTTCAAAATTTGCGGTGGGACACCCAAATCCCGGAGCACGGCCTACAGTTTCCTCCGTAGTACAAGGTCAAAAGCGGACCGAAGGTCCACAAAGACCATATATAAGCTGCCTCCCTCCATCTTGACAGTTTTCCAGTATAAAAGGAGCAGCCGGAAGATCTGGTTCATGGTTGAAATATCTGTCCGTGTGAATTGTATTATGTTCTAACTGAACTATCTCATGAAACAATGATAACGCATTATCTTAGCCAGCAGATTATGTGTACAACGTGATAGCCAGGGATTTC
The DNA here is from genome assembly GCF_964204655.1 of Triturus cristatus. NCBI lineage: Eukaryota > Metazoa > Chordata > Amphibia > Caudata > Salamandridae > Triturus > Triturus cristatus. The sequence goes on from NC_140589.1 coordinate 868,070,239, forward strand.
AGAAACTCTCTGCCTCAAGCACGTTATCAGTTAATTGAAGCCAGGGCAGAAGGTACAGAACATGCACTTTATGATTCACGGGAAGGATGGAGACGTGGTTGATGGAACTATGTTTGAAAAGTTTGATTTTGTCCTTGATGAGGGTTTAGTTGCAAGGATATTCGTGCGTACGTTTTCAAAGATACATTTTGCAGGGAAAACAAAAGGCTCATGTTCATACAATTTACCACCACAATCATCTCCTGGTTCAAGCGAGGAACCTTCAGTCCTTCACTGAAGAAGTAAATGGCAGTGACATCATTTCCTGTTTCCTGCTCACCACAATAATCAGTCGACTCTCTACATTGACATGCGGGTGCGCAACGCCCATTGGGCTCAAAGGGCTTCAGCCCCCTCCCCTGTCGGGTGTGGCAGCCCGGGCTGACACTGCTTCAGACTGGCGTCAGTCTTATGGCAGCCGCACCAAGTACTTCACAGGTCTTTGAAAGACCATTTACATGTTATCGAGGCTTTGTTGTTTCCCCCCCCCCCCCCTTCTTATTGCCCCTGCATCTCCACTCTGCAAATTGCTGGAAGAGTCAGCCCAAACGAAATTTTTAGTACAAATATGTAAGTATGCGAAAATCGCTGCAGCCGCACAATGGCATAATTCCAGTGGCCCTGGCTATACTAGGACAGCCTGAAAGAGATGCAACACCTACTCTCTGTGTTAACCTTTCCCTGACTCCCCGATATGTGTGCATATTCCCTGCAGGGCTGATTAATTTATTGTCTACGCCACATGTGAGCAGTGGGTTGCTGGTAGCTGTAAAGTGCCCTAGAGCATCCCGTGGGGAGAACAACACTTAAAGTATTTTCAAATAAATAACGTAGTCTTTTTGCTGCATTTGAATGTGCATGTGACGCATGGTACCCCAATACACTATGTTATCATAAAGCACTGCAATAAATCAGACTAGCATCTCTAAAATATGTGTGCATCATATTTTCTCTGGCTGGCAGTGTAGTGCCGCGCTCATTGTCACAGATGGGTGTTGAGAAGTACTTTAAGACTTGCCAACAGCTGGTCTCTTAACACGCATAGCTCCCCTTGCTCAACACTGAAGACAGTATGACAGTGGACGGCACTTGGCCACACGTTCTATGCATGACTGTGTAGCACGTGCAACACTCGAACTAAAACCTCGGCGTTTGCTACAAGCGGCCTCTGAAATAACGCTATGTGTATTTATTTCTGCAGTTTATTATCGCGCAAAGTCGGCCCAAGGGCATTGGAGCATTTTACATGAGCACTACTAACATAACATTACACAAGGTCAGATTTACTTTTTCGGCACAAGGAGAATGAGTGATTTGACTAGAATCACAGGATATGGACCTGATGCCGGGACTCGAGCCTGGTTCCCCAGTTCCAAAGTCAGCAGTTCTGGCAGTAACGTGACATCCTCTCTCCAATCTTGTAATCTTTGCAGGTCCGTGTGAAACACTTAAAGGACATACTTTTGCCAAGAGGCACCTTAAAGGTGTAGATTCGAAATGAGGTGGGCAGTTTATCAACTTTTGATCCTCCATTTGTCTCAGCCAGTTGTCTCAGAAAAGGTACAGCACACTGAGAAAAACACGTTTGGTGCACGTTCTTAGAAGTAAACTGCCTGTCGACTCTGTCTTGAAAGCTTCCTCGGGTACATAGTTCTTTTGATAGAGCCTGCCAGACCAGACACTTTTTTCTTTCAAAGAATTTTAACATACACACCTCTAGAAACCACAAGAGAATTAAGGGTCAGTCAGCTGCATAACAATGTGACTGCATCGTTAGCAAGGGTCAGAGTCAACGGGGCCACGTCTAGGAAATTCTCAATAGGAAGGGGCACTCGGCAGGGATGTCCCCTTTCCCCGCTGCTTTTTGCAGTGGTTCTGGAACCCCTTGCGTGTGTTATTCGAGCGCATCCATACATCTCCGGCTTTCGAGTGAACAACGATGATGACCGTGACGAGTGAGTTTCTCTGTATGCTGATGACATACTGCTATATATCACGCGTCCAGAAATGACGCTCCCCAATATCATCTTGAGCTGTGAGGATTATGGCATGCATGCAGGGTATAGAATTAACTGGGAAAAATCGTGTGTCTATCCGGCAGGGCAGGGTGTTGGAACTACCGATTATCCCAGCCGCCTACAAGTCGCACCCACTGGGATCAAATACCTAGGTATCTACATTACGCAGGATACACCGCTGGCGCTGGAGCGGAACCTCTATAAGGTGCTGGGGGAATTCCGTGTAGATGCGGATCGTTGGGCTTCATTACCTTTGGCGCTGCTTGGAAGAGCCGCACTCTTCAAAATGATAATCTTACCAAAATTTGTATATGTCCTGCAGAACACTTATCACTCTATCCCAGAAGAGGTGTTCACTAAAATCGATGATGTCCTTAGAAAATTCCTATGGGGAGGGAAACCCCTAGGATGGCCCAGGGGAAGCTACAATGCAATCAATACAGCGGCGGCATTTCTCTGCTGAAACTCCGGGCATACTACTGGGCATCCCATCTGATAGTGGTCAATGAATGGGCATTTGGAGATAGGGAGCACCCCGCATATGCGCTTGAGCACACACAGTTCCTTAAAAGGACATATTCTCATTATGTGTATGGAGGCGCTGGAATTGCAAAGTTACTGCCGGCCACTCAAATTGTGATACTGGCGTGGAAAAAGGAGGAGAGGCGAATGAAGTGGGATGGCAGGGTGTCCAAAGAAACCCCGCTCTGGGTGGGAACACGGCTCAAGGAATTTGCCAAACTGCAAGGTTTTCAGAAATGGGATTTGGTTGGCATATCTCAGCTCAAAGATCTAATCTATCGTAAGGAGCTAATGACGTTTTCACGCCTCCAGAGTGAGTACGATATGAATAAGACACAATATTTCAAATATCTGCAATTGAGGCATGCTTGGTGGGCACAATCAATCGACATGGAGGGCCTCCCAGAGTATGCCCCACTAGAAGGAAGGCTCCTGATGGAGGAAATTGGCGGGAAAGCCGTGCCCTGGACTTATAAGACCATCATGAATAACACGCCGGACCCCCTGCGAAAACTGAGAGCGCGCTGGGAGGCGGACTTGGGAGACATGGACGACCTAGACTGGGAGATGGCTTTGATGCATCCAAGGGAAGTAGCTATTAGATCTAGATTGCGCTTGATTCAACTCAAATATTTACACAGGATATACTATGACAGAGCTCGACTGCACAGGATAGGCAGATCGGAATCACCCACCTGTCTGAAGTGTAAGATCATGGACGGTACCTTCTTTCACACGGTCTGGGGGTGCACACAGGTACAGTTGTATTGGGGTGCCCTGTTGAAGGAGCTGGAACTTATATTGAAAGACTCCATACCACTAGACCCTAAGTTTATCTTGCTGGGTATACCAACGGAGGTAGATCTCCCCAAAGTGAAGTTGTTATTGCTCCAGTTGGGTTTGGTGGTAGCTAAGAGAGACTTGGCAAGGGCCTGGGGTGCTGAGATCAACCCAACGATAGAAGATTGGCGGAAAGGTATGGACATGTACATGCTGGGGGAGAAAACGACTTACACGGCGAGGGGGTGCCCAAAATAATTCTGGAAAATATGGAAGCCGTGGCTACACTATTATGGTCTTGCACTCACGGACTCGCAGTAGGAGGTGGAGGGGATACCGGGGAGGGAGATGGTGCAGGAATGAAGATCTCGTTGACAGTAACTACTTGAAGTCATTGATACCTTATGTGCTATTATTGCCGAATTCCACTATGCCTGTGTTGAAAACAGAAATAAGATGTTTTGAATATTTGATGTGGTTTTGCACTGTACCGAAGAAAATGCAAATAAATACATTCCCCCCCCCCCCCCAAAAAAAAACCAATGTGACTGTATAACAAAACCAGAAACCTCACCCATCAAGCTACTTCATCACAAACATCTGTACACAGCACCATCCTGTGGTTGGTGCCAGAACTGCATTACACAGTAAGGGCAGAGGTGCATACTCTTTGTCTAAAGCCCCCCCACCGTATTTAAACTATATGTGGCTCATCTTCAATATCCATCCAAATTCAATCAGAAGAAAGCCACCTGGCTGAGACATCTATTGGTTATTGAGCAAATGCTCATGGGTGCCATTAAATATTTTATGAAGTCTGATTACTTTAATAGTTAGCACCCCACCAATGGTGTAAATATATAATATCAGCCCCTCTTCCTTCACTATTTCACTGGTGCGTTCTAAGTTGGGGAATTAAGTCCCCTTGAATACTGAGGTTCCCTGGAGGCCAACTAGCCCACTAGGTACATCCAGTAAGCACCACATAGCTGGATTGCAGAAAGGTGGTCCGAGGCCACGCTCCTTTTTACACCACTCTCCAAACACGCCTCTTGGTGCACTGTTGGTCGGGTGATGAGGTCCTCTTGTGTCCTGAGGACCTCAGGACACAAGTGGACTTCATCCTCCGAGCAGTAGTGCGCCAGAAGCTGCGTTTGCAGCATGGTGTATAAAGGGGGTGGCCTCAGAACACTTCTCTGCAACGCAGCTCTGTGGCACTTACTGGAGGTACCTGGTGGGCTAGTTGGCCCCCAGGGACCCTCTGGATTCAAAGGGACTTACTCCACCAACTTACAGCGCACCAGGGGAAGTGTTTGCACAGTGGTGCAGGGAGGAGGTGGGCCTGATATAACAAATTTGCAGTCCTGCTGTGTGAGACTTACCGGAGGTAATAAAAGGGGTAGTTGGCCCCCAAGGTTGACGTTGGGGGCTAACTACCTCCAGTAAATCCCACACAGTGGGATTGCTAAAAGGTGTTTGGAGGCCACGCTCACCTTTCTCCACCACTTTGAAAAGGCGACTGCTATGTTATAGTTAGAAATGAGCATTTAAAAAACCTTTGAAATTCACTGAAAAAACCATAGGTTCCAGGGACATTATAGTTAGTTGGACATTTCACTCGTACAAAACCAGAGAAATTTGGTCGTTATAGTTAGTTCAGCTAACTATAACTCGCGCCCCCGCAATGCACTGCTGATGACGTCACATATTACATAATTCATGACATGGTCAGTGATATCACTGATGACATCTCAAATGACATCATCCATGTGAAAATCTGATGCACCTCCTCACACCCTAATATAACCTTTGATACACCCACTCTAAAATACAGACTACCATTTTTGAAACCATAGACACACCAATGCCAGTTGCTACATATGCACTCACTGATTCCTAGGTCTACATACACATCCGCTCATTCAGCCATACAGTCACTCATCAATACAACACTATCATATGCACTCATACACCTATACAGACACTCACGCACAGCCACTCATCCAGTGTTACTCACACACCTAGTCAGTCATGCAAAGAATCAATCACACTTCCGTTTACTCACCTATACAGTTATACACACACCACCTCACTTATTCATACAGATACTAACGCATACTTACTCTTATACAATCACTGATACAAGTACACACTCATCCATACAGCCAATGTCACAATCACTCACTCTCACATACAGTTATTTATATACACCATCACTCACATATACTGCCTTTTACATATATAGTTACTCACACATGTACCACTGAGACATCCATTCACTCACCAACACACCCATACACACACTCGCCCACCCATACAGCTGTTTCCACATGCACTCTTGAACCCATACAGCCAGTGAATCAACCACTCACACATCTATGCACAGAGTCGCACACCTCCCACCCACCCACACACACACTCAGGCACCCATACAAATACTCAGGCAACCAAATCGATCACCCATATAAACCCGCATGTAGCTACTCACCAACTCATGCAGCAGCTTACACAACAACAGACAGACTGATACAGACATTCACACAGTTTAGTCACTAACCCATGTATTCAGTAAGACACATTTAATCACTCACGTACACAGTCAGTCATGCACCTACTAAATCCTCCATCCAGACACTTATACACCCACTCATTCTTCAATACACCTTGGCATATATATATAAAACATGTTTAAACTTTATAGAAACAGTCACTGGATGATGTCATTTGAGATGTCATCAGTGATGTCATCAGTGATGTCACTGACCATGTCATGAATGATGTAATATGTGACATTATCAGCAGTGCATTGCGGGGCGCGAGTTATAGTTAGCTGAACTAACTATAACGGCCGAATTTCTCTGGTTTTGTACGAGTGAAATGTCCAACTAACTATAATGTCCCTGAAGCCTATGGTTTTTTCAGTGAATTTCAAAGGTTTTTTTAAATGCTAATTTCTAACTATAATGTGCCTGAAACCTATGGTTTTTTCAGTGAAAATATATACACACATATATGTGTACATTTTTATATAATTTTAAAATTATAAAATAAATTTGAATTAATAGTTTTGTTTTAAAGTAAATATATATACATAGATATATTAATTATGTGTTTAACTTTTTTTAAGTTTGTTATATTTGTTAAACTGTATATTAAATCAATTTTTTTAAATTGATTTTATATTTAACATATTTAATATTTATTATTTTATTTTATATGTATATAAAAATCGGTATATTGTAAAACTATATTTTGACTTTGATATTTTCTTCTGATATTTTTGTACTTGCCTGTTTAAGTATAGGGAGTCGATATTTTTGCATTCTATATTTTATCATGGATTTTTTTTATCTATATTTTTTACATCAATATTCTGTCAGTGAACCATTAATAAAAAATGAGCTAGTGAGCTATTCAAAACCCCATGTTTTTACTGTCCAAATGCAACAACAACAATAATTGTGGGAGTAAGAAGAAGAATCTCAATATTAATAACAAAAATATCTACAATGATAAAATGTATGTTCACAATAACACATGTAATGATAATAATAAAAATAAACACTAAGGGGGCGATTACGATCGCGCTAGGAAAGCCATCCGTAAGACTCGAATCGCGCACCGGGACTCCGAGCATCCGATTCCGATGCATCCACATCCATTGAAGTCTATGAGCTCCTGTATACCGACAGGTACACAGGATCCCGTAACTGAAAGGGGTGGGTGGGGAAAAAGCCTACATCTGTGGTGGGCATCCCATGGTACCCGACACATTGTGCATGCTTGGATCGGGGGGGTCCCATGGGTCCCCCCCGCGACTGATTTGGAGGGCCCCGTGTGAAGGGGGCCTGCTATGGCCCCCCCGAAGTCCGATTACCAGAGCTGTTTCGTCTCGGCAAGTCCGAGTCGATACGGCTGACAGACGCACTCATCGTACTTGCTCGGTCGGAGCCCGGTCCCTTTGCGGTGCGCGATTCTGCCCTGAACGAGTCAGACAGACTGGTTTGGGTTCAGAAACGATTCGGTCGGCGCGGACGCCTTCTTCGCATCGTACTTGGTCGTTCAGGAAGGGGTACGATTCGAACGGACACTGCAGCTCCGAGTCAGATTCGCTCATTACGTATCACGTTGGGAGCCCTTCCTAGCGAGATCCTAATTGGCCCATAATGTGCATAGTTATTGTATCCATAATATTATTTGCTTTGTCTTCATGATATTGATTGCACAGCGGTGATAATATTATGGGCTATTATTTGTGCACTTCACTCCATTTGTCGACCTATGTGGACTACCTAATTAAGAACAAAATCAATAAATGGCTGACAATGTACTAAAAAACGCTTTCTAGTTTTCTTGCCGCTGCACTGGCTTTAATCTTGCCTGAAATATTTTGTCATAGCACATGGGATTCTAACAGCTTTATCGTTCTATGATGAAAGAGGCACGCTTGTAAGTGAAGGGCATCAGTCGTGCAGACTCTATTAAGTTTTCTGGGACATTTCCCCGTGGAAAATTGTATCTAAAATCCAAACATTAATTTTGGACTGCATGGATTTATTATGACTAATAGTCATTGACTAAACCATCAAATTAATGATGATCCATTATTAAATACATAGGGCCAGACCGTAGAGGCTGGTAACCTAAAGGGGCACCGCTTAATAGCGCCGTTCTCACTGGCTGCCAAATGGATTGTGGCCTACAGACAACTTTTGTTCGAGCAAGGTTAATTCTAGCTGAATACTCAGACTTCTAAAGAAAAGACACGCCTAGTGCTATTCCTGGGGCAGGTCTGCCATCTAGTGTCGTAACTCGGCATTTTATAGTGTGAAAATCGACTCGTACCTTTGTCTTGCTTACTGGCTTATCCAGTAGAGTAGAGCATGGTATATCTACCACGGAAATAAATAACGACGCGAGAACCCGGAGTCATAAATCACATACTTCATGTATAGTTATTACCTGAAGGCGGACTGTGGAGAAACTTCTAAAATGAAGGTTTTTGTATGGTTTTCAGAAAATATATAATCGGAAAAGTGCAGAAAAAACAGGAAAAACAAGCATTTGCATTGCAATAGATCTCGCATTTACGCGAGTTAGAGCTATTGACATTGTAAATGGCAATGTTTTTTATTTTTGTTTTAGTTTTTAAAACCCAAATAAAAGGCATTGTCATTTACAATGCCAATAGCTGAAACTCGCACGAATGCGAGACATGTTGTATTGCAAATGCTTGTTTCAGGTTGTTACTTTTTTAGGCAGCATATAACTCTTCTCTAGTGCATAATTTGACCTAAGTTTCATCCAGGTGTTTCTACAGGGCCACAATCGAGTTGCAGCTGCAGCAGTGCGAGTTTCTCTCAGTGCCTGACAGTAGAATAAAAGGTGTCTGATTACGTGGTCATGCAATGATTGGCATCTCTGCAAAGGCATTGAGCAATGGTCTGGCATGCCGGCTACAGTTGTTGTTGTATGCAAATGTGTGGGTAGGGTGGCGCTCTACGCAAATGTCAGTGTGTATGTTTAAGTCATATACTTAATTATATAGGCCCGTTCCTTTCATGGCTCCCACTTTTTTTCATCACACTTACAGCCCTGTGCACAGTGATGAATAATGAATCTTTGTGTTAAATGACACATTTAGCAAAATTCATTCAGGTGCCTAAGTTGGAAGAGGCAGTCAAATGATTCTCTCTTTATCGCAATAAACACAGGAGATGAGAATGCCTAACAAATGTAAACACCCATGACTTTCAGTGAGCCGTCACATCTCCTACTCCCAACTGAGTGTCACTTTAGGCCTTAAAGTAGGCTGCAGCAAAGGGCTCCAACCAGCTGGGGGATGCCGTGTGTTGCTGCGGCATCGCCCACATTTAAGACTCCAACCTGATGGTGGAGAAATTCAGCTTTTCCAATTGGGAAGAATTCACACTAATGATGCATTGCGACTGAACCAAACTATTTGAATTCACATTTTGGAGACCAATCTTGGATCCCCACTACGTTTTGACTTTTTGGCTGTCCAGGGTCGAAATGTCGACACTTTCCCATCACGCATGTCTAAACAATTCTCTTGACCAATAGTCAATCAGTATTGGGTATTGCATTACATGTGTTAAATAACGAGACCGGGCAGAAATTTGACAAGTCTTTTAATTTATGTCACATATTTATGTTTTGTATATAGTGTACTGTCCACTTCACCAGTCACCACATGTCACCTTCTCACAATAGTCCCATTTGTATTCTCGCATTTACTTGTATTTGTGATAGCCATTTAATATTCAATACTTCTTGAAATATATAAGAGTAAATCAACCCTCCCTGTGTTTTCCTGGTGTGTTCTCAATTGAAATTGTGTTTTCATTTATTGTGTAAAAGGAAGTGTGAAACACCTTTTCTCTTGTATTGAATAATTTTATCACAGCAATTGTATCGCCCAACAGAACCAATTGTTTTCTATCTTTTGTGCACCTTGCGTGTTTGCTGTTGTCTAGGTCTGTTTTCCCTTCTGGGTAGAGTATTCTTTACTGGTGAGTGTTGCAACCTGATAGGATGTCTGATAGTTCTTTGCCAAGTAATTAAGAATTTTGATACTAGATTTCCCAGCCCACCACATCTTCTGATCACATAGCCCGAGACCGTGGCAAAAAGTATAATATACAACATTATTTTGAAAGTATGTTGGGAATGAAAAATCCCCTGCCCAGTGAGGGACGTGCACCCCTGCCCTTATTACCCCAGCTGCATGTTTATCAGCACCCCTGGTACTGCTTTTTGGTCATGGGTGACCATGGATCATGTTTGTGCACCATGACCCAGGCCTGTCTCATGGCAAAATGGTCTTGTTAGACTTGGAGGGGCACACCAAGCTCTATCCTCATGATGGTCGAGGGCTACGGCCCCAGACAGGATTTAAGTGCCAGGAACACGAGCACAGTGAGTGCAGGATACCCGTTTTGTTTCGAAGTGATGAGTAGTGTGAACAGTGCTTTTTACCTGTATCATGGGAGTGGTGCCTGTCGGATGTAACTGTGTACTTAACTCACTCTTGACCTTCATGGATTGTATGTAGTGCCGGACAGAGCGTGTTAATGTGTATCTATTCTGTGATGCCTCTGCATGGTACGTAACATAGAGGCCCGTGGATTCCATTTTGGAAGCCCAGGGTCTGGAGAGCTGGAGACGCGAGTGGAGGTCAGGTCTGCAAGCCTCAGGCGGGAGATGTATATTGCAGACATACTTGGGGTTGGGGTTGGAGCACATACCGAAGGAAGGAGAGCAGAGCATCATCTGTGCACATAAAAGGTCTCTATAATTTCAGGACGTTTGACTGGTCATTGGGGCCTAGGCTCATTGTCAGATGGTAGGGCTGATAAGGTTGGCACTGTTGAGCAGAGAATCTCGAACCTATGAGCCTTTATGAAGCATATTTAATTGGAGGCTTACAGCCAGGTGTGATGTCTGTTTACTCCCTTGGCCTCTGTTTTGGGTCACTCAGAACTGGAGCCACTTCTGCTGTGGCAGGCCGAGGGATGATGGAAAGTATGGAATTCAGGTTAATGTATGGATAAGGATTAGGATTGGGGATATGAATTAGGAGTGGGGTGGAGTATTGGGTTTGAGTTGAGTTAACTCTAGAGATTGGGTGGGAAGTAGGGTCAGAGTAAGGTAAGTTGTTACAGTCAGAGTAAGGTAAGTTGTTACAGTTAGGGTTACAGTAAGGAGTAGGGTTAGGATGGGGTAAAGGTAAGATGTTTGGTAAGTGATGAGTCCGTTATATTGTGTTAAAGTGTTGGATTAGTGTTAGGATTAGGGTTAGAGCAATGGAAGGAGTAAGTGAGTGTGTAAGAATGGAAAGTGTAAATAATGGTGTAAAATAAGGTACAGGAGAAGGGTGGCACAGGAGGTGGTATAGAGGTATGGTATGGGGTATCTGTAAAATGGCAAGACACACCATGGCATAGGGGAAGATACTAGGGTTTGGGTTAAAGACTGAGTAACAGTTAGAGATTATGGTAACATGTCAATGTAAAGTCAATATAATTTTTTTTAATGCAGTGTTAAAAAGACAACTTTTTTTAACTTCTAGATTTTAGTATTATCACTAGAAATACATTTTTCCTCAACTTTTTTACCTCTACAAATATTGACTCTTCTTTATTATAATACATGGGATTCTGTACTCCCTGTTCAAATGTCAGTGTCTTATTTCTTTATTATTGGCAGCTTTCGACACATCCAGTAACTGATTATAAAGAAAAGACATCAGAACTCAACTATTCTAAGTTATTACAGTCAAGCGTTAACGTCACAATGCCTGCTGCCAGAGCCAGCAGCAAGGTGACAGGCAGGTCAAGTCACAGAGTATAATTTAAGCAGCGGTTTAAAGCAACGAAACGGAACGTTGCTTTTCTTTCTTCTTCTCCATGTTAATAGCTTACAATGAACAGCAGAGAGACTATGATTAGTTTTTGCATTCCGGTTTTTGATGTGTTTAATTTTGCACTAGAAGGTTTATTTTTATGGTTCATGTAAACATGCTTGCTCTTTCATATGAAAGAGCTGCACACCAAGGTTTTCTTTTAAGTGGTTTTGGGAACGGGATGGTTTGACCATTTTAAATGGGATATAGCATGCCTTGGCGTACATGGTCAGGATATTGCAGGTCAGCTCAAAGTTCCATAACCTTATAAAGGAACTCTGCCTTCAGCCTCATTCCTCTATTTGCAGGCCTGCCAAGTACCACGCATCAGGTGTTAGACTAACGCATTTCAGTGTGGTACTCCGGATTACCACACTGAAATGCATTGTCACGCCTATACTGTGTGTCAGCTGTCACCGAAAGCGCTGAGTCTGTGGCAGTGCGCCGCCCGTGTCTTGTGTGCGCTGCTCCAGCAAGCTTGGGGCTCCAGCTGAGGTAAGGCTGCTGGCAGCCTCACTCAACTGCTACAGTGTATCATGATGGTGAATCTAATTTCCAAGGCGTGGCTTTCACTGTCAGCTTGATGTCATCGCAGGGGACGTCACATCCTGCTACCCGAGCGCTGGGAGTTTGATTTGAGAGTTTACAAGGCGGCTGGCTAGTTTGCAGGCAGCGCGGCTGTAGGAAGGTGGAATCTGACTGCATGGTTGCCCCCACATTTTTCCTGGTGTTTGGATGGTTTTTGACTAGTCTCGCTGGGATCCTGCAATCCAGGACCCCAGCATATCTGCTTACTCCCTTAAATGACTTGGAGTGCATATTAGGTGCACTAGTGATTGGATACTGTGGTACCTTATGAGCCCCTAGTATATGGTACCTTAGGTACCAGGGGCATAGGTACTTTACAGGCCTACCAGGGGCTGAAGCATGTATTATGCCACCCCTGGGAAGCAGACTAAATCTGACACCACAGGCCTGCCACTGCGGCCTGGGTGAGGTAGTGTTAGCACTCCTCACTGAGATATAGGTTCACTATATCTCTATCTACACACACATATAAACCTATCAGTCACCCCTAAGGCAGGCCCTATCAGTCCTGAGGGAAGGGTGCTTGGTTTCCATGTAAGGGGGTGCCTCTGCCTGAGCAGGCCCCTCTGCAGCTCTCAGAGTCCATTCTCTGGGGCTGTTTGTGGATGCGGTTAAACCATATACTCTTAAGTGCATTATAACCTTGCGGTAAATGCTAACTCTGGGATGGCTGCATCAAAACATGTTGTGTTTGGTGTCAAACGCTTTGGAATCATACCCCCACACAAGTAACTGGTGTGGGAGTATAATCCCACCCTTCTAGAGGGATAGGCATGTACCCACTGTGGAAACACAGTAGAATCCTAAAGAGCCCTGGCATCACAAAATGGATGCCACCAGTCACAGACACTGGGCTGCCCTCCTGCTGCTGACCGAAACTTGCAGTGGAGAAGGCCCAACAATAGGCATCCTGTCACAGGGAGATGTAACCATCTCCCAGATAGGGTTTAGTGTATTGGGGCTGGGTCGGTGCACTCCTAGAGTGCTTTGAAGTCCTGCACTGGGGGAGCAGTAGGCTCCTCTGTGCATATGCCAGCTCAAACCGGTGCAGGGGCTACCTGCCCCTCCTCTGGCGCGAAACTGGACAAAGGGAAGTGGGTGTAGCCACCCACTCCCCTGACCCTCCCATAGGAGGGGTCATAGAGCTAGTCCCTCCCTTCCTTGTATTATAAGTTAGGGAACCCTTGCCATTGCAAACTAGATATCCCTGGACGACGCTCTGAAGAAGAATCCTGGACCTTCGACGTTCCACTACCTCTGGAAGACTGAAGAATCTCCATTGGAGTCAAGGAGTGACTCTCCAGCTTGGCAGGCACCAAAACTTTGCATCAACGGTCGCAAACTTACCCGCTCCCGCCGGAGTCCGAAGTCCCTGCAGCCCCGGAAGTGGATCTCCTGACTTCTCTAAGGCCATTGTGAGTCCCCAGCGACGCTGAGGCAAGTGGACCCCACGAGTGACGAGGAACAGCAATGTCCGGGTACCATGCACTATTTTCGAGTGCAACCCCTTCACGACGTTCTACGAACTTGTGCATTGGACCACGTGTGTCCAAGCCTCCAGCAGGATTTCCTCCGAAGATCAGAGGCCTACCTTGCCCCGCGTGACCGTGGGCTCCTGGTGAGTGAATCCTCCTGAGGCGTCTTCGCGATCCCTTGCTGGCTGGCTTGTGGGTCCCCCGAAGACTTTTCTACAATTCAAAAGGGCTCCCCTAGTTGCTCCCGGCATGCCCTGACTTATCCTTGCTGGTCTGCACCGCTGACTTTTTACACTTTCAATGAGACTTGCTGTTGCCAAGGCTTGTTGGCTCCAATCTGGTCGTCGACACCGCAGTAAGCTGCATACTTCATGGGACATGCCGAATCCAGCTCCTGGTTGTCGTCGACACCTCCTGGACCTCGTGGCTGAAGAGTCAAGACACCCGTGATCACCTGAAAACACCAGACGACTGTGGGCATACATCTTCCTTGCCCCGGGTCACTGCCAAGTGACTTTGAACACTGTCTCCTCTGCTTTCAGGTGTTCTTTCTTCTGAATCCAACCTTGGATTCCACCGGACACTTCTCCTGTTTTCACAAGCAGCAAGTCTTCTTTGGCTCCCATTGAAAACGACTCCGCGACCCGACACCAAAAGACACCTATGCACCCGGCTTCCCTGGGTGAGGTAACTCCAGCACTACGGTGCTCCTGTTTGTGTTGGCTCTAGAACTACTTACCCTGTAAGTGACTTGCTTGTAGACTCTCCCGAAGTATCCTAAAACTTTAAAATTCCAACCGCGACTTGCTCCATTGAAGTCTATTGGGATCCGCGGCTGTGTTCTCACACTGCATGCGTCTCCCGTGGGTCCTTTACTTACCTGCCTTGGGTGGATAAGTGAGGCCCCAGTGCTTCTGAAGGCCCTAGGCCTTGTCCCCTCGCAAGTCGATCTTCCTAAGTCTCTTTTTTAGTATATGGTCTGGTACGCCCCTAGGGCCCCAGCCATATTTGTGCTTAACTTGTTGTGAAATGTTGATTTGTGCATATGTTCCTGACTTCTAATCTCATAAAGAGATTAGTAGAGTGTGTTAGAAATAAATACATATATATTTTATATATATACCTGTGTGGTGTCCTTTCATTTGGTAATTCAAGAGATTATAAGGTAAAACAAGCTGCTTTACATTCCTCTAAAGACTTAGCCTGAAGGCTGCTCTCCACAGCTACCACTAGGATAGCTTTCTTAAAAAGGTTGTCTTAAACCTATCTACCATAAGAGTCGAATTGTACTGGTGCAAGGTGGCCACTTTAACTAGTGACCAGCATATACCAGGCCAACTTCACACAGCGGCATATCGTGGCCAGAGGGAGCGCTGCACATAATCATGGCCAGAAGGAGCGCTGCATATTATTGTGGCCAAAACACTGCAAATTATAATGGTTGAGACTGTGAGAAGGTGGTTGGTATATGCTGTCCACTAATTAAAGTAGGCAGCTTGTACCAGGCCACACGACCCTTATGATGCCTGAGGTCAAAAATAACCTTATTGAAAGCTATCCTAGTGGTAGCTATGGAGAGCAGCCTTCAGGCTTAATCTTGAAGGAATGTAAAACAGCTTGTTTACCAGAATATAACCTCCTAAATGATTAAATGAAAGAAGAACCACACAGTGTTTATATAAAAATATGTATTTATTAATATAACACTCTACTAGCCTCTATGCAAGACTAGGGCACAAAGCAGACAATACTTAATCAATGGAACATTCGTAAATAGAGAAATACACAGGGGGAGACCGAACCATACACTTAAAAAATGGTATTACAACAACGACTTAACTAGACACAGTGCCTAGAGCACGTGGAATCACTGGGATCCCAAGGAACCACCCAGAGGAGTGACACAGGGAGCCCACGGAGGACAGGAAACGCAGACGCGTGCTCCGTACAACTCTATGGGAAAGTCGCGGCTGGAAATTTACAAGTTAAGGACACTTCTAAGAGGACTTTGAGCAAACCCTTTGGAACTTAGGAGGTTCTAAGGCCAACCCACCAGTGAGTACCGAAGTACCTGTGTTACCTATCCCTGAGGAGCCGAATGCATAGGGGTCAAGTGGTGTCGGAAACCTTTGTTGTTTTCACAGGAAAGCTGCAAAGAAGTCCTGCTGCCAGGATGGTGAAGAATGTCTGGTGGAATCCAAGCCTGGATTGGAGGTGAGAAGAACCTGAAAGCAGAGGGGAAAGAGTCTGGGTCACTTCAGGTGACCAGGGGCTCAGTAGTCAAGTGCCCGCCGATGTTGAGTGCTTCAGGAGTGAAGAAGGGTTGCTGACTCTGCAGCCACGGGGACCAGGAGACTTCAAGGATGACCAGAGTCCGGAGGTGAGCTGTCCCACAAAGGATGTCGAAAGCTGAGGGGTTGATGACCGGCTGGAGCACCAACAAGCCTTAGCAACTGCAACACAATTGGTCAGAGGAAACCGGTTACGGTGTGGACCAGCAAGGTCCAGGGGACGCTCCAAACAATGGGAAGTCGGGGCACGGCTGGAGCAACCAGGTAAGCCCAAGAATTAGCAAGGTAACCCTCGCCAGGACCCACAGGCCAACAGACCAGAGTTCGCGAGGAGACCTCAAGCAAGCTAGCAAAATACCAGCCCACAGGACACTTCTGGAGTGGAGGCTGAAAATCTTCAGTGCAAATGCTGCTCGGGTCAGGACTACACAGAGTCCAAAGCACAGGCTGAAGAATCGTCACTTAGCATATGCAACTGTAAAAGTACGTGGTGCACAGGGGTTCGGGTTGCACGGTCCTCATGAGTGATACTGGTCTCAGAATAGCTGACCGGGCAGATCAACCTCCGGGACCTTCAGGAACCCACCTCCTGTATTGCGGAAATCTTCTGAGTCCTCAGGAGCTCGGGAGAAGCAAACCGGTCAGATGCGTTTAGGTGACTGCTTTTGCAGGGGAGTAACTCCTTTACTCCAAGGGAAATTCTTCGTTCGTCCAGCATTGTGCAGGCAGTCGAAGTACTTGGTTTCTTCTTAGCAGAATCTTGTCCAGGTAAAATCTAAAGTCCTGTAGCCAGGTGCCCACTTTATACCCATGGGAAAGGATTGGAAAGATTCTGTGGTCCCTCCTAGGGAAGGGGCAGGACAGAGGGGTGGCTACACCCATGTCCTTTGTCCAGTTTCACGCCAGAGTAGGAGCAAATGGCTCCTAGAACTGCTTTGAGCTGGACTATGCACAGGGACACCAAATGTGCCCCCAGTGCAGACTTTCTGACACTCTAAGAGTGCACCGACCCAGCCCCAATACACTAAATCCTGTCTGGGAAGTGGTTACACCTCCCTGTGACAGGATGCCTATTGTCATGCCTTCCTCTGCGCGAGCTTGGCTCAGCAGCAGGAGAGCAGAATCGTGACTGTGACTGTGCCTGGCAGCATCCATTTTGTGCTGCCCAGGTCGAGAAGGCTGGTACCGGGTATACCGGTGACACACATATGTCCCTTTAGAAGGGTGGAATCATACCTCCCCCACTAGTTACTGGCGGGGAGGTATGATTCCAAGGTGTTTGACACCAAACACTACATGTTTCTAAGCCGCCGTTAGCATTTATTGTGAGGTTATAATACACTTAAACATATCTGTCTGACTGCATCACAGACAACCCCGGAGAATGGTCTCCGAAGGCTGCAGAGGGGCTCTGCTCATGCAGGGGCACCCTCTAGCGCAAAACCCAGCACCCTGCCTTCAGGATTCTTAAGGCCTGCCTTAGGGGTGACTGAGGTATTTAAGTGTAGTGATTTAAAAGGATATAGTGAACCTATATCTTAAGTAAGTGGTGCAAGCACCATTTTGCACAGTCTGCTGTAGCAGGCAGGTCGTGTCAATTTGGATGGCCTCTCAGGGGTGGCATAATACATGCTTCAGCCCATGGGAGGCCTCTGGGGTACCTATGCCCTGGGTACATGGTGTACCATATACTAGGGACTGATAAGGGCTCCCCAGAATCCAATCTGGAGCGTACCTAAAGTACACGTATGACAATTCATAGTAGAAAGCAGATAGACTGGGGTCCTGGATAGCAGGATACCAATCATACTAGGCCAAACAGTGTGACATCAGCAAAAAGGGGGGTAACCATAAGAAGCAGATACTACTTTCCTACACAACCCCCCCCCCCCCAAACATAAGGACATTAAACTAACCTTGACCAGTTGAGTCTAAATGTTCTGAGTTGAAATATCTGGAGAGTCCATCTGCATTGGCATGGTTACTCCAAGGTCTATGTTTCACTGTATAGTCCATCCCCTGTAGGGAAATGGACCACCTCAAAGGTTTGGGGTTTTCACCCTTCATTTGTTTTAGCCATAAGAGGGGCTTATGGTCTGTCTGAACAATGAAGTGAGTGCCAAACAAATATGGCCTCAACTTCGTCAGTGCTCAAACCACAGCAAAGGCATCCCTCTCAATGGCTGACCAACGTTTCTTTCTGGGGGTCAGCCTTCTGCAAATAAAAGCTACTGGCTGATCCTGACCCTCTTCATTCAGTTGTGACAACACAGCCCCTACGCCCAACTCAGATGCATCAGTTTGAACAATGAATTGTTTGGCATAGTCTGGACTTTTCCAAATGGGAGCAGTGCACCTGTCCTGCTTCAGGTCTTCAAATGCCTTTTGACAGCTAACTGTCCACTGAACTTTCTAAGGCATTCTTTTGGAAGTTATATCATTCAAAGGGGTCACTATGGAGCCATATCCTTTGACAAACCTCCTGTAGTACCCAGTCAGGCCCAAGAAAGCTCTGACCTGGGTCTGGGTGGTTGGAGCAACCCAAACCATTATGGTTTGGATTTTGCTCTGCAATGGTTGAACCTGTCCTCCCACCTACAAGGTGGCCTAGGTATACAACCTTAATCTGCCCTATCTGGCCCTTTGTGGCCTTGATAGTGAGGCCTGCCTTTTACAGGGCCTCCAGAACATTTCTCAGGTGGACCAGGTGATCGTCCCAGGTGGAGCTAAAGGCAGCAATATCATCTAGATAAGCTGCACTATAGGCTTCCAGACCTGTGAGAACTTTATCCACTGGCCTTTGAAATGTGGCAGGTGCATTCTTCAAGCCAAAAGGCATCTCCACAAATTGGTAGTGCCCACTACGGGTTGAAAATGCTGTTTTTGGTTTTGCATCCTCAGCTAATCTGATTTGCCAGTAACCAGCTGTCAGGTCAAATGTACTTAAGAACTTGGCTGAGGGCAGAGAATCGATTAGTTCATCTGCCCTTGGAATTGGATGAGCATCAGACCTAGTGACTTCATTGAGTCTCCTGTAGTCAACACAGAACCGTATCTCTCTCTTACCACCCTGGGTGTGAGGTTTTGGTACTAAGACTACTGGACTAGCCCATGGGCTATCTGAGGGCTCAATTACTCCCAGTTCCAACATTTTCTGGACTTCAGTCCTGATACAGTCCCTGATGTGATGTTTCCTGTAAATCGTATTTTTAACAGGCACACTGTCACCTGTGTCCACCTCATGTGTACACCAGATAGTCTGACTTGGAGTCAGTGAAAACATATATCTGTACTGATTGAGGACTTTCCTACAATCAGTCTGTTGCTGTTCAGTGAGGCTGCCTGCCAAGGCTAGTCCATCAACTGAACCATCATCAGGGTTCTGTGAGAGGACATCAGGGAGTGGATCACTCTCTTCCTCCTGTCCCTCATCAGTAGCCACGAGCAAGACCATGTCTGCCCTGTCCACATATGGCTTGAGCCTGTTCACATGGAGCACCCTGTGGGGGCGGCTGGGAGTTCCAAGGTCCACCAAGTAGGTAACCCCTCCCTTCTGCTCAAGAATGTTATGGGGCACACGCCACTTATCTTGGAGAGCTGCTGGGGCCACAGGCTCAAACACCTATACCTTCTATCCTGGCTGGTATACAGTCAATACAGCATTTTGGTCATGCCAGGCCTTTTGCAATTCCTGGCTAGCCTCAAGGATTTTGGATGCCTTCTTCATGTATTCAGCCATCCTGGAGCAGAGACCAAGTACATAGTCCACTATGTCCTGTTTAGGTGGTTTGAGAGGTAACTCGCATCCCTCCTTATCCACCAAGCATAAGGGACCCCTAACTGGATGTCCAAACAGAAGTTCAAAAGGGCTGTAACCAACCCCCTTCTGATGAACCTCTCTGTAGGCAAAGAGAAGGCAGGGCAAAAGGATGTCCCATCTGCGCCTAAGCTTTTCAGGGAGACCTTTTATCGTGCCCTTGAGGGTTTTGTTGAATCTCTCAACTAACCCATTGCATTGTGGGAGATAGGGTGTGGTGAATTTGTAATTCACTCCACACCCCTCCACAAAGCAGTCAGGTAACCAGACATAATGTGTGCATCTCTGTCTGATACTACCTCCTTAGGGAAACCCACTCTGGATAATAATCCCAGGAGAGCTCTAGCCACAGCAGCAGCTGTGGTAGTCCTAATGGGAATAACCACTGGATACCTAGTGGCATGGTCCACCACCACTAGTATACATATGTGCCCAGCTGCAGTTGGAGGATCCATGGGACCAACAATGTCAATCCAACCTTCTCAATGGGAACCCACACCACAGGTAGTGGTATCAGGGGGGCCTTTTTAGTACCACCTGCCTTACCACTGCATGGCAAGTGATACAGGAGCGATACAACTCCTTTGTGTCTTCTGACATATGAGGCCAGTGAAAATGAGGGACAAGCCTGTCCCAGGTCTTACTTTGGCCTAAGTGTCCTGCTAATGGGATGTCATTTGCCATTGTTAATAGGAAGCCTCTAACTTCAGAGGTATAACCAACCTCCTAGTAGCACCAGGCCTGGGGTCTCTACCCTCTGAATACAGAGGTCCATCCTCCCAGTAGATCCTGTGGGATCCACTGGCACTCCCAGCAGCCTCAACAAAAGCCTGCTGTCTGAGGGGTTCAAGAGAGGGGCAGCTTAGCTGCTCCTGGCTCAGATATGCCCTTGATGGGCCCCTGTTCTCAAGAACTCAACCTGATCAGGTTCCAGTTCCTCTGAGACCGTTCCTTCACAGGGACTGAGATCATCTCCCTCAAGAGACTGATCCTCACTCTGAGGCACGGTGGAAAGCACTGCCCTACACCTTCTGCCCTTTCTCTTGGAAGGCACCTGGTCCATCTTTTCAGCACCCAGGGCCTGTTCAGTGGAAGACATTTTTGCCTGTGACCTAGTCGTGGCAAACACATCTGCAGGGATGCCCAGCATTTCTGCATGTGTCCTGAGTTCCACTTCAGCCCAAGTTGAAGTTTCCAATTCATTGCCCAATAAGCATTCAATAGGGAGGTCTGAGCTAACCACAACTTTCTTAGGGCCAGTTACCCCTCCCCAGCTGACCTTCACAACTGCCAAGGAATGGTCTATCCTGACATTGCTTGCATTGGTCACTTGGTACATCTCACCAAGTAAGATCTGTTCAGGGTCCACAAGATCTTTTGTCACCATTGTGACACTTGCACCTGTGTCCCTGTATGCCATGGCCTCCTTACCATTGATCAAAGGCTGTTGTCTGTACTTGCCCAGATTACTGGGACTGACAAATAGGGAGACAATATCCATGCCTCCATCACAGACTAAAACAGCCTGGGTTGGAATTCTGACTAGGCCAGAATCCATCTCCGATCCCAAGGTTAACCCTACTATACCCTTGTTCTGTACACCACCACTTGGAACTGTGCTAGGGGAAACAGTTGCCTTAGGGGTGGTGGTGGCTGGAGTAGATTCCTTGGCCCTAGGACAACTGGCATCTTTTGTCCAATGTGTCTTCTCTCTACAGATATGACACCAAGGTTTCTTTTTGCCTTTTCCCTTGTTTGATTGTAACGTGCAGGCAGTCGAAGTACTTGGTTTCTTCTTAGCAGAATTTTGTCCAGACAAAATCTAAAGTCCTGTAGCCAGGTCACCCACTTTATACCCATGGGAAGGGGTTGGAAAGATTTTGTGGACCCTCCTAGGGGAGGGGCAGGACAGAGGGGTGGCTACACCCATGTCCTTTGTCCAGTTTCGCGCCAGAGCAGGAGCAAATGGCTCCTAGAACTGCTTTGAGCTGGACTATGCACAGGGACACCAAATGTGCCCCCAGTGCGAGTGTGTGACATCAGCAAAAATTGGGGGTAACCATAGGAAGCAGATACTACTTTCCTACAGGGGTGCTACAATTTATCATGGTGCCGGCCGCAACGCTCGCAGCGCTGCCTGCAGCAGCTCGCACCGGCCAGGGCTGCCAAGTGCTATCAGCTGTCGTTATTACCACCCTAAATCCCCCTTCTGAATTTAAAATTTTACTGCAGTCGATGGAGACGGAGACTGTACGGCCTCACCCTGGACTCACAGGAGTCAGGACAGGACAGCGGCCTGGACAGCTATCACTGGAGGCGGGCCTGGGGGCAAACTTGAATTGCCACGGTCCGCAGTGGCTAGCGGCCTGAGCCTGCCTGCAGCCAGCCTCGTAGACCAGAGTCTACCTGCAATTATAGAGCGCCATAGGCGCAAGGCTTTAATTTGTTAAGAAGGTTATAGGAGCCAGGAACCAATCTGTTACTTCTGAAGGTGTCGAGGGTCTCGTGAGCAGGCATTTGACATACATACATGGATGATGGTAAGAGCATTTTTTCTTAAGTTGATATTGTGACATGAATAGTGAGATGTGCTAACCTCGAGCTTTGCGAGTCCATAAATGGTATTTTTCTCATTTTAATTTTGTTGCACTCTGGTAAATATATATTTAAATGAGTTTAAAACAAATCTGTATTATATTTTATCAGCTCATCTGCTTTCGCATTCACAATTCTTAAGCACTATAGCATTGAAAATTATAACCTGCATTAGTGTTGTCGAGCAATATAATTTGAAAAGTCATTCTTTCTAAATACATGCACACGAAACTATTTAAAACAATGCACATTATATTTTATCGCCAAAGCAACAGCTGTAGCCCAGCATCAGTCCACAGACCTGCAGGTCTCTGTCTCTCTTTTATTCTCTCTCTGTGATTGACGGTCTGGCTGACAGCTCTTACCTGTGTTTGTGCTAAAGTACATGTATGATATGTTTCCCTCGTCTTCATAGCTTGATTTTGCTCTTGAGAAAGTGTCACTCATAGAACTGTTTAAGGTGTAACATAAGCATTAAATGAGAGCGAGTGGAGATTAAGTAAATGGCAAGTTTTATAATTGTCTTTCTTTTCCTGCCTCCAAGTGGAGGCAGCATACAGTACTTCTTTCGGAATGACAAGAGATGGCTTCGGTAGAGCTGCTAAAATGTTGCTTTTATCCAATATAATCAATCAATCAAGACATTTGTAAAGCGCACTACTCACCGTGAGGGTCTCAGGGTGCTGGGGGGAGGGGGGTGCTGCTACTGCTCAAACAACCAGGTCTTGAGTAGCCTCCTGAAGGTTAGCAGGTCCTGGGTCTGTCATAGGAGGATGGGGAGGGTGTTCTAGGTCTTGGTGGCGAGGTGGGAGAATGGTCTGCCACTGGTGGTCGCTCTTTGGATGCGGGGGACGGTGAAGAGGGCGAGGTCGGCTGAGCGGAGCTGGCGGTTCGGGATGTAGAAGGTGAGGTAAGCCAGTCCGGTGTTGTGGAATGCCTTGTGTGGTGGGTGAGGAGCTTAAAGGTGATCCTCTTGTTGACGGGGAGCCAGTGCAGGTCTCTGAGGTGGGGTGTGATGTGGCAGTGGTGAGGGACGTCGAGGATCAGGCGCGCAGAGGCGTTCTGTATACGTTGCAGTCGTTTCAAGAGTTTGGTCGAGGCTCCTGCGTAGAGGGCGTTTCCGTAGTCCAGCCTGCTGCTGATGAGGGCCTGGGTGATTGTTCTTGTTTCGGTGGGGATCCATCTGTAGATCTTGCGGAGCATGCGGAGGGTGTTGAAGCAGGAGGAAGAGACGGCGTTGACTTGCTTGGTCATTGGAGTGTTGAGTCGAGGATAAACCCCAGGTTGCGTGCGTGGTCGGTGGGTGTCGGGGCTACTCCCAGTGCGGTCGGCCACCAGGAGTCATCCCAGGCTGAGAGGGTGGAGCCGAGGATGAGGACCTCCGTCTTGATCGAGTTCAGCTTCAGTCGGCTGTTCTTCATCCATTCGGCGACGGCCTTCATTCCTTCGTGGAGGTTGGATTTGGCGGTGAGGG
This sequence comes from Triturus cristatus, assembly GCF_964204655.1. Taxonomy (NCBI): domain Eukaryota; kingdom Metazoa; phylum Chordata; class Amphibia; order Caudata; family Salamandridae; genus Triturus; species Triturus cristatus. Next base: position 868,094,263 of record NC_140589.1, read on the forward strand.
GGTCCTTGGTGAGGGAGAGGATCAGCTGGGTGTCATCAGCGTAAGAGATGATGTTGAGGTCGTGCAGTCGGGTGACGTGGGCGAGCGGGGCCATGTAGACGTTGAACAATGTCGGGCTGAGGGATGATCCTTGGGGTAAGCTGCAGATGATCTGGGAGGCTTCGGAACGGAATGGGGGAGGCGGACGCTCTGGGTTCTGCCGGAGAGGAAGGAGGTGGTCCATTCCAGAGCCTTGTCTCGGATCCCTGCGTTGTGGAGGCATGCGCATAGGGTGCCGTGGAAGACAGTGTCGAAGGCGGCTGAGCGGTCCAAGAGGATGAGGGCCGCTGTTTCACCGTTGTCCAGCAGGGCCCTGATGTCATCGGTGGCAGCGATGAGGGCAGTTTCGGTACTGTGGTTGCAGCGGAACCCGGACTGGGACGGGTCCAGGATGTTGTTCTCCTGCAGGTAGCGGGTCAGTTGTCCGTTGGAGATCTGCTTCGCTAGGAACGGCAGCAGGGAGATGGGCTGGAAGTTCTTGAGGTCTCTCGGATCTGCCTTAGGTTTCTTGAGTAGGGCGTTGATCTTGGCGTGCTTCCAGCTCGCCGGGAAGGTCGCGGTCTCGAAGGAGGTGTTGATTACCTTGCGGAGATGGGGTGCGATGGTGGCGCTGGCTTTGTCGAAGATGTGGTGCGGGAATGACGGAGAGCCGGAGTGGACGGTGTTCATGATTTTGATGGTGTCGTCGTCGTTCACGTTGGCCCAGGCAAGCAGGGCGTCGAAGTGGATGGTGGACGTGTGGTCTGAGGTAGGGGTGGGCGGAATTTGCGAAAGTGACATTCGTAAGTTATCGCGAAAATGTTACAAATCTCCGCAAACAAGCGGAAATAGCGCGAAGATGCGGAAGTTTTTTTCCCGCCCGTTCGCGGTATTTCCTGCATGGTCGCGGCTCGCCAACTTACCCATGCGGTTGCTCGCGGGCGCGGCCATCTTGTTTTCACTCTTCTCGCGGTGCATGATCGCGAGAAGAAAGACGTGATCGCGCGACTAATGACATTACTGCGGGCGCGAACTGTCGCGAGACAGCGCAAATGGCTACCAACAATCCAACATCTCGTGGAGAACACGACCGGATCGGGAAAACTTGTCGGCGAACGCGGGGATTCAGGTAAGGCGATCGCGCGCGAGAATGTATTATTTTACAGCACGAGCAAGAAACAAATTATCGCTAAGCTGCGGAATGCGTAAATTTTGACATTTCCGCGCTCTCCGCGGAACGCGAAAATCTCAAATTATCGCAATTTCCGCGAGCGAAACGGAAATTTAGCCCAGGCCTAGTCTGAGGTGTCGGTGGCTGCTGGGGTGGTCTGGTTGTTGAAGCTGTCGTGGATGTCTGTGATCTTGCGATGGAAGATGGTGGCTAGGGAGTCACACAGGTCTTGTGATGGTGGGACGTCGTTGGTGTTGGAGCTGGGGTTGGAGAGTTCCTTCACGATGTTGAAGAGCTCCTTGCTGTTGTGTGTGTTGTAGTTGAGGCGGTCCTTGAAGGAGGTCCACTTGGCGGATCTGATGAGGTGATGGTGTCTGCGGATGGCGTTCTTATGGGCCGCATAGCTGTCCAGTGTCTGTTCGCGGTGCAATTTCTTCTCAAGTTTCCGGCAGGTTTGCTTGGAGGCCTGGAGGTCTGCGGTGAACCAGCTGGCTTTCTTGTCGGTGTGTCTGTTGGAGGTTTTCTTGAAGGGGGCGAGAGTGTTGGCGCAGTCATCAATCCAACGCCTGAAGTTGCAGGCAGCGGTGTCGATGGGGACGGCGGGTGGGCTTCGGGCGAGGGTGGTGTTTAGCTGGTCTTCGGTGACTTTGCTCCAGCTGCGGCGGGGGATCTGTTGAGTGCGGTGGTGCGTGGTGGGTTTCCGGAAGGTGAAGTGAATGCAGCGATGGTCAGTCCAGTGGAGTTCGGTGGTGTGGCTGAAGGTGACGTGGGAGCTTGCGGAGAAGATGGGGTCAAGCGTGTGTCCGGCAGAGTGGTTGGACGTTGTGATGAGCTGTCTGAGGTTGTCAATCAGGTTGGTGGAGTTGCTGTCATCGTTGTTCTCGAGGTGGAAGTTGAAATCACTGAACTGGGGCCGTGGTCCGGGGGGTCTGTAGATGAGAGTTCCTCTGAGGGTGGTGTTTGGGTCAGTGTGGATCTGGAAGTGCAGGTGTTCGGCGGTGCTGAGGGTGTTGTCAGTGCTGGTCGAGACCCTAAGGGTGTTCTTGTGGACAATGGCGATTCCAGCTCCGTTGGTGCGATCCCTGCGGGTGATCTTGTAGCCGTCCAGGATGGCTATGGAGATGTCCGGAGCCGAGGAGGCGTTCATTCAGGTCTCTGTCAGGAAGGTGACGTCCGCGGAGGAAGTGTCGAGCAGGTCCCAGAGGTCTATGGCGTGCTTGCGTGCGGAGCGGGTGTTTAGTAGGATGCATCTGAGGTGGTTGAGTTCTTGCTTGGCGGGTGGTTTGGCGTCTTGGAGGCTGGTGAAGGTGCAGTTCCGGCAGGTGAAGGGTCCTTGGGTGCACTTCGGGGCAGCTAGGAAGCAGGTGTGTGATCGTCCGGAGTTGAGTGCGAGGAGGGTGCTGGCGTTGTAGTGGCGTCGGTCGTGGGGACCAGGGGTCCTGGTGCTGGGCGCGGTCCAGTCGCGGACAGGTGCAGACGGGCTTCCCTTAGGCGTTCCTTCGGCGCGGCAGCGGCGCGGCAGCGGCACACCCGCGGCCGCCATATGAGAGGAGGTGGGAGGGAGGAGCAGCTGGGAGGCGGGAGCGGGGCGGCGAATGGGAGTGCAGGGGGGGCGGGGACGTGGCGGCGGGAGAGAACGGGCGGAATGAAGCACAGAGTACCAGGGGGCACAGAAAGCAACACAAGGAGGTAAGAGATCAAAAAACGGAGAGAAAAGGCAAGATTAGACAAAAAATACACAGGCAGCAATACAATCAAAGCCAGAGATTAAAACGGAGAGAAAGGCAAGATTTAGACAGAAAATACACAAAACAGCAATACAATCAAGACTGGTGTTACCAGGCTACCGAGGCAGAGGAGCCTCGAACCCGCGGCGGTGACGAGCAGCAGGGGCACACAGTCACGCAGGTGGAGCTGTGCGGTAAGGGGGAGCGACCTGCCTGAAGACAGGGTCAAGGTAATGAGACTTGAGGGCTTGAAAATTCGGTCATATATATTCTGGTAGAATCAATGGGTTTTGTTAACAGAGAAGCGAGTGGCTCATGTAGGTGAAGTTACTTTTAGGTGCTCTTTACTCAAGATGCCTTGGTCAAATGCTTTTGTAAATCATGCTCATCTATGGCTCATCTATGGTATGGTTCTGGTGACGGGTCTGGTGGCTCAGTGGACTAAAGCAGCCACTGCAGGGGCCTGTGTTCGACCTCATGGTCACAGGTTCAAATCCCGGCGGGTCCACTCAGCCATCTGAGGTCGATAAAATGAGTACCATTGAGTTGGGTAACAATAAACATCTGTTATTCAGCGCCAAGACACCTACGGGTAATCGTGCGCTTTACAAATACACATGTTATGTTATGGTTGACCAATCAGGAACCACACACAGCCATCTTATGTCAATATTTTTTGTCTCTGCTAGGGCAAGCGGAAAAACAAGCTGAATGGATCTTTCAGCATCTTACTAGGGCATTTTTCTTATCTGCTAATAAAGACTGCTTGTCAGAAATTTCTCCGCCCCGTAAAAGGGAAATGGCAGTCCACTTCTCACCTTCTGCCTTGGGGTTGGAGTGTGTCCTGCATGCCCTTTAGATTCCTAGCAGGTCTTCAGGAGTCTTGCTGGAACTCCCACCAGAAAAACAACCGATTCAGAAAAAGATGGGCAAACAACTGATGTGTCTTTAATTTTTTAACCCAGGTCCATAGGCTCCGCAACCGGGCCCCAGTGCTTAATTTGTAAAAAAGGCAAGTACCAGGGCCCTTCTCAGGAGACCATTGCATATTGCGCCACCCATTGCCCCTGCGAAAGCGGCCAATAACCGTACCAACACAACTGCTAACCACCACACTCCTAAAAGTGTGACAATCCAGACTATTCAGCCACCCAAAGGTATAAGAATGGTGGTGATGGCAAGTAATATTAATTTTTAATGTGTATCGAAGGATTAAACAACTGTTGTTGTGCTCCTCTCAAAATTAGACAACAGCCACCATGTTGCAAACTGTCAGAGCCGGTGCTGAGAATTAAGTGTTGGTTCCGAGCACCGGAAACCACCAGCTCAAATTAAGCACTGCCCAATTTAGCATTTGTAGTGTGTGGGTACAGAGTGCAGTGCCATATTTGCATAGCACATGCCACACTCAAGTTCTGTCATGTATGGAAGCATCAAGCTATAACGTCTCAACAATCCAATACTACTAACCCGCACAGCTGTGCCTTCCCTAATGGAAAGTCTGTACAGCTAATGGTAGCCCAGTTTATTTTATTTTTCAGAGTTAAGGATTCCAAGCAAAAACGTGAATTGCTTCGCCATTTTACATGTACGCTGGTGTCTGCTATCTCTCAACACTCCTCAACAGTCAGGAACACATTTCACCCTCTTTGCAGCTCATCAGAGTGGCCTGTTTGACATGGATGAAAAGATTAAATGGAAAGGTCGTGTTTAAAGTGGCATAGCATTATTTTCTGAAAGAATATCCAATTGTTAGCTTGTTTGAATATTATGATTAATTATTGAGCAGTGTTTGGCACTCAGCTCATGAATTTATTATCTCAGAACCTTACCCTCCATTATTCTTTGCACAAAGTGAGCCTTTTATTTTCTATGGTACATTATATGGTGGTCATGTTTACCGTTCTACCCGCCAGTGAGTGGCATGGAAAATGCGGGCCTTCTCGTCTAAAAGTCTGCATTGAGAGGCACTCTTCCACTTGCAATGATTTTCCCTCGCAAGTCCCTTGAACCGGTATCAGGCAGGAAGATGAAGGGAGAACTGAGATCCCAAACAAGATGGCTGCTTTTCACTGTTCCCCTACCGGATCTGAGCAGGGTTGGTTTGTGCCTCTGTTTGCAAACAGCAAAGAAGACCAACTGGAGATAAAACATGACTAGTACCAGTTCTAGAATCCTGAACAGGTTTTGAATGTTCCTGTGTTGTTGAGCTTGCGAGTTCTAGTGCGCAAAATCTGAAGTAAGGGGTGGTTAATGATGAGTCTCTGCACCCACTGCTGATGCCAGTGATGTAACTCAGTGAGGCACCAATGTCACCTGTCTGTGATCTCTTTCAGTGTTTGATGGAACTATTGTGAAACACTACCGACTACGACAGCTGGATGCAGGTGGATTTTTCATAAGCAGAAAGGCGACTTTCCCAACCCTGCAACTCCTAGTTCAGCACTACAGCAAACATGAGGATGGGCTCTGCGTAAAACTGGGGAAGCCATGTGCAAAGGTGAGACCCTGACCAAATGGTCTGGAGAGTTAATGTATATACAATTGTATCTCAGATATATGATTAAGGTATGTATCAAGTAGTAAGAGCCATGGCTAAATCATAAAATTTTGGCCCCTTTTCCTTGCTCCCTGCAATGGTACTCTCTAGGTGCCTGAGGAATGAAAGGAGTTAGAATCTACTGCAATTTAACAATCACAGTGTAACCCAATTGGCCACACAGTAAAACTCTGAGTCGGAAGATTGGATTAGGTATGAATTTATTTTAAATTCAAAGTCTTAGGAATATATTATAACCATACAGGAATACTTCCTGGCAGGCCAAACCGACTAATGAGGTTTAGCCTTTGCAACTGATAAAGCTGGATTCTTATTTATCTTACCATCACCACGAATCCTCTCCGGTCGCCAGGATCTTTTTATCTGCTAAATAGCGTAGAGGGGAGGAAATCCAATGTTAACACAGAATCAAGGGAAATAGAATTCAAACTCTAAAGGATCACTGACTCCGAATCTCAAATTTTAGGAATTTATTACAAAGCCAAAAATAACTGCACATACAAGCACCTCAGCACGAGGTTAAGAAAATAAATGGGCACTATTACAAAAAATATTCTACGCAGGAGCCTCATCCGACTCAGAATAAGAAGAATTGTCCGCTCTAGTAACCTCAGGCAAGCGATAATCACTCCAATCTCTACATTAAAAGTCATTAACCTAAAAGGAAAATCAGTTAGTCTATCCCTACTCTATCTCTAAGGTGACATCCCTACTTAGCATTTTCCCTCCCAGGCAAGAGAGTAAAAGGTGTCAGAAGTGAGGACTTCCTTAGAAGTGCACTCACTTAGTCAGAGCTCGTTCTAAGATGCTCCTTCTAGCTCCCCATCTAAACCTCAACTGCTCAACCCACAGGGCACTGTCCCTAATTCAAAATCCCAAAAACGTAGAACACGTCCTCCGGCACAGCTCTTCAGCCAGGTCTTCTCCCAGTGATTTTCCAGTGAAACTTGTCTCCCTTCCAACAACTGTTTACTCGTCCTTGGGTCCCAGGCACCTTCTCCGCCGAAAGTATCATCCCTACATTCCAGTATACTCCCATATTGGCTTCTCAGGCCATCCTGACTCCTGAAACAAAGAGTTAGTTTCTCTAACGAGCTAGGTGTCCTTGCACCTGCAACAGAAACATGGGAACGAGAAACTTTCCACTTCTCTGAGATTTTCTAATGTCTCTGAAACTCAAAGCCATACCAAGGGAAACCATTTTGGCCTACAATATTTAGCTAACATAAGAAATGAACAGGCCTTTCTCTTAAACGTATATGCGATCAGGCCTTTACACAATTTAAACACACTCTTCTAAAATCACACTATAAGCATTAAATTTCATTCCACTTCATGTATGAATAAGCAAACTACACGTGCAGGCTTTAATATGGTGCACGTTTAAACCTAATGCATCACATTACACGAAAAGCAATCATTATGCATTGACTAAAATTCATTTGCAATTATCTACAACATTGCTCTTCATGAATGGCATTATTACATTTCTAATCACACTAATATAAGCAGATTTTAGTATGACATTTCTAAGTCACACGTTAATACAATTTTCATTAATATGTGGGTGCGCACTAACAGTGATTATGATGCCCCCTACAATTTTCAGAACAACATGGCGCTCTATCAGTTCCCCCCCTTTGATGACTAGTGTCATTACACTATTTCACAATTCCCTTGGAGAAAGAACCGACCTAAACAGTACTTGTTGCCATCCTCCCCCGTCGGAGTCTCTCCATATTCTTACGGTTCTGATATTGACTGTCCTGCAGTCTGGCCATTCGCATTTCACTCGCTCTAAGAGCTCTCTCAACTCCATTTCCTTTATACCACTTGTAAGCTCTGATGAATCCCCACAAGCAAATCACACAAACCACAACAATGATGAGTGGTTTTAACACAAAGCCAAGGAACCCCTTCCCTAGGCTAGCAAACCAACTTCCCACAGGACCAAATCCTTTACCAATCTTTTCCCACACACCCTCTTCAGTCAAATCCTCTATCTCATTATGGATTGTGGTAATGTTGCTTATATATTTCTCCAGATCCTTGCTGTTGTCTGGAATATACGTACAACATTCCTGAACCTTCAATAATTTACTGACTCCGCCCTCTTTTGCTAGTAATACATCTAAAACAAGGCGGTTCTGCAAAACCATCGACCTTATCGATAACCTCTCTCCATCCACAAGTAGCAGTGACTTTGCTGTATTCATTGACAACTCATCAACCACAATCGCCAATCGTCTGATCTTCACATCATTCAAAACCACACCCAAACTCTGTATCATTGCTCCAAAAATATCTCCAATCACTGCTCCTGTACTCTCAGCTCTCTTCACTCTCGAGTGCTGTCCATCCTCCAAAAGCTCCAAATCCTCTGCATGGTAAATCTGCGGAAAAATAATTCCCAAATAGCATATACCATACCAATTCACAGGCAACCTGACATAGGCATTCTTTCCACACGGATGTATGTCGTTACAACGCGCACTTTTACAACGCATGCACTTACAACGCATTTTTTACAACGCACAATCCATTACAACGCATGACATTACAACACAGGACACTACAACGCATTTTTAAAAACTACCTTTACAACGCATTTCCATTACAACGCATACTACCTTTACAACACATACCATTACAACGCATAATATTAAATTGCATTTAAGGTAAGTATTAGATAGTATAGGGGTAAAAATTACTATTCTAACTCCAGGGGGTGCAACAGTAGGGTAAGTGTTGGATAGTATAGGGTTAAAAATAACTATTCTAACTCCAGGGGGTGCAACAGTAGAGTAAATGTTGGATAGTATAGGGGTAAAAATTACTATTCTAACTCCAAGGGGTGCAACAGTAGGGTAAGTGTTGGATAGTATAGGGGTAAAAATTACTATTCTAACTCCAGGGGGTGCAACAGTAGGGTAAGTGTTGGATAGTATAGGGGTAAAAATTACTATTCTAACTCCAGGGGGTGCAACAGTAGGGTAAGTGTTGGATAGTATAGGGGTAAAAATTACTATTCTAACTCCAGGGGGTGCAACAGTAGGGAAAGTGTTGGATAGTATAGGGGTAAAAATTACTATTCTAACTCCAGGGGGTGCAACAGTAGGGTAAGTGTTGGATAGTATAGGGGTAAAAATTACTATTCTAACTCCAGGGGGTGCAATAGTAGGGTAATTGTTGGATAGTATAGGGGTAAAAATTACTATATTATGCGTTGTAATGGTATGCGTTGTAATGGTAGTATGCGTTGTAATGGAATGCGTTGTAAAGGTAGTTTTTAAAAATGCGTTGTAGTGTCATGCGTTGTAATGTCATGCGTTGTAATGGATTGTGCGTTGTAAAAAATGCGTTGTAAGTGTAGTGCGTTGTAAAAGTTGCGTTGTAAAGGTTGTTCCCCTTTCCACACACATAATAAACAGTTGGAATCACTTGCACAGAGCCTTGCAGAAAGTTCTTAGCAGAATCTTCCATGGTGAAAATATGATCACACGCACCCTAACCCCCCAGAACTTTTTCATAGTAGGTCTGATAACGTCTCACACACAACTTCCCTTTCTCCTCCTTGTCCAATGCTATAGGACCAAAACTTCCTCTAGCTCTGTGAGATCTTTCCTCTTCAGTTCAATCTACTGGACTCTCTCCAGTATTTTGTGTCTGTGTTAGTTTTCTATATCTATCTTCTACCTTATCTATGAATTTCTTCTCTACATCTGACAATGAACAGGTCAAGTTATGCCGATGAGCATAAGCCGTTTCCAATTCCAAAGACGGTATGAAGTACTTATTCAAATGCTTGTGGGCAGGAACTTCAGGAAGCACTGCATTGTAATTGGAAAAGAAATACTCAAACTGACCTCTCTCATAAAAGATACTAAGCAACAAACTACATGAAATTCCATACGTCAGTGGAAGATGGTGATATCTAATACCCTCGTCCACTGAGGCAGGTAACTGCATGCACACGTAGCAGTCTTTCGCATTCATCGCATCCACATACTCGTATAGCAGCCTCGCGTACGCATTAAGCTTAAAATCACCTTTTAACAAATCTATGTGAAATCTACGACTCTCTTCGATTAGTAAAGCTCTTTCAGCTCCTATGGTGACCTCCTTTTGGCTAGAAGTGGTAGGTGTTCCCTGTACCTCCGCTTCCTGCTCATGTGAAACAATATACAAACCTACAACCACAATGATTATAGAGACTATCACTCCACCTACAAGTGTACCTACAACTAATTTGGACCTACGATGAGTATTTCCAGCATCCATGATCTCGCAAAGTTCTCAATAGTTCTTGGTTTCAGCAGCAAACAATTAAGAGTCTCTTTTCTCCTCCAGATGTCGCTTGCTAACCATAAGGTTAAACCAGATTGGTCGCACACTGCTACACCTACCAGGCGTGTTCCCCCAATGAAAATGGTCCCTGAAGGTCAGCGTCGGCGGATACACCTATGCTCGAGTGTGAATGCAAGTATGCGTGGCGTGTGCCATCCCTGGACACGTGTTTCGAGGTAGTTGCCTCTCGTCAGCAGGGAGTAGGAAAATGTGTGGGGTTGCTGTGTAAGCTGCTAAAATCGTTATCAGGTCTAGTACCTCTCGTAGCGCGCAGGTGCGTAACCATGAGTCCGTCGACTCCACCGGCTCAAGGGAGCCTGAATATAAAGTTAAACCAGATTGGTCGCACACTGCTACACCTACCAGGCGTGTTCCCCCAATGAAAATGGTCCCTGAAGGTCAGCGTCGGCGGATACACCTATGCTCGAGTGTGAATGCAAGTATGCGTGGCGTGTGCCATCCCTGGACACGTGTTTCGAGGTAGTTGCCTCTCGTCAGCAGGGAGTAGGAAAATGTGTGGGGTTGCTGTGTAAGCTGCTAAAATCGTTATCAGGTCTAGTACCTCTCGTAGCGCGCAGGTGCGTAACCATGAGTCCGTCGACTCCACCGGCTCAAGGGAGCCTGAATATAAAGTTAAACCAGATTGGTCGCACACTGCTACACCTACCAGGCGTGTTCCCCCAATGAAAATGGTCCCTGAAGGTCAGCGTCGGCGGATACACCTATGCTCGAGTGTGAATGCAAGTATGCGTGGCGTGTGCCATCCCTGGACACGTGTTTCGAGGTAGTTGCCTCTCGTCAGCAGGGAGTAGGAAAATGTGTGGGGTTGCTGTGTAAGCTGCTAAAATCGTTATCAGGTCTAGTACCTCTCGTAGCGCGCAGGTGCGTAACCATGAGTCAGTCGACTCCACCGGCTCAAGGGAGCCTGAATATAAAGTTAAACCAGATTGGTCGCACACTGCTACACCTACCAGGCGTGTTCCCCCAATGAAAATGGTCCCTGAAGGTCAGCGTCGGCGGATACACCTATGCTCGAGTGTGAATGCAAGTATGCGTGGCGTGTGCCATCCCTGGACACGTGTTTCGAGGTAGTTGCCTCTCGTCAGCAGGGAGTAGGAAAATGTGTGGGGTTGCTGTGTAAGCTGCTAAAATCGTTATCAGGTCTAGTACCTCTCGTAGCGCGCAGGTGCGTAACCATGAGTCCGTCGACTCCACCGGCTCAAGGGAGCCTGAATATAAAGTTAAACCAGATTGGTCGCACACTGCTACACCTACCAGGCGTGTTCCCCCAATGAAAATGGTCCCTGAAGGTCAGCGTCGGCGGATACACCTATGCTCGAGTGTGAATGCAAGTATGCGTGGCGTGTGCCATCCCTGGACACGTGTTTTGAGGTAGTTGCCTCTCGTCAGCAGGGAGTAGGAAAATGTGTGGGGTTGCTGTGTAAGCTGCTAAAATCGTTATCAGGTCTAGTACCTCTCGTAGCGCGCAGGTGCGTAACCATGAGTCCGTCGACTCCACCGGCTCAAGGGAGCAGTTGAACAATACTTCGAGAAGCTGGAAATCCCCTTGCTATTTCAGTTCCTTATTTACACAGTCCACAAAAAGACTTCCCTAGCCCTCTTTCGTCTCTTCTGCGGAAATTCCCTAAGTTTATTTTTCTTCCACTCGGACCTAGGTTATCTTCTTTATAGACCTTCATTTACAACAAAGTTCACCTTTCAATCCAAAATAAGATCAGCTCCCAGAATCTCTAAAACATGCTGCAAAAGTTCAAGACGAAGAACGATCACCTCATGGGTAGGTGCTTCAAATCCAAACGTTGGAAAGACCAATCTTTGCAGTATCAATTCACGGACGTTACTCAGAAGCGGGGGATTCGGAACAGTCAGGGTCAGCTCTCCTCCGATTTCGAGACCTGGGACCACCAATCCCAAATCTATTTTCACATTCGGTATCTTGCTGACCACAGTCACGAACCTCAACCTCCCCGAACTCAGAACTCCTGGCATCAGTCACAACGTACGTCCACTCTGGGATGGCGTATCTCCGACACGGCACTCTTGCTCTCCTGGATCTTCTTAGACCTCCTCAAGCTTGTTCTTCGTCACTCTGTTCAGAATCAGATGTTTCAGAAACTGGAGCAAGATCTCTTTCAGGTGCCAACCTCGGGTTCAGCCGCCTCTGACTCCCAGGCCAAACCTCTTCTGCTCTCGTGGCACTTCTGCTCTCCCTCTGGGTACCCTGTGCACTACTTCCTTCTTCAGCTGAATTTGACTCTACTCGACCCACAGCAATGCTTTCTCCGTCCGAGTCAAATTTGGGCTCTGATTGACACAACCCCTTTCAACTCGATCCAGTGCACAACCAACTGCGTCAGCAACCCTCACAGCTTGGCTTGCCCTCTCAGATGGCCCTGCCACCTCAGCTGGATTTTCATTCACGAGAGGGGCTGTTTCTTCCAAGGGTGCTGGAACTCTGCGGGTATGGGAGGCATGCACCCAGTTCGGCAACCCTCCACAGTTCACTGCCGTGTTCGTGACCAGTATTACTTGGTACAGGCCACGACACCGAACATCCCGGCAACTCTTCCTCACTTGCTTACGAACAAGCACCCAGTCTCCTGGACACAGGTCATGGCACAGGTCACTCGAGGCTGGAACAGTTGCTGCTTGCACCTGCTGAGACACAGAACGGACCACATCAGCCAGTCCTTTGCAGTAATCAAGAATCAAGTCATCAGTGATGCTAATTAGAGCGGTAGCAGATATTGCTGGCAGTCGCATTGCCCTTCCCATCAGGATCTCGTGAGGTGATAACCCAGTTCTCCTATCTGAAACACTGCGAAGACTCATGAGGACCAAGGGCAATGCATCTGGCCATTTCAGAGATGTCGAGGTGCACACTTTTGCCATCCATGCTTTCAAAGTTCCATTAACCTGCTCCACAATCCCAGAAGCCTCTGGTCTGTAACTGCAATGTAGTCTCTGATCCATATTCAATGCAGCACAGAGCAATTTCATGATCTCACTGTGGAAATGTGTCCCTCTATCCGACTCCAAAGAGGACTGAAAACCGAATGTCGGGATAAGCTCCCTCAACAGCAGCTTAGCTACAGTGAGTGTGTCACATCTACAACTAGAACACATACCACAACTAGAATGTACCTCAACCCATTACATTTTGGCATCTCGATAAAATCCAACTGCATTCCATTGAAAGGCCCTCCTGGCCTCCCAATTTGACTCAAAGTTACAGCAGTTTTCTTTCCTGCATTAATTTGTTGACACGTAACACACCTCTGGCATACAGCTTCAGCAACTGCATGAAACTTTGGATTGTACCATGTCTGTCTAAACACTCGCACCATTGCATCCCTGTCAAGATGTACTGCACCATGTATCAACCTTGCCATTGGGCTCAAAAAACTTTCCGGCAACACAGCTCGACCATCACTCGAGACCCACACATCCACATCTCCTTTCTCACATCCTGATCTTATCCAGCCATCTCGTTCTTGGTCGGTAACCTCATCTTGCAATCGTTTTAGTTCCTCCCATGTGTCTGCCATGGCAAACATCATGCTGAGCTTGGTTCTTTTATTGGCTTTCTCCAGTGTAACCTCCTGTGAATATGCATCCTTGTTCTGCACAGAAACGGGCAACCTCATCTGTATAGTTATTACCCAGTGAAACAAAATCAGTCCCTTTCCCATGAGAAGAACATTTGACACCCGCAATTTCCCTGGGACACTGTAATGCCTCTAACAATTGTCTTACATATTCCCCGTTTCTGACGGGCGAACCTGAAGATGTCATGAAACCTCTCTGTGACCATAACTGCTCAAAGTCATGAACCACACCAAACCCGTACTGACTGTCAGTGTAGATTGTTATCCGAATCTGATCAGCAGCCAAACCGGCACGGGTCAAAGCAATGATTTCAGCTACCTGTGCGGAGTGTACTCCCTCTAGACAAGCAGCTTCAACAACTCCAGTGATAGTACATAACAGCAAACGCTGCTCTTAATCGACCAACATTGTCCCTTAAGCATGAACCATCCACAAAGAAAATTTCATCAGAGTCAGGGAGTGGTTCATCGACAATGTCTGGTCTAGGTTTGGTGCACAGTTCAGTCACATCAAGACAATCATGGTCGTCACAATCTTCACTATCTGCATTTGGAATGGGCATCAATGTCGCAGGATTCAAAACAGAACACCTCTTCAATGTCACATTTTCTGCGGCAAGTATAACTTGCTCATAGCGTGTTAATCTCTTATTTGTGAGGTGCTGTGTTTTGGTCCTCGTCATCAACAGTTCAACAGAATGTGGCACATAAACTGTAAGTGGTTGTCCCATGACAATACTCTCACACCTTTCAATACTGACACCTGTTGCAGCAACGGATTTGAGACATCCGGGCTACGCAGAAGCAACTGGGTCTAAAGTAGCTGAAAAGTAGGCAACTGGTCCACGGACACCTCCATGATTCTGATTCAAAACTGACAATGCGCAACCTTCTCTCTCACAACAGAACAACAAGAAAGCCTTGTTGTAATCAGGCATTCCCAAACCTGGAGCGCGACACATGGCCTCTCTGAGCCTTAAAAACGCCATCAAACAGTCGCTGTCCCATGGTACCGGATCACTCACATCCTTGTGCGTCAGTCGCTGTAAAGGCTTCGCCTCAAACGAAAAGTTGGGAATCCATTGGCGACAATAGCCAACCATCCCCAAGAACATTCTGACTTCTCTCTGTGTGGTAGGCACAGGCATGTTCATAATTGCCTCAATGCGATCTGGTGACACCTTCCTCTTGCCCTTCTCAATTCTGTGACCCAAATACTGCACTTCACTCAAACAGTATTGCAATTTGTTTGGGGACACCTTGTGTCCATTCTCTGCCAAATGGTTCAGTAAAGCAATGGTATCAATCCTGCAAGCGTCTTCTGTTTCTGAGGCAATGAGCAAGTCATTGATGTATTGCACCAGAACGGAGTTCTGTGGCAACACAAGACTCTCAAGAATCTTCTTCAGGATCTGATTAAAGATTGATGGACTCTCCGGGTATCCCTGAGGGATACAACACCACGTTAACACACGATTTTCCAGCCGGAAAGCACAAATAAATTGGCTTTCCTCATGGAGTGTAATCGAGAAGAATGCTTGACAAAGATCAATCACTGTGAACCACTCAGCTTCACATGGAATCTGATGGATTTGGTACCACTGGACAGCATGGAACAACTATCGTGTTGACCTTTCGCAGGTCCTGCACAATCCTGAATTTCCCACTCGGTTTCTGCATTCCCATGATAGGTGAATTACATGGGCTACGCATGATCTCCTTCAGAATTCCCTGCTTGATCATAGACTCGATTACAGGTTTGATCCCTGCAATAGTCTCGGGTGAAAAATTGTACTGGGGTGTCCTAGGAAATTCCACGTTCTGCTTGACCTGAAGCTTTACTGGCTCTACACCTTTGATCAACCCAATCTCTTCTCAGGAGAAGTCCCACACCTCATGTGACACAGAATCTCCAGTCGAGTGGAAGTTCCTCCACTGTCAGCGCTGGGTACATTTCTATGCACAAGTGCTGATTGGCAACTTTAAAGGCCGCATCATCATCCCTTGTCTGTACTTCAACTCCCTTAGGTGTGCAATAGATGGTACAATTTAATTTGCACAACAGATCTCTACCTAGCAGGCAAACTGGACTCTAGTCACACACCACGAACTGGTGTCGATCTCGGAATGTTCCTATTCTCACAGGAATTGGCTCTGTCAGTGGACTGGTCATTTTCTTATTCGCTACTCCAAAAATTTGGATCGATTGTCCCAAGAGGGGTAGGTTAGGGACTACTGCTGATCTTACAGTAGAATGGGTAGCACCAGTGTCAACGAAAAAGGTGATAGGATGACCATCAACATCTGCTTCCACGAATGGTCCCTCTGGTCTACCTCTAAGACTGCTCCAAGTGTGCAGTCTTCCTCCCCTCTCAGGCACCGTCATGCCAATGGGTCTGGGCTGTACTCATAATACCCTTCGAACAAAGGCATCTGTTGGTAAGTCCGAGTTCCCTGCTGAACCCTTGGTGGCTGGGGAACTTGTACCTGCGGACTGAACGTCCCCCCTTTCATCGACCTTGGTCTAGTCACTGTAGGGCCAGCTTCAGGTACAGGTACCTGAACTATCTCTACTTCCTGTTGCACTTGGTTAATCAGGTTCAAAGGACACTTGCGCTTCCAATGTCCAATCTGGTGACAAAGATGACACGCAGTGGTCTTCTTCAATGTCGCCACATCCACTCCTGTCTTGGGATCAACTGACTTTGGTCTTCCCTGACCTTGGACATTCTGGTTTCCTCCTTGGTTATTTCCCTGTCTCCTTCCTAAAGTCCCTCCACTAGGCTGAACTTGAGCCGTTTGCATCTGAACAAGCATTAATTTGTCTTTCAACTTCCTGTGCTTCGAATCGACCTGATCACTGCAGTATCTGGCATACCGCAAGATCTCATCCACCGGCTTGTTCTGCCAACAGATCAGATGTTGCTTTATCATGAGACTAACTTCTGGCCTCAAACCCAACACAAACTTTGAAACAAACTGTCCCATGTCTTTTGAATCTAAGGCATCTAATCCACTATACTGTTTGAAGGCCTGCAAAAGGCGTTCATAGTACTCGTGCACCGTCTCTTTTGGTTCTTGGACTGTCTGATCTATCTTAACCCAATCAATATCCTGAGGCGAAATTTTCGATTTTAACCAGGTGATCACTTGCTCAAACATTTTCATAACTATAGGTGACGGCCCATTCGTGACAGCATCTCTTTCTGGCTCTGAAGTCGGCCATTCAACAGCAATCTTACATGTAGACCATAAGTCCCCTGGAACCACGATGTCAAACAACGTGTTCAAATCAATCCACAACACTTTTGAGATCTTAACGAAGCGATCAACCTGCTTATACCATTTTACGGGCTTCTTCTTCAGCCGAGGAAAATCGTTCGTAAATGCAGCCAAATCACCCCTACTCTAAGGCACATGCACGTTCCCTCCATTTTGTACCTCTTGTAAAGGGAAATTCCCTATGCCTAACGTCTCTCCACCTGGAGGCGGCATCTCTCCTACTGTCCTTTTGGAACTCTTCTTCTCTGACCATCTTTCCTCCCATTTATCAAGCATGATCCATGCACGCAGCGCTATAATCAAATCTCGGATGTGTGTTCTCAGCCCTATGACCCTTTTCTCTTCCAGTTCTTGGTCACCATACTGCAACCTATGGTTTCCCTGCAATGACTTTGTTTTGGACAAATCCACCTCATACTTCTTGGCCAACTCTGTCAGTTTCTCATGTGCGGTTCTTGCCTTGCGAGTCACATACTTCGCTACAAAAAGTAACTCATCTTGTTCATAAATGTCTATCCTTTCAAGAGGCAAATTTCAATGTATTATTTTGTCTACTTCTGCTTTCAATCTCACTACATCTAACATCCTCGCTTTCATGGCGCCTTTCAATATTTCTAGACCAGCTGCACCATTCCGTTCGTCGTACTCGCAGCTCTGATCTCGAGATCTACTCTTTTCTGTCAGGTTCCTAGAGACTGGTCAGTTTCCTGAATTATCTTGCTCATCATTCCCTGCGGTTCTCTTACTCTGATTCCTCGCAGGCGGTACCCACATTCTCAAATCTGATCTTGACTCGGCCAGAGACCTTGGTCTCATCGGTCTCAAATCCATCTGTCCTCTAGAGGAGTTTGCAAAGGCTGGCAATGGCGTACTCCATTCTATAGGTCTCGGAGCCTGTTCCATCTTGCTCACTGTCCCGTTTCCCTCAATGACACTGCTTGATCCAGCAGCTGACTGTGCTAGACTACCAACTCTCTCTTGGTCTGGGTTGTAAACTGAAACAATGGGTCCAATGGTAATCGGTAAAGCATCCAGTAACCTCACACCTCTCGCAGCTTCGGTACTCGCTACAGACTGAATTCTCATGTCTTCCGTTCCTGTCGAGATTTTCCCTACTACTCTCACATCTGACTGAGTCTGTAGTCTACTAGTCCTTTCCGCTGGAGCTGACTTTCCTTCATAGGAATCTGGATTGAACGGAGGTGGTCTTTCCGACAGCAACTTCTCTACCAAGCTGTCATCCGTATCACTATCATCCTCATCTATGCTCTTTGCCTTCGCACTGTATGTTTTCTCTAGTAGTGGGTACAACCCATCCCCCTCAATCGTTTCCTCTCTCCACCTCTTCTCTAGTGCATCCCATCTCGCATCTTGGAATGCCCTGATCGACTTCTTCACTCTTTCTTGTTATCTGTCTCTTTTCCTGTCATTCGCTGCTCTGATCCATGCATGTAATGGCTCAAACTGGGTTGATCTAGTCAAAGGTCGCAAAGAAGACATCACAGATTTTAACTGATAGAACACATCCAACCTGAAAGTACCATATCATGGGAAAATCAGTTCTCCCTCACCATGAGTCATTTTATGCCAATTTTCAAGCCAAATTATAGTATGCAAGCCCACATTCTTTGCCACATAATGCGCTGGAGTATCCTCGGGAGGGCTTCTTCTCCCCCTCGACATGTTTGTCACCTCTACACAATTCTCGGAAAACCTTAAAACATTTCATGATGAACAAAATTTTGATTGCGCACAATGTTTTCGTTCACTTCCTGATGTCAATCCACCAATAGCAGCGCGACTCACACCAACCGACCTATCACAGTGCGACACCTTCTGACGTCACACTTCCTCTGCTCGCAGCAGTTCCCCTCCTACACAATTTGCTTCTCACTCTTGCATTCGTCCCATTCACACTCTGAAGTAATTATCTGTCCACAAAACGACCGGACAATCACTTCTCTGACTGCCTATGACAGTCTCTCAAAAATGTTGACTTCAAACCTGGCAACTGTCTGTCTGCAAAACGACCGGACAATCGCCTCAACTGATAGGTTTCAAACGCTCAAAATTCCACATAAAACAACCCACGACCAACGTTGGTTACTCACACATTCGCTCCCCCTATCTCGGTCTGGGTAATCGATGACGTCTCACAATTCCTTTTCAATGGTCAACAAAATCTACCTTGGGTGTCTTCTACACCACAGTTTCTCAGACTACTTGTCGAGTCTAAGAATTCTCGGGCTACGCGCGCTCACAGCCTGATCTCACAATCGCTCAACTCTCATACCAACTCTGCAAGACAGCACACAATCAAATCAACACCGCAATCTACAAAACACATCACCCTAGCCATACTCACTCTATCATGAACTGCCGCTTTCTGCCGCGTTGCTACTCTCCATCCGTCTTCATCAGCTGCAGCCATCTGCAGCTCTCCATCCAATGGGTCACCATCACTTGAATTCTATGGGCCTCTAAAATCTCTTATCCTGATCTAGATCTCCCCTCACTATCAGAGATAACCATCCTCTGCTACCAACTGATAAAGCCGGATTCTTATTTATCTTACCATCACCAAGAATCCTCTCCGGTCGCCAGGATCTTTTTATCTGCTAAATAGCGTAGAGGGGAGAAAATCCAATGTTAACACAGAATCAAGGGAAATCGAATTCGAACTCTAAAGGATCACTGACTCCGAATCTCAAATTTTAGGAATGTATTACAAAGCCAAAAATAACTGCACATACAAGCACCTCAGCACGAGGTTAAGAAAATAAATGGGCACTAATACAAAAAATATTCTATGCAGGAGCCTCATCCGACTCAGAATAAGAAGAATTGTCAGCTCTAGTAACATCAGGCAAGCAATAATCACTCCAATCTCTACATTAGAAGTCATTAACCTAAAAGGAAAATCAGTTAGTCTATCCCTACTCTATCTCTAATATGACATCCCTACTTAGCATTGTCCCTCCCTAGTCAGAGCTCGTTCTAAGATGCTCCTTCTAGCTCCCCATCTAAACCTCAACTGCTCAACCCACAGGGCACTGTCCCTAATTCAAAATCCCAAAAACGTAGAACACGTCCTCCGGCACAGCTCTTCAGCCAGGTCTTCTCCCAGTGATTTTCCAGTGAAACTTGTCTCCCTTCCAACAACTGTTTACTCGTCCTTGGGTCCCAGGCACCTTCTCCGCCGAAAGTATCATCCCTACATTCCAGTATACTCCCATATTGGCTTCTCAGGCCATCCTGACTCCTGAAACAAAGAGTTAGTTTCTCTAACGAGCTAGGTGTCCTTGCACCTGCAACAGAAACATGGGAACGAGAAACTTTCCACTTCTCTGAGATTTTCTAATGTCTCTGAAACTCCAAGCCATACCAAGGGAAACCATTTTGGCCTACAATATTTAGCTAACATAAGAAATGAACAGGCCTTCCTCTTAAACGTATATGTGATCAGGCCTTTAGACAATTTAAACACACTCTTCTAAAATCACACTATAAGCATTAATTTCATTACACTTCATGTATGAATAAGCAAACTACACGTGCAGGCTTTAATATGGTGCACGTTTAAACCTAATGCATCACATTACACGAAAAGCAATTATTATGCATTGACTAAAATACATTTGCAATTATCTACGACATTGCTCTTCATGAATGGCATGATTAAATTTCTAATCACACTAATATAAGTAGATTTTAGTATTACATTTCTAAGTCACACGTTAATACAATTTCCATTAATATGTGGGTGCGGACTAACAGTGATTATGATGCACCCCTACAATTTTCAGAACAACATGGTGCTCTATCACAACATAAAACATACAAGAAATTCCATAATCGCAATGTAAAATATTAAAAAGAGGACTTGATGATCGATATACAATTTGCGGTCCTCTTACCTATTATGCATGAGAAAAATCTAAATCTCCGAATCTAAATCTACTCTAAATAATACTGGATGAGGAAACCCTAATTAAATCCATTAAAGAAGAAAGATGTCTGCATGGTAGGACTTCTATAGAAGGTTTCTAAAGGAAAAGAATATTGTATAACATTAAGCCACACAACAGAGGTGTCGCAAAGAGGTGAACCTCTATAAATCTAATAGAAGTCTGAATAAACTGAAGTGTGATCATCAATTATGCCCACAAAAGACCCTTCGAGAATCCCATGTCACATGCTTCATTATTTTCCAACTTCAAACAGTAAAACTTGGCAACTACACTTGAAACTCCTTTCCTTTGGTCCACATATCAGAACGTCCTTGGATTCTTCCCTGTCTTTCTATTCTGCATGGACAGTGGTCCTCCCTTTGTTCATTAAGGCTTCTCATCCTTGCCAAAAGTACACCTCCCGAACATCACTATCACTCTCACACAATGTGCATTCTCTATTCATAAGATCACCGTCCTCACCTGCAGAGGAGAGATAAACATTGCATCCAAAAACATCAATACATCCAAATGCTTAAGGCCTTTATTCAAGTTAGTGTGGCAAGCATCTCAATACATGTTTAAATGCATGATTACAGATACAAATGTGGTTATAATATAGATATAGAGCACTAGAATTAACAATATTATTCAAACCACACAAAGGCAGATATATTTGTGAACTGCAATTCAATGTTACTGCAAGTAAAACGTTACTATGCACACATTTAAATGTCGAGATTACACACTGAATGTACCTTCTGTATTTGTTCAGGTGCACTACATTACGTTTACAATGCTGCATCTTACAAATTCATGAGGCCATGTGTAAATATATATGTGGCCTAATCAAACAAAAAGGTGGATCCAAAATGATGCTGCTTCACCACTATCAAAATAAAAATCATCAGGATGAAATCAGCCAAGAGCACTCTTCATATTCAAACCATCCCGGAGAGCGGGAACATGCTAACCATCTTGGGTGTAGAGTAAAATGAAGACGTTTTTGGTCTTGTAGCAGCAGCTGAGAGAGACATGATGTGTGATACTTGGGTTCCTTCATCACCTGGATTCAAATAATCATAGCCAACATAAATTAAAGTTTCCCATAGGTGTCCCTAAATCATCTCTTGGTAGCGGTCTCAAGGTTGAATTCTGCAGGAGGTGATGACAGAAACAACACCCACAATATCAAACAGCTAAAGAGGTGAAGAGTGTTCTAAATAGCCAGAGAAGATTACAAAAGAAGAATTTGTCAATTTGAAATGACTTGGGATCAGAAAAATCAGTAATATTAACCCAGAACAAGAATACATTTATTTGCCCATTAAATGTTTAGGGTCCAATTCTCAACATCTGTTAAAAAGTAAATAAGGCAATAATCCATTCTGATGTACTTGCTCTGAAATTTATAGTAGATTTCTAACTATTATGGAGTTTAAGAAAATCCAAGAGTGTACTCCTGGGCATCAGTGACAGTAGTAATTTCCAGGAGTACTGCTTCTCTTACATGACTATAGGGATTATTCACTAGGCAGCCAGCACCACCTAAATATGGTGGAAATGTGCATTTCAACATTCATTTTTTTCGTATATGATCCACAAGGAAAATCCTTTCCTTTTGAAGATACCCTTCTGCTACAGTATAGTGAAATTTAAAGATGTTCCCTTCCCAGTCTCATGTTGGAACCACACCTTTTTTAGAGCAACATTGCAAATGTTGTAAGGGTAGAAATGATTGTGATTACACACAGAATTTTGAGTTTGGGGATGGCCTCTTCCAATTCTCATCTTAGAAATCGACACTCAACCCTTGTTTGGCAGCAGCATGCCACGGTGTTTCCAGGATAGAAATGGTCATGCTAAACATATAGATATGAGTTTATGGCTGTTCTTTTAATTTTTCATGGCCACTTGAGCTGACACTTCTCCCCTCCCCCAAACCTAAAGATAATTTATAATGCATAGAATACATGTTTAAATGTAATCTGTTCAAACAGCAACACCGACCATCAAGGAAAGCATGCGGGAACAGGAATTCATTCCATTAATACGAGTGGGAAATCTATTTTTCAGGTCCAGAATGTATTTTTTATTTTCCATAGTATTCAATAAAAGGCTGTCATCTCTACCCTGTTTAAAAGTTTTTAAAAAGTGCATGTGCTAAGAAGTGCATACTTTAGCCTGCAGTATTTTGGAGAGCTCCTGGCTTTTATTGAAGGGACTCCCAATGTTAATTTTCTTTTTTTTCTTTTCATACATGATCATGACTTTTGTGAATTCTTCGCCCACCTAAGATTAGATTCAAAACCTGAAGTAGATTTAAACTGTGAACGAGGAAGTATATACGCATGCTAACAGAATAAATTAATCATAGAAGCGTATTAACCATTAAATGTTGTACAAAAACAAAGTGCAAATTGAGTACCGGCAAAAGAAAGAACCACATCAGTGGACTATCAAGTAAAACACTGTGCACATTTCATCCGCATCCATTCTAGCTTATTATTCAGTAAGGTCATATAGAGATACTATGTAATGCATCTATACAATACACCTACTATGATCTACATAGCTGAATAGCGGATATGTGCTCATATACAAACCTTTTTCAGCGTTCTGGCTTCTAGGTGCCTTTAGTGCCAAGAGACACCAAATTTAAATTCTCTGTACAGACCAATAATTTTCAAACCTGTTAACACTGTGAGGTTTTCTCACCAAAAAGCATGACCACTGGATTATTTGTATCAGTGCTTTTAATACTGTGTAAAAGTTCGAATCCTTGTAATTTTATAATCCACATGTTACTACTTATATAAGTGACCTCACTAGTGCATTCTGGAACATACGCTACATATTCACTTTGGGAGTTAATAAAAGATAATAAACCTTTTACTCTCAAAGATTGTATTGGTAACATTTTAAGTCTGTTTAAATTTTTTTCTATCAAATCTTTTACATCTTACATTTGCTGCAGGTGCAAAATCTGTGAATAGATGTCAACCAATCAGTGTATTTTTCATAGTGGAATTAAAATGTCCAATCCGGGAGTAATCTCAAGAAACTCAAATACTTGCACAGAGATTGTGAGATATTTTTGCTGTTACCAGTAAACTAGGGAATATAAAGCAAGATCAAATTGCCACCTTTTATCATTTAGGTATTCAAAAACCTTCTCTTCTGCAATTCCTAGCCTTAAGTTTTGCATTAGTCAAGATCTCTTGCATCTTCTCCATCTCCATAAATATTATAGCATTTCCTGTCTCATGATTTGACACATATAGTTAAAGATCTAACACTTCTATTTTTCTTTGTATAACTGTATGTGTAAATCCATCTTAAATTGTGCATGTTTTCATTGAAGACTGAAATATATTGTTTATAGTGATTGATGCTAGTATTCCAAACAATGTGGAGGTCATCGATGTACCTTAACCACATTATGACACGCTGATACAATTTTCAATTGTCGAAAGACCAACCAATGTTTTTTTCCCCAAAACCCATCATCTGGTTGATATGTGTGTGTAATTCATGAACTCCATCACCACACCATGGATATGAAGATAGTATTTTTCAATTAACAATTAATAGGAAAGGATGGATTGAGAAAGCATAAGCAAATGTAATCCCCGCACACAATTACAAAATATTACATCTAACATATTTTGTAGAGAAATCTTGCATGTGGAAGTTTTATATAAGTGAACAAGACTCATTACAGCTGGTGTAGAGTAGAATTTTCTAAAACCAGTAAAGCAGGCATTTTTGAGAAGGTGATTGGGCAAATGTTATTCACAAACCTCTACCTGGTTGCATTAGAGTTTTGAATATGAAGGGATGGATACTGTTATTTTCATATTTATGCTTATGTGAATTTAAAAGTTAGACTATCACTATGTGAGAACGTTTAATTCCCTTCATCTTAATTTTGCCAATTTCCAGAAACTCTGGGGTGTGAGATGTACAGTTTAGTTTTAAGAACCTATTTGGAAGGGATATGGGCGCAGATTGACCCTTTAAATAACATAATTAAACTTCCACATCACCAACTGTCCTCTGCACAACTAACATAAATAACCTTCCTAAAGCCTTTCCTGCCCAATAGCAGATCAAGGTCCCTTCCTCTGATACCAATGAACAAAATGATCACAACATATAGGTCATGTCACTAAGTGAACTAAGGCAGCGTTTTGGAAGGGGTGAGCATTGCCATTTCGAATTAACACCAGACAATTTATTTTTGTTGTTTTTGAGAGTAAAGAAATGTTCTTAACTCGTGGATTAATGAGATACATTTTAGCATGGTTGCCTAAAGTTATTTTACTCGTATTACTTCTTAATAGCGGACAGGTGACTAACGGTCAATAACACTGGTTAAAATATGTTTTTTCTTCTTTATAAAAGACAGAGGTCCCTGTCCCATTAGACTTGTCGTATAGACATGTAGATCAATGGGAGATTGACCGCACCTCTCTATCGCTGCTTAAGAAGCTGGGATCTGGGCAGTTTGGAGAGGTATGGGAAGGACTGTGGAACAACACAACGCCAGTGGCGATTAAAACCCTGAAACCAGGTACAGTTATTTCCCAGTACATCATTCAACTGCACTTACTCACTCTTTAGCTATCTTGTTCATATTGGGTTTTTTTAATCTCGGAGCTATCCTGCTGTCACTCATTTCCTATCTTTCTCTTCTTCCTTCTTTCTCCATTTTCTGACTTTCTCTTTTTTTGCTCAGAGTCAAACCAGAGTGATGAAAAATAAGCCCCGATCTCCATCAATGAGTGTTAGTGGTGACCACCTGTAACCACTGGCTCAAATGAAGCAGTAACTTATCTTTTATCTAACATCTTTCTCAACTAAAGTGGTTTATCCTTCACTTCCGGATGTTCTTCTATGCCTGGTATTTTACCTATGATTATTTGTCTTTAATCAACCAGCATGATTATCATACGGATGAGAGATTGCCAGAGATCTCCCTTCAAATGAAACCAGGATATTCTGAATTGAATGGTCCTAAAGTTTGGGCAACTTAAGAGCTCTTCTCAAAATCTCAGAGAATTGCCCCTTGCCTTTAGAAAACTCTGTCAGTTAACATTCACCTTTAATCACCACAAGTAGCTTTCTGGAAAATGTTAACCCTTTCCTAGCTTTCTATATTATATTAAATTTAGAACAATGTAATGTGTTTTAGTTAGCTGAATGCTGAGTTTTTTCCTTTATCATTCCTTCATTATATTTGTTTTAATTTGTATGTTCCATAAGCTTTTGTTTCTGCATATGGGCTTACTGGTATCTATGTTGATTTTGTCTATTGTACTCCACCACATTATCATTTTCCATTCGCGTTTTATTTATTTGAAGTTGAAATGAAAAAACACATGAATAGCTAGTGCTCATCAGTTTTCTCCCCTCTATTCAAAGCCATGTAAATGTTAATGTTTTAAGTCATGGTTGACTTGTAGAGTAAAATCGGCAATGTCTTTACATGTCCTAGGTTATGTGTTCAGAATAACATTTGTAAATTGTTTGTCTCATTATCATGAATGGCTAAACCATCATAAAAACTATTGCCCTGATTCGAAGTCTGGCAAAACTAGGGGGTTAGGGTTGATGGGGATTATTTACTGCAATAAATCCACAACCAAGAAGAGATGAGAGATTCTGCCTTCTCTCATCTCCCCGGAATCTATATAACTCACTTCACGAGATGGACCTCTAATTGGGGGTAAAGAAAAGATTAGTCCCCCACTTAAAGATGTACCAATTGGTAACACATGGGTAGGAAAGAAACGGAAAACAAGAGAAAGCAATTAAAAGATACAGTCCAGGAGTCTCAAAGGAGCAAGAGAACCTCTTGGGAAATCCCAAAGGGTTGTAAATACTGCCCTCACCCACTCAATGAGTGGTATTCTTCATCATAGGGCCACTACGACACCCTGACACAGACCAACGTCGAGGGTGGAGCGCAAGGAAAAATACAGAATAAAGAAAAGGAAGAATTTCCAAAGGTAAGGATCCCTATTGCAGAGAAGATTCTAAAACTGTCTAAGTGGGTACCCAAGAACTTTATTATGGGTCCCACTTGGCAGGATTAAAAAGAGCATTAGTGGGGTAAATGGGAAAGTAATGTCACCATTATCCTATCTGCGGTATCAACATGTTTCTGACCTTGATTGCCGCCAGGTAGGGTCGTTGGCATTCATCAGGATACAGATCCCTAAAAAATGTCTTAGTAGTGTTCCCTTTTAGTCTAATCACTAGTTGGTAGGGGACCTGTCGGTGGCAATACTTGCCCTTTGTAAACACACATCGTCTGCGTACTCGAGTTTCATCAATGATGTTCCTAACTCTGGGTTAGAGTGGGGACACAGTCCTATAGTCACACTTTCATCAAGGTGCGGGTGTTTCCGACTTGGCCACTCTGCTCCCTCCAACGAGGGAGCAGAGTGGTCAAGTCAGAAACACCCTACGAACTAGTTATTAGAGCTGTGTGATGCCATATTGTGGGTAACACTTCACTCTATAAAATGCAATACATTCATTCATTCATCATGACCCCTGTAGATATGTTCACAGGAGCCAAAGTCAGAGGTATTGATAAATTCGAAGAGATCACATACATGCTGGAAATCTGTTCTGGATTAGCAGCCAAATTGTTCTGAGCAAGATATTTAGAACCAGGATTTATTTATTTTTCTTTTTAGTGTGGAGTAAGGTCGGCTAAGGACATTCGTCTGCAACACTCAATTGTACTTTTCTGGAAATGGAAAAAATAAAATGAAGACCCTCTTGCTCTCAATTCAGTGTCCAAATGGGCTCTGTGTTTTATTCAATGTCAAACCTCTTGCTCTCAATTCAGAAAGTGTCCAAGTAGGCTCTGTGTTTTATTCAACAACATGACTGTGCTACTCTATGGAGCTGACACTGAGTTGAATTAGTTTTGTCTGCATATCAGAATTACATGTACTCTCTCCTGTTAAGTTCATGGTTTTTCTCTGTCAAAGGTTTCCTTGGAGAGTGGGTGAAAGTTCTTGTTTTGCTACTTCCAATAAAAAGGCACGAGAAGCCACACTTAGAGGAGTATGCATGTGGTTGAACGTCAGAGAATTTATTGCAGCAAGAATACCGACTCTCATAATATTGTGAAGATGAGTATATAGCGATCAGTCTAGATTTACTATTCTTAACTTTGTATCTCCATACTTTGAAGATACATGCATAATTGAGTTCAGTATAGTAAATCTACACTAACTTATATACATTTACCTTCACAATATTGTAATAGTCGATATTTTGGCTACAATTAATTGTATCGACCAATATTTTTGTACAGGATATTCTGGTAGAACACCATGCATGGCTTCAACTGAGATACAAACTTTAATTTACCTAGGTCTGGTCGTCTTATTGTTTCAGGCTCCATGAATCGTCAGGACTTCTTAAGGGAGGCTCAGATCATGAAGAGCCTACGGCATCCGAAACTTATCCAGCTCTACGCCGTTTGCAGTTTAGAAGATCCGGTATATATTATTACTGAGCTGATGAGGCATGGAAGTCTGCTGGAATACCTGCAATGTAAGTATATTGGCCATGCTATGCCATTTATACTCTAATTATTAGATGCGTAGAAAAACTCATGTGCACTCAGAATTATCATTCTGTGGTGTACATTAATTACCGGGTTCTGCTTTTCCCACGGGATTTCCTATCATTCTGTAGACTTCTCCCTGAACTCATTTGTTCTGGTTTTCACAGACTGAGGGGTCTATTATGTTGTAGGGCGGATCGCCACCGCCCGCATGGCGGTTGCGATCCGCCCTACATCATACCCCGCTTGCCACCCATTTCCCCCCGCCCTATTAGTATGGCGGGGGAGACCCCAGCAGACGGAAAGACCGTCTGCCGGTTTTCCGCCAGCCGACCAGTCGACCGGGCGGAAAAGGGGCTGGATGTGGGGGCGGTGTCTGAAAGACACCGCCATCCATATTCGCATGGGCAGCGGTGCAGGGCTTTCCATGGTGTAGACCCTGCCATGGAAAGCCATGCGGAGTTTGCTTACGGGGGCCCGTTGCGGTACCCCCCCTACATTGTCACAGACAAGGTGGCAGGCACCGCGCGGTGCCTGTCACCTTGTGCAGGACAATGCACAACGTGCATTCCCAGCATTGTGGCGGGCGGTGCTGTCAGCACCACCCGCCACAATGCTGAGACTAGAGGATGCCACCGCCACGGTGACGGTGGCATCCTAATTGCCGGTGCAGGACCGCCGCATCACTGGTGGCCGGTCCCTGCACCGCTGGGGTGGCGGGTGGACTAAAGTCTGCCCGCCATCCTAATAGGCCCCTAAGTGTGTATGGGGATAAACTAAAGTGTGCACATTGTACTGCACATCACATAAGCCTGTTTTGAGTGGAAATTCCATTTTCTGCCCAAATAGCAATTATCATGACTTTAGACTTCATGGATAAGTGAGCGGATACGATGAATCCAGTTTTCTAACTACCACTAGCGGCTCATCTGTAGGGGTGTAAGTCTCCTCTGACCCACTGCTAGTTGCCACAAACAACAGATATTTTATTTATTTATACATTTAGTTGCATTCCAATTTCATACCATTCTAATAATCACTCAGGCTAACATGGCATTGCGTAGTGGGCGTGGCCCGTCATTGTCATGGCAGTGACGGGAGTGCTGCCTGCCCTATGCATTAGAGTAAAGTCCACATGTTGAACTGACCAGTTTCTTGATATGACCAGCCTGACATGCATTCTTTAGTCCTCTGCTACCCACACTACGAGAAACCGAGACACAGGCCCCTGGTCTCTAACTAAGCGGTGGGTGCGCCTGACCAGCCAATCCTTGCACTGCTCTTTTGCTGTTTCAATAACGAAATAGCATGAGAGCAGCGTCCGGATTGGCATGATGAGCTCTGTAGAAGGATGCAACCCCTGCTTGCCTTCGTACTGGGTATGTGGCAGGCAGCACAGGGACGGTAGACCCCTTCAACATAACCGATAATTGAGGGTCTTTATTTTGAAGCCACTTGACTGATTGGCCATGTTTCTTCTGGTACCTTTCCCGCATAACATCCCAACACTGACCGTGAAAATATAACTAACTACCTCGTCCCAGCCATTCTTACTGCTTTGGAGACCAGGAATAATCCAATCGGCACATTTATTGTAGTGCTATGGTTATTAGGAAATGGTGGCACTGGGTTTTGGCAGATTTGCCAGGGTGTAGGAGCTGCAGTGCCCTATTGTGAGATATCCTGGCCCCTGAAACACTTGGAGGGATGCAGCAAAGAACATTTTGTGTGCCATCCTGTCTATGGGCCTTATGAGCACTTGCATATTCCTGCATATGGTAGTCCTTGCTCACGCCTTGAAGTACTTTCCTGGACATCGAAGTTCAGCGATATTGCCTGTTGCCCAGTGGTGCGTTTAATGTATCAAAAAAGTGAGTTTTAGCAAAAAGAGAAGGAGATCTGTTCACAAACTATTTATCCTACTTGTGGCCACTAGCCGGTGGGAAAGGAAGGCTCTTGGGTTAGGTTAGGCAGGTCACCTTTTGGAGCTAATGAGCAAAATCTGTAAATCGTAATTCCTGTTGTGGTGTTAATAATAGAGGTAGTGGAATCATAACACAGGGTGGCTGTACTTTGGACAAGTCTGGGACGTCACACTGTGGACCTCACCACGTGCCATGCATGCTGACCTTGGAGCACTGTGTGTGTCCGGCCTTGTATTCCTTAAGCTGCAGTGTACACCTCATTGGGTGACCAGGCATCCTGGATTTACCGTGACAGTCCCTGGTTTTCACCAGGTGTCCCAGCAGATTTCGGCAATTTTGGCTTATGTCCCGGTTTTTAGAGGGGGTCAACTGAAACCAGTGAGAGGCCCTTTTTGGGTGTTCTAAACCTGTGCTACTTAGCAGCTGTTATAAGTAAGCAATTTAATTAACAGGTATGATGCAGGTTTTAGCCTTACATTTAATTTTTATTTTTAGTACCTCTACTGTTTTCCTATGTTGATAAGAGCTTTCATTCTGCGCCTCTTTGTTGATGTAAAATGGTAGTCCTTCTTCAATTTTTGCAAAATGTCCCGGTTTTTGGTTCTCAAGATCTGGTCACCCTAACACTTTGGAGTATTGCCTAAGCTTCCTTTGATTGCGCTTAACATAACATCCACCTTGTGCTTCAAAAGGCTTGGGTCACCTGTCTGTTTACTTCATTCTTTTTTTACAATCTGCCTCTGCCGGTTTTAGGCCACTTTTCCTATAAATGCAAGAGATGTGCAGCACTTTTCTATAGTGAAAAGCCAAACAGCTATGGTGAACTGCAGAGCCTGTGCTGCCCAGTTTAAGGCATGTTTGTCTGATGCTCCAAAATGCAATATTTATAGTTTTTTTTAATTTTATTTTTTTATTTAGAAATATTCTGATTTGGTGCTTATATTATGGCAAATCTTTTCCTGGCATGTTTTATTAGAAATTATGCACAATATTCATAACCTTTGGCACAAGGTGTTTGCACATATCCACAAGCACTGCGGTGAATAATTTCCATAGCAGTGCTCGAGCATATGTACAGACAAATTGTGCCAAAGAGTAAGCATATTGCAAGTGGCACATTATTTTAAAGTAATTTGTACTATTATTCATTTGTTGATCATGAATACTATCCTGCTGATTTCCTTTTGAGGTCATGTTCCTCAACTTGTTATTCTTCTCTGATTTACCTCTCTCGTATATGCAAGTGCTCTGATACTATCATGGGTCATGTTCGAACTATATAGTACTTTATTAATAAATATAAATAAAATAATATTAGATGTATTTTATGTATTTTTCACATACGTTATGTTAATGAGATTTATTGAGAGCGCGAATACCCTGAGGTGTCTTAGCGCTATGAAGGCAGTAAGCCCAGCCAGGCGTCTAATGCTGGAATAGCCAGGTTTTTAGCCTTTTCCTGAGGATGGTGACGGAGCATGCACTTCTGAGCTCGATTGGCAGCATGTTCCAAAGTTTTGCGGTGCCATCGGAAAAACTTCGGCCGCCCCAACCTGCAGACCGTATTCTCAGTACTTTCATGAGTCTAGCACCTGTGGAACGTAAGTGTCTGGACAGTTCATACCAGGCAAAGAGATTTCTAAGAAAATGAGGATCTGTGTTGCTCAGTGCCTTATATGCTAGACATAGAGACTTGAATTTAATTTGTTGTACCACCGGGAGCCGGTGTGGTCTGCAAATCTCCTTGGTTACTGAATCGTACTTGGGAATATTTGCCAACCGTCGAGCAGCTGTATTTTGAACTGTCTGAAGCTCTTTTTGATATTGCTTCTGCATTCCCGGGTAGAGCCCATTGCAATAATACAGTTTTGACTGGATTAGTGTTGTTACCACCGTCTTTCTAGAGTCCATAGGGATGTAAGGTAGGATCTTCTTTAGTTTCTTTATCAGAAAGTGGGAGGCAGAGGCAATGGCATTTGTCTGTTATGAGAGTGCTAGTTTGTTATCGATCCACACTCCCAGATCTTTTGCCTTTTGCACTGGTTTTGGTGGTTCACCCATCTCCGCCGGCCACCAGAGATTGTCCCATCTGGGTTGCAGGTTACTGAAATTTATGAGCTTGGTATACTCCGAGTTGAGCTTAAGACAGTGTGTTCCCATCCATCTGTTTATTTCTCTCATACAGTTCTGAAACTGTAGGGTGGGTGATGCATGATGTCTGTATGCTGCCACTACTATCTGAGTGTCATCAGCATAAGACGTCAAACTAAAACCAAATTCTCAGATCAAGGTGGCGAGTTCCAAGACTTGTACATTAAAAAGGGATGGGCTCAGAGATGATCCCTGAGGAACTCCGCATAGGAGGACATATGGCTCCGATTGATACCTGTCTAACTTCTCTGTTAGTCTCCTTTCCTTCAGAAAGGGGGAGAGCAGGGCCAGTGCCGCTCCCTTGACCCCCATCGTTTCCAGCCGCTGCTGCAGGAGATTGTGATCCACAGTATCAAATTCGGCTGATAAATTGAGGACAACAAGGGTGGCTGTGCCCCCTCTGTCCATCACAGCCCTAATCTCCTCAGTGGCCTTGGTAAGTCGTTTCCGTACTGTGCTCGAGCCGGAAACCAAACTGAGAGTGATCAAGCAATTTGTTTTCCTGGATGTATTGGGATAACTGTATGTTCATAATTTTTTCTACTATTTAGGCTGGGAGAGGCAGCCGAGCTATAGGATGGCAATTGTTCGGATTAGACACATCCAGATTGGGGTTTTTTTAACAGTGGGAGTATGGAGGAGTCTTTCCATAAGGATGGGAAGTTGCCTGAGCTGAACATAGTGTTAAAGATTCCAGTGAGCTCAAGGCTCACCACCTCCGCTATCTGTTTCAATAATGCAGGTGGGCAAGGGTCAAATGGAGACCCAGATTTAGTTTCTCCTATGTATTTTTTCACTGCCTCAGGAGAAGTCGGGGAGAAACAGTGAAAATTGTTTTTCTTGGGTTCGGGGTCATCAGTGGTTCAGTAGGGCTGTGAGCTGGTGTGGCTTTGAAAGCGTTGTAGATCTCCATATCTTTGCTTTTGAAGGCTACTGCGATCCCATCACAAAAATCTTGATCGCACTTGATTCCTCCATTCTTAGGTAGAAACGCCAATTTGTCTACTACCCCAAACAATTCTTTAGAGGTATTTTTAGCTTTCTCAATCGGTCTTGTGAAAAAGTCCTTTTTTTCTCCCATCAGTAGATTTTTATATTGGGTTAGCGCAGTTTTATATATCTTTTTATCCGCTGTGTCGTAATTCGCTCTCAAGCGTCTTTCCAATCTACGGCACCTTTTGTTTATCCTTACAAAGGGCATCGGAGAACCAGGGGGCCGAAGGTGAATCCCGATTCCCTGAGGTTTTCACAGTGGGTACCAAGACTTTAATTGCTTTGTTGAACCAGTCTGTGTATTTAGTGACAGCTAACTCGGCGAAACATTTAGCAGTGGACGTGTTCTGTCCAGATGTGTTCGGAGAATTGCTTTATCTACTTTGTTCCAGGCTGTGTAAGTGAGAGAGTGAGTTTTTATTGTCCCTCCCTGATGGACCATAGGGATTAATAAATCCAACTTGATAAAAGAGTGGTCTGCCCATGTCAATGGGAGAGTTTCTTTTTGTATTAGTCCCTGTACAGAGGTAAAAATGATATCAAGCGTGTGTCCTGCCTCATGGGTGGGTGTTTGAACCATCTGAGATAGGCCCAAAGCCCCCAGTGTCTCTTACAGGGCAATAGTCTACTTGTCCCCAT
This sequence comes from Triturus cristatus, assembly GCF_964204655.1. Classification (NCBI taxonomy): domain Eukaryota; kingdom Metazoa; phylum Chordata; class Amphibia; order Caudata; family Salamandridae; genus Triturus; species Triturus cristatus. The sequence goes on from NC_140589.1 coordinate 868,128,249, forward strand.
TATCTTCTAGGTAAACATTAAAATCGCCCAGAATTGTAAACTTGTTACTGACGAGAATTGGTTCCAGAAGTCCATCTAAATTATGAATGAATGCGCTTCTGGCGCCAGGGGGGAGATGAAATAAAATGCCTCTAAAGGTTTTCCCAGGGTTAAGTACAATGGCAAAATGGAGGGCCTCATAGAAAGGAGTGTAGGATGGGTAAAAACTGGCTTCAAACTGCTCCCTAAAATTGACTGCCACTCTGCCCCCTCTTTTGATTGGCCTGTCAACTTTGAAAGATCGGAATCCCTTGGGGGTTGAGGTTACAAAGTCTGGATCCGAGGCTGCATCTGCCCAGGTTTCCGTGATGAAAAGCATATCTAATTTATGACTAGATATCATGTCTGCAATTTCGTACTTGTGCTTCGCATCATCAGCACTCGTGTCAGGTAAACTATGACGGTTTGGTCTGTATGAGCAAATAAAACGTGCCTCTCAAGCGAATTAATTCCTCGGATATACATATCTGAGTCTGCCTTGGAGACGAAGCCCAAGGGCTGTGCACGTGTGTCTGCAGAACTGCAGCCTTAATTGATTCTATAATGAACATTAATGTAACTCAAAATGATGGTGATCCCCTGCAGAATGTAAGGAGGGACCGCTGAGTCTCCCATATCTCACAGATATTCATTGATCTTGTCCTGAATGGAGGATCCTGATGGGTTGAGGGTGCCCCCGAAGGGGTGAGGCCCCCTGCGCCGTATGGGCTTTTGTTACACCCCTAATAAAGAAAGTGTCTTCAAGCAAAATTGGGCCTGTGGTGTATTAAGCAAACACCCAACAGCAATGTATTGCTGTTAGTATTTGTTGCTGCAGTCGCCTTTTAATAAGTGAAAAAACGCATCTCTGGTGTGTCACTTAGTTTATTTTACATACAACTGAGTGCTAAAGTGTGCGCTTGGTCTTTTAGCTTTTACAAGGCCGATTATTGTTTTTGTACACTCGTCACAAATTACTTTGTGACATTTTTTCCAAAGTTAAGCATTGGTGCAAAAAAAGGGGCAAAAATATTTTGCACAATTTTTTTCTTCTTGCCTAAAAGGGATGGCACAAACCGATTTACCTCTAGTCTTAGTGTCAGCTATATTATATCACGTTTTGCACTAGAGCAAAAAAGTGGACCGATTTGCACTATTTTTGCATCTTTCCTAATAGCAAACAATACAAATACAGTTTGCTCCACTTGACTAGAAGGGGACAAGTTTGAGATGAGGTCAGTTCACTACTTTTGATACTGTTAGCAGTCAAAAGATTGCAAAATAAATATGAACCAATTTTGCCCAATGGAATATCATTACTGTGTGGGTATCTTAAAAATCATTTAAGATAGCCACATAGAGGTAGTAACACAAGAGGTGGTTAACAAAGTTTTGTGTAAACTTTTTGACCAAAATGCAGTAAAAAAAGTGGGGGGCACTGGAAACTCCATCTGCTCCCTGGCCTTGTTAACCTTAAAGGAACACTGGACATCCATTCTTCCATTAGAGCTGAAATAATATTCAGCCTTTGCACTGACATGACAGTGTCCAATGTAGGTTTCTGTCAGCGTGACTGGTTAATAGGTCACTTTGAAAACTCGAACACTGAATTCGAAACTTTTTAATAAAACCTTTCACATATAATTGTTAACAAAGTGGCGTGCAACCCTGAGCACCGTAATTAACCGTTTACATGTTTTTTCTATACCAGCTGACAACGGAGATCAACTAACGATTACCAACCAAATTGACGTTGCTGCACAGGTTGCCGCTGGAATGGCCTATCTGGAATCACAAAACTACATTCACCGAGATTTGGCTGCCAGAAATGTTCTAGTTGGCGAGCACTACATTTACAAAGTTGCAGACTTTGGACTTGCCAGAGTTTTTCAGGTACAATTCCTAACATCGCACTCCTATGTTTGATCTGCAGAGAATATGACATCCTCGCAAGGAATTTGCATACATGTTTGAAAATATGAATATCGGTGTTTAATTTGAGCTGGTGGTTTCAGGCGGGGCCCACCGGCACTCATTTGTGGGGACCAGCACTTATTTGAGCTCAACAGATTTTGATCTATAGCAAGTGAGAGAAAAACACAAAAGCAGGAAAGAAGAAGGATGAGAGACAGAAAAACAGGGACAAAGCTATGAAGGGGGGATGAAAAAGAACCTTGAGGAGTGAGATAAAGGGGCATGGAGTGTTTGGTGATGGATGAAAGAGTAATGAGGTTGAATCAAGACTACACAACCATGGTGTTTGGCGCCCCGAGCTTTGATAGCAACCTTCTGAGCAAAACTCTGGGCCCCGGCACTTTTTTTTTATTTTTAGGGATTTAGCACTGACGAACATAACGTTTACATCTTAAGTATGAGTTGAGTTTTTCACATATTATAATTCAGGTTAATCGGGAAGTTTCCTTTTAGTTGGGGGGACATTTCTAGAAGATATGCTTTACGGAGTTTTTGGTTGAGTGGACATAGCAAAGCTATGTTCTCTTGTGCAATCACTCTAATCTCTTTGTGCAATAGTGGGCTTTTGGTAACCGCTAAATATTCAGGTTAACTTGAGCTCAGTGTGGGTGTACGATGCGATATGATAGCCATGTATTTCCACAGTAGTCCTAGCTTTTCGGCTGTTCATTCACGCTCCCTATCTGTCGGTGTCTGACCCATTCAAGAGAGCCCCTTACCATGACACATTCGTTGCTTGTTGGCTTTATCTGCTGTTGCACAGAGCAGTTTGTATGTGTACAGGTGAGCGCCTGGTGCATATTAGAACAGGCTCTTAACAAAGGGCCTGATGCAGAGTTTATCGGAGGTGGGATATGTGCTAAAATGGGTGGATATCCTGCACTCCAAGCTGAAGGACTTCTGACTCTTTTTTGACAGGTGTCCCAGGTGCACCAAACTCTAAATCCACCCAGTGCACTCTACTCTCAGGAGAGCAGAGCAGAAATCAGCTGAGTGCTATTTTCATAAAACCCATTGACTGATCTTTGACACATGCGACCTCCGGAAGCTCATTTCAGACACCCAATTCAGAGAATGTTGTATTCACATTATAAGGTGCCATTAGGAATGCAGCAGTTTCGCCTCCACCATGGCAGGACAGTCTCATTTGCAAGTTTTGGTTTAAGTGTGGAGTTATGGCCATTTACGATAGGAGCACCCTGCAGTACTTGTCGTATTCTCACACCTCTTGAAGGTAGTTTCTCCACTAGAGTGGTCAAAGACACAATGTGCCTTTCCAGAGTGGTAAAGCATGCCACTTTAAAGCAGCGCAAATGGTTTCTCCAAAATGAAACATACGTTCTATGGAGAAAAAAAGTACACATCTGCTAATGCACATGTATGTTTCATTTACGGATGCAGAATTTTTAATCTGGTAGTATTTTCGCATGCGTAAATTTTACGTATTTGAGTACTCCAGGAAACAGAATAGAAATGATACCGCAATGCAGAAAAACAGGATAACGCAATTTTTGGAAACGTTTTTACTACTTTTGTAATAGGGAATGGAACCAAAACCTTTGTTGCAATCGATAATACAGAAATAGAAGAAAGTGCAACCTGAAAAGGTTAGAGGGGACAAGGTCTAAGCTTTAGCAGTGCAGTGAGAGAGGAGTTTGTCCAAGAGATATTTCTGAATCAGTAATTGTTTGAAGGGAAAAAATGGAATGGCAATTTCCTCTTAAAAACTCGAGTACTGTCTCCTGTCCTCTCAGTCAGATATGCCCTCCTTGACAATGATGCCGCAGACACTTTTCTTCAGGCGAGGGTATTAAGGAATGTATGTTTGCCTTCGCTAAGGAATGGTTGGGGCTGGATGAATGGCTGGAGAAGGCAAGCCCAGTGGCCATGCATGGCCAGTGTGGGGCTTTGCACATCTCTTTAGATCCGTGGTTCCCTGTTCATCCATTTACTTGGCTTTCTCTACATTGATGCATAGGGTGATTCAATCTGTGTTTACTCTGTAGATGCCATTCTGAAACTTGCCTGTGTGATATCTGAATGTGTCTGTTTAACAGAAGGAGGAAGATCGCATCTATGAGCCCAGGAGTGAAACGAAGCTCCCGATCAAATGGACGGCCCCTGAAGCAGTGCGCTTCAATAAGTTCTCAATAAAGTCTGATGTCTGGTCCTTTGGAGTCCTCCTAACAGAGATAATCACTTTTGGAAAGATGCCTTATCCTGGTGAGCATTAGCTTATTAAAAAGAATGTCGAAAGTGTGTGATCAGTTTTACACCGTATGCAAGAGAAAGTCCTTTTTGTTCAATCGCCCCAGCTGTTAAAATGCAAATCACATGTTCAAACAAAGATGTGGGGAATGTTTGTCTTTAGAAAAACTGTGGCCGAGATTAGGACGAGTCCTACACATAGCGTGAATGCCTGGACAAAGTAACTCACCCCGGGGCACAGTGGTTTTTATGATTCCCCATAAAGCACTGCGTAAGTGTTTGAAATTGAGACTACAAAGAGCTTTAGGAAAATTGAATGTCAAAAATGCCCGTTAGTGGGGAATGATACATGGTAGGTCCTAAGCTTTATGGGAGGGTGTCTTGGACCTAGTGATGACGTGCTTATGTGCTCACTGCAGTCTCTCTCTCTCTCTCTCTCTCTCTCTCTCTCTCTCTCTCTCTCTCTCTCTCTCTCTCTCTCTCTCCCACTCTCTCTCTCTCCCACTCTCTCTCTCTCCCACTCTCTCTCTCTCCCACTCTCTCTCTCTCCCACTCTCTCTCTCTCCCACTCTCTCTCTCTCCCACTCTCTCTCTCTCCCACTCTCTCTCTCCCACTCTCTCTCTCCCACTCTCTCCCACTCTCTCTCTCTCCCACTCTCTCTCTCTCCCACTCTCTCTCTCCCACTCTCTCTCTCCCACTCTCTCTCTCCCACTCTCTCCCACTCTCTCTCTCTCCTCTCCTCCCCCCCATGGCTCCCACCATTTATGCCTCCCTCCCCCGCAGTCCTTGTATTGTTGGGAGCCTGGTTCCTGAGGTACACTATTTTCTTGCTTCTTTTTTCCTATTTCCTTCATTATTTTCTATGCTGCTCTTTACTGTTTTCTGCACTGTCTCTGGCCTCAGGCAAGGGAGAGAGCTTCTGCAATACAATGCAGTATTGATTCCTAGGGTTTAGAGGACCTAGGCCCTCATCTAATACAGTTTAACCAGCAAGTAGAAATGGCAATGGAACCTGTGATCCTGGCCCAAAGGCAGTGTTACCAAGTGACAGACGTACCTTCAGTGTTTCTGAGGTTTGTGCACAAGTGTAAGTCTGCAAACTGTTTTGTCAAACCACCTCATCAAAGCAAAAAGCATGTCCTGTGCATCTGTCAGAAAAACTGAGAAGGTTGCAAAGGATCCAGGTGCGGGAAACAATGTCTTATGGGCTGGGGCAAGGATGGTTGATAAGGTATCTTCAAATAGTAATGGGGCCCTTATAGTTCCAGTTACCCACCCAAGAATCTGGTACTGCTACTGAAGGTCCCCCTGCTCTTTGTCCATGATTTAAAGAACACCTGCTGGAGGAGGACAATGAGTGAGAAGACAAAGTGACAATGTGGTGGACCTATTGGCACATCCATTGGTGTCTCGTTACGTGGTTTCTAGGACCTTAGAAGCCCCTTCACTGAGATCCCAGAGAGGCAAAGAGGGGAAGCACTAACAATACCATAGCCTCGTCAGAATCTCTGCAGACACAATCCGAATCCAGAGTAGAACAAAGCTGGCTGGAGCTAGACGGAAGAGAGAGGCCATCAGAAGAGACCTTAACATCTCTTCATTGAACTGCAAGTAATTGAACCCTAGTCTATCCTCTAAACAATTCTTTTACAAGCTGAACAAGTGTGAAAATATCAATGACTTACTTTCTTGAACTGGACTTAAGAAAGAGAAAAAAAGTTCCAATAAAAAGTATAACACGGGGTATACAGACAAATCCAAACATCCATAATGGCCACTCAAACCTTGTGCAGAAAAATAGTGGCAAGAACTTTGTAAATTACATCCCTCATTTCCGGGACATAGCTTGTGTAAATTCACAGATACAAAAGTTCACTAGACAGAGGAAAGAGGCGGAGACCTAGCCAGCGGCCAGGATATGAGGCACAGAAGGAATGAGGAAGAAAATATAAATTTATGTAATTTGTGTAATGAGCATCTTGCCCAAATGAAAATTCATGGCAACTGTAATAAATCACCACCTGAGACAACATCCAGGCTACAGAAACCTGTGTGATTACAATTGTACAAACACCTTCCTGACATTAACCCGAACATGCTCTGATAAACAAAGTTCATATCTACATGACGAGGTCAGTCAGGGCAAATTGAGCCCCAAGATATTAGATGCATTCAAAGGATCAAAATACCTTGCTGATGTAGCAATGACTCGCTTTACTGAATCATTGCAGGATTTGTAGATGCCGCCCTTCCATCTTTTGTGGCAGTGAATGAAAGTCTACTGTATCAGGATTTAGCACTCAAAATTGCTCTTCATACTGGAAGGGCTCCCCGATAGACAGCACAAAACTGTTGCATGATGATGTCATATTGCAAAGATGGTTTGAAGAGTCCCAACAAGGCTTGACTATAAGCCCTTTGCTTCTAAGAACGAAGTAGAATTCTCTGACTTGGACTGCTTTCCGTTAGGGAAACTTAAGCATTATTTGATCACAAGAGGACAGAATGAGTATAGGTGAGCATTCTTATGGTTGTATCAAAGTTTTGAAAACTGTGGCCAGCAGTCTGAAAGCTTCTAAGAATTTACACAATTCTCAATTCCAACTCAGTGGATCTCCCCAATAATGTCCCCTTGACTACAGTAAGAGCTTGCATAGTTGCCCACTAAGTATACGATACGAATATATTAAAAATCAATGGGATTGGATCTAAAGTCTATTTTTATGTTTTTTTTATTGTAAATGGTTATTTGCCTTGTTTTGTTGTGTTGCTACTCCTTGCTTGCTTACCTTCTGTATTAATTTCTTGTGCTTCTTTAATTTTGTGTTTACTCAAATACTCCTATGCAAAGGCCATATTTTGGCCGATTGCTAATAATGAAATTGAAGCTTGAACTATGGTGTCTATTAACCTAAAAAATGCCGGTTATTTGTTAATAATAATAATAATAATGGATACCATCATATAGTACACATTCAAAACAGAATAATCTCATGAAACTTTTTCTATTCTTTTGAGTCTTCTTTTGGATTCTCAATAGATTTACAATTTTATCCAAAATCTAAATGAGTCTCTAATTCTCCAGAGATCAACTTCCGTTAGCTAACGTCTTATTGGAATGAATTTAAATCTTGAGAAGAAAAGATACAAGCACATTCTGTTGAATGTGAGCCTGTATAGAGAAATGTTTGAATGAACATGTTAAATATTTGGGGAAAAATAACTCTCTTCTAACCATATCTTAGCGAAATCAATTTCCTGCAAATGAACTGTCTAAAAAATCAAACTCTTCCCTTTTGCTTAAAGGATCTATTTAAAATAATGTTATAAGCAAGATTAAAGTCCACTGTAGGCAGTGATATGAGGATTGTGTTAAGATTAAATAAATACACTCTCTTAGACCCATTTTTCTCATGTTTCCATTCTTTCGCCACTCCCTTCCACTACCCTTAGAGCCTGTATCTTTGTTTTTGTTTTGTGATCAGCATACATAATTTTATGTCCAATTCTTTTTACAATTAAACCATCTCAAACTGACACTGACTCTGCTTTCTTAAAAATTATCCAAACAACACCAGTCGCTGTGAACACCATTTAATGGGTTTAATTTAAATTTCCTGCTAACTCAATTTCTCATCTTATCCGTGCCTAAACTTTAGTAATAAACTGCATCCCACTAGGAAAGGACATACTTCAAAATGGGCTGTAGGCCTCATAGCCCTAGAAGGAGAATGAACCTCAGTGCATGATACTAGCAACCTTGCAGCACTGGTATATCTAGTTCTGAGTCACTAACCCGAGTTCAAAATTGTCTCACATGCTCTCTTGTCCTCCATTTTTAACCTCGCGGGCCTATCCACTGTTTCGGAGGAAATAACTGTGCCTAAAATGCTCTGGATACTAGTTTCATGCACACAAAGTGATGTTTATGCACAGGAGAAACACTAAGGTTCATCCTGGAGCTCTCAATCTTGTGGTGAAACGATAGGTTTTTTTTTTGCAAGCACATAAATGAAAATCTTTTGAAAAATCTATTGTGCATGATATTGTAAAGACATACATCCGAGCAACACACACAGTACACAGGTGACAGTACACCAACTGTACATTATAAGATATTACAAGTCAATAATATTTTGCATGACCCAGATGTAGGCAAGCCCTTTCCTAAGGTCCCAGATCTCCTAGGTGACTTGCAATAGCCTTATAATTTACGCATAGAGATACTCTGGGGCATATTTCAAGCCCCTAACGCCACTGGAACATCACTTTTTCTGACGCTCCGGTGGCGTTGCGCCATTCCCCATATTTACAAGGTGGCACTAAGCCACTTAACGTGGCTTAATGCCACTTTGTAAATATGGCCCTTGCTCTTGCAGTCTGCTGCGGCAAACGGGCAGGCAGTGGGTGTTGCTGTGGGCGTTCCACTGCAACGCCCATTCTTTTTTGAAGCTGCCCTAGATTTACAAGGCTGGGCATCGCCAAAATCTAAGGCCAGGTAATACCTTGTCTTAGAATGGCGATACGAGGAGAAATTATTAATTTCTCCTCATTTCTAGCTCTTTCTATGTGTGCTGCATTATGAAGCACACATAGAAAGAGCAAATTGCCATTATTGATTGTTTATGTGCAGAATGGTGTTCCTTCCTGCACATAAACAATTGCCCCTGCAGTACAGGCACCCTTGCCACTTTGCGCAAGGATGCCTGCGCAGGCGCTAGGCAGCTTTTTTAGCACCAGCGCTAGGGAAATGCAGGGGTGCGCCATATTTTTGTAAATACGGCGCATTCCTGTGTTTTTGAAAATGTCGGAGCGCGGCGTTTCCAAATTTGCCGTAACACTGCGCTCTGGCATTTTCTTGTAAGTATCCCCCTCTGTTTCTTATAGTGAGTTGGTTTGGGAGATAAGGCACTGATGAGTGTTTCATTGCCATGTTATGGCAAATAAGGGGAGGGTTGGGATGGGCTGGTAGTAAGAATGCAGCGGAGAGCTGTGAATGTGCTCACAGAGGGACATTATGGTGGTGATTTCTCAGTCTGTTGTGTGATCGTACAATGTGAAAAACCACAACATTACATCCTTCTCTGGGCATATTTCCTGCATCTTCGTGATCAGTTCGTCTGAACTGCCGTGCTCCCCTGGGAAGTAATTAACAAATGAAAAATGCCCGTAGTCCCATCTGTGATGTGAGCTCTGCTTGAAAGTCTTTCGTCAGCTGAGCGCTGCACTTTATTTGTGTCTTTCTGGAGGCCTGTAACTCCGTGGGATCACCGAGCCCTATTCGCTCTGCTAGTACATGTAATTACCTACTCTGAAGTGTGGAGCCTCACCTGAAATAGATCTCTTTAAGTCAGGTGAAGCCAAAGATTGCAACATAAAAATACAGTGCCTTTATTTCCCTTAAGTTAGTTTTGTGCTTTTATCTAGAAGGCCTTCTGATGCCAGCTTGATTTGGCCCGCATTGTGTATATGTTTACATAGTGTGCAGATTTAGCTCATCAAAGAATTAAACAAGCTGGGGCATATTTACAAGAGGATTGTGCCACCGGAACGTCACTTTTACCAATGTTCTGGTTGCGCAATACCCTGCACCATACTTACAAACTGGCATTAAGCCACTTTTTGTGGCTTAATGCCGCTTTGTGAATATGGTACCCTTTCACGCAAGGATCTGCGTGAAAGGGGCATGCAATGGGTGTTGCTGTGGGCGTTCCATCGCAACATCAATTTCTTTTTTTCGCTGCCCCAGATTTACAAGGATCTGTAATTGGAGGCAGTGCCAAAAATAATGGCAAAAAATAACACCATAGAAAAAGCAAAAACTAGGAGAAATAAAAGTATTTCTCCTCGTTTTTGCTTTTTCTATGTGTGCTGCAGAAACTCATAGAAAGAGCAAAACACAGGCGTGGCTTGGACGGCAGAGCCGATGGCTGGGTGATCACATCTCTCTGCCCCGAACGGAGCCTATTTGGGGTGGTTCCGGAGCCACGGCGCTTGTATTCTCCACGGAGCGCAAGAATTCGAAGTATGAAGAGCGGCTGATACCGTGAATGCAAATGTTGCAGAATTTTATGTGCGAGTTCGGCGGTGATCCATGAAAAAGTTTCTGCCGTGGAACGCGAGGGACCGCACAGAATGGCAGCTCACGAGCGCATCTACATTAGACCTCCGAACACACTGATATACCACCAAAATGCCCGGATTGCGCCTGTTTGCGTTTGCCCGATTTTTGTCCGGCATGCAACAAGGTATTTAAATTCTGAAATAGATTCCCCTGCTGTACCGGAGCCTTTTCTTCCGAACGCTGCCTGACCTCAAAATGGCGGATCAGGTCCGTCATCGACTTTAAGCCTTTTAAGCGCCCGCAATCGTAGCGATTCTCGAAATTACCGGGTTCTAACATCTTAGGACCTCATCTGGCATCTAACTACTGGGGTGATGATACTGTTTCCTATTTGCATGTGCTGGCCGATACCTATTTGATGCCTGATCTTATGATGGCAGTGGTTGTGTGACAAACTGAGTGACACACAAAGGAGATCTGAAACGGAAGGAATAGGTGTCACGTGAGTCTTGCCGAGGGGCTTTGATGGAAGTAAGGGGTGGCTCCCAAACACTGACTTTTGATCCGAAGTGTGTGCAACACAGAATATTCCTTTTTTGATTGTTTAGCTGTTGTATGAAAAAGCTGAGGGATCGTACAAGCAAGGTAGATGTTGGGATCGTACAAGCAAGGTAGATGTTATACCAGTATTCATAGGAACGTGCTGCTTGCAAAGTATGTTTACTGAGCGCTGGGGAGTGTCTCTGCAAAAAGCCTGAACCTAAAATGGTGATCTCTTGATGACGTGAGAGCTATAATTATTCTAATGGATCCAAACATGACAGGATAAAAGAGAAGGCCATCGCTTGTTGTCAGCGTTTGATTTTATGGTTGAAAGGGCCATGTTATTATTATGTTGTCATTGCTGAGCTGATGAAAGCACAATGAATCACAGTGCCAGCGCTTGAGCCAAATGAGGAGAGTGTGATTTATGCAACTAATAATTTGTAGCTAATTAAGGGGTCTGGAGAGAAACGGACGCAAGATCAATTCAGTTATACTCTACGCTGATATTGACCTCGGTGCTTGTAATTCCAAACCGGATAGGTTCTTACCAAGGTTTGCACAATGGCGGAAAAGGAGTCCAAGATCCAGTATAAAAAGAATAAGGGAGAACCATCACTTTATGACTCCTCCATAAAAGCTAAAGCAGACATTAATAGCACCATGGACATGATCCTTAAGAAACCAGCTGAATTCTGCGAAATAACTAAATCCACTAAGCTGAATACTATTGCAATGCAGCTAGAACTCACTGCCATAAGGGCAGATATGAGCACGACTAACTCTGAATTGGCAGCTGCCGAACAAAGGATTAGCTATGTTGAAGATGTCTCCTTTAAGTCATGCAAAGAATTGAAGTCACTTAGGGATTTGATCTCCAATCTTAAGAGACAATCAGCTGAGCTCGAAGATAGAGATAGGAGGGGCAACATCAGAATTTTAGGTGTTCCGGAAGGATCAGAAGATGCTGTGGGATCTTGTATCGATTTCCTGGAGGATTGGATTTCTCAGCTTACGGACCTAAAATTTGCTAAACCTCTAGAGCATGATCGAGCACAAAGAATACCAACTTTCAATACGGCCTCACGGCAAACAACACGCCCTATCATTTGTAGACCACTGAGGTTTCAACA